>NC_059337.1:41685000-44085000 GCF_018350155.1 Leopardus geoffroyi | reverse complement strand
CAGCTGCTAGATACGTAGGAATCTTAACAACAGGTTGGGATGAAGACTATGGCCGTTTTAGTTAATAATAACTAATATTTTTATCACACAATCATCAGGATTTGTGTTAGGACTTTTACCTACATTTTTCTAACTCATTATTATAGTTGGCAATTACAGTAATAGCAGTGGCCATTTATTGAGCACGTGGGCTGAAGAGTTTTATGTATATATTTTATCATTTAGTCTTTACAATAACTTTGTGAGTTAGGTATTATTACCCCTATTTTAAAATTAAGGAAACAGAGGCTCAGAGAGAGTAAGTGACCCAAGTGCTCCAAGCACTAAATGAAGGAGCATCCAGATTTGAACCCATTTGTCTGACTCTAAAGTTCATTCTGGACCACTCAGCACCTTGGGAGGGAAGTAACATCAACCATCAGCATCAGCTTCATCTGCGTTTTACACAAGTGGCAAACAAGATACAGAGAGGGAGAGCAACTTGCTTAGGGCTGCCCAACACATAAGAGTTGGGAAGAAGCTATAAGAGGCAGTCACAGGGAGGTGTTACTGGCATCTCTGACTCCCTACATGTACGTAATGTCACAGCAGCCACTCTGTCTTCTTCTCCCCCCCCCCTTTTTTTTTGTCGTCTGTCTTCTTCAAGGAGCACTGGAAGGAGCAATAGAAGGGTCCAGAGACATAGTCCATGAACCTGTACAAGACACCTGCTGGGTGATGTTCAGCCAGCGACATCCCCTCTGTGGACTCAGGGACCTCAACTACATAACAATGAGTGAGATAAAGTATCTCTTAAGTCCATTTCAGATCTAACATTTTTAGGCTAGTTGTGAATTCTTTAAGCTGCAAGAGACTGTATGTAGAAATCTAACACAGCATTACTTTCTTACACTTGGCCTGTAATGTCCCTGTTAGAACCCAGCTAATCATGTTGTCACACAGCCATCACTTTATAAAAGCAGCGATGAGTTGAGAATGCCCATATATAGCTTTCTTTCAGGAACAATCAGCCACCCCAGGAGCCAACAGGTAAAGATAGCATATGCTACCACTCCATCTAGTTCCCATGTGTAATTTGGCAAAGCGGCCCAGTTTATGAAGAGGTGTGTGCAAAGTCACTGAGGTCTGAAACTCCAGTCAGAACTCAAGTACTGTGGGGCACCTGGCTGGCTCAGTCAGTAGGGCATGCAACTCTTGATCTCGGGGTAGTAAGTTTGAGTCCCACATTGGGTGTGGAAGCCTACTTAAAATAAAAAAAAAAAAAGAATTATAAAGAACTCCAGTATTGTCACTGTTTAGCAGCAGACTCCGCGGTCATATTTTTGTTCCCAGGTGCATGATCAACCCAGAGGGTGCTTCTATGAGGGCAGTTTCTGGACTTCCTCATTCATAGACTCCCTCATTCTGGCCTCTGAGACTGTGCATGGGGTCTGATTGCTCAGAACTCCCCACCTCCACCAAGAAACACACAGGCCACATGATCATGTGGTTTCTCCTGCTCGTAGCTCAGCCTGGGCAGGGTTGCCTTCCATAGTTGAGTTTATAGTTGATCCATCTTGGTGAGGCCCCTGTGTCAAGGCCTTTATCAGCCCAGCTCCGAGGGGACACCCGTGCCTGACCTAACCATGTTGTGTTTGTGTGTGTGTGTGTGGGGGGGCAGTGAGAGGGGCTAGGGGGACCTTTAGGGTCCAGAGATCCTTGGCATCAATCTATTTCCATTTAAATATGTTTTCCCTTGATTCAGAATGAACCAGGAGAAGCAAAAATACTAATCAAATTGGAATGCAAATATCCAAGACGCTTTTCTCTCAGAAATGCCCTATTTCCGCACCCCCCCCCCCTTCCATGGTACTAATGTTGTAGAAATAGAAGGCACCTCTGGAGGGACAGGATAATACAAAATTTTTAAATCTGTAGAAAATGAGTACAGGGGTAGGAGGCACTATTAGTGCTACTAAAAATAAGCTCTGGGAAGCTACAATAAATGGAAAAACCAGAAGAGTCATTCCTTTTTTTAAACTGTATTGAAAATCCTGTATGTCCGGGAGCCATTTTCTCCAGAGATTCTAACAATAATACTTTGGATTCAATATTCATTTCTATTCTCTCTCCCATCTTGTTTCCCCCTCCGACCCTCTCCTCACCAGGGCCTCAGTAACGCAGGCTGAATATTGAGCTTATTATGCATGTAAGACAGTGTGGTTTTTGCCAACTGAATATTGTGCCAGGTACCACAGCACTGGTGCGATTACACCCTGCTTGCTGCCTGGTGTACTAAAGATGGGAATTATTTTCCTTTACTTTGATTTTATTTTTTACTGAGAGCATGCAGGTTACCGTAAACCAACAACCCAGTGCTGGAGAGAAAGGATGTCCCTTCAGACTCAGGGATTCTTTCATGAGTACGGCCCAGTATACTTCCCAATCTGTGTTGCTCTCAATGGGTGAACCTCCTTGCCACTGTTACTTCAGGGTGGCTGGGGAGGTAGACGGGTCTGCTCGTGCCACTCGTGTCAGTGCAAGTTGAAACGTGTCCCAAGAAGCCATGTGAGCCCTCGACAGCTTTACTGGACTAGAAAAACAACTGCAAATATTCACACTGCAAGGACACGGGCTCCCAATATTCTAGCTGCTTTGGGTTCTATTCCAGATGCTATGCTGGACACATCTGCCAGCCTTGGGCACAAGACTCCCAGTTGAGCTATTCTGAGCCATCAGGGAATTTCTGGGATTTGAACAAAAGAGCAGAGAGTATCGTGCCAAGGCAAGGTGTTGATGTTTCAGAGACAGGCTCCTTAACACCTAAGTGGGCCAAGAGGAAAAGCCAAAGTTAGCAGAAAACCCAGGATCACAGTTTATTCCTGCCTTTCCATCTCTCACATTGAGCCTTCCCACAATATTTAATCGCAACATGCACCAATAAATGGAGAAAGATGTCCTGTAAGAAAATCTGAAGAAACAGAGACACAGAACATCAATAAAGGGGGCATTTACAAAGCAGTCTGTCCACAACCTTCACTTTACACACGAAGAAACTGAGGAATAGAGGCTAAGCAGGGCCCCGACTCTGCATGTGTCAGAGTTGGGGACAGAGCCCCAGCCTGGGCATCCGGCTTCGAATTCAGAGTTCTTACCACTGCCCAGGGCCCTTGTTTTGTTTCTTGTTTGATTCATGGAGCCTCTGGGAAGAGAACGGCCTCTGGTGGGGCAGGAGTGAAAGGCTAAGATTTAGAACACCTCCTTCATTTTTACAAGGCCATCTGGAATGTATTATTATTTTTTCCTTTTTTTTTTTTTTTTTTCAGTCTGGGCATTTCTGTCCCTTAAAAGCATCTAACCCTTCACCGTGGAGGTGATGCAGAAATCTGCCAATAAAGTAAGCCTGAAAGCCCTTTGCTTCCTGCAGAAAAATCTATATGTGCCCTTCAGCCTTATAATTGAGTTGCAAAGGGGAAAAATAAAATTGTTTCCTAGCTGTGTGGAGCCATTCCACCCAACATGCCAATAAAAAGCAAGTGGTGTTTTTGTCCATGGGATGTCCGGGTTCAGAGTCAGATCTATGAAGCTAAACAAGGGCTAGGTTATTACCAACAAACGATTACACTCTGGGTTGTATTGAACAGAGAGATATTTGAACTCTTGAGACTAATTGGAAGGGTTCTGAAATGTCAGTGTCGACATTCCCTGTCTAGATTTCCTGAACCACAGTAGAAACTAACCCTGAACTTGAAAATGTTGCCTCCCACAGAGCCACATGTTTCTATCAGGAGATGCAAATATTAATCCTGGGCAGGCAGATCACTTAGCTACCAGTGTGCCTTTCTATGCCATTGAGTAGACAGATAATAACCATCTGCATTATCTTTTTCTTGAAACTTACTGGGAAGGTCGAGTGAATAATAACACTCTCGTTTGTAGAGTACTTCAGCTTGTAAAAACCCCCTCCTTCAGTCAATCTGAATTACTAGCTGTAGTATCTGTGAACAGAGGAGTATCACCTGCCTCAAACCAACCCTGTGTGGCTGGGGATGACAGTCCCATTTTAGAGATGAGCGGAAGGAGGTTCAGAGCGCTGGTTAAGTGGATCATCTACATTCATACAGCTAGACAGCAACAGAGAAGGGACAAGCCTAGAATGGCTTTCCACATCCAATTCTCCATGCAGTCACAGTGCTTTCTTCTTGGTGAATGCAAGGTGCTTTACAAGGTTGACAAGAGTGACCCTATAATAAGTGACTAAATTTATTCCTACCCTGCCCATCACGTCAATGTTAGGGGGCCATGCTCTTCTCCATGGACATAAATCATCTCTAAGTCTCAGGCTGTCTTTATGACCACAGGGGGCTGTGGAAGCACCTGGCTGTGTCCTATTCACCGATGGACAGAAATATGGAATGGCCAGGCCAGCCTTGTAGCATACCTTCTGCTCCCAAAGCCATTTACATGGCCAGGTCCAAGAACATCGGACCAACTCAATGTGTGGTCAGACTTGGTTGGTTGATTTCATTTGTAGACAAAATGCCGATGGCTGCCTTCCTGTTGTGATTTCCAGATTCTCAGGGGAAGGCATCCCTTCTTCAATTCTATTCTACCCTTCCTGTAAGGTTTGAAATCCCCTGAGTGGGGATTTAAAAATAATCATTCGACACTGAGAGACAAGTTGCAAGGGCCAAAATATTAAAGAATCAATTCAGGGCAATGGATTCATTCACTAGCGAATAGGTAAAATACTAAGCAATTCTTTGGGGGAAAAAGAGAGGAGGGTCTCAGGAAACCAATGCTGGGAAGGCCACAGAGGTGGGAAAGGGGCAGAAGAGGTATGCCAGGAGCCCTGACCACAGTCCTGTGACTGTACTCTTTTGCTTAAGGAAATGCCTGCTAAGTGTTCTACGCTCTAGAGAAGTGCTCTGAGGACCCTTTAATGGATCTGATTTTAAAAAGTTTGAAAGCAGCTTTATTAAGATAAAATTTACACGCCATAAAATCCACTCATTTTAAGTACACAATTTAATGATTTTTAGTAAATTCATAGCATAGTATAACCATCATACAATTTAGTTTTAGAAGTCATATTTGAAGAAATAATACTCTGAAAAGGTAATGTTTGCTCATCACAGCACTTTATAGGATTTCTTCTTATCAATATCTGCTTGGGTTAGGTTCCACTACAATACTGCATAAGGGCAGCCAGGCTTTGGAAGATCTGCCTCCTTTTCCTGGCTTCTAAGTGGCTGCATGCTGGGATGTGGGGGTGAGTTAAGAGCCCAGCCACCCAGTACTCAGACTCCAGTGTTGACAGCAAGGTCCATGGCCACTTCCACAGCCTTCATGACCACTACTTGGAAAGTTACAGAGGGCTCCTGGCCACACCTCCAGTTTCCAGAACCAGGAAACCAGGCTATGATCAGCCTCCTACACCCACCTCTCCATGGAAAGCATGAAGGAAATTGGCTAACAACTTGGCATTCCATTTGGGTTGGCCAAGCCCCCTTAATGTTTTTGCACTTCTTAGCGACTGTCAGCACAACACCCCTCCCACACCCACTGACTGCCATGTGACAGGCTACTCTGTCCCTTATCTCAGTGCACCAAACGACTTACCTCATTCTAGGGCTTTCTGTTTCACTGTGAGTCAAGTGGAAGACAGAAAGGCAGCCCTTTTTTATTTAAAGCAAACGTTAGAACAAAGACTCTGCTGTGCATTGCTGGCATTTGTTAGTAGCAGACACGGGTAAAGAAGGGTATGAACAAATATTTGGTTGAGTGTAGAACGCACTTAAACACTATGGATTTACTGTTTCGGGTCAAAGTAACAATTGTGAAGTTAGAGTCTATTAAAGAGTCTGAAGAAATTATGTATACGCCTTTACACATGCTGTTCTCTCTTTTGAGAACCCCCTTTCCTCCTTTTGTCTGCCCTTCCATGTCAGAGCTCTCCAAACCCAAACAAACTGACCACTCCTTTGTTCTGTGGCATTCTGTCCTATGGAACTTAGTCTGGAGGACCGGGTCTTTCTGTTTTATGTCTGTATCCCTTCCACACTGCAAGTCTTGTAGGAAGGGGACCGTGTTGCATTCTTCTTTGTAACCCTGACATCTAAAACCCCATCTGGCACAGAGAGGACGCCCAAGAGATGATCTGTGCTCAATCAACGAGGAAAGGACCACGAAGATAAAGAGGGGCTCATGCACAGAACAAATATCTTCTTCTGCAGGCAGCTGTGCTAATTTGCCAGACTCTACATGGCCAGGGAGTGATTTGTGACAATCTGTTGAATTAAGAAATTGTTTTGGGCTCAAGAAGCACCAAATGTAAACTGCAATGTTGGATTCCAAGAGAAAGGGCTGGAGGCTATGGGGAAGGGGCTTTCCCAAGTATGTGCCCATGGAGAAGGCTGGGGGAAGGTAGCTCCCAGCAAAAAAGAAGAAATTCGTATGTAACTCCACAGCTATGCTTTCTGAGGCTAAGCAACCCCTCCTTCTCACAAACATCTACCCTCAGAACTGGATCCACAACAAGGAACGCAAATGTGTGCTTTCAACTTGTGGTTTATGAAAAAGCTTGCACAATTTTGTTGAGCGTGTCCAC
This sequence comes from Leopardus geoffroyi, assembly GCF_018350155.1. Classification (NCBI taxonomy): domain Eukaryota; kingdom Metazoa; phylum Chordata; class Mammalia; order Carnivora; family Felidae; genus Leopardus; species Leopardus geoffroyi. The sequence continues at coordinate 44,078,411 of NC_059337.1, read as the reverse complement.
TGTTGTATCCCCAATGCTTAACACGGTACTCAGGACACAGTAAGCACTTAGTAAATACTTGTGACGTGAATGAATATTTCAGGGTCTGGCTGGCTTCTTTCACCAGAACATATGTTATTTTATACTCCTGTGCTCTAAAACACAAACTTCCTGAAATGAATTTTCCATGGAACATCTCACTTGTCCAGGAAGCAAACCATGAACGTGATTAACAAGTAGAAAATAAGGTAAATCCATGGGAACCCAGGCCTGGGGATTCCATCATTTAAAAAAATAAGTAAAGACTCAACATCTCAGGCATCCTAAAGTGATAATCCACCTTCTGGCTGACCCCAGAAATGTCAGGGGACTCTGGGGGCTGGTGGGCCATCCACGAAGAAGCAGCAATGGTGGAGAGAGAAGGGAACTAAGGTTTCTTTGGTACCTGCTCTGAGCCAGGTACCAGGCCAAGTACTTCAATCTCTCATTTCAGTTCTGACAAGGGAATTGGCCATGACAACGTTTATTTATTTTTGGGACAGAGAGAGACAGAGCATGAACGGGGGAGGGGCAGAGAGAGAGGGAGACACAGAATCGGAAACAGGCTCCAGGCTCTGAGCCATCAGCCCAGAGCCTGACGCGGGGCTCGAACTCACGGACCGCAAGATCGTGACCTGGCTGAAGTCGGACGCTTAACCGACTGCGCCACCCAGGCGCCCCGGGAATTGGCCATGACAAATGTGACTTTACAATTAAGGAGGAGAGGATCAGAAAGACTGTGTATGATACCCAAGGGCACCCAGCTAGCAAGTGGCCATGCCAGAAACTGAATACAGATCTTTCTAAGCCTGGAGACAGAACTCTCTCCAGTCCACATCACTGGTCCCTAGTATTCCTCTGGTTTTGGAGTCCCACAGGGGAGAGATTAGTCTTTACTCATTTCTGCAGCCTGCTCTCCTTAGTGTGGCCCAGAAGCACCACCAATAAGTGTTCCCTAAGCTGCATTCCAGATCACAAGCATTGTCACTTCTTTACCAATAAGCAGTCTGACTACAGCCTGGATACCACCCAAGGGAGGGCACATACCTACAAACTGTTGGCCCCGGAGGAAGTACCCAGGCAGCACAGATTTCACTGATAGAGCATAGAGCACGGGCTTCTCTGAAGACCCTTGCCATTCAACCTTAGCAGCAATAATCCCAGGGGCTTAGAGAAGGCCTTCTGGAGTTTTGATTAGCAGCATTTAAAGTCTCCTCCCTCTGTCTACCTTAGCTGTCTAGCCCAGCTGATGCACAGTCTCCCAGGTTTGTGCCCCAGTCTTCCTTTGTTCAACATTCGAGAACGGTTTTGAGTGGCAGGTATGGTCTTGTGTAAAGGTTGCAAGAGATGAGCATCAGGAAGCCCAGGTTCTAGCCTGTACTTTATCCTCTGGGTAACGTACAGCCACAGAGGGCTGGTTCTTGAGCAAATCACTTTTCCTCCCTGGTCCTTAGTTCCTCATCTGTAAGCTGAAAAGACGTGACAGATTATTTCTAAGTACGACAGAACTTTCTATGATGATGTAAATGCTCTATTTTCTACATTGCCCAATACAGTAGTGACTAACCATAAAAGGCTACTAAGTACTTGAAATGTGGTTAGTGTGACTGAGGAGTAATTGAATTTTTAATCTTACACGATTTTAGTTAATTTAGATTTAAATGTTAACAGCCACTAGTGGTTTCTGTATTAGAGAGCCAAGGCAGGAAACTTCAGTTCTAAGAAGCTAAGAAGGAAACAGTGTGAGGTAGGATTAAGAGTTCCAGCTCTCAAGGATGTGGGTTCAAATCCCATTCTGCCACTCACTAGCTAGGAGGCCAAACCCAAGACCTTTACCCTCCTCAAGACTGTTTCCTTTTCTAAAAATGGAAAATTACCATAATAAGGCCTACCACACAAATGTGCTGAGATAAGTGGCAGAGATAAAGCTCTTAGGGTCTTGTCTGTCACGTGAAGGCTCCCTACAGGAAGGGAGGGGGAGTTTCTTTGATTGATCCATTATTTCATTCACCAACACTTCACTTAAAACTGAGTGGAAGGAGAGAGGTTTAAAATACACTGGGTGGGGCCCTGGGGAGGGGGGGGGGTGCCCAGGAGAGAGGGGTGAGAGAAGGAAAGGCAGTTTTGCCTACATTTTTCCCAGGGCCGTCCCTGCATGTGTCTTTGACTGGGTCAAATTACACAAGATCTAGCTAGATATTCAGATTCCCTCAGATGCATCTGTGTTGTGCAATCCCCCTGGCCTTGGAAAGGAACAGATCTTACTGGCCAGGGATTTGACAGGAGGCATCACCACTGAGATATACAGATCAAGAGAAACGAGGGAAGGGTCCTTGACATTCTACAACAAATGCACAGATAGCCTGAAACATCAGGAAGGCACTTTCCGCGCTGGTCAGCTGATATTTTCTAGTTAGAATAACTAAACAGAGAACCACCCACCAGGTTAAAAGAGAGAGCAGTTAATGAGAAAGTCAGTCCCCAGCTCCTTTTGCCCCCAAAGATGCCAACTGTGAATAGTTCACCTCAGCTCCCTCTTTGTAAACGGCTTCCTCCCACCCCACCCCACCCCAGAAATCATTGGAATCACCTGGAAGGTATTTTGTTCAAAAATCCCAATGCCCAGGCTATATAAGCCACATACAATTACCTCAGAAATGGTGAGGATGGCAGCCAGGTGCCAGGGATTTTTAAAGCCTTCCGGATGATTCTAACGCGCACCTATGTTTGAGAACCTCGTGTCTAGAGGGAACAATTGGGGGAGAAGCTCAGGAGTTAACCGCACCGGGGGTCCTGGTCTGTATCACACGCTCTGGGCCTAATCAGACTACGCTCACATTTCACGTTTCACTTAGCACACTCTGCTTCTCGCGACTAGAATATTTCTCAACGAACATCCTCTTTAATAAAGTCTAATTTGGGCCGTTTCCACATTGTTAGTGTTGACAGGGAAATTCCCCACTGACTTGGTGATGGGCAGGGGGGTGGTGCTTTAAAATCAAGCCTTGAAGCAAGTTCATCTGAAGCTAGCCGAAAGCCATCAGCACAAGTGCTGTTTCTACAACTTCTGCACACTGCCACCTGGTGGGAGCTGGTCCCAACTCGGCCTCTGCTCCTCATCCTTGGGCTCCTGCCCCCGCCCACAAATAGGGGTAATTTAGGAAAATGTCATGCATTTTCAATCCAATTTGCTGGTACCTTCCACAGCGATCAGACCTCCTTCTCTTTTTCCCTCCCATCTGGTTAATATAATTATTGCTTTCACATGGTGAAGCCATTTTATGTAATAGCTTTGTTTGTTACTATGGTTACAAGTTTAGCAGTACTTTGGAATATAAATCTATCATCCCCAAGAGTAGCTTTCTATTTGTCAAGGTGCAGCCCTTATGCACATCAAAAAGCAAGATGAGCAGCGGCATTAGTTTTCCGTCTTAAGGAAAGTGGCCTTTCTTGGTCTAATTACATCTGAAAGTCCTCCGAGCCTCGTGTAGACACTCCTTGGAAATCGCTGGGTGCTGTCCCACTTTCTCCCTCCCGGGGTTTTCCTGCCTGAGTGAGGCACCCACAAGGAGAGCTATCTGGGAGAAAGTCAGAAAAGTTGGCTGTGGGGCAGCTCTGGCTGCCCGGTCAGAGCCCTCCTGTTGCACAACTGGAGCTGTTACTAGACTATTTACTCTCGGCTGATTATTTCCCCGCTAAAGGCAAGGGCTGAGAACATAATCTCTCGGGAGTTAAATTTCTTTGGGTGTAATCCTTTCCTCTCATGCATCTGAAGCATCACCCCTTATTTCCTGATGGAAATGGAGTTCTAATCTCCCTTTAGAAAATGGCAAAAGTTCACAGCCGAGTTCAATCTGCCACCCTCAACTGACAAAGCGTGACAGTGTCTGTGCTGTGACGGTGTTTCACAACCAACTGAATCAGACCCAGCCCTCAGAGTACAGAAGCTGAATCGCCTGGGAAGCAGGGCTTCCCTCCCATCCTTGGTCAACGACAACAGCTAACCCTGGAGAGGGCTGGGAGTTTACTGCACCTTCCATGTGCACACCCCATCTAATCCTCCTGCCAACCCCAGGAAGAACTCATCGTCATCAGCACTGGCATCACTCATTTTACAGAGGAAATTGAGACTCAGGGGGATTAAGTGCTGTCTCCCAGTCATACAGCGAGCCGGTGGCTAACTCGGGATTCATCATCTTTGGTCTCCAAGTTATGTTTTCGTGCCAGGGAGCACCCCCTCACTTTCCACATTCAAACAGCAGGGACCAGGAAAACAGAAAGAGCAGGCGATACCAATGCCTCCACTAAGGCCTTGATTACATCAAACCCCAACCATCCCCTTCCCTCTTGAGGAGAAAGTTATTGGTTTGGTAGCCCATCGGTAAATTTCCAGTGGCTACTAATTAACGAGCCATGTCATTCAAATTTGTAATCACAGAGCAGGAACGTACTTATTTACACCACTCACATGGCAGGGTAATTGGCAGTTATGTAATTTCATGGTAATTATGATTGGAATTGCCAGGTAGAAACTAGGCACTTTGGAGGTGTGTGTTTACCAACAACTGGCTACCTTGGAATTACCCATTAATGACATGATGGGCTGTGGCCTTGTAAGAAAGGTTATTAAGGTAAGGGACTTTATCTTGTGATTCCTCATTCACAGAAAAAGCAGGAAGCTTGGAGACACCCGGAATACATATATTTTTTTTTAATTTCTTCTTCTGGCAGCACAGGATGCCATTGTGCAGGTTCGTCCTGTTTCTGGGCAGGTCTGGGGTGCCCCGGTGACAGGGAGGGGGCCGAAAGACACACATGAGCTTTAGCAAAGGGTGTGAGCACCGAGTTCTGCGAGGCTAGTCTGCACAACTGTTGATCCAGGGCACAGGTGGGAATTACCAGCGTGTTGACTATGGAGGGAGGAAACTCGGCTAAGGGGTTATTTGGTCATCGACAGTGTGGGGACCAGGAGAATATTAGTTGCAGAAAGGAGGCCCAAAGGAGGTGGGGTGAGGGATTCCATACACTAGGAACAGGGGTGCTGTGAAAAGGCATGCAGCTCATGTCACACATGTGGGCGTGAAACCCCCACCCCACTGAAAACCAATCCGGTGCGTAGGCTGATTTTCTGGGCAACAGTGTCCTCCCAGTTCCTTTTTCTACATCCCCTGGAGCCGACTATTCTCTGAAGTTGCTCTTGCTGTTTATTTTCAGGGGATATACAGCGGATAGGGAAAGAAGAACCCTACGTGATATGACGGGTTCTCAGCCATCCAGGAGCTCCACGCTTGGCACGTGTAGAGTAAGATTATTGCCTCTTAGAACTGCAAGGGGTTCCTTGTTGAACAGAGGGGAAACCCAGGGCCCAGAAAGGGGTGAACGTGTGGCCCAAAGTCACACGGCAGGTAAAGGTCAGAGGTGGGCCTAGAATGTACATCCGTTACCTCCAAGTGGTTTTCCATAAGGCAACTCCATCACGAGGGACAAGTTGCCCACGGTCTCCAATTGAGAGGAGGCTAATAGAAACAACAGCCAAACCGGAAGTGTTTCTCCATCTACCAGGAAAGGGAATCTGGGATGCTTTTTTTCTTCTTTGCCTTTTTAAATAACCTCTGCATAGTAACCTTATGCAAAGACTCCTGCAACAGATTCCTTTCAGTGGTCAAGAACAGGCAGACATTTGCTCTTCCTGACCTGAACTGCCTCCTACTAGGAGAATAGGAGACAGTCCCCTCTTCCTCCCCAGCTGCTAGGAGGCTGAGAGCCACGTTTTGTGCTCCTTTGTTCAGATTTCCTCAGGCAGGCATTTCCATTATAGTTTTCTTTCCTTCTTGTTTTCTTAAAACCTGCTTTTGCATTAGGTAGATTGTCTTGATCTTTTTGTACCTGCGTTGTTATTATAAAATCTCTGGAAGAAGGTGGGACTATCAGCCAATCGATAAACAAAAACAAACCGTAATCTTAAACCTCAGAGTTCAACCATTCAAGAAATAAAAATCTTACAGGATTTACAGAGACAAGTTGAGAAGCATGCCACAGCGTCCCCGTGCTGTCCACATACACAGTGCAAGGGGAGGAAGGCTCCCTTTCAGTGAAAAAGAAGAGCGGACAGAAAAGGCCAGTTTCTTTATCAGCCTTAGTCTAGCCTCAGAAGCACCATCTCGTCTCCCCAACCATTACATCCAGAGAGTTGGAGGCAAAACAAAAAGGCTTCTAGAGACCCTGGAGTGATGCAACCTGGGGAGAGAACTCTAATAACCTGGAACACATTTGATAAGCAGCAAAGAAAGGCAACAGTTAGGGGCCCCTGGGTGGCTCAGTCAGTTGAGCGTCTGGGTCTTGATTTTGGCTCAGGTCATGATCTCATGATCCAAGAGTTCGAGCCCTGCATTGGGCTCTGCACTGACAGTGTGGAGCCTGCTTGGGATTCTCCCCCGCACCCCCCCCCTCTCTCTCCCTGTCTGTTCCTCCCCAACTTGTGCTCTCTCTCAAAGTAAATAAACTTAAAACATTTTAAAGAAAGGCAAGTGCCATTTCCCGGATGGCTACAGTGTGGCTGATGCTGTGTGTGGTACCTCTTCCTCTGTGTCTGTCTCATTTCATCGTCCACCTCAAACATACAGCAACGAAAAGGAAAGGCGTGGTACGGGCATCAACAAAGGAGAATGTTAGGGGGAAGAAAACCCATACGTAAATGTCTGATTCCATTTATACGAAGTTCAAAATATATGTGAAACTCATCTAGGGTGCTAGAAATCAAGATAGTGGTGACCTCTTAGGAGGGACTGTGACTATCGAGGTCATGAGGTGGTTTCAGGGATGCTGGTACTAGGCCATTTTGGGGGTCTAGGTTATTTGATGCGGTCATATAAAAATTCGTTGGGTTGTACAACTCTGTTTGTACACATGTCTGTAGATGTTCTACTTCAATCAAAAGTTAAAAAGGTCAGGGTTCAATTCCCAGCCCTGCCACCGACTATGTGACTTGGAAGTCACTTTAGCTTTATATCACAGCTTCTGCATCTGAGCAATTAGCATAATACAACCCACTTATTAGGATACTGTTAGAATATAATAAGACCTTGCATATAAAACATCTAGCCCAGGACCTGACACATGGCAGCTGCTCAATATATAGTCATTCAATATTAAAATGTTTTAATATGGGAAAATTTTGAATATACACAAAATTAAAGAGAAAAGTATAGTAAACCCCCATGGGCCCTGACCCAGCTTCAAGAATTATCAATCCATGGCCAAACTTGTTTACCTAAACCTGTATCCCCAACCGTTAAAAAAGAGGGCACCTGTTGGGATAAGCACTGGATGTTGTATGGACCCCAATTTGACAGTAAATTTCATATTAAAAACAGTCTATTTTACTGCTATGCATATATAAGATGTTATCAGTTTGCATCTTTAAGAAATAACTCTTGAAAACCATAATCACAATACTATTATCATTAAAAACTACTGCTATGAACCAAGCTTCCCTGATTACCCCCAAAATGTCCTTATAACTAGTTTGCTCAAATCGAGATCCAGACAAGGAAGATGGATGCATACGTCTTCGTTCATGATTTGTTCAGTCGTTTAACAAACCACAGGGCAATGGGCAGAGAGGCTGTGTGTGTCCTTTGCCACCAGCCACAGGATCCTTTGTGGAGAAGGGAAAAGGGTGCAGTCAGGAAGCCTCCTGGAAACACCCAGAGCTTCTGTCTAAAGCACTCTTCTGAATTCTTCAGAACCATCGATGGTTGCTGTCCTGGTCAAAACAAGATCTAACACAATAAAGGACAGACCCTTTAACTCAAACTGTGAACACAAGCGGGAGAGCAGCTACCATCGTCACGTGACATACAAAGGAAACGCTGCGGTGAGTAATTCTGGGAGACACAAAGGCATGGTGTCCAGCCTCAACTGTTTGCATGAACCAAGAGTTCAGAGCTCCTCAAAGGAGCACACTGCCCCGATGAAGGAGGAAAGCTGACCTTCCTCTCTTCCCCTCTGCTTTTTCATCTCCATCTCTGTTAACTTATCTGTGGCCTGGATGTCTTCCTCTGGGGTCTGAGTAATGGTGGCATCACACACCCAAGAGCAGGGTTTTGCCGTGTGCTGACTCCTTTCAAACAGATGGTCTCCTGGGTTCTATGTGTCTCATGGTCCTTCCTTTCAGGCAGGCATCTCAGTGCATTTTATTAAATAACCTGCTAATGTGCTCCTCCAACCAGATTATGAGCACACCCTGAGGAAAAGGGCCCTCATTTTATTCATGTGTGGATCCCCCTTCCCCACTCAGCGCCCAGCACCCAGTCGGCCCCAAAGTAAATGTGCGTGGGATAAATTAGTGAATGACGGTAAACAGAGCCAATGGGGAAAGCCCTGGACTGGGGGGCTGGAGGCCTACAGTCTAGTCTCAACTGTGTTTCTGACCCTTGGGGTGACCTGAAGCAAGCCACTGACTTCCATGGGCTTCCGGCAGCTTCTAGGATCTTTTCCAACTCTTAAAAGAATCCCCAATTCTAGAATGTATTTACTTATGACGGTGCTGTGCTGATCCATCTATTCATTTACACCTAAAAACTAACTGCGAGGCAAAGCGCTGATGCCTTTCGGAACATGCCACAGCAACAAAACTTTGTTTAGCTGGCTGCCCTATACCTTATGCGCCTACTATGTTCCCACCACAAGTCACAGTGGCAACGACCTCACCCAGAATGGCCAGAAGGAACCCTCCCATCCAACTCACCCAACAGCATGCTGTGTGCTAGATGCAGTTAAATTGCTCTGGAAGCTGGAGTGAGCAGGGACTAAGAAGGCTGGTCCTACCCCTTCATCCGTGTCTGACTCTGCTCTGAACAGAGCCGGTGATTGGCCATGATTCTGTGTGGGCACGGGCACTGTGTTTCAGGAAGCCAGCACAGGTAGAGTCAGCCCACTGGGTGACACTCACCCTGGTACTTGTTCTCCTGCCCCCTCTGCCATCCATCCCATCCCCGCTGCATACTATCCCACTCCAGAGACAAACTCTGGCTCTTAGCTTATTGACAACTCATCTTCTGAAAGGGTTAGCTGGTGACTTCTCTGAGGCTTACGGTGTGACCAACGTGGGTGCCAGGAGAATGGAACAGAGGCATTAAGTTATATTTATTCCATCCTTTTTCATTCACCGAAAACAAAGCACATAACTGGAATGAGGAGTCTCTTAATTTTTAAGAACTAGCTTACTGTGCCACTATGATGAATACATGTTCATGGCATAAAAATATAAAAATGCAGGGGCGCCTGGGTGGCTCAGTCGGTTAAGTGTCCAACTCTTGATTCTGGCTCAGGTCATGGTCTCATGGTTTGTGGGGTTTGAACCCTGGATCGGGCCCTGCACTGACAGTGTGGGGCCTGCTTGGGATTCTCTCTCTCCTTCTCCCTCTCTCTGCCCCTCCCCTGCTCACTCTCCCCTCCCTCCACTCCAATAAATAAATAAACTTAAAAAAATTCAATTACATAAAAATACAGATTGGAATAAAGAAGAAAACTAAAGTTACCGCATATGACAGCCCTTTTAAACTGTAGAGACTCCAGATAGTTTTCACATATTTATAAGTGAGTATAATTCTTATGTGTCCATAATCATACTTCTATCCATGAATTCTAGTTCACGTCTTTTTTAAAGTTTATTTTGAGAGAGAGAGAGAGAGAGAGAGAGAGAGAGAGAGAGAATACACACAGTATGAGTTGAGGAGGGTCAGAGAGAGAGAGGAGGAGACAGAATCCCAAGCAAGTTCTGCACTATCAACACACTGAGTTGGATGCGGGACTTGAACTCACAAACCCTGAGATCAAGAGTCAGATGCTTAACTGACTGAGCCACCCAGATGCCCCTGTGTTTTGTTTATAATAGAACATAAATTCTATTCTATTCTAATCTATTCTCTTCCATTTCAAATGGAACAGAATTATGTGGTTCCATTTTTATTTTACTGAAAGCCTTCAAGATACAAAGGAATGGACCTTTTGTGGTACGGACAAATTGTCTAAGGCAAAGGGTCTTTCCTAGCCCATCTTAAAGTCTCCAGGCACAGAGGCCTCTTTCTGTTCTGACTCTCTGCTGGCCATTCATGTGGCTGGTCGATGTACAAACCCAGGAGCCAACAAAGGCACAGGTCTGGGAAAAGGATGGAATTAGAAGTAAAAAAAAAAAAAAAAAAACCAACAAAACAAAACAGCAACCTGGTTGCAAACTCAACTATCTTTTTAGCTCTTGGACAGGTCACTCAATCTTTCTGTTTTCAGATGCCTCATTGATTAGTACAGCATGAACACATAGCAAAATTAATTAGTGGAGCGCTAATACACAGGGTGGTGCAGGGAAGGAAACAGCTAATGTGCTGAAAATACCTTGTAAGCTCTAATGATCGTAGAGATTTGAGGACTGGTAATTGATAAGATGTGTTACCAGTTTCAAGGATTCAATGGTAATCTAACAACGGAGAAGGCTCCTCCACATCACATCATGGCAGGTGGATCCTGGCCAGAGCCACAATTATAGGACGCTCTCTCAACAGCAGTTTTGAAATGTTGTCAGCTCCTCACCCCTGAAACATCTCTCAGCCCAGAGTTTGTCGCCTTCAGACTATCTATACTCTCTAAATAGAAATCACTTCCAAAGGAGCATTTTTTAAAATTTATTTTAAGGGAGAGATAGAGTACAGCAGGGGTGGGGGGGGGGGGGGAGAGAGAGAATCCCATGCAGGCTCCACACAGTCAGCACAGAGCCCAATGTGGGGCTCGAACTCATAAACCCTAAGATTACAAACTGAGTTGCAACCAAGAGTCTGATGCTTAACTGAATGAGTCACCCAGGTGCCCTCAAAGGAGATTTTAAAGACTCCCACATTCAAAACTAAAGGAGATGGCTGAACCAGGCTGATGGCTGATCTCAAGACCAGCCGAGAGATGTCAAGTTACCACACTGTTAGAGGCCACAAAGCACTGCTCCGTTTCCCGTGCACCTCCGAGCCCACAATAGTGAGGACGCCGTGTCTCTATGGCCCAGTCATAAACACTCTGGTCCTGCAAGGCTAGCTGTCCTCAGAGGGGAGTCAGGGTCTCTCCCAGAGAGACCCACATGGCATTCTGGCTCAGCTGCTCCAATTTAGGAAAAGTATACTCCACACCTGACTTGGGGAAATGATTTGCATAATGACAACTGGAGACAAAACTCTCACTTCTCTGGACCTCAGTTTCCCCAACAGGGATATGAGGAGGTTGGACCTGACAAGTCTCAGGATTCCTCTTTTCTCAAAAACACCATGACCCGCTAAGTTCTTACGCATTTTTGTGTTCTGCCCAGGACCCAGCACGGTGCTGGCAATAACACAAGTTCTCAGTAATATACGTTGAATAAATGAGCAATGAATAAAGAGATGGAAACGCCATGCTTGTCATGAATGGAAACACAATGGTTGGGCGACTCCACTCAAACTCATCACATGGTGTCAAGTGATGAAGCCATACCTGGCCTGCATGGTCTGCCACGCATGGAAGCCTGGAGTATACTGAATTGGACCTGTCCTTGGACACCAAGGACAGAAGGTTGTGGTATTAGAGACCGGAAGACACTGCACTGGGGCCCAGAGAAGGTAACATTTCAGAAAGGTAGACACCCGTGGTTATGAAGGCTTCTCTGCGTCTGCATTTCTTCCAGCTTGTGCATGTAGTGACACGCTGTTATTCAGAAGCCAAATGTCCTGGGATCTAGGGTTAGCTACTCTGGAGAGGAAGCTGGAAGGCACCCTATTGACCTAGTGTTAGCTGGCATCCTGACTCTCCAAAGCTTTCTATGAGCCCTTGGCAAAGTCTCAGGCTCCCATCCGGACTATGGACTCAGCGGTACTTGGTGAAGAGAGTTGCGGGGCACACCACAGAGTCCCCCCCCACCCCCCCCACCTCGTCTCAATCTCGTCCCACCTGCAAGTCCTGGCACACTGGTTTTCCAGCCAAAGAAAATGCGTGTTAAATTACATTTTAGGCACAACGGTAACTCTTCCCAGAGAGCACGTTTCGTAATATGTAGCCAAGCTTAAAAATATGCATAAACTTTGCCCTTGCAGCTTCGTTTGTAGGAAATAATATGACAAATGCACAAACATCAGTGTACATAGGTATTCTTTAGCCTTGTTTATACAAGAAAAATTGGTATCAACCTACAAGTCCGTTAATACTGATATATCAGCTGAATACATTATGATCTATCAATGAACGAAATACTGTGTGTCATAAATTTTTTTTTTTTTTACGTTTATTTATTTTTGAGACAGAGAGAGACAGAGCATGAACGGGGGAGGGGCAGAGAGAGAGGGAGACAGAATCGGAAGCAGGCTCCAGGCTCTGAGCCATCAGCCCAGAGCCCGACGCGGGGCTCGAACTCACAGACCACGAGATCGTGACCTGAGCTGAAGTTGGATGCTTAACCGACTGAGCCACCCAGGCGCCCCACTGTGTGTCATAAAAATGATGAAGCATGAAAGTATCACAAAAGATGTCCACAAGATATTACTGCCTGAATGAAACAGTTTATGGGATCTGGCCCATACATGTCAATATATCCAGATTATTACACACAGAGAAGATGCCTGGAAGGATCCTTACAGATACATTGATTTATTACCTGGATTTTGAGATTTCAGGTCAATTTTATTCTATATATATTTTTTAAAACAGTTTGGTGTCTTCACAATGAGCATGTTCTTTTTTGATATCAGAGAAAGAATTATTTTCATTTTGGAATAAAAAACTAATTTCACTGGAAACCTTGAGTGGACAAAGAGTAGAGATCTCTTCAAATGGTTGAAATGCCTTTCTGAGGGTGTATGCACTCGGCATGCTGATCCTTCTCACCTGACTGACGAGGCAGAAAGTACCCAGCATGTGTGGACCAGTTCTCCTGGGTGCTGTCCCATCTAGCTGCCTGGTAGTTGATTCCTAAAGCAGAATGTGGGTTCTACAAACCCCGAGTTTTGTATGAGTCTTAAGGAAGCCCTCTCTGTGGGTTTTGGAATGGAGGCAAAGAACTTGGCCTATCACCAGTTGTAGCATTCATTTACCACGGCCCATCTATCTTCTTAGCAGGAAAGAGCTGATAAACATGCCACCTGTTATTACTAAATAAAATTTCTCTCAATTTTAAATACTGGCCCCTTAAATTCCTCCCTCTTCCCGCTTCTAACTACAGGGAGTATATAGGAAACCCAATCCTTATAGAATGTCAGAGTCAGGTTAGAGAACAGACAGTCACACGTCCTGGAGAAAATTAATAATTCACAGTGGATACCAACAGAGCCTGGATTAGAATCAAGGCCTTCTAGTTGCCAGTCCTGTGTTCTCTCCACCTTCCTCACAGCCATGCCCTTGCTTTGAGCCCATGTATTTGCTCTTGCTTGGACTATTGCAATCGTCATCTAGCAGGTTTTTCCTCCACTGATCTCCTACACATGAAAGCCCGCTCCACCCTGGTACCAGAAGTTCTCCCTGAAACATTGATTTTACTATACCTTTCCTCTGAATAAATCTCTTCAAGTGTTTCTCATAGCCTTCAGGACAAAGTGCAGGCTCCTCGGTATTTCACACAAGCCTCTTCAAGATCTGGCCTAGTTCCAGACCCATCTTCCACACTTGGCCTCCCATCTCCCGAATTCATACTCGACATGAACCAGACTGAATTATTTGTAATTTCTCAAACAGCTGATGTGCATATTTGTGTTTTACACACATTCTTTGCTCTATGTGGAATAATCTTCTACAACTCGTATGCCCAGCAAACTCCTAGCCGTCCTTTAAAACCCAATTTCATTATCCTGCAAGCTTTCCCCAGCACAGTTAAGCTTCTGTTCCCACATGTTCCCATAGATTCTAAGGAAACGACTATAGTAGTACTCAATGATCACGCAGTGCATTTGCCTTCCCACCAGAGTGTAATTTCCTTGAGTTTGGTTTCATTCATCTTGTGAACACAGATTGACACAAAGATGTGAGTACATGCTCAATAAAATACTATGGAAAAAGAAATAATTGAATGGATGAATGAATAAATACATGAGGGAAAACATGCTGCCATTCCTTTTATTCAGACGTTATTTCTACAGGATAGAACCTTCTGGAAGGCAACAACAGGGAAAACGCCTGACACTTTAAAAGAGAGGCCTTTCAACTTAGCCATGGACCACAGCGGCACCCTGGGGAGATAGCCTTTCACACAAAATATCTGGAAATACTGCATGTTACCTTATTGTCAAGTAAAAGCGATCTTATTCTAAGGGGCTCTCCTGTAAGTACTTAACTGAAGGACTCAATTCCTCCTTAAGTACTAACCAGCCCCTGAAAACACAAATAAAAGTCTACATTGAAAACTCATGGAAGCTGACAAGACTATACATAGCCAGTATGCCTGCATCCCTGCCTTGGAACTGATACATGACAGGATCTCTGTAAATACTCTTTGTCAAATGAATAAACAAACCATTAGTCACCAGAAATGGAGGTGTGAATACAATGGGAAGTGAAGAGCAAACGGTTCTTTGTTTTCTTGGACCCTTTAGAAATATAAAAGACTCTGAGATCATCCAGTCTGATACCTTCACTTCATAAGGGAAAAATCTGAAGCTCAAAGAGATCGATTGGCCTCTCCAGTGTCCCACAGCAAGTTCACGAATGACCTAGGGCCACGTCTGAGGCCTCTGAGGGTCTCCATTATGGCAAGCTGACTTTCTGGGCAAATCTAAAGCAACAATGGCAATCGTGCACAGAGTTCTAGGCACAGGCTTCTCTAGAAGGAGCCAGACAACAGCACAGGCTGGGTGTGAGGTACACAGCTAATCATCCCCAGAGAGGTTCACCTGCGCTTCCCCAGGTTTTTTCTTTTTTCTTTTTTTTTTAAACACATCTTGAAATCTCTGGATTTCAAGAGTGTCTCAAGCCAAGAAGCAGACACATTTGTGTGCCCCCTCCCCCCTCTGCCCTCCTTTGTTCTTCTCTTTGAGCTGGGTCCACTGGAGGAGCATTGTAAGGTACCCCTGCTGGGTCTACAAGGCCCCTTTTCGGTTCAATTAATGAGCCATAAATAACCCAATGAAGGTGTCAACATACAGGGTAATTTATCATACCTTGTCAGGAGGGTGAGCCTTGTGAGGCAAACGCTCATTCACCGTCTGGTGCAACATGTTAAGATTTATTCCTGGCCAGGTCCCTCCTCCTCCAGGCGCCCCTCCCCCAAACCAAAATTTATCTTCCACAGGAATCCTCACAGGTGTGCTGCTTTGACAAATAAGCTATGAAGTCTGGTATTCATCACTGGCTGGTCTTTGTTGGGATGAAGGCAGCAGGAAATAAATTTATTTTAGAGGAAGGTACTTGTGATTCAAACATGCTCAAGGGGAACAGCGAGGTTATTTCCATCCTCCTGGTTCTGCAAGAGGAGAAAGGGAGATAATGCTAGGACAGCCTCTTTCTTCATTATTTACTGCTTGGTGGAAGCTTGGGCAGGACTTTACAGAGACGGTGCCCTTCGCTGCAATCTGGGAGCTCCAGTCGCATACTCTTGGAAATGTTGGGTTAGGAAATCTTACACTGGAGTGGAAAGGACTATAAGACATCTCAGATGCTCAGAATTGCTGTACCAGGAGGTTTTTCAGGTCTGCTATTCAACTTCTGGCTTCCCTTGGAGGACGGATCCTGAAATGTGAGCATGCATAATAGCCATCTGGGGGTACTTGTTAAAAGACAGATTCCCGGTTTCCCCAACTCCTTCCCTCCCAGAGATTCTGACTGAGATCTAGGGAGGACCCTATGAAGGTTTATTTTGATAAGCTCTTTTCTCTACTTGCCTTCAAGTAATTCAGCTGGATAGGATTCATGGCATACAGTTTGGATCCAGAAATGCTACTTGGAAGAAATGCTGCATCCCGGGGCTGTCCATGGGAACATTCCACAGTGATAGACATGTTCTGCACTGACCAACCCTGTAGCTAATAATCACTTGTGGCTACTGAACACTTGAAATGTGGCTGGTGTGGAACTGAATTTCTTAATTTTATTTAATGGAAATTTAAGTCATCAGCATGTAGTCAGTGGCTGCCATATTGGACAGCAGAGCTCTAGCAAATCACTGCATATTTTAATTCTGGAAAGCATGTACAGACTGAAAAATTCAATATGCACCTGAGATCTGATATACCAGTCTCCTCCCACTTCCCATTATTTTGCAGCTAATAAACACTGTAAGCCCTTGGGGGTGTGCCCTATTTAGTCACAGTGGAACAGGAGGAGGGAGGAGCATATCCTCCCACCTCCACTCCCAATGTCGACACAAGTGGGGAAACAGAAACATTCAATTCCTTAGGTACCTTCTATATGGGGCTGCGAGGGATGTCTTTGAGAAGAAGATATGGCCCTGGTCCTTCAGGATGAAGTCCCTTCCTTCCCAACACAGAGAAGATAAACACACAGGTGACCCAACACCAGATGGCACAGTGTGATAAAAATGCCCTAGGAAAGCCTTGGGATTGTAACAGAAAATACTTAAAGAAGCAAGGGGCCAAGAGTCTGTCTTCTAGCTAATGTTGTGAACACTTTCGGACATGAGACGTTCCTTCCCTACTTTGGAATTAATGAGACAGCTTTGCATTTAATCATCTCCCATTCCCTGAGAGAATACAGACTTCTAAATCCCTTCCTTATGTGCCCAAGGTAGATCCCCCACTACCTCTGTCGTGTTGAGATGAGACCCACCCTCTATGGTCACACTTAGCATGTGTGACTGTCATTACCTACTCCCCTGCTATCCTGCAGAGACTGAGGTCCATGAAGATCAGGACTGATTGATCTCTGAGCCCCAGGGCTTATTAGCCCAGTGGCTGATACTGGTAGGGCACAGCAGTATGAACTAAAATCCAAGAGCCTCATATTTGCCTAGGTAAGGCCCCTTATATTTTCCTTAAGGCTGCACATCAGATGGGCAAGCGGCCCCTGAGAAGCAGAAAGTATTCTGTTCTCTGATGTTAACAGGACACTGGTGTTCTCTCTTAACGGTGTTGTGAGAGGGACTCCCCCACTATATGTATACATATATTTTTGAAGGGGTAGGGGACAAAAAGCCACTTAGAAGGGTGATTGGTCAAGATCTGAGGCAGAACCCCCCATCTGTGAGAAAATTCTGCTTGGGAACGTGAAGGGTGTGTTTGACTGCAGCAGCAGCAATGTTCACGTGGGCCAGACAGGCCCAGGAGATGTGAGGCCTTGGCAGGCGGGCTGCCCCGACCAGAGGCACAGAGACCCTGCTCCGGAAGGGAAGGGGCAGCCCACCAGCATTCACGGCCCCCTCGTCACCATCAGACATCCCATCCCTGCCCAACCTCCTTTCCTAACTCACTCCCCTAACTCCCCACAGAAGAGAAACCCAGCTCAGAGCCGCAGAGCGACTGGCTCAGGAGAGGAGATGCCTGGCTCCAGCTTCCAGAGGAACAGCTCTGCCAATCTCCCAGACTCCGGGAGCTTTGCAAGTCTCTGACATTTGACTATCCTTTCTTTTCATCAAGTAGCCTTATTTTGCCTCCAGAAAACAGGCACTGGTATCAAAAGCGTTGAGGTTAATGCCAAGATTTAATGCTCCTGAGTATGTTGCACAGGGCCAAAACTGCCTCTCCTTGTGCGCGTGTGCCCCCCTCCCCCCCCCCCCCACACACAATGAGAAAGGGACAGAAAGAGACAGAGATAAAGATCTACAAGAGAAATCCTTATAGGTCACAGGGCACTGTGACTTCCTCATAACCAAATTAAGGGCAGGAAAAGAAGGGACACGGTCTGGCAAAAATCTCAACCTTCTTTGCTTTTCTGCCTTATGAATGGTTAAGAGCTTGGACTCCACACAGCAAGCCTAGATCTCCAGCTAAATATTCATTAGATCAACATTAGCTCAATGTTAGGGAACCATGTTAACCACTGTATTGGCTTAGCACTTCAACTTTATACATGCTAGGAATCCATGCTCACTTGCTGGCAGTTAGGTACTAGACTTCACCAATAGGACTGGTTCTAATCCTGAATTCTAAAAGCTATCTCGAAAAGGATACTGAATCAAAAGATGTCTTCATTAAAACAAAGATCCAGTGGTGGGGGTAGAGGAGCAACTTTTATTTGGAAGAACACAGCAGTACCAGTATCTTTGAATTCACCCTGAAAAACAAACTATGGTGTATCCCTGAATGTAAAGATTTCTCGGTACTTGAAATTTCTAAGATTACTCACGGTAGAAAAACATGAGAGACTCAAGAAGGCAAAACTGCTTGAGCAGAGGTAAATAAAGGTGTAAGGAACGGAGGTGCCAAATTTGCATGTGGACCAAATTCCATTTCCACCAGGATTCTCAGGCAACTAGTCTATAGGGGAAGGCAGATTCGTGCAAAATTTGGAAAATTCTGGACCTTCCTCAAGAGAAACCAACAATTCTTTCAGAAATCACAACTGTCCATGAGTAGTTGTTCATTCGTAGTTGGGGAAAGTGAGACCTCCTTAAGATCAAGTAACTAACAGGTGAGTAAAAAGAAGTTTCATCTGCTTATCTGTTACCACCAAGTGCCAAGTTTCTCTGTGCAGAGCAAGGAAATAATTTCCATGCAACAGTTTGAGATATGCAACTTGCATTTGCCTGAAGCCATGGCACAGTCAAGTGCGGCTCCCTTCAGATCTTGCATGCTACCAGCCATTCGGCAGGGTGGGTAACTGGTTGGAAAGCCTCCCGGGAAACCACAGCTCCTGCAAATGACTCAGTAGGTGGTTCTGACTCCTCTGAGTCAGAACCAAGCCCGTGACTCAGCCCCTTGCCAAGGCTCCATGGCATTGTTGAGATGCTCTGGGCTTGGCTAGCATGGGATATTGAGGACCTCTGGTGTTCATACATAAAGGGAGGAATGTTTTCTCTGACAGGTGACCAAGAACCATGGACCAGAAAAGCAAGTGGCATCACGCAGTGACTCTTCTCTCTTCCTCTCCATCTGTGGAGAGTTTTGATGGCTTTCTACATCAGGAAACCTTTGATTTAAAGCTCAGTCCTCCTTCTTACTGGGAGCATCCAGGTTGCCTCCCACAGCCATGAATTTGTGAACACGGAAAACTTCATTCTAGCCTAGAATCTGCTGCTTCCTATGGCTAGAACCCTGAGCACATCGCTTACTAATGGCCTCAAACCCTTCCCATCCCAATTTCATTCTCAGCCCAGTTGCCCTGTAGCACCATGAAGCTTACACCAACCTCCCAACCTAAACTCTCCAAGGGCTCCCCCACCTATGGAATCATGTCTACATCCTAGCCTGAGATTTGGTACTCACAGTGCCATCTATCTTTCAAGCCTCATCTTCCTCTAGTACTCTACTTTCGGCATCCTGGGCAAACCGGACCCCTGGCTCTTGTGGGACCATATGTGCTTCCCACCTCCCATGCTCTTGCAGTTCTCTCCACTGGAGATCCCTTCTCCCTACCTCTTGAAAGTCTCCCCAGATCGCATGCTACCCCCTCTCCCATGAAGCTTCCCCAGATCACTCCAAGGAAGCCCCATTGATTTCTCATACCACCCACTGTTGGTACTTTCCCACTGACATACAGCACGCTATTCCAAATTGCTGGCACTTGTGTGGATAACTTCTACCTCCTCCTGGGTGGCATACTCCAGGGGTGAGCACGGGTTGAGGAGGGAGAGGTCTCAGGGTTATTTCCCATCATGCCAGTGTATGCAAATTTGCACTAATGAACAAATGAATGAATTCAGAAGATCTAGATGGATGTTCTAGAATTATCCACAGCTGTGGTATTTCATCCCAGAGGTGGCAGCACGTCAGGAAGAAAAACCCAGCCCAGCCACAAGCTTTTCATATGGGAAAGGGCAGAAGCATTTAATGTGATCCGTTCTGTCGGTCATGCAATGACTCTGGGTGTGTGCGCATAGACTCCCAGGAGCCAGATGCAGCACGTGCTTCGCAAGAGCCTAGAACACCTGGGCTCCCTCATTTCTCAATGTCATGAGAGGCACACTGGAGTCTTGCAGCTGACAGTCTTTCTGGTAACAAAACACCTACTTAGCATGGCACCACTTCAGCTCTACACCATATGTATCAACAGGGGTGGGTCACAATGCTTTCTTGGCAGTGAGCCAGGCAGAGATTTGAGGTTTGGTTTTGCTGTGCTCCACAGGTGGCCTGGAGCTGTGTTAACAAGGCTCCTGCTTCTGTGTGACCAGCTAACAAGGAGACTGCCACCTGGCATGCCTTTGTACGTGGAGACCCTCCCCAAAACTTGTGCACCTGCCCTATGCTGACCCAGTGCCATCTTAATGTGTGGGTGGGTGTGTGGGTGGGTGGGTGGGGGGAAGAGGTTCTAAATAAAGCTCTCCTTTCCACTTTCCCTCAAGAGACTTAGACCAATGTTCTCAAACTTCAGCAAGGACAAAATTACCTGGGGAGCTTGTTAAACCAACAGATGGCTGGACCAAAACTCTGTAGTCTGGTTCCTGGACAGGACCTAGGAATCCGCCTTTCCGATGAGGTCCCAGGTGATGTACTAGTTCAGGGACCACACTTTGAGAAGCACTGGTCTAGGCGATCCCAAGAAAGGCAAATGAAAGCCATGAGAGGCAGGACAAGAGGACAACAGCCCTTCTCCCTGCTGCTAGGCTCTGCCCCACTAAGCTCTGCTCCCTACCCTACTACTGAAACCACCTTTCGGAAGGACTCATCTGCCTATACCATTGGCTTCATTACCTCTTTCTTGCCTTTAAAATAAACTCGAACTCCACAGCCAAGCTCATACTGACTAATCCCCAACAGTGTGCCAGGCGCTGTTTTAAACCCTTTACACATATTAACTCATTTAATCCACATAATTCTATGCAGTAGGTACTATTATTATCCCCATTTTAGAAACAATTAATCCCACAGTGAGCCCTCAGGAAATATTTTCTGAATGAATGGCTAAAGGGATGCTCATAAGCATTTATACCATGTACTACAGAAGGCTGTTTCCATGCCAAGGGAAGCCATCAAAAAGTGAAGAATTGGCTTGCCAACCAGTTATTTGTTCCTGTCCTACACCAAATAACCCGTTTGCCTGGAATTGGCTGGATATTCTGGCTTTGTGTAGACATCTCCTAGCTGGGAGGAAAGCCAGAGTTAATCCTTCACAAAGGGTTGTTTAATAATAACCAGAAACTGGAGAAGAGCAGAAAGGAACACGATGATCCCACACAACCCGAGGAAAATGGACTGCTCAAGCTCATGGTTTCATGCTGCCAACAAGGGCCCCTGGTACAGCCTGAGGTTTCTTAATTTTTATTATAAAAATAGAACATGAATATGTCTCTCCTGATTATCACCACCAATGCACCGGCAAAAGCATCTCGAATGCATATTACTCTAATGCAACACTAATGCTTACACTGGCACAGAAAACCAGGTCATCTTTGAAAGTCTATAAATGGACAGCCCTCTCTGTCTATTACTTATTTATGTTTCCTGCCTTTTGCTTAACCAGCCTTGAGGCCCAAACAGAGAAAACACACCATACATAAAGCTACCAGTACAGATAAATAAAACATCAGACTCAAACTGGTAGATTTATCCTCCACTGCTTTGGAGAGAGTGGACTTCACGAGCTACATTTTGCACAGATGATCAGCAAAATGCGACCCTTTGAGACCGGGGGCAAGCAGTGTGGTCTTCCCAGAAGATACTCAGCTTTGCCCTTTTTGGAAATATTCTTGTTTGCTGTGGATGAAAGACATTGATGGCAAAGTGGGTTGAACCCAAATGTCTTTAAGTTGGGTAAACTGATACTGATGCTGAATTCATCACCAGCTCAAGTTTCTGGGTTACCTCCAAGGGTTTCCCCACATGGCCTGCCCTGCAGTTATGCAGCCTTAGAGTTCACCATGGCAATACTAGCCATGAGGAAGTCTACACGTGAGAAAGTCACCAGAACATCCATGCAAAGTTCCAGCAGAAAGACAGCTATGTCAGATTGAAGCCTAAGTGATGTCGCTGTGGTATCTACGACCCTGAAGGAAGTCCTCTTGGGCAAAGGGCAGATCCATCTCTGGGAGCAACATCATGTGATTCGCTCCTTACAGGTTTCCTTTTAGCTGCTCACAAAAGCCCTCTCTTAGCTGGAACACACTAAGTTACTCTCCTCCAATTCTCGGCTTAGCCTCGTGCTAGGCAACCCGTGGAGCGGCTCTGTTGGAGGGATCTGGTGTTATTAGCAGTACAGGGATATGTTTCCAGAAAGAGCCTGCCTGGAGAAGCAGAGGGCATTCCTTAGGCACCTGTCAAGCCTTCAGCCTCTGTAGCTACAGAAGTGAGAACGTCTGCCTCAGCATTCTCCCATCACCATCTCTACCACCTTGTACCTCAAATGAGGATCACAGCAGTTCTGTCACCCCTGAAAGCACCTGTGTGGAGTGACCAATATAGATGGCTCTGCCTTAGCAACAGGCACTGCTCTTGACCATGAAGTGGTCAAACAAGAACATGTTTGTTCTCAACGTGCTTTTTTTTTTTTTTTTTTTCATGCGCAGAGAATCAAATATCTCTTAGCTAGTTAGAAAAAGGAACAAACAGGTGATATTGATGAAAGGTGTTTAGGCAGGGCAGGGAAAGATGATAGAAATCTCCAGATGCCAAAGACTCTGTTTCTGAAACCACTTCAATAAAGATTAAACGCTGTGTTGAGGTGGCTATGCTTATTAGATCTTACGTTCTGTGATGGGAAGAATGTATATTTTACATTTTTCAACTAATAATAGCAATTGCAAACATTTACTTATTACGTGCCAGACAATGTATGGAGTGCCGCTATGTTGGATTATGGATATGGAAACTGAGGCACCAGCTGTCAAATGGCAAAGCTTAAATTAAAACCCTTGGACTTCCCCTTCCGCTACACAGCCCTTCGCTGAGCTCAGAGGAATGCTATGCCCAGCATAAGCACTCTCTGAATACTTCTAGATGGCCAGCACTGAGCTTGAATATGGTAGTTGCTCAAGAGTATTTCCTATCTGAGTGATTATTATTGTTCATTTCATAAGGGCTTTATCTTGGTGAGAAAGGACTCACCCTCATCTAGCTGGAAAGCCAAGTTCTTCCAAGCTTGGGGAAATCCTGCTTCATTAAACCCATGAGTTACTAAGCAACACAGGAAAAGCTTATCACAGATTTCCTGAAACTGGGTGTGACCATTTCATTCCAAGCCTTGCTAATTCAGTCTGTACACACTGGGGACAGAAAATGTATCGTTGGTTCTTAGAGCCCATTTGCATAGGTGACTTCTCCAATTCTCCCAATTCCAACTGAGGTCTTCATAACCCAGTAGAACCTAGTACCACTACAGGCAGCAAGGTGCACCCAAGAGAGGTCCAAACAAGAGAGTTCCGAGCTACAGCTTGAGCCTAGGTTCGAGTCTCAGCTCCAACCAATGTTACTGTTTGCACGACCTCGAGCAAATCACCGAACCACTATGACCATCTGTGTGTGATCTAACTGGTAAAGGGGGGATGATACCTGTAATAATGTGACATAAATCCACATGCCTGAGACGTTCACAATTAGGATCAATCAAGATATTCTATACGGAAACATGTACGAGTATAAATAACAATAAAAGTGATGACAACAAACATCTCTTCATTGCCTCTTAGGTCCCAGAACCCCATTAAGTACGTATTAATATCTCTATTGCTGGTGACAAAGCAGGTGAGGCTTACAGAGAAAATTAGCAGAGGGAGAACTTGAACCCAGGTTTTCCTAACTTACGCATTTTCAGCAGAGTTGATATCACCCCCAAGAAGGTAAAAACTGGTTCTTGGGGTCCAAAAAATCTTATTCTTTTTATGTAAAAAGACAAATATACATACAGCACGAAAACAAACACACTCTTTCTGGGGCGCATGGGTGGCTCAGTTGGTTAAGCGTCTGACTTCAGCTCAGGTCATGATCTCACAGTCCATGAGTTCGAGCCCCATGTCGGGCTCTGTGCTGACAGCTCAGAGCCTGAAGCCTGCTTCAGATTTCATGTCTCCCTCTCTCTCTGCCCTTCCCCTGCTCATGCTCTGTTTCTGTCTCAAAAATAAATAAAAACATTAAAAAATTAAAAAAATACCAAATACACACTATTTCTGTGACACTAAAATTTCATGGGGAGGACAATTAGGAAAAAAAACAATACCTAAAAAGGCTCCTGAGAAAGCAACAGTCAACAACTTGAGAGATACAGGTCTAACTTCACTATATCATTCCATTTCCCATAATTAATGGAGGTTATTATTAATACCATGCCATTAGGCTTCTACAAGGAAAGTCTGTATGCTGGGTTCAAACATGGTCCCAGAAAAGGTGGTGGCCACTTTAGTTGTCACTGTGGACCGTCTAGCATAGAGGCCATGTACAAATAATTAAAATACCTCCACATTTAAATTCCACAGGGTAAATCTTCTATCAACCAAAACATAAGATTAATGCATCCCTAATGCTACCCACCCTCTAACCTTGATGATACATATTTAGATCAATATTCAAAAAAAAAAAAAAGGAAAAAAACTCATTTAGACATTTTAAAATATTGGTAAAAAATAAAAAATAATTGAGTGTACTTAGAACATTATTATAATTCCACCTAAACCTTCCAATGGGGACATGGATTGCTCTCTCTCCTCTGGCTAGTGGAAAAACTGGAGAATTTAGGCACTAATTCCAACCAATATCTGTAGATTCAAAGAAAAGGAATGGGGCCATCCCACACTTCTGAAGTGAAGCACACGCTTTCAGAAACACGTAGAAGTCGAGTTACCGGCAATGGTTTGACCAACTGTATTTGCTCAGGCCACCGTCCATTGGTCCATTTCAACTTGCTAAGTCTGGCTTGCCTCTTCCCGCTCTCTCAGACCTCCTGGCGAGGCATTCCAGCTCCTGATACCCACTATGGCCTCCCCACCCTCACTTTCCCACTATGTCCTTAGCCCGGTCTCAGAGACCATTCCACTCACGGATTCGCCCGGTTCCTTTATTTTATCGTATTCAACCAACAGCGGCCCTGCCATCCCAGCGAACCGGACATTCTTTTCACAGGGTGGCTCTACTTCCCTAGTCCTCAGACTAGGCCTCAAGGCCCTACCATCCTGGCCAGCCTCGTCCAAACTCCCCACCGGAGGGGGGAGCCGGAGAGGAGGGGCCCCGCAGTCATCAGGGACTTGCATTTGTACAAATGGCCTGTGAGGCTTTCTTCTGACTGAAGCACGGCAGGGGCGCACGTGCTCACTTGTACCGCCGGGCCAGGCTGGGCCTGTGGTGGCTGCAATAATCAATCCAGTTGCCATAGCGGCCGTAAGTGTTCATTTACCACTACGCGACCTGGAGCTATAATATATTATGCCTTTCGCCAGCGGGAGCCGTGCCAGCTGCAGCACGGGGCGGCCGTGTCGGCCATCAGTCACCACTCTCCTTCACAACCTTTTGTTCCCCGCTCATTACGGTGAATTATAACAGGGGACAGCACATTTTTCAGGAGAGTCTCTCCCGTTCGCTCTAAGCGCTAACTCATCCCGGGTTGTTCCAAGTCGGCTGCGCTAGCGTGGGACGGTGTTGCCCACGGGTCTTCCCTCTTGTCCCTCTGCGAGCACTTGGAATGGGTGAAAAACAGATGGGGGGGGGGTCACTTTTCCACAAGGCAGGATAAAAAGCCACTCAACTCTCTTTACTATCAATATTGGATACTGCATTTTGTTGCACTCTGCCATGTCCCTGAAGGCCTGTCCCGATGGCAAATGACATCATAGCACACTAAAGAGGCCATCATGTCAGCTTCGGGCCCTGGGTTACTACTTTGAGATGAGGAGATCACTTCCAGAGTCACCGATGGGAGGAAGAGGAACAGTACCACCAGCCCAACAGCCGTTTTTGAAAATGTTTCTCTGCAATAGTGAGGACAAACACCTAAGACCACACAAATCAGAGGATCAAGATATTAAGTCAGTAGGAGAAACCAAGGATACAACCGTGAGCTGACAGGATTCCTGAGAGCCCCCAAATGGAAGTGATCCGGTCGCGGTCAGGTGGTGAATGGATAAACGGATTGTGTGTCCTATGTCCTGTATACAGGGGAAAACGACTCCAGCAATAAAAAGAAACAAAATATTAATATGCAACTACAACATGGATGCATCTTAAAAACATTACGCTAAGAGAAAAAAAAGTTGGACCACAAAAGCCCATGTACTACATGATTTCATTTATATGAAATTCTAGAAAAAAGCACAACAATAGTGACAGAAAGCAGATCTGTGGTCGCCAGAGGCGAGGAGGTAGGGGAGGGAATTGAGAGCACATGGGCCCGAGGGAGCTTTTTAGGATGAGGAAA
Organism: Leopardus geoffroyi; assembly: GCF_018350155.1. Classification (NCBI taxonomy): domain Eukaryota; kingdom Metazoa; phylum Chordata; class Mammalia; order Carnivora; family Felidae; genus Leopardus; species Leopardus geoffroyi. The sequence continues at coordinate 44,051,948 of NC_059337.1, read as the reverse complement.
CCGTTCTATATATTGACTGGTGGTGGTTATAGGGCTGTACACAATTACCAAAATTCATCAACATGTACACTTAAAGCTGTTGAATTTTACTGTATATAAGTGCTGTCTTAATAAAGGGAAGCAGGAAAAACAAACAAACAAAAAACAGAAGAGCAAAGATTGTTAATGGAGGGGAATCGCCCTGACTGCTTCCTCTGTGACAGCTAAGAAAGAAATGGTAGTATACAGGAAAATGAGTTACACTCATTATGTAAAAAGGAACAAGCCACCCTTGTGAACCTGACCTTCAGAGACTAAACCCTTTGTAATCTCTGCAGTATGGTGATCACCTATACGCCACCACCGTGAAAGAAAAGACCAGCCAGTTTCAGCTCCACTTCTGGTTAATTCCAGCTAGGTCTAAAAAGCACTAAATGTTGGAGTAAATAATTAACCAGAGATGCGATCTCATGTACGTGGTTTTCACCTCCCTGGCCTTCAAGGGTTTTGTGGTCTCTAAAAGTGAAAGAGATGGACATAACGGCTCTTAAAGATTTTAAATGGTGTAATTGTGCCATACTTTGATCTCTCCAAGTTCTTTAATGAGTTGGCACCTTACAATCCCACCTAGCTCTTGGGATCCCCCACTTCACCTCCAAGTTAAATCTGGCTAGTCTTAATGTCAACATTTTGTAAAATGGGGTAAAGGGCTCTAAGACACTTGGGGGAAGATTAAGCCATGGTCAACAGGGGACCCTAATGATATGGTACTTCCCAGGCTGATGCTGATGTTCCCTTCCGGACAACAGTAGCCAGTTTCTGTGATGCTCTTATCCAGAGGTGCTTTTGGAAGATCTCCAGTGACTTCTCTGCTTTATTTTTAGTTCCTTGGTGAGTACTTACTTTGTAGCCCAAGAAAATGTTCAGATCTTAAGATGAGGCTTTTTAAAAACTGTTTATTTATTTTGTGAGACAGAAAGAGCGTGTGGGGAGAGGGAGAGAGAGAACACCAAGCAGGTTCCAAGCTCCCAGCACAGAGCCTGACATGGAACTTTATCTCACAAACCATGAGATCATAACCTGAGCTGAAATCAAGAGTTGGACGCTTAACCTGAGCCACCCATGTGTCCCTTAAGATAAGCACTTTTTATGTCACTTTTTTTTTCAATTATGAGTCATTCAACACATTAACATCTATAACCCCAAGACTCCCTCTCATCATTGATTTATTTTTTTCTTCTCTTCAAAGATACTGGAAGTAAGGAAGGACTTCAAATGTTTGCTCCTGAGAAAAAAAGATGGGAAACCCCAAAACCAGTGACTAGCATTGCAGTTATTGCCAAAGCAGTTTTTACAAAGTTAATCGCTGATTTTTGCCTCATTCACCAGTCCAGTGAACGGGTATACCTCCTATGCATAAAACCTGCTACGTCTTTGAGCAACCCCTCCTTCCTAAAAGGCTGAATAAAAACTTAATCCATAGTATCTTGTGAAGATTCCTCTTAATTTTCCAGAAGCAGTGATTTTTTTTTTAATTGAGGGGTCTGGCCAGAAACTACAATACCAGCAAAAAGCATAGCTAATGGTAAATAACTATTTATGGAGGCCCTAGAAATGGTCAGGTACTCTGAGCACAGTGGATTTTTCAAACCTTCTAACTGGATGTGGAAACTGCGTTGTAGTGAGTTCATGTCACAAGCTCAAGGCCACCCAGCTTGTAAGCAGCAGAGCTCAAATATACACCCGTGTCACACCAAATCCAAAATCAATGCTCTTTCCCCTATTGCTTATTTGCAAATATGAGAACCAGGCTTGTGTTTACATTTCTATTCACAAGGCTCATTACGTGTGTTAAGCAAGATGTTCTGCAATTATTTGCCCACAAATAAAAAAGGTATGTGTTTAGGGTTCTCAGGTCTTGTACTTTGCTTCACATTAGTGATGCAGCCTCAGGCACACATTCATGTAAGCAGTGACCTGTAATCAGTTTGTAAGATTATCCGTTAAAATAATTTCCCTGTTACTGATGATGCTTAGTGCGCAGCTGTTAGAACACGGTGCACACCTTTTGTGCTCATACACACCAACACTTAAGTTTTCTCTGTACCCTGGGTCTATCCACCTCTAAGACACTCGCTGTCCTTCATCTTTAGATTTATGTGCACAAGTGATAACAGAGACATACACCGGGGCGGGGATGGGGAGGCCAAAGAAAGCTGCGCGTAACGAGAGAGAAAAAGACACAAACATTCACGACTCCAAGGTTGGACCCTGCTGCCCTTACACATTATGGAATAAACAAGGCTAATCACATTATCAAACCCACAGAGCCCTTTGAGAGTTTAAATAGCAGCTCACTGAAGGCCAAATGTATTATATTTTCTTGTAGTATGGTTGAATACCAACTTTTGTTCTCAACGTGCCCTCTCTTTTGCTACTGCTTCACCCAAATGGAGATAACTGGAGACACAGGGTACATGTAGCCATCTTTGCTGCCTTCGTGCCCACATCCAAGCTCACAAAGTTACACACAGCAGCATCTTCGGAGTTTGAGACCTGCTAGTGGCCGAGAAAGAAAGGTGCCTTTGCCACCGTGTTGTGAGGAAAACAGCCTGTCAGGTTCTGTAGGACACTTGAAAAGGGGACTGACTGCCAGGCTTAGAATCTGATTTTTCACGTTCCTTCTATTTTTCACATTTTGAATTAGCTTAAGAGCGTCATTTCTGTTCTATTCCATCTTGTTCTGGCTCTCGTCGTCACTTTTCTGAGGAGCTCTTAGGCTTTGCTGTAATCAAGGTCATACTTTAAAAGGGGTGTTATTTCTTGATCAGGATTCTGAGATGATTATGTTTTCAGTGGGAAAGTTCAGCTATTGTCTCAGAGGACAGGGCTAATGAGGGCAAGACTGAAAAGGGCCTCAGCCCAGCAAAGGCCTGAAACAGTCCCTATTCTCCACGTATGACATTTTTAATCACAGCTGGCTATCTCGGGGACCCGGCAAGTGTGTCTATAACACAAGGATAAATAGATCACCGCCGCTCGCTAAACAAACCATAAAACCGAGAGGCCTTTGCCGCGGTCGATTGGCCGACCATCACGGTGAAAGGAAAACCACACACACACACACACACACACACACACACACACACACACACACACTCAAGGTCATCCAGCTGTCAGGGAAATCCTATAAACTGAAGCATTGCAACACAGACTGAACAAGAGAAGTACCTGGGGAGCTTTAAAAATTCCTAAAGCCCAGCCCCCGCCACTCCCATGCCCCAGGAGTCTGATTTGGAGCTGAGATGGGGCTTGGGCCTCAATATGATTTAAAAGTCCCCTAGAGATTCGCATGCACAACTAGAACGAGGCAACCTGCTCTAGACCCAGCCGGCCTCTGTGAATGCTGCACCAGGCACTCGGCACATACTGCTTTCACGGTCACAGCCGTAGGTGGATAAATCCCAAATCGGTGCATGGTAAACAGCACTGCCCAGATTTCCTGAATCCCGTATTTCTAGAGGGCAGGAAACCATTTCCAATGGGTGTCCCTGCAAAAGGCTAGAAATACGTCGGCAACAGGAGTAACACTTAAAACCGCAAGCCAGACTCCGTGGCCGAGGGTGCTCCAGGCCCGAGGTGGTCTGAGCCCCCACTGACAATAACCTGGGTTTAGCACCAGGCAGACAGACCATCAGCGCCTCCACGGGGTCCACTGCTCGGAGGTGCAACAGATGCTCGAGAGGAGCACGATGTATAGAATGAAACACAACCAAAGCCAAATAGCCCACTTTGGCTTTAGGACAGAAACTGCCCAGAGCTGGTCGGCTTACAGGCAGAGGGGAGAAAGGTTATTGCTGGATATATGCAGTGAATTCAGCAAGTGGGAGCTGGGGTGGACAGAAACCTATAAAGTAGCATTTGCCTCCCCACACTCACTTTGAAAATCCAAGCTCATCATCATATAAACCGCATGTCATGGGGGGAAAATGGGAATTCTCACGTCTCTTTTTTAAGGGAAACATGTATTGCAAGGTTCCTGCTGGAGGGAGCTGGGCACCGCAGGACTGACATCTCTGGGGACGGAAAAGAACGTTGGCTCCCTACATTCAGGCGGGTAGTGCCATCTGGCCAGCACATGGCTGGCTCGCCTCCAGGAGACAGTGGCTTGCCTGAGCTCCTGTCAGGGGAAATGTTGTTATATCGTGGCTGCTGCAGATGAGAAGGTGAGGGAAAGAATGAGGCTCTCCAGGCTACAGCCGCCAAGAACAGAGCTACTTAGAAGAAATGAGGCTCCTCACTGTTCAGGGAGAAAAGGGGCTCTTTCTTAAATTCCTTCCATTTAATACTCACCCCTCCCCCACTCCCCAGCAACATACACAAAAAGATGTTCCGTCAAGAAGTGTTAGCAGACACGAAGAGATACAGTCAAACCTGTATTTGGGAAACAGGGAAATGACTGGTTCAGGCAAGGGGCATTTCCTTGGCAAAGGAAGACAATTCACACTTAGATGAGCTCTGCTCATCCAAGACAGTGCATGTGGCGAGGCCTGAAATCACGAGGTCACCTCTGTCTGTGAGGAAGACAGGACCACCTAAAGTCACATCATCGGCCAAAAGAGCTAGAGACAAACAAAGTTGTCCACCCAGTTTCTACTCCATGAGACCAACTGGGTCTGAATCCTGTCCCTTTTCGCCCAGGAAATGGTGATCATGAGGTCATCCAGCAGCTGGACACTTTGAAGACTCAGGGGTATATAGCAGGGTCCCCACTTTGAGTTCAAGGAGGGCTCACCCTAGGATTCAAGCAGGTCTGGAAGAGAGGTGACACTTGATGTGAGTTACACGCAGCATGAATCGAGCCTCCAGGATGGCAATCTATTTTCCAAAGGAAGAGTGAATCAAATACCCCTTTTGAGACTGGGACAGGATCAGGGAAAGGGGTGATTCTGAGTGGAGCACTTCATTCTTTGCCCCAACTGTCATGTGCCTCATAGGAGAACAGCCACGACTGCATGGTTGACTAGAAATGAAATAAAAAAAAAGAACGATTTCCCAAAAATCATGAATGGCACCTAGCAAAAATGAGGGCATCTTGGCTGCTTTGCTGCTGGCAGGCTCAGTGGTGGGAGCTGGTACCTGAGCAAGGTTACTGGCAGGAAGTACCATGGTGATGGCCATTTTGAATGCCAAGGCACAGAGTCTCAAAGCCCTTGGAGCAGCCATCTGTGGGCATCAGAAGTCAACAGGCAGCAACACCACCCCCACAGTCACCCATAGGCATCTCTGGTGGTAGATGATGTTTTACTTGGATATTAGGTCCACACTGCTATATTTCAGCATCAACAGCTTCAGACAATGTCACCACTAAGAGCCATTGGTAACATGGAGGCAGCCAAAATGACCAGGTTGCCTGAAATATGCCGCAAGATTAAAAAAAAAAAATCGGGGAAGGGGAGGAATTAAAGTTCTTTCCAGAATAGGTGGGAGCAAAACTATTTGCAGACCCTATTTTTTATTCCCAGGCAAATATAACCCAAGAAATACAAGTCACTAGTGTTAAAGAAGAAAAATAAAACTGAAGGAAAACACTTGTCTCCTTTTCCTTGTGATGCAAATGCGAGGCATCATCCATTTAAAAGAACCAAAATCCATTTCTTCTTTCCCCTCCAAAACGCCAACACTTACAAAGGAGTTATAGGAGTCACTTCTGGAAGGCAAAATACTCTCCATGGTTCATTACCTCAGCCACTAAACTAATAGTCACTAAAAATAGATGAAGTTCCCAGCTAGTGCTAGCCTCTGTCAGGGATAAGTAACAACAACAGTTAATTTATGCCAGACATTTTAATGTAAGCAACCTCATTTAATCTTATGACCTCACTGTGACAAGCAGCATTTATTCCTACTTTAAAGATGGGAAAATTGAGGCTTAGAGAGGTTGAGTGGCTTGGCCAAGATCATCCAAATATTAAGGGACAGAACCAGGTCACACACTTGGATCCAATTGTAGCTCCAGATGCTTTTCATCCCCTACAACCATTCCCCCATGTGGAGTACAAAGACATGTCCCTACTTACTCCCTGGTTTTAAGAAACGCTATTAACCCCTTATTGGACAGAGCACTTGCAAATATCTTCTCTCGCTCCATGGGATGCCTTTTCATTTTGTAGATGGTTTCCGTTGCTGTGGGGAAGCTTTTAAGTTTGATGTAGTCCCAGTAGTTTATTTTTGCTTTTGTTTCCCTTGCCTGAGGAGACAGATTCAGAAAAATATTGCTAAGGCTGATGTGTAAGACATTACTTCCCAAGTTTTCTTTTACAAGTTTTATGGTCTCAGGTCTTACATTTAGGTCTTGAATCCATTTGGAGTGTATCTTTGTGTATGCTGAAAGAAGGTGGCTCAGTTTCACTCTTCTCCATGCACCTGTCCAGTTTCCTCACCACCATTTATTGAAAAGATTGTCTTTTCCTCATTGTATATTCTGCCTCCTTTGTTGTAGATTAATTGACCATGTATGCATGGGTTTATTTCTGGGCTCTCTATCCTGTTCCATTGATCGGTGTGTCTATTTTTCTGTTAGTACCATACTGGGGTTAATATCCAAAATATATCAAGAACTCATACAACTCAACACCAAAAGAATAATCCAATTAGAAAATGGGCAGAGAACCTGAAGAGACATTTTTCAAAAGAAGACATACAGATGGCCAACAAACATATGCAAAGATGCTCAACATCACTAATCATTAGGGAAATGCAAATTAAAACCACAATGAAATAACACTTCATACAGTCAGAATAGTGAGCATCAAAAAGACAAGAAATAACAAACGTTGGCAAGGAAATGAGAAAAGGGAACTCTCATGCACTGTTGGTGGAAAGGTAAATTGGCGCAGCCACTGTAGAAAATAGTATGGAGGTTCCCCCACCCCCCCAAATTAAAAATAGAAATACCATATGATTCAGTAATTCAACTACTGGGTATTTATCTGAAGAAAACAAAAACACTAATTTGAGAAGATGTATGCACTCCTATGTTGCCTGCAGCACGATCTACAGCAGTCAAGATACGGAAGCAAGCCAAGAGCCTACTGGCAGATGAAAGGATAAAGAAGATGTGAGCCAGACATACAGACACACACACACACACACACACACGAATATTACTTAGCCACTAAAAGGAATGATATCTTGCTATTCGAGATGTCATGGCTGGACCTTGAGGGTACTGGGCTAAAGCGAAGTCAGACTGAGAAGACATGTACCACATGATTTCACTTACATATGGAGTCTAAAAACAAAACCAACAAAATCAGAAAGATTCAAATGCAGAGAACATACTGTTGGTTGCTAGGAGGGAGGTGGGTGGGGAATGGGTGAACTAGGTAAAGTGGATTAAGAGGTCCAAGCTTCAATAATAAAATAAAGAGATTGTAGGGGTGTAAAGCACAGCACTAGGAATATAGTCAATAATACTGTAACAACTCTGTATGGTGACAGATGCTAAGTATACTATTGTGGTGACATTTCACAATGTCTATAATTGCTGAATCACTATGCTGAAACTAACATAATATTGTATGTCAACTACACATCAATAAAAAAAGAAGTCATGAGACCCAAACTCATGTAAACAATTAGAAACCAGAGCTTGGTTGTATTTTCCCCTAGCTCCAAAAGACAGGTGCTAAAGGGAATGATACCATAATTCAGGCAAGAAGAGATCAATGAAGGCTGCAATTGTCAGAGAGTTGTTCTAGGGAGGGTGAGATACGAGAATTTTAATAGGCAAACAGAGAGCAGGCAGGGTTGAGTTGAAGTGTATTCTGAGCACCGAAGGAGAAGAAATATGAGCGGTCTTTCTAAGCGGAACCAGCACTATAATACAGGATAACGGTGCTGTCCACTCATTCATTCTCTTACAAAGATCTGCGAAGTCCCTAGCATGTGCCAAGCGCTTTGCTACACCCAGGAGGACATGCATCTAAGTCATGGTCTCTCCCTCGAGAAGCTCCTAGCCTACTGCAGTGAGGCAGCTGAACCCCACGTGATCCCCAGGCCAGCCAAATTGTCTCGCACCATCCACAATGAAAACGTTGCAAGCTGCCAGTCCAAATCTTGCTTGGCTTCTCCAGTCAGGCTGTTTATCAGCACTGCCTCACAGAGATAAAACCTCTCAATATAGAGCTAAAGGGGAAAAAACTCAGCATGTAAAAATAAACTGCCCAAATAGTGTTCCCTCGCCGCTGTATTTGGCATCCAGGATTACTACACACCAGAGAAAGCCACACAGCTCTGGACTTGCTCACGGAGCAGCTGTGAAGTGTGGGGACACAAAGCACCAACACAGAGACCCCTCCGCTTCTGTTCTAACTGCTGCAGCCTCATCTGAACTCTGGAGCTAGACTAGACGCTCCGCCGCAGGATACAGATCGAGGGGATGCTTTTTAACCTCCTTGTCACATGGTGCCGTGTTGCACTTGCCACAGATCCCACGGTAGGGTGTTAGAGACGGCACTGACACACTCCTACCCACCTTCAGCATAACATTTCCCGCTCGGCAGCTCCTTACATCTTCATCTGAACTTGGTTTGTAAGTGAAATCAACTGATAAAGCTTCCATTTCATACCATCTGCTGTGTGCCACCAACACTGGTTTTGCAAAAGGGATGAGAAGGATCTTTTAAGACTATGGGAATGTTCAGGATAGTTTCAAGCTCTGTAGGCTAGAAGGTGAATCTTGACTCCAAGAGTTTCTGGGCACACTCAAAGGGGAGACTATCTATACACACCGAAGGGTAGGACTCTAATCCTCCTTACACATGGATGATAAAAGCTTTTGCTTTGTTGAGGTTACGTTTTATGAGGAGGGTCCTTATTTGGATTTGCTACCCATCACTTATTGACCTGTGTGTCTTCTAGATTTAATGCCACTTCTTCTGGAACATTCTTCTATGACTCCTCAGGGAGAACTAGTTATTTTCTCTTGGGAATCTCAAGTACTTTATGAGTCTTATTCAGCTCTTATCACATTCTGAGGCAAATGATGAGCTCTTTGAGGGAACGGACCAGTTTCGCTTCTCTTTGCGACCATTCAGTAACTGGCACATTTTAATTCAATCGTAATTACTGAAAAAATTGGGCATTTCTCTCCCGTTATTTCTTGCATTGACTTGCCGTATTTATGGGGGTTTCACATTTTTTTTCCGTTTTTTAAACTTTATTTATTTTGGTAGAGAGAGAGGGGCAGAGAGGAGGGGCACAGAGAGAAGGAGAGAGAGAAACCCAAGCAGGCTCTGCATTGTCAGCAGAGAGCCCGATGTAGGGCTTGAAGTCATGAACCATGAGATCATGACCTGACCTGAAATCAAGACTCGGGCACCCAACCAACGGAGGCACCGTGACACCCCTGGGTTTTACATTTTTTAAAAACAATCTTCATTTATATGTATTAAGTGTATTATTACAATTGCTGGGATTTCAGATTAAGAACTATTAACATGATTCCACAATACATCTAAAGCCTATGTTGGTTATATATTCGATTCTCAATACATTTTATTTTTATTAAATTTGTTTTAATGTTTATTTATTTTTGAGACAGAGAGAGACAGAGCATGAACAGGGGAGGGTCAGAGAGAGGGAGACACAGAATCTGAAACAGGCTCCAGGCTCTGAGCTGTCAGCACAGAGCCCGACGCGGGGCTCGAACTCACGGACCACGAGATCATGACCTGAGCCAAAGTCGGCTGCTTAACCGACTGAGCCACCCAGGCGCTCCTCGACTCTCAATACATTTTAGCTGTTGAACTGTTATCATACAGAAGTTTAATTGGACATTGACTTTACACCTTCAAGATTCCTGGTGCTGTCATGCAATTATTTTCAACAAGATGCTAAATACTCTTGTGAATTCAACACAAAGTAAGAATCACATTTCTATAGTAAGAAGGATTTCATGAACTGTTTTCACCAAGTTGTGACTGTTGCACATTGCTGGTAAAGCAGTGGAGGCTCACCCAGTCTATCAGAGACTACAGAGGAAGCTCTTAGTTAGGGGCATGAGTCTGTGGCCCAAGCACTGGAAGTCATGGGTATGAGGCCTGGCTCTTTATTAGACATAAGGTCACGAACAAGTTATCTAAACTTTCGGATGGGCAATTTCTGCATCTACAAGATGGGATAATAACCCTTGTCATCGAAGCCCAAGGCCATGAAGCCAGGATGTATCTGAAGGAGGATGGGACCCAACCAAGAATCCCAACTTTCAACCCTGACAGTCCCGATGCCTCCCTAGTTCTTCCTTGTGGCACTGTTTTTAGTTTATCCATTTTGTTTATTCCATTGAGAACACAACAGTTTACATACATATACTCTCCAAAGGGGCCAGAGGACGCCTGAAATTACAATAATGGTAGGCAAGCTTTTACGTAGGATGGTGCATTACTGAAAACAGAAAATCAGAAAACACATTGTAATCACTGGCACCATTTTAAACAAGATTGCTTTACATGGTTTTGTTTTCTTTCTTGTTAGGTAATTTCACCAGCAGGTTTATAACAGAAGGAAGCAGGGGAAGTAGATTCTCTGGCTGGAAATTTGATAGCATTATGTTCAGTGATGAATAGAAGTATTTCTCTCATTTTGATCATGCCTTGCCCACAGTATGAACTCGATAAACACTTGTTCAATCGAATTATTATCACAATAGCTTGTTGCCTTTTTTTTCACTAAGCAATAATAACTTTCATTTGTATAATGCTTTATAGCTTACAAAGCACATTCTTCATGTATTACCATTTTATCCTCACAGCAATTCCAAAAGGGAGATATTAATTTCTTCATTTTACAAAACAGGAAGCAGAAGCCCAGGTAAGTTAGATAATGTGCCCAAGATCAAAATTACTCACAAGGTGTTGGCCTGTTAGGAAAACAATGACAATTTAGAAGAAAACTGGTCTTTCAAGGGAAGAAGTATAGGAGAACGGTTTAAGAGTAGGGGCTTTGTAGGACACCTGAATGGCTCAGTTGGTTAAGCGTGACTTCGGCTCAGCTCATCATCTCGCAGTTAGTGGGGGTTCATGGGTTTGAGCCCTGCATCTGCTTGGGATCCTCTGTCCCCTCTGTCTCTGCCCCTCACATGTTCCCTCTCAAAAATGAACAAACATTAAAAAAAAAAAAAAAAGAGTAGAGGCTTTGAACACCAACTGTCTAGGTTCAAATCTTGCCTCTACTATGAACCAGCTCTGTGACCAGGCACATGTTATGTAAACATCCCATATTTCAGTCTCCTGTGGGAAACAAAATTAACAATAGTAGCTACCTTGGAGTGTGTTAGTCAGCATGACTTGGGTCAAGTGCTTGGCATTTACTACGTACCCAATGTAAGGACTCAATAAATAGGAACTGCCGTTGTTATTATAATTACTCCTCCTATCCTGGGAAAAGTAGCTTATCAAGTCCCATCATCTCTTCAACCACCAAATATATAGCCAGTCTATCAGAAATTGTAGAGGGAACTATGAGTTAGAGCCATGAATCTATGACTCAAACACTGGAAGTCCTGAGCCTAAGTCCCATTCTTGATCAGATATGAGGTCATGAACAAGTTATCTAAACTTTCTGATGGTCAATTTCTGTAACTATAAAGTGGGCTAATAACCCTAGTCACATCAGCCCTATAGTATTGCTGTACAGATTAAATCAAGTGAGATCTGCAGAGAAGGTACCATAAAGTCTATAAGGTATGATACAAACGGCTTCATGTATTTTTCATGCATTCCATCCACCCATTCATTCATAGACTGTTAGCAGCATCCTTGCCAAGTGCCAGCCACTGCACTAAAGAGTGGTGATTCAAAAGTGAGTTAGGATCGCAGGGGAGACAGACACGCACAATGATAAATGACTGACTATACTATGATATGAATTCAAGTCAGGTATTATTACAATGTGCCTATTACTGAAATAGATACCGTGGGGGCTACCCGAGCACTTAAAAAATGTGAACACAGCCTACGATCCTTTTGGAGAGAAGACTAACATCCTCTCAACACCCACGGTTAGGAACTTTGCCAGGAAAGGCAGGTGAGGACTCCACTGTGCCTACCATCTTTCTTCCAGCATGAAAGAACTAGTAAATCCAAGAGGTCTTTTTAGAAACGGTTCCATCCATTCCCTGACACCATTTAACCCCTTGGCTCTTTTTCCCAGCAATGCAATGGTGGAGCCCACCGTCCAGGATTTGTTGTTTCTTTAAATAGACACTTACTGATGACCCACTTATTGATAACCCGAGTTATTGTGCCTGGTAAACAAAGACACAAGGGCCACTTTGCTCAGGCCCTGCAGAGAGCTGCGGTTCGGCAGAACAGACAGACTCACACACTAATGATTCCAGAAGAAGGCGCTCATGGTTGAGATACAGGTAGGCAAAGGGCTCAACGTGAAAATGGACAAAGTCCACCTGGAGGCCAGAGAAGGGTTCCTAGAGGAGATGCCACTTCATCTTGGTCTTCAATGGTAAGATATAATTAGATGGAAGCAAAGGGGAGGGTGATAGAAAAAGGAGAAGCACCAACAGGGGCAGAGACTACTCTGGAAGAATTACCCATTTACCCCGGGAAACTGCTACATGTTCCTCTCAAATGTAAATACTTGGTCTCACAATATCATCCCATCAGGTCACCTGCCTTTCATGGTTTGTCTTATAAGGAGCTTTATAAACATAATAAATATTCAAAAGTATCTACGTGATATGTTTGATTTCAGAGCACTCTTTTATTTTGCGCAACCAGAATACTTTGAGAAGGGGATAATGAGTGATCTGCTTTGATTCAATGTCTCCTTTGAAATAGTGCATGTACTTTATTTCTCCAATTGGATAAAGAAATCATTCCGAAACCTGACTATGGGAGCATGCAAATCTAAAATCCGAGCTAGATTTCTGGGTGGTCAAAAGTTCCTATCTCATTACAGAAGATGTTTGGTATAAATATTAACTTTCTTAAAGTGGTGATGGCAGTGATTTCATACAAAGGATGTTCATACTGGATTAAACATCAGACTCAAATTACCTGAGCCTTTGCATGTATGGACAATCAAATTCCATTTCGTCCTGATAAAAAGAGCCATTCTGGATTTAGCAGACTAATGTGGTCTGCTGCCTCTTTACCCAAACGTATGACTATCTACAATATTACTATGGCCCAACTGCCTTGGCTACAGGTAGGGAAGGAGGAAAATGGGATTTTATAAAATCCTATACAATATAAATTCTGCCCCAATAAATGACTATTTATTAAGTGCCTACTATATGCGAACATGAGATAGATGCTCTTTTAATCCTACCTCTCTGTACTCAATCTTCCCAACCCCCCTGAGGAAACTCAAGCACAAAGGGATTAAATTGTCTTATTCGAGGTCAGGTAACTAGGACTTGGCAATGGCTGTCACGAGGAATAAATGAGATAAAACATATGTTAAATGCCTAGCATGGGAACTCACAGCTAAGCAATAATGGTGGCCATTGCTGTCTTAAGAAAATCGAACTCAGCTTATGTCCACCAAATGAATTACTTGGAAAATGTACTATGCCTGAAGGGGCCTCCTGATTGTTGGTTACAAGAGGACACCATCCCAGTTGTCCATTCAACAGGTTTGCAGAGCAACTTGGCTCAGGCACATTCTTGGGTGGCTGGCAACATATGACAGAGAAGCAAGGACCCTGACCATTCTGAACCATGTGAGCTGGAATCTCTCCCAACAAACCAGAGTACCAAAACCCTTCGGACACTGCTCTTGTCTGCAAAGTGGCGCACCCATTAAAACTCTACCTGCTAATATAGATCATTATGAACACATTCCAAGGCTAATTATGTGGAGGATTGTGGAAACTTCAAAACCAGGATTACCAGCCTCTACAACAGAGCCAATCTTATTGGGCACTTTTGTGAAGAAGGAATAGAAATTAAGTGTTCCTTTTCTCTTTTTTTTTTTGGTCTATTGGACAGAGGACTGTATTACATATTCTGTGACCACTTGCCTCTGTATGACAGGTAGAGTGACAAATGGAAATATAGATCCAAAGAGGTCAAGGTAAGTATTTTTAAAACCATGGTTTTCCTGAAACATTCAGATAACTGCAGATAAAGTGGGCAGCTTCATCTGCCTACTTTGAGTTCTGCAACTCTGAAGGAGGCTCAAGAGACCTGGGCTTGAATCCTAGTTCAATCATGAATTTGATAATGACTTTGTGCCAATATCCTCATAGGTAAACTTAGGCACTAGACAAAATCAGAGGTTCCTGAAGCTCTACAGAACACAAATCCTAAGAAATACTGCCAGGAGCCATAACATGAAAAGAGTTCTTCACAAAAATAAAAAAACAACACAAGAGCAACAACAACAAAAAAAACCCCATAAATTGGGCTCATGCTTATATCCCTTTCTTGGAAAGTCACAATGCTAATGGTAGCATATTAGAGACTCTGAAATTCCTGTGGCAAACAGACCTATTATTGTTGCTCAAGTAATCATTTCCAAATTTAGTAGATTGTGACATGTAACACCTTGAAACATCTTCGGAAACTGGTAGAACACACTTTTAAAAATACTCAATGATCCTGAAGGTTCCTTCTGCTGCTGGATTCCATGATCCTCAGAAGGAGGGTTCCCTTTTGCCATGTATGTTTATGGTAGAGACACATCTAGGAACATCTTTCTCAATTCCTCTCCCATCCAACACTTAAGACCTCATCATTGCTCATTGCTGGGTTTGGAAATGGGGTTTGTGGGGCTCACCATAGGAGAGGCTGCCCTCTCCTGCAGCCTTTCCTGCAGCCAATGAGGACTGTAAAAGTTTTCCTTAAAAGCCCTCAAAGCAAATGGAAATAAGACTTTCTGTGGAAGGAGGAAGACATTTTCTAAAACTAGGATCTGAGATTCTGGACACTTCTTCCCAGGTTATGGAGACATCTGGCTTCCTATTTCTTTCACTGCTACAAAGACTAGTTTTTTGAGGCCCCTTCCCACTCCAAAATTACAGAATTCCATAGAGACAAGTTAAAGAAAGTGGTTTTTTTTTTTTTTTTTTACTTTATCATAAAATCATCAGCGTATGGCTGATGCATTTGACAAACATGTTGGTCTTATGAAATCCCTGTGACCAAGACAGCTGCCAGAAGCAAATACACCAGTTGTTTCCTCCTCTGTCTTTCCAAAGCAGCCACAACGCTGGCCGATCCTCATAAGAAGTAGGTGCTGGGGTTTCCTATTTGGCACTTTATCACTAACTGAGGTCACACATTTCCCATCTGATTCAAAATAAACACCCGCTCCAAAAGTTGTCCAACTGATGCTTTGGCCCATTGAGATGGCCGAATAGATGTCTGCCCATCAGATCTAATACGGGGGCCGGCAACTGCAGGTTCAAATGACCAGGAAAGATGAACCAATGCCACACTAGTTTCCCCTGGCAACACATTTTCACCAGGTTACAGTATGCCCCTTCCATTCGACCAGTTCTGTTCTTGGCTTTCCCATGAGCTTTGTATCACCAGCCACCATCACCACATTTTAGCTACATGCTTTCTAGGTGGTATTTTGGGGAATCTTCAAGACAACCTTATGAGACAGGCACTATTATTATCATTTTACAAGTAGGGAGACTGAGGAAGAAAGAGGCTAAGTAACTTACTCAAGGTCACAGGGATAGGAAGCAGAGCTGGGATTTAAGAACATGCCATCTCTCTTCAGTCTTCTCTCATAACTACCAGTTTCTATAAGCTTTATTTACCGTGTCATCCTCTCTAACATGTGACCCCATCATCAAGGTCAAGTGCCAATGTCACATCCTTCAGAGAACACTTTTTCTGCGTTCTTAGTCCCCACCCCCCCCCACACCTTTTCCCTCTTTGCTACCCTCTCTCACTCACCTTCCATGCCCTGGGCTGTGTCATGCTGATGTTGGTGTCTATGGCTTCCATTAATTTTTTTTAAGTTTTTCTTCCAGTAAGTTAGCATACAATCTTAGGCTCGTTTCTTTTTTTTTTTTTTTTTTTTTTTTTAAGTTTTTATTTTAATTCCAGTTTGTGTATGGCCTCTGATCCAACGGTGAGCCTCCTCAAGTCAGGGATCAAAAATTACTACAATGTCCGGCATAGTACTACGTGCATGGCACAAGCCGCCGAACAGAAACCTGTTCACAGATGAGTTCTCTGATGGCCTTACGAAGGTACTGGACCCTTTTCAACCTTCCCATAGCTGCCATACAAACATACCTGGTCCTGAAAGCCAAGATCCACAAGAAAAGAAATAGAAGGTACCAAGAGGAAAATGTTTACCATCCAATTATGGACATGACAGAGACTTAAAAGCCGAGTACTGATCGTACGAAGCAACCACATTTGTGCCCACGTCAAAGGTCTGAGCCGCTACTTTCGATCTGGCCTAGGATATATATGGGCCCAAGCCTCTTCCCTTTGAGAGACGTCTCTGGCTATGAATGGGCCAAAGCAAGGAGGAGGGAGGAGGGGGAAGAAGCCGTTACGGCTTTAATGGTTAAATCCACAGATAGATGTTGTCAGCCTGGCCTGGTTCCAGGAGCACCGAGAACCGCCAGCGCAAGCCGACCACGAGCACATGCTAAGTTGACGGGCAGTGTAACAAGACACAGATTGTATAACTGAAGGTAAGTGCAAAGCCCTCATCAAGTGTATGTTCCCTGGGGTCCCAGCCTAAAAGCAGTAACTGATATAGCCACCACGCGGATGGATTTACATACACATACATGGAAGGTCTGCACTTAAGTAAGTAGCAAGGTGCTGGGGTTTGGGTTTTGCTTGGCACGGAGCACCGGCTGCAGGTGGGTGGATCGTCTCTGGACATGGAAAGGAGACCTGGTCCTGACAAAGTGCAGCTTTCTTCCTAGAAACTGGAGGATGCGAGCAACCTGATTTGAATTCTGAGTGCCTTTGCCTTTCTGGAAGTTTTTCAGTTGGGCTTTCTTCTTTAATGCCTTCAATTATCACAGTTCAAATGATTATATTCCCAGCACCTCCACCCAATAGCCGCAGAAGTTTGGCATTTCCTGTACCGACTAGAAAATGACCTGGCAGCGGGCTGAGCGTAAGCCTGGCTCTTGAGCTTTTTTTCTGATGCAGCCTTTAATTTATTTTTTCGTCCCCTCTCTCTCTTTCTAACTGCTAGGGAAATAAGAGATTAGTGCAGATGGATGGAAATATTTTTTCTGTCTCAGCATTTGCTGTTGAACCCAAATACTAGGAAGGTTCTCATATGGTGTTTCCAGCAGCATGGAAATTCCCCAATCCATCCTAAACTGTAATCACCTGGTCCCGGACGGAACACACAGATCAAAGCTGGCTTTTTCTGAGTATAGTCCCTGGACATGACCCTAAGAGTTCTATTTGACACTGTAGCATTTCTCCCTCTTCCATTTTATCTTGGCCATTTCTGAGCTGTCCTCAGCACACTAGTACACTGCCTCAGATACCAGGACATGAACACTTGCCAACCTGAGCATGTCCACCTGCCCAAACACGAGTGTTGACATGCAATGATATTCACAGCTCCCGTGAGCCATTACTGAAACACTCACTAGAAAGGGTGATTTTAGTCTCGAAAGGCCCTAGACTGAAAGGGCCTATAGTCAAACCGGGAAACCGGAAGAGTTGCTCAGAAGAACTGGCAACAAGAGGCCAAGAAATGGCAGAAGGTAGGTGTGACAGGCATTCGAAGGGAATTAGACGGTTGCAGGAGATGGTGAAAACAATATGGAGACGATGCCATTCACAGGCATGAAGAACAGAGAGGGTCTTAAAAGGTGGGGAGAGTATTCCTGGTACGAGTGAAGGCCTCTCACACCTGCCACGCTTCCTACTGCCAGGACACCTATAAACAGTGACCAAACCATCTACCATCTCATTTACTCACAATTGTGAGGAAGATACAACGATCTCAGTTTACACTCAGAAGACACTGAAGCTTTCCGAGGGTAAATGGCTTGCCCCCAAGTTGAACAGCTAATAGGGGAGATCAGTTCTCACTCTGGTCTGGGCTTTTGTACCCTAAGGCACGAAGTCAGAAGCTTGAGTAAGTGTGTCTCATGTGGGTGGTGATGGTGTAGGAGCGCCTCTGTTCATCACAATGCAAGCAGGGGACATGGGTCACAGGCACTGTCCACTATGCAGAGATCTCACACAGGAACAGCGGTAATGCTGAGCGGAGGAAGTGGGCAGTGGGAGCAAATGGCTGAAAACTGCCAAGTTGGAAGAAATCTAAAGAGGTTTATGTTAATTTCCCTTAGACCTAGAGCAACGAACCACCTCTGGGTGGTGCTGGAAAGGAACTTGGCATCCTCTGGTTAGCAGCCTCCTGGCCAGGAGGTTGTACTCACTTGCTAGGTTTCCCTTCCATTCCTCTGCTCCCTGCTCAGCTCACTTCACCTGTGGTACCTCCCTCAGCTTCATGGGAAACCCTTTCTGAGCATCTTAAAAGAGTTCTACCGAATGCTACTGAACTCAGCAGGAATGGCCCAGTTAGCGCTGCGAGCACATCCCGAGAGGCTCAGTGGGCAGTTGTGGATTTCAGCCCTGGTTAGTACGAAGCAGCTCAGATACTTATCCATTCCAACGGCAGGGATGGGGATTCCTTGATGGGGCTCTCCCGCTAGGATATTCAAGGGGAGGTCACCAGCGGGTGGTTTAAAGTCAAAGATCTGTATCAAGTTATTCCTTACTCCTAACTTAAGGGAACAGGAGGAGAAGAAAAGAAAGATAGATCTAGTACCTACTATCTTCCGGCAACGCCCTACCCTCATTTCCTATTTCCACTCATGTAAACCTTCTAGAGTCTCGTGAGATAGGAATTATCCCATTTAACATAGCCCATAAAGTCTGAGTAACTTGTTCACAGTCACACACATAGCAACTGGTACAGTCTGGTTTGAAACAGAAGTACCTCTGACTCCCACCCCTGCATGGCTTTCATGCTCTGCTAAAGCCTTTTTGGAGCTACATGGATTATTTTTGGTAACTAAGACATGAATACGCCCATCTGGATCGGTTGAGGTGTGGCCTCCAGCCAAGGAGGATACCCTTGAGCTAGCAGCGTAGGAAGCCTAACTGGAACTCACCCTAGGATTCAGGTTTGGCTGGCGGAGGGTGGGATGAGGAGGTTTTCTGATTGCAGGAGGCTCTGGGGAGCTTCCTGGGAGAGCCCCCAACCCGAGGAAATGAGCCTCAACAGTCACAGTATTAAGAACCAAGGTCAGGGTCAGAGGGAACAGTCTTTCTGCACTTTTATTCAGTCCCTTTTCTTGTGGCCTCATACCTAGGTCCCAAAAGTAGAATAAAAGTGCTAGTAAAAACTCATGGGGCCCGGAGAGCCTAAGGAAGGCAGTGCTGCCTTGTGGCCAGTTGAGGTAAGTGCAGCCAGCAGGACTTGGGGTGCAGTGTCCTGTTGGTGGAGAAGACAGTGGCCTGAGTAGTTTGCCAGGCGAACGCCCTAAGGATCAGGAGAAAGTAGGGGATAACAGCTGGTCTCCGTCTCCAGGCACTGTGGAGGTTGGTGGCCTGTGAGTGGCCGCTGGGAGGACTGGCTTCAGAAGCACACCTGAGTCACCTTCTTGGTGAAGCAGTTATCAGGGGGTGGTGGGCAGGGAGAGGTCCTACTTGAGATTCTTGGGAGCCTTAAGTTACACAAATTATACTGAATTATGCCACATTATACCACAAAGGGGTGTTGCTCAGACCAATAATGAAGCATTTTTTCCTCCCTTTCTCCCTGGAGCCAATATTTACTGAGTGCCAACTATGAACCAAGCATAGACCAGGTTCTAAGGATACAGAGAACATTACAGGATGATCCCTGTCACTGAGTGTTTTCCATCTTGGGGGAGACAGAGAAGTGATGAGCAAATGTAACACAAGAGTAAGTGGGGACGGGCCCCTTTACTCCTCCCAGCATGGATCCCTCTCAGAGGCTGGAGCAACTGCTCCTCCCTTTAGTCAAGTCTTTCTGGAAAGCAGTGGGAAGGAGGTTCAAGAGACTAAGGGAACAGGAGCGAAGGCATTATGTGGTGATGGACAATGGACTTCCAACTAGCACTCAAGGCTATCCATCAGCCCCTTGCACAACAGTGTGTTAGAGCCCTCCATGAAGATAGCTCTCCAGGCTGACGGATCGATGCAGGCACCTCACCTACTACAGCAGTTTCTATGCCTCCTGAGCACCAGCACTGCATCGCCTCACAC
The DNA here is from genome assembly GCF_018350155.1 of Leopardus geoffroyi. Taxonomy (NCBI): domain Eukaryota; kingdom Metazoa; phylum Chordata; class Mammalia; order Carnivora; family Felidae; genus Leopardus; species Leopardus geoffroyi. The sequence goes on along the minus strand of NC_059337.1, from coordinate 44,031,693 downwards.
ACAAGTGTTGATAGTGTCTGACTTGAGCTCATGCCCCAACCTTCCTCCCAATCGTCCCTGAGCTTATCAACAATGGGACGGCAATGGGAAAGCATCAACCTGTCCTCGATTCTATTGCTTCTCTCACTGCCTAGTATGTGTCCTGATGTCCCCAGGGCCACTGGTGGTCAGGGCACAATACAAACACAGCATTGGTGAGGACTTCTGGCCTTCCTGGGCTTCAACTCTAAATCCCAGCCTGAAGGAAATGTCTAGGCTACATTATAAGGAACAAACAGAGTCTTACAATGGAAGAGCTTAACATATCTGAGCAAAAGAAGGGAGGAGCCCAACCTGAAGCCATTGTGTTTTGCTGTAAAACAAAACAATTCAATATCCTCCCTGGTGACATCAAGGGGAATGTGTTCTCTGGAGAGGGCAGAAGCCTCTTTCACATTGATGAAGCTCTTAGGATGTAAAGAGACTTGCATCTTGATTTCTCTGTTTGCAGGAACCGTTTTGGTTTTTTTGTTTTTTTTTCCACCAAGCACCGGTTTCTTTTTTGTTTTTCTCCCTGGAACACTAATTAAGCCATCCTTCCTCGCTACTCAAACAGTGTAAGTGATTTCACCCTGTCCCTACCCAATCAAGCCAGTCCAGTCCCTGTCCACATTTTAGCATGTAATATATTTGCACTCATTTGTTAGGACAGATGTGACAATGTACTGCAGACTGGGTGGCTTCAATCACAGAAATGTCATGTCTCACATCTCTGGAGGCTAGATGCCTGACATGAAGGAGTCTGCAAAGTTGAGGACCGTGAAGTAAGGAACTGTTATGGGCCTCTCTCCTTGGCCTAGAGATGGCCATCTTCTCCCTGTGTACTCAATTTATCTTCCCTCTATATGTTATCTTATCCAATTTTTTTCTTCTTATAAGGACACTAGTCATGTTGGATTAGAGCGTACTTTAATCACCTCATTTTAACTTCATTACCTCTTGAAAGAGCCTGTTTGCAGATAAGGTCTCACTCAGAGGTGCTGGGGATGAGGATTTCAACACACGGATTTTTGAGAGTATACAATTAGTCCTTCACAATATTCTACAGAGATGGCTTTCTGGACGATGAGTCTTACCTCCCAGCTAGTTTGCAAGTTCTACCAATGCTGTTCATTTCTATTTTCACCAAATTTAATGGTTGGTTAACACATACACATTGTAAGTTCCATAAAAGAAGAGATTGTGTCTGTCTTACCCACCACTGTTTACTCTTAGAATAGTTATCTGGCACAGGTAGAAATGTATTAAATAACTAGCTGAGTGAATAAATGAGCAGAAAGTTACACATTGGGATTATTTCCCTCTGACGTTCCAGAGACCTGCCATGCCTTTAGAGAACAATCTGATCTTGGCTTTGACTCTGAGGGAATGCTTCTATATTTTCAGTAAACCTGATATGTTCTAAATATGTTGCATCAGCCATTGAACTAAACACCCGCTAGCAATCCATCAGGCAGTCAAAAATACTCTTTGCGTGTGATTGAACAGAATTCTGATTATACAGGTTCAGCTGAGGAAGTCAGTCCAGACCAGCACCAATTTTCACGGGTCAAACCCAGTGTGAGCACTTACTTGGGACTGAGATTTGTCCTCTCTCGAGTGCAAGGATGTTTCTTCAGGGCCATGCATCCCATGCCATACCTTTAGAATACTCTACTCACTCTTCTGTCATCTCAGCAGAACAGTCTTGGAAGAGTCCTAAAGCAATGCAGTTCACAAAACAATTTTCCTGGGGTCCAATCTGGGCCACCTACCTATCTTCTACAGGGCGCAGCTATGGATTCTAATCAGTATTTTTTTCAAAGAGTGTGACATAATTATCGATACGCATATGCATATGTATTTATGCACGGACAGATGTAGGTGGATTTATATGTATGTGTTTGTCAATGAATGTCTTAATGCACTGTGTGTTCCTTTCAGCCTCTACTTCATCATCCCCAATCTGAAATCTTACCAATCAAGACAGCCGAGTGCCTCGGGAGTCAGCATCAACAAATGTGACGCCACCAAATGGAACTAGAGGAGTGAGAGGCAGCTCCAGTGAAGAAGTGCCTGAGTCCCTGGTTGTGTCGATCACTGTGACGTGCTGCTCTCTGCATCCAAAATGACTGATGGGCCTGTAATTTGTTGTTGCTGTTGTTTTGGCATACATTTGCAGAAGCAAACTTGTTCACGGTTCCCCTGCTGAAAGCTCAACCATCTGAGTGCCATAGGAAACAGACTTTGGCATTTTAGCTGCTCACAGACTGGGTCATCCATAAAAGTTTAATTTTCTAAAAATATTCAGCGAGGTGCTTTTCCTGAATGAGATGGTTTCTGGCTCATCAACGAATTTACGTGAGTAAATAGAAGGAGGATCAGTACGTCAGGAATCTAATCAGCTATCATCCAGTCCATCTGGTTTAATTAGAGAGCCCAGCAGTTCGCAGGCACCTTTTAGTAAAAGGCTTCAGAACCAGCTCCCCTAAGGGTGGGGGTGCTTCTGAATGTGGTTTCAAATGCTTGTCATCTTCCCTGCCTCCACGGAGCCCCCTTATCCGATTCCCATCACAGAACAACGTTAGACACATCACTGCGTATCTCCAAAGGGCATGCAAATGGAAGCAAATGTGACACAGGGGACACCACTGAATGTCCCTCCAATCATCTGCTAAGCATCAATTAAACAGGCATGCACTGGTGTCCACTCTGTGCCACGGACTGGGTAAACAGCGCTTGGACCAGCTCTAGTGGCGGTGACCAGCGTGTAAACAGATCATTTCTAAACCCTGAGGCTACACTAAGATAGTGAGATAGCCCCAGAAATGGTATCTAAAGAGGGTCTGAACTGACTCTGGAATGATAATTGGGAGCAAATCGGGACCGAAGAATGAGGAAGGTTCCAGGTGAATGGTCCTGAAGCATGAACCAAAACTAGCTGGATGGGCTTGTTAAAATACAGATTTCTGGGCCCTGCCCTCAGATTTTCTGATTCAAGAGGTCTGGAGTAGGACCAGACAATCTGTGCTAACACAGACCCCACTGATTCTCACTCCACTGGTTCTGGGACTATATTTGAGCATCTCAGCTCAGGCTCACACTGGATTCACCTGGGAATTTCAAAAGCAACTGAACCCTGGGTCTCCTCCCTGGAGATTCTGTTTTAATTGGTTTGGTATGCAAACTGGACATCAGGGATTTTGTGTGTTTGCATTTTAAGAATTTCAAACTTACAGAAAAATTACAGTATAAGTAACTTTTTTTTTTAATTGCACCATTTTGGAAGTAATTTGATTTGGTGTCCAATTACTCCCTTCTTTGCAGTGAGTATTTTCTTCCAAATGAGAACTTTCTCCAACATAATTGCCATGTGACCATTAACATCAGGAAATCCACACTGATATGTTATGATCAAGTTCTGGCAAATGCTAATTTTCTTTTTTTTTTTTAGAGTAAAAGGCTCTGGAATTCATAATTACCTGTCACCTTTCACTCTCTCTCTCTCTTCAGTTGCCATGATCCTGGAAAGTTCCTCATTGTTTCCTTAGCTTTCATGATGTTGACACTTTTGAAGATTGTGGAAATGCTGCTCAGGTTTGGTTGGTCTGATGTTTCCTCATGATGAGATTCAGGTTACACCTCCCTGATAGGGCTGTCACGGCAGTGCCTGGTGCCTTCTCATTGCCACCTGTGAAATGGCACCTGGTCTCTATTTGTCCCAATACTGATGATGTTCACTTTGGTCACTTGATTAAGGTGGTGACTGGCAGATTCTCTACTGTAAATTCACTCATGTTCCTCTATTTGATCAGTCCTGTTTGGAGAGGTGCTTTGAAATTATATAAGTATCCTGTTTATAATCAAACTTTCAATCCATTCATTAGGTAATTTATCAGTATGAACTCATACTATTCTATTTTGTTCACGTTATCATCTGTCATTATCAAGATTTGTTTGAGGCTCAAGGGAGCCCTGTACTTCGGCTCTGACTCTTGATTTTCCTCAAGTTTCCCAGGTGATTTTTTTTTTAAAGTTTATTTATTTACTTTGAGAGAAACAGAGCACACATGTGCAAGCAGGGGCAGAGGAAGAGGGAGAGAACAAATCCCAAGCAGGTTCTGCACTGTCAGCACAGGGCCCGACGCGGGGCTCAAACTGTGGAATCATGCCCTGAGCTGAAATCAAGAGTTGGACGCTTAACTAAGCCATCCACGCGCCCCTCCCAGATGGTTCTAATGTGCAGGTGAGGTTCAGGGCTACTACAGTAACACAGAGCAAAGCGCCATACTCAGCAGGTCAAGGAGCAGAGAAGCCTCAGGGAAGTGCAAGGTTTTCAGTATGGCGGGGAGCAGGCAAGATGCCGATGGTGTGGCAAGAGACTCCATTTTTAGGCTTCCAGACTACCTCATCATTATCATCTCCAACATCAGAGTCCTTTCCCTCCACATACACTAGGCTGTAACTCCACCCGTCATGGAAACGATGCCTCACAGTGGAAAGCATGGGTTTCAGGGTAAAGGAGTTCAAGTTCCTGTTCCAGATGCTTCTTAGTCGTGTAAACTTGAGCTGGTTACTTATTATGGACTGAATGTTTGTGTCCCTCTCACCCAAAATTTGTATACTGAGGCCCTAACCCCAATGTGGCTGTTTACAGAGGGGGCTTCTAAGAAAGTAAAATTAAATATAGTCCCAAAGGGGGGCCCTGATACTAGAGGATGGTGTCCTGTCAAGAAGAGACACCAGACCTCTCTCCCTCCCCAGTGAGCATGCACAAAGAAGAAATCATGGGAACACAAATCAAGATGGTCACCATCTACAAGCCAAAAGGAAAAGAATAAAATCCACCTTGATGGTCGACTTTCCAATCTTCAGAACTAGGAGAAATAAGTTTGTGTTAAGTGACCCAGTCTGTGGTTTCTTTTATGGTGGCCCTCACAAACGAAGACATCACTTACATGATCTGTTTCCCGACTGAAATGGATAGTAATAGTTCTACCTCCTGGAGGTCTGCTGAAGGTCAAAAAAGAAAGCAAAGCACTTAGCATGGAACTGGCTCTCAGTAAATGCTTACCAAATGTCAGCTATTTCTCGTGTCCACAAACATACCTTGCACCTTTCCCCTTCTCTGCCTTTGTCATAACCGGTTCAGTCCCCCCCACACAATACCCACAAGTCACTGTCCTAGGCCCTGGAAATAGAGAACGAAACGCAGCATTGTTTCAAGTCCAAAGCCAAGAGTGAAGGTGCTGCCCACTGCTGGCCTATGTTAGAAGTTGTTGCAAACTCCGCCTGTAAAGGGGCTTGTTCACAAAAGAAACAGGAGCTTGGTTTGGAACCTGTTTCACAGTATTGGGCTACCAGGAAAATGAGTAAATCACAGGATGAGATCCAACAACCCTTCATACTCCCCCTTGGTTTTATTATATTCATATGGTAACTAAGTCTTCTCCCAGATCATTGGTAGTTGGCTGGGGTCCTCCAAACTAATTGAGGTCTTTTTGTTTTCCCCCTTGATGGTCAGAGATTTTTTGACCTCCAAAAAATTGGAGGTTTGAGGTACTAGACAATACTTTTAAGGGAAAGCAACTTGAAAGCAATTAAGCAAAAATGGGAAGGCCTTGCTATGCTCCACTGAAATTCAGACAGGAGAACAGAAAAATTCCTGAGCCACATGCAATCACGACTTAAAGCAAGGGTCCAACTGACTCATGCTGGAAAAAACACAGTTATGACTTTATACCTCCTCTGAGGGTAGAAACAGACAATTATTTCTCCTCCTCCTCCTCCTCTTCCTCCTCCTCCTCCTTCTTCTTCTTCTTCTTTTTTTTTTTTTTTTTTTTTGAGAAGTGCAAAGTTAGGATAAAGGAGTCCAAATAAGTTTGATAAGATACAATTTGAAGAATCTAAAGTTTCACCCAAAGTTCACACTGAAGGATTGAAAAGAACATCATGCATTAGAGGAACCTCACTCTGGCTCAGGTATTTTCACAGAAGCTCCTCCTCTGATCTCCCATAACTTCTCCAATTTTATCTCCCTTACTGTTTTTCCAGATGTTCTCATGGATTCAGAGTTTTTGAGTAAGTCCCCTACTTGGCAGTGAGCTCGTTAAGAGAGGGATCCTCGCTGGTAGCCCCAGGACCTGACGCGGAGGAGGTATCCCTCCTGGTTTTGCGTGCCCCTAACTGCAGTGGGAGGCTGGACACATCAGAGAACGCAGCTGACATCCAACATTCAGCCGGGGATTCAGATGCATTGTGCTTTTCACTTTCTGCTGGAAATCCCCACTCTTCACGCTTTTTCTTAACATCTTTGTGATGCTTTTCCTCATTCCATTGCAATCCTTAATTTTTTTGTCTTCTCTTCCACCATTCTTGACCTCAAAACTAGCCTTTCTATTTATAGCTGCCAAGCTCCCTCTTCTTTCCTCCTTAAAGCATTCTGCAAACCTCTTACGGCTCTTCTACAAATATGAGTGGTGGATTAAAGACCCCAAGGCCTTTAACAAGCAGTGTTCATCCAAGAGTCATGTTCACCTACGCTGCAGCTGGTGAGAACTTGAAGGAGACACAAATATATTCCTTCAGTTCATGGACAGGAGTTGCTCACCCCCAACCAGTGACAGGGCAAGGGGCTCTGACACTGCCCCACCCATCACTGGGCAGCCTGGGCGAGGGCAGTGGTTTTCAAACCGGGTCCCATGGAACTTGAAGCTTCCTTGGTGGTACCCTTCTAGGCCAAGGAGAAGAACAAGAAGGGCAGTTAAGAAGAATGGATGGGGGTCATGCCTTAATTTATGCTTCAAACACAGACTCTACTTTTATCTGCCTTACACATTGGAATCTTCTCTAAAAGAGACCACCAGAAATAAAAATGGTTCCACTGCTAAAACACTTTGTGAGTCACCGGAATGGTGGGAAAACCTCCAGTCAGACTGGTTGAATGGTGGCAAATCTTTCAAGGGTAGATTGGATTTGCATCTTGCAAAGAGCCAAACGCCACTTGGAGCCCAAACTGGTGAAAAGTTACATTAGCTCAAGGAATGATGCCACTGGAAGGTAAAGAAAGATGACAATAACAGAATCAAACGTAGACTGTAGCTATGACCTAAAAATACTGTGTGTGTGTGTGTGTGTGTGTGTGTGTGTGTGTGTGTGTAGCTCATGAGGAACCCCAACACACATGTGTAATGTTGTTGGAACAAGTGCATAAACCAACCTTATAAGGTGATGGCGTTGAACTCTGGAACTCATTCACATGCATAAATTCTCCTGTTTGTTAGGATTCTGGCCGTGTGTGTGTGTGTGTGTGTGTGTGTGTGTGTATTTAGTTTTGCTACTTTAAAATCAAAGTCAAGCATTTCCCTAGTTAGTCTTTGGGGAAACAAATGGCCTCACAGTGTTGAGTATGGATTCCAACATTGCTCCAATACTTACTGGCTGTGTGACTACAGGAAAATTAGTTAACCTCTCTAAACTCAGTTTCCTCACCTATAAAATGAGAATGATATTATTTACCTTGTAGGGTTTTTTTTGGGAGATTTAAATGCAGTAAACCATGTTAATCCCTCGGCACAGGGCCGGGCACAGAGTGAATTCTCATAATAGGTATTGCTGTTAGTCTTGTGATCCTCTGACCTGAGGACTCTCCATCAGAGCTGACCAGCATTCACTCAATTATCCCCATCTCTCTGCAAATAATAGATGAGGACCTGCTTTAATTGATGAAGAAGCATCAAAAACAGAGAGCTTTGCTAAATCGTCCCATGACTCATGGGAAATCTGGGATTAGAATGAAAAGAGAAGCACTTTGGCAGCTGGGCATGGGAGGACACAAATTAAAGCCCTGTGTGTCTCAGAGGGTGGGGACATCAAAAAGGAGGTGGGCAGGGTCACGCAGAGGAATGTGGAAGATGACCAACTACAAGAAAATTCTCAAATCACAGGTTCACGGAATGTCCAAACAGAATCTAGGAGAACCCCGGTCCACACAACACGGTGCAAACCAGAGAGGTTAAGTCACTTGCCTAAAGTGACACAGCTCAGTGGTAGAAAAGCAGGAGTTAAAGCTTCTGTCTCCTGTTTCAGGGTCCAGGGACTTTCCCCTGCCACTTGCCCAATTTTACTTAGAATGGGCTCTGTCTGAACTTACAGGGCTGGTAAGGGACAGACAGGGTGGCTGGGCAGCCTTAGCCTGCTGCTCTGAAAACGCTCTGATTTTTCAAGTCTGCGGCCTCAAAGCGTAGCCTGCAGTTCTCCTGTCTCACCTTCTACTAAAAATGTTCACTCTGAAACTTGTAACAGCAGTGACCTCTGACAGACTGGCACGTCCCAGCTGTTAACATTATTCTGCTTACAACAGAAGTTGCCCTCAAGACCCTTGTAGCCAGGCCCAGGGAGGAGGTGATGTTGTCAGGCCGGGGCCTCAAGAAGAACAAAGACAAAAGTCACCTTGGCTCTGAGGGTCTGGGAACCGCCAACAGCTCAGTTCGGCTTCCGGCAATCTCTTCCTTCTCTAACTATGCGTTGGAGATGGGAGGCTGTGGCAGGACTGCCCCAGGAGACCCTTCTGCATGGAATCCCTATCAGCAATGAGCCGAGAAGGGTCACCGTACACGGGGACTTATTTTTAGCATTCCATATAGGACACTGCATTTCAAACTTCTTTTAATTGATTTCATCTAGTTGACACGCTGCTCCTTGAATCCTGGGAGTGAGTTAACCCAGATGAAGACCCTTTTGGAGAAAGTCTACACGACGTGGAAGGACCAATGCCCTGGCCTCCACCCTGGCCCCCACAGAGCCGGCCCATGAAAGTAAGCACAGACTTGCCATTAGTCACCTCCTGAATCCTATAATGGGCTTGGGTTCTTTCATATCCTTCCAGGCTGCTATTAAGGGAGGTGTGGAAGTAGAGAGACTATACCGAACCCCAAAGCAACGCTCCTCACGGGCACCCTTGGCCAGCTCATCTTCATCAAGGCGCTTCACCTCTCCAGTTCCTTGTCTGTAAACTGAGGAAAATCTCTGCCTCATCATCTCTTTCCTTTACAGTCACCAGGTGATTCTGGCACAGAGCTCTCTGCCCTAAGGAAAATATTGCCACCCCCTCGGGTGGCGAGGATTTTATTCACTCTGTGCTTTACTTTTGAGGCTCCTGAGTTACCAACACCCTTAAGAGTCAAAATATGTGAGGGGCTCCTGGGTGGGTCACTTGGTTAAGCGACCAACTCTTCATCTCAGCTCAGGTCATGATCTCACCATTGTGACATCAAGCCCTGCATCAGACTCTGTGCTGACAGCGTGGAGCCTGCTTGGGATACTCTCTCTCTCTCTCTCTCTCTCTCACGCGCACACACACACACACACACACACACTAAACTAAAAAAAAAAAGGGGGGTTAAAATATGTGCAAAATATGCTCTGGGGTGTCAGTCCTCCAAAAGGCTTCGTTCATTCCAGGGGCACCTGGGTGGCTCAGTCAGTTAAGCAACCAAAACTCTGGCTCAGATCATGATCTCACAGTTCATGAGTTTAAGACCCATGTCAGGTTCTGTGCTAACAGCTGAGAGCATGGAGTCTGCTTCAGATTCTGTGTCTCACTCTCTCTCTGCCCCTCCCCTGCTCCTGTTGTGTCTCTCCCTAAGATAAATACACGTTAATTTTTTTTTTTTTAATAAAATAAAAAAATAAAAGGCCTCATTCATTCCACATGCACTAAGCCTCTTCTCTGTCCCAGGCTCTGTGCAAGGGTAGAGAGAAGTCACAAACAAGGCCTCCATGGAGCCTACAGATTAGTGCCAGCACTGTGACTTAAATGCCAGGGACGAGGTCTCATTATAGGACAACCTCTGCCCCTAGCCTGGAGGTGAGGGGATCAAGGTAACAGACAGTTTCCTGAAGGAGGGGAAACTTGAAGCTACTTTGCGGCTTGCCAGGACTCAGCCAGTGAGGAAGGGAGAAGGGGGCTGTTCTAGACTTTAAGAGGATGGGAGAGGCTTGCATGTCTGGCTGGACCTGGTGAACAAGACTGAGCCTGGAGAGAGCAGGCCAGCAATGTGGGCCACAGCCAGACTGGCAAGGGGGAGGGCATGGGGATTCAACCAGAAAAGCAAGAGCAAGTGGGGTGAGGAGCTCACTGTGGGGAAAGTGGAGGGAGGAAGGGGACAGGGCACGTGAGGACAGATGGCCCTGTGGATGCCCGGTGGAAGCTGCTGCACTCATCTGGGCAGGGAGTAAGGAGACCTAAGCAAATACCAATCTATCACGCCCCAGAGTGTGAAGACAGGCAGGGTTCACAAGTGAGGTCTGCAAACAGAAAGCAGGCAAACCAAGCGTTGGATTCCTGTTCCTAAGTCGCCCCAGCCTGCCAAGTCCCTTCCCAGGCTTTCTAAGTCCTGCCACCAGCAGGACATCTTCTTAGATTTGAAGGCAGGTTCTTAAAGACCTTCTGGAAGGAGTCCATTTCCAGTTTTCCAGACTCAAAAGACAATAAGAAAAGCTGACCCTCACAGCTCATTATGAAAAGCGTTGAAATACACACGTGGATTGTACCCAGGACGTGTTTGCTTTGAGTGTGTGGGATCAGGGCTGCCTTTGATGACACCTGCTCCCTATCTAGGCTACGCTGGATTCTGGGAGCTCTTTCACTCTAGTCCAGGAAGTAGGGATGACAGCACACATATCTGAGGAATCAGAGGATTACAGGAGCGAATGGATGTAAAATAACAGACTCGGTACAAAACGAGGCACAGAAAATGTTGACACCTCTAACGTGGTTCCTTGATTCTTACGTGTCTGGCATGTGTCCCCTCTTACTTCACTGAAGCCACCACCACTAATAAACACACACCCACACGCCCATGTACCCATCTTGGCTTCACTCAGTTAAGAGGATAGGCAGTCTGCAAGGTTTTCTGGGGCAGGGGCCTTAGAAGCCATGAAACCCGCCTGCCTTCTCTCCCTACCTCCAAGTAGGGCCTGGTCCTGAGTGATGAGATCAGCAGGAAAGGCTCAGGTAACCGCTCCTTCTTTAAGGTACTTTCAGAACATCAAGCAATTAATCCACAACCCAGCCCAGGGAGGCAGAGGATCACAATTTCACTAATGAGACTGCTGAGCTGTAGCCAGTGGTAAATGGGCTGGGCCAGGGCAGGGCAGGAGGGACAACAGAAACCTCAGCTCCCTGAGCGTGCCACACAGCAAAAGCCCTGTGGGACTAATGCCTTGGACTGTCCAGATTCTCACCCACTACTTCCACACATCTCTTTCGTTCCAAGAGCTCCCCTTCTCTCCCAATTCCCACCCCCCGGGGAAAATGGAAGCTGAATAGGTAGGGAACAGTTTCTATTCCAGGAAGGGGAGGTGTTCAACAGAAAAACCTGAACCACTGCTGAGTGTCAGCTTTGTCATTTGCAATCATGAGCAATCAAATGAAACGGTCCCCAAATGTCTTCAGGCAAATGCAGGTCAGAATAGAGCAGGTAGTGAAGACCAATTCTTTGATCCCCACCCCTTCTGCTGGTCAGTCTGAACAGCCCAGGACTGCCAACAAATGCAGCCACAGTTCCATTCTGCCATTCGATCTGACCGCATGCATGTTCTCTCTCACATAAGCCCGTTGAAAATGGACAGGTAAATGTTAGCACAGCAACCCAGGCTGATCCCCAAGTCCTTATTCAGATGCAGAACAGGAAAGGAGGTAATAATCTCAGGAAGAGACCCTACACAGGCATCTAGAAGGCAGACCCCGACCCCTACCTTTCCCCACCTCCACTGAAACCCTGGGCCTGGTGTGCCAGGATTACAGTGGCCTCTACTCGAGCCAGTTCTTCCCGATTAGGAGAGAGGAAACCTCACAGCTCACCAACAGCACACCTATTACCTTGGAAGCAATCCTCATACCTACCCCAAGTACTTTTTGTTAAGTCTCCAGCCATGAGTCTCTGCTTGGAATTTGATGCCACCTCTGCTCAAGTAGCCGTATGTCCTGGGGTGCCCAGAACAATCTGGCTTATGCCAGCTGTGCCAGCATCCTATATGGTCAGTGCCCACTCTCATGCTCAAAAGGGTCCTATGTGGAAAATAAATAATATAGCTAGCCAGGTTCTACCAAGTTATTTTCAAAATTTGTTAGAGGGAAGGGAAAACACCTACAAAACCATCAGTAATCACATTGTAAGATGACTTTTCCACTATTATGAAGAAGGGAAATTTTTGCCCAGTCATTACTATATATTTAGTTTGAGGTACAGGTGGAGAGGGGACAGTAAATGTAACTTAGTGTCTTAAGATTATACAACAAGAACAGTATTCTGTAGCCTTTTTTAAAAAACAGATGTCGGGGCGCCTGGGTGGCGCAGTCGGTTAAGCGTCCGACTTCAGCCAGGTCACGATCTCGCGGTCCCTGAGTTCGAGCCCCGCGTCGGGCTCTAGGCTGATGGCTCAGAGCCTGGAGCCTGTTTCCGATTCTGTGTCTCCCTCTCTCTCTGCCCCTCCCCCGGTTCATGCTCTGTCTCTCTCTGTCCCGAAAATAAATAAACGTTGAAAAAAAAAAATTAAAAAAAAAAACAGATGTCAGTTGTCAGCCTAACAAAACAGTTTAACAATAAAATTCTGTGTTAAAACCAAATGAGTGTTCGTTCACGCTCATTTAAAAATATTCTTCTATGAAAAGTTTTCTTGTTTTTTGAGAAAACATTCACACAACATAAAATTCGCATTTAAAAAAAGCCCAATTCAGCAGTTTTCCAGTATTCACAGTTTTGCACAACCATCAAGACTAACCCCGGGACATTTCCACGACCCCACCAAGAAACCCATAGCTGTTAGTAGACCGTCCCAATCCCCGGCAGCAACTTCGTTACTTTCTGGACATTTTGCATAAACGGAATCATGTAATACGTGACATTTCATATATGGTTTCTTTCTCCGAGCATAGTGTTTTGAAGGTTCTTCCGTGTTGTGGCACGTAGATCATTCCTTTTCATAGCTGAGTAATATTTCATCGTATAGATATTCTACCTTTGGCTTATCCATCATTAGTTGATGGACACTGGATTCGTTTCTACTTCTTCGCTATTACAAATAATGCTGCTATGAATATCCATGTTCGGGTTTTTTGTGGACACATTTTCAATCCTCTTACGTGTATACCTAGGAGTGCAATTACTGGGTCAAATGGCAACTCCGTGTTTAACTTTTGGGGGTACTTCCAAATTTTTCCACAGAGGTGAGGCCATTTTACATCCCCACCAGCCATGTATGAGGGTTCCAATTACTCCATATCCTCTTTAACAGTTGTTATTTTCCATTTGTTTTCAGCAGCAGCATCGCCAACCTAGTGGGTGTGTACCAGTATCTTATCACAGTTTTGAATTGCATTTTCCCCAATGAGTGCTATTGAGTGTTTTCTCACAGGGGTCATTTGTTAATCTTATTTGGAGGAATGTCTATTCATATCCTTTGCCCATGTGATTTGATTGTCTTTTACTGCTGGATTGTGTAAGTTCTTATATATTTTGGATGCCAGGCCCTTATGAGATACATAATTTGCAAATAATTTCTCCTATTCTTTGGGTTGCTTTTCACTTTCTTAGTTGTATTCTTAGCTGCACATAGTTAATTTTGATCTGATCAAGTCTTACTGAATTTTTTCTTTTGTTGCCTGTGTTTTTGGTGTCATGTTTAAGAAACCACTGCCTGATCCCAAACCCTAAGATTTACGACTACCTTCCTTTCTAACAATTTTATAGTTTCATCTCTTACCATTTAAGTCTTTGATCCATTTTGAACTATTTTTTTTTTTTGTATGTAGTGTAAGCTAAAGGTCCACAACTCCACTCCCTTGCACCTGCCTATCCAGTTATCCCAGAAACACTTGTTAAGACTATTTTCTCTTCACTGAATTCTCTTGGCACCTTGTTGTTAGTCAGTTGACCACACAAGTAAAATTTATTTCTGGACCCTCAATTCTATTTCATTGGTTTATATATGTTTATAAACCAGTATCATCCTGTTTTGATTACTGCAGCTTTATGACAAGTTTGTAATTTGGGAAGTGTGAGTCTTCCAACTTTATTCTTCTTTTTCAAGTATATTCTGGCTATGTCCCTTGCATTTCCATATAAATTTTAGGATCAGTGTGTCCATTTCTGTGGAAAAAAAACAGTTGGAATTTGACAGGGATTGCAAATAATCTGTAGATCCATTTGGAGAGTATTGCTGTCTTAACAATATTACATCTTCTGACTCATCAACAAGGGACATATTTGTTTCAAAACTTGTTTTTTTTTTTTTTTTTAATTCTCAGTATGCATGCCATACATTACCTTGGTTACATTTATTCTAAGTATTATCTTTGATGCTATTGTAAGTGGAATCATTTTCTATATTTCATATTTTTCTACTTCTAGTTTGCAAGCGACACCTGCAAAAATAATGCAACACTGCATATAATAATGAGTGCTACTCAAAGTACCGTGCACTGGCCAGAGCTGATCTGCAATCTCATTACTGGTTCGAGACAAGGTAAGCACAGAAACTTACAGCACTTTGAAAATGGGGTGCATCCCCTCCAAAATGAAGTTCTGTCTGTAAAATTTAATAATGAATGCAGTTTTTTGTGTTGTATGGGTTTTTTGTATTATTTCATTTTTTCTGATAATTCATTTTTATTGTGTTATTTTTTTTAAACAAAAGTATTAGTCGGCAATAAACCAGAAGGGTGTGGCGGGGGGCAGGGGAGGAAGTAGTCCTTCACTACAGATAGTTTGAGAAGTGCTAGTTTAGACAATCTATGCTACTGGGTTTGTGAAATGAAAGGTCCAGGTAGCAGTTGTGTAAATTCACATTTGGACGAACAGAGAAATCACTACGTACTACAGTGGTTTGAGCAGGATTTATGGAACAAGAGAATTATATTGTTACAGATTATGGGTGAAAACAGGGGAAACTCCAGAATCAAGTTTCCTTAAGATTTGGAAATAAAATGTGTGTGAATTCTCCTACAGTTTTACATCTCTCTTGTCTGAATGTAGGCATCTCTTTATGATGGGTAAAATCAGGAAATGGATTAAAATCTTTTAATTTCCTCTCTGACTCTGAAGTTCCTTAAATAAAGGATTTAGAGTTTAAATAGCGTGATTGGTAGAATCTTCGAGTGAAAGAGAAAACGTAAATTAAATGTCTTCTCATTTTCAAAATTAGAAAAGCTTGCCTAAGAGAAAGCAGAACTAAATTAAAATGTTTGGCACTGAAAGTTATCAGAATATTTGATCAAATTGAGAAAAACTAAATCCTTCTTGAACCTTAGTACCTGTATTTTCAAAAGCCATCATTCTGTTTGGAAATGGGGTTAGACAATATTTATCTCCTATGTGACAAATTAATCTTCTGCTGAGGCTAGGCAAAGAGCTTGCCTTGACATGTTTTACTCAAATCAAGGCGGTCTTCAAAAATCAAGAACTTACATAAAGCTTTAAATTAAAACAAGGGCTCACTAGGTGTTTAAACTAAGACATAGGCTCACTAGGTGGCAATTTGAGGCTGTTAGGGGCAGCACGGTGACTTCTGTTGAAGCTTGCTCTGCCCAGCGACACACAAACTTGGAATCTTTGAAAGGCTCTGAAAGTGTTTGGATCATAAAACACATCACATGTCACGGTTGCCACTACTGATGTGTACCGGCCTCGAGCTGCAGGACAATGTTCTCAAAGCCAGGTGCGTGTGGGTCTGCTGGAGCCAGAAGGGTTACATAAGCAGTCCAAGTTCTACTTTTCCCCGAAACACCTGCTCTTAGTATAAGGGGGGCACAGAAGTGCCCCAAATCATCTGGACTTCCATTGAGCACAATCCTCAGACTGAGTGATTACGGCACTTAGGATTCGGCTACTTCTAACATGCAGCAATGCCTGATATTCCTTTAGTGGAGGCTAAAGGAGCCTCTCCATGGAAAGACTGTAATCACATGAAAAGGGACAGATGCTGCTGGTGACATGCTGTGGTCAGCTAGGGAAAATAATGCTCTGAACAGACTTTAAGACTGAAGATGTGGGTTGCGATGTCTCATTATTTCCTCCCACTCCACACGGATTGTGTTTCCTTATTGTTGGCATTGTCACTCTCCCCTCCTTTGCCTCTGCCCAGCTGTACCTCCTTGCCTGGAAGATAGTCTATCTCATCATGGCTACCCAGGAGACTCATGGTCTATCCAAGTTGGCTCTTCTTCAAGGTCCAACTCAATTAATTAATTAATTTATTTATGTTTATTTAATTTTGAGACAGAGAGAAAGAGAGCATGAGCAAGGGAGGAGCAGAGAGAGAGGGAGACACAGAATCCTAAGCAGGCTCTAGGCTCTGAGCTGTCAGCATAGAGTCCGACGTGGGGCTCAAACTCACTGACTGTGCGATCAGGACCTGAGCCGAAGGCAGAGGCTCAACCAACTGAGCCACCCAGATGCCCCAAGGTCCAACTCAATTTCTACCTCTACAAAGGCTTCCTTCCAAACAGTACTGAGGAATAAAACCAAGGCTTTCATGTTGACCAAACCTGAGGTGGGCAGATTACTTACCCTCTCTGAGTCACAGAGGCTTCACTGTAAAATGCTGGTGTGTTGTGAGGATTGGGGCTACAAAAACTGGTGAGCATTCAGACTTCTATTACTCCAACCATCTATTTGACTGGAGCCCTTCTCTTGTGAAAATCAAGACACAAGAATCAGAACTACCTCCTTGAGCATTTGTCTGATTTGTGCAATAATTCAGAACTTTTGGCCTTATCTCCCTAAGAATCCTTGAGGGCAGGGATGGCATCTTACATCTGTGAAGCAGAATTTCAGTTATATGGAGTGTCCACGTACAGAACACTTGCTTTCTGATAGGTACTAGGGAGTTATCACTAAATTCTCAAGACGTTCCTGAGAAGAGATTTTTACCTCCTGCTTTCAGACGAATAAACTGAGGCCCAGAGTTACAGGTTACTTCCAGAGGCCACAGAACTAGTAATTGGCATGTCTGGCCATGAACTCACATGCTCTCCAAACAGTACATGTAATAGCTGCCCAAGGGCAAACACCGACTGCCTGATGAGCTCGAACACATTTCATAACTCCCATCACCACACACCCCCCGACCCTGCCCGACCCCCTGACCTATCAGATTGTAACCTTCTTCCCCACTGCATCTTCACCTGCCATCCACCTTCCCACCCTGGCTCTGCTGTCACACCTGCCATTACACTGAGCATCGGCACAATGCTGTACAGCTCTTGAGGACCCAGGCAGTCAGCAAACCATCTTTCGGGGGGCAACTAAGTGGTATGAGTGAGAACAAGGTGGCGGGCAGAACTCCCAAGCACATTTGGAGAGGTTGAAAGGGGGCTTTGGAGAGAGGAGATACTGGGGGCGAATGACACATTCCCTATTTCTAGAATCAAGTAGAAATATTAATTCTCCTGGGGGTAGAAAATCAGGAGCAAATACACTGGCTATCAATCACAGCATGCTAATATCAGGGGAGTCACATTTGATGCTTCTGGAAATGAACCGATAACCTCATAGGTCAGAAGGCAATTACTTTCATTCAGCTCAGGAAACGCCTATTTTTCAACCAGTGAATGCACTATTTGGGGACTTGTGTTGTTCTGCCTCTGTTGGAAAGAATATATAAAAGTCATAGCCAAAGGCAGAACACTTGCCTCACTGACAAACAGCCTATCGACCATGGCAAATCCTCTGTTGCTAAACTATTAGAATTATGACTCGCTGCTTCCTTGGCAAATGCCTGCCCTAGATGAAGGGCTCCAGACAATGCAGCTGTCTCTGTTCTTTCCCGCCCCTCTAGGATGGCTAAGGCCACCTGAAACACTCTCAGCAAGTTACACAATGTGGTGTCACAGACACAAACACCTTAAGGGCAGACCTAGATGTATGTATTCCAGATGCACAGAAATTGGCATTTACATCCCTTCCTAACTTCCACCCACTACTCAGTTCAAAATGCTATTATCTCAGTCAAGAGGTGAAGGTATTGCCCAGAAACAGAGGAGTGATAAAGACAGAATGAGGAAATGAATACCTATTGTTCGAGTGCCTACTGTATGCACATCACCCGCATTTAATCCTAGTAACCTTGAGGGTGAGGTATTCTCATTGTACTATTTTTTATGGAAGTGCCATCCACTTACCATACAGTTAAGCCCTTTAAAATGTACAATTCAGTAAAGTTTAGTATATTCACAACATTGGGCAAGCTCTCTCTCTGGTTTCAAAACATTTGCATCACCCCAGAAAAATACCCCATACCTATCAAGAAATCATTCCCATTCTCCTATCTTCTCGTCACTAATCCGCTTTCTGTGTCTATGGATTGGTCTATCCTGGATATTCAGATGAAGGAAATCACGTAATATGTGAACTTTTGTGTGTGGCTTCCTCCTTCATTGGGCATAATATTTTCAAGCTTCATCCAAGTGGTAGCAAGTATGAGCACTTTGTTAGTTTATGGTTGAATAATGTTCCATTGTATATACTTGCCACCATGGGTTTGCCCATTCGTTAGCTGATGGATCGACCTTTGGCTGTTATGAATGATGCTGCTACAAACGTTCATGCATAAGCTTATGTGTAGACAAACCATTTGTTTCTCTTGGGTAAATATGTAGAAGTGGAATTGCTGCTCTAAGCAAATGGGGAAACTGAGGCTGAAAGGGAAGGCACCCTGCCCAGGATCATCCAGCTTACCAGTAGCAAAGCCAGGATTGGGACCCAGGTCTACCTAGTTCCCATTAGTCCAGCCACTAAACCTAGAGCTTCTCGAGCTAAAAGTTCACTGAATAATTACTTGGTAGAGCATTATTACTTTTAATCTCAACTCAAACACCCTGAGGTCATATGAGTAATAACACTAATTTGAACTTGAGGAACCAAAAGTTTCATTTGGTTCATGCTGAGATCTGAGCTTTTTGTTTCCCAGGCAAATCAATAGCAATGGACTTTATCTTATTAGATCAAATATAACTTTTATTTTAAAAAGCTCCAATTATGCCCTAATGCAGAGTTTATGCACTCAGAAGGCTTAATGAAATAATAAATGAAATATTACTTTGTCAATTAATAGTATAAAAGTGTCAGGATACTTTGGAATTAGTAAGGCTTGTGATTTTTTTTTATTAGCCATTGTTTTAAGATATACTTGTCTTGCACTATGATTGGGCAGTAATTCAGTTACTAAAAGGTATAAAGTGAGTGAATTTCTACTCGTGTGCTTTTTGCAGTAAACTGAGAAAATAAAAAGTAAAATATAATGGTGAGTCCTATAGACTGTTGAGAAGTGGTTCAAATTCCTTCAAAGCTCATTATTCCTGGATAAGAAATGGCTGATTAAACAGCCAGCACACTTATCTGGAACATTCATCAGGAATGTAACACTGGCAAGAGAGTGAATTCTGGAAGAATTTTGGTTCTCTGAATGAGGTAACAAACACATTTACAAGTGTATAATTTATGTGTATACCAAGTTATTTCCTCACAAACCTGTATGTGAACATACACCCACCCATACCTTGAATACTCACGGAGAACATGAGCAAATTTCCCAGGCTTCCCCCAAAGCAAAAACACATGTACCATTATTTTAATGTGTCTTTACCCAACACTTGAGGGTAGCAAACACTAGATGATATAAAGGAGTTAAAACAAATGGGATCTCAAAAATATGATGAAGGTAGAAATCAAATTATAAACCTTCAATCTACTTAGCTAAAATGAGTTACAGACAACTATGTAAAAGTGCTCTGTGTCACCAAATCTCAGGTGATCCTTGTCAATGTTATGCCTACTGAATAATCCAACTTTTTCAAACTTGCGAGGAACATTATTTACATTCGTTTTTTTTCATTAACTACTGGATGTTCACTGTAAAAATAAAAATTCTGTAAATGAATGGAAAGCCTGTGGAGAAGACATCAATTAAACCCCGCAGATTATAACCACCCCCTTCTTCCTTACAAAACTAGTAACACCGATAAAGCAAGTAGAAATGGATGGATGGATGGATGGATTGATGAATGGATGGATGAGAAAAGATCACCGACAGAATAAAGTTTGAAACTACAGATTGGGTGAGCGATGTTTCAATGCAGGTTTTCAAGGAGATTACAGGCATGCATTAGAGTGGATAAGAGAGGACATTTCTGGTCATTCTAGACATGTAAAAACTCACCTGACAGGCAATGCACATCAAAAGTCCTAAAAGTTTTGAAAGTTTTTGTGTCCCAGTAATTCTATACCTGAGAGGTTTTCCTGATAAAAAATGACTCAAAAAGATGAAAAAAGTTGTAACTAGTAAAGTTGGTAAAATGTAAATCCCACTGTCATTTAAAATGGTAAAACATTAGAAACAACCTAACAGTAAAAAATAACTGAAATAAATTATTAATCAACACTAAACATTTAATATTAATAAGTTATAATAAATAACTGAAAAAATGGGAAGAAAATCATGGAAAGTAAATAAAAGCAAGTCTTTGGACTCCAGGAGAAGCAGCTATGAGACAGTGAAATGGATGAGTGTAAAAAAAATCTGCAAATACTACAATGTATGCTTCTAAATACTACTTTCTTAGGAAACACAGGAGTTTCAAACTGGGGAGAAAAATGGATTCCTGCTGGAGGAAACAGCGCCTGGAAGGCCCATGGGTTTGGGATGACAGGGAGGAAAGGGAAGACAAAGAAACTGGACTGAGCGAGAGCTCCTTCCGACAGGATGTAGCCACTGTGGTTAACTCACTGTGGTTAAGACATGAGCTGGGATGAAGTTAACATAAGCCTCCACAGGGAAGCTAACTGCAATCTTCAGGCCTCTTGTTGTGGGGAGGGCTCTCAGTCCCCGAAGATAACACAGTCCCTACAGTTGGCAAATTTACAATTTAAAAGACATCCCCATCCAAGGAAATACAGCAGATACAGAAGGGAGTGGGGCAAGGTGGGGCTGGGAATAAACTAAACTCACAGCCTGATTCCAAATGCCTGAAAGAAGAAGGCCTACCCAAAGGTTTTTATCTGAAACCACTAACTCTGGAACAAATTGGTCAGCCATCTGCAAACCGGTGCTGTGGAAAAATCTTTTGTGCTGAGAAGCTTCTGTCGCATCCCCAGGCTTGGGGACACACGTAGACCAAACTCTGCAGATGAAATCTAGAAACTGGGGAGCTACAACAGAATTTTCCTGGCACAATCAAGCCATTCTTATCAACCATCCTTGTGTAAGCTCCAGTCACACAGCAACCCCACCGCTGACCTCTCTTCCTCCTCAAAAATCTGTCCCAATCTGAATAACCCCTAACAGTAAATATGGATTCCCATGCGTCTCCAGGCAGAATGCATTATACGCTCATGGGAAAGACACTATTTGTCTATGGCAGATTTAAACCCACAGCAATACTGCTGGCCCCTACCATGTTGGAAGAGCTATGTTCCATGTGTTCATCATTCATCAAAATGTTCTCAGACAGTTCAGCAATTAAGTAAAGTATATCTTTGTTCCCATAAGGAACCAAAGAAAGATGGTACTCTAAGGTATACCCAACCCAATTTTGTGAAAGCTTTCATTTTACAATACTTTGAGATCTACACAAAAATTGCAAAGATAGTACAGAGTTCCTGTTTACCCTTTAACCTGCTTGACCTAATAAGTAACATCACATATAACCACAGTACACTAAGTACATTAACTATTAACTAAACTTTAGACTTTATTCTAGTCTTGCCAGTTTTTTTAAAAGTATTTATGTATTTTTGGGAGAGAGCAAGCGGGTGAGGGGCAGAGAGAGGGGGAGAGAGGAACATCAGAAACAGGCTCTGCGCGGATAGGCTGATGGCAGCGAGCCATGTGGGGCTCGAAGTCATAGACCCGGAGATCATGACCTGAGCTTAAGTCAGACTGAGCCACCCAGGTGACCCACGCCTTGCCAGCTTTTCCATAAATGTCTCTTTTTCTTTCCAGGGTACCATCAATAACTCACATTGTTTTCAGTTATTCACATCTCCTAATTTTCTTTTTTTCAATCATTGACAGTTTCTCATCTTTCTTTGTTTTGCATGACCTTGACACTTGAAGAGTCTCTCAGTTTGGGTGTGTCTGACTTTCCCTAATGATGGGACTGAGGTTACAGACTTTGGAAAAAAAAAAACAAAAAAAAAAAACCCAAAAAAACAAAAACAGCTCAGAGGTCAAGTCCCCTTCTCATCACATCTTATCGGGGACACAGAATATTAACATAGCTTATCACTACACAAGCAATCAAGGTCAACATCACTAAGGTGATGTCTGCTCAAGTTTCTATACAACCTAACTCTTCTGCCACACAGAATCGCCAGATTTAGCCAATAAAAACACAGAACATCAAATGAGACATACTGGTACTAAAAAAAAAAAAAAAAAATTACTTCTTTATTATTTAAAATTCAAATCTAACTGGGCATCTGTATTTTACCTGGCAGCTCAACTTTGAGAAGTCAACTCCAAAGAAAAGAAAGACATAAATGTTTACTGAGCCCCTATCTTGCCCATGGGACTCTCCTCACCCCATTTTCCACAGGCATCCCTTGACCCAAAGCCTGCAGTATAGACAGGAATCCTATTTAGTGCTGACGCCAGTAATCCTCGAACTCTAATATCCACTGGAATCCCTTGGAGGTCTG
Source organism: Leopardus geoffroyi (assembly GCF_018350155.1). NCBI lineage: Eukaryota > Metazoa > Chordata > Mammalia > Carnivora > Felidae > Leopardus > Leopardus geoffroyi. Next base: position 44,008,975 of record NC_059337.1, on the reverse strand, counting down.
GGCTCTACCACCAGTTTCTGACACAGGCCCAAGATCTCGACAACCTCTGCATTACAAAGCTGCCATTCCAACTCAGGTCGGGTGGGTGCCAATGGACACTACATACTTCCAATGTACGTATGATTCATACATAACCATGGGAACAGAGAGTAGTCAGAACAAGATCCTCCCACCCCTATGGGTCAGAAACCCTCTGTTCCTCGGGGAAGGTGGGGACACCAGGCCTAGATCCAGAAGCAGAGTTGCAGGGGAATGATTTCCCTCCCCTGTGGCTGCCTTAGGTGTTGAGAGGGTTCAAATTGATCTCATCAGCACCTGCCCAACTGTTGTCATGCCTTGCCCGGCAGTTAGAGTCTCTGACACCAGAGAATGGGTCAGACAGCCACTCACACAGGTTGCAGAGATGTAGAGGAAAGGCATGTGTTTGAAAATCAGGATGCAGTTGTTTCATAGAAAAAAATACTGCAGGTACTAAGCAACTCAAAACACAATCTGTGCTGCAAGAAAAATCTACCATGGCTGGTTTGGGTACCTAACTAATTACTTAAACACTGTCCCACAGTCTTTATAGGAAAAGGCTTTCTTGGACCAAAACAAACAAAGAAACAACTTTCAAATGCTTCAGCAGAAATTGGTCCATAAATTGGAGGTGTCCCACCCACCTAGCTACTCTAGTTACTGAACTAGTGTAAACGGGCAGGCATGGGATTCTGGTCAAGCTCTCCTGCAACACTTACCGATCCTCGGCATCAGTTACCAGACGGTGAAGTACTTGGTTATCTACAATACTCTTGCTCTGTTAAGTTCAGCGCCTACTTGGATAGGGGTAACTTTTCTAGGTTGAAAAAATCACACTTGCAGGTCTTTGAAAACGGCTGGTCAGTGCACACTTCCAGCATGTACCTTATGCCAAGCATCCTATCAGGCACTGCATACCCAGGAGCTCATTAACCTACGCATTATTGTAAGGAAGGTATTAATGATCCCCTGTCACAGACAAGCCAAATAACTTACAAAATAAGTTACAAGCCGGAGATCTAGCTTCAGTGTTTTAGACATGCCTTTAAATCAATAACCCATTTAATTTTCATTCGACCTAGTCCAAGTGTTTCCAAAGGACTTAACTTCAGTCTCTTAAACCACCAGGAAGAGCATTTGGTATTCTTAACTAGGTAGCAACAAAGAGAGCTACCAGTAAGCTGGTTATGACAACTGAAAAGCTGGATCTCTGTAACACCACCCCCACCCCCACCCCCACCACCACCACCACTGTCATGAAACATTTGCCCCTGTAATATTCCCCTAGACATAAAATTTTCAAAAGGAAATGAAGTACAATATCTAACAGTCCTAAAACCCATAAAAGAGGGGACCAAACCTTAGTGTTACCCTCATCTGATTTAAGCCTACCAGAAACGCTTGGTAACACATCGGGTTCATCAGGTCATCAACCTGAGGGGGAAAAATCTAGTATTTTGTTTGTATTGGACAAACAGTTTTATTTCTAAAAGCCACCTTAGAGAAACAGAGGTCACTAAGAGTGGTTACCTAGCCTATGTGGCATTGATTTCTTTTTGAGCCACAGATCCGAACCAAGGGAACAGAACGGAACATCACCAATCGTGACAGGAAAGGACTAAGGCCTCTCATCGTTTCTTCGCTATATTCTGAAGACTTCAGTGGTTCCAAGACTTCCAGTGTCCCTTAGCTTCCTAAGGCCCTCTTCTTGGGCCACGTCATTTCTGGATCACAGCTGGTACATTCCACCATTCCTGGGCTAGCCTCATACAGGTTTCTGGGCAGAAGGATGGGATATCATCCTGTCAAACGCTCCCGAGATGACAGAAAGAACTAAACCCCAAGTAGGCAGGGAGAGCCAGAGATGCACGCATGATGCGGGAATGCACGATGATCCCATTCCTTCCAGGGCACGTGCACGGGGAGGTCAGAGAAGTGCAGCAGGTGACGTTGGGATTAGAATGAAGACATCTCAATGCACGTCTTATTTTGGGTCCCTCCATGCCCTGGTCCATTGTAGCCACAGGCTTGAATGGACTCACAGGCCTCCTTGAGGAAGCCAACTTTATCACCCTTTTGAAGACCCTTCGTTTTAACAAGTGTGGTTACTCCACTGGGGCACTGGGGTGTCAAGGGCCAGAAGCTTTAAAAAGGGAAAGAAAAAGAAGAAAATCAGGAAGTGGTGTAACAAAGGCCTAATTATAAGGGAGGAGTATCTCTCTATAGACAGGTCACTGGAAGGATGCCAAGGGCCCTCGCCACATAAAGGAAAAGATGGTTATAAAAAGATTTTTTAAAAAAAGAAAGAAGAAGAAGAAAGAGGCATGGCAGTGGAGAGTGCAAGGGGGAGGGGCAGAGAATAGGGAAATGAATAAGAATAATGACTTAAAAGCTTTTTTTTTTTTTTTTTCTGGTTCTCTGCTTCCCTTTCCGCAGATGCTCAGCTGAGCCAGTGCAGCTGGCTCCCTGACAAATGTGGAAAAATCAGCCAATTTGAGCTGGTTGTTAGCAGTCCCGGCACAGAGGCTCAGATAAATGAGGGGCTGCCTCAGGTGTGGTAGCAGAGCTTCCTGAGCTGATGCTGAGTCGCACCAGCGGTGGCCTTCTGGCCCCGAGTATCTCACCAGTGCCCCTTCTACGTCCTGGCTCTGTGTTCCCAGCAAGGTGACCTTGAAAGAGGTTTCCCCTCTCTGCTCCTTCCTCCCTTCCCCAACATCTTCCCAACTAACAATCTCTCCTTCCTTCAAAGCGACGGGGTTGCCCCCTGCCCACTCACAAGACTCTTGTCCTCAAGTGTCTGAGCACACACCTGATGCTCATCTCAACACCCCTAGAAAATGCCTGAAGTGTCTTCACTGTGCCTCACCACAGTCTCCAGACACCCTGGCAGAATACCCTGGTATTCCCCACAAGGCAGTAAATTTTCTGTGCGAATGTTCACTAACATCAAATACTATGCCACCCAAGTTTATTTACTCATTGCTATGTTTACACACAGAGTAAGAACATGGATAAAAGAGTGCAAACCTGGCCCTTCAGTTCAAGAAAAGCAATACTTTGAATCAAGTTCAAGGTAAAGAGAGTGTTCCTGCATGTAAAGGTCCAAGTTTTATGAACTTGTCCACTTTTTCACCGATTCTTGTTTATGGACTGTTTGATAATTAAATAAAAAGGACCAAAATGAGAAACTAAGATACTAAAATAAGTGCTTAAAGTTTCCAGAAGGATGGAAATGTTCTTTATCTTGTTTTAAGAGCTGGTTACATGTCCGTATACAATTGTCAAAACTCATTGAATTGAACACAGAAGATCTATTTTGCTGTATGCTAATTATATCTGAGGAAAAAAGTTTAAGGGTTTATGTTCCTCTAACACTCATGGTGTCTATACAAAGCATCTATACCAGCTGACTAACGTAAAGACACAAGGAAAAAAAACATACTTTGTGACACTTTATCAGTCTACTCTTTACATATAGAATAATCTCAAAAGATCCCAAAGTAATTCCTATGTGATCCTTAATTAAGTCTTAGGAGCCTCTAATAATCCAGAGTGGCTCAGAAAGATTTTTTTGAAGGGAAAGATGATATTATTACATGTTACCTACGAGCTGACTAGTTGTTGCTATTCTTATCATATGAAAGTAAAATATGTTAGGTGCTTGAATCAGTTGGTGTCAAACACCTTGATGAGGGGCATCCTGGCTGGGAATGTGGAGGGGAGGGCAACAAAACTGGTCCAATTCACATTCCATCTGTTCCACAGATGGAAGGAGAACATTTGTTCAATTCACAAAGAGAAGGACAGAACTTCAGAGGTAAAAAGGCTCTGGATCCTATGGTTTAAACCCCTCATTAAGCCACTATAAAAACTGAGGCTCAGAGAAGAAAAGCAGTTTTCCCAAGAACACACAGCCATTTTCTGCCAAACGCAAATCTTCTGGCTCTCAATTCTGTTTCTCCTTCCAGTTTTCTTTATCCTCATTTTAAATGCCGTTTCCTACTAGTATTTTAAAGCAAATATGACATTTATATCTGTCATCAACTTTCTATAAAGTAATGCTGTTACTAAATATTATGGTAAAGCATCTTCAGACAAACATTCTTTCTCCCCTCCCCCCTGAGAATGGTTGCTTCCAAAAGCATTTTAAAAAATTAGGTAGTCTAGCATTACACTCAATTACTCAAGTTTAACTTCTTACAAAGTACTCGTGCACTCATCTATCTTCCCTGTAAGAGTTATGGCTTTTAAAAACTCTCACTCATGTTTGCTAATATCCAATCCCTAAAACAGAAGATTCTCAAAGGCATTTTATCACTTCAAACTCCCATTTTCTCCTGCTTGGACCTTAATGTGTCTTTTAACTTTGCTTCAGTGATTGGGCAAGCCATCCTTCTCTCTGGAGCTGTAAGAATTGGCAGTGATAAGGTAAAAGAGCCATAATCCCAAGGAAACCAATTATTATGTGCAATAGAAAAAAACAAAACACTCTTGTTCATGTCTTCAACACATTGTTCGTGGAGTGAGTGAACCCCATGAACAGAAGCTAATAGGATGTGCCTGTGTCCCCACCAGCCACATGGAACACGGGTGACTTACAGCTCACAAGCAGAATTGAACCCATTAGAGAGATGAAACTGGCATGACCCTGGCATGGCTGCAAAGCCTTAGAGGAAAATTCAGAAGGCCACGTGGGTTTGCTCTGCTGTATCATTTCCTTTTAGCCAGAGCTACCTTCACTGTGGGTATTGCTAACAGGTGTTTTTGAAGGCTGATGACCGCGATGCTTTTTAAAGATCCCAGACATCTCTCTGAGCCTGGCCAGGGCCCACCCCCCTCTCCAGGTGGTGTAGACCCTCCTGTGGGTCTGGACACCTTAGCGCCAGTGGAGACAAAGATGATCATGCTCATTTTATAGAGCCACAACCAAACAGACAAGAAACTACAGAACAAGGCTCAGAGGAAGAATGGCCACCTTATCAGAACTATCACCCTCCAGTCAATGGGGAGGTGAACGTCCAGAAAAAGTTGAGGACCGCGAATCCAGGGTCGTGCTTTGGGGGGCTTTAGGGGCCCAGAACCTGATGACCAACCATCCTGGATTCTGCTATAGTCACAGCACCCCAGAGCTAGAAGGGGGCTGAAAAATCATCAAGTGTGGTGGTTTTCAAGTGACTTTTTTTTAACAAGAATTCTATCAGAAATTAACTCTACATGGACCCTGAGATAGAAAACAATCAAAACTGAGGGACAGGCAGCTGGGCAGTTAAAACTCCTTACTGTTTGATGGAAACGTCCAGCTCATTGCTCACGGGGTCCTCAAACATGGCCGTGGGAGGTTTCGCAGAGCACATGTGAACAGGGGGGGTTCTCAAAAGAATCACAACAGGAAGATTCCTACCACTGAGGCCATTCCACCACTGGTAGCCCAGATTCTGAGAGGATTTCTTCCGTGCACGGAGGTGATATCTGTCTCCTGGTAGCTCATACTCATGGATGTTAACTTCCCTTTGAGGCCAAATAAAATAACATATCCCCATTTCACATGGAGGGCTTTTCATGTACTCAAAGGAAGCAGGTATGTTGTCTTTTCAACACCCCCTTCATTATATGGCCTGCTGTGTACACATTTCCTCCCTGTCACCCAGGTGTTCAGACTTAAACCAATGCTCCCTACTACTAATCTTAACAAGGCTTGCTGTACATATGGATGCTGGGGACTTAGCCTTCAGAAGGGCCCAGGGTGTCTTTGACTTTGCGTGTGGACAAGAAGGGAAGGATGGGATTTTGCTGCCAGGTTCTTGTTGTTTGTCTGCCGGCTTTAACCCTTTCTGAATAGAGGGCCACAAAAACTGGCTTGTGGCCATTTAATGCATTACATCCTAGGGGCAAATTCTAAATAGACCTCTTATGTTCAAAGAAAATGAAAACAGCTGAATTGCAGACCAAAAATTAATCTGCTCCCCATTCCCCGCTCAAAGGCATCCGAACAGAACTACTTTGAGCCTGCGAAGACTTCCTGTACAGTAATTCTCAGTGTTCAGAGCAGATCAACAGCTGGAAAGGCAAACTGTTTTTCAGTGTGAACATTTCACAGTTCAAATCACTTAACAGATGTAAAATTATAGGATATACTTAGCATTTAGGGTTTTTTTTATTATTAGCTAAAGAAGATCTTTTTGGAAAATACATTTGATGTTTAGTACTTCTTGATGATGATGGCAAGAATCTTTAAAATGTTCTGTTCTACTAAATCATACTTCAATCAGCTTAACGTGAATCTCTAGATTCACCTAACATTAACTGGACATTTTAAGACGCCAAATACAAGACATTTTAAGGTTGGGGAACAGATTGCCCTACTGAGCATCCAACCAATGTAAAAGATGAGAGGCATCAGGACAGAAAGGACATCGGATGCAAAGTGAACATTTCATAGCTGAAAATACTAATTATGCTGCTCAGAGAACTCTGAAGTCAAGGGATGCCTGGGGTCATAGGCTCAGAGGCAAGGAGGACCCCGTCCAGGGAGAATGTTTCGGAGAGTAGGGAGAAGAGAAGGCTGGCCGCTGCGATCCAAGGAGGGGCTAAAGGGACAGGGAAGCTGTTAACTAGATGGGAAACAGACCTAGTGAGGCAAGAGCAGTGGATTTAGGGGTGGTTTTGACTTCAGAAGAAAAGAAAAAGGGCAACTTAGTATCATCAAGTACATGACTGATTTTTAAAAAGAGGCTTTAAGGAAATTAGGTGACAGCAAAAGAAACCCAGGTGGGCATTCTGGAGGAGGTGCAGCAGCCAGGCAAGAGGGAAATGATCAGTGAGGGAATTAGGAGGCCAGGGTGGCCCACGTGCCCCTTACAGGTGAGGAGGCCTTGGATAAGCAACTTTAACTGCTGCAGGCCTCCTCAGTTCCCACATCTGTAACATAAGAATGCGGCAAATGATTTCTTAGGTTCCTCCCAGCTCCAGAGGATCTTTTAATGCAAAATAAACTTAAAAACAAAAACATAAAAACCTCTCTCTCCAATGCTGAGGACATTCCATTTTAAATTTCTTTAATAAAAGACACATGTCTTACCCAATTATTTCTTAAGGGTCCTTCCCACATTCTGGTTCTGGCCCATGTTTTCACTGAGATGCTGGTTCCTCACTCCATCAGTCATTGCTGAGACAGAGATAATACTTACCAATTCATGGTTTATTGGGGGAAATGATGCTTTTGAAAAACAAATTACAAATCTTTGTGGGATAGGAAGAGCGTGCTATAGAAAAGTCATTAATAACTCAACTTACAGCCCAGCTTTGCGTTTGGGAACATCAACCATACTAACTTGTACGCATGCTGGATGGTGAAGGTATGGGCCCTAAGAAGCAGGAAAAGCATTTAAAGATTAAGTCTTAGAGCCCAGAGAAGCAAACTAGCATGTGTCATTGTTCTGGGCTCATTTGCTTTTAAAGGATTTAACTCTCAAGGGCCACAGGAAGATGGCCATTTATTATTTCTATACCCTAAGTTCAGAGAGGTCAAGAAGCCTGCTCTAGGTCATGTGGGCAGACTGAGGAGTCACCCTTTCATCCAGTATCTACTGAGTGCTTGCTCTGTTCTAGACATTGTGAGATACAGTGGGAGGAGCCCCTGTGGCACCTGCCTTGAGAGAGTTTACTTTCTATTGGAGGGAGAGATGAGCAGCTGTAAACACATAAGCTAGAAGTGAAGAAATAAATGGTGATGTGAAATGTGACAAGAAATAAAACCAGGGAATATGACAGAGAGTGACTGAGGGGCTACTTCTACATGGTGAAGGAAGAAAGATGACTCTGAGGTGACATTTAAAACAAGAGCAGAATGATGAAAATGACCCAACCATGTGGAGATAAGGCAAAGAGTCAGATGGAGTGAGCAAGAGGAAAAGACACTAGTTACACAGGGGAGGCAGCAGACATCCCACAGAAAGGAGCCAGAAGAGGCAAGGGATGGACAGGAGGGGCAGCTGGGAAGGTGGCTGTTGCACAAAAAGCTCCTTTCTCTGGACTGTGGAGCTGAACTGGCTGGTTTCAACCCTGTCTTTTAATGGAACCCATGGGAGGGAAGTGGAAGTCATGTCCTGGTTTACACTAGCACGTGTATCTACAACGAAGGAAGGACCTAGTCTACAAAGGCTGGGCACCGAGCCTTACCACCCCACAAGGTTTAAGTTCCTTTTTGTTTTGTGTGTCAACCGTAACTCCCAGCTCCCACCTCCCAGGGCCAGTTGAGTGAGTGTGTTAGAGTGGTACCATCTGATACAAGGAGCTGCCTCTCAGTAGCACAGAAGCAAGGTAGGAAGGGAAAAAAACAACATCCCACTGCGATCTCAGCCGTATTTCTTCCACATGGCAAGTTTCATTTTGTTTAATTTAACAATAAACTCATTATATTAACTCAATTCAATAGAAGCAGCAGGGGGATTTCTCCTAATTTAATCTTGGGCTTTGAGGAGTTGTGCTCAGTGCTAAAACAATGCCATGCAGAGAGATTAAAGGGCTTGTATCATATTGAACAAATACCTTCGTGTTTCTGAACACAGCCTACCTGTAATTTAGCAACTAGTCAGCCCACTTCTTACTTTATCCAAAGCATCATCTAGTGAGAGAGTTCATCTCTGCCAGCAAATCATTCTTGTGAATGATGCTGCTTTAGGGTTTAAACTCTGAGAAGTGATCCTTTCATCCTTGGAGCTGATGCTCCCATTTGAAAAGGAGTTATTGGATGCACCCAGCCAGGGAATATAAATACCTTGTGCTCACCAATGTCAGAAAACTGGTTTTCTGTAAATCACTTGAAAACACAAGGACATAACTACCCAACATCTATCACTCTGTGTATCCATTATGATAAGCTATACAGGATGCAGCCTATAAAAAGCGTCATTTCTGATTATTAGACATTGTAAGAAAGAGTATCTATGTTTTTAAAAAATCTTGAGAGACTGAAGACACTATCTAATCTGCTGATCTAGTGATTTGAAATCTGGAGATTCCAAATTCACACACACACACAATGGCTGGAGCCTGGAACAATGGTTTTTGTCCCCAGCTGGCAAGAAGAATTAACCAACTCATTAATTAGGATCCCGTTTATGCTCGTATTGAATATATATGAATGCAACCCACTCGAGGGTTCCAGCTGGGAGATGCAAACTTTCGAAATTCAAAGACAAACTAGATTGCATCTTTGGTGCCCTCGTCTGCTTAGTGTAGTCATACGGACCATGTGGGCTTGGGTATATCTGTGAGGCCTGTGAATATTTATCTCATCAAGCAAGTTTTAAAGTTTATTTCATGTTCTCTGGACAAAATGCAAAACAAGGTCAGGCATGGGAGGTGAGAGAGCACAGAGCAAGCTTTGAGGAAGAAATGACATGTATCCCAGACCACCTTTAGAAGAAGGAATGGCTGAAATGAGAGCGAAGCTATGGGTGATAGTTCCAAGGCACTCCAGCAGCGGCTGACGAAGCCTGGCTGTTCTCCCTGGTGGGAAGGAAATCAAACTCAGAACTAGGAGGAGGTGACACAGGCCTGGCCTTTGCTCCTGCTGTTTTCCATCTGTCTGTCTGCCTCTCTCACACACAGACTGCCTCTCCGTCTCTCTCTTTCGATGAGAAAAATTTTCTCATGGTCAAGGAAAACAAACAAAAAAACTTGGGGGGGGGGGCGGCGGGGAACCCAATCTCAGTGTGGAGGAGCAAAAGCGACACAGAGACCTGTCACAGCTTTCAGATCCCAGAGAGAAGGGAACTCAGACAAGAGGAGGTTTCAAACTCCTTGCCAAGGGAGAAACAGCCTTCTCATTCTGTCAATTTGCAAACAAGATTTTCTAGGTTTAGGACATTTTCTTCTATTATTTAAATTCCTTGTTAGACATTTGCTTTCTTTATTGACAGTACCTCTTGTCATGGAAGAGGATAATTTGCCAGCGAGAGGCAGGGAGAAAAGCAGAGAGAGACAGAGAAAGAGAGAGAGATGAATACTAGAATACAAATAACGCAGCAAGAGGGCACATCCTATTACAGGATCCTTTAGGCTTAAAATGGAGTCTCATTTTTCCCATCTAAAAATAAGCCTGTGACCTTTTGCATTCTCCAGACCATATGTATTTCTGCAACGTCCAGAGTCCCATGGCACATTGGGCAGAGTGAGAGCTGAGGGCTGTCTGGTCCAGGTCCCTGGAGCTAAGAAGTACACCTGTCAGAGAAGCAGCAGCCAGATTCAAAGAGAAAGAATCCACAGAGACCTGGGAGGGAACTCTGAACCCCCACTTCCTCTGTCAGTTATTGATTAAACCTCTTATGCATACACACCTGCCCTGGGAAAGTTGAACTTTAATTTTATGCCTCCTACAGAAAAGAGATGGATACAGACTGGGAGTAAATAACAGTAAGCATCATAAGAAGAACAAACACCTGCACACATCCTCATTGTTAGGCTGTTTTTTGTAAGCCCACAGAAATAACAGAGAATGTCAAACCTCACTTATAATCAAAGAAATGCAAACTAAAACATGTACACTTTTTAAAACTTATCCAATTAGCAAAGATGAATAAGAAGGATAATACCTATGTTGGTGAGGGTTTATGCAAACAGGCACTCTCACATCTATATAGAGTTGGAATATAAATTAGTAGAGTTTTCTGAAGTTAAATCAGGCAACATGCTGAAAATGTCTTCACGTGTGCATTCCACAGCAGCAATTACACGTCTATAGTTTTACTGCGTCAATCCCCTGCAATAGAGTGTTTCGTGCAAGGCTGGTTAGAATAGCAAACTGTTGGGAACAATGTAAGTGCCCAGCAGTAAGACAACTAGTTAAGTCAACTGTGTTACATTCATACAACGGATGTGGTTAAAGGTCATGCTTACAGCAACACACAACTAAAGAGATGGAGAAGTGTTCAGGAAGTGTTGTTAACCCAAGAAAATTTTAACCTCTATGATCTGCCATCCATCCATTCAACCATCCATCCCTTCATCTGGTGTCCTGTGGGGTAAGCATTTAGCTAAGCATACTTGCATTATCTCACGTAACGCAACAACTCTATGAAATATCTATTATTCTTGCCTTTCCACAGATGAAGAAACTGGTGAATGCCGAAGTGCACACTGAAACCCAAGTGGCGGTGGTGTAAACCACACAAAGTTTCTGTCTCTGCTGTGACAAGGACTGTGTGCACGTTTCTGTACATTGTCCTTCCTCATGAATATACACACTCTAAAATGTTCACAGTTATTGGAGTGGTAGGCTTAGAGATGATTTTTGTTTACTGACTTTGGCCTTCCTGTGCTTTTCATGATTTCTGCACTGAGCATGTGTTTCTTCTGCAACTAAGAAAAAATAAAATGGACTCTTCTTTCAAGATGAGATTCTGACTATCATCACCTGACTCCCTAGGTCTCAGGTGGATTTAGGAAGAGGCAGAAAGCAGCTCACACACACTTCTTCCCAGACGGACTCTGGAGCCAGGCATAACCACTCACCATGTTCTCTGAGAAAGATCACTTAACCTCTCCAATGCAAAGGGAGAAATAAATGTGTTAAGATATACAACCCCTCCCGACCAACAATACCTGTTCAATAAATGCTGTTTCCCCTTTCTCTTATCAGTTTTCTGGAACTCACCACTCCCAGGAGTACCCTTTCTCCAGGTTCCGCCGAACACACGGTTTTCATGGTCTTCGGGAAGATCATGGACTCAAAACACAGGGAAATATATTTTGCCTGAAAAATGCCTTATCGGTACCTTTACATGTGTGTCCTGTGCCTCCCTTCCCAAATTATAGCCCCTTCTGAATGATAGTTGGTGTGTTTTATTTGTTTTTAAGGGTACTTTCTTTCTCCCTTACAGTGATCTTCAAACTAGGGAACATATATACCTGAGGTGTCACAAAAATCCTTCCAACAAAGATACAGACACAGGTGATTTTAAGGGAATAAACTTACAGAATCTCTATTCCCCTAGACTGTTTCCTAAGTTTGTCTGAGAACGCATCTGTGCTCAAGGGTGCCTGCCAGCATACTCCCCAGCCTCCTACGACCATGCTTTCATGGAAGAAAGCCCTGACTCTCCCCCCTCTCAAATCCCCTGTGCCCCATACCCTGCAGCTATGACTGGCACTGGATGCTCCAGAAAGAACCAACTTGATACATGAGTGAAAAGTAAGCCTCCTGGAATCAGGGTGGTAATGAATCCAAGGTGGGTAGGCCTTTGGGTGTTTCATAAAGAGTCAGAAGTAGTGTATTTTGACCACTTTGGAGATTTAGATAGGTGGAGTGGGATGAGGAGAAGGATGATAATTGTGGTTTCACTACCTCTCCTCTACCCCTTGACTATTATTGGAGACCCCATTAGAACAAAGAGAGTCAGTAAGAACTAGTTAAGGTCGTACAGACTTACCACACCCAGGTCACCAGGTCATGGCTTCAAAGCGCAATTTCCCTCCCTCTTCCCCTCTCCCTCCCTCTACCCCCCTGACAAATATTTATTAAGCAATTACTGCCTCCCCAAATATACACTTTTAAAAACCCCGTCCTTACAGAGCTATACTGTGGTCAGAATTCTGTACTAAAATTCGAACGCAGATGATAAGGCTGTCACAGGGATGCATATTAACAGTGAAAAATACATCCATTGGAAAATGTAGTCAGACTCTTCGGACACAAAATAAATCTGACTTGGCTGGTTGATTAAATAATGGGCACGATTAGGGTATATTATCTATGCATTGCATGAACTAAATCTGCAGATCCAAGGTTTGATGAATACGCATTTCAAAGATGTGATAAAAAGCATCCTTATTGTAATTGTATAAAAATATTGTTTGGCAGGCAAAGGTATACTGAAATTTCCAATACGCCTAATTACCAACAATTTCTAAGTAGGTCAGGCGAAGTAGCCACTAAATGAAAGAGCACATACGTCTTTTAGTCATTTCCTATCTTGATAAAGCAAATATGATACACTGTTTAGTATACAGTGAGAAAGTGGAGGACTTTAAGAATGGTTACAAACACTTTTGGAAGCCAAGTGCCCACCAACTGTTTGTTTTTCACAAAATCAAAGGACGATCTAATCAATTTACCTAGAAATCACTAAACATTGCTGTGAGTGGTCGTTTGTTTTTGGCTTATGATTCCAAAGTTCAAAAACAGAAATGCTACTGCTCTAACATTCCTGCATCTGTTCCCATCTCATAATATTAGACAATTTATATTTTTATATATATTATATTCACCATATTGTAGAAACTAAAACCAGAAATGGAATTGATGTCGAACCCTTCGCAATAAATAGTATTGATCCGTAAGGTGAACTAACTGGAAATAAAGCCCTATCCATCTCATTAAGAAATGCATTTCCAATAAATTTTTGTTTCTTACATTTAATAATTATTCATCAAGATGTTTCATACGGTTATTTTGTTTTGATTAACTTTGTACTAAAATTCATTATAATGATAAATCAATCTAGAAGACTTTATTACTTAGAGCTTTATGATCATTGGGTTTAAAATTTTAATTTATTTTTACACATTTTTATTGCAAAGAATTATGACAGCATAATCAATAAAAGACTTTTAAGCATTAAAATATATAACATTAGTATAAAATTCCACAGGGGAAATATAATGGAAATACAGTTCAAAGAAAAAAGATACACAATTTTTGAATGTTAAAGAACAGCTTGTTCGTGTATTTAAAAAAAAAAATGAATGACGGTGGATATACACTCAAAATAGAATTTAGATTTAACTGCATGCGTTTTCAAAAGTGATCAAAGAGTTTTATTTTAAAATGTCAATATCATTTGCCAGGAATTTATATCCTTTGTAACTATTTAAACTTACAATGAAAAATTTTAAATGTCAGGTTTTAGGAAAGCATGAGGAAGGGGATACAAAAAAACTTCAAAATTGTTATTTTTTTGTGGGAGGAATAAATGGCCAAAAATTGAAATTCACTGTCTACTACATGTCAAGACTATACTTTTTCATTTATGGCACCCCAGAAAATGACATTTATGTTCCTGGGTTTAAATGGTCTAGGGGTGGGGCACCCGGGTGGCTGAGTCGGTTAAGTGCCCAACGTCAGCTCAGGTTATGATCTCATGGCTTGTGAGTTGGAGCCCCAGGTCGGGCTCTGTACTGACAATGTAGAGCCTGGAGTCTGCTATTGAATCTGTGACTCCGGTCTCTCTGCCTCTCCCCTGCACACACTCTGTCTCTGTGTCTCAAAAAATCAATAAACGTTAAAAAAAAAATTTTTTTTTAAGGGTCTAGGGGTGCCTGGGTGGCTCAGTCAGTTCAATATTCGACTTCAGCTCTCAGGTCATCATCTCACAGCTGGTGGGTTCAGGCCCCACGTCAGGCTCTGTGCCGACAGCTCAGAGCCTGGAGCCTGCTTCGGATTCTATGTCTCCCTCCCAATCTCTCTCTCTCTCTCTCTGCCCCTCCACTACTCACTCTCTCCAAATGAATAAACATTTAAAAAAAATTAAAGGGCCTCAAGAAAATATATGATTTTGTCCTCTCATGCGACCAGGCCACACTCCACCTCAAGCCACAAGCCATGTGTTGGTTGGTTCTCTCATGGAGGAGGTGCTCAGAGCACAAAAATAGGAATGAGCACAAAGCAGTCTGAGGACAAGGGTTGTGTCTGACAGTGGGCGGTTCCCTGATGGGTGGGATATACCTGACTCCCAGAAGGCAAAGGAAAGCTAAGCGGCCCACTGTGACTTATAGCTACAATGAAGTAATGTATGTTTATCATTTGCAAGAATGGAAGAAATCCTATCAAAAAATTAGCATGTGAACAGAATTTGCTTTTGTCCATATCTGACCTTATAATGCTTATCCTTGATTCCATGAGGCAAAAATTCCACGGCGAAGTACACTATGTTATTTAGAAAGCTGCATGCATACACCCACACCCAAACCATGAAAAAGACTTGAAATAAATTACACCAAAGAGTTACCGGGGACACACATACTATCTTTCCACCTCTCTGCCAACTCTGACCAGGGGCCACTTCAGGAAGTTACCCACTCAACACAATTAGAAAGACGAGGGTGAAGAATGAAGCAGGTCCTATGTCTCCCCACCTCAGACAATGCTTTCGCCGTTCAGGGCCTCAGTTTCCTTATTTTTCAAGTGGAGTTCAAGAGAGACACCTTCCTACTACTTCACAAGACTCTTGTCAGTAGCAAATTAGAGTATGAATCCAAAAGTTCTTTATACACCATTACGGATTCATCACTTTGAGTCTGAAAAGCTTTTCTAAGCCGACACTTTCGGAAGAAGAACTTTGACCCATCCTTCTCCATTCTATTCTCTGTCCTGATGTCACCTCTCTTTTCCTATAAAACAGCCCATCTGGGTAGAAGGATGGGTATAAAAAGTCACTGATGTCATACATATAGAGCAAAAAAATTATTACAGGGAGAATTCATTTTGCAATGAAAAGTCTGGGCGTGCAGCCCTAATTTCGCTCTAGTAAAGGAAACAGCCATGTCTCTGATCACAGTTTGGCGGAGGCAGTTACACCACGATAGAAGATGTCTCTACCTGGATTCATCCTCGTGACACAGGGAAGAAAAGGGGGCCAATTAATTTTCACCTACAAGGTCAAGACTAATCACTGATTTTAAGTCAGACGGACTCTCTCAATAAAGCTGTTAACGACAATGAGAAAAGGAACCATCTGATTTACTCTGGTTAGATCTCCGGAATCGTGAAGTGCAATTCAGGGAGCCAAGATCACTTAACGCTCCCTCACTCTGATTTCTATACATAATGCCAAAGCTCTCTCTTGCGGTAAAACATTACAAGCCCTGAAATTATTAACCTGGACAATTGACACATAAAAGAGTCCTAACTCATTAATTTGGTAATTGATGTTCATTGCTTTGGACATGGACTTCAACACTGTCTAGTGTTTATCTGTAGGAAATAAAGACCAAAATAGACTACATAATTGTGCAGATCTGGCTGCATCTAGGAGGAAAAAAAAATCAGGTTTTAAAATTCTCTGAACATGAAAATGAAAAACACAACTAATAAACAGTTGTGTTGCCTTTTAGTCTTTGCCCCCAACTGTACTGCCTCATTTTTAACATATGTTTAACTGCTATTTTTTTTTTTTTATTAAACTCATATTTAGGCAGAGAGGAACAAACTTACCACATATGCTTTGGGTTATATACTAACTATTCCCTGTCAGATGGTGAGTTAAGAAGAAAAGACACAGGGAGAGAAGAATTAAATTTAAATCTAGCTTATGAAAATTCCTGGCTTTGGGGAGAGAAAAATCTATGCTTGAGAAAATTGGGGGTACTTATCCATGTAGAATTTTTCAAGGCTGACTGGAACCTGAATCTAACACTATCATCGAGAGGTTCTGTTTCATGTAGAGTTATCTTGAACCCATCCCAAGGTGACTATAATACCCGTTATCATCCCTTTAATGTGTCTACCCATTAAATGGTGCACATAAGAGATCCTATTCCTGCCTTTGCCTTAGAAAGTTCTGGTCAACATTAGCAAGCTGGTGATATCAGGATTTTGTCGCAAGGGGGTACTGTATAATCCCCAGTAGATACGAAGAATGTTCCATGGCTTTTCAGAGCTTGGAAATGAAGACTTGGTTGAGAACACCTAAACAAACTGACTTCCTGAGATCCTTTTTCCCCACTTATATCATGAGCCTGGTCCCTTGGTTTTGTTCCGCTGTAATTCCAAGACACATAGATTCCATACACCTTTCTTAAGCCAAGTGACTTCATCCACATCATGTCACTTAAACACTCTTTAGAGCTTATTATTCTAGCATGATATAAAAGGAATCTGATGAAGGTCAAGTTACAAGGTAAAGGTCAGACAGTCAAGTAGCAGAGCTGGGAACTGAACTCGTTATCTTCCGATTCCAAAGCCAGGGCTCCTTCCCACTTGTTCATTCCACTGCGCACATACCTGGCTTCTTCCCTTCCCTTCCTACGATCTGTATCTCTCACATTCTCTTCCTTTATAAACATTCATTATCTCATTACTCAATCTATTTCTCTATTGTATAGGTATTAAACTTCCTGAAACCCAAGAGAAGAATGGAAATTTGGGAAATTCTAAAAATAATGATATCCTAAAACTAATGATGTCAAGACTAATAAAATGATAAAAGGTTTTGCACTGTTTGTTTTAAATGCATAAATCTCATCTATTTTAAGTATGTTAGAAGAGGAGTTTGAAATAAAATTGTAATCTAAGGAGGAAATAGAACTGGCATTCCCTTCTGTTTTCTCAGTGAAGATGCTGGAAAAAAAAAATCTCATTGAAAGTCTATCTGTAAAAGCTTTCCCCTGCGCACACACACCCACCCACACACAAATGTTAAAAAAAAAAAAAAAAAAAAGTATTAGGCTACTTGACACTTATAAAGTAGATTGACACTTCTAAAGCAGATTGAATTACTTCATCCATTGCTGGGTACCTGGCATTTACTAGGGTCACTTGAGCTATTCTGATTTATGAGGGTTTAACCCTGAGCAGGGTAGGTGTATCTAAGCTTGCTCCAAGGGCCCACTTAAGGATTCTTTCAGCAAACAAGAGGAAACATTCTTCAGCCATAGTTCATGCCATCCGGCCCGGCCAGGAATGATGCATTAACCTGCAGACTGTGTGCCCTCTGTTTTCTCCACAGCTTACCTCAATTTACATCTCTATCAAACAAACAGAAAGAGCTGTGCCATCACCTGGTTCAGCCAACTGGAGTCAAAGCATGGGTACACAGTCTGCATTACGGTGGTGTAAGGGGTTCCTTGCCTGAGCTGACCAAGAAGGACAGGGCCAGGGAGCTTTAGCAGATGATATACAACCTGAGTTTTATGTGTCCTCTCCACCATACGTATGGTGAGCCCTTGTGCCTCAGTTTCCCTACCTCTAAAATAGAAATAAGAGCACTTATCTTGCAGGATTGTTTGCAGAATTAATCCAAACACAACTCTTAGAACATGTGCCCCACAATGATATTAAATACCCAATAAATTTAGCAGATAGTAATGTTTTCGCCATGTGTTCATATCGAACACCTACACTGGTACAGTAATCTTTCCTCATGACCTTATTCCCTACCCCAAATTGCATACACACTAACTTGTTATGATGCCATATTCCTTCTCAATCCTGTTTTCTTTTTGATTTTTTAACTTTTTTTTTTTATTCTAGAGCAGGGGAGGGAGAGAGACAGCGAGAGAGCATGCGCACACAAGCTAATGGGCGGGGGTGGAGGGAGAGAGGCAGAGGGAGAGAGAGAATCTTAAAATGTTTTTTAAGTTTATTCATTTATTTTGAGAGAGCACGTGAGCAGCATAGGGACAGAGAGGGGAAAGAGAATACCAAGCCACCCGTGCACTGTCAGCACAGAGGCCAATGCGGGGCTCTGACTCACGAACCCCGAGATCATGACCTGAGCTGAAACCACGAGTCAGATGCTCAAGTGACTGAGCCACCCAGGTGAGACAGAGAATCTTAAGCAGACTCCATGCTCAGTGCAGAGCCCAGTGCAGGGCTCAATCCCACAAGCCTGGGATCATGACCTGAGTCAAAATCAAGAGTTGGACACTCAACCAACCAAGCCACCAGGCACTCCTCAATCCTACACTTGACTAGCTAAAAAACAGCACCAGCAAGCTAACTGGAAAAAACAAACAAACAAACACGTAGAAGTCATCTAACGTATCTTCTCTCTCAGGTACAGGAAAGCTGTAATTCACTGCAAATTTACATGTCTCAAGAAGATCCTTAAGTAATTGCTTTAATAATGGAAATGTCCATGATGGAAAAAGTTACGTGACCAGATACCCCTTCTCAAGTGCCTGGCAAATAACATTTCACCACACCAGGTAGTCACTTAACTTCCTGATTAGTCTGCTCCAAATTTCAATCACCATCACAAGCAAATGGTATCCTGGGATGACAACCTTTCCCAAAATCTTTCTGGGGACATGTCCTCTATTTAGCGCCTTGCACATCAAACTATGAACCAGGGAACCAGGATTCTAGCTCTATAGCCAGTGTTTACTCACTGAGTTGCATCAGACAAGTCACTACTTTTTCAAGCCTCCGTTTCCTTGACTGTATCACCGGAACCATAAGGTATAGTCAATTACTACAGCCTACAAGCCAAATCTGGCCTGCCACTTCTTACTGTAAATAAAGTTTTATTAGATCACAGACACCCCCACACACGTAGGAACAGCCCAGGCTACTGGGCTATGACAGCGGAGCCAGGTAGTTGTGACAGAGATCACACGGTCTGCAAAGTCAAACATATTTAACCCCCTGATCCTTTACAGAAAAAGTTTGCCAACTCCTCCTCTGGAAGACCGTTGTGAGAGACGAATAAAATGACTGGTCTGGAAGTGCTTTGTAAACTGCAATCTTTATGTAAAATGTAAATGAATCTTATTACTGCCTTTTTGATGTTTATAGGCAATTACTGTGCCACTGACCCCACAGATGCATTCTTCCCAGTTAAGCAATCCCTAACACCTTGAGTCTCTCCCTATCAGGCCAGTTTTCAATTTCTTTCCCTGCCTTTGTTGCTAGGTGGGTATTTTTGGATTTGCTCCAGTTTCTCCTGTTCATTTTTCTTTTAAATTTTAATTAATGTATAGTATACTAGAAAGGTTATTATCTGGTTCTCCAGTGAAATCCAAGTTAATACAGCCAAGAACTGGGTTGGCTTTTTAAATAACAGCTCTGTAATGAAGTGCTCTTGGTCAAGCATGGTCCAAAAACCAGATAGATCATTTACTAACTGTGAATGCTCGGGCAAATTATTTAACCTCTCTCAACCTCAGCTTCCACTTGTATAAAATCAGAGAGCACATTATGTAGAGCTCAGACAGTTAGTGTAGGGAGATTACGACAGTGTGTTCGTGAAGAAATTGACTTATACAGAATGACCAGCACGCAGTAGGTCCTAGGACAAGGCTACGAATGCCCTCCTCACGTTGTTGACCAAGGCCGTTTTCCACCACGATAGGGCTTGGACAATTTTAAATTTGTGAGTCCATTTATTGGACCTAAGTATCCTACCTTACATTTGTCCCTATTGAACTTCAACTTGCTTTTGATTTATTGAGGTCACTTTGACTTCTATTCCTGTCTTCTGAGGAGTTAGAATTTATGCCTTTCTGAATTTGTATTCTGTGGACCTCATTTCCAAAGGATGAAAGAAAAAGAGAAAACACAGGTTAAGTAGGGTTATAAGGCTAGCTGTCTGTGGCAAAATTAAGCGTAGATTTGGAGCAATTATTCAAAACACATTACAACAAAATGTTTTGGCTGCAACCATCTAAGCCTTAAGAAGCAAAAGACGTTTTCCTCTCAATTTTTCACTGCACACTGCTAACGCAGACCAGACCAAACGGGTAGAAAGACAAATGCGTGGTCAAAATTAACAGCATGGTTGGAGGAGAACGAATGGCAAACGTATGACTTTTTTCCCCAGAAGGCTCTCACTGATTCCTAAATGCTGCTGCTTTAGTAAGGTTTGTTTTGAGGTTGTTTTAATCTGAGGCATTTTAGCTACTAAGACCTTAATTTTTCTGCTCCATTTTCTGCATTTTCCTCCAGCATCTCTGATTCTTAGCATTTACAGCAAGCACCAGACCTCCCTGCTAGCCTGAAGCTTGTTAAACTACCACAAAATAAGATATAAGCATTTCATTAATTACCATCGTCAAGAGAATTGGTGTGCCTATCGATAGATATTCAAGTTGCAAATTCTACCTCTAAAGAACGTACTTGCCATGCACAGGTATTGGAAGCCTTCTTGCCTAAGACAGATCTCAATCACAGGAGACAAGGAAAGCCCTGGCGGCAGATTCTATTTTAATCCAAGGATTTGGGGAGGGGACTTGCCTGCCAACTAAGGATTAGGGTTTTTTCCCCCCTTAGAGTCTTGCAACTTTGAAAAACAGCCACAAATGCACATAAAAATGTGAAATGCCTAAATCAGCATTGTGGGAATCCTTTCAAATGTACTGACAAAGCCGCTCTTACAAACAGAAATTAATTCAACATTTTTAAAGTAAAGAAAAATTTAATTACAATAAAATACACAGAAAAACGGGGTGAGGGAGGCTTTTTGCTCAACCGCCATTTGAAATTTTCTAGTAACATAACAGCAGTAACACAATTATACCAGTTAGTATGTATTGAACAGTTACTACACATAAGACTCTGTGTCAATGACTTCATGTGTTCATGTGTTGCCCCCCACAGGTCCCAGGAGGTCTGAACCTCCATTCTACTCACCAGGAAAATAAAAACCTGAATCTTCAAGAGGGTGAAAACTTGCTTTAGATCACCAAACTCAGTCGTTAAAAAGTGGCTGCATACATACGAGCCACTGACTATTAGGCTGCATTAACTGAAGTACAGCCTTTAGGACAAGGGAGGTGGGGGCTCTGCCTGACTCCTTGGACCTCAGCATCCAGCTGGGGGTCTGCGTTCAATAAAGCAAGCACAGTTTATGTGGGACATGGATAAACCATGGGGAAGGTGGCTGACATGGTGAGGGACTTGCACGACATGTGAGGAATGATTGCAGGGACAGGTAGAAACAGCCTGGAAAAGAAGACACCAGGCTTTGTGAGGGCTCACACAAAGCACAGCGAATAGGAGAAGTGCCCTGGGTTCGAGTGTGGAGTAACATGATTTAACCTTCCTAGGTCTCAGTCTTCTTGTCTCTCAGCACTAATATGGCACTTTAACCCTCTAGGGTTCTTGAGGGAATCAGCTGAGATAACTTAAGTACAGCACTTACCGGAGTACAAGCTGCTCAAGAAGCTCTTAGCAAATGCCAGCAGCTATTATTATTGTTGCTATCCTTGTTGTCCTTAAAATAGAACAGTGATTTCCAAAATCACTGCACAAAACTGGTCTCCCAGGGTAAATAAGTGGCATGCCAACAAAGGCTTCCATGGTCCCCAAAGTTTGGGAAATACCAACTTAGAGCAAATTAAGCAAGATTTTCACTTTAGACATTGTGGATCTCCAGGAAGAGATAAAAGTACCTAACAATTCCCAGGTGGGTTCGGCTAGAACCGTTTTTAAAAAATATTCCCTGGAAAGAGTGTGTTTCTCAGAACAAGCTTGGGATCCCATGACTATTGAAGAGACCACACATCACAAGCTATGTCTGTCGTCATGTCATGTCCCTAAACCACACCCCAGAGAGCCAGCCCAGGGGTTGCCCCTTAAAGGGGAAAGAACCGCCCAACTGTGATACACTTGGGAGGGGAACCGCTGGGCAGGTCCAGAACACAGGAAATGTGCCCGGTGGACATGGAGGACATATGGCAAGCAACAGCTCATTTTGAGAAAACTGGTGGGGCAGTCCCCTGGCAAGGCTCACTTTTAAAGCAAATTGGCCCAGATAAACCTGAGATTCATTAAATGAGACCTGGAAATAAGGTTGCCCCATATAGACTCATCTGAATACACATGAATGAATAAAGAAATGAATGAATACTTTTCTTTCAAGGTTGTCCCCTCTCTTTTAAAACATATCACAAAAATCGTGCCATTATTACTACTGATTGTCATCATTAAGAAGATTATAAAAGCATCAGGAAGAGTATCAATTGAGCCTTTCTTTCCCTAGTTGAGTATATCACAGATGTCAGACCACTGTGATTCAGAAGTCCTTATTTGCTGGCTTGGCCTCCAGGGCTCCACCGGACTGTGTCACACACCAACAAGTTCTAAATGAGAGAGATGCGACAGAATCCAGGACAGGCTTTGTGTAGCCATGGATTTTCACATGCTTATTCAAAATATTTGCTGTCAACGGTACTTGGTTAAAGTGATTGTTACATACAGCATGGCTAACTTTTTTATGTAAATGAAATGCAAATGTATGCAACGTTATCTTTAATGCAGATGTAGCAGAAAGTATTAAGATATGCCGAGAGCCTAATTAGGTCCTACATCAAAAACTATATATAAACTTGACTCCAGTGTCTCAAGAACACAAATTGAGTCTAGAAATCCCAGTTTGCAAGCTTAGAAAAAAGAGGTACATATATATTTTAAATCACAGTTCTTTTTCTTCTATCGTCTCTAAGACTGTGCACTTAAAAGGCTGATCTTGGACAGATATTTTAGCTTGGGAGAGGGGGCGGGGAGTGGGTGGGAATAAACAAGTTTCTTTCTAGCAAAAACCAGGAAGCAAGAAAAGAAAATCAACCACAACCCTAGAAAAAAGGCAAAACAAAGCTGTCTCGTGCTTTCCGTCTTCGTATTAAAAATGATGACTTTCCAGAAAAGCATATTTTTGCATTTATTTCCATTCCTAACCTTCCCAGAGACAAGCACATGTGCATTCCTTCCTAACTGCTGTTACAGTTAAACCTTATGGATTCCGGTTCCACTAATTCCCCATGTTGATCATTTCGATGGGGGTAGGGGAGAAGTTGACTTTTACCTGAAGGGTGCAAGGGCTGACAAAACAAATGAATACCCTAACACACATACTCAGCCTAAATAATGGAATATGCTCTTCCCAAGCATTTAGAAGCGTTGTTTACATACAGAAAACTGGTTGAGCTATTCAACCGCCTTTTCTATTGATTACAATGGATCCCCCCAAAGAACTCTCCTATGGAATGCCTGGTTGGTCCGTTTCATTTTATTTCACTACACACGGTACAAAAGTGATAAAACAGAGTGTCTTTATAAGTATCAACGGTCCAGGCTCTTGACTAATTGAGAGGGACCTCACTTTCTGATTCCTCGACAAAGTGTAGTGGGCTTACAGTCAAAAGTTCCTGGGGCCTCTTCTGTCTGGCTCTAGCTGCACCTTGGTCCAGTACAGCTCAAACAGCTCAGAGGCCCTGAGCCTTAGCGGATTTATTTTCTCTTCCCACCCCCACCCCCCCCCCCCCACTCACATTCCAGGATTACCTTAGGAAATCAAAGTAGGGAGAAAGGAACGCCAAAACAATCTAGACAAGTATCTAAAGTACTTTATACTTTTTTTTTTTAATGTTTATTTTTGACAGCGAGAGAGACAGCATGAGTGGGGAAGGGGCAGAGAGAGAAGGAGACACAGAATCCGAAGCAGGCTCCAGACTCTGAGCTGTCAGCACAGAGCCCGACGCGGGGCTCAAACTCACAGGCCATGATATCAGGACCTGAGCCAAGTGGGACCCTCAACCGACTGAGCCACCCAGGTGCCCCTAAAGTACTTTATAAATGCAAAGTGTCACAGGTCTCCAAATGGTAAAGGGGAATGTGCAAATGAAGTAAATACTCTCCATCACTTGTATACACATGTATGTATGTGCACTCATGAATATATATATCTGCATGCATGTGTATACTGATGCATACACACACATGTATAGCTCCCCAGGGATAAGTACAGATGTATCTATGAATATGGTGACCTCAAAGATACATTTGGAATACACATGAGCTTGTGCGTATATGACAGACTCAGGTATGTACTCATCCTACACATATAAGCTCATGAGTACATACTTATATACGCACATGTCTATATGTGTGTGACTATACACATTAAATGCGCATGTATCTGAGCCACTTAACCTGTGCCCTGTGCAACAGAGGCTACCTGAAATCACCTAAGACTAAATCTAGACCTACATGTCCAGGCTGACGGGCTTCAAGCAAGCACAGCCTGTCCAACTCTGTCCCCCCCTGAGTCTTCTTCCATCTTATCTAATACACCCTCTGAAAGGAAAGATCCTTTTTTAGTTCTGCTAAGATCCCCAAATGCTCTTAACATCTCCAAAGCGCTCTAATACAAAAGGACCCAGTTGCTGCGAGGCACAGCTCCACAGAACATGCCCGGCGGAATACATTACGCACTGCTCCACACAGCTCCTCTGAAATTGATATTGCCGGCATCACTCGCCCCAAATTTCTAACATTGTCATGATAACCCCATTTGTTCTCGGGCTGTGCTTCCCTCATTTTCAAGTAACAAGAATTTTCCCCATGTCTGTCCTTCATCATGACCTTTCTTTCAAGAGGGGAAACGTCATCCCCTGGGTTCCTCCTCCATTTTGTGTAGTAATTCCTGGTGCGGTTTGTCAATCAGCTATCAAGCATGTAATAAACACCACTGTCTACTAACTAACCATCTGTGAGATTTTAAGAGATCAAACTTGTAACCCCAGACAATCAGAAGCCAATGGAAGATTTAATCTTACTGCTCAGTAGTGTGATTCAGATGATAACCGTTACTGATGCTCAGAAAACATAGTGGTTGCTTGGGGCCAGAGTGGTTGGGGAAGAGGTGGAAATGCCGCAGTCCTCCTGCCCCATCCCCGCCCCCCCTTTTGAGCGTTGCTCTTCTTTTATTTTAGTGTTTATTTGTTTTTGAGAGAGAGCAAGCAAGCATGCGCACACAGAAGGTGAGGAAGGGCAGAGACAGAGAGGGAGACAGAGGATTTAAAGCAGGCTCTGTGCTGACAAACTATGAGATCACAACCTGAGGTGAAGTCCAACACTTAACCAACTGAGCCACCCAGGTGACTCGCTGAGTACTGGTCTTCAAAGAGTAAATCATTCTGCAGCTTCAAGTCCCCCCCCCCCCCCCAGTTCTCTCCATAACTTCAAACACCTGAGTTCGCCTTTTTTTCCCACACCACTAATGATGGCCAACCCTCTTGGCCAGGTTCCTGATCGTGTCCCCACTAATGCCTCCAATGGTCTGTCCACCACCCTGAGCCTTCAGCCCTCCATTCACCTCCACAGCAAAGTGCGTTCCTGGCTCCTTTCCCACTTCTCAAATATCCCCTTCTTGTTCCTGCTCTGACTCTGAATGTACTCCAGTGGGGGACCTCTGCTCTGCTCTCTTCTCCCTGCTTCCCTCACTACCCCTCCCATGGCACCACCATCCAGGGTTGTGCCAACTTCTCTCAGGAGCACTACATTCATATCCCCAAGTGTCTGCTGGATATTACCATGGAACGTCCCCTTGTAAAGTATCAGGAAACTGGCTCTGAAGCCTGCCTCCTCCTTCCAAACCCCATCGGGGTTACCACTGTCAGAGTTCTGCAAGTGTGAAATGCCTTGTTTGGCCCTCTCCTGGCTCCCCACATTAAGTCAGCTTCCAAGTATCACCTCCACACAACTCCTTACATCTGTTACTTATATGCCACCCTCTCCCTCACCATTCATTCACCTTCCGACCTTCCCACATGAAGCCCAGAAGCCCAGAATAAAGAGCCCTTTGTTTCAGAAGTGGGCATCTCACAAAGGCCAGCGTGAGCGCGTGTGCACACGCACACACACACACACACACACACACACACACACACACACACACTACACAAAGATGAGCCAGGATTCTAATTCACAATTGCTGCCTCTTCAAGAACTAACTTTGGACACTGACTTAATCACTCTCAGGTTCAACCTTGCCATGTCTACAATACAAATGAGACTCCTTTCCTATGGCTTACTGAAAATAAGGGTGTCTGGCTGTTGTTACACCACCCAGGTCTCCCTCCTCCAGTGCACATGTTCCTACACCTTCACCCCCCAGAGATTCTGGTTCAGAGTATCGACAAAAGGCCCCTCAAATCTGTATTTTGTAAAGTTTCTCAGGGGATCTGGGTGCACAATTAGATTTTGGAGACTCTGTTCTAATCCATCATAGACCATGAAGACAGAATTACCTTCCAAAAGCATAACTCAAGTCATATTATTCCCAAGGTAAGAAACCTTCAAGGGCTCGCTATCATTTTCTGAGGACATTCCCCGCCCCCCACCCCTCCTTCTCTACTTGTCAAATGACAACTGATCCTTGTGCCAAATTAGGTTCTCATTCCCTATCAGTTATGATGAATTTAGCTGTAAGTACCAGAAACACAATAGACAGGGGGATAAACAAATAAGCATTTATCTTCCTTCATATAACACAAAATCTGGAAGCAGCTGACTTTGCAGTTTGCATTAGAGGTCACACAAGGGCAGGACTCCAGCCATAGCTGGGAATTCTCTTGGTCATTCCCTCAAGGAAAACAGATGACAGGGGTACCTTCAAGTATAAAGTCCACACCAATACTCCAATGCAGGAAGTGGGAGGGGCCTGTACAGAGAACTTCTCTGCAAGGGCCCCTCTGTCTTGCCTCATTGGCCATAAATGGATCACTTGACAACAAGGCAGGCTGGGAAAGTGATTTTTATTCTTTGGTCTCTATGGTGGGAGACCAGACAGGGAGCGGGCAGCTTTACAAATGACTCTTAGAGTTCCCTCAGTGCATCCCAAATGTCACTGCCTAAACCTAGAACTTCTTTCCCTCCACCTAAGTAATGATAGCAGGTATTTATCAAGCACTTGCTCTAGGCCACACAAAGCTGCAGATGCTTTATGGGAATTAGCATTCATTCTTCACTATAACACTGAGGTAAGAGCAGAATTCTACCCATCTCCCAGGTGAGGACACTGAGGCCAAAAGGGATTTGAAACAGGCAGCCTGACTCCAGATCTATTCTCCCCGCCACAGCACCACACTACCTTGCAAAGAATGGCTTAAGTACCACCTTCTCCATAGACAGTATCTTGCATGTAAGCCGGTGACCAGATGCACCCTTTTCCTTCCTTAAACACTCAAATGTACTTCTATGGCTAGCACAATGACACCATCCAAAGTAAGGCATGAGAGTGAAGAGAAGCAATTTAATAATTACACCAGGAGGACATGCTGTCCCCAGGAAAAGCACAAAGTGTGACCATCCTCTCTGTGTTTTTAACTTCCAACAGAGTGCTCACAGACATGCCACATCACAACTTACTAGTACAATGGGGTTGTGTGGGCAGGGACTAGAAGTGAATGGCGTGTGTATCTGCTTGTATGTTTCATGAGATGCCCTGCTCACAGTAAGCGGTTCTGGTCAATTAACTATGTGCTGACCTCGAGGAGCCTTAGAAAGTGAGTAGTATTTGCTTAGGAAAAGGACCATAGGCTGGCAGTTATGAGGAGTGGGGAGGTACAAACTCAGATCGCGTGTATTCAAATACGAAGTCAACCACTGTGGGATCTGTGATTTGGGACAACTTACTTCACTACCTTGTTGACTCAGTTTCCCTATCTGGCAAATCGTGATAACAAAGGCACATACCCTACAAGGTGGTGAGAACCACTGTGTAAGCTAACGCATGGAAAATGCCTGACACAGAACCACTGAAAATTTTGGTAACAATTAATACACGTCCATTTGTGTGAACAAACATATACAAGTAGAAATTGTGCATGACAACTATGTCACAGGCTGAGATGTTGCAGGGATAGAAATGTGGATCAGATGTGTGGCCACTGGGCTTGGCTTGAAGGGCAACAGCATTTTCCCAGTGCTTTTAAGAACAGAGTTCAAATTTCAGAGTGCCATCTTTGTTTTCATGCCAGTACCGTCAATGGTGCCCACACAGACACACTGTGTTAATGTGACATCTGCTACAGACTCAGCAAGGCATAAACACAATACACTTAATGCATTCCACTTCAAGAGGCCTTAAAAATGAACTGAACAGAAGACACAATAAAACTGATACGGCTCAGCGCTGCAAACTGGGAGGTGGGGTCACGTTCAGAGCCCTGCCTTGTTAAGTAAGACAGCTTTCCGTAATTTTGCGTTTTCTTATTTTAAAGCTGGGCAAAACTACAACCCCCGGGACACACTGCAGTGAGGACCATGGAGGTTTAAACAAAATGGTTAAATGAGGATTAACTGGTGAATTCCATTCTACACCTTGTTTGTGGTTTGGCTGTCCAGATGAGGGTAGGAGAAATGGTGTCTTGAGCATAAGCCTGAGTTTTCAGGTGGTCCTTGGCTCCTCAGGGAAGAGATGCAGAGTGGCGACAGGACACCTGGGGGTAAGCAAGGTTTAATAAATGACAGCACTACGTGCTCCACTTGTGCGGAGCTAGGAAGTGTCAGGACTACCTCAGGATCAGCTATGAACTTTGGAGATGGCTGGCTTGCGGCTGGTATCCCTACACTATTCCAGTTAAGAGCTTTGGCAACTTTTGTCTAAGCGAATTCCCTTGGAGTGGGAAGATACGAAAATGGACCAACAATCTCTACAAGACACAACTTCACTTGTCATAATCACAAACCGGACTCCTTCCCATTCATGATTTTCCAAGGGATATTGTCTTCATCAGTAGTTAACTCCCTGGGGCTTGAGAAAAAAGATACAAGTACCCAATGTATACACATGGATAAATATAACCATGGTTCTCTTCTACCTGCTTTGATCAAGCCCAGTTCAGAAGGCCCAGTTACACTGCACTGGGGGAAATGTAAACTGGTCTCTCTCAAGTCTAGAGGGAAAAACAAGATGACAAATGATTTAAAAAAAACCTAACCTATGTTGAGAGTTGATTCCAATATGTCTGGCACCATACAAGGTTCATGACATACTTCTGTTTATTTAATATGCATGATCCCTAGAGAGGGAGGTGGTAATCCCTCATGTTGGGTTTCTACGCAAAACCTAAGACCCAGGCGGAGGATAAAAGCATAGCAAGGGCACAAGCAGTATTTGGGTGAGAAGAAATTTGAAAGTAAAAAAAAAAAAAATCATACAAATAGCATTCATTTTGGGGGAAAAGAAATCTGTCGGCTCTCCTTATAGTAACTTTGTGGTTTAACTTTTTATTTTTTGCATGACGTGGACTTATTAGGTGTGTGTGCATCACAATCTTGTTGGTGCTGAAGATGTTCGAAGTTTCAGTCCAAGCCCAGATCACACGCCTCACAGGTTGAGCAGCCAGGACTCAGACCTGAGGCTGTGTCACTCCAAAGCATCACCCACCCACTGCCATGTGTAAAGAAGTCCTTATCAATCCTGGGATGTTCTGGAATGTTCTGACCATTCTCCTGGCAGAGCACGACACACCGGGACAGAACTTACCTTCTCCTCAGACTTCTCAAGTCTTAAGATGCGTGCCTCCGACCATATGTAAGGCGGAGCATCACAGCGCCCTGCGAAAATGTCTCTCCTGAGAGAGCTTTCAGCTCCCAGGAAGCCACGCATCCCCTCGAAAGGCTTCAGGCCAAATTCCCAGGCCCCCGCTGTTCTTCCGTGACACAATGACAAGATCCAGAAACATCTTCTCTGAGACAGTGGGACAAATCTCGCCCATTTCTGAGAGCGGGGATCCTTCAGTTACACTTTTAGGACTTTCCCAACTTCTAGACACATGGAAATGCAGCTCACACCATCTTTGTGACCATGGACAAGAGAGAATATACAGGAGACCATGGGACGCCCTGGCTATTGGGAGGAAGACACAAAGTTCTAAAAAGTCCCTAGGCTTAACTTTTTAATTCAAAAGAGCCACCAGAGATGATGCTGAGTTTAAAAGCAAAAAAAAAAAAAAACAAAAACAAAAAACAAAAAACAAAAAAACAAAAAAAAACCCAACAACAAAAAACAAAAACAAAAAAAAACACTCCAGTGTAAATCAAGCTGATTAAGATAAGGGATTAGTTCAGAAATATCAAATGAAAAGACGAAGAAAAAGTCTGGGGAGAAAATTCGCTCTGCACCCTTTCACCAAATGCGCACTGGCAACACAGGATGGGGTTGCCTTTGTGCATATAATTTGCCATGCCTACATTCTTTCAGACCCTACCGTAATGTTCCTAGCTGTGTATTTGAATTAACCAGACCCAGAGGATAAAACTTTCAAATTAAACACATTCCTAAAGGATTTGAGGCTCATTGTGTATGCACCAAGGAAACATAACATCCTAAAAATAATACATACACACAGAGAAGCACATTTTCCACGAACATTAAAGTGGAATATGAATTATGACCCAGCTCATGGGAATAGACATCTGATTACATGCAAAATGGAGCTTTTGTAAATAACATCAGTCTTTGTGAGCTACCACAATTATTATCAACCATTTAATTTTACTCCCTAGCAACTCATCCATCATTGTTAAAACTGTCCACTTTTGTTTTTTCCCTTCTGATTCATGAGGCTCCAAATTTTATAAAGTTCACCGTTCAAGCTATGTAGATTACTAACCCAGAAGCGAAGGAGTTCACGAGATTATTAGATTCACCAAAGCATATGCTGCATTGTATATCTGCTATTTCGGGATGTATTCTGCTGGTGAATTGCTAGAAGCAGCAGAATTACAATGGTAGCCATTCTGTTTGCTTTTTTTTTCAAAAGAATCGTGAAAATGTGTTTAAATATCTGGTATTTGGGTATTTAAGAACAAAGTGACTCCAGAAGAAATCAAGTAAGTATACTCTGGCTCCTGGTCTGCCCTGCCCCCGATATTTAACACTACTACGTGAAACATCATTCACAATTCCAGTTGGTCTCTGTCATATTTAATATGCTTGCCTCATAAATAGTGAAATAAACCGCTTGCTGGCCTCGCAAATTCTAGGTCACAACAAAGTAATTGGAAATGTGTATCAATAAAATTGAACTTTTCAAGTTGGCCTCTAAACTGGTCTTTAGTCTATTCCTGTTTTAAACTCTTAAAAACCAGATCCCGCAAGTACCTATGGCTGATGACCTGTATTCCTATAGGAGTTGTTGGGTGGGACATGTGCCCAATACTGTCCTTTAGCACCTAATGGAGACTTGGCCTCATTAAATACCCTGCATTTCCTCTCCCTTGTAATTATGCTGCAGTGGGGGGGGGGGGGGGGGGGGGGGGGGGGGGGATTTTCACTGGCTCCCGGAGGCTTTTGAGTCTTAACTGCATCAGAAGCAAGCTCAGAAAGCCTTCTAGCCTGCAAAAAAATGTTGACAAAATTTCCCCATGCTGCTTCAAAGGCATTTGTAGTAGTGAGTGAGCTGTATTTGGTTGAATTGTAAAAGCCTGTTTGTTTGTGTCTCTTCTATTGGAATTTGAGCCCAAGGTGGGCAAAGGACCATGAGTATCACATTCATTCCTGTGCTCCAACAGGACCAGTTGAATGGACATTCACTGAATAAGAGAAGACTGTTTAAGGTGAGAAGGGAAGTTTCTTTTTCCAACAACCATTTTAACTGTGTAGTACCTCGTTTCTTTCTAATCCTGGCCTAAAAAGAGCATTAGTTCAGTGAGCTAGCTGAAACTTTATACCAAAGCCAATCATTTGCATACTCTTATAGGCCACTTAGGAGACATGAAAAGGGGAGGAGGCTTTTTTTTATTTTTCAAGGATCTGCTTTGTGTCAGACACTACTTAAAGATTATCATCACCCCCACTTGTAAAATTAAAAAACTGGGGTTCAGGGACAGTAAGTAATGCACTCAACTAATAAACATTAGAGGCAGGTATGCAATCCAGATCCATCCAGCTCCAGAGCTTAAGTGATTTCCTCTTCTCTAACAGATATTTTTGTTGAGACATCATCATCAATAGCCTGTGATTTTCTAGTTTAATTCTCTACTTTAAACTTTCCAGTTAAAGAGAAACCCCAGATCTGCCAAAATCAACTGCGGTAGTTAACGTTAAGATTCCAAATTAGAAAACACTATGGAATGAATGCCACGTTACTTTTTCCTCTCAAATCCTCAGTGTGCCCATCTGTAAAATGGTAACAGTAATGCCTAGCTCAGGAGGTGGTTAGCAGAATTAAATGAACCTCTAAAGCTCCCAGCACTATGCCCAACCCAGAGTAAGTGATTCAGGAAGAGATACTAGCCATTCCAGCCAACCACTTGTTCAAGCAAAAAATGTTTACCATCAACTATTTCCCACACTTTAATGACAAAAAGGAAATGCACCAAAAAAAGTTCTTCCCCAGAGGCTCGCAGAAGCTTGCTTCTGGAATCCCCTTTCTCTTTAGGGCTGACAGTCACCTGGACTTTCCCAGCTCTGCTCCTGCCTCGCAGTGCGTTGGCTTTCCCATGCTTCTCTGCGTTTGCCTTTCACAGCCACTTCTGTGTTTTTGCCACTTAATTCAAATAAATATATACAATAAATGCTGAATTCTATTAAGAAATACAATTGAGTAAAGGCGTGCTGGAAGCAAGAAGAAGAAATGAATGGTTTATAGAGGGCCCTTCTCTTCTAAGGCATAATCGAGGTTATGCCAAGGAAATTCATACAAATGGTTCAAATATCTAGACTGCCAGAAACAATCTTGTTTCAATGAACAGAATTACGATTCATTCGTTTAACAAATATGTAATCAATTCCTACTGTGTGCATGCCCCTGTGTTAGCTGTTAGCACACCATGTAAGTCAAAACAGATACGGTCCCTGCCTTCTCTTGTTTACAGAATGGTGGAAAAGACCAGCACTTATTTAGCATTTAGGCCAAGAAATATGCAAACAAAAATGGCAGCTCTGAGAAATGCTACCAAAGAGAAAGAGAAACTACAGTGAAACCCCACCTGGCAGGGTCTGCACAGGCTGGGTTGGTAAGGGAAGTTCTCAGAGGAAGGCATACTTGATTCAAGATTTGAAAGTTGGCCCAAATGTCCAACAACTCATGAGTGAATAATCAAATATGATATACCCAGAGCGAATTATCTGGCCATAAGAAGGAATGAGATACTGATTCATGCTACAGCATGTATGAACTTTGCAAACATTATGCTAAGTGAAAGAAGCCAGGCATAAAATACCTCATACTGTATAGTTCATATATATAAAGGGGCCAGAACAAGAAAATCTACAGAGACAGTATATTGTAGCTGCCTAGGGTCGGGCAGGTAGGGGCGGGTGGGATGAAAACTGACTGCTAATAGGTATGACTGAGGAGTGGTGGCTGATGAGGAGGGGATTTCTTTTTGCAATGATGAAATTATTCTGAAAGTAGACAGTGGTGATGGTCACAGAACTCTGAATATAATAAAACACACTAAAAAACATAGAAATGTACACTTTAAGTGGTATATGAATCATATCTCAATAGCTCCCTAAAAATACCAGAAGGCTGGGGGTGCCTGGGTGGCTCAGTCAGTTAGGCATGCGACTCTTGATTTTGGCTCAGATCGTGATCTCACAGTTCGTGAGTTTGAGCCCTGCATGAAGATTCTCTGCTTGGGATTCTCTCTCTCCTCTCTCTCTCTCTCTGGCCTCCCCCTGCTCTTGCTTTGTCCCTTTCTCTTAAAATAAATAGATAAATAAGCTTTAAAAAAAATACTAGAAGGCTGGGAAGATGATGGGCTGGGGCAGTTGGCAGAACCACAGGGCACACAATCGCAAAGACAGAAAGAAGGCCAGTATGTATGGCTAGAATATGGTTGGGCTTGAGGTCAGGCTGAGGAGGGAATCGGGGGCCAGTCCACACAGAACCCCGTTAGCCATGTTAACATCCTGTCTCTCCAAAGCACAATGACATACCATTGGAGGGTTTTATAAGTAGCCAGGGGAAAATGACAACCAAATTTCCATTTTGAAAACAACATTCTGGTTGAAATAAGGAGAATACACCAGAGGAGACCAGAGAGTATATGTACAGACCAGTTAAGAGGCTGTGACAGTCCAAGGCAAGGGATGAGGTAGCACTGATGGACAGAGGTGGACCGATTAGGATGTTTAAGATGTTAAATCAACAGAACAAGGCAACTGACTGGAATACAGTATCCGAGAAGAGAAATGAAGAAGATGGTGGGTTCTAGGATTCCAGAGCTCCCTGGAGAGGTCTGAACTTGAGATATGAATTTGTGAATCACCTCAAGAGCGGTAAGTGGAACCCTGCATGTGCGTGAACTTGGCTCAGCGAGAAGTCAAGAAGAAGACAACTGGACCGTGAGGAATTCCAACACTGAATAGCCTGATAGTGCATAAATGGAATCTAAGCCAAAGACAAACCCAAACAGAGAGTCATTCTATAAAATAACCGGCCCCTAATCTTCAACTGTGTCAAGGGACAATGGAGAAAGTGACCCACATGAAAGAAAACCAAAGACACATGACAACCAAATGTAATCTAGGATTCTCAACTGGAACCTTTTGCTACGAAAGGACACTATATATATTATTTATATGTATTTAATATACACATACACATTATATATACATATTTATATTTATATAATATACCCATATAAAGATTGGGGCAACTTGAAAGGACTTGAAAGGGGTCAACAGGTTCAAAGGCTGTGATGTGTCCACACTTATTTCCTGATTTTTGATGTTTCTATCAGGGATATGCAGGAGAATATTCTTGTATACAGGGATCATATACTAGGTATTCCAAGGGTGATAGGACAAGAGGATGGCAACTTACCCCCAGGCGATTCAGAAGAAAATAAAGTTCTTTGTATTAGTCTTGCTACCTTTTCATAAGCCAGTGGGCATGACCCATTTGGTACGGAGGGAAGAACATAAAAGAGAAGGAAAAATCAACGATGCAGTGGTGCAGGAAGGAAGTGTGAGAAAAGACCAAATGGTTGCTGTTTTACATGGGAGAATGAGTTGATCAGAGAGGTAGAAAAAGACTGTCAGGCAAATTTAGGGCTCATATCAAGATGGTGATTATGGACAAAACAAAGCCATCCATGCCTTTGAATCCCATTCAAGGGCTTCAAAAAGGTGGCATTTTAAAATGATTCTTTAACTGATATGTATATGTAATTTAGCAAACATGTTGATGTCTAATTATAGACCAACTATATTTTAGGTCATCCCTTCTTCATTTTTATTTGAGAAAAACTCAAATTAATAATTTTGAAAGATATCAGAAAAATCTGGTTTCAAACTCACAAGACAATTTAGTATATGTGCATATGTATGTATACATTTAATGTGCATTTTAATAAAATAATACCACATGTTGTTTAAAGTACCATCCTAGGGGCACCTGGGTGCCTCAGTCGGTTAAGCATCCGACTTCTGCTCAGGTCACGATCTTGCGGCTTGTGAGTTCGAGACCCACACCGGGCTCTGTACTGACAGCTCAGAGACTGGAGCCTGCTTCGGATTCTGTGTCTCCCTCTTTCTCTTTCTCTCTCTCGCTCTCTCTCTCGGCCCCGCCCCTGCTCACGCTCTCTTTCTCTCAAAAACAACCATTAAAAAAATATAAAGAAATAAAATATCATCCTAATACTTCAAGCAACAACAGTTAATTTGCTTTACTAACTGTTCAATATATGGTTTCTGGATGCAACTGAATTTCATTATAAATTATTGGCCTCCTGACAATATTTGGGCAAAGAATAGGTAAAAATACAATTGAATAGAAATATTAAATCCAAAGTTGTTCCTGGCCAGCTGAAACTCAACTATAATATAAATAAAAATTCTCTGAATATCAATCTCAGTAAAATGAGGTATTTACAAAACTGTCATTTATATTCTTTCTTTTCCAGATCTTGCTAGTCTCCAGGTAAAGAGTACCTTTACTTGACACATGTTTACCAAGGGTCTATGACTCTCATAAGCTACAATGAGTCAAGTTTATTTATCTGAATTATTTATTTTCTGGTCTATACCAAATGGAAATACGCTTTTGATGTGGTTTTAACTCAGATGCATTTTGAACTGAAACACGGCTTGGCTTAGCAAGCAACCAACTTCGAGGACTACTGTCAGTAAGGATTGGGAATGTAATGTGGTTGTGTGTGTTCTAAACGTGCAGGCAGGAGGCAGCTAAAGATCTTGGCAATTTAGAGGGTGAAAGACAGTGTTGGAACTCTATCTACTGAGTTTTCAGAGTTTCAGGATGTACTGTGAAATGCAAAACAAAAATGTGTAGTAGGATCCTATTTCCAAACCAAAAAACCTCCAGAGAGACCCCCTCTATCAATGGGTCCATGTATGTATATACATCTCTATTAGGAGAAAGGGGTAAAAGGTAGCAGTTGTTATTTCTTGCTCCATCATGATGTGGGGGCAAGGACGCATGGGCAGAGCCACAGAAATGGTTAGAGAAAGTTTTTATGTAACATATTAAATGGAGACGTTTCTGTAACAGATAAAGGTGTCCTTAATTTTGTTCTCAATATTATTGGCTTCCTTTCTGAAGAACTGGAGGATATTTGTCCCTCTGACTGGTCTTGCCAAGAATAGTCACTTTATCACTGATCTCCTGAAAAGGTTTGCCTTTAGAACAGTGTCTTTTTGTGTCCCAGGAGAAGTACACTGTGAAAGGGATACATTTTACATAAGCCACATACATCAAATTCAGCGCATGCTCTTAAAGTAACTCTTCAGTTAATTGGCTGGTTAGCAAAATTACATGCAGAGTACTTGAAACTATGCAGAATTACAAAGAAAACTCGTCCAAGCGGCTCACATCACATTTAACCAATTATGGTTGCCACTTTTATGGATCATAAAATAAGCTATAAAATGTGGCCCAAACATAATCTAAAGCAAAGAGTTTTGAATAGAAGAACACAGATCCTTACCACCCACTTCCCACAAATGAAAGAGAATCCTGCAAATAGGGCCTGTCTGGCCGTAAGAATGAGTCCGTGGGAGATTTGGCTAACCTCGCTAACTTGAAACTTAATTAGAGAATAGAAATAATAAAAAGTTGGCTTCCAAGAAAACTAGACGCCCCTAAAATGTAAAAACCAAGAATTTTATCTATATTTGGTCAACAGAGTAGACCAAAGCATGCTCTACCTTTTCAGAGGACAACCATAAGGAGTTCTAACACAGAGTGATGTACCCAGGCTGCACCAAGTATGGATGTTAGAAACATTTTGCATTCACATGGTTAAAATCATTCTGGGCGAAAAGAAAGAAAAAAATTTTTTAAAGAGGCAGGAGCTAAGTCTGACCAATACTTAGTTTTCTAACGGTCCAGACAGCTAACGATTCCTACCCCAGCTTCACCAAAAACGATCTTCACGCAGATCATAAACTAGAGAACATTACTTTCATTCATGGACCCTAGAGTAATACAAAAGATCTTTCTGCGTAGGACCACGACGGCAGCTTGAGACAGAAATTAAATACGGTAGCATTATTATTTATGTCTATACAAATATTGCACATTTATACAATGTTGACATCACGATGACAGCTATCTTCTATTCACTGCCTACTATGTGCCAGGCACTCTGCCAAGGGCTTTATACACCTGATGGTATTTACTCCTCGAACAGCTCTGCAAGGCAGGCATTATCTTTCCTGTTTTATAGCTGGAAACAGATTCAGATCTGCAATTTGCTTCACGTCACCGAGCTGTTCAAACGGAGATTCTAAAAGTCCATGCTCTCCCGGCTACACCCCAAAGAATCTGCGTGTGTTTATCACCAAGCTTGGAACGGATTTAGGCTCCAGTCTACGGGTATAATACAAGACAGAAGAGACACTGTGAGTCTTCTGTGTAGCAGGAGCTGCCTCAGGCAAGCAGGAAAGAGGAGTGCCGAGCTTCCCTTCAAACCAAATGTCCCTTCTGTTCTGAAATTGTTCAGGGACAACCAATTCTTCCCCACGATCCTTCTAGTGAAGTCCTAGCTTGCTCCTAACAGAACGTCAAGCCCAACAAGACAGTTCTCACTCAAGTTAAACCTCAGCTCCAGATTTGCAGCTTTCTGCTCAAAAATCACGTCATGTTTTATCAATCGGACCCTTCACATTCCTGAGACCTCCTGCCATTTCCTTTCTCCAAACCCATCACCACCCAAGTGAGACACAGGGTGATTCGTCCTTTATCTCCAAACTGACCTAGATAAGTAACTTCATATAAACATGACACTCAAGCCCCAAGATTTTGTTAATTTCACACTGGGTCCTTTCTATTATTTACAGTGATGCTGTCCAGTGAAGTCACCACCAACCCAATCAGCTATCGATCGGATAAAATGTGGCCAGTCCAATTTGAAGTGTTACAGTGTAAAATACACACTGTGCTTCAAAGACCTAGTATGAAAAAAAAAAAAAAACCATAATGTGAAATATGTCATTAGCAACTACTTTATATTGGTTACATGCTATAATATATTTTTAAACCTAAGAGATCCAAAATACTGTATCAAAATTAATTTCATCGGTTTCTTTTTACTTTTTAAAGTATGGCTCCTAGAAAATTTAAAATTACATAAGCCACTTGCATTACAGTTCTGTTAGACAGTGTTGGTCTGGAATGAAGTCTCACCAATGCTGTTTACAGACCTGCGGAAGTTCTGAGTCATATACACGTTTTTGTTTTAGTTTAATCCTAGAAGGAAGGGCTGTAGTCAAGTTTCAGCTACATTAAATCCTTGGAGGATGGAGACTAAGGGAAAAAACAGAAAGTAGCTGGGTTTGACAAAAAGAAAGAGAAGAAGTCAAAAGAACAACCCTGTACTTTCTCTTAAAAATGAAATTTCGTATCTGTGTGGTGGCATGAAGTCATTTTCAAAAGAAGGTCAAAAGTAAGTGAGAAATACGTTCCTTCCTAATTTACAAAGATAAGTATGGTATATGCAGAGGCTATTCCGGGACCTTAGTTAAAAGATACTGCCTTTCCACTTGTTTAGCTAATCACTTTCGAATGATAATTATAGCTCATTGTTGTTCCCTCTTAAAGACCATTGACATTCATCCAAAAAATTATAGCTTACAGTTAGGGAATATTTACGGGATATTTATAGCCTGTGAAGAAAACCCTGGGGAACTGCCAGTAGGGAGGATTATTTATCAATTTCTCTTTCTTCAAGTTTGAATTTTCCATGAATTTTCTATCTAGAGATCCATATCCAAAGGACATTCTGTAATCCTACCTAACACTAACGTGTGAATACAATTTGGCATATTGGTCAAGCTCAAAGAAAAACCCGTTTTTCCTTTGTAGAACGACGGGGGAAAAAATCTGGTTGACTCCGCTGAAAACACAGTAGAGCAAAAAAAAAGTCCACTCAAGGAAACAGCGTTACATACTTGAACAATTTTCTGAAGTTAGCCAAGAAAAATAAAGTAAAATCAAGAAGGAAAAGCTGGCGTTTCAATTTCTGGAGATTGTACTTCCTGGTGGTACGAAAACAAAAGTTAAATTCAGAGAGATTCTAGACTCTGAAGTTAGCGTCGCATAAAAAACAATAGAAAATATTTAACTATGTGCATATGTTTGTACACAAACAGAAATAGATATAAACAGACCTTAATTAGCGTTGTAGACTTTAATTATCTTTGTACAGTAATTGGGAATGGTTTTGTTCTGATTTACTCCATAACGCTTACTGTGTTCTGTTAACAACTAATTTTTCTCCCCTTACAGCCTGTAATAGAAGGCTTTTACCGCATACTTTATTGCATCTGCGTCTAATTTAATGACCATTGTTCTGGTCTGTCAGAGCAAGCAGCTACACAACTTCCTGAATCTGCAAGATTAAGCAAATATTTTGACAATGCCTGGATTTCTTTCTTTCTTTTTTTAAACAGAATAAAAATAAAAAGAATCTTTTACTTACCCACACAATGTTAGTAGAGTTCTTAATCGAAAGAGTATAAAGAACCAAGCGGCGGTTAAAGGTACTTCATGTGGCAAAATACATCAAGCAATTTTCTGTTCCATTTCACTTAAGAGTCCTAAGAATCCTGCCTGAACCACACAGCTGGGGTCACAAGAACCATTCTGGGAGTACAGGGAGGTCGCTGGACCCCTGGGGCAAAGCCACCTGGAGGCTTTTCAACCGTGACTGGCTTCTAGAACAAAACAGAGGTCTCCTGCTCCCCTTGAAAGGCCACAATAGCTAAAATGAATGATAGGTGTCTGAATCACTAATAAATACCATCTAAGCGAAGGTATTTTTTATTTAACAAACTTTTTTTATGCTACACACAAACTGTAAGAACAGTGATGGGCACGAAGTGTTACATACAAGCACGTGGCTTACAGACAGTGGCTACGTACAAGAACAGAAGCATTTCTAAGTGTCTGGGGGAGAGAGGGGGAAGACTGGGGGAAGGGGATATGGAGAAAATC
This sequence comes from Leopardus geoffroyi, assembly GCF_018350155.1. NCBI lineage: Eukaryota > Metazoa > Chordata > Mammalia > Carnivora > Felidae > Leopardus > Leopardus geoffroyi. The sequence goes on along the minus strand of NC_059337.1, from coordinate 43,968,043 downwards.
CATTAACCCCCATAAGCATGCAGGGGTTCCATAAATATTCTAACTGTGGAAGACAGAAAATAAACCAACAGAAACATGAAAAAGAAAAAAATGCTCTATGTGAGGTGATGGATGTCAACTAAAATTTTGTGGTGATCGTTCTGCAATATATGTATTACCAAATCATTATACAATCCTATATGTCAACTGTATCAATGAATCCGGGGTGAGGGATGGAAGGATAAATTCTAAGATGTAATGGCAGCCCTGGTGTATGGAGGTGCTGTGGTTGTCACGGGAGTGAGGAAGAGGGGTAAGAACAGGAGAGCTTAAAAGATACAGTCTCTGCCCCTTCCAGCAGTTCAGGAAATAAGTCACAGAAAGGTAAGTAGGAAGGGAAAACAAAGTTAAGACCAAGGACCGAATTAGCCCCAGAGGCATAAGCCTAGTGAACTTTCAGGTGGGGAGCCTCCCCTCGGAGGATGCGATGCCCCTGGCAGAGAACATTCCTGCAAGGAGGAGTTGGGATCAGAATAGGCAAATTCTGCTAGAAAGAGAGGAAAGATGACGTGACGCAGGTGGCCCATAGGAGAGCCTCAGCCAAGACAAAGCAAGAAGAAACAACCCTCTGGAGGAAGTCAAGGTTTTCCTTGTTGCCCTTAGACTGTTTGAGGTGTCCCTCCACTGGTTTGCATTTACCATGGAGGAAAATACAAAGCAGCATGCATACATCAGAAGGCTCAAGCATGAGGGCATGAAGTTCATGGATAAGCCCCCTGCAAACTGCTTGTAGTCGTGAGAATCCCGTGGAGGGTGCCCCTTGGACAGTCCCTTCATGGCTACCACCACTGGCTGAGCCATTAATTGGAGCAAGTCTGTACTTCTTCATGCCCATCTTTGGTGACTTCTCTTGACTGTTCCATTCAACACCCATTCTCTTTAAAAAGATAGGCCCAGTAATTTTCTTTAAAAATGCTGTCATGTTACCATTGGCACTTATTTATAAAGTTAGAGGACAAAAAAACAAAAGCCCAGAAGCCTCAACTTTAATTTTTTTTTTTCAACGTTTATTTATTTTTGGGACAGAGAGAGACAAAGCATGAACGGGGGAGGGGCAGAGAGAGGGAGACACAGAATCAGAAACAGGCTCCAGGCTCTGAGCCATCAGCCCAGAGCCTGACGCGGGGCTCGAACTCACGGACCGCAAGATCGTGACCTGGCTGAAGTCGGACGCTTAACCGACTGCGCCACCCAGGCGCCCCTCAACTTTAATTTCGAAGTCTCAAGGAGTGTGGCTACCTTAGAGCAGAGATTCATAAAATTGTGGTACTGAAATTGCTTATCCCTCTTACAAAACAAGACCACTAACCAACACCAAGGATCCTGAGGTACAGAATAAAACATCCTGGTGCAGACTCACTGGCCTCACTCAGAAGCATTTTAATTAGTAGGTCAGAGGATATGTGTATTTTTAACAAACACTCTAGGTTATTGTGATTTTTTTTAATAGAATTACTCGACATGATTCTGCATACTTTCATGCAGGTGGTGAAGGAACTAAATTTTGAAATACTTTTGCCAAGATGCAACCTAGTAAATGTTTTAGGAGTGGGGTTTGGAGCTCGAGAATTGTCTCTACATGTCCTGTGTGACCTTACAGAAATTACTTAACCACTCTGTTGTAGTTCCCTTATCTTCAAAATGGGATAATGACAGCAATGGGAAAAAATAGAAAAATATGGAAAGTACTTAGCACAGAACCAGGCACATGGTGAGTGCCCCAAAAATGTTAGGTGCTATTAATACTGGATTCATCCAGAAGTGCTTTCAACCTAATGAGCCAAATTTGGGGGGCGGGGGATGGGTATGCTGCAGCAGAGTCCAGCTGAAGAAAGGAATGAGCACAGCTAAGCATTAAACTGAATCCTTACTAGGTAACCTTCCCCCGTCACCTGAGCATGGTCAGTGCTGTTATAGAAGCTTGCCAGTCTTTCCAGGCAACGTGAACCTCCTGTAGCACAGTATTTCCTAACAACCCTCGTGGGCACAGACATGGCTAGAGGGCAGGACACAAAGCCACTGAACCACCAGGCACACGCTCCACTGCCTCCCTTTGTGGGAATCCCATTAAACATCGGTCTCGGAAGAGATGACCTCACAATGCAAACCCAGATGATTCAATCCAATAAGTGTTTATTGAACCCCGGTGATGTCTCAGGAACTCCACTAGATGCTGAGGATGACATAAAGAGAAAGAAGAACATGACCCTGTCCTCAAGGAGGTCATAATCTAGAGGGCAAGAGAGATGCAAGCAATTTTAAGGCAAGGTCGCCTGAGGTGAACGTTCCAACAGGAGGATGGAAGAAAGCCACCGGAACACAGAGGAAGTAGTAATTAACTCTGATGGGGGCAGTTAGCAAAGGCTTCCCTGAAAAGCAGACGAAGCATGCCATTGTAAGAGATCAATAAGCGAGTCTCCGAAATTGTTTAATGACTTCTTCATTTGTGGAAACAACCCAGATAAAGCCCGAGGGACCATCCCTGTCTTTGCATTAACATGCGTGTGCTTAAGACTTGATTAAAGGTTTGTTGCTACCGTAACATACCACAGTTTTTAAAAACAAGTATGAACATTTATTTACTGTTCTGATCTTCTTCAAAGAGGAAAAAAGAATCCTAGAATAGTTTTCATTTGTAAAAGCAAATCCTCCAAGTGAACAAAATAAAAATGGCAAATTAGTGAATGTACGAAGGCCCGCATTTTGAGTTGCAATAAGACAAAACATGAGTTTCCCCCCCTTATATATGGCTGCCTCTTTCTGCTACAATCACTAATAATTTCTTCAGACTAGCACAGGAAACAGGTATTGATCACAATAAGCCACTGCATCCACTAACACCTGCTACAGCAGGTTATGGTCTCCATGGAAACCCTCCAATAGAACCAATCTGAATTCAATTTCAGAAGTAATGAGAGCAGATAATTTTACACTCAATCAATCACTGTCAGCGACCGTTATCAGCCAATCAGTCATTATGTCAGTCAGTCACACTTTCGACAAACTTCTTCTGTGGCATGGTCAGATGAGAATGTTTTGACAACCAGAAGCAACACAATCAAATTGGCTCGTCTCCCCTGGCAAGAAGCCAGAGACATAGTAATGCATTGTGTTTGCAAAGGCAATAAACAGGCCAACCAAAATACACTGTAGTCATGGAGGAATTCAGGGAGCAATTTCTTTAATTGTTATGATACTTGAGACAGAGAAGTATGTTAGACCCAAAAGTCACATACAGATCTTCTTTGTCTTACAACGGGGTCATGTCCCAATAAACCCATCATAAATCAAAAATATGTTAAGTCAGAAGTGAATTTAACACATCTAACCTACCGAACACCAAAGCTTAGGCTAGCCTGCGATGAACATGCTCAGAACATTCACATTAGACGGCAGTTGGGCAAAATCATCTAACACAAAGCCTACTTCATAAGACAGTGTTGAATAGCTCATGTAACTTACTGAACAGTGTACTGAAAGTGAAAAATAATGGTTGTAGGGGTACAGAATGGTTTTAAGCATATCAGTCGTTTACACTCGTGACCACATGGCTGACTGGAAGCTGAGGCTCATGTGCTGCTGTCCCGCATCTGAGAACGCTTTCAATGGTATATTGCTAGCCCAGGAAAAGATCCAAATTCAAAATTTCAAGTATGGTTTCTACTAAAAATGCATTGCTTTCACGCCATCCTGAAGTTGAAAAATCTTAAGCTCTGAACCACTGTAAGTCAGAGGCTGTCTGCAGTTTAATCCTCTCCTTTGAAACATGAAAAAGCAGAGAACCAGAGAGGTTAAATAATCTGCCCAAAGCCACACAGCTAATTGGCAGAAAACCCAAGACTAAAGCATGATTTTTCTCCAAGAGCCCTGCTCTTCTGGGATGTCATGCTGCCATTATTAAATGCCTTCTTTTTGAGTCAAGAGAGCTATTTGAAAGTTAGGTTCCAGTTCTAAGCAGAGTGCCCAGAGCCTGTGGGAGACTCACAGGATACTTGTGGGGCTTGTGTTTTGGACCCAATTCAAACTTCTGTTTGGGGTTAGTATGTTGTTGGGCAAATGCAACTTCCGGTTTTGGAGGCGGGGAACAAAAGACGATGACATACTATGGGGCTAGCAAATTATTGTTACAAAAATGATATTTTGATGAATTTAGGGTGAAACTATCAAGAACACATGGATTGAATTTCCCTAAAAATGCATGGGAGGGGGAGGTAAAATCTGAGGGGGAAGAGCTGCTTCTGGCCAGTGTGTCTGGGCTCTTGTCAACCTTAGGAAACCTTAGGAAAATCATCTTGGACTTCTAAAGAAAATGAAAGGCATTTGGTTCAACGATCCTTTTTAAATATAGGTTCAGTCTTAGAAATCCCAAATATTCCAAGATTCCTCTATATTTTCTCAAACGGATGCTTTATTCGTTTTTTTTTTTTTCTTTTTTAACTGGCATTATTTGTATCCTGCTTTGCCCATTTCTCAGAGACACAGTTTTCTGAGATGGATGCTCACACTCTTTCTAGGTAAAACAGATAACTTGATGGGTCCCAAAGCTCGATGTGCATGAAAACTTACCCAAAGCTGTTAAAAATGCAGATCCCCAGATCCTACCTCTAAATATCTTCACTTACCAGGTGCCTTTCCAGCAAGGTTCCCTGATGCCTTTTGTCTGCCAACCACCTTGGAGAACATTGGCAATGAATGACATTTGGTAAAGGGTTTGCGTCATTTTTTGATCATGGTTTTTCAGTCATGTTTTTCTCCCAGCCACTTTCAACTTCATGACTTATACCGCCTGTATCCCAAGAATACACTTTTAACGTCCATGATCACAAGCTTTCACACATATACAACCATTTTCTATTAGTTGTAAGTAGACTTTATCTTAAATCAGTAGATGGCCTATGGCACACTCTAATACAGCCATCTACATTTGTCTAGGGCAAGAAAGGTGGAAAAGTAAGGCAGATACAGGTTCAGGCCTGAAAGGAGACCAGTAAGGCATCAAGAACTATGTGAAAGCTTTAACGTGAAATGGGTGCTTCACTTCTCTGTTCTAGTCATCTTGCATGACCTTAACTCAAGCTACCAACTTGATCTTCCTGCAAAACACTGATAAAAGGCTTTTGCTTATTTATTTCTAGGTTAGTAATACTGATCCTTTCCCTGTATTTCATTCTTAGCTCAATTTGTGTTTTTTACTTGTGTGTTTTAGGACATTTAATGGGCCTTAGAACGTGCTTAAATGATGGCAAGGAGACTGTGTAAACACTATGTAGACCTTATAATCTGAAGGCACTCTTCCCGGCATATACTAAGTACTCAATAAATAATTACTGAAAATATAAATGAGGGACACCTGGGTGACTCAGTTGGTTGAATATCTAACTTGGGCTCAGGTTATGATCTCAGTTCCTGGGTTCGAGCCCCACATTGGTTCTGTGCTGACTGGTCACAGCCTGGAACCTGCTTCGGATTCTTTGTCTCTCTCTCTGCCCCAACCCTGCTTGCTCTCTCTACCTCACAAACATGAATAAACAGAAAACTTTTTTTAAAAAAAGAAAATATAAATGAAAGGATGGCTGAATGATAGGCAAGTAAAAACTCATCTACGAATAAATCAAGCTGGTCTGAAATATCCATAGTTTATAGCATTAGCTAATGACTACTCATTTTTTCAAAGAATGTTCTTATTGATAAAGCTCTTGATTAGGTGCTGTATACCCCCAAAGAAACCGAAAGCAAGTATTTTAAACACAGCCTCCTTTGTAATACCAGCTCCCATACAGATTTCTCTTTGCAGTCTCCAGCTCATTTCAGTATTATAACCTAAACAGAAATGTCATTGGAAATCAAAATAACTCACCCATAGACACTGGGAGAGAGAAGGGGGAGAGGGATGGTGAAAGGGGATGGGAATAGTAAAACAAAAACAAACCACACCTCACCAGGGTATGTAGCAATGGGTGCTCTAGAAGCCTATAAAAATTGAGACATCTTTTCAACCATTCTTTTTGCCATCAACACTACAGTTATCCCAGGCTCAGAGGCTCTGTGTATTACTGATGTGACAGAAGCAACCCTTGGGATATTTATTTATCTCACTGGTAGGCTTCACAGCCTCATGCCAGGCACATCACAGAAGACCACCTCAAACAACCAAGAGAACAGATGAGCTCCATGAGCTATCAGACCCCCTTCCCATCTTAATAGGGCAAAGGAGAGAGGGAGGAGAAATTAACATTTGTGGAAAGTCAATTGAATATCGGGTGCTGCACTAAACTTCAACTCTTCACGTACATGGCCCAATTAGATGTTTCCTACGTTTCTAGGAAGTAGAAAGTAGTATGTTCAGTTTACAGGGAATCAGGACTCAGAAACCTCCATGCCTCCTGGCCAAGCAGCCAAAGAACAGTAAAGCTGGGGCGAAAGTAATAAGAAGTATTTACAGAGGGCTTAATCAATGTCATTGTTTCTTGTGTGTTAACTATGAACTCACTTAAACCTCATTTCAACCTATTAAGTAGATACTTCTAGGTCCTTCTTAGAGGTCAAACACAGAGAGGATAGGTAACTTGCCCAAGGAGTCAGAGCTGGTCATTGGCAGAGGGCTGGAAGCCAGACGGCCAGCTCTGGAGGCTACTCTCTTAACTACCACATCCAAACTTCCTGTGTAATAGGGTCTCCGTTGCCCTGTTTTCAAAGGCGACCTTCTTTCTAGGATACAACGTTGATTGATATTTCTAGAGAAAACAAAAATGGCACACCTCCACAACAGCCAGTTAGGCTCTTCCAGCACCATCAATCATGTGTTTTTATTACATATACAGACATACTATGTGGTTATAATTAAGGCAACCAAGTACTTTACTGCCCAAACCAAGACTCATCCAAGAGAGTGAAAGGGGGTGCTATTAATAATTACTCAAGGACTGCCACTGTAAGCTGCAACTGACCCAGGTGACCTGGGTGCCTGGCTACTCTGGTAACGAATATGGGTCTATACACACACGATTAGATATAATCACTTTCCAACACCTTCTGGTAAGACTAGCTGGACGATAGCTGGGGAAGTTAAATGCCTTCCGACTCGGCAAGCCTACCCCCTCCTCCTACTCTAAGAGCAGCTACTCCTCTCTTTACTTAACGCATTTCTTTGAACTTGTTTTCCCACATAAGACTGTGCGTCACTGGTCAGCCATGAGAGATTAATTTGTACTTAGCTGGCTGAGCAGACATGGTGGTATCTCAACAGCAGATGGTGCCAGTGAGGGAACCAGTAGCTTCTCCCTGTAAGCCTTCCTACCAATGCTCGATGCCATCCTTTCCAAGTGTGCTTCTTTGGGAGCTGCTGGCCAAGCCCTTTATTTACCCCACTTTGCCTACCTAGAGGAACTCTGATGTACAATTTTACATTTCCTCATGAGCCATTTTTCTTTTGGAAATGGAAATATCAGCAAAGACACCCAGACTCTCCCCTTTGAAACAACGCAGGGAAGAATCAGAGTATCAAGCTACACGGCTAGCAAGGAAGCACAGGTGTGAGCAAGAACAAAGTTATCTAGATCCTTCCACTCATTTACATGGTTCACAACTGTAGTCAGACATGGAGTGTAGGCCTTGGGTGGTAGTGATGAGAATGATGGAAACACTTCCAAGAACTTAGTACGTTCCATAGATTATCTCACCTAACGCTGTGTGACATGTGCAATTCTCACTTTCATTTTAGAAGTGGAGAAACTGATGGGGCGCCTGGGTGGCGCAGTCGGTTAAGCGTCCGACTTCAGCCAGGTCACGAACTCGCGGTCCGTGAGTTCGAGCCCCGCGTCGGGCTCTGGGCTGATGGCTCAGAGCCTGGAGCCTGTTTCCGATTCTGTGTCTCCCTCTCTCTCTGCCCCTCCCCCGTTCATGCTCTGTCTCTCTCTGTCCCAAAAATAAATAAACGTTGAAAAAAAAAAAAAAAAAAAAAGAAGTGGAGAAACTGAGACTTAGGTTAAAAATTTTGCCCAACGTCCAATCTAGGCTACGTGACCTCAGAGCTAACACTCTCACCCAGAGTCCGACGATTCAAATGCACAAACCAACCCCAGATAAGAGGATACTGGACTCAAATGGGACTGGAGAGATCCATGCCTCCCACCTCCTGGCCTCACAGATGAGGACTCCAGCTCTGTCGTTTTTCCTCTTCTAGAAAACATTTATCTTTCAAGAGCTTTGTGAAAATGAAATGAGAGAAGATCAAAAAGCTATATAAACTAAGAAGGGCTATATTAATGTTAACTTCTATCACTACACCAGCCCTTAATCCCCACTTTAAACTTTATTTTTCTCTCATAGAGCCATTTAATACTTGGACATCAGGCACAGGGCCTGGGTGAACTCCAACCCCCATGAAAGTGCACAGCATCCTGGGCTATGACTGTCCTGCATTATCTTCCAGGGTGGCTGTATTTGCCACATCCAGATCTGCTACAGGATAAAGTACCTTCGAAACACTATGAAGGCACACAGTGCAGGGGATGCAGTACACAGCAGAGGACAAGAGTCAAGAAAGCCAAAAGAATTTTTTTTTAAATGTCTCCAAGCCCTCTAACTCGGCCCCTTTCCTCCAATCGGCTGGTAGGTCAAGTGGAGGTGGGGACTCATAAGCAGCAGGCACCTGCTCTCATCTCCCAGTTTTGAGAGCAAACTAGAGTGACAAGAGAATCTGCAGTAACACGAAGTCAGAATTTGGTTCCCAGAGCAAGGCTGGGCTCAAAGCACTTGACGTCAAAAACAAACCTGGTAAGAGCCACAGAAGGGGAGCCGGACCCTCCCCCACCCCTTGCTCACTCACCAGTGGAGATGAAGGAGTTCGATTTCAACGAAGCAGAATGAGCATATTTGGGATGGAAAGGGAACCTGACCCACTCAAGAGCAGTCAGCTTCCTCTAATATGAAGAAACCGCTTAAGCTGAGAGGTTTCCATTTCATTTTTCTGCAAGCGATTGGGAAGTGAGCTGGCCTCAGATTCATGTCACCGATGCTGCTCCTCACAAGAGGAGACCATGGGGCTCTGCTATGGGAGTCCCAGGCCCTGGGGAGGGGCTTTCTGCTCTTCTCAGAGTCACTGTGCTGAGCCACCCAGAGATGAGCACATCACGTGCACCTGCAGTACCTGCAACAGATTTCAGCCCCATGTGGCCACCGAGCACCCGGAATGTGGCTACTCCAAACTGAAATGTGCTACAGGTACAAAATCCACACCTGATATCGAAAGCAATGTGGCTACCTCCATAATTTTTATATTGGTTCCATGTTGAAAGAACAGCTTGCACATACTGGAGCAAATAACAGATTTGTTCCAAGTTAAATTCAATGGTCTCTCTTCACCTTTTTAAGCAGCCATGAAAACATTTCAAATTGTACGTGAGGTCATCCTATCTGGCTCGCATCTTATTTCCATTGGACAGCTCTAGTCGACACTCGTCCCCATTATGATGTGCTCCGTGGACCAGCCACACTGCTATGGACTGGGAGCTTGTGAGAAATGAAGACTTTTGGGTCCCACCCCTGATCCGCTGTGTCAGGAACTTCATTTTAACAAGATCCCCAGGTAACCTGCATGCACATTTAAGTTGGAGAGGCACTGCCCTAGGGCCTAGAACATTACTTGGCCCTCTGCAGGTGCTTGAGAAATGGTTGTAGAACGGATAAATGATTTGTCTCCAGGAAGCTGCTGCACACAGGACACTTGGGGAAAGGGGAAGGCCCTTTCCCAACTTTTCCTTTAGTTGATGAATACTGATGTGCTCATCAGATTAATCACCTTTCACTTGAGCATGACCACCAAATCAAGCCAAAAGTGGTCCTTGAGAAAGCATAGTCCATAAATCCTAGGATCTGTCAGGAACGTAGAATCCTAGATCCTTCCCAGACCTACTGATGTGGAATCGGAATCATAAATAGACCCCCAGGTGAAACATAAGCAGGTTCACGAGTGAGAGGCTGAAGTATCAGGGACAGGAGTTCTTACGAAGACCAGTACTGCAGGGGGCACTGGGCAGCGGGGACTCTGAGGCACCCAGACCATCCAGCAACAGACACAGGGGAGAAGGCCTTAGGGCCATGGGAACAAGACAACAGGCCAGCAGGGCAAGCCTCACAGCACAGTTCCACAAACAAAGACCTGACAAAGGACTGCTGTGCACCTCAACTCTCCATTTTGTTCCTTTACTAGACCTAACATCCTTGACACAAATGGAATGTCTGATCACATGAGCTATAAAACAAACACATAAAGCTGATTTTTTTCTTCTTAATCGGAAGCAAATACTCAGGAAAAAGGATGCCACGACTTGCAGCATACAAAGGTCACAACCACAGTCTCAGTCTCCGGGCACTCTCTCCCGGTCACACACCACCCCCATCCAGCCAGCCTCAGACTGGATGCACTGTGGGCTAGAGGGGCGGCGGGAGAGAGAAAAGACAGCAGAGACTGGGAAGTCGGGGAACAAAGAAAGGAGAAGAGGAAGAGGAATTGAGAACAAGTGAGGTCCTGCAAATTCCATCAGAAGCTGTGCCTCTGCAAGGGAGGGGTGGATGGAGGGAGGAGAATGTGAAGGTGAGTCTTAAATAGATCTCTCTCTTGGGGCACCTGGGTGGCTCAGTCAGTTAAGTGCCCAACTGCGGTTCAGGTCATGATGTCACGGTTGGTTCGTGGGTTTGAGCCCTGCATGGGGCTCTCTGTCATCGGCACAGAGCCCACTTTGGATCCTCTGTCCCCCCTCTCTCTCTGCCCCTCCCTAGCGTGAACACACTCTCTCTCTCCCTCTCTGTGAAAAAGGTCCACTATAAAAAAAATTTTAATAAGACAATAAATCTCCCTTTTAATTAGCATGAGGAAGAAGAGGCATCTCCGTGTGGCCAGAGAGCAGTACAAAATAGGAATAGCTCTTCTGAAAGCTCATCATTCTTCCACCCCATGTTGGTGAACATTACCAGCTTTTTCTTAGCTCTGACAGTTATCTTGCAGGATACATCCCCCTCAGGAGAGGTGGTGGGATAGAACCAGTAGGTTTCAACTGGTGCTAAGCCTCTCGTGAAGGGGAAGGTGGGCCTGGGCACACTGCCACCCTGCCTGCTGCCACAGCTGGGGCAACTTGGAGTTCCACCTGAGCCACAGGCAAGCCACGGAGGTCACGACAGAGGTATTCAGGTCAAGGGGAGGGTTATCCCCAGACCCTCCCATCAAGCAGCAGGACTCCTTTGTCAGCTCTTGCTCAATATTTTAAGAAAATCAACAAACTCCAGCTGGACTGGGTGGGGTGTTATGTAGTAGGACCAGTACGGGAGAAATGAAGCCAGAAGGGCTCTCAGCATAAACTCCAAAAGGTCTTCAACAGAGAGGAAAGGAACAGCCTCATATGGTGTGAACTCTTTCAAGTTCTTGTGACTTCAAGGCAGCTCTGACAAAAAAACAAAAAACAAAAAAAAACAACAACAAAATAAAAACAAAACAAGGACCCTCTCAGGTACTCAGAGCCAGCCTCCTGCCAGAAGGCACATGATGTCAAGGAGGAATTCTGTTTTCAAGCTCAAGGCTCTTCTTTGAGAGAAACTTTTGCTCAAAATGGCGGTCTTAGTTTGATGGAGTCTTCTGGGACAGCCTGACCTGCTCTGTTTAGACAACTCTGCTCAGAGCATGCACAGTCCTTCGTCAGCTTCTTACTTCAAATGGGGCAGCTGGCCATACTGTAGCCAACTGTGGTATGAACCTACAAACAGTGTCTCTTATTCTAGAAGGGGTAGGGGGTTCTCCAGCGTGCTGAGAAATGGCACCCCATGACCTTGTCTGGGCAGCACAGAGGGTCTCTGATGCCCTAAGTAAATGCATTCTACCTGTCCTCAATTATGCCCAGGATGTGAATCACCGCTCTTCTCGTCAGCTGGCACATGGCCTGGGTCCCCCTGCAGAATCCTTCGCTGCACAGGACTTAGGACATAAGGCAGGTTTACTAAGGGACTGACTTGTGTCCCCCGGCTTTTGAAGGATTTCAAACGGAAGACCACTTTTCTCATTCCAGACCCACATTTTTCCTAGACAGGCAAACAAAAGGCCTTGGGTTTTCGCAAGGAGGAAGGAATAAAATGCATTAAGACCACAGAAGTGCCTCTAAAGGACCTGGTGATAGCAGCCTCCAACGCAACGCTGCCTTCTCAAAAGGGCAACTGGAACTTCTGCTTGGAGCATCTCTTGCCTTGTTCTTGAGAAATAAATCACAACGAGGGTGTTGAGAGTGGTCAAGAAAAAAGTCAATGCTGGGGCGCCTGGGTGGCGCAGTCGGTTAAGCGTCCGACTTCAGCCAGGTCACGATCTCGCGGTCCGTGAGTTCGAGCCCCGCGTTGGGCTCTGGGCTGATGGCTCAGAGCCTGGAGCCTGTTTCCGATTCTGTGTCTCCCTCTCTCTCTGCCCCTCCCCCGTTCATGCTCTGTCTCTCTCTGTCCCAAAAATAAATAAACATTGAAAAAAAAATTTAAGAAAAAAGTCAATGAAAAATCAGAGGTGTCTTTTTTTTTCCTGCATTGTTCCTTGCAAAAAAAAAAAAAAAAAAAGCCAGTTTTACATTTTTCCTTTCCTGTATGTCTGATAGCACACAAAACATCCCACTCCTTTCTTGCCCCATAATTGTTCATATCCCGAATCGACTTGGAAAGAAAAGTAGAGAAAGCATGGGCCTCTATCCACAACTTTCTGCCTTGGTTTCCCCAGTTGCAACAAGAGAGTACAGTCAGGTACTCAGCAAGTATTTCTTGTAGACCTATTTTCCAGGACAGACCATCCAAACCAAGATACTCGCTCCCACAGTGATAAAATGAGTAACTTGAAAACTCCCCAGAAGGCAGACGTGATTCATGTGTTTATGTAACCAGGGCTTTAGATAGGGCTTTGGAAAAGAGCACAGGCCTACAAGGGACTACTGGCATCGTAATGAAGGGTGTGACCCGTGGGTTCTAAACTGCAGAGATTCACTGACACGTGCACTTTCAATCAGCATCTTTCATGGCTTCTTCTCTTTGTGTTGAAGCTAACGGCCATCACCAACACTTGAAAGTGCCAAGTATGCCTGCGTCCCCAGTTAAATTGTATACAGGTCCACCCTGCAGGTTCTCATCCATAAGCCTTTGACAATTCGTTCCTACCCTATCCAGCTGCGCTCACCAGAGTGCCCACTCTTCCCCAGGAAATGAGAGCTGAACACTGCATCTGGGTTTTCTCTTCCCCATTGGCCTCCAGAGAGGACAGTAGTCCAGCAACACCAGTAAGGGAGAAACCCACTGAGATACCTCCCACTGCAGGGTCTCTGTCCTCTGGGGAAAGCCACACAGAGGAACGACATGACCCTTTCCCCGGGAGAAGTGTTCGCCTTGCCCCACACCCCAAATATGCTGATGGCGGGCCCCACCCCCAGAGCCCAGGGAGCATCATGGCCCAGCAGCCAACCTGTTTCAGCAGCCAACCTGTTTCTGATTATTCTGCCTGACAAAGACAATCTTCCGGCATGTGTAGTTGCTGACATTTCTGAAGCTCAGGACGCAAGGAGACTTTGACGTCAATCCCAGGAAGGCGTATAGAGTCCCCTCAAACAATTCTCATGTGTGTGGGAGGCCTAAGGGAAGGTTTGAAAGAGAGGCTGGCGGTGGAGGGTGGGGTCTGAGCTTCCCGCTGACAGGCTTCCTGCTTCAGACTCGGCTCTCCAAGCACACACCATACCCTGGAGCTTAATGGGAGGCCAGGCCCACATCAGGCCCCAGAAACAGCCGGGGGTCATCCCGCTGCACTACACAGAATCACCTCAGTTTCCCCTCAACCCTTTGCGTGCTGGGGGAAACTCCAGCCACAAACCTTTACTCTGATGAAAACGCCCACCGAGGCACCCAACTCCAAATCCTTCTCCGGCTGGGTGCCCCTGTGGGTCTGAAAACCCTCTCGTCCCAACACCCCGTCTGCTGAACTTGACTGGACCGGGAGCACTGGCGGCTCAGTGTTTTCGCAAACTGTAGAGAGTTCTCTTGCCATAATTCTCTTGTTGTCGTCAAAAGCAATTACGTGTTTCAGATGATGAAAAGCACTGTCATGAAAAGCTGGCACAGCCACCAAGGAGACAGATGTATTAAACCACACGGCTTCTAAGAACTCCCACTTATGCTGGAGCTCAACACAGAGATGAGCATTGCGATACACCCTGCTCCAACATCCTCCCGTGCGGATTCAGGGCACACAGCTCCTTTCCAAACAGGTGCTCAACTCCTTCGGTGGACAAACAACTGAACTGCACAAGAACGGGTCAGCAGGTAAGTCCACGTCCTCGAACAAAAGTAATAATTTCATAAACGTGACTAGCCTACCATCAAAAAAATACAGGGTTGGTTGGATTGAGTCAAAACTTAAAAATCCACCTTTTGTAACTGGTGATGTGAGCAATACTGGTCTATAAATGATAATTGATATGCTGTAAAAAGCACATCCTGGTGCTCAAAGAAGTAGAAAAGCTGTAGGTTACATAAAGTCGTAAGTGATTTTTATTTTTATTTTTGACAGAGCACACGTGAGTAGGAGAGGGGCACAGAAAGAGAGAAGGAGACAGAAGATCTGAAGCAGGCTCAGCGCTGTGAGCGCAGAGCCCAATGGCGAGATCAAGACCTGAGCCAAAATTGGACGCTCAACCGAGCCACCCAGGTGCCCCTAAAAGATGTTTCTTAATTGCAGGATTTCTCAGAGCTTTTAACTGTGAAGCTTAAAGGCTCAAATCATACACACATACATTTATTTTTTCCCCAAACCTTTCCCGATTCCTTCAGAGTTCAAGGATGTGGTGCTATCCCATTTTGTGTCTACCCTGAATGTCTTGTTCCTCCTTCCTTCTCTCAACCTTCTAAAGCCATCTCAGAGGCAGCCTTCTTTGTGACTCATCCAACCCACAGTGACCTGCCCACCACCCGAGGCTCTTGCTGCCCACTGTATGGCTGGTCCATCAGGAGCTGAGCATCCGAACTTTGAGAACATTACCTTCCGCATGCTGTCTTGGAGCCGGGCGTGCTGTGGCATCCTGCTGCCTGCGGGAAATGCACACGTCAAGCGATACCCCTAAGGAGAAGTGGTTATTACTTGGTGGCTACCTGACACACATACCTGTTTTGGTCCTTATTCACCACTTCCTACATGTGCGCCTTGTTCTGGTAAGTAGCTGACCGGAGACTTCCTTTCCTCACCGATAAATTGGAATACCAACAGTAGCTACTTCCAGGTGACAAGAAGCAGAAGAAATTCATGTTCTTAAGCCACTTAAGACACTGGGATGGTGTCTGGCACATAGTAAATGCTCGATGAAAGGTCGCTTTTACTGTTATCACAGGACCAAGTGTCACAGCCAAGACTAAACCCTAACTCTGGTGGCTCTAAATCCTGTGTTTCACTCCCCCACTGCTGCATTCTCGCCGCTCTGCGGTGTCTCTCATGCCTTCCACACTAGCTTGTGAGCTCCCCAAAGACAGACCTCATATATAATGGCACAGCGCCCTTCTATGTTATTGCCAAAATGCTTTATGGTCAAGGAGAAGGGTATTTACTATCGTTATTACAGAAATTCCATTATCCAAGGGAAGTGTCTCAATGGTGACTTAAGAAATTTATTAGAAATATTGATGATAGGAATGAAGGTTCCCCAAACTGTATTCTAGAGGGTAAGAGTTGGCAAGATTTTCCTGTAAAGGGCCAGAGAGTAAGTATTTTAGGCTTTATGAGCCATGCAGTATCTGTCTCGTTACTCAGCTGTGCGGCTGTGTGAAAGCAGCCATTGACAATGAACGAACAAGGTTGGCTCTGTTCCAGTAAAACTTAACAGGCAGTGGCCAGATCTGACCCCAGCTATAGAGAGGATAACAACTATGGCTCAGGGAAATGAGTTGGTGGTCCACTCAAATGGGTTTGTTGTATTATGATTTGAGTCTTTAAAGGCCACAACACTCATTATCAAATGTACACACACGCACATATACATGCTTATGTATACACGTGTGTGTGTGTGTATGTATGTATATATATATATATATATATATATATATATATATATATATACACGCACACACATACACATATATGTTCTCCCCAACCTTCCTGGTTCCTTCTAACTTAACGGTGTGTGTGTGCATGTGTGTGTGTGTGCACTCCTGTATACACACACATATATCTGGGGGAAGGAGGGGCTGGGGGGGGTGGGTCATATTGATTCACGAACTTGAAAGCCTGAGCTCTGCTCAGCGGCTCTGCCTCAGCCACAGCCTGAGCAAGATGAATTGTGCTGTGCAGGTGTTTGTGGTGACAGATCCTAATATGTGGCGCTTTTTTTTTTTCCCCTCCTGGAGTCAATCCAATGATCCACTGCTAATGGGATCTTCAACTTGATCAGAATAAATTGTATCGATGCCTCTGGATAGGAATCCTATCCGGTAAATCATCAAAGCATCCCACAGTAGTTATAAGCCTGGCTCTGTGAGAATAATACACCAGGGCAGCTATGCCACCTAGTGATGCTTGCATGTACTGTTCTCATCCCGAAGAGAGCAGGAGAGGCTTCGGGGAGGCCTGGCATTTGCTATTTCTGGCCGACACTTCCACGTGCAAGCAGAGTCTGAAGTCTCGTCTTGGCTTCAAAACATTCCCTGTGGCTGCAACTGCCATTCCCCAAGGGGCCCAGAAATAAGCGACGTCGTGCTTAAAGGGAGCAGCCCAAACCTGTAGCGCTAATTATGCAAGAGTATACAGCAGACACCCACTGGCCCATCCCACCTTCCAGCAGTGATGGAAGAAAGGTCTTCTCCCACATCCTTATGTGGCTGCAATAACCTGTTTCCTTTATTGTACATCCTGGAAGTCTTATGCATGCAGCATCTGCTGCTTTCTCAACTAGACAGAAATGCGATCATCTGCAGTCAGAAACAGAAAAGACACAAGATGGGTGGTGAGGATCTGTTCCCCATCCCACAGTGGCAAGAGTTAGAGGTGCTAAACATTAGTGCTATGTGGGTGTAGTTTATGCACACAGAGACCATCAGTGTTTTCATTAAACTGGTCCAGTCCTCCACCAAGCGCAGTGGCGGAGGGGAGGGTCTTGTAAGCCTTCTCAAGGCTGTGGACAGACTCTGGGATCAAATTATGCTGGTTTTTTTCTTCTTCATTTCAGATTCCTTGCAAGAGGCCCACTGAATATAGCTAGGATTCTAGAAGTCTGGATGGCAAAGCATCATGCATAATGCTTTTCATCCTTCAAAATACAGCTAACTATAGCAGTAGCACTAACCGTGCTTTCAAGAAGTGGCTCTAGTATCATACAAGGCTATTATAATAAACTATGGCTGTGTGTTTTCCGTAAGGAAGGAAAACATCAGTCCAGGAGAGAAATGGAGGGTAAGTGACATTTATCAGATTGTAGTTTGTGAAAATGGATTTGCTTCACTAGATCAAAGACAGCCCATTTCTACACATCATCGCCAATTCTGCAGGAACCATTCCAAATATTCTGAGTGCATGTTGTCAGACTGGGTAGTTGGTCCCCCTCACTGATTGTTTCCCTTCTAGGTCACAGTATATTTCCATGCACTCCTGATTGTATTTATACAGCTCATCCATAAGACAAAAGCACAAAAGGTATACGGAAAGCCCAGAGGGAAAACAGAGGCTAAGATGACACTTCAGGCAGCATGCCATGGACAGTTGGTGAAGTTGTGCCCTGCACAAGTATCCGGTGTGTAGCCTACTTACCTAGCTGTGTATCTGTTACAGGATTACAAAAGGGACATCTTTTTCTAACTCACTGAAAGTACATTTTGGGGATAAATGTTATTCTATCATAAAGAAAGTGTTCTAAAGAAAAATAAATCTCCTATTCCAGCTCATTACTTTTTTAAGATTAAAGATTTAACCAAATACATCACTTCTGTGTTTGTCCCTGCAACAACCAACGCCTGTGCTGTGAGAGACGGATGTGATTGGATCTACTCAATCACTTGATGCTACATCACTGGGTTTTCACCCAAAGCCAATAAACTTGACTCCTCCTATTTTAAAATGCTCATTGCAATGTACTATTACTGTTTGCATACAGCTGTCAGCTGCGAAAACATTTTTTTTTTTTAACAAAAATCTAGCTTTTGCCCCTCTTCCCCTGAGACTCAATGGTGGTCTACTGACTCACGCTGACAAAAAGAACAAAGGTTCCCTTGGCTCCCACCCCCCTGTCCAGACGTAATTAGGCCTTGCACAGGTGACCCCACTGCAGCAGAGAGCTCAGTGACAGGGTTCACTGCTGGGGACACAGCTGCACAGGGGCCACCACGCAGGCCATGGGCACTTATGAATGGATGGACCCCAGGATGACCCTTATTTCCCTGTTACTGGTGGCCCTGAAGCTTGTGTCCAGAGAAGGGAGAACTTCAGTAACAAAGCTGCGGATGCACAGTCTTTGCGAATGCCTCTCAAAAACAAAATTCTTGCTTCTCCCCTTTTGAGGGGTTCCAGGGCAACAACACAGCTGATGGTTATTTTTGTAGCCAGAAAACAACTATGTAAGAGTTGGGCGTTTATTCAGACAAATGCTTCTCCCTGAAGGCGCTTGTGGGATCCACACAATAGTGAAGCACGATCCAGCTCCATTGGCTCCTTTAACACTCCCAGAGCATAATACACCTATTGCATTCTTGGGGGAAGGTCTCCTTCACAAAACTCAATACCTCAGGAAAAGGGGGAGTTTTGTTATTTTGTTTCCTGCAAAGCTATTTCTTTAAAAGGAATCCTTTCCAAGTAAAATGAACCTTAATAACGTTTTTATCCCAAAGCTGCTGGATGGTAGATGGGACCTGGAAATCTGTAGTGTATTTTAAGCACACCCATTTGAGTGGAGCATGAAGGGAAAGAAAAAAAAAGCAAAAGGAATGGGAATGGATAGGGGACGGTTTAAGGATGGACTTAGCCAGCATCATCGCACCTAGCTGTCCTTTTTACACGTGTGCAATTTCTCCTGCAGACTAAGATGACAGGTATTGTCAAGTAAGGAAAAGAAAGAATAAGGGAGGAAGCAAAAATAGGTGTCAGCTGTGGTGTCTCCCTGTGGCTCCTGGAAACATTTCAACTTGTATTTTCTTTCCTTTTTTTTTTTTTTTAAGTATTTTCTTTTTCTTTTTTTTTTTTTTTAATTCTTTTTAACGTTTATTTATTTTTGAGACAGAGACAGAGCATGAACAGGGGAGGGGCAGAGAGAGAGGAAGACACAGAGTCTGAAACAGGCTCCAGGATCTGAGCTGTCAGCACAGAGCCCGACGCGGGGCTCGAACTCACGGACAGTGAGATCATGACCTGAGCTGAAGTCGGACACTTAACCGACTGAGTCACCCAGGCACCCCTCAACTTGTATTTTCCAGCCAAGATATGGAAGAGTCCGTTGTCATTTCTTGCCACGGCCATACCCTGTTTCTAAAAGGTCTCCAACGGTATCCAGTGTCTTCCCTTAGAGATGCGATCGGGGGGTAATGCAGACAATGAGACTGGGGGTACAGCATCAGGACTCCAACGGCAGCCAGTATGTTCCTCATCCCGACGAGGCAACGGAAACACCTGGCCTTCTGATTTCAACTCCAAGCAACACTCAGGCTGCCCACAAAGTCCGTTCACTGAGTATTTGTATCTTTCTTGTTATTATCTGTATTCTCTTAATACTCTGTTTTTGAGCAGCTTGAGGCACCTCAACGGGATGGCTAAAGGACACCCGGTCAAGCAACACACTGTTTATGAAAAAGGCCAAATTTGCCAGACTGTGCTAATGAAGTGATGGCTCACTCTCCCTTTAACTTGACCATGTAGAAAATCCTTACCTGAGCTTTCCCACACGGTGGCCAACACTGCCCCCTTGCCCATCCGAAGCCTCCTCTTCTTTCCGGGTTTCTCTTTTCTCATTTGAAGTCTGAATTCACCCTTTCTGTAGTGGAGTTTAATACTGTAGGCTTTAATATATTTTACGGATTGGTTAGCCTTCAGAATTCCCCTCCCCCTTCATTACAGCCATTCCTAAAGTAAGCATGGCTTCCCTGAGCGACCAGGGCCACAGTGGGGATTAATATTTATTTTGTGGCTAATGTTATCAGAGTACCTTAAGCTGTTCAGCAGAAAATCACTTCATTTCTCAAAGGAAACACATATGCCTACTTCCTTCTTATACCACCTCACCGGCAGTGCCCGCACAGTTACTGCGTCTTCTTACGGCGTTTCGAATGTTTGGGTCATCAGCTGGACCACCCTTAGGGTCACCACTCAAAGTAACTTTAGAAAGAAAATGCTGCTTCAAAGAAATAGTCCAGCTGGTGTTTGAAAGCAATACTGAACACAAGTACACAGGCAGAGAAGGTTGACCATCCTGAACTTTTATCACAATTCAAAATTTCCTTTCTATATTTTTAGAACCAACTCAAAGTATACAATAGGACTGGTAATGACTACAGGCAGCAAAAAGAATCCTGAGGGTTTGAGAGATGTTTTCAGAAAAAGTGGCTTTAAATAATTAACATCATGGTACTCTCTTCCCTTCTTCATCCAGTAGAGTAAATGTCTCTTGACAGGTAATACTCTTTTATGTGAGGCCATAACTCCAGATTGTTCAAGGTAATCGTTTTGTTATTAAAAACCACACTTTAATTAAATACTTGTCTAAGAAAACCACGCTATTTCTAAGTAATAAACAACTCTTAAATATTCAATTCATCAGTTATCAACTCAAATGCATAAAAAAATCCATCTACTTCTATTTTTTAAAGTATTTTTTTAATGTTTATTTATTTTTGAGAGAAAGAGACAAGACAGAGTGTGAGCAGGAGTGGGGCACAGAGAGAGGGAGACACAGAATCTGAAGCAGGCTCCAGGCTCTGAGTTGTCAGCACAGACCCTGATGCAGGGTTTGAACTCACGAGTGGTGAGATCGTGACCTGAGCTGAAGTCGATGCTTAACCGACTGAGCCACCCAGGCACCCTACTTCTATTACCTTTTGAAGCAGAGGAAAAGGAAAAAATTAAGAACGAAAACAAGACAAAAACTAAGAAAACAACAAACAACAATATCAAGAGCGGACACCAGTTTGGGGCTGTGTACTATTAATTTCCTGGCTCCTATGTTAGGTACTCTTCTATGGGTTCGCCGAGTTAGCCCTCCCCTAAATCCTATGGTAGGTATTAACATCCTTAGGTCAAAGGAAGAAACCAAGGTTCAAAGAGGTTGAGGATCTTGGCCAAGGGCAAAAGCTCTGAAGAGCAAAAGCTGAAACTCCTATTGGGGTCTCTCTGAATTCCAGGTCCCTTCCACTATTCATGATGCTTCTCAAATTGAAGAAAGGAAAATGGGAAGAAATTAAAGCCTGACCTGTTCAAGGCGACAAAATCCAAGATTATTCAGAGACATCAAATTAACCATATTTCGAGTAAATATGTGTTTTCCTGCCATTGGATCAACTATGATGTGATTCAAACTGGCTTTTATGAAAGCCAAAGATACCAGATGGACCGTCTTTCAATCTGGTGTTTTTGTCATCTAAACACGGTCCTAGAAATCAAAACAAATAGAAACATAAAAACCATTTTTTAAAAATATGGGCCATCTCTGCCCTAGAATCAAGGCACAGAATGAAAAATGGTTACCAAAGTCAGTCTTAGAGTAGACTGGGCCTATTTGACCATTAAAAAAGGCAGACACCCATCCAGTTTCCTTCTGCAGTAAGTCAACAATCACTGCCTCTGTTGAGAGGAGATAAAAATACCCCAATGTGGTTGTCCAAAGGACTTCTGACAGTATCCAGCCTGTTCAACCTTTGTATCTGCCCTTCCTTCGTGCCCCCTGACGTTTTTTTGGTGTGCCACAAAAAGGCAATGCCTTTAATGATCCACACTTGACAAGACTTGAAATTAACCTTTCAGTGAATAATCCGCATTCAATGTGAAACAACAGAACCAGTGGTGATGTGACATTTTTGGTAGGTGAGCACATCAAAGGCGTCTGCCTCCAACGATTTCCATGAACACCCAAGGGGATGTCAGGCTGCCAGGTCTCCTTAGACACGACAGGCAGAGGAAGACAGAGGAAGGAAGCCCCAGCAGGATACTCTACACTGAATACTCACCATAAAATAGAGGTGTTTTAGCCCCCTTCTCTAATTCACCCTTATGTACTTCACTCTGCCTCGTTCTCTAATATTCAAGTATAAAAGAGAACCCAAGAATATTATTTCTGCCTGCCAAGCCCCCACAGCAGAAATTCACGAACACATGATTTCTAGCCCCTATATACTCAACCTTGATCTTTCTGCCAGCATTTCTCACAATGATTATGCTTAGTACTTTCCGCTAGGAGGGCAGTGTCTTCAGCACTGTAGATGACATGAAGCATTTTTAAACCGAAACCCAAGTGAATCTGGAGTTGGCTCACCACACTGTCATAGAATAATGTAAGTAACAACAACTATGCTCATCTTTAAGGCACCCACCTTCTTGTGCCCCCTACACTGAGTGTATAAAGGCCACCTCTGATGCACGGACGTCTACAGAAACCTTTAATGTCTTTGCCCCTTCTACTTTTCTTCAAGCAGGGAACTCAGGGGATAAGAAACCACACAGAAAATACACTTTTGTACAAGGCCACTTCCAGGACCTATCGCTAACTCTTGAGTCACCCCAATTTACTGAGTAACAGTGATTCCACTAACAGTAGGTAACTTGGGGACCCTCACGTTCCCAAAATTTCTCTCTCCATTCTGGGAAAACACCTGTTAGAACAGACCACCATAGACAGGGAAGAACGAACGATGGGCAGTTATTTCTAAGTCAAGTTTTAAGAAGAGATTCACTAACAGATTCAGTGGGACCAGGGGTTTCGTGGGCCATTGTGGCAGGAGTATGGTTTGCTCCTGACTGGATGGGGTGTTTTGTATACTCTTAGGACTGAGGAGTCAAGGATGCCTCCAGGCAGACAATGGATTTCACTTAGCCCTTAATGGGGTATCGGGATGGCCTGGAAGGGAATGAAGAGCAAAGGAGGACACAGGAACACACAAGGCATGGCATGAGTCAGTGAGAAAAAAGCGCCAGCTGGAAGGTCATGCTGACAGTGCAGCCGGACTGGAAGTCAGGCCGTGGTTCAGAGTTCATCCCCAACGCCATGGGGAGCGTCCAGTGATTCTAACCCCGTCACCATTTGCCGAATGAATGAATGTGCATGCGATGTCTGCTGGGGAGGAAAGAAAGGTTTTAAGAAACACTAACCTGGCTACATCGTCTGGGATGGACTGGAAGGAGTCAGTTCAAGGGCAAAGAAATCAACTTTGGAAGCAAGGAAAACAACACACAGGGAGGAGGCAGGAAGGCCCTGGTTTCAGACAGAACAGAGGCAAGCAAGGGAGGAAGTAACGTGACGAGTGCCAGGAAGGTTTCAGACTCACCAAACGGCACCAAGCGACTCAGGGAGCAGAGGACAAAATTACCGATAACCCAGTTTTCCATTGCAGTGACCAGCAGAATGATGATGGCACTGACACAGACAGGGAGGTCAGAGACCCTTTGTCCCTACTTGCAGGACTCAGCGCTTTAACCAGAAAAGACACACTGTATTATGATTAGTCAGTGTGGCCTGCTGGATGGTCAACCAGGCAAGGACAAAACCTGCATACTATTTGCCTTTGTATGTTTCAAGCTCCTGAACCACAACGCTCAACACTAAGGAGACGCTCCATAAGTACGTGCTGTATGAGGCAGACCCCAGTTTGGAGGAAGAGGAGGTTGGCGGTGGGAAAGCAGAGTGAATTTACCGTGATAAAGCATTCCCAGAGAGGAGATCCATGTTGAAATGTGAGAAGTCATCTTTGATTTCTTAACTAGCATGCCCCCGCCCCCTCCCCTCCCCTCTTGCCCCAGTAATACAGTTATTTGTGCATCTTCCTTCCCAATGTCTGTTAGTTACAGCCTTTATTGTTGATGGACCGATGAATGTTAAGGCTAGGAAGGTAGATCAGTCTCCTAAAGAAAGAAGAGAGAGGGGCGCCTGGGTGGCTCACTCGGTTAAGCGTCCAACTTCAGCCAGGTCACGATCTCGCGGTCCGTGAGTTCGAGCCCCGCGTCAGGCTCTGGGCTGATGGCTCAGAGCCTGGAGCCTGTTTCCGATTCTGCGTCTCCCTCTCTCTCTGCCCCTCTCCCGTTCATGCTCTGTCTCTCTCTGTCCCAAAAATAAATAAAAACGTTGGAAAAAAAAATTTAAAAAGAAAGAAGAGAGAAGAAACAACAAAGAAAGCCAATAACTGAACCTCAGGGGAGCACAAGGGAAAAAAAAAAAAAGAAACAGAATTCACAGTTGTCTTCATAGAGTCAAAACAACCAAGATCCCTGCCCATCGAAGGAACACATAAAACGCAGGGAATCTTGCATTTTATTGGCAAATGAGTCCACTTAGATGTCCACTGCATATTAGAGTGATGCTTACTCAACTCAAAGTCATGATATTTAATTGTCACGGTGAAGGGTAGTTTATTTTATGTTCCCTGTCTACCAGAAAGTTATCACGATGTACCTATTACAAGACCACAGTATGAACAATTACTTTCACTTCTGGAAGAACAGAGGCTTGTAGAAATCTTCCTTACTGCATTCAAAATCTGCTCTGAGACACCCTATTGTAATTTACATCAGCAGAATCTTTCCTCCCGTGGGGAAATTAGAGCCCAGAATTCCCTGCTATTTATGGGATATGATAAAAGATCCTTCTTCTCAATTTTCTTTACTTATACCATCCCTAAATATGAATTAAGCTAAAAGCTGGGACAAGACCAATGGTATTGAGGAGAAAAATTAAAGTAGATTCAAAGATCTAGTTTTTCTGGCAGCCAGTAGGTCTCATCACGAAAAAGGGATTTGTTTAACTTTCAGTAATAATGTAGTTCGTAAAATATACAACATGGAAACAAAACACCACAGTTCTGTATTTGAAAAAAAAAAATCTAGGTACACCTGGGTGGCTCAGTTCAGCGTCCGCCTTCATTCAACTCAGGTCATGATCTCATGGTTCTAGGGTTCAAGCCTCGTGTCAAGCTCTCTGCTGTCGGCACACAGCCTGCTTCAGACCCACTGTCCCTCTTTTCTCTCTGCCCCTCCCCTACTTGTGCAAGCTCCCCCTCTCAAAAATAAACATCAAAAAAAATCTATGCTTTTCTGGTAAGTTCTGGAAGCAGAAGAGCTATTATGTGATTAATCCTCATCTCCTAGTGCAGGATGTGGTTCCAGAGAGGTACTCAGTTATCACTTGTTAAGTGAATGGATTGTAAACTAACTTCTTGCAGTTTACACATTTCTTAGGCTCCCCCTCACTCACACCTGGCATCCCATGTTGCAAAAGTGAGCACCTGATAATCCTGTTCCCTGGGCCTCTGGCATCCAGACGCACATTTCACAGACCCTCTCAGCTCACCTCCTCCTCCCCATTCTGCTCAGCTCGAGTTGATGCACTGTAGGAGTCTGCTTCTCCCTGGCCTGGTCCCAGGTGGTTGCCATGACAACACACCCTCTGAGCAGGCACTTGACAAGAGCCTTCCCGGGACACAGGAGAGCAGGAGGGAGTGTGGCAGACCCTGAGGCCCATAGCAGGGAATGAAGAGAGGAGATTCCAAGCAGAGTTGACAATGCTTTTCTTGGCCACAGACCACCACTGGCTGCTCAGGATTGAGGACTCTGTTGCCGAAATTTCTGGCTTTCTCACCCAAAGAGCACATGACAAAAGTAGCTTAGGAGAGGTCAGTGGTCACATCAGCTAGCGTTTTTTTTTTCTTTTTTCAAAATATTATTTAAACTCTAGTTAGTTAACATATAAGCATCTAGCGTTTCTTATTTAAAAAGGCAAAAGGCTAGAATCCAAATCAAAGACGATCTAAAACATCCAGCCTGAGTGTAAAAGCAGGCAGCCCCCAACGGACCTTAAGAGGGAGGAGCTACCTTCCCTGCCCCTGGAGTTGGGCCTTAAAGGACAGAGCAGAAAGTGCTATCAGGGTAATACTGCTCTAAGTGGCACCCATACATGTCACGTGCTGATGTGAGGAATGGACGGTGTTACTCGGGAGCTGCCGGCATCGGGCAGACAAGCTTCTGGCCTCATCCCTCATGCTACAGTGTAATCCCAGATTTTAAGTTTTCTTATGCAACAGCCCTGAAGCCCTTTGTGCTTTCTTTGTCCCTAGGGAAAATGAAAATAATGCCTATTTACATAGGTTTTCTCCAATTCCAAGAGTTAACAGGAAATCTAACGCTTATTTCTTTATTTGGAGAGAGAGAGACAATCCCAAGCAGGCTCTGCACTGTCAGTGCAGAGCCTGACGTGGGGCTCTAACCCATGAACCGTGAGACCATGACCTGAGCAGAAACCAAGAGTCAGATGCTCAACTGACTGAGCCATCCAGGTGCCCCAAAAGGAAATTTAAACTGCTTTAGTTGCCAGGCAGAGGACACCTGCAAAGAGGTTATTATGAATCACTGTATCAGCCCCTTGCATACACTACGTGCTCAACAAACATCAAGGAGTTGAAGAGAAATACCAGGGGGGAAGTCAGCACACCCCCACCCTGAGGGACAATGCCACCCGTTCACTAGGGCTTCTCTGCTCTAAACACCCTAGCACAAGGGCAACAGCCCATCAACAGGGACAAAGGCACTCAGGGCTTTTTCTGTTCTGTTTGGCAAAAGAGAACTGAGTAGATGGCCCTGGACCACGCATGCCACTCCTCGTCTCTTTCTTAGCCTTGACCTCAAGGTCCAACTCAGGTTCTCCTTGGGCCCCTCTGCTCCCAGCTCCGGTCCACATCTCTGCACTGCTTGCTGTTCACATTTCATTCGGAACTTCTGAGGGGGAGTCAGTAGCCCCTTTCGCCCCATTTAGAGGGTGCCCCGCCCCATTTGGATGATCGGCTCCACGGGGCCACACCACAGCTCCTGGCCAGGCATGCCGATCATCCCAGTCCCCAAGCAAGTGACCAGGATGCTAACGAAGAGAAGTCAAGTATCCACCTCTGCTCCCTTGGCTGGAAAGGGGCATTCCTCTGGATTGCTGTATCCCTGGAGAGGCCTCTGGGAACCCTAAAAACCACTTCTGGCCAAACAGAGAAACATTCTAACCAAGCCCAGTGTGCAAGCTGCCTGAGGTCAGTACAACAGTGTGGGTGGGTTGGGGAGGGGAGCACCTCCCCCTGCCCCCAAGTCTGGATGGAATCAGGGAAGAGGTATCGGAGAAGGGGGCCTAGAGTGGAGTGTTGAAAACCAGAAGGAGTGAGCCCAGTGGAGCAGAGCTGGGAGGGTGTTTGAGGCGGAGGGAACAGCTTGGATAAAGTCTCGGCCTGTTGGTAACTACTGCTTCTCAGATGAGCAACCTCAAGGAGTCCCTGGACAGGATTTGCATTCCACATGTATAATAATTTATGCATCCAGTGTCCACATGGCACTCCTATCTGGGGTGATGACAGTGATTACACCCTCCCCTCTCCCAAATGCATGGGGATGGACAGGAGCTCTGTGTCTGTAGGGAAATGCAGTCTCCATCTCTGAGCGAGGGCATTTCCATGCTGACCATCGAGGTTTAGGGAGATGCTCCCCGCATCCCACTTCATGCGGCAGAATAAGACATCCCACGTCATGTGAGCTCTTTTTCCATACTTAGCTTTGCTAATTTATGACCATCATCGGAAAAGGATAGAATTTAGGGTCTGTGTAAATTACCCAAGGCGGAGATCCACAGCACAGGAGGACAGTCACGGAAGGTGTCAGGACTGGGCACTCTCATCCCATGTGTTAATCAGTGTGCTTGCCGACCTGTATGACATACCTACCAGCTGGCTTCGCAAAGCCCACAAATCAACCAATGAACGGCACCACCAACACGGCTCCCCCAACCACACAATATTCAAAGTCTTCACTTTGTGGAGCTGTTGTTATTTCTAACTGCAAAATTAGGCTCCACAGAAAGTCCAGATTCTCTTCTTCTTGGGTTATTTTACTGAAAACAAGCTTCTAGAAAACACGGTGGGGTGGCAGGGCGGGAGACAGACAGAAGACGACCACTGTCTAGTGAGGTCACGCTAGAGTATTTATACTCTATTAATATAATTTGATAAAACAAAAAGTTATGCAATCTAGGACCCAGGGGAAAGTAACCATTTATTACAGTTTGTCTCTCATCATCTAAAAGTAAACAGTAATTCAGATAAGGTTACCTAAGCTTCCACCTGCACTAAAGGCATTTTTGTCATGAATCCACATGATCAACAGTGTCCTAGGATATAAAATAATGTCCTGGAACCAGACTGGCCTGGTTGAAATCTTTGGTCTTCTATTTGCCAGGTCAATCTCCTTCAAAAGGTTCTTGAAAGTTTATCAAGCCTCAGTCTCCTGATCTTTAAAAGAGGGATAGTTACTTCCATAGGTCCGCTGAGAGGATCAGATACCTAACGCGGATAAAGTGTCCGGGGCATTGTCTGGCTCATGGTATGTACTCAGAAATGTTAACTACCGTGGTTATAAAACAGTAAGAACACTAAATAGCAGCTTTTCACCCTAAAAATCCCACAGTACCTCCAATCAGGTTTGCTGTGGAAAGACTCGGAAATGAGGCAGTGTTACAAAAGAAAGGAACAGCACGTTTAGCCTAGCTGTTGGCAACGGGAAGAGCATGCTCAGGGCTGGTCATGGCCCTCCCTGCACATTTTTGCGAAGCCTTGGGCACGGTACTTCACCTTGCTGGGCCTCCCTCTCACTTCACTCTAAGGTGCTAGTACAGTAGGGTTGGCGATGTCTCGAGGCCCTTTGAGCCCTAACATTCTGGAGTCAACCTCGAGGGCAACTGTGATGGCAAAGGTCATCGCAGCCCATTTTATGAACCATAATTAGAGGACAGAGTGATGGGGCCCACTGGCCACGTTATGTAATTAGCCCTCTGCCTGGAGGGAGGGAGCGCCTGTGTACAATTACACAATCGCACTGTGAAGGGAAAGGCACCAACTCACATCACATTTTTGAGAACAGCTTTGATTCGCCTGAGCCACTGTTTCCACCTAAGAAGGCTGTCTAGGTAATTTTAGTCTGTACTGTCTTGGCACCAGATATGTGAACAGCTCCTTTTATTTTAAGAAAGGGCCCGTGGGCATGGCCCATTCTTAGTGGCTTTATGTTAGACTGGTGAGCTACATCCCATCATACTGGGGCTACAATCCAGTACTCACACATAGCCTAAAATCCTAGTGCAAATTCTAGGGGTCACCAACTTCAGAGTGTGTGAGGGTAGGGAGCTTGTTAAAAATGCAGATGCCTACCTTCTTACTGATTCTGTAGGTTTACTGTGGTGCCCAGGGGTATGCTGTTTTAACATCCTCCCCAAATTCCTCTGATGTCAGAGGTGCACAGTGTAAAAAACATTCTCTGGGATTCATCATGGAGACTTTGGGAAACAACAGACAGATGGCTGAGTGACCACCCTTACCTGACCTATGGCTTCCCCTGGTCATCAGGCAGCAAGAAAAACTATTGCACCATCTCCCTTTCCTGGCACAGAAGTGAAATTCTAGAGTTTTCTAAGATGCAATATGACTGGGGAGTGATTAGCACTCCCCAAGTTCCCCACCCCACCCCATGTCCCCTCATACTTAATGCTGCTTCACTGCTTGCCCTGAGCTAGTTACTCACTCTTCCTAATCTGCCCCCATAGATACTAAAAAAGAATCACTCAGTGTTCAGAGTACATCAAGTTTGGAGAATCAGAGTCCAAAGCAATTTTGTAAAGGATGTATTTAAGGCTCCGGGATGTTTCACAAACTATCAGTAGTGTGATCATTCAAAGCTCAATTCAAATGTCACTTCTTCCTGGAAGCTGTCCTTGATGATAACCCCTCCCCGGTAATATTTTCCACTTCCCTTGTAGGTGCTAACAAAACATCCCTAGGAAAACCTCTATCACAGGTAGCAGGTATCTAAATGCACCAAAACCACTTTGCAGGTAGTCACCTTATTAACTTTATAGCCTTGCCTTCCATCTGCCTAGCCAAGGTCACTTAAAAAAAAAAAAAACTTGTTTAATGTTTATTCAATTTTGAGACAGAGACACAGAGAGAGAGAGAGAGAAAGAAAGAGAGAGAGAATGAGAGTGAGAGAGAGTGAGTGCAGGCTGGGGAAGGGAAGAGAGAGAGAGGCAGACACAGAATCCAAAGCAGGCTCCAGGCTCTGAGCTGTCAGCACAGAGCCCACACAGGGCTCGAACCCATAAACCATGAGATCATGTTCTGAGCCAAAGTCAGGTGCCCCTAGCCAGGTTCACGTTGAATGATCTGGGTTCAACTGCCATTTCCCCCCAGTGAGCCTGCCCTGACCCAAGTCAACATTCCTCACTATAGCTCACGGCCCCTTCCACCTCTCCTTTGCAACACCTGATGCAGCTGCCATCTCCTAGCATTTCAGTGACTGATTGATCCATGACTTGGACCTCTGTAAGCTCCATAAGCACAACAAAGGGAACTAATATAAAAACACCTTATATGTTAAAAACATCCTTTGAATGAATGAAAGCATTCAGAGGTCAATAATGTTGCCCTTAAAGAGGCTGGTGAGAGAATATAGGGCAGAGCTGGATACCTGGACAGTTCCGCCTCAGACAGACTGTTTGATCCTGGGTCCTTCCTGCTCCTGCATTCAAGGAATCCAGCATAAACCTCATGCTGGTCCCAGTTTGACTGCAAAATTGGGAAACAAAGGATCTCTCAGAGCACAAGAACGCTATGCCAAGATCTTGTTTTCATTGCATAATCCATTTCCTTCATGCAAAACTCTGGTCTGACTTTAGTCTGACTCTATTCCATATTCTCCAATGACTTCTCTGTTCTACCCAACAAGCAGAGAATTTCTCTCTACCATGGCTGGTGTTTTCCCTTCAAGATTAGCTGTGGCTTGGTTGAAGTATCTTCATATAAAGCCAATGACTGAATCAATGTCCCTGTTATGGAGGATTTGGGCCTTCCACTTGTGCCTCCTTGTCTGAGAAGTTCACTTAGTATTTTGTTGTTGTTGATTTGTAAGCACTCGTTTTGCCAGAGTTTACTGGCTCTCATCTTACATTCCAAGCCATCCACCAGCTTTTAAAAGAGGTTAATGATTCCATGGTGTCAGACAGGCACTATGGAAGCAGAAGGACACAGGAGTGTCCTCGTCACTTTTCAGAACATAAACTTGAGAATGTTAAGTATTTACTACAAAACTGAAGTTCCACCAGAAGAAATTGATTTGGGGTTTTTTTGTTTGTTTTGGTTTTGGTTTTGTTGGAACAAATGATAAAGCTCTAAGCAGCCCAGGATATGTATAGTAATAAGAAAAGGCAGTATATTCCTCAAGAATTTAAAACATACTTTCAAGAGGTTCCAGGTGTTTTGTTTTAGAACCAAGTAATTAAGGTGTGTTTTCTCAAGCCCAGAAGATCCAAACCTTTCTTCTTCTAGACCCACATGCCATGAAAGAAAAGGCTTAATAAGACCAAGAAAAAGTGGTAGATAGGACAGGCCTGCTTCCATTGAAGCACAGTCGTTTATTTCTGGCAGCCACATTAAGGTATAGTTGCGGAAGCAATGAGTTCTCACTTGATTTCATTATCAAAAGGCCCAAGACTTAGCCCACATACCTCTAGCTCTTCCCAGTTAACCGTTATTGACATGTCATCTATGTATCTATCTGAACTTGTAAAGTCTAATTTTTAACCTGCACAATGTGCTTTAAATGTGCTTCTTATAAACTTTATTAACTATAATAAAAATACAGTATCAATAATGTGGTTGATGACAGTGAGGGTGACGATAGCCATTTGTTAAATACAGCACAAGAATGATGGCAGGCATCCCACATTAGGCCTCTCGTTTAATAATTGTACAACTCTATGGAGATTGTGACTTCCTCCATTTTGAGGTTAAAAAAATAATCATAATAATTAGAAATGGAGAAGAGTAGAACGAGAATTTGAACACTGGTGTTCTTATCCAGTACACTGTGGTTTTGCCCTCCAAGTCTATACTGCCACCATGTTGGTAAGTAAGCCTAGGTTCACACTCTCCTACCCAGTCTGATGTTAGAGATCTCCTTCCCATTCATTCTCCACTTCCTAAATAAAGGTACTAGTTATTTATTTACCTCAAGTGGTATAGCTCAAATCCCTTAGTTTCTTTAATTATCCCTCTCAGAACCTTCCTTGGTCTGGTCAGAGTGTTCTTAAGGTGCACAGGTCCACCTAAAGGTTATATTATGTATGGGCACTTTTCACTTTGATTCTAGTCCCCTCCATGATTACATCCAGTACTTGATCTGTCTTTCTGGCCCTCACCAACTTTTGGTCAGTCTTCAGAGAACTCTGTGCAATGATTTAAAAGCCCATTTACTGGGTTAGCACCTATAACTCTGGCTACTCATCTACAAATGCAATTTGTGTTATTTTTCCCCATATGCTTTGTTGATGCAGATACTCTCGTGCTTCTTTTGTGCACACGTGGCCCATGACAGTTCGGTGTTTCACTATTAAAAAGATCCCCAAGTTTCACTACACATAATACCATTATGTAAGAATTAAATCGGATCAGCCCTCACCAATGCCCAAGTGCCTGTACTGTTTATAGTTCTCCATTCAGAGAAATGACATCGTCTATCTACCCATTGTTTCCTGTCTGTAAGATAGTCTCCGCCCCCAAGTATTTCCTCTGATACCATGCTCATTCATGATTGTAGCGGGAGGAAACATCTGAAAAAATTCACTATGTCAATTGTTTATATTTGCCAAATTCTCATAACTGCTCCGTTGTTCCATATGCTTTGCCATGTTAGGCTGGCCTTCGACTTCAGAATATGTAAGTGTGCTGTGCATCTAGGTCTGCACAAGCCAGGTGGAGGGAGGGAGACACAGAATCTGAAGCAGGCTCCCGTACATCTGAGCCAACCATTTGGTCCACGCAGACCATTCTGGGCACAGCGGGATTACTCAGTTTACTCCAAGGGTCTCAGCTAGTGGGAATCATCACACGGACCCATGTACCTATCCAGGCAGTCCTGTTTTTTGGTTTACCTGTTTAGCTCTAGATCTGCAACCCATCCCCCAACAAAATTGCAACATTTTATTGGGCACAGAAGCAGTTAAAGCTTTTCCTCCACTGGGTAAGATGCAGAAACAAGTACTCTTGAAAAAACAAAGAGAAATTAGTCTGATAATGAAAAACCACTGAAAGCAATTTGCAAACCATTCCCCTGACAGTAGATAAACTCTTAATATACTGTAGGTAACTCAGGGTTGGTATTATTTTGATTCTCTCCTCCTCATCATATGTCTTTCTAGCAGCGATACAGACACCTGAATCTCCCTTTCTCACGGTTTCAGAGGGACATACAGTAGCAAACACGGCTAAGCAATGAATGAAGTTAATGACTTGTATTGTTTATTCAATGGGATGCCTCTGGTAATTAAAAAAATAAAAACGTTAATCAAGCAGTTGTGAAACCAAATATTCAAGGACTCCAAGCACTTGTATAAAACCCAAATTTGTTACTGTGAGCCCTTAAATAAATAGCCTAGGTGATCACCACATAAGAAAGGGAACTGACATGGTAAAACCACAATATCCTGAAGAACTATGCAAGCCAAGAAGAAAACGTTGTGCAAAATAAAATTGAGTGGAGGATGTAATAAATGGGGAGCCACGCAGAAATTTCAAAAAGGATAACAAATTAGTTTAGCAAAGTCACAATGAGATAGAGCCGGCAAAAATAAAGGCAAAGGATGTAGCGTCCAGGGAAAGAGGAAGGGGCGAGTGGAAACAGCTGGAATTGTTCAGCTGTGTCAACATTCGGCTGTTTCACAGATTGACTAGCAAAGTGTCATCTGAAACCAATTACATTCCCAAAACCCCACGGACCCAGTTCATAACATTGATTAATCCACATTGTGAAAAAGTCCCCAAGCAAAACTAGAACAGCTGTCAGCCCTTGGAGCTCAAAATACAGCAATTGCTTAAGAAAAAAAAAAAGATGATGAAGAAGAATAGTTCCTCTTGAAATTTTAAGGATTTTTCAGAAGGTATGCCTACTGAAATAGAAGATAGATTCACAACTGCTCTTACCCATCTGTTTGAGAACTGACTGTAATTAGAAAAGCAGGGGTCTGTTAAAATAAACTTAAGTCCATTCCCCAAATCAGAACACAACTGCCTCCAAGTCTGTAGTACCTTGTGTCTTTTTGCTCCCTTCTGGGAATAAGGTGATGCATTTCCTTTTTTTATGCTTATTTTTTTCCTTCTCATTATTTTAAATGTATTTGACCTACCTCCTTTGGGCCAATCAAAATATCGGTAATAGATTTTTGAATAAACAACTTTTTTATGCCCTTTGTTACATTTCACAGGGGTAAATGTATACACAAAGTTCTTGATTTGCTAAGATGTAGCTTGTGTGTGAATCAAACATACAAATGGCCACCACGCCCTTTGATGTGCGATGTGCCTGCTCGATGTACAGGAGCCTGTAAAGGTGTTCCTGAAGCCTTGGCCTTGCCTCTGAAGCTGCTGCAACTAGACATCCAGCCGCCAAGTGCTTCAGAGTAAACCCGACACCATGTAAATGGTCACGAGAGGCTTCGTAAGAAGTCTCCATTTCTGTAGATTCTGGCCTCAAATCTCCACCATGAGGCAGCAGAGACTGTAGAAGTTCTCATCCCTTGTACATATTTTTCCCCACAGAAAAAAACGTGCTTATTCCTTTGTTCATTCAACCAGCAAACATTCATTGAACGTCTAGTCTCTATCAAACACTGGTTCTCAGCATGTGAATGTTGGGTACGAACAAACTGAAGCACAGAAAGCTTCAGTGACCTGCCTAGGGCCCAACCAACGAGTAAGTGCTCAAGTTTGGACTCAAACCCAGGGCCATATGATATCTAATTCTGTGTTCTTTCTAAAAAACCACATTACTACATTATGCTTGACATAGATTTTCATAAGCTGGCCAGGGAGCCCAAAAGCATGCAAAATATAGTTCCATGGGGAAATACATTCTGAGTTACAAAAAAAAAAAAAAAAAAAATACTGGGTACAAATTGTACTTTAAGAACATAAGCGGTTTATATATTGAGATTACACTCTACTTGTGCTCCTTCCTCTCTAAATACCCCATTAGTAATCTACTGGTCTCCCCTCTGTCGAAATGCCTCTCTGTGACTGCATGTTTTAGGAAACTGAAGTTTGTCTTTGATAGATTGGTCCTTTTCCTCCAAATACTTTATGCTTGAGTCTCCTACCACTCATCAGTATCACTAGGACCGGTTGTTTCTAATTCAAACCATTCAGAGAAATATAAACCTTGATTCCATTGGTCTACCCTTGGATAAAGCAAAAAAAAAAAAAAAAAGAAAGAAAGAAAGAAAAAAAGAAGAGGGAGGAAGCCCAGCCCAAAACCCACAATTCACTGTGTTAGACAAAGGAATCCAAGCTTATTCTTGGGACTTCAGAATTGGAAGATCAACATTAACAGCAACAAGTTATTTTAGATGTAAAGAAATACTATTATTAAATGCTGTTCTCTAAACAGTAACATTTTCTGAGATTTGTATTAGGCAACATCCACACTGAGTTTTGAAGAATTTGGAGGTGTCTCAATTCACAGAGATTAGGGTGGGGGCAGGACACTGAGACAAAGCAGTAAGAAACAGTCTCTACACAGATTCTTCAAGTCCTTCTTTTTACTATTTTTTTTTACCCAAGAGGATATTTATAATTATAGTTTTTTAAATGCTCATGATGTCACAGATAAAGAACACCAATTACTCCCAACAGAACTCTAACTACAGTACAAGTTGGTAAGAGCAAATTACTGTTTATAAATGGACATGATTGTAAATGAGGGGAAGATGTTACAAATGATATGTTACTGAAAGAAAGCCAAAACATTTCCATTTCTTTCTTTCGTGAAAAGATAGTATTACCTGCAACCTGCCCCCTTCTCTCAGTCCCCTCCATGGACATTGGCAGTGATAAGCCTACAAGAAATACAGCAGTGACTTTCTATTTTTATGTTATGATCTTACAACATCGAGTAATATTCTGAGTGGAAAAAGCACATTCACCCACATTTCTGTATCTCAAGCTCCTCTAAGAATCAGTATAGTAGAAAGATTGTAATTTTAAGCGCTGAATGGAGAGATTATCTGTCCCAAGAACTACATACATCTATGACCTTCAAGTAAGTTTATCCTAAAATGTCTACCATTTAACAAAAACAAAAAAATTGAACCTTAAAAGAACCCAACAGGGGTGCCTGGGTGGCTCAGTCAGTTGGGCATCCAACTTTGGCTCAGGTCATGATCTCGCCTTTGTGACTTCGAGCCTCACGTTGGGCTCTGTGCTGACAGCTCAGAGCCTGGAGCCTGCTTTGGATTCTGTGTCTCCCCCTCTCTCTGCCCCTCCCCTGCTCATGCTCTGTGTCTCTGTGTCTCTCAATAATAAATAAACATTAAAAAAAAAAGAACCCAACTGGAGTTCTAGATCAGGTGGGGTCTTTCCTCTGCATATTTTGACTTAAAAAAATGTTAATGTAAGCTATACTGTTTGCAGGATTTTTTTTTTAATAAATAGTTTCTACTTTATAAAGCCTAGCCCCCCACCCCCCCCACCCCCAATGGAAACATTATTTTTATGAAATCTTGGAGGATCAAGATAGGTATCTCAGGCAACCATAAAATCCTATGAACGAATGAGAAATCACACTTATAGTATCTTTCTCGTTGATTCTAATCCTGTTTTTGAGGATTAAATGAGTTAGTACTCAGAACGATCCGGGCATGGGGCACAGTAAAAGTGTTGGAATAAGTGTTCAAAGTCAGTGTTTGCATTTCATCAGAGTTCCAGGAAAAGTGAGTTCCAGGAATTTAGGTCTGGGCAGACCCAATGTGGTTTGTAACAAACGAAGAAAAGACTTTTACAAAGGTGTGGCTTCCTAAAAAGAAACAAAAAAAAACCCCCAAAGGTGTGGCTTCCTATCCCCTCCTTACCACCATCATATGCACCTTTTCTTACCTCTCAGCAGAAAAGAAGTTAAGCTAGAGCAGAAAGTCCACGTCTGCTTTGAACTACAACCGGCAAAAGCCTGGAAATGCTCTCTGCTCTCTTACTTCTGTGCTATAAATGGCTCCTCTGAGCAGCTTGTTGAGATTCCTATGCTAAAGGGCTTTTGTTTGATTGTGAGGCAAGGTAGAGGGCAGTGAGCAGGTGTACTATTTGTCACAACAAGCTTCCTTACTGCTCCTGTTTTATTTAAAACCAAGACACTCAATGACCCTGTGGGATTATTAGCAGCTCACATCTCGAAAGCATGGACTCTCTCAGGGTTGGAATGGTTATTAAAGGTTGTCTGGGCTGCCTTCCTTGTAGCGCTATCACTCATTGCTCAGTGGTTCAAATATCTCAAACGGAATGAACTGCCTGGAAAGAGCACCACTGCTTATATTGCAGGGACTCGCCTCAACCCAAGGGAGTTTTGATGACATTGGCCTAGGGGATAAAGAGGAAGGGACTTGTGGATAAAGTCAAAAGATTTCCAGAACTGAAGTTCTCATCTCAGTTTACCAGGTACTCCCTTAAAGTAAATATTAAACAGAAACTGTGTTGCCTCTTCAAGCTACGTCCTACATCAATATAATCACGCTTTACCCATCATTAGATTAGGGACAGGCATTCCATGGTAGACCTACTTTAAAAGCAAAAAAAAAAAAAAAAAAAAAAAAAAACTACTGGGTTTTTCTGGAGCTCCTCAATTTCCCCACTGTGTTTGTCCCAGCACAAATGCCAACCATTGCCGAGTTCATTGCTGAATTTCAATGGTATATGACTCATTCATTTTCCAGAATATCAAGCATTCCGTTTCAAAGAACATAAGATACTGTTTCTTGGTTTCCTGCCACGAAAACTTTGCCTTACTGCTCATAACTGAACTTAACCATAAAATGTGGAATGGCATTAAGGCTCCAATGGCACCTACAGAATGGAGTCTATGTACATGTTGAGAATTGTGTGCTTGCTATTATCACGAGGAGCAAAGAAAGGTGTACCAGGATCTCCACAGCCACACCAATACACTTTGATCTCCCTTCTCTCTGACAACTCTTGAAAGGATAAGCCTATGCCTTTAAATGCATACTTAGCTGCACTGCTTGATGTATTCATGCTACCTTTTGACTGCAAACCTAAAACAAAACAAAACAAAAAAAAGACCAAAGAATGACAAAGCTATGTCCATTAGAGAAACTACTTGAGGAATAAAAATATTCACAAGTCATCTATAAAAGCGTTACATATTTCAAAAACATGCATTAAACACCTAATGTATACCAGTCCCTGCCCCGAAGTAGCCAAAGGTCCACTGAGTGACACAGACTCAAAAGTACTCAGGACATGGGTAATGATTCTGTCATTCCAGAAAGAAACTAGTGCTCCTAAGCTAAACTACAGGAAGCACAACTGCCAATAGGTCCAAAGGGATTCTTGGCCAGGAACTGTCTTTTGGCCCAAAAGTGATCCTGATATTGAAACGCTTGTTAAGGAAACTATGTCTCCCAGTTCCTTACAATGTATCAAAATCATCGTCTTTCTCCAACTTGCCTTCCTTTCCAAACGACTGGGTAAAAATTTTCATGGTTTTACTGGACTATTCCAAGGCAAAGTGACCTGCTGGTGGCAGACTCAAGGGTTTAAGTTCTATCCTCTTTGCCTCAGATGTGGTTAAGGTCATGGTTCCCAGACTGTGTGCTGTAGCAAATTCACAGGAAAGCCACAGGCTATTTTTACATTTCCAGGGTCACACAGTGACCTATGTCAGGGAGCAGACTATGAGTATCGAGTTTTTTGAAACTCGCCATACATAAATGAACTTCTAGGTATTTTTCTCGGTCTAGGGGGTAAAAAATTTACTAACCAAGACACAATAAACTGACAAAGTTTGGGGACCTTAGGAATTTGGGGTGAGGAAGCTTTTGTTTATCAGACCTTAACATCCTCAGGTAACAGGCCTGAGAGTCTCTATTCCTCAAGATCACCTCTAAGGGAGCTGCTTCATAGATTTCATCTTTGTGTAACATGTCACTTTGGATTTACGAAGAAGTGATGGTTCTGCTACGTTGGCAGTTAGAGAAAGTCTTGGGATGTCCTTCAACCATGCATGTGCCTGGCATGTAACAGGTGCTCAGGAAGTGTTAGTAGTGACAAGGGAGGTGGGCGAATAATGATTGCCATTATGAATTCCATCCAGACTTAGTTGCTGACCTAAAAACCTATGTCTGAACTTAATCTTACCTCGTTTTTACCCCAAGAGCCCAATCATTGCAAGGAGCTGTGGAGCAGCAAAGTTAAATTTGTCAGTCTAAATTACAATATGCAAAAAAGTATGACAAAATCACATCCTGTCCATGGAACTCAGGGCTACCAGGTGTGTTTACACATTACATACATAGGCCACCATCCAGAAAGCACCCTCCCAAGTTGTCCAGATACAACCTGCACAACCGTATGCAGCTGCCATGCTCAGAATACCTCGAGTCCTACCTGACAGATGGAAGAGAGTAACGAGTGAGTCCAGTCAATGATTATGGTTATTATAGGGCAAGTTTTGGCACTGTAGAAGTTGTAAAAATGGAACGTACAATGAGAGAGCAGGTTTATGGGACAGGGCTCTCAGGATCTTGCTCAGGTGTGCTGGGGTGAGGAAGGGCCCCAGCCCTGGCAGGTGGTAGACCACCACGGTTTAAGCAGAAGGGCAGTTGTGGGGACCAGGCGCACACACAGCCTTGGGCGGCTACAGTCTGCAGGCTGAGAAGCAGGAAGAGGACAGGGTAGCATCAATACGCAATCAGGTCTTACCTAGGGGTGGGATTAGGTTTCTGATGTGCTACCAGGTCAAGCCAAAATGCGTTCATCCCTAGCATTTTAGACCTAGCAAATGCATCCATTCAACAGTCCTGAGCCCGTGAAGCAAATCACAAATACCAGCCACTGTTCAAAGCACTCACCCATAAGCCCCCTCTCATCTTGTTTTGATACGTGCCTCTTCCTATTTGAGGACTTAAATTTCCTCTTGGCCTCCATCTTTCCACACCATTTTCCTTTCTGCCCACTCCCTCAGAACTGGCTTAGCACCATGGGCCCAACCAAGCTGAGCTAGCTTACTGCCCACCCCTGTCACCAAGCCCCATCCCTGCCCACTAGGCAGAGAAGAGACAAACCTGACAATGAGAGTCCTCGGGGCCCGGTGATTGTCATGGCACTGGGGGACTAGAGCAAAGAAATACTGAATATAACATCTCACACATATAAACTGTTAACATTTTCAGAGCGAGTGCTTAGCTAATGAGGAAGAAGAAAACTCCTATTTTCTTCCAGTGTTTGCACTTTAGGGAAGGAGAATTCCTACCCTGGAGAGTAGAGTTTGAGCATGCTCATGTTTGAGGGGGATCTTGTAGGGGTTGCTGCAGACATGCATCTCTACAGTCTACTCCTTGCTAGGTCCTCCCATGGGAGGGAACATGCGCAATGCACTGGATGGAGGCTGGCCATCTCTGGGCCATGGTCACAACGGACAGAACTGCTGTCCTCTCATGCAGCCTGCTAGACTCTCAACCACCCACACTCATTCTGGCACTTGTAGTGGGCAGGCTCAACCTAGGTCCCTGCTTGTGTGTGGTCATGACACCCAGACTTTAGTCATGCTTGGGGTCCTAGCTGCTCGTGCCTGGGCTGGTGGGGTGACTGGACATAGAGTCTGACCACAAGGTGGAGATGGAAGGCTTCACTCAGGCTGACATGACTCAGCCTTATGTTTTATTATCCTTCACTAGAGAAGCAACACAGCGTGTGTGCACTTGTACACACACATGTATGTAAATGCATCAGATTAATACATTAAAAATACTTTATCCCCACTGAGCTTTTTGTGTTGGTAGGGCACCTGCATCCAAAAATCTGAGTGGAGAAGTGAGTTTGGGCAAAATCCCATCCTGACCCCTATCTCCATTGAGCAGAACGTCCTATGAAGCAGATAGGGCAGACATAATTAACTCTGTTTTTAAGATGGGGAAACTCAGGTCCATCTG
The DNA here is from genome assembly GCF_018350155.1 of Leopardus geoffroyi. Lineage (NCBI taxonomy): Eukaryota > Metazoa > Chordata > Mammalia > Carnivora > Felidae > Leopardus > Leopardus geoffroyi. The sequence continues at coordinate 43,926,779 of NC_059337.1, read as the reverse complement.
AGTTTAGCAAGGTTAATGGATTTTCCCAAAGTCCCAAAGCTTCTCCACAAGACCTATGCCTTGACCCGAGTCTTTCACATCTAAACTTCTCTTCATGCCACAGCTGCTTCGATTTTGGGCAACAAGCAGTGCCCTTCTGTAACTCAACATGCATACCCAGTAACGAAGACATTCTCTTCAAGGCAAGCATGGTCAAATAGCACATCACGCAGCTGTGTCAAGCTCCTTGGCTCCTTGAGCTGCCAGGCAGTCCTTAAACCTCCAATGGTGGCAAGTAGCCACATTGTCACCCTGTGGAGGAAGCTGGGAGGCTGTGTTAAAGCTTATCCTCATCTCGTAAGAGGAAGGGTTCTCCTCTTCATCGAACAAGGTCTGTGGAGGTGCCAGAGGGCCAGGAGGGATTTATTAGACCACTCTTTCTCAAACATGAACACATGTCAGAATGTGCGAGAAGGCTTAGGTAAGCACCAATTGCTGGACCTGACCTCCAGAGTTTCTGAGAGTAAGGCCAAAAGAGCACTCATTTCCAACACATTCCTAAGTGAGGCTAATGATGTGGTTGAGGGGCCCTCTCTTTGAGAGCCACTGACTTGCAATGGCTGGTCTCTCCCCCCTCCCACCCCAGCCAAGCTTACTGTTCCACACAGAGCAGACATTTACTGAGAAACATCAAGGAGGGTACCCAGGGATCATCTTAACAAAAACATTTGAGCAGCTTCTGTCTTTAGACCAGGATGGTCAAAGATAGAGAAGTCTCTGCCCTCCACCAACATACAAGCTAAAGATGGACACAACTCACGTAGAAGAGCATAGATAGGTAAGACTACCACGTTTATTATAATAAATCCCCCTGAATAAAACAAAAGGCTTATGATGGAGACTGCCACGTTACTTAGGAGGTCTCCCAGGTTTCCACTTTTTAATTTCCAATGACACCATCATCCGGCTGTGGATTTCTGTACAGCTGGTACAACCGTATTTAATCAGAACCCTAAGTCGGACTGGGCTCTTCCGACCTTAGGACATGTGAGTCCTTGACCCGCCCTCAAGTGTCTCTGACAGCAAGAGAGGCTGCAGAAGGCAGTTACGGAGATGGGTTTAAATGTGGGGGGACTCATGCTATCAAAGATCTGTGAACTGTTCAGCTACGCAGAGGACTCATCAGAGTAATGATCATTTTTCACTCTACCCCCTCCCTTGCTTGTTCGAAGAAAAGAGCCCTTAATTGCTTCTTGAACTACACACAAGTGGGCCATTGACTGTGACTGTAATTCAGCATGGAGAAGCAAAGAAAACTCTAAAACAGATTTTGTTGAGGCAATGCCTTCAACGGAGAAAACACTGCAGTGGGATCAGCAGGCACAGGGCACTGCTAAGTGGAGTGAGTTCGTCTTAAAGAACAGCTTGGGACATTGTCAGCAGCTCAAGTGATCTTTAATTGTAGATGATACCAGGTGTGAGCAAGGGGGATCTATTTTTTTTTTTTAAGTGGGGAGGGGTGAGAGACAGAGAGACAGGGAGAGAGTAAGAAATCATTTTAGAAGGACTACACTCTATGGATCATCTAGCAGATTCAGATTCCTAATGAAAAAGATGGTGTTTGAAGAAAGTGAAGGATTCTGCATTTGGCCAGCTGTTATTTATTATCTTTCTACATCTGTGTCCCCAGGTAAACGACTGTATCTTGAAGTCTCAATCATTTCCTTCAGTCTAGACTGCCTGTACCTATCAAGTGTTACGGGCTCCGGGAGGCAGAAACTGTTTGCCCATACTGCCTGATACACCACGCTAAGAAGTCATGATCACCTCTGTGTTGGGTGGCTCCGGCACCCGAAAAGAGAAGCCTGCCCTGGGAAGTGCACTGCCAGCTATGTGCCTTCTGTCAACACTTCTCTCTGTGTTTATCTAAGAAAGATGCAGGTCTTCCAAAGAAATCTCCTTTTCAATAATGTGCTTTCTTAACTTCTATGTGCTATTAGGTCTCTGGAATAAAAATAAATGCCCAGAATTCCTCTGAAGCCTCCAATCCTACTCCTATAGAGCAATCTCTGCTTTCCTTAACCTCCTTTTGTGGTGCCCTATGTGGGTACTTCTTCCATTTCTGTACCTTCCCATGCAGATCTGGCCTCTTACCTGAGTGCCTCTGGACTGGGAAAGAGTACAGCAAGGGTTCCTGCTTCTGTCCCCCACAGAGTGGCTTTCCACATCCTCAGTAATACTGGACTGCAACCTTACTTGCAGAGCAAGCTTCAGTGAACAGAGCAAGCTCTCTTGTGCCAGGAGGAGCCTGATACCCACTTCCTAGTAAAGCAACACTGGGTAATAGGTAGCTAATGATAACTAGCATCTGTTGAGTATTTATTATGCACCAAATCCACGTTAAGGGCTTTGAACAGCTTCTCTCATTCAGTCCCAATAATAACCCTCCTAGGTAGATAGTATCATGTTCCCCATTTTATAGAGGAGAAAAATTATGCCCAGACAGAATAAGTAAAATTGCAGAAGTCAAAGTGATAGTGTTAAAGCCATCATTTCAATCCACATCTTTCTGAGTTCGGTGGCCAAGTTTTTATGCTCCATTTATGGCCAGAGATCTTGTCACAACCAGGGCATACCCTACTCGAGGATAAGTGGAAGAAAGGCATGGGGTTTTCACGTATTTCATAGAATTAGGGGCTTAAATGCCTACTACAGGTTGGGCAATGAACTGATTATTCTTTATGAACTACTTCTGTTAAACCTTACAACACCTCTAAAAGGAAAGCTGTGTTTTCCTCATTTAATGAACAAGAAAACCCAGAGTACAGGAGACTAACTCACCCACACTTCCCTAAGTGGTAGGTATAGGAGATTGAATTAGCCCACACACTTCCCACTCTGACTTACTGGCACCACTTGTCCATGATCCCCTTATTAACCAATTACAGATTTATTATTACCCTCCTCCTAACCAGAAAAAAAAAATACTGTAATCCATACTCTCTTAAAACCCTACCCTTGAAGATTTTATATAGTGTGAGCATCAGAAATGACAGTACCAATTCACTGAGACATTGTCTTCAAATTACTTAAAAAGCAGTCACTTAAAAAAAGCAGTAAACCTGAAATATGTTAATTTATCATTTAAAGAGATGTGGATGACTGAATTCATTAGCAGATCTTTGATGCAGCTCTACATGGTTCATCTAGTTTGGAGAACTTTTTCCACAACATAAGCCTGACTTTCTATCTCTGGCCGCAGGGTAGGCTCTCTCCCTCTTGAGCATTAACGACCTCACTTGCAAAACCAAGTACGAGGATTTCAAGGGTCTCTTAATAGTCACTACATCTCTCATACCATCAACCAGTCCATCCCTACTAGGTCACCTACCGGGTTTCAGAAGAATTAGGTAACAAGTGCGTATGTCCACAAGTCGCTGGACATTGAACCCCTTCTAAACTCTTAAGACAAGGATGGAAGAGGGCAATGTGTGATAGAGTAGCATCTGAGCTAGCGGTGTTTCCAGAGAACGTACCACGGGCCTGCTCCGTCACAGGCACTGCAGTGGTACCTAAAGAATAATCCTGCTCTTTGTCCTCACAGAGCTGGCAGGGAGCTGAGACAGGGAGACACAAGACAAAACGGACTATCAGGTTCCACAAGCTTCACTCCTTCCAGCCTGGACGCTCTGGATGGTGGTGGCGAGACAGTAATATTCCTAGCAGGGGGAGGAGGAGTATGCAAATCATATATATCAAGAGGATGGCACGTGACCAGCAGAGAGTAGGGATCAGTGAGGTCCAGGATACGGCACAGGCGAGTAGGAGGGCACTGGTCCACTCTGCCACATCACCAGCAGGCCTGGAAGCCGGTAGTGATTCACAACTTCCCTCTCTTACCTCCCAGGGCTTTGTACGCCTTCACTTGATTGCAACTTCTACTTCTCTCCCTGTGGACTCTGTGCAAATTTCACCTGGTTCACCTGTATTCACCTTTAGCTTAACCTGCACCTCTTTCCCCGCTTCTTCCTGATACTCTGTCTCCATGAAAAGATACAGGACTCATACCCTACTCCCTTCAACACCTGTTACCTACATCTCAGGACTTGTCGCTGGTGTTAAAAAGTCGCTGTTTTCTTACCCGAGAGTAAGAAAGTGGAACCCAGGACCAGGTGCCATTGCGCTCTCTGTAGATTCTAGTACAATAACGGATAGTAGCAGGTGTTCTGTAACCATTTGTTTAGCAGAGGAATGAATGGACACAAACAGATACCATGTCTAGACCTGCACAAATCTTCCCTTAACATAAAGTATCTGGCTCAAATGTGGCATCAAATTCTGCTGTCCCATCTTGTGCCTGGTGTCATGAAATCTCTGGATAAGGAGCAGAGATATTTGTGGTGTCACTCTAAGGCCTTTCTACCATGGTATCAATTGCTTGTCCTACACACGGTGGGCACAGGGCATGTTGTGAGGCTTGGCTGACGCGCTCTCTTAATAAGAACACCCTCACTAGATATGGGTGTTAATGTGGATGTGATTCAGATGTTTATTCCGACGGTTGGCATAAATAAATGTGGAAAGAATTCAGGTCAGTCCAACTATTAGTAACAATATCTTTTTGCTCTCCTGGGAGCTGTTTCAGATTTTGGCTTCATCCCATCCCTACATAAAAAGAGTGGGATGGGACTGCAGCTTCTAGAATTACAACCATTTTGTCAACTTGTCATTTGACTCACTGTCTGGCTGGTGCCTCTCCCTCTGGGTCCGGAGACATTTTGCACAGGAAGAAAGCAATAAAGTGAACAGTCACAGGGCCGACAAATTCTCCAATCTTCAAAGTACCTTGTTCTGTCCCACAGTAGATACATATTTCTGGTAAGCACCTGGAGAGCCTCACATCTGTTACCTCCTGCACTGCTGGGAATCAAAGCATTTGCCCCCATGAGACGTTTTCTAAAGGCCCAAGGGCACTGGGCCATCTTATCCTCACTCCCTTGGCGAGCTTCCCTGACTACATGAAAATACCTGAAAAGGCTAACTTTGTCTGTTCCTTATAGCCTGAAAAATAAGAGTACGCTGAACCTTTAGGGATTTATATTTGGAAGAGGGAAATGAACTAGATACAGCTTATAAAAAGGCAAGAGAGTGACTCATTTATAAAATTATTTACAAGTTTGGGACTAAAATATATATATATATATATATATATATTTGGAGATGCTGAATATAAACTGGTCTTATTAATCATTTCTCAGCATATGTATCTTGCCTTGGTTATATTTTACTTTCCAAAGAAAACTGAGCAGGGGGTGGAGGGGGGCTCCATAGCAGGTGCTAAAAACTTACTCAATTAGCAGAGTAACCAGGATTTATCATCAATTAGTTAGAATTAGCACTAGGAATATTAACTAGAATTCTAGAAAACTGGAAGACAGAAGAACCCTATTTAGGTTTTAGCTTTACCATTTACTCATCATTTCCAAAACGTGGATATCATGCATAGCACTTCATAGGTTTGCTTTGAGGATCATATGTAAAAGAATTCTGTAATGTACTGTGCTTCTTAGTAGTAATTAAGATCTTTCCAGTTCCTCATCAAGATTGAAGGGCAAATGTCCATTGGGTTGCTTTTGCAGGAAAGAGTTAACAATAGGATTTCTGTGTAAATCTTTACCTTTATAGGGAAATCTCCATCAATTTTAAAAAATATTTATTTTTGAGAGAGAGAGCAAGCATCTTAAGCAGGCTCCATGCTCAGCCTGATGGGGGGGCCCGATCTCAAGACCCTGAGATCATGACCTGACCCAAAATCAAGAGTCCAATGCTTAACCAACTGAACCACCCAGACGCCCTGTCCATCAATTATTTCTTTAGGTTTCTTTTGGCTAAGACATTCTCAAATCCTAGGAGAAGGTAGAATACACACACTGTACTTGGTTAGTTTAGTACAGGCTCAAAAAATTGGAGTGTTGTCATTAGCAGATACTTAAGAAGCATCTAATTCTAGGGGCGCCTGGGTGGCGCAGTCGGTTAAGCGTCCGACTTCAGCCAGGTCACGATCTCGCGGTCCGTGAGGTCGAGCCCCGCGTCGGGCTCTGGGCTGATGGCTCATAGCCTGGAGACTGTTTCCGATTCTGTGTCTCCCTCTCTCTCTGCCCCTCCCCCGTTCATGCTCTGTCTCTCTCTGTCCCAAAAATAAATAAACGTTGGAAAAAAAAAAAAAAAAAGAAGCATCTAATTCTAATCCAACCTCATTGATGGGGAAAGGGAGGCAGAGAAAGGCTGAATAAGTCCTTTAAAGAGGACACAGAGAATCCCAGAACCAGGTTTGGATCCAAGAGCTCCTGACTTCCACGGTGTTCCAGATCTGCAGCGCCCCATGGGCAACAAAACCTTCCTTGTCAGCTTTCCACATGAAGCCAGCATCTGAGACCACAAAAGCATCCTTCTCAAAAAAGTGTGGAATTGCTGTGGAAGCTGTGTCTGGCGGCTGAGGGTGGTGCCTGACTGTTCCCTGCAGGGTCCCTTCTCTGTACCTCCACAATGGGCAGACAGGACGTGTGTCCCTTCCCTGAAGCCCAACATGGCTTCCTTCCCTCTCCAACTCCTAGAGCATCTGAACAGGTCACCTCAGCTTCACGGATAGTGCCGGTCTTATTAAGATCCCAGGCAGAAAATCAAGGAAGAAAGATCCAGATTATGAAACGTCTAGTTCCAGTAGGTATCAGAGAAAAGAAGAGATGTGTTCTTTCAGCTTATTTGGCCTTGAAGCAGCCATTCCCCAAGACAGAGCCACGCATACCCATGGGCATTCTGGAATGGGTTAATCTCTCAGCCCCTTCACATCTGAGGCTGGAAACCTCTCCTTGTCCAAAAACACGACATATTTCCACAAAATCCTTTGGTGCAGGGTAAGCTCAATTTAAACAAACCCAAATAATCCCAGAATACACGACTGCTGACACATCTGTTGCAGCATTTGTCCATCTGGAAAAGGATTCTGTAGTGCTCTAATGCTAACGGGGAGGATTTGGAAAGGGAGAGAAAGCCTCCTCGGCCTGCACCTCCCCCCACCTTCTCCCTTCTGGAACTCCTCCTCGGGAAATAAAATAAAGTCAGTCTCATTACACAAAACAACAACAAGATCTCTCTCAAGTCATAAAGCATGAAGAAGACTGGAAAAAGAGTATAAACATAACGGTAACTTTTTAAATATGAAATTGTCAAATCGGTTTCCATACTACACCCAGTGCTCATCCCAACAGGTGCCCTCCTCAATACCCCTCACCCACCCTTCCCTCCCTCCCACCCCCCCATCGACCCTCAGTTTGTTCTCAGTTTTTAACAGTTGCTTCTGTTTGGCTCAGAGTGGTATTAAGAGCACCTACACTTGGAAAGCCTGGGGCCATTTCCTTCCTGGTTTAACCCCTGTTTAAGGCCTGGGACTTGCTTAGAAAGAAGTAGTAGGAGGCCTCTACCATGGAGATAATTAATTGCCTCGCAGCCAACCTCAAGTGAGAGACACACGAAGGGTGAAGGGAGCTCTCACTTGAAACTGGCCCCATGAGGTCTCAGCCGTGCCCCTCAGTGGAATTTTCTGCCAAGACTCTCAGTGAAGGCGAACAAATTATTTCCCCTCGCTACTTTAGATTGCTCTGGTCTATTTAGCTCTTTCAGAGTGGATCGGAAAAGCACAGGATTCTTCTAGACTCCATTTACCATGCTTAGGGAGAATCCCGTCAGGCTGGACATTCACGTCACATGGTGAGAAAAGACATTCTTGGTACAGGCAGCACACACCCAAAGAGTGTGATCCAATTCCACACTGTCTCTGGGAAAAGCACAACATTAACTGGCTGAGGTCTCCTCTTTCAGTCCAAGGACAACCACAAGAGATGGATAATGTATTTGACCTTCTGCAGAGGCACCTGATTCTGGGAGATAGGCGACACTTTCCTTCGGGACTTGCTGCGCCTTTTTAGAAGTGTGTGTGTGTGTGTGTGTGTGTGTGTGTGTGTGTGTGTATCGTTTTCTACATTTCAAGTATTCTATTGCCAGTTTGAGTCCTCTTGGCAGAACCTTCAAGTGTTCTCAGGAACAGATGCCTGGAGGAGAAGGGATGCTGGTTCTGAAACAGAGCAATGCACAGAGTTGGGGAAGCAGCTGCTCTGCTATAGTCACTGTGTATACAACTTCCCCCAAAGTGTTTAGGAAACAGATCATTCTGGAGCCTATACCACCTATTCAAAATTCAGGCCCTTTCAGTTCTGCCCATACTTGTTTTCCTGCGCTGTTTGTTTCCTGCCAGGAGTTTTAGCAATATGTTTACGGTGTGTGTGTGTGTGTGTGTGTGTGTGTGTGTGTGCGCACACGCACGCGCGGGTGCGTATTTCCCTCTCCAGCCTGGCTGAATTATCCCCAAGTGACTCTTAATCCTCAACCGTAATTCCCAGTGATTGCACTGACATGATGATAACGGGGGAGCCTTTCTCCTCCCGCCCCTCCTCACTCCCTCCTCCCTTGTTGCTAAGCTCAGCGGAGGATGCTCTAGGGAGCTGTTTATTTAAAAGAGGAAGTTCAACAGCAGGGTCACCAGGCTCTTCAATGGAGAAAGGCTGCCCCGGGTTAGGAGGAGAGCTGGCAGTCACCAACTGTTCCATCTCTCCTCAGACCAGGTCTCTCCACCACAACATGAATGGCACAGTGTGCAGACATTGGTCGCAAGTCACCACTCTGTTTAAGGCCCTTGGCCTCTTTGTCATCTACCTAAACTGGCACTGTCTTGGACGCTGGCCTGGGAATCAGACCACCAGGTCCCCACCCCCAGGCTTCATGTTGGGCAAGTCACTTGCCCTCAATTTCCAGAACCATAAAAAGGTACTAGATGGAGCTAACTGGCTGGCGAATCAAGCAGTGCTTCTTGAACTTTCATAGGCAGGACCATCAGCATGAGACCTGCTTAGATCAGATTCCTGGACCCACCTGCCAAGATTCTGATTAGTAGCCTGGCCACAGGGCCCGAGACTTTGCATTTCTAAAAAGCTGGTGATGCCGAAGCCGCATGTCTGAGGACCATGCATCTTCCCCTCCAAACATCCCACTGCTGTATCCCCAAACTGGTCACGTGAGAAGTCACAACTGTCTGGCTCTGACCTTATGAAGAATTCCACAAAGTACTCCCCGCTAGATGGGTCACAGGCCTCTCCTACAATTACACAGTTTTTCTCTTGCCCCCAACTTCTGCTCGCTAATTTGCAAAGCTACGCAGCCAAGACCTGGGTGGGGAGGGCTACAGGCTTAACGTTAAGCTGTCAGCAGCTGCTACACTGGTGAGGACGTCTTGAAAACCACTTGAAACTACAAGGTAGAAACACTGCTTTGAAATAAACAAATAAGGAGTAAGAATAATTTATATAGGCTCCACTTGCTTGGGCTGTTATCCTGGGTCACGGTTTCGCCAACCGCCTCAGTCACCCAGAATAGTGCAATGCAAATTGGGTCGTCTCACATACCGTTTGGAGAGGCATAAAAAATAACCTCAAACAAAGAGAAAAACAAGTATGATAAGGTATACTCTCACTTATTTCCCTTGCGCTGAGCTCTGTAATCCTTTCCAAACTGTGAAACCAGAAACCCTCCTGCCATTCGGAAATCTGACCGTCACCCGTAAGATATTTGCAAGTTCCAGCATACGTCCATTCTTAAAGGTTCTATGGCCTGGTGTGAAATGGAGAAAGCCCTGTGTCAGTGATGCTGACATTAGGTTTCAGAAAGGAATTCTGATTCTAAGCTCTTGCTTTCTGACACCTATATATTTCTGCCCATCTGAAATTCTACTTATTTCAATGCAACGGTTCATGCTCATATGGTTTTAGAAGGGAATTTAGAGAAAAGAATACAGAGTAATGCCACCCTCTCCTCTTAAAACTTTTGCTGTAACAAGTCACTGTTACTGGAGATGCATTAAATGCATTCGATGAACTAAAATCACATAAGTATTAAGAATCACTGTGCTATCATAAAGAACATATTTTGATTTAAAGTTTTATGTTTTAACTTAAAATCTAATTTGGCCACTTTAGACACTGCCAAATAGAACGGGAGCCAGAGGAAAGGTCCATTTGCAAAAGGTCTAAATTTTTTTTTTTTCCTAAATCTCCCAATACCTTCTGGAAAAATGTATTATTTGCTTGAACCAGAGGTTAGCAAACTATAGCCCATTGCCTATTTCTGTCAATACAATTTTAGTGGAACACAACTCCACTCATTTGTTGCTGTATTCTCTACCTTCACCTTACAGTGGCAGAGAGGAGTGGTTATTACAGACAACCCAGGACCCACAAAGGCAAAAATATTTACTATCTAGCTCTGAACAGAAAAATTCTGCTAACCCCTGGTTTAAACAATAAGAAGGAGATAATGACAGCAATTTAAACCTCGAGATGCGTCATGTAACACATACACTCCAACCTTGTAAATTAATTAGAAAGCTGTTACATCAAAAACCCTATCAGCCAGTACCAGCATCTATCCCCTTTTCCTGGCTCTCAGTAGTGTCCTCAAATGTAAAGTCATAATGCTTTACAATTTACTTAGCTATTTAACAAACTTTTGAGGGCCTAGTCTAACCAGGATGCTAAAAATCAATTTAAGTACTGAAAATTTATACACACCCGTATTCACCAAAACATAAAAGCAGAGCCACACTCATCACGATTTTCTGCATGTGATTTGAGTCATATAAAAACAACATATGAGAAAGGGAGCGAATTGGGTTTTTAGAAGCCATAAGTCTGCAGTTGGCAGATAAAATGCCATCTCAGATAATCACATCTGATTGTCACTAATGTTAATATATGTCGATAACAGTCGAGCAGTGCGCACCAGAGGTTAGCTTTACTGCTCATATGCAGATGTTTGCAATACTGAATCTTTGCCATAACCCTGTGGGAATGGCATTCTTTATGTGTTCTTCAGTGAATTTATGGCCAGGGAGCCATAAATGTTATAGTTCCTCAAACCTTTTGCTTGTGGAGATTTTCACAGTGCTTGGAAAGCAGGAAGGCACAGATGTCTTCTGTTAGCAGGCCGTTTCTAGACCTGCTCGAGTACACAGGCTATGGGCCCCCCTCAAGTTCAGGTTACCTGTATCATCAGTGCCATATAGGTTTCAAATATCCCGCTATCGACTTGGTTCCATTCACATTTAGAGAGTTGGCAAGGCCTAGCGTAGCAAGTTCTGCAGGGCCACAAGTTCTCAGGGTTAGGCCCTGAGACAGGCCCCTGACCTTCAGGCACGCACATCCTGGCCAGAGGGACAGGTCCTACACACAACAGGACATAGTAAGTGCTGTAACAGAGCTGTGCAGAGTGCCACAAGAGAGCAGCAGGGGTGAAGAGGAGGGTTCATAGAAGAAGCTTGGCTGCAGAAGGTCATGTCTGAGCCAAGACTTGAAAGATCAGTACAAGGAAACTAAGCAAAGCAATCTACGTGTGTATGCGTGTGTGTTCATGAGTCTGTGTACACATATGTGTCGTTCACGCGAGAAAAGCATGAACAAATCCACACTTCCAAGGGCCAGGACAATTTGTTCTACAATGTCCACCTAGTTTAGTACAGGTCAAGCTTCATGTGACAGGCGTTGAGGGACACACCCGTACAGTGTGTTAAGAGTACAGGCTTGGGAAGGGGTTGGAGTTTAGTTCAAGTGTAACGTATCATTGACTAGCAGTGTTACCTTGGGTAATTTCCAGAATCTCCACAACCTTCGGAGTACTCGTTAGTAATACACACCTCAGAGGTCGGTTTGAGAATCAAGGGAGGTAATGGCTGGGTGCTGAGACCAAGGGGGCTAGTAAACTGAAGAAGAACAAAGCCACCAGGAAGGAAATACACCCACGATCAACAGCAAGAGAAACGTTTCTTTCTTTTTTCAAAGCATTCTTTCAGAAGCATCTTCCCTCAGCAGTGAATAATGACGGAAGGAGTCACTTAAGAGAGCAACTCAAAGGCTCAGCAACACTGCTCACATCTCCTGTCTCCCTGTGTCATCATCAAGCCAATGAAAGAAATGCTCTCAGGGAGATGATGAATCACAAACACAATGGACACCATTCAAAATGGCAGCCTCATGAGCACCTTCACAATGTCAGCCCAATACAAGCTCTACTGGCGTCCTGTGTCCCCAGGACCGTTGGGGGTGTCAGACTTCCCCTCGAGTAACACAAAATCTGCCTCTGACTCGCCATGAGCTACATGACAGACGCAAAGTTTCTTTCAAGAGAAATCAATCGGCACCTCAAGCATAACAGAAGGAATTAATTTAGAATATTCTGTTAACATGGGCTTTTGTGGCTCCTCCTAGGGAGGATACAAAGCCCCTCATGATTAGGAGCAAATGTCTGTGATCTGGGAAGAAGTCAGAGATGAGTGGCTACTCTTCACCAGGGCCCTCCTTAATTCTGTAGGAGAAAGAATTCCATAGAAAAATACAGGTCTTGCTAACTTGGGGTATCATCCCGTTTCATGAAGCGATGGCTTTGTTCATGATTTTTCTTACATGAACACACACACACACACACACACACACACACACACACACACACGGAAAAAGGAATCATCACATATGCTAGCTGAGACCCCTATCTCTTATAAACATGGTGCACCATGGAAGACTCCAGAGCAGCCACAAATGGCTAAGATCCCTCTACTCAAAGTCTCCTGAAAAATTTCAGAGGTAGTGTTTTTTGTGGCAGATAGTAGACTCATCCAGCATCAACAAAACCATTACTGCAGGCTACGGGTCCCTGGTGGTGGGAATGGTTTGCTGGGTTCCTGTGCATCCCACTAGCACACAAGCAGCGGGCTCCAACTATGCCAATGCAGAAGCAACCACACTGTCGGCTTTCCAAAACTTAATGGTTACAAAAAAAATAAATAAAAATCCCCATATCTACGCCTATGACGACCACTCTGAGGACGGATACAAATAAAGAAAGCTACAGAAGGACAATCCATAACTATACGGTCTGGGGGCTGGTTTTCATTTCAGTTCTAGCCCCTGCTTCTAACTTTCAAAGCACCAAATGGGGCAAGCCCATGGTCTTCTCTGAAGGCACTCTTCCCCCTAGAGGAAACTCCCCATTCTTGACCTTTAGTAGGGGAGAGAAGGACAAAGGAGCTGTGTAGAATGAGGCACAGCGGAAAGAGCTCCAGACATGAGCCTGGGTTCTGGGAACAACCCTTTCACCAACTGCCAGGTGATGCTAGTGGAATCATTTTTAGGAACTTCTGTTTTTCAGGTGGATCTCTAAGGGTTTTGGACTACCTAGACGATTCTAAAGCTTCCTTCCAGCTCCAAGTTTGTTCTAGGATACTGAGTGAAAATAACCCATATCAAGCTGTCCTCGTGTAGATGTGAATGGGGCAGTTGCCAAGAGTAGGTCATTTGAAGTCTCTGAAAAAACACCTAACCCTCCATTGGGAATCCCTGAAAATCTTGCCAACTAGCGACTCTTGGATGAAGGATGGAAAGCTGCTAAGGCATACTCATTGTGTAATCCTGCAAAGTGTGACCATTAACTCATTACTAGCCATTTAGTCATCTACGTAAATTAAGCTACCAGTAAGTCAGCCAAAGGTTAGGTAATTTTTGTTGGGGGCAGAACAGATCTTAAATCTCTAGCCCAAGAAGATGACAACAGCCACAATCCATCTAAGTGGGGATGACTATGGAGCCCTAGACAAGATGGGACAGGAGTCAAGCTATTTAAGTAATGAGAAACCCAAATCTCTCCCTGTGAGACAGCAATCGCTGGCCTCCTGCTCATTGTGATCTCCTACTGTAATTCTTCTCTGATATCCTTTGTCACCCTCACTCTGTCCCACCCCCCTAAATTCACTGCCTCGAGAGTCATTTTTGAGTTTCAGAAGAGCCACCAACAGGATCTGAAAACCTCATGATATCATCCTGTCACTCCTATTACCTAAAACGGTCCACTGTTCCATTTACGCAGGCTTTTCTTCAGCAGATTTACAAGGTAACAAAACATCTGCTTCAGAAGCAGATGTTTATGCCAGAATTCTCCTCTGCTCATTAATGCTTTTCCGGTTAACATCTAACTATCTCACTCATTAGTTCTTAATAATACTTTTTGTATCCCAGCCATGCCAAATACGCGCTCTTTAGAGCTCTGTATTATTGTTGCTTCTGTTGCTGTTGAATTACGCTGCTGAATAAAGGGAAAGTAAAAATAAGCCTCTCTAAGAAGGCTGCTATGTGTCAGAGCTCTATCTTTGTGAACTGAACAAGCTGAAATCAATTAAAAGTGTGTGTTTAGAGAATGCATCTCAGCTGTCTAATTGCACCACCTCTGCTTTAGGGCCAAAGTTTGACTCCCTGCCAAATTGCCATCAAAATGGGCGGCCGTTAGCACCACCACAACTACCACTGCCTGAGCCTGATTCAAGGGCTTGTTGAATGAAGGAGGCCCAGGGCTCTTGGGCTCTCCAAGCACAAAGACTCCCTCTGCCCAGGGGCAGGCCTCCCTATGGTGTTCCAACAAAGGATACCACAAAGCCCTCTGGGAGGTTCGGGAGGACTGTGAAATTTAGCCCCACCTAGCTTCTTCAGTCAGATAGCCTTAAAACTGAGTACTGGAAGGGTGCCTGGGTGGCTCAGTTATTAAGCCACTGACTCTCGTTTTCAGCTCAGATCTTCCAGCCCCATGTTGGACTCTGGTCTGACAGCATGGAGCCTGCCTGGGATTCTCTCCCTCTCTTTCTCTGCCCCTCCCCTCCTCTTGCCCATGCACTCATGCACGCATCATCTCTCTAAATAAATAAACTTAAAAAAAAAAAAACAACACAAACTTTTGAAAACATTCCCTCGATGTTCTCTACTGATCCACAAGCTACTTCATATGAAAAAAACATCAGGAAAAGCAGAGTCAACATACCCTCGCTCAGTGTCTAATGCTATCTTGGACTGCTGAGGACCAGTACCCAGCCATTATTAGAAACGTAACCACTGTTTCTAAGGATCCATACTCATTAGAAAAAAAAAAAAAAAAAGACTCAAAGTCAGGTTCAGTTTTCTTGACTTGTAATATAATGACACATGGTAACATTTTCTTTGATTCACATTTTAAAAAGACTTCTAACCACTTAATGGTGGTCCCCAAACTGGCTTTTACGTTTTAAGAAGCCAATACCATCATCGAACAATAGAAAAATACCAAGATAGAAATAAGACTAAATTCAGTCTATATGGTAAGGGAAAAGGCAACCCTCCAGGGAACGTGGACAATACACGATGTATTGTTTGGGATCAGGACAAAGAATGCTTAATAAGTCATCGACAATAGTTTCCATGGTTACGATATACAGTCACCTATAGTGTTTAGCTCAGTGTGACCGTCCTTCAGGGAAGAAGTTATCAAATGTGTTGGTGATAAGCAAACATGAAACTCACTTTAAGTTAAAGGTTGACAGACTGTCCAAAAAGAAAAAAAAAGTTAAATGAAATTGAAATTTAAATCAAATCAAGCAAACTTTTAGTCTCTAGACCTTTGGTAGCCAACATCTCTTAGTCCCAATGAACTCCAGTCCAGCTTCGTAATATGCTGTTCTTTTTATAAGAGGCTCTTCCCTTTCTGCCAAAGCGGCTGCTTTTCAGCAAAATTACTTGGCTAACACTGCTTTATGAAGTATAGATCAGATACGCTACTCTGGAATCTAAACCCACAAAGAATATGCCCCATAACACTACATAATAATGAAACACAGAAATACTGCATTATTGCTGCCAAAAGAAATGAAAAAAAATATGAATGAAAATGATCTCTGGGTGTGTCTTCCATGAGATTTCACTTAAACAGCATTCTCCAGCTACTTAAATCTCTACCATCAGAGGAGCTTACATATTGCCAAGTGAAAAAGGACACATTTTAGGTGGAATTTCGAATGTCACCAACCGCCCTGGGAGGTGCTGGCACCGCGTACAGAATGGTGAGTACTAACCACAGTCAAAACCTCCTTCCCCTCCAGTCAACAGATACCATCTGAGGTTTGCAATCAGTGTGCTAAGGGAATTCAAACTAGAGATTCAGGGGCTTCTCCAGAGCTCCTCCCTCCAGATAAACTCCAGAGGAGGTTAATGCACTGTGCGGGTGAATGAAGTGTGTGCAGACCTACGGGGACGATTACCCCCCAGCTCCCAGATCCACCCCTTTCACTTGCTGTGGACACTGCTGCTTAATTCTGTTAGAGCCTTCCTAAAGACGTACTACTCTTGTTACTTTCTTTGACTCCCTCGTTAGACTAATGACTGACAGCTCTCTCACGTGACTCAGGTCATAGTATTTACTTGATCATCTCACCAAGGGATAAGTGAACATGAAAAGGCAATGTTCTTCTAGGTGTGATAGGTTCCTTAAATTCCCACTAGATAGAAAAGCTTCCCTTCCTGTGACTGGGTTCTTTCAGTATGAATACAAGAGGTGCCATTAGAGACCAACGTGGACCGAGAGCTTCCCCAAACACAACTTAAGGTATGGCACTACTTGTGCGTCACATATGGGTCTGCCGAGGACATGAGTCAACCAAATGATGTAGGCACAAAGCCACATGGCAGATTATCTGCACACTATCCGCGAAGCCTGGAGACACAGGCAAACCATACATTCCTCCCTCTACCAGCAAGCTGAGCTGTTGATATTTTTTTTATTCTTATGCTCAGAGCTTACCTCAATCGTGGGGATGTCGACATCCCATCTGGGAGAGTGCATCACACATACGAAATCCCATGACACGGTGGTGACGACAGGTGGGTCAACAATAAGGCAGAGCGCTCATCTGGACTTGGGGCTTTTCTAGAGTGAAGTACTTTCACATCAACCTCCGGGAGGTAGTGGTCGTAGCAAAACTGTTCACATCAGGACTGAAAACTTGACAGCCATCTCTGAAGCTAACCAACTCAGAAGGCAACGATCTTTCTTTGGCTCCATCACGTCCACAAGTAGTTTATGTCCTGTTATCCTTCACTCACAGTCGACAGAGATGCAGAGCTCCATGAAATGGGGTTTGAGCAGGGAGGCACTAAATCAAAGGGAAACCATGTCTATCACACTCCCAGGGCCACAGAGGACAGAAATTATTTCAGGAGGAGAACAACGAACTTCCCTGGCTCCAGTGCCAAGTCCTGTGAAGCAGGTGGCCCGATATCCTCACCACCATTCAGCATGGCCCAGGACTATGCCTCTCACATGTAGGACTTGGGCACAGGAGAAAGCCGCATGCTGATGAACTTTGCAGGTCATGGTGTAATATTCATTGAAAAGACCTATCCTTTCCTCCTAAGGATAAATGATCAAGAGACACGCATTGCTATTGCTTTAGGGGAAAACAAAAACACTGAGGTTTCTGCAAATCCCAAGGCGATCTCAAAATATTGAGAATTATTGCCCCCACAAAGACCTATAGATTTATGGGGCAAAATTCACCCTACAGTTACAGGAAGGAAGAGCTAGACCATTAAATGACCTCTGAGTGGTATTTTCCTTTTACCCACTCTAATCAAATATGCCTACAAGATAGAAAGCATGTAGCAGATATTTCAGTGGTTGGCGGCTGATCTATTTTTAACAGTCACCAGTACAGGGCCCAAGCCTTTTCTCTGCCCCATCCGCAGATGATGTCCGTCTACTAGAGACAGGACAACCCGGGAATGCAGCTCACGTTCTCGGGAAAAGAGCCTCCACTGCAGTCATACCAGCTCTCTGAACCAAGATGTGCCCAAGCCCATAAAACACATCAAGCACAGTATATGCTATGACTCTCGAAGGAAGTCGAAGGTGAGTGAGACAAGTGACTAGCCTCTGGGATCTCAGACTCCAGTGGGAAAGAGGAGGCTACCATTTAAATATGGACAACTATTTAAATTTTTTTTCATGTTTATTTTGAAAGAGAGAGACAGAGTCCAGGAGCAAGCAGGGGAGGGGCAGACAGACAGGGAAATAGAGAATGCCAAGCAGGTTCCGCACTGTCAGGCCAGAGGCTGACGTGGGGCTCAATCTCACGTCCTGTGAGATCATCATCTGAGCCGAAATCAAGAATTGGATGCTTCATCGACTGAGCCACAAACAACTATTTTTAAAAGTGGAAAGAAATAATGTCATAAAGAGGAGGGTAAGTTATTTCCAGCCCAAACAGAAAAGACCAGGAAGTAAAAGGAAATATTTTTTGGACAGCTAGTAGATATCTGGGGCTGGGGATACAATGCTGGTGTGAGCTGATCTGACTGTAGTGAAGGCTCCTTTTCCAAGAATGTGACCTGCATTCCTGGTTTCTTCTAGCTCCAGGAGATGGACATCATCTGGGGATGGACCAAATGCTGGGGATACAATGACCAGTATGACCCAGTTGATACCCTCCAAGGGCAGCGTCCAATGATAGACAACCAGCTACCATAATCTTGATGATGGAGAATGGATCAATAGATGTGCACAGAACGTCCAAAACCAGGAAAAGGTGCTCCTTTGCTTACGTGAAGAATTCACAGGAGGTGCTATGTGAGCCGGTTATGGAATGGTAAGCCCCTCTATCTCCACGCACAGGATTCAGGCAGAAATGTTGGAATCATATGGGATATTCCATATCCCATGGAATTCTGGAATTCAGGGCCCAGCACAACACCTGAACCATTACAGGCATTCAAGAAAGGTTACTGAATGAAGCAGAGAATTCAGGGCATGGATGGACAGCTTGTTCTTTGGGCATCAAGCTATGATCAGAGGAGTCAATGGTCAGATCCTCATTGCCAGAGGATTTTTTTCCAGTAGCCTGCAGAGGGGGACTGAACTGGCTTGTCCCGGGATCCATCAGAAGCCCGGTAGGAGAATAACTGCACATGTCTGAAGGGCAGGGAAAACTAGGATGTGCAGAGATAATCACATGGGGCAGTTTCCAGGAAGCATCTATTATTAGAGTAATTTGTTTATCAAAAGATACTATTATAAATATTTTTTAAGTGAGAACACTTTTTAAAGGCTTATTTTCTGGAAAGTGTTTTTAATAAAATGTACTAATGATTTTAAAGGAAGCCATATGCAAAACCACTAATAAAAAGACTGCAAACAACGAAGCAAGGTCAATGGCTACCTGTCTGAGAAATCCTGGCAACTGTGTAAATATCAACCCAGTCTGAGGGCTGGGCCCGGGTGACAAATGCATTTTCCAATTTCATGGAGAAAAAGATAAGACTGTGTCAAGGCTGTGCAAGGATACAAAATCCCAGAGTGCGTGAACTAGAGGTTTTAAACACTTTTTTTTTTTTTTTTTTTTTTTTAAGCAGCAGAACCCTTTTCTTGTATCTTATGCAAAATCTTGCAGGCAAATCAGGTAACAAATAAGGATGCTTGTTTCAACAGAGTGTCAGGGGCTTGGAGACCCAGGGTCCGTTATTTTCTGTACCCTCCTTATCCGCTGGAGGCAGCCCTGAGAGGCCATGAACACCCAGCAGTACCCTGGGACACAAAGTATTCTCCTTAAGTCAGGCAAACTTCCACCTTTCACATCAAAGACCTGGTCCTCAGAGTAAGGAGATATACCCCAAAGGCATCTGGATTGTTCCTGTTGCTTATTTTACAATAACCAGAAGGTTTGGAATTAGGAGTCACAAACCACAAAGAAAAAGCCCAAAAATTCAACGCCAACTATGAGAAGTTAAAGCAGCAAAGATCGGCTCTTCCGGACGAGTGCCAGAGCTGAGATTCTGCAGATGAGAAAGGAAGTCTAGTGGGCAGCATCCCGCCCAGGCCCCGCGTGGGGGCAAGTCTGCGGCAGAGCCAAGTCCAAAGGCTCCCGAGGCTTCTACGTGGCTCTGGGGAGTGGCTGTGTATACCAGTGTCCCTTCTGGAGCTGCAGCCTTCTGGGGAAAAATCAGAATTGGGCACATTCCGTATTTAGCACTCCGGTGTAAGTGCATAAAGCAATGCAGTGTGGGGTAAATCCAAGGACATTTTGTTCTTTAGCAGAGACTGACAAGCTCATTTAGTAGCAACAATTCACAGTCCACAAGAAAATGCTGAATCTCACTTACAGGCATAGAGAAATTCAGGCAAAGACAGCCAAATAGCACCAGTAGCTATTTTAGACGTGCATATTTTAAAACCATAAATCTTTATTTTTCTTAACAAAATTATCTGTTGCCACAAAGGCCTCCTTGCGAGGTTATAATCCCCATTTCAGAGATGGAGAAACTGACATGGGCAGGCACGCAGGGACAAGGGGAGAGCCGAATCTTCCTTACACACAGCAGCCTGCGAGCTCACACAAAGAGCTTCCACAGTCAGCAAAACGCAGCCTCCAGTGCCTAGGGAAGGCAGTTCGGAGTCATTAAAAACCAGTCCTGTCCCATCCCAAAAGGACATCTGGATAAATAGGCACTGGGGAGACATGACTAGCAGGCTTACCTGAGGAATTTAATCCAAGGTTGCTTTAAATTCACAGTACTTATGCCCTGGTCTGCGGTTTCCTTGCTGATGGAGTAGCAATTCTATAAGCACTTCACAGGAGAATTTACCTCACATGTCTTTCTCTCAAACCCTTTCCAGGAAATAAAAATTAAACCCACTAACTGTATAAACCACCCCATCTAAACAGTCTTCTCCCATTCTTTCTGAATTTCTTTTCCTGATCCCTTTTTAAATGGATTTCACACTCTAAAGGTTGCCAAGCTGACATCCTTGGGGACCAATCCTATCCATTTATGTGCAGAATCCACAAAAGATGCTCGGCCCTTCTGCACGGTCTCCACACAGAGGGAGAGGAGGGCGGGAGTGGGGGAGAGAGCAAGAAAGATGTTGCCCACTGCAAGGTCACCAGGACTCAGGGGCTGTCCACTGGAAAGCACAGCTTACTGGAAGAGCAACTCTACACTCAGACTGGCTTATTAGCAAGGCTGCTGTGACAGAGCAGGGAACTCTTCTCCAAAACAGCTCATTATGCTGTGGCTTTGAATATGCAGCATGTCTTGCATATTTGCATTAAATGCAGCGGAGTGAGAAAGGGCTCAGGAAACACGCCCAACTCATTCTTACTCAGGTTTCTTTCAAGTCCCTTCACGTGGCACAAAGGCCTTTGCAGATTGGTCCTGGCCTACAGCTGCTGCCCCATCTTTTCCTCTTTTCCGTCTCTCAACATCCTACATGCTGGCCACTCCATTTTCAGTGCTTTGCTCTGTTCCAGAAGGCCCTTCTCGACACCCTCACCCCCACCCCCCAGCCCACCTTCAAGCCCAGCCCTCGTTAACAGAGCCCTTTCTGACACCCACCTGCCCACCTGATCATTGTCACTTGGTAACCACGACACCTGACGCCTCGTACAGCTCTGGAGTCTAGCTTTCATTACAGTGGATTGTTAGGTAGGTAGAGCCAACTGTCCCAATCAGGCTACGAGCTCCCTGACAGCACAGGCAATACCTAATTGGTTTTTGTGTGGTCTGGCAAACTATGGAAGCCAAGCGCCAGACACACAGTAGGTAGTCAAGACGTGTTAATAACGGGTAAGGTGCTCATACTCTGACTGAGCTGACCACACCATTTGGGTGGTAGCAAGATGTGCCAAGAGTTCACTGCAAAGAGTAAGAAACTGGAAACAGTATCAACAGATCTCAAAGGAGGAACATGTCAATAACATGCCACATTAGGGAAGATTACGCAATCAGTAATAAAAAGAAACACATCTGTAGGTACTGACATGGACGAAGGGAAACGTACTATCAGGTGAGACATTCTTGGAGAATAAACAAGGAATTATGCGTAACAATTACCTCTGAGGGAGGTTAGTAAGAGGGATAGGAGAGAGGCTGATTTTAATTTTCTTTTTTTTTTTTTTTTTTAACTTCATGTACTTTCTTAATGGGTTGAATTTTTGTAATTATGCATTACATTTAGAATTTTAAAAATGAGTAAAATGCCCTCCTTGGAACTGGAATTCAATTCTAAAGGTTTCCAGGTTCACAATCCTCTCGATCCAATCCATCTAGTAAATGAAACCATCTATCATGGACCCATTAAGTTCCTCGGCAAGTCCGAACAAATACAAGAATGAAACCATTTTGTGGGTGCGTATGGTACGTTCCCCGTTGTGCTCTCAGATCAGCTTCTCTCCCGTGCAGTGCTTTGGGCAACTATTCCCTGCTAGCTTCCTATCCAGATTTGAGTGGTTTCAACTCGATAAATATTTATTGGGCATCTCCCATGCAGAAGGCACCTGTGCATGGCAACGGATGCAAAAGAAAACGTGAACAACATAAGGCCCTGGCATCCCAAGGCTCCCACTTTACCAGGGGGACAAACACCAAGAATTTTAAACAAGGCAGAATGTGGGAAGTACTATAAAAAGGCCAACAGGAAGGGCAATGTTATAAACGGGAAGCCGGGAGGATCTTGTGGTGAAGGAAGGCCGGGGCAGGGTCCAGAAAGATGGGCAAGACTGATAAGTGGGGAGTCACGGGGAGCAAATGAGACAGGCGTCTGCCCCCTCCTGTGTGCTGTTCGGACACACTGGAGCTGCAGCTTAATGTCTGGACTTGGAGAGACTTTCTGCATGCAAAGTAAATAAAAGGAACGGCCACAGAACAGGAATAAAATCCAAACCCTTTCCACTAAATCCTAAGGCCCACTTGTCCCACCTTTCTCGGACCTCACTGCTGACCACCAGCTCCCATGCCCTCGCGGCGGCCGCCTAGACCAGCTCGCTGAGATATCCCACTCCCGGTCTTCCCCCTCTGCCCTGACAGTCGACTCCTTCAGCAAGGTCTGTGTCTCCTCCTTTACATTTTATCCTCAGTGCCTAGCACACAGGCAGTGCATGAAGACAAGCACCATAAACATCTTTGGAATAAATAGATCAAATACAGTTCTAAAGTAGAAAAGACCCAAGAGAAGTAGAAGGTCTCCTTGTGCAACTCACTTGGATTTTTTTTTAACTCTGAATAAATCTATCTGGGCTATCCATCACTTGACTTGCCCTCAACCGCAAGGACTTGAACAAGTGTCAAGGTTGGTGCCCTTGCCTGGTACCGTTGTGGCTTTGGATGAAGTGATCGCCGCAGTCCACATAAAAAGCCTCAGCATTTTAATTCTTACTTCGCAGCTGAGAGGAGGATCCTCAAGGCAAACGACCCTCTAGGCAGTCACAAAGTCCGTAACTGTAGGAACTAAGACTTGAACCCAAGTCCTCTGCCTCGTCTAAACCCTATTTGCTTCCACTAAGCCCCCACGGAAACACTGCGGGCTCGGACGAGAAGTGTTGCTGCTATGCTTGAAAGCTGTAAAGGGTTGCCAGTCTCCACGGATCTAAAAAAGACCAGCCGTGAAATGTATCAACAAGGGGATATGGTGGGATCTGAGGATCAAATCTCCCCCCAAAACAGCAAATACTAAGCAAGTTTTCACAATTACTCCTCATGTGTTTGGCTTTTAAGTGAACCTAACTCCTCCTGATTACCGTTATTGGAATGTCTACGCTTTTCCAAATAATAAGTACCACTTAGGAGCAATTGTTATTTTAACTGCGAATTAAGATCATAAGTCTTTTGTTTAAAATGCAATCGTGTGTTCTACTGAACACTTCCAAAGGTGCAGGACTATAATTCCCTTGCAGGCAACGCGTGCCTCAGTGAAGTTTTTCATTTGCAAATTAGGTTAGTTTGCAGCGGAAAATGAAAAGGCCTCATCAGACAGACCAAGAAATGGAGCCCTTCTTTACGTAGAAGAACGATTAGCTGAATCCTCTGTGGGGAATATTTTATCTTTCACATATTGTCAATTTTCAAAAGGTCTGAAAATCTCAACAACACACCTAATTATGGTCTACCCCAGTGACCCTTCATATCTGCCTGTTTACTCAAATGGAAATAGGAATTGCAGACATTCCTTGGATGAGGCCACACCCCAGGACAGGAAATCCCATGATGTATTTCCAGTTCCTAACTTCCCAGGGCAGGGTTTGGGCAAATTCATTCTGTATCAATCTATCCATTCAGACCTTTCTCATCTTACTATGGGTTACATCCCAATAAACTCACCATAAGCTGAAAATAACACAAGTCAAAAATTCATTTAGTCCACGTAACCTACTGAACACGATCACTTACACTAGCCTGCCCTAAAGGCGCTCAGAATATTTCCATTGGCCCACAGTTGGGTCAAATCATCTAACTCAAAGCCTATTTTACCATCAACTGTGGAAAGTGAACAGAACTCAGAGCAGAGTTTCTACTGAATGTCTGTCGTGTTCACACCATCGTAGCTGAAAACGCGAAGTTGACCCATCATGAGTGGGGGACTATCTGCACGTAGACCCCTGTCAATGTGGGCCACACTTATCTCTAAAAGGACACTCCATCATATCCTCCACTAAATCGCCAGCAGGGAGGGGATGGCTTTCTTGGAACATTACCTCGCTAGTTTAATTTTCTAGATCCATTAGAAAACATACAAAGGAGAACAGGAGGGCAGGCTCATACTTGCCAGGAATTCTTAATAGTTATTGGACACTGGGCTGTTAATCAGACACATGTTGCTTGTTACTTGTATAATGTTACTACTTGAACACGAACACACACACACACACACACACACACACACACACACACACAAACCATTTTCTTCAAGATTGTGTGCCATGTTCCCTCTGACCATTTTTATTTCCCCCAAGTTGGATTCATTCCATTTTGAGAGGCAACTCCTTTAGGAAACATGCTTTTAAAACCTGCGTTTTGAGAAATGAAGTTAATGGGCCAGAACTGGTTTATCATGAAATACTCATCAAGTCAGGAAATAAAGTTCAAACTCTCCTAGCCTTAGGTGAAGGGAACCTATTTGGAGGACACCGTCAGGGTAACGAACTAAAGGTCATTTCTCTAGTTAGTGAATTTTAGAAATGGTAAACTTGGATTAGGTAGTATTACCTCTTGTCATACATAATTTAAAAAGGAACAATCGTGTTTAATTTACTAAATCCAATAAAGTCTTCTATCATCTTCAATCACAGGCAGAATGCAAAAGAGCCAGAAGCCACCCTCTTTCTTCTCCCACCACACCTTAAGAGCAGTCAGTTTTTAAATGTCTGCTAATTTGTAGCAGTACTTTGAAAGGCTACAAGGACTAGCCTCTTCTGAAAGAGGCAGAATGGTTTGCCCTCCTCCACTTCAGGGCTACCAGCATCTGGAGAGTGCGGCCATTCATTTGAGGGGAGAGTCTCCATTCTCCCATAGGGTGAGGGGTCGATGACACATTCCGACTCTCCCAGGCTCTGGTTTTCAATATTCCTTATCAGCCACCGTATGATCTGCCACCAGCACGTGCCCTCATGTTGCAATTAACTAGACCACAGCTTATCTCACACCCCTTACAGTTTAGGCTAATGTCTTTCCAATGAGATTTGGGAATGGTTGATCACTTCCCGATCCACTGACTCTGAACAGCTTTCATTTCAGAACATTATCCTCAATAACCCACCCAGAATGCCAGGACAAAGACTGTGCACGCAGGCCTTCTCTAGGAGCCTACCGGCATTCCACCCAGCCCTCTCCGGTGCACAACGCCAGCTTATGAGACCACTGTTTCCACCGTTCCCCTCGCACAGGAACTGTGCCTTTTTCTCAGCTTGCACATACTCACCACTCATTAAATGTTGGCAGAATGAACAAATTAGGTAGATAACGAATAAATGCTTAAAGTCGTCTACATGAAGCACAAACAGGAACACGGAAACTTGCTGTTATATATTCCTTCAATCATTCTTTTATTCAATCAACACTTAAAAGTGCAATAGATACATCTAGATGACTAACACAGCTACACTCCTGCTCTTAGGACGTTTATGGTTAACGGACAAGACAGACACTGAATAATCACACGAAGGAACAGCCAATTGCAAATTGCCACAAAGGGAATCAAAGGGTAATAAGTAAGGGTAATGAGAGACCATGAGACACTGAGGAAAGGATTGTATTTACTCTGCGACTGGAGGAATGAGTAGAAATAAGCCAGACGGGGAGAAGAGGCGGAAAGGAGAGGGAATGCGATGACAGTTTTCCAGGCAGTGGGAACAGCATGTGCAAAGGCCCTGAGGTGGGATAGAGTTTGATGCATTCAAGAAATGGATAGATGGGCGTGGCTAAAATTTAGCAATAGAAAGGTGAAGCCGGAACGACTGTGGAAATCTCATCTCTGCTTTCTCCTGAGTGTCCAGCATATAGTCTTCCTTTAAAACAACCAAATGAAGCCCTACAAGGCTTTGGTAGACCCGTCGAGTGGTTTTTAATTTTAACTCCAAAAGAAAGCATTTCAAAGAGGAGAATGACAGAACCAGATCTGCATTTCAGAAAGAACATTCTCGCTGCAACAACGGGAGGCTGGCCACAGGGCCACTCAAGTTCCTGGGGCCTGGGCCAGACAGGGGATGGCGGACAGGTTTGCTATGAATGTTGGAGCTAACACCTTCAAGATCTTTGGTAACGGATTCGAAATGGCAGCGAGACATAAAGACCATGTGTGCCTGTGGCTTTATGCATTCCCAAAGCTAACCTGGCCCACTGGGCAAAGTGGTAGCAGGCCAACTCCCACACCATCTCCCAGGCACGCGTCTGGGTAGAAGCTTGGGCTGAGAATGCTCCCTGACAAGCCCCGGATTGTCCCCCTGGACCATGGTTCGGGCACAAGCTGCACATACACTCCTCCCAGGCCACATCACAAGGTCCTATCCCCTGGTCCAGGTCCTGACCTCACTGAAGAAAGTGGTTGCTTGAGAGAAGCCATGCACTTGACCTTGTCAACAGTTGTCAAGCAGGGTGCAGAACTCCACGCCTGGGGCTTCCATAGGAGGAGCCCTGTCTTCACCCCCACCAACTTGACATGCTCCAGGGCTGCCAGTGACAGACTTCATTCAACATGTCACACAGACGGTGAAATCTAATCTCTCCTCTTCCTTCAGCGCCCTGTAAACATCCTTCCTCTAAAATAACAAAATAAAAGCTCTGCTTCCCACTGTGAGTTCTGGCCTTGGCTGCCCTAACTGTCAGGGCCACAGCTGAGGACCTCTGGCCTCCCAAGCTTTCAGTTTCTGCTCAGTATTCCCTCTACTCCATTCCCCTGACATCCAAAGCTCTTCTGAAAACATCCTTTGATATCCAATTTCCCTTTTGTATGGCCCCTACTGTCAAAAGCACAGTTTTGTTTTCGTGCTGGCAGACCGCTCCGCGTTCACCGGCTATGCACCCACCCCTTCCTGGTTCCGCTCCCACATCTCCACACCCAAGTGTCTGACCATCACAGTCCCCTCACCTGTTCTTCTCCAGCGCCACCTTCTACTCGGAAAGATGCAACCACTTTTCCTTCTGCTCATGGGAAACAGGCCTCTCTACCTTTACTTGCTTGATCGTTCTTTCCCCTCCAGGACAGTTCTCTACAAAGTGAGATTCCTCCAGTTAACGGGCCAGATGATTTCCTAAGGAGGGACCACCAGACACTTTTCTAAGTCCCAGTGCAAGACCCCATTCTCCTACTTCAGATTCAGTCTACACTCGCAATCTGAATGCCCCTGAGTTTTCAATGCTCACCCAGGGTTAAAGCTGGACGAAAACTGAGGGCCTGCTCTCTGCATGGCAGAGAGTTACCTATAGAATAGGTGTCTCTATTCAAAAAGTCTCTGATCTCCCTTGCTCCTAAGTCCTTCCCCTGACTTTAGGTGGGTAACTGGGTACAGCGTGCTCTGGAGTAGGAGTAAGCAGCATGCTGGGTAAGCACAGGAAGGCACAGTGAGACATGAGCTGCCCTCCCCTCAGTGGCAGGGCTAATTTGGCAGCACAGGACTGGCGCTGAGCATCATGGGAGGAGGGCATAAAGCATGACTGCATGGGTAATCAGCTGCTTGGTAATTCACCCTTAACTGGATGCAAAGTTGAGGTTATTCAGGCCCTCTTCTGCCCCTCCCTCTCCCTTGATCCTTAAACTTTGAGGGCTGAGTCCACAATGACCCCCACTTGTATGATGTGAACCAGGGGTCAAGGGCTTTCTCCAAGCCCTAATAGGGACGGAGGTGCACCCCAGAAGCATGGTCCTCCCCATTTCCAGGTGAACGTCACCACTACACAGACACCAGGACCACAAGAAGGACCACCAAGGTGGCTGTCAGCACCCATACCTTCCTCAGTGTCTGGTCCTGTCCCCTCCCCCCATGGAGACTGTCGGTCACTCTGCAGAGATCTCAAAGACCCAAAGGCAGTGGGCACAGATGCTTGGGGATCGCTTATAATTCCCATGGCATTCGCGCTGCCCTGGCAACCTGTCTCTCAGAACAGATCCCAGATCCAGCAAAGAACTCCACAAAGGCAATACCCAGATTATTTGCATGCAGGGGAGAGGCCACCCCCCATCCTATCCACTTAACACAGGCAGAAAGTGCCGTGAGACTTGAATCTCAAAGGCCCTCCGCGAGCACCATAACTTTCATGGAACCCCAGGGGAACAACAACAAACTCAGTCAATCGGAGAACAGAGGAGGGGCTTTTCCCCCCTCCCCGGACGTTCACACTGTGCCAGTTACAAAATAATCTGCCATCGTGTTGAATTTCCTTGGAACTCTGAACACCCTGAGTTCATAAAAGTTAATTCTGTGCTAGAAGAAAGATCGATCTTAGATAAACAAGGTTGCATTTGGGAAGGTGGGAAAAGCCACACCTGTTCTCATCCCCCCTGCCCCCTTCCTCACAACTCACCTGTCATCGCCCTGCACTTCCTCACTGCAAAACCAGCATTCTGCTCACGGTTGGCTATGCACAAAATATCCTTCTGTTCTCCTAGTCACATCAAAGCACCTTCACGCTATGCAGACAGGTCATCGAGGGAATGAAGAAAATTAACAAACCCACCTAGGTTATTTCTATTAAAATTAGCCCCTCAGCCTGTAGGCTCTGTCAGTTTCCATACAACAGAAACTCTGACAAGTCTGTGGAAAACTCTTCACCTTTGCAGGTTGCATCAACAGCTTGCAAACACAACAGGAGGATGGTGCCTCTGAGTTCTACCTGTTCGGAGTATCAGCGTTCAGTCACTAGCATTTTTCCCATTTATCCTTCACCTCCCTGTGTATCACCCAGCGCTGTGTAAGGAGCATGCAATCACCTTACTTGACATCCTTCAATTATCTGTAAGGTCCTGAAAGCATTTAGCTCTGGTCTACTTCTCTATCCATACCTTCCTCCCTGCTCTTTCCCTCATTCTACTCAGCCCCCTCACCAAGGCTGTCTCCTTAATTCTTCAAACTGTCAAGTTCCACCTGCCACGGGGCCTTTGCATATACTACTCCTCTGCGTGGAGCCCTCTTTTCACTTAGTTAACCCTTTCTAATCCCTTTGGATCTCAACTCACAAGTCACTTCCTCAGACTAGGGAAGGCCTCACATTTACCCTCTCATAGCTCTTGGACATTTTGAAGCATGTTGTTCTTGTTCAATTGTTCCTATACACTCTACAATTGCTTGCTTATACGTTTCGAAGCATGGCCATCTTGTTCAATGAGGAGGAGTTGTGAGGCAGCACCCATTCCGTGTTCAACGTTCCAGTCACTACTGTAAAAGACGCAGAAATATTAAATACAGGCCTCTCCCACACGGCACTAACAATATAGCCAGAAAAACAAGAATTGCCTTGATAATATGAGCCTATACAGAATTCGGTGTTAAATTGGTGGTACAGGCTAAGTTCAGATGGATCATCTGTTCACTTAAGAATCATTCATTCGATTGGCTTCTTTAAGGCGTTGTGAAACACTAGCACTGATTTAAAAAACGAGCACACACCTTCGTTTCAGAAGCTTGTAACTCTCACCACCTCCGATCCCCTCCCTTCCAGTCCATCCAGATCCCCACTCACCCATCAAGGCCTCGGTCAAATCGCACCTTACCCGTGAAGCTTCCTTAATCATCTTGGACCAGTTCCACCTCCTCCATCCGCCCTTTTAAAGAATTTTCTATTTTGGATCTGACTTCACCACTCACTGAATATCAGCATGGCCTGTGTTGTTCACCAGGTGTCTTTTCTAGCATGGCTCTCATTTCAGTTTTCCATCTGGTTATGAACTCTGGGAGGCCACGGCCTTTGCATCTTGTACAGATTTTCAACAAATACGTTTTTATTTGGATTACAGTGTGCCTTCCTAAAAGCAACTCAAAGCAGTAAGAAGGAGTAAGAATGTCAAGTAACCTGTCTGGAGAGACAAGCTATGGGCCTGGTCCCTTCTTCAGACCCATTTAAGTCTTAAAAATCCTAGTAGAGGGTACCAAGTCTTCTTGGAAACCCTATTTCCCTCCTACACACTTCTTCCTGAGCATGGTCACTGAGCAGCCAGAATCTGCCCAGCTGGGCCCTGGCTACATTCATTTCTCAGGTGGGTGTGGATTTCATGGTTTCCAAAATCACACAAGTAATGATTTGCTGTATCCACTGGGCTGGAATCACCTCTGCTTTGCTTGTTCCTAATACACCCATCAACCAAATCTAAATACATAAGAGATCACTGATAGAGAACACAAGCTGTTTTTGCATGACTGCCTATGTGAACAAATTCACAAAGGCCTCGAAATGCAAGGCCCTCTAAAGACGTAGAGGTTTAAAAAGGGTAGTTTTTTCCAGTATGGACTAAAGCACAGTACTTTTTTTTTTTTAAGGAGGTCCACTATTCTCCATTTCCCAAAAGTTCTTTGTTCTTCTGTTCTAACAAAGTAAATTATTCCTCACCTTGGGCAAGTTGATAGGAACGTGAGAAAATTATATTAAATCAGACATCCTTGAGATTAAAATAGATTGGAACAGGGGTTCTCTTTGTTTAAAATAATTCTTCAAAGAGAAAGCAAAAGAGCTTAAGGGAAGAAAAAGTTGTCAAACACCCTCAAGCACTTTGGAAGCACCTAAGATCTACAAACTATTGATATGTTAATTGACTCTACGCTTTTATCTGGGATAGGTATTTTTGAGTCATGGTCACATTACTCAGAGACATTTTTGGCCTCTTGAATAAAATTTCATTCTTGAAAGACATTGGAAACGTCTCTTTTCTCCACTTCGGAGTGCCTTCCTCTCCCTTACTATAATTTAGCGAGACATCAATCTAGTTGGCTAATATTATAAAGCTGACCACCCAATCCCAGGAAGAACATACAATCCATTAAATTCACACACCATCGTCCTTCTGTCTGAATCAGGCATCAAGCAACTCAGATTAGAGAAGGAGAAAGTCAGATTTTTTAATCAGTGAGTGATTAGTAATTGTGTGTTGAGTAGCTGCCAAACTGGGTCCTTTCTAGAATTTAGAATGTCTTGAGTAAGGAGAGGCTTTTCAGCAATAACCCTCCTCAGTAATCTATTTCAATATTCCCAAGGCCCCGCTGCTGAAAATTCTTCCTTGCACCCAACATAAATCCCATGGGACAGTTTAACTCTGATTCTATTCCAGGAAAGATGCCCTTTCCAAGTTCTTGAAACTTCTTCCTTGCACTGGTCTTGGTCTTGAACCAAACAGGAAAGGTCACGCAAAAGGGGAAATTTAAACCATCAAGAGTCAGATGCAAACTTAAAAGTGTCTAAGGAGTGTATTTTAGGTTTGAAGTGAGTCAATGTCATTTTGCTTTGTCAGTTCACGTTTTCTCTTAAAAAGCTAATGCTGCATGCTGTGTTATCGCTAACAGAATTCTTACTGTCTTCTGGAACAGAGGTTGGCAAGCTATGACCTATGAGCTGAATGCCTGCTTTTATAAATAAAGCCGCACTGGAACACAGCGATGCCCATTCCTTGACATATTGTCTACGGCTGCTTTCTTGCTGCAAGGGCAGCAGAGTGGAGTAGTTGTAACAAAGACCACATTGCCCACAAATCCTAAAACGTTCACTCTCTGGCCATTTACAGATACTCTTTGTTACCACCAAAGGTAACACCTTTGTTACTACGCAAACATTAACCGCTACAATGCACAGCACCAGAAACACTAGTTTAATGTCCCAAGAGAACGCTTTGCTCATCTTAAAAACCATGGCCAATGGTTGTATGACTAATTCAACAGTGGTCATTAGCAGACCCCCACAATCACCTTGTCCTATGATCCAACTGGCCATTAGCATCTACAGAAGCTGTTCTCCTATCTCATTCGACATGCCTCCTCCGATTAGGGATGTGCCAATACCGCCTGTATGAAGCACTAAACAGCAGCACCATGTAATAGACTCAAGTGGTACCACAGCCCTGTGCTGAGCATGTTACACACATTACCATGTAAGCAGGATGTAAGCTCTGCAAGGGCAGGGTTTTGTCTGCTGGGTTTACTGCCCAATCCTCAGTGCTCAAAACAGTGAGTAGCATATTGGAGCTACCCAATAAATATTTGAGGAATGAATGAAAAAGTCAGTTCTCACAAAATGCCACAGGGCACATCCTGGTATGAGGCAAAGTAGCAAGGAGGAGATTTGAAACCAGGTGGCCTCTATCTCTTAATACCTGTTAATACATAGTTCAATCAGCAAACCTTCCTCCAGCCCTTCTTGTTCTCAATTAAATAAAGACCCTTTGACAATAGGGTAACTCAATCTAACCTCATTAAATGGTAAGCAGTTCTTTGGGGTTGACTTACTTAGCACTGCATTGGAAACTACAAACCTAAAAAAGAAACAGAAAATGCTTTTTGCCTCTAGCACATGCCTAACAGTATAGTTGTTACGAGCATGAACTCTGAGAGAGTGCCCAATGTTCACTTCTTGACTCCATCGCTTATTGGCTATGTGACTGTGACCTTAGTCAAGTTATTTAACCCCCTAGTGACTCAGTTTCTCCTTCTGTAAATGAAGATGTCCATAGTACCTGAGTTGCTGTAGTTACAGTGCTTGTCCCTCTCTCTCTCTCTCTCTCTCTCTCTCTCTCTCTCACACACACACACACACACACACACACACACACACACCTGACTTACTTTTATTTAATTCTATGATTGGAAGAATATGAAACTATCTTACTAGTGAGAAACACAGTATCATATTTTTATAACCCCAGGTGTTGTCAGGGCTGATAGTTACAGAGTAGAATCATCCATCAGTCCTAGAATACTCTCCCCCTTCCAGCACATTTGTGGTTAATTTCGACCCATCTTTCATGTCTGAGCTTAAATGCCACTTCCCTGACCAACCCATTCTCCCATTCGGTCAGGATGCAGTGTACAATCCCCACATGTCCTATATTCTGCACTTCCTCTCTGTAGATAAAATCACTCTTGGAATCACTTGTGCAACAGAATGTCAACTTGGTGTGTAGAGTTGTTTGCTTCTGTGTCTTGTTTACCTCTGTACCCGTTTTACACACAGACCTCCATAAATGTTTGTGGGTTGAATGATCACACAGTGTGGACCCTGAAGGCAGGACAGATTACTATGGCCTTGACAAGTCTGAGACCGGAGGTAGTGAGGGAGTAAAATGAAGAAAGTTGAATGGTTTTGCACGTCTTAATATTTTCTTTTTTTTTTTTTTCAAGAAACAACAGCAGTGGGTTATTTGTAGGGAAGAAATGTATACGGCTTATCTCCAAATCTCAAAACCTCCTGTAAGTGGTTAGAGAAGAGATCAAGCTGGGTTTGTCTCTGTTCAGAGAGAAGCAGAGATTACTGGAAAGCATCCTCCTAGCTGGTTCACTGGTTCCTTTTTATGTCTCTGAGAATTACCAGGGTGCATTCCTCAAGGAGGAAGAAAACCTTGGAAGGGAGATTTGCTTTTCATCTTTTCAACATTCATTTGGTGACTGAAGGCAATGCTATAAAATAAACTCTCACCTCTGTTAATTCAAATATAGTTCTTGAGTTACAACTTTCCTTGTCAAGTTCATATACATATAAGTACATACTGCCTTCCTTCTGCTAATTAGCAGTTATTAAACTGAGAAATTCGGATTCTCACTAAAGCACAGGTATGCGTTCTCCCTCAAGATTCTAATCTGTCTTCTTTCTCAGCATATTATCAACTATGCCCCTATTCTGGGGAAAGCATAAACCTTATCTTGATTCAGCTATCAGAGATGGAAAAATTTTTAAACTAAGGAAAAAGAATGAGTCTTAATATGCAATGCAAATGAGTAAATTTTATAAAAGGCAAAGATAAAAAATTATAATCCCTTTGGCGTGCCATTCATTAAGAAAACTCTTCCTGAGGATTATGAGTTTTAAATACGCTCTGCACATTCAATCACATATTCATTCATCCAATTCAACTAATATTTGTTGTGCATCCATTTATTCATTCACTCGGTTCAACCAATTTATCAACAATCATCGATGTGAAAGGCTCCTGCCAGATCTAGGAGGGTGAGGTCACTGGCATGGGCATGTACCTCAAAACCTGTACCCATCGACAAGACGTAACCCTGCACTTTCAGAGCGTGCTTTGTGGACTGAGATGGTCCTCAACCTGCTCAGTACTGCTCTGGAGCAAGAGAAGTACAAAAACAGTTAGCCTTTAAAAGCTTTCACGTAAATTTCGACAGTATCATGTCTGGTAATTTCAGTAATAAAAAAAAAAAAAAGCGGGACTTTTATTTTGAAATTGTTTTCTTTTTAACTGTATCTTATACAAGTATTCATCCACAAAGGACTGAACACAGAGCAAGTCTGAAAAGCCTTGCTGGAGGAAAGGCAAAGTAGCATAAAGCTCAGGAGAGAGAGAATGGGAGACAGAGAGCAAGGGAGTAAGTTCGCTTCTAGAAGGGAAGGGAGGCAGGAAGCAGTCCATAAAGACTTCCTGGAGGGAGTGGCATTTGAGCAAAGCCTGATAGGACAGCAGAACGTGGAAGTAAAGACAGGAGAAAGAGCCTTTTGAAGCAGCATGAAATGTGAAATGACGAAGCCAGGAAGTGAAGAGTTCATAGAGGCTACAGTGTGTAATTAAGTCTCTGTAAAGTAAAAGACAGGTGAGTAACAATAGCGGCTAACGTTTATAGAATACTTACCGCAACCTGGGCTCTGTTGATGAGAAGACGGTGGCAATCATCTCATACGTTCCTTCCAACCGCCTGCAGGGACCCTGATTTGTGAAAACACTTCCCAGACAGATGATGGCTGTTAAATCAGAGGTGAGGGTGCCCCTTGGGAAGGCAGGGGACAGGGCTCATTCACAGACAGAGGGGCACCAGCTCTGTCTGCTCCTGGATGAGGTTGTGGGGCTAAGTTTGGTTTGTGAATCATCTACTTAAATGAAGGGCACAAAACTGTCCTGGCAGTTTAGAATGGTGATGTGAGCCCAAGGAGGAATAAGCAGATGAGCAACATGCATGGGCTTCTTAGATCCAGCTAGACCCCCTTTCCTGCACATCCCTTCTTAGCGACCTAGGAAAAGCTCCACTGAGCTGGTGCATCTGGATCTTGCTATAAAAGCAGCCACCTGGCAGTGGTAAGATTCTGTGCTTCTAGCTAATTAAATATAGACCTGAATCTAAGCTTATGAGATACGTGATCTGCTCCTACCAGTTAGTACAGACATCTTGCAGTTGTTTTTAAGTAAGTGTGGTGTGATATGTATGGATGATTCGAACTCAGACCTGACTGCCTCCAGAGAGGCAAGAGATAAGGTTGGCATGGTGGGTGGGGGCCACGAGACACCTGTAGGTCCAATTCTGGACTGAGGATACAGACTTGGAGCCTGAAGACAGTAGCAGGCCGATGCAGATGGACGGGGCATAATAATCCTATGGGAGGCTCCTTACCACCACAGAGAACAGCCTTTGGCTTAACAGGAAGATACTACGGAAAGGGACCAAGTTACTCATGTCGCCTGATCCTTTAAGGAAAAGAAAAATGGGCTGAAATAACTGAGTCAGGTCTTCCTAAACCAGCTGCCTACAGAGCCCACAGTCATTCTCAAGTCCACATGTTGCAGACAGGGTATTAAAACGTCCAGCTAGGGAGTTCTTCAACTCCTGTTAAAAAGGTTTGTTTATATATGTATTAAGTAATATTTATAATACATAAATACAATTCGTAATACTAAAAACATACACACATAGGTGACACATACATACACACACCTCCACCTTGAGGTGCAGGATCCTTGAGATACCGCACATATGGAGGCATATTTGGTCTGGTCTGTTTACTAGTGTGTGAGGCACTTCAGCAACTTTTAAGATGTCAAGTGCCATAAAAAAATCAAAGTCCCTGTTATCCTGGTAAATTGGCTGTTGTTGCCAAAGCAAAACCAGAGACAGAGTTAACCATGGCAGCCACGAAGAGCTGTTCTTTGAGGGCCAAAAATCATGATTTGCAATGTTTTTCCATCCAAGAGGGGAACGTTAGTCACTAAGGCCTGTAACGGTTTCCTGCCCCATGAAGCTCAATTCCTACACCAGCAATACGGTCCCAACAGAAGCCCTTAAAACAGAAATGTCACCCCACAAAGTTCTTACTTCAGCCAACACAGATTTGGATTTAAACTTAACTGCAAGACTAAAAATTTGGCTCACCACAGAGATGACTGGAGACATTTAAAAAAACAAAAAACAAAACAAAACAAACAACAACAACAACAACAACAAAACAGTCCTGAAGACTGATGTCACTGCTCTATCCAGTATCACCACTTTCCTCTTCCCTAAACCCAAATGCACTCTGGAGAGAGTGACCAAGTGCTGAAATTTCAGCTTTAACCACACGGCTGGCACACGCTTCCAAACATTTAATACTCACGTGGGTTTCAGCTTTAAAAAAAACTTAGTAAAGATAAAGCCTAGACCCTTTACTCCATTGGCATCCATTCCACAAAAGGGGGAAATTTGTATTAATAGAATTTTTTTTTTTTTTTTCAGAAAAGAAATATACTGCTATCAGGCCTAGTTCTCAAATTTCTTCACTGGATTCATATTTACTGAAGGCTCTGTTGTTGTGACTGAACAAAACTGGGCCTTAACATTTACGTCTGTCGCCGAAAAAAACTTACCAGAGTCTCCACAAGTGAAAGCCCTAGAGAAAAATACTACACCGTCAAATGGTTTCAGAAGCTTCAAGTCTATAACCCCCCTCAGAGGAAGCTGTTTACCCTACACCTTGCTCGTGTCATGGGAATCCGCCAAAGAAGCTTTAACCCCTTCTGATAGGGAGTCCTGGCCAGCATTTGTCCACACACACGGCCACAGACAAGCCCCGGGATCTTGGTACACTGGCTCCTGGCCTGGAGGATGTGAAAACTCCGGTGTCACGTCAAAATATCACGTCGGCTCCCAAGTTACTCAACTTATAATTTTAGCCCGCTAAAAAAAACTATTTAGCAGTGCTTCCAAACAAGTATTTGTCTATAAATCCCAAACCATCTAAATTTATTTGCGAAAGAGTAGTATAGAAGCTGCAATGTGTGAAAGGGGCAGGCACTGTTTGATGGTGGGAGGTATGTGGATTCCCACACCCCTAGAGAGGACTCAGAGGTCCGTGGGGATCCAGCACCCACAGGTTTGGAATCTTGGGTTTGGCCCAATGAAGACACTGCCGTCTTTCATATCTCCAGAATGTACGAAGGAGCTGGCTTTTGAGACTTTCAATTTTGTCCCTTTCACTGGGAGGCGCTCCACTATGAAGGCTTTCTAACGGATATTCCAATGAAATGCAAATACAAGCCACAGTCAAGGGCACCATTTAAAATGAAAACCCACACAAAATCTCTCAGCAAACCACTGGTTTTAAAGGGAGGCTAGCTGACTTGAAAGACAGGACACTTGATCCTGGACACGCTGCTCTACACGGCTGCCACTCCCCACCTCGCAGCAGACCTGCTGATTCTGACCATGGAATTTCCAAAACAGATTCCCTCCAACAAAGCCAAGAGCACATTTTTGTGGCTGCAAAGTGAAGTGAGGTTTCTCTTTATTAGAGAGAAAAGGCATTGCTAAATGGATTCCTTTTCCCTTGTATGATACCAGTCTTAGAAAATCAGCCTCCCCCTAGAAGTGCATCAGGAAGGGAAATGCCTCTTTTAAGGTGCCACATGGTTTGGGAGCCTTAGGTTGACCCTAAAGAACCTTGGGAAAGAATATACAATTTCAGGAGCATAACTTTTCTGAAGCCAGAAGGACCTGGACAATGTGGGCACAAAACTCAACAATGCAGTCATTATTCTATAAGGAGCACTCACAGGTCAGAAATCCAGGAAGTAGTCAATGAGGGGGCTTCCTTGATGGGAAGGTCACGAGCTCAGTTCTAAGGGAAGCTGAGGCAAGTTCTCAGTGGCAAAGGGAAGCTACTTGGGTGGGGTGGGCAATAGTGAGTCACGGGATGTAGTGGGTACAAGGTACATTGGTGGGGTGGCTCAGTCGCAAAGAAATGCCCATGACTAGATCAACAGCCATCGTAATCCAGGCAATTTAGAAGCACCCACAAAACCCCACTGTTGGTCCTTCAACACTTTCTCCAAAAAACAGTCTTGATGGAGGATGAACCATTTTAGCAACGATGGCAAGAAGAGTTGAGAAGGCAAGGCAACTAGCTATAAAGGAGTGGTAATCACTCAAGTGTCACGCAGATGGCATCAGAAAGGAAAGAGGGGGTATGGAAATGAAAATTACTAGGCACAGCTGAGAGATGGTCTCTTACTGAGCAAGTTGTCAGACCTGCCCAACTGGGGAATTTGGGAATTTTAGGTATAGAGCAAACAGGACAGGGGTTGGCCATGTATATACACTGGCCTGAAGCAGGACCTGTTTACCCTAAAATCAGAGTAGAGGGGCAGGTGAGGGACCCCCACTTTTCTTCTCCAAATGACCTCACAGCATAGTCACCTACCCCTGGACACCTCTTCCTGGACATCCCACACCAAGCACTCATTCCTTGGAGACCAACTGACACAAGGCAGGATAATAGAGAAATTACCAAGATGAGTACAATTACCAGCGAAGCACAGTATTTTCAAGTTGGGCAGGATGTAAAGCTCCAACAAGGTGCTCATTTTATGGAGGCGGAGGCTGAAAATGAGGGAGTAGTTGTTGTTTCCCCAGGTCCTGAGGGCTGGACCCAGTGATGCTCAGTGAGCTCTGTT
This sequence comes from Leopardus geoffroyi, assembly GCF_018350155.1. Lineage (NCBI taxonomy): Eukaryota > Metazoa > Chordata > Mammalia > Carnivora > Felidae > Leopardus > Leopardus geoffroyi. The sequence continues at coordinate 43,887,686 of NC_059337.1, read as the reverse complement.
ACTGGCTCTTCCCCGATACCCTAGATAAAGCTGAGAGCTTTTTTTTCTTTCTTTCTTTCTTTCTTTTTTTTTTTTTTTTTTTTCTGAGCCTCAGATGCTGCATTGTAAATAGAAAAGATAGAACTAAATGGCTTCTAGGTCCCTGCTAGCACTAACTTCTCTTGTGATCAATGCTTCTAAAATTGCGATGTGTCCAGGTGGGGAAGTTCATTTACCCCCTATCTGGTTTACGCTCACTTAAGGGAGTGATTTCTTTCCTCTGAGGCTCTCATCTTGCCCATTATTCAGAGTGAGCTGCCTCCTGGTGTGCTGTCAAAATACATCAGCTTCAAAGACAAACACACACCTTTCAATCCAAGGCCAAGATAGTTTACTGTATAATTTATGATAATGTTAAGTCTGTTTCTCATAAATGTTAATGGTGCCACTTTTTTCATAGATGGGTAATTCTCAGCAAAGCAGCTGGATGTTAAAAGTTACATTTTCTTTTTAACAACATAACTGCCTCAGCCAACAAATCCGATTAAAACAAAATAAAACTCCACTGGGTTGCAGGCACAAAGATTCTGTTAATGGCAGTAAGTAAATCCAAAAATAAAACCATTCAAAGATTCTGTTCTCATAACTGTTTATCTACCATGATTTGGTTAAGTTCACATTCATAGACTTTCCTCCATTTTAGGTGTACGTATTAGAGAGACGATTTTTTTGCCTTAATCCACATTCTTTCTTTCCTGTAAATGCCTAAGTACCTCCCAAAGTAAATTCTTTCCCACTAAAAAGATTTTGAGGGGCGCCTGGGTGGCGCAGTCGGTTGAGCGTCCGACTTCAGCCAGGTCACGATCTCGCGGTCCGTGAGTTCGAGCCCCGCGTCGGGCTCTGGGCTGATGGCTCAGAGCCTGGAGCCTGTTTCCGTTTCTGTGTCTCCCTCTCTCTCTGCCCCTCCCCCGTTCATGCTCTGTCTCTCTCTGTCCCAAAAATAAATAAACGTTGAAAAAAAAAAAAAAGATTTTGATACTAGTTTTTCAACTTTTTCTCATTCACAGAATTAACAAAATTTAATTTGAAACAGAAGTGCTTTTATACCCTATACAGTTGTTTTGACGGCTAAATAGGTTTGAGAAACTTCGCTTCAGATACTGGGAACCTGGATCTTGAAATCGTTGGACCCTTTCAAAGTCATTCCCTGACAAAAGAAATTTGAGTCAGTAATTTCAGTTCAGCGAGTGTACTGGGGGGCTTCCGAAATTCTCCATTTTCTATTTTGAAGCATCGTACAATCCATCAAAATAAGAATTTTAGTATTCTTAATTACGGGTATCATAAAATAAAACAATGGTAACATAAAAAAGGAAGGGTTCCAAAAGTCCACAACAACACAGCCACAAAAACCATAACAAAGTTAGATTCAACGCCCTCAAATCGAGCGCCCTCAGGATGCCATGGTTCTAATACCTCTCCACCTCATTACCTTGCAACCTTCCTGATTCTTTCACTCCGTAGTTCAACAAAGAGTGAATGTGACCACGAGGTACTGGGCTGCACAGTGGTTATAGAGAAGTAGAAGACAGTCTGTGCCCTCAGAACCCCCAGTCCAGGAGGGAAAGAGCCACACAGGCAGATAACACTCCAGTGCACGTGGTGCCGACTGAGATACAGAGAACATCAGGAATCAAAAGAAGGGGAGGCGACGAGGGAAAGGTCAGGGTTTCAAGGTTTCTTAAAGGAGGAGATGCTTCCCCCGAGTCTTAACACCTGCCCTGTTCTGGCTCCACGGGACCGTTGTGGGGCTCTCATGAAGTTAAGCCCGGAAAAGGGCCTTGGGAACAAAAGCATGAAGAGCTGAATCGGGGTGATGAAGGGAGCCCCAGCAGAGGGGGAGTTCTTCTGTCTCTGGCTATGGAGGAAAACATCCCACGTGATTTGCGGGAGCGTTTTTAAAAAACCACTTTCAGCTGATTTTCTGAAGCTTATTTCTGTTTACAGATTACTTCCATTTCACCCATAAGGAAGTTTAGGCACAGGGCCCAAAGAGCTAGGGCAGACTCTGCTAGGGGGAAAAGAACCCAAAGGCTCAGTGAGAGGTCTGAGAGAAGCTGACCCGGGGCTGTGATGGTAGGAAAGGCCATTTTCCTTCCTTTCCACTCCCCTTCTGCCAAAACAGGAGCAGTGGGGCACCTGGGTGACTCAGTGGGTTAAGCATCCCTTATCAGCTCAGGTCTTGATCTCAGCGTGCCTGAGTCACCATCTCGCCATTGGGGAGTTTGAGCCCCACAATGGGCTCACTGCTGTCAGCACAGAACACACTTCACATCTTGTCCCCCTTTCTCTACCCCATCATCCTCTCTCTCTCTCTCTCTCCCCCCCCAAAAATAAACATTAAAAAAAAGAAAAAAACCAAGAGCAGTTGTTTTCTATGAGATACTTCCCCTCATAAAAACAAGTCAGAAGGCAACAAAATCCACATTTAAAACTTCCAAAATATTTCCAAAACATTTTTTCCCTCCATTTCTTTCCAATGCAGACAGAGGAGGTATCCAGGCTCAATTCATGTCTCACGTGAACCGAAGAGGGTACTGACAACCTTGTCCTGAGCGACTGTAACGACACCAGTGCAAGAGAAAGGAAAAAAAAAAGCCAGGAATCCATGGGGGTTGGGGTCCTTGGAAGACACTCTCAAGAAAGGATGTGAGCACAAGCTGAGCAATGAAGTCTGGGAAGATCCAGTCAACAGAGGAGGAAGGACAGCCACTATGGAGAATGAGTAGGAGGTAAGATGCAGGGACAGTCAGTCACTAGGCCTGCCTGGAGAGAGAACAACTTCCCAGGACGTCCTCCAAGATCATGTGCCATTGGAGCTCGTCCCGTGGCTGCTCCCCAGACTGGCCACACGGGCTACCATCAAAAATTAGTCTTAACTGCATCTGCTTTGTGCCATCATAATTAATTCTTAGGAGTGAAGCAAATGGCAGCAGATGGTGGGGGGGCTCCAGAATGAACTCATTTATCCTGTACAGGCTCGGTGTACTTGCCCTGGGGGACACGGAGAGCCAGAGAAATGTAGTCTTTGTGCTGGAGAAGTTCCTAGCTCCAAGAAAGACACCTACCCACTCACTGTGTTGTACAAAGCGCCGAGGCAGTAAGAGCTAAGTATGCTTGCTGGGGGCATGCCGACGGGCAGGGAGAAGAGGTTTATGAAACTGAGCTGACAGGAGGGGAGAGCATGGGCACAGGGTTATGTAAATACACTGTGCATTCTGGGGAGGGAGGAAAAGCCAGGGACAGATCCAAGTGTGGGTGGCCACCGCCAGGGCTGTAGTTATCAGCCCTGGCCACCCATTTGAAACACCCGGAGAAAACAAAACACACAGATGCTAAATGTCCTACTTGTGGACAGGAGTGCTGGTTACAGGGATGTATTCTTATGTAAAAATTCATCAAACCATACATTTAAGATGTGTGTACTTTATGGTCTTAAATCATACATCAAACAAGTTAAAGTATTAATCTCAGACCCCACTCCAGACCAGTTAAATCAATCTAATATATAAGGAGGGCTGAAAACCACTGTCCTATGCGGAGAATTAAAAAAAAAAAAAAAACACCCATTTAGAGGTCACAAGTCTTTTTATTATTTATTATTTTTGAGAGAGAGAGAGAGAGAGAGAGTGAAGGGCAAGGGGCAGAGAGAGGGGGAAGGGAGAGACAGAAGGCAGGGGAGTGGGGGCGCGGGGAAGAGAATTCCAAGCGGGCTCCACACCCAGCACACAGCCCTACGTGGGGCTCAATTCCACCACCCTGGGATCACGACCCGAGCCAAAATCAAGAGTCAGATGCTCAACTGAACCACCCAGGCGCCCCAAAGGCCACAAGTCACTTTAATAAGAATCAAAGTCTTATATTCCACTATCTTCTAGGGACAATTAATAAAAACAAATTTACTGGGGGTCCTGTAGTGCTCTTTGTTAAAACTAGCTTTATCTAACAATTTTTTAACACCATCTTGTCAAATAAGCCGGTTGTAAGAGTCCCACTTTATAGACGTGGAAACTGAGTCTGGGAGAGGTTATTCTCTTGCCCAAGGGAAGCTAGTACGAAACAGAATTGGGAGGTTGCATTCAGTGCAGGGATATAGGTTTCTCCCAAGGAACCCACGTGTGCTTTCTGAAGTGAATTACTAAATACCATCAAATTGACCTTGAGAACCCACTACCCCTCTTACTCAAGCTCTACCCTACTTCTCAGAGTGGGAGCTTTTTGCTACGGGAAGGATTTCGGCAAACCAGAAAGCCTAAAGTCAGCAATGATTCTATTGCCCCTTGAAGCCCTCGGCCACTTGCAGGTGTCTTTGTCTTTGGGGTCTCACCTTAAGTGGTTCATTTCAGCTTTAGTCTGTACCAGAATCAGATCTCTCACGCCAAGGGCAAGAAGAAATGCCCTCCTAACAAGACTCTGGGCATCACTAGAGCTGCCTGCAGTCCAAATTTCCTAAGAGCCATATTCTTCATGAGCAGATAACGAAGCTCATAGGAACAGGAGAAACTGCACAAAAGCAAAAAATGACAATTCAGGACACACACCCATTGAGTGACGGCATTAAGGAAATCCTCAAAGCCCTTAGCAATGTAGCTGCCAAGAGAAAAAAAAATGACTTCGTATAAAAAAAAGGCCCAAGTCCAAGTTATAATAAGGACCCATATACATCCTGCATGTTATGAAAATTATTGCAGCATTAAAAGTGATAATAGCATCATGTCATCTAGCGTGTATGAAATCCCGGACAACATAAGATGGGTTGCTTAAGCATAAAGGCTAATACTGCCTAGAAACACCAGGGAAATAAGAACTGCACATAAGAAGAAAAATATTTACTTGGTGCTTCTCCATCACCTTTCTCGGTGCTTGCAAGGAGTAAAAAGTGTTTCCGGATGGCATCTCAGCAGTTCTCGGCACACACAGAACTTTCTTTCTTAAGCCAAGCTCTGCTGTTCGAGGTGCGAAGTTCTGATGGTCTTTATTCCGTGTTATTCCTTCACTCCCTGTTCGAAGATCTCACAATGGATAAGGGGAGAGTGAGGAACGGAGATTGAGAACTAAGCAAAGCACTTGAAAAAGGGCACTTTTGGGAAATGGCATAGAATTCCTTTCTACAGAATGCAGGCACGAGAATTCTAGAGCTAGAACGTATTTAAAGGTGTCCACTCCAAACTCCGAATTTTAACAATGAGCCAACCACGCTCAGGGCACTGAAATGATTTGCCTGAGGTTACAGAGCTGGCTTCCTCAGAGAGCTGGGTCCTAACTTCTATTTAATATATGGCTCCAGAATGCTTAAAGCCCTTTCCCAGGTATGATCTCCTCCTGCACCTTCCCTTTTTTCAAGTGGAAAAACTGAGGCTCAGGAAATTTTTTTCCTAAGCTTATACAGCTAGTAAGGGGTGGTTCTTCAGGGCAGATGTCTGGAACCATTCTCCCATCCTCAGCGTATCGCCTGTGTGAGATGTGTGGGTACAGGCAAACATCCATACCCGGACCAGGCTTCGTTAGCCCCGATTCACCCCAAATGGAGCTAAGCCTTCATCCTCTGCCTGCACCCCAGTTAAGGGAGACTGAATTACTGGGTCAAATATATTCGGGCAGCTGCAGGCACATGGTGCACTGAGAAAATTGAGACAAAGGCTATGGATGTTTGGGCTCAGGCAAGAAGCTGTATTACAAAGGTACATCACTTTCATATTCATTTGCACATTTTTCCTCATAAGAAAATTAGGCTTTAATGTAACCTCAATTTCAACCTTGTTGCTTTATCGCCTAAAGCCCATTAGAGAGCTATTTCCCAGGGCCAGGAACTTATGATTGGAGGTCAGGAGGCTGGGGTTTTAATCGACTCATGATGAGGCTTCTTTCCTGGGGCTCCACTCCTCTGTCTCAGCTCCTCTGTCTGTGTTCTCAGGGGGGATGGTCCTCCCTACATGGGTAGGGAGGATTTTTCTTAATACACCAGAGGCTGACTTTAACCACTGTGTGTGTGTGTGTGTGTGTGTGTGTGTGTGTGTGTGTGTGTGTGTGTAGCTTGGGGTGGGGACAAAGCTTTTCACTGACTCACATCCCAATGCATGTCAAAACAAAGCAGCTAATCCATCATCCCAAATAATACAAGATCCAGTGTCATCCTGTCTGTCTCTTCCTCCTCTTCCTCCCCGTGGGCTACATCAGGGTGTCTAACTGACGGCAGGGTGCCTGAGCAGAGCCTCTAAGGAGTTTCCTGTGGATCAAGACAACCAATCTCTCCCAAACTCTTCAGATAAAACTATTTACAGAATGGGAATGTTCTACCCACCCTGATTCTTAAACTCAGATCCATACTGAAAGGAACCAGGTAGTCTTAAAAAAAAAAAAAAGCTGATACTTTAGCTCCCCCAGTCCTACCACAGAGTCTGCTGGAACTGGTCTGGGGTACTGCTTAGGCATTGGGATTTCTAAGCGCCCTTTCTCCTATTTCCTTGGGGGTTGTTCTATGCAGGCAAATCTGAGAAGCACAGCCTAGGCCTAAGGGACATTTCCCCGCATGCCCTGGACCTCAAATGTCTCCCCACCCTCCATGTCCATTCCCACCAAGGAATAGGGAAGGCTCTCTCCACCCTCCATGCTGGGGCCAACCTTTCCAGGCACTGGACATCTCCAGGTGGGATGCTAGGGAGACAACAGGAACAGTTTCTTATGACTGCTGCAAAGTCCTCAAAGTCTCTCGCTGTACTAAATAAAATGCTTATCGGGCCTCAGACTTCCCCAAGTACAGGCAAACAGCCGTGGGAGGCCTTGTGAGGTTCCTTACCTCTAGGGGTCCGGCACCATGCGGGGTCTGCAAACTCCCTTCAAAGCACAACTTCCTCACTGTTCCCCAAGGCCAGCCTCCTGCCTCCTGGCCCATTATGCAGCCTGTCCCCCACCCCCTCCAACACCATTAAAGTATTGGCTCCTTTTCCTTTAAGCCATTCTCTTATCAGGGCTCAGAGATAATGCAATCACTAGGAAAATGCTGTTTTTATATTCTAGTGGGTACAGCTTATAATAATTCATGCTGGTAGGTTTTGTTTCCCGTGTATTCGGGTCCTGACTGTAGTCTACCTCCAGGCGGGAACAAAATGGATGCAGGTGGAGGCAGGGAAAAGCTCCTGCCTGCGCCAGATGCCGCTTCAGCACCCTCTCCATCCGATTAAGAACAGAGTGTGGGGTGGCTCACAGGTCTGCCTTCTCATAAAGCAGCTCAGAAAGACCAACAGCAGAAGGCCGAACATGAACATGGCTTTCTAGCCGGAGAATCTCAATAGACAAATAACCCTTTAGCTTCTGTATGTAACTGAAAGCAATGCCTCACCTGTATTCAACCAGTTTTTAACCTTTTGTTTTCTTCTCAGCATTATTTTCCCTGAATTCTCCTACTTTTCAAATCCTGCCTGACCACAAAAAAACCTTGATCCTAATCTGGGACCTGCTGCTCACGAGCCTTGGAAGGGAGTAACACTGAACTCCTCTTTGGGCCTCAGTTTCCCCATCTAGTAAGGAGATCACACTTCATTAGATGACTGCTAATTTTCATCCTGACCTCATAGGACTCTACGACTGTAATCCCCTTTTACTCCATTCTAATCTTTAGGTTTTTCCAGCATCTAATTCATAACAGGCATGATAGCATTACTATCTTTCCATCCCAGTCCATCCCTGAGAAAAAGTATGTGTTTGGGCTGGTGGGAGAGAAAGGATTGAAATAATTCAAAAAAATTTTTAGCTATTATCAACGTTACCTATGATTGAAACATCGATGGCATGAAAATAAATTAGCTGTAAGATATAAAACTGCCTTTTTCTGCACTAAATGTCCTATTTTACATCTATTAACATTAGTATTCTCATCAAAAGCCAATTATCACATTATTGTAAAAAGCACCTCTTTTCAGCACAAATAGGGACAAAGATACTATAAAATGTGACATTAAACACCTTATATATGTTTATGTAAAGTGACGGAGTTTGGGTCTATTTTTGATATTGCAGGCGGAGAGGCTTTATCAACTTACACATTGGGGACCACTGCTATGGTTCACCTACACAGCAGGCCAGTTTTTTTAGTGGTACTATTAGATTATAAAATATGTATACTCTACTCCTCTGAATGGTGTTCAAACAAGAAGGCACAGAAGGTTTACTAGTTTTGTTTGTATTCATGCTTACTTCAATTCTCTATCAAATCATTCCGGCTGTTAGAGTGTCAGGGACACGAGATGGTGTTATTTGATCCCAAATATTTTAAAAATTAGGTTAGAACAAAGTATCTTTGTTATACTATTTCACTGACCCTTCTGTGAACGGATTTTTTTTTTTAATTGGCAATGCTTCTAATTCCTTTGTTTGGCAAATACTGTTACAATTTTGCTTGTTTTCGATCTTTCCCCATTTCTCTCCCTAGCTGAATCCAAACTGACAAGGATCAACCTAAAATTTCTGTTTTCCATCAAAACACTGCTATCAAATGCTCTTGTGAGTCGAATAAAACCAGTGCCATTAGTACAAAAAAAAAATCAATTAGCGAGAAGGTAGTGAAAACATGTCCCATTTACCGTGAGCAATATTATAACCCCAGGAACTATGGCACCTGATCCAGAAAAAGCTACATCTCACATTGAGAAGCCATACTGGAATGCCAGTTGACCCAACCATTAATGTTGTGATCTCTTTGAAGTCTCATATTACCTTAAATTATAGTTTTTGCAGCCAAGTAATGAGAGCTGGGAAGATTTCTGGTCACTTTTCTTTAAAAAGTCCCTCTTCCGAGGCTTCAAGGCATTAACCTTGGCTATCATTAACCACTCCTCCGGTCAACTACCAGACCTTGATTCTCCATATCCACTGAATCAACAAAGGCTCTCAACAAATTTTTTATGATTAATATATGGGGACAGGGAGGAATACTAAATGAGAAATTATCCAGGGTTATAATTAACAAGTTACTACTTGTTAAGAAAAGTCACCTTCTATTCTAGGTGCCAGATACGTTTCATGCCTTATCCAATTTCATCACTCCCCTGGCCAACACACACACCGGGTCAAGACTGCATTCCCATCTTACAGATGGGAAAACTGACCCTTCTAGAGGCCAAGTAACTTGCACAGGGACTCAAGACTAGGGAAGGGCAGAGTGGCTATTGGAACCCCACAGCCTGCGATGCAGGACATGATGCCTCCGCCATGTTGCATTGCTGGGCTAAACCACCAAACAAGATAAAATATCCAGGAATAAAGGCACTTAGGTGGTTAAGCCAATAAACTAAGGCAAACAACACTGCGTGCATTTTATTCCTCAGATATATTTTTGGTGGAGAATAAATTGCCCTGGGAGAGGTGTTCTGTAATTTCATTTGGAGCACTGTCCTTCTGTAACAGCAAACTGAAACACACACACTAAAATCAGATTGCAATTAAAATCCAATTATAAATATATTACGATATTAGACACCTACCCAGGAAAGATCCGGCAGGGGACCTCCTCTGAAAGGCAGTGTGTCACAGTCTTCAAACTGCTGCCATGTGTACTTCTGACTGTGCCCTCTGACCTTGAGTGTGTGTTGAACAGTATCTAGCAGCCTTTTCCGGAGAAGAAAAGGACTAGGTTTATGTCTCATGACAGAGAAAGTTTAATAACAACATTATTACCAATTTATTTCAGAGGACAACATGAGAGGAATATTAAGTCTTCCTCGTGCAGATTATGAAACAAATTAAACACAGCACTTAAACTGATGAGATTCGAGACACGGAATTTGTGTGAGGTCAGCAAACACAGGGTTACTACATAGGGTCTAGGTGTGACCTTCACAACCTTTATACTTTTCGTTTCAACAACCTGTTATTCCACTGACCTAAGATGTTTAGCAAATATTCATCCAAAGGAATGGGTAGTCATTTCCCCACTACCCAAAATTATCTTATCTCATGATTCACAAACCTCATCAATGGCAATGTCCAATATGCAGAATACCTGATGATCCAGGAACGTCCTCCCAGTTGCCTTCTTGGAGACGCACACTGCGGGCCCGTGAGCTGATTCTCTTTAATTGGACAGAACATTTCAACTACAGAACTCTGGTGTCCAGTATTTTTCAACAGTTGTCTTTAAGTTCATTTGTCATCATTACCATGGGCCATTCAGATAGGTCACCCAGCACAACTGCACTCACCCCTCCAGCTTTCCACAGGAAGACAGGACCAGGCCTGGTTCTCAGTATTTTCAATTTATGAAATGTCTAAGGGCCAGACGTCGGACACACCCTCCCACCCTGGCTCGTTTTTAACTGGTCTGGCATAGACTGCAAGCCCACACTATGCACCAACTTCTTACAGCTATTGGACGGGTGCTAATTAATTTACATAGCTGTGCCATCAGTGACAGAGGCTTACCCATAACGATTCTAAATCTGGAGGGAAAAAATGGGAAGGGGAGAGGAGGGAAAATGCTTTTGGTTTCACACTGAAACGTCATTTCAGGAGTCAGCTTATTTGTCATTTCTGCTTAAGTTGGGTTGATTCCTCTATTTCCCCTATATCCCAAGTGTGTGTGTTTGTGTGTGTGTGTGCGCGCGCGCGCGCACGCCTGTGTGTGTGCACATGTCTGTTTCCCCTCCCCTCCAGGAGCACACTTAAAAAGCACTAAGAAAAAATGATAAACTGACCTGAGAATGACTGGCTTACCTTTGTTTTATTAACTACAAATGAAGAAAAATAAACCCACATACTACATACATTTAAGATTAGTCACATAAAATGTGCAAGACCCCGAACGATACTGTGATTCCAGCAAGCTCCTGTCTGCAGTTATCCAGTCCACAGGGCTCGTCACTGGAATCCCCTGGGCACCTGTACAAATGAATATAATTACAGACAGGATGAGCACAGACCTATGAGGCTGTTGATTATGTTCGATAACTCAGGAATATCGGGAGAGAGAAATCCTGGGGTGTGCAATCGATTTTGTCACATACACTCCCTTGGCCTTTCCAGTTTCACACAAGGGTTGAAATGGTTCTTTCTCTTGTTCTCAACTGCCAGGAACACATACGAATGTTGTGATATCTGTCAGGGAAGACGACAGGAAAACTACTTCTAAATTTCCTCCAAGGAAACAAAAGCAGAGCACAAGGGATCTATTCTCTCAGGGCACTATCTAATACTGGCAATGCACCTGGAGATAAAGGAAATCAAGTGGTAAGTGGAGTCCAGTGGGTAACAGCACATCATGGCCCGGGACTGAGAACAACCCATGTAAGTCCTCCACGTTAACTTAATGCCGGCCAAGAAGAAACATTGGCCATCACGGTGTGTCTGTCTGAGTTCCATTCTTTGAATGCCCCTGACCCTTCAGAATACAGTAATTTAGCATCATGAATTAAAATAGCTGAAAATAATTCTTTTTAAAAAATGAATAATTTAAGAATTCACATGTCTCGTTAACAGTAAATGACTTTCCAGCTGGGCAGAAAATCAAAATCTGCATTTGGCAGTTTTACAAGTCATTATGGAAATAGGTCTACTCTTTATTTGATCTCCCATTTCTAGATAATCTTCTTCACTTCTAGAGATTTTCCTTCTCTGTAGGTTACAAAAGGTATTGGAAGACGCTAAGAAAAATCAGGTACCGTTTGTGATTTTAGGGCAAAAATAAATGATAAAATAAGTATCAATCAATCAACAAAAACGAATAAAATAAATAGATGATGATTTAAAAGCCCAATGTTTTCTTGAAAAAATAGGTTAACTTGAAGAAACCAGATACAAAAGGCCACATACTGTATAATTCCTTTTATGTAAAATGTCTAGAAAAAATACTTAGGAAGTAGACTGGTGGTTGCCAGGGGCTGGGGGAAGGGTTTCATGGGGAGTGACAGCTACTGGGTACACGGTTTCTGTCTGGGTAGGTAAAAAAGTTCTGGAACTAGATGTTGTGGTGGTTGCAGAACGTGGTGAGAGTACTTAATGCCACCAAATTGTACATATTTAAATGGATACATTTGTCAAATTTTTATGGTAGGGCCATTTTTCCACAATAAAAAAAGTGATAGTGTTTTAAATGGTAACATTTGAAACTTGGGTTTTAATAAATGTCAAATGAATCAAAGGATCAGAAACTCTGGGCACTCTGCTCACCCTGTCAAGGACTTCATTAAGGAATTTGAGAAGGAAATGCCTCCATCTACCTGCTCTCCTGCTCTAACCTTCTAATCCCTACCTGTGTCTGCCTAAGAAAGAGATCCAAGACTGAGAAGTGGGTCATGAGGACCCAGATGATCATTTCTCTCCCTTGTAAGCCAAAAAGTCCTCTAAGTCCAACCAAGCAGATGACCAACCCACAGTCAGCTCGCAATGTTTCCGATGTATTCTATGTCCTAAGACTCTCTGCAAACAATAAGAAATAGAAGATGACTGCTTATGCACTCCAAAAATGCTCTGGACAGTTACATCCTGATCATCTCTCTCTTATCAAGAAATAAAGAGAAAAAACAGAAAGGGGGTAAAAAAAAAAAAAGCAGAAAGATGACAGAGGGAAGGAGGGAGAATATTATCTGCAGAAACCTTCTTTTGAACCCTGAGTGACTACTATTTTTTCATTGTTCTGAAGAGGTTTAACAATATTGGTTCTAATAATATTGGCATAGAAATGTACTGGTTTTTCCATCCATAAAAAAGAGCTAATTCGGCTTTGTTTTGAACGGGACCACAGATATACACATCTGATTTTTGGTAATGGTAGTCGGTTCTACATGATCTCAGAGCTGGCCGATGCTTCTAAAGCCTCTATGACCCTCTCATCTCATGAGTGGAAAGGGGAGATAAAGTAAGGTCTCTGAAGACCTGAAAAGACAGTAACTTATGTTGGGCTTTGAAGATCCTGATTGTATAAAAATGGCAGAATCAAGTCAAAGTGTCCTCATCAGCAGCCAAAGAGGTTTTTGGCAGCAGGGTGGTAGCTAGATGATTAGAATTTGTGGTTACCAGACTTGGTTTCAAATTGTGTTTTGCCACTCAATAGAGCGAAGTACTAAGAGTAAAAATTTCTTCTCTTTTGGCTTTTATTTCCTCATCTACAAAATGGATGAAAGTATATCTACCGTCATGTCACTAAGAGGATCAAATGAAGACACTACAGGTAAAAGTTTAACACAGGACTTAGACCCCAAGTACTCAGTACATGATAGTTGTTAAGGCATGAGAACTATTGAAATCCAATCTAGGATGAGTTTTCCATATAAATCTCGTCCAACTATTCTGTGTGTTTCAACACGCTCAAAATGAAATGGTAGGAAATGCATTAAAAAATGTTAGGGCTTCAAGAAGAAACAAACAGAGGGCTGGCATCTCTCTTCACAATTCAATTATGGTACCACTGAGGACCAGCTCATCAGGAGTAGCTGAAACCCACATCTCCTGACTTCACACAGAAAAATTTCCCATTATTTGCCAGTATTTCCCAATATTCCGTGCATATAAATAACCTTAACACAGGTATTTAGTGCTTACTATGTGCCCGCTAGTCAAACCTTCTGTAATACCCAGTGAGGCAAAAACACAGATCACCAAAGAGCTGGTTCACTAATGTGTTTTGTGGAAAGCATTAACATGCTATGCTTGGACAGCAAGGTCATACCAGTTTTGAACATTTGGTGTTAATACGACGATCACAAACATTCTGTCTTTGCTTTTATATCAGAGCCTATTTCAAGAACTCTCCTGGTGATCCAATCTTGCTCACGTCTCAGAATATTTTTTTATTTGTCTATTTACCCATTAAAAATAAACAGACGTCATGGGGTGCCTTGGTGGCTCAGGTCATGATCTCACAGTTTGGGGGTTCGAGCCCCGCATCAGGCTCTGTGCTGACCGCTTTCTCAGAGCCTGGAGCCTGCTTCAGATTCTGTGTCTCCTTCTCTCTCTGCCCCTCCTCCACTCAAGCTTTGTCTCGCTCTGTTTCTCAAAATTAAATAAAAGTGAAAAAAATAAAAGTTAAAAAAAATTTAAAAATAGAGGTCTTGAAAGTTTTTGATTCATCTGTGGGAAAATGAGTCTAGACTTTGTCCAAGAGACTAGTACAGATTTAAGCAGCACTGTCTGCAGACAACACAGGGACAGTGTTTTTGGAAGCTATGCATGTGTTGAGTGTAGGAGGGCTGAGAGCTTACTGAGCAAGGACCAAGGGAGATTATAGGGCACTGTGGCCCTTCACTGGAAAGCTGGAGAAACGAGGATTGAATTACTTATCTAATAATAATAATATAACTAAGCAAATGTGCTCAGTTTAGTATTAGCCAGTATCCTAAATACTTTTCATGTATTAACTCACTACATGAAACTCAATATTCTAAAATCTCAACACTGATCTGGTACAGCAGAAAAACACACTGAGCTCACATTCCAACATTGCCGAGGGAGTCCAAGGGAGGAGAAAAAGGAGACTTGATTGCTCAGCTCTATCACCGAAAGCTTCTAGGCCAGTCACTTCTGTCAAGTTTCATCACTGGCAAATCGAGAAAATGTCATTAGGAAAAAGCACTAAACTGGCATTGGGGCTGGATGCTGGGACCCAGATTCCCACTGGATCTGGAATCTCTGTAGCCTTCATGTCCCTCTGGGCATTCCCCATCACTTACCTCTGTTTCTCCTTCCTGCCCTCCCTCTTTTTAGGAGAGAAATCAGACTTGCATTCAAGCCCTTAAAAAAAGAAGGAATTTGCCACTAATCTATGTATCCTCAGTATAAAACGGAAGGAGGAATACACTGAAATGCGGAATTCAGAGTGGTTTACAGAAACCATGCCATTCTGGAAAAATACTTCCAATTCATCTTGATTTCCCCAAAGTATAAACCACATTAAATGCTAGCATATATGTCAACAGGAAAATTATTAATTTTTTATTTCTTAAAGGATGTTTGAATGATCAAGAAACCGTGACCTCCATCAGGGCAAACAAAGACAATTCAGGCAAGTAAGTGTCTCATGTTAGATTGTTACTGCTGTTTCAAATTTTCTCGACCACAATTAAGTATAATCATTCTTGTCCCCATTTTATAGGCATCAGATATCCCAGTTCAGACCTTTCCCCTTCTTTCCAATCCTACCCTTAATAATCTCAAGAAATTGTAATAATGTCAAAAGATGAATAATGAAAATGTAAATTTCAATGTGCTATAATTACAATTCTAAAAAAAAAAATGAAGCACAATAATTAAGGGCTTGTTATTTTAGCAATTACAAACGCAAATAGAATTTCCTTTGGCTTTTGGATACATTCTGTTGTAACAGTACTGCTGTCCAAAATGTACACAGCTGAAAGAACAGATACCCACTCTACCTACCGTTCTGTAAATAAGGTCAAACTGTATTGGTAGCAGCAGATACACAGCCCACAAGTTCGGTACCACCATTTTGTGCAGTACATCTATATGACTGACCTGTATAAATGTGTGCTGTTTTCACTGTTGACACTTTTCTAAATATAAAGAACTTGCTGAATCAATCCTGCTATAGATCTCTTTGTATCAAAATGGAACACTCGACTGTTGTGAAATCTGGCAGTTAATAAAAATAGCCTGCTTTTTATTAGATTCTCCCAAGGATAGGAACATAATAGTTTAATAGTAACTAAGTATGCTTCAAAAGGTAAACTCTTTCAAAGTAAAATAGTAAATACTAGAAAATGTACAGAGGAAACCAGAGCTTTGTTCCTCAGAGCCAAACAAAAGTTACCTTTTTAAAATAAGTACTCCTCAGGGGCCCCTGGGTGGCTCAGTCGGTGAAGCGTCGGACTTCGGCTCAGGTCATGATCTCACGGTTTGTGAGTTCGAGCCCTGCATCAGGCTCTGTGCTGACAGCTCAGAGCCTGGAGCCTGTCTTCGGATTCTGTGTCTCACTCTCTCTGCCCCTCCCCTGCTCACACTCTCTTTCTCTCAAAAGTAAATTAAACGTGAAAAAAGTAAAAATACAAAAGAAGTACTCTCCAAATCATATATGTCTATAGAACATAAGGTCAATCAGATTATATGTAAGGTTTTGCAAGGTAACCGTTAATTCTCAGAGTGTAAAGGGAAAGCAGTTTGAACGTCTTCCTGAATCTTTTCACTATGGGATAGCCACCCGTTTGCGTTGTAGAGTTCCCCCAAGATTTAAGATAATCATTGTAGTAACAGTAAAATAAGTTAAATTTACGCATTCAGCAGGTATACAGAACAATCTTATTGTAAAAAAGTGAAAAAGAAATGATAAAGCACAATGAATCTGAGCGACATATATGAGGATCCAGAAACCCAGAATGCAAACTTCTGCTGATTGATCAGAGGGAAGAGAAGGTCAGCAGACTGTGACGGAATGAAAGCCAGGGAAGGGGCTGAGTCAGAAGTCAGAGGAGCCACAAGGAGAGGAGCCCAACACACAGGAGGCTCACGGTCTCCAGTGGGGGCACTCAGGCCATCACTTCAACTACAGCCATATTCACTCTAGAAACTTACTGTCTCTGCTCTTCTCCAACCTGAAATAAACCAGCCTCTTGTTGAAAATGCACTGGATGGGGCGCCTGGGTGGCTCAGTCGGTTGAGCGTCCGACTTCAGCTCAGGTCACGATCTCACGGTCCCGGAGTTCGAGCCCTGCGTCAGGCTTTGGGCTGATGGCTCAGAGCCTGGAGCCTGCTTCCGATTCTGTGTCTCCCTCTCTCTCTGCCCCTCCCCCATTCATGCTCTGTCTCTCTCTGTCTCAAAAATAAATAAACATTAAAAAAAAAATTTTTTTTTTTAAAAGAAAATGCACTGGTTGCTCTGGCATCCTATTTAAGGTTCCTCTTTAGTTCCAGAAATCTGGGAACATTTGCCTTGATGCCACACCCCCCCACCCCCACCCCCCCCCCCCCCCCACCCGCCACGTCCGTCTTTTCTGGCACCTACCCTTTTTCCTACTGCAGCATGACACTCAATGAAAATAAATCTCTGACTCCAGCAAAACATACTTCAGTCCCCCCACAAGAAGGGAAATTCTCAGACACACCTCAACAAAATGCAACTGAAAGGGCAAGGTTGGTTTTTTGAACCATTGTCTGGTTTCTATTCTAATATGCCTACTTTCTTGCAGGCCCAGGAAGGTGAGTTGTGGATTTCTGAAACCACAGCAGGCTCAATGGGCAGCTCTGGGTTCTTTCCTTGAGCATCAGAGCTCTTACCAGGCACCCACATTTAACCATTGATTTAACCACCGTTATTTAACCATTTATGACCCATTGAACCTTCCCACCAAAACCTTCTGAAGTCTGAGAATGGGCTTGACTGAGTTAGTCTGAAAATGCAGAATGGTCTGAACTGGTTAGGAGATTAACACTACTCATCATCAATACACCCTCTGTACACTTTCTTGATGGGTTTGTCTTAAAAAAAAAAAAAAAAGATTTCCTTTCTTACATAGAAACGCCTATTCTCTTGCTAGGAAAGGGCATGGACTCTGCAGCCTACTACCAGGGTTTCATTATCAGCATCCTCTGTGCATAACTTTCTATGCCTCAGTTCCTCCTTCACAAGGCCTGAGGACAGTGATAGTACCTCACACACACTCTAAGACAGGACCGGAAGAATACACGTAAAGCACTTTGAAAAATGCCAGAACAGAGCAGCCACTCAGTAAATACCGGCTTTTCTAATTAGCCAATGTGGAATTGAGCAAAAAACCCTCTTTTCAACCTCTCGGGTAGGAATAATACAGAACTCTGCAATGACCCAAGTTTGATTTCTCTCTCTCTCTTTTTTTTTTTAGCTTTTTTTTTTTTTTAATGTTTATTTTTGAGAGAGAGAAACAAAGAGTGTGAGCAGGGAGGTGGGCAGAGAGAGAGAGACGCAGACACAGAATCAGAAGCAGGCTCCAGGCTCCCAGCCGTCGGCACAGAGCCCGACGCGGGGCCCCAACTCACAAACCGCGAGATCGTGACCCAAGCCAAAGTCAGATGCCCAACCGACGGAGCCACCCAGGCACCCTGACCCAAGTTTGATTTCTAACAATGTAACTGTGCGTTTCATTTCAGATTACCAAACACACAATTTTCAAACCTAATTCAGACCTGTTCTGGTTATCCTTGGCCCAACAGACACAACATAAGTGTCTGACAGGTGTGGTCACACCTTGAGACATCTCAGAGTTTTATGGGCCTTCTGGAAAGCAGGCATTCTCCTTCATCAGTACCTTACTCCCCCAACTCCCCATCCTTCACTGATTACTGCCTCAAAAAATATGGCCCCTGCCAACAAAGCACCGTCCTGTGAGATTTCAGGAGAACTCACCACACAAGGTTATTTTCCCCTAGGGTGATAAAGTTGATACTTTAAACAATTATTTGGTCTGTTAGAAAAAGCACATGAGAAGAATTCTTCTTATGGTCTTAACTACCTGTTTTCTCAGGGGGAATTATTATTATTATATATATTATTATATATACGGTTAGTTTCTTTATGAAGATGGGAACCATTCACATAAACAGGAATCAAAGCAAAGGACACCACAAGTAGAAGTCAGACCAGAAACTTCAGTTGATGAGGAGACAGACGTAGATCACATCCATTTGTGAAAGCAGCCAAAAATCACTTCTTCAAACTTAATACCCAACGTTTAAAAATAGCTTGAGAAACTTAGTATCTTCATTCCTTTTTCATCTAGAATGAACTCCATCAGGGTACCTTGATCTAAGTCAACCAGTTCCTGAGTTCAGTCAGAATTTGTCACAGGGCCTCCCATTGATTCAGCATAAAAAAAAGTGTTTAGCTGTTAATTTCTTGAGGTGAGGGCCACTCTTACAGATGAAATCGAGAATTCTTATAGATCACAAAAACTACCTGTTCTCCCTCCCATCCCCTACCCCCCACAACAAGTTCATAGTCTTCTTTATAATGTTTTGTTTCTGGCAGATGTACCAGTTAAATGTTTGCTTTAACAAAAGTTTTGTGTTATCTGTTTATATCATAATTTTGGAGGGATCATATATATTCCACTCACAGCAAGTGCAGACACAGCCTACCAGTAAAGCCTATTTTATTCCCCAGAGTGTGAGAATAATATCTACGTGTGAGAGCTTTTCTCACACTTTGATGTTATTCTCACATTTGTAACGTCAATGTATTTCCACATTTCAAAAAATAAAATAAAAACCTACCACCAGATCTTAAAACCACATAGCTACAAAATGCCAGTACATCCCTAGGCCCCACTGCTTTGCCAGGTAACAGGACGACAGAGCAGGACGATTGCTATGATGGGTGGTAAACTAAGAGAGGCAGCTCAAAGTGATAAACCGGTCCGTTGGAAAATCTAATGGACACCAAGACACGGGGAGCCACACCAAATACCTCAATTCAGATTAAGAGAGACAAGCAAATAAGCAATAACCATGATCTTGACTCAACTGGCCATCTCTCTGCCATCTCTGAAACATCAGGAAAACCACCCCATGGTTGTGTATACAGGTTGAGCGAAGCAGCGACAAACTGTACTCTGGGGCAGGGGAGAGGGGAATAGCTTCTAGCTCCTCAAAATCTCAATCTAGCTCCTCAAAATCTCCTCAGAAGAGCTACCAGAAGGTGGAAAATAAATACTACTTGGACACCTTTATCACCTGTCCCCCTTTCTAGTGATTGAATGACTTAAATTCAGTGTGGCACTTACGGAATTTATTCCCCACTATTTTTTTTTTTATTCATTCTCCACCATTCTTCAAAGGGTATTGAATACTTCCTCGTCATCCAAGTTCAGGGTATGTGGATCTTGTTATCATTTCCCCTCCCCCAGAGTCTTACTCCAGAAACATTTGGCCACAAAACTGTTCTAAAATGTTGGAGAAGTATCTGCACTCCCATGTCCACGGAAGCATTATTTTTAATAGCCAAGACACGAAAACAACCTAAGCATGCATTGATGGATGAAGGGATAAAGAAGTTGCGATATACTGTGTACACACACACACACACACCAAACAAATGGACTATAATTTAGCCATGCAAAAAGGAAATCCTACCATATGGGACAACATGGATGGACTCTGAAGGCATTATGCTAAGTAAGTCAAAGACAAACACTGTGTAACCTCACTTTATGTGGAATCTAAAAATAAACCCATTTGTGCTAACCAGAGGCAGAAGAAGGAAAGAGGAAAATGGAATGGGGGTCAAAAGGTACAAATTTCCAGTTATCAGGTAAGTATTAGATAGGGAATATCCAACATGATGACCACAGTTAACATTGCTTGTGTGGTGTATGTGAAAGCTGGTGAGTAAATTAATCCTAAGCATTTTCACCACAAGGAAAAAATTTTTTTTCCTTTTTTTTTTTAATCTTTAGTAGATGAAGGACGTTAACTGAACTTACTGTGGTAGTCCTTTCACAATACATGTGAGTCATTACACTGAACACCTTAGACAATGCTGTATGTCAATTATAGCTCTATAAAACTTGGAAAAAAGAATTCATTCGTGGCAGGGAGGAAGGCAATTATCCCGATTAAAGAGTTTCAATTAACACAGTTCAGAGACACTAGGACTGAGGAACCAACCCACGAGTGACACTGAGGATGCTGATCACAATAATGGCAATTATAACCCCTTCTCATAAAGCACTCGAAACTTCGTTCACAGTGCTTTCACAGGATATCAACTCTTCCTCAAGGTTATGCTCTTAAAATAAATGTGGTATTTATGACCCTTAAGTCCAAAGTCAAGATGGCCTCGGCTGTGCCTATGATTATTTCTTAGCATTTGCCACACTGGCATCCACCCATTCCACAAAGGCATGGTCCACATCCAATGACTGGAGACCAAAGCTAGCATGTGTCAATGAAGGAGGAATAATTATTGCTCTAGATCTAAATAAATATGGCCATCACTTCGCAATATAAATGAAAACTAAGATTCCGATGAAATCCACATGTATTTACTCTAAAACTTTGGAATACTACAGACTCTGACATGTTTTATTTCTCTGCAGGCTCTTCATCATTCATTTACTGTGCAGCACATACAATACAAATAAATACCAACTATAGCAGTTACCAGTCTTTCAAAGATGTTCTCTATCAAGAGAGAAAGGTAGCCCATACCTAGAGATGGAGGTTCAATTGCCTTGTGCTTTCGAATTCTACACTTTCTTAAACAGACCTTATGCTCTACCTCACGAAATTAATTTACCACACACCCACGTCCTCATTTATAAAATGTCCCTTTTCTAGGCACTGTGTACCTACAGCTTGGACCTCACAGTTCAAGAGGCATTAGCCTACAGCAGTGAACCCCAGTGCTCTTGTCAGTGTGCTGGACCTTGCCAAATACAGACATTCTCCAAAACCACAGAACGCACCTCCTGTCAGCACTCATAACGGAGCTCAACTACAGTCAGCATTTCACCATATAAAACATGTGCGCAGATGAGGGCCATTCTTGCTGATCCGTTTATACATTATGTTAAATTAACATAGTAATGGACAACTATAAAATTACACACTTCATGCATTAAATTTAATGATGAAATAATAGGTAATAACAGGTTACAATTCTGATATAAATATCACACAATCAGTAAATTCACTCAACAATAACGAATAACTTTCAACATTCCATTTCCTGGGCAACAATCTTGAAAGAGGACCATATAAATTGAAAAGTTATTGTCCAACCGGACAACATAATTACCCTGGAAAGAGAAATACAAGAGGCTGTTAACCTGAGGCACATGGTTATAGAGACTTCTACATGCTTTATTTATATTGAGTTATTTGGGAAAATTTAATACAGCATCACCTCTATTTTGACATGCTGTTTTCCTATCATTCATATTTATGGTGAAAAAATGCTAACTCCCAAGCTTGGAATAGGACCAGAACAAAGGTGGTAATTCTTGGTAATCCAAGAAAGTGAGAAACATATGTATTCGGTTCTTAAGATTCATTTGAGTTTTTAAAATAAAACAACATGATTTATTTTTGCTCGTTTTTTTTCTCTCTCTCTAATTATCTATGTGCATGAGACATTTTTTAAAAAAGAAGTATTTAAAAAAAGTGACTCACGTAGACGTGGGATGGAGCTAGATGATTCTGTGTATGCTGAATGATGTATGAATAAAAATATTCAGAGAGCAGACTTTACACAATATGAAAACCTACTGCTTCAGGTTAGCTGTCATTACTCCCCTGGGGGCAAAGAAGACCACTCTGAAAATGCTCCAATTGCCAAAGTTGCCTGTTTTAAGCACAGATCTTTGGAAATCCTTTGCACGATGTATGAGCTTTTTCTATCTCAAGAAATCCAAGTCCCTTCATGACTCAAGATCAAACTACTACCATCAGCAAAAAGCTTGTGAGCCACAGAAAGAAACTCCTACAAGATGCGGGGGCGGGTCTTGTTCTGCACAGTCTAGACTGTTCTGTGAGATACTCATGTCCCTCAGACGTTAAGAGGTACTGAGGGGAGGAAAAAAAACCTAAGCAAAAAAAAGTTCTTGCAGACAAGTTAAAAAACTTTGTTCTAACTGCAAACTTGTTGGTCTTTAATATGCTAATGTGCACTGGAACGCAACCAAGAGCAGATACAGCAGGCAGTGTTTCGCCAAACTAAATTGACCAGGGAAATATTTTCCACAGAACTACAACACCCTCACCAGTCACCAGTGTTCCATAGAAATCAGTTTGGAAACACCTGTCTAAAGTTAATAGATTAGAAGAATTAGAACAAATTAAAAGAACATTTTGGGGCACCTGGGCTGCTCAGTTGGTTAAGCAGCCAACATAGGCTCAGGTCATGATATGGGAGTTCATAGGTTCGAGCCCCGCATCAGATTTTGTTCTAACAGATCAGAGCCCGGATCCTGTTTCGGATTCTGTGTCTCTTCGCTCTCTGCCCCTCCCCCACTCCATTCTGTCTCTCTCAAAATTAAATAAACATTAAAAAAAAAATTTTTTTAAAAGAACATTTTGCCTGAAGAGACCCAAAGTCTTATTTTTCTTTTTGAAATAAACACATATCAACGAATAAACACTCTTGGTCAATACAAGTCAGACAGGGACAAAGAGGACAATCCTAACATGTCAACTTAAGGAGAAATTAGAATAAAGCTCTCTGATTTTCAGGTGAGGAAAGGTGATCGTGTCAGCCTAGGGGCCACCTAAGCTAGAAGCTGGACAGAAACCCTGTGGCTTTAAGGGACTGCATTCTTGTTGGGGGAAGCAGATCATTTAGGAAAACAAGGATGATTCTGCAGGGAGATTTCAGGTGAGCCCCCTTGTTCATCAGTCTCTTGATGAAATCCAGAAACTCAACTAAAAGACAGCTTTCACACCTGCTGTCCTACCTCTGGGGCTTAGAACAAGGGCTAGGTGGGACAGAGTGAGCCTAACATCTGACTGGGAAAAAAAGAATTTAAAAACAAATCACACAAAAATGAAAACATGCAGGGGCGTCTGGGTGGCTCAGCTGGTTGAGCATCCGACTTCAGCTCAGGTCATGATCTCACCATTGGTGAGTTCCAGCCCTGCATCAGGCTCTGTGCTGACAGCTCAGAGCCTGGAGCCTGCTTTGGATTCTGTGTCTCCCTTTTTCTCTGCCTTTCCCGTGCTCACACTCTCTCTTTCTCTCACCAAGATAAACATTAAAAAAAATTTTTTTAAATAACATAAAATCAAAACATGGTTTCTCAAAAGCTATTCATTCCACACCCCCCCCCCCAAATTCTAGTTTCTCGTCATACATTTTCTTTAAAAATACAGTTAAATACATTGGACTGAATCAAAGTTACCTGACTGGAAGTCGCTCGCACACCAGAAAAGTTCTGCTAGATGCTAGAGGACACCGTTTGGCACTTCCCGGATTTCATTTGCACATTTTCAGTTGTATTGCTACAAATGTACCCACCGGTATGCATATACATTCACAGTACACTTCATGTACAATGTTGACGTGTTTTTCAAGAAAAATTCTCCTCAACCTGTCAATTGTGTCCTTTGCCAATGTCTGCTCCCTTCCAAAAATGCAAAGACAGAGGAATATAAGTTGATGTTGACTTCAATTGCTTTAGGTTTGGGCAAAAGGCCAAACACAGTGCCTTAAATTTTCACCAGTACCATGATTCCTTCAAGGTCTCTGGGAATAGGTGTTTTTAAAATCAATTAGGAATTATGCTGTGTGATAAGTAACTTAAGTGATGCGCCCAAGAATGTGTGCCTGCCTGATCATCTTTCTGTCAAAATTCTATTCCCCTTAAAGATCCCGTTTCGGTGTCCTCTTTACCCCATATTCTAGGATGTTCTTCCTGGAGGTGACCTCTCCTTCACTCTCTAATGGGTCTCCACTGAAATTCCCAGACAATAGCTTGAAACTGTTATGTTAAATAAACAAGGAGGGCATTAGACTGAAGTAGCTTTAAGGCAGCAGGAACTCTATGAAATAGACCAAAATCTAAGTCTGTAAATGCCTCCATGTTAAGAAATCAACAGGCTAACGACAATCAATCATCAACAGCCAATCAGGCTTACATTACAGCCAACAGAAATTTTCTTTCTCTGCTTCCACACCTTCTCTGTATCGTCTCTTCCCTGGCTCCTGTCAACCAAGAGCTCCTAACCATTTCCAGTTTAGCGCTGCCAGATTCAAAACCATTTTTGCTCAAACTCTAAGGATACAAAGCAATGGAACCAGGAAAGGGACGTTCCAGTGGTGGACAGAAGAGATGAGAAATGGTTCCAACAGTTGGGGAGGGGCTGGTGAGGCAGGGAACCCCAAGGGGAACCTGAAATCTTCTAAGGAATAGTACATGTGGAGCCACAGGTGGGGAGCACAGGGAACCCAGAGCAGAGGCACAGGGTTCACTTCAGGCCAGTTTTCCCAGGGGTCAGCCCTTGTGTCTAGGTTTTAACACTCATACTTGTGGGGGGGGGGGCAGGGGAGAGGGCAAGCAAGAAGAAGAAACTACTGTATATTCATATTTGGAGAATATTTTTAGTCTTGTGTTTTTGACGTGTGAGCTGCCAGCACAAAATACACCAAACACCTTCCTAACTCCCTCAAACCAAATAAATAAATGAGAAGAGAGGCTGCTGAAAACCTTGACAAGCAGCTTGTCAAGAAAAGCTGTTTTTCACACAAGAAACCTCCTTTCAGGACCCTAAATCCTACCGACTTCATTCTATTTGCAGTCTTCTTATCTGTTAGTATCATAACGGCAAAGTGTAAATTGGACCCAAAAAACCATCTTTGTTTTTAAAGCCAAAAACTGATCAAGGACTTCTGTCCACATTTCAAAAGGCTATATTCATATTTCAGAGATTTATATATATTTTAGAAAGGGGTGCATACTGACTTCTAGGATTGAAGCAATATTCATGGCTTTGTGTTATGTACAACGTTCTTCAGTATAGGTCATTTGAAGTAAAGTTTTAAGATCAGTTAAGTTTGGAATCAGTGTAGATATTGGAATGAACATTTTATCACAACTATTTGTGATGTAAAGAGTGTGAAGCCGATACGCGTTGTAACATCTTCTACTCTGTTAAAAACTCTAACACAATTGCTCAGGACTAGTAGATAGAGACCCAGAGAGAAGGGGCGGGGGGGGGGGGGAGCTAAAAACAAAACAAAGCAAAACAAAAAAGGGGGAGGAGGCGGCAAAACGATCCAATTTCATCTCTCCAGCATGAGAAAGAGGGAAAGAGAGGGGCGCCTGGGTGGCGCAGTCGGTTAAGCGTCCGACTTCAGCCAGGTCACGATCTCGCGGTCTGTGAGTTCGAGCCCCGCGTCGGGCTCTGGGCTGATGGCTCAGAGCCTGGAGCCTGTTTCCGATTCTGTGTCTCCCTCTCTCTCTGCCCCTCCCCCGTTCATGCTCTGTCTCTCTCTGTCCCAAAAATAAATAAACATTGAAAAAAAAAATTTAAGAAAGAGGGAAAGAGAAACCAGAAAAAAAATTCTTTTTAAATTTTAGAAACCTGCTGGAGAAGAAACCTAACGACTTTACAAAAGCAGGCAACAGCTTCAAAGATTAAGACTCCCTAGGCTGAATCAGATACTATTATGGTTTGATTTCTCAAATATAAAGTAGACCCTACGCATAATAGCCAGAGCTAGAAGTGGGGATCGTGGCTCCATCCGTCACACACAGGGGCCCTCCAAACCTGCCTGATAGGTCACCACCCACTCCTTTGGTTTAAGTTCTGTCAGACTTCCCTGAAAAATATCAACAGGTCACCTTCTGGAGGCACAGAGACAAACCATCATCACCAATCTCCACTTGAGCTTGGATCAGTCTAATAGTTTCTTATCAAGAAGCTGCCAAACTAAGGGTAGGGCTTTCACGGGGGAAGAGAAATGACAGAGTCCTGGTGCCCAGCCATTCAGTGCCAAGAGGTGGATCCTGGGCTCTGTGGGAAGGAGGAGAGGCAGGAGGCTAAGACAGAAGAATACTTCCAGGTATGGTTACAAGAGGGAAGCAAAATGAACTAGGACAGCATTTACCCTTCCCATGTCGTGTCACAGGGTAACTGGGGGAATATGTCAAGATTCAGAATCTCAGACTGCACACAGCAGAGACCAATTTATAAAGGTGTTTTGTTGTTGTTGTTTTTACCCTCAAGAGCGCCAAGATTTTTCAGTGGATCCCCAGTGTTCCAGCTGAATTCTATAGCTCCCCACCTTCTCAGAGCACCTGCAGGCACAATTCTCAGTTCCTCAGGGATGTGTCTGTTATCTGCCTTTTTCAGCTTGAATAGTAGAGGTCCAACCCTGGCAATTATTCTAATTCATCAAGTATTTTCCTCCAGAAATGTATTTAGGAAAGACACTAACAATAAGCTGTTTCATACTGACTCACATTAAAATACTTAAATATGTATTCAGGAAATGAAGCTTCCAAGTTATTTTTTCAATACAGCTTTAACATATTTCAAACCCGACAAAAATAACCCAAGAAAGAAAATTCAGATCAATCTAACTTATAAATAATGATGTAAAATATTAACTCAAACATCAGCAAACACAATCTACCAGCACAATAAAAGCTTAACACACAACAACTAACTAGTACTAATTTCAGGGATACCACGATCATTCGAGAACAGAAATTCTACTTCTAGGATTCATAATAGTAAGCTAAATAAGAAAGACCTTACAATTATCTCTATAGAGGCTAAAAACGCATTTGATAAAATCAAAGTCTACTATGATTTAATTGGTTAAATTGGGAATCTACGAATACTTCTAACTATGGCAAAGATATTAATAAAAATGTATCTCAGCTCAAAATCCAGAATCAGGCTTTAATGGTGACACCTAAGTAGCAACATTATTGGGACAAAAATGGCCACTACCAGCACTCTATAATTTTACACTTTCCAATTAACAGCAGCCCATGCAGTTAGGAGAAAGTCATTGTTATGGACTTAGATTTTGTACCCTGCCACCCACAAAATTCGTATGTGGAAGCCATAACCCTCCCAATGTGGCTAGGTGAAGAAAGTAATTAAAAGAGGTCCTAAGGGATTAGTGCTTGTAAGAAGGGATACCAGAGAGCTCATGCTTTCATTTACCTCCCTCACCTCACCTTACACTTTCAGCCTCCAGAACTGTAAGAAATCAATGTGTGTTACTTAAGCCCGTCAGTCTAAGGTATTTTGCTATGGCAGCCCGAGCAGAGTCAGACAGTCATGAATAATAAAAATTGGAAAGGAAGAGGTAAAATTATTATCTTTGCAGATGATACATCTATCAACCTAGGAAACCAAAGAGAAGCAACTGAAAATGAATGAAAACACCGAGAAAATTAGAGGATTACAAAACTACTGTACAGCTGGTTTTCTTATACACACCAAAGCCAACAAAATATGAAGATCCAGTTTCGAAGAGCAAAAGGACATACATTCTCGAGAAAAGTTTTAACGTGTATAGAATCAAGAATAAACCTTAAGATCCTACAGTGAGACATAAAATATGACAAATTAATGCAAAGATGCAGTTTGTTCACAGATCAAACTCACTGTAAAGATGTTATTCTCCCAATTACTGTAAATTCAATGTCACCCCAACAAAAAAGCCAACAGGAGTATTTTGGAAACTGGGAAATTTAATTCTAAAATGTGTATGATAAAAAACAAAAATAAAATGTGCATGCAAAATTAACCTCTGGGAATTGGTGAGGAAATATGGGGGTATTGGCCCTCCTGGGTATTAAAACATACTATAAAACTAATGTAATTAAAACAGTTTGTTACTAGGCCAAGAATAGTGAGAAAAGTGGGACAAATTTATTTTAGAAATAGACATAATACACACAGACTTATTATATAATAAAGCTGGCATTTCAGATGTGGGACAATGATGGATTATCCAATAAATATGTTGGTACAATTGGCCAGTTATGAGGAGGGGTATGTAATTCTGGTTCTATTCTCATGTCCTACATCAAAATAAATCCCAGATGGCTCAAAAATTTAAATGTAAAAAATAAAGTTGTTAGAACAAAAAAAAAAAAAAAAGAGAGAGAGAGAGAACATAAAAAAAAAAAATTCCCATAAGGAAGGCCCTACTAGGCAAGGGACAAACACCAAATGCCATAAATTAAAATATAAAATAAAAAGGAAAGAGAACTGATAAATTTGCATTAGCATTTGAAACGTTTGAAAGGCTAAGAATACCAACAACAAAATGAAAGACAAATGACAAAGAGGCAAAAATCCTTGCAGCCTCTAAATCAGACAAAAGGTGAATTTCTCCCCAACAGAATGCCTTCAAATCATTTTGAAAAGGACCAAGAACCCGGTGTCAAAATGGAGAAGGTTGGTTTTGCACACTGGGCTCTCTCTCGGGAAGCAGTTAGAGATGCAGAAGAAGGTGCAGGAGGCTCCCAGGGGAGTGTCCTCAGGGTCAAGCCCCACAGGGGAGAGAAGGAGCCAGGGCCGCACAAAAGCAGTTGTTCGGCAGTGAAATCACAAGACACCTGAGGGTCTGAAGCTAGGACAGGGACTGCCAAACTGGGAGTCAGGGATTGAGCCCTTACAGTCCCTTATGCACTAAGAGTTAGACATGGGTACTCCCTGGAAGGGAGTGAGATCTGAGGCCAGCAGGCTCTCTTAAGCAGAGGTGGGCCTGAAAGGGGTGGGCCTGGAGAAGAAGCTCCTTCCGCTACAGCCTGTGCAGCAGCTGAGGGAACATGAGCTTCCTTCTTGAAGGGCAATCTGAGTAGCACAGCTCAGCAACCTCCAGGGTTAATAAGAGCCGGTTCACAGAAAAAGACAAGCCAATGGCTAATGAACACACAACAAAGATGTTCAACTTCATTCACAACTAACACAATACCAAGATAAAATAATGGTCAATGCAGAGTTGTTAATATTGAGACTCCTATACCTTGTTGAGGAGTTCGAATCCCTAAAGACCTCTTTGGAAGACCATTTGGCTTATATTTCTAAATTCGAAGTGCATATATACCCTTTGACCCAGGATCTTCACATTCTGAATCTGTGAGAGTCATTTGTGTGTGTATCCAAAATAGGTACAAAGCCCATTAATGCTGGTTACTTGTTTGGAGTCCATGTGGAAGGGCAAGGATAGGTCGCATGTTTCACTTTATTTCCTTTCACACTGTGATTTTTTTTTACCCTATATATGTATTAATTTTTAAAATAGTGGTCCAAAAGAAAATCTGGGCATGAAATCAAAGTATCTACCTATACAGTTAAGTTTATGACCTATGCTCAAGATGTTTTCTGTATCTAGACAACCCCTCTTGTTTTCATTCTACTAGAGCTAGACTACCTCCTGGATTGTTTTACAGTATCATAAACATACTCCCACATGCAAGCAATCTGTATCAAGTCTCTAGATGTATTTGTCCTCTATACAGGAAACTACACCAATTAAACTCAAATCCAAGCAGTTATTAACACTTTCAGAAAGGAAACTGAGCGACTTAAATACTGTGTACCAATTATATTGAGTGCTCGTAGTATCCTAATATAGATTCTAACTTAATCCCAACAACCCTAGCAGTTATGTCCTATCACTCCCCAATTATCAATACGCAAAGGAGTATACAAAGGTTAAATGACCAGTTCTATGTAATACAACTAAAAGTAGCCAATGTCCAGTCCATATCTAGATGTTTACCTCTTTCTACAACATCCTTCTGCCTCCCATTTTATTTTTCTTTTGGGTTCCAAAGTATTTTGTAAGCATCTACTGGTAACTTAAATGGCTGGTATGATTAAGTACAAGTGGTCTGATTTCAAATTTATTTTATTTTTTTTTAAGATTTTTAAGTCATCTCTACATCCAACATGGGGCTCTAATTCACAACCCCAAGGTCAAGAATACCATGCTCTAAGCCAGCCAAGCACCATGATTTCTGTTTTAAAGAAGACTGATTAATAATAACTGGGAAATGTGTCTCTCTAGCACAGAAAGCTAAAATTTCATATATTAGCACCCCAGCCTTCATCTTCCTACTACTATCTCCTTTTGAGTAGCCTTTAACCTGATCCTAAAGCTTTACCAAGGAATTGAAAGCAAGTGGGATCTCTGCTCAAGTTTTCCTTTTTGGATTGCCATCAAGAAGATTAAAGGGAGTATGTTCAGCCAAAAGCAGGGGTAGGAGTCCAGCACTATTGTTTTCCTTTTCGTCATTAAACTTGAGGCTAAATAAAGGAAACCTGTGTATGTCTGGATGAACTATTTGAATATTAAGGGAGAAAGATCCACAAAATTCTAAGACCAAAAAAATAAACAGAAACCACCACACAATAAAATCACGAAGGAAAAGATGGTGTTTCTCTTAAAGGTTGAGATAATTTATCTAATGACTTTGAGAATGGTGGATACTTGGAGTGTGTTCCTGATTTTCTAGGGTAACTGCTCCCCAAATGACAAATTACCATTGCTACCAAAAATTATACTGGAGTCAACGGTAGGATCTTTTTAAAAAAGATTTTAATTGTAAGTAATCAGGATGAATAATGGTTTGGCTTAAAAAAAATATATTGAGAATTCTGAACCTAGAGAGTTTTGCTGTTATCCAGAGGAGAGATGCTATTGCTTGTGCTTCACTAACACGGTTTATCATTTCACCCAGACCCTTCAATGGAGATTTCTGTTTCTCACTCCCGACCATCTGTTGTCATCTACACCCAGGATCTACATAAATCCCTACTAGTTGCTGTACCTCAGAAATGCCCCCCCTTAAAAAAAACACGAGTTAATCATTGCTGCTTTAGAAGTCTGAGAAAGGGGAATGCGTCTAAATATACCTCCCTACCCCCCAATGCATGCACACGCACACACAGCAACTTTCATCTATAATTTAGGAAATGGAAGCAGTTCGGCAACAGTTAAAGACTAATTTCTTATGCTTTTTGTGCATTTACATAATTGATTCGCTAGATAATGCACTCTGCTTCCTTATTTAATAAACATGTTAATGATTTCAGACAATTACTCAAAACTGCCTACAAGTGTCTGCCTAAGAAAAGCAACAAAAAATAATTAAAATGAAAATACACACCAAAAGGCACATCCTTCATATCACATTACACAAGATATTAAGTCAATATGTCACCCTGTCACCAGTCACTTGCTACCTGCTGTTATACATTTATTCAAATTCTAATGTATTAGCTGAGGCTGATACATTGGTTAGACACCCAAGCGGGCCAACACACAGAGCCAGAGAATAAACCTGGTGCTTTGTCAGGGTAGAGGCAGTCAAATAGCAGCAGCAGAAGAGGGGGGGAGACAATAAAACACGGGCTAGAAACAGAAGGTTGAAGCAGACATTTTCACAAGAAAACCCACTTCAGGCTATTCATGGTGGGGGGCGGTCACGGGGGGACTAAATGGATTCTATTTCCTCTGCCCCCCCTGAGCACTCGAGAGCACCAACCGGGACAAGTGTCACAATAGGTCCGATTTGGGCAGATGCCTCCTGCATTCTGGCCATTTTCAGGCCGTCTTATTTTATTCCCCAGGGCAGTCATGTGAGTCAACCCCAAAGCCATGGCCTGAACCAGAGACAGGTTCATCACCAGAGGGAAACAGAAGCCCACAGGCTGGGTAGCTAGGACTCTGGCCCTCCACGGTGCTCGGTCAAACCACTTGGGCTTGGTGCTTCCAGCTCCTGATGGATACTAAGTCTCTGAGGTACTGCAACTCACAGCCATCTTCCCCAGCCGTCCAGGTAGACAGAGGAAGGTCACACCTGACAGGTGCAAAAGGACACGGAGGACAGAGCATGGACGTTTCTAGCCCGTGCTGGAAGCTAGCTGATTCTGGCTCAGGAAATCTTGGCTCCAGTACTCCCACAACACAGACTAGGTTGGAGACCAAAGGAAAAAAAAAGAGGAAATTATTTGA
This sequence comes from Leopardus geoffroyi, assembly GCF_018350155.1. Classification (NCBI taxonomy): domain Eukaryota; kingdom Metazoa; phylum Chordata; class Mammalia; order Carnivora; family Felidae; genus Leopardus; species Leopardus geoffroyi. The sequence goes on along the minus strand of NC_059337.1, from coordinate 43,855,249 downwards.
AAAAAAAAAAAAGAAGGGTCTTCTATTAGAAAGTAACTTCTTATTCTGCTAGAAAGGAAGATAATAAGGAAGACTTCTTAACCAGATGATCCTCCTTTCTCAGCCCAGGTAAGGGAGGCACCCATGATCTCAGTTCTCAGACAGGAGTTACCCGTCAGCAGCAATTGTGTGTGTGTGTCTCCTACCTTCAGGGTTTTACCTACCTACTTTGTTATAAATTCTACCTGCTTACAGCCTGGGGATCATGTGGAGGAAGTGGTGAGAAACAGGACATGGCAGAAACATAGCAGTTCATTCAGAATCACCTTAAGAAATATATACACTTTATCATCAGAAAGGTTAAGGAGAGCCAGCAAGGAATTCCAAACAAGTGTTGCTATCACTCTGGAAACAAGGTGGGAAATGATGTGAAACGGATGGAGACATGAGTGAGGAGGTCCTATCAATCTGGATGAGAAGGGGACCAAAGGCAGGGAACAAGCGTGTGGCAGTGGGGACCGAGTGAAGTGAGCTAAGTGACAGGGGAGGATCAAGGTTTGGAACCAGCACACCAGAACAGCTAGGAAGAAGGTTGATGCTGGTCTCCAAAGGTTGGAAGTAAACAAGGAGAAGAGTAGAAGGTAGAAGAACAGGCGGGGATGAGGGGGAGGTGGGGGTCACTAGCTCTGCTTTGCTCATGTGGGGTTACAGATGCCTAAGGCACATCCAAACACAGGTGTTCAGAAGCCAATCCTGGACTTCTGGCTAGCAGTTCCCCCTTCCCAGACATTATACAGTTCACTCCACTACAAAGGCAAACAAGGGTGATCTGTTAGCTAGCCATCAACTCACCTTGCTTATTATCTGGAAGCCTGTCCCTAGCCTCTGTAAGGAAAGAAATTACACATCCAAGGCATGAAATACAAGGGATCCACTCCTATGGAGCATTATTAAAAGACCTAGTAACTTAATTCTAACCATCTCTCCTCTCCAAAAAATGTAAGGCCAACAAGAAAAACAGGGTTGTGAGGAATAGCCTCAAGAACCTTTTAGCATTCTTGCAATTTCAGGGCCAACTTATTCAGGTCAGAAAGTGAAACAGATGATGCCCTGACCAAATGTTCAGTATCATTAAGAGGTCCTTATAAATCTACTCAGTCGTTAACTTAAAATCAGATGCTAATGGTATCACATGGTCTGACTGGTCCAAGATGGAAGGAGGTTTGGATGATATTTTGTATGGGCAAGAGTCTACCCAGGTGACCCTTTTTGAAAGCTGATTAAACAAAGGGAACTCAGAAACCCTGCTTACAAAACCTGTGATATAGAGAGGGGCTCCTGCTGAGTCTGTGGAGGCACCCTTTGCAGATTCCTACCCACGTGCTTGTTAGATGGAGACTCACTTGCTAGCTCTGTTGGGGCGTTACATTAGGCAGCCTGCTCTGTTCCCCCTGATGATGCTTCCAACAAATGAACAGAAGTTCCATCTGGGGTTTCCAAATGCTGGAGTGTGGTCTGCTAAGCAAATGTAACTCTAGTGCTAGGAACTTGATCTAGTCAGCTAACTCTGTTCATGTGCTATCACCTACAGAAAAGATAGTCCCATCAAGAGCCGCCATGAGAAATTCAACCATCACCAGCCTGTTGTGATCCTTCATGTTACAGAGGACCTGTGGGCCAGAACGAAGAGTCCCCATTAGACTGCTTCCTCCCACATCTCTGTGCTCAGTTTAACACTCGATGGTCCTTTCTGTCCCACTTCATCTACTACGAGATCTTATCTTTGGTTTGAACCCTGGGTCCTCCAAAGGTTTCCTTCTCTCCTGTAGAATGCTCATCACACAAAGTTCATCAAAAGAACCCCACCACTGCTACTACAAGTTATTCCAGCTGCTAGTAAGATACCATTCTAAAAAAGTTTTTTTTTTTTTTTTTTTTTTTTTTTTGTATTTAGTAATTTCTTCTCCTTCCTCCCTCCAGAGAGGATCTGAAGAAGCTTACAGCAAAGGGCAGATAGGCCCTTAAAAAAAGTCAGTTCTGAAGAAAACAGGAAGCCAATATACTAAGCCCATAATCATCAATACAAAGGTGGAGACTGGACATCAACATTATCCAGGAACTTGTAGGTAACCACAACAAAAGGGAAAGCAGAAGTGATGACGCATACCTATATCCCAGAGGAGAAAACTTCAGAGCAGATTTGAAAAAGCATTCACTTGGAAAGCCCAATCGTTGGATAAGAATGCCCATTTCTTGCGTGACTTCCATATGACTTCATCCTGTTTTATACTCTATTTTCTTCATTATTCGGGAGAAAGAACAGGCATTTGACTGAGTCCAGAGTTCATCCTGGGATACCTAGCTCTGCCATCACTAGCCAGGGATCCTTAGACCAACAGCCCTACCCTTCCGATACAACAAGAGGCAAGAGAAGTATATAACCCTTCCAGTTCTAATTCTACATGGTTTTAATCATGTGTTTGTAACATGTTTGAGAATATCACACATGGTCAAATCCCTGTACATGTGGAGAAATAGGACGGAATCCTCCTTTTCAATTAACTCTTAAGCTTTTAAGTTTTTGGACCTATCACAGGACTTAGGAGTGTAGTTCTGGGTAGCAGTAAGCCGCATGTGACAAGGGGCATTCTATCATATTTATTAGAAGTAAAAGAAAAACACTTTAGAAAATCACTTGTGAAGCACTTACTGGCCTCATTTAGTTGATCCTGTTGAGGCTTCTAAAGCTCTGTATCAATTGCCGTTCTTTAAAATGGAATGCACAATTTAAAAATAATTATTTTAGAGCCATCATTTGATTGCATATGTGCACACAAACAGATCATCTCATAAATTTGGTCCATATTTAACGACCTTTTTCAGCCCTCGCTAGGCTAACACTATTATGTATAACAACCTTAATTTAAACCCACAGTCAAAAGAAAACATCCCTAATGAAACACAATTTCAAATTAGAGTTAAATCTGTCTCCTAGACCAAAATATACAAAAAGGCTCTTGCTTATATTTTTAAACTTCATGTGACTTATTTAAAGATTCAAGGTTTTCACTGAAATGAGGCATAGATGACTAAACTTTCATTTAGGCTAAATAGTAACTCAGGAAGAATTCTACTGGTGCATTTGGATTAGTTTCAGCACTCTTCTTCAAAATACATGGAAACAGGAATGACCAGGAGAACTATACCTTTGCTTTGTTCCGTTTAAAGCCATTGACCTAGGGCAGAGAGGTGCTTGCAGGAAAACTGCCATATCTCCACTTAAGAGAGGGATCTGTAATCATGATGTTGCTTCAGTTGCCATTCAGGGATTTTTAAATAAAGTTCGACAGAACTATACCCATCTGCAGAAGTTTTAAGTTCTTAGAAGGCAAAGATTCAACCTTATGGAGCAGTACTATACAGGCAGTGGAACTTCACAGGTCATCTGGCCCAGAATGGCAATTAAGTTGCACATGTACTGTAACTTTCAACCCACTGTCCATAGCAGACATCACCAGCCAATCACAGATAGCACCAATTTACTCTACACCCCAACGTGGCTTCATTTCTCTTCAACCTGGCACTTTTAGGCAGGCAGTATCAATTGCGCAGGAGGCGAATGCTTTTTGCGTTCTTTAAGGTCATCCAAGGCTGATGTGGACCTGAAGACACCAAACTCCAAGTTGGTTAAGATGCACAGTAGTTAAGCAACGAGCCAGGATTACACCCTGAACTCTATACTCTTTTACAGAGCGTTCTTCTACGACACACAAAGTGCAGTGTTGTATACTTACTACGCAATCACAACATGGAACAAGTGAATAAATCAACACTTCCCTTGTGTTCTTTAGTGCCTTCCCCTTTTCTTTTGTGAAGACACGTGTGGATCAATGCACTTACTCATTACCAAGTCATTATATTTGGGTCCCAAATGAAGCTTGGTAGGCAAACTATAAGTACTGAAACCTACCCCTAGATTCAAAAATACTTAAATATCCCACTTTAACACATCTCACAAGTTAGCTCCCAGAGGACGGATACTGCACACCAGGCCTGACATGGCTACTATATACCTTAGGCTGACTATTCCCTTCTCCTCTTAAGGTTCCGAGATCTGATCCCCAATACCTTTTTTGATGACACAACTCAGTGAACATTTACTCTAAATAAAGCACCACTATTTAATAGGCTCCTGTAAACACAGCGCTGATAGGTACGAGGCAAAAATCAAACAAAACATCGCTACTGCCCTCCATGGCCGGTGTCCACTGTGAGCTGACGGTTTGTCCTGCCACTGGCCATACTCATCATCAACAAGGCCCAGTCTGCTTTGGAGCCGGTGAAAGGGACTGTTCCTCTTTCTCCTTCCAGCTGTCAGTCAGAGTAGCTTGGGGAAAAAGCCAGGACTATTTCCAACCCTCTCTCCAACTCCAGAGTTTCCCTCTAGATATGCAAACTAAAAACGAACAACTGTACCTTCTCATCTCTGCCAAAACTTCCTGGGAGAGAATCATAAAACCAGGAAAGGCGGCAGCAGCAGAGAAGTACTTGTTATCAACACATGTTCAACGGACGTCTTTCTGAAGTCAACACCTAACACTCCTATTCCCGTAAAAATTCCCCAGTTCTTAAACTGGACCAACGGCTGAGCTCCGGCCAACGCTCACTGTTAAGAGGCCACCAGAAGGAAGCAGCGAGAGGCAAAGTTCTGAGGAAGAGGACAGACATGCCAACCCACTCTGAGGAGCAGAACCATTATGGGTCTAAAGGGATACTTTCTTGTAAACCACATTTGGGGGCAACAGTCTAATTTATCTCTTTAAGTTGTAGCCTTGAAAAAATTGTGTTTCAAGTATTTATTGAAACCTATTAGGTGCTAAGTACTCTTCTAGGTGGTGGGGCATTCACCAGTGAAGCAAGCCAACTAACATCTCTGCCCTTGTAGACTTCACATTTATGTAAAACAACAAACAACAACAACAAAAAAAACCATGAGAGCAGGTTTTTGGTACATCTCTCTATGCATCTGTCCAACCATACACTCAGTTGTTAGGTAACTACTTCATACCAGGTTCGATGTTAAGCATGGAGGAAAAAAACAAGACCCTAACATGCAATCACTTACAGGTAAATAAGCAATCCACTACAGAATAATGGGCTCTTTAACAGACGTATGGCCAAACTAGTGATCAGTGTACCTTACATTTTAGAAGACAAGTCCCAACCGAACTGGCTTTTGATGGATGAATACAGGCACAGCAAGGAGACTACGGGAGCAAAGGCTTCCTGACAGAGAATCGCATCAAAGAGTCACGTGAGTGCAGAAAGTGCTCAAAGACCCACTGCAGCTGGGGTAAAAATTGGGACAAAAGGGTTCTGGAAGGGCAGGCTGAAGCCCCAAGGGGCTGGGTCTCAATGCCGTGTCCAGGTGTTTGCCCGTTAATCTGGGAGAATGGCCTGAGGAACCCATCTCTGGTTAATACTGTGTTCAAATAAGCTTACCCTATCACTTCTCAAATGGGATGAAGTGATTTGTCCCTCAATATTTTGATCCTCCTTCAATCCCCCCATGAATGAGAGAAAATTTTGCTAGCTTTCACCAGGAAAAGAAATGTGGGTGTGACTGGCCCAGGCTGGATGGGGCCCAGCAGAACCTAAACGATAGCATTTTCTTCCTTTCAATCACTTCATCCAGTGAGCAGCTGCTAACCCACTAGCTGCGCCAGACAGACTCTGTGGGTCTGATGGCTGTTAATAGGCTTTATTACCTTGTTGAGTACCTCAAACTCCAGTTAGTAATTACAGGGCACCGATGTGCATGTTTGGCTATATAATTTTTGTTAATTGATTTGCATGAAGGGATTTGGCCATGTCATACTCTAAATTTTCTTCCAGCTCTAAAACACCATGACTCTGCTCTATGGCTACATGCATCAGTAATGACCTTGTGTATTCTGGATTGTGGGTTTCATGCATGGGCTCCCTCTTCAATCACACAGAACCCTCAGGAGCACAGTGCTATACAAGGACACACAAGGACATGGAGGGCCAGGCTGTGGTGGGACTCTGCCATTATCACTCAGGTTGGCTAGTATTTACTGCTCTCTCAGTAGTGAGCAGACTTGGTAAAGCTAAGTCAATTCCAGCCACTTGGACATCTTGCCCACAGTGGGCTCACATAGCTTTCTGATGTAAGATTTCAAATGCTTACATCCTACATTTCCTAAGGAGATTCTCCACTTCTTCCTCCTGTCCCAACTGCCAGCTTTTAACCTACCCCTTCTCTCACCCCCAGTTCACCCTTTCACCTCCCCAAAACCCACAGCTAAATTTGAAGATAATGCTCCTTGCTAACATTTTGCTTTATTCTGTGGGGTCTCTGAATGACATTCTTCCCCTTAGCATATCCTCTTTATGGGATGGAAAGGGTTACAGATGGAAAAGGCAAGACAGGAAGGACCCAGACATAAGCTCTCTCCATAGTTATATATTGGACATCCCTGAGCCCATCTGCAACCAGGCAGGTTGCTCTATCAGACCCATAAAACTTCTCATGCCCCAGTTTTCAAGGTGCAAAGTACCATTATTAAGAAACTGTGAGGCCACAGTACTCCATTACTAAGCGAAGATCTGGGCAAGAGGTCCGTGCAAAGTATCTGGAATGGAAAGAAGTGGTTCTCAATGTCTCTAGATGACCTGTCATTCCATGTGTGTCATAAGCCATTTGTGGCTAAAAATAGCACACATTCTCAAGTGTTCAAATAATTCAGGTTTCCAATATAAATTAGAGGGATTGAAGGTGATTACCTAATAAAGCTCTTCTCACAGTCCTACATTCTGTTAGGCTTCCTCCAACAGCAAAGAAAGCAGTGGTGTTAGCACTCAGACACCCATTGTGCCTATGCCGCCAGGTGCATACAGCCAGGTGTATGCAGCATGAAAAGGTCATTGGTGAGGTTATTGTGTCTGCCATGTCTTCTGACAGAAAACACACGTTGAGACTTCTGGCTGGCTCAGAAATAGATAGTGATCTGAGAACTGTGAAAAATGGTGGTTTTGCTTTATGTATGTCCAATGGGGCATCCACCTGGGCAGAGAGATTTTTGGGCAAATCAATGATACAGATACTATCACTTCCCTGGTTCAAAATAGGAGAAGAAGTATTTCTTTAGGTATGCATATAAACTTTAAATAGGCACACATATAAGCCTTAAACACAGCCAAATTCAACTCAAAAGAAAGCACCTAGTGTTTCCACATTGAAAGGCAAAAAAATGGGGGTGGAGAGAGAAGTTCAAGATTAGAGCTCCAATAGGTGCTAGACTTCCCTTCTTTAAAGGGATTCTGGCAGTTTAGGGATCTGTAGCCTCAGGCTTGGGAAGATCTTTGGAGGTAGTCCTTGGGCTACAAGGTGACGGAGATCATTCCAATGGGAAAGATGAAGGAAAAGACTCTTGTGTATGATGCCTGACAAATCATTTCATCTTCAGCTGTGGGAGGAAAAAGTTCCTCACCTCCTCCAGTAACATGAATTGCCCAATCACAGCAGAAACTTGACAAAGGCTGATGATGTGTTTAGATATAGCAAATGTAGTGAATCACTGGGCACAGCTTCAAGGATTCAAATACCTCAAGAAAAAAACCAAACCAAACAAAACAACTGTTTCTCCTCCTCATATTCAAGGTAAAGGGAGACCCTAGGGTTTCAATCAAGCCAAGGTACAAATGGGCAAGTGTGCCTTCTGGCCTTTGTTTTCTGGAAAATGGGGACAATCATATAGAGAAAGATGCTACTGATGGCTCAGAACCCAACTGGCAGTGCGTTAACCCAGGTGCAACTCTTCACCCTCCTCACCCATGACTCTTCTGGAACAAATTCCCTTAAACATCTGAAGAAAAATCTCATGAGCTACTCAAAACCCAAAGGGCTGTTCTTACTCTTCACTGGGTGAGAAGCCAGTTTCCTGTCACTTTTTTTTTTTTAAGAGCATGAAGCAAAGGGAAATAGTATAAAACAAGTGGGGGGGGGGGGGAAGGTCAGAAGTATTAAGATATTTAAATATCTGTTCCTGTTACCATTTTTAGGATAATTCTAGAGTTTTGTTTTATAATTCTTGTAAATGATCCAATAGTAAGGGGAAGCAGAGTCCACTTGAGATAGTAGGTTCCTTGAGTGGTTCTTTTAAGCAAAAGAAATAAAGGCCACGAGTCCCTTCTCCCTCCACACAGGCCAGCACCACCAACCCCCCCCCCCCCCCCACCGGCAGTCCATGAGTCATAAAATAGCTCATGGAAGAGGCAGCTCCATGGAGTCTTCTCAGCTCTTCTCTATTATCTTCCCCAGAGACAGGGTGAGATGGCGCCAGAGAACAGCCCAGCAGGAATCTGTGGGCGTGAAGAGCAAACAGGAAGCCTGAGCCCCCAGGAGGTAGAGGCGGTTTGGGAAGGAGGAACATCTGGGTAACTGTGGCATTCTAAGAGGCCACCATTTAGGTTTATAGCCAAGGCTTGGAACTGTAAAGACCCTTAGGAAGGCACTTCTCCAGACCCCTCCACTTTACAAATGATGTTAAGAAAACAAAAGAGGTTCTTAAGCTTATTCAAGATCACACTTCTAGGACTTCATACTGGCCCATATTAAGGCTTTGCTTTCTCAAAGGATTTTCCAGAATGTACAACACAGCCAGGGCACACTGAGCTCAACACCATCTATCTTTTGTAATGAACGTTATATGGAAGAATCTGGGGACTATCAGAGTCTCAAGTCCCCTCTAAATCACCCAAGCAACAGTATGATCAATACATTTTCAAGGTAGAATTGATCATTTTCTAAGCTTCAGAAAAACCAAAAAAAAAAAAAAAAAACCTTATGATACACATAGTAAATCTTAAGCAGAATACTTAAGTTAGTGTCTCGTACATAGTAGGTGCTCATTATGTTTGTGTGATAAACAAATAACCAAAACCAAGTACTTTGGCCAAATAGGAATACGTTATGTCATTGGAGACATTAGGTTTTAACCACCTAAAGGAGGGAAAATGGCCCTTTGGGCATGATTGAGGATATAGGTAACGTCATCAACAGAAAAAGGGACTTGAATTCAGAGAAATTCCATGATGGGCATGGTTAACAAAGAACTGTGTGATGCTGGGGAATTAAGTTAGCATCTCTGTTTACCTACCAAAAAGTACAGTACCTTTTAAAGTTACTTGTGGAAACTAAGTGATGTGTGACTATGAAATGAAGTTGTAAAATTAATACTAGACAAAACTAGGTATTTGTGCTACACAAATACCATTTATCTGGTTCTGCTAAGCATCTTGCATCCAGCTTCATTGTTAACACGTATCCCATCGTTCTCAAATAGCCAAAAGTTAAGGGGTACCCTCCCCACACCATGTGCTAAGCACTATGAAAGGCACGGAGAAAGGGCGCCTGGGTGGCTCAGTCGGTTGAGCGTCCCACTTCAACTCAGGTAACCATCTCACGGTTCGTGAGTTCAAGGCCCGCGTTGGCTCTATGCTGACAGCTCAGAGCTTGGAGCCTGCTTCAGATTCTGTGTCTCCCTCTCTCCCTCTCTGCCCCTCCCCTGCTCACATTCTCACTCTTTCTCCAAATGAAATAAAAAGTCCTTGGGATTGATTTTATGTAGATCTGTGCCACTATTCTATACACCCCTAGCCCTAGAGACTAGAGCCCTGTAGACCAGCCCTAGCTTAGTGACTGCCACACAGTAGGCCACTCTTAAACGGCTGTTGAGTAAGTGGATGGATAAAGGCATGCACAGAAGAACAGATGAAAATGAAAGCAGCACTGGGACAGTCAGTCCATGCCTCACACCCACATCAGTAAAATTCCATGATCCATGGAGCTGCAGAGAACAATAATGTCAGGCCTCAGAGCCATGTGTATGTTCCTTGCCTAAAGCCAAATCCCAACCCCTAGAGAGCAGGAGAGCCATAGTTCAATTTATGGCAGGCAGTGCCAAAGCCCTAAGCCAGCTGTACACTGCCTTGTAGGATGACTCCCCCAGTCCCCTTCCAGAAGAGTTTGCAGTGACCACTATCCCTAATGGGGTGTTGATCACATGTTAGACTTAGACGCCAAGCCCCTGTAAACAGAGTGTGGGATGAGCAATCCCATCCTGACAGATGTGATCTCCAGAGTGCTTCAAGTGACAGTGGGACTTTTCCACTCCTCCAGACAGCAGGGAAATACATGCTCATCTGACTTGGCTTCAAGGAAGGTCTGACAGCCTCTTCCCTTGGCAGGGTCATCTCCACTGCACATCAGCCAGGTTATTTTTACAAGTCCTGGGTTCTCAACTTTCTAGAAGGGGTGGGGATGGACAAACCGCTGAATTGGGTATTAATCTTCCATTCCACTTCTAGGGTAGCAATATTCCTTATTAGCACAAAGTACTGCACATTTTTTGACTTCCTTGATGTCTAAATGGCTACGTACCTCTTTACTTCCTGGGTAACTATCTTTGCCTTTATTGAGTAGCCCTTTCTCAGCCCCTGCTATGTACCAACCACTCTTCTAGTGCTTTAGAAACACCCACTTACTTACTCCTCATCCAGTCCTTTGAGAGAGGCACTATTGCTTCTTCAAGTTTGCAGATGCAGTAACCGAGACCCAAAAAGGCTACGGAACAGCTCACCATCTAGATGGCTGCGGGAGCAGTCCTGACAGATCAAACTGTATTTGATGCAAAATTTGAGAATAAAACCACCCCATTCCTGTTTAGGGGTGAGTCACTGGGAGACAGTCTATGACACTTAAAGGATGGTGGTGGGGCCGGAGAGGGGTGGACCTCATGAACGATGTACATCATTAATAGTGCATTCACATTTTTATCAGCATCTTTAGCTAGGGACAGAGGATACAAAGGGAAGCACAGGACCCAAACGTAGTAGGGGCTTTGTCCGATTCAGCACAAGTCATTTCAGAAGTAGACCTGAGTACACTGTAAGCGTAGAGTAACAGATATATAGATACACAGAGATATATAAAGATAGACAGATAAAAATAGATAAAACAGGGCCTCTGTGTAAATATGTTAAGAACCTCCTACCCTTTGTTGATTGGAAAAAAACCAGCTCTTACTGGTCCTCCTACACAGAATGAGAGGGGGTAACTCACTCCACATGAAGAGTTCCAGTGATTAGCCTTTTCCGAGAAAAGGCCACACCTTTTGAGACCCATCGCTTCAAAGAGGTGGCTTTGCCTTTTTCTATATATCGAGCCACTCTCTCTGAATGTTGAAACATTAAGCCATCATCTAACCGAGGTGATCCAATTCAACCCTGAAAATCTACTTGCTACCTTCTTATCCCTTTATCACCTACAGCCATCCCTTTCTTCCACCCAAAGCCCTTGTCAAAAACTGATAGTTATTGCATGCTAATTTCATCACCAATACCTGATCTGAATTCTAAGTAATTAGCAAATCGGGTAACCTGCGAGATGCTGATCTTTTTTTGTAACCACAAAAAAAAAAGCTTCTCGCGGAGGATATTTTAGTTCAAGAACATTTCCAATCAGGATACCTAACGTCGTGTTCCAAAATACCACAGTGTATTATTGCATTCATACATTTAGGCAACGTATTGACGGAGGTTAATAATGTACCTTCCCATCCATCACACTGCACTTTAAATGTGCAATGGCAACAAGGTGTACGTTATGCATGTTTTACCCGCTTGGGCAGCTGTCCATAAGCAGGGACCAGCAATTACCAAATTCATTTTGCGAGATTCCCTTTTCTGGTGTCAATGAAAAAGCAGTTGTTCAAGCAGGAATGCATCGTGTGTTCAGGGAGAAATTTCATTTTGTGAGGATCTGAAGATACACCCAAATGATAGAAGACACAATTCCTATGTAATTTGGGGGTGGGGGATGGGAAACGAAAGCATCATGTAGTGAATTCTGAGATAAGGATTTGTTCTATCCCTTCTCTGTCCTCACCAGCTGCAGACCCTCATTTTTCTTATTTATGAAATGGAGACACTAATATGTACCTACATCAGAAGGTTGTTGGGAAGCATCTTTTGTAAAAACGTCAAAGGATTATATAAACTTGGAGCATCACCTCTACTGTTACTGACAGAGATCACTAATCCAACAAGAAACAAGAAGTTCAAGCAAAAAGCAATCGCAAAGTAAAAAACCTGCCTCCAATTAGCAATGCCAGGAAAAGCTGTTCCTCGTTTATAGACATTAGCTTGTTAGGTCTCTAGCCTTAGGTAACATATGTAAAGTAACTATGAGGTGAGAAAGATAACTTTTATAATTTACAAGTTCATGTTATATTACATATTTTTTCACAGCATTGTTGTTTTAACGCTGAACCACATTTCACACTATAGTATCTTACAGAGCTTTAATATTCAGTAAATAAGTTTGTTCTTAGTACTTCAAATAAATGTAAAAAAAAAAAAAAAAACAGCGTTCTACAAATGCTGAGAAAGGCACACTAGAGAGAATGGAGTAAGGCCTCATGCTTGGTCCATTGCTGGTGCTCAGGACGTGCTTGATGAATAAATGGATGAATGCGGGCACTGCACGGGCGATAAGAAACATAGGAGCAAGTGGAGAATTTCAGAACTGCATGCTATTTTAGAGCTATCATAATTGATCATAGCGAAGACAGAATTCTGAGTGGGAACTCTTCAGGGGGTTATGAAGAGAACCGTCTTCATAAATGAGGACATAAAAGTCAGTTAGACAAAGGGAATTATTTTTTCATTGAGGGCCAACCAATACAATGATTTGTTCCATTAATGAATATTTCCATTGGAAATCTGGGGAGGATGTTTCTGGGAGGTATAGCAATCTAACAAGCCACTTTACACTGGGGAGGAGCATAGATCTGCTTTGAACCAAGTTCCCAGAAAAAGCCATTGCATTGCAAAGATTCACCAGGGTATCAATTTTGCTACATGGGGGGGGGGGGGGTGGCACACAAGCGGGGGTCAACTTGTAAAACTGGGCAAAGAGGAGTTGCTCTGGCTGAAGCAGGAGAGTAGATGCTAGGGATCCCATATGAACCCCTTGGGATCCCATAGGAGATCCCATATGAACCCACACCCTCCCAGGCCCTATGTGGCTCCAAGGAACAGGGAATCCACAAGACCCATAGTTATCTTTCTGAATTTCTCCTACCAATTTAGAGTGACATGGGGCAGGCAGCATTTCATGGGACTTGGGCAGCATGGTGTAATAGAAGAAAAATACCAAATTTTAAATTTGACAGACCTGGTTCAAAAGCTGGGTCTGCCATTTTCCAGCCAGGTTAACCCGGGCAAGTGCAAAACCTCTCTGAGCTCAGTCTGTCTTCTGTGAAATAAGGATACATAGTATTTATCTCAGAGATTGGTTTTGAGACCTTCATGAGATAATGTATATGCATCCACATAGCATGTGCTCCATGAATGTCCATTTCCACCCTTCCTGTCCTCACTTTATGTTTCATGGTTTTCATTCTTTCAGCTCTACTATTGGGCTTGGTCACACATAAGTACAAAAATACTATCTTCCAAATAAGTCTTTATGTATTATTTGAATCTTTAAACATTAAGCATCTTAGAATGTGGCTGCAATACAACATTTGAATATGCTAATTAAATGTCATTTCTTCTCACAACCAATATGAACTTCAAATGTGTTAATCCAAAGACATTCGTCTATCTACTAAGGCCACTTCACAAGAAAGAGTTCCTGGGGTCTAAATAAAAACACAGTGATCAACTGTGGCAACCGTTATATTCTAGTGCAACCAGTATGGATTGTATATGCAGCCAGTGAAAATCATTATTTTTTTGAACTATTTTTAATCATATAGGAAATGCACACACTATAATGTTTCATGCAGAAAGCAGAATACACAAATAGAGAATGCATACCAGTGCTCATTACTAGGACTTTTTACTGTTATATTCCAACATGAGCATATGATTTGCCTATAATCAGAAAAAATTAAGGATGGCTTTAATAAATGCTTCACGGTATAGTAATGACAGGCTTCCATGAACTTCATGGAGTTTGCTCTGAAAGAGCTAGTATAGTTGACTCCTATCACATGTACACATTTACACGTGCCCTGGGTCATCAACAGCCCTACAGGCCTAAGTGTGTAGAAGCCATCTGGTTAAGTCCTCAGTTCTAGGTCATTATGGTGGTAATAGCTTTCAACAGCTGATTTTGCTCTTTAACCATTAAATGAAAAAAAAAAATTTAGAGCTAAAAAAGAAACCTTGGCAAGTGAATATTTTTACAGAAACCAGTCTTGGCAAAAATCCTGTCAGGACCCACACAGTAGCCACAGAGGGTGAAATGTTCATCAAAGAGATGCTGCCAATGGGGGCATTTCTGGTGCTCCAACTCCTAAGGATCTTCCGCACTAGGCTTATGTGGAAAGGTCTTGGGAAGGAATCCACTGTCAGTAAGAGAAGAAGCAAGACAGAATCAAGTCACGGCTCTTCTACTCCTGACATTCCAAAGTGTTTATGAATTAACAGATTTCCAAGAGTTGGCTCACCTAGACCACGTGCTTTTTTTAATGGCTTAACAAAGAGGTCTAAGCTGAAGGTTAAGTGTTCGATCTATGGTCCCACAGTTAGTCCAAGAGCGGAGACAATAAACAAGGTCTTCGGACACACTGCATACAAGCTACTTTGGCCAGTTCCACAGCTGGGCTTTCTCTCCCAGTTTTCAGCTACTGAAACCCACATTACAATTCTTCAACCAAACACCAGAACCAAGCCCACTGTTACTGAGGAATATGAGAGGACACAGAATGGTCTCATGCTTCATTTAGTGACGTCAGAACAGGTCTTCCAAACTATGTCACTCACTGCACCCATCAGAACAGCTAAGGTGCACAGACTCAATATATGTTGGATGTTAAGTCAATGAATGAATGAAATGCCAATGGCTCCAAGTAGCTAGAGAAACACATTCACCATGGTTACACATCATTTCCTCCCATGTAGTTCAGTGGTTTTTTCAAAATTCTACTTACTGTTTTCCAACTACCTATTCCTCCATTTATTTGTATGTATAACGGTATTTATCTGTTGCTTCAGTATCAGTATAGCAAAGCATGGAAGGCTATCTAGGAATTAAACAGTCAAGCGTCCTGGGGCCTGAAGGACAAAGGATGGGGATTAGTGTTCCCGTACACACCAGTTGGTCAGGTAAGTCACAGACTGGAAGCCAGTGCCATGACAGGGTAAGCCACCTATGCCTATCTGTCCAGAGACAAGTCAGCATTCCAAAACCCCGAAACAGCAGGACATGCAGAAGGCTGTATAATCTGACGATAGACAAGGAAAGAAAACAGCACCAGCCACCAATATATAGACACGGGCCCAATCTTCAAGTAAGAGCAACTCATGCTTTGTACTTCCTACTGGAGTAAACGGGATGCTCAAGGAACAGACACAAGGAAACGGAGACCAAATGTGTGGAGACTGGGGTACACAGGTAAGACATAAAAACAATGGTAGCTGGTTAGGAACTACCGGAATCATAGCTATTCATGTGTCCACAGCTCATCTCAAAACATCCCAGGGGCACCTGGGTGGCTCAGTCAGTTAAGCCTGTGACTCTAGATTTCAGCTCAGGTCATGATCTTATGGTTTGTGAGTCCAGGACGTGCATCGGGCTTTGTGCTGACAGCCTAAGCCTGTTTGGGATTTTCCCCCTCCCTCCTGCCCTCTCAAAATAAATACGCATTAAAAAAAAAAAAAAAATCCCACAGCTAGCCTACCACCACACATTCTTGGAGGGCCTTTGATATGCAAAGGATTGCAATGAGCTCCTTCAAGATTGTTTCTTTCCAAAAAGGGGCTGTTAACCCAGTGATTCACATGGAGAAATTTAAGGCAAGGCTGAAAGAAAATGACTTGCCTAAGGAGACGGAGACTAACTCGATCCAAATTTGTAGCATTAGAAGGTAGGCTCAAATCAACTGCTACATAATTCAAGTACATAGGTACCAAAATAAGCCAAAAAACAAACACAAACAGAAAAAAAAAAAAAAAACCTCTTAGAACTGGAGATCTCATTTCTCAAGGGAGGGCAGATGTCTCTATCACTGGAACAGCGAATACACTGGCCAGATGGCTCAGTGACCTTTGTCAGATCAAAAACATGTGGGAAACACATTCTTCAATTTAACTCCTACATTAACATGTGGGTTTTCTTCTGGCTAAGTAGAAGATCTCCTCAGCACCTGAAACATTGTCCCCATATTTGTTGTCTTTCTGTAGTCTCCAAACCCCAAAACTGCCAGAGTTGCTGGCAGGCTGCTGATTTTCTTATGTGGTAAAGCCTCCCTACTTCAGACTTATTAGGGAGCAAGGGGGTGGAGGATCAGCAGATTACCAGAAAGTAAGTTTGCTTTTTCCTGAACCATCAGGTGTCACTCTTCTTATCAGGAAAAGCACAAACCATCTAATACAACCTTGCCTTGCAGAGGTCCTGCTTGAACGGAAAGGTTGAAGGCTTTGTAATTAGCACATCATCTTGCATGCTCTTCCATATCCCGCTCACACTCTACCCCTGAGCACTGCTCCGGAGGGCCCTTTCCTCTTGAGCAGAGCTAGTGACACTTGGCTCTACCTCTGACACAGTTATCACCAGTTCTGCATCAGTAAAGCCTCAATTCACACTTTTTTTTTTTTTTCCCTGTACCAGATCTGCAGATTATATAGAAGTTTCCTGTTAAGGGCTAAAGAGATCTGGAAGCCGAAAGACCGTTTCTGAAAAAATGAGCCAAGAGGTATGGAGGTCTAAAAGAAAAATAACCCATGTTGCAGGTAATTATTGAGCGCTTTCCAAAGAAGCGGCACAAAACCCTGAGTGCCCATCAATACTAAAGACTACGGAGCTTATTGTAGAGCAGAGAATCTTTTCCAAGACAAAGAGTCCTGCCCCAAGTCACCCTACACTCTGTACTATCTCCACCGACTCCCACTGCCCTTCACAGCCCCCTGCAGCTCCCACTGAGACGTAGGCTTCCCATTTCTCTTCCCAGGCCCTCCTCACAAAGCCCAAGAAGGAGCTGTGACTGTGAACACACCATCTGTGAGTTGAAGAAAGCCCCATTTCCTGCTTTTTGTCATCCTGCTACTT
The DNA here is from genome assembly GCF_018350155.1 of Leopardus geoffroyi. Classification (NCBI taxonomy): domain Eukaryota; kingdom Metazoa; phylum Chordata; class Mammalia; order Carnivora; family Felidae; genus Leopardus; species Leopardus geoffroyi. Next base: position 43,838,127 of record NC_059337.1, on the reverse strand, counting down.
CAGCCTAGAGGGTAGCATCCCCTTGTCAACACCATACCAGGCATCCAGGGACAGCATCCAGCTTCTAATGAGAAAAAGGTCTTCAACTGCAAATGGAGTGTGGATGGAACTCCGATGGTCATCCTTTGGGGTTGTTTCTTGCTGGAGTTATAGCGCCATGTTCTCAACAGGTCAAAACCCACGCTGTGTATCCAGGTCTACTCTTATTCTCGAAGCACTTCTGTGATTTTATAGCTGCTACTGCTCTGAGTCTAGAACTTGGTCTCATTCTTTCTTTTGATCCAATGTTTTTATCCTAAACTTATGGTGGGGTTTTCAAATTCTTTTCCTAAAGAACTTTTGCCCAAAAGAAATCCTATTCCAAACTCCAATATGTAAAATAGACCAAAGGCAGGCTACCTGCTTACAGAGTAGAGCTCACAGAGTACAGATGGGGCGGGAATCCCACCACCAGCCCCGACCCTGGAGAACCCTAGGGTTCCATGGATCACTAAGATCCCTGAGAGTGCAAACACATGATTAAGACTTGGAGAAGCTGGGGGAGGGGGTGGCGCACGGAATTCAAAAAGGGGCCATCAATATTCCATCTGAACATGGAAGCTGAGCGTCTTTAACCAATTCTTAATTGTATAGGGCAGGCAGAAACATTCAACTCCTAGGCCTGCCATACACAAATTAAAATTACTGCTTAACCCAGGCACTTGGAGATAGCTCATTTAATCCCCACAACTGCTCTCTGCTTTATAGATTTTCCTCTTAGAGATGAAGAATGTCAAGCCCAGAAAGGGTAAGTAACTTGTTGAAGGTCATAGAGACCTAAGTGGCAGAACCTTCATTCAAGCCCAAGGCTGGACTCTGAAACTTTTATTCTTCATACATACTGGGCAACCATCAGCTGCAAGCTTTCAAACTCCTCTGTATGAGGATCATTTAAGAGCAGACCCATCAACCCAATGGGAGAAGATTCTAGTAACTAATAACTGGAGGAGAAATGTAGCAAACCTAAAGACTGGAGGTTTTAGGACAAGCATTTTGACAACTAATGGCTTAAAAGGTTCTCGAGGACCTTGATGAAAAGAGACAAAGGTGACACTAACACAGTTTTCAGTACCTGTTGAAGTGACCAGTTTCTACTGATTATATGTCCAGGCACTAGACAGATGACAGATGAAGACAACCTGGAATGACAGAACAATCGTCCTCTGTCCTCGATCTAACTAGAGAAAAGGGCCAGGGCCAGAGACAGGAGCAGGAACAGACACAAAACGGGAGCAACAACAGTACAGATGGCAAGGGAGAATAGGGAAGAGTAAGTAAGTAGTAAACCTTCCAGAGCATTTGGACTTTTCCAAGAAATTGTACATCCACTAATAACTATTAGGCCATCTTGCATTTACTCAGCACTGTTTGAGTGAACCTCACCACACTACTATAGTATAGGAAGGGCTTACATAAAACCGAGCTTTGTGGCTGAGGAACATGTAGCCTCAGAGAGGTCATCTTACCCAAAGTCACAGAGTTAATTAAGGGTCGAGTCAAGTCTACATTCCAGACCTCAGGACTCCTAACACAGCGCTTACCTCACCACACAGAGGGCTCCATGTGTGACACAGAAATCCTGGGTGTTATCCACAGCTACTTTGTCTGCCAAAATCTAACATGGTAATCAAGAATGTTTTCTGTCACTTGTATCTCCATTATCAGATTTACTCCCCCCATCATCCTTACCAACAGTTACCTGTGCCCAAGTATGTTCACATCTTCTAAACCCTCCTGAGAATCCCAGAAAATAAAAAACTATTTGCCAAAAGAGGTCTCAAATTGGCTGTAGGGAGCACCCTTCTCAAAGCGCCCCCCCCCACATACACACACACACACGCACGCGCGCGCACACACACACACTCGGCAACATCCCCAACTCTTCTTCCATTCAAAATCCAGTCTTTGTTATAATGACATCTAATCAGGCTGTGGAATCAGCTGAAATGCGGGCTTCCGTAAAAATCACTGCTCATTCGGCACTCAGCAGTTAAGTCTCTTAAATGCCAACCTGGTAGAAATTAAGAAAGTTTTCTTCTTCATTACAAGTCTCAAAGCTATTGAGTGCTCTCCATTTCCAGCTGAACCCAGGTATTTGTGTATTCCAAGAGGATATAAATGTTCTTTCTCTCTCTACTGGATTTTAACAATTTTGAGTTACTCAAAGAAGCAGTGTCCCTATCATTTTAGAGACGTGTAGTTTAACACGAAGACATTCACCTCCTTTTCCAGGTATTTATAAACCTTTAGACATCTTTGGAGACGGAGGTAAGTTGTCATTTTTGGCTTTAATAAGTTACTCTACAAACAGGACTCTGAACCAACTAGCCCTACAATTTGGCTGTGAGAGCACAAGGTGGCGATAGTGTGCCACAACCCAGAACAGGCAGGGCTGGGAGCAGGAGACATTCCCCATGCCTCCTAACAAAAACCACCCCTTCAACAAAGCCCTCACATAATCCCCTACCACATTTAAGGTGTTACTTTTAGGATAGCGTTTCAAAAATCCACTTCTGGATTTGGTTCCTCAATCTGTAGAACTCAGCACCAAGCCTTACACCCGGCATTCTGGATACTCCAAAGAGACAGGACCCACACTCAGAATCCCCACTACTTTCCCACAGAGTCCTCCTATTACAGCCACGCTTGGGTCCAGGTTTCCTGCACATACACACAGACACAAAAACAGTCCTAACATTTCCCACTTCTACACATTTGCTCTCGCTCTTGTCAAGTGTTTCCAAGTGCTAGGACAGCCGCCCATCCTTTCAGGCACCAGTAAAGTCCACGGAAATGTTCGCTCAGACAAAACTCCTCCAAAGGGGTTTTAAAACCCAGCATTCCGTTAGTATTTGTGAATCCATGAAGCGTTGTTCCCTGTAGAAAATGTGTTAACTACAGAGTAGCAAAAAGAATTTTAACAAAATACTCCCAGCTTCAATGTTTGGAGGTAGCCACTTGATGGGATTAGGGTGTGTTATCTATTCATCTCCATATTTTAAGGTAAGTGTTAATAAGAACTGGGTCACATAACCTGCTTTATCCACTTAGCTGTATCTCTTGAACATCTTTCCATGTCATTAAAAAACACATGAGGCGTGTTAGGATTCCTTCCCCCCAGGAGGCAATGCAGTGGGGTGGAAGGCACGCTGGGCTTGAAACCAAAACACGGAGTTTCAGTGCTGGTTTTGACGTGTACATGCTGTGTTTGGGCAAGTTCTTTAACCTCTCTGAGCCTCATTCTACATGACAACGCAGTGTTTACCTCTGAGTCTCTGGCTGACTAAAGGAGAGAATTCACTTGAGTATGTCTACCATGGAACCTGCCTCACAGGGACCCTCAATCATTAGTCATTTCTTTTCCTTTCCACCGTCATCAGCGTGATTTCTTCATGCTTTCAACCTCCACTACTCTTCACATGTCCCTGGGACTGTATCCCTCCTGGTTCTTACCTTAGAAGAATTTCTGAAAATGCTGTATTCTTCCTACCAGGGCAGAAGACAACCTGTGAAGGTGGGGCTGCCTAGACTCCTCCAACCAGCCCCTGGAGCCCCTAGCACAATGCTGGTCCCTGCACTGGGCCTCCTTTTGCCTTAAACATTGCCATTCTAGGCCCTTCCCTCTTGCATCTCTGTAGATACCTTCAAAGACAGTCTGGGCTTCTCTGGGGCCTTGCTTTGACTTTGATATTAAAATATTCAGTCTGGAGCTCGGCTCTTTGGGGTCCTGACAATGCCTCTGTGCCTGGCATCCTCCCCAGCCCCCCACCCCAGCAGCTTCTCTCTCGGCAGTCGTTTCTGCAGCCTCTTCTCCAGACTCCTGGTCTGTCTGCTCCCAGAGGGCAGACTTACTAAGAGAGAGAGGAAAAACAACATCTACTCTCTGCCCCTCTCCTCCACCAACAAACGAACAACACACTTCAGGGGGATAGCTAAACCACTCTGAGGCTTTCTTCAGCCTTACAAGGCTTCCTTGGCCTCAGTGTTTCTCAGTTGTTGTTTTCCCCACCCCATTTTCATGAAAAAGCACTTTCTTTTTTGGCTCTTTCTCAATCAGCTGATGGATCTGTATTGGATGCTAAAACCACTTCCTGTTTTTCCCTCAACACCACCTCCAGAAACTGCCTTCTTTACCAAATGCCTTAGAAGAGAGTAAACAGCTCACATTAAGAGTACTGTACAGAAAAATTCACCTGATTTCATCACCAAGTTCAGTCGGATGTGAACCTTTATGCCAACTCTGCTAGGACAGTGTAACAGAAAACAAAGTCCCGAAGGCAGTGTTCCAAGCAAGACACCTACTCCTGTAAAGGTGCTGAGTATCACACGAGCTCCCAAGTCTGGGCTCCGGAGCCAGATTTGGGCACAATTCCCCCTCATACTGCTTCGTAGCTGAGGGACCTGTGGGAGTTACTCTGGTCTTTCCGAAAGCCAGTTCCCCCACGAGTCCCACACGGGGAGAGTAAGAGACCTCCTATACCACTTTTGGATGGCACCGAAACAGATCACCACAAACTTAGTGGCTTAAATCAATACAAAAGCATTACTTACGGTTCTGGAGGCCCTCAAATCAAGGCGTCGGCAGGCTATCCTCCTTCCGGCGGCTCTGAAGAAAATTCACCTTCTTCCCTTTTCCAGTTTTGCAAGATCACCTGCAGTCCATGGCTCACGGCCCTTCCTTCCGTTCTCAAAGCCAGTGGTGTAGCACCTTCAAACTCCTCACTCACACGCTTCACCGCACACCCCCCTCCCCGTTTCTGGCTGCCTCCACCATGATATCTCCCTGCTACCGCTTACAGGCCGGCCTCCTTCTTACAAGGCCCTTGTTACGTGGGGCCCACCCAGATCTTCGAGGATAATCCCCCATCTCAACCTTAATTTACCACATCTGGAAGTAACGTAGTCACAGGTTCTGAGGATTAGGGTGTAATCATCCTGAGAGGGCATAATTTTGCCTACCAGGCTTCTCTCACAGGATTGTTGTGAAAGTATACGAAGAGTACGTGGATGGTCGTCAGAACAGTGCCTGGCACGCTGAACGTGCTCAAAAGACGTCAGCCATGATGACAGCAGTATCCCAATACTAGCACTGGCAGCAGTGAGAGAAACCGATGTTAATGCTGACTGAGGAAAGTGAGGTCATGTGGTTCAAATCTTAACGGGAACAAAGGGAAGTATCACTGGAGCTAGATAATGCCCAGAGACATCCTTCAGAGTTTTATATCCTCAGTATCTTCAGAAACAAAAGCGAATAGGGCACCGGCCACTTTTCATTCCTCACAGTAAAACTTAATGTCATTCGCTTGGTTCAGGCAGCTAGTGACAAGCAAAGGCAGGATCTGAACCTTCTTTTGTCCAACTCAAGAACCTATCTTCCTTCCAGGCACCAGGACCCGGCAATGTACCGGCTCCTACGCACCGCGACCTTCAGAACTATACCAGGCCTGCCCCGCTGTCAGCCGGCACACTCTCTCAGTGTGTGAGACTGAGCCTCTTTTTTGTCCTTCACAGCCCTACACCCATCAGCGGGCACACAGGAGGTAGGCCACGACGCCTTTGTTATTTTGCGAGGAACCAGAGAGCCCGATGAGATCGGTAAGTGCCTCTCAACCCTAAGCAAGCATCAGAATCACCTGCGGGCCCCACAGCTCGGGTCCCAGGCCCCACCCCTAGACTTCTGGAGGCGTGAATCTGCATTTCAAGGAAACAGCCAGGTGTCGCTGTGGCTGCCGTCCAGGCCACACTTTGAGAATCGTTGTTCTGGAGTGATCTGGAGGGAACTTCATTGGAAGAGAACACATTGCCCAGATGTGTGGTATCAGAGCTCACTGGTCCCCACCCCACCCTTCCCACTTGATGATTTGCACAGAGCTGCTAGGGCCATTTGACTGATACTATCCAGCGGGGCGGAGGTTGGAGGGGACTTCTTCCAAGAACCTACAACACCCTGCTCACTTTCCCCCACTGCTCCTCCTGACGGCCTTCAGCAGCAGCCTTGGCTTTATCACGTCTTCGGAAGAGGTCTGGATCACCTGCCCTCCCAGTCCCTGCAGCTGGGCCAAACAATGAGAAACAACACAAGACACCAAACATCACCTTTGGAAATGAGATAGTGGGGACGAGAAGCAATTCTTTAAAAGGGCAAAGGTTCTTCGGGCCGTCAGTCCTTTGCACCTGACCCACAGCTCAAAGCCACGAGCCTGACCGGGGTCGAAGGAATTCGGGAGGCAAGCGTGCAACCGTGTTCCGCGGGTGTTCTTTAGCTATGACCCCATAGGCTGAAGGGCACGCATATTAGCATATTTTGGAACAGCTGTTGATGAAGATTTTTAAGTTTTGCTCAGGGGACTGGTTGTAATGAGGAGCATTTTATGAGAACAATACATATTGTAGACATCTGAATATATTTCCATGAGAAAATAAGGGTGAAGGAAACAAAAAGATAGTATAGTGTTCTTCCACAGCAGATGAATATTTAATATGCTAGGGCTTATCTTTAAGAGAAAAAAAAATACCCTTTGGAATTTTACATGCTTCCTACGATTGCAATCCATATACGAAATGACAAACACTACAGCCGCTGGTATAAATACCATGTATTTCGTTATTCCCTTATTACAGCTGCACAAAGACCAGCTGTTACATGAAGTATCACGAAAACATAAATTACTGGTTATAAACAGTGTATTTAAAGCAAGAGGCCATTCAAACCCGGCAGGTCTAACATAGGCCGCCTAGGACAAGTCTGAGGAGTGGATGGGACAGGCAGGGCAGCCCGGGCAGGGTACGCAGATGGCAGGACAGCAGCCAACAGAAGCTGCAAGAGGGTTAAAAGGGGGATGAAGTGGAGTCCTCAGGGGCCCCCGAGGAACAATTCTACTTTCAGTTGACCCTTGCCACCCCAAGAGGGACCGATTCACAGATTGCTTATCACCACTATTTTTAACTTCTTGGCAGGGTAACACAGCGCGATGGGAAAATCGCCCAAAGTAAATACACACTCTCATTGGATTCTTCTCCTGGCAAGTAGTTTTCTATTATTTTCCATTAGAACCACTTCCAGGATAAATCACGCTCCAGAGGCAGAGCTTAAGCACGAGGGTCCTCCGAGGACCATCTATCCTAGACTAGGGGAGCTAAGGAAAGGCATGTCTGCTCTCTGCTCTAGATGCCGTGGCCCAAATAAGCCCTTTGAGGAGCTTTCCAAACTTTTCACTTGTGAGTCTCCTTTATTGTTATTATTACTCCCCTGAGTTTTGCTCCCAAACAAAATTACACATAGTGATATATAATTATTTTTCCATGAGACAGCTTAATAAGAATAGCATCTTTTGAGCATTTTCTGCATGTCAGGCATCATGCATGCATTCTCCCATGGAATCCTCCCCACACCCCCATGAGCTGGGTACTAGGAGCATCCCCATTTCACACTCAGGGAAACAAGATCACACAGGTGAAGTACCTTGATATCTTAGGGTTGGAAGGCCATGAAATAAATTGAAGAACTCAGATCTGTCTCCAAAATCTGTGCTTTTAACCAGTGCACGGTGCTACCTCACCTTATCCGTGTTACCACACTGTGTTAATACAGTTCCACACCAAAAAAAAAGGACTAAACTAGTTACAAATTTATGAAGGATAGAAAACTGCCTAACTTGCATTGAATTTTTAGAAACACCTAAAATAGCTTGAAGAGACCCATTAAAGTCTTCATGGACCCCAAGCTATCCTTGACCTCACATTAGGAACCAGTGACCTAGAACCACCCAGATATCATTTGCAATGTGAATCTTCTAGGTCCGCACAAAAAGAGCTAGTTAAAAATATTATCAGATGCCAATGGGATACAAAGTCAAACACAGTCGAAACTCTGAATGATATTCAAGGCTCTTCTTAAACTGGCCCTCCCCATCTCTTCAAATCCATCGTTCAGAAGTGCATTATTCACACTGAGTCTGAGTCAATAGGTGAGAAGCCAGGGAATCTGAAGTTTTAGCAAGCTCCCCAGGAGATCTGTACTGGCAGGTGAGACTGAAAAACATTTCCAGCCTGATCATGGCCATTCACAGACATGGTAACTCTGATCTCCTAGGGCAACTCACCGTTTACTAGGCACACTACCTACTCTACCTACTTATGAGCTTCACACTTTGCTCATGACTATTCCCCCAGCGAGCAATGTACAGCTCACCCTTTCCCCCAGGCCCAGCTCAAAGGCCTCCTCTGGGAAACCTTGCCTGCTGTCTCCTGTTAGAATTTGTCATGTCCCAGCTGCCCTCAGAGGACCCTACTTACATTCTGCCTTCTCTTATGATGAGCTGTCTCTCAGTCCAACCCAGTAGATAGTAAGGCTCTTTAAGAATGGGACTCCAGGGGCGCCTGGGTGGCGCAGTCGGTTAAGCGTCCGACTTCAGCCAGGTCACGATCTCGCGGTCCGTGAGTTCGAGCCCCGCGTCGGGCTCTGGGCTGATGGCTCAGAGCCTGGAGCCTGCTTCCGATTCTGTGTCTCCCTCTCTCTCTGACCCTCCCCCGTTCATGCTCTGTCTCTCTCTGTCTCAAAAATAAATAAAAACATTAAAAAAAAAAATTTAAAAAAAAAAAAAAAAAAAAAAGAATGGGACTCCAGGAGGGTGGGCATCTGGGTGGTTCAGTCTGTTAAGCGTCCAACTCTTGGTTTCAGCTCAGGTCATGATCTCATGGTTCGTGGGTTTGAGCCCCACGGGGAGCTCTGAGTCGAGCTTTGCACCTGGCTCAGAGCCTACTTGAGACTCTTTCACTCCATCTCTGCTCCTTCCTCGCTCGCTCGCACACACACGTGTACATGCAAACACACACGCTCTCTCTCAAAATAAATAAACATGAAAAAAAAAAAAAGAATAGAACTGATGCATACTGACATTGCTCCCTTGCTCTTAACACAGGCAGTGGCCATACAAGGCTCTTAATAAGGATTAGCAGGTCTAATTGCCACTGGAGACCAGGAGTCGCTACTGTACTGGAAACAGACTTCTCCCCTCACTGGCTGGAAGGAGGAAAGGGGAGGAAAAGGAGAGGGGCTCATAAAGCAATTAAACAAAGGGAAACAAAGACCCAGAATTAATAACACACAGATGATTCTTAGGAACTAGTATTTGACCGTGATCAAAACTTCCTGTAATAAACTCTGACATAAAGTTCTAATACTTGCGTCTGTCATCATTATCAACCAACTTCAATCACACCAGAGATGGAATGATGGTCTCCTGTGCCCAACAGCACCTTCCCAGACCCAGGTAGGCTTCAGCCACCCAACTCCACATTTTCAACTTGCATCTATTCCCTGGGGGGGAGCAGAATTTTACCGATTAATAGCCAGTGTTTACTGACGACCTCCTATGTTCCAGGCACTGAGGCCTCTATTTTTAAGCATAATATCTAATCCTCACAAAAGCCCCCTGAGGTATTATTACTGCCATTTTCTAGATGAGAAAACTGAGCCCAGAGAGGTTAAATAACTTGCCCACAGTGACTCAGTTAGCAACGCTGGAATTTGAGCTCAAATGGGCCTGACTGCAAAGCCCATGTTTTTAACTACTCTACTAATTTTTTTAAAAATTTTTTTATTACTTTTTTTTTGAGAGTCAGAGAGAGACAGAGCACGAGTGGGGGAGAGGCAGAGAGAGAGGGAGACACAGAATCCAAAGCAGGCTCCAGGCTCTGAGCTGTCAGCACAGAGCCCAACACGTGGCTCGAACCCATGAACCATGAGATCATGACCTGAGCCGAAGTCGTATGTTCAACTGACTGAGCCACCCAGGGGCCCCTCTACTGATTTTTAAGATAAGAATATCCTTAAAGATTTTACAGAGTATAAACAATGACATCAACATACCAGTGGAAGAAGGAAAGACTCTGGGTCCGTGCTATGGCTGGCAAGAAAATACTCTTTCAGAGGACATAGCTTAATTATGTGAGTGCACACTTGCCAAGAGCACAGAGCTCATCAGGCAAAAGCTGGAGCCAGCCTCGGGGAGCACTTCTAACTGAAGGCATCACTGGGGCCACGCCGTCAGCCCTGAGAACTCTGGGCTCACGGGAATCTGGCACCCAGGCCTCAGTGAGCACAGGTACCTACCTACCTTGCCAGCACAGCATCTCACTGTGCTTCACAAAACAGAAGAGCCAGAGAGACTCAGGATACCGCTAGTCTCGTTCTCTCATTTTAAACACGGGGAAACCAAGGGGCACCTGGGTGGCTCAGTGGGTTGAGCGCCTGACTTCAGCTCAGGTCATGATCTCACGGTTCATGAGTTCGAGCCCTGCGTCAGGCTCTGTGCCAACAGCTCAGAGCCTGGAGCCTGCCTCAGATTCTGCGTCTCCCTCACTCTCTGCCCCTCCCCTGCTCACGCTCTGTCTCTCTGTCAAAAATGAATACCTTTTAAAAATTTTTTAAAAATCATGGGGAAACTGAGGCCCACGAAGGTAAGTGTTCACCCAGGTCACAGAGTCGATGAGCCGCTAAGTGGAGGGGCTCAAACTTATGTTTCCTGCTCTGAGTCAGGCTTTTCTTTTTTGCTTACTTTTTCAATCACAAAAGAAAATAGGATCACTGTAGCAGTAAAACGAGGGCTTACATAAAGAAAAATAATGCTCCTCCTGTCTCACTCTGACTGAAGGCTTCTTCTGCCTTCCAGAAATCACCAATGTCAATGGTTCCGTTTGTATAAGTCGTACATCATCACACCATTTACTAAACTCACACACACACACACACACACACACACACATTTTTTCATTAACAAAAATGGAATAAACACACACACTCATTTCTAAAACTTTTAGCACTTAACATATGCTGAATCCATTCCCAGGTCAGTGAGGCCCAACACCCCATAGTCCAGAGGCTATACGATGTACTCCAACGTTCTCTTACTGGTGGACTGTGGGGCTTGCCCTCTGCTTACCACCCTACTCTCATTTAAGTAATGAGCTCTGCCAATATTGGGGGGAGGGGCTCTAACTCATTTAGTTTCACTTGGATCAAAATGAAAACCTGGTCTTCTAAATGCAGTGACTAGGGGGATATTTGGTTTTCAGAGAGTAGGTTCCGTTTCCTGGCATATCAGAAGGCCAGCCATTCAAGTAAACCTGTCTGGGAAGATGAAATATTTTTCCCTGCTAATGAAGCACTGTGGGCTTGGGCAAGCTGATATTTCTTCATCTGTACAATGGGAAAATAATAATACTTACCTTATAGATTTGTTCAATTTCATAATTAAAAGAGATAATAAATATAAAGTGGCTAACATGATGTCTGGCACACAGGAGCATTCAATAACAATGGCTACTATTATCATTGCTGTTATTGAAATGATGGCTGGCATCCATTTACGGTCCAAAGATGTACAAAAGTCTTGATAGGAACGTTAATGCTGTGTAAGTCTTGACCTGTTTTTAACGTTACCAGCTTCCGGAACATTTGCCACCCTGCATCTACGGAATGCCTGTTCCCACAGTTCGGGGTTCAGGGGGCTGGTGAGGAAGAAGGGAACAGGGTTGGTGGGATTTAAGATTTAAGAGACACTTCAGAGATAAATCCCTACACGACCATTCAGTGCTTATAACCTGCCTTCTGTGAAATGGCAGGGGCTCTGATGTTTACATCTAGAACATTTCAGCATCGGCCAATAATGTTCCTTCTGGCAGAGGAGAGGGATTCGATGCTCCAAGGGAACACAAAGGGACTTCGAGGAAAATGCACTTAGAAAAGCAGGTGAGTAAAAACTTGTGTTTGCAGAAGTCTGTCTTTAAAAATACTGATAGGCTTGGGTCTCTCACCCTACGTCTTCAAATATGTTTATAATTTTTGTGGTCTGCACACTCAGACTTTGTTTTGAAATTGGGCTTGTATAAATCACTGGACCATTACTACAGATAGTTGAACCAAAGACTAATTTGTGGTTGCACACATGTTCACAACTATGTGAAAAATACTGCTGTCGGCACCAGGGCCCCCTTTCCATCACATCATTGTTTTTACATCTTAATGGGCTTTTGATTGTTGCAAATCTGAGAGGGAAAGTATGAAGAAATTTCTTAAAAAAAAAGAAGGAAAAAAGAGGAAATTGAGAGAAAGAAGGAAGACAGGAAGGGAAAGAGTAAAGGAGGAAAAAAAATTTTTCCTCCCATTTTCTAATTTGTAGCCTTAGAAGGACTTCCAAGAGCTCCACCGGAAAGAGTGTTTAGAATACTCTGATTCTCTGTTAGTGGTATTAAAAAAAAAAAAAAAGAGTAACAGACCTAATATGTGTTCTTCAAAATCCTTTGATTCTAAATCCATTCAACTATAAATCTAGGTTATTACTTCAAAAGCTGGATACATCCTGACTTTCCTAAAGTGACGTAAAATATTCAATCCCAGGCCAAGAAAAACCCCAAACCAACCAACAGAAGTCAAGGAAAATTGAATACAGAGGCTTTCAACTTGAGCTATTCAAGTCCAAGGAAATTAAGTCTTTCATCTTTTCTCCCTCGTTAACTTTTAAAACATTTTAACTACCTTGCCCTAAATATTTCAAAATATAATCCAAGACTGACCAAATTCCATTTTATGAACTAAAGAGTACAGATAAATATATCAATTTTGTCTAGAATTCTCGTACCGGTTTCTTTCGTGGATATAGGAAAAATACTGATTGTACTGTGTTCACCGGAATGCCTGTAAAGTATCACTGCAAAAAGCTGTTTTTGGTATTTTGATCAACTTAACTCTAAAATAAACCATCATCCCAAAAATCTTCTTAAAGGTAACAGCTTTTCTCTATGAAGAAACTATGAACAATTATGAATTGGTAAAAACAGAAAACAAGCCTTCATATAACTGACAAAAACCAAACAAACTACCAAGATGGGGCACCTGGGTGGTTCAGTCTGTCAAGTGACCAACTTCGGCTCAGGTCATGAGCTCGCAGTTTGTGAGTTTGAACCCCATGCTGGGCTCTGTGCTGATAGTTCAGAGCCTGCAGCCTGCTTCAGATTCTGTGTCTCCCTCTTTCTCTTTGCCCCTCCCCTGCTCACGTTCTGCCTTTCCTTCTCTCTCAAAAATAAACATTAAAAAAGTTAAAAAAAAAAAAAACTACCAAAAGATATCTGATAAATAGAAACATCACACCAACGACAGAGTCCTTGAATAGCTAACTGTATGAATACATACAATTTCTGAAATATCTTTGGTTGGGATGAAAACATTTTGGTATACCCCATCATTTAGTGTTTTTCCATGACCCTGTCTCATCCACATACTTTTTTCCTTTGGCAGAAGAAAACCTAAACACGTGCAGTCTCTCTTCTTATGTGGATTTAAACCTAAAGAAACACAGTCACATGAAACTTCTGTGGCCTGATCTTTTGGAGCGCAATGCAGATGGGAGGTCATGGGTCTGCAGCTCTGCCTCCCCGGGCTCCCCTCGAGCCATTTCCAGTGTGTGGGCATCTCTGCTCTATAGACGGGAAGGGCGCAGCAGTTCCCGAAAGTGTGGTCCCTATACCCCTAGGGGTCCCCAAGACTCTTGCAAGGAAATCCATGAGGTCAAAACTATTTTCATAATAATACTTATCATAAGAAGCAGAGTTTTCCAGAGACTTCAGGACGTGTGGTACGGAGACAGACTGAATATAGAAGCAGGGTTCAGAATCCAGCTGTCTTCTATTAAGCCAGACATAAAAGGAATTATGTGCAAAAATTAAAAAAAAAAAAAAAGAATGCTACTCTTTTGTTTTTGTCTTGGAAAACAGTCATTGTTTTCATTACAATATGTTATTTGTGTTAGAATGAGATGGATTTATTATTATCTTAAGATAAATATATTTTAAAACTTTTTTCCCCATTTTCAGTTCCACGATGGCAAATATAAGTAAATATAATTTATATAAACAAAAGCTCTTAGAGGTCTTCGATAATTTTTAAGACCTGAGACCAGGGAGTTTGACCACAAGGGATTTATTTAGCACAATACCAGACATACAATAAATGCTCAATATGTGTGTGGTGAACTGACTCATTAAAGGGATTCAATGATGACTTTTAACTGTGCAAGAAATGTCAAAGTTCAAATAAATGGATATAGCCGGTAAAGACCCTTGGATGGTCACCTTCAGGTCCTCCTGACTCACTTAAAACATGATATAAAAAAAGACAGTAAGAACACAAAAGTGGAGGGCCACAATTATTACATTATAGAGGCTAGAAAAGTATGCCTTAAAAACACATAAAGGCAAGTAGAGAGTGGCTGCATGGATATTGGTACAAATGGGTTCGGATTATCAGTAGACCTCCTTTATCCTGGCACCATTTATTTCTAATTTATTTCTTATTTTCAAAGAAACAATATCTTCTCTGACGGTGAGAATGTCTTCTAAAAAGGGGTCTATAAGAATTACACAGGCCAATTAGACTATGCAACATCCTGCACGGTTCAAGTGCTTAAAACCCCACAAGGTCATGGGGCCATGTGTAAGTTGGGTTCCATGGCCATAGTGTTCATGTGCTCCTCCCAGTCTTCTTCCTGGTAATGTTGTCTTTATCATGTAAAATCCACCTCGGACAGTATCTCCTTCAGAAAGCTTTCTTTGAATTCTTCTTTCCCAGAGGTGGTTAAAAATTTCTTCCTCTGTCTTACCTCTCTATTTCTGTGCGTTTGTCTGTGGCAGCATGTAGTACATGGCTATCGAAATTCTTTATTTTCACTGTATTGCTTAGCAGAACATGAGCACCTCGAAGGTGGAGGGCCCATGCACTGTCTGCCTTTATGTTCCAGTACCCAGTGTAGTGCCAAAATATGGTTAGACCTCTCAAACTTCGTCGGCCATCTAACAGTATATAGGAGAATTACCAGAATGAAGTAAAATGCAAAAGAGTAATAACGAAGTGGTGAAATTTCATTTGTTTACAGCCTGGCCAGAAACCCAGCACCTGTATCTTAGTGATGCTGAGTTTGTCTTGCTCTATTTGAGAATAAAGAACAGCCCATTTAAAGAGAGCCCTCTCCTAAAAACACATCTCCTGGAAGAATATTTAGCTCTCTTTTCATCCTTCTGAAAGGATACAAATTGCAAATGATACAGGCAAGTACTTGAAATGATAAATTAAACCAAGGTAAAAACTCACAAGGCCGAAAGCAGTACTAAAGTGAAAAACAGTCAACTAGCGGAAAAGGACCAGAGGAGACAGGATTCTAACCATTCCAGTACGTACACAAACAGCAAAGAAGGTTGGAAAGTCATGCTCTAAAATCAGTCAGGACTTTGTTGCCATCTTTTAAGTGACATGCCTATCAGCAAAGAACACACATTTTCATAAGCAGAGCCAAGAAAGAATTTGCAATGCCCAGGGTTAGCTTTGGCAAAGACATAGGTAAAGTAGGTCATTTCCATGTTCAGCTTTAAGCATATGGCCATATGGTAGGGATGAAGATGTTGCCCACAATCTACTGTGGAAGAGGTATCTACACGTCTCCAAAGAAAGAGGGCATTACTGTAGTACTGGAGTGGAAATTTCAGATTGGGTAGCTACAGGCAATCTAATCTTCTGAAAAGCCACAGAAAGTAAAAGTCTTGAAGCATAAAAAGCTCGTCCATCCTTACAACCATCCAACATAATTGGATGTGTATCCTTTTGTTAGACTTTGAAAATAGCAATTCACTTCTCATTCATTAGTCTGATTTCAAACCACCCTTATCAGATGTCTCAATTATCGGAGACTCCAAGGTCATATAGCACCAAGTCGCTCTCCATATTTGTTTTCTTTACTCCATTATAACTCACTTTTTCCTCATTAGAGCTAGAGTCTTAGCCCTGGGGGCAATTTCACCAGGGGACCACAGAATGTTAGAGCTGAAAGTCACCCCAGGAATTATCTAATATGGCCCCCTCCACTTTAGGAAAACCAAGGCCCAGAGTACTGAAGTTCCTTGCCTGGGGTCACATAGCCAAAGACTGTCAGAAGCTGACAGGGCCCCACATCTTGCTTCCTCCAGTTCAGTGCCGCTTCCACGATACCAAAGCCAAGAAGTATAGATGTTCATTTGGAAAAGTGCATTTGGACAAACTGCTAGCCCTGAGCACCGTTTCCTCCCTACATAAATAAAAGCAATGCTTTCCACCTGCCACCGTCACCCTAGGAACATCCATGGTGTGTGTGTTTATTTCCTCCAGCCAAATTGTGGGAAGATGAAAGACAGAGCATCGCCATGAAGCAGCAATGCTGAGTCTGGAAACAGAGGAGGTTGGAGTAAGCCAAGGCACAGATTTGAAAGTGGCCTGTGCTGAAGTCTAAAGAGTAACAGGATCTTTGCCTCCCCAAAGTATTTGTTGATTACAAAGGCAAAAAATAAATGATTTTACAGCGGAAAAGCCCGGCAGACACGACCTTAAGTAGGGGATCAAGGCCCACATCCCTGGAAATGGGACAAATCAATGTCCTGTTCCTCTGACATAATGTGATGCAAAGGGCACTTCACCTCAATGGTCTTCCCCCAAATCCTGGCCTCCACTTAACCATGAGAAAACACCAGATAAACCAAGCTGAGGGACAGTCTATGAGATATGTAACTAGCGCTCTTCTCAAGGTCAAGATCATGAAAAAAGAGGAAAACCCAAGCAACCGTCACAAGTTGGGAGAGACCACGGGACAAGACAAGCAAATGTAATGTGAGATCCTAGGCTGGAATTGGGAACAGAAGAAGGACACTGGTGGAAAGACGTGAAATCTGAATGAGGTCTGTAGGTCCGGTGGTGACATTGTGCCAACGTTAACTGCTTAGTTTTGATAAGTGTACCATGAGGATACTGTGTGGGATGTTAATTTTGGGTGAACCTGTTGAGAAGTGGACAGGAGCCCTTTGTACTATTTTTGCCACAGTTCTTCAAGTCCAAAATTACTTTAAAATTAACAAAAATCTTTTGAGCGGCTCATGACTGGCAGGAAACATAGCTAAAGACTTACCAGTCCCTCCTCTAAGCCCCCAGTTAGAATCACTTTTCCCTCTTCCTTTCAAAAGCACTTTGCACAGGCTCTTTTTTTTCCCTCACTTATTCTGATTATTTGTATATCTTTTAAAAATGATTACATTCTAAGGGCAGAGACCAGAAAGAATCTTCATCACTGTTAAAAGCACCTCATCCTATGTTATTCAAGAAATAAGTGCTCAAGATGGAAACAATCTAAGTGTCCATCAATGGACGAATGGATAAGTAAGTTGTGGTGTATACACAATGGAATATTATTTGGCCATAAAAAATAACGCAATCCTGGCATCTGTGCCAACATGGATGGACCCTGAAGCATTTTGCTAAGTGAAATAAGACAGATCTCACATACAGTGAGAACTGGAAATGGAACTGGTGAAATTGGAATCTAAAAATAAATAAGACACACTCACAGAAAAAGAGATCAGCTTTGTATGGTGGTGGGGGGGGGTGGGTATTGGAGGAAGATGGTCAAAAGGTACAAATTTCCAGTCACAAGATAAGTAAGTACTAGGGATGTACTTACTGTACAGCATAAGGCCTACAGTTAACAACACCATCATTTCATCTATTTGAAAGCTGTTAAGAGAGTAAATCCTGAGAGGTCTCATTACAAGGAAACAGATCTGTTTTTCTTTTTTTTTCCATCTATATGAAATGAGGGACGTTGACAAAAATCATTGTGTTACTCATTTTACAACAAATGTAAGTCAAGTCACTATGCTGTACCTTACACAGTGCTGTAAGTCAGTTACATCTCAATTATAACTGAGGAGGGGGGAATCAGCTACATGAATAAGGAATATTCAACCGTCATGCTCCTCCTTTCATATGTCTCCTTGCACGCATGTCAGACACACGTCCTGGTCTAAATCTGTCTACCCTTGGAATTCACAGAGAAGGAAGGGTCCCAGTGTTCCCACACCCCACTGTCGTGACAATAATGACTCTCCTCCTCTGGGAAGGAATAGACACAGAGCATCTCCTGCTAAAGCCCCATCCCCACCTCCACAGAACTCACAAACACATCTCTGAACAGCTGATGTTAGAATGCACCTGCTTCGCATGGATGAGTTATATGTATTCTGTTGCATTTCATGATTTTGCCCCAAATTGCCCATTCCGTACATGAAACCATACCAGCTGTGTTCACAGTCACACTTCTGTCTCTGCCCAGCCTCCAACCAGCAGGCTGCCCTCACCCACTGAACGCTTAAGAAGCAAGTGCTGCTCTGTATTCCCTGTGCTCTTTGCCTGGGCTAGAAAAGTGTTGGGTCATCCTCCCAAACTTCATGAATTGTATCACCTCCTCCGGGAAGCCTCCCCTGGACACCCCTCAGCCTCCTCCTTTGACAAGCCTCCTCCTCAGGCTTAATCACTTACTGCTCTGTGGTACCTACGTGCCGGGTACATAATTCTGCTTTAGTACTTATAACACTCTATTTTAATTATCTATTTACAGATCCACCTCCCCAACTATGTAACAGGAGCTCCTTGAGAGCAGTAACTTTGCTTTATTTATTGTGTATCCTTAGCCCCTAGGACAGTACTTGGCATAGAGTCAGTGATACAGTGAATGTTTGCTGAATCAAAGAAGGACTGTTCTTCCCACTCTCTGGCTCCTACTGCTCAGGAACTTCCTGAGGTGGCAGACACAGGGAACGTGCAGGCGTTACCTGCGAGAAGCGAACCCAGGCTGCAAAGACACTCCAAACATTTTCTGGTCGCTGTAGTGAGCTCGCAGCCTGCGAGCCTGGGCACAATGACGAACCAGAGAGCGTCATCACTACTGACACCATGACTTCACTGAGCCTCTGCGGCCGACTAAATGGTAGTCAACCTCCCGACCTGTTGATCTGATCTCGATTGCCCTATGAGCATTAACAGGCAACCAGACCACAGGGTCTGGGGCAACCAGACCGGAGGGTCTCTCATGACACCGGGGCTGCTGTGGTACAAAGAAGTGAAATCTGCCCAGAACGCTCTCATCAGAAACTCCCTATCAGCCAAGTCCGTGCTCAGAGTGGTTCTTCTCTATTCCCCGTGTTGGCATGTGTTACCATAGCACCTATAGTTTGGCTGCTGCACTGCTAGCTCTCTGGTCCCCAGAGCAGACACCTTACAGTGGTGTCCTCGTTTCTCCCGCCCTCAGCCCACACAACCACGTGAAAACCTCATGTCCCCAATCAGCAACTGAAATAACCAAAACTAACACGCCTGTCCATACTGCAGGAGGAATCAAACCCCAGCCTTTGCCGCCTCCTACGTGGACCATGACACGTGGACCTCCTACGTGGACCTCGCTCGTGCTGGCTTCCTGGCTTCTGGGACATCCCTATCTGTCATTTGGACCCAACCAAATGGCAGCTCCTCACCGCAGCTCTGATGGCCCCAGAGAGGGGAGTCTGCAAGTGCCTCCCTCCCTCTGATCTCTAACCAAACAAGCACTTGGAAATGCACACTCCCTTTCTCTACCCAGTAAACTCCTATGTATCCTTCATCACCCAGCTTCAAAGTACACTGGTTAACCTTCCCCAGGGAAATACAAGCACACTATGTTACTTAGTACCCAATACTAAAGTTCGTTCTAGGGTTGGTCCCTACTAGAAAGGGGGAGACCTGTCCATCTGTGAAATGTCTGTATAGCACAATTCGTTTGTTGGATTTAATTATTTAACTGTTACCATCTAAGTTTTCGTGTGCATTTGTGTTGCATCTTTGACTAGACAAGAAACTCCTCCCTCCCTGGTCTCTCCTAGCATAGCACTCTGCATACTTGGGTCATTTAAAAAGATGTTTTGGGGGCGCCTGGGTGGCTCAGTCGGTTAAGCGTCCGACTTCAGCTCAGGTCATGATCTCACGGTCCGTGAGTTCGAGCCCCGCGTTGGGCTCTGTGCTGACAGCTCAGAGCCTGGAGGCTGCTTTGGATTCTGTGTCTCCCTCTCTCTCTGCCCCTCCCCTGTTCATGCTCTGTCTCTCTCTGTCTCAAAAATAAATAAACATTAAAAAATTAAAAAAATTAAATAAAAAAATTAAAAAAATAAAATAAAAAGATGTTTTGAAGGGCACCCGGGTGGCTCAGTCTGTTGACCGTCCAACTTTGGCTCAGGTCATGATCTCACAGTTCATGAGTTCGAGCCCCACACCAGGCTCTGTGTGGACAGCTCAGAGTCTGGAGCCTGCTTCGGATTCTGGGTCTCCTTTTCTCTCTGCCTCTCCCCTGCTCTCTCTCTCTCTCAGTCTCTGTCTCTCTCTCTCTCAAAAATAAACAAACATTAAAACAATTTTTTGTAAGATGTCTTGGTGAATGGCTGAAGAGAAAAACTGCCCTGTACCAGGAGCTGAAAGCACTTGGATTCTATCTGTGGTTCTCAGCTCCTGATGTGCATCAGAATCCACTAGGAAGCCTGTTGAAAACGCAGATGCCCTAGCACTGCCCCTGGTGATTCTCACTTAGAGGACTGGGGAGAGTTCTAGAAATCTGGATTTTCCACTAAGTTTCCCCACTTCTGTCAGCTAACTGTGCCGCTCCCATGAGGTTCCATGAGAACCTGTCCTCCTACACCCTGAGAGTGTGATGAGAACTCCGGTCCTAGGTGCGCTCCTGAGGCTCCCTCCCTCTGGGGTCAGAGGTCAGAGGTAACGTCAGAAGGAATCACTGAGGCAGAGAATGTTCAGGACCCCTGGAGCAGGCTTCTCTCAGGAATCGGCTCCCCATGTCAGAGGCAGCCGAGAGGGGATTGTATCTAGAGAGCGCACAAACTACTTATCTGCTCTCTCCGAAATGCCAGTGAGTTTGAAAGGCACTTTGTCCAATTAGAAGTGTGGAGAAATATTCATCCTGTCCGTGACAGAGATGAAGTGCTTCTTTCAAAAGCAGCGGTGGCAGCCTGCCAGGTTTAAGAAGTCCAACTATTGCACACCGAGCCAGCAGTTATTAATTAGTTTTATTAGTGGCAGGTCTTTAATGCAGAATGACAGAGGGAGAGAGCGAATATCCCCGTCACTACCAAAATACAAATTGTCCGGATTTAGGCTGTGTTGTTCCCCAACATGTACAGGCGGCCCGCCAGGCCCAAGTGGGGAATGGAGAACGCAGCCAAATGCCTTTCTGCAGAGTTCCGGACTATTAATGGCATGACAAAGAGACTCGGATTCTTACCTCAGGTAGCTCTCTAGGGGGAAATCCACTGATTTTAATTATCAAGGAGGGGAGGATGGGGGGAGCTGAGGGAAAAACGAAGAGCAGGAGGGGAAGCCAGACTGGGGTAGGGAAAGGGGCCGCCATCACCCACGCCGTTCAACAGGCCTCTGTAAGGAACAGGCACTTCCAGGGAACAGCACAGGGGCTACTTTGCTGAGAATTAGTCTTACACTGTCAACCTGCTTTTTATGACCATTAATCACATTTGTATTTATAAGCGCTAAGACAGGATAATCAAATCTCATGCTTCAAAGCATATGTTTGTCACCACAGGCATAAAAAGGAAGGAAAAAAAGTTTACAAGCCTGCACTGTTGGCAAGAGCTGCTGTTTATCTGGTTGCTTCCCCAGAAGCACCCTGGGGGGCTGTGGAGAACATTCTGTGAGGAAGAAGACAGAACTGCCCAATGTCTCACTTTGTCAATGTTTCTATTTCTTTCTGTGCTGGTCCTAAGGAAAGAATTCAAAGGAAGTCCCCCAACTGTCCTCTCTTGTAATGCTCAACTCACACAGCCCTGAACTCCTTGCCTCAAGGCCTAGCGACCTTCCTCCTTTGCCCCTCAGGAGGGAAGATCCTGACAGGCTCTGGGCGATGCCTTTCTCCCTGAGCCTTTGCTTTTAGCAGCTTTCAGTACATTCCCTGTGGTGCCCCCAGCTACTCCAAAACCCAACGCCAAGCTGTCTTGCTTTGAAGGGGGTTTCCTATTCCACACACTTTAGCAGCACTCCCCTAGACCAGACCAGAGATGGGGGAACGTTTTCTGCCAAGGGCCAGAGAGTAAATATTTTGGCCTTTATAGGCCCCACAGTCACTGTAGCAACGATTCAACTCCGCCCTTGTAGTTTGAAAGCAGCCTCGGATAATATGTAAACAAACGGGTGTGCTGTGTTCCAATAAATCTTTCCCAAAACAGGCAGGCAGTAGGTGGATGGGTTTGACCCCTGGCTTGTAGTTTGGGGATTCTTACTCGAGGGCAGCCCGTGCCCAATCCAGGATCCCCGGTACTACTGAGTTTTGTAGAACTGCATGAAATACTTCAAAACTTCTGAAATAAAAGGTACCTTTTGCTTTTACCACACTAACCCAGGCTAACCCAAATCTCTTGGCAGGAACCATATCAGCTACTTGTTTTGGCAGGAACTAGGACCTCATGTTGTGTGAGTAACACAAATTGGGAAATAACCACTAATAAATACAGTTGGATGATCAAAATCTTTGAAAACGTGAGGTCTATGGTAGGAAGAGAGCAAATAATAAAAAAAGGCCCTACCGTTTATAAGCAAACAGGGCATCTCAAAAGAATCCCATGTTTCTCTAGGGCACTCCCTCAAGTAGCTCAAAACACTTTTAATGAAGTAGGACATCATCTCCCAACACATGAGTAACACAAGTCAGTGTGGGGAAAAAAAAAAAAAAAAAAAAAAAAAAAAACCTTACCACCATCATCAGTATTAAGAGCTAATATCTGGAGTACTCGGAAGGGAAATGTTTTACAAGCTTCTCAGAACTAAAGGCACCTAGGAACCCAGTCCTAAATTTTTCAGAACAAGGAAAAAAAAAACAAAAAACAAAACACAAAACACAGCACTGGGGAAAGAAGACATGAGGAAGGACACCTGGGTTCTCTCGGTGACCTACTGGGGGGTAGGAGGCAAGCCAGAGTCTGGTTAAAACCGCATCTTCATCATCTTTGACTTTCCAGTGTTAACACAGTGCTCAAATTGTTCTTGAATGAATTTTTACATCCATGCTTGACGTTATAAAAGATTAAAAATGAATACGAGATGATCTTTGCTTTCCTAGGGTTAACAGTTTAATAATGGAGAGCATAAAGGACGAAGACATAAATAATACACAGCATTTCTATGCAGCCACTCCATTTGCAGGTTCCCACTCAGCATCCACGAACTCTCGTCCTAGAGAGGATCTTCACCAGCCCTGCTTATTTGGTGTCCCAGCCCCGAGTAGATCTACAGTAGGTGATTTTAAAAGCTGATGGAGGGCACCTTTTGGGATGAGCACTGGGTGTTGTATGGAAACCAGTTGGACAATACATTTCATATATTGAAAAAAATAAAAATAAAAAATAAACTTCAAGAAATAAAAATAAATAAATAAAAGCTGATGGAAGGAGGAGCCATATGGGACCAGCACAATATCAACGACGCAGCAAGAAGGAGAAACACTGCCTAAAAGGGGCCCCAGACATTAAAGGTAGAATTGATATCTATAATTACTCCAGCATTGTTTGCACTGTAAACCACGTACATAGTCATCAACAGGGATAAATAAATTAATGTATGTCTATACCATGGGAAACTTTGCAAATCTTAGTAAAAAGAATAAATTAGAGGGGCACCTGGATGGCTCAGTCGGTGAAGCGTCCAACTTCGGCTCGGGTCACCATCTCACCATTCATGAGTTCCAACCCCACATCAAGCTCTATGCTGTCAGCGTGGAGCCTGCTTCAGATCCTCTGTCCCCGTCTCTCTCTGTCCCTCCCCCACTCACACTCATTTTCTCTCTCTCTCAAAAAAAATTTTTTTAATTTTTTTTAATGTTTATTTATTTTTGAGACAGAGAGAGACAGAGCATGAACGGGGGAGGGTCAGAGAGAGAGGGAGACACAGAATCTGAAGCAGGCTCCAGGCTCTGAGCCGTCAGCACAGAGCCCGATGCGGGGCTCGAACTCACGGACCGCGAGATCATGACCTGAGCCGAAGTCGGACGCTTAACCGACTGAGCCACCCAGGCGCCCCTCTCTCTCTCAAAATTAAATAAACATTACAAAAAAAAAAAAAAAAGGAAATTAACTTGAAGTCTATGATACATTTTAAAGTTTATCTGTTCCTCACCCCAAAAGACTGCTGAGGCAAATTCGCACACATGTCAATCAAAATTATTTTCTCCAAAAATTAGCACTTGGTCCAGAAAAAAAAAAAAAATCACTGTGTCCTGCTTTAAGAACATCAGTGTACTCAGACCTAAAATTAGGAGGCACACACAAAACTAGCTGTAACTCCTCACTTTACAACGAGTGTTTTCCCATCCACAAAAGCAACACCAATGGATTCCCTGAAATTGAACGTTTTACAGGACCTATGGAAAGCATGATATATCACGAAAACTAAACTAACACAAATTTTGCATAGACAGTGCCTGCATAAGGCAAGGCTTACCTTTAAATATCCAAAGATGCTTTCACTACAAAATAAAGCCATGAAAGATGTTGGTTACATAAACAATTCAAGGAAGAACCTATATATCACCCAATGGGTAAAGTGTTGAATGCTTGCACGTATGTGTGTGTGTGTATAATTTTACATATAATTTATACAAAGTATAAATACTTTCATTTGTATACATGGATCTGTTTTCCCCATTGGCATCCTTAAAACAAAAACAAAAACAAAACCACACCTGATTGATCTTCAATAGCTTATGACCGTATGGTTTTGAGATTCTTAGCCTTCCAGCTGATAAATTAATGATCTATAAACAAAGACTAAATGCATCAGGGAGATATTTGGTACGTCTGGGTTTTCACCTGGGAAGCAGCGTTGCAGAGTGGAAAGAACATAATCTTTAGAGTCGCAGAGACCTTTGTTGAAATGCTGGCTCCACTGCTGTGGCTTTGGGCAAAGCTCTGAACCTCTGTTTCCTCATCTAAAAATAGGAACAGCAGCACTTCCCTTGCACAATCATCACACAGGATGCAAACACGATACAAGAAGCCTCTGGTACGACCCCTGGTGCAGAGCGCACGCTCGCTAATTACCACCTACATTATTTCACAAATTGAAATTTCTTAAAGAAAGCACATCTGTACTGCCACCGTTCTCATCGTAGCAACAGCACAGCAATCAGTTCTGATGGAGGGGCACGCCTAAGACTTGGAAGCGAAATGGGAAGATGACGCCACCACGCAGCCCCCTTCTCTTTCTTTTATTAGATGCGTGCCGGGAGGACCAAGAGGCTGGCTACTGTATTTCTGAGGTCGTGTCCAAACCATTTTAGTCAAAACCTGCGCTTTGCAGATGAACACACAGTCAACCTGTAAAATATTCATCTTCCCCTCCTATCCTTACTTCCAGGGGGACGGACAGGGTGACTGCTCTTCCGGTCTCTCTCTCCAAACAATAAAAACAACAACGTGGCCCTCGGGTGGACATTACGCACACAGAGTAACCCGAGGGCACAGCGTGGTACCCCAAGTACAGCTATGTCCATCAAGGCAGCTCCAGCAAAGGCCCAAGGTGCCACTGGGCCGGTCCATTACTTCTGATTCCCCACATTTTGTAGTCCTGCATCTGTTCTGAAAACCTGGTGGCAACAAGAATCTTCAAAAGTCAGGTCTGCACGGGGCTGTAAGGTCTGAATGCCAAATACTCTTGCCATTCAAGCTTCACTTCTTCCAGAAAAGGCTGCCTAGAATGAAGATTACAACTGCAATCCAGGCCCAATCTAAACCTTGTTTAGTGGTGTACAAGGTAGGTTGAGGGCCCAGGGATACGCGTGGCTCTTGAGAGGTTCGCTCCCCACAGAGCATGTTGTGTGCAAACGGAGGTCACATCAGCACACTTTGTCCTTAACCAACACGTTGCTATTTAAGTAAGTGCTAACCTGCAGTTTTAGCAATTGTGATTTATTGAGGAGGGTGGTGTGAATAATGCAGAGGACTTGACCAGTGGCCTTTAATTCCCCTCATTTAGACAGGCTGCTCTTCACCATAAAATAGTCATTCCGTAAATTAATGTGTTTTATTTTAAAAGTGACATGTTGTACTGGCTTGTGCTTAAAGGCAAATCACTCTGGATTGCCGGTTCCCCAACCAGCTACAAGGGATCCAGCTCACTCCACCCAGGGTAGAGGAGAAAATCTAAAAGGGCGGCACAAAATGACAAACATACCATCCCTACCTGGGGCCCACAGGTATCCCGTTCACCACCAAAGGTATACCTGCTACAAAAAAAGGGGGAACATGCCCAGTACCTGCGGCCTTGTCTGCAGCTCAGGGCTGGGCCCAGCCGCGTTTACCCGGCAGAACCCTTAAATACAGGTGTCTGCCATGATGCAAAGTGGCTCTTGACTTCCCTGAGACCCAAAGCCAGTCAGGCAGCGAGTGAACCTATTGTTTCTCCTTGGGTAGCGCTCATTAGTGATTTAGGGAATGAATAAATGATTGATGCCTGTGGCTGCCAGTTCACATCCAAACTCACCAGGTTCCCACCCTGGGTGTGTCATCTGCTGAGCAGAGACCAGGTGACCTCCCAGCTCTGTGACTGTCAATCAGGGACCTCCAGCAAGCCCCTTAAAACCTCAGAGTACGTATTTTCTAATCTATAAAACAGAGCTAACACCTGCCTCACAAGGCTGCTGGGAGATCAAACAGACAAGGTATCTATGTCAGTGACTGGCAAATGGAACAGCGTTCGCAAATATCAGTTATTGCTATTACTATCATCTTACAACTTCGTAGCAGTGAAGCCTTCCACAACTCTCTATTACCAAGAGAATAACAACCAGCCACAAGCCCTGCTGTCAGAACCCACCCCAGCCCATATTCCCTCTCCTAACTTGCATCTTCTTCCCCCTCAGGATGACCCATCTATTCCAACCACACACTTCTTTATTTTTTAAAAAACTTTTTAATGTTTATTTATTTTCAAGAGAGAGAGAGAGAGAACAGGGCAGGGGCAGAGAGAGAGGGAGACCCAGAATCCGAAGCAGTCTCCGGGCTCCGAGCTGTCAGCACAGAGCCTGACCTGAGGCTCGAACCCAAGAACCAGGAGATCATGACCTGAGCTGAAATCAAAAGCTTAACCGACTGAGCCCCCCAAGTGTCCCTCCAACCATACACGTTTTTATTAATCCTCGAACATTATTATGCTGATTTCCAACCCTTAAACTTTTATTCATATCATCCTGAAATACTTGTCTGCATCTCAGCTCAGCCTATCTGAATTCTATTCATTCAAAAACCAAAAATATATTTTTACTCTACTACATGTTCTGCAAGGATTGGCACAAGACCCAGGCTGGTCATTAAGTGTCATATGCCTCCTCCCACACACAGTTAATGGTGGAGGATGGTGGGGTGGGGGGGGGGGGGTCACCTGATCCAGCCTGAGCCAATGGGTATGTTTTTGAGGATTCATCTAGGGCCCAGAGCAGGGAGAGTTGAATTTTTTCCTTGGATCTCTTGCTAGAGAGAAACTGCCTGAGAAGAGAGAAAGGCCAACTCAGAAACTCTTTGACTCTTAGGATTTTCCCCTGAAACTTTCTAGTTATGTAAGCCCATTAATTCCCTTTTTTTGTGAGCTTGAGTTTGGTTTTTCTCATTTGAACACCAAATAATTATGACCAACATCAATATTAATGGCAGTTCCATTTGAGTATGAAGAAACATCATGTTAATTGTTTTATATGTGATATATTTCAGCTCTCCACTTTTACAGTTGTAGACCTATTGAGACCCAGAGACGTTCAATAATTTCCTCGGGGTCACACAAGCAGTGACAACGTCAAACATCAAGACCTTAATGCTCCATTTCCACCATATGCCACCCAGAGACACTAACCTTAGTGGATGGCTTTGACGGTCTTACAATGGCCCCATTTTCAACAACAGATGTAGCGCTTTCCTACAGCCCTAAGAAGTGTGCTTTTACGAGCTGTACCTCTCGCTGCCCTTCACTCACCCTTGCAGCAAGGCCAAGACTCATAATGAATGGCCAGTGGGAGGTGCACTAAAGTCAAATGTGAATCAATGAGGGCACTAATGAAATTGCTTCAAGTTCTAGAGCAGAAGGTAAACTGAATGCCTTTCAGAGAAGTGTGACTCTTTGTCCTTCCAAGCTCCCAGGAAACGAAAGAAAACGCACAGGGCAGGGCAGGGCAGGGGAAAGGACAGGTACAAACCAACACATATTCCTTATACTGACCTAAAATGTGCAATAATTTCTCATTTCAACCATGTTGTTGGAGAAGGCAATATTCCATATAAGTGATTTCACAGACATTGAAAACTCACTGTTTATTTTTTCACTGTAAGATTTGTGAATGAAACACTGGACATTTCAACGTGTTGTCAAAGGTTTGGTTTCCTGAACATCAGTTCATTGTGACCTAAGGCAAGAAGGTTATTAGGGAATATAGAGTATTTGTTAGAAGGCAGAGCCACACTGCCCGGGTTTGTATCCCAGTCACACGATTTTCCAACTGCTGTGACCTTGGGCAAGTTAATTAACCTCTCTAAGCTACATTTTCTACATCTGTGTACAGGGACAATTTAGCAAGACCATTCTCATGGAAGTGCTGTGACAATTAAATAAGATAATGCAATAAAATGCTTAGCACTGTGCCAGCCAAAAAATATTAGCCTTTTTTTGTTGTTACGCTTAATTATATTGTTAATGTTGTCATTTTCATGTCATCAATTATTGTTTTGTAAGATAGCGATCTCCTTAGTATCTACAGAAGTACACAGAGAGTCATTCTATCTCTGACCCCAGGCTGTTTCATAATGTTTTTCCCGCTTTCTGTAGCTCCTTTGACTCTGTAAGATTTCAGGCTGTGAGCCATTACCGCTGTCAGCCTGGACGTTATTTACATTCTGCTTCCAATTTACAATATAGCCAAGCTCATGAGAATTATGAATTAAACAAAATTCATACCATTAAGCTTTGCAGTAACTCTCTCGGCCACCAGAGGTCTATCGCTCACTCATGGGTTCACTCCTGTGTTGGGCTTCCCAGAAGCCTGCTGGTCTATTCAGAGCTCCATGTTTTAATAAACCAAACCACATTAGATAATGCAACAATTTCCTTAATCTGGTATTCAGCGCTCTCCACAGTGGGGTTCATATCTATATCTATATATATATATACATAACCTCGTATTCTACCATTTACCACGTATAAACCATCGCGACCAAACAAATGCATATTCTCATTATTTCATAAATGAGCTTTCAGCCTCTTCATCTCTGTGCCTATGCATAACCTGCCACCACTGGTAAGAAACTGACATCCCCATGCGTGCGAGCGCGCATGCACACACACACACACACACACACACACACACACTCACACACACTCCCCACTCATCTTTCCATCTATCTAAATTCTATCTATCCTTCAAGGACTGGTCAAAGTCTACCCTGCTTTGAAGCACCGTCTGTATCTCAACTTACTAGTGATCTAGTTCCTCTTCTCAGCTCACTGAATTTTAGGTCTATACCAATAACTAGCCAATGAGTCCCAGACTATTTGGGACATGTCTCACATGATCACTTTGCCCTTTTATTTAACTAAGAACATACTGGTGCTTTGCCTCTTCCCTGACACAGCAGTACCCTGAAGCTACTTGTATCCTTCTATCCCGCATGAGTAGACAAGACCAATAAAGGGAAGATGTGACCATTTACTGAGCGTCTGTTATGCGTCAAGCATATTGCTGGTCACTTCATAATCTTCATCAATAGGCCCTTTAGTGGGTTATTTCTCTTCCCTTTGTTGAAACTGAGCCCGAAGGACATAAAATTACTGGGCCGAGGCACTGCAAACAAACCAAAAGCCAGAATTCAAAACCAAATCGGACCCCAATGGCCACGTAGTTTCGCCCCATGAAATGACATCTATTTAACCTCACGTGCACTGCTTCCTCAATAAGTATTGCGGGACTGCTTGAATAGTTAAGGGGTGGCTTGTACCAAACATCTGTAACATTAGCCTCTCACCCAACCAGCAGCCTGTGTCGCTGGTCCACGGACCCCCTGAGTCTCTTTGTGATGACTCGGGCAGCTCAGCAGATCACCCAGCAAGCCAGGGCTGCTTAAAGATGGAAAAGCCTCCTTCTGCAGCTGAGGTGGCCCAGCCCGTCGGCCCACTGCAGCCTGCAAGTGTCCAGAGATCTTCCCAGATGAACACTGGGGAGGCGACAGTCACAGAGGAGTTCTACAAGCTGCACGCGAGGAGACTATCAGAGAGAGGGAGCATGGAGGCTCACACGCACATTTTTCCTGCTAGCAGCTTTACAATTCTGGGAGCCTTACGATTCGGTTAGCCATAATATTATGAAATACACTGAAAACAACTGGATTTCATTTCAAACAGCATCAATTAACAAATTGCACATGTGCGCAAAGCATCTGCTAACCCGATAATTAAGATATTAAAAAAGTCACCTAATGGCACCAAAGTCAGGATAATGGGATAATTGTTCCAGTGTTTAAAAAAGAAAAAATAAAGACACATGATCCAGTCACCCATGCAGCGCACCGAACGGAAGGTTGCTTTTTCACGGGCTCTTTGAGCACGGTGTTTGGATTAGCACAAAGTGAAAAGCAGCAACTGCTGTTATGTAACTCAACCCTGCATATACAGTTGTCAGTCTGGGTAAATTTAACTCTGCAGGTTTAAGGCAGAGCTTGCTTGCCAGAGCAGAACTTAGGAAACAACGAACATTTAAAGACACATCGCCCCACAGACCACAGGGAGAAAGCGGTCAAGGAGTGTTCAGCCAGAGAGGCGGAGAAGGCCACCGTGCCAGACCAGGGCACTGGCCCCCTGTAACAGCTGGTTTGAAAAACGGGTACTGACAAGAGCATGGTTGTTGTTCAATTACAAAGCTGCCTGCATTTTCCCTCTCCCTACCTGGCAACAAAGGCACTTAAGGGGCCTAACGTAGTTCGGAAGGGAAGGCACTGAAACCCAGAATCAGAGGGAAGCTTTAGTAACAGGCTGCTTTACAGAGAGGACAAAGTGGATCCCACCTTTGCCCCGGGCATGGGTGAAGCCTGCTGAGAGCCGGACTGCGTCCTGGGTTCTAGTCCTGCCCCTCCACTGCAGGCTGTGTGGCTCAACAGGAGCCCCACGGCCTCCCTGTGGCTCAGGTTTGCCTAGTGCAAAGTAAGGGATGAGGGTTAACTCTCCTGGAGGCCCTTCCGAAGCTCTCATTTCTCCTTCTAGATTCATCGGTGGATGTTTATTCATTACAGACAAGGAATAACTCTGCAGGGAACCCCTCCTTCTAAACCGGACTCTGTCAGGTGAGGCTAAGAGGAGGACATTCACTGGGAACTGTCAAGATGTCAAAAAATATAAATCCACCGGACCATGTTTCCAATCCTCTATGCTCCCCAGCAGATCTCATCATGAAGCAGGTTTGTCCTGGGCCCCTTCCAAAAAAACTTGGTGAAGTCAGCCTCGACAAGGAGGTTCCCATTCATAAGATGTGCTCACTGTGCACAGCTCAAAACCTTCTGGTGAGGGGCAAGGGAAGAGCCCACCACAGGTTCAGGCAAGACACTCCCAGTGGGTTCAAGGAAGGCCTGAGAGTTGTGTCGGTTTGTTTGCTGTTTGTTTGGTGCGGTGTGAGGGACAGATTTACAAGGATAGGAGCAGATTGGAAGAAAGGCTGAAAAACCCCGCAGCAGTGAAAAGATTTTCCACTCTGGTTTGTAAACTCAACAGGACCAGACTATACAAGGCAAATAAGGCACTCAGCTTAGGCACAAAATACAAAGGTGCCAAAAGATGCTGTAATCAAGATAAGTCATATTTTAACACAGTATCCTAAAAGTTACTGTTTATACAAAAAAATCATGATGAGCAAAATATCACAATTTTAAAGAAAAAAGAAGAGCGGTCAAGGAATGACCGCACAGCCAGGTGCTTTCACAAGACTGGGCCTATTTTGTGTAAAATAAACCATCGTAACATCTTCTGATCCCACTTTAAATTTCGATCTAGGAAAATAACCAGGATAAATTAGCATGAAAGACTTCTCCCCATTCTCATCCTTGGCACGTCCACATCCACATTTGTGAAACATTCCGATCATGGATATTAGGGAATGAGCGTTACAGCTGTGGAATCACTCAGTGGGACAAGCAATGGGAGTGTATGTGGCTTCTATCTTCAAAGACTAGAAGAAGGGACAGAAATTCTCAGGGATACCTCCAGAAAAGTCTGTGTCCTAGAAGAAAATATTGTCCACATTTTTTAAAATTCTAGAATGAGGGGCGCCTGGGTGGCTCAGTTGGTTGAGCATCCGACTTCAGCTCAGGTCATGATCTCCCGGTTTGTGAGTTCGAGCCCCATGTCGGGCTCTGCGCTAACACCTCAGAGCCTGGAGCCTGCTTCAGATTCTGTGTCTCCCTCTCTATCTGCCCCTCCCCTACTCATGCCCTGTCTCTCTCTCTCTCTCTCCCCCTATCTCTCTCAAGAAAAAACATTTAATTAATTAATTAATTAATTTTAAAAAGGATTTAAAATTCTAGAATAATAATTCTTTAAAATAATTACTATTTGAGTAGTGATAAAGCCTTGGCCTGCATAATATTTTCCTCTAAAAAGGAAAAGATGGAGTGCCTGGGTGGCTCAGTCAGGTAAGCATCCGACTTCGGCTCAGATCATGATCTCACAGTTTGTCAGTTCGAGTCCCGCGTCAGGCTCTGTGTTGACAGCTCGAAGCCTGGAGCCTGCTTGGGATTCTATGTCTCCTTTCTCTCTGCCCCTCCCCCACTTGTGCTCTGTCTCTCTGTCTCTCTGTCTCTGTCTCCCTCTCTCTCAAAACTAAATAAATGTAAAAACAAAAAAAAAAAAAAGAAAGAAAAGAGGACTTTACATACTGCTGTATGTTTATTTTCTGGAGGGGGGGGGGGGAGACAGTTCTGACGATGTCATCCCTCACTCAAAAACCTTCCGTGGCTCCCAACTGCCCGCAGACTTGAATTCAAACTCCAAAGCCCAGCAATAAGGAGTCTTGCTCTCTGCACTAATTTAGACTATTCTGTTTATTCCCCTTTCTTCCACCCACATGCCAGCAGGCCCTTCCCTTTTCCCCACGGGGCTTTCCAGCCTTCCTACTTTTGCTGAGGCTGTTCCCCCGCTAGCTGCAGAAACACCCTTCTCTCACCTGCCCCAACCCATCTCTCCTCTTCCAAATCTTACTCATTCTCCCATTCTAAAACTGTCTTCTCCGTGAAGACTTGGAACTGTTGGGTACTAAATTACAAGACAACTTAATGTAAAAAATAGCACTAAGTAGCTTTTGCATTTCAGTTTAACCCCAAATTGACCAAAAGACCCAATTTACCAAAAGACACCCCGTTGTCAAGGCTTACTGATTATTCCTTCTCTGTCCTCAGGAGGAGTGCCATTGCAGGGAGGAAAGAAAAGAACAAATGGAAACAATTAAAGCTCCTTTTCCTCACTGACTCTTCCTGGAATAAAGCAGGCATTCCAACTTTCAATAAAGACAAAGTATGGAAAAGAGGTCGGTCCAATAGCCCCAGATATAGATCTAAGACGAGTATTCTCTGGATCCTGAAGAGCACACACACACAAACCTACTCTTGGCCCGTGCAGGGGGAGGAAAAGAAAATTCCATTTCGACTCCAGAAGCTTAACTGGAGCCCCCAGCTCTCCCAGGCCTGTGCCGCCTGACCGGGGCGATTTGCTTCCACAGCTAAGGGCTTGGGGCTCAAAGCCTGATTTTCCCCGAGCAGAGCAATTCAAAACCATCTTAGTCACACAGATAGAAGGTGAAAGTATATTCCAAGCAAACTACTGGACTGAGGTCGAGTTTATCAAACCAATTACACCGAGATGTTATGGGAAGGGGGGGAAATGTAATCACACATGACAGGGATTATCAAAACTGCTTACACAGTAAATCAGGAAACTGATAACAGGCTGACAACGGCATATACCTGACTGAGAAATTTCAGGCTCAGATTCCCCAGGCTTGTAAAACAGAAATAACAACCCAGAACAAGCTATGCAGCACCGCCGGGCACCTGGGAGCCTCTGGGGCAGAGGGCAGAGGGCAGAGGGCGAAGAAAGCCTGGCACAGGGGGAGCAAAGGAGTCCCTCTGAAAGGCTTGCCTCACAGACCTTGTTTTGCAGGAAGCCATTTCTCGTCACACTGTGCAAAAACATCTTAATGGGTCCTGACCTTGGACACCACAGAAATCCGGCACTAAGTCAGGAGAATCTTCGGGGAGCAGAAAGAGACAGACAGGAGTCAAAGTTGCACATTGCGGTGAGGACTGGAGATGATCAGAGCTCCGCCCTGGCAGAGGAGTCAGGGAAGAGTCGCTCTTGCACGGTTTCTGGTGCAAATGGACTTTCTGAGGGGTGGCCTAGAAAGCTATGCAGGGCTTCTTCATGTACGGAGGTGCCACCTACGCTGGGAAGGTCTCTCTCCTTTTCGGAGCCTGCCCCTCAGGTGTTTTGAGGGCCACCCAGGGTAGGCAGGCCGTGCAGAGTAGGGTCATCAGGTATCCCAAATAGAATGGTAATAAATTAACTTTTCAGACTATACAGTCGCCCCAGGATCCACGGGGCCCAGAGCAAAAGCAAACTGCTGGAGATACCTCATGAATCACTGACAGACAGGACACCAAAATAGAGGCCCTAAATCGAGTGACTGACCTGGAAAAGGAAATAAATACCTGCATTTTAAAGGCAGGGCCTCGTTTTCTTCTGCACATCACCATCACCATCACCGGGTTTTGTTTCTCCTTCACACTGATGTGGTGCCTTGAAACACCCTCACAAGTTCTTGGCGGACTCAGGGCCCAGGCTTCAACTTTATCAACGCTGGCGACAGTAGTGATTTGCATCAAGTACAATGCTGTCCTTTTGGCAGTTGTTGCACTTAATTGAGTGAAAAAAGCTGTCAGTCCAAAGCCCCAATCCCAGGGTAAATTCACTCTGAACTAACCATCTGCTAGGGCTTCTCCCGGGGTAGTCAACACTTATCATCCAGAGGACTGGATTCACTTCCTCATAATTAGATCATTCCTGAATTAAATTGACGGTCCCAGGGAAAAAAAAAAAAAAAAAAAAAAGTGCAAAGTGTGGTTTGAGCCCAGAAAGCAGAATGCAAGAGACTACATATATTTTCACAGCAATAGAGTGGCACGGTAAATGATCTTTCTAAATTAGGCTTTACAACAATTATTATCTTCCGTGCCACCCTCATAATTTACATTTGGGCTTTTGTTTGGAAAGTTGAGGCATCTCTCAGAGGCACCACACGCATAACCCGAAGGATGGATAGCTATTGTTTTCAGACCCATGGGCCCCAGCAAGGTCAGGCCAGATTGACCAATCTGATTAAATGCTGGGAATGTCAAAGTCTGAGAATTTGTTGGCACATCCGTGAACCTGCTGCTTATTCAAAATAAAGGGAAAGAATCACCAGCAGTTTCTCGTATCCCACGATAGCCATGACGGTTAGAAACGCCGAGGATAAGAAGGCAGGTAAGACCATCTACCAGGAGATAAATCTGAAACCAGGCCCCAAGAGGAACACAGTCGTGCTGCAAGCAAAAAGAGGTGAAGAAATGAAACAGGGACGGGTGGGATTCTGAAGGTTTCTCTGTAAACATGATTTCATTCCCTGCCAGTAATTGGGTGATTTGCCTCCAGTCAGATTCGGTCCCGTGGGTACTTAACTGCACAAGGTTTTTCAAACACTGCACGTTAACTCGAAATTTTCCAAGAAATATTTCTGAATTAACTGAAGTGTTTAGTAATTCCTTTCTATTGTTCTTCAGAAATTTGCACACCACTTGGTTATCACTACCTTTCTGATGAGACAGAGACAGAAAGTAGTGAACCAGTGTCTCAGAGGGCCTCCTCTAGCCACGGGCCAGGAAAGATTAATGTAACTCAGAATAGAATGAGACCAACTCATTTTTGCCTGAATAGCCAGATTAGACATTTCAGTGCCCACTTCTGTAGGGATGTGATGGGAGAGGATGATAACGGAAGAGAGACAGAAACACAGAAAGAACCACTAGGTCCTCATAACGTCACAGACTAAACAGAACCTAAGAGATTACCATATGTAACATTTCTCAAACTTGCCTCATTTGGACAGCCACCCGGAGCATTTCATAAAAATACAGGCTTTAGGTTCTTCTGGTACAATTTTAAATTCAGTAGGTCTGGGCTGTGCCTCAATTATCTTTTCTTTTGCACAAACTCACAGAAGCCAAAACTTAGGATAAAACATAGAGGGCAGAAGCAAAGCAAAAATGTTAAGAGCCAGAAAAGTGATGGCCTCATGATGCAAAGATGGTCTGGACACAGAGGGGAACACATCCCTAAAAGTATATACCCCTGGGCGGGGTGGGGGGGGGGGGCGGGGGGACAAGGGTACTAACACACTCACAGGGACAGGAGATGAGAGATACATCCTTACTAGGCCAGAAGCTAGAATCGAGGTTCTTATTGAAATAGAGATCCATGAAAGTCTGCCGCCTTCATGACAGCAACACTAGAAAAACTCTACTCTTTACCCAGGGAAAGAAACTTGTCATCTACTTAGAACCCCAGATGGGAAAAGAAAAAAGGCTCCTATAGCAAGTTGAATTTATATATATATATATATATATATATATATATATATATATATGTATGTGTGTGTGTGTATACATATACATACATATATATATACATATACATACATATACATATACATATATATACATATATACATACATATATACATATATATATAGACACACACACACACACACCCCTATATAAATTTTTTTTTTAAAGAGAGAGTGTGAGCAGGAGAAAGGGGTACAGGGAGAGAGAGAATCTTAAGCAGGCTCCACACTCGGTGTGCATCTGATGTGAGGCTTGATTCCACAATGCTGGGATCATGACCTGAGCCAAAATCAAGAGTCAGATGCTCAACTGACTGAGCCACCCAGGTGCCCCATCCTATAGGAAGTTGAAATCCTAAAGCTATGCAATGTGCAAATGTATTCAGGTTCTGAATCTACACCATCCTTGTGCTATACGATAGGGATACTTCTAAACTCAAAATACACAGGACTCTCTGGGGGAAAACAATCCTGATGAAGACAAATTCGCAATAAAAAATTACAGTCCCATAAGGAAAAGTGCCACTATAATAAGGTACCAATAACAAAAATCAACACCATAAGAATCTGACATAATAGGATACTGTGGAAGGTTCTATAAAATAAGGAACTCTGAAGTGATTAAAGAGATTAAAATAAAGAAGAAATAAGGGTAAATAACGAAGTATCAGAACATTATTGCAAAACAAAATAGACAAATTTGGAAAAAATTATAAAGGACAGATATCAGTCATTTAAAATTAAAGATGTGACACAAAAGAATGTATTTAGTGTGTTTCCATTCATATGAAATTCAA
Source organism: Leopardus geoffroyi (assembly GCF_018350155.1). Lineage (NCBI taxonomy): Eukaryota > Metazoa > Chordata > Mammalia > Carnivora > Felidae > Leopardus > Leopardus geoffroyi. The sequence continues at coordinate 43,800,667 of NC_059337.1, read as the reverse complement.
TAGGAGGCAAGACAAATCCATGATGATGGAGGTCACAAAGCATTTAGCTTTGAGAGGGTACTGCCTGGGAGAGATTATTCAGGTCTCTGAAGACTCTTCTGTCTTGACCTGGGTGATGCTTACAAGAGTGTATTTTCATGGAAAGCCATCATTACTCTGCTGCATGTATCTTAAACCACCATTTTAAAAATTCAATGGGCAGTTTTTATAGCAAATTAGACAAGACTAGTGAACACAAAGAAAAACCAAGGAAAATTGTCCAGAACGCTGAACAGAGAGAAACAGAACAGATACGAAAGAGAAGAGAAACGGAAAATAAAATGAGAAGGTCTCTCATCTACCCAACAGGAGTTTCAGAAAGAGAGATTAAAAGACAACATCAGAGAATTTTCCAGAATGCAAGGGAAGCATGAGTTATCAGAATGAATAAGCACACCAAATGCTGAGCAGAACGAACACATAAATCCACACCTAAACATATCATAGTGACCCTGCAAAACGCCAGAGAAAGAGAAAATCTTAAAAGCAACCAGGAAGACAAATTACCTATAAAGAAGCAGTGATGTGACTGACAGCAAACTTATCATCTGCACACTCAGTGCCTCCTGTTGGTCAAAGGCCACTGCAAAGCTGTTGAAAATGCAGAGAACGGGTTTTGTTTGAAATGACTGCACAGAGAATGTATTTTCTTCACTAAGGCCTTCCGTGTTAAATGTACCACCATCATTCATTCTTCAACAGGTCTTTATTGAGCACCCACTATGTGCCAGGCTGGTCAAGGAACTTCCCTGCTATTCAAAAGGTCCAAACGCTGAATTCTGGTAAGTTGTTAAGTATTGTGACGGCGGAAATACAGAGGCTCCAGAAGGCAAAGGAAAGGTGTCTAACCTAGAGGCGAGAGGTCAGGGAAAGCTTCCAGGAAGAAGAAAATCCGAGCTGAGATCTGTCAGATGAACAGGATTAGCAAGTAAGAACTGTAAACTCCCTGGGACAACAGGGGCTTGTCTGTCTGTGCACAACTGTATCCCTAGGATTCAGAACAGTAGCTGACTCCCAGGAGGTGCTCTATCAGTGCTGACTGACTGACTGACTGAATGAATGAATGAATAAGTGAATGAAGTAGCTAGAACACAGGTGAAAGGGAAAGCACGCGGAGGCGGGGAGAAGGCACAGCATGTTTGAGCAGCACAATTCAGTTCTGCTGGAGAACAGAGTATGCAGGTAACTACTGTGGGGAGGACAAGTGAAAGATGAGGCTGCAAAGCTAGACAGGAGCCAATTTAGGCTGTGTTAAAGGGTTTGGTTTTACTGTAAGAGTGATAGGAATTCAACGAAGGGTTTAAGCAAGGAAGGGATATATTAGATTTGCATTTGCAAAAATCACTTGGGCCCTAGTGTCAATGTCAGAGAAGTTAGCACTGTTCTATAAAGAGAAAGAATACTTGCTCACCAGTAATATGATGAGCAGCTTTCAGATTTCTACCCAAAAGAGCTGGAGAGAGAGGAAGGGAGGCAGGGAGGGAGGAAGGAGGAAAGGAGGGGCAGAAGCAGAGAGAGGGAGAAAGGAGGAGGAGGAACCGAGGGAGGGAGGGAGGGAGGGAGAGAGACTATGCGTGAGCAGGTCTAAGAAATAAACATAAAATCCTGGCTATCCAAATCCTGCAGTGGGTGTGTTTTCCAATCAGCCCCGAGGCTTATGGCAGAGATAAAATAGGAAAGGAATATGTCCCCAGCTCCAGCTGAACATTCTGTTCAGGATTTTCAATCTAAAAACTTCAATGTGCTGGTCGGCACCATGGCTGTTCTCATGTTGTTTGCCCTACACTGGGCCAAACCCTGCCCCAAAATATCAACGTGTCACATGTGGGCCCAGGCAAGGCTTCCTAACTTGCATGAAGTTTGAGTTTCCCTCTTTCTTGCAAAAAAAAAAACAATGAACCAGACAAGGGTCCATGGTAATAATTATGACTCTCCTTGTGGGGACAATCTCCTGAAAGGGGCAGCAAGCCCACAAGAGTCTGGCTTCATAAAGCCATGCCCCAGCCAATGCCAAGTTCAGCAACTTCTCTGCTGGCAGTTCCTGTCGGGGCTGCAAAGCACTGGAAGAGGTGGGGAGGCCCTGAGGACGGGTCGACCTTGTGTTCACGTGCTCTGCTGTGTGGTAAAATCTACATCTCTCGTATTCATCATCCACGGCACACACATCCGCGAAGCGGCAAGCACAGGTTGCTTTCAACAATTGGTTAAAGTTACTTGTCAGGATTGCACGCAGGAGCTCCTCCAGCAAGATCGGAGTTTCACTTTGTCTAGCCAGCCGGAAGTCAGCTAAGACAGCAAGGAAGACTGCTAAATCTCAAGGAGTTTTCTGGCATGACCATCTCAGGCCCAGAAAGGGCAACAGGATACCTAAGGAATAAAAGGAAAACCTGCAACCGGAAGGATAAAGGAGCTGCCACAGGAACAGGCAGAGGGCAAGAGAAAGTTAGAAAAGAAAAAAAAAAAAAAAAAAAAAAAAAAAAAAAGCAATCTCCAGGGGTGGCTGTGGTCAGCTGACTTGGCTGAACAACTCCAAGGAGCTGCCTTTGCCTAAACTAAAGCTTCCTGCCTCGGCAGATGGAGAAGAGCATAAACAGAGATGGGAAAGGACCCCAGGGCACTGGGGCTGTTAGGTAGACACATTTATCACCGTTAGGGGGAGGGAGGGGGCTGCACTGGTCAGCGTGGTATGGACATTCTGGACCCTAACCCACTCTTCTAGGCCTCAGTCTTCTCATCTGCAACATGGGGGTCTTAATTCGTATCTCCTAGGGATGCAAGAGACTTTTAAGGATGAGCTAGTGCGCCTCGGACCTGGAACAAGGGTTCAATAAGTAGGAGCTTCTAACTATTGTGAACGCCTATCAAATCACATCTCCCGTTCCAGGATACGTGTTCTTGCAAACTCATACAAGACACACATAGTATTTTATTCTTATTTTGTTAACCTCAGCCCCCAGCAAAGTGCCTGGCAAGCACAGGAACCGGATACGTGGTTATACAAGGAAGGAAGGTGGTGCTGAGGAGGTAGAGAGGGAAAGAGCCAGAGATTCTGTCTTTGATTTCTCTCTTTGGTGCCCAGCAACAGTGCCAGGCAGTATTGTGAATACTAACATACTCACAAACACGGTTTGCTGGGTCGAAAGTATTTATTCATCATCCTGACTCACAAAACTATAGTGGAGTGCTTGTTGTATGCAAACCACTGTGTTGAGTCTCCCGAAAAACATAAAAGTATTCCACCGCATCCCGATCCTCAAGGATCTCACAAGTTAAGACTCATACGTAAATAACCTAGTAATGATCAACATGATGATACAGTAACACAGTTCCAAGTAAAAAAAAGTGCACCGGTCTTGTCTCCCCCACTGCACCACCAAAAAAAGTAAGAGACGGGGACACTTTTTTCCCAACTGGTTTCCTCCTTACTGAGAGAAGGAAAATTTTCCCTCTTTAAAGCTGTAGGAGAGAAGGATAAAAACGTGGTCATGACTGGATGCAGCCTGCTCATCTTCCGGAAGGTCTAGAGGCACAGAGCCTTGGGCAGCCCTCTCTGCCCACAGCTACCTTATCTCAGGCTCTGTACAAAGGAGGGTCTGGGGTTGACTACAGAATGCCCTAGTTTATCTTTCTGTACAACAACCTACCATATGGGGCGCTTGGGTGGCTCAGTCAGTTAGGCATCCGGCTCTTGATTTTGGCTCAGGTCATGACCTCACTGTTCATGGGATGGAGCCCCACATCAGGCTCTGTGGTGACAGTGTGGAGCCTGCCTGGGATTCTCTCTCCCCCTCTCCCTTTGCCCTTTACCCCCCAAAATAAATAAAATGAAACTTTAAAAAAGAAAAAAAAAGAACACCCTACATACGGATTCAACCAAGGCAAAGCCTTCCCAGGACCCGAGAGGCAGGGTATGATGCTCTCAACATCATTTCCATCACTGGGAAGAGTAAACAATCTAACCTAAATTCCAAAAGATATTGCTGATGCTATTCATAATTTGAGTGCTAAATAAAACTAAGTCAAGTTGCTGGTTCTCATAGGTCAAGCCCTATTAATCAGCCGGAAGGATATATTGTATGTGAATATACACAAATGTGTATGTGTAGACATATATATACATCTTCATGCATGCACACACATGTGCACACACACATCACCCGTGATTCCAACCTTTCTGAAATGCAGAGCACAGCACGGCGACAAAACACGTCTACCGTATGGAGAGGAGGAAGCAAATGGAGCAGCCTTTCTCCCTCATTCTACATAAGGCACTAGCCATTCTACATAAGGATGGATTCCAGGAAATTGAATGGACCTGGGAGCAGCTGAAGATGGAAACATACTGCAGATTAACCACATTTTCAGAGTAAACTCTGAACTGGAGAACAATTTGAGGAGCATCTGGGATGCCAGGTTACTACCCTCCATTAGCAAGGAGCTTACTGACTGGAAATGCACGCCCCATCTTCACCCACAGAACAAAACCAACACCAAGCATAGAAATCACTAGAGTCCCCTCGTGTATGGCATCTCTTTTAAGAAGTCAATAGCCGGGGCACCTGGGTGGCTCAGTCGGTTAGGCGGCCGACTTCGGCTCAGGTCACGATCTCGCGGTCCGTGAGTTCGAGCCCTGCGTCGGGCACTAGGCGGACAGCGCAGAGCCTGGAGCCTGTTTCAGATTCTGTGTCTCCCTCTCTCTCTGACCCTCCCCCGTTCATGCTCTGTCTCTCTCTGTCTCAAAAATAAACAAATGATAAAAAAAAAAAAAAAAAAAAAGAAGTCAATAGCCTGGGAGCGCTGGGTGGCTCAGCTGGCCGACTTTCGCTCAGGTCATGATCTCACGGTTCCTAGGTTTGAGGCCCCCTTCGGGTTCTGTGCTGACAGCTCAGAGACTGGAGCCTGGAGCCTGTTTTGGATTCTGTGTGTGTCTCTCTCTCTCTCTGCCCCTCCCCCACTTGCACTCTACCTCTCTGTGTCTCAAAAATAAATGCATTTTTAAAAATTAAAAAAAAAAAGGTCAGTAGCCTGAACATTTAAATCAGTCCCCTTCTCCTTCTACCTACCTTTTCTTTGCAATTATATTTAGTAGTCTTTTTGATTCACAGCTGAAAAGCAAGGCACAAATTTCTCTGCAAGTATTTCCCTCTCTGGATTTGTTGTTGCTCATAATAACTCTGATGACTTCCAGAGGAAAATGCTAAAAGTGACATTACTAAGTCAGGGTAACAGCCAGTGTCTTTAACTCTTGCTTTCAAGTATTTCATTACCCAATGTGTAAAACAAATATAAAACAACAAGCAGGCTATCATTGGGAAAGGTTTTGAGTCACATTTCCTAATGAGGAAACCTCATGTTTATGTTAGGTCTACATCACAGAAAAGAATGCACAGAAAAGAATGAAAGTACTTTCACATTTACTGATGGATACTATATACTGCTTCATCACATGTTCATTGAGCTCAGGCCACTTGGGAGCTTTCAAAGAGTTTAAAACACAAAACTCTAGCCTCCTCACGAAGGAAGCCAGGAGATAAAGAATTAGCATTTCTCTTAAAGAGATGCATTCTTTCCTCATTTGGAGCAGGCTACAGTGAGAAGTGCCCACACAGGAAAAAAAAATGAGAGAAAGAAAAAGGAGCCCATCAAAGGATGACTGCAGAAACAAAATGAAGTCTATCCATACAACAGAATAGTACACAGCTCTAAAAAAGGACCGAGGTACCGACACCTGCCATAACATCGATGAACCTCAAAAACATGATGCTCAGTGAAAGAAGACAGACACAAAAGACCACACATTATATGATTTATTTAAATCAATTCCAGGGAAGGCAAATCTGTAGAGATAGAAAGTAGATTAATGGCTGTCTTAGCTTGGGAGTAGGAAGGGGTAATAAAAGCAAATGGGCATGAGGGCTCTTCCGGGGGAGACAGAAATGTTTTACAACTAGACTATGCGGGTAGTGGTACAACTCTATAAATTTACTAAAAATCATTGAATTGTACAATTAAGAAGGGTGAGTTTTATGAGATGTAAATTATGCTTCAACTTTAAAATAAGATAAAGACAATAAGAAAAGTGTATTCTCTGCTGGACCCTCAAAAAAGCTGGGTCTTTGGGGGCGCCTGGGTGGCTCAGTCGGGTAAGCGTCTGACTTCAGCTCAGGTCATGATCTTGTGGTCTATGAGTTCGAGCCCTGCGCCAGGCTCTGTGCTGAACAGCTCTGAGCCTGGAGCCTGCTTCGGATTCTGTGTCTCTCTGCCCCTCCCCCGCTTAAGCTCTGTCTCTCTCTTTTAAAAATAAATAAACATTAAAAAAAAAACCTATTAAAAGCTGGGTCTTCGTCACGAGGTCATAGAATGACAGAAATGGCAGGAACTTGTAATTCAGTGCATCCCTGAGCTACACGTGGAGCGCACCTGAAGAAGGTGAGGCAATGGGTGGGGGTTGGGGGACAACTAGCTGCTCGAAGCCACTTATGTAATTAATGGCGGTGATGGGATCAGAACCTAGGCCTCTCAATTATGTGTCTGGTGCACTCTCTGGTTTGATATCTTCATTATTTTGCTCCATGCAAACTCCCAGGGCATTAACCATACAAATGATAAAATGTATTCACAAACAGATATGCCAGAGTCAAAGACTGATATGCTCTTGGAGCCTATACCATACTGGATAATCCATGATTTTGTTATTCTTTGCTTGCAGTGAGTGCTTATAGATTTCATTTTCTTGTTGTTTCGATATTTTCTTTCGCGTGAACTCTATGCCTGTGTATACCTTTAAATCAAAGATTCTTTCCTGACCCAAAAGATTCGCAGGTGAGTTTTTTAGAAGCTGAATGAACTCTGAAAGTCTTGCTCCTTCAGTACAACCAACAGCAAGTATCCTAATTCAGACCTAGCCACAGGGGCTTGTCTTTCTAATAGAAATGTAAAATAGATCTTTATTTGCCACAAAATTAAAATGTGATCCAATTATGCAGAATATGAAGGAACTTGTTGAATTACAAAAAAAAAAAAATCACACATGCTAATTTAAAACAATGATACCATAGCCTTAATTACCTTGGGCTTTACTACTGCAGCTTTCAAACAGTACCGGAATATGATGAGACACGGCCATGCCGAAGATAAAACATACATAAAAAAATAGGACTCTGTTTAAACAAACAAATGAACACGTTAAGAATGTGCAACAACTTTTTGGAGACAAATCGACCGCCCTGAAAATTTTTAGCAGGCTTTAAGCCTCAACCGGTGTTACGGATTACGCGTATGTGTTTCCTCCAAATTCATACATTGAAGCCCTTAGCCCCCAGTGTGGTGCTATTAGGAAGTGAGGTCTTTGGAAAGTAATTTAGATTGAAATGAGGTCAGGAGGTTGGGGTCCCCATGATGGGATTAGTGCCCTCATAAGGAGAGGAAGAGACACCAGAACTTTCCCTCTCCACCATGTGAGGATATCGTAAAAAGCCAGCTGCCTGCAAGCCCGGAAGAGGGCCCTCACCAATAATCAGCAGATCTGCCAGGACCCGGGTCTGGAACATCCCCATGTCCAGAACCACGAGAAAATGAAGTTCTGTAGTTTAATGTACCCAGTCTCTGGTATTTTGTTTTTGTGGCTGGAGTGAAGACAACCAAATACTTACAACACAGCTAAGCAGACTTCTATACTATTCACGACAGCGATCAAGGTTAAGTGGTTATACAACATCCCTTTCTCAGGAACTGGATCAGGGGTTAGTTATTCGTGTGCATTAAAGTATGTGAGAAAATATTTAGCCTTCCTAAATCTGCATTTTGCAAGGGCTATTCTTGCAGTGACTTACTTATACATTTATAGCCTATCTCCCAATGCTTTTGCCTTGGCATAAAGTGAAAATTAAAATAGAACTGCATATTTAGCTCAACTTCCCTGTCACAGAACCAGCCCTCAACTTTCTAAAATGTATGACTTTAGCCTTAAAATGACGCCTATCTCCAAACCACTTCACTTTTTAGTTGTCTGTGTACACAGGGACCAGTGGCATAGTTGCTCCCAGGAGGCTGGGGGATCCCCAAGAGGCAGAGATCTCCTCTGGAAACACAAGAGAAAATATGCAGTGAGCAAGGAGGGGGTGGAGCGTCGCTGACCAGTGTGTGTGGAAGCTGAGAATTTAAATATACCGATGACCTCATGCTCGAGAGGCTCCAAACTGCCCCTAGGGATCCAACTTGTCCAGCCAGTCTTTCTTTCTCTAACAAAGACCAACACTCTTCCCCAGGCCACCTGAATGACCCAGGTGATCTCTCAAGTGGGCAGAAAAATTCCACAAAGTGAAGGCAGTACTTGTGCAATGAGGCCCGTCTGAGCCCTCAACCAGAGGATCTTTGGTTTTGGGGAAGGAACGAAGATTCTGTTTCAAATCACAGACGTTGGGCCCATATCTATGATAACGGAAGAAAATAAAATAACCTCATATGCATAACCTCCAAATTATCAAATCCTACACATGCCCCAGTGCTCTCAAAGGACTCAGTTTATCTAATTTGTGGAAGAAAAGGGCAGAAGTGGGAGTCCTGGACATATCTGTGGTAGGCTAAAGCCATCGATACCTTTTTCTTTGAAAAAAGGCAAATGAAATCGATTAATTGAATAAACGTTAATCCTCCACATTTTTGCGAGCTGACACAGGACCCTTTAAAACATAAACCAACCTACGCCTCTTCACCAAGAGCCAGAACTCTCTTCCTGCATCTCTGCACAGAAAGGCCATGACCCTCAGCGTTCACTCTTGGGATGGCGGCCAGAGCAAGAGAAGTCAAGCTGGAGAACTCCCCACGGTGGTTCTCAGGTAACCAACTGGTTAGATTTCATCTTGTGGGTTTAGCTTTGCCTCGCTAGCAAAGGAGGCGCTTGGCCTGGGTTTAGAACAATTTCTAACTAGGTTTCTTCAGGGCTTGATTCTAAACAGCCCAAATAAAGACTCTGCTGTCCTGAAGGGCACCTTTCAAGAGAAACAAAAATAGGACGCTCGCTTAACAAAAGGGGACTGTTTGGCCACCAACGTCCTGAATGGGGTCTGACCGTAGAACTGGAAGGGCTTTCTGCAAAGTTAAAAAGACGGAGAAGAAAAACAGCAGCGAGAAAAGAATCATCGCAGAATCACCCACTCCAAACCTTCCTTCCCCCTCAGAAGTGCCAACGGATAAAATATAAACCTCTTTGAAGAAAACTCCAGCCGGAGCTCAGCTTTCAGATTTTAGAAGACACTGGCATCCCAAGGCCTCCCCACTGTCAGATCAAACACACACAAAATGGTTCCCTGATATTTGCCCGGTTTCCCCCATACCATAAAAAACAGGCTTTCGTTTTAATCTGCTTACCACACTGTGGGTGAAGGCCTCTAATTTCACAGCACAGAGATAACACAAATAATTCATAGGATATATTAGTGGAATATCTACAGGGAAAGTATTTAGCCAGAGCTCACTGAAAACAATGGGGAGCTCTGCTATCTGCCTCAGAAGGCAAAGGAACGGCCCTTCTGACAGGCAAAGCCCCTCCTGTCACGCTCATTGAAGTCCGAGATAAGTTCGGCCTATCAGTATCCCACTTGTTTTAAGTCAACAGGTCTCCCTAATGACACAACACCTCTCTGGTCCCTCCGTGAGCTGTGACACTATCAACTCCTTTCCAGGACCTCCAGAGGCTACCGCATACGTGGACGCCCCCTGAAAACAGTTACGTGTCGGAGACACAGAGCGGCAACTCCACCACACTCATAATCAATGCCAACAAACACTTGTGCCCTTCTGTTTCTCTCTCAACTACAAAGAAAAAAGTCTCCCATTTAGTTTCCCATGGCCAGACCCCATCCTTTGAAGATCTCACACCCTTTCTCAAGACCCTCTTTCAACTCTCTCTCCCACGAAGCCTTTCTCCCAGGGCAATGTGGAGACCTCTCCACGGCTACTATTCATTCCATTTCTCCCAACCTTGAGGTTCTGCCAAGTGTGAGGCAGATTCCCTTTAGAGACAGGATAAATCAATGCTGAGCTGTGTAGAAAGTTAAGAAAAGGGCGGGGGGGGTGGGACGGGAGAGGCGAGCAACAAGTCTATAGTCATCAATTAGACATGATGGGAAGGAGACCACCATCAAAGCAGATAAAACTCACATACAACCAGCAGCAGCAACACGTATCAGAGCCTCACTCTGACTTTAAAGACATTCTTGGTTTGTTTGTTTTTTGTAATGGCTTCAGTAAATGTAAAATTGCCAAGTCTAAAGCCAGTCTTCTGAGACACTTTTCTCTGTCACGGCAACAATCCATCCCTTTCACTTTCGCAACCACACCCACTTGGACCTTGGGCTTATCTTCCCTTGATGTAAACATGTACACACGTCCTGGTATAAAAATTTCACCTTCCAATCCCCTGTTAAAAACACTGCTCCAGAACGCCTCCAGCCCAGCTGTCCCTCCTAAGCTCCAGGCCCTTGTTAAAAACTGTTTCTCCCGACTCCCCGACTAACACTCTCCCTGCCAGCTCCAGATTTCCAGTTGCCCATCGGACACTTCCCCAGGACCTCCAACTAAGCCTGGGAATCCAGGCCTTCTCCCCTTTCACATCCCACCCCAGACTGTCCCAGCCAGTAATTCCACCCAGCTCAGGTACTGACTCCTGACACTACCTCCCTCATCAGCCTTCCATTCTACCTCCCGAGAAATGCTACCTCACAGCCCAGCCCGCCTCCATCCGAGTCCTGGCCTGCAGTATGTCTCTGCACAGCCGACACAGAGACGTCCTAGCTTGGCTCCTTGTCGACACCGTCGATTTTCCATCCCGACTTCAAACACACTTGTGTTTACGGATCTTATGAAAAAGAAAGCTCGTATTTGTCACTTGCTCAAAATTTTGCATAGGAAAATGTCCAAAAGGCTTACCTGGCCCCTGCCCACTTCGTCCAGCTTCATCCCCTCGTCCTTGCCAACATACTTCATGCCGAGCTACACCTCATTCACCCTCCCTGAATGCGCCATGAACTCTGATCTCCTGTACCTTGGCCTTCTTGCCTCCTTGGTAAATCTCTCCCCATTTTCCCTAAAACCAGGCAAAGCTACCTACCTGTGAGCTTTCCCTAACTCTTCATGAAGAGTTTCCTCCCTCTTCTGTATGCTATATATTTTGTAAGTATCTCTGTTATAGCACTCTCCACGTTTTTTTTTTTTGAAATTACTGGGTCTTTCCTGCCTATCACTTCCCTTTAACTCAACTTGTACCTCCACCGACCAACATGTGACTTGGCACATAGCAAATGTTCAATAAATAGTTGATGAATGAATGAAAGGAGGCAATATACTGCATCACATTTAAACATCTGAGGCTTTCGAAGAATATTAGATTTTTTTGCCTCATCCTAGTCTTCCCTCTGCTGGCTCACCTTACACATATTGATTCTAAACTGCCCGGTCACTGGCTTCCTAAAGGCATTCACTGAATGTCCAAGTAACAGAGATAGGGGACCGAAGATTCAAGACAGTCTACAACACTGCCCTCAAGGAACGTCTCGGAGACCAATGTGGAGATACACACGTCGCATTAGCAAAACATGAATTCAATAAGGACTATAACTAATGAGCGATAAAACCAGAGTGTATTTGCTACTAAGAAATAATAATGAAAAAGACTAATTAATAAAGGGATGTTGTCAAACATCATGGCAATTTTCATTATAACATTTTATTAGGCACAATATGATATTGATATTTTTTTCATTGAGGTTTGCAATAAAATCTCTCCACTAAATACATTTTTTTTTAAATGTTTTTATTTACTTTTGAGACAGACAGAGACAGAGCATGAGCAGGGGAGGTACAGAGAGAGAGGGAGACAAAGAATCTGAAGCAGGCTTCAGGCTGCGAGCTGTCAGAGCCCGATGCAGGGCTTGAACCACGAACTGTGAGATCATGACCTGAGCCGAAGTCGGATGCTTAACCAACTGAGCCACCCAGGCGCCCCTCCACTAAATATATTCTTAATCCATCCTCCAGGCACTGATGCTGTGTCCTCTCTCCTCAAATACTCAGAGACTACAATCAACAGTGTTGATCTGTGATGCAGTGAGCACACCGTTGTTTATGCAGCAAATTTGCTTTCAACATTTTGGTCATCAGAGCAAGTATTATATATATTAAAGTTAAATATATTCTAAGCTACATATAATCTCACCTCTTTGGATGAGGTCTTTCTGAGGTTACAGATTACCAAGTGGTGGTACTGACAATGCTGCAAAAGCAAAATTCTGAAGCAAGTGGAGGGGAGAGATGGAGACTACAATAAAATGCCTTCTAGATGGCCACTGCAGGAAGATCTCTTCCAGATGGCTATTGCACAAAACCACAGCAATCCAGGCTAGAGATGCCCGAGGGAAGTCTTCAGCACCTCACTGGAAATACCACCCTCTTAGTTAGAAACTCACACACAATGCCAAACGACCCCACCCACGCCAGTGCTCCCAGGAGTGAAGGGCTAAAGTTACTGGATCCATGGCAAATGTGATAGATTTGTGGACTTTCTAATTTCCATGTCCCACTGGGAGCAACCACACTGGATGCTGCCTTCCCAGATCCTGTTTCTGCTCTAGGATTGGCTTATGACTTAAGGCATAAAAATATGCCTCTACCTTTCTGCTGTGGAGGAAGTTCTTTGGCCAATGCCCTTCCTTGGGAGATCAATGACAAAATAAAATGACCCTAGTTCCTGGGCCTTAATGTTTCTTCCCCCACCTGAGAAATATCAATAAATAGAGATTCTCAGACACCGTAATAAGGACCAAACGGTTGCAAAAAATACACAAAGCTTTGTTTTCAAACCCTGTCCTTGATACCATTATTGACTTGGCCTGCCATAACAGACACCTCTCCCCATGCAAGCTAGCCAACTTGTTAAAAGGCAACAGAAGGGGCGCCTGGGTGGCGCAGTCGGTTAAGCGTCCGACTTCAGCCAGGTCATGATCTCGCGGTCCGTGAGTTCGAGCCCCGCGTCGGGCTCTGGGCTGATGGCTCGGAGCCTGGAGCCTGTTTCCGATTCTGTGTCTCCCTCTCTCTCTGCCCCTCCCCCGTTCATGCTCTGTCTCTCTCTGTCCCAAAAATAAATAAACGTTAAAAAAAAAAAAAAATTTAAAAGGCAACAGAAGGCAAGCATTTCTAGGCCACAGTCACCCTATATTCTCTTGATCACCCTGACAGTCATAACATATGCATGTGCCTGTGTATATGTGTATATGGATGCATGTGCATGTATGTGTAAATACATACATATACAAAATATGTGTATTTTATATAGACACGTAAGTATATTATAAACACATTATAAATACATAAACACTTTTTCACTGAACAATGGCTCATTTTCATTGACTGTTCATTATTATAGGATTGGGGCTTCTCAGCTACAGTTTCTCTCTTAAAAACCAGCTACTCTATGTCTGTGTATGTGTATCACCCACACTAGCACAATACAAATGAGACCAAATAGATGCTTAATTAATGGTGTAATTCACTTTACAACGGCATCATTACTACAGCATTACTCTATTTTCATTACTACTGCATATGAGAACTGGCTTCCAACATCTTCGAGTAAAGAAATAAAACAACCTAATCAGAGTGTCAATTAATTCTGCAAAAGTCATGTAGTGTATCCAAACAAAAACATTTTCACAGCCTCCGAGAAAGACAGGCTTCCACTCTTGGTCCTCTTCCTGTTCCCTGCTAATGCTTCTACCGGCTATACTTTGACCGATCCTAGTCCAATTGTAAGTCAAAATCAATACCAGACCCTCAGCGAGTTTAATTGATTCTCTAAGAAAGGATATTATAATCCATCAGCACACCTTCACCTTACACTAATATTATTTTCCTGGGTTTACCCAATACCATTGTGGTCCCCATAACTACTCTTTCTCACACTGCTCTCTCTCATCAGTTCAACTGCTGTAACAGCAGAGCAATTTCAAGCAGGTTGTGAGTCTCTGAGAGTATTGCTTGCAAAGTGCATGTAAATTATTAGATTACATTACAAGTGAAAGACTCAGCAGTGGGTCACCGTAGTGGAGCATTAATGTAGAACAAGTTGAATGGAACCCTCGCAGACAGGCTTCTCCAACGTGATTTTTGGCAGGGAGGAGAAAGTGAGTAAAGGGGAAGGGAGGGCAAGGAATGATGACGGGTCGCTGAGAAATGAGGCGGGAGAGAGCTCCGGAGCATAGTGGGAAGGAGGGTGCTCCCACAGCCTCAATGTCTGGAGGGGGCAGCCAGCAGGACTGAACAAATAGTACGGACGGGGGAAGGGGACGGGCAAACATAGCCCTCTTCTGGTTCACTGGAAGGAGTGGGGTGTAAGCTCCGGAAGCCCAAGCGGCTGACAGGGTTGAGCTTAAGTGATTCGTCCTCACAAGAATCCAGCCCATGGTAGTTGAGTTGAGCGACTGGGGCAGATCCAGTCAGGAAAAGGAGGAAAAGGCTTTAGATGCTTTAGATGCCTTCAGATGCTCTTGCTTGTTTCATAGAGCAACCACGCGGAACCAGGGAGAAATGCTCTAAGGAAAGGGAGCCGAAGACCTTGAGGAGGAGACAGGCGAGAGGGGGCAAGTGGACCCCCAGTTTCTGTATGTGCCCATCATCACCACCATCACTAGAGTTACACTTGATGTGCACCAGGCATCCTGGCAGGTGCCACGCACGCATGATCACAGGTGATCCTCAACCACCTTGGGAAGCCAGCATCATAAACATCTCTACTTTTTAGGTGATAAAAGAGACAGACTGAGCAGTGAATTCACTTACCTAACGTCACACAGCCAGCACCCAGCACACCCGGGCCTCTGGCCCAGGTCTGTCTCACTCCCAGCAGGGAGCATGTAACAACCATGCACGCTTGTTTCCCGACACGTCCAACCTTCCTTCATCTGCGTTGCTCAAGACTGGAGCAGGCCTGAACCTGCTACTGAGGGGAGGACTGGCGGATCCAAGGGAGAAAGAAATGGGACAAACAAGGGCAGCTGGGTCCAAACCCAAGGCCCAGCTGGAAATATAAGCAAATAGAAGCTATGTTGGCAGAGTTGGGAAATGTAGAGCTGAATCTACTGAAAAAGTGACCAGTTTGGCAGGGCAATGTCAAAGGGATTCGCTGCACAGTTAATGAGCACTTCCTCTGTTACAAAGCGTGGTGCAGGGGTAAAATAATAAACCACGGTGCTGGTCTTCTTGGACAGACTAGACACATACCCAGGAAATTCACACCGTAAGACAGTATAAAGGAACCTGGCAAAGGAAGAGGTTGCGTGCTTACTGCGTGAGCAAGGCCCACATGACTGACTACTGTAGAAGGCAGGGGTCACGAGAAGTGCAGGAGGGAGAGGGTGAGTCTTACCTCACAGCCTTATCTGAAAATGACTACAGACTTTCAAGAAGCCAAGAGAGATTGGGACGTGAGATGGGAGACTGGGCTGGGAAGAAGAAGAGGGGAAGGGTCAAAGCACGTATGAGGAACTGGCTGCAAAAGGCAAAGTCTAAGACACTCATAGCAGAGAATCATTAGAAGTGACCCAAACCATAGGCTCCACTGAGAGATGCCACCACTAGAACATAAAATCCCAGAAGGCAGGGATCTGACCTCTCCGGTTTGCTGCTTTCTTCCAGAGCCTAGCACAGTGCCTGGCACAAGCAAGGGGCTCAGAAAACAGTTGCTGAATCAAAGAATGCCACCCCCGTGCCTGGACACAGTGACAACAAACCCGAGCAAAGGGGACCCAGAATTTACATTCTAAGCCAGTCTAGGCAGATGCATGTCTAAATGCAACAGGGTATTGGGGCACCTGGGTGGCTCAGTCAGTTGAGTGTCCGACTTCAGCTCAGGTCATGAACTCACAGCTCATGGGTTCGAGCCCCGTGTCAGCCTCTGTGCTGAGAGCCTGGAGCCTCAGCCTCCGATTCTGTGTCTCCTTCTCTCTCTGCCCCTCCCCCGCTCACGCTTTGTCTCGCTCTGTTTCTCAAAAATAAATAAATCCAAAAAAAATTGTTTTTTAATTTTAAACGTAACAGGGTATTAATGAACATGTGCTAAAAGTGGCATAAAGATACCATATGATTACAAATAATAAGTATTTACATTATTTTCCCTCCCCCACCTCCTCCCTGAAATCATGAGGAACACCTGGAGTCCAACATCAGTTACTGTGGAAACAGTCCATCCCTCACACCCTCCTTCCTGCTGCCAGGCCACCCGCTCATACCCAGGACAGGGTTTTTAAAACTGTAAGAGGCAGCCCATAAATAGATCACGAAACCAATTTGGTGGCTTGAGATTTGTATCTTGCCTGTAAATAAAAGAGCAAAAATAACAGCACATCATAGGTAAAGGATACATATTTTACGTGAAAAGTTTACTGCGCCCATGTGCCGTGTATGTGTGTGTTGTGTGTACTGGCTCACAATGTAGTATGTTTCTCGGCTTGGAGGTCACGCTATAAACACTTAAAAGACAGTGTCCTAGAGGGGCAAGAAATTCCACCATCTGACACTTTTTTTCACATTCTAGCTGAACGACCCTTGTCTTCCTGATGTTCCTGGCTGAATGTGACCATCAAAGGTACTACTCTTTGGGCCAGTAAACTTGGCCTATCCTGAAACACCCAGAAATTCTGTATAACATACTAAGCTCAGAATTAGTTCCTTCAAAGTACCCCCAGTTTCACAACACACAATCTTTTTTTGAGAAAAAAAAAAGTAAGATTTATTTTTTTCTAGTTACAAAAGTAATACATGTGTAACACAGGAAAGTCAGAAATACAGAAGAGCACAGAGAAAAAAAAAAAAAACTAACACCAGAGGTAATCAATCCAGAAATAACCATCTTATCATTTCATTATCAAGGTGTAGATGGGTCCATATTAATACACACACACACACACACACACACACACACACATATACAGTAATTCCTTACAAAAATGATGACATTCTGTGTATACTACTATGAAAGTTACTACTCTTCACTAATAAGTGACTGACATTTTCCCGTCAAAAGCTATTTTTCTACTACACCATGATTTTTCTTCGCTATATAGCATTCCATTGGCGGACTCCATTGGCAGAGCTTCTGAGCATCTGTATAAATCCTCTGCCTCAAGGAAAGAGGGCAGCTGCTGAGAGACGCCTCCCCTGTGGCCAGCTCCAGCTAGCGTAACTGCCCACGCAGGCGCTAACGACAAGATATTCCCCTCCATAGCCTCTATTTTACTTCCTACTGAATCAGAGCACAGAGCCACAGGCAGCAAGGTCACTGTGCTTTAGAATGGTCTTATTGGACACAGCCACAAGTTCACAAGCTCATTTGTATATAATAAAAATGCCTAGGGGCGCCTGGGTGGCGCAGTCAGTTAAGCGTCTGACTTCAGCCCAGTCACGATCTTGCGGTCCGTGAGTTCGAGCCCCGCATCAGGCTCTGGGCTGATGGCTCAGAGCCTGGAGCCTGTTTTCGATTCTGTGTCTCCCTCTCTCTCTGCCCCTCCCCCGTTCATGCTCTGTCTCTCTCTGTCCCAAAAATAAATAAACGTTGAAAAAAAAAATTAAAAAAAAAATGCCTAGTGGGATTTAAAAAAAAATAACAATTACTGATAATGTTCTATTATTTCTGCAGAACCCACATGGCACACACTGACTTTCATACGTGTCAACTATCTCGTGCTGGGTTAACTTGTGTACACACTGTAATATCCTCAGGGGGCTTTCCTAGGAGGGCAGGAGCTTGGTTTTGTACATTCCTGGAATTTCTGAGCATCCTGGCACAGCATCCACGTGGAAGGAACACCGGGTGTGGAAGCAGAAGACCTGTACTCTTCTCCCAGCCTTGCTATTTACTAGGAACGGAACTTCGGGCACATTATTACACCTCTGTGAGCGTCAGTTTAAACCAGGAGGGCCAGGGTACATGATTCATAAGGTCCCTTCTGTCTCTAACAGGCTTTGGGCTAACAGAACATGACCAGCGACAACACCATGAGTGAGCACCACATACCCAGCACACACCCTCAGAGCTCAAGGTTAGAACACGAGCTTTAGGACTTCCCAGAGCCAATCAGTGTAGTTATCAGTTCTTCTACAGATTCTTTGTAGGGCCTCAAGAAATTTTAGAGCCTCGCTAATCTTCAACCCTCATCCTTCACGCTGTGAAATTTTACATCTTCTGGGTTAACAGCCTGGTCTATGGAAATTGTCCGGGTTCCCACTTTCTGCATAAATGCACTCAACAGAAATGGGCCATGAGTGCCAGAAATGGTAAAAATACAGCTCACAATTTCACACTTGTCATCATCAGTCAACTAATAGGATCACTATAAGAAGCATCATTTTTGATTATCAAAGTATTTCATTTGCCTTTGCTTTCCAATGCTTCATTACCTGGACAATTGAGAGTTATGGGCAGTTCATCCTCCCAGATGCCCTGTCCTTTCAGATATACCATCCCTAGCCCACACACTTCCTGGGAGTACACGCTGTGTCGTTATCGCGGCCTTCTTACCATCCACTGGCTTTATGACCTTACGGTGCAAATGAAAAGCAATGCAGTTCATCGAAGAGGTTTTAGACTTGCTAAATATACCCTTGTTTCTTCTGTGATTGGTATGTTGGAAATCCATTCACTTCTACACAGTCAGTCTTCCCCAGGACCGGCATCGATCACATGGGATGAGATAAGCTCTCTGCTTCTGGAAGGGGAGAATCACATCTGGTTGGCTTTTCTCCGTCATTGTCCATTTCTTCAGGTTTCTTTAAAACTAATTGGAAGAGTCAATAAACATGCCCGCCAATTCCCTTAACACACTAGGAAGAAGATCATCATGCCCTTCAGACCTGTTCTTGTTCTGTTTTTCCAAGTATTCCCTTACCTGCCTTTGTCAATTGGCATTCTCGATAAGTTCGTCATAACTTCTCAAAGTGTCAACTTTTCCTCTTTTCATTGCCCTTGTTAAAGATAATTTAAAATTAGAAAGTCACATTCCCAGCCATTTCAGAGTCAATGCTAATTTCATTTTCTTTTGCACAGAAGTCTCCTTTCCCTCCAGAGATTCCTTTCTTCATTCACTGCCCCCACTCCCCAGCCCCAAACAGACACTCTTCATCCCTGTACACAGTGCTCCGTTCCCCTGCTGCACCCTCCTTATCTCTCCCCCCAAAATACTTCACCCAGTGAAACACACTTTAGCTTGTAGGTTCTCCTTCCTTCACTCCACTTCGGAGAGAAATGTCTGTGTCTGGAGATTGTAAAGTCACCTTCAGGAAAGAGGCATACAGTTGGCTGTCAATTAATCAGGATAAGACAGAAAAAATTACATCGTGTGCAGCTTTCTTCTCAGTACATGCATTTGTGCTTTGGGGATCAAGAGGATTTCTCCCACACAACCTCAAATTCCGATTTATGCCTTTTGTTGGGCTAACGAATTCTCTACCTAGCAGTACGGCAGTTAATAGTCTGGATTACTTAAAACAGTGATTACCATACCTCCTCATAAATTCAAGTGTTGGTCCCTCAGTTTTTCCGCCCGTTTATCCTCGGTAGCATTCTTTGCTCACAAAGTATGTTCAAAAATCTTATATTCTCTAATTGTTAGTCCCGCATCTAGTTGGACATATAGATTTTAAGCCAGTTTACTTTCCCCCATTAAGCACAGACCCAAACGTCACCATTCCTGTCACGTATACAATTCCATCAAGTTTCAGAGTGTCATTTATACACAATTTTATTTCTTCTTACTTCTTTCACACACGCCTACCACTTACGTACAGCAACTTCACTACATTCATATTTCATAAACTTCATCAGTATTCAGCCAAATCCTCCCCCGAAGTAAGCTAGGTATTTTTAACAAGGCGCTGCCTCTTTCACAGGCTTGAGGATCCTGTACTAAGTGGCACCCTTCCTTGTGCCCCAGAAGAGTTTCATCTATCGCTGTCTGTTCACGGACGGAGGGACTTCCTGATTGTTTCAGAAAAAAAAAAAAAAAAAAAAAAACTTTAAGATAGTTCACAATCAAAACTCAAATGCCCAAATAACAATGCTAGAGAGGATGCGAGGCTGGGAGATCATGAGGCTTCTAAACCCGGCAAGCATTCCTACTCAGTTCCAGCCTCTGACTGAGCTTCAGGAAAAACAGCACCTCCAGCACCTTCAAGGGGGTGGGAAACCTGCACTCTCAACTGGCGGTGGCCACCGCAGAGGGCTCTGCAGCTGGCCACCAGCGCCTCGGTTCTGCGCACAAGACAATCACCAGGAGGCCACAGGGCCAAGCCACTGTCAATGTGCCATGGCACATAATGTGATAAGACAGTCTGTAATGGTGACATGTCAACAGAGGCCATAAACATCTGTCAGGAAAGCAAACAAAACAAAACAGTTCTTCCACCAACACAAGGGAATTGTTACCTGTAATTCTTTTTAACCTCAGCATGTAAAAGTGGGAGCAAAAAGCCAAGCCACGAGCTGTGGCACACGTATTCCTCATCGTGCCCCCTCCCCCTCTTCCGAGGCCTTCTCCAGACAATCTCCTTGATGTCCTTACTCCAAAAGCAAAATAATAATAATTGGGCTGTCACAGAAGAGCACCATGACTCCTAAAAAGAATCTGCAACGTTGAGACATCAAAGATACCAGAAGATAACCACAGACTATCATTAAGTCAGGTGGGGCGGCCCTGAGAAAGTCCGCCTCTGATGGCGCGGTCCTGGGGAGGCTTTCCATACTGGCCCGGTGAACAAAGGCCCAAACTTTAAAGGAGAATCTCCTTTAGGGGAATTTAAATGTTCTTTATTGATATTCTTGAAAGTCTTCTCTCAAACCCAGAATTTCCTAGCTTTTAAGATTTATTAGATACCCCTCAGTATATCTAAGGAAGAGGCAAAATTAGCTGATATTTCTATCCACCATTATTACACGGGGGAGAAGTTATATAATGCTACGGTAATATATTACATAACTTATTTGTAAATACAACAGTCTTCTTAAATATCGGATTATGACTTTACATCCTCTATAACTGTAGGGAAAGAATTAGGGCTCTAGATTCAGGGTGCAATTTTCCTAGAAAGTAAAAACCTCAATTAACCAGAATTAACTAATTAAAGGGAATTTTCGTTTTGGTCCTTGCAAGTTAGAGAACAAAAACAGCAAATAACAAAACGTACTGATATCGAGGACTTAATGGAAAAAGAAAACAATTTTCACACCGGGATCATGGCAGATTTAGTCCAATCTCTGGCACTGTCTCCATTCACAGTTCTATGATGTACAATCAGAATTCATCCTCAGAACAGTGACCCTGTGGCACTGTAAGATCCTCAAACCTCAAAGAAAGATTCAATTACATTCCCAATGTTCTTTCCGGGGTAGGAAAGGGGACCAGCACATTTAAAAAGCATATTCAACAAGAAAAAGACAGAAAAGATTTCTGGTTAATCTACCGTTAGCCAGAAAAACGAATTCATTAGTAATGCCTTGGTACCCTTATAGAAAAACAGAAAAATCATGATTTACTGTATATTAATCAACACTTGAACACTGATTATCTGGAGAATTTTTTTTAAAGCACTAATTCAAAATGATTCACTTTTATTTCTCTTAACATACAGTTTAGTAAGATGAATGAAAAACTGAACAGCTCATTTCCAAACCAACACTTCCCATTATGAATCGCACACACATACACACACACACACACACACACACACACACAATCCCCCCACACCCCAAAAAGCCAGAACACTACTTTAAAAATGACAGAAGGGAGAACACAGCGGGGAGGGAGGGAGGGACAGAGAGACCGTTCGTAGAAGTTCTCAACAAGGATGACAGTCTTCATAGTGAGATAGTCTTCATATTCAAACTATGGTATTCCACATTCTAAGTTAATGTTCACTCTGGAACTGGAAGGCCTTTCAAAGCAGACTCTTGTCGCTCTAGAAGAATCTATCACTAATCTGGGATGACTGGTCAGGAATCTCCTTGAGGGAGCAGAGGATGTCTACCTCAGAGTTCCTGAACAATGGCTCACGGAAAACAAAGCGGGTGAGCAGAACGTTATGTCACATGGAGAGAGCTGGATTTTCTAGAAAACGTAGTCTTTTGCACACAGGGCAGTCACATCATTATTTCTTCCCAGACACGTGAAATGTAGTTATGTATTTCGCTTCTCTAGACACATAAGTACAAATATAACCTAAGAAGCACAATCCATCAAGTAGACTAAGAAGATGAGGGCACAGAGAAGAGCACACTCTTAAGAATTTTCAGAGACATCCAACCCAGTCTGCACTTCAAACCTCACACCACAACATCCTGGAGGCAAAAATGGGAGAATGTAGAGAAATAACGCGCATCTTAAGTCAGACGTGACAAAAGTGTGGCCCCAGGATCAGAACCCATGGGCTTGTCTCACTCGCATTCCAAAAGTTAGCTCTGGACAGGGGTCAGTTCACTTCCAAAAGAAATTCAGCCGTCACCAAAAATCCTCAGGACATTTCACCTGGAGGTACAACTACAACAATGAATATTCTCACACCTCCCTACATCCCACTTAGGAACCTGGTGTGGAACTAGGCGTGTACCGCCTGTCACCTCTGCTGCCTTGAAAACGCCAGCTGAAGGGTCTCATAGTTAGGGAGCTTCCATGCATGCTCCATATTTCAGCTTTGGAAAGGGAGACATGTTCTACAGCCAAGGCTTCTCATCATGCCGGTAGGTTCTGGAAAATTCCAAAAGGTGACTAACATAAAATGAGTCTGCTACAAAAGTTTTTAACCATTCAGGATTTGACTTTTGGATTAATAATACAATTCTTTTTAAGAAATAAGGGAGGAGCAACAAAAAAGGTTATCACAACTATCACCAAATGCATTTTCTAAAATTATTCCATTGCATTTTTTAAGGCTCTAATTATAAATGTTTTTTATGAGCAATTTACCGGAAAATTAAAGTCCCTTAGTTTAAAAAAATAATTATCCCATCCCTCCGGCAAAGGATTTTATCCCAGCCAGTAGCTCTTTCAAACTATGGGGCATCGTTTATTTGCTCACGGTGGAGAGCCAGGACCATGTTAGAAAAGCTGATCTGGGAATCAATCTCCAGACAGGGCTCTAAATTGCCAGGCAAGAAGGGCACCTCCCAGAAAGTGAATCAGCCAAGACTGAAAGCGGGGTGTGGAGGTGAAGCACTTGGGTTATGTGGTTCTAGAAGTCCTCAGGGCTACGAATAAACTACAGGCCTTGTTAACTGATTTTACGTCAATCTAAACTGAGTTTCCAGGGGGTTCAATCTCAACCCAACTGAGTTTTTCAGTGTTAATCCCATCTTCTGGTTTCGATTTTTCCCTCAGGTTGGCCTGCCCTAAAAGCCTTCAACCTACTGCACGAGTGCTCCAAACTAACTGCGTGCCACACAGCCCTGTGAGGATAACTTTAGGGAAGTACAATATGTAAGCTTCTGGCATGCATATAATAATGAGATTCTGGAAAAGGGTTTTTAACAACAGTTATGTCACAATGCTTATGGCTCCCTGAAGTCTCTGAAAGCCTTGTTAAATTAAAGATTCGCTGTGTTTTTTTCCGCCTCATTCTTACTTCCCCTGTTGTCTCTTGCCTTTCTTTTTTCCCTTTCATTGTGCTGTGAAGATGAATGACACCAGCCATCATTAATACCACCTAGAAAACAGGACAGTTTCAGTACAAGTGCTAAGGATCTCTGCTAGTTTTAAGGACTGGGGGAGGTCCGAATTTCAGATTACAAAGTCACGCATCCGATTTTGGCAGCTCAGGCACTTAAGGATACGCAGTCCATTCACACGGGGATTCCCAGGAGCGTGGCATTCAGCAACAGCTTCAAGTGCACCTAAGTCATGTCTCATGAGGTCACCTCAATGTCATGAGAATCCAGACCACAGTTTCTGTGGACTGCACAACATCGACTGGCTGGAAGCTAACCCTGCTACCTCTCTGGAAAGCATCTCCCAAATCCAAAAGCTTCCCACTTCACCCAATGCCAAGAACTCCATTCAATCCTCCCTGAGGTTGAAAATGCTAATTATAAGGTGATGATGTTTGCTTTTCCTTTTGAGTTGCGTGCCTTTATGTTTTAAGTATTAAAAAGGCGTAATCACCTAGTGTATAGGTTAATTTCTCTCCGATATTGTAATTTATGCAACATTAATACAGGATGCCAGCTCCAATTTTCTTGCTGCTTACACTCTGGGAGCCGGCTTGCATATTCTGCCAACTCCATTACATCATCTGAAAACCCAAACATTTCCCATTTTCAAATCACTCTCCTCTACCAGGCATACTTACACATTCTCTCTTTTTCTCCCTAGGTCACACACACAAAGACTGGTATCCCTGAGGAGCAGACACCACATCTGAGGTTAAAGTCTGCAAATGCACATAATTTCTGGAAGCTATTACTACTGCTGTGTTAGCTAAAGGATGCCTCCATCTCTGACCTTCCTTTTTCCATTCAGACTGTTATATAACCTAGTGCCTGCGTGCAGGATGTGAGTTGAGTGTTTGGGCCTTACCTCTTCTCCCTCCCCCTAGTAAATCCTGGGAGGGATGGACTAGGGGATGGTTCAAAGAAGAGTGAGGGGAAGGGGTGATCCTCTAGGGGGCAAGGGGATAAAGGTCAACAGGTCAGCTGTGCAAGATGCATCCCACCCCTACTTTTTCCCTCTCCCCTTTTTGCTATGCCTGGGGTCTGGTGGTACTGAATGCCCAGCGTTATATAATTTGCAAGAACAGCAAGTTACAGATTTGTTAGTCAGTTCTGCAGCCTGTCACCCTGGTCTCTTGCAAGAACACCTTCTGGCAAGAATGACACCTGAAGATGCTAATAACACACGGAAGGGGGGAGGTTAACACAGAAGGGGGTGGCAGCACAAACCAGAAATTAGTGTGGCTTCGTATATACTATGTTCCGCCCCCCCCCCCCGCTTTAAAAAAAAAAAAAACAAAACTCAGAAACACATGAAGGGGATTTTCTCCAGTGTTTCTGATTAACCCTGTTACATAACCCGCTCGCATTCCAAATCCACCGTCTCAGGGTCTAAATATACTCTTTGCAGCCAAAAGCTCTCCACACACAAACTCACCAAGCTGGCGGCAGGACCCGGCCCCCAGCCCTGATCCCCCTCCCTTTACCCCCGGCCCTCGATCCTCCCCCCCCCCCCCTCCGCTCAAACCGCGGTTCAGCGTGTTCACTCCTCGGAAATCGCCTTTAATTAAATGTTTTTCGTGTGTGTCATCCTGATGGCTTTTACTGTACTCGAATTCCGTGAATGGGAAAGCGCCCGGACAGGGGGTGTGGCTAAGGTGGGGGGGGGGGTGAATACTGTAAAACAGCCAGCACATGATCAGCCATATTCCTACCTCCAACTATAACATCGAGAGGAAGGGAGCGGCTCCCGGGCCCCCACTCGCCTCTCCCCAGCCCTCCCCAGTCGCCGCCAGAAGCCGAAAGGCAAGAGGAGGGGGCGCGCTGGGCCAGTGCCCAAGCCTGGGCTGGAGAGCCTCCCGATCCCCAGCCCCGGGCTGCTCGAGCGAGCCCGCTTCCTCCAGAGTGACAGGCGTGATTTATACATTATTTACAACAGTAATTAAAGCCGTAGCTTCCTCCGGTTCTTTGCAAACTCCAGGCGCAATCAAATAAATAATCCCCCACCCCCAAGACCCCCCCCCCACACACACATCAGGTTCCCACACCTTTAAGAAAGAGAGTTGGCTTTCCCGAACACTCGACTTTTAACTAGAAAAAAGCAAAGAGGGAGCAATGGAGTCCCCCCCCCCCCCCACCGCACATACTCTCCAAAAGGAAGTGTAAAAATCGCTCAGGGTAGGTGTGGGGGGGGGGGGCCATCTCTCGCACTATCCAACCAGCATTCAACTCTCGCTGACCATTCCCAGGTTCTTACAGAAACGCTTGAACCTCAGAGAGGGAAGGATTCCCAGGGCAGAAATAAGTTTGGGTGCATTTCGATCTTTCTGTTTCTGCTTGTTTGCTTTTGCAGACGCTCACTCCGAATGCGCGTGGAGCGTCCCACACCACCACCGCCCTCCGCGCGCTGGCGTGCACACGCCCCCCGCCAGCCTGGGCGCTGGGTTGCGAACCCGGGGTCTGCAAACTTGCGGATCTCCCCTAGCCGCGCCCGCCAAACAACTTGGCGAACACCTCGCGCGCCCGCACCCCCTTCCTCCAGCCCTTCCTCCAAATCCCAAACCCACCGCCGTGGTCCAGAGAAGGTGCCCACGTCGCCCCCAGATCCAGAAGCGCCCCCTCTCCACCCTCGGGGCTTCCCAGGTCGCTCACTCCTCCCGCACCCCCTCAGCTCTGCGGGGGGCTGAAAACACACCCCGTCTGGGGCAGCCGGGGCCAAAACTGTCAAGAGGAGAAAAGGTAACGCCGGAGGAGGGTGGCCATAAACGGATTTTTTTTTCCTTCTTAAAAGGACACTGCCGCTTTAAAAGTTTCTTTCCCGGGCCCCCACTCTCCGGTTCTCCGTATTTTGGGGGAGCGTATTTAATTTGGGCTACGCATCTTTCCTCCTCTTTGCAGAAAAATCAAAGCCTGGGGGTGAGCCCGCCGGCTGTCAACCCTCCTGCCGCCTCCCCCGCCCCCCTCTCCTCCTGCAACCCGAGAACGGGCTGCAAAAGTTTGCAACATTTCTGGGGGGCGGAGGGGGGAGGGGAGGGGGGCTCTCCGGGATCGGGGCGCCGCTGCAGGCTCGCGCGCGGCCCCGGACCCCGCGCTCCGGGCGCCCGCTCCCGGCCGGCCCCCGCTCCGCTCCCGGGCTCCCGCCGCCCCCTCCTCAGCCCCTCTTGCAGCCTCCTACCTCTGCTGGTGCTGGAATAGCTCTGTCTGCGCACCGGGGCGGGCGGCTCGCTCTTGCGGGCGGATTCCTGGTTCAGCGGGGTCTCCCTGGCGCCGGCGGCCGCGTCCGCGCCGCTGCTGCCCGGCTCGCTGGCGGCGGGGTCGGGGGCTGCCGGAGCTGACTCCATGTTTTTTCCCAATGTAGAGATCGCTGGAGATGGCGAGCTCCGAGACTCCCTCTATCTTCTGTTTTCAGAGCAACTCTATGGTACCAAAAAAAAAAAAAAGGGGGGGGGGAAGAAAGAGACCAGGGAGAGCAGGAGAGAGAGAGCAGGCGGCGGCGGCGGGCGAGCGAGAGCGCGAGGGAGCGCGCGGAGTGTGTCTGGGTGGACGTAAGTGTGCGCCCGAGAGGGGTTGGGAGGCGGGTCTGGCCACAGGCAGCGCTATCGAGAGCTTCTCCAGCCGGCCCCCACACCCACATTCCCCACCCTCCAGACCCCAGACCGAGAGCCACCGACTGGCTGCCAATTTTGGGAGGCGGGGGGGGGGGGGGGAGGGGGTGGGAAGAGGGGGCCAGGAGGGGAAAGTCTCCCTTGCCCCGATCCTCCCCTTTCCCCAGCCCAGGGACAGAAATTAAGATCGGCGAGATGATTCCGTGCCTACTTCTGAGACTCTCTCGGGAACACAACTCGTCCCCATCTGCAGCCAGCCTGAGAAGAGACAAATGATTCCACGTTGGGGAATCGCAGGTAGCTTCCTGCCAGCCCACCCCAGGACTGAGGAGAAACTAAAAAGGAATTCGACCTGGGATGACACCCCAAGGAAGGAGGAGGAATGGGGGGGGGGGGACGTGGCACTTATTACTTCGGGATGGGACGTCCAGTGGGTTTCCAGTCTTGGTTTGATACATTGGTGTCTAAAACAGATTTTGAGTCCAGAATCGCCGTGGACAGCCAATTTCTGGTGTGGTTGAAAGAGGCGGCTTTCAGCTCCTTTGCTGTTTCCTCTGAGAAGGATCCAGAAACCACTTGGCAGGGTAGTTTCTACTGAAGAAAACTTTGGCTTGTTTGGTTGATGACTATCTAAGCTGATTCAAATAGGCCACACAGCATCTAGTTCCGTGTGGCCGCTAATTGCCAATTCCCACTGGTAATTTTGCTATTAAACATACAGTCTCGGCCATAAAAGATATACTGGAGAGACATAAATAATATCTGGATGATAAAATTCAGATAATTAACAGTTGCTGGTAAGTCACATCATCATTCTACACCTCCCTTCCATTGAAACACATCCATCACATAGTAGGTGTTTAATGAAATCCACAGAAAGTAGAGAACTGCATCAATATTACCTTGACCCCAACTTCTATATGAAGGAACAATACAAATTGGATAAGTAGAAAACATTCAGGTGGTAGTAGCCTGGCTTCTCTGCCTCAGGACTCAATCTACCATTTCCTTTTGCATGTGGAGACAGTGATGGAATCATTGCTTTTTTTTAAGGTATTTATTTATTTATTTGTTGAGAGAGAGAAAGCGTGAGCAGGGGAGGGGCATAGAGAGGAGAGAGCAGCTCCAAAGGCAGGCTCCACAGTGCCGGCACTAGCCCCATGCAGGGCTCAAACTCCGGAACCCAGAAAGGTGAGATCATGACCTGAGCAGATATCAGACGCTTAACAGACTGAGCCACCCAGGCGCCTGAAATCAGTACATTGTTAACACACACACACACACACACACACACACACACACCTTCCTTTCAGAAAGCTCACAAATTTTAACAGTACAAAATATTATTATATACCAGAAGGTGGCATAAATATGTGTATTTAGGGGGTTGGGATGGGAGAGAGAAGTAGGGAACATTTTGCTTTTGCTACCTTCCTGGTTTGGAAAAATGTTTTTTTAAAAATAAGGGGGGGGGGACCTAGTTAGATAATAGCTTAAGAAAAACCTCCATGTGCCAAACTTCACACATGGTTTGTGTTACTGTTACTGATCTTGGTCTGATTTCAAATACACAGTGCTATTTGCCATGGTCTGTGTGCTAATCAGCAAAACGTGTGGTCCACTCTTCGGAGCGATGTAAATGAGATGTGAACGGTTCTGATACCTTAATCCAGTCTCTGCAAGGATCCCTGGCTTTAGCCTATCTGTTGGCGCCTACTAACAGAGCCACGATTGTGTTCTCCATCCCAAATCAGATGCGTGGGTTTCCCCATACATCAAAGCACAGATTTCCAGAACAGCCTTCACACCATTTACAACTGGTTAGCCTGTTAATAATGTTCTTGATGCAATTGACCTAGCATGTCACTCTTGACTTTTCTGAGTAAACAAATATATCAAAGTGCACAGTTTAATAAATAAGCAAGTTCCTCTGGGGAAGTGAATATCTCAAAATACATTCACTGCCCCATATTCATTTTAAAATATTTTTTTAAAAACCCTTTCATCTTAAATTTCACCAATAATTCTATTGGGGATACAAGTGGCTCAAAAATTATCCCTGGCTCCTTTTTAGGTACCAGTAGCAACTCATTAACATTTTTCTGGTTAAGTCTATTCCCCCGAGTCTTCAAATGGTTCCTTTGCTGTTCCCCTTTGTCTAAGCTGGTATTTGTTCACCCTGGAAAGACCTTCCTGAAAATGGCCCTAGTGACCTTAGTCAATTAAGATAGAATCCATATTCCCTTCAGTGGTAAATTCCAGCTCTAAAAAGCCATTCCTCCTAACTCTCTCAAACAATTACTGCTTCTGCAATTTAAAACAATTGGGACCGAAAGTGCTTTCCCCAAGGGAAAAATAAAAGTGAGTTAGATACATTCCTCCACTGTCAATCATTGTTACTAAAGTGTAAATTACCCGGATTGGGGAAGCATTTGAAACCTGAAAAGCACAGTGATTAGGTTTGTATTTTTTTCCTTCCCTCCTGCCCCTCACCTGCCTACTAATTAAGGCTTTCCAATTTTTCAAATATTTGGAAAGATAGAAGCCTTCCTTAGACTCCGCTCATTGACAAAGGGCAATAGTGTTTGCTTAAAAATGGTTATTTCACTTTGCACTACTGAGATCTCTGACAGACTTAGAAATGGCTTAGAAAACCCCTGCTTTGTAGAAGAGATAAGCCTAAATGCATTTTTTGCAGACTCTTCTCTCCCTCCCCAGATTGACCAGAACTCTCCCTACCTCCTTGCCAATCCCAGACTCCCCTCTTTACGGTAACACTAGTTTGGGTTTTCTTATTCCAGGATAGTTACTGGGAACCTCAGAGTTAGCTTTGACTCCTCTCTCTCACCACTGCCCCTACCTAGCTCTCCACATCTTAACATACCTGCCAAGTGCTTTAAATTCCGCCTCTGTGACATCTGCCCTTCCCTTTCTACAACGAGTGGTCCAGTTCCACAGATTTTTGCTCACCTAAACCATTACAGTACCCTTCCAAGTAACTGGCCTTTGGTCTTCTAACCGTTCTAATCCATCCCAGATAACATTGCCAAGTTAATTACCCTGAACTACAGCTCTCATTTCCCACCATGTCACTCCCCTGCTTATAAGACTTTAATGGCTCCCCATTGCCTATCCAATTAATTACTAACTAGTCTACACGGTATTCAAGGCTCTACCTCACTTATCTCTGCACTCCTGCACCAGGGATGGCACATCGATCTCCTTTTATGAAGGAATTCCTGAGGTTGGTTGGAAAGGTGTGGGCTGTGATTAATGAATGCTGTCTCCCATGGGTGGAGGATTGGGAGTGTGACACTCGTGTGGAGTTTGCCAAACTGTCTTACGTCCTTTACATAATCCCTCACAATCCATGTGTAATCCTCAGACCACACCACCATGTGCTGCTTCCTACGCTTCCTCCTGCTTGTAGTGCCAGAGACAGGGACAGTTAGTTGCCTATGCGTCTTCTCCCGAAATGCTCTGCTTGCCGTTCTCTGTTTACTGAAACCCTACCTTTCTTTCAAGGTCCATTCTAAAAGGCAGCTCTTCTGTGAAACTTTCTCTGATTTACCCCAAACCAAATATTTGAACTGTCTTGGTACTGTTGACCCTTGAACAACGCAGGGGTTAGGGGCACTGACCCACCGTGCAGTCGAAAATCCACGTGTAACTTTTGACTCCCCCGAAACTTCACTAATAGCTTACTGTTGACTGGAAGCCTTACTTATAGCATAAACAGTCAACACTTATTTTGTATGTTCTATGTTTTATATAATGTGTTCTTAAAGTAAGCCAGAGAACAGAAAATGTTGGTAAGAAAATCATAACGAAGAGAAAATACATTTATAATATTGTACCGTATCAAAAAAAAATCCTCAGATAAGTGGACCCGTGCTGTTGAAACCCGTGTTGTTCAAGGGTTGACTATACTTTGCACCCCTCTTAAGGCATTCAGCATACTTTACCTACTTTGTGTTGTCCTTGGTTGAACATTTGCCTTACCCTTCCTGGTGAAAGATAGGTTCCTTGAAAACAGGCGCTCTGCCCTTGCACATAGTAGGCACGCATTAGAGTTAGTGGATTTGGGGAATGGAATTAATAAACTAATCATAACATGGCATGTCCACACAGTGTTCCATTACACAACAAGAATGAAAACCTAAGCATTTCAACTTTCAATCACTTGAAATAAGCCTTTCCTTCCTGGATAAAAGATTAGTTGACATGTATGGGCTGTTAAAATTTATATATG
This sequence comes from Leopardus geoffroyi, assembly GCF_018350155.1. Taxonomy (NCBI): domain Eukaryota; kingdom Metazoa; phylum Chordata; class Mammalia; order Carnivora; family Felidae; genus Leopardus; species Leopardus geoffroyi. The sequence goes on along the minus strand of NC_059337.1, from coordinate 43,769,031 downwards.
CAAAAAAGTTCACAGTTATTTTCTTTGCATTCTGTGGAGAGGGAGAGCAGGAAAATTATGGAAATATATAGTAGAATATCCTTGGGAGAGGGGACCTTTCTACAACATGCCTAAGAACAAAGAAGACAGAAAATTAAAACTGAGTGCCCGGACAACAAGTTTCTTTTCTTTCAAAAAAACATCAAGAAGCCGAAGCTGGACTCTATGCTGAAAGCAGAAGAAACACAAATGAAAATGTAGCACTGCTTTTGGGTATGGGAGGGGCTCCATCCTGCTGCAAGGCTTGAAGGTTTGTACACGGGGCAACTCCAGCCACTTAAGTCCAAGGTAGGAAGGGCCGACTGTTCACATCGGAGAAGGAAGCATATAAAACTGAAGTCCTCACGGGTAGGAACAGGAGAGACAGGCTTGCCAGATGCTAGGAAATAAGGAAGATCAAGGGACCCAGCATCCGCTATGGATGATCCACTGTAACTCTCTTCCCATTTTGTGAAAGAGGAAACTAAAATGCAGAGAACTGCCTTGCTTAAGACCACGCAGTTAGTTAATCTGTTCCCTGACCTGGTAGAGTCAGAGCATGAATTCAAGACCCAGCTCTGCCATGAAGAAGCAGTGGGTTGATAGTAAGTCACTAATCTTTCTAGGTCTGTTTCCTTTTCTATGTATGAGGGTTGTTAGAAGGGTTAGATGAGATGATCCTTCTAGAATGCTTGCCACTCAAAAGTTTGCTATTATTCTTAATCATCTTGTAGGAGTTTTTGCTTTTTTTAATTTCTAATGTTTATTTATTTTTGAGACAGAGACAGAGAGTGAGCGGGGGTGGGGGGGAGGGGGAACAGAGAGAGATGGAGACAAAATCCGAAGCAGGCTCCAGGCTCTGAGCTGTCAGCACAGAGCCTGACTAGGGGCTTGGACCCAAGAACCAGGAGATCATGACCTGAGCCGAAGTCAGATGCTTAACTGACTGAGACACCCAGTCACCCCTCATCATATAGGATTTAATAAAATACTATATAAAGTTGGGGCACCTGGGTGCTCAGGCAGTTGAGTGTCTGACTTTGGCTCAGGTCATGATCTCACATTTTGTGAGTTCAAGCCCCACATTGGGCTCACTGCTGTCAGTGCAGGGCCCACTTCAAATCCTCTGTCCCCCTCTCGCTGCCCCTCCCCCACTTGTGCTCTCTTAAAAACAAAAACAATGGGGGGCGCCTGGGTGGCGCAGTCGGTTAAGCGTCCGACTTCAGCCAGGTCACGATCTCGCGGTCCGTGAGTTCGAGCCCCGTGTCGGGCTCTGGGCTGATGGCTCAGAGCCTGGATGCTGTTTCTGATTCTGTGTCTCCCTCTCTCTCTGCCCCTCCCCCGTTCATGCTCTGTCTGTCTCTGTCCCAAAAATAAATAAACGTTGAAAAAAAAAATTTTTTTTAAAAAACAAAAACAAAATACTGTAAAAAGCTGAACTGTCCAGTACAGTAACCACTAGCTACATGTGGCAATATATTGAGTACTTGAAATGTGGCTAATCCAAACTGAAATAAATGATAAATGTTAAAACCCACATTAGATCTCAAAGGCGGCACACAAAAATGTAATGTCTCACTAATAATTTTGTATTGATTGCATGGTGAAACGATAATAGTTTGCCTGTACTATTCAATAAAATATACTATTAAAATTAATTTCACCTCTTTTATCTTTAAAAAGTCTGGTTACTGAAAATATAAAATAAGTATATGCTTTACATTATACACTTGTTGGATAATGCTAATGTGGAACATATATGGCACATAGGTAAGTATCATGATGCTTTAGAGGAGTCATTAGAGTTCAACTGGGGAACCACTGGGTCAAGAGTCAAATGACATCTATCTTGTCATTTTACAAAATCTTAATTGTGCTCCTATTATTTTCAGAGCATTGATAGATTCTAAGGAAAATACAGATAAAACTATTATGTCTTACAGTGAAGGTAAGAAGTGCACACCAAAACTAAGGGGCATTCATTCCGTGATGAGGCTTCAACTGCCCTGAGGATCAGCATGCAAGTTACTAAAGATCTTTCTAAGGGAATAGAACACGAGGGGCTCTGCCCTGGGCAGCTAATGTTCACTTTGTTACCTTTTGACCTAACAAACCGAGTAGGTGGACTTCAATAAGCGCAAGATAGATGTTTGACAACATGCAAATGCCAAGGAACTTACCGAACAGGTCTCCTGTAGCCCCATGTTTCCAACCAGAAACACCCAAGTTTCACCTGGACGACTGAGGTGATATGCTGGGTCCTTCACAGAACCGTCATGATCCTACTGACATTGAGCTCACAAATATTTTTGGCTGGCTTTGAAAAAACATAAGGGTCGGGGCGCCTGGGTGGCTCAGTCAGTTAAGCGTCTGACTTCAACTCAGGTCACAATCTCGCGGTCCATGAGTTCGAGCCCCGCGTCGGGCTCCCGGCTGATGGCTCAGAGCCGCCTGGAGCCTGCTTCCGATTCTGTGTCTCCCTCTCTCTCTGCCCCTCCCCCGTTCATGCTGTCTCTGTCTCAAAAATAAATAAACGTTAAAAAAACATAAGGGTAAAGAAGGCCAGATTGGAAGCTCCTTGAAGGCAGGGACCCTGTCTCACTTGTTCACCTGTGCAAACACTGTGTCCAACACACGATAAATGCAATTTTCATCAACTGAATTAGTGAATGGATGAGGTATGGTTGGGGAAAAAAAGGAAACTGACTACGTCAACAAATAAAGGAGTACAGTTTACTTACTAGGCACGTTCTCTTGTTTCCTAGTTATTTTATAGATTAGATTCCTCCACGTGGCCATAAAACAATTCACTCTACTTCTTTAAAGTTCCATCTTCGCGTCTATAGAATGGACATGATGACTTTTTTTTTCCGAACTACTTAACTTACACGAGAGTTGCTGAAGTTCAGATAATATAGATGAAAGTGACTTGGAAATGCTAAGAGGAGTATTCCTGACAGAACGGTACTTGACAACAGTCCCATATGATTGCTACTAGCCACCTGTAGCTATGGAACACGTGAGATATGGCTAATGTGATTAACAAACTGGATTTTTTTCCTTTTAAATAGACTATTTTTTTAAAAGGTTTATTTATTTATTTTGGAGAGTGCAGAGAGAAAGAGAGGAATGGAGAGAATCTCAAGCAGGCTCCTCGCCATCAGTGCAGAGCACGACGCAGGGCTTGATCCCACAAATGGTGAGATCGTGACCTGAGCTGAAATCAAGAGTCGGGCACTTCACCAACCGAGCCACCCAGGCACCCCAACTTTACCTTTCTAGAGCAGTTTTAGGTTCAGCAAAATTGAACAGGAAGTACGGAGATTTGCCATATACTTCCTGCCCCACACATTCACTGCCTCGCCCTCTACAACATTCCCCACCAGAGTGGTACATCTGTTACAAGTGATGAACCTACATGGACACACCGCTGTCACCCAAAGTCTGCAGTTTACGTTAAGGTTTGCTCTTGGTGTTGCAGATTCTTCAGGTTTTGATAAATGTATGATGACATCTATCCACCATTGTAATGTCATACAGAGGAGTTTCACTGCCCTAAAAATACTCTGTGCTTCTCCTATTCATCCGCTCTAACCTCTAGCAACTGCTGATCCTTTTACTGTCTCCATAGTTTCGCCTTTTCCCGAATGTCAAACAGAATGCAGCCTTTTTAGGTGGGCTTCTTCCACTTAGTAGTACACATGTGAGTTTCCTCCAAGTGGTTTCATAACTTAAGAGCAGATTTCTTCTTAGCACAATATAATATTCCATTGCCTGCAGTTTATCTGTTCACCAGCTGAAGGTGATATACTGCAGTTTATCTGTTCACCAGTAGAAGGACACCTTGGTTGTTTTCAAGTTCTGCAATTATGAATACATCTGCTATGAACACCCATGTGTAGGTTTTTGTGTGGACATAGGTTTTCACTTCCTTTGGGTAAATACCAAGGAGCCCAATAGCTGGATTATATGTTAAGAGTATGTTGAGTTTTGTAAGAAACTACCAAACTCCCTCCCAAAGTGGCTGCACCATTTTGCATTCCCCCAGCAGTGAATGAGGGTTCCCTGTGCTCCCCATCCTCACCAGCATTTGGTGGTGCTAGTGTTTTGAATTTTGGCCATTCCAATAGGTATACAGTAGTATCTTATTGTTGTTTTAACTTACATTTCCCTAATACCTGATGTGGAGCGCCTTTTCCTATGCTTATTTGCCATCTGTATATCTTCTTGAGTGCGGTGTCTGTTCAGGTCTTTTGCCCATTTTTTCCATTGGGTTTTGTGTTTTCTGATTGTTGATTTTGAAGTGTTATTTTTATACTTTGGATAACAGTTCTTTATCAGATGTGGCTTTTGCGAATCTTTCCTTCCAGTCTGTGGCTTGTCTTCTCATTCTCTTGACACTGTCTTTTGCAGAGCAGAAATTTTTAATTTTAATGAAGTCCAGCTTATCAATTATTTCTTTCATGGAGAGTGCCTGTGATGTTGTATCTAAAAACTCATTGCAGTGCTGAAAGCCCTCTAGATTTCCTCTTGTTACCTTTTAAGAGTTTGATAGTTTTGTGTTATACATTTAGGTATATGACCCATTGTGAGTTAATTTTTGTGAAAGGTTGTAAGGTCTGTGTCTAGGTTCATTTTTTTCCATGTAAATGTCCAATCGTTCCGGCACCTTTTATTGAAAAGATTATCTTCTCTCCATTGTATTGCCTTTGCTCCTTTGTTAAGGATCAATTGACTGTATTTATGTGGCTCTATTTCTGGGCTCTCTATTCTGTTCCATTGATCTATTTGTCTACTCTTCTGCCAATACCACACTGTCCTGATTACTGTAGCTTGGAAGTGGATTTTTAATTCTATTTACCTTCAATTAACTGAAACGACCACATGTAGCTAGTGGCTATTATACTGAAGGTGCAGACTTTTCATTTCAAGTTTAATCTTTTGAACATTCCAAGACACCCTCACCCTCATGTAGATATTCACTCTTAGATTTGATTCTGTAAATGTTTATTTTGCATCTTCTAGGAATCATGCTTCTAGGAAAGATTCTAAGATGAATTATTTTCTTTTTTTATTATTTTTTTTAATGTTTGTTTATTTCTGAGAGAGAGGGAGAGAGCAAGCAGAGGAGGGGCAGAGAGAGAGGGAGACACAGAAACCAAAGCGAGCTCCAGCTTCTAAGCTGTCAACACAGAGCCTGACGCGGGGCTCAAACCCATGAACCGTGAGATCATGACCTGAGCCAAAGTTGGACGTTTAGCCAGTTAACTGACTGAGCCACACAGGCACCCCTAAGATGAATTCTAAGAGGTAGATTATACATCGTCTGTGAGGAACTGAGGCAAGCCGATCAGCACCTATACTTTAGATATTAAGTGTTGATGCCTTAGGACAGGTTCAGATAAAGTTCTAGAACTTCAGAAGGAGGAGCCAATGTTGGAGAAATCAAGGAAAGCTTCCTTGGAAAGAAGGTATTTCATGAGATGTTTTTCCTGGAGTCAGGACTGAAGATAAACTTTTGGGAAGGGGTTATGAGAGTAGATAAGCTATTTGCAAAAAAAAAAAAAAAGATGAGGTCCCGAGGTCCCTGATTCCATTTATGTCCCTCAGGTGGCCATGTCCTTAGTGTGGTATGCAGACATCAGAAATCCCTCCACTGAGAAAGAACATAAGAATCTTTCCTGTGCAAGGCAGTGTCCCGGAGTGAAGACCTATCACACGTACACACTTTTCATTCTAGTCTAGTGGTTCTCAAAGTGTGGTCCTCAGATCATTAGCAGTAGCCTCACCTGGGAGCTTGTTCGAAATGCAAAACCTCTGGTCTCGCACGTAGTCAGAATCTCTGGAGATTCGGTCCAGCAATTTGTGTTATAACCAGCCTTCCTTGGGATTCTGATGCAAACTCAAGTGGAGGACCCCTATCATAACACAGGCCCACCTGATTTATAAACGCACATATATGAACAACTATGAATCCTAAAGGAGGGCTCGTCTTAGGAGAGAAACAAACCCATGCCCCGTGTGCCTAAGTTGACCTATGATTCCAGGACAACCACAGGGTTCCCCGCCCCAAGTAATGAAAGTCACCATAACTGAGTCTATACCTGTCTGGTTATTTGGGTGGGAGTTACATAGAGCGTGTTTTTCTGTTCTTCCACAAAAACATGGATAGAGTTTAAATTTAAAAATTAAAAATAAGAAAAAAAGTAAAAGTAAAAAAAAAAATTGCTGTCCAACTAGCCTGGGGCACTGATGATTCAGAATGCCAGTTCTGCCCTGGTGAAGATAGATATTTAGATGGAAAGCCTGTGTGAAACTAAGAAATCAGCAGGAAATATTTTCTGCTTAATAGATCAGAAGGGTGACAAAGACATTAGCACTGTTCCAAAATGCTCCATCATAGTAGTTATTATGGGTCAAACTTTCCTTTAGAAATAGTTCTACGTTGACCTTCTCTCTCATGCCAGAAGAAATGTAGTTGGCTCCAAAATGTATTGGTCTTCTCACTAATTATTTTCTGTATTTTACGAATCTCAGTTACTGATTATACATAGGCTGCATAACAAATCATCCCAAAATTCAGTGGCTTACAGCAACAAGCATTTCTCATTTTTATGTCTGTAAGCAAGCTAGGGTTCAGCTGGCCTTGGCTGTGGTGGCTGACTGGGTTTGGGTCCGCTCCGTGTATCTCTCATTCTTCTCCGGACAATGGTTGACTGAGGCCTGCTCTGCTTATGGCCAAAGGCAGGTGGGGCACAAGAGAGCAAGCCCATCAACAAAGCACAGGTCAAGCCTTTGCACAGATTGCATGTGTTAACATCCCATTGGCCAAAACAAGTCACATGATCATATCCAAACTCAAGGCATGGGGAAGCACCTTTGCCCACCAAGAGAGTAGCTCAGGGATATCAAGGAGTGAACAATGGAGGCCAATAAGACAGTTGTGGGGGTAGCAGTTTCTCAAGCTTGGCTGCACATTGTAATCACAAAATAGTTGTTTATTTTTATTTTCATTTTTTTTTAAAGTACAGATGCCTGGGTCCCACCCCTAGAGATTCTGGTTTAATTGGTTTAGGGTATGCGCCAGGTTGGGAGTAGTGAAAGCCCTCCAGGTGATTCTAATGAGCCTCCACGTCTGAGAACCACTGGTGTTAAACCAAATGCTATTGATCAAACAAAAAATTTTGACCACTGCTTTGGGGAGGTCCTTTTCCTGTTCATTTTGGGAACTCCCTATCTTTTAAGACCTTTTCCAGTTAAAGCACATTACTGTGTCAGATGCAATTTCTGTTCCCTCCAGTGAGCAGCCTTGGGTCAAATTCATAAAAAGGTATCATCAGAGATTTTCTTAGTGGGGAATTCTAATGAATTGCGGGCGATTCTGCTTGTCACTTATCTATCATTAAAGTGAACACACTTTTCTGGAGAACATGTGCATAGGAGAATAGAATTCCACTGTTACTAGAAATTAGCATCTATAGTCTCAAGGCATAGGACACTGGCATAGATACTGTACCCATTTCTTTTCCTTTTCATATTTTCTTTTATGTATGTACATTGAGAAAGCATTTTGTTGTTGTTGTTGTTTTTGGCACTTTCCGGCATTCCAAGTTCTGTAAATACGTAGAAGTTATAAAGGATCTTCTAACTGTTCATATAAAGATCTGTTCTAGGGCATTTGTTTTCTGCCATGTATTTTGGGGAAAGGATACCTGGGGCTAATTAAAATCAGCAACCTTACTTAGTCTTTTGTATACCATGTTTCTTCTTAGCATAGTGTTTGCCACTTAAGGGTCTCTGCATATTTTTTAAATGTTTGATTTATTTATCTTGAGAGAGAGAGAGAGAGAGAGTGCAAGCACGCAGGAGAGTAGGGGGAGGGGCAGAGAAAGGAGAGAGAGAATCCCAAGTAGGTAGGGTCCCTGCTCTCAGTGTAGAGCCTGGAGCGGGCTGGATTTCATGAACCTCCAGATCATGACGTGAGCCAAAATCAAGAGGGGAACGCTTAACCGACTAAGCCACCCAGGCGCCCAGAATCTTGGTATATTTTTAATCTTAAAACTCTCATTTCATTTGTCCCATCACTAAATTTATTTCACAGTGTTCAGTTTGGGATCTTCCTAAATCTCTTTATGACACTGCAAAAAATAAAATTATTGCGTTGTGGCCCCCTTTCTGATTTTTTTTTTCTGCAAGAAAGATAATATTTCAAGGGCCAACCTGTGTTTTAGAAAATCCTTCATTTCATTTAGGGATCTTCTAATATAGTGATAATCAAAACACTCTCCCATAATCTTCTAATAAGTTGTCTGGCTCAGAGAAAGCTCATTTGTTGGGGAAAAAAAACAAAGATAAATCATCAGTTTGCATATTATTCCCCTCCCCCCCTTGGCTGCTGGTTGTCAAGATGCTTGAGATTTTGAATAACCAATAAAATTATTAATTTGGGGGTGAAATTCTATAATGCTGCATATGCAGATTTTAGGGGCAGCACTGTGTAGAAAAACAAAAATGTCAGTGTGGAAAAAGAAGGAAAAAAAAAAGATACATTCGCCCTGCCGATGAGTCACTGGGAACATATTGGATACATTTATCAGAGTAGGAAGCACCATTGAGTCAATAACATTTCAGTTTGACACTTACTTCACATCCAAAAGTTAGATCCACAAATATTTTCTTCCCAGGGACATGTTGTCATAATAAAGAAAATAAAGCCTTGGGTCTACACAGCTGTTACTCTTAACACTTACTCCGTGATGATATGACCAAAAAGGACGCCATCATCATGCCCCAACCATCGCATCATTGCAGGGGTGGAGGGCAGGAGTCTTAAAACCGCTGCCAAAAAGCTGGGTGACTTTGGAGAAGTTGCTTACCCTCTCTGAGTTTCAGTTTTTTCATCTAATGAGCTAGATGATTTCCAAGGCCCCTCTGTATTTCCATTTAAGTGCCTAAATACTCGGCCCTACAAAAGACACGGTGTTGGGGAGCTGTGTTATAAGACAGGGATAAAAGCAGATGTTCACTGTGGAAGATGGATGGTGGCATGTTCTGTTGCTAAAGAAGTTCATTAAATGGAAAAATAATTCTGTGGACCCAGAGAACAGGAAGGGTCTTAATTGCCATGAGGAAACTAGAGAAGTCAGGGAAGACTTGGCCAAAGGCACTCACAGAGCTGGCAGTGTAATGAAAGAAGGACCCGGGGCTCCCAATTCCCCACTTAGTGCCTTTCCTCTGCCCCAGGCTGCTCCACTGGACCAAGTTTAGCAGCCTGAAACTTCCCTGGCAGCCTCTCCTCATTTGGCTGACCGAAATGTCACTTTAAAGCACTATTTGTTTTAGCGTGAGCAAAAGGATCTTTGAGGACAAACCTAGCTTTTAAGATGAGAGACCGCATGATCCCAGTGAACGTGGCCCCAGCTGTGGTCATTTCATGTACATCGTCAGCCACAATTTACCGACACAATTCTGCAAGGTCAGCAATCTGCCCTAGGCTTAACCGAATGATCAGGCTGGATTCGAGTTAATTTGGATTTGGCCCATTTGCGGAAATAGTGCCACTATTCGATTTTAGGAGTGTCCCAGAGGAGATACAGTTAAGACTTGGAACCTTTGCACACTTACTGGGCTGTGGCTTTCGGAGAAAAATCAACATGTCCTGGACTATAGTGGGAGTGTTACTTACATTATCACAGTGCTAGAAACTGGGTGATGGAATCCCTCCTTTCCAAAGAAATCTAGCCCAGATTAGTAACGGGTTTGGCCAAAGCTTCAGAGTTAACATTCACAAATAGGAGCTCTCAACCTAGGTCTAACTCCAGTGCCCATGTTCTTCCTATGACACATTTTCTTTCTAATGCAAATGATAATAAAATGGAAAACAAAAATGAAACTTAAATCTCAGGCTAGGGAAAAGAGAAAGAAAAAGGGGGAAATGGCTGGGTTAATGGAAATAAGTAAGAATTGAGAGATTTGGGTCCAAATTCCCGGTCTTTCCTTTTGCTCACCATCCCATCCTCCTCATCAGCACATATTAGGTATTATTATATGACCCACAGCCACTGGGCACTCTTCGAGAGCTTTAAACATACTTCCCGCATGGTACACGTATTCCCCATAACAACGTAGTGAGCGGCTAGTGCTGCTATCCCCGTGTCATAGTTGAGGAAACCGAAGCAGAGAGAGGATCAGTAACATGGCCAAGACCATGCAATTTATGATGGCAGAGCTGATAGGTGACAACCCTGCCCCCCCCGTCCCCCATTTCAGATTGATACCAAACCTGCCCTTCACTGTCCAGTGCACCTGCTAAAAATGCTCAGAGCCCTTGGACAGTCACTTTCCTCTCTCTGGACATCAGCTTCTGCATCAATCAAACAAGGAGGCCAGACCAGATGACTTGTAGGGGCCTTTCCCAATCCAACATTTGCTGATTCTGTGTGAGAAATGAGTTTATGTGCAAAACTCATAATTGGAAAGAAACTAGAGGAAGACAGGAAAGGAGAGGAAGAGGAGTTTCTTCAATTTCCTTATTTCTGAAATAATAGTCTCAGTAACCACAAAGTCCCTTTCTATTTTATAGGCAGTGATTCTATGGACAGTTTAAGCCTCTCCCCTCTCCAGTGCTTCTTCCCCTGAACTCTCACATTTTACAGTCTGATTTAAGGCATGTAAGACTACCATTAAACTGACTTTTTCAGTGAGGGGGGGGGAGGACATTAAATGTATATATGCCATCCCCCCTCAATAGTCAGTCATTTATTCATGCAATTATGTGGCCATTCCCTTCATTGACAGACATTCTAAAATGTATGTATTTATATCTTTATATATTTATTATAAAAGTACAAGTAATCTTAGTTACCATTTATTGTGGGCCAGTCATTTTGCTAAGTAATAGGGATAAAAATGTGATAGCCTCGAGTTTAGTTCAAGAAACTAGCAGGTGGAGTGGGTGGTGGAAGGGATGTGGGATGCAATATGAGATAGGACAAGCCTTATTGTATCAGTTTGCCCTATCCAACAGAGCTATTATCCGACAGCAAGTTACATTATCAAAAAAACAGCCATTTAGGACCTCAGAGCATGAGTTCAGATGGCTAGCTCTGTTACTTTTTGCCAATCTTTCTCCATTTGGGAATTTATCACGTTATGTTTCATTTCAAGGAACAGAAAGCCCAACCCAAAATGGCTTAAAGAAGAAGGAAAAAGTGTTATAATATAAGAGGTCCCATGATAGGGTGGTACTGGGGTTGCCTAATCCAGCCCCTCAATGATATCAACAAGGGCCTTCCCATCTCCCTACTCTGCATTCTCTGAATGTCAGCCTGGACCTGGTGCTTTCTTCCTCATGGTGACAAGATGGCTGCTGCTGCTGCTCTTGGTATCTTGTCCAACAAGAGAAGGCCATCTTATCTGTGTGCTCTGTTTTTAAAAATGGAGAAAATCTTTAGAAATCCCTCAACAGATTTTCTTCAGGCCTGTTGGTCAGACTGAGTCAAAAGCCCGCTCTTTTTTTTTTTTTTTAATTTTTTTTTTCAACGTTTATTTATTTTGGGGACAGAGAGAGACAGAGCATGAACAGGGGAGGGGCAGAGAGAGAGGGAGACACAGAATCGGAAACAGGCTCCAGGCTCTGAGCCATCAGCCCAGAGCCCGACGCGGGGCTCGAACTCACGGACCGCGAGATCGTGACCTGGCTGAAGTCGGACGCTTAACCGACTGCGCCACCCAGGCGCCCCAAAAGCCCGCTCTTAAACCAACCACTTAAAAAAGGTATTGGGATTACCATAATTGGCTTCGCCTACGTGAGATTTGTCCTGAATTATTGTATGGTCGCTTTCCCTGAGGGATGACCCAAGCACAAGTTCACTTCTGTTGCTGAATGAGCCATTTCTGCTACAGAATCTTCTATTCCTCAGTTGAAAATAGAGGAAATAACCGGTCCTCCTTTGTAGGGGTGTTGTAAGAATTAATAGCATATAGCAACATTTTATACATTTTAAGCCTGCCTTCAGGTATAAGATACTAGTATTCTTCTGACATAAAGCATACGCTCTCAAACTGAGTGAGGGTCAGAGTCCCCTGGAGGGCTAATTAAAACAGATTGCTGGGCTCTAGAGTTTCTGATACAGTAAGTCTGGGGGGAGTGTGAGAATTCATATAACAAGTTCCCAGGTGATGCTACTGATCGTGATCAGGAACAATACTTTGAGAATCACTGTTCTAGACTATGAGTATCTTGAGGATAAGAACCAGATCTTATTTATATTTATATCTCTAGCACTTCGGTCTCTCACACATAGGATGTGGTAAATCAGATAGCTAATATTTATTCTGTGTTTAACACTTTATTAAACTTTCTGCATATATTGTTTCATTTAATCCTTGCTGTAACACCACTATTACCTCTGTTTTACGGATGGATAAAGTGAGGCATAGGGGCAGAAAGCCAATAAATAGTGGAGTCAAAATTTAAAATCAAGTCCATCGAAACCAAAAACTGGTGTGATTACCTAAAACTTGATTGTGAATACAATAAGTGGTTGCTAATTGTTTTTCGAATGAATGAATACATTTAATACCCTGAAAGAAGGAAAAACAAGTTATATGTTGATGAGACGAGAGAGACGAGGCAGGACTACGACCTGGGAATGTGGTCCAAGAAAAAGCCCTTGACACCTGAGACCCTGGGCAACACAGCAGGTCCCTTGGGGAGGCACCATCCCCAATGGAGCTGGCTGTAACCAAGGGGAAAAGGCATGTACTCAGGAGCTGAGCTCCCGTCCCTCACTCATTTACCGTGGCTTATCTTCCACTGACACAGCACCCCAGCTGAGAGCATGATGGGAACAGAGGAGGAACTAGGGGGCCTCACTGTCTCCATTTCCACCCTTGGCTGTCCACACATTGCAGTGAGAATTCTGAGAGCGCATCCCTGGATGCAAAGGAAGTCCTTTTACAGATGTGCACTCACTCCCTAAGTCACCAGGGTACCATTTGGCAAATTGCTGCTGAGAAGCAGTGAATGGTACCCTGGTGGCCTCACAGACTGATTGTATCCCTAAAAGTGTTTAATTTATCTCTGGGGGGAATTTACACCCTGAGAAAATCTGGTTAAGTGTATAAATGAATCTTCTAACCAGCCAAGATTGAACATATAAAATCATAAAGCCAGAAGGCACTCCCTGAGAGCAACAGTTGCACCCCCGCCCTCCTGGCGCATTCTCACTGCACAGTCTCAGGCGAGTGTGACGTCTCCGATTTCAAAAGAGCATCACAAAGGAGATTCCAGAATGTCATCCCACCCTTTGACCTTCAGAATATTTTCGTTCATCTAATTAAATCCCTTTCATGGTCACTTGGGCTCATTTCAACCTTCTCTGCCCAGAGTGGGGACAGAGGACAATCCACAGAACTGTCCCAGTCAGAACTTTTTTAAGCCTGATGGTAGTTACCAAGCTTCTGTTGGGTCTAAAGCTTTTGAGGTGAAGCCTAAATTTAATGACTCTCCTTCTAGCTCCTCAAGGTAACATAAAAATGCCAAGAATCACTCCACTGGAGACTGTCAGGAGTGTCTAAGACAGGACAGACTGTTACGCTGCGGTAAACAATCGACTGCCCAGTTTTTTGTTGTGTTGTAAGTTTATTTATTTATTTTGAGAGAGACAGACAAAGCATGGGTGGGGGAGGGGGAGGGAGAGAGGGAGACAAAGAATCCCAAGCGGGCTTTGTGCCGTCAGCGTGGAGCCCGACACGGGGCTTGAACTCATGAAACCGTGAGATCGTGACCCGAGCTGAAACCAAGAGTCGGACACTTAACCGACTGAGCCAGCCATAGGGGTGCCCCTCAACTGCTTGCCCCTTAACAGCTTGGAACAACTAAGCTTTGTGTCCTACTTACCCTACTGTTCACTGCAGGTCGGAGGTGAGGACTCAGTTCATAGTCTTACTTGTATTTCAAACACTGCTTGTTACCATACCAGTGAGAGATCATATGCACAGGCTCTTAGGGCTTTCACCTTGAGGTTCCACTTGTCACTCTGCCCCACGTTGCATGGGCCAAAACAAGTCACACAGTCTCAACAGACTCAAGGGGGCAGAGAAAGGAAATCCTAACATGTTTCCAAAAGGGAACATGCTAAATACTTGGTATATCAACACTGACGATGACCAGACCATAAGGAACATGCCTAAGCGGGAATTCCTTTAAAAGAGTTTTCGTTCCATGTTTGGAAGCATGCGGGAAAAAGTTCAGTCAGGTTGTGAGTCCACGTATGCCCCAGGATGATGAATCTGTGGTTCTCAATTTGCTCGTAGGTGTATTTCTTTTTTTTTTTTTGGAACTGTGTCCATTCCAAAAATTAATATTCCCACCTCATGTAGTGGTAACACATGCAAGGACCAACAAAGGAGGCAGGAGATTTAAATCAGATGAACCAGTGAACAGTGTCATAGTGGACTGCCTGCTGAGAGTACAAAATGAGTAAGAGACTGTGCCTGGTATTGCAGAATTTAGAGTCTAAGAAGGACACCGTCGAATTAGAAAATGAATGTCTTGGGACACCTGGGTGGCTCAGTCCGTTCAGCATCCAACTCAGGTCACGATCTTAGGGTCGTGGGTTCGAGCCCCACGTTGGGCTCTGCTCTGACAGAGCAGGAGCCTGCTGGGGATTCTCTCTCTCTCTCTCTCTCTCTCTGTCTGCCCTTCCCGCCCCCTCAAAATAAATAAATAAACATTAAAAAAATAATAAACGTATTGTACCATAATGGTTAGGTACAGGGTCTTCAGAATCAAAAAAAGAAAAAAAAAAAAAAAAAGCCTGAATTTGCACCCTTGGCTCTATTTGCTCAAGTTTCCTCTTCATAGACTGTCCCTAATCATAGTAGCCTCCCTGGGAAGATTAGTTGACATAGAAATAGGTAATCCATGTAAAACATTTACAGCACATAATAAATGCAGTGCTCAAAATAAACATTTTATTGGAATAAAGATGTGGGATGTTGCAGGAAAGATGAATTAGTGGTTCAGGAAGGAAACAAGAAGGTTAAAGATCCTCTTAGCACTAAAGGTAATATATCCATAGTCTGGGGCCTGAATCATAACCAGGGCAGAGCTGGGTTCAAATGTCTGCTTTGCTGCTTGTTAGCTGTGTGGCCTTGGGGGAGGAGCTTCACCTCTCCAGGCCCAGGCTTTCTGACACCTTCCTCCTTGGCATGTTCTGGGTATTACATTCCAAGCCAGTACTCGATAAATTGTAGATGAAATAAAGGAAGGCTAAGGGCATGTACAAGGAATGGGGGTGTGAGAGGCCAGGGCTTTCGTCTTTACTCCATCTTTACCGAGGCTTCTGTTTTACAACAGAAAGCATGAGATGCTGCCTTCATTACTCCACGAAAGGCTGTTGGAAGAGAAAAGCGGATTCATTGGGCAGTGTCGAGGACAAAGGCAAGAATAGAGCTGTATGTTTGTTTTTAGTTATATGTGGTAGGCTCTTTGGTAGCAAAGGAAGGTAATTGACTTATAGTTCCCACTAAACTTAAGAGGCTTCAGTTTGTGCCAGACGAAAATTAAATAATTAGCAAGGAATGTTCAATTCCAACATTCTCGGCCAACTGCCTATTTCTCCATAAAGATGGGCCCCAGGGAATGGAGAAGGATGTAACTGCAATTAAATAGGCGCATAAACCTTGCAGAGAGCTGTCACCTGGATGCCAGAACTTGGCAGGGATCTATTCTAGATAACTCACCATCCCCCACTCACAGTGTGCTCCAAGAGAAAATGCATCAAAATGGTGGTGAGCACTCCCAGATTTGCATATTCTTAACAAATAAAAGTCAAAAGAGGTCCTTCTAAGGAGCTGTCTATAAAAGACGATAGTTAGGCAAAACATCACTGAGAGGGTATGATGTTTTCCTTTAGGTTTCAAAGTCACAGGTCCAAATACAAAAGATGGTAAGTGGAATGAATAGGTTTCAACTTACCTGAAATTCTCAGAATCCCTATAATGCCTATAAAAGGAAATACATGCCTCCTACATTTATTGAACACGTACCATGTTCTAGGTCCAGTGTCAAGTCCTGAGAATGTAATGCTGAATAAAACAAAAGACCTCCCTGTGTTTCTGTATTATTCAAGTTCGGCTACATTTATCTCCATGACTGAAATGCCAGGTACACTAAAGGACCCTGGCCACTTCTGTCTCATTGTTTTGGTTTCTTTAACATGATGCCATATAGTCTAATATGGCTGCCATAGCTCTGGCCATCAGGTCCACAGCTGAGCCAGCGATAAAGAAGTAGGGACAAGAAAGGTCATGCCTCCTACCTTAGAGGACATTTCACAAAAACCAGACACTTCCCAGATTCAAGGAAGCTAGTGATTATATAGTCTTTATTCTGGTTGACCTTGTACCCCAGCTAATAATTGAGAGTTCTGTTATTAAAGAGGAAGGCAAAAACGGATAGTGAGGGGCAGTAAACAGCTTTTGCCACACAATTAAAAAGCTAACTTGATTTATTTTCTCCAATGTCTTATTTATAACCAAATCATTGAAGTAGGGACATTCTCCTCCAAGAAGAAGGAAAAGCCAGGTACAAGTGTGTGACGGGAAAAAGTTGTCTTGATTTTCTTCCTATCTTTCAGATAGCTAACAGCTGAAAGTCTTGTATGGGAACCAGAATGGGAACATATAAATATCTCAGAGAACTTTTAAGGATGTCCCTTCAGGAGATAATTGTTCAAGTTCTTGAGGAAAAATAAATTCAGATGCTTAGCTAATTCTGTATATAAAAAGGAATTCCATAAAGATTAAAAATGTAAACATTAAAACAGAAAGTATTCTACAATTAATTTAAGATGTTACATACTTAATCTAGTGGGGAGGGCCATAAAAAGAGCACACACACACACACACACACACACACCCTGTAGCATGCACAAAGATGGCATATTAGGAAACATACTTTTAAAATACACGTGATTAAAAAGGTAATCATATCCTTAATGTAAGAAAAAGAAAAGAAAGAAAGATGAACACCCCAAATTAAAAAATGACAAAGGCAATTCACAAAACATTTATATTTAATTTACATGAATGCAAAGATAATTCAGTTAAAAACAAACAAATATAAAAGGAGAGAAAAATCACAATGAAAACAATTGGGATTATTTTGCCGGCCATCCCACCCTAGACTGCACCCTAGACTGCACTTAAGACACAGAGACCTATTTCTCTATACTTCGTGCACAATGCAAGGGATCTGCCAGAGTCATTTGGACTGTATCTGATTTTTTGCTCTAAGTGCTATGTTTAAAATCTAAACATCATCTGCAATGCAACTTCTTTTTATCCAGAACTGATGAGGAGTTGGGGAGACAGACTTTCTCACACACAGCTGGTGAGAAATATAAGTTGATAGAAGCTTTCTTGATGATAATTTGGCAATACATGAAGCTCGACAGCCCAGGAGGTGTTTGAGAACTGTAGCTTGTTCAACAAGCAAGGGGACAGATTGTTGGCAAAGTTGGGTAACAAATTAGTGAAGCAGTTCAAGAAGATACGTTTGCTCGTTGGCCATTTTTAAACATTTTGGTTATCTGTCTCAACAGAGACAGAGGACTATAAACCAGAGTTTCCCTAGTTGGTTTTGAGCATGTCGGTAGTCTCTGGTAATCTATCAAATGTTCTTTGGTCTTTTCATCGTTTCAAATCTTTAATTTTTTTAGTGTCTTTATTTACATTTTTTTTGAGACAGAGAGAGAGAGAGAGAGAGACAGACTGACAGAGCGTGCGTGGGG
The DNA here is from genome assembly GCF_018350155.1 of Leopardus geoffroyi. Lineage (NCBI taxonomy): Eukaryota > Metazoa > Chordata > Mammalia > Carnivora > Felidae > Leopardus > Leopardus geoffroyi. The sequence continues at coordinate 43,751,212 of NC_059337.1, read as the reverse complement.
GAGGAGCAGAGAGAGTGAAGGACACAGAACCCAAAGCAGGCTCCAGGCTCTGAGATGTCAGCACAGAGCCCAATGTAGGGCTTGAACCCATGAACCATGAGATCATGACCTGAGCCAAAGTCGGACGCTCAACCAACTGAGCCACCCAGGCACTCCTCATGGTTTCAAAGGAAAATATTCACAACACTTCTATTTACATATGCTTGAAATATGAGCTTAATTATGATTTTCTAGAAATGCAGTTATAATCTTAATAATCTTTTTATATTCTTAAATGCTGTTCATGGGCTACTAGAATTGTACTAGTTATTCTGTCTTGGCTAATTTCAGATAACCAGTATAGTTAATGTCGGCTAAAATATTTCGTATATCTCTTATATGTTATTTTTGTTTGAGAAATTTGCAATTATTGTTGTTACTCTACTGTTGGATTATACTCTCAATAAACCAAAATGGTCACTAAATCAGAAATCAGTGACTGACATATATGAGTGGTGATAAAATAACATAATTCAAAATAATGTCAAAAAGATGAAGAGTGAGGAATCCCAATGCATACACAAGCTGTGGGTGCTGGGACACGTGTAAGTGCAAGTGCGATAATTTTTCACAGTCAAAAAAGAAAGAAAGGCAATAGAAGGAATTATGATGAATCTGAAAATTAAGTTTTATTGAGCCAGCCAGACACTCACTCTCAATTCTAAGTGTTTGTCTGATAAGAAACTGTCAAATAGTGGTATGAAACCACCACATTAAAAAAAATCTCTCTAAACACTGTGACGACTCTAGTCAATACATTTAGATTCTCCATAATAAACACAAAATCATGTTTTCCGGCACAAAAATTGATGAACATTGTTGCTAAAGGCAAAGAAGAGATGAAACATCCTTTGCGTCCCATTCCTTACAGCATTAAAAAAATAAGCGTCACTCTTGGAAAGCTTCTAAAATGATCCCAATATAATAAACATTATACTTAGAGAGAAGGAAGAACAGCTATTGGTACGATTTCTTTATCAAATGATACAGATGGACATAGCGTAACAACAGAGTACAATGGGAAAGAGCAATCACTCCCACATTCAGGCTTGCAGTTGGAGAAAACTGACGAGAGGTAACACACAAATCAGGGCCTGCCGTGTTACGGTATATGAGGAGGGACAAGGGCTTGATGAGCTTTTGATTGCTGATCACTAAAAAAATGCACATACAGGATTTTAGTTCATGGCATTTTGTGAACTAAGATAGAAATGTAAAAGGTACATTTAATAAATACTGATGGAGGACCAGACACGGATGCAACAACAACAAAAAAACGCATTACTACATCCACACAAAGATGTTTTACCTCAACACCAATCCAGACTAATTTATTTTAAAAAGGCAATTAGGAGCGAACACTATTCCTTCTGATCTTGATTAAATCCCGAAGGAAATATTGACTTCTGTGAATACAAGCACATCAGAGCCACCAATGTCTATTATGCCCATTCCAGTTTCCCAACTTGCTATGCTAAGAAATGGGTAGCAGGTAGGGTGCCCGGGTGGCTCAGTTGGTTGGGCGTCCAACTTTGGCTCAGATCATGAGCCCACGGTTCGTGGGTTTGAGCCCTGCCTCAAGCTCTGTCCTGACACCTGGGAGCCTGGACCCCGCTTCACATTCTGTGCCTCCCTCTCTCTCTGCCCCTTCCCTGCTCATGCTCTGTCTCTCTCAAAAATGAATAAACGTTAAAAAAATTTTTAAATAAAAAAGAAGAAATGGGCAGCAGGTAAAAGAATGCTCTTCTATGCTGATATATGCTTGATGTGAAAGGAAAAGGTACAAACCCAAGGTTTTAAAAGCAAGGGGTAAAACTTAATCCAAAGTGCTCTTGAAAAAGAAGAGTGAAGTTAGAAAGCTTACTCTCACTTCAAAGCTTACAATAAAGCTACAATAATCAAGACAGCATGGTGCTGGTAAAAGGAACATATAGATCAGGGGGGAAGACTAGAAAGTCCAGAAATAGACACACACATACTATCAGCTAATGTTTTAAAAATGTTTCTGCTTGAGATCAAATTCACACAACATAAAATTCATTATTTTATTTTTATTTTATTTCTTTTTTTATTTTAGAGAGAGAGTGAGAGAGAGCACACACACGAATGGTAGAGAGGGGCAGAAGGAGGGAGAGAAAGAATCTAAAGCAGGTTCCACACTCAGTGCAGAGCCCGATGCTGGGCTCAATCCCAGGACCATGAGATCATGACCTGAGCCAAAATCAAGAGTTGGATGCTTAACCAATTAAGCCACCCAGGCACCCCAAATTCATTATTTAAAAAAAATTTTTTTTTCAACGTTTATTTATTTTTGGGACAGAGAGAGACAGAGCATGAACGGGGGAGGGGCAGAGAGAGAGGGAGACACAGAATCGGAAACAGGCTCCAGGCTCTGAGCCATCAGCCCAGAGCCTGACGCGGGGCTCGAACTCACGGACCGCGAGATGGTGACCTGGCTGAAGTCGGACGCTTAACCGACTGCACCACCCAGGCGCCCCCAAATTCATTATTTTAAAGCATACACTTTTAATCTGTGTGATTTTTTTCCAGTATATTTGCAATGTTGTGCAACTATCCCCATTACCTAATTCTAGAACATTTCCATCATTCCAAAACAAAATCTATACCCGTTAATAGTCACTACTTGCTCCCTGTTCGTTCACACCCTGGCAACCACTAATTTAGTCTCTGTCACCAAGGATTTGCCTATTGTGCATATTTCATATAAATGGAATAATACAATATGTGGACCTTAATGGATGGCTTCTTCCAGTTAGCGTAATACTCTCCAAGTTCATTCATGTTTTAGCATGTATTAGTACATTCTTTTTTTATGGCTGATAATATTCCACTATATGGACATACCACATTTGTAAATCTGTTCATACAGTGATAGATATTTGGGTTGTTTCCACTGTTTAGCTATTATGAATAATGGTGCTGTGAACATTTATTTTTATATTATCATATGTTTTCAATTTTCTTGGGTATATACCCAAGGAGAGAAATTCCTAGATCATATAAGAACTCTAAGTTTAACTTTTTGAGGAACTGCCAAACTGCTTTCCATTTTACATTTCCAGCAGCAACATATGAGAGCTCCAGTGTTTCCAAATCTTTGCTGATACCTGTTATTTTCCATTAAAAAATTGTTATGATTATAGCCATCCTAGTGGGCATGAAGTGGTGTGTCATTATAGCTTTGATATTCATTCCCCTAATGGGTAATAACATTGAGCATATTTTCAGGTACCTATTGTCTATTTGCATATCTCCTGTGAAGAGATGTATACTTAAATTCTTTGATCATTTTTAATTGGGTTGTCTTTTTGTTGTTGAGTTATAAGAATTCTTTAAACGTTTTGAATATTAGACCCTTATCAGATATATATGATTTACTAACACATCTCCCATTTTGTTGGCATCTTTTCATTTTCTGGATAGTGTCCTTTGAAATACAAATGTTTTAAATTCTGATGAAGTCCAATTTCTGTTTTTTCTTTGGTTGTCTATGTATCTTTGGTTGTCTAGTATTAAACCTAAGAAACTATTGCCTACTCCAACATCATGAAGACTTTCATCTATGTTTCCTTCTAACAGTTTTATTGTTTTAGCTCTTTAGGTCCTTGCTCTTTTGATATAATTTTTGCATATGGTGTGAGGTTGAGGTCCAAAGTCATCCTTTGTTTATAGATACCAAACTGTCTGAATACCATTTGTTGAAAAGATCTATTTGAATGATTTTGGCCCCCTTGTCAAGTATGATTTGGTCATAGATATCTGGGTTTATGTTTTGACTCTCATTTCTACTCCATTGATCTGTTTATCTATCCTTCTGCCAATAACGTACTGTCTTGTTTACTGTAGCTTTCTAGAAAATTTTGAACCCAGAAAATGTGAATCTTCCAATGAGTTCTCTAGCCTTTTTCAAGAATATTTTTATTATTTGGGGTTCCTTACATTTCTATGTGAATTTTAAAATCAGCCTGACCAAGGCTCTGGGCTGATGGCTCAGAGCCTGGAGCCTGTTTCCAATTCTGTGTCTCCCTCTCTCTCTGTCCCTCCCCCGTTCATGCTCTGTCTCTCTCTGTCCCAAAAATAAATAAACGTTGAAAAAAAATTTTTTTTAAATCAGCCTGACCATTTATGCAAAAAATATGAAGCTGGAATTTTGATAAGGATTGCTTTTAATTGCAGATCAATTTGGAGAGTATTGCCATGTTAACAATATTAAATCTTGCAATTCATTAATATAGGATATAATTCCATTTATTTGTCTTTTATTACTACTTTCAGCAATGTTTTGTAGTTTTCAGTGTACAAGTTTTGCACTTCCTTGATTAAACTTATTCCTAAGTATTTTATTCTTTTTGATGGCCTTGTAAATGGAATTGTTTTCTCGACTTCATTTTTTTGTTTACTGCAAGTTTATAGGAGGATAACTAATTTTTTATATGGATCTTGCAGACTGCAACTTTGCTGAACTTATTCATTGGTATTAATATATTTTTATGGATTATTTGTGTTTTTCTTTATGTAATGTCTTGACATTTGCAAATAAAGATCATTTTACTTCTTCTTTTCTAATATGCACATCTTTTATTTCTTTTTCTTGCCTAATTGCTTTGACAAGAACTTCAAGTATAATTTCAGATAGAAGTGTTGAGAGCTTACATCCTTCTCTTATTTAAATTAGGGGCAAAGCCTCAAGTATTTCAGCATTAAATACAATGTTAGCTGTGAGTTTTTCATAGATAGCCTTTGTCAGGTAGAGGAAGTTCCTTTCTATTCCCAGTTTGTTCAGTGTTTTTTTCTTGAAAGGGCATTGGATTGTCTCAAGTGCTTTTTCCTGCATCTACTGAAATGATCATTTTTTTTCCTTTATTCTTTTTATATGATGTATTACACTGCTTGATTTTTGTATGTTGAATCGACCTTGCATTCCTGGGATAAATCCCACGTGGTCATGGTATATAATCCTTGTAATACACTGCTGGATTCAGTTTCCTATTATTTTGTTGAAGATTTTTTCATTTACATTCACAAAGAATAATGGTCTTTAGTTTTCTTTTAATATGGTATGTCTGTCTGGGTTTGGTGTTTGGATAGTACTGGCCTCACAGAATAAGTTGGGAAGTATTCTTTCCTCTTCCTTTTTTTAGAAGAGTTTGAGAAGAATTGGTGTCAGTTCTTATTTAAATGTTTGGTTGAATTTATTTATTTTATTTTTTAAGTTTGTTTTTTATTTATTTTAAGAAAGAGATAGAGAGCAAGCAGGTGAGAGAGAAAGAAGACAGAATCCCAAGCAGGTTCCACACTGTCAGTGCAGAACCCGATGTGGGGCTTGAACTAATGAACTGCAAGATTATAACCTGAGCTGAAGTCAAGAGTCGGACACTTAGCCCAGGAGCCACCCACATGTCTCTGGTTGAATTTAAATTCACCAGTAAAATTATCTGGTCAAAGGCTTTTCTGTATTGAAATTTTTTTGATTCAGCCAATCTCTCGTACTTATTATTGGTCTAATCAAGTTTTCTTTTCTTCTGTTTTGTTTCGTTTTGTTTTTTTTGAGTTAGCTTTGGTGGTTTGTATGCTTCTAGGAATTGTTCATTTCATCTAGGTTATCTAATGTGTTGGTACATAGTTGTCTACAATAATTTTTTGAATACTTTTTATATCCGTAAGTTTAGCAGTGAGATCTTTCAGTCCTAATTTTAGTAATTTCATTCTGTCTTGTTCAGTCTAGCTAAAGGTTTGCCAATTTTGTTGATATTTTCAAAGAACCAACTTTTGGCTTTGTTGATTTTCTGAACTGTTTTTCTATTTTCTTTATCTCTATTCTTTACTATTTCATTTCTTTCTGTTCCTTTTTTTTTTTAGAGAGAGAATGAGCAGAGGAGAGGGGCAGAGGGAGGGAGGGAGGGGAGGGAAAGGGAGAGAGAGAGAGAAAGAGAGAGAGAGAGAGAGAGAGAGAGAGAATCTTAAGCAGTCTCCACACTCAGCACGGAGCCCCATGAGGAGCTTAATCCCATAACCCTGAGATCATGACCCAAGCTAAAATCAAGAGTTGGATGTTCAACTGACTGAGACACCCAGGTACCCCCTATTTCATTCCTTTTCCTTGCTGTGGGTTTAGTTTGCTCTTCTTTTTATAATTCCTTGAGGTAGGAAAGTTGGATTATTAATTTGAGATCTCATTTTGATATAGGCCTTTATAGCTATACATTTTCTTCTGAGTACTGGTTTTACTACATCTCATTAGTTTTGGTATGCTGTGTTTTTGTTTTAAATTATATCAGAGTATTTTCTAATTTTTCTTGTAGTTTTTTTCTGACCCATTGGTTATTTAGAATTGTGTTGTTTGATTTCCACGTATTTGTAAATACTCTAATTTTCCTTTTTAAATTGATTTATAATGTAATTCCATTGTGATTAGAGATTTTACTTTGTATGATTTTGACATTTTAAAATTTATTAAGACTAGTTGTGTGGCTAACATATGGTCTACTCTGGAAAACATTCCATGTGCAGTAGGGAAAAACTGTGTATACTACTATTGTTGGATGGAGTGCTCAATAGAGGTTGAAATGATTTTTTACAAAGGTACCAAAGCAACCCAATAGAGAAAGCAAAGTCTTTTCAACAAATGGTGATGGAAAAAGTAGATACCCATATGGAAAAAAAGGAATCTCTACCCCTCCATTACACAATACACAAAAATTAAATCAAGGTAGATTGTAAGCTTCATGTAAAAGCTAAAACTTTAAAACTTTTGGCAGAAAATATAAAACAATATTTTTGTGACTTGGGGGTTGGTATAATTCTCCTAGACAAGTAACATAATAATCATAAAAGGAAAAATGTATATAGACTTGATTGCAATAACAATACTTCTGTTCCTCAATAGACACTGGAAAGAAAATGACTAGACAAGACATAAACTAGGACAAAATATTCACAAATATATATCTGTGAGAAAATTGACATCCAGTAAATAGAAAGAAGTTCCACAACCCAATAATAAAGGATAATTCACTCAGTATAAAATAAGTAAAATATTTGAATATTCTATATAAGAAGATAAACAAATGGCTAGTAAGTGCATGAAAATGTGCTCACCGTCATCAGGTAAATGGAAGTTAAAGCCATAAGAAGATACCACTACATACCCACTAACGTGGCTAAAACTAGAGACCAACACCACCAATTATTGGCAAGGCTGTGAAGCAACAGAGACTCTCATGTACTGTTGATGGCCTGAGAAGGGCTTCTATCATTTGGGAAAAGAGTCTGGCAGTTTCTTATAATAAAGTAAATAGACACTGACCTTATGTCTCAGAAATTCCACTGCTGGGTATTTACCCAAGGAAAACAAAAACACATACCCACAAAAAGACTTATACAAGAATGTTCATAGAAGCTTTGTCCATAGAAGTCCCAAACTGGAAACAGCTCAGGTGTTCATGAACAGAAGAATGGCTAATTAAACTGTGGTATACCTGTACAACGTAATAGTGCACAGCCATGTAAAAGAATGGGCCGCTGATATACCCAATGGCTTGGATGAATATTTAAAACATTATGTTGAGTGAAAAAGTTCTTATAAAAAATAGTCCATAGTGTATACTCTAATATTCCACTTATATGAAGCTCTAGAACAGGTAAAATTAATATATAGTGAAAAGAAAAGTCAGACTATGATTTTCTCTGGAAGATAGGGATGAAATTGTTGGGAAGAGATATGAGGGAGCTTCTTGGGATGATGGTACTTTTCTACATATTAATAGGAGTTGGACTTAACATAGATGCTTCAAGTTGTCACAGCTCATAGAATAGTACACTTAAGATTTATGCACTCAGGGGCGCCTGGGTGACTCAGCTGGTTAAGCGTCTGACTCCCGATTTTGGCTCAGGTCATCCTCTGGAGGTTTGTGAGTTCAAGCCCTGTGGTGGGCTCTTTGCTGGCAGTGTGAGGAGCCTGCTTGGGATTCTCTGTCTCCCTCTCCCTCTGTCCCTCCCCTGCTCTCTCTCTCAAAAACAAACAAACACTTAAAAAATGATTTGGGCATTCAGTAAATATAATGAGTTTTATTTCTACAAGGAACTGTAAAATATTTTGAACTCTAGTTAATGATAAGCATGTTGCAATTGACTTTCATTTGTATCAACAAGGAGATGAATTAGTGGATGAATAGTAGTATGGATGAATGAAAAGATATATGATAAAGCAGATACAGTAAAATGTTAAATACAGAACCTAGGTAATATGTGAGTGTTCACAGTATAGTTTTTCCAACTTCTGCATGTGTTTGAAAACTTTCATGATAAAATATTAAAAATGTGCAAGAAAGTAAATAAAATAATTGTTTTTATAATTTTTATAAAGACCATTTCTGTGATTTTAGATATTTAATCATGTGTGTTTTCTTAGCAATAATTTAAGTGTTTTCAATAAGATAAAACTATTATTGCAGGGTTTTTTTTTTAATACTTTTTTATGTCAAGGACAAAAGTTAGCATGTGTTACAAAGACCAGAGGGTGGTGCAAATAACATAATCACCACGAATTTGACATTTCCCATCACTTGATTTTCTACTGTCATCAGAAGAATGAGAACCATGAGGACACGATGAAATACTCTCCAAAATCAAACGCACCAAGAGCAAAATTGGTACTCCATTTGCTGCTATGTCTCGAGTTGAAATATTCAACCTTCTGGCTTTTGAATGTGATATGCTCATTGATTTAGCATCTGACTGAATGATAAAAGTAGTCTTCAGTGGGAAATCTCTTCATAACGTCTATGTCCATATTCAATCCAGAACCATTTGTCAGAGCCACCAAAAACTTGCTGCCGTTCCTGACAACCTGTGACTGTAAATTTGGATTTTTCTAATATAGTGAAGAGAAAGGGCAAAGAGAGAAATTGACTGGTTAGAGAACATGGCCTATGGCTCAAGTTATCTGTCAGATATTAATTAACAGTCTTAGCCCAGGTTCCCTAGAAAACAGAGCCTAAGGCAAAAGATTATCTGCTAACATTTCATGGGGAAGTGCAATTCCAGGGAATTAACGGTGAGAGAAAAAGGGAATTAATTAAGAGAACAAGAGAGATCAAATACAAAGGAGTGCATGAGCGAGATGGCCAAATTCCATAACACAGCTCAGTTGTTCTTTCTTATGGAGGTATCAATGAGGCCCCATGAAACTTAGGTGTTCGAGAACAACCCTGGGTAAGGGAGAGGTAGAGTGACGGAGCAGGGAGAAAAGCTGACCAATGTATATATGTATATTCTCATTTCCCTTGCCTCTCCTCTTCCAGTGTCTGAAGTCCACCTTTCCTTTAGCCAAAGTCTCTAGGGGTCCATCAAGCCGGTGCACAGGTGTGGAGTCCTCTCCTTGTCAAATGACACCATACACAGGAGCTCGTTAATTGTGAACATGGTGGTGTAGCTGGGTTTAAATCTTGGGAGTGGAGGGAGGTGTGGGTAGAGCAGCTTTGGCCAGGAGGTAAGGCAAGCGGCCACTGTGAGTGGGAATGGGTCAATCTGGGAAATTTATAGCGAGCCTGGCACAGATAAGTTGTTGACAGATTTTAATACACACTTGACACAAAGTGAACTGACATAAAAATACCATTACTGTTTTCTTATTAAAATGTTAATATTTTACAAAATTTATGATAAATCTTCTAGAATTTAACCTAACGTTTGTTGTCTTTTAAAATTTTTATTTATTTATTTATTTTTTAAAATTTTAACATTTATTTATTTTTGAGAGAGAGAGACAGAGAGTGCAAGCAGGGGAGGGGCAGAGAGAGAGAGAGAGAGGGAGACACAGAATCTGAAACAGGCTCCAGGCTCTGAGCTGTCAGCACAGAGCCCGATGTGGGGCTTGAACCCACGAACCATGAGATCACGACCTGAGCCAAAGTTGGGATGCTTAACCGACTGAACCACCCAGGTGCCCCTAAAAAAGTTATTTTTTTCTAGTTATTTAAATTCTAGTTTGTTAACATACAGTTTTAATATTAGTTTCAGGTGTACAATATAGTGATTCGACACTTCCATACAACACCTGATGCTCATCCCCACTTTGGTTGGCTATGATGAATAGCCTTTAAGTGGTATATATATGGTGGCCAAAAATTGGAGAAACCATGCTACATACTGAAGTCCCTGATGATTCATGTGGAAGAACTCCTAAGTCACATAGTTCATTGTATTGGGAGTATCACAAGGCATTTCCCCCCATTGTTTAGCCATGTATACTCTATAAGTGTTTCAAGACAAAACGAAGCTAATAAAAATAACCCAAGTGTTAAAATAAAGCATGTAAACTTGTCATAACAGAAATACGCCACAATACTCCATAAGAGAACACCCCATGTTTCTTAATTTCACTCTGATGGGTCCACCACATTTTTATTTTCCCTGAGTACAATTCAGTACTCTTTTTTTGTCTAACAATTGAAGTCTTTCTTTAATGCTGAAAAATCTCAGTTAACATCTCTTCAGCACTGCCTTTCTGTGATTTTGTCCTTTATTTCTTGAACTGGTCACATATATTATTACAGCTTCCCTTTCTGTTATCTGTGACTCCTAAGTTCTCTTTCTTATTTTTTTTGTCTTTTCTTTATCTTTCCACTCTGCAATCTGGATAAATTCCTCACTACTCTCTTTCTAGTCATTAATTCTCTTTTCAGTTGAGTGTGGTGTTTATTCTACCTTGGGCATTCTTTCTTTCCATGGCTGTATTTTTCATTTCCAGGATTTTTAGTTGGGTCTTCTATAATCCTCTATAACTTGTTTACTGTATTTATGATCCTTGTGCTTCCATAGTCTTTTTCATAGATTTTTTTTTTCAACGTTTATTTATTTTTGGGACAGAGAGAGACAGAGCATGAACGGGGGAGGGGCAGAGAGAGAGGGAGACACAGAATCGGAAACAGGCTCCAGGCTCTGAGCCATCAGCCCAGAGGCCGACGCGGGGCTCGAACTCACGGACCGCGAGATCGTGACCTGGCTGAAGTCGGACGCTTAACCGACTGCAACACCCAGGCGCCCCATTCATAGATCTTAAACATATTTATTTGGAAATTGGTTTCAGAATTCTTTATTACATCCATCTCCTTGAAGTTAAATAATTTCTGGCTGATGAGGTATCCTTCATACCTCAACTTTCCACATTAGCTTTGACATTTTGCACGCAAGTTCATTTTTTTGTGGGAGTTTTGTGACATCTTACTCTCTGCACTCAACCTTTTATACTTGAGAGTTTTTGGTTGTCTTCATAGGGGCCCCCAATGTAGAGTCCCTAGTTCAGAAACAAGTCTCATATTTGGAACCACTTAACTCCACATTACTGTATCTTTAATTACTTGTCCATTTATCAGATCCAGGTAGGAGTTTAAACCTTTTTCAGTCTCACTTCACTGGGAGAGCCTTACTCTGGAATCTTTTTCACAAAGTGAGTCTAAATATGATCTATCACCATGGATGGGTGTGTTTGTTTCCTTTCTCCTGGAGCAAACCCTAGCTGCCTTTGCCTGCTTCTATTCTGGAAGTCCAGTAGGACCAAGGTTTCAGCTTCCATTTGCCTTTGGATATTTCTGATCTACAGAAATTTTGATCTTATTTTTCAGTGATAGGTCTTTTTTAAATTATTTCAATGGAAATATATTTTGAACCAATGTTATGCATTTGGAACAAGAATGTAGAAGTATGTATAGATTTGTGATAACACATCTCAATATATTGAGTAAAGTTCAAAACTATGATTTAAGTGGCATTACTCTGATCTGAAACATGTTAGATTAGAAATGTAACTTTTTATGCATTTTGAGTTTATTTTTGTGAATGGTGTAAGAAAGTGGTCTAGTTTCATTCTTCTCATGTTGCTGTCCAGTTCTCCCAGCACCATTTGTTAAAGAGACTGTCTTTTTTCCATTGGATATTCTTTCCTGCTGTGTCAAAGATTAGTTGGCCATACTTTTGTGGGTCCAGTTCTGGAGTTTCTATTCTATTCCATTGGTCTTTGTGTCTGTTTTTGTGCCAATATGCTGTCTTGATGATTACAGCTTTGTAGTAGAGGCTAAAGTCTGGGATTGTGATGCCTCCAGGAAACCATCAAAACCCTAGAGGAAAAAACAGGAAAAAACCTCTCTGACCTCAGCTGCAGCAATTTCTTACTTGACACATCTCCAAAGGCAAGGGAATTAAAAGCAAAAATGAACTAGTGGGACCTCATGAAGATAAAAAGCTTCTGCACTGCAAAGGAAACAATCAACAAAACTAAAAGGCAACCTATGGAATGGGAAAAGGTATTTGCAAATGACGTATCGGACAAAGGGCTAGTATCCAAAATCTATAAAGAACTCACCAAACTCCACACCTGAAAACAAATAATCCAGCGAAGAAATGGGCAGAAAACATGAATGGACACTTCTCTAAAGAAGACATCCAGATGGCCAACAGGCACATGAAAAGATGCTCAAAGTCACTCCTCATCAAGGAAATACAAATCAAAACCACACTCAGATACCACCTCACGCCAGTCAGAGTGGCCAAAATGAACAAATCAGGAGACTATAGATGCTGGCGAGGAGGTGGAGAAACGGGAACCTTCTTGCACTGTTGGTGGGAATGCAAACTGGTGCAGCTGCTCTGGAAAACAGTGTGGAGGTGCCTCAAAAAATTAAAAATAGATCTACCCTATGACTCAGCAATAGCACTGCTAGGAATTTACCCAAGGGATACAGGAGTACTGACGCACAGGGGCACTTGTACCCCAATGTTTATAGCAGCACTTTCAACAATAGCCAAATTATGGAAAGAACCTAAATGTCCATCAACTGATGAATGGATAAAGAAATTGTGGTTTATATACACAATGGAATACTATTTGCCAGTGAGAAAGAATGAAATCTGGCCTTTTGTAGCACCGTGGATAGAACTGGAGAGTGTTATGCTAAGTGAAATAAGCCATACAGACAAAAACAGATAGCATATGTTTTCACTCCTATGTGGATCCTGAGAAACTTAACAGAAGACCATGGGGGAGGGGAAGGGGAAGGGGAAAAAAAGTTAGAGAGGGAAGGAGGCAAACCATAAAAGACTCCTAAAATACTGAGAATAAACTGAAGGTTGGTGGGGGTGGGAGGGAGGGGAAAGTGGGTGATGGGCATTGAGGTGGGCACCTGTTGGGATGAGCACTGGGTGTTGGATGGAAACCAATTTGACAATAAATTTCATATTAAAAAAAAAAGAGAAATGCAACTTTTTTTTGAGGGAGAGAGGGGGTGTGAATGAATGCGGGAGAGGGGCAAAGGGAGAGAAGGAGGGAATCTTAAACAGGCAGCACGCTCAGTGTGGAGCCTGATGCAGGACTCAATCTCATGACCCTGGGATCATGACCTGAGCTGAAATCAATAATTGGACACTCACTGAGTCACCCAGACACCCCTAGAAATGCAATTTAAGTATTAAATATTAAACCTTTTAAGCACTGAAATACTTTTTGAATAAGAAATAAACTTTTAGGATGAAATCCAGGGGAGGTTATTAGGACTGTACAAAAAATTGTCTCCTATGATATTCATTGCAGAATGATTTAAAAACAAACATAAAAAAGAAACAACCTGAATAATGAGCAATAGAAAATTGTAGGAATAATACATGCACATGTAATTTTCACATAGTTATTGTAAGAGTTTACAAATTGTTCATTTAGTATGATCCCATGTGTGTATTTGTATATTTACTGAATGGAGAGACAGCAAAATATTCACAGTAGTAACCACAGAATGGTGGAAATATGAGTGATTTAAAAAGTTTCCTTTTTTGACATGTCTTTGTGTTATTTGTTTTTTGTGTATTTTTAACTAATTCTAAAGTTTCTTAAGTTCAACACTTTATTATCTGAGTTTCCAGTTTCTTATCTGCAAAATGGGAATAATAATAGTCAATTCTTCATAGTATTATTATGAGGATTAAATGAGATAATTTGTAACCATCAATTCTACATTTCTTTTGTATCTTGGAGAAGTGATTTTGTTTCTTTAAAGTTCTGTTTCCTTATCTGTAAAAGAGAAATAGTGATAAAACTACCTCCTAAGAACGTCAAAAGGATGGGATTCTGGAAAGTGATTAGTATACCCTGTGCCTAGAGTAGGTACCTAATGCATGCTAGCCAATACTACCACTGTTGCTACTGCTATTACTTTTATGTTGTTTTTGCTATTGTTTTTAGCGCCTTCAATGTTTTAACAGCACAGCCTCATTAGTCCTAAGCCTCATTTTCTCGGAGCTTTGCTCTGGTGTTGAACTGTTTATTGACATTAATAACTAAGTGTGCCTCTTCTCCTGATAGTATATTTATAACATAAGTATTTAATATCATTAATATGAAAAATTAAGAACATTAATCTTAATACCATTGATTCTTGGTGAAGGGCAGGGGGAGAGAAATTTGGCCTATGAGAATGGAAGCAACTCCGCCAGATTGTTTGCTCTTCCTCTGGACTGCTAGATGAACACTGAGATTTTGTGACTTGCACAAATATTCGAGTACTAAAACCTGACAAGTCCTTATAAAGCCACTAAATAGAAACAATAATGTATTATAACTGAATAGCAAAAGCAAATAATAGCAATGTGGTATGATACCTCATTACATTATAAACAAATTTATGTTAAATCATGCCTGGAACTTTAACTTAAAGGAAAACAGGTTGGCTAGTAGGTGTTTCATATCACTGAGAATGAATATTTAAGGCAATATCCATGATGTAACTATGAAATCAGGAAATATGGAATTACATCCTTAAGAACCTCTCATTGTTGGCTTCATTGTTGGATCAATAAAAAGATGTCACATACTTTCAAAAGTGTCATAATGAATAGTTGGGACTTCCAGGTTTGCAGAAAAATGGTATACATCCGATTATCAATCTTCTTTTCCTCCTTCATCCCCCAAACAGAAAATCACCAAAGAGAAGAAATAAAAATACACAAAAACCATCTTCTGCATTACTAGGAAAAAGAGAACTCTGCAACCTTCCAATGCGTTGTGATTAGAAAAACATCCCTTGGTGATGGTGCAGTTAAGAGAAATCAGGAAAGAAGAGGAAAATTAAGGGTTCTGAAGAAATAATAGAGAAACAAAACATGCAACTCTTGCCCTTCCTCTGCCCAACAAAAAAAAATCATCATTAAAATAACCTACTCCAAAGAACACAAAACTGACAGAGAGTGTTGTTCTCAAGCTAAGAACTCTTGTTAATGAAATGAATATGACCAATAAAAAAAGCATACTACATCTACACAAAGTTACTGTAAAAAGTAAGATGATGTGAATAAAACTCTTCTGCTGATGAAAATTCTCCATTTCAATGAACCATGAAGCTGAAGTAAACTTTAACACCTCATTCTAAATGGAATTAAATATCCTCAAACAAGATTCAGAGATATGAAAAAAAAAATCCCTCAAAACACCTTGAATACAAAAGACAAAAACTAAGAACACACATAGACAGAAAAAGAAAGAATGAAACATGAGTTACTGGAACTCAGGAAAGAAACAGAAGAAAAAGGGGTACCTGGGGGGCTTCATCAGTTGAGTAACTGACTCTTGGTTTTGGCTCAGGTATGATCTCACAGTTCATGTGATTGAGCCCCGCATCGGGCTCTGTGCTCATAGCAGATTCTCTCTCTCCCTCTCTCCGTTCCCTTTTCCTGCTCATGTGTTCTCTTTCTCTGTCTCTCTCAAAATAAATAAATAAACTTTTAAAAAAAGAAATAGAAGAAAAAAAGCAAGAGCTAATCAGAAATAAAGACTTCATAAAGGGCACTTAAGCCAGCAGATAAACAACCATGAGAATGAAAATAAGATTAAGAAAGAAGCAACACAGTTCCAGAGAGAAAATGGTTGAAATAGAAGTCAGGCAAAGGAGATTGAGCGTAAGTGTAACTAGTGTCCCTGAGGAAGAAACTGGAAACAACAGAGAGTATGTAATATTTAATACTAAAACCCAAGAAAACTTTCCATAAATAAAAGCAGACCTGAATCAGTGTTCACTGAGTACTGTGGAAAATGACTTGGACATCTGAGAAAGACCCTGCTGAAACCATTTGACTTTAAAGATAAAACTCTTTAAGGCCTTCAGGTAAGAAGATAAAATAAATTACCAAAGGCAAAAGGATCAGAATGCTATATGTTTCATAACACTATGTACAAAGCAAGGAAACAGTGAACCAGCATTTTCAGTAAGCTTGAGGAAGAAAGTATAAACCAAGGCTTTTGAATCCAGCTATACTGTCCTTCCACTATTGAGGCCATATGAAAACAGTTTTCAATGTGCCAGATCTCAGAATACTGAAGGTCAAAGAGTGTGATGTAAACATTCTGTGTTCTAACAGAGCAGAAAGAATGCAAAATTAAAGAGCATGAAAAACAGAGAAGAGAGGAAAAAGAGAGAACTTTGAATAGGATCACTGGTTGTTGTGTAGGTGAGAGATGTTACACGATACCACTGCAACCAGGGAAGACAATAAGTAAGGACATGAGAAAAAGTATTCATACAAATAAAAGTAGCCATTAGGATAAAAATGTCATCCTTCTGAAATACTAGAATAAAATTTTTGAAAAAACAAGGAAGATACCTCAAATAGATAAACGCAGTAAACATAACATGATACACCCAATAACTGCTAATAAGATGATATGATAGCACTGAGACCAAAAATTACATTTGTATAAATAACTATGAGTAGACTTTTCTTGCTTTTTAAGAGAAAAAGGTTTTCAAATTTTCACGTGAAGTAAAATGCAGATCTCTGCTGTTTTAAAAGGGCTTCTTATGGTACCTGGTTCTTAATAATAAATTCTAAATTCTAAATTCTTGAATTCGTAAATTCAAATACAGTTACTATGAGTCTCCAATCTCTTATTTTCAATTCCACGTCTGAAAAGCTCTGAAAAGTTTTCCTGTAACTCATCTGGCAGCAATAACTGACCTGAGCTGAACTCATTAGATAGCAAAACCTGACCTAAACTGATGAAAAGATATTTACAGCCTTTATTTCCCCTACTTAGAGTGTATATTCATACATCTCACTATTGAAATATCAATGGGATAGATTATGGGGTGTTGTTTTCAGACACTGAAACATGATACACAGTATACTCACCATACAGCCTTTCCAAAATCTAAATGATTCTAAATTCCAAAATGTAATTGCTAAGGGTTCTTGTGGAATACTTCTTTTTCTACTACTACTTTACTACTAGTTCTATTAAATAATCCCCCAAATAAGGCCAGCCAGGGAGAAGGAGAATAATATATTTCAGCATTTAAAAATGTTTATTTTTGAGAGAGAGAGCAAGCAGGGAAAGGGCAGAGACAGAGAGGGACGAGGATCCGAAGCAGGCAGAGAGAGAGGGGGACAGAGGATCTGAAGGAGGCTCTGTGCTGACAGCAGCAAGCCTGATGTGGGACTTGAACTCAGGAACTGAGATTTCATGACCTGAGCCAAAGTCTAATGCTTAACCAAATGAGCCACTGAGGTGCCCTATTTCAGAATTTTTTAATTGCAAGGACTTAGAAACAACCAACAAAAATTTTCAAAAGGAAAATGATTAAATAAAATAGTATCTAGCAATTGATAGACATTTTTGTAGTCATTTGTGGTGATTCTGTAACAACATGAAAAAATTACTTATACCACAACGTTAAGCAGAAAAAAAAATAGAATATAAGAATTCTAACTAGGTTAGGAGCGCCTGGGTGGTGCATGTAACTCTTGGTTTCTGCTCAGGTCATGATCTCACAGTTCATGAGTTTGAGCCCCATATCGGGCTCTGCGCTGACAGCCTAGTGCAGAGCCTGCTTGGGATTCTCTCTCCCTCCTTTTTCTTCCCCTCACCCATTCGTGCTTGCGCTCTCTCTCTCTCTCTCTCAAAAGAAATAGAGCTTAAAGAAAAAAAGAAGTCTAACTAGGTTAGAATTTAAAATGTACTATTATTTTTAGTAATGCAAATGATATGGACTAAGGTGGCATAACAAAAAATAAAAAGAAGTGACTTGTGGAAAAAATGGTAAGATTTTAGGTAATTATTTTCCAAACTCAAACAGGAAAATCTACATGTTATAAAACTGTTTAGGAATTACTCAGCTTGATAGTGATAGGCTTTGTAAGCTCTATAGTCTCTGTGGTAACTACTCAACTCTACCATTGTTTTACAAAAATCAAGAAGAGTAAGGCAGCACTTAAGAATTTAACAGTCTGAGGGGCATCTGGGTGGCTCAGTCAGCTGAGTGTAGGACTTCGGGTCAGGTCAGGATCTCAGTGTGTGAGTTGGAGGCCCACATCGGGCTCTGCGGTGACCGTGTGGAGCCTGCTTGAGATCCTCTGTCTTCCTCTCTCTCTGCCCCTCTCTGCTCTCTTGGTCTCACTTTCTCTCTCAAAAATAAATTAAAAAAAAAAAAAAAAAGAATTTACCAGCCTGAGGACCCTGTACATTTTATTGAGATTTACAATCACAAACAGAAGGGCCAGTTCTCTGTAAAAGTCATAAAAGAAGCAATTAGTCTGTCAGAACCTCTCAGTCTTCCTGGTCAGTCCAGTCCTGCCCCTTGGACTAACATAATCACTGTGGTCACCGTTCGCCAGAAACAGGCCTGCCCTCACATTTGCTGGGGTTAAGGCAACAATGTAAGTGGAGGCCCATATATAACAAGTCTAAATACAGATACTCCTCTGTATCCAGATTACCTCCTGATAAACCCGATAAAGTCGAAATACTGTAAGTTAAAAATCCATTTAATACTCCTACCTCACCCAACAACATGGCTCAGCCTAGCCTGCCTTAAACATGCTTGGAAAACCTAGGTCAGCCTATAGTTGGGCAAAATCCTCTAAAGCAAAGCCTGTTTTTTTTTTAAAAAAAAGTATGGAATGTCTCCTGTAATTTACTGAATACTCTCCTGAAAGTGAAAAACAGAGTGGTTGTCTGGGTACAGAATGGTTTTGAGTGTCTCCATTCTTTACCCCCGTGATGGCATGGTAGACCAGGAGCTGTGGCCACCCACCCAGTGTCACCAAGACCCTACGCCGATCACCAGCCTGGGACAAGAGCCAAAGTCAAAATATGAAGTATGGTCTGTACTGAATATGTATCACTTTCACACCGTAGTAAAGTCAAAAAACTGTAAGCTGAACCATTGTTAAAGTTGGGGACCATCTGTATTTAAAGGGATCAATTATTTAACCAACAGTTAAATCAAGTATAGTTTGACAAATAATGATGGGACTTAAAAATATGTGAAAATTTATAGTCTCATAGACCTAAAAATAAGAAATTTATTGAAGACAAGTAATTTAATGATCGTACGTGTCTGGGTGATCTGTTGATAGGCTTTCAGCGCTTGGGAGAGCAATAAAATACTGACACGCACATTTCATAAATTATTACGCATCAATTTCATAAAATTTATTTTTCTGGCCTTTACACAAAATCGTTTAATTATGTGTTATCATCAATATTTTGATTTAAATTGTGTCCTGTGACAGTAATGCTGTAAAGGATGACAAAAATAAAATTATATTCAAGCATACAAAATGAAACTGACGTAAAAAAAAAAATGGCCAAACTGGCATCCAGACAAATTCTTCCCTAAAGCGGACCTCGAGAGTGACGCAGCCCGCGACTGTGGACATCGAGACATGTACAGACTGGGTAATGTGCTGATGATGCCTGCTCCCCACGGGCTGGCTGAGGCTCTCCAGAGCCCAGTGGTGTGGGCTGTAGACTTCCCTACTTAGTTTACATCAGCTGTCTTTGAAGTGTTTCTCACCAGCCCAAGAAAAGCAGGAAATCAGTTTAGCAGAGGGAAATAAACAGATGGACAGAGTCATTTATTTTGAGGGGAACTCTGTGCTATTTGAATTAAAGTAATGAGCACTTTAAGATGCAGTGAAGCTGTTTTTACATTTCATTTGAGTAATTCAAGATGTAAACAGAGCCCCATGGCAGATGAGCAGTACCAAACTTCTTGGGCTTCTGAATATTCTAATAAAGGATTGTGGAAGGGAACATCTTCCCTCTTACAGAAAAATTAATAATAATAGTAATAACGATGATGATGCTATCAACAATAGCATTTTCCTTTTGAGCATTACTAAGGCCCCATGTAAGGCACTTTTACATACGTTGTCTTCAATTCTCACCAGACCTTTGCAAGTCCCTACTTACAGATAATGAAACAGAGTCCCAGAAACTGAGAAATGTATTAGAGTAACAGCGCTTGCAAGTGAAGTGATGCAGCTGGGATCTGAACCTACTTCCTTATGATTCTAAAACTCTTACTCTTTCTGCCACACCCTGGACTGAGAAAGTTCTGCTGTCACTCATTCCTCCACTCTGGCAGGTTTGCTTTGTTTTTTATTTGAATTTAACTGCTTTGCTACTAATGCTCTGTAGCTAAAGGGCCAGGCGGAGCATGAGCCTGTATTCTGGCTCAGGCTCTGATACTCCCAGTTTGGGATAATCAGCAGACGACCTAATGTTTCTGGGTTTCACTTTCCCATATTTAAAAGGGGGTAATGCCATCCTACCCACCCAGGGTAGTGAATAGAAAAGCATTTTTGTTTTTTCGTAGACTTGCCGCTAGGGCAAAAGTATACCAATTACGTGACAAGCTAATCACATGGTACTAAACATAGTAACATAGCATAGTAAAAGTATAGAACAGACTAGGGTAGTTTAGCATTGAATAGACTATGACAGTACAGTATAAAGTATAGTAAGGGAACTTCTGTGCAGTGTTCTCTGCTTGCTAACATTAAACTGCTGGGGAATACGTTATTTTAAAATGCACATTAGTTTTTTTCCATAATTTTAATTTTATTTTTTCTTCACTTTCTTTTTTTATTATTTATTTATGTATTTATTTATTTTTAATCTTATTTTTAATTTTTTAAAATTTACACCCAAATTAGTTAGCATATAGTGTAACAATGATTTCAGGAGTAGATTCCTTAGTGCCCCTTACCCATTTAGTCCATCCCCCCTCCCACAACCCCTCCAGTATTGTTCTCCTCAGTTTGTTCTCCGTATTTATGAGTCTCTTCTGTTTTGTCCCCCTCCCTGTTTTTATATTATTTGTGTTTCCCTTCCCTTATGTTCATCTGTTTTGTCCCTTAAAGTCCTCAAATGAGTGAAGTCAGATGACTTTTGTCTTTCTCTGACTGACTAATTTCACTTAGCATAAGACCCTCCAGTTCCATCCATGTAGTTGCAAATGGCAAGATTTCATTCTTTTTGATTGCTGAGTAATACTCCATTGTGTGTGTGTGTGTGTGTGTGTGTGTGTGTGTGTATATACATATATATATATATATATATATATATATATATATATATATATATATCTCACATCTTTATCCATTCATCCATCGATGGACATCTGGGCTCTTTCCATACTTTGGCTACTGTTGATAGTGCTGCTATAAACATGGGGGTGCATGTGTCCCTTCGAAACAGCACACCTGTATCCCATGGATAAATGCCTAGTAGTGCAATTCCTGGGTCATAGGGTAGTTCTATTTTTAGTTTTGTGAGGAACCTCCATACTGTTTTCCAGAATGGCTGCACCAGCTTGCATTCCCACCAACAATGCAAAAGAGATTCTCTTTCTCCGCATCCTCACCAACATCTGTTGTTGCCTGAGTTAATGTTAGCCATTCTGACAGGTGTGAGGTGGTATCTCATTGTGCTTTTGATTTGTATTTCCCTGATGATGAGTGATGTGGAGCATTTTTTCATGTGTTGGTTGACATCTGGATGTCTTCTTTGGAGGAGTGTCTCTTCATGTCTTTTGCCCATTTCTTCACTGGATTCTTTGCTTTTTGGGTGTTGAGTTTGATAAGTTCTTTATAGATTTTGGATACTAACCCTTTATCTGATATGTCATTTGCAAATATCTTCTCCCATTTTGTCGGTTGCCTTTTAGTTTTGCTGATTGTTTCCTTTGCTGTGCAGAAGCCTTTTATTTTAATGAGGTCCCAGTAGTTCATTTTTGCTTTTGTTTCCCTTGCCTCTGGAGATGTGTTGAATAAGAAGTTGCTGTGGGCAAGATCAAAGAGATTTTTGCCTGCTTTCACCTTGAGGATTCTGATGGCTTCCTGCCTAACATTTAGGTCTTTCATCCATTTTGAGTTTATTTTTGTGTATGGTAAGAAAGTGGTCCAGGTTCATTCTTCTGCATGTTGCTATCCAGCTTTATAGCACCACTTGCTGAAGAGACTGTCTTTATTCCATTGGATATTCTTTCCTGCTTTGTCAAAGATTAGTTGGCCATACATTTGGGGTCCACTTCTGGGTTGTGTATTCTGTTCCATTGATCTGAGTGTCTGTTCTTGTGCCAGTACCATATTGTCTTGATAATTACAGCTTTGTAGTATAGCTTGAAGTCTGGGATTGTGATGCCTCCTGCTTTGGTTTTCTTTTTCAAGATGGCTTTGTCTATTCGGGGTCTTTTCTGGTTCCATACAAATTTTAGGATTATTTGTTCTAGCTCTGCGAAGAATGCTGGTGTTACTTTGATAGGGATTACACTGAATATGTAGATTGCTTTGGGTAGTATTGACATTTCAACAATATTTGTTCTTCGTATAATTTTAATCAAAAAAAATTTAATGTTTATTCATTTTTGAGAAAGACAGAACGTGAGGAGAGGGGCAGAGAGAGAGGGAGACATAGAATCCGAAGTAGGCTCCAGGCTCTGAGCTGTAAGCACAGAGCTGGTCGCAGAGCTCGAACCACGAACCACAAGATCATGACCTGAGCAGAAGTTGGCCGCTCAGCCAACTGAGCCACCCAGGCGCCCCCATAATTCTAATTTTTTAAATGTTTATTTATTTTCGAGAGAGAGGGAGAGAGTGAGCGGTAGAGTGTCAGAGAGTATAGGGGACAGAGGATCCAAAGTGGGCTGTATGCTGACAGCAGAGAGCCCCAATGTGGGAACCGTGAGATCATGATTGGAGCCGAAGTCAGTCACTTAACTGACTGAGCCACCCAGGAACCCATAAAATGCATATTTAACAAGTAGATTGCAGATTCATGTATTCAGATAACAATAATTGATTTTCAATCAATCTATAAAATTTACTGAGTACTTGCTATGCATTAGACTCTATAGTAAGATAAGTAACATAAGAGGAGGAGAGATGTAAGAATGTCTTACTTATATTTAGAACTGGAAAACAATTCTAAAGATCTGTGGGCCTTTGGTAACTGTGTCCTCAGGCTGCTCTCACAGCATCTTGCACACCAGTTACTGTCCCTGCTCCATAGACCTAAGAGTTCAATCCTTGAAATCTTGACTGGTGTCAGGAAGCAAATTGGGAATATTGTACAGGAGGTAACTTCATGAGGGATGGGATGCTAACTGCCTTACTCAACTTGTGTGTCCCTGATACTCAGCACTGTACTGGGGTACAGTAGGCACTCAGCAAATGATTACCAGTTATGATTATGATTATAAATACATAATAATAAAATGTTCTGTATCCATCAGAATAGATTACAGAAGTACATTCATTGACATGGAAATAAATGTGCTATTATTAATTAAAAAGTGATTAAATAGGGGGCACCTGGGTGGCTCCGTCGGTTAAGTGTCTGACTTCAGCTCAGGCCACAATATCATGGTTTGTGAGTTCTAGCCCCGCATCAAGCTCTGTGCTGACAGCTTGGAACCTGGAGTCTGCTTTGGATTCTCCGTCTCCTTCTCTCTCTGCCCCTCCCCCTCTTGTGCTCTGTCTCTCTCTATCAAAAATAAATAAATGTAAAAAAAAATTTTAAACAGTGATTAAATAGTAAATAAAATACTATCTTCTTTTTGTAGGAGAAATATATTTAAATAAAGAGAAACATACATACACACATATAACCAAAGATAAATATATAGGAAGATAGACAAAATATTGATAGTAATTGCCACTGGGGGGTGAGATTTAAAAATTTTAGATGTCCTTAAATTTTATTTCATTATCTTTATCTTCTTAATTTAGATAGTAACTATGTGTAGCTTCTAATAAAAGTGTATGCTATTAGATGAAAAAAAAAAAACCCTTTGTTTCCTTATCAATGTCACACGTTTCAACAGCCCCACATGCCTGGCAATGGGGGAGTCTACATCTCCATAGGCTGGTGGACATTGTTACCGATGTCCCTGAAACTCAGTAATAAGGCGGAAGAGGGAGACTTTGCTCAGCAGGGAGCAGACAGTACTCAGGCTTTGAGCTTGCTGGCTGGATTTTCATATCCGTATGGGATTGAGTGCTGAGCATTCTTAGTTTTAGGTTCTTCCTCAGGGGAGGACTCTCACAAATAATACCTGGGTTTTAAGACTCAAATTAGTTTGGTTCTCCAGTTACCAGTGTCTCCATGAGAGAAATCAGGGAGAAAAGTGGTGGATAAGAGGACAGATTAAGTTGAAGGCTAACTGTTTATGTGGATGTTGGCATGCTTTTCACATCTCCAAACCTGAATTTTCACTGGTATAATAAGGGTATTGGAGCATGGAGCATGTGACACCAAGTTTTTTTCCTGGAATAAATGTTTTTGGGATTCTCTTTCCACTGTGATATCCTCTTGGGGATCTGACTTCTTAAAAGAAAACAAAACAAAAAAGCAGAACTGATTGTTTTAGAAGATGACTATTTTCACCCAAAGTCGCTGCCTCTCTGGGATCAGAAAGCATTCTTACCTTGTGGACAGGCATCCAGCACTTCCATCCTGGGTTCAGCCAGGGTCTGGAGTTCTCACGAGAACATTCTTGACATGAAAAGGTGCTCAACATAAATTGTTATGAGGAAAAAATAAGATACGAAGCAAATGTTAACAGAGGTGGGCTGATAGAGACGTCCAGAGCAAGGGGATGCTGGAAGTTAATTTCCTCTGACCTGAAGGCCTCTATTTGGTAACAGCAGCTGTGCACAGGCTGCTCATGTAGACCTCATGGGTGATGGGGTAAAATGGATATTGTACAATTTCCCAGAAGACTTTTTGTGAATAGTGAAAAAGTGAACACATATAAAGCATTCAACACAGGGGCTGATAACCAAAGAGTACCAATAATGGTGGCTAAGACCATCATGCCTTGCAAATGTGATCTACACTCTTCTTTCTTCCCTCTGACCACAATGAACATTTCATTCCTGCCACCTGGGCCAATGCTCAGACTTCCAACCTTCCCCTTATCATTTTCCTACATGGAATGCCTTTCTCTTCTGAATGCACAACATTACACTTGGAGGCCAATGGGATCCAAATGGTTAACCCAGAGCGGAAAGTACATCATGTCAATATTTAGAGTGGCACTATTTGATCGGCGGTGGTTTTTCCCTCCTCAGAGTAATTACTCTGTGTTTGGATTCCCGGTTTTCATAAAAGAAACTTGGCTTGCTAGCTATTATATATACCAAATGAACCTAAGCTTGTGTAAATGTTGAATAATGAATTAAAATGAAATTTCTGCTTGCGACAGGCTTTCCATGACTTCGTGTAGTTTTGGAGGCATCGGTCCACCATGTCAGCTTCCGTGAAGGAGAACGCCAGGATGGCCACAGAGCAACAACCTCATCATAGCCCCATCTGGCTGGAAGATGGAGACAGCCCTAGAGATAAGCAGAGGGTAGTCCTGTCTGAGCTCCTCCTTTCTGCCGACATGGGCCGTCCAAATTGTGGCACTTGGGTAGTAGCAGTTCTCATAGTTCTTGGAGTTGCTCGCAGATCCATGAGGCATAGCCGCGGAATGTTGATAGCACAGATTGGAAATGGTCACGTCTCTCAGGACACACTCAAGGGTTTCTAGTATTTAGCAAAGAAGATTTCAGACAAGCATGTGGAAGGGAGGGCTGGCGTAGCCACTTCAGCCAATATATCAGAAGGCGCTTAAAGTCCCCGTATCCTTTGGTTTGGTTTGTTTCTATAAGGCGAGGCCACTCTCCACTACAGATCACTAAAGGGGCAAAAAATAAGTGTCACACAATAATTATCCAAATGAGTGTGATTTTAGTTCCCTGGCAAATTAAGAGGAGGGTGGGAGGCAATAAGCAGAGGGGTCTTCAGAAGAAATGTTAAGTGGAGACGTGGGGACAATTTATCTGGGGCATGGTAAAGTGTGTCCTTAGTCTAGCTGGAATTAAGAGAGAACTTAGTTCAGGGACACCTGAGTGGCTCAGTTGGTTAAGTGTCTGACTTTGGCTCAGGTCATGATCTTATGGTCTGTGGGTTCGAGCCCCGCATCGGGCTCTGTGCTGACAGCTCAGAGCCTGGAGCCTGCTTCAGATTCTGTGTCTCCTTCTCTCTCTGCCTCTCCCCAACTCATGATCTGTCTCTCAAAAATAAATAAAACTTGAAAAAAGTTTAAAATAAAAAGAGAGAACTTGGTTCTAATATGTGGACAGATATTCCTGGATTGGATTAATCAAGATTTTTTTCTTGAATGAAGATTTTTGCTAAAAAGAAGATTAATGTGTTTCTCTTTGACCACAGCCCTGCCCTGACCCTAAAGCCCTCTAACCTCTGCCAAAGCCATTTTTCTACCCTGAACCAAAGCAGCTGAATCAGGAACTGAGTTCATTCAGCTTACTTACATTTGGCAAACCTTTATTGCACATCTTGTATTCTGCCAGAAACTGGGGAGACACAGGTGAAGACGTATTTATGCTTAAGGAGCTCACAGGAAGACAAACACATAATGAACACTGAGCTCATCTCTGCTCACTAAGTGAAAAATTAGAAGAATTCCCAAGTTACCATGGTGGTGTGGATAATGGCCTGTAAAGCAGTGCCTGCTCTGGGATTTGTGTGTAAAAGAGGTTGAGGAGTAGCAATCTAATTGTAGGGGCTGGAGTGAGGTGGGAGGGGAAGGTGGTAGGAAGCAATGACAGATTTAGCAAATAAAAGTAAAGGATACCAAGGTAAATTTGAATTTCAGATAAAGAACAAATATTCTTTTAGCATAAGGATGTTCTATGCAAAATACTAAAAATTTCTGGCCATTTATCTGAAAGTCAAATGCACCTGGAAATCTTGGGTTTGATCTGGTAATCCTAGTGGTAGAAGACTTATCTTGAAGCTGCAATTGCTTAGAATGTTCCCGAAGACTGAGACAATGTCAAGTTGGTTAGAAAGCCCTCCTACAAGGAGGCCCAAACCAGAGGAAGGGACTTGAGGACTGAAAATTAGTAATTAAGTCCTAGTTATTCAAAGCGGGATCTACAGACCAGTAACATGGCATCATGTGGGAACTTGCTGGAAATTCAGAATGTAGGGCACTATCCAGACCTACAGAACCAGAATCTGCATTTTAAAAAGATTCCCAGTGATTTATATGCACATTAACATCTGAGAAGCCCCCCACCTAGGTGGAAAAGAGCAGAGAGTAAATAAAAAGAAATGGCATGTGCAAATGCACAGATACCCAAAATAGCATGGTGGGCTCCTTATGAAAAATCAATCACTTGTTTGATCCTCTATTACACACAGCATTAACACTATGGTACTTTATATTTCTGCATATATTTTTCTGCTCCTCCCTGTTAGAGGAAGCACGAGGGCCCCTATCACTCTCATTTAGCAGGCGTTATACCCTGGTGAATGGTTAAAAATCTCTAGACATAAAAGTTACAACACACTATCTTATTTTCACTCATGTTCAAAAAGCACACAAAAAGCTAGGACTCAGTGTGCAGTGTTTTACATCCCTTATTTGCATAATTATAGTGCACATTTGGTGGTATTTCTGCATTTTACAAATGAGGAAATGAATACATTAAGAGGTTGAGGACTTGTAAGTTTCAAAGGCAGGATTTTAGCCCAGGAATGTCTGACTTCCCAGACCTCTGTTTGTTGCCTACTGCTTTCAAGCAACGAGTGATTATAAACAAAGTGAAAACATTGGTAATTTTTGAAAACTGTTGGAAAGTTCCAGTTAAGCACACTTGGCCTTGAATATCTAGATATTTCAGGTAGTAGGTACTTTGGGTTTGGTTTGGTGTGGTGTTTTGGGAGGTGGCAGCATTAACTTGCTAATTGCAATTCCCTGTCCTTGTCCTTGGGTGTATCTACAAGGATGGGCCTCATTACTGGCCTAATATTTCCCTTCTTTTCACTTGTCCTGATTTCACCCCTTTCAAGGCCCATCTAAGTCTCTTTCTCCTTGTTCCCTCTCAAAATGTTTTCCTACACAACCATAGCTCACAGAGATGCCCCAGACCCAGCTCCTTCCTCCAATCCATTGCTCCCATTGATTGTGTCTGCAGTTCTCAACATGAAAGAAAAAAGAAAGAAAAAGAAATATTATGTATAAGCCCAATTTGTAAAAGCAAGTGGATCTCTGGGAAGTCCCCCACACTCTGCACTCCTCTCGGCTCCCAAAGAACCCCTGGGACACACAGGGCACAGAGTTTGGGAGAAAACTGGTCTGTGCTGCTTGTATCGTCATCTCAATTTGTTGCCCTTCCCACCCGTGTCTATCATTCCCATTAAATGAAAGTCCTTTGAAGGTGGAGAATGTTATTTATTATGGGTACCACATCATTCAACCCCCAAAACAGGGCTTGCATACTTCTGGGCAAAAGAGGCTGGATGACTTTTTAATGTTTATTTTTAGAGAGAGAGGGAGAGAGAGAGAGAGAGAGAGAGAGTGAGACTGTCCCAAGCAGGTTCCTCCTTGTCAGTGAAGAATGCAACATGGGGCTTGATGGTTCATGAACCATGAGATCATGATCTAAGCAGAAATCAAGAGTCAGATGCTTAACCAACTGAGCCACCCAGATGCCCCAGAAGGGCAGAATATTTAAAGGTCACCATGAAAAACCTAAATTATGGTCATTTTCTACTTTTCTGTATCTTCCCATGATTTATAGTATAGTCCTTTCCATGTAAAATGTTTACTCAGTTCCCTATGTGCTGATAAACTGACTGCTCTGTGGAGTTTAGTGGATCAGTTGAATCCTGTTGGCTGAAATATATTTACTTAAATTGTATAAATTGACTGTACTCTTTATAATAGCATGTTGTCACTGAACAATGTGTTTAAAATTTAGAAATAGCAGGAATAAGAACAATCTACATGCAGACGGCAAAATAGCCACCATTCAATTTATAGGTTGTGGTACTTCTACAGAAATAAATATGTAGCTAGAGATAATGAATTATACACATTTAAATTGTGAGGAGAGTTTTTTTTTTGATATTTTCCTTCATTTAAAGGTTTCTCCCCATATCTTAATGATACATAATTAAATCCAATAAGATGGGCAATCACTGTAACAAAAGCACTGCTGAAAATATTGGACGACATAGGAATTGGTGTCTTAGTTATAAATGGAAGGTTCTGTCACATACAAATTGGGGCTTCTCTAAAGTTAGGTGGGACAACTAGAATTCTTATTCAGCCATTCATCTATTCACCAAATATGTATGTATGTATGTATGTATGTATGTATGTATGTATTTAATTTACTTAAGTAATCTCTGCACTCAGTGTGGGGCTCAAACTTCCAGCCCCAAGATCAAAAGTTGCATGCTCCAACAACTGAGCCAGGCAGGTGTCCCTCACC
Source organism: Leopardus geoffroyi (assembly GCF_018350155.1). NCBI lineage: Eukaryota > Metazoa > Chordata > Mammalia > Carnivora > Felidae > Leopardus > Leopardus geoffroyi. Next base: position 43,721,536 of record NC_059337.1, on the reverse strand, counting down.
AAATATTTATTGATCAACTTTTGAATGCTACATACCTTGCTAAACACAGATGCTTATGCTGTAATACAATATATGCATTCCTAAAAACATTCATATCCTGTAAACTCACACGCTAGAAAGATAAAAGGACTTGGAGGTAAAATTAGATTGGATCAGACCATTCAAAACCTAGAAAGTTTTGGAACCAGAGCGCTTGCAAGATAGCATGAAGACAAAGTCAAGAGGAAGAATGAGGCGTATTCATTGAGCTTTCCTCCCATACGGGCCTTGAGAACAGGATTTTGGTGCAAGTCGTCGATTGGGAGGTGATCCCAGGAAGAACAGCGAGGGAGCATGATAATGAGACAAGGGAGGAAGGAAAGTTGCTTCACCTTACTAAGTGGCATCAGTGAGCAGAACCACCCTGAGTACCTGGGACGTAGCCCCCAAGTGGGACCCTGTCAAGTTGTAAATCATTCCTGGGCCACTAATTCCTTGGCACTTCTTGTGTTATATGCAAACCAAGCAATCTTTCTTGGAAGACAGAGAATACCCTCAGTCAGAGAGATGCAGAAAGTGACAGGCAGGTGCTGGAATCTTCTGCAAGTGACCCCAATAGAAGTAGATGGACTGAAATGATTCAGGCAGGAAGGCTAAAGGTCTGTGAGTGGGTAAATGGGGATCACAGACACTGAGGCATGGGCCCTGGCTTCAGCACCGTATTCTTTCGTGACTTGTTAGAGTTGCTGGGTTAGTCTACATTGGCTGCTGTTTGGTGACACAAAAAAAGATAAGTGTTAGAGCATACTGTCTACAAACCAGTGAGACTTCCACATTATGCAGACATCATATCCCTACCTATGATATGTGTATAAGTTAATTTGTCATCACAGAAGCCATGTCTTCTAGAAGACATTGTACTGGGGACACCACCTTTGAATAAAATACTGAACAGTCCCTGACTGTACAAAACTTCCAGTCTAGTGAGAGAAATAGTTCACAGTTCAGTGATGTGAGTGCTATGGCAGAAGATGCATTCCCCCCAAGGTAATCCCCTATCCACTCGTGTGGGATCAGGGAAGAGACATCTAAGCCATGGCCTGAAGGACGAGCAACTGAAAGACAGGAAAGAGAGAGGAAGAAAGGTTAGAGAAATGAATGTGTGAGGATACAGGGTAAACTTCCAATATCTGTGAAGCCATTGCCTCCCACTCCTATACGTGTCACTGAAGAGCCCCGAACTTCAAGGGTTAGGCTTAAGGAAACGGGGAGCATTAAGACTCCAGAAATTTAGGTCCCCAGAGAATAACCTTAAGCCCTAAGGAAGGTGCTCAGACGGATCCTCGTATTGTGCCGAGCCTGCCTGGCTGCCAGTGTTGGATAAATAATAAATACCAGTCCCTTCTGTTCCTGGGATCAGCGTCCTGCCTTGACCTTGCTTATCAGATCAGGTAGGAAACCCAGGTCCTTCTTACCACATGTGGTCATTACATTTCCCATGGCATTTTCACAAGAGGCCCGGGCTGCTTCCCTGGCTGCTGTCCAGGTAGGTAATTATCTTGCCTCCTGTTCTAACTCCCTTGTGGTTTCAGTTGTAGGAGACAGCCTCCTTCACTCCCACATGATTGGCTGCTGTTGCTGAAAGGTTTCATTCTGGAAATCTGTTACCTTCTGCCCTGGAGCTTGGCTAGCATTCAGGGCTGGGAGAGGATGTTTGAGGACAACTTGGCCAGGTCTATACGTACTAAGAGAAGTGAAGAGTTGGGACTCATTTCCCGAGAAAACGAGCACCAAACGTAATTTTTTAGCATACGACTTCATTGTTTAAAAATATTGGATCAAAAAAATTTACACTGTTCACAGCAAAGAGAAAGTCCCCAGTTCAAAATTACTGACATAAATTTGTAGTCTTTAGCCTTACCACAAGAGCATGCTGTTTGGGCGAACCGGGCAATAATTATGATGTTCAAATTGTTAAAGAGGGCACGTGTGAACAGGATATCTGAGTCAAGAGGTACTAGAAAGTCTATCTATCTGTGTACCATCTATTACCTATCACTATTGCATCCATAGCCTTTTACCTCCTTATAACTATACAAGGAGGTATAAAGCCACCAGGATGCAACCTCTGTGTGGTGGGGTTCCTGGCAGGTCAGCCAGTCAACCAAAGTTTTCCGAGGACCCACAGCGGCGTGGCCAGATGACTTGGGAGATATGAGGACCTAGAATGATAATACCTTCCCCTGGCTTTCTGCACAGTTCTGAGCAGTAATGCAGAATAGAACCAGCCCTGAAAACAGTGAGACCTGTTTTTAAATCTGGCACCGCTGCCTGCGTGACTCTGTTACTAAATCTTAAGAATTCAGTTTCCTCATCTATAGAATGGGGACAATAATACTGGTACCTAATTTACAGAGTAGTAGATGGTATGAGATACCGCAATTAAAGGGCTTAGCACAGTGTCTGGCGCTTAGTAGGTCCAACAGATGTTTGTAGTCATTACTATAATAAAACTCAGCAGACAGATATACAGAAACAGGACTGACCTGCCTGGTCCTGCCCTCCTGTTTCTCCCCAGCAGCTCAAAGAAGAGCTTGTACTCTTTGTAGCAATGAGCTGATAATTAAGAACACTGACTTTGTGTCCAAACCAACCTGTGTTGGAATCCTTGGAATCCCAACTTTGTTACTTGTTAGCTCTGTGACCCTAGACAAGCTCAATAAACTCTCTGAGCGTTGGTTTCCTCGCGGTAAAATAGGAGAGCTGAAGGATACAAGGCAATCACTAGTCAGAGTCACACAGAACCTGCCACGTAGAAAGCACCAAATAAATGTTAGTCAGTACCATTAGACATAAGTAATACAAAGCTTCAGATGATGTGGCCATAGGAATCTCTCAAAATATAGCTACTTTTATCTTTATCAGCCTAAAAATATGTTACTCAACATTTACCAAAGACTCGGTCGATAGAAGTGATGTCTACGGAGGTTTCATGAAGAGTGACAGTCCCTCTACGTTAGCAGCAGTCCATCTAGTGTGGAAGTAGATTTTTACTACCTTTATCTTTGGCATTATGTTATTTACTTGTATTGGGGAATGCAGCAGCTACCATTTGCATGAAACTCACAACTGAGTTGAAGCAAAAATGCTGTTGAAATAAAAAACACCCCATCAAATAGTGTTCCTATTTGAGGACTCATAGCAGAAAAATCCCTCATACTTCAGTTCCTTGAAAAATTGGATCCAGCTCTTGACTTTGGCTCTAATCATGATCTCATGGTTCGTGGGGTCAAGCCCTGCACTGGGCTCTGTGCTGACAGCATGGAGCTTGCTTGGGATTCTCTCTTTCCCTCTCTCTCTGCCCCTCCCCGACTCACGCTCTGTCTCTCTCAAAATAAATAAACAAACATTAAAAAAAAAGAAAAGTTGAAATTTTGCATTACCTACAGTGACTTTGTTGAAACATGTAACATGCCTAACTGATATTAACCTTGACTTTCTTACTAGCTTCTCTTTTGGTTCTTTATTTTGTTTCCCCTTCCAGATTATTTTATCATATTTTTGCATTGCACATATGAAAGCTGTCTCAACTTCTTTTGGGAACAAGGCTGAGGATAAATTAATTAATAACATGAAATGAAATATTCTTGTAACACTAACATTGTGCTCTGGAGTGCTTAGAATATTGTTCAAACTGACTCAATCTATGACCAGAAAGAAGCCTAAATTCATAATGTCTCTTCTCTATATTGTAGGCTCTTAACAGAGCATCCTGACATAAAGTATTTTGTGTTGCTTATGGAAAGTTACTTAATTGATTAGGACTTACGTTTTTTTTTTAATTATAAAATTAGAATAGTGGTATAGTAATTACTATAATAATGATGATAATAAAGGGTAACAAGTTGTGAACACTTATCATGTGTCAGACACTATGCAGAGGACTTCATGTGCATATTTAACTTAATTCTTTTTTTTTTTAAGTGGGTCTCTTGCCCAGCATGGAGCTGAACGCAGGGCTTTAACTCACAACCCTGAGGTCAAGACCCGAGCTGAGATCAAGATTCAGATGCTTAACCGACTGAGCCACCCAGCATCCCATTTAATTCTTCATAATTGTCTTATAGTTAAGCACTTTCCAGATATATTTAATCTCATAATAACTTTATAATGAAGCCACTGATCTGTTTTACAGATGAGGAAACTGAGGCTCAGAGAAGTTATCTGCCCATGGTTATCAGCTAGGAAGTGACTTATTGGCTGAACCCAGAAGAACTTTCACTATGGCACTCAGAACCACATTCACATTTTTGTTGCTGATATAGTTTCAGCAAAATGACATCATCTGTCATAATTAATTTCAGCAAAAGGACATTGTCTGTGACATGCTGTGAACTTGATTTTGGTTATGAGATTTTGTTTCATTTAATCTATAACTTTTTATAAGATATAAAAATGTACAGGACTTGTGCTTCATTTTATGGTTGGATATTTTAAGTATCATCATAAAAATAATTTAAGTTAACATTAGGGATCTGAAAGGATTTTTTTTCCACCTGAGGGGTTGATATGTTTTTCAGGTTTGGGAAACACTGATATAGGCAAGTTTTTATCTTTTGTGTGTTTTATCTGAAATCTACAAGATTTATAACCACTGAGAGGAAAAAGCGATCCCATTAAGATGGGCTGGGAAAGGTGAAATTTGCACTAGCTTTGAAAAAGATGTAGAATTCAGAAAGTGAGTGACATCTGGCTGCAACACCCCCAACCAGGTGATTCTAGATTGAGTTGGCTCACCTGGATGGCTAAAGGGTGTCCTTCATCTCACATTGTTCCAAGTAGAGCTCTTCAAAAGCTGAGGATTTGGTCAAAAAGGGAAAGCCTTCCAAATAGGGGAGCGCCTGTTTTTAGTCAGAAAGTAGGATTCAGCTAAGTGGATGTGAGAGAGAAACCTCTTTTGCTAGAGGAGTCCCGGACACACAGAGGAACGGAATACAATGGAATACAGTGAAACCACTGTATAAACCCGGCTGTCAGAGCAGGGGCCTGGGACAGATAAACCGGAACCAGAACCACACACTCGATGGCTCTGAATGCAGAGAAAGGAATTGAAAGGCTCAACGATGGGAAGGCATTGCATATGTTTGAGTAGGAGATTGGCATACACAAATGGCGTTCTAACACCATGGCCGAGGATAACTAGAAAAATTTGCTGGACTGAGAGGAACATTGGCTGGTTGGCTTCACCAGGGCAGAGCTTAAACAAATGGAGTGAGGCAAGAGGTGAATAATATCCCTCCTTTACTCCCCAGGCAAGGGAGACTCTGATATCCCCATGAAGGTGTAGCTTATAGGCACTGGTGAATTCAGACTAGTTATGGCTGGAGACTCAGCTACCCTGATGGCTTCCCACATTTTGGTCAGATCTATAAATATAATGGAGAGATCTTAAAATTTTCTTCCTGTCCTGCTGGCAAAGCTTGTGTCTACGATATCCCGCTGGGACCAAAACCACACTGAGATTGACAAGTACGTTTTTGACGATGCGGGGCCACAGTTTGTTCAGAAAGACTCTGCCCAGGGTGGCTAGTGCAATCAACTTTCTCACTTTGGGTTTCTATAGTAAGGAACTTGACTGAAGGACTCATGCAGAGAATTCAATTTATATCATCCAAATAGGTAAAACATAAAGTGTACCTAACTAATTCCTGGGAGGGGGTCGCAGTCACCATGTTTACCTTCACTTTTTTCTGGTTTCTGGGAGAAAACAAATTAAAATTCATATGTTACAATTAAAAACCATTAACGGCAAACATCAGAGAGAACAAGCAATTAGTTAATGTATTATTTAAGGCTTTACTACACTTCAGCTATCAAAGGCAATCATTCTTTCTGAGTAAAATGTTTTTTGGTTTTTTTTTCCCCCCATTATTAAAAGCTTAAGTGTTTACCAATAGCTGAAAATTATGTTTGGATTTGCTTGAATTCTACTCTAGGGAGCAATACTCTGACAATATTTCCTGACCTAATACCTCAAATTATGGCATAGTGTCTAAAGCTAAATGTATTAACTTTCAAACACAAATAAAAGGAATGAGTCTATAAATTTCACTGTGGATCTCTCCTGGACATTGATCCACCCATAGTTTCTAAGCATCTTTTCTGTTCAGGGCACTATGTTCAAAGCTATAGGCTAGTTGAGATACAGTTTCTACCCCTCCAGGCGTTTTAGCTCTTTTCTCCTTTATGGTATATAACTAGTCATTGATAATGACAATAATAGTAATAGTTAGCTGTCTGTAGATATTTCTAAAAAATTAAGAACTTTCACTTATATAATACAGTCTTTTAATCTTCCATTTAATATTCAGGGGGATTCTTTGAGATAGGAAATAGATACAAGCATTACTAGCCACATTATATGAAGGCAACAAGTTTATCCCAGAAAGACTCGAGAACTTAAAGTCACAATGTTAGCTATAGAACCACAACTAAGACATGAATTTCATAACACTTGGTGAAGTAGTCTACCTACCAACTGAATTTCCAGTCATATCACACTGCAACCGCCACCCCCTCCATATAGAAGTAGAAATGCTCAGTAATGGTAAGGGATTTAGATCTTAGGATCTTCCAAACTGGAATGGAAAATTTTCTAGATGTTACAAATTTTCTAGATTTATAGAGCAGGTTCAATGGGTATAATGAGCTAAATATGGAGGACACTATCCCACTCCAAACATAATAAATTATAAATAATATATTTAAAAATGAAAGCAAGAGGTAAAAATGTCAAGATGGTGTAAACAAGCAGGACACTCAAAACTAAAAGTTGAGTGATAAGTTGAGTGAAAAGTTGATGACAGAGAGGCCAGGGGATTAACAGTGGCTTAGGACAGGAAACGTAATGTCTGATGTAAGAAGGAGCCTGGGACTCAGGCAGCTGGTACTGGGCAGCTGGCTACCGTCCTGAAAAACTCAGATCAGTAGCCTGAGAAACGGCACTGTAGCACACAAGTCCTGCTGGACTGGGAGTGAGAAAACAATTGCCCAAGAAAGAAACTGGAATCCCATGTTCTTTGTACTATATATGCTCATGGGGGGCAATTCATATCACTTGAGAGACATGGAAAGTCATTTGAGGGTATCTCTTCCCAGAAACCAAAGTTAAAATGTTCCCTGTTAAAACTTTAAGGAATCACTAACAGAATAGAGAATATATAATTTCCCAAACAGCAGAGGGAAAAATGAGGGAGAAAAAAATCTCCTCTGAAACCTTGACCAATTAAAAAATTAATAGGGAAGAAAGAGACAAAAAGATAGAAAAGGGAAATAAAAACATGTAATAACATAGTATAAACAGGTCTAAATATATGTGTTATAACTATGAATGGCCTTAATTCAGTGGTTAAACATAGAGATGGTGAAATTAGCTAAGAAAATAAAAACTGACTACATCTAAAACCTAAGAGCCCTAAAAAGTTGAAAATCAAAGAATAAAAGAAAAAATAAAAATAAACCACATAAATACATATTATATAGATAAATAAATATATTTATATTTATATAATATAATTGATATCATACAATATAATAATATAAAACAAAATATGATTGTATATAACATAATACATATAATAAATATTTACATACAAATAAAACACTACCCTAATAAAAGCTGGGTAACTTTCTTAAAAACAGAAGGCTTGGTAAGATCAAGAGCATTATCAGAGATAAAGACATTATTTACATAATGATAAAAAATGTAATTCACGAGAAAGCTATAATAATTCTAAGTCTGAATATCCAAATATACAGAAAAGGAAAACTGGACAGAATTACATAGAAAAAATGAGTTATCCACTATCTTTGTTGGAGGCTTTAATACATAACTCACTACAATAACTCTAGAAATTAGAAATTGGTAAGAATAAAGAATATTTGAACAATACAATCAATATGCTGGACATAATGGATGGAAATATAACCTTATGCCCAACAACTGGGGAATACACATTCTTCACAAGCATTTGTAGATCTTCAATGAAAACTGACCATGAAGTACACCTCATAAAGCAAGACCATAAAGCAAGTCTCAGTAAGTTCCAAAGAAATGATATCGTGCAGATCACATTTCTGAACAAAGCATAAATAACTTGGAAATCAATAAGGAAAAGAAAACTAAACAATCCCAAATATCTGAGAAATTAAAACCTTACTTCTTAATAACTCCTAGGGCAAGCAATAAATCCTAGTGAACAATTAAAAATATTTAGAGCCAACAAATGAAAACCACAACGAGATACCACCTCACACCAGTCAGAATGGCTAAAATTAACAACACACACATATAAATGGCTAAAATTATACATACACACACATATACACACACATATATACACACACACATACATACACAAAATGGAATACTACTTGGTAATGAAAAAGAATGAAATCTTGCCATTTGCAACAACATGGATGGAACCAGAGGGTATTATGCTAAGTGAAATAAACCAGAGAAAGACAGATATCACATGATTTCACTCATATATGGAATTTGAGAAACTTAACAGAAGATCATAGGGGAAGGGAAGGAAAAATAAGATAAAAACAGAGAGGGAGGAAAATCATAGAAGTACAGAGCACAAACTCAGCATTGATGGGGGTGGGGAAAATGGGTGATAGGCATTAAGGAGGGCACTTGTTGGGATGAGCTCTGGGTGTTATATGTAAGTGATGAATCACTGGATTCTATTCCTGAAGCAAAGACTACACTGTATGTTAACTAACTTGAGAATTAAAAAAAATATATTTAGAATGAAATACTAATGGAACCATGATGTATACAAACTTATTGGGTACAGCTACAATTGTATATGAAGAACATCTCACCTTAAATCCTTCTATTAAAAAAATGAGAACCAATGAGCCAAGCATCTACTCAAAATCTAGAAAATAGAATAAACTAAAATTATGTATAAAGTGACTTCTATTCTTGTCTATGATGAAAAAGATTGCATAACACTAACCACACTACCAAGAATAACTATACAAACTGGGTAAAATTTTAAAAAGAACTGTTTGCAGGCATCAGAGATCAACCCAAGTAAACAGGACTTGAGAGTTCAAGATCTTCAAGAGTAGGTAAGGTCCACTGAGGGCAAGATCACATTTGCCTCCATTTGGTCCCCTGAGGGGTTTTGCTGATTTGTGGAACAAGGAAGAGAGGCAGAAGAAAGCAGCTTACAGTTTGCGGAGTTCTCACTGAGCTGGAGAGACAGAAGTTAGAGTTCAGGTGGCCAAGGTGGCAGGACCCGAGAAGCCCAGATCTCAGAGAAGTGGAAGCTGCAGAAAAGCGAGCCTGAAATTTGACCTGTACTTTTCCTTAGAGCTGATTTTTAACCCCTAAGAAGCTGCATATCCACATGGCAAGGGGCCAAGAATCTAAGCGGAAAGCAGCTTCTGTGAGGCAGAAGAGCTTGACTAAAGGCTTCGGTTGGAGAGAAAGAGGTTGGAGCTGGGACCTACCAAATTGGAAAAACCCGGTTAACATCCCAGGCGTCCAGGGGAGACTCCTGAAGCATCTGCTCCAGGAGCCAGGGCTGTGCCCTAGAACAAAGACAAACTGGAAATGGAAACCCTTGTCCCAACTGAGCCTGAAGCCCAACCTCAGATGCATCAGTGGGATCTCTCTGTATTCTGTGCACATGCCAGAAAAAATTAATGTCCTCTCTGTAGAAAGACAACATCATCCAGCCCCTTTACAATTTTCTATTGCTATGTACAATGTCTAACATTTAGTGAGAATTATCATAGATAGCCAGAGAGAGAATCAAATGACCAAAAACAAAGTTAAAAATAAAAGACAATAGAAATAGTCTCATGGTTAATCACAACATGATTGTACGCTCAAGACCATGGAGGGAAAGAGGGAGTGTTTCCTCAAAGAATATATCAGAGAACCTAAAAAAGTAATCAAATAGAAACTTTAGACACAAAAGTGTAATAACAAATACTTAATCTATTAAGAATTTAATAGATTACTAGTGGATTAGATACAGTAGAAGAAAAGATTAGTGAATTTTAAGATAAGTCAGTAAAATAATCTCATGTGAGTTCAATATGCAAATACCAATTACATTTCTATACATCTGTAATACCTACAGGATATAAAGTATGATTAAAAACACAGCGTCTAGCAATAAACCTAACAAAAAAGGTACAAGCCCTTTACAGACAAATTTATAAAGATTTAAATAATTGTAGAGGGCTTCTGTGTTTAGGGATTCCACCAGGGCATCCCAAACTTTAATGTGAATACGAAGTCTTTGGGACTTCGCTCAAATGCAGATTTTTTTTTTTATTTTTTTTTTTAACGTTTATTTATTTTTGAGACAGAGAGAGACAGAGCATGAACGGGGGAGGGGCAGAGAGAGAGGGAGACACAGAATCAGAAGCAGGCTCCAGGCTCTGAGCCATCAGCCCAGAGCCCGACGCGGGGCTCGAACTCACGGACCGCGAGATCGTGACCTGGGCTGAAGTCGGAAGCTTAACCGACTGAGCCACCCAGGCGCCCCTCAAATGCAGATTTTGATTCAGAAGGCCAGGGTGATGTTCTAGATTCTGCATTTCTTTCTTTCTTTCTTTCTTTTTTTTTAATGTTTATTTATTTTTGAGAGAGAGAAACAGACAGACAGAGTGCAAGTAGGGGAGGGGCAGAGAGAAGCAGGCTCCAGGCTCTGAGCTGTCAGCACAGAGCTTGACATGGGGCTCAAACCCACAAACCATGAGGTCATGACCTGAACCTAAGTCAGATGCTTATCCAACTGAGCCACCCAGGTGCCACTAGGTTCTGCATTTCTTTTTTTTTTAAGTTTTTATTTCATTAAAAAAATGTTTTAATGTTTATTTTTGAGAGAGAGACAGAGCATGAGTGAGGAGGTACAGAGAGAGGGGGTGACACAGAATCGAAGCAGGCTCCAGGCTCTGAGCTGTGAGCACAGAGCCCAACGTGGGGCTCAAACCCACAACGTGTGAGATCATGACCTGAGCTGAAGTTGGATACTTAACTGACTGAACCACCCAGGTGCCCCTTTTTTATTTTTTATTTAAGTAATGTCTACACCTAACACGGGGTTCAAGCTCATGACCCCAAGATCAAGAGTCACATGTTCTCTGGACTGAGTCAGCCAGGTGCCCCTTAGATTCTGCATTTCTAATAAGCTCCCACATGATGCTGGTCCACAAACTACACTTTGAGTATCACAAATTTAGAAGACTCAGTATCATTATTTATACTAATTTACATAATCACATAATATAATTAGTGTAAAATGCATAGTTTACACTGATATTTCAGTACAATTGCAATTAAAAGGGACAGTTCTTTGGTAGGACTTGACAAATTGGTCCTAAAATTTATATAGAAAAGCACCATACCACAAATAGCTAAGGCATCTTTGAAGAAGAATAAGTTTGAATAGGGTTTACCATGTCAAATATCAAATCTTTTTATAAAACTATAATAATCAAAATGGGTGGCTTAGTCAGTTAAGGGTCCAACTTCAGCTCCGGTCATGATCTTGTAGTTTGTGAGTTCGAGCCCCTCTGTCAGCACAGAGCCAGCTCAGAGCCTGAAGCCTGCTTCAGATTCTGTGTCTCCCTCTCTCTTTTCCCCTCTGCTGCTCACACTCTGTCTCTCTTTCAAAAATGAATAAACTTGAAAGATAAAAAAAAAATGATGTGGACTTAACACAGGGAGGACAGATAAAGCAATGGGATGGAAAAAAAAAGTAAGACGCAGACCTATACATAAATGCAAAGCTGATATGGAATAGAGGCGGAACTGTAAAGTAATTAGAAAAAAGAAAATTTAATAAAGGTTACTCGTATAATTAATTATTCATGTACAAAAATAAAATTGAATCTTATCTTACAGCATACTCAAAATAAATTCCAGGTGGGTTTAAGTGCTTAATTTAGACAGCAAAACCTTAAAATTAAAAAAAAAAAAGGTAGGAAAATATTTTTATGACTACAAGTGTGAAAGGATTTTTTTTTTGTAATTAATGGAAGGGTTGTTTTGAACAAGGCAAATAAGCACAAATGTTAAAGTAATAGATGGAGAGCTTTGATTATATTACAATAAAAACTTTTGTAGGCCAACAGTCACCATGAAAAAAAGTGAAAGCTAAGTCAGACTGGGAATTAGCATCCTGCTAATTCTAAAGCATCCCACACATCAAGAACAAAAAGAATTTGAAGAAGAACAGGAATAAAAGGGAGAAACTCAAACAGCAAAAGGTAAAAGCATGAAAACATGCTTCATCTGAACCACAGAAGTAAAACACAAATGAAAATCACAAGGAGATAAGATTTCAAATCCATTAGAAGGGCAACTATTACAATTCGGGTCATTCTAGAAATTGATAAAGAAGAGGCAGGTGAAATGACTTGTAACTTTGGAGCACAGTTTGGCAAAACCGATTAATTTGTCACTACGGCTTCCCCCTTGCCCGACAATTCCTTTCCTGGGGATTTTCTCTGGAAAAAATCCTTGCACATGCGCACAAGTTGGCAAAATTCTTGCACATGTGCACAAGTTGGCAAGGGCAGGAAGGTTGACAGCAGCATTTTTGGCAATTGCAAAATACTGGGAAAAACTAAATAGGTATCAACAGCAGAATAAGTCATTAAATTATATCATTAGTAAATACAAATTAAACTCATGTTATTGAGTATAATACCAAATTGAAAACAGAGATTTATGTATTAACATGACCAGACAAAAATTTTAATTGAAAACAAAAAGTAGCAAAAGGTTAGCGTGATACCATCCTAGAAAGTTTAAAAATATCCAAGGCAGCACTACGTTTATTTGCAGGAATACATGGACATGCAAAAGATCAAAAAACCACCAAATTCAGCTCAGTGTTTATTTCTGGAGGTAGCAGGGGAGTCGAAATTGCAAATGAAAGAAGATACAAGGAGGGGGGACCCTCAAAACTACTTGTAACATTTTATTTCTTAAACTGGTTAATGGTTACACAGGTATCCGCCACACTATTCTTTATACCTTGTGGTATTTCTGAAATATTTTACTATAAACCAGTTTTGAAGGGGTCCAGAATTGGTCAATGTGCAGGGCGCTGTTGGAGGCAAATGCTAACCTGCTCGATCAGATCGCCTCCACAATCCAGGACACCACTGAGAAACTACCGTGGAAGACCACTGTTGAAAGTAAGCTAACAGTAAAAAGATATGAAGCACATCAGGAAATCCATTCCCATAAGAGAGAGTCAGCAGACACAACAAATGAGAGAATTTCCAGTTGAGAAACTAAAGAAAATAGAGCAGTTTCCGAAGAGCTTCAAAATAAGTGGTTTCAAAAATGTTCAAAGACATAAAGGAATCAATTGAACTCATGTCAGAAGAAGACATGATAAAAACAGAGTAAGCAGACTCGAAAACAGGTAGATATCTGAGAAATCAAAAAGAGTGCTGTCCTAATTGTAAAATTCAACATAACATGTCAAAGTAGACCAAAGCAAGAGTTAATAAATTGGACGATGACTTTAAGAATACAACTAGAGTATGACTAGATGTATGATAAGAAAGAGGCAACGAGAGATGTGAAGAATAGAATAAAAAACTCCAGTGTGTCTAAAAGAGTTCCAGAAGGGGGAAAAGAATGTGGGAATGGTAACACGTAAATACACTGATGGAGAATTTTCTAGCAAGACATGAATTCTCAGATCAAAAAGTCGCACATCAAATCCCAAACTGAAGAACACACACACACACACACACACACACACACACACACAGAGCAGGAGACTGTAGTCTATCAGATATAAAGAAGAAATTTTAAAAATCACCAGAAGTGATAAGACAGATAACCTGTGAGGAAAAACAATAAGGTTGACGAAGGACTTCTCATCAGTAAGAAAGTAATCTGGAAGAAAATGGAATAATGCCTTCAAAGTCTGTAGAGAAAAATATTGCAGCCAATGCAGAATCCTACACTTAACTAAATTATCACTCAAGAATGAGGATGACATAAAGATATTTTAAGATATAAAGTTTATTATTCATTGAAAGAACTTTCTGACGAGGGAAACAGAATCAAGAAGGAAGGAGTAGAAACCAAGTGGCAGTGATGAGAAGAGCATTAGGAAGCCTGTTCATGCATAAAAAATGAGGGGTGATAATCACGTGAGAAAAAACCTAAATAATGTAAGCGTCAAAATATACTAAATGAGGGGCGCCTCGGTAGCTCAGTCGGTTGAGTGTCTGACTTCAGCTCAGGTCATGATCTCATGGTTTGTGAGTTCGAGCCCCACGTCGGGCTCTGTGCTGACAGCTCAGAGCCTGGAGCCTGCTTTGGAATCTGTGTTTCCCTCTCTCTGCCCCTCCCCAACTTGCGCTCTGTCTCTCTATGTCTCTCAAAAAATAAATAAATGTAAAAAAAAATGCTAAATGAAGTATTTTGTTAGTGGGGAGTAGTACAGATAAGGTTTGCAAATTTTATTCTCCTTGTGTCGTTTGGGTAAACAAAGATGATTAACTTTAGACTTTGCTGGAAAACATCCAGACTTAAAATTTTAAGGGCAATCACATAAAGAATAAAAAGGGAAACTCATAACTTGCAAACTAGAAAATGGCTAAAACGTAAACGGAGAGACTCACAGTTCCAACACAAGGCAGGAAATTAAGAAAGAGGGAGGGGAGGTGGGGGAGAGTGAAAGGAGGAGAAGCCGCAGCAGCAACTGAAAAACAGAGTAAATAGAAAGTCCAAGGTTAGTTGGTAGGAGTTAATACAGATATGTTAATGGTGACAAATACACTATTTTTGATCAGTTTTGATACACTATTTTGGTCAGTTTTATTTATCCACTTGACTCGGCTGCAGTCCACAGTTACTCAAACACTGATTGAGATGTTGCTGTGAAGGTATTTTGTAGATGCGATTAAAGCCCATAATCAGTTGACTTGAAGTAATAGAGATTATCCTAGAAAATCTGTGAGGGTCTGTTTCAATCAGTGAAAGGTCTTAAAAGCAGGGCTGAGTTTTCCCTAAAGAGGAGGAAATGCAGGCTGTGGACAGCAGCTTCAGCCCAGGCCTGACAGTTCCGGCCTGCCCTTTCTGACTCCTTGCAATAAATCTCTATTTCCTACCGGTTTTGTCTCTCCAGTTGAACGCTGACTGATACATACAGTATGGAAATGGCTTCAACTCACATCTTCACATGTATAAATCCTCAAACTGCATCAAGATCAGATAAAAACTGCTCTTTATGAGAAATACACCTGAAACATAAAGGTTGAAAATTAAGGGATAAAAAGAATGCATGTAGCAGGAAAGTGCGTGCCAGAAGGAAACGGTGACAGGGTTAAAGAGGGATATTGCATGATGGCAAGAGTGCTCTGATAAGCAGGGACATCAGGAACCCTAAGAAGAGTCCCTCATGAAGTTGCCTATGCTTCTAAGGAAGCCCCGGCCTTTTGAGTTTCTGGTAGACTTGATGATGCCTTTTCATTTCTCAGAAGAGCCCAGGCTGTTTCCAAAGTTGAAGCTGTAAGGGTTTTAACTTTGAATTTTGAAATAATTAGATTCAGAGCAAGTTGCAAACACCGCACAGCATACCTGTCACCCTGTTCCCCCAGTGCTCATACTTCACATAACGACAGCACAGTTGTAAAACCAGGAAATTGATGAGGCTGCACTGTGTGTGGATAGTTCTGTTGGTTTAGCACATGTGGAGAGCCCTGCACTCATCACCCCAGCATATACAGAACAATCCCATCACCAGAGAGATCTCCCTGGTGCTACCCTTCACAGAGTCACCTCCACCTTACTGTCCCTAATCCGTGATGTCCAGTGATCTGCTCTCCATCCTATTAATTGTGTCACTTTGAGAATGCTATATAAATGCAAAAATAAAGAATGTTGCCTTTTCAGATCTGACTCTTTCACTTAGCATAATGGCCCTGAGATCCATCTAAGGTGCTGCTGTATTATCAGTTCATTCCTTTGTATTGCTAAGTACTATTCCATAAATTGGCACATGTCCTTTAAGTTTGAAGAAAAACTAAGAGTTTTGTGAAAGAAAAATAAGAACTTTTAAAATATTTTTTAAAAGGTGGGAGCTTTTAGGATTACAGGGCTTTTAAGTTTTGTCTTAACAATAGTCTGAGGTTGCTAATTTCACCATATTGGATCTTAAGCATTCTCCCAGTTTGGGGAAAAGAGACGATTTATGTTCCTGCCAAATCATAAATGGAATAGACATAACAATCCTTTGTTTTGACAGAAGGTTTTTTTGACAGAATGTTTTTTTTTAATGTTTTATTTATTTTTAAGAGAGAGAGAGAGAGAGAGAGAGAGAGAATGAGCCGGGGAGGGGTAGACAGAGAGGGAGACACAGAATCTGAAGCAGGCTCCAGGCTCTGAGATGTCAACACAGAGCCCGATGCGGGGCTCAAACTCATGAACCGCAAGATTGTGGCCTGAGCTGAAGTTGGACGCTTAACCAACTGAGCTACCCAGGCCCTCCTATTTTGATACAAATGGTGGTTAAGTGCCAGCTTTAGATGTATCTGTGCTGGATGCTGGCAAGCACAGAAAGAGGGAAAAGATGCTTCTTGTGCTCAGCAAAGTGTCCGGCACAGAGCAGGCTCTCAGTGGCTGTTAATTGAATGAATAAATCCTGCTTCAAAAAGGAATGTGTAACATGGTTATGGAGACAATACATGGATACAAATAACTGTGTTAGAAAACGGTATCCAGCATAAAGAAGGTGGAGGTGAGTGAGGCTGGACATCTTACAGGAGAAAAATTGTCCTTTGAGTTATGGGAACAAGAGGCTTCAAACAATTGACGACATCTGTGTGTGGCCTTGAAAAAATGATACAAATTTGGATACAAATAAATCAGGGGAAAAATACTGCCTCTTGGCACGGTAATAACAATACTGACGATTATTTCTATTTTCCTATATGCTGGGTATTTTGCTACGTGTTTTACATACTTAAATCATGTCACCCTCACAGTGCCTGTGTTATCCCCGGTACAAACAAGAGGCACAGACAAGTTATGTGCCTTGCCCAGTACAACGGCTGTAACGGGCTGAGTGGGGGAAAATCAGGCAGTGAAAACTCCAGAAATCTCCCTCTAATGGAGTCAAGTGGAAGCAGGGAGTAAAAAATAATGAGCTTTGACTGGAGTCTAGACTATGCAATCATGGTTAGGAAGAGAAGCCTAGGAATATTAGTAGGAACCAAGTCCTGGAGAGCTTTGAATGCCATACTAAGTCATATGCACACATTTTGGGAAGCCTTTGAAGGTTTTGAGCACAGGAATGACTTGAACAGAACTGTTTTGTGTGTTTGGTTGGTCCCTGGGTTTGTGGAATGTCTAGCGATGAGAAGGAACACATCGCGTCCCTTGTGGGAAAATGAGTAACCTCCATCCAGACAGGTGCTAAGAGGGCACCTGTGAGAATGGAGACAGACAGGCAGTTGAGAGACACTGTCAAGATGGACAACTGAGGACCTGGGAAATAGCTGAAATGAATGGCGGGGGGAGTGGGGAGTAGGAATGGGAGCATCCCACGTGTCTTAGCAGCTTTTGGCCTGTGTACTGAGGCAGATCATGGCCCCCTCACCAAGAAACGGAGGAGGAGGAATGTTGCCAGAGGAAAAGAGACTTGACCTTCAAATACTTAGAATGAAGGATTCCAAGGGCACTTCCAGGGTTCAGGTGCAAATGTGAAAGCACCAAAACCCTGGCAAGACTCTGGAGGGGTTGCACATTAGCTGTTAGAGTGGATGAACTTACCTGGGAAAAGATTTTTGAAATAGCCAGTTTTTAAAGAATTTCTTAAAAAAAATTTAATGTTTATTTTTTTGAGAGAGAGAAAGAGAAAAAGTACTAGTAGAGGAGGGGCAGAGGAGAGGGAGACACAGATTCCAAAGCAGGCTCCAGGCTCTGAGCTGTCAGCACAGAACCCGACGTGGGGCTCGAACTCATGGACTGCAAGATCATGACCTGAGCTGAAGTCGGACGCTTAACCGACTGAGTCACCCGGGCGCCCCTTAAAAATTTTTTATAATGTTTATTTATTTGAGAGAGAGAGAGAGAGAGAGAGAGAGAGAGAGAGAGAGAACATGAGCAGGGAAGGGGTAGATTGGGGGGGGGGGGCGGGGAAGAGTGGACAGGGGATCCGGAGCAGTCTCTGCACTGAGAGCACAGAGCCTGATGCAGGACTTGAACTCATAAACCATGAGATCATGACCTGAGATGAAGTCAGAGGCTTAACCAACTGAGTCACCCAGGTGCCCCAGTTTTTAAAGAATTTCTAATCCACAAAGGCGTCTCACATTGAATGAACCAAGCACTTTGATTATGAAGCCCAAGCACCACTGACCCAAGACTTTCCTGGATGTTTTTTTTAAATAAAGGATTTACATATAGGCTATACCTAAAAAATGGTACAGAAATGTTGAGACTCAAGGCTTAAAGGAATTGTCGCGGGAATTTACACTGAGTTGTAGAAAAAAAAAAAACCCCACAACTGTAGTTCTTTCCAAAACTAGACTTGATTTCAATTTGTAAACAGGAGACTAAGCTATTCTTGTTAGTTCTTGTTGACCTTGTGAACCACCTGCTGATGCTTTCCTGAGCAGTTTTGAAAATTTCAGTGTTTTACATTTAGCTACCCTATCTACTATTACTTTGGTAAAATCTTAGATCTGGAGAGAAAAATGATTAGAACTGCAGACATGGTAAGAATCATTAAAAAAAATAAAAGCAGGGGCGCCTGGGTGGCTCAGTCGGTTAAGCGGCCGACTTCGGCTCGGGTCATGATCTCACGGTCCGTGAGTTAGAGCCCCGCGTCGGGCTCTGTGCTGACAGCTCAGAGCCTGGAGCCTGTTTCGGATTCTATGTCTCCCTCTCTCTGACCCTCCCCCATTCATGCTCTGTCTCTCTCTGTCTCAAAAATAAATAAACGTTAAAAAAAATAAAATAAAATAAAAGCAGTAACAGCAGTAATTTCTAAAGTTATTAACTTACTGGGCCTCCTTGAAGCCTTTTAAAAGTTGGATTTGTATCTCTAAAGTTTTGACACTTCTTGGAACAGGTGCTTGGACTAAAGTCCACTTTTTATTTTCCTGTTTTCAAACTCAGATCCTTTTTGAAACTTGTGAGTTAGTTGAGGTATTATACGTAACAAAACAAAAATGACCTATCAGTTATCCCCTCAACAGTCAGTAACGTTTCACCTCTTTGCGTTAGAACATGCTTCTAAGTACAGCCTAGAAGAGGGACCCAAGTCCAGACCTTTAAATTGGCTTCAAGCAAGCCCTTGAACATGTGTACTAAAACTGTGAGAGAGTTGCATGCAATTTCCTGGAAGCTGATTTTAGTGAGGCTTCATCACAATCTCAAAACAGCCTCTTAAGACTCAAAAAGCTAACACCCGTCTCCTGGACCCTTTTTGGTTCAGGGACTGTGGCACCAAGGCATACTCATGCGTGCCTGTTAATACAGCAACGCGTGCTGTTTTGGAAAAAAGCGTCCGGCTAGGATTTGCGAGACATTTATTCTAGTTCTGGCTGTACTCTGGACTTCCATGGACTTCAAACAAGTCATGCACTCTCTGTAGGCCTCAGTTTGTTCATTGCTCAAATGGAACAGAATGTCTATCCTATTTGGATGGACTCAACCAGCTGCTGGGAAAACAGCGAAAGGTAGTAAATGTGTTTTGAATGATACAAGGTATCGTAAAGAGGCTATTATTGCTTGGTGCCTTTGTATCTGCTGTTGGTTGTTTTGTTCTCTGCTTCTTTCTTTCTTTCTTTCTTTCTTTCTTTCTTTCTTTCTTTCTTTCTTCTTTCTTGCTTTCTTTCTATGGCCATTGGTTTCCCTCAATTCTGCATTCTCTGCTCTTTTCTCAATATTTTTTAGATGCTCCTTCCTACAGTAGATACTGAGACAAAGATGCTGATAAGGCAAGGGGTTACTGTAAGAACTCGCTTCCAAGAGGTAAATATTAACACTTTGGTTTTGTCAAGTGTGTTATAGTTTTTCAAGATATCTTCCATTAACTGTCATACATTCACCACACCCATTTTTTTTTTCTGGAAATGGAGGCACACAGAGGTGAGGGGTCCAGGTCACTCTAGCTGTCTGGGGTGGTGCTAGGTCTAGACCCTGGGTCTTCTACCACTGGGTTTTGCCACAATTCTCCTCATCTTAGGTGGGAGATAGGGAATCAATCATGACAGTATTATTTAGTCACACAGTAAGAAGGTACTCATTGACAAAGGAATGAAACATCCCTTTTCCTTGTACAATGATCCAAGAAAATCTTTCCGTCTTCCGTCACGCCTGTTTTCAGATGGGGTATGACCTTGCAGCTAAGTCTTTCTCTCACTGCTGACTCTGCTCACTCTCCTTCAAGTTGATTCATTTGGGCCCCAGTGGGCCCTGCTTGGGGAAAGGCCCATCTGGGAGTATTCAATACATTCCCTTGTCAAGCAGAGGAAAACAGCTGCACTTGCAGAATAAGGAAACTTCCAAGAGGGCTCTGGCCAGAAGTCAATTTGCAATTTTGAGAGCAGCACTTGATCTGGACACTGACATAACACGCCTGTTGTGTATTACCTCACAAATGTTGCTACGTATCTTTTTACTCCTGCCCTCAGCCATGAATTCTCCAAATCAGTACGCTGCTCAAATTTTCAACCAATCACTCAACATGCAGACATCTCACCTACATTTGTTGGGCACCTACGGTGTGCCAACTGCTCTAGGAAATAAAAAATGAGAGTGAAAACAGGGCCTGCTTTAAAGCCTCCCGGGCTGCAGGAGATAGCAACGACCTCGTGGCCTATGGGGGCTTCTGGAGAGGGTGGTGCTCTGGGGCCAGTGGCTACAGACAACAGAGACTAAGTTGCCAGGCTTACAATATGGGCTGCCACGAGAAGATGTTCCACTTTACGCCTCGTTAGGGAAATGCAAATGAAAACAACAGTCAAATACCAACACGCACCTATTAGAATGGCCAAAATCCAGAACACTGACGACACCAAACGCTGGAAAGGATGTGAAGCAACAGGAACTCTCATCCATTGTTGGTGGGAATGCCAACTGGTACAGCTGCTTTGGAAGACAGCTCAGCACTTTCTGATGAAACTAAGTGTTTCATCATGCATTCTTCACCATGCATCATGCATTCTTCACCATGCATTCCAGCAACTATGTTGTCTATTCTTAACCGTACTGTCCAGCAATTGTGTTCTCCGGTATTTACTCAAAGGAGTTGATAACTTACATCCACAAGTAAACCTCCAAGTGGATGTGGGTTTCTATAGCAGTTTTATTTATCATCATCAAACCTCTGAAGCAACTGAAATGTCCTTCGGTCAGTGAAGAGATAAATTGCGGTTACTGAGGCAATGGATTATTATTCAGTGCTAAAAAGCAATGAGCTATCGAGCCACAGAAAGACACAAAGTAGGCTTACACGCATACTACTAAGTAAAAGAAGCCCATCTGAAAAGGCCACATACTGTATGATTCCAAGATAGGACATTCTGGAGAAGTTAAAACAATGCAGACAGTAAAAAGATCAGTGGTTACCTAGGGTTCGTGGGGAGGGAGGCATAAATAGGTGGAGCACAGAGGATTTTTAGGGCAGCGAAAAATACTAGTATGTTACCATAATGGATACATGTCATTATACAGTAGTCGAAATCTATAGAATGTACAATACCAAGAGTGAACCCTAATGTAAATGATGGACTTGGGTTGACAACACAACGTTCATACAGGTTCATCAACTGCAACAAATATAATGCTCTGGTGGGGGCTGCTGAAAATGGGAAGGCTATGTACGTGTGGGGGCAGGGGGTAGATGGGAGATGTTTGTAACCATCCTCTTAATTTTTCTGTGAACCTAAGATGGCTGTAGAAAACAAAGTCTATTAAAATTTTGTTTTAGCTTCACGAGAACAGGGGTCTTGTCCATCTTGTTCACTGCCGAATTCTTAGCTCTTAGCCTAGTGTGCTGCTTGGTAAATAATTATTGACTGAACAACTGAAGAACCCCTGCCTGAATTAAGGAGAAGGTTTACCAATGTGAGAATTGAGTAAGCCTGATGAGGAATAGTGTTTCTACTGACAGGGAAGTGTGGCCCCATATGAAATGAGAGGCAAAAAGAATAATTCCATAAAAGCACAGAAGCCTGGAAACAATGAACCACGTGGGAAACTTCAAATGGCCACTGTGGCTACAGCATAAGCTTTTCAGGAGAAAAGTAGAACAAAAACATTGGCTGGTAGCAGATATGAAGTTATTATCATGACCCCACTTTACAGAGGGGGAAGTTCCAGGCTCAGAGAAGCTAGTTAGGTGATTCATCAAAGGTTATAATTTATAATATCTATGGCCCCTTCTGTGTGTGGGCACTGTAATAAGCACTTCCTGTGCATTATCTCATTGAATTATGAGATAGCTGCTATT
Source organism: Leopardus geoffroyi (assembly GCF_018350155.1). Classification (NCBI taxonomy): domain Eukaryota; kingdom Metazoa; phylum Chordata; class Mammalia; order Carnivora; family Felidae; genus Leopardus; species Leopardus geoffroyi. The sequence goes on along the minus strand of NC_059337.1, from coordinate 43,699,028 downwards.
ATTTTTCTAATTTTATAGATAAAAATAACAAAGCTTAGAGAAGTTAAATAATTGGTCTGGAGCTTCCTGTTCAAGGTGGTAGATCGATCACCTCCCTACAGCTTCTCCTTCCTGATCTAAATCCCTAGAAATGAAAGAAAAAACTTAAAAAAAAAAAAAAGAGAGAGGGAGAGCGAGTGAGAGAAGAAATCACAGCAACATTTGGAAAGTCATGATGGCCTAGAAGCAACGATGAGAGATATTGGGAAGAAAGCACAGAATCTAGACTGAAGAGTAAGACTGTTCCGGTAGAGCTCTCTGATGAAGGTCTGGGATAACGCCGAGAGCTCCACTTCTGGGCATGGCGGTGCCCTAGCAGGGGCCCAGGGATGCTGGCAGGCTGGTTAGTGGGACCAGCCAGGCTGCTGCCTTTCTGCATGCCCCTTCCTTTCTCTTGTCAGGCAGCACTGAGTATGGGTAGATGTGTCTGCCTCTAGTCCTGGAGCAGGGCCTGTGGGAAACTAGATCTGAGACACAGGACAGGGAACCCCATGGCAGGCAGAGAACATCACTCCCTGTCTAGCGTCAAAGCTTCCATGCCCATTGCTGCACACACCACACCCCCAAGGCTTCCAGTGAAACACATCCTGAAGGCGAGAGCTTCAGCAGCACATCTAAGCCCCCAGTTGTTCATGCAGTCTGTGCACCTGGATGGAACCAGTGGTCTCACTGGGGATCTGAGCACAAACATGGCTCCATATAAAGAGCTGTCAATTTGTGGAGGAAGTCTCTTGCCTTCTGTCACCTCAAATTTGTTTAAAATACCTGATAAGTAGCAAAGGCTTTGGGTCTCCACCTTAGGTCTCCAAGGAGACTTTGCTTCCCACGATGCCAAGCCACCTTCTCGACCTAATTTACATGTTTGGGTCTGCATTGCAGGGCCAGAGCTACCCCCTATATGAAAAGCTACACAATTCCTTGTCGGGCTGTTGATCTACCCAGTAACACACCTCCAGCACAAACTCAGTGAGTGTGTCTTGTACGTGTGGGGCCTTCCAGTGCCGGGCGAACTGGAGGTGTCTGGAGGAATGGCAGGAACATGGAATTTGGAGAGGGCTCCAAGTTGACAGAGGTGGGCCCAAACAACCGATATAAACAATTAATAGAGGAGCAGAAAGACAACCTAAGCTAGTTAGTTGGAACCTGTTGAGGGGCTGAGCAAGGTCTTGAAGGAACCAGGCTTGGTGGTGGGCATGGAGAAAGGGGAATCCCAAGAGCATGAGCCAGAGTCTAAAGGGAGGAATGAGCAAAGTGGACTGGAGGGCAGAAAAGGCACTTGTGTGACTTGGGCAGCATCTTCATGATGGGTAGCGGCAAGACAGGGAGTCTGTTTTTTCTGGTTGTGAAACAGGTTTGGGTGGTGGGTTAGTTTCTCAGGGTTGCAGGAACAAACTACCACAAACTGGGGGCTTAAAACCACAGAGCATCCTTCCTTGTCACTCCCTAGCTTCCAGTGGCTCCCAGTGATCCTTGATGTTTCTTGGTTTGTAGCTACATCACTCTCATCTCTGTTTCTGCCATCCATGGCCTTCCCTGTGTGTCTTCACATGGCTCTCTTCGCATAAGGACACCACCCACTGGATTTAGGACCTACTCTAATCCAGTAGGACCTCATCTCATATGATTACATCGGCAAGGATATTATTTCCAGATAAGGTCACATTCTGAGGTTCCAGGTGGCCATGACTTTTTAGGGAACATTATTCAACCTAGTATATCCTTTCTATAAATGGTACAATTTACAAGGTGGTCACCAAGACCCTGCTTCTGGACACAGGGGCAGCTTTTCCTGACACAAAGGCAGGTGGCCCATCAAGGGGACGGAAACCCTTCCTGTGACCACGGAAGCTCTCCTAAAAAGTGTCTAACCAACATCATTTCTCTGAGATCACTCCAAGATGCCCAGCAGGGGACATTTTTCCTCCCCTTCTAATTTGTTCATATTACGGGCGTTGGGAATGTTGCTAACCTCCCTCAAACAGTTTGCTTCTGCAGACAATGCACCGCTTTCCCGTTTCTATTTTAAAGCTGCGCACGCATCTGTAAGAAGACGGGAGTGTTATGTAATACCTACCATTTTTGTCAAAACCTCATCTCACCCCATTGCCTGATACAGGAGGAAGTTACTGGTGTGAAATTTGCTAGTTTTTTTTTAAGGTGAAGAACATATTCAGATGGATTTCATACCTCACATTCATAAGCAGGTCCATTTTTAAAAGACTATAGGTACTGTGCTAATAAAAGATGAAATTCACATCTGTCTTCCATATAACACGCCAGCAGTGATGGGCCACATTTAGCTGAATACTCTGCCTTTGCCTTTATAGGTGTTTTAAGAGGTGCCCTAGAGGGAAGCATGCAGATTGATCAACAGAAAACATCCTAAACAGAGGAAGATGACCAAGAATATTTTCCCTTGTAACAGGTTATGATGCTAAAGTGTTAGTACATTTGGAGCTTGTCATCTGGACCATTTCAGTTTATAAATGAGAGCTGCAACAGTCACAGGGGATTTCAGGAAGAGAAAAATTACTTCAGGGAAAAGATACTTCTTTGTTAGAATCAGATCTGTGGGAGGGGTGAGATGGACCAGCCTGGGAATATGCCAGGACGGGGAATCCATCAGACCTGCAGGCCTAGGCAAGGCCAGGCATCAGAGTGTGGGAGCCAGGGCAGGCTTGGGGGGACATATGTAGAACATGAGTCTGTGGTTGCTCTGAATATGGGAGCCAGTCTGTGAGAGGAACAGCAGGAGGCTCAAGTTACCATTAGACAAAAATCCAGGATGAGGCCATTCTGTTTCAGATCATCATCCAAACAGAAGGAAGGAGCAGGAAGTGACTGGGGTGCACAAAAGGAGAGATTGATAATAAGAAAGTCTGGCATTGGTTACCGGGGTCCCAGTCATAGGACAACTTGGGTGTTCAAAGGGAAGATATCCAGTCTAAGTTCTTCAGACATTCCAACTTAAGCTGGAGAAGTGGGTAAAGTTGGGTTTTGGGAACTGAGATGTGAAGTGTACCATCTATAGAAAAGACTGAGAGATACCTCCTATACCGGGTTGAAAATTCAAGCCTACTGGAACACCAGAATGCTACCTTGGTTGGAAATATGGTCTTTGCTGCTATAATTGGCTGAGGTGAGGTCATACTGGATTAGGGTTGGATCTAAATCTTATTACTTGTGTCCTCATAAAAAGAAGGCCATGTGAAGACACAGGGAAGAAGACCATGTAATGATGGAGGCAGAGATTGCAGTGATGTGGCCACAAACCCAGGATTTCTGGGAGCCCCCAGAAATTGAGGGGGAGACCAAGAAGGACCTCGTCCGCCGCCTGGGGCCTTCAGGGGGAACAGTGCGGTGTGAAATCCCTGAGCACTTGGTGCAGTGCCATTGGCTGCCATTCCCCACTGATTCTGGGTCTGTGTATCCCATGTCTGTGTTGTCTCAGTTTCTTCAGCATGAAACCCAGGGGGCTTGTTGTTGTTGTTGTTGTTGTTGTTGTTGTTGTTTTTTGTAATGAGCTTTGGCATATTGAAAAGAAAACTGGGTTTAAATTTAAGAGCCCCGCAGTGTGTTTTATTGCTAATTTAGGTATACATTTATCAACTCAGCAAATGTTTATTATTAATGTGGACCAGACCCTGAGCTAGGCTCTGGGGAGACAAACATGGTAACAGAGCCTCTGATGTGAAGGAGCCCCTGACTGGCGACACGTCCAGACAATGACATTTTCATGGGATAATATATCAAGGATAATAATGGAGGATTAGGAAAGCCCTGGGGAGGCACAGCAAAGCTAGCCAAGTGGAGATGTGACTGGGCAGAGAAAGGTCCTTGGAAGTTATAACCTAACAGAGCCTTGAAGAGTAAACAGAAGTGAACCAGGAGAAGAGGGGAGGAAGGCATTTTAGAGAGCATGAGCAAGCTAGTGGAGGTGACATATGTAGCATTTGCAGATACCTACAATCAGACTGTGTGGCTGGGATTAAAACGTGCAAAGCAGGGAGGGAGGAATGAAAATAAGGGTAGAGATGTATATGGAGAGCAGATGGTAGAGTCTTAATACACGTGACAGAGTTTGGACTCTATGCTCTGGTGATGAGAAGCCCCTGATGGTTTTGTTTTGTTTTTTGTTTTTTGTTTTTTTTTCTTTTTTTCAACGTTTATTCATTTTGGGGACAGAGAGAGACAGAGCATGAACGGGGGAGGGGCAGAGAGAGGGAGACACAGAATCGGAAACAGGCTCCAGGCTCTGAGCCATCAGCCCAGAGCCCGACGCGGGGCTCGAACTCACGGACCGCGAGATCGTGACCTGGCTGAAGTCGGATGCTTAACCGACTGCGCCACCCAGGCGCCCCCCCGATGGTTTTGAACAGAGAGTGGTAAGGTCAGATCTGTGACGCATGGATGGCAACGAGGCTGGAGGCAGACACAAGGAAGAAGGGGTTGCCTGATGGCTGGGGTGAGCGATGGTGCTGTGCTGAACTGGGCAGCTGGAGGAGAAGGGGGAGAGTGGTGGGTTTAAAAAAATACATAGGAGGCCAGCCCAGCAGTCCAGCCTGGCCATGCATTATTAACCTTGTCAGCTTGTATAAATTCGATCATTTTCTGAGCCTTAAGTTCCTCATCAGTAGAATGGGGATAATGACATTCCTGGCCACAGGTTGTCGAAGGATTAAATTCTGTTACCCTTGTGCAAACACTCGGCAACTCATCTAATAGCCTCCAGGGTTTAGCCATTAGTAAGTTTTTCATATTTGTGGAATGACCCACCCTGTGTCTCAAAGATGGCCTAGATGGAGAAATCGGTAAATACTGAATAGTTTCATACACTGGCTTAGAAATTCAAAAAGTGATTTTTTTAAAGCCTGAGTTTATAAGTATTTCTATGCTCTTTCTAAAATATATAATTATGTTCCCTGCTCACATAATTTTATCCATTAAAAAAAAAACTGAACATATCACTGTCACTTTCATTGCAGGATGCTGGCAGAACTTGCTTTACCTAGCAGATGTGTTCCTGAAAATTTTACTTGTAAATTGATTTTAAAACGAGTCAAATCATCCTTTACTCATACGAGGCAGATGAGCCATTTTAAAGAACCCTCTGGTTGTGACTCCTTTGGTAAAATTAATAATGACTCTTAATTTTGTGGAGGGGGTTAAATATGAACTTCCATATATACCTCAATTGGGTGGCAGTGGTCTCCACATAAGGATATTTATACATATTATCACATACAGAAACACAGGATGCTATCTGTTCAAATATGCCAGGCAGAGTCTCTCAGCCTGTTGCTGTGTGGTTGTACTTTTTAAACACCTATCCATTGCAATTTAAGACATTCCCCCACCAAACATGTCAAGTCAGCATCTACATTAATCTTCTTCACGCTTGACACAGATCTAGTCTCAACCTTTCCGTCGCTGACGCGAGATCAATTCACATTCACAATGTAATCTTCTATGAGACAATACATTATAAACTTTCTATTTAGCATCCAGTCAGCATCTAATTGCATTTTGATTTGTTTCTTGATGTGCGGGTGGAGTGCTGAGAATTGGACATGGAAAGCCGGATGAGTCATATTTGCCTAATTATAACTTGTAATTGTAAGACAGAACAGCATTAATACAATAAGTGATGCAAATCGATATTGAAAATGTTCAAGCAGGGAAGATTGATGGCAACGTGGATTTATAATAATAATAATCGCCATTTAGGAAGCAGCTATTATGTTCCAGGAACTGTACTTGTTACTTTATATATATATTATTTCTATCTCTCCCCTGACTCTGGCAGACATTATTATTTTTCATTTTGCAGATGTCAAAATGGAGCCCCAGCAATTTTAAGTACCTTGCCCTAAGTTAACCATCTAGGACCTGGGAGAGCTGAAACAGGAGCCCTGATTGAGTATCATACCTCGGGTCCTCTTAGTTAGGAGACCTGGTGTCCAGCCCCGTGTGGGTCACTAACTCACCTTTGTACCCAGGTCCCTCATCTATCACAGAGGGGTTTGTTCTCTTTAACTCTAAGATCCCTTCTGCTTCCTGATGTTTTCAATGAAGTTTCAAGAAGGCCTTGGGCTACTTTTAAACAGCCTGGCATTCCACCTCACCTCCCCATAGTCAATGAAATCCAACTTGAAATCCAAGAATAGCTAAACCTCTACTTCAGTCCCAAGAGCCATTTCATTTACTGAAATACTTACCACACTACCATCCAATTACTATGTAAAACACCTTGGGATACCATTAATACAAAAGGTTATATATTCTAAAACCCAAATGTCATTTTGTATTAGACATTTTCTTAAGGGCTACTTATCTCAGGATGAATTCCAAGAATGAGTGCTTAATAATTATTTTGCATTTAAACAACCTACTTATGAATTCCAGGGATACATTGTGTCACAGTACGGCTTCTGCAGGATACCGCAATTATTATAAATGCTGATGGATTAACTGCTACAGTATTGCAGCCTTAAAAAATGACACACCTGTAGTAGATCACTGGGAGGTCATCAGGCAAAATCCTTTCTCTCCCTATACACCAAAACTCACCCCAGAAAATAGGACTGTATGAAAAGTTTCTTAATCCAGTAAGAAATACTATAAAACCCAAAAGAACCAAATATGTAGAACCCCAAATGTTAGTGCTGCTCACAGACATTTTATTCTTTATTAAAACCTATTGGGTGGGTTTCGTGCAAACACTTCTCTCTTCAAAGGTGTCAGGAAGAAGATTTTTAGAAGCCGAGGTATCTTTACGTAGACTCATGAATTTGACCTAAAAGCCAACTCAGGCACAGAAGTTTGAAATTTAGACCTATTTAGCTTTATGAAGTTGGTCTTTGAAAGAAAAGGACATGATTTGGGAGAAAGGAGGGTTTAGATTTGTTTTTGTGTGCACATGTGTGAGAATGTGTGTGTGTGTGTGCGTGTGTGTGTGTGTGTGTGTGTGTGTGTCCGTGTCCGGGGCTAGGGTGGGAAGAAAAGTTCAGTTAACCTCCTATGAACTCAAATAACAAAGCACCATGCAGCTTTAATAAGTAACCACTTAGTGATGAACATTTAACAGTCTCATTAAATCATAATTTAAAAGATTGCTTTTTTTTGCCCCAAACAAATAAAACTCTGTTAAATTCTAATAAGGATCTTTGAAACAGCTGTTTTGTGCTACAGAATGTGTAATGACCTTATAATTGTATTAGATGTGGCATGGAAATGTTTATGTTTTCTTTCTAGTCTGAAATGTGCTAAATAACAGAAGCCAAAGAAAAGGGATTCATTATGAATTCCAAGGGCTCAAGGGCCGTGTTTCTGGAAAAGGGGGTCCTTAATCAAATTCCAATGTGAATGCTGAACTGGGCTGGACCAAACTGAGGCAGGCGTACTGGTTTCCATACAGTTGGAGTCCCTTCCTTGTCTTCCATGATACCACGCCTTTCATCTCAAACATGTAAACGTCTGCCTGGACCCTTGAAAAGCCTGCCCTGTTATCCCAGACCCTTGGGTTGCAAGAGCCTAAAAATTCCCAGGGCCAGCCCCTACCTCCACTCTCATCACAGTGCTAGAGAGCATGGGAGTTGTAGGACTGCTACTTGCTCTCGGGGTCTGCTCTCCAGCCCTCACCCTCAACCCCAGGAGACTGGCCTGTATAAATTCTAGCCACTGGCTTCTGGACTTGTGATTCTCATTGGGTTTGGTCAATGGGAGCCCTGCAGGAAGGAGAAGGAAATTTGATAAATATTTCTCTGGCTTCTTCCCTGTGAGGTTACCATGGGTTATGCCAGTCTCTTCACCAAAGACTCAGCTCCTGTCTGGAGGCCTTGGCCACACAGCTGTTTGCCCAGATATTCTGGTAATTGCTGCCTACCCTAGTTCCTTCAAGCCCTGTTAATAGCTCTGGGATGCTTCTTTATAGTGATGCGCTAGTAAATTGGCTCTCCGAAAACAAAAACATGAAACAAAAACACAAGCCTGATTTGTCATGTTTATGGGTTTCCATTACACAAATGATCCATCATGGCCAATTTTAAGCTCCCGACATGAAGTCACCCAAGGCAGATGGAAATGGGAAGGGGCACACCCAATCGACTATGATGGGCCGCTCTGAGCACACTGCAACCTGCCCACGCCTTTGTAAACAGCCTCTATATTCAATTCTGCACCTGATTACCCATTTTCACTGGGCCATCTGCTTCCTCTCAGGACCCCAGCTGACACAACCTTCTGAAATGGCGGGCCCTGTAGTGACAGGGAGCACCATCTCCACAGAAGCAGTTTCTCCTGGGCCAAGTCCAACAGAGGTTATCATGAGTGACAGGTGTTTTTTCTCTCCCTGGGTCTCCCACTTGCATCCAGTTTGCTTCCAAAATACAGATACTTGAGCTCTTCCCTCCCACAACTAGAGTCGTTCCTTGCAAGTGACCTAGGGTGTTCTGGGTGGATTCACACTGTCACTGAACCTATGGTGGGTAAATCACATCCCAAAACACAGGCGCAGATGCCCAGGGAGCCCTCCTCTGCCTGGGTCTGGGGTGGCTCCTTTCAACCAGCCACTGCTCTCAGGGCCGCCCCCTACCCCAGCAGCCTTCTCCCCATCCTCTGGTTCCAGCACTTGCTGTTGGGTTATGGGCTCTGTCTTAGGAGGTTTCCTATTCTCATCTGTCCTTTTTCTCCTGTCAATATTAGTTCCCTCTCTTCTTAATTCCTCCAAATCAAATGAATGTTTCAGCTCATCTGCTCCCACCAGAGAACCCAATGGTTCATCAGGCAGAGCTTCATGCACTGGAATGGCTCAGATAACAGAGATTTTAAAAAAGCTTGTCTACGTCCCTTGGGCTTAGGAGGGTCTGGGCTTTATGACCACTATTACCACCACCACCGCTGCTGCTCATAATACTCCCTAGCATTTACCGAGCACTTACAATGTGTCAGGTGCTAAGCACATTAACTTCCCTACAACTCTGCATCAGTGTCCCTGCCAAAAAAAAAAAAAAAAGTGGCCCATTCAAAGGGTATAACTTAAGAGAATTTAGTAAAGGAGCTATTTACTCTTGCAAATGTGTAGTTTGGATTAAGAGAACCAACTAGGGATGGCCCCGCACCCACAGACTACCAACAATTATGGCCCGTCACAGGAATGAGAAAGGACAAGGGGAGGTAACGGTGTACTTAGAATCTAGAGCTGAGAGCTGTGGCCTCCCCTCAGGAGCTGTGGCTATAGAGGAACGCATTCACTGCCCAAATTAAGATCTCAGTGAGTGCAGGCTGTGGGGAGGAACTGAAAGGTAGTAAGTACCCTGGCCCTTCTCTTCCCACCTTCTGTTTGCCAAAGTCTAATGGAAGTCAGAGGGCCTGAGAGCTGGGTGATACAGTCCATAAATTTCAGCCTCTTGGGTACTGGTCATGGCAGAGAGGGGTGGAAATGGATCTGACAAGGTAGCTGAACAGCCAGTTGGATCCCAAGAGCTGAGTATTACCACCATCCTCAGTAAACAACAGCAGCCAGATTTGAACCCAGAGAATTTATTGGTGGGACTCATTCCAACAACACTAGGCTATGCTGCTTTCTAAAGGCATTTCATAATGGAGGCAGAAGGGAAGGAAAATACTCCATTTCCTCCAAGTCATCTTCCTCTTCTCCATCCCATCTCCAACTCCCAGAGATGTCATAGCCATGAAAATCAGAACACAGGTTTACTTCTGAGAGGGCACACCTAGGAGTTTCATCTCTAGGAGGAAAATGGTTACCGTATGTTGTGACAGAATCACTGGACCTGTGGAAAGTTTCCATTTATTCATCTTAATTCTGTTCCATGAGGACACAGAAACCATGCCCATGCCATTTCCACTTGGCAGCTCCTTGGGTGTCCAAGAGGAGAAGTCCTTTCCTGTTTGTATGTCGGGAGGCAGCAGGAGGAATAGTTGTAGAGAAATTTTGGACTCCTACCCTCAGAGGAAAAGGCTCTATATTTAAAATCCTACCCTGTTGCTGAGAATAAATAAAAACTCTTCATCACAGAGATTCTATTTCCCTATGAAGGTGGTAGAAAGCTACACACGCACTGACTGCCATATTGTTTTAACTCACTGAAACATGTTCCTAGAATGACAGGTAAGCCCTCAGTTTTTATAAGGAAGATCACTCACAAAACTTCCCTGGTTTTTAGAACATCATCACCATTAGCCACCTCTATTGTGTTCTTTAACATCCTCTAGGGAATAATAAACGAATAAATTATCCTTAGAATGCACTGCAAGTAGCTGGTCTTTCCTGATAATGTGGCATCATTCCTTTGATTAAAGGATCACGAAAACATTGTTTTCTTTCTTTCTTTCCTTCCTTCCTTCCTTCCTTCCTTCCTTCCTTCCTTCCTTCCTTCCTTTCTTCCTTTCTTCTTTCTTTCTTTCTTTCTTTCTTTCTTTCTTTCTTTCTTTCTTTCTTTCTTTCTTTCTTTCTTTCTTTCTTTCTTTCTTTCTTTCTTTCGCCTTGGCTTATGGGAAGCTCCAAGCTAATGAGTTCAGGGCTCAGTTGCTGTAACTCACGTTAGTCTAGCCTCCTGCTACTGTTTTTGTTCCTTTATTCTCATTTTAATTGCCCTACAATAAATACATCCTTTGTTATTTTTGTAAGAAAGCTAGCAATAATAGTAATTAGCTTTGTGTGTAGTAAGTTAAAGTGGTTTTGGTTTTCTTTCTTTCTTTCTTTCTTTCTTTCTTTCTTTCTTTCTTTCTTTCTTTTTTGATCCCTATATCAAGTCTGTGAGGCCTGCTGAACTACTATTATTTGAATGTTTTCAGATGACATTCAGAGAGGTGAGTAATTTGGCCCAAGTCACCCAGGTTGTAAGGAATGGTCCTTGCAGACAGCACAGCAAACTAATCAAAATGGTTTCAAGCTCTGGGGTCTGACTGTTCAGTTTATATCAATGCATCTGACCTTGGGCAAATCACCTAACTAAGCTTCAGTGTTCTCATCTTTAAAAAAAATTTTTAGACGTTTATTTATTTTTGAGAGAGAGAGAGACAGAGAGACAGAGTGCTAGAGGGGAAGGGCAGAGAGGGGGAGACACAGAATCTGAAGCAGGCTCCAGGCTCTGAGCTCTCATCACAGAGCCCCATATGGGGCTTGAACACATGAACTGTGAGATCATGAACTGAGCCAAATTTGGATGCTTAACTGGCTGAGCCACCCAGGTGCCCCAGTGTTCTCATCTTTAAAACACGGATGATAGTCATATCAAATCCATTGGTCTCTTTGAAGGACAAAATGAGATAATCCCTACAAAGCAATAGCATAATACCTGATACTTGGTAAGAACCCAGTGTCAATTATTATTATTAGTATGGTTGTTACTATTGTTGTTATGAATCTTATTTAAATTTAAATGGCGATGCATTTTTCTAAGGCCTATTTCTACCACTGTGCTACCTTTTAGAAGTTATAAATATATTCTAACCACACTGAAAAAATATTTCTTTTTTTTTTTTTCTGAATATGTATTTTCCTCCCCAGCCCCTATATTGACTTGCAATCTAGCAGACTCTTTGGCTATACAATAGAATTAGGAAAAGCTCTGGCCAGGGGCAGGTTTTAGTCACATATAAATGGTGCAGAAAAATGGCCTGCATCAGCACCCAGGGGAGGGGCTTGCTCATTGTCACTGCCCAGGACAGGTGTTCTCACCTCCCACAGGCACACTCTCCATCTCTATGGCTCAGCCCAGAATTCAGTTTTCCTGAGCCATATATATGTTTTATGAAAAAACCTGACAGACCCATTTCCCCCAATTTCCAAGGCAGTCCATAGACATGACGCAACAGAAAGTAGACAATCATGCCCAAAGACGGATCCCGCAGAGGTGGCCTGGAGCCAGGGTGATGTTGGAGCAAGCTGATTAAATTCCGTTTTCACACTGTTGCCTTGACTTTCAAAGTGGCTCTAATTACGTCTGCATAATCCCTACCCATGGGATCCCGTCAGTTCCTCAGAGGTTTGTGGTTGTATGTCATTTCAGAGCCGCGCGACTGGGTTCTGTGTCTCTGCAGGTCTTGCTCACTCAGGCACCTCAAACTGTCCAGTGGTGTGTCACGTCCTAGCAATGAGTCACACACGCATTGCACCCCAAGTGCTGCGCAGGCTTTCCGAGAGATGTTGTGGTGAAGATCAATGGTCCTCAAACCTTAGCATGCATCAGACCAAAGACCGAAATCTTTGCTAGACTAGCATCACTTAGTGATGCTTTTCCACAAGCCGATTATTATTGGGGGGGTGAAGGTCGTCTAGGAAATGAGCTAGTTCTGGCATTTGCAAGAACACAGGAGCCTGATGATTAGGGAAACAGCCCTCTGGGCTATACATCTGACATGTTCAACAACTTTGTAAAATAGATAGTATCACCATTTGAGAGGAAGGAAGCCAAATCTCCCAGAGGTTTAGGAATTTGCCAAGAAGCTGAGCCAAAGTTGCACCAAATCTTGGTGATGCTAAAGCCCACCTGTTTCACTTCCAGCTTAATGGTTCTCGAAGTGTGGATCTCTGGAGCAGCAGTATTAGCATCACCTGGGAACTTGTTAGAAATGCAGTCTCAGGCCCCACCCCTAGATCTACTGAACCAAGAAACCCTGGGGATTGGGGACCAGCATCTGTGCTTTAATAGACCTTCCAGATGACTCAGCTTCTTGGCAAATTCCTAAACCTCTGGGAGGTTCGGCTTCCTTACTCTCAAATGGTGATACTATCTATTTTACAAAGTTGTTGAAAATGTCAGATGTATAGCCCAGAGGGCTGTTTCCCTAATCATCAGGCTCCTGTGTTCATGCAAATACCAGAACTAGCTCATTTCCTAGACGACCTTGACCCCCCAATAATAATCTGCTTGTGGAAAAGCATCACTAAGCAACTATAGTCTAGCAAAGATTTTGTACAGGACACAGAAGAGGAGGTTTACATCACACCCCACAACCAACACTGTGAAATCCCTCCTTCAACATTGCTGTTCTCTCAAAATCCCATTGGCCTCTTGGCCATGTCCTTTTATCCCCAACCCATATATTATGGAGCTCACACGTGTCACTGGATGTCTTCTCTGAATTCCCCCTACAGGTGCATGCCTAAACTGGCTATGATGCTTGTAAACCAAGGGAGGAGCACACTTATCTCTCAAGCTTGCTTTTGGCCTCTTAGCCTTCATCATGAGCAGCTTATTAGAGCACATCCCCTTCCTCTCCCTCCCAACAGAAAGAATAAAATGTCTTCCCTGTGACATACGAATTATTATAAGACCACTCTCTCAAGGCAGTGACAGCTAAGGAAGGAGCCAAAATAAGCAGTGGCTACTAGTGGCATCCAGGTCTCCTCAGACTCAAGCACAGTCTCCCCCACCTTCTCCTAAGGGCTCTGAAGGCATCTGCTTTTGACACTTCTGTTGAAATATTTCTTCCTGGAGCTGATGGCTCATGGGTGAAGAATGGTCCTCAGCCTCCATGCTGACATCCCCAGTCCCACCGAGCATGGAGACGTCAGCGGGAGCTCTGAGAGTGAGCACAAGCTGAGTGGCATTACAGGCTTTACAGGGTATTATTGCCACCGCACCCCCCAAAGTTGAACCCACAGCTCAAGGCTTCCCCTAAACTCACTCCCCGATAGAGCCAGGACCTGCCCCTGGGCCGCTCACCCCCTGAGCCAAGATGATGCCTAAGTCTCTCTCTAGTGCTTCATCCTCTATCAAGATAACAAGATTCTCCTGCCTACCAAAACATTCCCCCTCCCCCACTTAGAATAGCTTGATTCCCCATCCTTTCTCTTATATCTGATATGAAGCTCTGGTTCCAATACACTTGATCTTATCCTCTGAGGACTGTCATTTTCACCTGTCTTTTCCTCTCTAAAGTTAGTTTCACTAAAAGCAAGAGCTTTGGATTTCCTGATCCCCACCCCATTGGGAAGTGAGGTATGACCCTCTCCCATCATGGTTGTCATAGATAGTTCTCACTCTAACTTTCCCCACCAAACCTCATTGTTCAAACCACATTTAAAATCTCCATGTCTCTTAGTTTGTTGCCACTCTCATGAATCTCAAAATGAAGGCAAAGGTCTGTTTTCCTCTGAGCGTACATTAACAGCCAAGATTTGGAGAGTCCTCACATTCCTGAGTACCCATACAAGCACACAGCCATAGCAATTGAGGTGGTGTTGTTGACACTGGGGCCATGTTTAATTCCTAAGGCTGGATCTAGTAAGCTTTTCATTAATCTCTTCTGATTATAAACCCTTGCATCCCTTTGCTTCCCATGCAGCCCCAGTTAATTATCTTATTTTTCTTGTGGTTGGAAGAGCTCAGAATCTAGGTTCAGAAAGCCCTTGAGTTCAAATCTGTGTGTTGTTACTTCTGCATCTGAGTCCATGTCAAAAAGGGATAAAATAGGGCTCATGCTAACATCTGCTTCTTAAGGAACTGAATGAATGTACATGTGAGATACTCTGCAAATATTTGGCACCTTCAAAACATGCTTCTCTTATTTCAAATGCACCCGCCTATTCCTTTCATCCTAGGTTTCCTCTCCAGCTGATACTAACAGACTTTGGCCATAACAGTAGGATATTTACTTTTTTTTTTTTTTTTTTTTTTATCAATTTCACTCCAAGTGACTAGGCTGCCCTTGCTTCCATGGAAGGAATCACATCCAAGCTGTTGTCACGTTAATCACAGGCCAACTGGGAGTAAGCTATTTACACTTGTGTCACTTCCTCCAAGATTCGATTACTGTGATTGCCTATTGACTATGGGCTCTGTCTGCTTCCACACCAGCTCCAGCTGTTGCGATAGGGAGTGGTGGGCAGCTTGTGTCATCATGAAAGGGGAAGCTTCCAACGTGCATATAGAGCCTGCTTCTGAGCCTGTCTGTCCATCATCCCCACATCCTTGTTCAGGGTGCTGATCCTCAAACTGCTTCTTTTATCTTTCTTTCTTTCTCTTTCTTTCTTTCTTTCTTTCTTTCTTTCTTTCTTTCTTTCTTTCTTTCTTTCGTCTATTAAAATGTGTCGCTGGCTAAGGGTAGCTCTCTGAATTTTAACCATGGATTTTACGGTCAATTCCTGCTCAGTACAATTACCAACATTATTCAGAATCTTGTTTAAAGATATTTATTTTCATTTGAAATTGTCTGACGGCCTAACTGCATTTTCAAAAATTTAAGCTTTCTGCTTATCTCATGCTGCTTAAAATTGATTTTTATGAATCATTTGGCTTCTCTACTGATTTTTCCATTTTCTTTCATTAGTATTTTTTGGGGAGGGTAATAGTGGTGGTTGATTGTTTGCTTCTTCAGTCAACCAAACCATGGGCTATCTGACTTCATTTACAGATCAGAGGCCAGGTGCAAACTTCCATTTTATTCAATATATAAATTGGTTTGAAAGAGGATCCATGAGTGAAATTAATTCCTGCTATTTCAGGTTTGAGTGCACCGTTCGACATTCCTGCTGATACCTCGGCCTAAACTTTACACAAGTTGTCCCAGAGCTCAGCTGTCTTCCAGAACTGAATTTAGCTTAAATCACTGCCATCTACCGCGATTGCCCCAGACAAATCTTTTCAGCCATCTAGCTCTCAGATGAAAAGTGCTTCCTCACTGCTCATTTGATGGAGGGTAATGAGGTGCTGTTTCTACAAGATTACTTACCTGATGAGACAGGAGGACTCGATTGAAAACCCAGGCAGGACCCCAGATGGCTCTGGCTGAGCACTTCTGGAGGATTGAGCCAGCATTTTTGTAGCAAGAAGTCAATGCTTTCATATTCCCTTTTAGCCTCAAGAAATGAATGTGGCTCTTTGTCCCCCATAAACTATTTTTTCAACTTTCTCTTTCTCCCGAGTGCCCAGAGCAGTGGTTCTCTAACTTCAGCATCCATCAGAATGGATGATCTTATTAAAACACAGATTCCTGTGTCCTATCCCCAGGGTTCCTGATTCAGTAGGTCTGGGGTAAGACTTAGTGATTTGCATTTCTAACAATTTCCCAAGGAATGCTGCTGCTGGTCCATATACACATCAGAGAACCATTGGGCTCCAGTATATAAAGCCAACAAGCCACTATGCTATGGAATGCCCTTAATCATTTGGCCCCTTCCTCCTGTTCCATCCTTTTTATCTATTTTTATTGCGTACTGATATTCACTCAGTCTTTCATTCATTCAGTTAGTTAGCAACTATGTGCCTGATACTAAATCCCTTAGAGTTCTTTTTTCTTTATTTTTTTAATTTTTTAATCTTTATTTTTGAGAGAGAGACAGCATGTGAGCAGGGGAAGAGCAGAGAGAGAGGGAGATACAGAATCCGAAGCAGGCTCCAGGCTCTGAGCTGTCAGCACAGAGCCCAATGCGGGGGTCGAACTCACAAACTGTTGAGATCATGACCTGAGCCAAAGTCGAAAGCTTAGCCGACTGAGCCACCCAGGTGCCCCTCCGTAAGAGGTTGTGAAAGCAGCAAAGCACTATCTACACACACTATCTACTTCCTTGCTTTTGCTATTGTTGACTTTTCTGAAATAACGTCCTCCATCCCGGCCTTTCCTATCTGGCTCACCTCCAACTCATCCAAGTTCAGGGTCAAGCACCAACTTTATAAGTTCTACCCTCTGGTAGACTATGACTTCCTGAGGGCACATGTTGTACTGCATTTCTCTAACTCCAGAACCCCATACAATGTCTGGCCCATGTTTGCTGATCAGTATTTATTTGTGAGCTTGATTATTTCAGGGCAAGGACATTCACTTGACTTAATTAGCTAGGAACTTGGGTTTATATATGATTTCAGGGTGCTGGGGAGGCTCAGTTGGTGAAGTGTCTGACTCTTGATCTTGGCTCAGGCCATGATCTTACGGTTCGTGAGTTTGACCCCACTTCGGGCTCTGCACTGATAGCGTGGATCCTGCTTGGGATTCTCTCCCTCCTCCTTTCTCTGACCCTCCCCTTCTCTCTCTCTCTCTCTCTAAGTGAATGAATAAATGAACGAATGAATGAATGAATAAATAAATAAATGAAAATAAACATGATTTCCCTCCAATAGATACAAATGATGTTCATTTGGTTGCTTAGAGTCGAGTGTGAGTGAAAATGATGGAAAGGTATTTAGTCCCACATAGGTCTGGTGGCTTCACTTTATACCATGATCCCAATATACATCTATAATCATCACACAGGAACCAAGCCACAAAATAAAGTCACTTTGCATACTTACATTTGAATAGTATTCTATGTTAAAACATTTTCGGGGCACCTGGGTGGCTCAGTCGGTTGAGCAGCCGACTTCAGCTCAGGTCATGCTCTCGCGGTCCGTGAGTTTGAGCCCCGCGTCGGGCTCTGGGCTGACAGCTCAGAGCCTGGAGCCTGTTTCAGATTCTGTGTCTCCCTCTCTCTGACCCTCCCCCATTCATGCTCTGTCTCTCTCTGTCTCAAAAATAAATAAACGTTAAAAAAAATTAAAAAAAAACAAAACAAAAAACATTTTCACATCCTTTATCTTAGTACATCCTTAAAAATAATACAAAAAAAGGTGTTCCAATATATATAACTTGTTATTTCACTAGGAAAAATGATTCCAATCAGACAGCCTCCTGCACATGACCAGGATATAAAGTAGTCCCAGACAGGGATAGAGAGCATCGTTAGTAGGGGATTGGGCACTACTTTGGGTGAGGAAAGAGCTCAGCACTAGACTTATAAGGTGTGAGTTCTTCAGCCATGATCCCACCATGACTGATCACACAACAGTTAGCCTCAAGTTTTTTCCTCTATCAAACTGACTAAAGACCCCTCAGGTCACCTCCAGCCTTAAACTTCCATGATAAGATCTTTAGATTAACATAATAGAGTTATTAACAATTCCCCCAATTAGCTCTCTGAAGGCAACGTTTCTTTGTAGAA
Organism: Leopardus geoffroyi; assembly: GCF_018350155.1. Lineage (NCBI taxonomy): Eukaryota > Metazoa > Chordata > Mammalia > Carnivora > Felidae > Leopardus > Leopardus geoffroyi. The sequence continues at coordinate 43,681,048 of NC_059337.1, read as the reverse complement.
GGATATCCTCAAGAATTGTCACAGTTTATTCTCCAGTGGCCATCAGGCCCCTGTATATCTTCCAGATACCTTTCTGAGGAGGAGGCTATGAGAGTAGAGGTTAGTACCTAGCCAGAGTACTCACTCACTGAGAGTGTTCTTATAAGCAGACATTGGTACACAAGTCAGGTCCATTCCAGACCTTGTCATGCCCACTGTTAGAGCTGGACGTGGTTTTCCAAAGGCTAAGACCTTTACAGTGGTTTCCTCTCTGGGGACTTCCACAGATGAACGCAGAGTCCAGATTCTCTCTGGAAGTTTCTCCTCATTCATGGTTTCTGTGAATAGGCCATGCTTAATGACTGCCAGAATAAGATCTCTAAGCTTGATTCCTTCTGCTAGCTGCTCGGCATTCATACGATAATCTTGATATTCGTCTCCTGTTACTGCAAAGGCAACATCTCCAAACTGAACCTGCCTCCTTGCCCAAATATGCTCTTCCTTTTGAGGTTCTCCAGCTCCTTTCACAGAATCTTGTTACCTAGACTTGAAATTATTGACTCTTGCTTGACTCCTAATTCTTCCTCCCTATATACTGTAAAGGTCTTGTCTATTTGTTTTTGGAATATTTCTCCTGTTGCTTCCCTGCCTTTTATAACATTGCCACTGTCCTAGCACTGGGCCCTGTGATCTCTTGCCTGTAGTTTTACAGCAGCTTCCCAATCAGCCACAACTCAGCATTCTCCTCAGTACAACCTATTTGTCAGAAGTAGGCCGAGATGAGGGTTCATGAACAACCACTGTGTTACAGAAGGGCTTCTGGGAGAAACCGGTAGGAGTGCAGGAAGCAAGGTAGGGAAGGAGAAGAAAATAAGACGAGATGAGTCTTCTCATGAAGTCCTGGCGCCAGCCCGATCCTGCAAGAACTCTGGAACGTAAATTGCACTTCTGAGGCAGGAGAGCTGGGCCTTCGTATCTCCATACTATCAATCATTGGCTAAGGGCTGCCGCAAGTGATGTCAATTCCCAGGCATTGTCAGCACTCGGCTTGTTTTGTCAAAGTGCTCCCTGTTGCCCAAAGGCAGGTAGGCGGCTCAATAAAGTCACAGGTGTTAACTGTTAGAAGCATGCGGAAGCTGGGAAGAAGGGCACAAAGAAATAGTAAAAGAGATCTGAGGGAACGTGGGCACTTGTGAGCGCATCAACAGTGTCCACTACACCAACTTCCACTATATGGCCAGCAAAACACTGCCCGATTACCGCTCAATCGTTGTTTTACTCAGCAACCATCAATGACTTCCTAAGGTCTCTAAGCTCTTTAACTACATCAGAGTCTCAATAATTTAGCACCAACTGCTTACCCATGTTTGCCTTTTTTTCTTCAAACACTGTACACTTCTGACAAACTGATTCAGTATTTTATATACATACATATGTACATGCATTAATATTTTCCAGGTTCTATGCTTCACCCATTCAGTTCCCTCTGCCTAGAATCGTCTTTTAACCATATCTGCAAATCCTACTCCTCCTTTGAAAACCAGAAAGACTTTTCTGATTACCGTCCAAGATATGAGGTCCTTCCTTCTATGGAGGAAGAGAAGGAAGCACTTCATCTGTCCCTCCATACATGTACTATGCATGAAAGCAGTTGTCTTATGTCTCCTCTGGACTAACAGCACTTCTCTCTGAATTCTTCTAGATCCAGCCACAGTGCCCCTGTGCCTAGAACATAAATGATGCTCTCAATACCTGCTGAATAAATGGTTGAAACTTCTTCATGTGCCAAAGTCAAACAAAAGAGGGTGAATTGGGAAGTGTCCCTCCCTCAACTGAGATCTCGAAGTTCCAATTCTTTAGATGAGGTGTAACCCTTTGGAGGCAGTGAATCCCCGGTGCTCCTTTTTCATGCCCTTTCTGGCCAATCTCTGCTGCGGGGGAGATGGAGGCACAATGGTGAAGCTGGGGTGAAGAGAAAGCTCCATCGAGAATGTCCTCAAACAACCCTTTCTTTCAGGGTAGTTCTAGAAATAGCTTGAGAAACCACTTAATATGTGTGGCATATCTAACACTCAAGAGTATTTTGATGAACATAAATGTGAAGTGTTTCTCTATCAGGAATAGCACTGAAACGGCATTTAAAGACCTGGGCTCTAGTACCGGCCCTGCCATTTTGTAGTGTGAGGTGCTGAGCAAGTCAGTTAGCCTTTTGGGGTTTGTTTTCCTCATCAATTAGTAGTGTGATTGGATGAGAGCCTCAAGAGCTCTAATATTCTGTGATTTCACTAGGACCTTTTAATGTGCCAGTCACCGTGCTGAGTACCGGATGTATGAAGACAAATGTCCTAAGTTCCCTTGATCATGAAAGCCTTGAGAAATTGGCTATTTAAGACCCACAGGGCACCTAGGTGGCTCAGTCATTTAAGTCTCCTACTTCCGCTCAGGTCATGATCTCATGATTTGTGGGTTAAAGCCCTGCATCGGGCTCCGTGCTGACAGAGCAGAGCCTGCTTAGGAAACTCTCTCTCTCTCTCTCTCTCTCTCTCTCTCTCTCTCTCTCTCTCTGCCACTCTTCCACTTTGGCTTTCTCTCTTTCTCCAAAATAAATACATCTTAAAAAAACAAACAAAAAAAAGACCCCCTACAAGTCATTCAGCTGCCGTGGAAGGAAACTTGTTCTAGTGTTTAAGTTTCATCCCTGTGTCTTTTGCACTTTGGTTTTGTTTTTTTTTTAAATTTTTTTTTCAACGTTTATTTATTTTTGGGACAGAGAGAGACAGAGCATGAACGGGGGAGGGGCAGAGAGAGAGGGAGACACAGAATCGGAAACAGGCTCCAGGCTCTGAGCCATCAGCCCAGAGCCTGATGCGGGGCTCGAACTCACGGACCGCGAGATCGTGACCTGGCTGAAGTCGGACGCTTAACTGACTGCGCCACCCAGGCGCCCCTGCACTTTGGTTTTAATCAGCCCATTTATTAGATTGAAGCCTCCTTCCTCTTCTGTATGGCAAGTCTTTAATCACAGGAGACCCTGAGGTACTTTGAAACTTTAAAATTGCCTACACAATTTGTCCCATAAAACACATATATAGATGTGAGTAGAGAACAAAAGTCTATGTCAAGTGTAGATTCCAGCAGTCTGCGAGGTGCATTCAGGAGCCATCTGATGAGATCATACACATTAACTCATCAGCACGTGCAATACAAATTAGCGCCAGAGTGAAATGAAAATTCCCTACACTGTGGACCAGTGAGCTCTCTCCTGCATAGATGAAAGTGACCTGTTAAATCATGAATGCTTTAGGTCTTCTCCCCTACGGACTAAACAAACATAATCATAACCCCATTAACCTACCTGATTCCCCAATCTCTCCCTCTTCTGATTGATTCTGTTCAGATCCTCTGACTCATTAATGTGCAGCTTTTGTTAACTTATTAAATACGTATCTATGCCAGGCATTGCATAAATCCTAGCAGGTAGTTAGATACTGATAAAAGGTGTGTAGACTGGAGGAGATTCCATCTAGTACTTCTGACGTGTTCTGATCAGTTCAGAGTTATTTCCAACTTCTGGATGCTTGACCTGTGCATTTAGCTTAAAGCTATGTTTGTGGTTTGCTTTACCCCATATATCAAATTCCTTGACTTATAACATAGAAAAGCAAAATGTGTTTCCCTTTATTGTTGCCTTAACTGTGTTCCTTTTCTGGGCCAGTTACCAGTGCATGGTATGCCAGTGGATTCACAAAAAGTAAGCCAGCAGCTGCCATACATTATGCAAGTTGTCATACATTTATGCAGAATTGTTTCGTTCAAAGGCCTCTTGCCACGTACTGGAATTTTTGAGGGGGAAGGAACACTAAGAGATTCCCTTGTCAAGGGTTAAGAAAAGCTTGGACTTTGGATGGGAAATCTTCCCTATGAGAAAAGAGTTTCCTCTCCCCAGCACTCCTTCTTATAAGCACAATCCTAGGACTTGGAAGTGTGGGCCAGTCTGGAAGGACCATGCTCCAGAATGAACAAGCTCTAGGAATGCATTTCCGCCCCACTCAGCTACAGACCAAGTGCAATGGGCCTGTTATGTTACATGGAGGCCTTACTGTTGGTGAGGGTAAGAGGGCTCAAGATTTGTGATTTTACTAGAAATCACTGAAGAGGGATGTGAGGCAGGTGTTGAAAAGTCCCACTTAGAGTTGAGGAATCATCCTTGGGCAGCAAACTTCCAGCTTGTTAGGGCACCACAAAGACGAGTATTCCATTCCTTTGTTGTACCATTTCCTCTCCTTGCATGCATCTAGCTGGTTTTTTGTTGTTTTTTTCACTTAAAATGCATAATGAACATGAAATTTTCAATTAAAGGAAAATGGGGAGAAAGAAAACTTCGGAGGAAACTCAGATTGGTTTTGTTAGAGAATTCATTTTTTGGGGAAAAGTATTCTCTTAGTTAAGTTCTTTACTTTTTACCTAAAGATTTGGTGAGGAGATTACAAATCAATATCTAGTAAAGATAATTCTATAAGAGAATGTAATACTGATTCTAAGCAGTAATTTGGCTGTATCTCTGACTAAAAGGAAGATGACAAAGATTTTAGGTAGGTTTCATATTTAAAAATGCATTCACAAAGCAGCTGACGATGAATATCGTTGATTAACGTGTCTATTGCCTGTACATTCACCTGGCTCAAATCCAGCAAGAGCACTATCCTGGAGAATGGATACCAAGGCCCATGTTAAGATGGGAGACACTTTACAAGAATGTCCAGAGGCTATTCAGCTAAGGGAAGGTTCCGATTATAGTCACGAGGGGAAGTGTCTGGTCTGTTGGGTAAAGGAAAGGAGATAAAGGGGAAAAAATAACATGGACAGAAATGAGGGTGTCTGGTTGGAAAAGCAATGAACAAAGTCAATGCAGGTTTACAGTTGAGAAGTGATGCTACCGAGAGTAAGAGGTGCCCAGATCCCATTTTTCATGTTGCCTTACCATTTTCTTACCTGCCAAACTCACACCATCTGTCTCTTCTCTCATGTGGTTCTTCCTTCCAAAATGGCCTTCTAGCTATCTCTATTTTGCTGGCCCTTCAAGATCCAGGTCAAGTTCTATCTTCTCTGTGAGCCTCCCTTCATGTTTCCCTTCCTCTCAGATCTAGTCACCCTGTTAACTCTTTCAGAACCATGGGGCTGAAATGGTAGAACAGATGCCATCCGACTTTCTGATAGTCTGTATTGCTCTGTTTAGGAATTTACCTCAGCATATGCTGCTGACAGAGAAAATGTTTTGTGCCCTAATTATCTCATATGAATAGTAGTTGTCTCTTTCAATTAAATACCTTTGAGGGAAGCAACAGTGCTGTATAATTTCTTTTATCCCCAAATGTGTAGCATAGTGCTAGGTTTTCACAGTGGCCAACATTTTTTGAACATTTGTCACATACTTGGCAGTATTCTAAGCTCTTTGTGTGTTTTAACCCATTTAACCTCACAACTACCCTGTGAGGTAGATGTTAGTGTTATCCTTGGTCTACAGATGAGAAAAGCAAGGCTTAGGGAGATTCAGTAAATTGCTCAAGACCACACAGCAAGGAGGTATGAGAGGTAGGGTTCAAATACAGGCTGTCCAGACCCTTGACCACTCATTGCAAGCAGCCTGTGCTAGGTGATCTATAAATGTTTTAGTACTTATTAATGAGTCAATTGACTTTGTCTTAAACAGAAAAAAGTTAACTCTACAATAAAGAGTCCTTTGTACAAAAAAGGAACTCCTGCTTAATAGGGAGTATTACTAACTGCCTGGTACTTAGATTTGATCTGATAATTGAAAAGTTTCATCCTTCTCAAGCTACCCTTGGGCTTAAAAAAAAAAACAAAACTACAGGGAGCACAGAGTCTGATCAGGGCTTTCAACTGGGTTCTTCCTCATCTGAAGGTGAAGTGGAAACTGGGAGAGGGTCCAAATGCTTTACCAAACCAGCTAATGCTACTGGCAGCTCCCTAGAAACCATTTAGGGGCTCACAAAGCCCACAGTACACAGGGAAACCTGGGCTGCTCATTAAAAGAGGAAACAGGAAACAAGCATCAAAGAACAAGCGTTCTGGACGATGTGTTCATGTTACATATATGAATCATCTCTGAATGGGAGGGACAAAGACTGTTCTTTTCTTCCAGGCTTGTTATGTCCATGCCACATCCAAAGTGGTAACGTGGTGTTTGTTAAGACTGCCCTTTGAAAAGATCTCTAGGTCTCCCCAGAAATGCAAGCCAGCAACAGAACTGATGGGGAGTATAATGAGCAGTCTATTGTGGAACACAAGGATGATTTCCCCCCGTCATCTATTTGTATGTTTATAAATGAGTAACGAGGTCAATTTGGGACACGCAGGTTTTGTGCCACAATTTGGACAGATGTTCAGAGCCTCTGGAAATCATAGCTGCCCAGTCCAAGTGGTGGCTCTTGCCAAAAGTACTAAGTGTTCAAAGGAGAACATGTCACTAGGGGCCACTCAGAAGAGCCCACTAATCATCAGGGAATTAGCTTGTATCGATTGTTTCCAACCACATTTATACTTGTAAAACCTGTAGCTCTCACTAAGTGCAAACGCATGAAATTAAAAGGCACTTTACGACTGACAAATAAATATTTGATTAACACAGTTGTCAATCCTTGTTTCTGAATATAAAAAAAATCACATTTGTATTCTCTTCAATCGTACAAAGTGAACTTTGAATTAGTCACTACTGAGGTGTCTGAACTCTGTTCTAAATGATCATACACAACTTAGTCCTTTAGATAACAGGCACACAACTGGGACATGGAGTGGGAAGATTTTTTTTTTTTTAGTATGTATGTAGCTCACATGATATTGGACCTGAAATGGCTGACCATAAAACTTCTGTGCTGTTTGCTACATTGGTGATATTTAATGAAGTTACACAGGATATGACATGGTATTAATGTTTCTGTCCAAAGGCTAATAGCCATTGTTAGCTAAAATCATATTGCAGTTTTTTGTTTTTGTTTTTTTGCAATTACAAACCATGCTAGCATGTACATTTTTCTGTTTGGCTCTTTGTGCACATTTGTTGTTGTTTCCCTAGCATTCATATTAAACATGGGAGAGGTGAATTGTAAGGCACATACATTTTCAACTTTTCTAGATATTTTCAAACTGCCCTCTCTGGAGGCACTACTGATTTATACTATTATCAGCAATTCGTGAGAGCCCCATATCCCTACATTTTTGTTAACATTTGATATTGTCAGGCCTTTTAATGTTTGCCAATCTTGTTGGTATGTGGTAGTCTCTGGCTGTCTTGTTTTGCCTTTCTCTGATTATTAGTTACTACATTTGCTTATTTTTCATTTGAGGTTCTTCCTCCCTGAACTCTTACTTGCCATTTTCCACCTTGGGTTGTGTTCCGGATCATTTCTAGAGTTCTTTATAGCTTCTGGATACCCATCCTTTGTGAGTATGTGCATTGTGAGTACCATCTTCCAGTCTAGGATTTGGTTTTTGTTTTTGTTTTCATTTTTCTTATTGTGTCTATTGTCAAACACAATTTTGTAAGTTTAGTGAAGCTACATTTTGTGTCTTGTTTATATAATCCTTCCCTACCCCAAGTCATAATGATGTTTTTCAATGTTTTCTTATACAGGACCTAAAGTTCCCGCTGCCCTCCATATTTAAGTCTTTAATCCACTTGGAACTTAGTCATGTATGGTGTGAGATAGGGATCTAATTTTACCTCCATATAGATAACCAATTGTCCCCACATCTTATGTTTTAACAGTCCATTTGCTCTCCTCTGATTAGTAATGCTATCTCTGTTAAATATCAATTTTCCATTTTTAATGGCTCTGTTTCTGTTTTATTGATCTATTCTTGTCTTTATGCCTGCCATGCATTGTTTTTCTTAGTATACCTTTATAAAACATCTTAGTACCTAATAGGGCAAGCACCACTGACAACCCCAACCTTGTTCTTTTTTCCAAAATTGTATTGGCCACTTTGAGCTAGTATTGTTTTATGGTAGAAGGATCTTCTAAAATCTCTCTTAGGAGAGTGATGGTAATATTCTGAAAATTCCTTCTTCCTGCTTGGTCTCTGTTTCCTTCAGGTTGCTTATTTCTGTTTATTTGTGTCTTCATCTTCCATTTTAGAGGCCTTCCTTAGATGTCTTGTGTCATTATTGTCATCTTACATTTATGTTTAGATATTCCCTCTTGGGCAGTTCAGATCCTTGAGAATTGACCTTTTTAATCTCTGGGTTATACCTTCCAGGATGCCTTGCACTGTTTTGGAAAAAACTGGGGTGAGGGTAGGGGAATTGTTCTTGGCATTTAAATATCCATGTTTTCTTAATTGCCCCCATTTCAGTTCAGAACTCTCATCCTCAACTGTCCTGACTTCCCCTAAACTAGAGACTGTTTTACCCTTTTAAGTCTTTTATTGGGGTTGGGGAAGGACAGCAACTGGGCTGTCAGAGAAGCAGGGAAGGAGATCTGGAGATCTCAATGTTCCTTACACTTCCAGCCCAATGTCCTTAATTTTAACCTCTCCATACCCACTTCATGAAGTTACTGATGGGATGAATTCCTGAGTCTTTTGGAGAGTCTGTGAAATCAGATAAATGCTTGGCAATTTCCTTTGCAGTTTTAGAATCAGTTTTCTGTTGTTTTATATGCCTTACCCAAAACCTTTCCAGCTTCCAGAATTCTATTGCTCTCTGATTATTCACCCCTGTATTTGTCTCCAGGTTACTTCTGATATCAATTCCACCGTACTGTAACCATTATTTTCTTAGCTCCAAAGACCTTATTTTACTATTTTTCAGATATTAATAAGTTTCTTCAAAGTTATTTTTAAATTATTTTGTATGTAATATGATAGTTTTCCTTCCAACTTGATTAGAAAGCTGTTAAATTCTTTTCTTTTTTGCTTTGATCATTTTCCCAGAATATCTAATATACTTCACATATCTAGAACTTGATGCTTGCAGGTAACTATTAAGTTATTACTAAGTGACACAATAAAGGTATCACCATAAGGCACTCTCAATATACAAACACAATATTTGTACAGCACTGCATCAGCTTTTTTTCTGGTCATTAATGTGTTATAAACAGCAGCCAACTGGAGATTTATTAAATGAGAATAACCATGATGATGATAAAAGAGATAGAGATGAAAGTAGAGAACATTACAGACATCCTGATTTTCTAAAGGAGTGTTTCTTTAAGTGTGTTCCATGTAACTCCAATGCCATAATATATATGAATAGGCCCTCCTGAACAGAGGATTAATTCAATCAAGATTGAATTAATGTGGCAAATAATGGGTTAGGCAAATTTAAAATTTTTTTAAGTTTATTTATTTGTTTTGAGAGAGACAGAGACAGTGCAAGTGGGGGAGGGGCAGAGAGAGACAGAGACAGAGAATCCCAAGCAGGCTGTGCACTGCCAGCTTGGAGTCCAATGTGGGGCTTGAACTCACGAAATCACGAGGTCATGACCTGAGCCTAAACCAAGAGTCAGACACTTAAATGACTGAGCCACCCAAGCGCCCCATGGATTAGGCACATTTAAATAAGTTTCTTTAACAGAGGACTTCTCAGAGCCTTTAATATGCTTTCATGCATGGTACGGCATTTTCCAAACCTACTCTCCATAAAATTCTTTTGTTTATAGGGCACCTTTTCATGACTCTTAGGACTCACTTTATATACAATGAGCTTTGTAACAGAGTATTCTCAGGTTTATTCAGGATTCTTTTGTTTGTTTGTATGTATTTGGTCATTGCTATCACTTATATTTTTAAAAATATACTCAGTCTCCAAGTCAGGACAATCATATGAAATATTAAGTATTTCTTTTTTTTTTTTTTTTAATTTTTTTTTTCAACGTTTATTTATTTTTGGGACAGAGAGAGACAGAGCATGAACGGGGGAGGGGCAGAGAGAGAGGGAGACACAGAATCGGAAGCAGGCTCCAGGCTCTGAGCCATCAGCCCAGAGCCTGACGCGGGGCTCAAACTCACGTACCGCGAGATCGTGACCTGGCTGAAGTCGGACGCTTAACCGACTGCGCCACCCAGGCGCCCCATAATATTAAGTATTTCTTAATCAGCCAGAGATGAAGGAGCAAGGCCCGACTCCTGTCATGCCAACATGCTTTCTGATTAAGCGCAGGAGGGCTCAGAATAAAATCACAGAGCACAGAGCAATAACTATGTAGTTCTTACTGTTGGTGGCAGGGAGATGCAGTGGAAATGTTTCCAGGGAGGATCCAGTGGGCCAGCCCACTATGGGGAGGGTCCAGAGTAATGTCAAGTCTAAGAGGGGAGTGTATGGGAAGGGGCAGACTGGAGTCATAGGATTCATCGCCAAGAATCCCATCTCACCATTGAAAAGACACTTTAGCCAACAAGTCCTGAGCTGTGAGTAGCTAAGAAACAAGGTTGGACAAAATGAAACAGATACGGATGTGGACTGTGAGTTATATAAGGGATGCAGGGTCTCATTGTTATTGGGTTTCGGCTGGGAAACCTGGGATGAGTTGACTGGCTTAGAGTAATAGGACTGAATCAGGTAACAATTAACATAACTTAAAAAAAAATTGAAATCGCTCTATTCCCAAATGATAGAAGAGGAACTCAGATCCTGGAAGACTAAATGACTTACCAAAGGTATACAAGTGAGCTGTGGAGCTTCCAAGAGAATACAGTTCCTGGACATTTAGTTCAACACTCTTCCTATTCTACCACCTTACTTTCCATCCATGCTTCTTTAGCATCTATGGAGCAATGGAATTCATTTGGATTTGCTAAGATCCTCATCCTGAGAGCCACTGTCTATCACCTATTGGGCTGCCAATGCAAAGCGACACACTCAAGGCCTAGAATCTTCCACCTGCAATCTGTGTTGATACAGACATGCTCCCTGGGATTCTGACACATGACATTCATCAACAGAAGGGCTGCCTATTTGGATGCCTAATGTATGTCACTTATATATGATAGAGACCAGTTTAGTTTCTAAACACACAACTAAACATACTCTCCTGGTGTTAACTTGTGTTCAGTGCAGTGCAGCCAAACCACCAGAAGCCACAGCACCCTGATGGAAAGCTGATGTGCAGAGATGCTGACATAATGAGGTCTGAGGCCATCATCCCTGGTGCTACACACAGATGGGCAATTCTGCTTTAATAACTCTGGTAGTGGCACAGACATCAGCTTGAAAAGGTTGACTTCCTGGCCCTGAGTGTCCCCCATCACTTAGTCATGTGGGCCTTGGAATCTTGGGTAACATGCAGGCCTCTGTGATGTGGGTCCCGTGCACTACTGAAAATCAACTGAGACCTTCTGATTTTCTCTGGGTGTCTCAGTATTCTCCAAACACATCACCCTGAGAGGCCATTCTGCTTCATCCTGTTGGTGCTCCTTGCCTAAAATGCTTCTGTTCTTGTAAGCCAAGCCCCAAACTCCATTTCCTTCCACTCTACCTCCATGCATCTGGTCAGTGCCCTCGACTTTTCAGATCAGTCCAACAAAGCAGATTTGACAGAAAAATTATTGATCACTTTTGGAAAAGCGCCTTGAAACATTTCTACTGTTTTCAAGGGAGAAAGAGCAGCAGGGCCCCTATGCATGATCAGTTGTACCTGCTTAATTAGAATAAATATTCTCCTTCTGATTCCTTGTTCTTTAGGTTCACACCATTCTTGCCACCCCCCCTTTTAAATTAAATGTAAAAATGACATAGCAATCAAAACTCTGCAAATAATTTTTTTAAAGGCACAAAGTCAACACCCTAGGTTTTCTTTTTTTTTAATTTCCCTGTCTTTCCTTATTCACATATTTCATATTTTATATAAGAATACCCATAGTGTAAGAATGATTGCACATTATTTTTTAGTAGTCTATTATAGTATATTTCTTCACATATAATTTTTCTCAATGTTGACGGCTACTTGATATTCCACAAAGTTGATGGGTCAATCACAATGTTTATAGAGGACAGAGTCATTTTATTAAATGTGTGACATTTCACTAGATGTGCTAGATGCCCATAATTGAGGCAGACATATTAAACATCTTTTCCTCATGTTAGATTTTAAAAATGGATGAAATGAAAAGGAAAACAAGTTAGGTAAGAGAGCAAGATTCAGTGGCTAGCAATTGCAGATCAAAACCTAGGCACCAAGAACTTTGGGTAGGGTCTACGGAGTCAGAGTTTAGGGTTAACTAGAGGCAGGAGAAGGGAAAGCCCGAGAGCGAGGTAGTCAGGAATGCACAGGACCCAAAGGGTCAAAACAAAGGTCTACAGTGCCCCAGTGATTCAACAAGGTAATAACTTACATGGTCAGATGTTATTCTATCGAGGATGTTTGCTCTTTCTCCCACTCACTCTTCTTGCTATGTTTGGGTGCTCTTGATATCATCAGGAGTGGGGTTGCTTAACTTGTAGTACTTGTGGCTAAGGTAACTTTATGCATATTTGCTGTGTCCTGACTAAAGCATGGGTCAGAGGGGTGGAATTATAAGGATGTGCCCTGGAATTAGAAGTTCATGCCCTGCCCACGAGTGTCTCCTCTGCTCATGATGGTCCAGCCCTCCTGGAAGGAGGAGACGGGGAGCCATAATCAGAATGGACCAAGGATGGGCACTTGACCTAAAGCCAATTTAATGCATGATCTGTAGAAGCAAATTTGACCAATCAGACTTATCCTCTAGGGTGTTTATCTTTTGGAGACTGAGAGACTGTTAATGAAGCCTGAATGTAAAAGAAATTGCAACTAAATGTGACGGAAATAAAAACAGAGCAGGCATCCTCATGAAAGAATAGTGAGTAGAGAAGAAAAGCTCTTTTCCAAAGATAGTACAGTTTGTGACTTTGCTATTGCCTACTTCTTCAACTTTTCCTGGATTAGCATAAACCTGTATCTTTTCATTTAATCTCTTCTTTTTCCCTCCCAGAGGCACCTCAACAAGTCTGTTTCTTCTAACTAAAAGATTACTGTATCAAAGATCCTAACACTGAAGTCCCAATAAATAAATTCCTCAGAAATCCCATATGAGGTTTCCTTTAAGTCACATCTCCAATGTGTAAAAAATTTGGCAAGGAAAGCCAAAATGGCTCACTGCCTACCTTTACAGGCAGACAATTAAACCAATTAAAGAGTGAAGTACGGTATGCCTTTTGCCTTCAAGGTCAGGCCTTGACTCACTAGAACCTTGGCAAAGTCTTGCAGTCTGGAGGGAGTAAGAAATCATCCCCGTGGATGACAGACTTCTAAGCAGATGGCTAGTAAATCAAGGTCCTGATGTGAAATGTTGATGCTTTTTAGCCCAGGAAGATGTGGGTGAAATATTACCAAGTTAATCACGTAGAGTGAGCCACTGGTCACTGTCCTTAAGGAAAAAGATCATTCATTGTGAGATGAGATCCTAATTGCAATGAGCAGGATCATAAAACCAATTTAGAGCCCCAAGGCCAGTGGGATAGAAATGAGTTATAATTAAGGAGACATCATTTGTATTTACAAAAGTGCTTAAACAAGAAACTCCTTATTTTGGTGAATGGACTATGTATCCTGGATGTGCATCAAAGAGGAGACTACCTTACTCCAGGAATGGTACTATTAGATTTGTGTCATTAAACTTCTAATTACAATGATGGGTACCTCAATGTATCCCCAATAACTGTCATATAGTTTTTTTAAAAAGCACAGATTTGGAAAGCTGTGTCCAAACAGCAGGTCTGTGAATGTCGGCTGTGGGCTTTGAGTCAATCAATTCTCCTTTCTTTGTCTAACAAAGGGGACTCATGATTCCTACTCTTCAGGGTGGGATACTGACTCCCAGTTGGTTTCCCTTTGGGGTAGAATCAAGTAAGAACGTTTTGGATGATTTTTGCTTGGAGAGATGCTTCAATGGCAAACACCCACATTCTCGAGAGCCCTGGACTATTAGTGACAGTGCCTGTGGTGACTCTGGCATCTGGTCCATAGATATACACCATTTCTTTTTTTTAAAAATTTTTTTTTTTCAACGTTTATTTATTTTTGGGACAGAGAGAGACAGAGCATGAACGGGGGAGGGGCAGAGAGAGAGGGAGACACAGAATCGGTAACAAGCTCCAGGCTCTGAGCCATCAGCCCAGAGCCCGACGCGGGGCTCGAACTCACGGACCGCGAGATCGTGACCTGGCTGAAGCCGGACGCTCAACCGACTGCGCCACCCAGGCGCCCCCTTTTTTTTTTTTTTTAAATTTTTTTTTTTTTTTTTTTTTTTTTTTTTTTACACCATTTCTAGATCCACCTATGATCTAGAAATGTCCATGACAACTAGTGTCTTTCAGGCAAAGGCCAAAGCTAGTTGTTTAGAAATCGCCAGACTGTTTCATTTCTTTGTGGGTCATTTTAACATACCTCATTTCACTCCGTCCTCATTGCAAACTTTTGAGATGTATGTGCTTATTTGCCAAATGAAGGAACTGAAGTTCTGAAAGGTGAGGCAAGCTGCCCAAGGTCACGCGACACGAGTAGCGGAGCTAGGAGCTGAACCACTCATCAGATTACAGGGTGCACACTCTTCCCATAATCCCATGGAAATTCTGCCAAGTGAGCTGGCAGCACGGTACTTCTCCCTCAGCCACTGCAGGCTGCCCACACTGCTGTCCTCACAGTTTGTCCTAGTTCAGTGCCTCTCAAACATCAAAGTGCATACAAATCACCTGGGGCTATTAAATTGCAGAGCCTTATTCAGGAGGTCTGGAGTGGGGCCCGAGCTACAAGTGCTCAGGTGGTCCCTATGCTGCTAGTTAGCTGACCACACTTTGAGTAGCAAAATCCTAGCTGACACCCAGCCCTTCCAAATTATGCACTGGATTCTGAATAGGACCTCTTTTCAAAGCTCAGTACCTTCCCTTCTCTCACTGAGTAGTTAGTGGCCAGATCTCTGAAGCCATCCCAAGCAGTTCTTAATGAAATTAAAACCAGACTGACATCTCTAATACTCTCCAGCTGTTATCCAGTGTGTACCATTAGGGTAATTGTGTGGGAGAGCTGAGAGTTGAAGCTAAAACAATAATCTAACCAGGGTCTATTTAAAGCTACAGACAACACTTGGTTAGTAAGGTAAGGAAATTTAAGGTGCAATTGTAGAGTGCAGGCAATAGTAGCTGCAGCAGTAGAATCATTAATTGAATACCTTTTATATTTTAAGTTCTGTCTACATTTTCTGGGTAATTCTTACAGCAGGTCAGCAAGAAAGAGACTATAAATATTTATTCACACTCTACTTTCCAATAAAAGTCTAAAGCAATGTCCAAGAATATCTAACATAAGACACACGAGCACAAGTTTACATGTAGGTACAAGAAGAAAAAATCTGGGGGTAACACAGTAAAGCCAGAAATCTGGCTCTCAAAGAGCACATAATGATGGCATGCCTTTAGGGATAAGCCATACTTAGTTCTCAACTTTCCAGAAGCCAACAGGAAAAGAGGAATCTGGTCAGGTGAACAACTCACCGTGACCATATAATTATAAAATCAATTTTCAAACCTCCCTTAACACCCAGATCATGTGAGGAGATCTCCTATGGCCTCTCCTACAGAAGATATGGTGTGCTCTGGTGATGAATGACTTTTTCAATATTTACTCAGAACAGACCCGAGGATGGCTTTTACAGAGTTACGTTTACAGAGATCCCCAGGGGAAGCTGATGCATCAAAACCAAGCACAATTCAGAAATGCAGTCTTTCTGGGACAAATGTGACATGGTCTAGTACCTAGCATTTGGCTGCTCTGGTTTGATTCAGAACTATAGCTTGGACAACTTGGAGAAATGGAAGTGTTGTATTTTTCAAGAAACCCCTCTCATTGTCAACCTTCAATGCCATTTTCCTAGCTCAGCCTTGGAAGGTGCTAAGTAACAGTGGGTTAGAGATTGCTCCAACAGCAGGGAATGGTAGTTGACTGTAGATCCACATAAGTCAACTGAAAACTGGGCACAGTTGATTAGCAAGGACACAACTAGAATAAAATCCTTCCCAGCCCCACTCTGAGATGAGTAAACTTCAGGGAATATTCTTATCAGGTATAGAATTATTCTCTGTAAGTGCTCTTCTGATTCCAGATAGTTGAATGATGAGGACTTAAATTATACTTCACATGGCAAGGAAGCAGCCTAAATGTTCATGGCTAGATAAATGGATATAAAGACGTGGTTATATATGTATATCAATCTGTCTATCCATCTATCTATCTATCCATCCATCTATATCAGGGAATATTATTCAGCCATAGAAAGGATAAAACAGTTTTACTGTGAAAAAATTGAAGGCCATTGTAACTGATCTTCACTTGGCTAAAAGAAAATCTCAATAAGACACTGATAGAATACTTATATTTGGGCAGTTATTTCTTCTAAAAAATTATTTGTGAAACATATAACATTCATCCATTCACTGAACCAATGCATATCTGGGGATACCTGTCATGTACTAGATATACTTTGGAGAGTAAAACACAGTCACTGTCCAAATGGAGGTGGAAGACCAGTTGGGAGACCCAAGAGTCACATAACCACCTAATCCCACAAAACTTCTTCATGATCAAGATATTAAGATTCTCCAGTTTTTTTCAAACATTCAGTATAAATTTGATGGTTTCCATCATGATTCCATATAGGGGATATGATGCTAAATGACACACAAATAAAAAGTGCTAAGTGCCAGGAGGAAAATAACAAGAGTGTGTCTATGAGAGAGACTAAGGGTGGGGATGGTACACAAGGAGGAAGGGAAGGGGTCTCCAAAAAAGTGGTGAGATCAATAGGATGAGAAACTCTAAACATGGGTGGATCAGGGAAGAGCATTCTGAATGCAAAATCCCTGAAGCTGGAGAAAGCATGCTACTTAGAAGGACAGGCAATATGCAACTAAATAAAGGGTCACGGGGCGCCTGGGTGGCGCAGTCGGTTAAGCGTCCGACTTCAGCCAGGTCACGATCTCGCGGTCCGTGAGTTCAAGCCCCGCGTCGGGCTCTGGGCTGATGGCTCAGAGCCTGGAGCCTGTTTCCGATTCTGTGTCTCCCTCTCTCTCTGCCCCTCCCCTGTTCATGCTCTGTCTCTCTCTGTCCCAAAAATAAATAAACGTTGAAAAAAAATTTTTTTTTTAAATAAATAAATAAATAAAGGGTCACATCTTAGGGGATTGGTCTCTACCATGCAGTTATGACTAGAAATGTCAACCAAAATAATTGATTTCAGAGTAGTTGATCCATAGCTCTTCCTCTTTGCAATAATTATTCAGCAAGGCCATTTGGACACTCCTCATTTGACATAATAAAACCCTATCACTTATGTGTAAGGTGATGCATGACTTTCTCTTCTCTATAGTGGGGCATGTGCATTCTGCTTATCCAAAATGGATATCAGATCTCTAAGAAACATGTTAAAAAACAATGGATGTTCTGGTACATTATGTGGCTTCTCTGAAGCCTCAGAGCCATTTATTTATTTATTTATTTATTTATTTAATTATTTATTTATTCTATATCTGAAGTTTGTTGTCAAATTGGTTTCCATACAACACCCAGTGCTCATCCCAAAAGGTGCCCTCCTCATACCCATCACCCACCCTCCCCTCCCTCCCACCCCCCATCAACCCTCAGTTTGTTCTCAGTTTTTAAGAGTCTCTTACGCTTTGGCTCTCTCCCAATCTAACCTCTTTTTTTTTTTCCCTTCTCCTCCCCCATGGGTTTCTGTTAAGTTTCTCAGGATCCACATAAGAGTGAAACTATATGGTATCTGTCTTTCTCTGTATGGCTTACTTCACTTAGCATCACACTCTCCAGTTCCATCCATGTTGCTACAAAGGGCCATATTTCATTCTTTCTCATTGCCACGTAGTACTCCATTGTGTATATAAACCGCAATTTCTTTATCCATTCATCAGTTGATGGACATTTAGGCTCTTTCCATAATTTGGCTATTGTTGAAAATGCCGCTATAAACATTGGGGTACAAGTGCCCCTATGCATCAGTACTCCTGTATCCCTTGGGTAAATTCCTAGCAGTGCTACTGCTGGGTCATAGGGTAGGTCTATTTTTAATTTTTTGAGGAACCTCCACACTGTTTTCCAGAGTGGCTGCACCAATTTGCATTCCCACCAACAGTGCAAGAGGGTTCCCATTTCTCCACATCCTCGCCAGCATCTATAGTCTCCTCATTTGTTCATTTTGGCCACTCTGACTGGCATGAGGTGATATCTGAGTGTGGTTTTGATTTGTATTTCCCTAATGAGGAGCAACTTTGAGCATCTTTTCATGTGCCTGTTGGCCATCTGGATGTCTTCTTTAGAGAAGTGTCTATTCATGTTTTCTGCCCATTTCTTCACTGGGTTATTTGTTTTTCGGGTGTGGAGTTTGGTGAGTTCTTTATAGATTTTGGATACCAGCCCTTTGTCCGATACGTCATTTGCAAATATCTTTTCCCATTCCGTTGGTTGCCTTTTAGTTTTGTTGGTTGTTTCCTTTGCTGTGCAGAAGCTTTTTATCTTCCTAAGGTCCCACTAGTTCATTTTTGCTTTTAATTCCCTTGCCTCTGGGCATGTGTCAAGTAAGAAATTGCTACGGCTGAGGTCAGAGAGGTCTTTTCCTGCTTTTTCCTCTAGCGTTTTGATGGTTTCCTGTCTCACATTCAGGTCCTTTATCCATTTTGAGTTTATTTTTGTGAATGGTGTGAGAAAGTGGTCTAGTTTCAATCTTCTGCATGTTGCTATCCTGTTCTCCCAGCACCATTTGTTAAAGAGACTGTCTTTTTTCCATTGGATGTTCTTTCCTGCTTTGTCAAAGATGAGTTGGCCATACGTTTGTGGGTCTAGTTCTGGGGTTTCTATTCTATTCCATTGGTCTATATGTCTGTTTTTGTGCCAATACCATGCTGTCTTGATGATGACAGCTTTGTAGTAGAGGCTAAAGTCTGGGATTGTGATGCCTCCTGCTTTGGTCTTCTTCTTCAAAAAAAATATGGAACGCTTCACGACTTTGCGTGTCATCCTTGCGCAGGGGCCATACTAATCTTCTCTGTATCGTTCCAATTTTAGTATATATGCTGCCGAAGCGAGCACTCTCACGGCCTTTTAAATGGAAGCCACAGGATCTGAAACACCAATTTCTCCATAGCCAAGACCTTTGCTTTTACAGCATATGGAGTGTTAGAGCTGGAAGACATCTGGGGGGTCACCTTAGGCCAACTCTTACTTAAAAATATTAATGTTTTTCTTTTATTTTTGAGAGAGAAAGACAGAGTGCAAGTGGGGGAGGGGCAGAGAGAGAGGGAGACACAGAATCCAAAGCAG
Source organism: Leopardus geoffroyi (assembly GCF_018350155.1). Lineage (NCBI taxonomy): Eukaryota > Metazoa > Chordata > Mammalia > Carnivora > Felidae > Leopardus > Leopardus geoffroyi. The sequence goes on along the minus strand of NC_059337.1, from coordinate 43,661,705 downwards.
GCTCCAGGCTCTGAGCTGTCAGCACAGAGCCCCACACAGGGCTTGAACTCACAGACTGTGGGATCGTGACCTGAGCCGAAGTCAGATGCCCAACTGACAAGCCACCCAGGTGCCTCAGGCCAACTCTTATTTAAATGAATTATTTCCCTTGGGAGCTCTGAAGAAGGATGGCAATAACTCAGATATTGGTACTTTTAGCCCTGTCCTGGAATATCAGCCTTAAGGGAAGCCCCACAGGTTCTCATCAGAAGCATGCAACCCATTCTACTAATTACCACCCCAGAAAAAATAATTACATTGTGTCCTAATTCACCATACAAATGCCTACTTTCCCTCAAGACTGCAACTCCACAGGTCAGGGAGGTTTCCTGCACAGCAATTTCCCCCCTCCCCCCTCACCTCCCCTTTGGCCATCTAGATTCCAGCGTTCCTTCTCTACTTCTTTTCTTTTGCAAAAATCTCTGCTTCTCACTCCCTCCACCTTATTAATCAGACAAGACCCCAGCTTCTGGTAAACTCTACCTTCTCCTTCTCTGAGCTTGTACCCGGGCTGCTGAATGTGGATAGAAAAATGCAATAGAGCTGTAAGAGTCACTTTAAATTCATGATCCCCAGCTTCAAATGGACACTCAAAAACTGCCCAGCAGGCTTTTTATTTTTCTTTTGTTGATTTACTTACCTATTCCCTTAGAGGGCTATTTTATACCTCCTTTTCTCTCCTGAAGCCTCTTACATTCCTTCCTCTCTACTCTCAGATGATGACTTTTCATTCCATGGATAAAATTGAAAAATCATCTTCCTTTCACCAAACCTGCAATCTTCATTGGGGCCCATTTTCTCTTTCTTTGGTCTGGTTAAAATGGAAAAAGTGCCCTTCAGCCTATCAAAGTCCAATCGCTTCTACATGCACCCTGGATTTCCTCCCCTCAATCACTGTCCTCCCTCGGATGTTCCCTCTTTACACATTATCAGTCTTCTCTCTTCTTACTGGATCAGCACTACCAATAAACAAACATGCTGTATTATCTCCTATATTTGTGAAAAGCAAACAGAACAAAATAAAAAGTCTCTACTGACCTCATAGCTCTATCCACGTATCACCTCATTTCTTGACTACATAGCCTAAGTCTTCACAAATATAGTAGTCCACACAGTGGTCTCACACTAACTTTTCCCACTTCAGTCTGGCTTTTGCCCCCTTCCCCTCACCAATGATTTCCACTGGAAAAGTACATGCCAAAGTTTCCAAAGACTTGCAGGATGCCAAATCAAATGGACAACTTCAATCCTCATCTTGTTTAGTTTCTCAGTAGCAGTCAACCAATCCTTCAAATGCTCCCTCTCTGACTCATCACATGATACTCATCCTTCCCTATCTGTGACCTCCAGGTTACAGTGTCCTCAGGACTCAATCTTAACTCCTCTCCACTTGCCATGACCAATCTCATCCAGTCCAGTGGCTTGTGGCTTTTCAAAACTGGTTTTAATTTTTATCAAAGAAGCATATGCACAGAGTTAAAAAGCCAAACAATACTGATAAATGCCTATTAATATTTTTCTCCCCAAATCAAAATCATCAGACAATCTGACAGTTCCATATCTTTCCCTGGAGTTTTACCTCCTTAGCATCTGTCCTTCTGCATCAACCCAACCTGATTCTCCAGCACAGGTGACATCTCATGACTCCCCTTCACCACTCTCCTGTGCTGTGTGAAATCTTCTCTGGATCCCTTTCTCTTTCTTGGTTTACAACCTTACTTTGCTAAAGACTATTCTTCAATAGCTTTTTCTTTTCTTTAACTGAAGTATAGTTAACAACATTCAACACCTTTTTAAGAAAGACTATACCCATTTGAATCCTTGTAATTAGGGATTTATTATATCTTCATTCTTTGGGTTAATAATATACCTAGAGTCTTATTCTATGTGAAAAATCATATCCAATCAAAATTTTGAAACAGTGCTCCATTTTCTTCTAATTTTCAGTGTTGCTGTTGAAAAGTCCAATGTCATCTTGATTATTTTTACTTTGTATGTCATTATCTTCTTTCTGTCTAGAAGATTTTAGGATCTTCTGTCTGTCTCTGAGCTCTACTTTTCACAATGGAAAATATCAGGTCTTTTTTCATTTATTGTGCTGAGCACTCAATGGTGACTTTTACACTCAAGAAATGTGTCTTTTAATTTGGCGACTTTTTAATGAATCAAATTAGTTGGATAGTGAGTTTCTTACATTAATCTGCTGATTATCTTCTCTTTTCTTGCCTATTATCTATCTTTTTAGCTGTTGCTTTTATATGATCTATGAGACTTCCTCTAATTCATCTTTCAACTGTTCTGTTTTTAAAAATTTGATTGTCAAATTACAATTTCAAAAATTCTTACTTATTTCATGTTCCTTTTTCATAGCATCCTGTCCTTTGTTATGTATATCATACCACCTCTCACCATTCTAAGAATATTAATTATCATTTGATTTTGAGGTTCTTTCCCCTGCTTCTCCCTTTTTTAGACTGTATTATTCTTTTCTTTCATTTTGGAGATATTCTGAAGACGTCTGCTCTTTTTGTTTATTTATATTCAAAACTAGTTAATAAAAGCTGCTTGCAAGCTTTATGAGCTTGGTGGAACTTACCACTTGGTGTATTTTATTGCAAATTGCAAAAGCTAGACTGATGTTTTTTACATTTCTGGAATCTGTTAAGATCTTTTCTATTTCAGAGGCTTTGGACATCAGGATTTATCTAGAATGTTTATGCGTGCGTGCGTGCGCACACACACACTTATTTGAAGTCTTCTTATCCTTTAGATCTTGGTTTGTATATCATTTCTTCATAGGGGCTTTCTCTGACCATCTTATCTAAATAAAATAGCTTTTCATTATTCTCTCCCTATTTTCTTCCTCTATAATATTCACCACAATTTAATTTATATAATTGGTGGATTTAGGTATTATGTAATTGAGTACTTTCCTGTCTATTTCCTACTGTCTGACAATAAACTCTGTGTGGGCAAGGACCATTTCTATTTTTGTCAATGCTCTCATATCAGGGTTTAGCATTGGAATACAGCATGCTCAATAAATATCCAATTAATCAATAAGTGAATGGATGGGTTAATGAATAGATATTCTAGGTTTTGGGTCAATCTCAGAATAAGTAGTTCTGTAATCTTAGGCAAGTCACTTAACCTTTATAAACTTTGTTCTATTTAGCTTCTTCACCCTCAAAGTAACAGTGCTTATCCCACCAACAGATGAATTTATGATGTATTTCCACCAATGAAATAATTGATGTATAAGTGCTTAGTAAAAAAGCTTGTATAAATATGAGATATTATAAAAACTGAATGTGGCTTACTCTGTCTTTTCTTATTTGTTTCCCCTTTTCATATTGAAACCTCAATTTAACACTTCAGGGATCATACCTTGAGAGCACCTTCTAAGTGGTGTTGTTATTAAGAGTTCTTTTTAGAACCAAATTGACTAAACTCTTAGACGTGATTCAAATCAGACATACCTTAGTCAGACTCCTGAGCAAATAATATCATAAGAAGGTTCCAGTTTCTAGTTCCATGAAGGGAAATGAGCAATGTCAACTCATGTTCTACATTCAAATACAGGATGGAAGAGATAATAGAAATTTCTGTTCAGGCATAAAGATTAAGTCATCCCTATGTTTGTACCATAATTGTCATATAATATTTGTCAAACTAACCAAAAATAATGTACCTTATTTTAGTAAGTGCACAGGAAAACTAGAAGGCTTTTTCATTGCTGATAGAAATGTAAATTGATAAAATCCTTCCAGAAAGTTATTTCAAAATACACACGGCATGCCTTAAAGGTATTTATATTTTTGGTATCATAATTGTTCTTCTGAGAAATTATCCTAAGAGACCAAAACTTAGAAAATGTTATATATCCAAAATTATTTCAAGTATCAGATGTTTAAGCTATTAGAGACATGAGTATTTCCAATAATATATCAAAGGTTAAGTAAATTTATGGTGCTCATTTGGTAGAACATTATACAGCTACAAAAATGAGTATTATAAAAGCTATAGGGTGGGGAACATGGGTGGCTCAGTTGGTTAAGCCTCCAACTTTGGCTCAGGTCACGATCTCATGGTTCCTGGGTTTGAGTCATGCATCGGGCTCTGTGCTGACAGCTTACAGCCTGGAGCCTGCTTTGAATTCTGTGTCTCCCTCTCTCTCTGCCCCTCCCTCACTTGTGCTCTGTCTCTCTCTCTCTCAAAAATAAATAAACATTAAAAAAATTTTTTTTAGGGGCACCTGGGTGGCTCAGTTGGTTAAACATCTGACTTCAGCTCAGGTCATGATCTCATACTCCGTGAGTTCAAGCCTTGCGTAGGGTTCTGTGCTGACACAGGAGCCTGGAGCCTGCTTCAGATTCTGTGTCTCCCTCTCTCTCTGCTCCTCCTCTGCTCATGCTCTCTCTCTCTCTCTCAAAATTTTTTTTAAAGATATAGGGCAACATGGAGGAATATTTATGATATAGATTATAGTACCAAATTGCATATATACTTTGTTACTGATTTTAAAATGTTTACATTAAAAGAACATCTAAGTAAACATGACAAAATGCATTCTATTTAAATGGTGACATAATGGAGGAATTGTTTTCTCATGAGTACCTGAGGATTAGTCATTTGTTCAAATTCAAAAGGATCTACTGAAAAACTAGGATGGAGAAGGGAAAATCAGCTTCAACTAGATGTTAAGCTTCTTAAAACTAAACAGGAATCCTCTTGCACTGTTGGTGGGAATGCAAACTGGTGCAGCTGCTCTGGAAAACAGTGTGGAGGTGCCTCAAAAAATTAGAAATAGATCTACCCTATGACCTGGCAACAGCACTGCTAGGAATTTACCCAAGGGATACAGGAGTGCTGATGCACAGGGGTATTTGTACCCCAATGTTTATAGCAGCACTCTCAACAAAAGCCAAATTATGGAAAGAGCCTAAATGTCCATCAACTGACGAATGGATAAAGAAATTGTGGTTTATATATACAATAGAATACTATTTGGCAATGAGAAAGAATGAAATCCTGCCATTTGCAGCAACTGGATGGAACCAGAGGGTATTATGCTAAGTGAAATAAGTCAGTCAGAGAAAGATAGATATCATATGTTTTCACTCATATGTGGAACTTGAGAAACTTAACAGAGGACCATGGGGAAGGGAAGAGGAAAAATAGTTTCAGAGAGGGAGGGAGGCAAACCCATAAGAAACTCTTAAATACAGAGAACAAACTGAGGGTTGATGCACCGGTGGGGGCGGGGAAAGAGGAAAATGGGTGATGGGCATTGAGGAGGGCATTCGTTGGGATGAGCACTGGGTGTTGTATGTAAGCGATGAATCACGGGAATTTATCCCCCAAACCAAGAGCACACTGTATACGCTGTATGTTCGCTAACTTGACAATAAGTTATATTTAAAACAAAAACAAAAACAAAAACAAAAACAAAAACAAAAACCGAAGACATTGCTCTGACATTTCTTATACTCCCAACAAGGCCTACGCCTTGGACTGGGCACACAGTAAACACAGCTCTGATTAACAAATGTACACTCTATTCACCTTCCTTGGCTCTGGTTCCAGTTCTGAGGCTTTCTAATTCTTGCATGTTGTAGGAATGAACATTAACGAGGAAGCAAACAGGCCTCTTTCTTTTATGAGCACCTCATGATGTAGTGGACTGAAGCAGCTGTCTCTAGCTCAGGGATCAATAAACTTTTCTATCAAAGACCAGATAGTAATTATTTTGGAATTTTTAGACTATGGGATCTTTATTTCCAGTAAATTTTCATACAGAGCAAATGAATGGGCATGTACTCTAATAAAACTTTATTTACAAAAAACAAGTGACAGTTTGTTAATCCCCACTAATATATTTTCTTTTCCATGTAGCTTTGATGCCTTCGTTTGACATCACTGTTCAGTTAGTTCCAAGTGTTCCTCACTTTTTTAAATAGCTCCACCTCCACTCATCATTAAGTTAATTTAGTGTCATATCCTGAACACATCCTCTGGAGCCTTGCTTTTCAAAGACTAATCAACTGACCTGCAATATTGGCATTACTGGGAAGCTGGTTAAAAATGAGAATCTAGGGGCACCTGGGTGGCTCAATCGGTTAAGTGTCCAACTTTGGCTCAGGTCATGATCTCACTGTTTGTGATTTCAAGCCCCGTGTCAGGCTCTATGCTGACAGTTCTGAGCCTGGAACCTGCTTCAGATTCTTTGTCTCCCTCTCTCTCTGCCCCTGCTCTGCTTGTGCTTTGTCTATCTCAAAAATAAATAAACCTTAAATATTTTCGTTATCTCAGAAATAAATAAACCTTAAAACAAATTAAAAAAAAAAAGAGAGAGAATCTAGGGCCCTACTCTTGATGCAATGAGTCAACATCCATGTTTTAACAAGCTTCCGAGGCAATTTATTTGCATATTATACCCTGAGAAGCTTTATTCTAGAGGACAAAACACAGTGGCCTGTGTAGTATAATAGCAGTAATGCTCTGTGGTTCTTTGAATAAGTTAAATTAGAGAGGCAAGTCAGTGTGTCATCTCACCTGGTCTCCCTCTTGGATGACTCCTCAACTTCTCTGTACCTCCACTAAGGCTGGCAAAAGTCTACTGACAAATGACAATGCTAGGGGCTTTTATTTTCTTCCCAAATATAGGGCCCATAATTCTATCCTGTCAAAGGCTGAACTCATCTATATGACAATACTTTCACATTCTCTTTATGTGGCTCTCCCACAAGGTACTGTCCCTGAAATAAACAGAGCTGGGGATCTTTCTGTCTCTGTCCCATGAAACTTCTGGAATGGCTCTCTGCCATATGCTTCTCTCCTAGATTCTCTCTTCCTTGGAACTTTCTCTTGGTTTCTCACACATGGGGTTTCTCCAAATTGGTGCCATTTTCTTAGACAGCCTTGTCCCTCTATACCTATAGAAATTCTTGATCACAGCCTTGGCTTTAGTCTTGCCATTTCTTCCTCTTGTGGCTTTGATGCCCTAAGCTTGCATTCTCTTCAGGTTCCTATGCCTCTGGACAATAGATATAAATAATGGCAAAGCATGATTTTTTTCCCCTTCATTTTCTCTTGTTTCTCAAGTATACTTGTACATCACACCTTCAAACCACTCTCTGTCCTAGGATGACAAAAGTTTTCATTCATTCAATATATAATGTGTTGAATGGCTTATATGGCAGGTAATGTGTTAAGTTCTGGGAAGGCAGATGTATTAACGTATAATATTTTCCCTAAATAACACCCTGTATTTCACTGAAATCATGAGTATACTAATGCTGGAAATCAAATCATTGAACACCAGAGGTTTTTTTGGTATGTGATAAACTCAGACGCTAAATAATTATATTGATCACTGTCTGACTCAGGGTCAGCCCAACTCATGAATGAAGTAGGGGTGCCTAAAGTAGCATGATCTTAGAGATTCCTTGCCCAAGGCTGCACAAATTCTCCTATTCTCTGCTTTGGTTGTGGTGAACAAATATGAGTGATTTGGGCTCAGATTAATTCAGATTCTGTTTTTCATTGTCTTAAGAAAGAAGATATAGGTCCAAACAGCTTTTATGTGGGAGACAAGGTGGAGGGTGACATCATAAAACTTGGGTGCATGAATCATGGCTCAAAGACCAGGAATAACAAAAGGGTTTATTAAGGACTCCAAACCAGCCAGGAATTATCTTGTGAGGGTTGAGTATCTGGCAGGAGATGGGGATGAAGATACAGACTAGAAAACCCTAAAACTGAACTTATGTGAATTTTGACAAGACTTTTTTTTCTTTAATGCAGAGGTTAATCTTGCTTTCCAGACCCGAATGCATATATATATTTTTTTCATTTTAGCTGAGAACCCTTTCAAAGAGATACCTTTAGTATCCCAAAGTGAATTTCTAATGACTATTTCAAAATCTGGGTGTAGAATCTAGAGGAGAAGCCTCCCAACCAAGAATTAAGAGTTATTGGGCATATGAGCATATCAGTGGAGAGGTTGGCAACTGAATTTATAATTATCAACTGTCCAAAATACCTTTATAAAACATAATGGCAAAAAATTCAAACCATGAAAGTAATGACTGTCAGTTCTCACTGTGAAAAATTTAATTTTTTTTTGGCATTCAAAATGCTATGACGACAATTTTAAAGTGTAAACAACAAGCTAGGAATATTTTTGCAAAACTTAAGACAAAATTGAATATATTTAATAATAAATATAGGGCTTTTAAAAGTCAGTAAGAAAAATCCAATATGCTAACATAAAAAAAGTATATTAGTAGGGTAATGCTCACAGTTGGAAAAATCTCAGTGGCTTAGTACAATAGAAATGCTTTTTTTTCTTGTAAAGTCTAACACATATAAGTATTCCTTATTGGTGGGAGGCTTTTCTCCCTGTAAAGATTAAAAGACCAAATGTTTTCCATTTGTGGCTCCATCATTTTCAACACGTGGCTTCCAAGATGGTGCATTCCAGGGTACCAACCCATGGAAGAGGAAAAACCTAGAGGGCTCATGTATAGGAGTTTTTACAGGCCTGGCCTGGAAGAATTACATGTCATGTTCACTTGTATTCTGTTGGTTAGAACTAAGTCACACTCACATGGGAATATTTAAGTCCAAGGGAAGCAGGAAATATTGTATAGTTATGTGTCTAGGAAGAAGAGGAAATGGTTGGTGAACATGTATCTAATCTCTGCCACAGTCAAATTACATGCCTTATAGGAGACATATGTCATATATGTGTATATAAATATAAACACATAATAAAACTAGATTAGTCTCAATTTAAGCCATGACCCTAAGACAACAGATGTGAAAGCACCATGTAGAATCTGCAAAGAAAGTGTTCACAACAGTCTTGCAACTCAACCTCACATCTGGCTCAAGAGTATAAAAAGAATCTTAAGTTATAGATGCAAAGAGGATTTATTTAGAGAGAAAGAGAGGCACTGGTGTTGTATGAGGCCCATACCTCTCCTCCCCACTTGAAAGCCTCGGAGAGAGATTTCAATGAGACTACTTGGAGAACATAATCTGTGTCCTCTGGAATGTGTCTGACTCATGCTTGAGAAGTCTAAAGAGAGAAAAGCTGGAATAAGTACCTGGCAGAAGAGGACTAGGGGTTGCAGTTGGGGGAGTAACTTCATTCTTTTCACAAGAAGATTTGTTTCTTGTGGGTCAGATTGGAGGGCCACATGCCAGGGAGAGCTGGTAAGTGGTTGTCTCAGATCCTGTCTAAATATGGGAACTTCAGCAAAGCAAGCTGGAGATATCCTGCCAGATCTTAGAGACTCAGAGAGGCCTCTTAAGTGAGCAGCGAGAAGAATGCACCCACTCATATCAAGGGGATTACAAGTAAGATATTCTCAACAATAAGGTGGGGTGGGGATCTCCAAAAAACCCATAGCAATGTTCTATGAGGGGGCCACCTGGGTGGCTCAGTTGGCTAAATGTCCAACTTCGACTCAGGTCATGATCTCGCAGTCCATGAGTTTGAGCCTTTCATCAGGCTCTGTGCTGACAGCTCAGAGCTTGGAACCTGCTTCCAATTCTGTCTCTCCTTCTCTCTGCCCCTCCCCTACCCACACTCTGTCTCTCAAAGATAAAAAAAATTTTTTTTAATTAAAAAAAATGTTCTATGAGTAAAAGAATGAGATTAAATACTTGCCAGGACAAGATACAGGGGAGGCCAACTCATCAGCATTAGTAAAGTAAGAATTCTCCTGTGTCCCTTTCCCCTTCTCCCTCCACACACTCCAGCTTTGTAGGATCAGAAACCCAGTAGGTAAGTCAGAGGAGAAGTAGAACTTGATGAGGAAAGAAGAAAAAAAGGTTACCTAACCACTATAGGCTGTGGACCTACATGGGGCAAACTGAAGGAAAAGGAATGAGTGGGGTTGGGGAGGGATATTGCCTTTAAGTGAAGACTGATGTTTATATTATCACTCTGGGATTGACATTATTTACTGATCCAAACTGCTTTGTGACCAAAAGTAGCTGAAGGACTTCTCTTTATCCGAAGTGACCTGGTTTTCATCTGGGGGGAGGATGAGTGAGCTTTAAATGTGCACTGTGAGAATGCACACTGTGACTTCGATGCAGTCGTTTCAATACACATGAAGCCATATGTGAAAAGATAATGGCAACGCGCTACAAGGAGACTCTCTGGAAGGTCAGATTGTGGCCAAATGAGTTGCCTGTGTGTGTGTGTGTATGTGTGTGTGTGTGTGTCTATGTCTTTCAAAGTTTTCACAGTGCACACTGTATTACCATATAATCAGGACAGTGGGCATAACTGTGAAATGCCATAAGATGTACACAACTGTAAGATATTTTACCACCCTGTCTTTGGCAAGATGACTATTTCTTGGATACCTAAACTCAACATTGTTGAAAGTAAAAGACATCGTTATTAGATGTGTGAATATTAAATTGAACATTAAATTCATTTTAATGGCCTTATTAGTATCAGTCTATATCTCATAGTGTTATGATATATGAATAGAGTGATCATTTCACAATGTGTCCATATCTTCTACCATTTTGCTCTCCAAACATCTGTGCGTAATTTCTGTATTTCCTCCTTTACTGAGATCTTTTAAAAATTCTCTCTCTTAAAGGAGGAAATATTTGCCTCCACTTCAAACCCTACATTCTTCAAGGAGATTTCCATCATATCTACATAAATTTCTTCCCCCTACTGACTCCCATAGTTAAGTGAATCTGGACAACATAACTGAGCAACTAACTGTATTTTTTGACTCTTTCCCGGATATTGGTCTTATTCTCTTAACTAGATAGGAAGTTTCTTGCAGCTAAAGAAAGCTTATAGTTCTCCAAATGCCTTGAGCCCCCTAACAACCTATTCCTAGGCACACATAAAGTACATGGACACATTTTTGCATTACGCAGATTTAGGTATATAAACAGTCTTTCTTCAGTCCTGTTCGTCCTGTGTGATAACCCTTCAGATCTTGAACCACTCAAAAAGTTTTTCCTAGCCACATTTAGAAGGCTACTGTTGTTTTTCTGGTTTGTACTCTCTTGCCTTCTGGTTTCTCTCCTGTCAACAACATTCTCTGATGGCCTGCATTTGGGTAGGTTTACTAATTCATATGCCAAGTAAGACTTAGAAAAAGAAGGAAGAATGAAAGTAAATATCTGCAAGTACTTTAAACGACATACACCTGTTGCTTGTTTGGGAGTTTGAGAATGATCAGTTGACTATTTTCTTGTGCCAACTCTGTTTGCCAAATAACAAAGTATTTGAAGAATTACCTACTACTATACTACTATTACTATCCTTAGCTTGAATGGAGAGCCTTCCCTATAAACTTTATCTCAATAAATTCTTGCAACATTGATAAAATATACAGTTATTTACTCCCATTTGCAGGTGAGGAAACAGAGGGGTTAAATGACTTATCCACGGTCACTCAGCTGCTCAATACCAGGGGCAGGGTGTCTGTTCATGTTTGCCGGCGTCTAATGACTATATTTTTTCCACTATTACATGAGGCTTCTTAAAAAGCAGTTTCTTAAAATATCTTTTAAGTAGTTTTCAAATAACAGTTAAATGTGCACTCATTCTAATGACTCACAAATTCCACTCCTATCTACCTAAGAGAAAGCACATGTCCATATAGACTTATAATACAAATGTTAGCAGCAGCTTATTTGTCATAGCCATTATGTGGAAATATTTCAAATGTCAGTCATTAGATGAAAAGATAAATAAAATGTAGCGTATTTATGTAATAGAATACTACTAAGAAGTAAAAATGTAGGCACTACAAATACATGCAAAAACATGGATAAACCTCAAAAACATTATACTGAATAAAGAAAGTCAGATATAAAAGACTCTTTTATCATGTCATTGATACGAAATTTCAAGAAAAGGCAAAACTGCAGAAAACAATCGGATCAGTAGTTCATTAGGGCTAAGGATGTAAATGGGGACGAACTACAAATAGGAAGAGGAATTCTTTTAGGGTAATGAAATTGTTCTAAACCTGGATTGTAATGATGGTTGTGCAGCTGTTTAATTACCACAAATTATCAAACTACAAATTTACAAGTGGAGAACTATATGGTATTTCTACCTCAATAATGTAGTTAAAAGTGAATATAACCATTTTTAACATAAGGATAAAAAATGCATCACTCTAGTCATGACATAGGCATTTCCTCACTCCAGAAAGTTCTCTTGTGGGGCGCCTGGGTGGCGCAGTCGGTTAAACGTCCGACTTCAGCCAGGTCACGATCTCGCGGTCCGTGAGTTCAAGCCCCGCGTCGGGCTCTGGGCTGATGGCTCAGAGCCTGGAGCCTGTTTCCGATTCTGTGTCTCCCTCTCTCTCTGCCCCTCCCCCATTCATGCTCTGCCTCTCTCTGTCCCCCCCCCAAAAAAAATAAACGTTGAAAAAAAAAAAAAAGAAAGTTCTCTTGTATTCTTTACCAGTCAATCCTTATTCATTCCATGGTTTAGGCAAACACTGACTGATTTGTTTTGCCTGTCCTAATGTTTATGTAAATTAAATCATACAGTATTTTCTCTTTTGTTTTGATTTTATCACTCACTACAATGGTTTTGGGATTTATCTATGTTGCTGCATGTATCAGCTCATTCCATATTTCATTGTAGGAATGTACCACTGCTTATTTATTTGTTGATGGAAACTGACATGGTCTCCAATTTTTGGCTGTACTGAATAAAGATACTATGAACACTCATTTATAAGGCTAAACTTTAACTTTGTTCATTTTCTCTATTATTTGTTTTATATTTCACTTACTTCTGGGAATTTTTACTTTCTCCTACTTATTTTGTTTTAATTTGTCTTTTCTAGCTTCCTAAGTAGGAAACTTGGATTGCTGATTTTATACCTTTCTTCAACTCTAATATATCCATTTAAGTCCATAATTTTCCTCTGAGCACTACTTTAGGGGAATGCCATTAATTGTGATATATTTTTATTATACTTCACTTTGCAAATCTATCTGATTTCTTTTATGCTATCTTCTTTAACCCATAGGACATTTAAAAGTGTTGCTGTAATTGCAAATGTTCCAAATTTTAGATATCTTATTGCTCAGTTTTGATTTAATATTCCTATGGTCAGAAAACATGTTATAAATTTACCAACTTATCTCCTTTAAAATGTATTGAAACCTGTTTTATAGACCAACCGTTGAAAAAGATGTGTACAATACAGTTGTTGGATATGTTATTCTAGAATGTCAACTAGGTCAATTAGATGATTAATATTGTCAGATCTTCTACAGACTACTTATTGTTTGAGTACTCATTCTATTAATTACTGAGAAAGGAATGTTGAAATTTCCAACTATCATAGACAATCAATTTCTCTGTATAGTAATAAAATTTTTGCTTTATGTATTTTGAAACACAATTATTAAGTCAACATATTAAGACAATCATGTCTTCTTGATGACTTTATTCTTTTATGATTATTATATATCCCCCTTTATCCATAATAATACTTATAATTTTGATTTTGATTTGCCTTATATTAATGTAACTGCTATAGCTTTTTGATGCTTATTATTTATCCAATTGATTTTTGATAATTTTATTTTTTATCTTCCTTTGTTTGATTTTAAGGTGTGTTTCTTATGAAGGACATATATTTAAGTCTTAATGTTTTAATTTAGTATGACAGCCTCTACCTTTTAATTGAAATATTTAGTGTATTTATATTTAATGTAATTGCTGATAGGGTTGGGTAAGCCTGTCATCTTAGTATTTGTTTTCTATTTGTCTCTTCTGTTGCCTTTTTCCTCTGTTATGTCTTTTCTGCCTACTTTGGGTAAAGTGAGTAATTCTAAGTATTCCATTTTATCTTCTTTATTCATTTTTTAGATATATTTATTTTTTATTTTATTTTTTTAGTTTTATTTTTAGTTGCTGCTCTAGAGATTCAATATGTATCTTTAATTTATAACAGTGTACCTTTAAATATTATACTTATTTCCAAACCACGTGAGACTATTAATACACTATAACTCACGTTACCCTTTTACTATCCTCTTTATGTTCTCATCATATATTTTACTTTCTTCATATGTGATGAATGTCACAAAGCACTACTGTCATTTTTGCTTAAATATTAGCAGTCTTGTGAAGATATGAAAATACACATATAAATATAAATAATAAATATATATTTTTAAATTTATATTTACTTCCTGTGATGTTTTTCATTCCTTCCTGAAGATCTGAGCTTCCATATGGCATAATTTCCCACTCAGTTTGATGAACTTATTTTAGCACTTCTTGTAATGTAGGTATGCTGTAGTTAATTCTCTCTTCTTTTGTATATTTAAACATGCCTTTGTCTTCACTTTTAAGGATATATTATTCATGGGTTTTGAGATTCTAGTTTGACAGTTTTTCCCCCTTTCAGCACTTTCAAAGATGTCTTTCCACTGTTTTCTGGTCTCTACTATTTCTTATGGAAAATCAGTTATAATTCTTATCATTCTTTTTGGGGATATAATGTGGTGTGTGTGTGTGTGTGTGTGTGTGTGTGTGTGTGTGTGCATGTGTTTCCAATTTGGCGGCTTTAAAGATTTTTTTTAACGTTAGCTTATATCAATTTCAGTATCATATGCTTAGGTTTGGCATAACTGTCTCTCTCTTGTTCTTCAATGTATTAGGATGGGGAGCTGTGAATGGCTTTAACAATTTACTTAGGTGGTTAAATGAAACCTGGATGTGAAGGTAGCTGACACTAATTGAAGTTGGAATGCCATAACTTCCTTAGTATGTTGTAGAGGAAAGTATCTAAACTTTGAGAGAGGCTGGAATATCATCTCTTGATTTCTCTTCCTTGCAAGAGACACAATTTGGGACAATTGAGTTCTTCAGCTATTGTCTCTTCAAATATTTTTCTACCCTTATTCCCTATCTCATCTGCTTCTAGAATCTCAATTACAAAGGTATAGATCATTTGATATTGTTTCTTAGTTCTCTTTTGCTTTGTTTCTTTTTCTTTCATTCTTTTTTTCTTTCTACATTTCAGTTTGGTTAATTTCTATGGACCTCTCTTCAAGTTTCCTGATTTCTACTTCTGATTCTCCTGTTGCTATAAACTCTTTTGAATAAATTATTTTCATGTATCTTGTTTTTTATCTTTGGTATTTCCATTTTGTTTTTTATAATTTTCATATTTCTGCAAAGACTTCTCATATGTTAATATGTATTGTCTATACCTTTTCTACTAGATTCTTTAACACGTTTATTGTAGTTAGTTTATTGTCTTCATTGAAAATTCCAACACTGTGACCATCTCTAGCTATGCCTCTATTGTCCATTTCCCTTTTTCATCCTAGGTCACGCTTTGTTGCTTCTTTGCCACTGTCTTTATTACTACTATCATATTCCAGACACTGTGTATTAAAAACAGTAGGAACTTAACTAAACAATATACACTCTCAGAAAAGAGCATGTCTCTTTTCCTGTAAGACTCCTAGTTGAGGAAGCTTATTCATCTCTTATGTAGTTTATGTGGGTCTATAATTTGATAAGGCATTTTTGTTAGATTCAGTTTTCCACTAGCTTTAAATATTTTGAGAGCAATACCAGGAATTTCCCTTCAGCTAGGCCTAGAATTACTGATGGCTCTTTATACTTTACATCCCAAGTTGCAGGTTTCTGGTGAGCTCTTTACGTTTTACACCCAACATTCTAGCTTTCTGAATACTTCCAAAGAAGTATTTCTTTGCTTAGCAGCCCACTGCATACACCTTTATAGGTTACTGGAAAATTCTTTTTATTCTTCAGTTCTACTAGGGCCATGTCTAGGGTAAGTTAAATAAGGCACCTAGATGCAGAACTTCAGAGGTGTACAAGTGCAGGGTTGGGGTCACAGATTCAATGTATTAGGATGGGGAGCTGTGAATGGTGTTAACATTTTGCTTAGCTGGTTAAAAGAAACCTGGATGTGAAGGTAGCTGACACTAAATGAAGTTGGAATGCCACAACTTCCTTAGTATGTTGCAGAGGGAAGTATCTAAAATTTTAGAGAGACTAGAACGTCACAGTGGATTTCATATAAGAACTGCTCGCCCACTCCCTCATCATGTCCCTTGCAGAGTTATGAATGCACCCTGTTTATTAAGGCTGTGAAAAATACATTTGCAAATTTAGGGGGCTTCAGCCTCCTCAAAGAGATTTGTGGTGGTTGTTCTCTAAAGGCCATTAACGACAGTGAGAACTGCTACCACTAAACGAGGCCTAGAATGCATAATTGGAATAGAAATACTAAGAAACCGAGAGAATTTCCATATTGGCTCCTTGACCCATTAACTGAGAGATATGGTAATAATGGCCAAGTGGTAGCCACTGAAAATAGTGAGTCAAAAGCAAAACCACATTTCTAAGTGGATTATGGAGATTAGTGACACCATCAAGCACCTGAAAGATAGAGGCATGATGATTCCTACCACATTTCCATTCAACAATGCAGAACATATGTATATTTTGGAATAACTGGATCATCACAAACTTAACCAGGTGGATAAGATAAAGTGTCCTGTGGACATCAGTGAATCTCTTCCCTCAGCCACCTCCATCCTTGTCCAATGGGCTTACAAATAAAGTAGCCCTGGTGACAAAGATAGAGGTTAAGCTTGGGCTCAGTCACACAGACTTCTATTCATGAAGTCCAACCTGGCTTCTACCCCTACAGAGTGCCTAATCTACCAACAACCTGCTGAGCCCCTGATATGGCATATTTCCCGAGGGGTATCATCCAGCAACCTGGTGGCAGGTTGTTTACACTGGAACATTTCCATTATGGAAGGAGCAGAGCTTTATTCTCACTTACTGGAGAATAAACACTTACTCTGAATATAGATTTGCTTCCCATCCCTGCAATATTTCTGGTAAATCCACCATCCATTGACTGGTGAATGCTGTACTCACCATCACAACAACTTAAATAGCCTAGCTTCTGATAAAAAACACATTGTATAGCAAATGCAACGTAGCAATGGGCCTGTGTTTGTGGTATCACTATGTTTCCCAATTACCCCTAAAATGGCTGTCCTGACAGAATAGTGGCATGGCTTTTAAGGCTTAGATGCAGTGACAGATAGGTAAAAAGACCTTGTTTAGGACAATGTCTTCCTGGAGGCAGTAGGTGCTGTAAATCAGCAACCAATATGTGGTGCCATTTTTCCCATAGATAGGCTTCATGGCATTGTGACCAGAAGTGAAAATGCAGAGACTGCTTGCTCTCACTAGTGATCTACTAGAACTATTTCTGCATCCATCCCCACAAGTGTGCTAGAGGTCACAATTTCCAAAGGAGGAATGCTTCCACTATGGGACACAGCAATAGTTCTCTGAAAGTGGAAGCTGAAACTGCCACCTGGCCATTTGGGGTTCTGCAAGACACGGAATGAACAGGCAAAAAAGAGTTTTTTCTCTCTACTAACTAGGGTGACTGAACCTGACTCCTGGGGTGAAAATGGTTTGCTACCACAACATGAGGGACAGGAGGAATATGTTTGCAATGCAAGAAATCTCCCTGAAGCCTCTTAATACTCCCCTGTCCTATGACTAAACTAAATGGAAACCACAACAACCCAATATAGACAGAACAGTTTATGGTTAACACCCTTCAGGAAGAAAGGTTTGGGTCACTCTATCAGGCAAGGAAACATACCCGCCAACACACTTGCTGAATGTAATACAGAATGATTAGTGGAAGAAAGTAGTTATAAATGGCAGCCACAACCATCCCACTATGTGAAGACTGTAGCAGTTTTGAGTATTTCTTCCTTATTTTTACACGAAATTATCTGTGTATATAAAAGGCTAAAAGCAGAGGCTCTGGCTGTCTAGATTTTGAATCCCATCTCAGTCACTTACCTGTTCTGTGAACAGAACTAAGTGTTCAAAAGAAAAAAAAACCCTCTTCATTTGTCTCTGCAAAATGAGAATAATTATGCCATATTCCTCAAAGGAGTTATGTAGATTTTAAATGGGTTAATACCTTTAGAGCACTCAGAATAGTGCCGGCCAGGAGGAAGCATTCAGTGGTTGCTGTCACTATCAGGAGAGGCTGCAGGCATCAGAGAAAGCAGACTCTTACAGATTTGGTTGACTCTCAATGGAAACCCTCCCCAAGATTATCCCAAGTCCCAAAAGCCTGCATGGAAAAGGATACATTTCCAGGCTTTCATTTCTCTCTGCTTGTTTGTCTTTTTTTTTTTTTTTTTGAGGGACCCTCCCCAACAAATGCCAACAAAACCCTGGCTTTCTACTCCAGTATCCTCTGGCATTTTCATGAGGATACTCTGAGAATAGCTTTTGCTTGAGAAAGGGACTTAGGGGAAGGATAAAAATACTAAAATTTGACCAAGTCTCCAAATGAAAAATACAGCTTTAGGGGAAACCAGAGACATCTCCTTCTTTTTCTTTCACTCTCAAAATGCATTATGATGAATAATGCCCCAGGGCTGGTGTATGCAAACCTCTGCTGTGCTTATGGAGAAAGATTATAATTGAATCCTCTATAATGATGAGCCAAAAAAAAAAAAAAAAAAAAAGAAAAAAAAAAAGACCCAGACAGACAAAGCTCAGAGGCTGCAGATCAGCTCAGTTTGGCTTCTAGCCCACAGCACCTACAATTAATCTGCAGTGATTTTTATTTATCTATTTAGTGCTCCCACTAGGCAAGGAAAGAGAGAAAGAGAGAGCAAGAGAAGGAGAATCTAGTCATAATTCAGCCTTCATGGTTAGGCAGCAAGCTCGAAATTGAAAAAGTTATTCAAATGGATAATGAAAAGGGGCTGAGTTTCTAATGTCCTCCTCTATGGGAAAATGGCTTAAACTGTGGGACTTTGCAAATGGCTTACACGTTATTTGTGATGAGATTATTTAAGAGTCAGCTCAGTAATGCTATACAACAGCATTATCATCGGGTGAGTGGTAGACCTCTGCACTTGCATCAGAAGGCAGAATGGAATCTCTGAACTTGGTCTCAAGAATCAAGTGGTTCTTGGCTGTCGATAACAGTCACCAAGTGGAACCAGGGCCCTTTTGTGCTATTCAGATCTGCATTGGTGAAACGGTAGGTACAGACTGTCCTTAAAGACTGTGGCCCTAGATAGAATGTGCCAATAGAGGGGCGCCTGGGTGGCGCAGTCGGTTAAGCGTCCGACTTCAGCCAGGTCACGATCTCGCGGTCCGTGAGTTCGAGCCCCGCGTCAGGCTCTGGGCTGACGGCTCAGAGCCTGGAGCCTGTTTCCGATTCTGTGTCTCCCTCTCTTTCTGCCCCTCCCCCGTTCATGCTCTGTCTCTCTCTGTCCCAAAAATAAATAAAGGTTGAAAAAAAAAATTAAAAAAAAAAATTAAAAAAAAAAAAAAAAAAAGAATGTGTCAATAGAGTCAAGCAATCAGTGTATGTCCCTGAGTACAGCTGGGTTGAGAGGAAAGTTTGGTAATCTGACCTGTCAAAAACAGCATGTGGCCACTCCCGGGAGTTGGCGGAGCTGTGGCCACTGCCACATCTCTCTCCCTACCTATTGTGAAGGTCAGCCCTGAAATACTTTCGTCTGTCTTAAGAGTTGGCAAAAGACACATGGTGATCACTTGTCCTAACATGCCCTACCTGCAATCCCCAACAAAATGCGATGTGACTTTTGCAGTTACAAAGCACTTTCATGTACAATAGCTCAGGGAAGTAGGTAATACATTTTATCACATATACACATTTATAGATATGAAATAACTGAAGTTTAAAGAAGTAATAATTTGCCTAGGGTCACATGGTTAGGTGGCAAAGCAGAGGTATGAACCTGAGGGTCAATAATTAATTACCATATTTAAACCCATATTCCTTCCATTATTGGAATATTGACACTCTGCTTTTAAAATTTGATACTTTGCAACCTGGAGCAATACTATACAACAGAACTCTCTGTAATGATGGAAATATTCTATAACCTATACTGTCAAATATGGTAGCCACTAGCCAAATGTGGATAGTATGACTGAAGAAATGAACTTTAAATTGTATTTATTGTAGTGAATTTAAATTTAAAAATCACATGTGGCTAGAGGCTACCATATATAGTAGCCATATTAGGCAAAAGAAATCTATTTATCCATTGAGTACTCAGGAAACCTAGCCCTACTCTAGGCAAATACAGTGGTTTAGAGCATGCAAGTCAGGATCAGATAGACTATTTCACACAATATCCAGCTGAATGAGGTAGTGATAAGAAAGGAGTGGGAGCTTTGAAGAAATTTAACAAAATGGCTTAGAAATCTGAGAAACTTGAAGTCTAGGTGCTTCATATATATCAATGTTACTGTATTAATAATAAAACTGGGAGGGGCTCCTGGGTGGCGCAGTCGGTTAAGCGTCCGACTTCAGCCAGGTCACGATCTTGCGGTCCGTGAGTTCGAGCCCCGCGTCAGGCTATGGGCTGATGGCTCAGAGCCTGGAGCCTGTTTCCGATTCTGTGTCTCCCTCTCTTTCTGCCCCTCCCCCGTTCATGCTCTGTCTCTCTCTGTCCCAAAAATAAATAAACGTTGAAAAAAAAATTTTTTTAAATAATAAAACTGGGAAAAGAAAAAGAATATAAGAAAAAGGAATTGGAAAGGAAATACAAGCATTTGTTAAAGTTTTCCCTGGGAGTGTCCACCTCATGTAGAACTCTGGAGAAATTGCAAAACGTGGCATTTAGAGGCTTCATCCTGCCTGCAGAGAAAGGAAGTGTAGCAGGTAAGGGATCCTCATAAGGAAAGTCACAGGAGCAACTATGAAGGAAACCACAGGACAGAAACTTCATGCCAACAGCAGGTCTGAGACAAATATAGGGTAGGCACTCAGCTCCAGGATTTAGATTACAAGTAGAATAGTTGAGAGAAAGGAGCCATGGATTTGCCTCTTTGAAGCAATTAAAAAGAACATGAGGTAAGAATTCAGGAACATAATATCTAAGAATTAGAAAGAAAAGTTACAGATTATATAAAGAACTTATAAAGCTCAACACCCAAAAACAAATAATCCAATTAAAAAAATGGGCAGAAGAAATTAACGACATTTCTCCAAAGAAGATACACAGATGGCCAACAGACGCATGAAAAGATGCTCAACATCACTCATCATCCGGGAAATGCAAATCAAAACTACAATATCACCTCACACCTGTCAGAAAGGTTAAAATCAACAACACAAGAAACAACAGGTGTTGATGAAGATGTGGAGAAAAAGGAACCCTCTTGCACTGTTGGTAGGAATGTTAACTGGTGCAGCCACTCTGGAAAACAGTATGTACGTTCCTCAAAAAACTGAAAACAAAACTACCCAACAATCCAGTAATCACATTACTGAATATTTACCCAAAGAATAAAAAAAAACACAAAATCAAAGGGATACATGCATTCTTATGTTTATAGCAGCATTATTTACAATAGCCAAGATAGGGAAGCAGCCCAAGTGTACATTGATTGATGAATGGATAAAGAAGATGTGGGGTGTGTGTGTGTGTGTTTGTGTGTGTGTGTGTGTATGTATGTATGTGTGTGTGCATGTATGTATATATATATTATTCAGCCATAAAAAGAATGAAATCTTGCCATCTGCAAAAACATAGACCTAGAGAGTATAAAGCTAAATGAAGTAAGTTAGAGAAAGACAAATACCATATGATTTAATTCATTTGTGAAATTTAAGAAACAAAACAAATGAGCAAAGGGCAAAAATGAGACATGGGGGCGGGCAACCAAGAGACAGACTCTTAACTAGAGAGAACAAACTGAACGTTACCAGAGGGGAGGTGGGGGGAATGAGGGAAATAGGTGATGGTGACTAAAGAGTACACTTGTGATGAACACCAGGTGATTAAAGTAAAAACGTAAAGAAAAGAAAATGGGGTGCCTGGGTGGCTCAGTAGGTTAAGCATCCCACTTGGGCTCAGGTCATGATCTCAATGTCTGTGAGTTCAAGCCCTGTGTCAGGCTCTCTGCTGACAGCTAAGAGCCTGGAACCTGCTTCGGATTCTGTGTCTCCCTCTCTCTCTGCCCCTTCCCTGCTCAGGCTCTGTCTCTCTCTCTCTCTCAAAAATAAAAGAAGAGAAAAGAAATAAACAAAAAGAAGAAAAGTTCCAGATTCTGCTAGAGGTTTACTGTCAGGATATAGAGGAAGAAGCAGGAGGACCCATGGATGGTCACTGTCCCACAGGAGAATCCTGAGGACAAAGCAGAAACTATTGAAGGACAGCTCTAGGGGCTGGAAGCAGCAAAATCAAATGTGACACATTGATCAGGATACTCTTTATTGTGAGCAGAAAAAACCCGTATTATGTTTTAAACAGTAATGAGATGAATTATTTCACATGAAGAGAAGTCCAAGTGTAGAGTGGGTTCAAGGTTGATTACTTTTATTTCATTTAATTGTCATGACAGTTTCATAAGGAACAGCCAATGCTTAGCCATGAAGGTGAGGCTTTGGAGGGTTAAATTATTTGTCACATAAGGTGATAAGAAGCAGGGCCAGGGTCAAACCCATAAAGCCTTGGGTATAGAAAGTAACTAAATACTACAATCTGGTGAGGTTTTATTTATGTAAAGAATTTTTAGTGTTTTATGACAGCAGTTGAACAAGGTTATTTGGTATAACTTCCATTTTATGAATGTCAGAATGTTGGAAATATACCCTAAAATACCTCAAAATACAGAGCTTCTTATCAGAGCTACCAGGTATCATTTCATGGATTTCCATTCCTGAGAAAAGAACAACAAACAAACAAACAAATCAAACAATGCATCCAGTGGTGCCTGCCTTGTCTCCCTGCAGCTCTGTGCCCACCTAGTGACCAAGAGCTGTGTTCTCTGATGTCAGTCTCACTGCTTTACCCACACATTCCCAAAGGCTCCTGGTTCTGTGAAAATGAAGAAATAATGATGTGCATGCTACAAATAAAGGGCAAAATTAGGAGGAAGACCCAGCATCTGCAGCTAATGGGTGTGGGGATGACCAAACCAGGAGAAACTGACTCTCCGTTCCTTCAAGGACAAAAGAGAGCCCTGTTCAAATCTAAGCAGGTGCAGTCTCAAATGTTGAGCCGTCTGACTTTCCCATTCTATTTAAAGTCTCAAACTGGATTTTGCATCAAAAAGTAGCCCATAAATCAGCAAAAAAATGAGCCCGTAAGCCTGCATGAAAAAGACTTCAAAACATATGCAGCCTGTATATAATGTAGTGAAAAGGTATTATTTTTGGTTGTAGAGAACCTCCATGACTGGAAGGTCTAAAACATATTCAGTGCATAGATCCAAGCTTAGCTTAGCCTATGTGAAGAGCTAACATATTTTTCAGAAGATAATTATCCAGTTATTATCTTATCTGTTGCCAATGTCACGTAACACTGAGAAATTGATCAGCATACAGCCTAAAATGTCTAAGACTTTGGAATGAAAATAACTGCCAAATATGGATTAAATTGATAAAAATAATTCTAAACATGATTAGAGTCACTCTGTTGTATATCCTGCACGGCAGGTGGGAAATCCTTGAGAAGAATTAGGGAAAGGTTTAGGGAAAGCAGATTAATGGAGAAAAGATTAAATGTGTTTCAAAAGCAGTACAAAACATATTTTAAATGACAATCCTTCCATGGGCAATGTTAAAAGGTACTTGGGCCCATGCAAAATTCAAGCACTTGGTTTAAATGTAGATCATGTAGTAATAAATGGAAATGTGTCCTTGTAACAAACTGTGGACATGGAAGACACTTGGAAGGGACAAATACAAGTGGAGATTAAGCTTTTTTTTTTTTGTCTTTTCATTTAATTGTATAAGTGACATAGAAAAGCATTCTTACTATAAAAGATTCAAACAGTACCAAAGTATAAAAAACGAAATGTAAAGATCCCTTTGGATGCCATAACTTTACATACATATATAAATGGTTAACCCAGGATCTTTTATGTTAACATACGGCTAACATATTGTCTTACAGCATGGATATTCCATATTTTATTTAGTCAGTATCTTATTGATGTTATTGAAAGTGTTTGCAAATGCTTTATTATAGCAAAAATTCTAAAGAAGGCTTGTCTGCGTATTTTCTAAGAAATACCTGAGAAGGCATCATTTCTAATACATTCACTAAAAACGTACTCAGGACTATTATAGATTGAAAGGTAGTCTATAATGAACCAAAATAGATGCCAATTCTGCCTTTATTGATCAGGGCCAGGTAGCCCTTACCATGACCCCTCTTCTTTGCTTACTGGCGTTTTAATTGGTGGGACTCAGGAAGGGAGGCCCATCACATCTCCATCTCGCTGAATGTAAAGCCAAGCTAATTACTCAATGTCTCAAGCCTTCAGTTTTCTTTTGTGAAAGATGAAGATGATAATCCAACCCTGTAAGTTTGTGTGAAGATCAAATGTAGCAAAAAGGCATATAATGTGACAGAATAGTTAAGACTATGGGCTGAAGGAGAGAAGAGACCTAGGATTGAATGGCTGTTGCACATCACTTACCAAACGAGGGGCTCTGAAAAAGTTTTTTAACCTCTTCAAAGCTCAATTTCTTATACACATAATAAAGATAAAACTTTATAATCTGATTGTGAAAACTAAATAAGATAGCGTGTGTTAACATTCAACCTGTCATGTGGAAAATACCTAGTAATTCTCTTACTCCCAAATGTTAATTTCCTTCTTGTATCCCTTTCCTTCTTGTTGATTGCAAAACTTCAAGTGAAGCATATAGGGTGACTTCATGAAGGACAGGGGGTGGCATGGTTACTAATGCTTCTTACTTTGCAGTTTTGCAGTCAGTTTAGCTTACACTGTGTTGTTTGATCCTCATAGAAAACCTCAGGATAGCCGTAAAATTGCAAGGTTGTTTTCCAGGGTTTACCACTATACAAAGACAATTCCCTCTGGGTCTTTCATATTTTTGCACATCTGTGAGCAGGGCACTCACAGCCTTTTTTGTGGACTGTCTTATTAAGGATATTTCTATAATGAGTGTCAACCTCTCGAACAAAGAGCAGATTTGCTTGTCCAGTAAAATAAAGATCATATGTCTTTCTAGGACAAGGGCAGGTTTGTGCCAACCTGTTTTAAAGGATTTGCATTTCCTAAGTTTGGAGGTTCTCAGCTGTGATAGGAACCAATGTGTGCTCAGCACCCACCTGGGCCACATCATGCACCCTCATGCAATTTTGGGGCAAGAGAAACTGATACAAACATGAAACTGTCTGTGCATGAGAAGAAAGTCCTTTGTCTCTGACCCAGGAATCTCATGTCTTCTGCCAGTACCATAAACTTGTAGTAGATTAAGTTGTTAGCTTCCAGTGGAATAAAATTATAGACCCTTTAAGAAAGTTTTAAGTTTTTTTTTAATTTTAGAGAGAGAAAGAGAGTGAGCGCGAGTAGGGGAGAGGGGCAGAGGTAGGGAGAGAGAGAGAGAGAGGGAGAGAACCTGAAGCAGGCTCCATACTCAGCACTGAGTCTGACATGGGATCATGACCTGAGCCAAAATCAAGAATCAGATGCTCAACCGACTGAACAACCCAGGCACCCCAAGAAGGGACACATAGTACAAGGCTATCATTCATCCACTAGAAAGCAAGGAGCCCATTATCAAACTTTAATTTCCTCCAACTTTCTATATAATCCAATACCAAGTCTTATCAATTTACCACATAAATATAGAACCTTTCAAAATGCTGTTCCATTTTCCCAGAATCATTTTCTCTTCCTTTTTCCGGCTCACTCATACTGGTTCTTCAAACCCTAGCTCAAAAATCACTTCCTCAGGAAGTCAATCTTCTCTGATCCCATAACTATGTAAAATCCCCACCACCCCTTTCTAGTAGCACCTGCCACAGTTGATATTTTACCTTTATTTTAAATCACATTTATTATTTTATATTTATTTACATTATTTGTGTGAATTTGTTTCCTCCTACCCTGGACTATAAGCTCTGTGGAGAGAATGACCAGGCCTATTTTCACACTCACTACAGTGTACCTTTTACCTAGTATGTTGTTCAGCACATATAGGTTGAATGCTAAATAAATAGGGTAAGAAATGTCGTATAGATAAGAAAATTGAGGCACAGAGATGATCACTGTTTTTCACAGTCACACAGTGATCAAGGGAAGCATCAGGTCTAACATTCAGGTTTACTAAAAGTATAAGTTTCTTTCTGTAATGTTGTGTCTATGAATCCAGGACATACTAGAAAACTCTGCATAAGGGGGACAGTATATAGGAGGAGAGTCTGGAGGGTGGTTTATTTCAGAAAGGAAGTTATGTTCATGTAAACACTGAACAAGGAAGTAAAAGGAGAATAGATAAGAAGGAAGGACCATGGAACCAGATGTTACATCCAAATGGAAGGGAAGGAAAGGGCTTAAGTGGGATAGGGGCAAGAGACATGGTAGCAGGAGGCTCGGGTAGAATAAGGACTGAAGACTGGGTGTGGATGAAGTTAAGAGATTCAGGATTTGATCTCAAAGACTGGTATCCTGGCACTTGTTCTAAGAACACAGGCATCTTCTTAGGGAAATGAGACTTATATAAAAAGTAATGATAGTTGTCATTTATTGGGTGTCTGGTGTGTGTCAAGCATTATGCTAGATGTTTTACACCTATTTACAGGTTTGCATCCATTTTGGCTTGTCCTCCAAACAATCCTCTGAGGAAAATGCTAATGTTCAATCCTGGCTTGTCCTTTCTCCTTCTATTTGTTTCCAACATTCTAATCATTAAGTGTGTAAAATTTTTCTCACTTCTTGTGTTTCTTCTCACTTTTCTACTCTCTGTGTCTCCTGGTCCCTACTCTCCCATCATTTTCACAGTGCTCGGGGCCATACAATATCCACCATGGAATTCCAACAGGTCTGCCTGACTATCCCCAACCTCCCGCTATTAAGCTAATTGCCACTAAGGTTTAAATGACTCATGGATCCTTACTTCTCCCAAGGACCTCTATATTAGAATAGAGTACTCTGGGAGAAGTATTTAAGGTATTCTTGTACCCAGAAAAATGAATCTCTAATGACACAGTTTCACGAAAAGACACAAGATATTTTTGAAGGGCAATAGGATTTACTAGACATTTGAAACTGCATTCATACCTAGGTCTCCACTAATTCAAGCTATTGAAAGATTATCCCTTCTTGGTCATATAGCTTTCTTTTTTTTCCCCCAACTTCTGTGTTAAAATTCTGTGACAACACATGGCCCGTGGGCAGATATGAACAATTTTCTTCATATACAGATAGAAGTTCTCTCCTCTGTCAACTACACCTCCATGGTATCTCTGGGAAATAGGAAAGTTGAGCTGTTCCCAGGGTCTGGCGAGTGAGGGCAATTGTTCTGTGAAACGATTGGGAGCAATTGGAAGAAAGATGGCAGGATAAGACTCACATTTTGAATGTATATTATATACACAGTCCAAGAACCATTACAGGTCTTCTGACAGTAATGATTAGTTGATTTATAGTTCATTGAGGAATTGGCAGGTGACATGGAGAGCTCTTTCCCCTGTCATAGCTGACTGCCTAGTAGCTCTATGAACAATTTAGGTATGTTCTTCAGGACCCCTTTCCTTTTCCAGTGGAAATCATTTTATTGCTAAAAGGACTAGGATTCCTGGTCGCTGACCTATTTCCTCATTATTGGATTGTACCTCTTTGCCTAAACCCTTTGTACTGGCACTTTAGTTAAACTGTCTACTTGGCTCATGATGTTGGTTTCATTTGGGGACATAGTCTCTTGGACTTTCTTTATTCCTGTACTGTGTAGACCCAAATAGTGATCCTGCTATACCCTCTGCCCAGAGCAGGCTTACGGGATTCCAATGTTCTGGACTCCCATTTGTCGGAGAAGAGAATTTTGACAAAACTCAGCTAAATGCCTTGTTTTGCCCTCATACGACAATAAGAATTATTTAGTCAAGTGAATCCAAAAAAAAGTTACAATGAGAGTACTGCTTAAGCCATTATTAGCACACTGGGTAATTCTTGCTTAGTCTTTCTTCCCACATAAAAGGGAAGTCAGAAATCATGTCTCAGAGTTTGGGTTGAGTATGGAGATGTGGTGGGACAGGTGTTGAGCTACTGGTATAAAATTGAATA
Source organism: Leopardus geoffroyi (assembly GCF_018350155.1). Classification (NCBI taxonomy): domain Eukaryota; kingdom Metazoa; phylum Chordata; class Mammalia; order Carnivora; family Felidae; genus Leopardus; species Leopardus geoffroyi. The sequence continues at coordinate 43,633,507 of NC_059337.1, read as the reverse complement.
TCATATGACAGAGTGTCCAGCTGCAATCAAAATAAAAAGCCAAGCTGTTGGGACAACCATGATGAAAGTCTGCATAGCTGGGCCAAGAGCAAGAATCTGGGTACTAAATAATGGAATTTGAGGAGACCTTACCAGAGAAAGAGAGGCCTGGAGATCAACCCTCAGCTGCTGGAGGGAATCACCCAGTACTTTTTTTTAAATGTGAAATTTATTGTCAGATTGGTTTCCATAATCTGGATGTTGGCTCATCCCAACAGATGTCCTCCTCAATGCCCATCACCCACTTTCCCCTCCCTCCCACCCCCTACCAACCCTCAGTTTATTCTCAGTATTTTAGGAGTCTTTTATGGTTTGCCTCCTTCCCTCTCTGTAAACTTTTTTCCCCTCATGGTCTTCTGTTAAGCTTCTCAGGATCCACATAGGAGTGAAAACATATGCTATCTGTTTTTCTCTGTATGACTTATTTCACTTAGCATAACTCTCTCCAGTTCCATCCACGTTGCTACAAAAGGCCATATTTCATTCTTTCTCATTGACAAGTAGTATTCCATTGTGTATATAAACCACAACTTCTTTATCCATTCATCTGTTGAAGGACACTTAGGCTGTTTCCATAATTTGGCTGTTGTTGAAAGTGCTGCTATAAACATTGGGGTACAAGTACCCCTGTGCATCAGCACTCATGTATCCCTTGGGTAAATTCCTAGCAGTGCTATTGCTGGGTCATAGGGAAGATTTATTTTTAATTTTTTGAAGAACCTCCACACTGTTTTCCAGAGCAGCTGCACCAGTTTGCATTCCCACCAACAGTGCAAGAGGGATTCCTTTTCTCCACATCCTCGCCAGCATCTATAGTCTCCTGATTTGTTCATTCTACCACTCTGACTGGCGTGAGGTGATATCTGAGTGTGGTTTTGATTTGTATTTCCCTGATGAGGAGTGACGTTGAGCATCTTTTCATGTGCCTGTTGGCCATCTGGATGTCTTCTTTAGAGAAGTGTCTATTCATGTTTTCTGCCCATTTCTTCACTGGATTATTTGTTTTTCGGGTGTGGAGTTTGGTGAGTTCTTTATAGATTTTGGGTACTAGCCCTTTGTCCGATACGTCATTTGCAAATATCTTTTCCCATTCCATTGGTTGCCTTTTAGTTTTGTTGATTGTTTCCTTTGCAGTGCAGAAGCTTTTTATCTTCATGAGGTCCCACTAGTTCATTTTTGCTTTTAATTCCCTTGCCTTTGGGGATGTGTCAAGTAAGAAATTGCTGCGGCTGAGGTCAGAGAGGTTTTTTCCTGCTTTCTCCTCTAGGGTTTTGATGGTTTCCTGTCTCACATTCAGGTCCTTTATCCATTTTGAGTTTATTTTTGTGAATGGTGTAAGGAAGTGGTCTGGTTTTATTCTTCTGCATGTTGCTGTCCAGTTCTCCCAGCACCATTTGTTAAAGAGACTGTTTTCCTTTGGATATTCTTTCCTGCTTTGTCAAAGATTAGTTGGCCATATTTTTGTGGGTCCAATTCTGGAGTCTCTATTTTATTCCATTGGTCTATGTGTCTGTTTTTGTGCCAATACCATGCTGTCTTGATGATTATAGCTTTGTAGTAGAGGCTAAAGTCTGGGATTGTGATGCCCCCTGCTTTGGTCTTCTTCAATATTACTTTGGCTATTTGGGGTCTTTTGTGGTTCCATACAGATTTTAGGATTGCTTGTTCTAGCTTCGAGGAGAATGCTGGTGCAATTTTGATTGGGATTGCATTGAATGTGTATATTGCTTTGGGTAGTATTGACATTTTAACAATGTTTATTCTTCCAATCCATGAGCATGGAATGTTTTTCCATTTCTTTGTATCTTCTTCAATTTCCTTCATAAGCTTTCTACAGTTTTCAGTATATAGATCTTTTACATCTTTGGTTAGGTTTATTCCTAGGTATTTTATGACTCTTGGTGCAATTGTGAATGGGATCAGTTTCTTTATTTGTCTTTCTGTTGCTTCATTATTAGTGTATAAGAATGCAACTGATTTCTGTACATTAATTTTGTATCCTGCGACTTTGCTGAATTCACATATCAGTTCTAGATTTTTTTTAAGAGTGCCTATAGCCTCAGTCATGGATGTACAGAGAGCTGTGTTAAGAAGCCAAACTGGTACAAACAGGTTGAGCTATTCATGTGTCGTGGTTTTTCAACTCTTCATCTTATTAGAAGAGATCTTACTAGGTACCTATTATGAATGTTATCAGTAACTGCCATGTAACAAACTACCTCAATAGTCAGTAGTTTAATTCAATTCTTTATATACTTACAAATAATACTTATTATGAGAGCTAATGTTTCGGGGGGGTTGGGTAATGTAGGCTGGCTTGTCTGAGTGTCTCAGTTCACCCTGGGTGAACTTACTCATCTGTCTAGGGGTTGGCTGTGGCAGGGGTGTGGTGAGGGCTCTGCTCTAGGCTGGGGTAGCTTAAGTAGAGCATTTCCACCTTACATGTCTCTTATTCTCCTGAGAATAGCAACCTAACCCCAGCATATTCTCACAGTGATGGTCAAGAAGCAAGAGAAGAGTGGAAACAGATAAGGCCTCTTGAGGTCTCAACTAGGAACTGGCATGCATCATAATCTGCTTCATTTTATTGGCAAAGCATGCTGTATGTCCAAACCCAAGTCAAGGGGCAAGGGAGTATATTCTGTTCACAGTAGGAGAACACTGTAAAGGCACAAAGCAAAGAGTTTGTGCACACAGGGAAATTGAAGAAATGGAGGCAATAGTGCAACTTATACAATGTGCTAGGAACACATCTAAGAGCTTTATGCTCTTAGATGCTTAATCATCATATGTATAATGGGTAGGCATTATCATGATTCTATAGACAGCTCAAAATGTTTAAATCTCTCATTAAGGGTCTGTGTGGTTTCAAATCTGGTATCATTCCTTCTTGAGATCAGAATTCATCAAACAACCCTCCTGCACTCCTGTTAATCTTCATATAGTATATACATGCAAATATATATTATATTTGACAAACACTTTAATAATTCAATAAATAAAGTGAAAAGTGAAAATTAAAAACAATCCTAATTTCATTGCATGTTCATTGCATACTACTATTTGCTGACAATCTCCACATATCTCTTTAATATGTTCTGTCATTTATTCTTTGTATAATTTTCTATATATCTATATCTATATTTATATATCTCTACATATCTAGATATATATCTAGAGTTGGTACTCAGTATGTTTTAACATGGAGCTCATTAGTAAGGCAATTCTTTTACTCCATGAAAAATATTCCATTACTTAAAACAAAATTTTCCAACACCCTAGCATTAAGTACAGCAATTAGCTATGAAGATGTCCCTTTAAAACATTTTCAGAGGGTTCATTTAAAGTCCTTCCACTGCACCAGGCCTGTGGGATCTGTAATGACTAGAGTGGGTCTAGAGAAATGATGGCCTGAATCATCACACTCAAAGGGATTATTCCTATAGACAAATGAGCTTTCTCTTATGCAAAGTCAAACAAAGTGGGTTCTTATAGTTATGCTCCACTATCACTATTCTTTTTTTTTTTTTTTTGATGTTTTTATTTATTTTTGAGACAGAGAGAGACAGAGCATGAGCAGGGGAGGGGCAAAGAGAGAGGGAGACACAGAATCCAAAGCAGGTTCCAAGCTCTAAGCTGTCAGCACAGAGCCTGACGTGGGGCTAGAACTCACAGACTGTGAGATCATGACCTGATCTGAAGTCGGATGCTCAACCGACTGAACCACCCAGGCGCCCTTCCACTATCACTATTCTAAAGGGGCCTTATCAGTTCGCAATTATTTAGATATCTTCTGAGAAGTAACCAGACAATAAATCTCAATAGCCACCATCTGACCAAGTCAAGAAACTACAAAGAATCAGTTATAGCAAGTCTCATCTCTATTCTCTCTACTAACATGTGTTAAAGCCTGAGACCATGACAAATCCATTCTCACTTCTGATCATGGGAGAATTATTTATCCAAAGACCGTCTATGGGCAATTTGTGAGAAAAGCAGTACAAGGTAGGGGATGGTGAGCTGAACCAAGAGTTGAAAGACCTGTATTTTGCTTATCATTTTGTGATAGCAGCAAAACCCAGACTGTATTTCTTCCTCTTTCTGTACCTTAGTTTTCTCATCTGTCAAGTAGAGAATAAAAAGCTAATACTTTAGAACAAGACAGTCCTGAGTTCTAGTTCTGCATCGACATAAAGAGCTGGGAATTCTTGAGCATATTACTTAATCTTCCAGAGCCTCTGCTTACTTATCTCTTTAATAGAGCACTACTAATCCCCACCTTTCTTTCCCCAGAAGGCCGAGTGGGTGCTCAGTAACTGTTAATTTGCCCCTCCACTCTGTTCTGTAACCAAAGTGTTCTGTAATTCCAAAAACCAGATTATTTGATGACTTGAACAATTCTTTTATTCTATAAGACATCTCTTCCTAATAAGTTGCTAGTAATAACACATTCCTGCACAACTTGTTTTAAGACTCCCCCCACCTCATACCCCAGTCTTTCAAATTGACAAAAGACGTATATCCTTTTTGGAAACATTCCCAGAGAAATCATCTCAAACCCATAGGAGGATAACCCTGGAAATTTTTTTCAGTCATTTGATCCCTCTACAGGTTCTTCATATGCTTAAGTCTCATAAGACTGTACAAGATCACAGTAGGTTTCACAGGAGTGAAACTAAAAAGCACAGTGAACAGCCATGCTTTGGTTTTATTTACCAAGGCCTCATTTAAAAAACAAGCAGGAACGATCACATTTGGAAAAGGAAGCCTAATCCTTATTTTTTCCCTTAATTATCACATTTCTTGAAAGTTTGAGGGGCAAGGATTATTCTTTGAGACCAATTTCAATTTTGAAAAATAAAATACATTTGGATGTAGAAAGGATTTGGCTTGCCTGACTTTTGACACTTCTGCCACTTGAATCCCATTGGTTTGGGGAGCTACTGCAGAGAGGCACAAAAGCAACAGAAAATACACCTGTCTGATTGGCAGGTGCACTAAGAAGTCACCTTCAACATTGTGCAGGTTCCTTTGGGTTAACCAGTTCAAAGGAAGATATTGATTAGTGGTCTGCAATACATGGCACACTATGGATAGCATTAACTTGGAGATTTTAAGTAAGTTTTCTCACTTGATTCTTACATCTTCCAGAGCAGTGATCACAAGGGAGGAAATGAACATATATTTGATTCTTATAACTTAATAGCTGTCATATATATATAACACTGTTGTTAATACCACGAACAATTAATAATGATAATATTAACATTACTGAGACAGTTATTACATGCCAGGTATCATGCTAAGACCATTACTTTCATTATTTCATTTAGTCCTCCTAAACAGAGATGAAGACTCTCCAAGACCAAATAGCTAACAAACTTCTAAAACCAGTGCTATCTAATACCAAAAGTAGAGGATTCTATTAAAGAAACACTGAGGTTCAGGGAATTCCAACATTACACAGAGAATAAATACTGGAGGTAAGAATTGGGCGTTTTAATGTCAACACCATTGCTCATTTCAGTACATCAAAGCTTGGCTCATTTTGCCCTGGCAGGGTACACTGAAATCATCCTACTGGGAAAAGGAGCAATTAAAGTGGGGGGTAAAAATGTGGGCAGGTATAATTCAGTCAAAAACACTGAGGTCTATTTTTCAGGGTGATCTTATGCTTTCATGTGGAGCATCACTTAAAATTAAAGGTATCATGATTTCTCTCATTCCACGAAAAGAACTCTTTAAAGTGATATGGAAAAAATAGCATACATAAGGTTGAATTGTGTGAAATTGCCCATTTCCAATCAACTTTTAACCTATAAATTTCTTGATGCAGTTGACTGTGTAGAAAATTATACTGAAAAGCTTTTGAAAATTGTGGGGAAATTAGCAATATATAAAAAGACAACTAATAATGTGAACACACACACACACACACACACACACACACACACACACACACACGAGTCCACTTCAGAAAAGATGAAAGGCAAGGAAGAAAGCAAACAAAGTACTCAACAGTGCCAAGCTGGAAATATTTGCACAGGAATACTGTGGTAATAAATGACTACTGATTTATCCAAATATGATGGGGAAGGAGAAGAAGAGAAGAAGGAGCTAAGTCCTCATCTATGATAATAGAAAGTCAGAGATAATGCTTAAAATTCATTAACCCAAGGAGAGAAATACATGCATATTATTTAGAAATGTATATGCTTAAATGCCAGAAATAAAAACTAAAAGAACAAAATAGTTGCCTGTGAAGAGGTAGGCTGGAAAGACTGTGGAGTGATGGGACAGAGAATTATTTAGAAATTGTTTCAACCTTTTAGCACTACTTGACTTTTAACCTGCATGCATGTAGTATTTTGATAAAATAAATATTAATTTAAAAAATCCAAGTTCAGTGAGTATGATGATACTTTGAAAACAATTTTTTCCCCAGTTTTGACACAGGCCATTTTATCATTACTAACACTTATAAAATGCACACATTTTGCAGAGCAGTGTGTTAAATACTGTTTCTAGACTCAGAATAATGCATCATTTTAAGCAAATTCATCTTATGAAGTTCAAAGCTTTGACCTTACAAGATTAGGTGAAAAGGAAGGGTTGACACTTCATTGTGTGTTAACCAGAGCTGTAAACTCAGAAGCACTTAGGCTAGAGAACATCATTCATGAGATAGCAAATTTTGGTAAAATGAACATTAATTGCCAGTAGATAACTTTAAGGGGGAAAAAAGTTATACTCTGCTGAGCTTTAAATCTTCATTACTTCCTAAAGTGATTTTTGTGTCTGTGGGACTTTGTTAACAAATCATTTCACATCCTGTGGGTGGGTCTTGGAACATGCTCTTTGTGCTTACAAGGAGAACAATAATCTTGGCAAGAAGTTCTGTGTGTACTAGCATTATTTCTCTTAGTCTGAGTGGATGTCCCTCCAAGGGCCCTTGCTCTGGGCCAAATGTGAATGGGTGAAGTATGACGTAATTCTTATTTTTGCATATGATTACTTAATAGAACTTGTCTTTGTCCTTCAGGTTCAATTCTGACAGGTCACTTTCTGGGGATCTATCTTTAAGGATAGCTGTTGAGAGACACTCTCTTAGCATAAGTGCTAGACATTTTGCTGGAACTCACCCCCAACTCCCTGCTTTTACATTCTTCATCATAGGCCCTTTTGATCTTGGCTTTTTAACTCACTTGATGTAACTCTCCTCATTCTTCTGTCCAGGTCTCTTGTTCGCCCACAATACATCAAATGTACGTGCATTTTGTGAGATTTCATTTGGGCATGCAAAGGGTTCTATGGCCCACACTTTACCCTGATGGAAAGGTCTCCATGGATGCCTTTGGTTCTGTTATCACATTTACAAGTTCAGTGCTGTCTTTTGCTATTCCTGCAAGCTTCTATTTGCAGTTACTCTTTTTCCTATTATCTACCCAAGGGGCGGTTATCAGATGTTTTCTGCTGCCTTTAGGGAGATACTGCTATTGTTGGTGCCTTCTCTGTGTTCCTGTTGGCTTTCTATTCCTCTCTGGAGTTGTAATATGATTTTGTTTCCTCAAAGACTGTTTCCTACTTCCCTCAAATTTACACATTGGTTTTTGGGCTTAGATTCTGCATTCTGGCTGGTGCATTTCTTCATTTCATGTGTCTTCATTTGGGTTGTCTGTGGTGTATTTATTCTTCAAGACTGCTTAAGTCGGGAATCAGGAAAGGAGAACTAAAACCACTAGAGCTTTAGACTCAAGAAATGATAAAAGATAGAAGACATATGCACAGACCTGGGGAGCCCAAGGGGATGTGGAAAAGCTTGGAGAGTGGAGGGGCCATGGAAACCAAGTGCGTCCCACTCAGATGCAGACTCCCATTGCGGTCACAATGATGGAGCTCACCTCCGCTCTTTCCCTAGCAAAGGTATCCAAGTTAGTGTCCTGAAGAACCTCCCTTTCTTGGAAATTTGCAGTTAGAAAAACTAAAATGAGGGAAGAATATCTGATTCTCAGAAATTCTGGTTTCAGTCATTGTGACTAGAATACATGCATTTAATAAAGAAAGGCCAAGTCTTTTTTCCTGTAACAGTTTATATATTCAACAGAAGATTTACATATGTTGCTGATGGCATCTGTTCATGCATTCATTAAACATTTATTGAGCACCTACTGAGATCTGGGTACTATATATTGGCCTATCCTTTTGGGTTATAATTCAGCAGTACATATTTAGAGTCATTACTATTTTTACTTATTTTGTATGAGTAATTTGACTCTTGGGAATTTGTTCTAAGGTAGTAAGTCAGATGAAAAAAAAAGTGGTATGTAAAACATATTTATAGCAGCATTATTTGTAATGGTTAAAAAATCCTAAATGCCCAATAATAGGGGAATTAAGATAACTGTGGCATATTCATTCCAAGAGCATGAGATACATACTGAAAATGATAAAGACTAAGTACATTATGGATGTTAACTGGACATAGGGTGGGGAACATTTTGCAATATATACCAATATCAAATCATTAAATTGCACACATGAAACTATATAATGTCAATTATACCTCAATAAAGAAAAGACTGTATATAAAATGGGAAAGAGTATATGAAATGTTAGGGATAAAACTGAGACAAAAATTGTATAAAAGTGTAATTGCAACTATGACAATGCACACAAAGTGTGAAAAGCTATAGAAATCAATGAAAAATGTGAATAGTTAATGTGATGAGTAGTCAGGCTATGCCCTTATTTTCCTTCTTGAAATACTGTAAATTTGTCCTAATAATAAGTAAAAATAATTAACAACATAGACTGAAAAATACTTTAAAACTCTTTTTGTAGTACATGATAATGTGTACTGAATGCAGGATTCTTAAGGTCCTTAATATTAACAGTTTGGTCACATATGGAAACATTTTGAGCTAAGATGTCAAGAAAAAAGATCTTTTCAGAAGCCAGTAGTGATAACCAATATCATTCAATACTCAAGGCCAAGGAGCTCTGGAGTCTGGGCTAGTTCCTTTCCCAACCCACACTTTACTGGTTTCTATAATTCTTCATTCCCTAGATGCTTTTCTGCTCCTCTGATTCTTTCAGAATCTTGAGCTCCTTGGGGAGTAATCATTTGGGGTTATGGAAAATTCAGACCAAACTGAGTTAAAACTTATTTTATGACTGAGTCTCTGTGTGATATTGAATGAATCACTTCCGATTTCTAAGTCTCAGTTTCATCAGCTGTAGAATGGCAATGATGAGAGCTCTTCTCCCTTACGGCTGTTATGGACTGTAATGACATGGTATGTGAAGCTTCCAACACTATGCCTGCTCCTTAGTAGAGCGGACCCAATGAATATGAGTTTCCTGTGTTAAGGCTAAAAAGCCAAGTAGGGTTCCATGAATTTCGACATGAGGGGGTTGGTACGAAGTTTTGTAAATAGCTGACTCTCACTCAGCTGGCACCAAGCACTGCTCATTACAGAGTGACCTCAAGCTGCAAAGTGGTGGTGTCTTGACAGCAAGTGTCTGGCAAGACCATTTTACTGCTTATTTTATCATTATAAAGGCAATATGTGCTTAGTAAATAAAATCTGGAAAGGAGTAAAAAACGGAAAACAATCCTCCAAAGTCTCCCTACTAGAAGAAAATGGCTGTTAACATTTTGGCATATTTCCTTCTAGGCTTTCCCTATGCATAGATTTTGGCTCGTTTTTGAACAAAACTGCCATTATGCTGCACATAAAATTTTGCATACTGAATTTTCATTTAAATATAATGGATAAGCTGTTTTCATGCCATTTCAGTTTTCAGGGCCATCATTTTTAGTGGCTGTATAACATTCCAGTTTGGAAAACTTACAAGCAATATGCATGCTCTCCATTCTTGTGCCAAGAAGCCTTTTGTACAGCCTTTTCATTTCCAGGAAGACTTAAGAATTTTCCAAGTGGCCCCAGATCACATAGTCAAAGGTATCTGGGAGCAGAATAATCTTCCTGGAAGGGGTGGAAAAAGTGGAAGTGGAAAAAGGAATACATAATAAAAGACAATGATAAGAAGAGGAGGGAAGGAGAGATAAATGGAGATAGGAAGGAAAAAGAGGAAGAAGAGAGAAAGAAGATGACAGAGGGAAAAGAGAAGGAAAGGAAAAGGAAAGAGGGGAAGAGAAGGAAAGGAGAAGGAGGAGCTGGAAGAGGAGGAGGAGGAAGTTGAGAGGATGAAGAAGAGGCAAACATCTGGTGTTTTCAGATTAAACATACCTACTCTAGATTTTCATATAATAGATGCTTTCTAAGGAAAATAAAAGTTTCATTGGGTTCTCATCCCATCAATGGCTTCCAACACATCACCAGCCTCTGACATTTTTGTTCTCAATCATTCATATTTAATGTTATGGCCACCGGACCTTTTGGCACTTATTAATTCTTAATTCTGAGTCACAAACACATTAATCGGGAATTCTTCTTTCTAAAGACTCATCATTACTCCACTAAGCTCACGAAGGTCTTTGGTAATCGATTCCCTGGGTTTCAAAGGGCTGGGTCCTATATAAGGTACCCCTTAAGTTCTTCCCAAGTGGATTTCATTTTTTTCCTCTTTGATTCAGTGTTTTAGCTGGGATCAAATTTATTTTCCCAGTATTTTTCTCCTGTCACCATAATTGAATTTTAAGATCTGTGGTCCATTTGCCATGTGCTGGCATTTTTACAGTCCTTGATAGGGCTCTGGGTCTTTGCGCTGCCTTCAGTTTTGAGGAAACTATGGTTTGTGGAAGACCGTAAAAGCCCCTATCCTTCTACGTGTTGAACAGTGCTGCTGCAGTGACAGACCTGTGCCTGACTCCACCAGTGCCCCATGGCCTGCTCTGGGGATCTTCTGCATATTGTGAGTCTGGGTCCTGCTATCATCCACAGGATGATTGTGAATATCAGAGACACTGGCAGGACCTCCAGTAAATGGTTGAGCTGTATGTAAACAGCTTGCCCACGTATCCACACATTTCATCATCCCAGGAAGCCAAATGCTGTTCCATGGTGCCTTTGCAGGAAGACCCTCCCACTTAGTATGTTTGCAAGGCCCTCTGTTATTACAGCAGTTCAGGCCCAGCAAACAGGCAGGACCCCACTATACCTCATAATGGGAAAAGTGGAGACATGGATGCTTCTCTCCCAGGGAAGAGGCATGGTCAGAGAACCTGAGATTGAAAACTGACTCTCCTACTTAGGTACTCTATAGTTTAAGCCAGCACAATGCTTTCTGGACTCAGCATACTCACCTGTAAAAAGGGGTAAGAATCCCTTTCCTGCCTACTTCACAGAGTTGCTCTTAGAATCATAAAAGAGATAATGGAGGTTAAAGCACATGATAAATAAAATGTCCTTCACAGGTTATCAAAAAGGGAGAGAACGCTATAGTGCTAGGAAGAATATTCCTTTGGAACCAGGACCCCTGGTTCAAATAACGTCTCTGCTATTGATGTACAACTTGCCTTTGCTCAGTTCCCTCATTCTGTAAGTATGCTAACTCACCCTTCCTCAAAAGACTTTTTGTGCAGATCAGTGGAAACCATGGAAGTAAAACTGGGACATGCTTTAAGTGTGACATTATTAATATTCTTACTCTCCCTACTATTGTCAGGTGCACTATTATCAGAAGCAATGCTGACCCTTGGTGTCATGGACTGAATGCTTGGGTCCCCCCAAATTCGTATGTTGAACCCTAGCTCCTAGTCAGATGGTATTTGGAGAAGGGGCCTTTGGGAGATAGTGAGGGTTTGCTAAGGTCATGAGGGTAGCCCCCTGATGGGATTAGTACCCTTAAAATAAGATATATCAGAGAGCTTATTCTTTCTTTGTCTCTATCACATGAGGACACAGGGGAAAGAGCTGTCTGCACACCTGGAAAATAGTTCTCACCTATAAGCTGACCATGTTGGGTCCCTGATTTCAGACTTCCAGGCTCCAGAACTGTGAGAAATACAATTCTGTTCTTGAAGTCCTTGAGTTTGTGATATTTTGTTAGGGCAGCCCAGCAGACAACACACTGAGTGTTGAGTCAGGCAAGATCCCTTCTTCTGTCCTAGAGAGTGGACTTGCTCACATACTCCCCATAGCTGGCAGTCACATAGGGCTGGGACAAGGGGAAGAGTATGAGGCACTTGCATTAGTGTGGTGACAAAAACTTAGTCATCAATAGAAACACTCCCATGCAATATTTAAAAAAATATTAAGCTTAATGCAAAAAAAAAAAAATCCAGGATGAACAAAATACCAAACTTTTCAGAAAAGACAAGATCAGTGGCAGTTCTGTGCTGAGCCATATTGAAGCCTGAGGCAAAAGGAAAATTTAATATACTGATTTTATGTGTTATTGAACAATCTTGCTATTTTGTTTAGCATGGATATTTTGCATAAATTTCAATTTTTAAAAATTTGCACTAAAATATGATTTATCTTGATCACTGAGTTCTCTGAGCCCTCTAAAATTGTGCACCCAAGGCCAGTGCCTCACTCTAACTTCACCCTTGCCATCACCTCACCTTGTATCATTTCACAGGGCATGCTGGCCCATAACGTGGTCTCTGTTTCCTCCCTGACAATCCCAATTTACTGTCTGCTACCTGGTTTTTCTAGACTCTATTCAGTTAATCCATACTGAATGTTAATTGCTGACAATGGATTTATTCTCCTTTTAGAAATTAGCAATTGAACAAAAGTGTCCTTAAAATACAATGTCTGCAGCCAACAGAGTGACTGTCTCACTGTGGATTCTTAATCTTTTATTCAACAAATACTTATTAAATGTCCAGTGGTTGTATGTCTTGGGCTGAGAATATATAGATGAAAAGACACTGCCTCTGTTCTAAAGAGCTCCTAGCCTCGTGAGGAAGCCAGATAATTACAATACAGTAATAAAAGTGCTCTAAGAGGGCCATGGGTAATGGGAGGGCAGGAAAAGGGCTCTTAGGGCTTGTCTTTGGAATCAGATGAAGAGACACCTGAACTCTCCAAAGTGCTAGCCGTGTTATTCTAAGTCATATATGCTTATTGTAGAAAAATTGGAAAAGAGAAAAATGGAAAAATTACAGTTAAAATATTTACTCTCACAAACCAGAGATATCTTGTGTTAACATTCAGGTTAATTTCTTTCCATTCTTACCAATATCTATAGTATATATATGTCTGTAATAGGTATAAAAATCTATGCTCACAAATAAGATGTGCTTCTGATACAGAACTTTCAAAAGCTACTATAATTGTCTTTACCAGGCTGTGGAGCCTCCATTCCAAGTGATGGTGTTAAAAACAAAAAGAAAAAAGAAAAGACAAACTTAGCCTTCACACTTAAGGGACTCTACGACTTAAAATAGTTTCTCTTTTGATAAATGTTCAATCAATTCAAAGTTCGAACTCCCTGTCTGTACCTTTCCCTCTTTTCAAAGAGACTGCCCCATCTCCTCCTTGCATGGCACCAGAGTGCCTGAGGTAGTGCACCTGTTTTCTGGGTTTGCCCTGGCTCCCATGAGAGGACATATGACCTCAAATGCTGTGCCTGCTCACTGGGGATCCTGCTCTGGTGTCCACTGAGCTGCACCTGAATCTTTCTGGTCTGAGTGTGCTGATGGCACCACTGCTGGGGGTCAGGAACCTTGCCATTGCTCAGATGGTCATGTCCCTGCCCCTTATCCTGACCTCAATCCTCTTCTGTGTCACTGGTCCAATCAACACTGCTGTGTCCCCAGACCTAGTATGAAGCAACTTCTCTGACACCACCTAGTTTTATGGCAAGAAGTAGAAAAGGCCAGATCATACAGGGCCTTGCCTAGAGGGGAAGAAATTTGGATTTTACCCTAAATGCAATGGGAAGCCATGACAAGGTTTAAGTAGATGTGATGATGTGATCACAATCAAGCAGATGATTGACGTGATGCAATTCTCATTTTTTTAAAATGCATTTCCCATTATTAACAGATAGTGTTTATTAGCTTTGTGAGAATGGATTGGGATAGGAGTGGAGGCAGGGTTACCGTAGGAAACTACAGCATAGTCTACGCCAGAGATGATGGTGAGCCTCAATTCAGGAGGTGGTTGTAGGGATGAGAAATAAACGTTGGAGTGTGAACATCAGGGAGCTGATGGATTGGATGTGGAAGAAATTAAATGTGATGTTTCGGAGGGCAAAGGGCAGGTGATGGCTGTAGTACTGCTGAGATGAAGGAAGGTGGGGACAGGTTGGGATTAGGAGTTCTGTTTTGGACATTTTCAGTGCCAGCTGTTCTTGAGATCTCCAAAGAGAGATGCTAAGTTGGATGTGAGAGTTTAGAAAACAGGTGTGGGCATCATCAGCACACAGTGGGCATCTACCCCTGCAGGAATGAATGCAATCTCTGAATGACAAATCATAGGGAAAGAGGGAAGAGGATCCAGTAGAAGACCCTGAGGAATCTCACCATTTAGAGCTTGAGTAGAGGAGAAAGAACCTGCAAAGGAGACTGGTGAGGAAGGAGCAGTGAGCGAGGGGAGAGCAGGGGAAGGAGGGTTCAAAGAAGACGTCAGTTGAGGGTCCTGCTGAGAGGCTGACCCAGATGAGGGAAGCCCTTCTAGGATGTACCCCACCTGCCTTGGCTCTCAGGGCTCTCTCCTCTGCCCCACTCCAACCTTGATCCTCTCTATACACTTATGGCACAGAATGATAGTTTCTGTCTGACAGTGACCCTAATGCATCCCTACATTTTCTCCAGAGGTAATTCAATGTCTGGCTGAGTGTATCTCCCCATTAAATGTTAAGAAAGTTAAAAAAATTAATCACACTGACTGAGGAGACTGTGTGTAGTGTTTGAACAAATACTCATTAAGATTACAATGGGGCCATGGCTTGTTTTGGCAAGAAACAAGCAGGCTGCCACCATTGTCATAGAGACATGAACACTACTGGTGAGCACAGCAGCTAGGCTGGTCCCTCTGACCTCCTTTGGGAGCTCTTCTTTACAGCTGTGAAAAGGAGCACAGGCTACAAAGCAGCATCCATACCAGGCCACCCTTTCCCTCTGGGCAGTGGAAAAGGTTATTTCCGTGGCACGTACAGATCAATCAAACCTTTGTTTTTAAACTAAACTGAGTATGTTGACAACTTCCTTGTGCACTTTTCTGACACAGAGTTAAGCCCTCTCTCAATTACTCTCTAATATTGCTCCAGATGCTATTTCCATAGCCAATAGCCAGAAACTTAAACCCATATTTTGCTTCCATACTGACTGGTTATTTCTTTGAGGTACTTAGTAGTTATTATAAAAGGAAGAAGAAGGAAACTGAAACTCACTGAGAGTCCAAACCAAGGCAGGTCCATTCTATTATCACCTTATCTCTTTTTCCCTCTACTACCTTCCTGGTTGGATTTCCCTCCCTTCATTTCCTCCTCCCTCCCTCCCTTCCTTTAATTAGTTTCAGGTGTATAATATAATGATTCAATAATTCTATACATTTCTCAGAGCTCATCATGATAAGGGTACTCTTAATCCCCTATCACCTATTTCAATCATACTCCCACCTGCCTTCTGGTAACCAGTCATCTGTTCTCTATAGTTAAGAGTGTTTTTTTTAGTTTTGTCTCTTTTTTCCTTTGTCCACTGGTTTTGTCTCTTAAATTCCACATACAAATGAAATCATGTGATATATGTCTTTCTCTGACTGATTTATTTCACTTAGCATTATACCCTTTAGATCCATCCATGTTGTTGCAAATGTGAAGATTCATTCCTTTTTTAAGGCTGAGTAATATTCTAGTGTGTGTGTGTGTGTGTGTGTGTGTGTGTGTGTGTGAGTGTGTGTGTGTGTATGCACACACATACATACCACATTTTCTTTATCCATTCATCTACTGATGGATTCTGGGGCTGTTTCCATAATCTGGCTACTGTAAATAATGTTGCAGTAAACACAGACGTGCACATAGCTTTATAAATTAGTGTTTCCATATTCTTTAGGTAAATACCCAGTGGTGGAATTACTGGATCATATGGTAATTCTATTTTTAATTTTTTTGAGAAATATGCATACTGTTTTCCAGAGTGGCTACACTAACTTGCATTCTCACCAATAGTGCAAGAGGGTTCCTTTTTCTCCGCATCCTCATCAATGCCTATTGTTTCTTGTGTTTTTGATTTTAGTAATTCTGACAGGTGTGAGATGATATCTCACTGTAGTTTTGATTTGCGTTTCCCTGATTTTAAGTGATGATGAGCATTTTTTCATGTGTCCATTGGCCATCTGTATGTCTTCTTTGGAGATATATCTGTTCATGCCCTTTGCCCATTTTTAACTGAATTATTTGTGTGTGTGTGTGTGTGCGCGCGCACGCATGTTTGTTGAGGTGTATAAGTTCTTTAGATATTTTGGATACTAACCCTTTATCAGATATGTTATTTGCAAATATCTTCTCCCATTCAGTAGGTTGTCTTTTAGTTTTGTTCATTATTTCCTTGGCTATGCCAAAGCTTTTTGTTTTTTTAATTTCTTAAAACATTCATTTATTTATTCATTTTATTCTTTCTTTCTTTCTTTCTTTCTTTCTTTCTTTCTTTCTTTCTTTCTTTCTTTCTTTCTTTCTTTATGAGATATATATAGAGAGAGCATGTGCGGTGGAAGGAGAGAGAGAATCTTAAGCAGGCTCCATGCCCAGCACAGAACGTGAATCAGGGCTCCATCTCATGACTCTGAAATCATGATCTGAGCCAAAACCAAGAGTTGGATGCTTAACTGACTGAGCCACCCAGGTACCCCAGAAGCTTTTTATTTTGATGTAGTCCTAGTAGTTTATTTTTGCTTTTTTTCCCCTTGCCTCAGGAGACATATCTAGGAAAGTGTTTCTATGGCCAATGTCAAAGAAATTAGTGCCTATGCTCTCTTCTAGGATTTTTATCATTACAGACCTCACATTTAGGTCCTTCATCCATTTTGAGTTTATTTTTATGTATGGTGTAAGAAAGTGGTCCAACTTTATTCTTTTGCATGTAGTTGTCCAGTTTTCCCAACACCGTCCCGGTTGCATTTTATATCCATCTTTCAGAGGAGAAAACGGAGGCTCAGAGAACTGTACAGGCTCAGCATCAAACACCAGCCAGGTGATAGAGCTGGGAATTAGTTACAGAATTAGACGTCCAGACCCCTTAACCTTTGCCTGTTTGGCCAGCTTCAGTGCAGCGTATCTCTGTCATGATCCTGACATTTTCAGGACCCCTATTCATATTGGATAAGGTTGAAATGTCCATAGTACCCATTCCCACCTTCTTCTGATATGCCTTTCTGCACTGCAGAGGCTGGAAATTGTAATTACAATTTTCAGATCCTTGCAGCTAGGGTTCTGTCTGGGAATTAGTTCTATCAGTTGTTCACACTTAAAAGATTTGGGAGGCAAAGGGAGGCAGCTTGGCTGTAAATAAAGGTAGAGGATTTGTAGTCCATGCTAGAGTGTTGGGGGTGGGCAGTGGTGGAGGCAGTAGCTTTATATACTTGGATCTCAGGGACCTTCAGCTTGGAGTGGTCTTCAACTCCAGAAACAGCCTCCTGATTTGAGCAGAGAAGGTGGCACCAGCTCTTCAGTGCTCTGGGAGTCACTGGCAGGGAGGACTCAACCTAGGGACCACTCCTCCTTCCCTCTAAATGGTCTGATAAGCCAATTCCCTCTTTGAAATGTTGCTGTTTGAAATCTATAGGGAATTTCTCCTTGCTGTTCCCAGCCCTAACTAACAGCACTACTCCCTATCCAGCCTCATAACCTACAGCCAGCAAGGGGAAAGGAAACAGGGAAAGGAAACAAGCATTATAACATTGAGACAATCCCCTCTTTCTACATCTGCCCAACCATCTCCTTTTGGGCACAAAACTCAGGGAGGGCTTTACTCAGAGATGGTCCCTCAAATGGAAAACCATGAAGAGTATGGGACTGGGTAATATATGCTAATGTGAGGGTCAAATAGGAACTCAGCGATGAAGGTGAAAAAGACAGCAAGTAATTCTGTGTGGGACATTCTGTTCAGGGCTTCAAATTAAATGGAAACAGTAAGGATTAATGAAAGGTTCAGAGCAGAAATTGTGAAATGGATCCTGGCAGCAGCCTCAAGATACTCTGCTCTCTGTCATGATGCCATTGTCTGGGATTTATGAATTTTGCTTGTACTAGGTTTATTTATTTCTTTTTTTAAGTGACAGAATTCCAAAAGACAAGACAAACCAGGGTTCAAGGTTCTTTGTAGAGGCAGTAGCAGCTGGAAAGGGAAGGTTTCCTAATGGTACATTACGGGTACTAAGACCTGTGTAATAAATGAGGAATGTTTAATAAATAACTTCCTACAATCCTCATTTTTTTCTTCTACTACTGCTCTTTGAAGACCTTCGCTTTCACTGAGACCATCTCCTTGCCGTCTGATTGCTAATGTGGGTCCACCTTCCCTTCCCTGTCCTTTCCCACCTGGAATATCTTCCTCCCTGCTTTCTTCCAAACCACATAGTCTACACTTGGCAAGACTTGGATCACAGCCTACCATCTCCTTTAAGCCACTCGCTTTCTCAGTTTCTCTACAGTGGCCTCATCCTCTCTGAACCAGTAACACCTTGAGTTTGTACACCCTTTAAATAGTATCATCCTGCTGAGTCATGAATCTAGGCTGAGTAACGTTTATGTTCCCCTGGAAGGGAAACCAGCTTACCTGGAACACATTTTACCTGCCCATAGCTTAACAGGGCTTCACACCTTTATTCAACTCTATGAAGGACTCAACAACTCTTGGAAAAGTTACTTCTCCGAAAGTAACTTTTCCAAGAGTTCCTGGCTTATAATTGGTCAAGCTGGGAATATGACTTGGCTTGGACCCAGGTCTGTTTGATTCTCAGATCTTGGTGTTCCTACTATTTTATATTGTCTTACCTGACATCAGGATGCTTTTCACAAATAAATGGTAATCACAAAATAAATGGTCTTTTCATACTGGTGTCCCACTTCTGCTTAGAAGTGTCCTGCATATAATAGTTGCTCAATAAATAGTATTGGGCTAACTGGGATTATATACCAATTACCTTATAGTTGCACAATATTTTAACCTTTTAAAAACATGTTTATACTTGCTAATTCATCCCCTGTGACAAGGATGCTGGTTAAAAACTCCCATTACACAATTAAAAAAAACACCCCAGAAACAGCATTGAGGGCAAACAAATTGCCCAAAGTCAAATAACAAGAAATCTTGTCCTCTAATTTGGTTCTACTATTGAAGTAGTAGGCACAAATACTATAAAGGGATACTTCTGAGACTACTGGGAAAAATTAAGTATTAATTATACATTAGGTGGTAGTAAGGAAATACATTAGTTTCCTATTTCTGCTACAACAAATTATCACAAATTTAGTGGCTTAAAACAACACAAATTTATGGCCTTAGTAGAATTCGAAATTCTGAAAGGGATTACACTTGGCTAAAATCAAGATGTCAGCAGGACTTTGTTCCTTCTAGAGGCTCTAGGAGAGAATCTGATTCCTTGATTATTCCAGGTCCAGAGGCCATCTGCATTCCCTGGCATATGTCCACTTCCTCTATCTTCAACACTCACTTGGCTCTCCTCATCATACCTCCTACTCTGATCCTTCAGCCTCCCTTGTACTGAAAGATGCAGGATAATCTGCCCATCTCCAGATCCTTAGTTTAATTACACCTGCAAAGTCCCTTTTACCATGTAAGGTAACAACAAAGTCACAGGTTCAGGGATTTGAACATGAACATCTGTGGTGGAGTGATATTTAGCTCACCACACAAGTTATTGATAATTTTGGTCAATATGAGTGACCAGTATATGATGGGTCAGTATCGTGATTATGTTTTTAAATGTCTTCAACTGATATAGATGTTTGCTGAAATATTTATGGGTGAAATAGCATGATGTATGCTTTTGTCTTAAAAATTCCAGAAAAATAAGTGGATGTGTGTGGATGGAGAATGGATAAAATATGATCGGCAAAATGTTTGATAATTATATGCTAATTATTGAAGCTTGGCATTGGGCGCATGGGGGTACATTTTACTATTTCTTATACTTTTGTGTAGGTTTGAAATTTTCTACAATATCTTTTTAAACTGTAGATACTATTGAAGTTTCCAGTGTAACTTTCTCTAATCCCAACTTCCTCTCTTCCTCCCCAGAATGGTAGCTGCCATTCTGAATTTGGTGTTTTTTACCTCCTTCCAAAATGTTATAGTTTTAGTACACATACATGTCTAAAACAATATATAGAATTGGTTTGCACATTTTTTTCCAAATGTATATAAATAGTATCATAATGCATATTTCAACAGAGTTCTTGAGATTTATTCAGGTTGATACACGGATACTGTAGTTCATTCTTTTTTAGGTAATATAAAGTATTCAACAGTATAGCTCTATCTAAATTTATCCCTTATGTTGATGTATAGTAAAGTTGTTTTCAATTTTTAGTTACCATGAACAATGCTGCAATAGACCTTACAAATATCTCCTTGTACTCATGTGTGAAATTTCCTCTAGGATACTAACTAGTGGAATTGCTAGTTTGTTGGGTATATGTATCTTTACTGTTACTAAATCTTGCTAAATATTTAATAACGGGGTGGTGCCAATCTCTCAGCGGTATATGAGATTTCCCATTTATATTCATATCTTTGTCCACATTTAGTGTTTTAAGATTTAAAAATTTTTGCCAGCTGAATGGATGTGAAATAGTATACCATTGTTTTAACTCATGAATCTCTGATAACTACTGAAGTTGAGCATCTTTTTATCTTAGTGACCTTTTGTTGTTCTCTTTTAATTTTTTAATTTTTTTTAATGTTTATTTATTTATTTAGAGAGAGAGATAGAGAGTGAGCAGGGGAGGAGCAGAGAGGGAGGGAGCCAGCCTCCCAAGCAGGCTCTCTGCACCATCAGCACAGAGCCCGATGTAGGGCTCAAGCCCATGAACCGCAAACCACAATATCATGACCAGAGCCGAAATCAAGAGTCAGACTCTTAACTGAGTGAGCCACCCAGGGGCTTCTCTTTTGCTAATTCTTCCTTAAACTGTTCAATCTAAAATTTGTCTCATCTATTGAGTTTTTAATTTTTATACTATTTTTATTTCCAAGATTACATTTCCTTTTAAAAAAAATTCATTTGTCTTTGAGCATTCTAAACATTCTTTCTTTTTTTAAAGTCTTGGCAGACTATATGATCTGAGTGAAGGCATATTTTGATGGTTGACTACTGATTTTGTTGACTCTTAGATTTCTTTGTTGGTTTTTGAACTTAGTCCACAGGCTCAGTTTGAAAGGAGGATTTCTGGTTCATATGTTTTTTTCTTACTCTTTCTTCCTCTGTGCACACTCATTTCTATTCAGCCTTTCCCAATGGCTCCTTCTGAGAACCCTGGGTCCTCAGTCTAGACTCACGTGCTATGACATTTTAGGACTCCTTTCCCAAGGTACTATTCAGATTACTGCAGATCCAAAGATGGAGAGACGGACGTGCTTGGGTCAGACCCTGCTTGTCAGATGTGTCAATATCCGTGCCATTCAGCCTTCAGAAACTTGCAGCTTATTAAAGGCAAAAATGTCTGGTGGTCAATAGCAATTTTTCAGGCTCCTCATGAGGAGGGCAGCCTGATACCTGCCCCAGGCTTCAAGAAGCAGCTTGGCTTTGGTCCCCTCCTTGACATGGAACAATTTTAGTCTCAGCCTCACTCTCTGATTATCACTTGGAATTTCTTTTCTATTTCTAGTTTACAGATATGCTTAGCCAATTCTCCAATCCAACTCTGACTTTTTACTTTCTTGATTTTCAACTGTATCTGTTATAGATATATACTGAGAACAGAAAGTATGCCTCACATGGATTTTCCATAGTCACTGTATTAGAGATACAGGTTAACTTGTTAGGGAGTTACTTTTTATATTCAGTTGTAACTCGGGGTTGTTATGGTAAGTTGCTGATAATTTGTCTTGATAAATTGCTGACAAGTCTGATGCTAATCTGATATTTGTTTTTTTGTGTGTGAGCAACACAAACTCACAGACACATGTGACATATGCCTCACTACGCTCTTATTTCCATTTGAAAGTATTTGGGACCTTGTATCTAGATTTCTATCTATTCCTCTTTCCTTCCTTCCTTCCTTCCTTCCTTCCTTCCTTCCTTCCTTCCTTCCTTCGTTCCTTCCTTCCGTCCATCCATCCATCCATCCATCCATCCACCTATCTATAATCTACTTACCTGTATGTATTATACATTTATATTTCGACTTGAACGTTTTTACCCTTTATTTGAATTTTTTAAAAATGTTTATTGATTTTAGAGAGAGAGAGACAGAGTGTGAGTGGAGTGAGGGGCAGAGATAGAGGGAGACAAAGACTCTGAAGCAGGCTCCAGGCTCTGAGCTGTCAGCATAGAGCTGGATGCGGGACTAAAATTCATGAACCAAGAGATCGTGATCTGAGCTGAAGTCAGACACTTAACCAACTGAGCCACCCAGGTGCCCCTGGATCTCCTTTTTCATCTTAATGTTCTGAAATTGTATAAAGGTGAATCTGGGTGTGGGTCTTTTTTTTTTAATGTTTAGTAATTTATTTTGAGAGAGAGGGAGAGGGGGAGGGAGGTAGGTAAGGAGGGGGAGAGAGAGAGACAGACACAGAGAGAGACAGAGAGAGAGGGGGGGAAGGAGGGCACAAATGGATAAGGGTCAGAGAGAGAGGGAGAGAGAAACCCAAGCAGGCTCCATGCTGTCAGTGCAGAGCCCAACGTGGGGCTCGATCTCACAAACCATGAGATCATGACGTGAGGTGAAATCAAGAGTCAGATGCTTAACTGACTGAACCACCCAGGTACCCTTAGGTGTGGGTCTTCTTTATTCTTTCTGACAGACACCCAGTGAAGAGTTTCATTCTGAAGACTGGAATCTTTCTAGTACTGGCAAGATTTTCCTATTATTCTCTTATTACTCCTCTTCCATTACTCTGTTCCTTCTTTGATGGATTTGGCCTTGATTGATTGATTTTCTGTGCCTCATACTTTTTCCCCTTCTCTTTTTCTATCTGTGTGTTTTTTGCTCCATGTTTAGGGACACTGCTTAATGTTTACTAGTAGCTCTCTAAATGAACTTGTGGCAAGCATATGCATTTTTTCTTTCCATGAATTCTTTCTCCCTCTCTGACTGCTTCTTCACAGTGGCCTGTTCTTGCTTTACAGGTGAAATACATTCATAAGTCTCTCTGAGGACACTAATAAGAATTTTTTTAAGCTTGCTTTATTCCTTGGATTCTCTCTGTATCTCCTAGGTGATTTGTTTTGAATTTTCACCTTTTGCTGTTGGATTGCCTCAGCTGTCTAGTGCTCCTCGGTTCTCCCTCCATATTTACAAATGCAGGATCATGCTGAGCATCTGACCTGAGAGAGCACTAAACACAGACTTTTTAGGACCAATGTCGCCTCTGGGCTTCTGTCCTCAACAAGAACTCTGGCCTTCTGCCTCCTGTCCCAGAGCCACTGTGGGGGACTCCACACAAAGGAAATCCCCTGCCTTCCCTGCAGCCTTTCTGACTCGGGCGACCCTTCTTTCTGGTTGACCAGTTAACACAATTCCATCCCCCTTACAGTCCTCCAGGAATTTAACAAGATCTCTGCTATGGATATAACTCCCTCAATTCCCAGTCTCAACACTTGAAAAAAATGTGTTTATTCCATGTTTCCTAATCCCAGTAGATTTAGAAAGTAGGGTGGGTGACAGGTCGTTTAATAGGTGCATTCAATCCACCATCTTGAAGCAGAACATCAGATAAACATCAACTGATGTTTTAGGCAAAACACTGGCTACTGTGTGAAGAGAGGGTTGACTGGAGGCAGAAGTCAGAGCTAAGCGTCCATTTAGGTCCTTGTGATTCAAGTGCAAGGTGATGGAGTTGGGTCCTAACTGAGGGAGTTAAAAGAAAACAGCGAAGTAGAAGACTAGGGGATATATTTTGGAGATATGTCTGACAGAGGACTCCTTTCACTTCTTCTGAATGTTTCTGGACTTGTGTGGGCTCCTAGGATAAGAGGATCTTTGAAGACGAATCTAGGGAAGTGGCATGGCATAGTAAATTGGCTTGGGACCAAGGCAGGCTTGAATTTGAATTACATGAGTGATTTTTAGAGCCTTAGCATCCTCATCTATAAAATGGGGTTACTAATACTTACTTTTGTTAGCAAGGCAACAGAACTCCCTTGGACCATCTTAAGAAAAAGCGAATTATTGCAAAAATACAACCAGATTAGCCTGAAAGTAGGAAGCTGCTCAGAATCAAGCCTATAGATCTCTGCATTCTTCTCTAAGGTCCAAACGATTTCTCTTGCATAGCATTTCCATTGCTGTGTGCTGACTGCAACTCTATTTTATCCACGCCAACTTGAAGAAAGAGGTAGTCCGGTTGGATTATCTCGTTATTATCAGCTCATTTGGAGAAAGCCTTTCCCAACAGGTCACTGGTTGCTGACCATTAACAGAGGTTTTTCTCAAATCAAGTTACTGCCTTGCCCCAGTCAGGGCCAGAGGGGGCCCCATGTGTTAAGATAAAAAGGGACCCAGGGAGGAAAAGCACTATGACCAACATGCCAATACTTCATCTGCTAGGGTTGATCTTACGATGTTATGATGGGAGCAAATAAAACAAGACATATAAAACACATAGAGGGTAATACATTTAGACAAACCCACCTTATTATAAAAAATGCCCCCTTGCAGTACATAAAAGTGTGTTCAATAAGTGTTAGATTCCCCAGCATCCCACATTATGGGGGCATTCTAAGTAGCCAAAAATAGCCTAATTGGAAGTGAAAGTAGGCTTTGAAATGCATCTAGGAATAAAGACTGGAGAAATGAAAGAGCCCAGGAATTTGTGAGAATTACTTCCTTTGGTTTTACTTCTTTGTAAGAATCTCTATTGCAGATTAATTATGCCTGATACATGCCTTCCTCTCTTTATATGTCTTGAAACTCCAAGTCAAAATATGATTTATATTTTCAGGACCATGACTGTTAAATATCTATTTCTAAATCTGTCTGGTTAAAAATGTATATGAAAACAGAAGCTGTAATACTGTCATTTAATTAATAAAGGCAGGAGTTTCAGTTTTCCACCGTATGCATTCTTTTGTTCAGCTGCAGCATAAGTGCTATTTTCTGTGCTCCTTTTTAACTTTTAATAAGCTTCCTTTCTGTAGAGTGTGGATAATGTTGTGAAAGAGTAGCTAAAACATATTTTCAAAAGAAAAACAATCCTTAACTGAAAAATGATCCAAAGGAAGGGGAGGAACAAAGAGAGCTTCCACGACATATTCACGTAAATTTAACAATCCTTATTTGACAGAAAGTGGAGAAGAGAACAGGCCTCACTTTTTCTGAGGTCGCATTTTGTCACTCAGCCCTTTCCACACTGCTACACTGACATCTGTACTTCCATAGGAAATTGGAGGTGTACAGGAGAGAGAATACAGACTGGGGAGTCAGAAGACCTGGAAATGAGCACCAGCACTGCTGTTCCCTAGCTGGGGACACTGTGAAGGGCATTTCCCTCTCACCCTTCAATTCATCATCTGAGGACTAAAGAGAAGATTTAGACTAGGCTTCCCAATGGAGCAGAGTCCTAACACTGCTGACCTGGGATTTGGGGGATTTTTGATAATGTTGAATCACATTTTAAAAAATGTTAATCTCTTTTGCAACTTTCTCTCAGTATTTTTTTTTTTTTTTTTTTTTTGCATTGTATTGTGGAGAAAACCTCAGTTTGGTGCTGATATGTCTTCAACACCTCTTTGATTTCTTACTGATTTTCTCTTTTTAAAAGAACAAACCACAGGCTCAGAGCCTTTGGCAGGGAGCAATATCTAGCTAGAATTTAAATTTCATACCCCCTCTACTCCTGCCAATGGTATATGAATTTGAGGTCATTTTCTAATGATGGCAGGAGGTCCTGGTATTCCAGTGATATTAGTAATGCGATGTTTTCTTTGAAAATAAATGGAATTACATGTTTTAGAGGTATGTCTATTGAATACCATTATTTGTACAAGCGACAAATAGACATAGCCACAATCGTTAAGCAACATGACTAGAGGTAGGAAACACTGGTCTGGATACCACCAAGAGCCCCTACAGCACCTGAGCTGGGTGTTATCACCCACCCCACTAGTGGCTGTTTCCATTAATAATGCCAACAGATTTACAGAGAAGAATAAAACACCCCTCAACCATTCTCCTTATAGTACAGTTCACTTGGTTCAATGGTTCCCAGAATCTTTATTTAACAAACACAGGAACAGTTTATAGTTCATGACACGGGACTGTAAAGAGAAAGTGAGAAAACAGTTCTTGGAATTATAGGAAGGTTGTAGATTGCCGGTCAAACCTGAAAGATTGAGCATATCTACTATTTTGGCTCTCTCTCTAAATCTCAATTAGAAAGATAGTAAAGGAATAAAACTGTTTGGAGTCTACAAGGACAAGGAGAATGGGACAGGAGACAACAATGGACCAGAGATGCTAAAAGGTATTTTGGAAGGTGGAAAAGTTATGGATGAGAGATAATTGGGACATGAGTGCCTGCATAGGGAGGTACTTGTGAAAAGCCAGCTGATTCATGCTTTAGTGCTTTGGAAAAGCTCATGGATCAGAGATGCCAGGTTCCTCTGGAGACAACAGAGGGAATGCAAACAGGATGACTGCTGGAAATTCTGTCTAAAGCAGGGTTTCTCAGCCTCGTCCCTACTGACATTTTGGGCAGGAGAATTCTTTGTGTGGGGGGCTATCTGGCATTGTAGATTTAGCAGCAGCCCTGGTCTCTATGCACTAGATAGGTCTCCCTTTCCAGTTGCAACAAATGAAAATGTCTCCAGACACTGCCAAACATTTCTTCAGGGACAGAATCCCTGTCCAGTTGAGAATGAATGGTCTGAAGGATCCCTCACTCTTCTCTGAGCCCATGCAGAGAAGTCTCTGTTGTTTTCCACCCAAAAAGGAACCAGAGGTTTATCTACAAATATGGTGGAACAGAGAAGCCCCAGACCTGGGAACATGAGCACAGAGAAGGGAGGGGTGAGGCAGGGTAGTGAAAGTCAGGGGAGAGGGTAAGTCTACATACAGAATCCTAGTCCTCTTTCTGTGCTTAGGGTGGTGAAAGTACCCAGAGGTGGAGGGATGGGTGGGTGAGCACCTGAGCCTCCAAGAGGAAAAAAAAGAAGAAAAAAGAAAAAGTGGGCATTGAGCCCTGTAGATTTCCCAAAGGCTGGAAGAGGCCATGAGGATGCCAGCTCCAGCAAAGCAGCAGATGAGAAGAACTTCTTTCTTTTCCCTCTTCTAACCCTGGGCATGGCCACTTCCACTGCTCTTAGACAGAAAATGAAACTAATTTGTTATTATTGTTCAAATATTTGATATGAACTGGTTGTATTACACATATTTTGTTTTATTATGATTATTTTTCAAGGCAGGAGGTCATAGGAAATTATGTAACAGTTTCCTAGCTATAGTGATAACTCTTAACTACAGAAACACATGATATGTGCAATTCCATTTGCACTCTTGACCTCGGTCTGCTAAGAGTAAATAATCCCTTCTGTCAGAAATGTGGTGTTTCCCTTATGTCAGATTATTTAGTGATAGGACTCAGAGAATTAAAGGTAGTTATTAATTCTATGAAAAACAAAAATATGGGAAATTAAATGTAATCATTCCAACCCACTAGACTAAGCTATAAACAACATATATGTATATACACACACACATTTTCTATCTATCTAGCTATCTACATACAAACATACATACATACATAATTATGTAACATAATAATGGCATTATGTAACTGTGTTTGTAATGACACAAAGATCAAACACTTTTTTCCAAACTGTGATATAATTTAAAGACAAGGATGTTGTGGGACAGTCTTGTGTATGGCCAGGGTTGATGGCTGTTTGTTTAACCCCCATGGAAAGATGTCAATAGAAACGTTATTTTTTTAAAAATTGAAAAACAAAGAAATACAGCATATGTGTATTATTTGAAAACATAACAGTAAACTCTAGAAAAAGATTTAAAGAGGTGAAAGTAACTTCCTCTTAAGAACAGAGCTTGAACATGGGGCAGAGTGGTTAGGACACTGATATCCTTCAGGATAAATCTTTTAGTACTGTTTGCCATTTCGAACTACATACATGTTTTACAGTAATACAGATCATTTTTTGTTAAATAAAGGCTACAGAATGTCAGGAAACTTAACGGGTGAATAGAAAAGGGAGAATATTTATAAAAGAAAAAGCACGATACATTTCTATGAGGAATGAAGAACAGGTAGAACGTAGTGGGCACACGTTAACACAATGAACACAAACGGAAAATCACAGAATATATGTGGTTTTAATAAAGGAGGGAGTCCAAATGGACATTTATCTACAGTTTACTAAACAGCAGGCAGAGCATCAGGGGTTTTATATACGTTATCCTATTTAATTCTCATAACAATTCCATGAGGTGTATTGGCCTCAATTTACAGATGAGAAAACTGCGAGGGAGTGTAAATAGGGACAGGGAAGCAGCACAGTGCAGGGGTGTGGACTGAGATGTCAGAGTGTAGATCAGGCCTCTGACATTCATGAGCTATCGCAATGTTAGGCACATGCCTCATCTTCTTGTGTTCTATGTTCTCCTACATAACATGGGAATAGAGATGAGATGGGAGATTATTATTGTTTTATTATTTCATCTTCTAGGAGTATTGTGAGGAATTTATGAAAGACTATGTGTAAGGCACTTATAAAAGTGCCTAACACATTATGAGAGCTATTATTATAAAAGTCATTCGGTCAATCAAGAGCAAATGAAATAATTGGGGAGACATTTTTCTGAAACTGAGTTTTCTCATTCTATTTGGCATCTCGGGACATTTGGAATTCCTGACCACTTGACCAAGGTTATGTAACTGTTAATTCGTGACGCTGGACTTTGAGCTCAAGTCTTTCTGCCTTCAAAGCTCAGGCTCTTTTCTCTATAATCCGTCGCCTCCCATTAGGTAATGAGACAAGTGGTAGAAAGACGAGCTACAAAAGTAAAAAATACCAACACTAGAAAACAGAAAGAGGAAAATGAGAGCGTTGACCAGAGGAGGAGTTAAACAATATGATATTGAGTTACACAGAGAAGGAAGTGTGATCCATTAGGATAAAGATAAGATGGCAGCACAGGTAGGAGAGGGTAGAAGATTACATTACTGAGACAGAGATAATACCTGAGCAAGCTCATGTAAGTAGGACATTATGATTGGCAGAAATGAATTTAAGTAGGGATGGTCTCAGGAGAAACACTTTACTCAATCTATGACATAGCTTACTTTAACTCTTGGAATGCCAACAGAAAGTTCCCAGCTAGATTTCCAGAGTTTTCCACTTTAGGAAGCATGCACTTTCCCTCTGCGTCATGCTTCTACTCTGGCTTTCCTACCATTCACAACTGGAATTGATTTTTCTATTTCGGGATTATCTGTTTAACAACCATCTCCTTAACCGTAAGACTGTAAGGTCTGTGAAGGCAGGGACTTTGTCTGTTTTATTCAATTATACTTAACAAGGTGTCTGTTACAGGCTAAAGGAAAGGAAGGAGAAAGGACTGCTTCCGTATTTAATAAATTATACTTTAGTGCTGTTCTCACAGACCAGGAGGCTATGCTATAAGTAGCAGAAAGGATATTTGAAATAAATTAGCCAATATTTTGGTATAGGTATCAGAATGTGCAAGCTGGGAGGATCTTAGAGATCACCCATCAATCACTCATCAATAGTTGATTTAAATAATGTTCATTAAGTGTTTATTATGTGTGGAGTCGGGGACTAGTCACCAGGGACACAGGAATAAGATATAACTCCTGCCCCCAAGGAAGATGCTTCTGGTCTAAAGGGGAGAAAGAAGAGACAGATCAATGCATTAGGAGGTGATGAGGGATATGGTGTCAGGAAAAAAGAGAAAGAAAAATGGAAAGTGACAATCCATTCTTGTGATAGTTCATTAGACGTTGTATGTTTGTCCATTTTCCTCCTAAGGAATAACAACTCTGTGATGCACTTGGGAATCTAGCTACTCCTAATGAATAACAGCAAGGGGGAGTCCCCAGGGTCCTTCCTTCCAGTAGGCTTGGGGAGGGGGAGGGACTCAGGTAATAGACAGCCATCACTAAGGGACTCATGTAGTCCCCCAAATCTTATCTAGTGCATCTCTTTTCAAATTGGGGTTTAAGAAGTTCACACGTGTAGCAGCAGAAACTATCAGCTTTACTTCTGCCTCAAAATGGGCATACAAGCAAATAATCCCTTCAAAGGGATACATGAACCCCTTTGTTTATAGCAGCATTATTTACAATAGCCAAATTATGGGAATATCCCAAATGTCCATAGACTGATGACTGGATAATAGAAGATGTGATAGATAGATAGATAGATAGATAGATAGATAGATATCGATATCCACAATAGAATACTACTTAGCCATAAAAAAGAATATCTTGCCATTTCCAACAATGTAGATGCAGCTAGAGAGCATTATGCTAAGTGAAATGAGTCAGAGAAAGACAAATACCATATGGTTTCACTCATATGTGGAATTCAAGAAACAAACAAACAAAAAGAACATGGGGAAAAAAAGAGGGGAAAACCAAGAAATAGAGTATTAACTACAGAGAACACGCTGATGGTTACTGGAGGGGAGGTGGGGGGGGATGGTTATATAGGTGATGGGTACTAAGGAAGGCACTTGTGATGAGTATTGTTGATGTATGTAAGTGATGAATCACTAAATACTACACCTGAAACTAACATTACACTGTATATTAACTAACTGGAATTTAAATAAAAACTTGGAAGGAAAAACAAATAATCAAATAATCCCCAAATAACCTAACTACTCCGACCATATTTTTTGTGCGTGGTTTTAGAAGTAAAAAAATAATAACATTTTTAACATAAATATCGAAAGAAGTGTTTTGGTAACTGGAGCTTTTCTTTAAACAGAGGTTCTGTTCTTTAGTGCACGCAGGAGGACACAGGGAGCCAGGGAGCTGAAACAACTTGCCCAAGGCCACAGAGCTGGTGGCAGAGCTGGGGGTCAGAACATGGCAACTCCCCCAACCTGTATCTCATCTCCCACACAGCAGCATCTAAACCGTGATAAGCAAAACTCAAACAAGCCCTTTTCAGTTTAGGATGTATCTGACGATACAGGTTTCCAAGAAAATGCCAATCTTGCCTTTGGATGTTACAGTCAGTAATGGCACAGGCAGAGACATGAGGAAAAGCAAGTCTTCTCAAATGGAAACCCCATATAAATAAACTAGCTGATGGCAAATGGCTTCTGAGATAGGAGGGCTGCTGCCCACTGACAGTATTTAAGTTTATTTTCCTTTGGCAGGTCTTTACTCTGAGCATGAAAAAAGAGGCTCTTGTGAGATAGTGGACAGACAAAAAAAAAAAAGGTAGTCATCAAAAGAATTAACCATTACATGCCAAGCCCTTCATTCATTATCTTGCTCATTTTCCCTGCGTCACACCCCATGTGAAGTTGAAGCAGCTGTCATTTCCATTTTAGAGAAGACAAAATGTGGCACAGAGAGGGTAGAGAACTTGCCCCAAGTCACTAAGCTGCTAAGAGTGAAGCCAGACAGGATTTGAACTCAAGAAATCTGACTGCAGTTCACCATCTTCTCCACCATGCAATAGAGAATGCATTATTATGTGGAGCATTGTCCGACATGCATCACTGCCCAGAGACATGATTGATTTGTGTCAATCTAGAAAAGAATACAAGATCTCTCACCTGATGACAGTAACTACATTTTATCCGAAGCACTGAACAGTTAACAAAGAACTTGCCACATGCATTCTCTTATTCAATATTCACTCTAAGCTACCAAGGAAATGTAATTAATCCCATGAGGAGCTGAAGCTCAGGGAAGTCAAGTAAGATGCCCAGGTCACCCAGCTGCGACCCAGCTGAGCCATGATCCCAACTTCATGTGTCTGGCACCCCTCACCTGGCCTGAGCTCTTAGCACTGGATATGCTTTCTCAGCATGTGTCTCCCTTTGACTTCACAGGTAAACTCTGGTGGCAGGGATATTGTCCAAACGCATCATCTCTTGTTAAAATTTTGCAGTTTGCTGAGAGTTTGGATGCATATGACAAACTGAAATACTAGTAAAAAGGGATTCATCCAGAAAAGCTCACAGAAATGACAATTTATTTCTCCAATAATGTATGATCAGCGTAATAATCTGTCTAGAAGAATGATGCCGATTAATTTTAAAATCTGAAAATGTCAACAAAGAATAATTCCATTATATTCAAGATTATTTAAGGTTATCATCAAAATTAATAATATCTTGCTCAAATTTGTACAGTTCTTTGCAGTTTACAGAGCACTTTCATGTTCATTATTTCATATGACTTCCACAAGAAGATGGGCATCTTCAATGATTACTCTCCCCATTTAACAGAAAAGGATATTAAAATTTAGACAGGTTAAAGCTTACTCACAGTGGCTCACAAGAGATACAACTGGAACTGAATCCAAATCACCCGACTCCTAGGTTAAAGCTCTTTCTACAACCCCAGCTGTAGCATCCCCACTGTATGCTCTGAAAATAAAAGTAGACTCTGAAGAAGATTCCAGGTGCAGTAAATGTGTGCCCTTTCTGGCACATCTCATTGCCTGACTCTCTGGGAAACCAAGTTTGTGGAACCTCTGGCAAGCATCCCTGGGGGTTAGACGGTGCCCTCCAGGACAGGAATTTCTATCTTCACTGTGGATAGACTGCTGATATATTTGGTGACAGACATGGGAGCCTGGGGCTTCTGGGGGAGGATCTGCTCTCTGCAAAAACACCCACAGCAGAGAAGTGTTTGAAAGGCGGGGAGGTGTTTGAAAGTGACTGCAAAGAGGTATGATGAGTATGAAAGATACAGCTTAGGGAGTGACTCATCTGCAGATATTAATCAAAAGAAACTTAACACTTGAACAAAGAACAAAATCACCCAGAACTGCTGCAAACTTGGTGAACATAACCAAACCTTGCCCAAATTTGGCCCTCGGGACGGTCAGCTGAGAACATCAAATAGATTCCTTCTCAGGGCCCTAAGTGGTCCTTGCCCCCTAGCCTACAAAATCGAGTGGAACAGAAGTAAAATGACTACTTCTTGGCCTGGGAGCATACTACTGCCTAGTCAATAAGTTCTTTTTTTCTGTCGTATCTTCTCTACTCTTCTGCACAAGGATGTCCTGGCCCTTTTCACAAAAAATAGCCTTGTTTTCCTTTAGACCCAGATGAATATTACATCCTTGGTCAGGCTTTCACTGACCCCCTAGGCAGAATTTAATGCTACAGCTTTGGGTTTTAACTCACTGCCCTGTATTATAATATTTATGTGCCCCGATGTCACCACTGAAGCCAAAGTCCAACAAAGTACCTGGCCAAAACTAAGTCCCTGAGAGATTTTACCTGAATGCATGGATGAAGTGAGTAGCACTGATAAAAAAAAAAATTACAGTTAATTTTCGTTATGTAGGACACTCAGTGAATGGAAATTGGCACTTTCTATTTAAATGAAGTTTGAATGAGTTTTCCAAAAAACTCAGTATTTTGTATTTAGTTGTAAATAATCTTAATTTTGCCTGCCCTTGCTCCTGCTTAATCATAGGAAATCAGTGAATATCAGGAATTTGTCCTTGCTGTCTGAAAGCAGAGGAAAAAATAATTGATTCTAATCAATGAGATTACACTGTGTTACAAAACTAACTTCCTTTCTTCCAGCACTGGTCTTACTTGGAATGGCTTGTTTAACACCTGTCTCCTGTATCAGCCTCTGTAAGCTGTGCCAGGGCAGGAGTGAGGCTGAATTGCTGAGTGCTGTATTTCTAAACTCTAGTACAGAGCCTGGCACAGGGAGATTTCGGTAGGCTTTTGTTGCTCTTTGATGAATACATAAATGAATTAATCACTTAAGGACTTCTCAGAAAAGGTGGCATGGCTGAGTTTTCCATCATTAATCAATACCGACTGTAGAGCTACCATTTAAAACGTATCTATGTGGATCAGCCACTGGGCTAAACATCTTAAAATTTATGTAGGGTAAAGATTAGTGTCTATGTTTTACAGATGAAGAAACTGAGACTCAGAAAATGAAGTAACTCACTTACACTCACATAACTAATTTTTGGCAGGACAACCCATCATTCAAACCAAGCACTGGTAGATTCCAAAGCCAGCACATAGATGAAGAGGAAAATCAGTTTCTGGCTGAGCAAAGAGCATGGACAACATATGGATGTGGAAGTGCCCGATGGGTTCAGAAACTGGTTGGAGAGGAGACTACCCAGAGATGAACAGGCTAGACAGGGAGGTTGGGTGGGGCTCACAGAGTCCGGGACTGAGGTCTACACTGGAGGCAAACTAACTCCAGACTTTCCCTGGGAAATGAAATTTCTGAATAAACCCCATGTAACAGCTTAGTTGCAAGCTCTTCTGCTAAATGCAGAGGTATAGAGAAGAAAATTTCCAACACTTTAAGGTTCCGGTTAGTTGAGTTGCAATTAATCAAATTCCACTGTGAAATGAAATATCCTAGCTGGATGCTTACTTACAATTAAAGTTTTTTTGTTTTGAAATAATTATATATTTTCAGAGTATTTGCAAAAATAATACAGGGACCTCCCATGTACACTTCACCCAGTTTCATAATGTTAATATCTTAAATAATTACTGTACGATTGAAACTAGGAAATTAACATTGGCACAGTGCTTTTAACTAACTCCAGACTTTATTCGAATTTCACCAATATTTCTTCTAATAACCTTTCTTTGTTTCATTCCAACCCAGGGTCCCACACTACACTTAGTTGTTATGCCTTCGTAGCCTCCTTCAATCTTGTGACAGTTCCTCAAAATTTCCTTGCCTTTCACAACCTTGACCAGTGGTCAGTTAGTTTGTAGACTGTCTTTCAGTTCAGGCTTGTCTGATGTTCTATCATGATTAAATTGAGGTCATACACTTCTGGCAAAATATGCTACAACTTGCCACCTTGGCAAATGCATCGGAGTGCATCATACTAGAGGTACATGATATCAAAGCTGACCTTGATCACTTGGGTCAAGATGGTGCCCTATAGGATTTCACCACCGTAAAATTATCATTCTTATTCCCTTTGTAGTAAATAAAAATCTTAGGCGACATACTTTTAGACTATGCAAATATCCTATTCTTTCTCAAACTTCTGTCCACTGGTATATCTTGTCTGAAACAATTATTATTATGGTGTCCTAATGTTGATTTTGTAGTTTGCACATTCCTTACAATGGCTAATTGGAATTCCTTTGTAAGGAGAAATTGTCCCTTCTTCCCCATGTATTTATTTATTCAATTATTCATTTATATTAGCATAGACTCATGAATATTTATTTTGTTTTATGGGCTATCATCCAATACTATCATTATTTTTTTATTGTTGTTGGAATTGTTCTGACTTTGACCACTGAGGCTCCTTGACCTTAGAGCACTGCCCCCCATCCTCTTTTTGAGTACTTCTTACTTTGTGGCACCACAGATACTCCAAGCTCATCTTGTGTTTTCTCTGCCCCAGCCCTGTAATCAACCACTTCCAAGGAGCCCAAGTTCTTCCTTTTATTGGGAAATGGCATTTAGATACCAAGATCTGGGTACAAGGTGTGCTCATTAGTGCTTGAGTGGCATTTCTTCTAGGTGCTCTCACTGTACAGAGCTAGGAAATACATATGTATATTAACCCTTATGTATATATATTCACATACGTAATTATTTCTATATCTATTATTTTGTATATATATTATAAAACCATGAGTTCATACTGATACCTCTGATTACAATCCAACACTACAGGGCTCAAGCTACCCTTTCCCCTTTTCTAAATGAATGCTTACTTTGGGGACAATTTTTTAACTCTCCCTATATCTAAATACTGCGACACATCATCAGAATTCAAAAATTCTATTATGCTTTCTGAACTGACAAGAAATATCATCTAGAGCAGACATCAGTGAAGGTATCTTTTAAATTTTTCATTGGCCAATATGATATCACCCATAACTAACATAAAGAAAAATTAGCCACACCTGTGGCAACTTTAAAGTCATGGACAAATGAAATATTTAACAACCACTTGGAATGTGAAAGATCCCTTCCCCAGCTTTCTTATATACCCCCTTCCTACAGCGCCTTGAATTCAGGGTCATGCTGTTCAAGGGGAAAGATGAGGAATCTATTTGTTTCCAAAGAAGGCCTCTTGCCTGAGGCCAGGAAAAACAAGACCTTTGCAGATTCTTGACTTAATTGGACCTAATTTAGCCTCTCTGGATTATACATGGGCTTCCACAGAAGAATTGAAGCACTTTTCCAAAAGCAGTTAGGGAAGTGCTTCTAGAAGAAGCCAGCCTGTTTGGAGATCAAAAGAGGCACAAAGGGGAGGGAATATGAAGGGAACACTAAAGTGTTTTAGCATAATGTATTTAGATACCAAGAGAGTAAATGCCTCACTATGAGGTAATTTCAGCAGGACCATGCATTAAATAAGAACCTATTATACCCAGTTTTATTGGGGATATAGAGAAACAGAATACTAGTTTTATTACAAAGTTGGTCCATGAATTTCAGGAGGAGTTGCTTCTGTATTTAAAATATGACCAAATGACAGACGTCCTGAAATCAATTTTCAATGAATCCCTAATGGGTGTCACCCACCATGATGATAGTCAGTTAATGAGTTTATAATTTGAGGTCTGGGTTCTTTTTCCTGCCACAAATATCATGAAAGTGGTTCAACTAAATGATCTTCAGGCTTTGGCTCCAAGAGTTTCTCAGTGTGGTCCAGTACAATAAGCAGGCACTTTTGGATGTAATCTCACCCCTGCTAACTGGCACAGCTTGAGCAAACCGTGTGAATTTTATTTTACATTAAACTTTGATAATTTTAACGGAAAAATAAGAATGCCTAAAGATTTGTTAAGACACTTATACAAGATGAGGGACACCTGGGTGGCTCAGTCGGTTAAGTATCCGATCTCGTGGTCTGTGGGTTCAAGCCCCATGTTGGGCTCTGTGCTGACCGCTCAGAGCCTGGAGCCTGCTTCAGATTTTGTGTCTCCCTCTCTCTCTGTCCCTTCCCTACTCATGCTCTCTCTCTCTCTCTCTCTCTCTCTCAAATAAATAAACATTAAAAAAAGACAGTTATACAAGATGAAACAGATATACTTCTAGAAGAAATCAGAAAGACATGGAAAAATATTTCTAGTTCTCCAAACTAGCTGTGTCATGGTGGATGAGACACTTAGCCTGCCTGCATTTCAGTTTGTCTGTAAAATGATGAAACTAAATTAGATTAGTGTTTTCAAACTTTTCTTCAGCTGGAGAACTCTTTAAAACACAAATGATGTTTTATATAGCTCTCTGCAAGAAAAAAAATGAATCAAAGGAGGGTGACTCTGAGGTAGCTGGCTTAGAATCCCTTCCAGGCTGACATTCCCTCTCACTGTGCTCTTCTACATGGCACCTCTGAGCATAATTTAAGAGATCATGGAATATATGATGCCTAAGCTCCATCTAGCTCCAAAGAATTTCAGCATTCTAAGTATTCATCTCAGGTCTTTGCCTTCTAGGGACAAGGGAATGAATGGTCACACCTGGTGCACACAGTGGTGGGCAGTACCTAACTAAATGCACAGTTGTGGTATGCAAGCTGCAGGTACCATTAGGGTTGAAGAATGAAAACAATTCAAGGTGGATAGTTGTCCAATGAAAACATTTGGGGAGTGGGAAGAAACAAAATAAGTCTAACCCAGGAAATGGGAATGAATACGGTGGGTCTTGGACAAGGTAGATTATGCAGTCCTACCCAGCAACTTTATGCTCACCTTGACCACAATTTCCTCCAGCTGTTATGCCTTATATTATGTCTTGAGTAAATCTCCCTCCCAGGTAGACCTGCCATTCAGGACTCAGTCTCTTCTTCATGGTGATGTTATCTCTGGGCTTATCTGTATTGCATACTTAGAACCACACTGAGGCTACATGTTGGAATCCTGGGATTTTAAATTAGCTAGGTCAGGTGTGACTACTTTAGGAAGATCTTACAGGTTGAAAAGTGCCTCCTCTGCCAAAAAAGAAAAACAAAAACACACCAAAAAATGGTATGTTGAAGTTCTAATTCCTGGTACCTTAGAATGAGATGTTATTTGCAAATAGGGTCATTGTAGATGTCATTAGTTAACATGACATTCCACTGGAGTAGGGTGAGCCCCTATTCCAACATAACTGGTGCCCTTTTAAGAAGATGGCCATGTGTTGGGGCGCCTGGGTGGCGCAGTCGGTTAGGTGTCCGACTTCAGCCAGGTCACGATCTCGCGGTCCGTGAGTTCGAGCCCCGCGTCAGGCTCTGGGCTGATGGCTCAGAGCCTGGAGCCTGTTTCCGATTCTGTGTCTCCCTCTCTCTCTGCCCCTCCCCCATTCATGCTCTGTCTCTCTCTGTCCCAAAAAGAAATAAACGTTGGAAAAAAAAATTAAAAAAAAAAAAGAAGATGGCCATGTGAAGACATAGACATACAGGGAGAGTGCCATGTGATGAAGAAGGCAGAGATTAGAATTATGTAGCTATAAGCCAAGGGATGCCAAAGATTGATGGCAAATCACCAAAAGCCAAGAAGAGTCAAAGAAAGATTCAGAGGAAACATGCCACTACTGACTTCTTGATTTTTGAACATGCAGTCTCCAGAACTGTGAGACTATAGATTTCTGTTATTTTTAACCACTAAGTTTGTGGTATTTTGTTATGGCAGCTATAGGAAATGAATAAAGAAGGGGATGGGTCACAGGGATTCTGACTGACAATGAGAAAGCTGAGGGAGAGGAGACATGCCTGAGAATGACATGGTGGCAGCCATGTTTCTGAAGGTCAGAGTCCAGGACATGTAACATAGGAGGAGGCCAGAGAGAAAGACCTTGGATAAATCGGTGAGAGACTTGGTAAGCATGGAGGCAGCAGGAATCACATGAGCAGAAAAGCAGAAAAACTGTCAGAGCACTCTAACAGACTGGATAAGAATGGGGAAGAGGAGGACTAACTCAAAAAGACTCTGTTTCTTGGGGTGCCTGGGTGGATAAGTCAGTCAGCTGAACATCCCAACTTCGGTTCAGTACATTATGTCACAGTTCATGGGTTCGAGGCCCACATCAGGCTCTGTGCTGACAGCTCAGAACCTGGAGCCTATTTCAGATTCTGTGTGTGTGTGTGTGTGTCTCTCTCTCTCTCTTCCCCTCCCCAGCTTATGTGTGCATTCTGTCTGTCTACCTATCTCTCTCTCTCTCTCAAAAATAAACTTAAAAAAAAAAAAGACTCAGTTTCTTGCTTGTACAGTCTCCTAGCTGTGTGATGTTAGGTAAATCATTTGGTCTCTCTGTTTCTCTTGACTCCATCCATCAATGGAGCCCACGACGACGAATTTGAGTGACTAAGAAACTGAGAGTCCTATAGATGTATACTTGATCAAAAATTTTAATCCAATTTTGACTTAAATCTCTTTACTTGGAAGCTTGGCTGGGTAATATATGATTTAATAATAATAACAATTATAATAAAAGTTGAAGTCCTAGAGGCTAAACTGATCATTTCATGTTCTGTTTTTGCTAGCTTTTTTGGTTTTCTGATTTGGTAGGATAATTCATCCCTTTCATCCTCTGTTGAAAAGTGGGCACATGCTGCAGCCTGTATTCTGCCCAAAGAGATCTTCCTTTTTCCCCACGGTACCCTCTTGATAGTCTAATTTTGCAAAACTTTTTCTCAGTCCCTAGCACACTTCCTGCCGTGATCCCAATTACACACTCCTCACTCTGTCTACATTGCCGATGGGAATGCAAAATGGGGCCCTTTCCTGCATTAAACACTGAAAAAAAAACTGACCTAAAAATCCTTTTTAAAAAAATATGCATTCAATATTTCCATGTCTTTAGAGGCTTGATAAGGTTTTCTTTTTGGTAAGATATCGGAGGTGGAAAAGAGAGGGGCTGGAACAAGAGAATGAGCTCA
Organism: Leopardus geoffroyi; assembly: GCF_018350155.1. Classification (NCBI taxonomy): domain Eukaryota; kingdom Metazoa; phylum Chordata; class Mammalia; order Carnivora; family Felidae; genus Leopardus; species Leopardus geoffroyi. The sequence continues at coordinate 43,593,308 of NC_059337.1, read as the reverse complement.
TGAAAATTCAGAACGCTGGTGTAAATTTCCTCATGTAAAAACAGCAACCTTGACACCCTGGTCAGCCTGCTGTCAAACAAGACTCAAGATATCCAGCCACTTATACATCTTTATATTTTTTTAAACAAGTCCATATTCTTAAAAGTCCCACAATAGGGGAGACATTTATCTGTGACAGTGCCGTTTTTCAAGCACTTTTATGGAGACTTAAAAAAAGAAAGCAAACTTTAATGTATGTATCAATGAAAACTGTTTACAAGGCAGAAGATTGTACCCGGCATGAGCTTTCTGACACATTTATCACTTCATTCCAAAGCTGGGTGGGAAGGGGCGACCTTCCTGTGACAGCTGATGCCTGGCAAAAAGGATGAAGAAAATGTCAGAAATTTTATGAATCTTCTGCAGGCAGTTGTAATGGTGAAAATGATCATGATTCTTTTCTCCATCCCCATTCATAAATCTCCGTCAGCATTTGAAGATAACGCTGACAATCTATTGTAGTCTTTCAACATAAGGTACCATTGTGGCAGCTTAACTGGGAGCTCAGGAGTGGTACCTGAAATTGGAAGCCTTCCAGGTACAGTATGTACTGATAAGATGCTGAAGAGAGAATAATGGGAAAAGAAGCAGGAAGGGAGTTGGGGTGGGGGCGGGAAAGGGGAAGGCTGTAGCCTTTGCTGGGTGACAGTGAGCAAATCACTTACCACTTCCGTGATCTACCTGTCTCTGTCAAATACAAATATTAATGTTTGCCTTTTCTAATGCACAGGAGAAATGTGAAGAGAAAAACAAGATAATGGGTGTAAAAACACTTTGAAAAGTTGAAAGCACTATGCTAATACAAGGTATTACTATTCATATTATTGTGCTTTTGTGGTGGAAAATGTTCAAAAGAGAAGTGTCTAACTAATTAGCGGGGAATGGGGAGCTTGGAAAATAGACGATGGGGGTGACGTGAGGTTAGGAAGAGAAGCTGACACTTGTGTTGGCAAAGTTGAAATATGACACGAACTCACTATTCCACAGAGCCATGCTGACAGTTTATGCTCAACAAATATTTATTGGCTGAGTGATTACTTTTAGCACACTGTATAATGGTTACTTGTTGGTGTGAGTGTGGCCCTCACTATGGTAGTTCCTTAAGACAGGAATTACATTTACTTAATCTACTGCTATTTCCCAGTACCAACCAGCATGTCTGTCATAAGGTTGACATTTAAACATTTATTGTATAAATGAAAAATGAATATTTGAAACAATGGCAAATATCTCTATAATTACGGCAAGTCAAATGAACTACTAGTTGCTTAAAAACCGAATAATTAGAACCATGGCAGAATGTTGCAATAATCAAGATAACAGGGTACTGAGAAAAGGATAAGTGAACGGAATGATGGAACAGAACATACAGGCTGGAAACAAACCCACATTTAGGCAGTGAAGTAATTTTTGGTAATTTTTTCTTTGACCAAAGCAACTCAAGGAAGAAAGAAAGTATTTTCAAAAATGGTTCTAGAACCACTGGGTATCTATATGACAAATGAACCTCAATTCCTCCCTCACACCATATACAAAAATCAATTTACAGTGGATCATAGATTTAAACAGAGCTAAAACTACAAAACTTCTAGAAATACACATAGAAAGGTATCTTCATGACCTTGGGGGTAGGCAAAGATTTCAGTGGGCAGTCACAGAAAGCACCAACCGTAAATGAAAAGTAAAAGACGACTTCCATCAAAATTTAAAACTGCTCATTAAGAGACACGCTTATGAAAATAAACTATTAAGCCTCAGGTTGAGAGAAAATATTCACAACACATTTATCTGATCCTTCTGCAGGTAGGATCAAGGCTATACAGCTCAGCTCTTCCCTCCACAGACAAGCTTCTTGAAAGAGTGTTTACTGGTGCCTACTCCCCATACTGTCTTGCAATGCTCACATTGCAGTCCATGCCTGTATGCAGATATCATTCCTTCTAGCATCACCTTGTTGTGAAATCCATTGAACAACTTTCTGTCCTTACTTTAGGCGTCTGCTTTCCGGCCTTTTGAGAAAAGTGACTACTCTCTCTTAGGCTTGGTGTCCCTATCAACTTTCCCTCCATCTTCCTGGTTTTCTTCCTCCTCTGGGTTATCCTTCACAGGCTCTTTTTGGGCTCTTCTTCTTACCTCTTATATTCAGTGTTCTTTGGGGCTGTATCCTTGGATCTCCACTCCTATCTCCTGCTGATCTTATTCCAAACCATGATTAAAATTCTACTTACAAGCTGGTAACTCCCAAGTCAACATTTCTGACTCTATTTCTCTCATGAACTCCAAGCCCATATATGCAACTAGATGTTCTCCAATGTTTTCAAATTCAAGGTGTTCATCACCAAATGTAACACAATCCACTCCCCTTACCCAGATTTTCCACTGTTGCTATCATCAACTTCATTACAAAGAAACAACATTGCCAGGTCATCTCCAAATCCAATCATTCCCACGTCCCCTACAGGTTCTTTGTCCTAAGAATTTCCTCAAATTAGTACTGTCCCAACCATTTCCTCCACCACTGCTTTAGTCTAACCTATTATAACATCTACTTTTATTATCACAGGAGTTTCCTACCTCTTTGCCTCACTAAGAGTTTGAGCTCACTTCATTTCCACACCATACACTGCTTGTTGCAAGAGTGGTGTTTCCCAAACATAAATCTCATATTATTACCCTGCTCAAAATTTTCCAGTGGTTTTCCTATTACCTCCAGGACAAAATTCAAACTGTAACTGGTTAGCTCAATGCACAAACTTTTATTAATTTGTTAGCTCCACTGAACACCCTCAGTTTTGGTTCCTTTGACCATTCTCTGAGAAGGCCAACCATGTATCTATTCACTCGTTCATTCTTATATGCAATTACTATTGAACATTCATCATGTCTAGAGACCTATGATGTTTTGCCTTCCTGTATCTTATGCATAGTATAGCCCCTGTCATTAATGTATTTCTCTCTCTCTCTCTTTTTTTTTTCCTGCTGATTAAATTTCAAACATCCCTAAAGACTCAGTTCAAGGCCATTTTCTTCTGGGAGCGTCCAACCCCCAAGTTTTATTTTGATATTCCTCAAAAACCCCTACTGTTGCACATTGGTTTTTGTTCTCAAATAGCCTTTATCATACGGGATTACAACCCTCTACTCTTGCCTATCTGCTTTCTCAGCTCAATTAAAAATTCACTGGAGGCAGTGCTTAGCATTTTGACCTCCTGGAACAAAGTGAGTGTGGTGTAGATGTTTGCTGAATGAGATCAACCTCAGTTTGCATCCCTATTCTCTCACTTACCAGTACAATCATCTTGGGAAAGTTGCTTAATCTGGGAAATGTCTCTGAGTCTTGTTGATAATAATCCTATCTCACAGAATCATACTTCAAGGGGATTAAATGATCTGATGGAATCGAAATGCCAAGCACTGTCTTGGCCTCTGCTGGATGGCTTACAAATATTAGTTCTAGCAGTTTAACCATCACTCCCAAAGGCATGAGCCCACTCCAGCTTCCAGAAGAGACCATGAAATGTAAGCTATTACAGAAAGGCTATATATTCTATTCCTATAACTGGCCCCAACATGTGGGAGAAAGGTCTGGAATCATTTGGAAAATCAAGGCTATACAAACTAACCACATACAACACATGGGATGAAGTATAAATGGAGAATAAAATTGGATAGGACACAGTTTATCATGAGATATCTGAAATGACTCCTTTAAGAAACTTCAGTATGAAGTTTACTTTCTTCCAAAAAAAAATATTTATTCCTTCACCAAATAAGCATCTGCTATCTGCAAAGTCCTGTGCAACATGTAATGAATGAGACAGGAATGAACCAGACATGGGTGCTGGTTTGGTAGGAAGAACACAGAAACTTTGTCCAACTCCTGGTTTTATCATATACTAGCTATGTGACCCTCGGCAAATCTCTTACTTAACCTTTTAAAACTCAATTTTCTTAGTTGTAAAATGGAGATAATCTTAATAAATGCCTTCCTTAATTTGAATAAGTGAGATAATGTTAAGAGGCAATCTCACTACAAACCTTGAAGTGTTACAGAATTATAATAATTATTATTTACGCCCTGCTCTTAAGAAACTTAAAGTCAGAAAGACAGGACATACCACAAAATGTAGAGAATAGGTCACTGGGTGAGGGAGTTTGGAGGAGCTGAAGATGCAAATACCCTTTCTTCAATGTGCCTCTGCTCATCTGTTTTTTGTATCTTGCTTTCTGTTTTTCTTTGGTCTTACTCATTTTTATGTTTTTGCCTTTGCTCTTGCTGCCCTGCTGAGGAAACCATCAAATCTCCAAGCCATGTGGCCATTCCACCAAATCCTACTTTTCCAACCTTTCCAATCACACATCTTTCTGGCTCTGACTTCTTCTGAAACTAGCCACTATGAGTATCGGACTGCAATTGTGGCCAGAAGAGAAAGAGTGGAGCCTTCACAATGATACAGGTTCTTGTTACAGAAATCCAAGACTGGGTGTCTGTCACCAGCTTTTTACTCTACTACATTTTCATCTGTCCTAACACACTTGGGAAAAGTGTGAACCAGAAACTCTCAGAGAATGAAGAAAATAAGACAAGACATGCTCACTTCAGCTGTCTTTGAACGTGATGTGGTTTGTGGATACAGTAAGTATAATTTTTTTAAAGACCTGACTGCTTGATTAATGAAACGAAGCTTCTTTCTTCTACATGCCATTTATAATTCAACTTACAAAGTTCCATTTTTTTTTTTGCTTAATATTTAAACAATTTTAAAGTTTATTTATTTTGAGAAAGAGAGAGCACATGCACATGAGCAAGGGAGGGGCAGAGAGAAAGAGGGAGGGAGAGAGAATACCAAGCAGGCTCCAGGCTATCAGCACAGAGCCCTATGCGGGGCTCGATCCCACAAACTGCAAGATCATGACCTGACTCAAAACCAAGAGTCAGACACTTAACCTGCTGAGCCACTCAGGTGGCCCTGTTTAATATTTTATGAAGAGATAATATTTTATTATAAGTGATTTACAAAGATTAACATGCACTTATATTACATTTTTTGCATTCTTTAAGGTAATTTTGCATCCTGGGACCATACTGTTTTTCTCCTGAGAACATAGCTCTGATATTACAATGAAAGTAAGTGGGAATGTAGGATTTGGTTTACATCAAATGCTTCATGGGTCTAGCTATTTTAGAAAACAACGTTACCCTGCATTTAAACTTAAGAGAACCGTATAAATACATTAGCCATAAGTTTATGTTTAAACCTCATTTGTATTTACAAATAGGAAGTCAAATGCCTCAATAGCAGAGATGCTATCCTGTAGCAAGCTATATGAAGTTAGAATTTCTTTCTTTTGAAAATCAGGAGTTTGGTCAAGATTAGACTTTTTTTCCAAGTGTGACCTGTGTAGTCCTATAGGTCCCAGCATGTTTCTTGGATGCTGTCATGAAGAATAAGAAAAACTCGAAACAGGTGGAGTTCTGGGCTTGCCCAGCTATAGCCAGAGAAATCCTGATTCTGATTCTATTCTATTCTATTCTATTCTATTCTATTCTATTCTACTCTATTCTATTCTCTTAATATACTGAGGTTCTACAAATCATTTGAAATAAGAGTTGTTGTGTTATATAAAAAAACAAATTGATCTAGGTTAATTAAACTTGTGGTCCATATCAGGGAATTTTTAATTTTTTTTAAATTTTTTTTAACATTTATTTATTTTTGAGACAGAGAGAGACAGAGCATGAGCAGGGGAGGGTCAGAGAGAGAGGGAGACACAGAATCTGAAACAGGCTCCAGGTTTCAAGCTGTCAGCCCAGAGCCCGACGCAAGGCTCGAACTCACGGTCCACAAGATCATGACCTGAGCCGAAGTCGGACGCCCAACTGACTGAGCCACCCAGGCACCCCAGTTAAATATTTTTTAAAACACCACCTGCTTCATGACACCTAGAAATACAGGATAAAATGCAAGTTTTATAAAGGTTGGCTAAGTTTATAACAAGGTAAGGGAAATCTTTAGGGGCCAAACACTAAGAGGGAACAGGAAGCAAGAACGCCTGTAACTTTGGCTGCTGTTAAGGTCTTTGCTGATTCTTGTGACAAAGTGGGGTTTAATGGCTGTATAGGAGGATATGAGATAAGTCTTGGGACTGTGAAAGATAGAGAATTGAATTCAGGACTCCATACAGAATCAAGAGTTTCAAAAGGAGTCTAATTTCAGTGAAAGATAGTAAACATTAGCCTACTGGCAAGAGGAGAAACTTGTTAATCTGGGTGTAAGCTCTTGTGAGGAAAAAATGTCTCCTTTGAGAATCTGTGAACACAGGTCTGTGCTCACATGGGTTTCAGGTTTATTTCTACGCCACTGAGGTGATCTAGGAAGCCTCAAGTCAAAAACACTAATTTACAGTGATCATGTAACAAGTGCTGGGCAGAAACAGAAGTAAATTCTTCCTGTAAAGAATCAGTCTCAAAGTGGACTGTGCAGAATTTACAAAGCTATTACTGAAATGAACAAGAGTTGAAAAACCTGAGTTATAAAACTCTGAGAATCAAACCAAAATAAGTAGCAACCACAAACAAAATTACAAACAAAACCAAACTGCAAACAAAAAATTTAGGTTCCTGTGGACCTCTGGGAGCAATTGTCAAAATAAATGAAAGAATAAATAAATAATTGGTATGTTTAAAACATGTAAATAAATAAAAGAAGGAATTGAAAATATGATCAAGGAACAATTTATTATGAAAAAACACTAGGACATCTTGAAAAAAAACAAATGAATAGATATCTAGAAATTTAAAAAGTTACATAACTTTTAAAATTAAAAATTTTTTTTTAAATTTTTTTTTTCAACGTTTATCTATTTTTGGGACAGAGAGAGACAGAGCATGAACGGGGGAGGGGCAGAGACAGAGGGAGACACAGAATCAGAAACAGGCTCCAGGCTCTGAGCCATCAGCCCAGAGCCCGACGCGGGGCTCGAACTCAGGGACCGCGAGATCGTGACCTGGCTGAAGTCGGACGTTTAACCGACTGCGCCACCCAGGCGCCCCTAAAATTAAAAATTTAATGGATGGATCAAAGAGCAAATTACAGTTAAAGGGAGAATTAGTGAACTCAAAAATAGCTCTAAAGAAATTTCTTACTGTATACTGTTGTGTACTGACGTAATTACTGTTTAGAGAAAAAGATGAAAATGTGATAGGGAATATAAAGAAATAGGGAAGATTGAAAGCAAAGTCTAGGAAACATTTTTTCCAAGTTCCAGAAAAAAAAAGACTAGAAAAAGTAGAAAAGGTAGCATTTGAGAGATAATGAAAAACTTCCAGAATTTAATTCAAGTCACACACTGTCAGATTCAGGAACCACAACAAATCTGAAGCATAAAAGAAATCTGTATCTATAAATAAAATCATAGGATAAGGAAGGTAAATAAAAACACCAAAAGTAGTTTGTTTTTTTTAAAGATTACTCACCTGCAAAGAAATAACAGTTGGACTCCTATCAGGTTTCTTACAACAATACAGAAATAAAAGTATAGTAAAATAATATTTTCAAAATTCTGAGGAAAAATAACTCAGAACTCACTGTACGTTTATACACTGAGGACAACTATCTTTCCAAAATAAGGATGAAACAAAAACCTTTTCAGACAAACAAACTTGAAGTTTACCAACAACAGATCTATCCTCAAGGGATATCTAAAACATGTACTTTAAATAAAAGAAACATGATTCTAGAAAGGATATATGTCTCCAAAAAGAAACAACGAGCAAAGAAATTGCTTCCAGACCTGAAATGCTGTGATTCTGTGAAATTTGTCTGTACTTAATCAAAGGAGACTATTTTTGGGTGAGAAAGAAGCAGGAAAGGGAAAACAAAATTTCTGCCTTCCTAGGTTTAACAGCAATGTTTCACTGCAGGAGGTTTGCCATAAATCTCTATAGAATCCAATCTATAAAAAATGAAGAGAAACTGGGATTCACAGGTAACACCGCTGCTAGATGCAATCATTACATCCCAGTAGGTGCTCCTGTGTCATACTGCACATAAATACTAATTCTTTACACTTCTTAATATTCCCTCATGCATTTCCTCCTATGTGTTCTCATCATTTCAAATTAGGGTGCACACCAAGGAGATATCCTGTCTCTGGATAGTTTTGGCTTGGGGGGCTGCCCTTAGAATCATCAGGAACCATAAATTTGAAAGCAGCCTGCAGTGGTGCTAAAGGCTGTGGAGGAGTTGTTGAAGAGCACTGGAGGAGTCTGCAATGAAAGAGACCACTGTTTACCCTTCTTCAGTTGCTTTAACTCAGACAATAAGTAGTACAAAAAGAGAAAAAAATAAAGCTTTAAACGATGGTGGGGGGAGTTATAAACATAAACTCATCATTTCAGAAAGTATCAAGCCCAGTTTGTACACTCTTCATTAGGAATACACATTCGGTTGGGGCGCCTGGGTGGCTCAGTGAGTTGAGCATCCGACTTCAGCTCAGGTCATGATCTCACGGTTTGTGAGTTTGAGCCCCACGTCGGGCTCTGTGCTTGACAGCTCAAAGCCTGGAGCCTGCTTCAGATTCTGTGGCTCTCTCTCTCTCTCTCTCTCTCTCTCTCCCTCTCTCTCGCTCTCTCTGCCCCTCCTCTGCTCACATACACACACACTCTATCTCTCAAAAATAAATAAACATTAAAAAAATAAAAAAAAAATACACATACAGTCAAGGGTAAAGGTTCAGTCAATTGTCACATTGCCTAGTCAGCCCTGCCTATGATGAGTTGGTTCTTATCTGAGCTAGCTCCTGAGTTAATCCTAAAAATGAAAGACTGGATTTTTTGAAATAAGCTCAGACCCACCAGCCTGTGGATTCTGGAAGTAGCATTATTACAACTGGCTGGATATTCATCCAGAGTAGATGTACCTCCTTCTATTCTCTTGACAGAGACCTGATTCCACTGCCTGCTTTCACCCCACTCCTACTTTCTACTACCCATGCCTACGTAGGGAAATATGCTGCTAATGTGACGGTGTAGGAGCCTGGGATACTTGTTGGGTTGCATTAACTGAAGGCATTGTCACTCAGTATCAGAACCCCAGACTCACTCTCCATTTTGCTGTCCTCTCTTCACTGCAGCTGGAGAATAAGTAGACACAGGCTTTGCTCTTCTTTTCTCACACATTTCCAAACACGAAGGTCATTTCTTTAGTTTCTTTTTTTAAAATGTTTATTTATTTATTTCTTGGGGTGGGGAAAGAGATAGAGGGAGAGAGAGAATCCCAAGCAGGCTCTGCACTGTTAGCGTAGAGCCCGATGCAGGGCTCAATCCCACAACCTGTCAGATCGTGGCCTGAGTTGAAATCAAGAGTCAGATGCTCAACTGACTGAGCCACCCAGGTGCCCCATTCCTTATTTCTAATAATAAGCCAGGTCAGACACTGTTAAGACCCAAGATTTGGATTTAAGCTTTAGAGAATGGTGAAAATCCCTTGACTTTAAACCCATGTCATGTGCTCTCGAGTGCTCTGCACTGGGCTTCTTAGGCACTCTTGCAAGCTAACAGCAAAGTGGTCCTTTGCCGCCCTTTTGCTTACTGTTCCCTTGTATTTTCGTCTTGAGAGGTGGTATTAATTGCTAACATTGATTCCTTAATACTTGCTAGGAACGGTTCTAAGTGCTTAATGTGTATTAATGTTATTATTATAATAATCTTCTATGGTAGTACCAAAACATTCTCTTTTTTATAGATGAGGAAAATAAGTAATATGGTATTATATAACCTGTTTAAAGTCATAGAAGTAGTTAATAGTAAACCTTGCATTTGAACCGAAGTAGTCTGCTCACATAGATTATACTATACTCTTCTATTGGAGTGAATGGGGTGGATGGCAGAACAGGATTCTGCCATTGCTGGGACCCTGACCTTAAGTCCAGTAAAGAGTGTCACCACCCACCCCACTACTATACAGGAAGAAAACCAGGCAACTTGCATACCTACTGATCTGTAGCCTTTCTGAGAGCCTTACAGTTTGCTCATTCTGCATCATTGGCCTCTGCCTTCAATTCCCTTATTCCTTGATGTCCACCAGCTCCTACCTCCATCTTTAAATCAGGATGACTACCCACAACCTACCTAGCAGTCCATTAATAAAAACATGCTGGGTGAACAGCAGTCTCCTCTGGGAAATTTGTTCAAAAGCATTCACTTGGTTCGCATCCTTTCCCTCGCCTCATACTCTGTTCCTTTGATTCTTCAGTCTTGGACCACTTTGGTCTCTCATTCCCAGTTCTGGATTCTCCACAAGCCTTTGCATATGAATGCTGAATTTTGGTTATTGGCTTGTCCCATGACCCTTCCTAGTATTGTAGCTTATACTCATCATCATGTTCACCCTCTCCAGGCTATTCTGGGTAAAGACCCAGAGCCCACTGTAAATTCTAAGCTCTGGGTTCTCACAATGATATTGACCAGTTGGCTGGTAAATGTCTTGTCCACACAGAAAAGCAAACCAGATCTCCAAAGAACTACAGACTATTAGACTGGAACTCTGCTGAATTCTGGCCAACTGGAACTTGGCACCACATCTTACACCTCTAGCTACTAGCTGACACTATCCCTTCCGTCCATGGATCAATCCCCTGGAACTATAATTCTCCCATCTCTTCTGACTCACAGATTCATCCACTATTTATGCTCTGTCCCTTTGCCTCACCCCTGTATTGGATCTCCTCTAATTTTGAGACTGGCCCAAATCTAGCTCTTATATGGTCTCCTGAGTGCTCTCCTCAGTCAGTCCTATAGTTACATAGGTTCCCCTGAACTTGGTCTCATAAAAATATCTTGCTTTGTCTAACCCATCTGTGCTGCTAAGATCCAGTGAGCCACCCCCCTAAGCCCACCTGATTTTTACCAAAGCACGGTGAGGGGACTATTAGAATCACAACAGCTAATACTGCATGTTTTATATTTACACTTCCCAGAGGACTGGGTTCATGGCAGGTTTTCCTTCTTTCCAGTGCTTAGTATGGTGTCAAGAAAAATTTAACCGAGAGAGAGAGAGAGAGAGAGAGAGAGAGAGAGAGAGAGTTTTGAATGGTAGGTTTGTTGGTCAGGACTCTCTTTGCTTCAAGTACCTAGAAACAACTCAAAACACTGGAAAGTCTAGGATTAGGCTTAGTTATAAAGACTACCAGGAATTCAGACAGTGCTACCATCCTTCTCTTTCTCTGTCTTGTTTGTTCTGGGTTTGGGCTTCATTTGTTTTGCTCCACAGGTTTTCTCTTTTGGCAAGAGGAGGAAGGCATGGACACTAAACAAGTTCAAGTTTCTACCATTCCAGCTTAGGTAGCCAGGAGAAAGTGAGGTCTTATCTCACTTAGTCTATCCATGAAATCTGGAGAAAAATCCTGCGCATCTGGGCATGAGATCATTCCTTAGCCAGTCACCATGGCCAAGGGTTCTGGGCATTAAGGTTATCCAGGCAAGAATAGTATGTCTTTTCCTGTGGTCAAAGGGATAGATCATGTAATTAGCAGAGTCTTCAGAACCTAATGGACTGGGGAACCTAAAGTAACTGGACCTTTAGATCTGTATTCACACTTGGACAGACTTGAGTGATGCTTAAATTGTCATATTCTTTTTCCTCTTCCAAACTCCCAAACTGCTTTAAACCAAAATTTCCAGACATACCTTTCCCTCATTTGTTGGTTTAGCTGTTTATTGTTGATTTTAGCTTTGTGGTTCTACTAAAGGGAATTCTAGCCTTTTCTTTCTCCTGCACAATTACCTGTTTAGCATCTAATTTTAAAGAAATATTGTTTTTCTTAAAAAAATGCCATCAGTCACCAAACATGTAGCTGTTTCTTCCGATGTTAATTTTTGTTTCTTCCTGACAGATACCTCTCGCTAAATGTGACATCTTTCTTCTGTTCACACCCTTTTTCTCCCAACGTAGACAAATTTCTTTGAGGTTCATCTGCATGCTCTTACAAGGCTCTTGGTGACAGTGAGGATAAAGAGAGAGGATATATGTGAGCTGAAGCCCCAGTAAATTATGTGGATGAGTAAAGCATTGTCCCCAGGGTGGGCTCGTTTGGCAGGAGTCACCATATCTACTTAAAAGGCCCAGTCTATCTTCATTGATGCAAATGGGCATTCAGGACAAAAGGACTTTGAATATAGTTGCTGAGCTGGCTTAGCCTTAGCCTGGGCCCAGCTAGGAAGCAATCAAAATTTATATTCAGTGCCATGAAGGGTGTAGTGCTTAGATTATAGAGTCAGATTTGGTTTCACATTACAGATCTTTCACACTATAAAGGCATTCTGTGAAATGAATTCTGTAGTAAATGAGATGGGTACACATCCCACCTCTGTTACTCACTAGCCATGAATTCAAACCCCAGTTTCCTTATCATAACAATGCCAGTCATTCATTTACTTAACAAATACTAAGTGCCTATTATGTTCCAGACGCTAAGTGCTGAAAAATCATCAGTGAATCAAAAATCCTTGCCCTCCAGGTTCACTCTTTAGCAGGAAGAGAGAAAATATATAAAATAATTAATTATATAGCATGATAGCAAGTGATGGCACGGAGGACAAAAAGCAAAGATGGCTGATAAGGTACAGATTGGGTGAAGGGTTGAAATTTTAAGTAGGATAGATCAGATTAGGCATCACTGAGAATACATTCAAGAAAATACCTGAAGGGCATAAGAGAATAAGCCATGTGAGTATAGTCCAGGCATAAATAAAGATCTGGACACTAGGAACCTTTATTCCTACTGGTGTATCATTGCTTTTGCCCCCCTCAGCAAACAAAGCTAGATAATATGTGTCAAAAATCTATGACATATAGATGTGCATTTATATATGATATACAAATATTGCATGTGTATACATGTATGTATATGTACATGTATATATATATATGGTATATACATGGTGTATACATAAATACCAATGTGTACATGTGTATATATGTATATATATCTCAAGTATTTTACATATGTTAGATATAAAATCTTGCCATTTCTCTCTTTACTTCATCTATCCATCTACTCATCTATGTACCTACATTAATATCCATTAGTTCATATTGATATCTCCAATTCCAATCCAGAAGCACAGGGTACATTCTTGCCTTTCCTTCCCTTGATTGTGACTCTTCCCCAACAGTGAGAAACCTTTCTTTATACTTTCCTTATCTGCTCATTTATGCGAGCCTGCAATACACAAAAGGCAGTGAAAAGGCAACCTACTAATTTGATTTCAATTATTAGTTTATAGTTTTTTCTTAATCTAAAATTTACATACATTCAAATGCACAAATCTGAACTACACAATTTGATGAGCTGTAACAAAAAAATACCCCATTAAACCACATTCCTGTCAAGACATGAAACATGTCCATGAAACATGTCCATGAACCATGAAAGTCCCCCTTGTCCCTTCTCAGTTACCAGAGGCAACCACTTCTCTGAATTTTTTTTTTCAGGATTTATTTTGCCTATATGAATGTAATCATCTCTCTCTCTTGCTCTCCCTCCCTCCCTCCATCCCTCCCTCTCTCTTTTGCTCTGGCTTCATTTGCTCATCTTGATATCTGTGAGATTCAAACAGTATGTATTATTGTGCAAGGCTTCTGTGATTCAGCATAATGCTCTTAAGAATCATCCATGCTATTACATCAATCATTAATTTGTTCCATTTTATTGCTAAATAGTCCACGATATGACTAAACATCTTATTGCTCTGTAGTACTTCACTGTATAAATATATAACACTTTGTATATCATTATTCTGACTATGAAAAACTGAGATGTTTCTAGTTTGGATCGATTATAAATGAAGATGCTATCAACATTTGTCTATGAGTCTCTGTGAATATATGCTTTTATTTCTTAGGTAAGGACTATGAGTAGAATTGCTGGGTCAGGAGTCACATAGGTTTACTTTTATAAGAAATTATCAGACCTTTTTGAAAAAGTGTTTATACCATTTCATATTCCTATCAATAAGAGTGACAGTGTTTTTAACCTTTACCATGTGAATGGTCTGCAATGCATAGCTCATGTGGATGTGTGTTTTCTTAATGAATAATGAATGATGTTAGCCACTTTTTTGTGTGCATGACCATTCCTATTCTTACTTTAGTGTATTGTCTAATCAACTCTTTTGCATATTTGGATTAGTTTATTTACCTTTTGGTTGTAGAGTCCTTTGTATCAGATATATTTTTACAAGTATTTTCTCAATCTCTTGCTTACTTACTAATTTCCTTAATATTAGTTGATGATTATCAAATGTTTAAAGTTCTGATGAGGTCTCATTTATCTTTTTGTTATTTGTTTTATGCCAACTTCCTTTCTTATCTTTTCTAAAAAATCTTTGACTAATCCTAAGTAACAAATATATTCTCCCGTAATTTCTTCTAAGGCTTCGTAGATTTTAGCTTTTCTATTCTGGTCAATAGTCTTTCTCAAATGGATCTTTGTGTTTGATATGAGATAATGTTTAAGGTTCTCTTTTTTTCTTCTAGGCCTATCTGCCTATCTACACCTAACATCACATTGTCTTGATTACTGTAGCTTTATAAAATGTCTTGAGGTCAGGGAGTACAGTTTTTAAACTTTATTCTTCCTTTCCTTTGGCTAATCTAGTTCTTTGCATTGTCATATAAATTTTAAGATTATAAGACATATTATATCTGTGTAGATCAATTTGGAGAGGGGAGAATGGGCATTTTTACAATATTGAGTCTTCTGATTCACAAACATAGTATATCTATCTCTCTACTAATTTTAGTCTTTAATAATTTATCTCTGCAGTGAGACAGACTACTATTCTGTAGTCTTCAGGTTATCAGTCATGCACAAAGAAAATTATTCCTAGGGGCTCCCGGGTGGCTCAGTCGGTTGAGCGTCCGACTTTGGCTCAGGTCATGATCTTGTGGTTTGTGAGCTTAAGCCCCACATCAGGCTCACTGCTGTCAGTGCAGAGCCCTGCTTAGGATCCTCTGTCACCTCTTCTCTGTGTCTCTTTCTCCCCCCACCTCTCAAAAATAAACATGAAAAAAAAAAAAGGATATGATTCCTAAGTAAGTTATTTTTTGAAGATACTCTAAATGAATAATATTAATTTGTAGCTAGTATGTAGAAATACAACTGACTTTAAATCTTTTCTCTGTGCATCAATTCATTAATTTCTGCTCTTCATTATTTCCTTCATTCTACTATACTGGGTTCAATTTGCTTTTATTTTTCTAGCTTATAAAAGTGTAAACTCAGATCACTGATTTTAAACCCTTTAAAAACATGTAAGCATTTAAAGCTATAGATTGCCCTCTAATCAGTTTTAATTGCATTTCATAAATTTTGCATGTTATATTTTTATGATTATTTACTTCAAAATATTTTTTAATTTTCATTTTTATTTTCTTCTTTGATGTATGCAATATTTAAAACTACACTGTTTAATTTGCAAATGTTTGGGGTTTTTCACAATATGTTATTGATTTCTAATTTAATTCCTCTGGGATCACATGACATGCTTCGTAAATCTTTTCAAGTACTATTTACGTCTTAACATTTGGTCTATTTTGATGTATTTTCAGGGTACTTTGAAAAGAACAATATATTCTGTAGTTGTTGAATGTAGCACTACATAAATGTCAATGATGTCAAAGTGGTTGTAAAGATCACTTACATGCTAAAAGCTGGTTTTTTTCCCCTTGTTCTTTCAATTCTGAGAAAGAATTGTTCAAAATCTCCAATTATGATTATGATTGTGCATTAATCTATATGTCCTTTTACTTTTGTCAGTTTGTGTTTCATATATTTTGAAGCCCTGTCACTACAGTATGTATTTATAATTGTTATGTCTTCTCAATAAGTTAATCATTATATTATTGCAAAATATCCCTCTTCATCAATGATAATGCCCCTTATCTTGAAATGTATTTTACTTTAAGTTATGTCTTCTTTCTTCTTTTTCATTTCAAATCATATATGTCTTTGTACCTAAAGTGTACCATTTGCAGCAAAATACAACTGGGCCCTTCTTTAAAAAACAAAAAACAGGGGCGCCTGGGTGGCTCAGTCGGTTGAGCGACCGACTGCAGCTCAGGTCATGATCTCACGGTTTGTGAGTTCGAGCCCCGCGTCAGGCTTGGTGCTGACAGCTCGGAGCCTGGAGCCTGCTTCTGATTCTGTGTCTCCCTCTCTCTCTGCCCCTCCCCTACTCAGGCGCTGTCTCTCTCTGCCTCAGAAATAAAACATTAAAAAAAATTAAAAAAAAAAAAACAAAAAAAAAAACAAACAAAAAACAAAAACAATATAACAACGTCTGCTTAATTGTAGTGTTTTAGCAATTTATATGTAATTTAATTATCAGTATGGTTGGATTTAGGTCTACCATTTTTCTCATTTATTTTCCATTTGTTCTAATTTTGTTTCTTCTCCTTTCCTGACTTTGTTTGGATTAATAGAATATGTATTAATATTCCATTTTAATTCTATTAAAATTTCAGCTATACCTTTTTGCATTATTTTTAGTGCTTACTTCAGGGCATAAAATATGTATCTTTAACTGATTACAGTCTTGGAGTTTATAATGTACTACTACCTCACAAGAAATACAGAAATCTTGCAATATTGTAGTTTTATTTATCCCTCTGCCCTTTGTGCTATTAGTATAATATATAAAACATCCAAGTTCAATGTAAACTCCATGATATGGTGCTATAATTTTAGCTTTAAATAGCTGCTTCTTTTAAATAATCATATATCTCTTAAAAAATGAAAATCATATATATGTAAATAATACTCCATATCTTTATTTATGTATTTATTTCCATATTTACCATTTGTGATATTCTTCCTTCCTTCCTAAATATACAACTTTCCACCTGCTATCATTTCTCTCCATTTAGAAGAATTTTCATTAGCATTTCTACAGTGCAAATCTGCTGGCAACAAATTCAGTTTTCATTTTTCTAAAAATGTGTTTATTTTGTGTTCAGTACAGAGAATAGTTTTGCTGAATATAAAAATTTGAGTTGATAGCCTTTTTCTTGAAGATATTATCCCATTTTCAACGCTTTGCCTTATTTTTTATTAAAGTTCAGTTGTCATTTGTAATGTCTTTACCCTATTTGTAATATATTGTTTTACTCTCTCTGCTTTCAAGACTTTTCTTTGGCTTTCGGCAGTTTTACTATAATGTGTTTAGGTGTAGTGTTTATCCTGAGATTTACTAAGCTTATTTGATCCGAAAGTTTAGGATTTTTCCACCAAATTTGGGAAATGTTCTGCCATTATTTCTTTAAAAAAATTTCTTTTTCTGCACCACTCTCATTTCCTTTTGGGACCTCAGTTGCATGTATAGTGCTTAATATATTCTCAGAGGTTGATGAGCCTAATTTTAAGTAATTTTTCTCCATTTAAAAAATTTATTTTAGAAAAAGTGTGAGTGGGGGAGAAGGCCACAGGGCGAGAGAGAAACTTTTTTTATTACTCTTTTTAGTTTATTTTTATTTTTTATTTTTTTCTTATATTTTCTGATATTTTATTTTATTTAATATAAAATTTATTGTGAAATTGGTTTCCATACAACACCCAGTGCTCATCCCAACAGGTGCCCTCCTCAATACCCCTCACTCACCCTCCTCTCCCTCCCACCCCCCATCAACCCTCAGTTTGTTCTCAGTTTTTAAAAGTCTCTTATGTTTTGGCTCCCTCCCTCTCTAACCTTTTTTTTTTCCTTCCCCTCCTCCATGGTCTTCTGTTAAGTTTCTCAGGATCCACATAGGAGTGAAAACATATGCTATCTGTCTTTCTCTGTATGACTTATTCCACTTAGCATAACACTCTCCAGTTCCATCCACGGTGCTACAAAAGGCCATATTTCATTCTTCCTTGTTGCCAAGTACTATTCCATTGTGTATATAAACCACAACTTCTGGGGCGCCTGGGTGGCGCAGTCGGTTGAGCGTCCGACTTCAGCCAGGTCACGATCTCGCGGTCCGTGAGTTCGAGCCCCGCGTCGGGCTCTGGGCTGATGGCTCAGAGCCTGGAGCCTGTTTCCGATTCTGTGTCTCCCTCTCTCTCTGCCCCTCCCCCGTTCATGCTCTGTCTCTCTCTGTCCCAAAAATAAATAAACGTTCAAAAAAAAAAAAAATTTAAACCACAACTTCTTTATCCATTCATCAGTTGATGGACATTTAGGCTCTTTCCATAATTTGGCTATTGTTGAAAGTGCCACTATAAACATTGGGGTACAAGTGCCCCTGTGCATCAGCACTCCTGTATCCCTTGGGTAAATTCCTAGCAGTGCTATTGCTGGGTACTAGGGTAGGTCTATTTTTAATTTTTTGAGGAACCTCCACACTGTTTCCCAGAGCGGCTGCACCAGTTTGCATTCCCACCAACAGTGCAAGAGAGTTCCCGTTTCTCCACATCCTCGCCAGCATCTATAGTCTCCTGATTTGTTCATCTGAGCTACTCTGACTGGCGTGAGGTGGTATCTGAGTGTGGTTTTGATTTGTATTTCCCTGATGAGGAGCGACGTTGAGCATCTTTTCATGTGCCTGTTGGCCATCTGGATGTCTTCTTTAGAGAAGTGTCTATTCATGTTTTCTGCCCATTTCTTCACTGGATTATTTGTTTTTCGGGTGTGGAGTTTAGTGAGCTCTTTATAGATTTTGGATACTGGCCCTTTGTCCGATACGTCATTTGCAAATATCTTTTCCCATTCTGTTGGTTGCCTTTTAGTTTTGTTGATTGTTTCCTTTGCAGTGCAGAAGATTTTTATCTTCATGAGGTCCCAATAGTTCATTTGTGCTTTTAATTCCCTTGCCTTTGGGGATGTGTCAAGTAAGAAATTGCTGCGGCTGAGGTCAGAGAGGTTTTTTCCTGCTTTCTCCTCTAGGGTTTTGATGGTTTCCTGTCTCACATTCAGGTCCTTTATCCATTTTGAGTTTATTTTTGTGAATGGTGTAAGGAAGTGGTCTAGTTTCAACCTTCTGCATGTTGCTGTCCAGCTCTCCCAGCACCATTCGTTAAAGAGACTGTCTTTTTTCCATTGGATATTCTTTCCTGCTTTGTCAAAGATTAGTCGGCCATGCTTTTGTGGGTCTAATTCTGGGGTGTCTATTCTATTCCATTGGTCTATGTGTCTGTTTTTGTGCCAATAACATGCTGTCTTGATGATTACAGCTTTGCAGTAGAGGCTAAATTCTGGGACTGTGATGCCCCCTGCTTTGGTCTTCTTCTTCAAAGTTACTTTGGCTATTCGGGGTCTTTTGTGGTTCCATACACATTTTAGGATTGCTTGTTCTAGCTTCGAGAGGAATGTTGGTGCAATTTTGATTGGGATTGCATTGAATGTGTAGATATCTTTGGGTAGCATTGACATTTTAACAATATTTATTCTTCCAATCCATGAGCATGGAATGTTTTTCTTCTTCATTTCCTTCACAAGCTTTCTATAGTTTTCATCATACAGATCTTTTACATCTTTGGTTAGGTTTATTCCTAGGTATTTTATGATTCTTGGTGCAATTGTGAGCGGGATAAGTTTCTTTATTTGTCTTTCTGTTGCTTCATTGTTAGTGTATAAGAATGCAACTGATTTCTGTACATTGATTTTGTATCCTGTGACTGCTGAATTCATGTATCATTTCTAGCAGCCTTTTGGTGGAGTCTATTGGGTTTTCCACGTATAATATCATGTCATCTGCAAAAAGTGAAAGGTTGACTTCATTTTTGCCAATTTTGATGCCTTTGATTTCCTTTTGTTGTCTGATTGCTGATGCTAGAACTTCCAACACTATGCTAAACAACAGTGGGGAGAGTGGACATCCCTGTCGTGTTCCTGATCTCTGGGGGAAAGCTCTCAGTGTTTCCCCATTGAGGATGATATTAGCTGTTGGCTTTTCATAAATGGCTTTTATGATGTTTAAGTATGTTCCTTCTATCCCGACTTTCTCAGGTTTCAGTAGATAGGTCTGCCACTAGTCTTATGGGTCTCCCTTTATAAGTTAGAGCGTGTTTATCCCTAGCTGCTTTCAGAATTTTCTCTTTATTCTTGTATTTTGCCAGTTTCACTATGTTATGTCGTGAAGAAGATAGATTCAAGTTACATCTGAGGGGAGTTCTCTGTACCTCTTGGATTTCAATGCCTTTTTCCTTCCCCAGATAAGGGAAGTTCTCACCTATGATTTGTTCAAGTACACCTTCAGCCCCTTTCTCTCTCTCTTCCTCTTCTGGAATTCCTATTATACGAATATTGTTCCATTTGATTGCATCACTTAGTTCTCTAATTCTCCCCTCATACTCCTGGACTTTTTATCTTTTTCTCAGCTTCCTCTTTTTCCGTAATTTTATCTTCTAATTCACCTATTCTCTCCTCTGCCTCTTCAATTTGAACTGTGGTTGCCTCCATTTTATTTTGTACCTCATTTGTAGCATTTTTTAGCTCCTCATGACTATTTCTTAGTCCCTTGATCTCTATAGCAATAGATTCTCTGCTGTCCTCTATACTTTTTTCAAGCCCAGGGATTAATTTTTTGACTATTATTCTAAATTCTTGTTCCGTTATATTGCTTAATTGTTTTTGATCAATTCTTTAGCTGTCGCTACTTCCTGGAGTTTCTTTTGAGGAGAGTTCTTCCGTTTCGTCATTTTGGGTAGTCCCTGGGGTGGCACGGAACTGCAGGGCACTTTGCCCGTGCTGTCTGGAGTTAACTTGTGTTGGTGGGCGGGGCCGCAGTCAGACCCAATGTCTATCCCCAGCCCGCTGCTGAGGCCACAGTCAGACTGGTGTGTACTTTATCTTCCCCTCTCCTCGGGGCAGGACTCACCGTGTAGTGGTGTGGCTCCTGTCCAGGTTACTTGCACACCGCCAGGCTTGTGGTGATGCTTTGATGGGATCTGACGTATTAGCTGGGGTGGATCTTCAAGGTGCACAGGGGTGGGAGGGGCAGGTTTAGCTTGCTTTGCTGCTGGTGGTCCCCTGCAGGAGGGGTCCTGCAGCACCAGGAGGGAGGCAGACCCGTCGGAGGGATGGATCCACAGAAGCACAGCGTTGGGTGTTTGCGTGGTGCAAGCAAGTTCGGTGATAGGAACTGGTTCCCTTTGGGATTATGGATGGGGGGTAGGAGAGGGAGATTACTCTTTTTATTTTAGAGAGAGACAGAGAGAGCATGAGTGGGGGAGGGGAAGAGGGAGAGAGAGAATCCTAAGCAGGCTCCATGCTAGGCATGGAGCATGATGGGCAGCTCGATCCTACAACACTGAGATCATAACCTCAGTTGCAATCATGAGTTGGTCACTCAACCAAATGAGCTACCCAGGCTCTCCCCTCCATGTTTTAAATTGGTTAATTTCTATTGCTTCATCATCTAGTAGAAACAGTCTGTTTCTAATTTCTATTGAGTAGACTATTTTTCTGCCACCTGAAATATGCATGTAAACCCATCTTATACAATTTTTATTTCAATTATTGTATTCTTTTCAATCATTTTCATTACTCTCCCAGGTTTCTCATGTTTATTCATTATGGATTATAGCCTCTTTTAATTCCTTATAATGTACACAAAGCAGCTTTTAAGTTATTATCTGCTAATTCCAACATCTGAAAAATCTTTAGGTCATTTCTACTGATTGCTTCCCCCCCCCCCTTGATTTGGATCTCATTTCCCTCTTTATCTGTCTAGTAATTTTTTGTTGAATGTTAGAAATCATGTATGTTACAGAGGCTCTGGATTCCATTATCTTACTATGAAGAGTACTGACTAAACCCAAAACTCTTTCCTGCCGTGGGAAGCAGCTGAGATTCCCTTTCCGTTCTTTCAACTTTCTATATGCCATTTCTGGATGACCCCTGGAATATCCTTAGAATGTGCACAATTCAATGATTACTCAATAGCTTGAAGAGTTATATTCAGAATTTTGGAGCCTGATCCCTCCGCAGCTTCCTCATCTCTGGTATTTCTCCCCCTTTTAAATTTTCAAGTCACTCTGCCAGCCCAAGTCTCTGCCCTCTGACACAGCAATCCAGTAAGTCTGTGACTTTTTCTAGTTCATCTCATGTTGTTCAGTGAGTGCCTTCAGGCAAATGGCCACAAAAATGCAAATATTACCATGGATAATTCCTATATTTAAGGGCCAACCCTCTAGAGTTTCCTTCTACATTTGTTTTCAATGTGTTTTAAAAGATTTTTCCAAATTTTAAAACTGCCATTAGTAGGAGGGACAGTCCAACCAAGTTGTTTTACTATTACTAGAAGATGTAATGCAGGAAATCAATTTTAAAGTTAGGTTTGATATATTTATTATATATTTATGAGCAAACATTGAGGAGGCAGTTAAATATACAAGTGTGGAGTTCAGGGTAGAGAGCTGGGCTACAGTTATGAATTTGGTAGTCATTCGCATACTGATGCTTTTAAAGCCATAAGACTGGAAGAGATCACCAAAGGAGTGAACATAAACAAAGAAGAAAAGTAATGCAAGTACTGAGACTTAGGGCTTTCCAAAGTTTAGAAAACTTGCAGAAGAGATGACAAAGGAGACTGAGATGGAGTCTGTCAGAATGAGGCATCTTGGAATTCAAATGAAAAAAGTTTTACTAGAATAAGTGATCAATTTTATCAAATACTGCTGACAGGGCAAGTAAGATGAAAACTGCAATGGATGATTGGATTTAGCAATATGTAGGTCATTGATAACCATGGCAAGAGCAGTTTCAGTTGAGTGCTGAGGGTAAAAATCTGACTACAGTGAGTCAGAAAAGCAATTGCCTACTTCACGGGATTACTGTCAGGATTTAAATGACAAATCATGAATCACATTAGTACATAAAGAGCTCACACAATTAATAAGGAAATGGGGAGTTATTGTTTAGTACAGAGTTTCAGTTTACAGGGAGGACAGAGTTCTGGAGCTGGGTAGTGCTGACAGTTGCAGAACAATGTGCTACTTAATGTCACTGAAATGTACACTTACAAACAGCTAAAATGGGGGTGCCTGGGTGTCTAGGTTGGTTAAGTATCCGACTTCAGCTCAGATCATGATCTCACAATTTGTGGGTTTGAGCCCCGCATTGGGCTCTGTGCTGCGAGCTCACAGCCTGAGCCTGCTTCAGAGTCTGTGTGTCCCTCTCCCTCTGCCCCTCCCCTGCTCATGCTCTCTTTCTCTCTCTCTCTCAAAAATAAATAAACATTAAAAATTTTTTAAAAATAGTTACAATGGTACATAGTATGTTATATATATTTACCACAATAGAAATAATAAAGAAATGTCAACTCCTTATAAAAATGAGCAAAACAAGAACATATAGAGAAATAGATACAAATGTCTATTAAATATATGTAAGGAGTTCTAACTAATAATTAATTTGGCTGACTAATTACAGAAATACAAATCAAAATTAACAAATGGCAGTTTTCACCTATAGACTAGCCATACTGAAAAAGTTTGATAATATACTGTGCTGATAAAGACATGGAAGAATAGTACTTTTATTCATTATTGGTGGAATGTAATGAGTATGGCATTTTCAGAGAGCAATTTGGTGATATCTATCAAAATTAGAAAAGCACAAGCCATTTGATCTCGCAATTCCATATGTTTATGTACATATTCCTGCACAGATGGATATTATATAAAATAAACTCATATATGTATTATGCAATGAAATACTTACACAGATATTTTTGCTGCATTGCTTTGAGTAGCCATAGACTAGCTAAATAAATTGTGGCTTAACCATATAACAGAATCCATGATTTCTGTGTAGCCCTTGAAAAGGAAGAGACAAATCAATCTAATCAGCAAGACGCAGACCAGTATGCATAGTGTACTAGTATACTCATTATGTAATAAAGGGGGAAATATACATGAATATATACATGTGTGTATATATATATGTATATGTACATATGTGTGTATGTATATGTATTTTTTCATAAAATCCCGCACACAAACATGAATACACAGTCCTAAAATATCTCTGGATGGATTTAGAAGAAATCATTGCAACAATGCCTCTAGGTAGGAATCAGGAGATTGTGTATGAGGGAGACCTACTATTTACTATGTATCTTTCTATACTTTCCAAACAAGTTTTTTTTAACCATGTACCCATAAAATTTGAACTTTTTCTTAAAGTATAATATAGACAAGGAAACTATATATATCACAAGTATACAGTTTCATATGTTTTCAGACAGTGATATAATCAGCACGAATGACATTACCACTACCATGAAATCTCTCTTGGGACCCATTCCAATTATTACTGCACAAGCGTTTATCCTTACAATTTTGTCAATGTTTATTTATCGTTGAGAGAGAAAGAGAGCATGAGCAGGCAAGGGACAGATAAAGAGGGGGACAGAGCATCTGAAGAGGGCTCTGTGCTAACAGCAGACAGCCCAATGTGGTACTTGAATCCATGGACCATAAGATCATGACCTGAGCCGAAGTCGGATACTTAACCGATTGAGCCACCCAGGTGCCCCTATCCTTACAATTTTTAAAAGACTTTTTATTCTAGAACAGTTTAAAGTTCACAGAAAACTTGAAGGAAAGATACAGAGATTTCCCATAAGCCCCTCTGCCCCCACACAGGCACAACACCCATTATCAACATCCCCCCCACTCCAGATTGATATATTTGCTATAACTGATGAACCTACACTGACACATCAATATCAAAGTCCATAGTTTCCATTACAGTTTACAGTTGGTGGTGTACATCCTATGGGTTTGGGCACATGAATGATGACATGTATCCAAAATTCAGGTATTATACAGAGTATTTTCACTGCCCTAAAAATCCTCTGTGCTCCACCTATTTATCCCTCTCCCTTCCCCGCTTATGTTTCAATGTAATAGACACTTGTCTGCAAATGCCTAGAGCTAACCATTATCTATATTATTCTCCAAAAACGGTGAACAAAAAAGCTTAGAATGTGTTTAATTCCCTATCTCTTCATCTCCCGTAAGATACTATCTGGGACGTAAACTCTAGATTGTTGTTAGCATTTTAAATTTCACGAGGTACAGCTTATTTAGACTTAACAAAGGGCTCACCGGTTTCCTGTCTCTTGTTTCTTGTATCTCATGTCTTTCTCTTCAAGTCTATAGTCATGTTTGCTATTCTTTGCAGCTGCCTGGCATCTAATCCCTCTTGTGCTATATCAGAAATCTCCTACCTATCACGCAGACCTCAATCTACCTACCACTAAAGAATTCGAAAGGAACAGAGATTTGCTTTATCAGGTTGCCTTGGAAGCAGTTGTCAGGTGTGCGAGACAGACACCCTCACACCAGGGACAGCAAACATCTATGTGAATGGTGGGATGTGGCAGTAATGGCAGCCACAACTGGTCTTCAGAGTCAAGAGGAGTGGGTGTTCCAGTGGGAGTGTCCCCTCCATGTGTTTCTAAGATGTTGCCATGTGTACGTGTTCATAACTTGTGTCCACAGTCCATTGTGTTGCTGTAGAGAATTTCCAGTGAATGACAATGGCAGTTTATTTTTCCATTTTGCTGCTTAAGGAACATTTGGATTGTTTTCAGTTTTGTTTGTTTGTTTTTTAATTACAAAAACAATACTACTCCCAACAGTCTGGAAACACGTTTCCTGGTGCATATGTTTTCTGTTGGACACTACATATCCATACTTTAGCCCAGAAAATTCAATTAGAATATTTAGAGACAGGGTCATAAAATTTATGGAAATTAGATTATTCATATAAAGTAAGTATCTGGCATTATTCTAATCTTTATTATTTGAACTTTAGGTTAACCAACTGAAATCGAGTCCCCAAACCATTACTATCCTTGTAGTAGAGAGGAAGCATATATTCATTTTAGCAAATTCATTTTAGCACTCCTCTTTGGAAGGATCTGAGAAGGTCTTTTCTTTTCTTCTTCCTCCTCCTTCTCCCCCCTTTCCTCCCTTTCTTTTCTCATAAATAATGCCATCCAAGCAGATGCCTCCTATGGGGTGGCATGTACTCCCTCAGAGCATTCTGAAAAAAGGGATGCTTCGGGCTCATTTGCATTTCTAATGGGAGAGGGGCAGGACGTTCCTTCAGCTGAATCCTAGTACAAGTTGGGCTTGGGAAAGTGCTTCAGGCAATAGTATTTTTTTTTTTTTTTTTCCAATTCTGTAATGGGAAAAACCTAAAATGTACTTAGCCAAACACTCTGAGCCCTGAGGCACTTGAAGCAAAATGTAATCCATATGTTTCTGATTCATTTCACTCACCTCAAAGGCTCTTCAGAGTGAGGTTTCGCTGCTAAGAAGTGTTCAAACTGTTCAACTTTTCTTTCTCCACAATAAGGCGGACTTATCTACTGAACCCATTTCCCAAAAGACAGTAACATTCAGCATTCAGAAGCCCAATTTCCAGAGCCCTGCCTGCTGCTGAATATATCCTGTATCTTTAAAATCTGTCCTTTTCTTTAAAAAGAAGCACCACCGCACTTAATAAAGTGTTGGCAAAAAGGAAGAATACTAAAGAATGATTTTGTTTTAAAGACAAAGGGGCTCTTAGAGTTAAAAGGTAGTTGACTCCAAACTTTAATTTGGTTCAACTGCCTATTCATTTTATATGTTGATTCCACTTAACATTTTTCTCTAATGTGCAATCAATTTTTATTTTTCTTGTCTTCTTTCCTTCCTTCTTACTTTGCTCCCTCCCTTCCTTCCTTCTTTGCTTCCCTGCCCTTTCCTTCCTTCCTTCTTTCCTTCCTTCCTTCCTCCCTCCCTCCCTCCCTCCATCCGGTCTTTCTTCCTCCCCTCCCCTCTCCCCTTCCTTCCTTCCTTCCTTCCTTCCTTCCTTCCTTCCTTCCTTCCTTCCTCCTTTCTCTTTCCTTCTCTTTCTTCCCTCCTTCTTGCCTGTCTTCCTATGACACCAAATTTGGCAATCCCAGGCAGAAAATATTTTGGTCCATTGTTACAAGACATTACAGATTACCTGATCTCCTGTTTTTTCCCCCTTAATTGGAAAATGTAGTCTTTGTATACATAAAGAGTGAAGTATAAAGGTGTGTAAAGAACAGAGCAGATACTCAAAACATGTGGGCTGTCCAGAGAATTAACAGAAATATCAGAGGGGATAGTAAGGAAGGCCCAGGATGGGATGTGAGTTTAAACAGGAATCTGGCAAATATAGTTATAGGATTCAAACTCTGTGATTAAGATTGCTGAGTGCTAATCCCAGGGCGAAAACTGCTGGTTTTCTGGCCCATTTCACATAATCTGTTATTCATATTATATTTTGTAAAACTCTTTACATTTTCATTTCGTTTAATAAAGAATAGCCAGGAGAGACTGTTGAAATGTCTGCTTTTGCATCTGTATGCACAACCAGTCAGAACATTTTGATTAAACTGACTAATCATTTCACACTGTGAGTCAAGTTAGTCAAATAACTAGTTAATTCCATCAGCCAGCCTGAGTGTTTTTTTAAAAAACTGAATTGAATTTCAACTGAATCCAAGCCTGTCAAGTTAACTGAACTAGTTATAGGTTAAGTAAAATAATCACTCTAGTGAGTACCGTCCTTGAGTTTTTTTGAATTGACAAAATTTATATTACTGGCCTGGATCTTCCAGTTACTCAGGTCTAAACGTTTTCCATTCTATCTAGAGCCATTATGACATATGGTAAATGAAATGCAATTTTCCCCAGTAGCCTATAAAAAAGGGGCTAAAAATAACTTTTACTTCACCTGCAGAACTTTGCTACCCACGTTTTCCCTTCTGAAAAAAAAAAAAACTAGTCAATAAAGAATGGGACAAAAAAAGCTGTGGAGAGGAAAAGGTTGAAAGAAAGCCTGCAGATAGTTTTTTAAATCAAGCCCAAATCCTGTCCTCAAGTAATCCATTTCCAGTGTCAGAAGTTTAAGGAAAGCAGCCTTCAAAGGAAAGTGTCTTCTTACTCAGGTTCCATATTCTAACTCAAAAGAGTGTGTGGAGCTTATGAATGTCTTCATGAAGTGGGACAAATAATGTTTAGAGACATACTGTTTTCTGCATAACATTCTCTTGTCTTATTATATCAAATATGCATACTTAGTTAGAAACTAACTGACTACTCCAGATAAACGGGGTTATATAAAATTGTTTTGCAATATCCTTGACAAATTACTGTGTTTAGAAAAGTGTGTTTGTAGGGTGCTAGATGTTAGTTTGAGAGAATGGCACTCTTTTTCTCAGATGTGGCCAAATATAGGGACTGACTAAATTTAAGACCACTTTGCTCATACATGACCAGTGCGTCTCCAGCCTACTCCCTTCCCAATAAATTTAATTTACAGGAACATGTTTAAATTCCGCAAAGATGAATTCAAGACCTTGGTGTCCCTGTCTGGCCCTGATTCCCACCACAAAACCATATCTCGGTGGATTTTCCGTTCTTAGCATAAGCATTTCAATCAGCTTTGCATTTCTCCTCCTGACCCTTTGCTGTAGTTCATGGTCTCCACCTGGTCTCTTCCTCCTCTCCCCTTTACTCATATGCCTTTTATTCCATCTTTATGACCTTGATTGTATTCCCCTTCACCAAGACAGAAGGCTTTTCTTATCCTTCAGCCCACAAACTCTCTTTTCCCTGAAATATTTGGTGATGACACGCTACCCATTATTGTTAGACATGATCTCACAAATTTTCATCCATCTCCCTCCGATGAGACTGCAAGTTCATTGGAAGAAAATCTATGCCATACGTTTTGGATAAATTCATGGTGACAAACTCTGGTATTTATTATCATTATCATCTTTATTAAAATCATTATTAATAATACCTTACCTATGGATAATGACATACTATTGGTAGAACCATTTACAAAAGAGAGTTCCACTCATTCTCACAACTGCTTTTTGAAAAAGTTATGTCAAAATAATCTCCATTTCATGGAGAAGGAAGCACGAGCTTGAAAATTTGTCTACCCAACTTCATACAGTAAGTGTCAGAGCCAGGATCTGAAACGTGACTTTTTTTTTAGGTGGGGTGTAAGGTTGAGCTTCAGAGAAATGAAAATTCATTTTGACTCAGAGATAGAGTTGACAAAAAGAAGCTATTTAAAAAGTACTAAATGAAGATGTACATATCTTGCTAATTGAAAACCACTGTCATTCACTAAGCATGTGTTTTGTATTCCCCAAGTGTTTACATATATAATACCATTTTATGTTCATAAAGTTCCTAAAGAATGAATATTCTTACCCCCTTTGTGTAAATGATACTCAGAAATCTTAAATAATTATCTAAAGTCATGCAACAGAAAATAAAACACCGAGTATCTAACCTCAGATAGCCTGATTCCAAAGCACATGCTTTTTCCACTATACTGTGCAGCTTCTCTAAACCCTGGAGCAAGAGGAAAAACCTTAAATTGTGCACAAAATCTACTCATAGACAATACAGATACTCCTACAATGAAAAGTAGGTCCATAATCTATATCAGTTAAAGATTCATGATTGTATTTTTAACTGCCATGTCTTACTAATTAATTTTAAGTGACTTAAATACCACCTATACTACAGTGATGAGATGTTTGCTTTTGGCCGCAATGAAGAATAAATTAGATTGATAAGTTAAAGTGTCTATTACAAATCCTAGAGCAACCACTAAAATAAAAAAATAGAAAAAGAGGTATTTAGCCAATAGTGGAAACAAAATAGATTGTTAAACAACTCAGTCCAAAAGAAGGTAGAAAAAGTAAAAAGGGACAAAGAACAACTGGGACAAATAGAAAAGGAAATAGCAACATAATATATTTATATCTAAACGTAGTAATAATTCTATTAAATATAAATGCTCTAAACATTCTAAATGAAAGACAGGGATTGCCATACTGGATAAAAGAGCTATTATATGTGGTCTACAGAAATCTACTTTAAATATAAGGATGCAGTTTAAAAATTCAAAAAATGGAAAAAAAAAGACATGAGATGAGTCTTTATGTTTTTCTTATTTTTTCTAGCTTCATTTCCCATTCTCTGGGCCTGCTATGGTTTTTAGTCATGGAGGTTCATGGGATAGTACAAGGCTTACAATATTATTCAGGGGGCACCTGGGTAACTCATTTGGCTGAGCGTCCGACTTTGGCCCAGGTCATGATCTCGCAGTTCATGGGTTTGAGCTGCGCACCCAACTCTGTGCTGACAGCTCGGAGCCTGCAGCCTGCTTCACATTCTGTGTCTCCCTCTCTCTGCCCCTCTCCCACTCTCACTCTCTCTCTCTCTCTCTCAAAAATAAATAAACATTAAAATTAAATATATATATATATATTTTATTCAGGCCTATGTCTAGTTCTTAGCCAATCTACTATTCAACAAAATTAACAAAGATAAGACTTCCCAGCTGTCCAGTGTTGAACCACATAAACAGATCATGATTTTTCTCCTATGGAAACAAGGAAAGAAATATTTATAGCTGTTTTTATTTAATTTAAATAAGTTGTTTTGAATAATAAAAATTATATACATTCATCATAGAAAAACTAGGATATCTTCACAAATACAACAAAGAAATTAAAGTTACCAATGTCATGCCATGCATAAAGAACCACTTTAGATATTTCAGACATTGTTCTATTACCAAAATTGAGCATATATTTTTTTATAAAAATAGAATAAAATTTATTTTTTGTTTTAAAATACATTAGGAATATGATTTCCTGTCAATACACCCTCTATAAAAATCTAGTGACCATTAGATCATACGGGATGCTGTAGTTTATTACAATAATAATTATAGCCAATGTATGTCAAACACTTATGATGTACCAGGCACTGTGCTAAGAGCTTTGCATTATTAATGAAGGGAGTTGGTCACCCTTCATCACCACATAACTACCTGAGTGACAGTATCAACTGCCATTATAAAATTCTTTTGTATTGCTAACAGACCCAGTTTTCATAATTTAGAGTAACCACTAAGTCTTTCTTTGGCATCAGCTTGGCATGATTCTACTCCTCCTACCTTTAAAAAAATTTTTTTTAAATGTTTATTTATTTTTGAGACAGAGAGAGACAGAGCATGAACGGGGGAGAGTCCGAGAGAGAGGGAGACACAGAATCTGAAGCAGGCTCCAGGCTCTGAGCCGTCAGCACAGAACCCAACGCGGGGCTTGAACTCACGGACTATGAGATCATGACCTGAGCTGATGTTGGACACTCAAACGATTGAGCCAACCAGGCGCCCCTACTCCTCCTACTTTTAAATTGTTGTACCTTTCTATTCCTGTTTAACAAGCTCACCCAGGACAACATTTCATCTGTTGAATGCATCCACAGCTGTATGTCCCTCAATTGTAACAGAAATATAATTTTAGACATTGATCTAAATTTGACAGCACTCTGATTGATGAGTGTTTCAAACACTTTCACATTGCACTCTAGGTAGTACCTCCTAATCCCATACTTTGTATCACGAAATTGCAGTTGTTGCTATTTTGAGCAACACTATAACAAACATCCTCCTGGATGTAAGTAAATTGTATCATGGCCATGGGGTGACTTGACTGAGTCCAGATGTTCTCCCTCACTCTCAAGACTTAAATGCACCAAGATACTCAGTTGGTGTTAAACATAAGAATGAGTCTTAGTTGGTCGTGTGGTGAAGCCTGGTATGTCAGCTTGAAAGAAGTGATCGTGTTTGTAGCTTTCCAAGTCGGCATTCAGTAACAGCACACTGAAATCAGCCATGGGGCTGTACCTACACCAATGACATCAGCAAACACTATCAATCAGGAAGATCTTTTCCCTTGCAGGGCCTGTAATTAAACATTCACCAGAAGATCCTGGCCTTACTGATGAGTTAATACACGTATCTTATATGCAGCAACCCACAGTGACTTGGTTGGCATAATTCCTAATCAATATAGTATTGTCTACCAGCCAAGCAGTCTGGCAATTAACATGGCAATGTCAAATATATAGTGTGGCCCAAGGTGACGCAGTCTGTAAGTGGTAGAGACCAGATTCTAACCCTAGGTAGTCTCTATCTCCAAGGTCCATGTTCCTCTGCTCTAATTTTCTGCTTCTGAAGAGGGCAGGCTCAAAAGACATGCTGCCTGGCTTTTATCACTTGATCAGCTCCATGACTGTGGACAAGTTACTTATCTTCTCCAACCCTGACTTTCCTCATCTGCTAAAAAGGAATAAGAATAGTCTCTATTTTGTTTTGACTTGTGAGGATTAAATGAAGTAGTGAATGCAGAGAACTCCAGACAGTGCCCATTGTCTGGCACATAAGTGCTCAATAAACATTATGAACTATTAATATACTTTTTAAAAGCACATAAATGTGATACACCAGCATCCTTTATCTTTATCCCAGAGGGTTCTTTTAAGGCCAATATCTGACAGTTTTGTTTTTTTTTTAAATCTTAAATTGAGCACAGTTTTTTGTTTGTTTGTTTGTGTGTATATATATATAGCTGATATATATTTCAGTATAAAAGTTATGGTTTTATTACAGAAGAACTATTTACTACTTCATTTAGTTCATCAGGTCCCCTTAAAAGCACTACATGAATTATGAATTTATAGGAGCTTCAGATATCTAGAGAAATAATTTTGTTTGGAAAAATTACAGTATTATGACCTGAATACCTTTATTTTGGTTAATCATTAGAAATCTGGTTGTTGCCACCTTGGACAAACAGTTCATTTTTTTTTGTTTTGTTTTGTTTTGTTTTTTGTTTTTTAATTTCTCTTTAAGAGGGAGCATGTGCTTTGGGCATAATGTTCTTATCATTTGAAGGAACATATCTTGATTTATGGAAATATTACCTTTCAGCGAGACTTTACTTCTACCAGATTTGTGTAAAATGAGTTTAATAGTCTTGCTCGGTTTCTCTGTCAATTAATGGTGTGGAAGAAATTTTAGGGTCATGATTATGTATAAAACAAAGACGGCAGGGGCGCCTGGGTGGCTCAGTCGGTTGAGCGTCCGACTTCGGCTCAGGTCATGATCTCACGGTCCGTGGGTTCGAGCCCCGCGTCGGGCTCTGTGCTGACAGCTCAGAGACTGGAGCCTGCTCCGGATTCTGTGTCTCCCTCTCTCTCTGCCCCTCCCCTGTTCATGCTCTGTCTCTCTCTGTCTCAAAAATAAATAAACGTTAAAAAAAAAATTAAAAAAAAAATAAAAAAAATAAAAAAAAAAACAAAGACGGCAACAAAAGGTACAGAAGAAGGCCTGGCATACAGTAATCCTTCCATACATACTTATTGAATGAATAATGAGTCAATGTGAAGTGAACATACATACACAGAGATACAACAACCACTAAGAACCATATAAACCTAATATAAAATACAAGTGGTAATATAGAGTACCACTGCATTTCTTTTATTTCATGGGGAAAATATTCTGACTGATCGAATTTCATAAAGTGCCTAGTCTTGTTCTCATAGTTATTGGGCATCCTGGACACTTGTAAGATGAAGGGGGTACTGACCCAATAGGTCTTTTGTGGGAAGAAAGAATTACTTCATGACTATTAATGGTACCCTTCTCTGCAGTCAAACTTGATGGCAAAGAGCTAGTACTTCTGGCCATGAACACCTACTCAGCTGAGGCCCCAGGCTCTAATGAGTAAGTGTGAAAACAAACCCAACACTTGGAATTTCTTCACTATTATTATTTTTTGTTATTTTCTAGAAATTGTATTCCAGTGGCATTTTCTGGTTTTCTGTGAAGTTGTGACAATGGAAGACAATTTCTCCCAGTGCAAATGCAACCTGCCTTTCAGCTCTGTCCCAGGTTGAAAATGTCAGTCACCTACAGGTCCTGACCAGACTGCTAAAGGCCAGGGCCTGACCGAAAAGAGACTTTCTCTCTCCCTAAGTTCCCTCTGAGACATTTCAGTCCAGCTTTCTATACGGATCAAGCAATGACAAATGAACAGTATGAAGTCGCAAGCTGAAGTCCCACAGAGTGTAATAAGCACAAAGTCTGACCTGGCTCAGCCTGAAAGAGACGTCCAAGAGCTCACAGACACTAGGGCTGCCCTGCTTTTCTCATTCTCCTGTTCCCTGTTCATAGCGGGCTAGATGAACTGATAAGGAAAAGAAGCTGGAAGGTTTCTCCATCTGGTTCAGGCAAGAAATAAGGGGAAATACATTATAAGTCAAAAAACATAGATTCTTGCCCTGCCTCTGCATCACTGGTTAAATGAAGTGGCTGTTTATTTCATCTGTCTGGACCTTGGAATCCTAGGTTCTTCAAAAAGATAATGAACCACATGGTCTCTAATCAGGTGTGCTTTGTACAGTGATATCGTGACATTAAAACGATCTCTACAACTGGGGTGCCTGGGTGGCCGAGTCGGTTGAGCATCCGACTTCAGCTCAGGTCATGATCTTGCGGTTTGTGGGTTCGAGCCCCGTGTCGGGCTCTGTGCTGACAGCTCAGAGCCTGGAGCCTGCTTCAGATTCTGGGTCTCCTGCTCTCTCTGCCCCTCCCCCACTCATGCTCTGATTCTGTCTCTCAAAAATAAATAAATGTAAAAAAAAAAATTAAAAAAAACCCAATCTCTACAACTTAGTGTTTACTGTGTGCTGGGGATTGTGCTACTTCTTGATATACATTATTTCTTTTTATTTGCACAGTAGCCTGTCCTACTGATATCATCCTTATCTGGTAGATGAGAAAAGTGAGGCTCAGAAGAGGTTAGGTAACTTGTCAAGTTCATAAATATTCGGCAGTTAGCATTCAATCCCAGGCCAGCCTGTTCCAAATTCCATGTCGTCACCCACTGCCCTGCGTTGTAGCTGACACACCCTTGATGTTTTCTACAGCACTTGACAGTATCTTCAGATACAGTCAGACCAAAGTCTCAGGAGATCCCCTGGCCACTCCTCTAAGTGTCCCTTTTACAATTTTCTGTCCTCTCATTCACTGGCATTAAAAACCCAGTTCTGTATCGTGTGTGATGGCAAACGTCCATGCAACGCAGAGAAACCTTATCTGGTCATTTCATTTGTGCAAGCAAGGCTGTACGGAGTCCGGACGTCTGTGACTCATCCGTCAGCTCTGGAATCTCTTTCAAAATTTACTGATCTCCTGACAGCAATGGGCAATAGCTTCACAGGAAATGGAAGGCTCTGAACCTTCGCCAAAATCTCAAACCCAGAGGAAGCCCAAGTGCTTGTGTTGGGCTTGGGTAATAACTTTGTTCTTCTGGCGCCTGCAAAGTCAAAAAGGCCTCTCCTTCCATTCCTCTAGGCCTAATGAATGACAAATTAAAGTGAGCCAAACATGCACCTTGCAAGGAGGGGCTTCGAGAGACTGATTTCTGATCTAATAGCCTTAGGATTTTCTCTGACATAGTTAAGCTTGAGACAGTCCATTTACGGGAAAAGCAGTTAAAGAAAATTCGATAAAAATCTTCCATTACTGCTAAGGCAGAGGGTTTTAGGAGGCTGAGTGGTGAAGTAGGGACAATATGTGCTTTGCTTTCTATGGGACTCAGGCATGAATCCCAATTCTTCCACTTAGTGATGGTGTCACCTTAGACAAGTTATTCAGCTTCTCTGGGCCCTAATTTCTCCATCTACAAAAATGGGATAATAATTATTTACCACATAGGTTTGTTATATTGAATGAATTAATAGTGTAAGAACTCAATAACTTTTCATCCCCAAACATCACAAAATCATGGAATTATTAGAGTTAAAAGAAACATATGACATTGGGTTCAGGTACCTGATTTTACACATTAGAAAGGTTAATCCCAGGAAATTAAAATCCAAAATCATGTAATTAGTTAATGGCTTCTAGTTCATTCTATCTGTGACCTCCTTGACATTTTATAATCTTGCACGTAAAGATAGACTTATCTGCCAATCAACACCATTTATGTAGTAAACTTTACGCGCTCAGTACTGTGTTAAGAACGGGAGAGGATTAAAAAAAGAGTCTTAGGCATTATTGACAATAGGCATTAAGACCCTGCTGTGTGCAGTGCTCTGTGCTTTCACTTCTGGAGATGATAAATTAAGTGTAAGACATGGTACATGCAACCAAGGAAGTTACCATTTAACTGAGAAAACAACATTAATTCACAGGGAACCAATAGAAAACCAAGCAACTTGGCTCGTGCAAATGCAAATGAGATGTGAAAACAGGAGAAAATAAGTAAGCCCTGGAGGAGTCAGAAGAGGCTGACTAGAGTTACTCAGCCTTGAAGGGTTCTACTGCTATGAAGAGACTGGCGTAGGAGGGAAGTAGCTGCAGGCCACTTTCCAGATGGGAGTCCCTTCACCTGAAGCTTTGATCGCCTCATCTGAAGATGGAGATGAATTAGCTCCCACGCTGCAAGTTGCTGCGCAGATTACACAAGATTATGTGCTTAGCACGGTTCCTGCCACATAGCAAGCACTTACTAAATACTCATCCATACACTTTCACACTCCAGGTAGTTGCCACTGTTCTCTCACTTCATTGTGAAGAACCTGAGTTAAGTGCAATGAAGTACGGGCAAGTGGCTGCATTTGGGCCATTGGCGTTTGAGCAAAAGTGACCTGGGTAACTTCTGGAATAAACCGGTAAAGAAATAAATGTACATTCTCCCCGAGTCTCTTTCCCCATGTGATGGCTTAATGAAGAGTGGTCTAAAGCTAAAAGGAGGGTGGAGCCACAGGATGGAAGGAACCAGGATACCTGAACGGCCACATGGAAGGGTGCTGCATCTGAATTATCCCTTACTGGAGTCGGAAATAAACTTCCACAGTACAATCACCAAGATCCCAGGATTTACTTGTTATAATGCCCAGTACTACATAACTAGTGTGTTTAGTAAGGGCTTTTGAAAAAGGTTGAATTAGAACACATGACAGCAACAGCATATAAATTGGGAAGTGGGTAGATAAAAAGTTTAACTCTTCTAAGTTTCTTGTCTTGAAGGAAGATAAAAGTATTAATTTTAGCTTCTGAGAGATTACATAGATATACTGTAACACCCCAGGTACCCACCAAAGACAGAAACATAGAACATAAATTCCAAAATAGTAGTGGAGAAAACTTGAGTAAGATAAAAAATAACTAACGGGAGAGAAGGTCATAAGGAAGTCAAATATAACATACAAAATGACGGTCAATATAAATAAACTGGCAATTTCATTAAGTCCAAGTGGATAAGTGTTCCTAATAAAAGGTGGGGCACCTGGGTAGCTCAGTCGATTAAGCGTCCGACTTCGGCTCAGGTCATGATCTCGTGGTTTGTGGGTTCAAGCCCCGTGTCGGGCTCTGTGCTGACAGTTCAGAGCCTGGAGCCTGCTTCGAATTCTGTGTCTCCCTCTCTCTCTGCCCCTCCCCTGCTCACGCTCTGTCTCCATCTCTCTCTCAAAAAATGAATAAAAATTTAAAAATAAATAAATAAATAAATAAAAGATAAAAATATCAGAATGGCTTTTATAAAGCTAACAACATATAACTACATCTACAACATATAACGAACAAATGGTTAAAAGTAAAAGGATGGAAAATGATATGCCAAGCAAATTCTAACTGAAAGACAGCTCGTGTAACCATATTAACATCAGACCAAATGAACCTAAAGTACAAAGAAAAAAAAATGCTAAAGATAAAGAGGGAATTTTCATAATGATAAAGCGTCCATTAACCAGGAAGATGTAACAATGTGACATTTGCGTGTGCCTGTGTGAAGCAAAAGTTGACAGAACTACCAGGAGAAAGGGAAAAATCTACCAACTTTGTAAAAGTAACTGATGGCAAAAGCAACAACAAAATTATCAGTAAAGATATAGAAGATTTGAATGACATGATTGACAGACTCGCTCTAATTGACAAATAGAGAATACAACACCCAACAACTGCATAAAGTACATTTCTTAAAGATAGGTAGAATATTAACAGCTCACTCTATTTTGAGTCACAAAGCAATTCTTAACTGATTTCAACATACTGAAATAAAGGAGATACAGTAGAGGGAAAGAAATAAGAAGAACAGAAGAAAAACTGAGAAAGAACAAAGAGGATATCAACAAAGACAAAAGTTAAATTTTTAAAAAGACGATGGTTTAAAAAACTTTAAAACTGGTAAAATTGATCAATATTTTAACGAAAGAGAGAGAAGGCACAAATAACCATTAACTGGAACGAAATGAGAACATAATCACTGTATACATTAAGTAGATAATAAGAGATATTATTAATAATTTTGATAAAATAGGCAAATTTCTAGAAAAAGTTAACATTAAAACTGACTCAAGAATAAGCATAAGATCTGACTATTTCCAGTGCCATAAGCAGGGGGAAAGCAGTAGTAAAAAATTTTCCCAAAAAGAAAATTTTAGGTCTACTTTCTTCACTGGCAAGTTCTAAAAATATTCAAGGAAAAAATAAGTATCAGTTTTATATGGTCTCTTCCAAAGAACAGAAGAAGAGGGAGAGATCTCCTTGTTTTCTAATGAAAGACTACTATAACCATGCTATCCAGCTTGACAAAGACAATTCAAGAAAAGAAAATGGCAAGGAATCTCATTCATAAACACTAATGCAGGGGGGCCTGGGTGGCTCAGTCGGTTAAGTATCTGACTTCTGCTTAGGTCATGATGTCACAGCTCCTGAGTGTGAGTCCCACATCCAGATCTGTGCTGACAGCTCAGAGCCTGGAGCTTGTTTTGGATTTGGTCTCTCTCTCTCACTCTGCCACTCCCCTGCTCATGATCTGTCTCTCCCAAAAATAAATAAACATTAAAAAAATTAATAATAATAAAAAATAGACATTGATGCAAAGGTCCTAAACAAAATTAACCAACCAGATATAGAAATTTATAAAAATAAGACTACATCATGACCAATAGGATTTATTCCAGAAATTCAAGACTGATTTACATTAAGAAAACAAATTAAATTAATGTAATCACCGTATTAACAGATTAAAGTGAGAAAATGTTCATCTCCATAGAGGAGGTTGAATTGCATTTAATACAACTTAAAATTTATTCATGATTAAAAATGTTATTAGCAGATTAGATGCACTGATGAGCTTATGAGACAGAAATGCAGTGTATCACAATGCCAGGTCAGCTGGTAGTTGGCTCCAGGTTCGTCTGGACTCGGCTTCGAATTTTAGTTTAGGTTCAAGTCTGTCCATATTTGGGATTGATAGGCTATCAGGGATGTGTTTTTCTTGAGGTCATGGCAGAAGCAACAAAAGAGTGAGTGGAAACATAGGCTATCTCAAGGCCTAGGCATGGAACTGGCACACACATTTTTTTTTTCCAATATATTAAATTTATTGTCAAATTGGTTTCCATACAACACCCAGTGCTCATCCCAAAAGGTGCCCTCCTCAATACCCATCACCCACCCTCCCCTCCCTCCCACCCCCCATCAACCCTCAGTTTGTTCTCAGTTTTTAAGAGTCTCTTATGCTTTGGCTCTCTCCCACTCTAACCTCTTTTTTTTTTTTTTTTTTTTTTTCCTTCCCCTCCTCCATGGGTTTCTGTTGAGTTTCTCAGGATCCACATAAGAGTGAAACCATATGGTATCTGTCTTTCTCTGTATGGCTTATTTCACTTAGCATCACACTCTCCAGTTCCATCCACGTTGCTACAAAGGGCCATATTTCATTCTTTCTCATTGCCACGTAGTACTCCATTGTGTATATAAACCGCAATTTCTTTATCCATTCATCAGTTGATGGACATTTAGGCTCTTTCCATAATTTGGCTATTGTTGAGAGTGCTGCTATAAACATTGGGGTACAAGTGCCCCTATGCATCAGTACTCCTGAATCCCTTGGGTAAATTCCTAGCAGTGCTATTGCTGGGTCATAGGGTAGATCTACTTCTAATTTTTTGAGGAACCTCCACACGATTTTCCAGAGTGGCTGCACCAATTTGCATTCCCACCAACAGTGCAAGAGAGTTCCCGTTTCTCCATATCCTCACCAGCATCTATAGTCTCCTGATTTTTTCATTTTGGCCACTCTGACTGGCGTGAGGTGATATCTGAGTGTGGTTTTGATTTGTATTTCCCTGATAAGGAGCGACGTTGAGCATCTTTTCATGTGGCACACACATTTTTATCACCATTCTACTGTTCACAGTCATAGCCAAAACCAGTTATCACTGGGGGTGGGGAAATAAATACCACTTCAAGTGGGAAGAACTGAAATGTCACATGACAAAAGCATGAACCCAGGAAAAGGAGAAAAATGAGGAATAATGATGCTACTTATCACATTAGAAAAAGAAGGGAGTTTGCTTTACTGGTAAAGGATGTGTAAGAAAAAAAAAGAGGAATCTACAGAACATTATATAAGTAACACTTAAACATTTTCCCTTTCAGATGGGGGGAAAATCAAGATGCCTTCTTTACCACTTTCATTTGACATTTTTACTGGACACCAGAGATTTTAGCTAACGGAGTAAGAGAAGAAAAAGAAACAACAGCACAGTTGTTGGTGAAGAAAAAATAAAACTATTTTTTGTTGTTGCAGATTATGTGATTCTATATTTGGAAAATCCAAAATAAAATCCACAGATAATTCATTTGAATCATAAGAGAGAATATATAGTAAGTTTGCCAGATTAAAAAAAAAATCAACATACCAAAATCATATACTAGCAACAAATAGATTTTTAAGAGACAAAATTAATGCCTCAACAACTTAGGAATGTATATCATGAAAAATGTTCAAGACCCTTCAGAGAAGAATATAAACTTTACTGAATGATATTAAAGAATATCTGAATAAATAAAGAAGCATATGGTCCTCATAGATTAGAACACTTAACATACCAAGTATATTCATTCTCTTCCAAGTTGATCTATATATTCCATGCATCCCAAATGAAATCCAGACATGATTTGGGGTAGAACTTGAAAGAGATACCACAATTTACATGACTGGGAAACTGTCTGGTCTAGCTGTATAAAGAGAGAGAACCCTGGGAAGTCATATCAGTAGGTGATTTTCCTAACTAATGCTCAGACAGAAAAGCAAGGTAAATGGTGCCATTGAATAACTCTATAAATCCACATGGTAAGAGGGCAGTAATCTCTTTATGGCTGAGGTGAGAAAAAGGGGGCAGGAGGTTGAGAATAAATTTCCAGAAACTTTTGACAACAAACTGGCCTAAATGTCATGAGTCATCTCAGCTGGAGTCTGAACTAAGATTTAAGAAACAGGCAATTTATTCAAGTCTCAGGTTATATTCAGGGCTAGCATTTATGCAAAAGGTTGAGGCATCTGAATTTTAAAAATGTTTTTTTTTTTTATAAAATGTACTTCAATGAACACTGAATAAGGAACATTGTAGTGGTAGCCCTATATATCTTCTTGTTTAAATTTGGCTGTTTTAATGACAAGATGTATCAGAACCCACGAGAATAAAACCCTGGCCATCAGTACTCTTTAAGTTTCCCTGGTGAGGGGCAGCTGGGTGGCTCAGTCGGTTAAGCGTCTGACTCTCGA
Source organism: Leopardus geoffroyi (assembly GCF_018350155.1). Classification (NCBI taxonomy): domain Eukaryota; kingdom Metazoa; phylum Chordata; class Mammalia; order Carnivora; family Felidae; genus Leopardus; species Leopardus geoffroyi. The sequence continues at coordinate 43,551,789 of NC_059337.1, read as the reverse complement.
CTTTGGCTCAGGTCACAATCTCACAGTTCTTGGGTTGTGCTAAGGGTGAGGAGCCTGCTTGGGATTCTCTCCCTCTGTTCCGTCCATCCCCTGCTTGCGCTCTGTGTCTCTCAAAATTAATATATAAACATTAAAGAAAATAAAGTTTCCTGGGTGATTCAAAAATGCAGTCAATGTTGAGATCCTCCAGTGGAAGTAAAACCAAGCCTTGATATCAGCGTTACTGGAGACATCAAGGTTTAAAGTCCTTTCTAGACCAATTAAACCAGAATTTCTGGGAATGAAGCTTAAGCATGGAGACTTCTCCAAACTTTCCAGATGATTCTAATATGGTGATAGGGATGAGAACCACTGGTTTCAAGTCTTATGTTGATATGAACCACCCTCAGCAGTGCCAATACCTACCGGTAATTTTCTATAATGGTGGGTTTAATTCTTAAGCATTTGAATAGCTGAGTTGTTATCTGGCTAAGCTCAACTAAGAAATAGTTACTCAAAATTTATTGAATATCTGTTGAAAACAAAAGATATAGTACTCCTGAGGTGAGGAAAAAAAAATCCCGAACAAATATATGTACCAGTTTCTGGTCAATTGTGGGTGGTCCTAATACCACCAAGTTCTGTATAAAGGACTCTAACATCATGAAGAGAAATTTATTAAGATACGATGCATGTATATATCTTTTCTCCAAACCCTCAAATACAGCCCAGTCATATGAACCATATAGCACCTCTCCCATTCTCACAGCTTAGGAAAGGAGGAGAGGATAAGGTGGTGATAATAGAAGGCAACATCACACCAAATATTATAATAGTCCTGCCAGCCCTGTCGTACCTGTGAAGTGTAGTTCACACTCACAAGAGCAGTGTAGCAAGTTACGCTCCTCTGGCACCTCCTTGGCAGGCATGTAACTTCTAAATGACTTAGCAAAATCTGGAGCTTAGAAGGCCAGGGCATTCACTTGCAGCTGAAAACACTGATAGGAATCATCCGAGGACCCTGCAGATATCACAGTTCTGCGTGGTCTCTCCCCCATGTGCCCCCTCTCCACACATCAGTCCACAGGGCAAGTCCAACCCCCAACAACACACATACAAAGGACCCTCAGTTAACAAACTCTGTATTCTAAAATGCCTCCTTGTGCTCTAGTTTATAAAATTCCTTTGCAGATTATTATCTCTGGCATGATAGACACAGTCATTCCCTGTTTTGATTTTTGTGTCTGAAGATGAAGATATCCAGAAAGATGAGGAGGTGGCTCAGGGTCACATCACTAGTGGGGACACAGCTGGGACTTAAATGCAAGTATTTCCCACTAGAATCCATGCTTTCCCCTCTACTCTAATTGGAGTACTTGACATCAGTATGGTGCCTTACAATGTGGAAGGCCAATAATTCCCAATAATCTTTTTCCTTTCTTGAACATAACACAACCATTTTATTCATATATAATTTATTGCTCTCCTTCCCTTCAAAGGATTTGAGTAGAACATAACTTTATAAACCTCAGGACCTAACAAAATAGTTAGGGTTGGCCACACATTTGGTCCCCCAACATAATTCCTGTGAATAAAATGGTTTCAAGGTCAGAACATGGTATTGGGCAGCATATGACCTGGGACTTCATAGGCCATAGAGATAATGATCAATAATCAAACATATGAAAAAGGGCTATATAGCCTCTGATCTGAAAGAAAAGTCAAAACCCTAAATCTCAAGTCTAGATCAAGTTTCCACAGTGGTCTTCATCCTCACTTGAATAGATTTCCTTTTTTAAAAAATTTATTTATTTTTATATTTAATCAGTTAATATACGAAGCAATACTGGTTTCAGAAGTAGGATTCAGTGAGTCATCACTTACATACAACACCTAGCGCTCATCACAAGTGCCCTCCTCTGTCACCCCCCTCCATCAACCCTCATTTTGGTCTCTATTGTAAAGACTCTCTTATGGTTTGTTTCTATCTTTTTTTTCCTCTTCCCAAACGTTCATCTGTTTTGTTTTTTAAATTTCACATATGAGTGATATCATATGGTATTTGTCTTTCTCTGACTGACTTATTTCACTTAGCATAATATACTGTAGCTCCATCCACATCATTGCAAATGGCAAGGTTTCATTCTTTTTGATGGTTGAGTAATATTGCATATTGTGTGTGTGTGTGTGTGTGTGTGTGTGTGTGTGTGTGTGTGTGTGTACACACAAAACCTTTTTTACCTATTTTTCGGTTGATGGACATTTGGGCTCTTTCCATAGTTTGGCTATTGTTGATAATGCTACTATAAACATTGGGGTGCATATACCCCTTTGAATCTGTATTTTTATATCCTTTGGGTAAATACCTATACTGCAATTGCTGGAACATAGGATAGTTCTATTTTTAGTTTTTTTGAGGAACCTCCATCATTGAGAATTATAATGGAAGGTTGCCCACTATGATGTGATTTTTACTAGAGACCCAGGAACAATTATATCCTTTCCCGATAATTATTCTTCCCCATTTTCTCCCAACCCTACCCTGAGAGTGTTTTAAACATAAGGTACAAGAACGGAAAGGGAATGAAAGTGCCAGGTTACCAGCAGCTGTTCAAGATCCCATTCCCAAATGAAAATGCTGATAAAAAACCTGGACGTAAGGGAAAAGAGCCTAACATTCATGATGGTCTAGATCATCTAACAATACACACAAGGCATTGTGGGCTTTCTGCTTTGCTTTTATTTTTATGAATTCCAAGCAAACTCACTGACTAACCTTTATTGTTACTGATAATATGCTGGTTCTCAGGGGGCACTTTGCAAATATTAGGTACTGAAATTTAAGTTAAGGTAGTGGACCTGGAATTCAAACCCTGCTTTGTCTAACTTAAAGACCCTGGTTTCATTCAGAAGATCAGGTTCTGTCTTCCTTTAAGCTGGAACTATCGTTATCCAAGTTCAAATCGACTTTGGCCACAAATGATGGAGGCACAGCCTCTGATGAAGTTGTACTAGATGTTAGCACCCTCAAAGGCCCTCACCTGTATTGAAGAGTTTGTCCAGGCCCCTCCCTCTCACTCTTCAGGAGACAAGCACTTAAATTCTTAATATTTAAATTCTTTACCTGGTCATGACAGGCTTCCCACTGGTCCTGCTGAGACCAGATCCTGGCTGGGCAGGATAGAAGTGCTTCAACCCCCACCCCTCATCTTGGGAAGAGAATTCTACTCCCTCTTTCTCCTTTTGCACAGGCATGGACACTGGTCTCTCCCTAGCCCCTCAACACACCGGAGAGACCAACAGCAGCTTCAAGTGAGAATTGAACAAAAGATAAGAAAAATAAATACACTGAACAAAGAACAGTATCACAACTATTGAGACTCATCATGGGATCTATTGGTTGCCTCCCCAGGCCAGGAGAGCATCACCCCCCAATGTAGAAACTGCCGTAAGCTTGGGGCTGAGCCAACCCCTATTCTAGGCAACAGGGACATTAGTTGTCTTCTCTCCAAGTCAGTCTAAGTTTTGTCTCTCAAGTTCTCATTTCTACCCTGGGACTGTCCTTCCAGGATGAGACATAGAGAAAAAGTCCACACTTTTTGGGAAAAGCTCACTATTCCCCGACTCCTAGGTGTGACCTTTCCCTTACACCCTGGCCACTAACTCAGTCCTAAGTCTGACATCATGGCATTTCCCAAGCCCAAGTTTTGTGTTAGCATCATCATCTTTTTATACAAGCACCACCATATTAACCCCTAAAAGAAGCAGTATCTTAGTGGACAGTGGGCTATGAGACTCCTCACTGAAGCTTAACTACCAAACCATGTAATAAACATTAAAATTGCACTTAGTAAATACCTACTGTTCCAGGTTTGGTAGTGATAGGAAGACGATTCTTCAGAGGGAGGGAAAGAGGGGCAAAGGAAGGAAAGAAAAAATGAAATAAAGAAGGAAAGAAAGAAGGAGGCAAGGAAGAGAGGAAGGAGAAAAGAAAGGAAGGAAATGAATAGTAAAAGAGATTAACATTGTAGATCAGAATGTGGGACATGCCCATGGACGAGGCTGATTATCAAGGTCTTGTGAAGGAACTGGGTCTCTCTGTGCAAACCAGTGAGATGGAAAATACATGTGGGAGGTCCATAAGGACAGAGAGCTTCCTACCCCACATTCCAGTGAGGCTACCCATTCTTGTTTCTGTCTAAGACTACCTGACAGCACCAGCTGCAGTCACCACCCAAGATCACCACCCAGCTGCCTGCCCCAGCGTCTCCAAGGTCCACCCATGTGCAACTCCAAGAAAACCGAGGCAAAGCCATCTAGACTGACCCAATTCTCTATGTCCACTAAGGGCCCACCCTTAAGAAAAGGAGGCAGATGTTAAAAAGGTGGGGAGAAAGGCAGAACAATAATGTGACAGATCACATGGTCATGAAGTCAGAAGGAAGACATGTATTAAAAGTATATTCTTCCAATAATGAGGGGATATCTCTCCTTTGATATTAGGCATGTTTTTTAAGACTGATCTTTAGATAACCCAGGGCAAAGTGATCAATTGCAACTAACTGCTTATTATATATTTCTCTCCAAGCTTTCGTGTGTCACATTTTTCTACTTGTCTCTTCTGCTCTATTTTCAGACAAAGGGGGCTTAAGCAAAAAAACCTTCTGAATATATTCATGAATATTTTAGCATGTACTTTGTGTGTACACATTTAATATTCTTTCCAGGGCACACGGAGCAAGGAAGTGATAAGAGGAAGCTAGACCACTGCTTTGTGCCAGTTGCCCAACAGCTGACACTTTCAGGAAAAAGGGGCACATTCCCTAAAGTGACAGTCCGAAGAGGTTCGGCAAAGCCAAAAGAGGACATATAGCTACCCTGTTCAAAGGCAGTGGGTGGCAGGGGGTGCAAGGCAGAGGGGTGAAAGGGCATCGACTGTGTCTCTAAAATGGTATGTATGATGTCTCTGCCTCTCATTCATGCACTCACTTGTTCATTCCAAATAAATCATGAATACTTGCTATGATCCTGGATTTGTACTAGTTTTAAGGATACAAATTTAATTAAAACTAGTCACTGCTGCAAGAGCTTATAGTCAAGAGGGATTCTCACACAGAAACCAGGAACCTTGATAGAGTATTGCAAATGCTACAGGAGAAGCTCAAGCAGGGATGAGAAGCCGGAAAAGGTTATCAGTAGATATGGTTTCAGTAGAGGGTATTCAGGAAACACTTCCTGAGTGAGGCAGTGCTTAAGCCATGCCCTGAAGGGTGAGTTCACTTTAGACAGAGGACCCCCACCATCTAGGAAACCCCATGCACAAAGGATGCGACGCAAGAGTGGTTGAAGCAAAGTCCATGACAGGTGTGGTTGGTTCTATATGGCCGGAAGGGAGGAGGAGGGACAAGAAAAGTAGAGCTCCAATGCACAGTGGTTGCTATGCAGTGCCAAGGAATATGAACTTTACTGATTGAGAGACATCAAAGGATTTAAAACCTGCTTGGCTTTGCATTTTAAAAAGATTGCACTGATAAAGTTTCAAAGGGAACATTAGAAAGGAGAGATGAGATTATTCAGTGGTGCAGGAGATGACAAAAGCCTTATGATGATGGTAGCAGCAGGTGGGAAGAGGACAAAGAGATGGGGATGGTGGGATCGGATTGAGAGACACGTAGGGGTAAAAGAGATGTAGTGTATGTGGGAGACTAATCCTTTCTCTCCCCAAGCACTGGTGGGTAAGGCAGTGAGTGATTAACAGCCAGATGACCTGGATTCAGAATCCTGCCTGACTTTGGGCAAGTAACTTAACTTTTCGGTGCCTCCATTTCTGTTCCCATAAGGAGAAAAGGGTAATGATAAATTAGTGTAATATTGATAAATACGTGTAAAGCACTTAGAACAGTACCTGATATAAGACAGGTGCTATGTAAGTGTGTGTTCAATAAAAAAGAGTCTACTCTAACTTCTGACCTAGAAGAAGGGAGCCAATGAGGGATGAGGTGGGGTTGGATTGGTTTCCTAGTTGGGGTGAAGGGTGGCCTGACTACAGTGCAGCTCAGTTCAAATGTGGTCCAAGGACCATTGTTAGTCTGGGAACGCTTTGCTACAAGTTTATGACAAGGAGAGAAACAAACTGAGAGTAAGCGTTTATTCACCTTTATACCAAATTGACTTTGCTGCTATATGCAAAGCTTGTAACATGTTTTAATTGTACAATGAGTTGGATTGGAAATTTATAAGCAAAATGATCATTTACCAGAAATGGTTTGAGAAGTAATGGTTGAGAACAGTGGTCCTCAAAAACTGTTTCATGTTAAAATCACCTTGTGGGGAGCTTGTAGAAACTTCTAGGGCTAGGCTGACCCTCATAACTAGATTACAGGAGGACCTTCAAGAAAGACACTTCAATTTTCAGTATTTTTAAAGTTCCCTAAGTGATTCTAATGTGCCACCACACTTGAGAACTAGTGGTCTAGACCAGGACTTTTCAAACTTTATTGTTTGAAAATGAATCACTTGGGATCTTGTTTAAATACAGATTCTGACTCATTAGGCTGGGGCTGGGGCCCAACAAGTCTGCATTTCTTGCAAGCACCCAGATGATGCTGATGCTGTTGGTTCATGGACCACACTTTGAACAGGATCTGTGTGAAATAAGCTGTGCCTATCTATCCATATTGTGGCCATTCAAGGAACAGTGTAGACTTTGATGTGCAGAATAAAGCTGAAAGGCAGACACTGTAGGGGAGGACGGTGAACCTCAGAGACAGTTGCAAACCAGTAAGCAGTTACACCAGGACCTAAGTCCAGGCCTCCTAAAACTCAAAACCACCATTTCCCTACCACGTCGGACTGTCTTTGTAAATGCTACTATTTCTGGTTTTGGCTTTGTGCTTCCATCTGCTGTGTTTCCTCCCTTGCCCACCACTCCCACCCCCATCCGAGTCTTTCTAATAAAGTAACTTTTGGAAAATCATACAATATTCTTGGCTACATTAAGGAGAAAAGGAAATTTGCTCAGACGAAGACCTAACCTAAGGGAATCTATATGTGCACCTCTAGCTTCTAATCACGTCACACTCTCCTTCTACAAGTAAAGGACAACCGAAGAGGAACAAAATAATAAAGGTAGGTTCGATGAATTCAGAAGCACCGCATCTTCTAGGCTTGATGCACTCCCTCTTCAGGGAGTGTGTGCTCTCTAAATGGAGACAATTAAAAAAAAATCTCAAATGCTGACATCTCCAAGATAGACCAGAGCACAGAGAGAGGTCTTCTGAAAGCCCTTTTTGACAACCATCACCACTTAACTGGGATTGTGTGTAACACCTGAGACTTCTACTTGGAGCAAGGAAGAAGCCTGGGTGTGGCCATCACTGAAACTTGGCTAAAACAAATCCTTTGTTATCTTCTGATTCTCCACTCCACTACTACGTAGCAGAAGGGTCAGTCCTTTCTCTTTCCTTTGGGAGCACTTTGTTCTTACGTTGCATTAAAGTGGGATGCAAGTGTGAGCCTAGCCTGCAGACCAGACGTCCTTTCAGTGAGAAGGGATGTTTTTAGTTGCTGGACACACAGGAAATGCTCTATCACATTTTGTTGAGCAATTAGTCAAATTCCTTTTTTACATATAGCAGGAGTTAAAATGAGGATGATCTAATTAACTGGAGGATAAGGTGTGGCACAAAAGTTAGGTGAGGGATGAAAGCCTCCATGGGGACATCAGGCTCTGGTCACATCACAGGTGAAAGGTCCAGAGTGGGGCCTTGGAGTGAGCTTTGAAGAATGCAAACTGGCATAAGCAAGGAAAGATGATGAGACTCTGAAGTCCCCAGGTGTTCTGAACTGGAGTTGTGGTTTTCAGAGGTTGGTAAGCATGTGGCTGTGGTGACCCATGACCACAAAGGAGATGGTGAATCCCTACAGATAGGTGGGAGAAAGGGGGGAAGCAGTGACCTTAACTTCCACCCTTGAATATGTTGGTGGGGGAGCTTCAGAGGTTAAAGATCTGGAATGGGAAAAACGTCTTGCATCTTCAACCACTGTGAGCAAGTTGAAGGACATACCTGTGTCTGGGAACTTGGCTGCATGGGGTTGGGGAATTGCCAACTTCCCAATCTAGCTGTCTTAATGGTGTTATAGAGTGTTTTATGTTAATTAAATGTCTACTGTAGTTCTGTGCCAGGAGGCCTTGCAAAATCTGGTGCGTGGGGAAAAGAGGACGGGCGTGCTTTCTGCAGCGGCCATTCCCAGATGTCTACAGACCAATGTGGGAGTCATAAAAACCTTCACTAGGGCCCTTGACAGAGATGACTGGAAGCAAAAAAAATCCTGCAAGATGGAACAATTGTTTCAGAGGATTAAGTAAGGTGCCTGGGCCTCTTGCTAAAAGGAGGGAAAAATGAGGTTAGTTTTCCACCTCCTCATGGAGCTCCCTTCTCATTTTACTTTACCTCCTTGCTTTCATTACAAATGGACCTTATTGGTAAATTAAAATAAGAACATATGGTAGAAAAAGAGAAGACTGGTGCTACACAGCAGAAGAAAAAAAAATTGGATGGATGTGTTAATACTGAAGCCATGGTTTGGGTTCACTTTCTTTTAATCTTGGGGCACCCAAGTTAGAGTGCACTGGCCAGGAGTCCTTGCCATGGGCCATGTCCTGTGCTGAGTATTTTACAAATGTTGCCTCCACAAAACAATGCTTTGAGTCAGATTCAATTATTAAGAGGAAACTGAAATTAAAAGACGTTGGGATAACCTGGGAAGGTTACACATACAGTGAGCAGCAGAGGAGGAACATAGGGCAGCTGTGCTTGATGACAGTCCATGTACTTAACCCCTATACTTCCTGCCTCCTAGCCTGTGTGCTTAGCTCTCCCCCAGGGCTTTCTGCACCATGGAGGTAGTCAGGGAGTGGAAGGGCTGCTTTCATAGAGCAAGTAACCTGCAGTCTCTCTCTCTCTCTCTGTCTCTCTCCCTCTTTCTCTCTTTCTCTCCCTCTAGCTCTCTCTCCTCATTCTCCTATTCCTCCTGCTTCTCCTCCTCCTCCCCACCTCCTGTGCATTTTTAAGCTCAGGGCAAGAGAGAAGGATGTCATCAGAAGCTTCTTCAAGCATCTTTTTCAGAGCTCTGCCTTTACGACCCAAAGTTGCGGCCTTGTCCAAACTGTCAGAGCCATCTGCCTACAGTCCATGTGGCAGAAAGACCATCTGTCAGCCTCTGACCCGTGCCTTCCCTCTCACAGACCACTCGGGCTAGCTCCGGGCTTGCTGGGAGCCCCCTGACGTCCCTGCCTCCACAGTCCCTCTCCCTAAAACTGACAACTCCCACGCAGTCAGAAGAGGGGGTGCCGAGGATGAGCTCAAGTGAGAAACCATGTTCTTTCTGGGAACACACACACACACACACACACACACACACACACACACAGAGGCACACACACAGAACAAACACTGATTTCTCATTTGGATCATTTTCTTCTAAGAAAGTAATACTTTATAGAAGTTTTGATTTAACACAAATACCCACTAGATGCTGCAGGGAATATATACTGAAAATGAATATCATCTTGATGACTCCTTATCCAGTTAAATCGTATCAAGATAAAAAGTCAGTATTATAGGATTATCCAAAAATTATTGTTCATAGTTTCTTACCTTTAATCATGTATCCCAGTAGTTCTCAATATTAGCTGCACAAGAGAATCATATGGGGTGTTTTAAGAGTAATGCTAGTGCGTGGGGATCATCCTGGACCAATTAAATTTGAATCTATGGAATAGGGACTTAATATAGTATTTTTACAAGGTCTTCCAGGTGATTCAAACACGGAGTCAGCAGTGAGAACTGCCCAGTAGCCATGGTATGACAAGAAGAGAGTGCTCGGGAGGGAGGTAGAGGGCAGAGGCGTAACTATTTATTGTGGATGGTCAGGGAAGGTTTCACAGAATATATGGTCTTTGAGTTGAGATACACATAAAAAAACAGCCACAAAGTCTTCCGTGCAAAGGACACACCGCGTGCAAAGAGTGTAGAGGAGGACCAAACAGTGTATTTCTGAGGAAGAACAAGAACACTATGTAGTCAAGAATAATGACAGAGAGGTTGAGTGGCAGCCTATGAGGTCATGGGGGGAAGTGTCTGGATCCCTAGAACCTTGCAGGCCAAGGGCAAAAGTCTGGAATTTCCTCTTAATCTCTTAGGAACATAGGAGTGTTTTACATAATGGGGAAAATACAATCTAATTTTATTTTCAAAAAGACCATCTTCACCGTTACACTGTGAGTGGATTTGGGGGTGGTGGCAGAGGGAAAGCGGAGAGATGTGGTGGAGATTGTTGCAATGTATCAGGAGGGAGATGAGGGTGAGTTTGGACAAACATATTGCCTGATACTGGATTGTGAGGTGGCTGTTTGTGAACATGGTTATGTCTGGGAACAAAAATCCAATATGCAATGGAAAACAGAGGAGAAAAAGCTTAGATTCCCAGTGGCACAGCTGAGCAACTGAACCAACACCAACAGATGCCTAACCCTGGACTGCTTATCAGAGAAAAACAAATCCCTATTTGTGAAAGCAACTGCAGTCAGATTTTCTGTTACCAGGAGCCAACGCATTGTCAACTGATATGACCACTATTTTGTTTCAGGCACTGGCATTAGGAGAATCTAGAAATCCCTGCTTCACCCCCAGTTGTGATCTGGTCTGTCGTTAAGAAATTTTCATACCCAGTTGAAGAAGACAAAAATACTTCAGTGCCTGGACTCAAGTGCGGACTGACTAGCTGCTCTCATTTGGATAGATCCAAGAATCAAGGGCATCAGGAATTGGATGAAATCTGATTCTCACAAATCTGGCAATCAAGGGCTCACAAAAACAAGCTGGTGGAAGTGGACTCATGGGAAGAGAATTATGGTTCAAAGAGCTAGTATAGGCCTGGAAAGCATCTGTTCCAAGTACAGTGCAGCAGTCTGTTCAAAGAGAGAGCTCTTGCTGCAGGAGCAGGCAATGAAAACCAGGATCAGATAATGGGCAAGGAGCAGAGCAGATTCCAATCACAAGGCAATTCTGCACTTCTCCTCATTTCCACTACTATTTTCAGTCTAGTACTTTCCCATTAATTCATTTTACCAGCAATGAGCCCAAGCTCCCAAGAAAACTCTAATCAGCATCCCCTCACTGGCAGCTTGCGGCTGAGAGGGGCAGGAGAAGGGGAGTCTCTCTTTGCCAAATAGTGGGATGGGTGCCTGACATCCTAAGCTCGAACTCTAAACATGTTTTTCTCTTTTGAAACATTATTTTATCAGTGATTAAATGATATTATACAGTATTCCTCGTATATTTGGATTTAATAAATCGTTAGGAGGGGCTCCTGGGTGGCTCAGTTGGTTAAGCACCTGACTCTTGGTTTCAGCTCAGGTCATGATCCTGAGGTTTCTTGAGTCTAAGTCCCGAGTCAGTCTCTGTACTGGTGGCAGGGAGTCTGCTTGGGATTCTCTCTATCTCTCTCTTTCTCTCTCTCTCTCTCTCTCTCTCTCTCTCTCTCTCCCTCCCTCCCTCTCCCTCTCTCCCTCCCTCCCTCCCCCACTCATGCTGTCTCTGTCTCTCTCAAAATAAATAAACTTAAAAAAAATTTTTTTAATAAATAATTAGGAATGGGGTTAGCCTAGGATTTCATTCTTTTACTTTAACACTATTTGAGGACCACTGCGGTTCAAGTTCCAAAAACTGGCTTATAAAGAAACATTTTTATAAGGCATCTTTTAGCATAAGCTGAGGCTTGCCTCTATCATTTTGGATATTATAATACATGACATATATATTCATATACCCACATTTTGGGTCACTGGGTGCTAGTGCTATTTTCGATGTTTAATTTTTTTGACATTTCACTTTAACTCTTACATTGACAAAAATATTTTTTCAAATTGAAGAAAATGTTATTTTAGGTTAAAAATTCTCATTTCAGCATGACAATATTTTTGTCCCAGAAAAAAAAATAACCTTTTTAATGTAAAAAAAAAAGCCCTTTGTGCAAAATAAACTTTAAAAAAGTTAGAGCACTGTGTACCTATAGAAAGAACCAATTTGTAAAAAATCTTTCAGTTCCCTGGTTTTATGGAATAAGGGAAATAATGTTTATATGAGTTTTTCCAACTGGTAGAGTAAGGAAAACCAATTTGTATATTCCACAATATTTTATGAAAAATATTAAGACTTTTTTCCCCTGCAATTTAAGTCTGACACTTCGGAGTAGTATTTAATATTATTTACATGAAGAATCTGATGAGTAATATTCAAGTACATTTTAACCTTCTTGCATGCATGTTGAAAAAAAATACCATTTTTATTAAAGCCAATGGATTTTGATAGCTGCAATACAATGACCGTGGTGTTAGGAAGACAAATCTATGAGTTAATGGAAATGTTCATAGGGTTTAAAGTTCAAAAGTTGTTACTAAGTCAAATCATATACCCCACTTCAGGGAAAGTAAAGTAATGGAATAATCTATCGTATCTGTTGTACCACAAACACAAATGGTACATTTACAAAAATTTATATGTCTATAGCCATATAGCAAACCTCAACAAATTTCAGTGAATTAATATTGCAAGGATCATATTTTTCCACCGAAAGACAATAAAATTATAAATTCATAACAAAATAAGAGCTGTTTCTCTTTAAGATCCTTCCAAATAACCCACAGTTTACTAAATTATTCATGAGTGAAAGAGGAAATCATAAAGAAATGATAAAGCATACAGAACTGAATGGCAATGAAAATATTCCAAATAAAACCTTTCAGGATACTGCTAAGAGAGGTACCAAAAGAACAAAATCCTTATCCTCAGTGCTTAATTAGAAAAGAAGAAAGATAAAAAATTGATGATCTACAATAATCAACTCAAGAAGTTGGAATGAGGGCACCTAGGTGTCTCAGTCAGTTAAATGTCTGACTTCAGTTCATGTCATGATCTCACAGTTTGTGAGTTCGAGCTCCACTTTGGCCTCTGTACTGACAGCTCAGATTCTGTGTTTCCTTCCCTCCACCCCTTCCTCTCTCTCTCTAAAAAATAAATAGGCATTTAAAAAGTTCAAAAATTTTTAAGAAAGAAGTTGGAATGAGGACAGAAAAGAAAAAGTATTAAAACATAAGAAGGAGAAAGGATACCTCATAAAGAGCAGAAATGAATGAATGGAAAACAAAGCTATGACAAAGACTAATATACTTAGGACAAATTTTGGTTCATTCTTTCAATAAACATTTATTGAGTATTCTAGGCACTAGGGATTCAGTACTGATCCAAATGGATAAAAATCTCTGCTTATATAGAAATTATATTCTACTTCAGAGACAAAACAAACAAGGTGAACAGATAAAATATATAGCATTCTAAATGGTGATGCATATTAAGGAGTAAAAATGAAAGGAAGCTGGATACGGAAATTGCAAAAGGACTGGGAGGTAAAAATCATAGAGGGGATGGCTTCAGGAGATCTCAAAGAAAGTGACTTGTGTTCTTTCAAAAATCAATGTAACTAGATACCTCTAGAAAATAGGATCAAATACCAGTAAAAGTAGAACAGAATAATACTGGGACTATAATAGATTATGTGAGTATTTATACAGTAATGAACAAGATTATATATCTATGAATATATACACACAGTAATAAGCATATAAACAATATTAGCAAACCACTAGATTACCTAAGTATATATACACAACATATTTTGATTAGAAAATCTTTTTTTTAATATGAAATTTATTGTCAAATTGGTTTCCATACAATGCCCAGTGCTCATCCCAACAGGTGCCCTCCTCAATGCCCATCACCCACTTTCCCCTCACCCCAACCCCCATCAACCCGCAGTTTGTTCTCAGTATTTAAGAGTCTCTTATGGTTTGGCTCCCTCCCTCTCTAACTTTTTTATTTCCTTCCCCTCCCGCATGGTCTTCTGTTAAGTTTCTCAGGATTAGAAAATCTTAAGAGAATTCAGGGTACAACTTCATGCCAGGAGATGTGAAAACAGTCAAAAGTGATATGTTTTTAGAAAAAAAAAAAAAGAGTAAGTGCCAAAACAGACTCAAGAATAAATAATGAATAGGCCTAAAGTCATTAAAGAAAGTGAATCAGTATTTAAAAATGTAACCCTGAACCCCTCTCCAGAGGCAGATGATTTCAGACATGAAATCTACTAAACTTTTAAGAAATGGATTGTAGTGGGGTGAATGGTAGCCTCCCCCAAAGATACGCCTACATCAAATCACTGGCACCTGGGAATGTTAACTTTATTTGAGCAAAGGTCCTTTGTAGGTACAATTAAGTCAAGGATTCTGAGATGAGGAGACTGTCTTGGATTATCCAGATGGGCCCTACATCCAATGAAACAGGAGGACACGCGACCATGGAAGCAGATTAGAGTAATACAGCAACAGCCATGAGAAGCTGGAAGACACAAGAGAGTCTTTCTAGGGCCTCTGGCAGGAGTGTGGCCCTGATGACATCTTGATGCTGGACTTATAGCTTCTGGAACTATAAGAGGATAAATTTCTGTTGTTTTAACGGACCAAGTTTATAGTTATGGCAGCCTCAAGAAACTGATACATAGACAATCCCAATATTATGAAAACTGTTCTAAATGATAGGGAAAAAAGAAGAATGTTTGCAACTCACTGTATGAACCTAGTACAACCTTGATACCAAATAAGTTAAACTCAGCTATTACAACAGATGCATTAAAAAAAACAGACAGAATATGAGCATCCTGAATACAGCCATATATGTTTTAAAATAATACACTCTACCTAAGAATGGATTATCTTTGAAGTGCAAGGGTGGTTTAACGGGAGAAAAACTATCTCCATGAACAGCTTAAAGAATAAAAGATACATAATTATCATATACATATATGCATTTTATAAAATTTTGAATACTCCTTGATAAAATTCTTAGAAAAGTAGGAACAAAGGAAAAATACCATCATCTTAAAAACTTATCAAAAACATAAGGCAGACACTTTAGTGATGAACCTTAAGGTCAAGAAAAAGACAATGGTGGGGACAGGGGTGGTGGCCCGTAGCCAATGACTCACTGATCCCTAGAAAAAGGCAGCCCATGTTGCTTCCACGCAGGACAAATGGAAGGTGCCAGTATCTTCCAGAGATCCTGGTGGCGTGAGACTGCTGCTAGATGCCAGCTTAGCCCACATCTTTGCCTCACTGCTTCCCCTGCCCTCTGCTGATCCTCTCACACCCTTACAAGTTTCAAGTGAGAGGAATCCTCCTCAATAAATCACTTTGACAAGAAACCACATCTCTGACTCTGCTTCTAGGGAGTCCCAACCTAAAACACTGAACAAATCTCAAGGTCAAGTTCCCTGACTAGATTATTGCTAAGAAAAAAAAATCCCCTGTCACTGCTATACAATAGCACAACATAGCCATATCTAGTCAAATTGTCACAAAATATTGCAGGCCAGCTAAATATGCAGACTGAAATGAGGGTTGTAGATCTAAAAAACCAGATGTTATTTTCCAATATTCCCAAATCATTCTGATTGTCTCTCTGCTGCACCGGTTTTCACAGAGACAGTGTGCGTCACTGAATGTCAGAGAATCTGACCTCTAAATTCTCTTCCAGTTCGTAAACATTCTGATTCAAAGACATTAAATTATATGTTAGCTTTGTACTTCAGAACTTGAAGAAGCCCAAGAGACCATTCCATCCATCCCTCTTGTTTTCAGATGAGGGAGAAGAAAGCAAGCAAAGGGAAATAGCTGGCTCAATCCAGAACTTCCTGGTTCTCTTTGCTCTCTTCCTGGCTCCAGTAAAGGAAGGGAAGTAAAGGTTCCCTGAAGCCATCAGGGCTCATCCTGTCCTTTGCAGATGAGGATAGCAGCAATTCTGTCCCTGAATAATATAACATAGGCAGAATCCAGGCTCAGAAGCTACATCCCAATTCCCAAGCAGCACTCATTCTTGAGAAAAGATGACATAGTGTCATAAGAGATGTGCCAAATAGTCAAGCATCTCATTTTGAACCAAAAAACAAATAAACAAACAAACAAACCAAAAACCAAAAAACAAAAACAAAAAAAACCCAAACCAAAAAAACACATAAAATGATTTTAAAGTTGATGGGGACATGAATCACCTAATCCAACTTCATTATTTTAATAATAGGAAATTACTTAATTGGCCATAGCACAGAATTATTAGTTGTGACTAAAACAGGAACCTACTTAAGTCCTAATTGTGCTTTAATTACATTAGGCTCTTTCTCTAGAAAATATTTTCAGTATATGGCATTCTAAAAGTCTTCCTAATACATAATGTTTAGGGTCAAATTAAAATATTTTTTAAAAGCCTAGAGTGTGTTTGACTTATCTTTCATTTTGAAAGAAAGTCCCTGGGAAAAAAAGTACTTGGCTTGCCTATAAGTCCAATTAGGAAACCAGAACACATGTAAACGTGAGCTACAATTTCCTTATTGACATGCAGACAGTGTTCAGATGGAAGGAAGATCTTGGAGTAGAAATGCTACCTGTATTCATTTATCTCTTTGTGTTTGTAACTTATGTTGGAGATGTGAGATAACCTGTACTTTACAAGAAACTAAAGACAAGCCAGTCAAGCACACCCATCTGCAGCAATGTGAATGAATCTCAGGGTCACCAGGTGATAATTTGAGGAGGCAAAGAAGTCTTGGGTTCTCAACAATCCCACAAAGCAAGATGGTCTCACAACAGAACTCAGCAACAAGGGAAGGCTGAGGTCTGAAAGCTAGCAATCAGTCATGACAAGGATGTAGAAAGTGTTCAAATGAGCTTCACTAATAAGCCATGCTTTAAAAACAATGACCAAAGTCAAATATCTGTTTTTAAAAGCTGCTTTGGGAGACCTCTGAGTTGATCTACATCTATGGGATGAAGCCAAACCACTAATGGTGAGCAATAATGGTCTGTCTAGAAGAGTCGACTCTGAGTCTATTATAGTCAAACTGGGCGTGTGAGAGCAAAGGAGGGGTAAAGAGTAAATCACAAAATTTAAACACAAGGTGACAAGGCCAGGTGCCCAGGGACAGACAGATTACTAAGAAATTTATGATAGGATTATTTCAATTTTGAGTCATGGATGTGATTTATTTTTAAGTTCCAATGACTCTAGACATTTCATAGTCAAGATAGAACCATTTGGAACATTTAACACCCGTGAATAGAATGTAAAACAAGAACATAAATTTAAAAAATTAGAATTTTCAAATCATTTGTTTATTCCTTAATCACAATTTTAGATTTTAATATCTCCAAGAGTTTTCCAGAAAATAACAGCATTATTATCAGGCATTCAGCAGAGGAGCTGATTTTCTGATTTGGGTGTAGCCGGGTCTAAGACAAATTCTAAGAATTTTATAACTTAGGTTTTCAGAACTAGATTAAGATTTGAGACCTCAAACGAGACAATTCCTACCTTAGATACAGAACTTTTTGGCTTATCTTCTGTTTCATCTTCAAAATAGACAAAAGGATAACTGGGGCTACATAAGTAGAAAATCTCATCTTCTCTTTATTACTGTCAAGACCACATGGGGCAGACTTCAGAGTAAAGTTAACTCCAGGCTCTCCCTCCCAAATCTACCTTCAGTCCCTGTCCATCTTCCTTTGGAACCACTTCAAACACCTCGCCCTTCTTCTCTCCTCTCATCTTTCCCCCTCAGCACCCAGACCATTGTCCTAACATCCATCTCCACGCCCACTACACTGCATGATGATACAACAGTTAGCCTCTTGGGAAACAAGTTGGATCATGCCATGCCTAAAGATGGCCACAGCATAGGGTTCAAATCTATAATATAACATTAAAATACCATTCACATTTTAGTCCATGGGTTGGCAAACTATGGCCCATGGGCCAATTCTAGCTCACCAACTCTTTCTGCAAATACAGGTGAGGTTTTATTGGAACTCAGCCATGCCCATTCACTTACATATTGTCTACAAATGCTTTCACACCATAAGGATAGAGGTGAGTAAGTCTCCCCCAAGCCATAAATGTTTACTATCTTTACAAAAGAAGTAGCTGACTCAGATCTAGGCCTCAATCCAGTTTTTGCAGTCTCTTTTTTTGTCTGCCCCCAAAATAAGTTCCCCATATTTCAAAATCGGACTGATTTTCTTGCTATATTCCAAACATACCATTGACTGTCCTTTAATATTACTTACTTCTGAACACATTGTTCATGTGGTAAACTTCCTTTCTTTCATTAAGGCTCAACCCAAATATTGTAAGCCTTCCCTAATTCCCATGGGCAGATTGGCCTCTTTCTCCTCTATTCTGTATTAATAATTTATACATGCTTCTGTTTAGCATTGATCACATCATATTGCAATTATGCACTCACTAGAGTCCCTTTTAACCTGTGAGCTCTTTGAGAGCAGTTGTGTGCATTTTGTGTTCTAAGTATATAGCCGAATGCTTGACTTATCTAAGTAGTCATGCCACACTCGCCATGGTGTGCAAAATTACATTTTACTAATTCAATTAGCTTAGTCATCTCACAGAAAAATGTGCTTGCAATTTACCCCTATCATAAAAAAACAACAAAACAAAACAGGGAAAGCAAAGGTGAGCAGTTGGTTTATAATTTAAGAACCACGTATTTTATCAATGAGATATCAATAAAAATATGGGTATTCATAAAACAGAATCTTATTTAATTACTTCTCACTTTCTTCTGAAGAAAGAACAATTGCCAAACTGAATTTTAATTAATACTGTACATTGGCATCACCTTCCTTCTCAATAAAACCCCCCCATGCCAAGTAGGGATTTATTGACCAGAATCTCGAATTCTACCTTTCAAACAACATACGTATATCCTTCCTCAGTCCTTCTGTAAATCCCTGTATTGACAAACTGACATATTTAATATTTAACCTCAGCCCAAAAAGACTTGTGGATGCCTCTGGTTCAGAGTTGGAGTCGTGAAGAGATGTTGGAAAGGTAGAGGTAAACTCAGAATCTATCTAGCCTATTTTTCTCTCATGTTATAATGTTTCTCAATAATTACCCAAGCTGAACCAAGCATATTTCTGAAATATCACAGTCATTATTTTTCATTTAATAGACTAAAACAAACCCTGGAATAAAATGTTCAACTCATACCACTGAGACAGATTGATTTCTTAAGTACCTTCTGTATAAAGAAGCAATTCTGTTTTTATCTCTGAAAAAGCACTAGTCCTATAGTTTCTTGAAAAGATATGCAGAAAGATAATTGGGTGAAAAATATTAGAAGGATCCACAGGTACCTCCTGGAAAAGGCTCTTCTTACAGCTAAGATTTGAACACACACAATGGCGGCTCCCACTTGGTCCCAAGGGCCAAGGACAGCCCATTGCCTTGTGCAGCGTTGAAGCATCTCTCTCATCACTGTTTTCACACTGGCTAGGGTAGGGGGTTGATGAGCCAGGCATGATTCCACCTGTGTCTTTGACCCATTCCAGGTCATACTCTTTAACCCAGTTCCTATGATGGCAGGAGTAGTACAAGTCTATAATGGGTGAAAATCAAGTTCACATCCTAGGGTGGCTGCAAATTAACTGATTTAGAATCAGAAGACCTGCTCTTGAGCCAAGTTTATAAAAATCATTTCTGAGCTTTCATATTGTCATCTGAAAACTGGGAAAGATAATTAAATACTAATACAAGTTTGAATTTATAAGTTAAGGGTAAACAATGAAGCCATAAAGCTATAAGAAATATAGGTCAATTAAAAAAATACCATTGGGAGGGAAAGGTTTTTCTAAACATGCAAACAAAGGAAAAAACCAAAGAGGAAAAGACCCCTGGGTCCTCCTCTGAGGAGTTAGACAACTGTTCTTAATCAGAATTGGGTGAGCTATGTGAAATCACAGCCTGAAAAGTGGTTACCTTTTCTCCTTTCCATGTTCAAATTAGGGTTTGGTATGTTTCCTCAACATGGAATGGACTTAAAAAGCCAAATGGGTGCAGAGATTTCCCCAGTGTTCCAATTACTTCTCAAAGTCTATACCACATAGTGCATTTCCCCTATGTATAATACTATGGTTGTCCTATAGAAGTGCATATTTTCCTTATTTGCCTTTCTAGATGTATTAATGCCAGATACTCAGAAAAGACATGTAAGAATTTAAAATACTATATAGACCCAGGGAATCTAGAATAGTTAAAATCCATGATTATGATTATGAATGGCCAGACAGACTTTTAAACAGTTCAAAGGCAATGATAAACTGTGAAAAACATTTGCAGCATTTATGGCAAATGCCTAATGTTCTTAATATATAATAAAAAGATTGCAAACTGGTAAGAAAAAATATTGACATATTGAGAGAAACACTGTCAAAGTCACAGATAATTCATTAAAGAAGAAATGAAAATAGCTAATGAATATATACAAACACAACTTTACTATTGATCAAGAAGTTAAATTCAAACAAAGATATTGTCCATTTATTACAAGGGTTCTCAAACTTGCCAGTATATCACAATCCTTTGTGAAGCTCTTAAAAAACACAAATGTCTAGGCTCCTTCTCTCAAAGATTCTGGTTGAGACCAAGAACCTAACAATTTCAAAAAGATGAACTCATAGTAAGATCACTTGTTCCCCTTATATTTCAGGGGTTTCAATGCCCACAATTATACCTTAGTTTATAACTTCCCAATTCTTGAGTTCCTAATTCTGATACAAGTGATATATTGATTTGTTGAGGTATCTCTAGAATTTTCTTTCAATTGCTTTCACTTGTAAATGTTAGAGTTCTGGGTTTATAAATGTATCATGAAATTTCCTTTTTAAAACTCTGTAGGTATTTCTCCATTGTTTTCTGTTTTTTTGTTTGGTTTGGAATTAGGATCTAAGGTAAACCTAATTTAAAAGTCACTTTTTTACTTCCTTGACATGTGTAAGTTTCTTACTTTCAGAATTCAGAAACATTGGTAGGATGTTAAGCTATTGCTAAACCAAACGTGGGAATTTATTTTTTATTCATTTGTTTGATTTAAGTTCTTTCAATTCATTATTTAGCACAGAAAAATTATCTCCTAGGGGTGCCTGGGTAGCTAAGTGGGTTAAGCATCTGACTTCAGCTCAGGTCATGATCTCATGGCTCATGAGTTCAAGCCCGTATCAGGCTCTGTGCTGACAGCTCAGAGCCTGGACCCTGCTTTGGATTCTGTGTCTCCCTCTCTCTCTGCCCCTCCCCCACTCTTGCTTTGTCTCTCTCTCTCTCTCAAAAATAAACAAACATGAAAAAAAAATTTTAACTACCTTCCATTATATCTCTGATTATTATTTCTGTTTCTAATGTTTTGGTTCAATCCTCAAAATTATTCATACCTTTTATTAGAAAGTCAGTTTCTGACCTCCCGTTGAACAGCTCCTCACTCACTGATTTGTATCTTGAATTTCCTATATGTATTCTGGAGGGTTTATTTATTTGTTTTTGTCTCTACATCACTGGTAACATTTATTTCTGCAGTAACAGAATGCTGCACAGTACACTATGCTTTGTGTCGTCCAATAAAATTTTTCAGTTGATCTTGAAATGTGTGTTGCTTTGTAGTCATTTCTGTTTTGGCCAGATCCTTTCGGTGTATTTGCCATCATCTGAAGTCATTTTCTGTTATGACAACCTGTTCTTTTTCTGTTTTTAAAGGTAATCTCTTCCTCCAAGTCATCAGAAAAGGTCCCTTTACGTTTTAATATCAGTTCATAAGCACACATCTATATTTATATCTGTCAGTGTCTGTGTCTAGGTCTATAACAATATCTATATCCCCATTTGGTTTTTCTTTTTTCCCCCTCCCTCTTTCCACCTCTCCTTTCTTTTTTTTTCCTCCCTCTTTCTCTCGTTTCCCTTCTCCCTCCCTTCCCTCTATCCCTCCATCCACCTTTCTTTACTCATTCTTTTTTTTATTCTATTTTTTAATATGAAATTTATTGTCAAATTGGTTTCCATACAACACCCACTGCTCATCCCAACAGGTGCCCTCCTCAATGCCCCTCACCCACCCTCTCCTCCCCCCCCCCACCCCCAATCAACCCTCAGTTTGTAAGAGTCTCTTATGTTTTGGCTCCCTCCCTCTCTAACTTTTTTTTTCCTTCCCCTCCCCCATGGTCTTCTGTTAAGTTTCTCAGGATCCACATAGGAGTGAAAACATATGCTATCTGTCTTTCTCTGTATGGCTTATTTCACTTAGCATAACACTCTCCAGTTCCATCCACGTTGCTACAGAAGGCCATATTTCATTCTTCCTCGTTGCCAAGTAGTATTCCATTGTGTATATAAACCACAACTTCTTTATCCATTCATCAGTTGATGGACATTTAGACTCTTTCCATAATTTGGCTATTGTTGAAAGTGCTGCTATAAACATTGGGGTACAAGTGCCCCAGTGCATCAGCACTCCTGTATCCCTTGGGTAAATTCCTAGCAGTGCTATTGCTGGGTCATAGGGTAGATCTATTTCTAATTTTCTGAGGAACCTCCACACTGTTTTCCAGAGCAGCTGCACCAGTTTGCATTCCCACCAACAGTGCAAGAGGGTTCCCGTTTTTCCACATCCTCGCCAGCATCTATAGTCTCCTGATTTGTTCATTTTAGCCACTCTGACTGGCATGAGGTGGTATCTGAGTGTGGTTTTGATTTGTATTTCCCTGATGAGGAGCGACGTTGAGCATCTTTTCATGTGCCTGTTGGCCATCCGGATGTCTTCTTCAGAGAAGTGTCTATTCATGTCTTCTGCCCATTTCTTTACTGGATTGTTTTTTGGGTGTGGAGTTTGGTGAGTTCTTTATACATTTGGATACTAGCCCTTTGTCTGATATGTCATGTGCAAATATCTTTTCCCATTCTGTTGGTTGCCTTTCAGTTTTGTTGATTGTTTCCTTTGCAGTGCAGAAACTTTTTATCTACATGAGGTCCCAATAGTTCATTTGTGCTTTTAATTCCCTTGCCTTTGGGGATGTGTCAAGTAAGAAATTGCTGCGGCTGAGGTCAGAGAGGTGTTTTTCTGCTTTCTCCTCTAGGGTTTTGATGGTTTCCTGTCTTACATTCAGGTTCTTTACCCATTTTGAGTTTATTTTTGTGAATGGTGTAAGAAAGTGGTCTAGTTTCATTCTTCTGCATGTTGCTGTCCAGTTCTCCCAGCACCATTTGTTAAACAGACTATCTTTTTTTCCACTGGATATTCTTTCCTGCTTTGTCAAAGATTAGTTGGCCATACTTTTGTGGGTCTAATTCTGGGGTTTCTACTCTATTCCATTGGTCTATGTGTCTGTTTTTGTGCCAATACCATGCTGTCTTGATTATTACAGCTTTGTAGTAGAGGCTAAAGTCTGGGACTGTGATGCCTCCAGCTTTGGTTTTCTTCTTCAAAATTACTTTGGCTATTTGGGGTCTTTTGTGGTTCCATACAAATTTTAGGATTGCTTGTTCTAGCTTCGAGAAGAATGTTGGTGCAATTTTGATTGGGATTGCATTCAATGTGTAGATAGCTTTGGGTAGTATTGACATTTTAACAATATTTATTCTTCCAATCCATGAGCACAGGATGTTTTTCCATTTCTTTATATCTTCTTCAATTTCCTTCATAAGCTTTCTATAGTTTTCATCATACAGATCTTTTACAACTTTGGTTAGGTTTATTCCTAGGTATTTTATGATTCTTGGTGCAATTGTGAATGGGATCAGTTTCTTTTTTTGTCTTTCTTTTGCTTCATTGTTAGTGTATAAGAATGCAACTGATTTCTGTACTCACTTTACAGAGAGAAAATGCTCTTTAAGGCTAGTGTCTCATCCACAAAAAAGATGGTGTCCGTACATCTTAGATCTCCTTGCAGCTCACTTGAGCACTGGCAGCTCCTGCTTCTCACTTCAGTTTGATACGCAGTGAGTGCCCTTGCTCAATTTGCCACAGACAGGCTTCTCCTAGTGTGGGTATTTTTGGTTCAGCCTTGATCTGATATTTTGATTTTTTGACATGACATAGACAATCAACGCGTTCAAAACAATATCCACCATCCGTAAATCTCTTTCTGTCTTTACTCCTGACTGTGATATTTTTCTTTACACAACTAAGAGCTATTGCTTCATGGCATATTGAAGCTTGCAGTTAAAGTGACTGAATGTATGTAGAAAACAACTGATAGGGTTGGAGAAGAGGAGGATTCTGGGCTCAGAAGTCAGTGTTTCATTGGGTTGCACGTCCCTACTTTCAAGGGCAGGGAAATGAGCTTGGACAGTGGCTCTTAAAACAGCCTTCTTAGCAAGGACCTGTCTTGCTCTAGTTCATAGGGTGGGATGTGTGGTTTGTGATATTTAGTCCTACAGTGGGCTTCTCGATCCATTTTTACCAGTCACTCAATTAATGTAAATCCCTGACCATGGCAAGTTTAGTTAATAATTCTTTCACCAGTGTCTACCTTTTTATGTATTTTTTGGATCATTTTAATAGGAAATTGGGAGAAGGTTCACTGGGAACATCCAATTTACTACTATGACAACTGAGAAGTTGAGAGGCATAAGTACATTTTCAAAATCTTACACATGTGATATACATATATCAGAGTTTAAGTCTGTAATGAATAAAGGCAGAAAAATGGGCTAATTGAAGGTGGTACAAGGGAATTAAAAACCCTAATTTTACAAAATGTAGGCACTTTATTTTATTGTACCCCCTGAAGGTAAGTAAGCACAATATAATTGGGGAATAACTTCCGTTAACAAACGGTGATAGCTAGAACACTTTAAATTGGGTTAGAAATGTGGAAATACACTACAAAATGGATTACATAAATACAAGGTCCTAAGTATACTTATAAACTAGAGGACCCAAGTTTTGATTATTTACATCTCTATTATTTGTATAATTTGTATACAAATTATTGTAGACTAGAGCTGTGAGGTGACTGTGGTAGGGCCTAGAAGGAGGTCTGCATCCTGGATATCATCATCAAGGAAATTTAAGTTTGACAGGAAAAATCAAGTACCACAATGTGTCCCATTACCCAAAGCAGTTCCAGTCACTGAACCTCAATAAAATGTAACCACCCTAGAAAAGGTTGTACAAGGATATCTGAAGTGACTAAGGTAACAGACAACCAGGCTTCCTGCTCAGAGGATTGGGGAAGACCTGGTGAAAAGACAGTGTAAGTTCTAACAAAACATAGTGATATCAAGAGGGCCAAAAGATATTCCCATTTATTCATTCATTCTCTCTTTCTCCCTGACCATCTCCTCTCCCCTGCCCCCCTTCTCTTTCCCTCTACACACACACACACACACACACACACACACACACTGAAGTAGGAATTTTTAAAAACCATATACTAATGCTTTACTAATGAGCTTACTAGGATATAAAGGTGAAGCAAAGTTGTTTATGGCAGACCAAAATTTTCCAAGGTGACTTAGGGAAGGGTAGCCTTGGGTGCCAGGGATAGTATCTTGAACTGGCTGAATGGCTAAACCAGTTCCGTTGCAGCATTTCTGATGCTTTTATGACTGCATGGTGTATGATAAGTGTTCTCTTCACCTTTTCCTTCTCTTGTGCTTTCAAATATTTATATGAAATTGGCTGTGGAATTCCTACACTTCCTTGTTATAATGCTCTTGTAAGGTGCTGAGAATCAGCACTGACTTCAATAAAAGGAGAAATTAGATAAGGAAATACAACAGAAAACAGGACACAAATAGAAATAAGGAATGCATCCCTTTTCTGAATTACCTCAAATGAACCTTTAAGGGGTAATGTGGTAAAATTTCAATAGCAGATGATTCTGTCCTAAAATATAAGGACGAATACCATTACTGAGCATTCTGCAAGACTCTAAATTAGTCCCTAAAGGTATAACGTGTGTTATCAATGTGGCTACCACCTTATGGTGCATCTTTTTAAAAGTATTTCCTTTGGTTTTACCAGAGGAAAATATATGACTACCACTTACTGAAGGGAAGATACAGAAACATGCACTTTATATTACTTCATTTAATCCTTAGAACAATACTTCTTCAAGGCTGGTAGTATCCCCATTTTACAGATAAATGAGGCTTGCCGAGGTTAGAAAAATTGCTGAAAGTCACACCACTGTCAAGTGATGGGGTAAAGATTTTAACCCAAATCTAACTGGACTCTGAAATCCAAGTTCTAAACTACTTTACCACACTTCTAGCTGAATTATAAAATATTGATGTTGGTCTGTTCAGGCCACAAATGTAGCTGTCTATAAATAGACAGAGGGCTGTCCTGTGGTTGAGGAGAAAACTTTACACTGATTCTAAGGGTGAAACAGGTAGGCAGATGACTAAGCGTGGCAATGTCAAGTTCAGAGTTCCAATCCCTTACGCTACTGGAGCCTGCACTGTGGGGCAGAGTGCTCCTGAGTGAGCCTGTCATGCCAGAATGCCTCCTGACAACTTCCAGCAGATCAACTGTGAACCAACTTCCTACTTTTCCCTGCTTTTCCTCTTCATCTGCTCCATGGCTCTGAGCTCACCTGTTGCTTGGGCTCAGCTTTTTGTGTTCTTCTGTCTTGCTATAAACATGGTCCCTTGAATCACTCTCTTCTTCTTTCTCTTAAAGGAAGCCACAGGGACCTCTCCTGCTTTTGTTGGTGTCTGACCCTCAGCCACTTCTGGGTTCAGCTTGTTACTCCCTCACTGTGCTGACAGCTGGAAGGGAGCCCAATCTGTCGCACAAGAAGAAGTTGGTCCCAGGAGCACATCTCTATGTAACATGAGGAAGATCTTTCTAGTAGTCAGGGCCATCAAAGACGCAATGTCCTGTCAGCAGTGGTAGTAATGATTTTTGTCACTGGAGGGATTCAAATGTAATTTTTTTTTTTTTAATTTTTTTTCAACGTTTATTTATTTTTGGGACAGAGAGAGACAGAGCATGAACGGGGGAGGGGCAGAGAGAGAGGGAGACACAGAATCGGAAACAGGCTCCAGGCTCTGAGCCATCAGCCCAGAGCCTGACGCGGGGCTCGAACTCACGGACCGGGAGATCGTGACCTGGCTGAAGTCGGACGCTCAACCAACTGCGCCACCCAGGCGCCCCTCAAATGTAATTTTATGATGATTTGGCGGTGGGGATAGCATCTATATCTAAGTTTTGATGCAATAATAAAGACCCTCAAAAACTTAGTGGCTTGCAACAGCTCAGGCTTATTTGTCACTCAGATTACACATCCATCATGGCTGCCACAAATCTCCTCTTCATCATCCTCCCTTGTAGGCCTAGGCTGACAGAGCAGCCCCTATCTGGACACCATAGGTCTCATGTCAGAGGAAAAAGAGTCATGGCAAACGATGAGTTGTTTCTTAAAGCCATGGCTCAGAAGTGGCATTGGTATACACATATATTTCATTGACCAGAGCAAGTGACATGCTACTCCCGAGTTAGAAAGGGTGGAGATGAATTGTCCTCCACCAAGGAGGGGTACAGGAAGTCCTCTGACCAAGCATGGCATGAGTGGTGTGGAGAAGTATGAAAGGCTGCAAAAATCTGGAAAAGTGACATGATCTCCTACAATGTCTGTGCCATAAGAGAGGTTATAAAAGTATTGCTTTGGTGGCTTAGGCTGGATGACTTATAAGTTTCCAACCTTAAATTTTTCTGTGATGCCAGAGTTCCCTGACATTTCTGTGAGAAGCAGTTACTTTCAAGATACCGAGGCAGGGAGATGACAGCCTGGAGAAATGGAGACCATAAAGTTCCTGGACCAGGTGGCCAGGAGCTTCTCACTACACACTTCCACAAAGATGCTGTCTAATCCTATCTAGTGTGGTGCCACCCAATAAAAATAATGGTGAGAACCACATAGGTAATTTAAAATTGTCTAGGAGTCACACGATAAAAGGTAAAATGAAGCAGGTAATAACCATTTTAATAATATATTTTATTTAGGAGTACCTGGGTGGCTCAGATGGCTAAATGCCCGACTCCTGATTTTGGGTCAGGTCATGATCTCACGGTTCGTGAGTTCCAGCCCCACATTGGGCTCTGCGCTGACAACACGAACCTGCTTGGGATTCTCTCTCTCCCTCTCTTTCTGCCCCTTCCCCATTTACTCCCTCTTTCTCTCTCTCAAAACACATAAATAAATACATAAGTAAATAAAGTTAGTTAAAAAATAATGTATCTTATTTAACCCAATATATTAAATATTTTCATTTTATCATGAAATCAATATAAAATTATTAATGATGTATTTTACAGTCCTTGTTTCATACTAAGTCTTCAAAATCTGTATTTATTTTATAGACCACATCTCAATTTGGAGAAGGCACGTTTTAAGTGCTCAATCGCCACATACGGCTTATGGCTATAGTATTAGACAGTAAATTTAATGGAAAATGGTGAGACTGTGGCATCAGAAAGACTTGGATTTGGGGTCTCAGGTTAGGGAGGGATCCTGGGCTGCTGCTAATGAGCAGAGATGGAGTGAGGAAGCAAAAATAAAGAAGGTTCTATCTATATCACTAGAGAGGCATGAGTGTGGTACAGCGGTTAAGGAAGCAGGCTGGGTTCTGACAGACTAGATTTAAAACCAACTTGATTTAGGGGCGCCTGGGTGGCGCAGTCGGTTAAGCGTCCGACTTCAGCCAGGTCACGATCTCGCGGTCCGTGAGTTCGAACCCCGCGTCGGGCTCTGGGCTGACGGCACAGAGCCTGGAGCCTGTTTCCGATTCTGTGTCTCCCTCTCTCTCTGCCCCTCCCCCGTTCATGCTCTGTCTCTCTCTGTCCCAAAAATGAATAAACGTTGAAAAAAAAAAATAAAAAAAAAAAAACAACTTGATTTAAAAGTATGCCACCTACTAGTCTGGCTGATTGTTTCCTTCACTGTGCAGAATTACTGGAGGGGTTGTGGGAGGGGGGATGGGCTAAAGGGGTAAGGGACATTAAGGAATCTACTCCTGAAATCATTGTTGCACTACATGCTAACTAATTTTAATGTAAATTTAAAAAATAAATTTAAAAAAAGAATAAGAAATAAAGACCCTTATAGACAAAAAAAAAAAAAAAAAGTATGCCACCTACTAGCTCTGTGATCTTAGATTTCTTCATTTCTTTCTCAGTCTATTTTTTTTTTCATCTATAAAAAGAGGAGATTTGAATGGTCTATGCAAGGATTATTGATAGCATACTTATGTGCCCTGGTACATAAAAGGTAATAAATAGTTATTAATGGTAATACTTGTGTTACTTTGTAAAGGAAAACAAAGGGTGGTACAGGAGACAAGCAACACTGTCACAGGAGGAGAGACATTAGTGTGTTCATAGAGCAGGTTAGAGTTTACAGTCAGGGAGTAGACACCAATTGCTTAGGTGGGGAATGCTGGTCTACACTACTTCCCTTCACTATTCAGTCCACAGATCTTTCTAAATCACTGCCTACTTCTAGAACCTTTCTCCCTTCAACTCAACTTCCTCCAGCTAGCATCCTCTCTGCCTCAGTAATTTTCGGTAGATAGGATATGAATATCACATTCAGAAGGATTTAGTTCTTATACGAAAATTAGGTCTTGTGCCCTGGAGATAATTTTATTTAAGATGGTATCTACAGATCTGACTACTACCTCTGGCAGCCTGACTGTTACATATAATGGAGTCTCGTTTAGAGACAATAAGCCATTTTGTTTCTGGCCAAATTCAGCATGCTGTGTAGGCACAGAGACTAAGGTACCCTTTCTCAACAGCACATTTCCAGCATCACCATCAAGGGTCCAGCACTGAGCCCAAAAGCACATAAAGAGATAGGGAGAATACCTCAAAATTAATGTACCTTATCACTGTGGTTGAGAGAAAAAGAAGGCTGGGGGTTTAACATATGACTAAAAGCCAGACCCTCTTCTTTGGCTCTGCCTTCAGAAAGTCCTCCCCTAAGTCTTTCCACAAGCCAGCCAGACCTCGAGTTCTTTACAACATGAGCATCTTGGGAGCTAACACACACTGACTTCAAAATTGTTATCAGCACCTTCCCTGGGATCCAAAAACAAGCAATACAGATTATACTCGTGAATGCCAAGTTTGAGAAGGCTCACAATACACTAATTTTCCAGGACAATGCGTGCCTCAAAGTTGATCCCTGATCCTGTAGCAACACAGAGAAAGAGCCATGTCCTCTGGCCAGCTAAGAAGCTCTATTTTCTTAGCAACTGGCACCATTAGCCTCAGAAGGGGATAAGCAACCATTGGAATTTCAAATGGCGAATTTCCCAGAAATGCATTCTTCTTTTCTGAGAACAGCACAGATTGGATGGCTTAAATGAGGTACCTGGGGTGATATCCTGGCACCCAAAATACAGTAAAAATATTGCCTGGATGTTTCATAATAAGAATCATTTATAACTTCAATTGGCTATTTACCTTTAACATACATCACAGGAAAAAACATATTTTTCTAGCAGTAAATTGCTAAACATCGTCTGTAATTTTCCCAGAATCAAGTAAGAATGGACACAATCGAGGCAGATCACAAAAATACAGTTTTTCACTCTATTTGATTTTTCTATCTTACACGAATAAGAAAACAAATGAATCTTTTATGAACTCCTCACTTTGATCATGAATAATGTTATATATGACATTTAAGCATACTCTTAATTATTTACGACATTTTTTTTCTGGTAATTTCTGGGCACTTAAAAATGAATTGAGATTTCCTTTGCAGGGGGGTGATTTTGCATGAACAAGTCTCTCAGCTTTTCCATGCGATCTATTCATTTCAAGGACATTCCATCTAGGACCCAAATTCTCTGTTTTCTTTGCGTTGCAGTTTAATGAAACCCCAGCATTTTTCTTGCTCCAAAAATGCCAAATGTAGTTAAGAATGCCTTGATAATATGCTATTGCTAAAAACTATTTATATTCATAGATTCCTGACAGTTTACTGCTTTTTGACATGGTACCTCTCATTGTAGAGCTTTGGCCAATATATATGTATATGTATTACATGTATATTTATATTACATAATTAACACATACAAGTATTTTACTGCATCTTAGTCTCCGATTTCTACCGAACATATCTATACTCTAAGAAATAAAAATATATAAAGCTCTTATTATCAGGATACAATTCCAGATATACATCTATAAATCATCTTTAAGTGGTTATGAATATTTTAGAAGCAAGGAATAATGTATAGGAAAGCAGGATGCCCTAAATTTCAACTAATGTCAGTTTCACATTTTACTGTTTGTATTTGAAATAAATCACTACCATTAGGCATGAAATTAAAGGATGGACAGAACTAGTAGCTTCTGTGAAGTCAGTGTGCATATATATATACGTGTGTATAGATGTGTGCTTTATATGTTCCAAGTAAATGAAAGCTATCCATGAGAGCTGAAAACATTTCAGGAAAGGAGATCATCACACTCCACCTGAAGGGATAACATGCAGTGTCTTTCACAAGCAAAGGCACACGAAGCTTTCTCTTCATTAAAATATGGGCTAGAGAGGGTGAGTATGGCTTCCCTGGCAGCTCGGGAGGTTTGCAGGCCTAGTGATAAGGAGGATGGGGAGAGGGAGGGCAAGCCCACAGATGCACCATCACGGTCTTGTGGCTGATTGTGTAACTTGTCAGTGGGCGGTGTATTTGTGGAATCTTTCCCTGCTGGCCAGATAATGAGCGGGCGCTTCCTTGGATAAGCACAGCTAAATGCTGTTTGTGTACCTCATTTGGGGAGCCCAGGACCACCGCAGGCCTGTATGTGTTTCAGTGTAGCCACGCAGAGCTTTCTCCCAACCCATGTTTAAGCTGAAAGCAAAGTTCTTCATGAGGATGGCCTTGGTTCAACACCTTTGGCCTCGTTTTAAAAAGTTAACACACCATAACGCTGTGTTCATTCTAGCAACAGCAAGTATGTGAACAGCCTAAAAAGACAGAATGAATTAAAATGCTGTTAATTACGCTTGAGGCTATGACATTCCTTCCCAAGTAATTACGAGAGGGAGAAGCGTCCCCAGTGTTTCTGGTTCCTGATGGTTTACAAAGAAACTGGAAGGAGGGTATTCTATTCATCTACCAAGTCCTTAGCTTGTTGGTTTCCCAAAAACCTCTCTCCAGGATTTGGAAAGCTGTCTGCGTGTCTTCAAGGCCACAAACATACTGTCGAGAGGCAGTTGAGTGAGAAAGGTGCCTGTGGTCATAAAAACAACCCTGTTTTTATCTCATATGCTTATTAGGATAGAATCAGAGAAGTTTAGAGCATACTGAAAATTATTTATTTCACAAAGGCAGTCTCTGAGGCCCAAGGTCACACAGCTGGTTCATGTAAGAAATTTCAATTGTGTTTTCTACCATATACAAGGTCTTCACTCATCCATTGAGTAAAAAAGGGAGAGAGAGAGAGAGAGAGAGAGAGAGAGAGAGAGAGAGAGAAAGGAAAGTAGATGAGGAATGGTTAGTGCTGAGCCCGGGGAGTTAAAGTGACTGCATTTTTTCTTTAACAAATCTGTCACCTTGAGAGTCTCCCTTGACCCCTTGCCCCAGTTACCGGAGGGAAAGCAATGCCAGGCGCAGCTGAAATAGGAAATGTGACGCGTCTGGTGCATTGTCTTTGGCAAATGGATTACAGAAAACACTGATGCTTTTTGATATTGTTTCAGCCACACTTGGGGACAGTCTGGAGTTGTGGGGTGGACCTTGGCAGATTACACGTGTATCAGAGTTCAGAGGTTTATTTGTTCTTGCAGAGATTCCAAATACTCTTGAATGCGGCACAGAAAATGAATTAAGAGGGAACAGGGCAGCTACAGGTACTTACAGACGTGAGGAGACTTAATAAAGGCTCTGTTGAGATGAAAGGACCTTAAACTCCATTAGCAGTATCCTTGGGAAAAAAAACATACACGCACACAAGCTAGCAGGACATCCTGAAATGACCGTCACTAGAGCAATCCACTCCAAGACTTTCCACCTAATTGAAATTAATGATGCCTCCAGCAGCCCTAGATTAAGTCTCTAGACCTCCATCTACGCAAATCCAACAGGCAGGACTTAACACTTAGCCAGGGAGTTTGGTTTCCAACCAGCCTCTTGTACTTAGTCTTTGCTTGTCCATGTTAGACCATCTTCCCTGGAGAAATCAAATGTACATCTAAGAATGCTTGCATGAGACTAGACAGAGCCAGCCCATAGGAAAATTCAGAAATTCTCAGAACTTGTGTTTGGCAAGTCTCAAAGTTTCCAGTCTAGGGACTATATTTTCTGAACCAAAAGATTTTTTGTTTGTTTGTTCATACGTTTGCAACTGTCAGGTGCAGGAGATAGTCTGGCAGGATTTTTTCCTGTTGTAAAGGAGCAATATTTATTTAATCATAGAAACCTACAGCTGAAAAGGATCTTACAGATAAGCCTTCTTTGAGGACGAAATCTTGTTTTGTTTTGTTGTGTTTTAATTGATCCCTTTCTTCTAGCACTCTGGTTCTCAATCTGGCAGCACATTGAGATCAACTGGGAAACTTTGAAAATACTAATGCCTGAGGGAGTGTCCGTTAATTGGTCTGGGATGCAGCCTGATTCTAATATATGGCAACATTTGAGAACCACTGTTTTAGTAGATCCATTCAACCATATATCCATATACACACATAAACACAGTCTGTACCATTTATAGAATATTTTAGAGCAGAACTCATGTAACCATCGCCCAGATCACATCAGAAGATTTTGTTTTGATGACTAGATATAAAACACCTTAGATGGTTTTATGGAGACAGAATTAAATACTTAAAGTTGGATCTGACCTGGTGATTTTCACTCATCTCTCATAGGTGTGTCAAACTCAGTGCTCATGCTTTTTGCCGGCTCAACCCAAAGGGGAAGTATAGCATGAAGTGTATCTCCTCCTGGAGAAATTGGCATTTGGGGACCATCTGATGAGGACTGATAGTTGCTGACATCAAAGACTTCCCGGATGAGGACACCAATATTCAGGTGTATGCAGTTACTCTGCCCTGGTTGGCCTAAGGAACAGAAGCAGAACACCCAGCTAGTCTTTCCCAGCCAACTTTGCCCTCCAGGCCACCAGAGCTCTGGTGGCAAGAAGGCTTCCCCTATTAAACAGTTAAAACATTGCTTTGAATAAGTAGAGAGCCGAATTTCTGTATCATCCCTATTTCTTTTTTTTTTTTTTTAATTTTTTTTTCAACGTTTATTTATTTTTGGGACAGAGAGAGACAGAGCATGAACGGGGGAGGGGCAGAGAGAGAGGGAGACACAGAATCGGAAACAGGCTCCAGGCTCTGAGCCATCAGCCCAGAGCCCGATGCGGGGCTCGAACTCACGGACCGCGAGATCGTGACCTGGCTGAAGTCGGACGCTTAACCGACTGCGCCACCCAGGCGCCCCTGTATCATCCCTATTTCTAAACAAAGACGTTGCCCTTTTCCCAGAGCCAGCTCTGAAGACACTAGTATAGGATGGTCTTGAAGAACTAGTCTAACACTTTATTTGAAAGCCAGAGGAAAATGAGGCTAAGAGATCACAGTAATTTGGTTTTTTGGAAATGATGGAGAGGACAGTTACATGTATGATTAAAAAAGTGATCAAATATGCCTTCTTCCGGTCCCCATGCAGCAACCCCTTCCAGGCCTGAAATATGGCTCTGCTGTAGAACTGTAAACTTTCATTATCATATATTATGTGGGTTAAGTCATTGAAGGTATCTGCCGAAAGACAAATCTGGGAGGCAGCACTTGCTGTGATTCTCAGCGTCACGAGGCGGTGGGGGCGAGACCCTGTGGGGCTGGAGATGCCTCCAGACTACATCCCCCCTTCCTGCACTGAGCTGAAATCACTGAGGAGGTGAAGGATGTTATTACAAATGGGTATTTATTATGCATTTCATGCACATGGTGTGGAGATATTAAAAAAAAAAACAAACAAACAACCCAACTCTGAATGATTGATTTAAACCAAGAGTGATTAACATTTTGGCACAAATTAGTTGATCAGATGCTAGCACAAGACCTAAGGACAAGGACAGAGGAGAGAAGTGATGTGATGAAGAAGGAGGAGAGGCAGTAAAATCTGATTCTGGAAGGGAGGTGGTGGTCCCAGGAGGGGCTTTGCCCTGAAAGGGTTTGGCGAAGAAGAGAACAGAGGGGAGCTGGAAAAAGAAAGAGGTAAAGGGGGATCTGAATCAAAACTGCAAAAGCTCTGAGGACAACTGTTGCCTATCTTTCTAGCTTTTTTCTAGTTGAGTCCTGATCAAACTCAATGTAACCAGAAACGAAAACGGCCTGTTTTGCTTGTTCCTTTTGCTATCTTTACTAGTAAGAGCTAATAGTCAATGAGTGCTTACCCTGTGCCAGGCACCATTTTAAGTACTTTATACCTTATCTGTGAGGTAGATGCTATTATTGTCTCCATTTGGAAAACAGACCAGAGAGGTTAAATAATTTGCCACAGGCCACACAGCTCTAAGGGGTTGAGCTAATACACTGAACCCAGCAAATGAGTCCTACTCGTAAAGACAACATTTTGTCTGTTGTTTAGAAGGGTGAAGAGCAAAGGTGGATGTATATCTCAAAGAAGAAAGAAAGTACCTGAATTCTTCTGCCCAGGGCAGGGGGCAACAGCCATTTAATTTTGAGGCTTTCACTTAGCCTTGAAAGAAGATAAACAAGTTTTATTTCTTTCAGAGAGTGATTTCACATAGGCCATTGAGTATTAATGAAGAAGACAAAAGGTAGACTTCAGAATTTTGTGGGTAAGCTGGAAAGTGGTACCTGTGGGAGGTGGGGTGGAGGGAATGTTACTTAAGGGAGGAGGCCAAGGGAAGAGACGTAAAAGCTAGGAGGGGGCTCAGGAGTCCAGAGGTTGGGACACTGGGAATTCCTTTCTGACAGCTGTCCCACAGTCTGTGTGGGGCTGGTTGAAAGAAACAAGGCCTCTTCCAGGGACACATTTTTATAGCCCAGAACTGACCCCATCATACAGATGATGTCCTAGTATTCCTTGCATCAAATGATACTTGTAATCATGTTTCTCTTGAAAAAGCAAGAAGGCTTCAGTCTGAGCTGGAGGTAAACAGAATGTGCGTTGGTTACAGAATGGCTGTCCATGTCACATACTTATTTCTTAGAAGGAGCCCCACATTTGCCATCATTTTAAAAGCACAGCAAATTTAAAACAAAATAAAACAAAACAAACAAAACAAAGGAAAACCTAAATGCATCTGCTTATATTGAAAGTCCCCATCTGCTTAATTTGATTTTCCTTTTTAAGGGCTTCCAGAATGGCTCTGGCTTTTGTCTCTCTATCTAGTGGCTGGGTTGGCCTTCTAACTGGAAGGCCTGAAACCACTATGTTCCTTGGGCAGCCAGCAGGGTGAAAGCAATAGCAATATCCTATGGGGGCTGCAGCTAGACCAGTGGCCCTAGGGGCAGGATGTTGCCTGTTTTGTTTGCTGCTGTAGACCTGGTACCCACTCCAGGGCCTGACAGAAAGAAAAGAAGATATCTAATGAGGAAACTCTAGTTCAGAGAGATGTAGTTATCTTTCCAAGGTAAGTTAGCAAGTGTATTTGCTTCCTATTGTTACAGAACAAATAACTACCATGTTATTATAAATTACCCCTAAGGACTCAGAACAACACACATTTATTACCTCACAGTTTCTGTGAATCAGAAATACAGGTGCAACTTATCTATGTCCTCTGCTTGAGAGTCTGCCACAAGCTCATGTCAAGGGGTCAGCTAGGGCTGTATCTCATCTGAAAGCTCATTTGGGGAGGGACCCTCTTCCAAGTTCTCCCACTTCTTTGTTCGCAGGATTTAGTTCTTTGCTTACTGTTGGCCAGAGGCCACCCTCAGTTCTTTGCACACAGGCCTCTCCAAAATGTGGTCACTTGCTTCATCAAAGGGAGAGTCACCTAGGAAGGTGGAAATCACACTCTTCTACAAGCTAATAGTGAAAGCAACACCCCACCAACTTTTCCATATTCTGTTGAATAGAATCAAGTGAAAAGACTCACCTTCCCTGAAGTGGGGAGGCTTATATATAAGGGATGCATACCAGGAGCAGGTCATTGGGGGGGGGGGCTGAGAGGCAGGCCACCACAATCAAGAGGGTAAAAGTGGAACTATAACCCATCCATGCTAACTTACACACCTATAGAAGCATTGCCTCTCCATTCTTCTTCCTCCCTAGCCACCCATACATATGCACTCTGAACAGACATGTAATGTAAGTCATTATGAGCAAGACAATGTGAAGATACACCAGGACCACAGAGAAGGAGCACACAATCTATTGGGAAGATGAATAAAAGAGATACACAAAATATACCACAGGAGAATGTTGATACAAAAAAATTACAGAGGTCAGGGGGGATTCAGGTTTAGAAACAAAGGAAGTCCAATGAAACAAATACTACTTTGGGCCGCTATTGTCCAGAAAGTTTACAGAGAAGGTATGAGTTGAGCTGGGTCTTGAAGAGTAGATAATAACCAACATTTATTGACTATTGCAGTTTTACTATATTGTGTTTTATATGAAATATTTCACCTAATTTTCATATTAATCCCCCAAGGTAAGTTTTATTACCATCTCCACTTTATTTATTTTATTATTTTTTTAAATGTTTATCCATGTTTGACAGAGTGTTTGAATGGGGGTGGAGACAGAAGGGGACAGAGGATCTGAAACAGGCTCCATACTGACAGCAGTGAGCCCAACATGTGGCTTGAACCCATGAACTGGGAGATCATGATGCAAGCCAAAGTCAGATGCTCAACCAACTGAGCCACCCAGGTGCCCCTACCATCTCCACTTTAAAGATGAGGAAACTGAGGCTCACAGAGGTGAAGTGACTTGCCCAAGACCACCCAGCTTGTAGGTGGTGAAGAGAGAACCAAACACACATTGAACTCAGAGTCCACATTTGTAACCACTCTTCAGTACTGCTTCAAATTGGATTGCCAGTCTAGGCAGAAAGGCATTTCCAGCAGCAGAAACAAAGAAATGGCATTAACAAAGAAAAGAATGGAGGTGAGAACTAGCCAGCCATTCCGTTGGGGAAATTGCAATTCCCTCTCTCTAGACCATTCTTTCCTTAGCTCTTAATAAGGCTGACTCATCAACACATTGAGATCTCAGGACAAACGCCATTTCCAGATAAAGCAGTTAGGAAATCCCTTCCCCCTTCCCTCCCTCACTACCACCGACCACTGTTTGCTACTTTCCCTGTTTCATGTCCTCAGAAGTCAGTATAAGTCATCAATTACTTTGTCCATTCATTTCTCTATTTGGTCACTGTCTCCCTTATTGAATGTGAGCCCTATAAGGAGGAGGATCTGGTTTTGCCATTACTAGTGTGTCCCCCATGCCTTCCCAGTGAAGAGCACCAAGTAGGTATCTGACCACGTGTGGATCACAGGGGAAGAGTGGCTGTGAAAGCTGGAGCTGTTTTTTGGGTAGACAAAGAGTTTGGTTTTTATTCTGTAGATGATGATAGAGATTTTTGAACAGGACAGTGAACAGAACAATGTATTCAGGGTTCTTGTTGATGCTTTCTGTACCCTCTACCTCTCTAAAACTCAAAGATGTTTAGCTGTCCACCTGTCTACTGCCAAGGAGAAAACTCATTTGTGGAGTGAGATACTAGAAAATTATTTCTGATCCTTTAGGAAATGCTGCGTTTTAAAAGAAGAGTTGATAGTTCGTTCTGTCCCCTGGGTTTCAGACCCAGTTTCAACTCTGGCATGCTGTGTGACCTCAGATAAGTCCCTTCATGTCTCTGAGCCTAAATTTCTTCTTCTACAAAATTAGAAGGATAGGCTAGACGCCAGTCCTATGATCTCATTATGCTTGTCTCTAATTTAAGACTGGAACATTTTGATATATAATCAGGGATTAAAAAAAATAAAAATACTTTATTTCCAGAATAAAAAAAAACTTTCAAAATTCCTAGTTGTTACTCTATTCTCTAATTTCAAATTTTCCTAATCAACAGCCAAGAAAAACTGTTGACGTATACTGTCCTAGGTTACGGTAAGTTAGCTTATTTATCTTAATCATTTTTATGTTCTGTTTCCTCCTCCACAAAGGGACCAGAAATATGTAGCATCCTCCTGTGAGACACAGTCTTGGGAGACAGATGAGTGTCCACTGCTTCTGCATTTAAAACACCATTGTGGGTCAGAAAATTATTGTGAACCAGAATCAGCTTGAGGATGGCAAAGATAGGTTCAGCCAGGGAATGAAATATCATGGAGCTTTCCAACAACATAAAAGACTCACACACAAAGAAAGCCATTGCCACTGCCCAGCCAATGTCCTGCCTCTTGCCCAACCTCTTCCCCAACCACCATCCACCCTCAGAAACTTTTCCTGCCACATGCCTTTGCAGCCTCCAACAGATACGAATTTAGTAATTCCCGGAAATATTTCCACAGAATACAAATGGAGCTTCTTAGCAATGTTTTACGGCTAGGGTGTACAACAAATTCCCACATCCGTTTAAACTCCTGTTGAAACAAGTACCTCCCCGACCCCTCTCCTTTAGCACATCCCCCTCATCTCCCCGCTTCCCCATGTCAATGAACACTAGCACTCTTACTACTTGTAGAACCTCGCAAGTCTCTCCTTCTAAAACTTCAGAGGTGGAGTTTGCCTGGCCATTTTTGAAACTTTCCTTGTGTTCTATTAAATTGAAATAGTGTTTTTAGAAGGCAGAAAATACTGGTGGAGTGTGGTGGTGGTCTTCTCAGAGCACGTCAGGATAATCAATCTTTTTTTTTTTTTTTTTAAACTTTTTTAACGTTTATTTATTTTTGGGAAAGAGAGAGACAGAGCATGAACGGGGGAGGGGCAGAGAGAGAGGGAGACACAGAATCGGAAACAGGCTCCAGGCTCTGAGCCATCAGCCCAGAGCCCGACGCGGGGCTCGAACTCACAGACCGCGAGATTGTGACCTGGCTGAAGTCGGACGCTTAACCGACTGCGCCACCCAGGCGCCCCAGGATAATCAATCTTTTTAAAGACAAGCAGGAGTCAAGTGACGTGCTCAAGTGCTCAGATCCGATGTGTCTGACTTGCTGGAGTCTCTGTTTGAGGAGGATAATTTATCATATCTTAACTGTGGAACCAGTAGAATTAATTGTTTCCCGTGCATGTATGTATTTGATCGTGCATATGCCCCTGAGTGTGACAGAGTCATTGGGTGGGCTATCCTTTCGTTTCCTAAACAAATCTTACCCCAAATCTGCCTACCCTCTCTCTCCTCAGATCCATAAGGTAAAAATTTCAATCTTTATATTCAAAACACAAAAACAAAGAGCATACTTAAATTTTTCTTCTTCTAATATTATTTCAGAACAAGACAGAATTCATTAAACAGAAAGTTCTACTCATAATCCCACGTCATTTAATGAAGACTAGAGGGCCTATCCTACACCATCTGAACAAAGAAGGTATGCTGGCATGCATACAAATTGGTGCTGGGTAGAGACTAGGCAATCAGTCACCTCGGCCTCCAGTCTTGCTGTGAAATAGATAATACTGAAGCTCAGACTGTGACCACAGAGGCTCTTATCCACCGTGTTTGTGAAAAGTTTATGTGAAAGTTACTTAATGTATAGAAGTCATATATGGCTTATAAACAAATATGAAAGTGCTTGGATATAATATGAAGTAAATAAAACTGTTCATATGAAATGCTTAGCTCACTGACTGGTACATCAAAAGATAGCCCACCAATAGATATTATGGGGCTGCTAATGTACTGGTGAGGAAGACACATTCAGAAGCAGTGGTCTCCAAGGTTGTACCAAGGTCTTCGTCTGGCATCATCAGAAGACATTATGATTTGTTTTGATACTTCTATTTTATCCACAAAGGAAAGACATTAGCTTCATTAATGCTCACTACATGAGTTCACTTGTAACCTCCCTCAGTCTATGTGTCAGTGTGCCCAAGCAACACCTCTTGGTGTGCCTGCCAAGAGGGTTGGCAGACAAGTTACCCTCTGGGGAAAGAATGGGCTTATCAGAACAAAGAGAAGTAGACAGTGGAAACTTCGCATTGG
Source organism: Leopardus geoffroyi (assembly GCF_018350155.1). Taxonomy (NCBI): domain Eukaryota; kingdom Metazoa; phylum Chordata; class Mammalia; order Carnivora; family Felidae; genus Leopardus; species Leopardus geoffroyi. The sequence goes on along the minus strand of NC_059337.1, from coordinate 43,510,713 downwards.
TCTTCATGTCAGTGTGTTGGGATGAGTTAGGGTGCATGTAGTTGGGTGATTTTGGCAATATTACATCTAGTTGACCCTTGAACAACACAGGTGTTAAGACAGCCAATCCCCTATAAAGTAAAAAATCTGCTACAACTTTTGACTCCCCCCAAACTTAATTACTAACAGCCTACTACTGACTGGAAGCCTTACTGGTAACAGTCGATTAACACACATCTTGTACGTTATATATTTACACATTGTATTCTCACGGTCAAGTAAGGTAGAAAAAAGAAAATGTTATTAACATCACAAGGAAGATAAACTACAGTGACAGTACTGTACTGTATTTACCAAAATATCTGCTTATCAGTGGACCCGCATAGTTCAAAACTGTGTGGTTCAAGGGTCAACTGTAGTCTAAACCAAATTAACCTTCCTAAAATGGACAAACAACAAATAAAGATCCCTCCTTTACTTAAAAACGTATTAAAGATATTGTCAAAAATTGTGGAGGGTCTGAGGCTTCAACCCACTTGCAGGCTAACAAGTGAGTGTGCCACATTTCATGGATGCTGGCAGAAGATGCAAGACTCCGGGGTTAGAAACAAAGGACATTATTACTCATGGCACAACTACAGCAGGAACCTCATGTCTGTCCTGGCTGCCCTTGCCCCCCAACAAGTCCCACAGGGCCAGCACAGACAGCCTGGGTGGACACTGTACATTCAGTGTGTTTGTATCATAGCTGAGAAAGCCTGAGTGAAGGAAACTCAAATATTTTATAATGGGACAGCTAGAAAACCTGCCCAAACCTTGCCCCAGAGAAAGATATTATCTTTATCATACTGGACAGAAAACAAACTTGCTGTCTGCTACAGGAGGTAGCCATGATTTTTATGTTTCAAGGCTGTTTGCTATACAAACATCCTTGAAAAGACAGCCCAGAATGAAAGCTGTCAGAGCCTCTGCTCTCAAGACATGTGAAACAAGTGAGACCCATGAAGAACCATCCCAGAGAAGATAGTACGTATTAATGAAGTACAAATGAAAATAACAAAATACCTGAGCTTATACTTCTACTCCAAGAAGGAGCAAGGCCATTTACAGGATGTAAACAATGATAATCTAATTAGAAAAAGAGGTCAGCTAAAAACAAAAACAAAAAGGAAAATGATAAAAGACTGCCTGAAATATAGATTTATATCTACTCTCATGAAGTAGCAGCCTTAATGCAATTATACATACATGCCTTGAAATATTAGCAGATGATAATCGCACACTCACCCAATTTACAAATATATATACGTACATATAAGTAAAGAAATAAAATTGTGGACTGCCGCTCAATTTGTTTAACCTCAGGAGATATGTATTCCTATCCCTGCTCCAGAGACTAGAGTGATATGATATGCTGGGAACTGGAAGGATTCCAGGATGCAAAAGACACTGGTGTAATTTTCTTCTCATTCTAAACTCTCTCTAGTAATAGAAGAAGTAGAACCTTCCCAAGGGCTTCTGTACCACAATTTTATTGTTGCTGTTGTTGTTACAGAACAATTTTTGGCTCTACAAAGAAGGAAGAAGTCATTCCGGAGTGCCTTGACCACTTCTTGAATTAGATTCAAGTGGATAAGGAAATTTAAACTTTCTCCGAATCTCTGGAAGTCAGTTTCTCCTGGGAACCACATTTTCCACTGGACCAAACGAGACCTTCCCCTTGCTGACGAAGGCAGAGCCATCATCCCCTGGTAGAGAGTAGGGCCTGGGGCAATTAACATTGTGTAATGCTTCCTAAAGTCTCCCTACATCAAACTTTGTGAATCAAATTCAAATTAGCATCTGGATGAACATTAAGAGAAAAGCGGCTCACAAATGGCCAGGAAGGATGGGGTGAGGGGACTGTTGTAAGATGTTCTGGTTATTAGTGAAGATGTGCTCTGCTTTGCCTTCTCCAGGAACATTTTGTTGTTTGCTTCTTTGTCTTGGCCTTTCTTTGTATACAAGGCAGCGCCTCATCTTCCTTCTTGCTCTCCCAGGCTTTGCCATCAATCCTGGCAATTCCTCAATGGGGAGCCTGGAGCATTTGCTCTTGTTTAAAATCTCCGGCAGTCTGTTTTCACAATTGTTTGACACTTAGGAAAGCACAAAGGGGTCACCTGTGGCTTATCAATACAACCAGGAAAAGGCCCTAGTACATGTTTAGCAGCAAAGACAACTGACTCCATTTCTCCATCCTACAATCAAATGGCTGGAGTAGAAATCCTTATTTTACCCCCAACATGTGGGTACTGCACAGATTTTGAGGTCCTACAATGCCATTGTATGAGGCCCATACAATGCAGAATACTGGCTCACCTTTTGCTAACATGTAACCATGGGTTAATTACGTTGCCTTTCCATGCTTTGGAGTCTTCATCTGTTCACCCAGGTTGATACTCATATTCCTCTTATGAAAATTTGAAGCAAATGCAAGGCATATGGTAGGCACTCGATAAACAATTGTTATACTTCCTTTTTCTCCTCTTATGGAGTAGTTAGGGAGACTAAATTCATGATAGAATTGTTCTTTTTAATCTTGAAAGGTATTGTTATTGTTATTATTGCTATTATTACTTGGTTGTGATTTCTTTCCCTAAGTATGCTCACTGAGTCTCCAGCCCTTTGTCCTAATGGAAAGGACGGTTTCTACTTCTTCTGAGATGGGGGAAGGTGATGGAGAAAGTTACTACATAGTCAAATATTGGCACCTAAGATAGAAGACTAGTTCATTAATCTGGGTTTTGGAAAAGAAGAAAGCAAGAAGGGGTTAAATGTGTGAGGGTTTTATTACAGAAAGTGCCTATGAGAGAAAATGGGGCAAAGGTGGGAGATAGGGGACATGTGTCAGACTGCCATGCAAGTCTGGTTACTCAGTGAAAAGGGAGAGACCGAGAGATTGGGAGGAAGCATTCCAAACCTCCATGTGTGCTAAGGAAGGTTCTACAAGGCTGTTGGAGAGTCCTTGAACCAAAGCTGTCTGTCCAAGAAGTTCTGTCTCCCAGAAATGCCTGCCTTAGTACCCCTTCCATCACCCCTAGCTCACGGCTGAGAGAAACCCATGAAATGCATGGCCTCAATGCAAGTGCAGCAATGGCTTTCAAAATGCAGCAGTCTGGCCCTTGCTCATTTGCACCCCTGTACAGAAGACCTGTTAGGAAAATTCTCTTGGTTGTCACAGGTCAATCTCCTGCACTCTCTTGCCCTCCTTGGGACAGCTTCAGAATTAGACATAGGCAGTCTTCTCTTCTCCTGTATGACTTGAAGGTGAACATGGAATTTGTGTTGTGCTCAAAAATATCTCCCCGTGTCATGCCAGAATGACTGAAATTCCACCATGAGGAATTGATCTCCAAAGGTCTTCACAGTCTTCTTAGAAAAGGATTAATTTAATAGCTTCCATGATAAACAGCTTATGCAACGGAGTCCCAGATAAAGAAGGGAGGGTGGATGAGTGGTGACAGTAGTAGGAATGGTACTGGAGGATGAGGGTACAGTCATGTTGAGAAAGCCCTGAGTGAGCCCTGAAAGACAGTTGCAAACTTCAATGATTTTCCCAAAGTAGCACTAGAGTGAGCATGTAACTGACCTTCACCAACAAGACATGCCTTTAGAGGGGAGGAAGTATGCTTCCAAGGCCCAATAAGGTGCCCAAGCACTGTCTCCAATGGACTTCCAGGGACATATTCACGTTGGCCAAGTTTGGTAAGGACTCCCAGGGCAGTACGAAGCTTCCAAGAGCTTACGTGCGCCCTTTGGCCCACGGAGCATACTGGCTGGCAAATGTGCGTGCATGGCTTTGAGCTCCCCAGTCTCTTTAGCGGCCGAACAATTGTGTTCCTCCTCCAAGTGCAGCAGAGTCAAGCTGGATACTAGGGCTCCTAGGTCTGGAACATGTATCAGTTGTTGGCTAGACCTGAATATCTGGTAGAGGGCAGACCTAAAAACACCCTGGAAACTTTCCCAGAGATACATTTCTCCTGGAGCCAAGAGGAAAACACAAGTGATCCATTTTGAACTTATTAATAACCGTCACATTTCTGTCAGGGGCAATGGAAGAGCCAGTTTGGGGGCTTGGTACTTTGAGTTTTCTGTAAGTCAGGATGCCAGGATGGCCCAGAGCCACGACTGTGAAACAAGACTGCACTTCAGAATACCAGACGGTCTTTGAACAAATATGAGTTGCTCAGGCCTTACTCCTGGAGAGTCCTATTAAGGAAGGGCACTCGGGAACCTCGATTTTAAAAGCCTTCCTCATCTCCCTCAATTGTTCTGATGCTCCACCATGTATGTATCAGCCGAAAGCCCAGTACCGCTGAACTTTCCTTATTCAGACTTTGTCTTGACCTGAATTAAATCTTTTTTTGGAAAAAGCTGGGGTATAACAAAAGAAATAACATAAGATACAGCCAATTTACACACATCAAAGTTGAGTGGGTCCCCAGGAACAGACTCTGAGATGGAGATTAGCACGCAGGGCTTTTATCAGGGAAAGCTCCTGGGAACAGCACCTGTGAAAGGGAGTGGAAGAGATCAGGACTGGGCAGAGGAAGATGCTAGCTGTGATGAAGTCCCACCGCAAGCTCCAGGGGACCCAATGGGGAGCTCTGGAGCTGGGATGGTCCTCTAAAGTTGTCCTGAGTTGGGGCAGAGAGCTGGCCCTTTATACCCTTATGTCAATCAGTCACTGGATTGAATGTGGGCTGCCAAGGAGAGAGGTGTGACCTTTCGTGAAACAGTTTTCATCAGAAAAGGCAATGTCCAAAAAGGGCTGACAGCTGATGGCTGCCTTCTGTGAGTACTCTCAGCACTTGGAGTGAAAAGTCCTTTATTCTGCCCAGGGGAATCTGGGCAGAAGGGCACAGCATCTACCACAGTGGGGTTAAACTTCAGATGGGATTCATTTGTATCTAGGCTAGGATGAAATTCATCATCCTCTGCCTTCCATACACTCACTATTAGCATGAGCTTCTGGATGCCAAAGAAGAGTCAGGAGGTAGTACCTTTCCCAGAGTCTAAGACACAGTATGTGAACAACGTATATGCAGTAATAAAGCGTGACACTGGACTGGGCATTTGAAGCTTAGATTTGATAGAAGAGGAAGACGGTGAGAGAGGAGGAGGAAGAGATGAGATTACTCGCTTGGTGTGCTGTGCTAATGAGAACAAAAGTGTATGCACAACACCCACGTGGGCCAGTGAGATTTATTCCTCTGTTCATGATAAACTCAGGGTAAGTATGCATTAGCAGATAATCTGCGGCAAGAGATTGTATCAATTCCCTGAAGTGTGTCACAAAAAAAGAGTGCTTTACCATAACCACCCCTTCCCTCAATAAAACACACCTTACCCCTAGCCCATACTATCTCCACAGAGAATTGGGCTCCCAATAGCATAAAGTCTCTGATTAATCGTGAAGAGGGTTATTATGGCAGAAAATAATGCCACCAAGGCTGAATCCCAGTTATTTGCACTGATTTTCATGTGCCTCTGCTAAGTTTCACAGTGGATAGATTCCCCTAATCCCTCAGTAATTATTAGAGATGTCTAGGAAAAAAAACCCTACCACATTCTTTTGATGAGAATGATTGTTTGGTATTCCTATTTATTTATTCACTTGTAATGAGCAGGAGACACTTGGTGAGCCTGTTCTGTTCCTCTATCAGATTCCTTTACGCATAAATTATTTGAGGGTAAGATTTATGCTCAAAGAATAATGAGGTAAACAGGAGCAAAGGGAATAATTTAAAAGCAATTCATAACAAGGAAGTGATCACATACATACCGAGAGCACGAAGAACCCCATCCTGTTGCTCTGTTTTGTTTGAAGTCAAGTCAAAGGAGAATTTAATCCCAGAGACCATTTCTCCAATGAAACCCCAAGATGCTTTTCTTGTTTTAACCATTTCACAACCTGAGACCTGGCTGTTCCAGAAACTGTCTGTACCTTTGCTAAGATTGTTTTGGCTTACTTTTATTTTCTAAATTAATTCATTGAGTTTTCTTCCTAAAAGTTTCTTCTTGGACAAAGAGTGTTCATCACTAATCAAAGCCATATTTGGTTCGCCAAATGTTTTTAAACAATTTAACAAAAACTTAGAGAGAGCCAGGTTTGGAAGGCAATTCACATGCAAAGACTTTTATCAAGCCAAAAAGCATTACTTACTTTATGGACAAGTAACTTTGTGACTGGAATTGCAAACAGAAACATAATTTGCTAATGGCTTCTTCCTGAATTCAGAGCTTACTCCTTTTACCTGGTTATTAATCTGGGGCATCAGGAAATGAGAGAAATAATATGTCTGAACTTCATTTAGAAATTTGACAAGATTTCTTATGGTATTCAAATGGGTTTAATACAGAAATATGTTCTGGATAATCAATGTCAGCCTGGAGGAAGGTCTTTAGAACCAGACTGCAGTCCTTTGTGATTTCAATACTGTATTATAACTAAAACAGATTGACAAAATTTGTTAATAATAACCCAAGCTATGAGAAATAGTTCTACAGCTTTAACTATCACCTAGAAAACCGTGGGCTCCCTGGGTGGCTCAGTCGGTTGAGCGGCCGACTTCGGCTCAGGTCACGATCTCGCGGTCCGTGAGTTCGAGCCCCACGTCGGGCTCTGTGCTGACAGCTCAGAGCCTGGAGCCTGCTTCAGATTCTGTGTCTCCCTCTCTCTGACCCTGCCCCGTTCATGCTCTGTCTCTCTCTGTCTCAAAAATAAATAAACGTTAAAAAAATTAAAAAAAAAAAAAAAAAAAAGAAAACCGTGGGCTCCAAATTTGTCTCTAACCTGCATTCTGAGTTTCATACCTATCTACTAGACTTCTCTACCTGATACACCAAAAACTCAACATGGCTAAAGGCAAATTTTATCATCTCTACTCAACCCTTCAACTGCTTCACCTCCAAAATTCTTATTAAGTAGTAGCTTCGTGTATCTTCTCAAGCTAGAATCCTTGGAGTCATCCTTGACCCTTTATTTTAATCACACCTAAATATCTAATTGATAACCAAGTCTCAGTGACTCAGTTTCCTTATTAAACACACACACACACCACTGAAGAAAAGGGAAAACAACAGAGTATTGCCTTTCAGCCCAAACCAAATTAAACTAAAAATCCAACTTCCAAGGTAAAGAAGGAAGATTTAGAGGCTTTAGTCAATGGTGAGTTCATCACGAATCCATAGTTTAATTGGCCTCAAAAAATGTTAATGTGACCTGAGGCTGTATTAATTAAATTACAGTATTTAGAAGACAAGGGGGGATAATTTTGCTATGCTCTACACTCTGAGATCACAATTATATTCAGTACTTGGTGGCACGTTTTAATATAAAAATAGATACAATTATAGTCAGAAAAGCAGAGAGAATGCTGAAGGAACTCAAAGTCATGTCATGTTAGGGATGTTTGCAGGGAAGAGGAAGCTCTTCCTTGGAGAGGGAATTCTTGAGATGGTGGTGATGACTGGGACAGTTTACTGAAAGATGATATATAGAGCAATGGTCCCAAACTCTAACCCCTAGATGAGGCTAGACTGTCTCAGCAAGAATGTCCTGGGATAATTCTATGGATTCTTCAGTCCCACTGCCAAGAGATTCTTACTCAGGTGTGTGAAAGGAATTCTCCCTCCCTAAATCTGTACACACAGCCAGGGTTGGGAACCCCCACGTAAAGGAGAAATTAGATTTTCTCAGCATGTAGCCAAGAGCCAAAGGACAGCAAACAGATCTTTGCAGACTCTTAGGAGATGCATTTTAAAACCCAGAAGAGTCGGGAGATTCAATGGGTTGCCTTGGAAGGAAGGGAGGAATTGTCAAGTCATTGGGAGCTTAAAATGGGGCTCCATGAATGATTTCTAAGCCTGGAACTTAAGAGGTTTGTGCAAGAATGGGTGTGACGCTCTGTGATTCTTAAGATTCTGTGATTTTGTCAAAAGAAACAAAAGCCTATAGATTCAAAGCAGCTTTAAAAATTTCATTTTGTTATATCATGTCTAAAGTACAAACTGCCCAGCGGTAGCAGAAATTATCAGCATCCCATCCATACCCCTTGAGCCTTATTTCAGTGCATACTGACCTAACTTCCATCTGTACCACTTTACCTGAGGTCGTTCACTGGCCTCCAGAGCCCACTCTGCTGGCATCCATAGCAGACCAGACATGCAAAGAACTAACTACCCACTGTCCCCCAGCAATTCTGGACTAATGATGGGCACCAGCTAATGTTGGTGCATACACACCCCAGCTCCCTTGCCTCTCAAGTGAAATGACTCAAGAGGGCATGTTTTAGACTCCTGGAGTTCCCAGGAGGACTGAATCTCCATTTTCCACAATAGTAATTATATTGACTGCCTTTCCTTCCCTTTCTCCCTTCCTCACTCCCCTACTTATATTTCTTAGGGATCATTTTACAAATAAAATACATGTACTCAAAGCCTCTGTCTTAGCGTCTGCCTCTGGGAGAATACAAAATAAGACTCTAATTACTGCTAACTAAGCAGAAAATAATTACCTAATAAATCAAAGTTTGAAGAAATCAGGATTAAAGAAAAGCATTGACTTGAAAATATTTTTTAAAACTTGGCAATTTGACAGCACTTGTAGGCTGAAATGATATCGATAGGCACAGCTGAATTAGAGGATCTAACTGCCCTTGGCTTCTAGATCACTGGAGACTGAGGGTTGCTGTTCATTGATCTCAAGTGCACCCACCTCTCTGGGCCTACTTTCTGCCCCCAACCATCACTCTTGGTGTTTCAGGAACTACTTATAATTCTCAAAACACACCACCCTGCTTCATATTTCTGTATCTTTGACTTTTCTATTTGCTACTGTTTTTATTCATCCTTTGAAAACATATTAAAGCTGCTCCTTCTTCCAAGAATCTCCTTGCTTCATTCCCCTGCACCAATGGAGTCATTTGCTTCTCTGATTATTTCTGTTTCCTAGTATAGAATGCTACAGTTATCAATTAACTGAACATTTAATATGAAAAATGAGTTAAACTGGAGGGAACAGAAATCTACCCTGGTTTTCTTTTGAACTCACTGCCAAGAAACATGGTTTTTAATGTTCAGGATCATTTTTAATGATAATTCACTTGTATAGTATCTTTCCTTTGTTCCTTTTTTTTCTACAGCTATCTGAATTAGAATGCAATCATTAAACAAGTGTGCAGAACTTAAATCCAGATAGGGTACCTTGAAAGTGAGAAAATATTATTTAGTAATTTAACACAATCTATATAATAAAAGTAAAATGTTTATGCTATCACCTTAATTGAGAAGAGCAGGATACAAAATTTTGTGTGCAGCACAAATTCAAAAATGGTGAGTTTGAAAAAAGTGGAAGGAAATCCATTTAATGATAATGCAGTGGATCCTGGGTATGGAACTCTGGTGATTATTTTTCTGCTTCTCTCTACTTTTTGTGTTTTCTAAGTTTTCAGTAACGAGCAGGTTGCAGAAAATAACCATGACACTTTTTTCACCCGTAAGGAATGCTTTCCCACAGATCAATCACCATGGAAGAAATGTTATAAGTTATTAAAGAATTATCTACAAACCATGTCAAGAGGCCAGAAGGCTTTATCGGTAAATTCCTTCAAACGCTGAAAGAACTACATCACATCATTCTGACGCCACATCATTTGTTCCAAAGCATAGAAAAAGCTGAAAAGCTAAAGTTTTGTTTTTTAATGAAGCAGCATGACCCTGAAACACAAACTTGATGACTACACACACACACTCACACACACACACACACACACACACACACACACCACCTACAGATCAATAACACTAATCAACGTAGGCAGAAAAATGTTAAATAAAATAGTACTCAATCAAATTCAATAGCATCTAAAAGAATTGTCCTCTACAATTAGATAAACTATCCTAAGAATGAAAGAGTGATTTAATATTAGGAAACCTATTAATATAATGAATAACATCAATAGGGCAAAGGAGAAAAACCACCTCAGTGAGTAATGAACAAGCATTAGGTAAAATTTTAAAAGCATATTTCATAAAAGTGGGAAGAAAGATCCTTAGTATCATCATTGATCATGACACTTAGCTGTATAGAAGGTTGGTTATGAGTAATGTGCTCTGAAATCATTGTGACTTAGGTTTAAGTTCTGGCTATACCATTTTCTGCCAGCGAGACTTTCAGTAAATTATTTAATCTTTCTGCCTCCTCTGTCTGTAAAATGGGCATAATAATTTCTTACCACATAGGGTTGGCGTGAGCATAATTAAAGTGGTATATCTTATGTGCTTAGTACAGTACCTGGAACTTAGTAATATTCAGTAAATGTTATAATAACATTTTATACCAAATTCTATGATGATAATAGTAAGTAAAAGTAGCGATAGTAGTAAGACTGATTTATCTTCAAATTTACTTATAGAGATTCTTCTTTCCTACACCTCAAATACACATGACTGGTGGGGAGGGGGTCTTCCATGGTGATTCTAATATATACCAAATGTTCAATCACTAAATGAGAGACAGTCCTTGTAAAATTAGAAATAAGAAAAGAATGTAAAATATCACCCAATTTTTAACTATTGTTCTGAAAGATCTAGATAATGCAATAGTCATGAATCAGAAGTGAGAGGTGTAACTATAGATAAGTGATAAATAAGTTTTTTTTTTCAGATGGCTTTTCATTAAACATACAAAATTTAAGACAGGGGTGTCTGGGTGGCTCAGTCGGTTGAGCATCCGACTTCGGCTCAGGTCATGATCTCGCGGTCCATGAGTTCGAGCCCCGCCTCGGGCTCTGTGCTGACAGCTCAGAGCCTGGAGCCTGTTTCAGATTCTGTGTCTCCCTCTCTCTGATTCTCCCCATTCATGCTCTGTCTCTCTCTGTCTCAAAAATAAATAAATGTTAAAAAAAAATTCAAAATTTAAGACAATCAAAACACTCCCTCAGGACTGGCCTTATTAGAATCAAGAGGGTTCAAGATAGCTTCCAGCAATATTTACTTAGACTACATGGTAGGAAAAAAATCCAAACATAATAATGCCAAACATACGAAGTACCTAGAAACAACCTTGTAAGAAGTGTGATCTACATGAAGGAAAGTCAAATATTTTACCAGGTGATACAAATGAAGAGTTCAATATACAGAGAAACATACAACAGTTCTAGAAGGGTGGCCTGAATATTGTAATTTGAGAAGCACTCCGTATTAGGCTTAATGCAATCCCAACAAAAATATTACTAATTTTTTTTTTAATGAAATGGTTTGGATTCTATTTGAAGACTAAATGAGAGAGAATCAACAGCCTGGAGCTTGACATACAGCAGGTGCTTAATAAATGCTAGCTCACTTTCTCTTGATGCTAGCAAAATTCTGATGCCTCAGACTACAGTGATCTCCCCTCCTTTAATTCCTGTAATTACCATTCGCTTGACAATTACTGTATGATTTTTTTAAGTTTATTTATTTTTGAGAGAGAGAGAAACAGCATGGGTGGGGAAGGGGCAGAGAGAGAGGGACAAAGAGAATCCCAAGCAGGCTCTGCACCACTAGCACAGAGTCTGATGTGGGGTTCAAACTCACAAAACTGTGAGATCACGACCTGAGCTGAAACCAAGAGTCAGACACCTAACCAACTGAGCCACTCAGGCACCTCAGTTACTGTATGATTTTGACAGTTTGACTTTACATCGAATTTTTAGTTAATGTACATGATTTGGTCTTTAGTTATTCTCTCCCAAATAGATTGTAAACCCCCTGAAGTCAAGGACTAGGTTTATATAGCTTTGAACCAAACACGTAATGCACTCTAGTCAACTACAGGGAGCTGGGCTGGCCGGGGGTGTGTGGGGGGGGGGGGTGGTGATACAGACAGAGATACACCACAAAACTGTCATTAGCTCATCACTACAGATGAAAATAAAATACAGTTAGTCACAGTTGAGGAAATCAAACTTGGGGGCCAACAACAGTCCCATACTGGAGTGAGCCTTTTCTTAGGCTCACTCCTAGACCAATTCTAGGCTCATTCCTACACCAATTACTTCTGAATAACATGTTGGCTGAGGCATCATCTCATCTCAATGAATGAATGAGGCATCATCTCATCAAATATGCTAGAGCTGATAAAGAGCCAAGGTCAATTCAATTGTCCAATGGGGATTCTTGCAAAATAGGCACGACTAATCGAAGAAGTATATGTCTACTTCATAGTAGTCAATAACCAATGAATCCAAAGGAATGAATGAATTGCCACATTCCCAAAGCTTCAAAACTAAATATTTCAGAATCATGTTCTGAGTGTAGGCCTGGCAGATTCTCAAAGTATAGTGGCTGCAGAATACTCACTTGATATTTTAAGCATATTTTGTGTGCTTAAATTTGTAAAATTTTGTAAAAGTTGAGGAGAAGATACTGTTAGTCAGGAAGTATATGTGGGGAACATAAGTATTAAATCAGTATGTGTACAGTTTCCAAGAACCATGAGTAAGCAAACCAGTTCCTGACTTCAACTGGATGTCAATTTTACCTAAATATATGCAGGGGATATTAATACTATACTTGTGTTTACTTTAACAACCACCAGGGCTGTGTGAAAATCAGCTTCACAGCCAAATAAAGTGACAAAAATGACAACTCCAAGAACATAGAAACCACTTTGCAAGTTTTGCTTGCATTTTCTGTATAATCTCCAGAAAAGAAGTCTTATACACTTGTACACTGGCTGCCTACCCACTTCTCAGGCCCCCACTTAACACCTCAGGGAGGGAGGTCTTACTAAAATGCCAAGATTCAAGTCAGAAAAATGCCTGTAGCCTTCCAAACTCGGCCAGTGTTCCAGCTATTACTAACAAGTGGGTAAATCTCACCCATAGCTCAGAGTTCTACATTTCCAAGCAGAACCGTGACATTTCAGAGCACCCATTCCTGTTGGAGCTAGCTTCCATATGAGTGTAGCTTCAATGTAACTGCACGGTTTCACAGTGGCAAATGACCGGCTGCTGCGGCTGACAAGGGAAGCCTGCCATCTGTGTGTCACCTCCAAGTCCTCCTGCAATTTGGAGGGCTATGATGAGTGTAAAGAGACTGAAGACACGGCCTGCACTTTATCGTAATTTACAATATATTTTAGAAGGGGCGCCTGGCTGGGTCCGTGGGTAGAGCATGTGACACTTGATTTCAAGGCTGTAAGTTTGAGCCCCATGTTGGGTGTAGAGATTACTTAAAAATAAAATCTTCAAATATATTTTAGAAGAAAATTCACAAGCCAAACACAAGAATTAAATAGCAATGAGATATCAAGAAAAACTGTTGAAATTAAATAATACTTATTTGACAATAGAAAGTTTCCAGGTAGGTGCCACAGAGAGTAACTTAAAAAGAAATCCAGAGGATGGAGACTTCACTCTGAAAAGGGTCGTTACAAAGGGCTTTAGGGGCAGATGGATCTTCAAATGGGAGGCCACTTAGTTCAATGATTAGGCAAAAGGATTCTGGAGCAACTACACTTAGCTTTCCAATTGTGCTTCAACTCAAGGGAGCTGTGTGTTCGTGAGAGTCTTTGGTCTTTCTGAACTTCAGCTTTCATACCCACAATATAGGAATAATGATAACAGTACCTACCTTGTTGTAGGGTTGGGTAAGATAATGAATGTGCAACAGCATCTGGTACATGCTAAGGTCTCAATTAAGTATTATCACAGTAAAGAAACAAAACAACTTGGCCTTGAAAGACCTATTGTTTGGAAGCAGACAAAAGACAGAAAGATAATGCAGATCAGATGGTGCATGGTGAGAAACACCTGAAGTCAATCTCCGTTTCCTTTACATCACTTGCCTAAGGCCTTGGTTATTTACCATAAACCTCCAGAAAGTAGGGGAATTTTGGAGAACTAACAGCCATTCAGACTTCCCCTTGAAATGTGGCTAGGAGGAAACCACATCTTTGTTTCCTGACTTTTCATTGAACACATTTTGGACTGGGCATACCACTATCAGCATGACATTCCAAATAGTCAGAAATCCCAAGATGAAAGGCCAAAAATAACTGCTTGACCCAGAAAAAGGGAGGGCAACACTGAATTTTCAGGAAACCAGACTTAAGAGTCACTCTGACACTCAGGACTTGTGTCCCTAACACATCATTGAGAAAGATCTTTTCAATTAAGTGAAAACTTGATCCAATCTAAATGTTTGGAACGTTGTACACAGATCACCCCCGCTCATCCTTCCCCTGTACTAACACTACCTCCTCCCCCTATGATTTTCCTATTATTTCATTTTCATATTGTTCAGCAAACAATGGGCTGAAATTTTGGCTCCATTGATCAGATGTTTGGCATTATATAGCTGAAGCCAATAAATAGAAAACAACTCATTCAAGGAACATTCTAGCCAAGAAAAGGGCAATAAATGGACCATTTCACTATCACCCAAAACGACTCCCAAATCCCACATTTCTATATATGATCTGGCAATTACACCTACAGGCTGAGGATTTTAAAGCAATTTCTGCCATTCCAGGTGCAAGCATAGTTGTTTAATTGGCATTTGTTAGCTTGAAGGAGGGAGTTTATTGGATTCCTTCTCTATGGCCTCCCAAAATCCAGCTGCAAAATTTAGACTCCCTTGCAAGAGTTTCACACCTAAGTATATAGATTCAGGGAAATATTCAGAGGAGTGAAAAGAGAACTAAGTATCGAATAGCAGCTTTCAGAGGCGAAAGGAAAGGGCCAGCCACGATGTCCTTCGGCTCCATGTTTCTGGAGGACACCTTTGGCTGTAGCACCAGATTGCCAGGTTGGCAGAAGTTCCTAGCAAGTGCTGTGCCTTTGCCTTCAGGGTGAGACCTGTCACACTTTTTCTTCTCTCACACCATGGGGTGGAAGGCATGTCAGAGAATCTACAATCAACAGAAAAGTCAATTTTTATAATCACTTCTGTGCCGAATGGCCCACTTTCCCCCTTGTGCTTGGGGACTTCATCATATTAAGGAGAGACAGCAAAAGAGGCACGTTCTATTCAGCAACTAGATACATCTTCAGGCAATCTCCGTGAGAGCAGAGGGGCTCACAGACCAGCTTGCAACTCCCTAGCAACCACTATCCCAAGTTCTTACAGGTCACCTTCAAGGAGAATTCTAGGAATAAATGTTTCTTTTTAATTGTGGGCCTCAATTTTTAACACATAGGAAAATGCCTTCATACGCACCCCTAACTAATACATTTTTATTTTACAAAGCCAACAGTTGGACTGGGGCTAGGCCAACTCTAATTTCTTCCACCACGATCAGTTAGTACAGTCCCTCACCCTATCTTGCTTGGATGGCGGCTATAGCCTTTTCCTGTCTATGTCACTGTTTACCAGCCTCTGGTAATTCAGTTTCCCTTCACCCCAGTACTAGAGCTATCCAAGAGACAGGGAGAACATTGGATTCCATGGGTTTAGAAACTCTCATAGTAAGTATCCCACTGCTATGCGATGGAAGCCAAATACGGTTTAATGAAAGACCCTGCTGTCTATTGATCTCATGTACCTGCCCTCCCTTCCCATCTACTCCACCTCAGTTATTTTATGACAGCTAATTTGAACTTCTATTTCTGGAAGATGCTTTAACACGTTTAAGCTTCTGTAGACTCCATATACCTTATTTCTGCTTAGAGAGTTGGTACTCCTTTTCTAATGGTCACCTCCTCTGTGAAGACTTCCCTGATGACCCTTAGACCTAGAAGGTTGGTTTCTTCTTACTTTGTGCTCCTGGAGTTTTCAGAACCCAATTATATCACAGTAGTCATCATACAGGATTTAAAAGACTGGTTATTCCATAATGAGAAGGTATGGTTTTACTCCCATTTCTATCCCCTGTCACAAACAGTGCTCTATAAAGGGCCAGTGAAAGAATGTATGAAAGAATACATACTTGCTGCTGAGGAGGCCCTGGGCCTTTATTTTTCTTGGTTTCTGCACTCATGGACTATTCTGTGCCCCAGTCCTATTCTCAGAGATGTATGCCACTGATGTAACCAGCTGGGCAGACAACCAGACTCCAAGTGCCTGTTTCCAATGGCAGACCAGTATATAACCACCAACCCACCTTCCAACACAGAGCGATCCAGAATATAGCTCTATGAGGGTAAAGATTAGAGCCTAGAAGTGTGCCTGGTTTACAGTAAATGTTCACAAAGTGGGAGGACAGAGGAAAACCAGCTGGGGATCAGTATCATCTCTGTATTGGAGAAGTCACGTATGAGCTCGAGCTCAATTTCTTTTTTTTTTTTTTTTTCAACGTTTATTTATTTTTGGGACAGAGAGAGACGGAGCATGAACGGGGGAGGGGCAGAGAGAGAGGGAGACACAGAATCCGAAACAGGCTCCAGGCTCTGAGCCATCAGCCCAGAGCCCGACGCGGGGCTCGAACTCACGGACCGCGAGATCGTGACATGGCTGAAGTCGGACGCTTAACCGACTGCGCCACCCAGGCGCCCCTCGAGCTCAATTTCTTAATGAGGTATGTGTTTGAATAGAATATGGCTCCACATCTCAGAGGGTGATGGCTCTGCTTCTTACGCTTTGAAAATGATGGACTTCTCCAGGAGAATATGCCAGGTGCAGGCAGCCCATTTGTTGAAGCCCTTCTCAAGATTTATCATCTGTGAGAATTCCTCTCGTATCGTTAGTCCAACCTTTTCCTAACCTCTCCCAGCATACATTTTGCCAGTTAATTATAATCAGTATTCTGCGTTTTCATCTTGTTTTCCCACCTGAGTAGGTGCCCATTTGGATGCATCGTTTTCAGACTCGAGGGAGCAGTCTGTGTACCAAGCACAGTAGGTGCTCAACCAACTCTTGTTATGTTGAAATGCTGAGGATTTACAAATCTCGAGGGACTGGATATGTGTATGTGTTAACACGACAGTTAGCATGGGAATTCCTCTTGGAAAGGAACTAATAACTACACTGAGGAAAGTACATTATTGGGTCATTTGGGAGTGAAACCATAAAGCTCCCAGAACAAGGTCTGGAAGGAACAAGCAGAACTGGAAGACAAGGGCAGAACAGGAAATTAACAGGCAGTGGAAGCAAAGAGGTAGTGGGGAAGGAGAAACTGGCTGCTCCCATCTGGCCAGAGCCTGGAGCCCAGGTTAGCAGGGATGGACTTTCAAGTACCAGGGTATCCAAGGTCAGGTGTTTATGGTTTCCCTCATTCTCTTAAATGTTTTAGGTTTGGATCCCACACAGAGGCCTGTGCCTTGTCTGTGGGATTGTTTGCTGATATTTTCTATCAATGAAAAAGTAGAGGGCTATATAGAGATCATCACAGGCCAGAGGTGGATTGATATATGGGAGCTGTACATTAAAGGAATTCACCTGAAACAAGAGCTCAGAGGCAGAAGTAAGGGAAAAGCCACGAGTGTTCTCCTCTTCCTATCCTCAAGCCCCAGATACTGGGACACATGGGTCTCACTACAAGTGGAATGAGGTTCAAAGAGCTTTCATAAGATCTCAGTGGGCAGGTACTAAAACTGACCTGTGCACGACACATGGATTATGGGTGGGAAAGACCTGTAGCTACAATCAATAAGGATGAGGACACTGAGACCCCGAGGAGGAAGGTGACTTGGCCAAGGTCACTCAGCTCTTTGGTGAAGAAGCTGGGACCAGAACTCAGGCTTTACCCATACATTACCCCATCTACTCCATGCTGTGCCTCTGTCCTTAAATTGACCATGGGGGCCTCCAAACAGTGTCTGTCCAAGACTGTGTCATTTGCTGGACTTATAATTGGACAAATTTAGGTTACTGTCTATGCCAGTAAGGGCTATTGTTTATCTAAAGGCTGGGATCACATCTGTGCCGATTGGCCATCCGGGAGCGCCATCTGTCATTTGGGGGAATCCTAAGGGGATCTGGCATGGGTGGATGAGGTCCTGGGAATGGGCCGAATCCAGGATGCTGCTAGTAGCCTCCAGGCCTCAATTACCAAGAGCCTCTTCACCTTGTGCTGCCTTTACTTGTCTGAGAAGCCCAGGAAAGAGTTCCTCACGGTGGCTGGTACCTCACATTTGCAGAGATGGAACACGGGAGATTTGCTTCCACCAGTTGCAGGGCCCAGAACCGGGAAATAAATCATAAGGGAAGGTCCTCAGTGGGTGGCTGCCTGCCCTGTCCATGCTCTTTATTCCCAGGTAACCAGGGTGGCTCAGTGGAGTCTGTGAAAATCATTTAGTTCTCCCTGTGTACCAGGCTTCTTTCTTGACAATGACATTGCCCTGCAGGTACAGATAGGCATAATGAGGCTGAAATTGTGGAGATGCTGCAGGTCAGGGCGGCCACAGCCTGAAGTGTTTGCTCAGAGCCACCAGGTCTGAACAATGGCTGTTCTCAAGAGCCAGGGAACCGGGAGGTCACAGGCAGCCTGTCTCCTCCCAGGGTCTGGGCTGGGGAGAGGAAGTGCCTGTCCCACTGTTGATCACAACAGCAACCAGAGCCCAGAGAAGGGGAATGGAAATGCTATGCAAATACAGCAGCCTGCTTTTGTCTCTTCTAACCACAAGCTCTAAACATTTGATAACAACATCAAAACCGCAAATTTCTTTATCCCTGCTATTGTGTGAAACGATGGTTTCAAGAAAGAGAGGTTAAGGAGATTTAGTCGAGGTCAGCCAGCAAATCAGTAAATCCTGGAAATGATTCAGTCTCTCGTTTCTTCTCCAACTCCTACCCTTCCCTGTTTTCTGTTGCTGTTTAAATATGAAGCTGTGTGAGCAAACAGAAAATGCCCTGGGTCTTTTCTAGTAGGAATGCAAACAGGCTAAAAGCCATCTCCATTTTGGACTGAATCTGAGTACTTTTAGGCATTTTCTAACTTTTTCCTTTTTTTTCTTTATTTTATTTTTTAACGTTTATTCATTTTTGATGGCCAGAGACTGAGTGCAAGCAGGGAGGGGCAGAGAGAGAGAGGGAGGCAGAGAATCTGAAACAGGCTCCAAGCTTCGACCTGTCAGCACAGAGCTGGCTCGAACTCACAGATTGCGAGATGGTGACCTGAGCCAAAGTTGGACACTTAACAGACTGAGACACTCAGGCGCCCCTCTTTGGTTTTTTTTTTTTTAAATGATTGCCACAGTCAAGATTTGAAGGGAGAGTGTGGGGAGTGGGGAGTAGGGAGTGGGGAGGGTTTCTGAACCAGAAAAGCTGCTCTGGGAGTAATCAGTTTCCTGTAGGGAGAAACAGACCTGTGATTGACCTGTGTGTATGTTTCAGCTGCTTAATGACTTATTGCAATGCAGGTTTGGATTTGGAGGAGTACAGGAAGTCCATGTCTACTGACTTTTAGGAGACTCAGAAGTGGAAAATGACCTTGGAAAGCCACTTAAGACTACCCTCTGATTTGGAGAGTATCTGAGCTAACAGCAATCAAGGTCTTTATTCCAATGTCATCTACTTCATGACATCTTCCCCGGACACCCCCTCTCCCATTTCATGTTCTCTCCCTAGCTTTGCTTTTTCCCCTTCCTTAACTTTTGTCACTATTTACCATATTATATGCTGTATTTATTTACTGCTAACATAGTGTTATTTACTTACATATCTTATTTGTTTTCTCCCCTAGTAGAATCTAATTTTCATGATGGCAGAAATTTTTCTTGGCTTGTCCACAGTTTACCGCCAGGGTCTAAACAGGGCACGGCACAGGGAACTGCTCAAATAAGATTTACTGAATAAATGAATGAAAGGAAGAAGATCAGAGTGATAAATAGGCAAATGTTTACAAAGGATGTGCTATATGTGAAGTACTAGTAGCTAAATTAAACAACTATAAACCAATTCCTATTTGTCTTTCAGGGCTGCCATAACACTACACCACAGACTCAGTGCTTAAACAACAGAAATTTATTTTCTCACAGCCCTGGAGCTAGCAGTCCAAGATCAGGATGTTGGCTGGTTTGGTTTCTTCTGAGGCCTCTCTTTGGCTTGCACATGGCCGCCTTCTCATTGTGTCTTCACAGAGTCTCCCCTCAGTCTATGTGCATGCACCCCTGCTTTCTCTTTGTGTATCCAAATTTCCTCTCCTTATAATGATACCAGTCAGGCTGGATTAGGGACCACCCTAACAGCCTCACTTAAATCACCCTGTTAAATGCCCTAGCTCCAAATACTGTCACATCCTAAAGTCCTGGGGTGGGGGATGGCAGTTAGTCCTTAAATTACATATGAACTGTGAGGGGGACAGATTTCAGCCCATAACATCCCTCAAAAGGATTAGGCTATGTTAGAAAATTAAGATATAAGTCCTTGGATATTAAAAAAATATATCAGGGAGAAAGGGCAAATTAAATATAAGAAATATACATCTGGGCGGGCGAGAGGGGAAAATGGGTGAGGGGCACTGAGGTGGGCATTTGTTGGGTGAGAACTGGGTGTTGTATGTAAGCTATGAATCACGGGAATCCACCCCTGAAGCCAAGATCACACTGTAGACACTGTATGTTAGCTAACTTGACAGTAAATTATATTAAACGAAAGAGAAATAAACATCTCAACTATTAATGAAGTGGTACAATGCAGTAGGTATGTAGTACCTTTTTCTCTTTATTAGGTATTAGGGAAATTACATATACTTCGGAGCCTTGCTTCTCATGTGGAAAACAGGAATAACAGAACGGATGATAAAATTAGATGGGATAACGATGCCACGTTCCCAAGAGCTTGGCATGCAGTAGGTGTTCAGGAAATGTTGCTTACCTTTTACCTTCTCATCAAAAATAGTACATTCATTTTAGTGCTACATCTTAACAGGAATACTGATAGCATCATAAAGACTGCCTTTTCTAGGCGGTTTCCTTTTTTCATTTTACCCAAAAACTGGTATTGTTTTCTCTGATTATGAAATAATAGCTAATCATGTTAAAACTCAAACACTATGGAAGTGAGGTAGAAAGTGAAAGAAACCCCATAATGAATACCCTCCCTGGCAGAAAATAACCACTGTGAACAGTGTGATATACAGCTTTCAGCCTTTTTCTCTATTTTTGCATAAGCATATAATCTGTTTTTCATATAAAAGTGATTGGTAATGGGCATCTTTCTATGCCAATAGATATAGATCCGGCCCATTTGCGTTTACATTTTTCATTGTAATGGGGAAGGGGGAGGGGAATGCAAAGACGGTCAGAGTTTGAGGAATACTCACTGACACAAAGATAACTTGATTTCCCTGGAACTGCTCCGAGCCGTATGTGCCAGTTATCAAGTTATTGTGTCTCAGCTATAAACCCATCCTTTTTGCTCCCTTTGCAATGCAGGTACTCTGCAGACCTTGATCTGTTTTGCCATCTGGCCTCCGATATGCTCTGCCACTAGGGGGCGCTGAGGAGAGAGAGGGAGGATGGTGGAGGAGTTTCCTGTTGGTTTCCTGACTGTTTTACTGCTGTAAGCATCATCCTAGCAGCGCTCTGAGTTGGCAGCAGCAAGCACTTTTCGAGGCAGCAGCTGAATCCAGTTTGTTCTTTTTCCAACACTTGCAGAACCAGCCACATTGCAAAGGAGATGCCAGCACCAGCCGGCTAGCACTACTCCTCCGAGGTCTGGATCCCAGACCCGTGGGAGCTCTTCCTCCTTTGAGGTGAGAGTCTAGCACCTGACAAACAGTATTGCCCTCCTCAGAGGACTAAGTTTTAGCAACTTGGTGCTCCTCCTGTAAGTTTCTAGCATTTAATAGAACCAGGCCTATCAACACCAGCTGGTATATTTAATAATACAAGCCCCTAGGGGTGATCACTGCTTCCTACAGTTGCTACCTTTGTGTTAACTTGATGATTTTGTTCTGCCTTTTCAGTTACTTAGTTAACAATTTTATATCTATCATCATACTAACTTCCTTACGTTCAAATAATTGGTAGGTTTCCATCTTCTGACTGACCTGTGACGGATACATGACCTTTTCAGGCCATATTTGACCAGGTCCTTTCCTCAGGAGACAGCTCAGGGATTCAGCCCCTGCCAAACACTGCTGGAGAACAGTGGCCTTGAGTATTACTATTAACTTAAAAAATATATGCCCTTTAAGAAAGACTCAAACTGATGTGGTGAACCTATAGAAATAAGGGAAGGTAGAAGGAAGGCTGTATTTGCTACTGATTTTAATATGCAACCATCATTTTTCAGCAATGAGATGTGCCATTAGTGAAAAGACATTGAAGAATCACCAAAATGTGTATTGAAAGTTAACCCTAAGGGTTTTTATTTGAGCCAAGACTTGCAGATCCGGAACATTTCATCTTCATTTGAGTTCATTTTATCATTTCTTAAAGTCTTTTAGTCAATGTAGCTTAATCATTTATCATGTTCTTTTTCTCTTAGATTTGTGGATTGGGACACCTTTGCTTTAAAATATAGTACTCAACCCAACAAGCCATGAATATTCTCTCTCCACTTTACAAAGCTAATTAAATTCTCTTTCCTACAATAGTATTGATTCTTCCTGCCAACTTTTCCTTTAAAATATCCTTCACACTCATCTTTTCCTATTCATTTCAGATGCCACAACTTTCCTTTGCTTTCTTCCTCTCCTGCTGGCTTGCTACAAGAACCTTTCCACAATTCTTCCAACCTCCAGCTGCTCCCTATTTCAGTTCACCTTCCGTGCCATTACCTGACTGATTTATGGAGTTCAGCAATTCTTCTGGTCAAAAACCTTCAGAGGTTCCCGACTGCCTACGTCTCTAACTTCCTAGCATGGTGTTCAAATTCTTCTCAATCTGGCTTTGGCGGTTTGATCTCCAGTAACTCACTCTCCTGAAGCTAGTGCTCCAGTCAAACCTATTTGCTCATTGTTCTTAAATTGGATCAGATGTGTATTCATTTCGTTGCCCCATCAACAATGCCGTACCCGTTCTAACTCCCATCCAAGTATTATCAGGCCTGCAAGGCCTAACTCAATGCCCTTCTCTGAGCAATCCTTCCTTAGCACTCCAGGACGTTGCTCTTGTCCTTCCTTGAACTTCTGTAATGTTTACTGTTTTTACCACTTAATAATTCTAGCTACCATTTAGTGAACACTCACTGCACAACAGTATTGACCTGGATATTTTATTATCACTAATCGCCTCTACAACCCTTCATCCTGTTTTGGATCAAGAAAGTGAGACTCAGGCCCGTTAAGAGTTTCCTAATGTCATATAGCTTACTAAGAGGTGGCATCAAGAGTAGAGGCTTCCTTCTTCAATGCTACAGGGCTGTTATCTATTGATCTTCAAGTCAGAAGACCAAGGTCTACCCCAGGTTCTGTCACTAACTAGCAGTCCAATCTTGCATGGATCACTTCATGTCTATTGACTTTATTTTCTCATCTCCAAGGCCCCTTCCATCACTAACATTCGGAGAGCCAGTTCACAGAGGGTCATGAATCCCATTATGGTCTTCAAGAGGAGAGAAAAGATCTCAGACAATCCAGATCGGTGTTTTTACTGGGCCTTTAATTCCCAGGAAAGAGGAAATGCGGTGGGGTCGGGACACCGAAACGATTACTCTTTGCAGGATGCTTGGAGGCATCTTGTCATATTGAATTAAGCATTTATCTTTATTTAGAAACTCCGGAAATTTTACAGGAAGGGTTTGTTAGGAGAGAGTTTAAGTTGTCAACCTGCCACAGAATCACAGATGAATAAAAGCTGTGGAGAGTTCCTTTCCCCCTTGATAGCAGAGGGGTTTGCCTTTTCATTTTGTGGGTCCTATGGAAGAGCAGACACAGGTCTCTTTCTGCAGACAGGAGATTTTGTTTAGTGATTGCCAGAGGAACCTGGGCCCAGCCCGGCGGAGGGTGCCTGGTATCTGGAGATCTGTAGCTTTTGCTCAAACATATATCCTGACCCTTGAGCCTTGCAGAGTGAAACTGCACAGGACTGACAAAGAACTCTGCACAGCGAAATAGGAAGCCAATATAAAAACAGGGGTGTTTAAATCTCAACATCATGCTTAAGTTGAATCTCAGTGTACTTAACCTTGACCGTGGTTGTGGAAAGAAGAGAGTCTTAGGAGTTAAGCAAACTGAAATCACACCCTGACCCTTGTTATTCATCTCTCTTGAAGTTTGGGATTTTTTTCTTTTGTAAAATGAGGGTCACACTACTCTCCTTATCACACTGTTTTGAGAACTAGAGGAAACGATAAGCATGAAGTACCCCCCCCCCCACTGTGGGTGCTCCATGAAGGCTACCTTCTCTCCCTGTCTGCACCTTAAATAGTTAACCAAATGCCAGCAACCAAACTGTATTTCTAAATGCAAACCGAGGTGGGAGAGCAGAATTTGGATGGTGTGTCTAAGAAAAAGGCCGCATGAACACCATCTATCTCACTTTGTACATTTTCTCCTCGTTTGAATATCCCATTTGTCAATCTTGCAAGAAAGAAAAAAACCCCACTTATTGTTTAGGAGATTTCATGCTTTCCCCTCCATCCTGCTTCTTGGGGTAAATCCTGAAAGAGTCAGCACAGCATTTCTCAGCACTGCTACTACCAATCCCAGGAAGCTGGTTCCTCTAAGCACGCTTTCAAGTGCTCGCATGACTAATAAAGTGTGACATGGCTGAGATTTGCGAGGCTTCTCTTCAGGAGCATACATTCTAGCTGACAAAATATGGCTAAATTTAGCTGCCTTTAGACAACAACCGTCTTCCAAACAAAGAGGGCCTCAAAGGCGAAAATGAGCCATGACGTGTCTCTGTCCTAACATGGATTTGCCCGGCCTCTCATCGGTGTCCCAGCTCGGCAAAGAGTCACATGTGCTTATGAGCAGTGCCTGAGCTGTGTCCGTGGTGACAAGGTGGGCACAAGGTGAGGTGTTCCTCTTATGGTCTCTGACCCAAGAGTCCTTACCAAGGTGGGAGAATGGGCGTTGGGCATGGAGGGCAGGAACAGACGATGCAGAGACAATAAGGGTAATATCCAAGGCTTCTATAGCACTGTCTATGTGCTGGTCTGTGTTCTAACCACTGCACTCTGTAGCTTCCAATCGTAACATATCATGCCTGGAAGAGAGCCCAAAGAACATCTAACTTAACACCCCTCTTTCGTGCAAAAGACAACCTAGGCCCAGAAAGATGAAGTAACTTGCCTGGGGTCCCGCGGCCAATGGGTGGCCTAGCTAGAGCAGGAAGGGCATGCCCCTAACTCTTGGTCAACTTAAAACTGCTTCAAAGGAAAGAAAGTGTGAAAAATCTGCTGGGACATATGGGAGGCACTTTGCGGAGGAGAATCATATGTTGCTGAAGCATTCTGAGAGCTAAAACTGTCTCCCTTCCAGTCCAAAGTTTGTGTAGTTGGATCCAAAACACTGTGAATGCATTTGGCATGATCACAAAGAAGATACTGACCTCACTTGTGGCAGGCAGGGGCACTGAGTATGACCTGGGACATTCCCTGGGTTCAGCCAGAGACACAAGCGCTGTCAGGTAAGGATGCCGAATGATGATGGCAGGCTCAGACTGAGAGGCTCAAAGGCAGATAGCCACAGTTCTCCAGAGGTGTCAACTATGGAGCATGGAAAGGAAACAGAATGGAGCCTTCAGCCCATTGTTAGAATTCTAGATGCAGGCACACCCTCTGCATGCCGGGCATTACTTGTTGTTACTTGCATCGCTCCCAGCCTCTTTTGTACTCTCCCAGTACCAGGGAATGATGGCTGCAAGCTGCATTTCCTAGACTCCTATGTCAGCAAGGTTCCTGCTGTGGTTTAGGTTCTGCCTGTGAGATGCACTTAAAGGAGTGTTGGAAGAGAAGAAGTCATTTTTCCTCTGGCAGTGCTGGTGAACATATGGCTTCGGCCACATGTTATCAGTGGCTTCCATGTTCTCCTGATTGTCAGGGGTTGCAGGACCAGCTGTGACCATTGCCCATGGTGGTTTTCTGCAGTTTCTTGACCCCTGGGAGGAAGCAGTAACTTCGGATTCTCAGATTCACAGCCCTGGTGGCAAAGCTGAAAACTGGTGGCTGTCCTTTGCTTTAATTTATGCATCCAGTCCTTCCAAAATTTTTGAAAGCCAAACTCTTTGTGTTAAGTCTTTTTCAGTCTGAAATATCTAGAGGGGTTTCTATCCTCTCAACTAAACACAGATGACCAATACATTTAGTTAGAGTAAGAAATAATTTATCAAACACTTCCCATATGCCAAGCCCATACTAAGCATAATTTCATTGAATCTTCACTACAATACTGTCATCATTTTCATTTTGTAGATAAAACAACAAAAACAATAGAGGACTAGATGCATAAGATGGCTTGCCTGGATTCACCTGGTTAGCAAATGGTAAGCCAAGACTGAACGCAGGTCATGTGACTCCAGAACACACACTCTTAGTCACTTTGCAAAACAACTCCCTTCAGTTTAGAATTACAGTCTGCTTCAAAAGAGTCATACTTAAGGCCCCATCTGGGACAAGTTGAATCTCAAAGGAAAAAGAAATCAGGGTTCAAAGGGAGAAACTATGGGAGCCATTCTTTCTGCCTCATACCTCTCCTATTCTGGAGCTGAGGGAATTCTGCAAACGTGAGTCAGCCTCCATATACCTGACCCTCCACCTCATGTAGCCTCTCTCCATAATGCCACACCATAACCGGTGTCACAGGGATTTTTGTGGATGAGACCAGCTCAGATCTCCTCTGCGAGGTCTTCTTCACTTAATTATCCTATGGCTGTCCAGGTTGGAAGGAAAGCTTCCCTCGCTCTACTGCCGTGACAAATTGTTCCTAGCCACTAGTGGCAAATATCTCAGTCCACTTTGAATTAAGAGGAGTTGCTTGTATGATCACCTCCCCCATTCCTGCCCCACCCCATTGGTAAGAAATATCATTTGTCAGGTGGCACCTTCAAGACAGGACCTTGGAGAACCCCCGTGGCTCTTTAATGGGATCTCCATGTTAGCAGAACTCTGACCACCAGGATTTGGTTACACGATCCCCTCAGTGCCTATTCAAGATCCCATTTCCTGTACTTCATCTGCTTCTGTAAGTTTCTGTGCATGGCTCCCGACCACAACTCTGATTCAGGTATGCGCTTGCTTAGCTCTGGGTGTCCTGTGACTTGACACCTGATAATTGCCCGGTAAATACAAAAGGGTGCTGGATCTATACTGGCACAAGTCTCAAGGGTCTCATTTGTCCTTTTCCAGAAATATTTCTAGCCCTCACATACTGTATTCTTCCTCCGCCCTATCCCTGAGTGTCAGACAGCCTTTAGGTTTCTTACTAACACCACAGTGACTCGTTCATTGTAGAGATTCAGGAAATGTTAGCTCAATTGAAATAAAAGTGAATGTCCATAATTTGGAAAAGCCCTCTCAAATGAAAGAGTCACTGAAACCAAGTTACCAAAGAAGAAAGAAGGTGTCATCTAGCGTCCCAGGGGCAGATGGAGGATGAGGATGGCCCAAAAGGTATCTGACAAGGTGTTTGTCCATTTGATCAGAGAATTCAGACAAAACAGATAGGACCCAAAATAAAGAAGGAAGATGCATGAAAAAAACTGGAGGTGGGAACCACATGGGGCTTTATGAAGCTGAAAGGCAGACCCAGGGAAGCAATTGTCAGGGGATAAGTGTCAAGAAAAGACTTTGTAGGGAACGGAGAGGCACAGGAGGGAATGGGAGAAGAGAGAGCAAGCTCTCAGAAGACGGAATATAAAATAAGGAAACAGGTCAAAAGTTGAGGAAACAGATTAAAAGGGAACGGAGATGAATAAAAAAAGAAGAAAGGTGATAGAGAGGGAGATAGACAACTACTGATTCTACCAGGCATTAAAAATGACCAGAAAGATCAGTGCAAAGTCCTTCCTACATGCAAAATGAGCGGCATGCATACTGGGAGGTTTCTCTCCTTGCTTTGAAGTTTCTGACTTTTCAGAAACACATGTAGCATTCACATGATATACTGGTCAAGCTAAGCTAAGTGTCAACAACAAACAGTCCCCAGGTCTCATCGGCTTAACACAACACAGGTTTATTTCTTGTTTACATTATAGGTCTATTGTGGTTTCACTTATGCTCTGTTCTACAATGTCCTCACGAGGTGTCCCAGACTGAAGGGGGCTCCCTCTCCTGAGTCCATGAATAGTGAGTGAGCCAGAAAAAGAGAATACAGAGAATCATGCACTGGTTCTTAAAGCTTATGCCTGGGAGTGAAGCATATCATGTCTACTGACATTTCATGGACCACCAGCAAGTCACATGGCTGTGACTAACATCAAAGGAGGGGGGGTATAATCCTACCATGTACCGAAAAGAACTGGAATTATCTAATCAACAGAATTGATGACTGTGATGTGGCAAATCCCAGGTTCTCTATTTCTAGCCTGGTACTTTCTTACCCAGAATTCACAGAGCCATCGAGTAGCAGAGGAGGAAGGGACTTACCAAAATACTTAGCCCAGCTTTCTGTACGTACTGGTAGTGAAACTGAACCTCAAACAACATGTGGTGACTTATCAAGGGACCACACCGCTAGTGGAATAGCCAGGATCCTGATTCCCAGCTTTCCGTGCTGCTTGTGCCACATCAAGGCACTTCTATTAGCCTAATACACATCTACTCATTTGAACCACCAGATTCATTTCATTTTGGAACAGGATTTTAATTACTACGATAAGAAAAGCAAGGGTTTCTTGCCAAATGTCTTGGGGCTGCCAAGTTCCTTCTACCTCCAGTAATGAATTCCAACCAGATAAATAAATAGAAGGCAATTAAGAGTTTGAAATAAGAATTTGGGTAGTATTAGAGAGAAATGTTTGATGATACACATTATCACTTCTGCAAAACATAGAATTATTTTTGGCCATTAGAAGAGGTATGCATTACCGTGTGCCTGTGCTTGTAGGACCCTGTCTCCCTCTCTGTCTCTCTCTATACATACACACATATTTATTTATATACATAATATTTATATATATGTGTAATTTGCATCTATGTAGAGTATTTCCAGAAAAATGCCCAAGAAAGTGGTAATAGTGGGAGGGGATCTAGAACCAAGGGAGAGACTTTCATTTTCCCATACGCCCTATTGTATCATTTGGATTTTTCCACCATGTGTGTATTACTTTTTCAATAAAAATAGTTAATAAAACAATTTAAAAAGTATGATTTTTTAAAGTAACAGATGTCAAAAAATGCTTAATGGGACTCTGCAGCATCTTTTAGAGTAACATGAAGTAGAACAAGATGAGGAAAAAGACTAAAATGGAAGCAACTGGCAGCACTTACCAGCAGGCAGTACATTTTTTAGCAAGTTACAATATATTTTTATGTCAGACAAGCATAATTTAAATATCATTAGGCTGGTATAGTTAAGATCTGGGTTCAAGACCCCAAATGTACCATAATCTTTTGCTATTACTTTGAGAGAAAATCACTTGCACTTCTCTGTAGTTCAGATTTCCTATCTGTTAATAGCCCAAGAGTTGGCTTTCCTTTCCCAAGGTCCGCATGGGCCCTGGCCACTTGGGTTTTATTGGAGAGCCAGTGCATGCGATGGAAAGATCAAGGACCTTGGAGACAGACATACTCTGGTTTGCCTTCCACATCTCCCACTTATTAACTGTGAGACTTTGAATGAATTACTTAATCTCTCTTCATTTTTTATAAGGTTAGGTAATGTCTGCCTTCAGAATTGCTGTAAAGATGAACTAAATGGCAATATAAAGAACTCCTGGCTCTTGACGGCACTCAAAAATTTTAAATTCCCTTCTGAAACCGTCTCAACAAACCAAGTGAGAAGATCCCACAGCTGAAGAGGACGGAAATCACTCATGTCTGATATCTAATTCTTCCCAAAGGGAAGCGGAGTCTACATGGACATAACATGGGAGTATACCTGGGCCAAGTAAGTCTACATGGGCATCAACAATGAGGGAACAGGCCCAGACAGAAGTGATAACCTTCTGGTGATTAGAATCTTGTTTTCCATAACACATCTAACACTTGGTCCTTGTCGGTATTTGTCTATAGTGTCATCTCAACAAAGAACAGGCATCTTAACAAAGCAGCCCCATCACAACAGTAATTTTATATTTATAAAATGCTTTCATGTACTATTCCGTTAAATCCCCCAAACAAGTCATGACTCCTTTATCCATTTATTCAGTCATCTATTCATTAAACATTTATTAACCATCTACAATGTGCCAGGCACTGTGCTATGTGTCAGAAATACATTCATAGACAAAAATAGCTGTATTACCTTTTCTGAAAAATCCTGCCATTTAATGGGGACACACATACATGGAACAAATAATAATCATGCAAATAAATGACAAATTAGATCTGCACTTGAGTGCTTATCAGGCTGAGGGATAGTATGTGCAAAGACCCTGTGGCAGAAAGGGAAGGGATCATACTATTAGGGAACAGAAAGATTCTAAACTGACACTGGCATAGCATGAAGTGACGGCAAGGAGACCCTGGGCAGGGCGGGGGTGGGGAGGGGGGTAGGCTTTACAGGGCTGTGGAGAGATGCCCTTAGGAACTATAGACAATTAACATTTGCCAGGGGCTCAAATTCAGAGCCCTAATCTGATAAGGTACACCAAAGAATAAGCTGGTTGTAAGCAGGTGGAGGAGAGGTGAAGAGTACTGGCAGACGCGGGTTAAGTCATCTGTGCTTCCTGAATAAAATTCAAAATGCATGAGGGAGTCACTGTCCTGTTTGTGTCTCCTAAAAGGTCTACAAGGGAGGGAGGAAGAAGGAGAGAAGGAAGGATGGGGTTCATGAACCTTATTTTAAAAGTAGAGCAAACGAGGCTATTCAACGCTTGAGGGAAGATGAGGACTTGGTGGTTTTTCTTTAATAAGAAATTCATGGTTTTAGTACTTTCTTTGGAATCCATACTCAGTTCTTTCTCCTAACCCCCAGATGCCTGCATTTACTATTGTTGATGGCCTTTGGAAATTGTCCCAGCCCCCCCCCCCCGAAACCAGCTAGGAAACCAAGTGGGTCTGCAATTGTGGGAAGCATCTTGACATATGGGGTACACTCCACAAATTTAAGACTGCTGCAATCTCTGTCAATATTTTCTCAGTGAGTGGGCTGTGAATCTTGAGATAGTCACTGGAATAGACAGTGGTTCTCAACCCTGGTTACACATTACAATCAGTTGGTAACAATTTAAAAAAAAAATTTTTTTTAACGTTTATTTATTTTTGAGACAGAGAGAGACAGAGCATGAACAGGGGAGGGGCAGAGAGAGAGGGAGACACAGAATCCGAAACAGGCTCCAGGCTCTGAGCAGTCAGCACAGAGCCCGACGCGGGGCTCGAACTCACGGACCGTGAGATCATGACCTGAGCCGAAGTCGGACGCTTAACCGACCAAGCCACCCAGGTGCCCCGGTAACAATTTTTAAAAAGACAAACTATGACTAGGTTCTACCTGAGACCAACCATATCAGAACCTCTGGAGTGAGGACCAAGCACTGGGGACTTTCTCACAGCTCCAGGGTCATTCTACTGTGCAGCCTGCATGCAGAACCACAAGCATGGAGAAAGCCTATCTGTGTCCAAGTCCTTGGTTGTTCGTTAGGTGACTTGGGAAAGTCATCCCTGTCTCTGGATCTCAGGGTTCCTATGTGTACCACTTGAGGAGCTGTTTCAGATGATTTCAAAGACCTCTGCAAACTGTGGCAGTCTAGGACTCTAAGCCCACTTCAGGAAGCATGGTGACGTCTACAGTGAGTCTTATCCCCGCCTGGGTTCCATCCCTCCACCAAAAGCCTCCCCCAACTTCAGGCATGGCATCATGGAAAGAACACTGGGCCAGCAGTCAGTTTTCTAGTATACGCAGTCAAGGTATTAGCTGCCCAATGCAGAAAGCATCACTCGAACTCTTTAGACCTCAGTCTAACACACAACATCTTTTAGATGGTGCCAATGCTGATCTTTCTCAGTACTAAAGCAGGAAGTTGGACCACATGACCCCTCCAGGCTCCTCTAGCTCAAATATTCTGTGAGGGTCCCAGTCTCCACAAGTGGATTACGTTCAAGGAAGTGCAAATAAAAACATTCAAACCAGTGTTCCCAGGGAAGAACTTCCTGTGGGTTCTGAAGCTTTGTAATCCCCTCATATTACACTCGTTGTTACATACACAATGCTGTGCAGACCTGTATTGGATTGTTTCAGTAGCCACACCTGCCTAGAAACTCAAGCAAACTAGGAGCAACGAGGGCTAAAGAATCCATTTTGATCTGCCCACCATGTCCAAGGGGCTGGAGGCTATGGCTTCATGAAGAAAAAGCATTGCTATTACTGTTGGTAACACGAAGTTGCCATCAGCACAGAGAAGACAAGAGGAAGATACCTTATCAGTGGGATGCAAGGTGTGGTCCCACCTGAAGGGCTTCTGTTAGGACTTATGTGCTGTGGACTCTCAAACTCCCTTCCCTCACCTGAGCTCCATGTTCAACTGCCCTCTATAGCTGTTAAAAAAAAAAAGGCATTGCCATCTCATAACATTGAGGGTCAGCCAAGGTGCATCTTCTCCTTTACCTTGTGCATTGTGGCTTATACAATCTCATGCTAAATTATCACTTATTCTTCCCCCATCTCTGAGCCTTTCCCAATTGACTACACCAGCCTCCTAAATGCTCCTCACACTAATTACTCCTTCTCAATCTATCCTGGCTGAATGACTGCCTTAGGAGATAGTTTAAATGACACCCTGCCCCCTAAAAAGATCATATCTAAAGAAATCACCAATTGTTTCTTTTTCCATAACCCTCTTTAGTTCCTTCAAAGCACTTACCCCAGTCTGCTATTACCTTCTTCCTTTGTGTGCTCACCTCCCTGCTGTCTGTGCCTCCACTAGGATGTCAGTGTCATGAGGATAAGGTCTTAGTGTGTTTTGCTCACATGAAGCCTCAACATTTAGCACTGTGCCTGGCATATGATATACCCTCAACAAATATTTGTTGGGTGAATGGGTAGATGAATGAATGAATGAAACAAAGAAAGAAAGAAAGAATGAATGAATGAATGGGGTAAGAACCGAGATGTTGTAACATCAGCAGGCATGCTGATGTGGCCCAAACCCACCTCCTTGCCCTATCCATGGCTGCTGCTTTCCACGTCCTACAGTAAGCACGTTCTACTGATCTCTAAACCACTGCAGCCTTGAGTGCTCCTGGGAACTTAACTGGGAAATCTTGGTCCTGGGGCCTGCAATGACACTCCCTCATTTCTATATTTCTAGCCAACTGCTAGTCATTTTTGAGGAGCCGGCTCACATTCCACCTCTTTTAAAAGCTCTCTCTGTCCTCTGCCAATCTCTTTTCTGCACTCCTGGGGCACTCTGAAATCCCTCTACTGGGTCTTTTATTGCACTGTCCTATACTCACTTAAGTGACTGCCTCTCATTCTGGACTGTGAAGCAACTCAGGAACAAAGATTCTCTTTGTTCATCTTCGTCATCCAACAGCATCTGGTGCAGTATCCAGTCCAAGTTAATGAATCTCTGAATTATATCTGCAATTCCAGAAGCTGTCACACACACACATTGGTACCATTAAACGTTTGAAAAGACTCATAACTGTAAAAAGTGAAGGGTGTGTGGGTGCTCCTGGGCCACTAACCATCCCTAGGGGGCATGCCCAGGCACCCTGTTTATTTATGGACTTTCAATTGATACAACAGGAAGCAGAAAAATAAGTCTATTTTTGGCAATAAAGTCAGGTGGGTTTCAAACAAGATGGGCTTCCACTTAATCCTTCGCCTAAACATGACTCTCTTTGTCAGCAAATATTGAGTGCCTACTAAGTACCAGGCACTGTACTAGGCACCAGAACCTCCCAATATCAAATAAGACATGGCCATGACCTGAGGAGGCTAGAGATCTAGTAGGGCAGACCTTGCCTGTTCCTCTGCCTAGTTTAACTTAAAAGTTAATTATTACTGATCATTATTGATGAGTAAAAATTTCATGCAAGTTGGCCTGCCTGGAGGGCAACTCAAGCACCTCTCCAGAAGAGAGGGGCATTCCTTGTGCCCTTCCCAGACATAATGTCCAACGATAGCAACAGCAGACAGGAGAGCAATTGGGAGAGCGCCTGACCTACTGACAATGAGACATGAGAGGAGGTCCCCACTGTGGGGAAGTTCCGAAAGCTCATGGTACCAGGCAGCTTAGGACATGTTCATGAGCTGTGGGGCACCATAAAAGGGAGCCAAATTCAGCCCTGCCCGGCTTACCCCTAAATCATCAGAAATATCTGAAATACTCCTTAAAAAGATCACTTGGATTTCCTGGATGGCCTGTCCCATTGCCCCAGAACACTGGCAGATGTCCTGATTGTTGATGGGCTTAGAATTTTTCTACTTTTGGAAAAAAATGCCTCCAAGTGTGCAGAGCACAGGGGACAGATGGACTGCCCCCCCAGCCTGCTCCCCTCTCGGCTGTCAAGTGGAAGAGATATAAGCTCCTAGCATAGCATTCCCTATGAGTCTGAAAAGCAATATTCATGCTTCTTACTCAGGGTGGCCCTTAGGAAGGTCAGCCTCTGCTTCCACGGTTATTTTCTCCCCCTGATCTCCTGCTAATACAGGAACACATATCCCCGGGATGACCTAACCTAGCTCAAGGCTGAACAGGGATCCTTCTAAGATTTAGAGAGTCTTTTATGAGATTTTGGCTTGATCCCCCTTTCTGGTTTTAAAACCCAAATTACATCTATTACATTCCTCTATAGAAAGGCTCTGGCCAGAAGGGAATAATAAATTTTATAAATTACCCAATTAATCGCAAGAGCAAACAATTAAGCTGGTGGGGACCTTCAGCATTCTACCTTCTTTTTGAAGGGATGTTTTAAGATGTACCTAATACCATTGTTAATTTTATTATTGATGTTGTTGTTGACATTGCTGAAATGTCTTATCAGCCTCTAGAGATGGGAATTAACTGAGCCAATTCATAGTGAAATAAAGCTGATTTGAAATAGACCACTCTGAAAAGTTTATACTAGTAAAATTTCTCATTTGTTTCATTCAGCTTGTAGTAGGGTTTCCCTAAGGAGAACGATGATGGATACTCTTGGGGCACACCTGTGAGCATTTATTACTCTTGGGGCACACCTGTGAACACAGTGCTAGGCATTTGATAGGTGTCATGGCCTCTGGTTTCATAGTCCTTTACAACCTGGGATGCAGAGGATCTGAGAGTCACTTGTTCTTCTAACATAGGATCCTGCACACCCTCACCTTCTGTTTCCATTTTGCTTTAAGAACTGGAATTTGGAGACTTGCTCTCATTTATCTAGTGATCAAATGTCCATCCATCCTAGATTCCTTTTCACTGCTTTGGAAGGTAAAGTGAGGCTCTGAACAGTGATGACAGAAGTACGAGTTCCTCTTCTGAAGGGCTTATATGTACCAGGAGTTTTTACTCATTTTTTGTCATCACCACAAATCTTCTCTTGTATAGATCATCATACCCCTTCTGCAATTGCCAAGATAAGGTTCAGAAAGGTTATTTGGGGCACCTGAGTGGCTCAATTGTTAAGTGTCCAACTCTTGATTTTGGCTGAGGTCATGATCTCCTGGTTTGTGAGATCAAGCCCCATGTCGAGCTCCGTGTTGACAGCCACAGCCTACTTTGGAATCTCTCTGTGCCCTTCCCCCACTTTCTTTCAAAATATATAAATATATTTCTCTTTTTCAAAATATATAAACATTAAAAAAAAGAAAAGGTTATTTAACTTGCTCAGGCCAGCAGAGTAGACCCATGCCGGCAGTGGAGGATTTGACATTTGGGAAGATGTACGATGTGAAACAGGCCAGAGGAAGTGTTTAAAGACTCAGGTTGTGATGAAAGGAACCAGAGACCAGACACTGGCCAAGTGTGTCAGGGCTAAGGGCCAGTTTACTATCTGTGAAGAGGCACACAGAGCCAGCGAAAATTACGTCAGCCAGTAGAAAACCACTAGCATTTATAGTGCAGCAGCAACATGAGGGGGTGGATGTGCAGTGAAGGCAGTAGGGGGTTATACTGCAACATCAGCAATCGACAGCTGCAAGTGCTCTGAGAGACCATTTCAGCCAACCTTTTAGAGCTGAGAAAGTGAAGACCAGGAAGGGCAGACAGGCAATGTACCCAAGTTCATACCATTTATTGGAGGTGGAGTCAGGACTAGAAACCAGGTGTCCTATGTCCTAGGCTGGTGTCCAGCTCACACGTACTTGTGAGCACTTATGAAGTAAGTGAAACATAGCCCCTATTCTTTCGTAAGAGATTATCACAAGCATGAAGACGACATACCTAATTGTATGTGAGCCATGAAAGGGAGCCTACTTTATAGCTGATGGGGACAGAATTCCAGAGAGGGTGAGGGTATTTCCCTAGGTCTTACTGTTGGTTAGTAATAGAGCTAGATCTAAAGTCAGGTTTCCCACATCTTAGCCCCATAGCCGTTCCCCTCTCTCATTCTTCGTCCTAAACCCTCTCATCTACTGCCATAAGTGCAGGTGGCCCTGGGCTCAACAAGGTATTATGAGAAAATAATCCTTACCAAAATTGCAACTAATAAGCACCTCTTTAGAAGAACAGGAGTCTTCAATATATAAAAGAATGAATACTTAATTATTAGAGATAAATAATGGAATAATGGAGTAATTAAATTCAGGATAACACTTCTTTGCTTATTGACATTTATTTCAACTATGCATTGATTGCATGCTGGGCATGCAAATAACAATAACTGCGCTTATAATTATAATAACTACTATTTGGTGGCCACCATCTTCATATGCTATCTCATTTGACCCTTAAAACAATCCAGTAAGTAAACATCCTCACCTTTGAGGCAAAGAATGCTGGCTGCCTACCTCCATATCTATCCTGCCCTTCCTTTTAGAAATATAGATAATGTCCAACTGGATATATTTTTGCTCAGTCAGCTAACTGTATTTCCTAGATACTCTCACACATAAGCGTGGCTCTATAACTAAATTTGGCCAATGAAATGTAAGCAAATACTCACAAGGCTTCTAGGAAGTTTCCTTAAAAAGAGGGGACATGTCCCTTTTTTGCCTCCTTCCACCTTCCTTCTTCTTGGAAAATGCATGTGATATCTGGAGCTCTAGCTTCCTTTTTTGTTTTGTTTAATTTTAATGTTTATTTATTTTAGAGAGAGAGAGACAGAGCACAAGTCAGGGAGGGGCAGAGATATAAAGAAACACAGAATCTGAAGCAGATTCACAGAGCCTGATGCAAGGCTCAAACCCACGAACCATGAGATCATGACCTGAGCTGAAGTCAGATGCTTAACCGATGGAGCCACCCAGGTGCCCCTCTAGCTTCCATTTTAAACCCTGAGCATAATGGCTACATCCTAGATATAGTTAAGCACAGAGCTATAAGGAATCAGAGCCCCTGACCATTTTGTAGAAATTGTGTACCATTGCTGGACCATTCACTCTGAACATCCTTTTGTACACAAGAAACAAGAAAATGGTTAAGCAGCAGAAGTCCTAACTGATGTAATTCCACATTGCCAATGAAGGAAAGGGATCTGAGAGAGGTCAAGGACTGTGACAGATACAATGGTATAGATGTAACATAAACCTATCTCACTTTCTGCCGGGAACATATGAAGAATACATTTCTGAGGCTCCTATGCTGTTAGACTGAGTCCATGTGGCTGAATTCTGTCCAGAGGATTATGAACGGAAGTAATATATACCACTTCCAGTCCGGGCAATAAAATCCCCTCATTATCCTCCATACTTGCTCTTCTATTTGGTAGTGATCATCCATGCTGAAGATGGAGGTATCACAGGATGCAAGGACCCTGAGTTCTTGAGCAACTGTGGTCAGCAGCAACTCCTGCCCTGCACACACAGACTAATATAACAGACACATAGATTGACATAACAGAGAATTAAGCCTTCTAAGCCTTAGGGTGTTAAGGCATGGAGACTGTGGGGTTGTTACTGCAGCTAGTGTTAATCCTTATCAATTAAAAGCCATTGAACTAGTAAGTAGAAGAGCTGGAATTTGATCTCTGGGACTGTTTGACTCTAAAAACTGTGCCATGGTCCCTGCCTTGGAGGAGTTCACAGCGTGTCATGGGAAGATGGGTAGGTACATCATTAGGTTCAATGGAGTGTCAGAGGCCCATCACAAAGTCTACATTGTACACAAGGTGGCACAGAGGAGCTAATGGTGAATTCTGAAGGCCTGAGAAAGTATCAGCCAGGGGTGGGAAATGGTGACATTACACCACGTTTGTTTGTTTGTTTGTTTGTTTGTGTTTTTTTAGGACACAAAGAAGCCTCCAGCGAAGCCCCTGCCTTCCATTACCCCATAAGCAGGCTATGGAAGCAGAATAAATGTAAATGAAACAGGAACACCAGTGGGAGGCAGTGTGGTGACTGAGAGATGAAGAGACACACACACTGAGAGCTTCTTGATGGAATCTGGAGTGGTCAGGGAAGGCTGCCTGGAAGAGACTACCTCCTACCTAGACCTGGAGGACAGGTGAGATTTGAGTTGGTGGAAGGAAGATCAAGGACACACCTCATGGGAAACAAACAGCAAGGGGAAAGGTAAAAGTAGAGTTTCTCATTTAACAAAAATGGATTGAGCCCCTACAACATGTCAGAGAGCTTACCTAAAACTTGAAACACAAAGATAAATCAGATGCAGTTCCTGTCCTGAAGCAATCTGTGGTCTAGAGAGAGTGATAATGTTTACTGATCAGTAATCACCACAGAATGGAAAGTTCTCTCAGAGGCATATACAAATTGTGATGAGAGCACAGTGGATGAAGGAAGACCAGCGAGGGCCTCAGTGAGGGTCTGGCCAATGGGGCAGAAGACTTCACGGGATCCCCAAAAAAGACTAGTTGTTTTCCAGGCTAATAAGATGCAGGCAGGGAAAACCATTCCAAGCACAGGAAACAACCTCTGCAGAAGAGGCAAGGAAGAATATGGTGTGTCCAAGGATAGTAAGGCAAGTAATGTAGCTAGAGTAGAGATTTGCAGTGGGGTAGAGCCATGGCAGGCAGAGCTGGATAAATAGAATCAATTTAAAAAGATTTTGGAAATCCAGGCAGAAGCATTTACATGAAATGTCCACAGCATATACTAAAGCTACATGGAGTACCTTTAGAAGTACATATGGAATCCAGACCTTGCTTTTGTCATTTGGAGGCATGTTGGAAGAGGAGATGCATTTTCAATGTGGCTTAAAAATTTGCAAGGAAAAATGTCAGTCAAGTTAGAGTGCAACAGGGTATTTTCATCTCAGACCTCAGTGACCCACAGTAAGACAGAAAGCTGGTAGTGGTAGAAACAGCTGTGCACACAGGAGAGATGAGAACAAGATGTGGATGATAGAGAGAGAGGTAGTCAGGGGAAAGAAACTTCAATAGTGAAGGTGACTGACAGTGGAAATCCAGGTAGACTAAAGGTACCTATTGTTTTTTCTTCTTCCCCAAATATGGGATACCTTCTATGCCTTTTTCCATATATGATTATGGTTTAGAAATGAAAAACCATAAGCGAAAGATCGGTAAATTAGACTTTACCAAAATTTTAAACGTCTGCTGTTCTAAAACCATTTCTAGGAAAAATCTAAAAATAAGCCACAGACTAGGAGATGAGTTGCAACACACCGATCAACACATGTGATGAAGGACTTTTATTCATAATATATAAAGAGTACTTAAAGCCCAATATGAAGAAAACAAATGACCCAATTTAAAAATGGACAAAAGATGTGAATAGATACTTCACCAAGACAGAGTTATGGATGACAAATAAGCAAATGGAAAGGTACTGAACATCATTAATCACTGGGGACATGGAAGTTAAAACCATGAGACAGTACTATATACTACTGAGATGGTCCAAATTGAAAAAAAAAAAAAAAAAAGACAATACCAAATGTTGGTAAGGATGCAGACCAAAAAAGACTCTCATACAGTGCTGGTGGACATACAAAAGTGTAGTCGCTTAGAAAGCAGTTTGGTAGTTTATTATAAAGTTAAACATACACTTAACACAGTACTAGTAATTCTGCTCCTAGGTATCATTCAAGAGAAGTGAAAACTTATGCCCACATAAAAACCCATCAGCAAACGTATATGGCAACTTTATTTATAATCGCCAAAAACTGTAAGCAATCCAAATGTTCATCAACTGGTGAATGGATAAACCAAGTGTAGAACATCCGCATAATAAAACACTACTCAGCAATAAAAAGGAACAAACTGCTGACACGTGCAATAAAAAAGATAAATCTCCGTGTTTTGCAAAGTTAAAGAAACCACAGTCAAAGGTCTCAATATTCTGTGATTGCATTTCCATAACACTGTAAAAGCAGCAAAACTACTGGAACAAGGAGTAATTCAGTGGTTGCCCAGGGTTGAGATAGCAAAAGAGGATTCACTACACAGACATTCGAGAGAACTTTGTGGGGAGACAGAAGTATTCTACGTCTTGATGGTTGTGGTGATTGCAGAACCATTTATGTTATCACCATTCATAACTGTCCACCAATAAGGTAAATTTCATTCTAGGTACATCATAACTCAGTGACTCTGACTGAAGAAGTAAAAAAGAGAAAAACGAAACACTAGTGCAGAGAAGCACTGTTTCCTTAAGGAGCTGCATTCACGCTTCTTCCAAAGCAACCCCTGGCTGACTCTCCTTAGATGTGGCCTTGGATGAAGTGTGGCAGAGATCTTGAAACAGGCTTTCTAAACCACTGGGAAACACGGGACAGGGGCTTCCAAAGTTCTAAATACCAGGCACAACAGCAAACGGAATGCAAGATGTCCTCGGGGAGTTATGTTCAAGTTGCATTTTATAGCAAGCCCACTGGTCTTACTCAGGGGCTTACACATAGATTTTAAAAAACAGTAACAACAAAACCTCCTGAGGAAGCTTTAGTCACACTTTACATATGATTAAGAAACTGTCCACTGTCTACCCCAAATGAGAAGTCTTAAAAATATGCAGTGGC
Organism: Leopardus geoffroyi; assembly: GCF_018350155.1. Lineage (NCBI taxonomy): Eukaryota > Metazoa > Chordata > Mammalia > Carnivora > Felidae > Leopardus > Leopardus geoffroyi. The sequence goes on along the minus strand of NC_059337.1, from coordinate 43,469,701 downwards.
CTGGGAAGGTTGGCCACCCCATGGATCCCTCACTGCAAGTCGGCCTCTGCTGACATAAAGAGGAAGTGAGCAGCCGTTACTTGCAAAGCTAGGATCTTGCCTAAGCTTCCCTCTTGATACAAATCCCTCAAGGAAGAGAATCTCTTTTGCAGGGGATTTGGACAGTGACCTCAGCAAGGAACGTGTACAGCTCCAGGAACCAAGAGTATTCAAACACCTTGATGCTGACCTGGACCTTGAGGGTTTACTTCTAACACAGATCATGTCATGCTGCTAGTAGGTTTCTCAGAAAAAAATTTCCTTTCCTCTTTAAGATATCTGAGGGAAATATTTTACAAATTGAAGTATGTTTTCCCAGAGGGGACAATTTCTTCATCTCATTTGATTATCCATGAGGTTTTAAACACCATAGTTTAAAGAGGTTTCACTAGAATAAATTTTTGAATCAAACAGCTCTGAAATCCCAATGGGCCCCCAACTGCTTTACTTTGGTAGCACACCATGAGCAACTGAAAATAAAATGGAACCAGCACCGATAATTTCTGCAAAGATAAAGCCTACTGAAAGGTAAAAATAAATGGGAACAAATCAGCCACACAGTGGAACATTCGCAGCTCCAGGAAAATATCAATTAAAAGTATTAGCTGCAAATATTTCCTGAGGAACTCACACTAAAACCCCCCACTGTGGCTCTCTTCCTATTTACCTAGGTGTTTTAATTTGTACCTAATGCAAAATGCTTGTCTTCATAGTTTTGGTTTCCCATTTGCTTTATTCCTCTCTAGGCGGAATTATGACTGGATGTTTTAAAACATATGACTGTTTTGACAACTTAGAATAAAATAAGTGAGTTACCTCTTTATCGCTAAGGAACCCTATAATTTGGTAATTTGGCACTCAGCTACCTTCGATGAGAACTCAGCTTAGCCGAATATCAACCATGTCTCAGACATTGTGCTAGGCACTGTGGTTCAAGAGGCAAATAAAGGCTAAGTCCTGTCTCAAGGAGCTTGTGGTCTGGAAGAGAGTCGTGGCATGTAAACAAATTGTTACACTTTTGGATTAGTGACATAGCAAAGGTGCATTGCATGGAGAAGGAAATAAGTTCCCCTGTCTGTGAGGAGTCTTTGAAGCTGTCTACTAAGCCCACCATTTGAAGGATGAACAGTAATTCCCCAAGTAAACAAGGGTGGAAGGGCATTCCAGGCAGAAGAAATAGCAAGCAAGGAGTGTTGACAACATGACGCATCTCAGGGACCACAAGGACTCTGATATTGCAGGACCATCAAGTGCAAGGTAAAAGAGGAATATGAGAGAAGCAAGCAGAGGCCAGATCACAAAGAACTTTGTCCGTTGTGTCAAGGAGTCAGACCTCACTAGCAGGTAATGGGGGCACCAGGGCAAGGGTTCTAAGCAGGGCACAGACATAATCATATTTCCACTATAGGAAGAGAACACTGTCAGCAAAAGGAATGTCAAACTCCGAACTAAAGCCCATGGCAGAGTAAACAGCAAGAAGAGAACTCATTAGAGAGAAAGCAAAGAGATAGAACTAACAGTCCTTGGTACCTGACTGGAAGTGTGGAGTAAGGGGAAGCAGAAGTTAGGATAAGTCCTAAGTTCCAAACTTACAAGGCTATGTGGTTGATGGTGCCACCCAAAGAGATGGAGAATACAGGAGACAGAATAGATTTGAGAGGTAAAAGGTGGAGGTGGGGAAGATGATCACTCAGTTTTTTTAATGAGAAAATGAAGTATTCTTTGTAGGTAGAGGTATCTGGAAGTGATTCCCAAAAACCCTCAAGTGAAAAATCACCCAAGGAGTAGGTGAGAATAGAAGACCAAGGCAGACCTGAGAGAATGCTCCCAGACTGTCCTGAGAAAGCAATTCCAGGCACAGGTGCTAAGGACAAGAGCAAGGTGTCCAAATTAGAAATATTCAGCCTCTGATTAGCTGATTGAGGGCCCTTTCCTTGAACAAAAACTTAGCTGAGGCCCACAAGTAGAGTTGTCTACCTGAAGGAACCCACCCTGTAGTGGATAGAGTACATACAGCCTGGAAAGCACAGGACTGAATGATACCATGAAAGTCAGGGAGCACAGACACTGTGTCTCAAACAGCAGGAGGTTTGAGGCACAGATCTCTCCCAAAAAAGTGAGTCAAGAAAAAGAGAACTGTAAAGTTATGTCATTATAAAAAGTGCAAGACAGGGGCCTCTGGGTGGCTCAGTCAGTCAAGTGGCCAACTCTTGGTTTCGGCTCAGGTCATGGTCTCCCAGTTCGTGAGTTCGAGCCCCACGTCAGGATTTGCTCTGACAGCATGGAACCTGCTTGGGATTCCTCTCTCTCCCTCTCTTTCTGTCTCTCCCTCTCCCTCCCTCCCTCCTTCTCTCTCTCTCTCTCTCTCTCTCTCTCTCTCTCTCTCAAAATAAATAAATAAATAACAATTTGTTTAAATGCAAGACAAAACTGAGGTTTGGTTTGGAGCATATTTGACAAGTATGAATATACAGCAAACACGTTAGTACCAGAAAACCACCTCCTTGTCTCCCATTGAAGAAACAGAGATGCAGAGCTAGTTAGTCAGGTTATTTGTCCTAGGTCACAGTCTAGAGAGTGGCTCAGTGAGGACTAAGTATCTAGGTCAAAATTCTTATTATTTCATTCACTCCTTTCCAATTTGCCTCGAACTGAATGAAACCCAAGCCTGAGACAGAATTCTCAATTCCATCAAAAGCTCTTCAAGGGTGATAGCTCCAGGTTTTGATGCCTATCTTGATACTGGGATCCTGGAAGAGCTCATCAAGCACTTCCTGCATGAATGTCAGAGCATATCTGAAAAAACACATTTGGGAACCTGGATGTTCTTCTGAGAACAGGAGGCTTTTTGACTGAAGACCATATCTTCACCTATTTGGCATTAACCACCTTGAACAATTCCTTAGTCCCATGTAGATGGTAGTAGAGAAGTAGAAAGTATGAATACTTTTGCCAGTCAGATGGCAAAGCCAGCTAGAAAAAGATGATAGATGATCATCACAATAGCACTGTAGAATGCCAGCCTTCTCTGTGTTCAGTAACTCCAAGATACCTTGTGAGGATATCAGTGCTAAGATGGCAGGACTAGCCATGAGACCAGAGTAGCGGGGGGGTGGGGGGCTCTTACGCAGGCGGAGATGGCAGGAACATGGACGGAAATGGAGGGCCGGAGCACGGCAGTGCTGGCTCTTTCCATGTCATGCAACCTCTCACTGCTACAATATCCTAGGAAGAATTGACCATAACCTAAAAAGAAAGCAAGGTTGAAAGATTTATGTTACACCAACGTTAAGCATCAGTCTGAGACAGATACTGGAAGAGGAAGACAGAGCATGCAAGCAATTTGCCTTTTAATTTATTTTGCTCTCTGGATGACATTAGTCTTTGGCTTTGCAGCAGAATTCACCTCTAAGTTTGCTGCTGACTTAGTTTAGTGACTTAATGCTTGCTGTGGCTTTGGCACCATGAAGTCCCACCACCACCTCCCAACCTCCTTGTAGGTATGTGTTTTTCTCCTTTACACCAGTGGAGTGAAGATAAGGGGTTTTAAGGTTGGTCTGACATAGAATCTCCCTCACTTCAGTAACTTGTCTTGACAGACTGTGGGGGTAACAAGAAGGGTAAGGATATAACTCATTTTTCCATCCAGAGAAACCCAAGTCTCTTTCCTGTCCAGAGGCACTATCAGTGGTAATTTCAGCAGACACTATAAAATGATCCAAAACACAATCTGGCTTGGGAGAAGAAGGTTCCACTCTCAATGTTCCCAAGTATTAGGATGTGGATTTTGAGGATCAAATATAAAACAGAGGTTAGCTAAAGATTGCTTAACTTCCAAAAGTCCCAGCAAGTAACTCAAGTGATTTGATGCCCTCTTAATGCTATTCTGGAATCCTGTTAGTGGAACAGAATGTTCCATAAGATTCCAAGAATTTCTACATGGGCAACACAACTACAAATAATTTTCTGCATACTTTTTAGCCTTTGAGGTAGGTGGAATGGAGTCTATGGAGACTGCCACTGACTTTTTAAGATAAACATGGCCTAAAAGCCAAAGGAGAACCTCTCAGTTCATCATTGGAACATGTCTCAACGTGGGTAGTATGGGTCTTATGTTTTGGGGATGGTCCACCAAGTAGCCCTTTTGGGTAAACGAAATGACAGAAAAATAGAAGGACATAACTTTAGGCCAGGGTTCCACAGCACAGGATCCAGCATGATGAAATACAGAGGCAATTATCAGTAACCAGGGTATGGATCTGAGTTCATCTTGAGGTGTTAAGAAAAACTAGGCAGACAGTGGAAAACGTAGTGACATGTGGGCTCCCTGCCTTTTGAGGCATCCTTATGCCCTTTCCAGGTCTCAGAAGCAAATGACAGCAAGAATACCTGTAAGCTGAACCAAGTGCCGCCACCAGGCTGGACTCTGGATTTGGCCTCAACGAGGAAGTTAAAGGGAAGGAGTATGATCCACGTTGACTGAACCCAGCCACTCTGCCTACTTACTTCATCCTTAGAGCAACTCATTAAAGTCCTACAAAAGCTCACAGAAGCTGTTTAATAATAGCTGGTCATATTAGTCACCATCTAGTGGGTACTATGTAGGCATTATATATACATTATACATACATATGCATACGTGTACATATATGCATATACACATGCAATTCTTTAATTTGATCTTCACTAAATTCTTACATTACATGAGTATTTTCAACTCCATTTTACAAATAAGAAAACAGAGGCTTAGAAGGGTCAAATACCTCTCTTAGAGCTACAAAAATAGTAGGCAGTATTCAAAGCCAGGTTGGTCTAGCCACATGCCTGTGCTCTCTCCACTCTAAAAGATGTGGGGACAAAATAGCTAGCCTAGTACATATCTCTAATGGACCACATTTCCAGTGTTCTTCTGAGGGATGCCTATCAGCTCACTCTACTTGGCTCATTCTGCTTGCCTTTCTAACCACCACCCCATTGATCCACAAAAAGGCTAGAGGAGGCTCTAAGTGGTATTGCTGGCATTAAGAGCGGACCAGAGAGGATCCAGGCACTCTCTTCTGTTAGACACATGTTCCTGAATGTTGAGTCCTAATCAAATAAGTCCTGTATAAAGGGAAAACAACTTTCCCAAAGGAAAAGAGAGGGAGGTATAGACTGACAAAGCTAGGGGGAAAAACATGCAGAAAATGGAACTACTCTAAGGGATCAGGCATAGAAAATTAAAGATGCTGGAGGGGAAGGCAAAGTGTGTGTGCATGTGCATGTGTTTTAAATGTTTGTGTGATTTTAGTGATTATCCAATTTTATATGCTATGTAATCAAACTTCATAAAAACGAGGAACTTTTTATCCCATATAGTCATGTCTACCTCCCATCTAGTGACTTCTTTAAATACAATTATAGTTAGTTGTATTTGGCTCTATTTCCCTGAGGGCAGGGCTGGTCTTTTAAATTTCCATTCCCCTTTCACGGTGCCTAGCCCTGGGCTTCAAGCAGGAAGAGTTGGTCTCCAAGACACGGATGTTCAATGTATGAACAAACGGAGGAACGAGAGTGTAAGTGACTAGAATTTACTCATGGGATGAGTGGCCATGTTTCTACTTTCTTTGTAAAAATAAATTTTAAGCTATCTTTCCTTTTAAAAGAACCAGTTGCCTATAAAATCTTGCAGTTGGCTAATTTCAGCATTTGCAGCCTGGGCAGAGGCTCTGTGGCTTTGGCTAGTCTGGGCTGCAGAACTATTTTGCATGGCCTCCTTTTGATGACTGGTGCCTACCACTTCCCCCTTCTACAGAGAAGAGGGAATAGTCAAGTACTGCAACTGTCTCCCCAACCCTGCCCTACAACCCCTTACTCCTTACTTGGCCCTATGAACACCTAATTTTCTTGTATACATGATAAATACTCCCATACATCTGTAAAGTTCTCCTATAGGATGATAAAATGTGAAACATTTGAGTCCATGGGAATAGAGGTACCAAAACCCATCTTCAACTTAAAAGAAACCACACAGGAAGCTGTAGAAACCTCCTACACAACCCCCAACACACCCCCACCTGATGCTATCTCATCTTTTACACTCCATGGCAGACCATATGGGGGAGTGCTGTGTCTTACGCTTAAATGCTACTTTCTTTGGAAGGGAAAAGCCAAGGTCTGAACTCAGGAGAGAAGGGAACAGACAGAAGCTCAGGTGGATTCCCTGGGAGCACAGAAATATGAGCACTGATCAGAGCCCCAGCTCCATCCTGTTGTCAACCCATTACCCCTGGAATCACTGCTTTGCACAGATACCCCGGTGGTCAGAAAGACCCTGCCAACATGTACACTGCACTAATCCACATACCCTTGCCCATTTATTCATGGATTTGGAAGACAGCAGAGCAGAGATGTTAAGAGCACAGGCCAGGCAGCTTGGGTTCCAATCTTGATTCAGCCACATACTAACCATAATATTGGCTTAGCTTCTCTCGGTTTATCTGCAAAATGGAGGTGATGATGCTAACAACAATACCTGTATTATCAGATGGTTATGAAGATTAATGGATCAGGTACTTACAAAGATCTTATGACCATGAGTTTGCCATGTTGAAAGTCCTTTACTTGTTGGCACTAAGGGCTACCAAAAAACTCCAAGAAACTTAAGTTCTTCAAAGACAAAAGCTATAGGCACATTCACATCTAGAAGTCTAGGTCCCAAGTGGTAAGTTCCATAACAGAAATTTAAGGAAGTATTACGGGAGTTCTGAGGAGGAGTCATTTCTTCCAAAGTGTTGGAGTAGGGATTGGGAAAACACAGGAGAAGGTGGCAATGGAACTGCAACTAAAAAGGAATAGGAATTATCAATGCAGATATGGAAAATGTGGGCATTCCATGAGAAGAAATTGTACGATCAAAGATAAAGAGGTAGAAGAATCTGAGGTATGTGTGGGGAGAGAAAATTGGTTGGTTGAGGCAGTCTAACTTTTTAAAAACAACAATGCTTCAGACCCCACCCCATCCCCCTAGGTTCTGATTTAACTGATCTCTGTTAGGGTCTGAACATGAGTAAGGCAGTGGCAATGATGAGTAAAAACTAGTACTAACTAGAGAGGTATACAGGCCTCACAAGTGAAAGTTCTTGAGGGCTACGTAGGAGGAAGAGAAGGTGCCTGGGAAGTCTCTCCAGGCTCAGACTTAGCTACTGAAGACCAAAAGGCCTGCTGAGTGAAGCTCAGAGCAAAGATGAAGAAGCAGAGAATAAGGAATTTGGGGAGGGCTCTCTGGTCTTCCTTGTCATCCCATCATACATTTGCCATATTCTGAGAAGAGCCGTTTATATGGAATTTACCCCATCTGGGGATGATGAGAACCACAAGTTTAGTGCCTATATTCTAAGTAACATTCCTTTTCTTGGTTCTAAGCCTACCTCTCAGCCTCTTCTCCATTTCAGTTCTTTCCTTTGTGACTCCTCAGTCACCCTTCACATATTTCACAGATGATCCCTGGGTACATATGGCTGGGCTCTGTTGGACATGACCTCACGCATTGGGTTCAATTCCTATGTGCATGTGTAGGCGGTTGACATGTTCCTCTTCTGCCTCAGTCTTTTCACATCAGAGTTTCAGCTTTTTCAACCATCCTCCTGTCCCATGAATCACTGTCCTGCTCTTTCTCTGTACCTTTTCCAGCTATATCTTATTTTTCCAGATGTGAAAGGTCCTCATATAACATTCCAGTATCACAGATGTGGATTCTGTGTGGTTCCACATACAACCCTTCCTCCACCAAAGAAAGGGCTGCTCCTTTCTCACCAAAACCCACCTCCTTGCTGAGATCTGATTAGACCTCTGGATACACAAGCTTTCCCCCTATTGTATTTAATATACATATATGTAGCTATGTATGTATGTTTGTATGTACACATGCACATATGTATGATAACTGGTTCCAGATTAAAACTAAGTATGTGCTATACTCAAAATGCAAAGTAGAACTCTTTTAGATTAAAGAGGCTTATTTTGAACCAAGTAGAAGGATGTCCTGTCTTCAAGACACGAGAGGCCTCCTTTGATTTTATATTCCTTGGTCCCCATCTATCTGAACGCTGCTCAGCAAACGAACTTCTGCAGAAGAGAACAAGCTGGGACGGCATCACTGACATCCTCAAAGAACAGAGGAACATTTTTAGCACAAGTACCATCATATGCATTTTCCACAGCTTCGATAAAATGACATGCACTGTATGAAAATGACACCTGCCATCTATTCTTAAGTACATCACAAAATAAGTGATTTTATACATAAATCTTTAACAGAGGAGGAACAATGAGACACGAGCTCAGAGTTCCTTTGTTTCCAGTGAGCCGTGGGTGTGGCGGCCACAGGCGCAAGGTCCGGAACAACACGCCTGTCCCTGCAGCCTAACTGCAAAGGAGACAAGGAGCCACAAAACCTTCCCACACCAACCCAAGCCCACTGCTTTTAAAGTGTGATTTTTTTTCCCCTCATTTCAAAATTATCCTAAGACCAATTGGTTCCAGGCAGCTCTTTCTGTATATTAATTTTTAATTGGAGAAATAGCAATTAGATGGCTGCATTGATTGCTAGTTCCCGTAATCTTTTTTAATTTGAGATAACAATCTATTCAAAAAATGAGTTTGTCCCTAAAATATCTTTCCTTAATGGCAATAATAACTGAGGTTATATACAAAACCAGCAGAGCAGCCCACAGGGAAGGGGTCTAAATTATACATGGAATATTCTGCACCTGGTTTGTCAGTTACAACAAAAACCTTACCACGGGTGCCCTATGAAAACGGTCAATTTCATATGTTGTCTTTATTAATATCATTTTTGAAACAATCAGATCATCTCTGAAGAACAGATTTTCATGAAATGAGGCCTGTTTTTCTATACACAAGAAACTTAAGACATGTAGATAATAAAATTCTTACTTAGCTCCTTGCTGCGGACCCTGGCAAGAGGAAGATTATGAGAGAGAAAGAGGAATTAGAAATAGACTTCCCGCTTAGGAGAAACTCCCAGGATAGAGCTGAGCCAAGTAAAAGCAAGTTCAATACACATACCTGCAAGTCCCCAGCAACCCCCAAATCTGTTAGCCATCAGGAATGTTGAAGGCTCCAAGGAAGTTTACGATAAAAAGGCCTCCTCTTCCAACCAGGCTCTGAACAGTTTGAGAAACACAAGAGTGGTCAAGAGAGAGGCCAAATATCACTTTTATTACTCACAGAAGCTAAGCAAGAGAATACAGCTTAGGTGAGAGTCCAGGGGACCAGCTAACTGCATCCCAGAGCTAGGAAGTCTTCTCATCAACCTGGTCCTAACAAGACAACCTGCCCAGGAAAAAAAATGTGGATGGAAAAGATAGGACCTCAACTGTTCTCTAAAAAGGTAGGGAGAATTTCCAAGACCAAGAACATAGGTGTTGCTTAACTGAGCAAACTTACTTACTCTTTCCACATTTACTAACCAGACAGGTCCACTGTACACACCCCAGGGGTATGAGAAAACAGAGAAAAGAGGCTGGGAAGCATGTATAGGGCAAATTATTCCTCAAGAAAACCAAGATTGAGAAAATGGATTTTCCTGTAAAAAGTTGATGGAATTGGAGCCCAGAAAAGGTAATTGAACGTGATTTGCTTCCACTCAGTAAGGTTTTCTTTTTTGGCTCTCTCATTATTTTGTCTTAAAATTTCATAGGATTTTGTATTCTGTTCCACAAGTAAAGGTTTTGGCCAGATCATCTGAGAAGTTTTATGTTGGAGAGGTCATGTAAAGAAGTCTCTGAGATTGAACAGATCTAGGGTGGAATTCTGCCCTTCCAGGTGGAATAAGTTGTCTGTGTCTCAATGTCCTCATCTGACAAATGTCAGACATTTTCTCATGTCCTTTCTTAGTGGGACGTTGAAAATGATTAGAAAAGAGAGATCGGAGAAAAGGCTCCTGCGTGTGGCAAGCACATGGAATAAGCATAAATGTTATATGAACTGGTGTCAGTGATCATATTCTGGAATGATTTTGTGTTTATGCTATGCTCTCACGCCTCCTGGTCCCTCACTGAGAACCCATGGTTCATGTTCTCTAACAAGAGAGGCTTTGTTTTTGCCCATTAGCTGAACATTCATTCTCTGCCTCCTGAGCCGCTCATCCTACGCCTTCAACCACACCTGGGTTCCCATCTACTGATGATCTGTGAAGTAAAAGGCTGGGAATGGAGACGGAGAGAAGGAAAGAGATGCAAAGATGACCCCTCAAGAATTTTTGTTCTGGCAAGTGAAAAAGCCCACTGTTCACAAGTACAGTAAGATGGAAACAGTACAGATGGAAATGTATTATAACCTGGAGAGGGGATGGGGTCGAAAACCCTCCCTCCCAGCTTGCTGTGTTCCCTCAGGAGTTTGTTTCAATGTTCTCACTGGAGACATTTAAAAAAGATGATTATCACCTATGATCAAAACTTACACAATTAGGAGAATACCATTATGAGCAGATAGGTTCACCAGAACCCATATGCAAATGAATTAGCCTCCGTGAACCTTGAAAGGTAGAATAGTGGGGAAAAAGGATATACAATTTATTCCTAGGGATACCTGCTTCAGAAACATGTTACCCACTTGGACTGATGAAGTCTAAGATATAGATAATTTAAAATTTTTTTTTCAACGTTTATTTATTTTTGGGACAGAGAGAGACAGAGCATGAACGGGGGAGGGGCAGAGAGAGAGGGAGACACAGAATCGGAAACAGGCTCCAGGCTCTGAGCCATCAGCCCAGAGCCCGACGCGGGGCTCGAACTCACGGACCGCGAGATCGTGACCTGGCTGAAGTCGGACGCTTAACCGACTGCGCCACCCAGGCGCCCCTAAGATATAGATAATTTAAATAATGTGATGGATAAATTCACAACTAAGACTCATAGCTACTGTTTATTGTACAGTTGCTACAATACTAAGGATTTGACTTGCATTATCTCATTTAAAAAATGACAGATTCCCATAAAGCTTGGAACAGAAGGAGTATGTCTCAGCTTGAGCTCTCTAGGAAAGAAACTTTAAGGCAGGGATTTGTAGGCAGGAATTTTATTGTGGAAAGCTGGCAGTAACACTGGTGAGGAGTGAGGGATGCAGGTTGGGCAAGAGGGAAATGGAAACAGTGCAGTCTCAAAAGTCTCAGGCAAGCCCATGATCCCACAAGGAGCTATGAACCTGAGATAGCCCTTCAGGGATATCTCCACATCAAGCAAGGGGGCCAGAACTTGCATCCCTGCAATGACCAGTCACTGGGTATGGGCTGCTCCTGAGGACAGGACATAACTTGAATGAGGCAGCACCCTTCAGGTGAGGGCAATCGCTAGGAAGAGATTCCGCTGTGAGCCTGCAACGGGCAGTGTTCCCGGTGATTAGGAGATTGAGTGTTTCAGTCCTCAAGTGGGGATCTAGTGGCACACCACACTCTCCATGCCAGGGAGACAGGAATGAAAGGAGTCTAAATTTACTGAGCCCCTTCTATACCCCAGCCACTGTGTAAGGTACTTCCCTTATTGTCTTTAATCCTGCTCTACGGTATCAGTGACTCATTCCAACCTCCAAAGAGATTTCACGATCCCCTGCTTCCTCTAACCAAGTGGGGTTCTCAACTGAAGATAATTTTGATCCCAGGGGACATTGCCAGGGCCGCCTACAGGCATTTTCCTTGTCATAATTGGGAGTGGGGGTGCTACTGCCATAGGTACAGACTACGAATGCTGCAAAACATCCCGCAATGCATTGAACTGCCATTCACAATAAAGAATCCTCCAACTCCATGTGTCCATGGTGCTGAGGTTGAAAAAGTCTGCTGTAACCCATAGGAAGGAGAACCATACTATGGAATTGGGCCCTAGCAGCTAGGCAAAGAGTTCTCAATCACCTGTCTTGTTCTCTTGGCCTTTTCCTTTCCTGGCTCTCTCGCCATCTCTGAGACTCTGGAATTTTCTGCGTGGAAGGCCTCAATCCATACAATTGGTATTACATGACGGGCCTGAGGCTGCTTCCCCTCTGGCACTCCTCCAACTTGGTAGACCCGGTGGATTTCAGGACAGGGATCTAGGGTTCAGGAGACAGATTAGGCTGGTGTTACTCTAGCTTAGGGTGAGGGGGATGCTTCACACTTTGCTTTATGTTTGTACCTCTTCTTGCCATCAGAGAGGTAAGACTCTGAAGGCCCAGGTAAGGTAAGGGTTAAGGAGCTCAGGAGGCTACCTTTTTTCTGGGTCTTTGGCCAATGGAGCAACGGCTAACACCACGGTCATAACCAATGTGCATTTTCCTGGAATGACCCCTCGGCAGTTCTTCAACAAACACTTCCAGCTGATGAGGAATTCAGGATGCCAACCACCTCTACCTTTCCTATCAGAAGAGTAACTAAAAAGAGTCGTTAGTGTCACCATGTTACAGATGGGAAAAAAAGGCTCATACGAAGGTTATACAACCTGTCTATGGTCACACAGTTAGTCAACAGCAAGGTTGAGATTTATAAACCAGGTCTGTATGGTTACAAAACCCATGATCATTTGTTTAAGAGACACACATACTCTTTGAAAACAATCAGAGGGGACATGCATGTCTTCCTATATGTCCCTTGGTACCCTCAGATACAGCCTGGGTGGAAGCGTAGACTCCTAAGCTTTCTGTTCTTTTCCTATTTGAAGTGTAAAAACTCTGAGCTTTCCCATTTCTAAGGGAAGGCAAGAAATGAAAGACAGGCTGGGTGATTTATATAAAGTGATAATGTGAGCCCATCTCCTTGCAGCCATCATTTTAGTCTGCAATAAAAATGACTGGTCTGACACCCTCCACTTCCTGAATATCCAGAAGGCCTAACTGCTTGGACTCTCAGACATAAAGCTCTCTGTTAATGGACCTGTCAATTTCTTAAAGTGAGCAGTTTTTCATAACACTCCATAAAACAGGGGAAAAAATAAAATTAAAAAAGAACATAGCATTTAACATGAAAATAGGGGTATCATTTCTTGAGCATGAACTAAAAGCAGCAGAAAAAGAAACTAATAGAGGAACGGTGGCTGGTGATGGAAAACAGAGAATTACCTTGGAGAGGCCTCTTTACCTACTTAACAGGGCTCCTATTTTTAGCAACAACAATAAACAGACATTAAGTATTAAACTTTAAAGTAAAAGGCTCTATATTCTTCTAATAACAATCTAGTGTCCTTAGTATGATAGATTTACTAACCTCAATTTAGACTCTGAGAGATCAGATTCATATCCCATAAAACATATAGGGAATATAATACTGAGCAAATATATAGTAATAGATTATATAAATATCTATGCCCTATTAAATTTTCAGTTATAAACTGTGTTCTTTTCTTGAGCCATTTTAATTCATGAAATTATTTACAAGTTTATAGACACCAAGGAGCTGAATATATGGTGTTAGGGAAATGTATTTTTCCAAATATGGAAGTCATAAGAATAGAATACATTTAGTGATCAACATAAAATTATAAAGAATATTTCAAGGTTTCATTAATGGCAGCTGTTCACATGATACTTGGAAGTTTTTAATGATATTTATTAACCCTCTATACATATAGCTGATTTATAAATATAGCCATTTATTCATCCTCCTCTACATCAGCCTATTATCATTTGCCCCAACTTTTAACTCTGTTCAAATATAATTTAGAGGTTATGTTCCTACACAAAGTAAAATCTGAGAATGAAGAGGCTAACCTCAAAATGATGTGTTTATAATCTTTCTTTAGAGAGTGTAAGATAATAAACAATCACTAGAGTTTGAGTCAGTAGAGATGAGTTAGGATTTCATTCTATTGCAACCAAGCCGCATGACCTTGGGGAAGTCACTGAACCTCACTGTAGCTGCTTTTTATATGGAACTGGATGTACTAAGCTCTGCCCCATCAACCCCTTAGTGTTGTTATGAGGACATGTGAGATGGTTATGTGAAAATACTTTGTCCACTGAATGAAATTAAATAGGATATCATCAGGAGAAAAATAATTATGTTTTTGGAGAACATTCTGTTGGCAAAGAAGCCATGATCAAGTGCAAACATATTCTCCAGTGAAAAGATATATTGCTTCACCATGTCTAGGGCTACCATAAGGTTAATGAAAACATACTGAATGCTGTAAAGCACTACTGAAATTGTATTTAATTATAACAATAGCAAGAACAATATAGAAAGGAATCATTACTGAATCATGTAAGTAGAAAAAATATACAGGGCATCCAGCTAAAGTTGAATGTCAAGTAATTTTTTTTTTCAACCATAAGTATACCTCAAATACTGCATGGGACATACCTACACTAAAAATTCTTCACTGTTTACCTCATATCAAATTTAACTGGGCATGCTGGGTTTGGTTTGGTTTGGTTTGATTTAGGGTGGGGAATGGGACTAAATCTGGCAATCCTAATGTAGAAGGGCTTTGAGAATTCTTTACCCACTTCCCCAAGCAAGACAAACCACCTTATCACTGAGACTATTTGCTTCTTACTTCAGCTCTCATTTTGTTTATCTCAACAGTTAAGGACTTCCAAGATGCCTCCTCTTATGGCCACTCCTTATGTGTCTCTAGGCTGGAACATTATTATTCTCCAGTATATTCAATAGTTAATTTTTCCATCCAACTAAACAGTGAATTTACTGAGTGAAGAGACTTGCTCATTTTGATCACCCACAGCCTGGTTCAACGCCTGGCACATAGTAGGTAACCAGAAATGCCTTATGAATTGAAAATCACAACTTTCTTCCTCCTCTGTGCTCTCATTAAGGGGAACCGTGCTCATGTCTGCTACATAAATGATCAAGAACCAATGGACAAGTCCATAACCCATGTCTCTAATCCGGCCTTCTCTCTTCACTGACCTCTGGATTATGTCTTACAACAACTACTCGATGTCTCCATCTAGATTTCCATGAGCACCTCAAACCCAACATGTGCAAGACTGAATGCATCTCCTTCCCCTTAAAGCTACTTCTCTCTTGACATCTTATCGTATAACTCAGGTCAGAAAACCAGAGTCCTTCTAGATTACTTCCTGTCCCTTAATTCTCTCATCACTAAGTCCTTTCTGTCAAAAAATTTTAAGGAGCTTTTAAAAGGAAAGCTCTGACTCAGGTGGTTTGGCCTGTGGCCAGAGTATGGGTGTTTTTTAAAAGCACTCCACTCGATTCAGGGGTATTTAGGAAACAGTGTCCTATAGAACATAGCAGAAGACTTAGAAACAGCATCTCTGTATAGGCTTACTTATCCCTTCTGAAATATGAAAATGCTCCCAATTATTTTGTATTCATAATTTTGAAAACCTAATAGCTGCTGACTGTAAATATTATTTTCATTTGTGTATGGGATTTTTATTGTTTTTTTGCATTGTTAGGTGAAATTTGGGACAGCTTCCCCACATGTGCACATACATACTTTAAGAATATATTTCTCATTTTATAAGGAAAATCCTAAGAACTTTAACTTAAAAATTCATGTTATAAGTAGCACTTGTTTGTTAAAGTATTAATTTTATTACATGTCTTCTCACCTGAACTCTAAAAGCACCATTAATTAGTAGTAAAAGAAATAGGGAAAATAAAGATTTTGGATTATTGGCATTATTAGTGTATATACACACATGTGCACACACACACACACAGTACATATAGACATACACACCCACACGTATATACATGCACACACAAAACAATTAGGATGGTTTGCCAGCTAGGGATTTACAGATGTCCTGACTTATCTACCATCTTTCTTGTAATATGCTTCAAACCCAGAATGGTGATTAATTGTAAATACTCAAAAACACACCCAATTTGCTATACCTCTAGATAGCTAGCCATTTACCTCCCATACTGCATCCTCTTGCACAGAAATGGTAACTCTGAAACATCTTACAATCAATGAAAAAATGTTTTTTTCTCAACTTTTAAAATAAATTCTTTTCCCAAGGGTAAGACCTTTTATACCATCTTAGGTAAGAGCAAATTTCCCTAGACAAATTGGCTGGCTGCTTCTTGAATTCTCAGCTGAAATTGAGGCACTCCTATTATTGATATTATCTGGCCATGCTTTTTTTTTTTTTAATCCACATATTTTGTTTCACTGGAAGAAAATTAGATTATATTAGGTTGTGTACAACACAGAACTTCAAAACACTCACCCTGTCAAAATAATTTCTTAATTAGTTGTACAACATACTTTTTTGAGACAGAACTTGTCAGAAAAACATCCTGCAGTGGAGAGCTTAAGCGAATTCATTCTCAGGATTTTAATAAGACTACATTTTGCCTCCTCTATGGAAGGGGAAGAAAGTAATTGTCTGGCAATTCTTTGCTTCCTTGGAGACCCACTTCAGGAAAAAAAAGTTTCAGTTACTTTTTATAAAGAAATTCCTTAAATTTTTGTTAAGAAAATAAAAAATGCATTAAATTATTATATGTTGGGTTGGTGACAAAAGTTATAGAATAAGGTGTTGAAAGAAAAAAACAAACCTTCTGCCTTAAAAATAATATCCACTTCTGAGTTTTCATACAATGAACTGATTAAATACAGGGATCCAATTAAAGAACACACCATGCTGTACCTGCAACTGATGTAAAAATATTTTCCACTCAGTCTGTAAGTCCTTTAAAGGCATTGCTTTATTTATATTGAGCATCATCTATCATAGAGTTTCAGGTTTAGAAAACAGAAGATTTGGATTTTCAACCTTCAGTCAAGACATTTCTGAGTAATATTAAGAAAACCAGTTAACTTTTCCAGACCTCCTTTTATTCATCTATAAAAGAGCAATAGTAAATGCACCCTCCTTGATTTACAGGGTTATTATGAAAAGTAAATGTCATGACTGTGGCCACACTTCAGCAGCACATATCAGATGCCACTTACTTATTAGGTGTCTACCCTAAGCAGGCACAATTTTAGATGCTTTATACTTTATCCTCAGAAATGAAATATGGACAAGGAATCTTCAGCACTTAAAAGCTGAGGGTAAGTTGAGATTCAGAGAGGTTAAACAACTTTCTCTGAATCAAACATCAAGGAAACAGTAGAACCGAGATTTGAACCTGTGTCCAGAGGACCCATGCCTGTCACCGCTCTTTTCTACCCTTCCTTAGTTCCTTCTCCACTTTTACCTCTCAAATTCCCCTACTGGGCTTTGGTAGAGGGCAGAGAGAAGAGCCTAGGACTAACCCTTGACACAAGATGATCAAGATATGTTGTTCCTAGAAAATTAGTACCTTGGAGTGTTGTCAATCACCACCATGCAGATCAGACTGAAGTGGGATTTGGGCTTGGCTACTCAATCCTAATTCAAAGGAAAGTTTTAAATGGGACCTTTGGGATTCAGATTTGGGATTTACAAAGCCACAGATGGCACAGTTTAAAAACAGGCATTTGTCCCCTCATTACCATCCAGTATGGTGGCCATGAGGTAATGATAGGTCTTATTGGTCAATGCAAATATTAATGAACACTTGCTTTGTACAAGGAGCTCTGATAGGTATCCTAAGGAATATCTAGAAGTTTGGCCATGATTCCTGTCTTTATAGAGGGCAAAAAGGCAAAAGTAAACACATGAAAATTAAAATGGCAATACATGATTAAATTGTTCAAGAGAATGGATAAGAAGCCATCACAGGGCAATACATAAAGGACTGTCATTCATGTGATTACAGATAATAAAGTGTTGTGAGAAGTCAGATGGGGAGATATCTTTCAGGCCAAGAAGGTCAGAAATATTTTAAGGAAGAGATCAAATTAATCCTTTATGACATTTTAGGTACTTTCATTCCCTCCCACCCTAAGAAGAGCATTTATTCTTGGCTCCTTGCAAGAAGATATTGCAAGATATTGCACTATCTTTTACAACATACCCATTGGCCAGAGCTCCTTGTTGTGTGTGTAAAGGAGCTATACGAGCACATCAGGGCAATGTATCATTAACGCCTACTTTATTAAGAATCACAGACCCAGACCACAAAGCATTAAGTAGACCCTGTAGAATAGACGGGAGAGTGGAGAAAAGACTGTGGGTGAGAGGGAACAGCATGTGCTAAAGCAAAGAGAAAGATCATGGCAACATGTCATCACAAGACTGAAGGTAAGGTTACATGGCAGAAAGAAGAGCTGTAGAGAAGAATGCTCATAGGAGAGGAAAAACGCTGGAAAGTAAGTTTGAAATGGTGAGTTAGAGGCCCCTGGGAGCCAGGCTAAGGAGTTAGAATTCCATCATATGGGCAAAAGGGTATCACTGAAGTTTAGGAGCTCAGCATGGTCAGAGAAAACTGCACAAATGAATTTAGGGAAAGTGTTCAGGAGAGATGTGGTCCAGAAGACAGTAATGAAAAATAGCTCAGGTGACATATGATGAAGGTCTAGGCAATGGGTGTGGCTGGAGTGGTGTGAGCCTTCTAGAGAAGAGACTGGTGTAAATAAGTGGATGTGATGAATGACTGCCTAGGAGGAAGAGGAAGGGTGATGGAAGGTATCAGAAATTCATTCATCAAGTATTTATTAAGTGCCCTTTATGTGCCAGGCATTATTTTATTATTTTTTTGACAGAGTGGGAGCAGGTGAGAGGGGTAGAGGAACAGAGAGAGAGAGAGAGAGAGAGAGAGAGAGAGAGAATCTCAAGCAGGCTCCATGCTCAGTGCCAAGCCCATTGCAGGGCTCGATCCCATGATCCTGGGATAATGACCTGAGCTGAAACCAAGAGTTAGTTGCTTGACAACTGAACCACCCAGGCAACCCCAGGCATTATTTTAGATTTTGGGGGGTGGGTCCATCAGAAAAGCATAAATATCGTTGTTCTCATTGGAAGCTATATTGGAATAGGGATAGGCAGAGTAAACAATAAACATAATAAACAAGTACAGAATATGCTAGAATCTGAGTATAGCTGGGCAGGATAAGAAGGATTGGGAGCACCAGGAGTAGGATAGGGCAAGTTTCATGGAGAATGTGGCATGTTAGCAAAGATGTGAAGGTAAGGGTGATAGCCATGCAGATACCTCCAAGCAAAAGGAACAGGTAGTGCAAAGGGCTTTAGCAATGAGTATGTCATTTTCAAGACATGTCAAGGAAGCCAGTGCATCTGGAGAAGAAAAAAATGAGAAGGATCATAGGAGATGAAGAAACAAGTGGGGGGAGGCTTTGTATCATGTAACACCTTATGGATCACTGTAGGAACTTGGGCTTTTACTCTGAGTGGGATGCAGATCCACTGAAGGGTTTTGAGCAAAGGAGTGACATAATCTCTGTTTTTAAAAGGATCACTCCAGCTGCTGCACTGAGGAGAATCTGTAGGTGGCAAAAGGAGAAAGACCAGCTAGGGGATCTGAGAAGTGATTCCAGGGAGAGGACACAGATGCTTGCACTAGAATGGCAGTGGTGCAGTAGTTCCCACGGTGGAAACAGCAGGCAGAACATACATTCCAAGGACAGGGGAGGGGACAAGAGGCTTTGCTCAGGTGCAGCTCATGGGCAACCTGTAGTTATGTCTTCTTGATGACCTATTCCAACACTACTACTGGCTATTTTGCTTATGACTTTATTGGTGATCTAGTTATCCATTTACTAAGCATTAACTATGCACAGAGATACTACATGACCAGTCTGGTGCGCTGGGAATACAAAGATGAGGAGGGTGCAACTCCTGTTCTCCAGAAGCTTATAATTTCTACTCCTCTCTTCACAGGCCCATCTTCATGCTACTGGGAGTTCAGAGTTTCCATCTCTACATCCTCACAGCTAGCTACAGGGAGAAAAAAGGAAATAGGCAGAGAGAGCAATTATCTCTTTTTGCCATCTTTGCTTATCAAAATCCTACTTAACCCCTCCATGGCCCAAATCAAATGCCACCTCCTTAATGAAGTCTTTCCTAATAAATCCAAGGTGACCTTTATCTTGTTTAAGCCAAAGCTCTTTGGGTGGGGGTTTCATATGGCCTTTAATGCACAGACTCTAAAATTACATGCTTTGTATACATTTGCATGTCCCAGCTAAAGTCGGAGTTACTGGAGGTCAGTGTTCTGATTTCTTTTTCTGTTTCTGACTTACTTTTACGTCTGACAAAGATGGAATTCAAAGACAGGTATTAGGTGATCAATGAACATTTGTTGAAAGAATGAATGAATGAACAAAAACATAACTTACTGAAGGCCTTCTGCTTCCTCCCTTACCCCTTTCCTTTCTTCCTCAGCACTAGTAAATGCTGAGATTTTCAAAAATATTTTTGTATACTACTTATTTGTTTTTCTGACTATAGAAGCAATATATGCATTGGAGAAAAAGGAAAATGTAAAAGAATAAAAATACCCCTAATCCCAGAATATAGCCACTGTTTAACATCTTAGCATATTTCCTTTCAGTCTATGCATATGCAAGATTCAAACAAAATTGCCATCATGCTCTTTGTAAAGTTTTGTATTCTAGCTCAGAGATATGTCACAGCAAGAATGTCAATGCCCATACATTTCAGGCTGAATTAACACAAGTTGGAAAAGGAGGCTGCCCTAGAATATTCTTGGATCAAACTAAAGGATGGGTTTCTATCCATTAGTTTCACAATCTTCTCATGTAATGGTATCTCCTGGAACCTCAGTAATTGTCCATTCATTAAACTGGGGAAGGGGCACCTGAAGGACTTTGAGGTCCCTCTACTTCTGAGAATGCTGTATGACAATTCAGTTGCATTTTATGGGGGGAAGTGGGCTACTGTTGGGTGTAGTTACTCTGAAATCTTGAGCTAGTAATAAATGATGAAAAAAACCTGAATCTCAAAGAGGCCAAGTTCATGGCAGAGTTCAGCTTCAAAGCACTATTGTCTAAATCCAAGTCTGCCCATATTTCTTGGTACTGGGATTCTTCTCATTTAGAACCAGAACTAAGATGAGGTCATGTCTAGCTGCTGGTTATGGGAAAAAATAAAGGGGATCATCAATGCTGAATCAACTTCCAAGCCATCTGTGGTGTTGTTTTCCAACACTAGGATAGATGCTGGTTCAAGAACTCAAGTGAGGTAAAATCCTTTTAAAGAAGCTTAGATTCTTATTGAGAGGGCAGGCTTGTGTCAAAACACTATCACATACTGTCCATGGTTATTTACTAGTCAAGAGCCAATAAGCATTGCAGGACAGGGATGGTGCAAGCTGTCAAGGCCAGGTGGAAAAGGTAAAGCCAATGACTAGTGGGAAAGTCAGGAGGTTTGAAAGCCAGGAGAGGGAAGTGGGATGCCAAAGCCCGGGAGCATAGCAGGAGTTTAAAGCAGGGGAATGGCCAGGTGTAAGCAATCAGAATAGCCAACAGAAGACATCGAAGTCCCAACTCAACAAATCCAAGAGATGGGCTTCTTTGCCAGTCTGGGTTCAAGCAGCCAATGTGTAGTCACTAGGATTGAAACATTGCTTTGGGTCAAATTGCTGGTATTCCTTTTGAAAAATCTGTGCTCCTGAGACCCCACCTGCACTCAGAGCCTGATGTCTAATTCCATCTGACCCCCATTTCCAGGACCTGTATCATAGTAAGATGGCACCACAGACCTGGGCTAAATTTAAGCCACATAGTTTTGGGTAAGAGACTCCACTTCTTAGCCTCGTACTCAGACTCCTTAGTGTAGCCACCCTTTAGACCCCATCTGATGGACTTTAGCAATGTCTATGAAGACACAGTATGGCAAACATGAAAAATTTCATTTATAAAGGAGCTCACTGGTTAAACTAACTGACAGAAAGTTTCTAAGCACATTTTCAAACCTAACACCATACCAAGGGGTCATGAAACCAGAATTTTGGTCACTATAGCTCCTGAGGTTTGGAACTCTGTTTCTTTCTTTTTAAAATAAGAGAAATAGATTAGATTATCTCACATTTCAATTTTTAAATAAGTATTTTATTTGAAATTATTTCAGATTTTGAAAAGTTGCAAAGGTAGTACAAAGAGTTCTACTTTCACCAATTTCCCCTACTGTTCACATATTACATAACCATGATCCATTCGTCAAACTAAGAAATTAACATCAGGGCATCACTATTAACTAAATCAGAGACTTTATTCATATTTCACCACATTTCATTGTGACTCCAAAATACTGTTGCTTTAAGAAATGAAGGCATCTGGTTTTATTTGCTGTTTGTTTTTTGATGTAATTTTTAAGGGCCTATTTTGGGGTGGAGGAGGTCTAGCGGTGATGTACTCATACTTTGGGCACAGGCTCAGGAAAAAGTTCTGAAATGGGAAACAGATGCCAATCAGAGCTTCTAGGCTGAAGATCCAGGGACAAAAGAATTGGCTGGTAGGGATAAGGGCCAGCTATTGTGGGTAAGAAGTGAGTATGTGGTATGGTTGTACATTTTACTCAAATAATTCCAGTCTTCTAGCCCCCCACCCTGAAATCTCAAAGTCTCAAAATACAGCAGGGAAACCTCGCTTCTGAAATAGCAGAACTCATTACATATGTACTTGGCAATCCATTCTTTTCAACTAGGTTGATTTTGCTTTGTGTTTTCATTTTTAACAAGGATCTAGTCTGGATTAAGATGGTAAAATATATATAAGTGGCCTCTAATTTACATATGCTCACCGGAGCACTGCAGTAATAACCATAAGCTAATCGATCTTACGTTTTTAATCGGTTTGGTATTTTCTGCCTTTCTAATTTTGTAATTCATTCTATTTCTTGGAAATTAAGCATTAATAGTTCTGAAAGGAATTTCTTCAAGTGACATCACTGTTACAGCAAATTAGTTAATATGTAGACTAGCACAATAATTCATTGAAGGCTTAGGAAGACCTCTGATAAGCATGCAGGTAAAAAAATGTGAGTCACTGTAATGACAAGTTTATAAATATCAGCTCCTTTATTCCTTTATTAGTATTCCCATTTTATAGATGAAGAAACTGAGAATTATGGATATAACTTGCCCAATTCACACAGCCATGGAAAATGGTGGAACTGGGATCCCACCTTCTCAACTTCCCTGTTCTGAGAACTAGTTCTAAGAACTAGTTGTAAAGACATGATTAATATACACGAGACAATTAGAGGGACATTCAGTAGGGTAGCCATCAAAAAGAATTGTGTGTACCGGTACTCAGAACTGCACACAGCTATATAGCATTAATGTTTGTTTAATGTTGTTTTTTGATCCCAAAGACTAGAATTATCATTTCCCCTCCCCCACCCTTAAGTTTTAAACTGGCACACAATTACTACAGTTAATTAGTGGTTACTTACCTTTCCATCTCCTTTGGTAGAATACCAAGCCCATGGACCAATTGTAACAAAAAAAGATGAAGGGGATAGAGGCAACAGGAAAGGGAGAGGGAAGTATTTTACATTTTTCAGAACCTGAATAAGAACATCTAATGTTTTATGACTGGTTCGAAAGGGAGAGAATACTTCTGGAAAAACAAACAAACAAACAAACAGACAACCTTTCAAAAGTTTCCTTTTCAAAGAGATTATCATTTCTAGAGAAAAATCCCACTCTCCCTTTCCAAATCCATCCTTTTTTCCTTGAGAAAATATTTTTTAGAAAATAAATACATCTGGACAGTTTACAAAGTCCTCAGAGGCTGAAAAACTTGCTATAACAAGGACTGTACTTGACACATTTTTCTTCAGGCTAAGTTACTTCATTCAAGGTTTTAATGTTTAAATAAACTGCTGCTCAAATCAATAATCTACAAAATCATTCACTCGGGGAGAGGTCTTCAATCCTTCTGCCCCATTTAAGGTTAATTTGTATGGTGAATGAATGCATTTTATTATATTTCAGACAGTTCGCTCCTAGCACTCCTGAAAGAGTGGGGAGTATATTTTCAGTGAAGCTAAGGCAAACCTCATACTATGGTTCCACAAGTAGTACTTAGTACAACTAAGAGACTGAATCTGATTTGGGAATGCGAGGGGGCAGACCTTAGGAAAATGTTCTTTGTTCCTTGTCACTCACACAGGCAAAGCAGTGAGGGGGTTGAACAGGCAGACTTTGAAGCAGGCTGGACCAACTCTGTTTAAATTCCAGTTCTGCTAATTGCTCACAGTGACACTTTAAGTAAGTGGCTTAACCTCTCTGTACCTTATCCTTATCTACACAATGAAAAGAATAGAACACTTACTTCTTAGGTTATATAACTGATATACAAATCTTAGCCCATTATTATTTATCATAGACTTATAGCAAAATAAATTTACACAACTTATATTCCTAAAGACTATAGTTTCTGAGGCTCGACCCTGTCCCAGCAAACCCTCATTTAAGTTTTCTGAGGGAGAATTGTGTGCCCTCTCCTGAGACGGCTCTGCAATCCGCTCTCTTCTTGCTTCCATACAAAGCACAGAGTATTCCCATTGTAGATCCCAGCAACCCCAAAATTTAAAATTATACTCTGTAATAAAATTTTCTATCTTCCTGGTCAATAGTTATTATTGGGAAACAAACAATGACCCTATGAAACTTATGTAACAGTGAGGAAAAGTTCATTAAAAAGTAAACAGGTGAGGGGCGCCTGGGTGGCGCAGTCGGTTAAGCGTCCGACTTCAGCCAGGTCACGATCTCGCGGTCCGTGAGTTCGAGCCCCGCGTCAGGCTCTGGGCTGACGGCTCCGAGCCTGGAGCCTGTTTCCGATTCTGTGTCTCCCTCTCTCTCTGCCCCTCCCCCGTTCATGCTCTGTCTCTCTCTGTCCCAAAAATAAATAAAGGTTGAAAAAAAAAATTAAAAAAAAAAAAAAAGTAAACAGGTGAACACTTAGCACCCCTCTCATCCCCAGACATGTTATTTTATGCTATTTTATATGGGGATCAGGGATGACCTCTCTGACAAGGTGGCACTAAAGTAGAGAACTGATAGATGTGAGGAAGTAATCCAGACAGAGGCATAAACAAATTCAAAGGCCCTGAGGCAGAGATATACCTGATGTGTTCAATGAATGGCAAGAAGCCTAGAATAGCTGGGAGTCCAGCAAGCAAAAAGGGAGAGCAATGGGAGAAGAGGTCAGACAGAGAGGCAGGCATGGCCATAATGGGGCTTGTAGGCCACAGTAAATGGTTTGGATATTTCAGTGGGGATCCACTGGAGGGTTGTGAGAAGAGGGCTGACCGATCTGATATATGTTTTAGAAGGCTACTCTGGCTGCTGGTGGTGTAAAGGTCATTAGGGTTCCTTGGCAAATAGAAGAGAGGGACCAGGGAGGCAGTGACTACATTGTGTGATGGTCATCCAAGAGCATAGTGGCTTTGGCTGTGATGGAGAGGGACAAAAGGGCTAGATTCAGCTAATATTTCAAAGATAGAGGCACTAGATTTGGTGACAGGCTGTGCGTTTGATGGTGGGTGAGTGTGTGTGGAAAGGGGCAATGAGAGAAAGAATGACAGGGTAACCCAAAACTTTCTTCACATTTAATGAGAGAGAGCTGATTACATGAGTCTCTTAGGCATCTTTATTTGTATCACCAAGGCTGAATACACAGTATCAAAGCCACATCATCATCTAAGAGCTTGGTTGTATTCATTCACTAACTAAAGGATCATTGATTCAACAAACATTCCTACCCACTTTGTGCTAGACACTGTCCTAGGTGCTGAAGATGGAGTGCTAAAATAAGACACTCTCTCTATACTTAGCAAAGTTGCCAATTACTCCATACCACAGCTCTTAAAGTTGTCTGGGAGTAGTAAACAACGCAAACATTAAGTGTGGGGATTGTGAGGATCCACCTACATACAGTTCTCTGAGATCCCCATGTGAGTTCCCTGCTCCATGACTGCATATTCTGCCAACTCCTCTCCATCTTGGCTGGACAATCCTGGTCATTTAACCCAATTAACTCAGCTTTATCTACTCATAGAAATCCTGCCCTGAATCTTCCCTGCCCCCAGAAATGTTGAGTCCACTCATCATTCTTTGTGATCTGCTCCTTGAGAGCCCTCCTCAGACTTCCTATGGTAATTATTAGTTTGCATATCTATCTTCCCTGAGTACAAACATCTTTACAAGGACCACGTCTTAATTTTTGTGTTTGTAGAGCCTAGAACTGGACCTAACACATAATAAGCACTCAATAAATATACAAGGGAAAAAGGAATGAACCAAACAATCAGATATAATTGCCAAATATGCCCTCTTTTAATTTCACCATTGATTCCTAGAAGCTAGGGACAATAAATTCATACCTCTGAAATACCACGGTGTCTACTGCTTTAATTTCCACCCAGAGAGATCCTAAAACTTCATCTGTTCAAGATTTATTGAAGATATGACCTTGAGAAGGAGATTTTTGAGTATTCACTATTCCTTGAATGGGGCTCAAGTGCTGGTATTTTCTAAGTTAGAAAATCTGGAAAGAAACTTATTTTTCTCTAGCCATGAAAATCTTTCTGCAACAGAAAAAAAAAAAAGGAGTCAAGCCAAGAAATTCAGGCTTCACACAAACCTCATTGTCTCTAGAGAAGAGCCGTTTTTTTGTTTGTTTTTTGTTTTTTGCTATTAAGTATAGAAGAGAATTCTTAAAAAGAAAATTAAAAACTAAGCTTCAGATAATGGTGTTCATTTTTTGAGACTAAATATCAATGGGGAAGTAAAGAACATTAAAGGTCTTTGCCATGGAATGTGGTATTGAACATTAAAAAAATAGGCATTGGGGACTCCTGGAAAGACGGCATTTTGAGGACATGTGTCTGACTTCCTTCCATTATCATCTTTGAAATGATAAATAGAATATAAAAATGAACAAAATGCCGTATCAAATTATAAATCTGGAAAAGAGGACATAAGAAACTTTGAAGACTTTTGATTGATAAAGTTCAGGTGGGCTACAGGGAAAACCATTTATTTTGGGGGTCAGCAAACAAAGGGCTATTTTTGTAATTCAATTTCACTGGAAGCCACCAAGCTTGTGGCTGCCTTCTCAATAAAACAGCAGATGGGAGTAGTTTTTACAGAGATAGTATCACCTGAAAAGCCTAAAATATTTACT
Source organism: Leopardus geoffroyi (assembly GCF_018350155.1). Taxonomy (NCBI): domain Eukaryota; kingdom Metazoa; phylum Chordata; class Mammalia; order Carnivora; family Felidae; genus Leopardus; species Leopardus geoffroyi. The sequence continues at coordinate 43,442,654 of NC_059337.1, read as the reverse complement.
ATCTGGCCCTTTACCTAAAAGGGTTGGAGCTCTTTGATCTATTCCTACCCCTCCCCACCCATAAAGGAATAGCTTACCTAGGAAGTAAGAGTAAGACATCCACTAACTGGGAGGGATGAGGGCTAGAAATTAAGGCAAGCAGATGGACAATCAGCCTCTGCAAACGCAGAAACACCAATGGCCATCCCAATGAGGTAGGCCACAGCTGTGTGACTCCTGAGCCACCAATGGTATCGTGGGCTTCCCTCCACTAGGCAAAGACATGAAGTGGTATCCAGAAAATTCCTGCCTACCATCACTAATCATTAATTTTCCAGCTGAGAGGTATAGCCTCCTGACACACAGCCTCTGAATTTGGCATCTCCCCTATACCCCCAGACTGCTTCAAGTACACACTGGCAAAGGAAAAATAAACTTCCCCGTTTGGCTAAGAGATTTGAAATAGAGCACACACAGGATCTGACAAGACCCACCTCAGTCCCTAGTTTTAGAAAAGCATAAAACTCCTTTGAAAAAAATAGGTACAGGTAGAAAAATCACTAAAAAAAAGACAAACTTTCTACAGTTCACAAAAGGAGGACCCAGACTGAGAAATCTGAGCTAATGTCTTCCAAAGAAAATTGCTGTAGAAGAAAACAATTTTGAAACTTTCTAACTTCATTCTCAACGTATTCTAAGAGGCTGTTGTGTGTATGAAACTGGAACAGGTAGTCACAAAGAGGGAAGAAAAAACTTCACTGAAGCAAAAAATGCCATTGCTAAATTGGAAAGTACAATCAAGTCAGTAAACAGTGTTGTCATGCCAAAGCAAACCTGGCCTCCCAAAAGACAAAGATCCTTCCAGTTTGTAAAAGGTTTAAGATGTTGGCAATCCGAAGGTATACAGAGGCATCATGGGAGCAGAAAAGGCATTTCTATAGGGACAACCCCAAGGAGTAAATATGCACCAAAATACATACAGTTTATACTTTTACCCACAGAGTAATAGCTTTCCCCATTTCCGATCATTTTACCTCCATTTCTTTTTCCACATCCATAGAAATTGAAAATATTACCACGTAAAGTAGGAGGGGAGGGTGTCTGGGAGTTTAATTGTGTAAGCATATTCCATTTGATGCTTTCACCTTTTTTTTGTACCCTGACATCTAAAGTACTTGTCAAACAGCACACCAAAAGACTCAGATCCGACTGACTGTAATGTCCTAGTATCAAAACCTCTAATTATATATATGCATATAAAATACACATATTAGGTAAGAAAAGTGCCACTTTTCGATAAATCCCGTAGTCATGAGCAGGAAAGGAAGAAGCTCAGTGATTCTGGCCCAACTATATCCTGATCCAGGGGTTCTTAAAGCAGGGTCCCCAGGGCATCTGCATCATCTGGAAACTTGTTAGAAATGCAAATTATTGGATCTTACCTCAGATCCACTACATCAGAAACTGGAGGGAGGGACCCAAATCTGGTTTTAAGAAGCCCTCTAAGTGGTTCTGATGCAAATCACAATTTGAGAACCGCTGCCATCACCACACACACAAGATAGGCTAATAAAAGGCCTTAGGACAGTGGTTCTCAATCTTGGTTGCATATTAGCATGACCTGACGAACATCAAATATCTCTGATGTATTCTGAACCCCAGAATAATTAAATGTGTATCTCTGAAAATGGGTCCCTAGGACTCCAAAAGGGAATCCCAAATGTGAGTAATGGTGCCAAGGTAAGAAATGAAAATATGTGCCATTGAAGAAGGTACCAGTTGATAGAGACAAGAAACAAACCCAAGCAATAATGCAATTTAGGATTTGAACTGTGCCAAAGAAATAAAGAAAGGTACCTATAAACTTACCCAATCTGAAGAGCAAATGGAGAGAAAGTCGAGCTGACACAGGTCTTTGAGTTTTTCTTTCTGTTGGGTGCACAGGGGAGCACACCTAAAAACAATGAAGATAAAAGAGAGTCATGGAAAGCGAATTCAGGACACGCAACTTATCTGTGGTTCCCAAAGTTGTCTGCATGTTGGAATTCCCGGGGAGCTCTGAAAGCTTCCATGTTCCGAATCTCCCAGAGAATGTAATTTAGTAAGACTGCAGGTGCCTTGAACTATGGATGTTTTTAAGGATCCCCAGGTGAACTTAATGTGTAAACAAGTTTAGGAACCACTACGATATATGTTGAATAGAGATTCTTGGAGAATATGACCAAGCACATGGGAGAAGAGCACAAAACAGCAAAGAGAAGAAAATGCTCCTAAATGAAAAAAGTCCGCACCTCATCATCAAAGGCGCTTGCCAGTGCTTAGGAAGACGTTAAAAGACACCAACTCAAGTAATACCTTCCTGACTTGTTGAATTTCAGTGACAAAGAAAATATCAGAAAAGAAACCAGGCAGGGAAAAAAATCATGTTAATATGCAACTCAAAAAGAAAAAGGAGTGACATCTACAACTTCTAAGCAGAGATAGTAAGACATAAATAATAATCTGAACACAATAACCCGCCAAATTCTCATTCATATGCAAAGGCAACCAATGATATTATCTTTGGCTACAAAATCAGATGAGAATCATGAAAAGAAGAATAAAACTGAGAAGTCAAAAATGAGGGCGTTTGGGTACAAAAAAAAATGGTAGTAAGTGGTGCAACCACTAAACCGATGAGTTCTTAAACCTGGCTGCACATTGCAATGTCTGGGGAGCTTCTAAGAGTACCATTTCCTTGTTGCTGTGCCCAGATATACTGACTTAATTGGTCTACAATGGACTCCTCCAAAAGTATTTTTAAGTAGTTCCCCAGGTGATTCTAATGTGCAGATACAATTGAGAATTACTGTACTAAAATACAGTTAATTAAATAATTATCACTAATAACAATTATTGAAAGATATATAATGAAAATAATTAAATAACAATTTGGCTCTAAACTTCCATATTATATTTACTCCTTCCTCGAGGGAAAAACAATTAAGTCAGTGTATTATTCCAGTCTAAACAGTTCTGCCTGAGGGACATTCTCAGTGCCCACAAGCAGCAACCTGGGCTATTGTGTATGCGCATATCCCTCAGAGGTCAGGGAATGTCTGTCTCCTGCCCCCAGCTGAGACTCAGATCCAGTGGGATAACAAAGTGGGGAGGTAGGGAAGGCTGGAGCTCAGGCCACTTGTGCTTTTATTTGAGTTAGTCTCCATCTGTGAAGGGAATAGTATCCCTTATACGTGCCACTCTCAAATAATGCCTCAACTCCTGTGCAGCATGCTCGGGAAGGGTGGGGGCGAAGTAAATAAGTAACAGAGATGTTTCATCAAACTTGGGGGGGGGATTTTTCAATAGAATAAATCATGAGAGATAAATTAAGAAAGAACATAGTATGAGGCGCCTGGGTGGCTCAGTAGGTTGAGTGTCTGACTTCAGCTCAGGTCATGATCTCAGAGCTCATGAATTCCAGCCCCGCATCGGGCTCTGTGCTGACAGCTGAGAGCCTGGAGCCTGCTTTGGATTCTGTGTCTCCCTCTCTCTCTGTCCCTAACCCACTCGAATTCTGTCTCTGTCTCTCTCAAAAATAGCATTAAAAGAAAGAACATAGTATATATACAATTCCTTTTCTTTTTGTTTTCAATTTTGAAATTAGAGGAAAAAAGCATGTGTGGTGGTAAAATTTACTTAGCGAGTGTAACCAAACAAAAGTGTAAGCCAGAATTTCTTGACTTCAGCACTACTGACATTTGGGGCCAGATGATCCTTTGTCGTGGGGGTTGTCCTGTGCATTGTAGGATATTTAACAACATTTCTGTTGTCTACTTACTAGATGCCAGGAACACAACCCTTCCCTCTGTTGTGGCAACCAAAAATGTCTCCAGACTTTTCCTGATATCCCCAGAGGGGGTCAAAAATCACCCTTGAGTGAAAACCAGTGGTGTAAACTAAATTTCTGTATTCTTTTAGAAAAATCAGAGATTCATTTTCACCCTCCCAGGTTTGTATTCAATAAGATGCTGTATTTTTAGGTTTTCTTCTTGACATTAGAGATTAAAAAAAAAAATTGGTTCATATACATTCTGGAATCATGTAAAGGTAACCATTAATAGAAAGAAAACAGACTTTATATCATCTAAATCACTTAAGATAGAAAAAATAAAAAACCAATGCCTACTGGAGTGCCTGGGTAGCTCAGTCAGTTAGCACCTGACTCTTGAATTCAGCTCAGGTCATGATCTCAGGGTTTGTGGAATTGAGCCCCAAGTTGGGCTACACTGAATGGAGCCTGCTAGGGATTCTCCCTCCCTCCCTCCCTCCCTCTCTCCCTCTCTCCCTCTTCCTCTTTCTCTCTCTCTCTCTCTCTCTCTCTTTATTTCTCAAAAAATAAAAAAAAAATGCCTATTTGTCAGGGAACATAAATTACTAAAAGCACAAAGTTAAAACACGATGACAGAGAACCAAACGTAACTAGTGAAAATGAATGTGAATGGGATAAACTTCCCCATTAAAAGATGAAGAAGTGCATGTGAGGGTCAAAAACCACGTATTTGACTATTAAGGAAAAAAAAAAAAACAATTAAAAGTCCATGCAAAATTTACTTGGCAAAGCAAACCAGAACCAAGTAGGAGCAGGGATATTATTTTTCAAAGTTGAAGTTAAAGCTTAAAGCTTTAGAACCCAAAAGATTTATTCTATAGTTAAGTTAAAATAGTCTTGAACACAGAACACAGACTAATGAGCTATTATTATTTTCTTCTTTCTATACTGCTGTAATTTCTAAACTTAAGTTCCTTGAAGGCAGCAGCTGTATCTTATTTATTGTGTATTCACAGTGCCACCGTGTCTGCCAAGGAAATCAACCTCATTTATAAATGTTTGTTGGCTAAATGACTATGTTTACATGATCCATGCATCCTGATTAAGTTCAATGATTCATTCCCAAGTGCCTGCATTTCCTGGTCTATAATATGACAAGTCTCATCTCTCCCACCTCTATATATTGTGATGTTTTATCCTCCCAGCCCCTACTTTTTTAAATGCCAGTTGCCTAAATGATGCCTTGAAATTAGTGTCAAGCTTACAGGACATGCAGACATTAAGGATCTCCCACATTAAGCAGTTTATATTGAGAAACCAGTTATTAGTCTCAAATGCTATAAGACCTATATTCAGCAAAACTATAAGGTAGTGTTGCTATGAGAACAGTCATGTCAGATGGGATTACATTTTGACAGCTCTTTCTAGCCCCATATCTTTCAGAGAGAATATTGCCTGGGAAGGATAGGCAAGCCTATAAGCTCTTTGAGATTAGCCACACTGTTTTCGAGTTTGCTATCCCCGAGCATGGCTCACAGTAGGTGCTTCGCAAATGGGTGTAGAAGGTGAATTAAATAAAGGTCCCACATTTTTCTTTCCTGGATGGGTCCCTCAAAGTCCCATTCTCTCCCTCTAAATTTCTTAGTAACTTCAAATGAGTCTTTTAAATATACAACCTACATTTGAATGAGGAGGGTGTGACTATATGGAACAGTCATAATGGCACCCATAACATGGTGACATTCAATTTGTACAGCTAAAACTGCTGTACAGAGGAAGCCACGGAAAAGAAAATCATGACACTTACGCCCAGCAATTGACTGAAGCATGTACCCATCTCTCACCCATCCTTCCTGTTTTCTGCCCCTCCAAATTAAATAACACAGAAGAAAAAAAATCAGTCTAACAAGGGCTTATTTAATGTTCCAGACTGCCTCAAATCCATATTGATCAAGTTTCAATTTGAAGCTGGAGCCTGCAGCAATAAGTGAGATCAATATGAGGCCTTCATTCAAATATCTCATCTGCTTAAAAAAAAAAAAAAAAAAGATTCTAACACCGTACAAAATACTAGGTGGATGAAAAAGTCAGGGTTTTTTTTTAATAAGCTATTTAAAAAGATATAACCAAGTACTTATGCTTATGATAGATTTGAACATTTTCAAACAGAGGAGAAAAGATATTTTTAGGCAGAAAAAAAAAGGAAATCACTAAGACTTGCTTAAAGCTCTTACTGATTTAGGTGCAAGGTTTACCTTCTGTGTTTCTATGTTTTTTTTTCCTTAATAAAGTTCTAAAAATACCTGTTGTGGATGCTGAACATGGATTTTTACATTTACTTCATCAGTGAGTTCCCCTTATGTGCCCAGCATTGTGCACAGTGCTAAGAAAGATCCCAAAGGAATAATGTATGACATAGCCCCTATTGTCGAGATAGTTGCACAATCCTGTGTGGCAAAGGGGAATGGAAAAAACAGAAATGGTTAAGATATAAAACAAGACAATAGTGCATTAAAAATCAAAATAAGTGATCCAAATAAAGACTTTTTTAAAAAGACTAAATAAAAGCCTTAGGAAGGCAAGTAAGGAATAGCTTGAAGAGTGAGATTTGGAAAAAAGAGACCTCTGCCAGTAACTGTTTCCTTAAGATAATTTCCAACCTTTTCGTGTACATTTCCTCAATTATAAAACAAGGAATGTGATACATCTACATCATGAGGCTGTTGGTGGGAACAGGTGTCAAGAACACAGCTGGCAAGTGACAATTTAAAGAAAGGAGATCTGTGTTTATCCTCACAAACCAAAAGACCTAGTACAGGAGGAATGCCTTATAACCTGGCAGAATTGGCGAGGTGGAGAAAAGGTGAGTTTGGGCAGGTCATTTCCTTTTCTGGGTCTCAGTTTTTTCAGCAAGGTAATGAATGCATGTTTTAGCACACTGCCTCTAATGCTGAGAAACAAATGACCCCAGAACGTAGTGGCTTAATATGACATTTATTTTCTGCACTAGCTGCAATGTAGGCAGTCCTTGGGGGGGGACATTTGTCTCTTCTCTACAGGGAATCAATCAGGGAAGCTCGAAACCTGGGGATTTCAATCATTTGAAGGTGGCTGAAAACTGTCTGGGGTCTTAGTTGGGGCTGTTGGCTAGAGCACCTACACGTTGCTTCCCCCTGTGGCTCATGCTTCTATATAGCTAGTAGCTGGGTTCCAAAGGTAAATGCACAAAGAGTGAGAAACTGTAACCTTTCCTATGACCTAGCTGAGAAGTGAAATAGTTTCACTACCCCTACATCTTAGTGGTTGGAGCCTATGTTGGTTCACAGAGATGGAAAACTGACATCACCTCTAGATGGGGAGTGGCAAGACCTGAAAGAACATGTGATGCTAGAAATATCACTGTAGTTATTTTGGGGAACTACAGTGTGCTACACCTAATGTACTTCTTAAGACGTTTGTAGTCAGTAGTAATAATAACAACAGTACTGAAAAGGGGACGCTTGATGCAAGATGTCAACAACTAGCAAGGCATTCAGAAAACATGTATTTATTACGGACAAAAATATAAATAAGACACAGATCCTACCCTCAAGAGACTTAGGATCACACAAACAACTATAACTTAACAGGTTAAATTCTAGAACAGAGAACATGAAAAGCACTGGAGAGAAGAAAAGAAAAGAAAATTTTACGGAGATGGGACATACTTCAGTGACAAGGTGGCCACCATGGGGTTCAGGAGCATATCCAGGTTTTGTGGGGTCTGTACCTTATACAATTTGAGGGCCCTTCTATAAGAAAAATAATATAGGGACACCTGGGTGGCTCAATCGGTTAAGCATCGGACTTGGGCTCAGGTCATGATCTCATGGTCTGTGAGTTCCAGCCCCATGCTGGGCTCTGTGCTGACAGCTCAGAACCTGGGGCCTGCTTCAGATTCTGTGTCTCCCTCTCTCTCTGTCTTCCCCTGCTCACATTGTCTCTCTCTCTCTCTCCCTCTCTCAAAACTAAACATTAAAAAATTAAAATAAATTAAAAAAGAAAATAAATACAAAATTACAAATGCAAAATCAGGTACAGCACCTTTCAAAGGTCCTGTGAAAGTAAGGGGCCCTGACACTTCAGCTTCAGGATCACGGAAAATTGGCTCTGAGGATATCTAAATCAAAGAGGAAAGGAAGTGAGACCAAGAGGGAATGGACAGAGTTGGAGAAAACGGAGGGATTGAAGGATGAAGGGCCTTACTAAGGATGAAGAGATCAAAACAGGGAATAAGACAGTGAAAGGGCAGGAAACATCTTTGGAGGGGAGGCAACAGCAAGGATTAAGGCCCAATTCAGAGCTGGCTCTGGTTTGGAGAGCCTGGAATGCCAGGAAATACAGTGTGAACAACTAAAATTCACTGGAAGATTCTGAAAATGGGAGTGAAATTATTTATGAAGTTTAGTAGAGAGAAAGGATCGGAGTGGAGAAAACACTTGTCACAGACAATCTTTTGATACCTATGAGCTATTTGTCAAAGTCTCGGACCAGATAATTGGCATTTAGGTTTACTGCTTCTGTTAAACACATCAATGGGTCATTCATAATGGCCCCAAATGGCAAATCAGAGTATTTTAAAACATGGAAATGTTAGGTTTATTTTTGGCATATTTGTTCTTTGGGACATTATTATGAAATTCTTAAAATTATATTTATGAAGTCTTGACAAACAGAAAACCCTTAAAATTTCAAGTGAAAAAAGCAGGATATAAAATTATGTATCTGTATATATATACATATGTGTGTGTGTGTATACCTATATATCCCATGTATACATGTACTTTTAAGTTAAATACAATATATTTGAGTACATATAAAACTACTATAAGAGAACATCTCAAAATAGAACAATGTCCTTAATTGGTTGCCAAATGGACATTTTTTCACTCTTTTGTCTTTATGTATTTTTAATAATGTGCATGTATTGATTTAATAATTGGATACAAAAAATAATTTAAAACATCATTTTTCAAGGTCTATTCCCAAATACTACCTCCTCAGGAAGACTTTTCTGATGCCTGATGCCTCTCCACATTACCCCACGTCCCCAGACCACAAACATGCATTCTTTTCTTCCAAACCCATCAGAAGTGCTTGTATTTCTCATCACAAAATCATAGTCAACATTCTGTGCTAGCCTCTGTAATGGTGCCCACAAGCACATAAATCCCACAAGGAGGTACTAAGGCTGCAACCCTATTTCAGTACCTTGAACATACGTGGTGTTAAATACTTACTGAATTGAGGGGCACCTGGATGACTCAGTCGGTTAATTATCTGACTCTTGATTTTGGCTCAGGTCATGATCTCATGGTTCGTGAGCCCCACGTCAGGCTGTGCACTGATAGTACAGAGCCTGCTTGGGATTCTCTGTCTCCCTCTCTCTCTCTGCCCCTCCGCCGCTCATGCTCTCTCACTCTCAAAATAAATAAACTTAAAAAAATAGTTACTAAATTGAATTGGGTTCAGGATATGTTGGCAATTATGTAGGACAGAGTACAAGGTATTCAAGCAATAAGGTACACGTGACAAGTTCCATAAAGGGAAAGTGCAAAATACTTTCCAATGACCAGTGACCATTCAACTTAAATGGTAACAATAATAATACTAAGGCAGTTGGCATCTGCCATCTCATTTGACCCTTGTAGGAGTTCTGTAAAGAACAGATATTCTTTTCCACAAGATTATATGGAACTGTATATGTGAGGTGCTTACATGCCTGCACTGAGTAGGTTAATATGGTAACTGTTTATTGTTTTATGTGATTTGCTCAAAGTCACAAAATTCAACAAAGTACTAGGACCAGAATTTTCTAGCCCTATCTCCTACTTTTCCATTCTGGTCCCTTCATAGACCTGGAAATCAATGGTCTTTCTTGTCTCTAAGGACTCCTGGTGCTGATCTGCTCCTGTAGCTAACAAGGGTGAACGGCCTCTTGATATCTTGTGCTTTTTAATCCAATGATTCAGTTACTTCTCTAGTGACTCTGATCACCATTATGGTTCCAGAAAAGGCCATTAGACATTTTGAAAACTGGAAAGTATTATATTTAGTATCATCAGCCCACAAACTTCCCAACAACAAATACAATTCTTCTTAAAATGAATGCATCTCTCATGGCCACTATTCTGCTGATAATAGCATTCATTTACTGAATGACCACTGTGTGTTCTACCAGGTAACCTGCATGAATTAGCTCCATGTGATTATTAAAGAAACCCTATGAGGTATGCATTAGCATCTTCATTTTTCACGTTTTCATCGAGGCTCAGGGAGGTCAACTAAATTGCCCAAGTTTCCATGCTAGTAAATAGCACAGCTAAGTCAGTCTTGCTGCAAAGACCATGCTTGTTTCATTGTGTTATATAGTGATCAATACACTACAGTATTTTTTTTTTAATTTTTTTTTAACTTTTATTTTTGAGACAGAGAGAGACAGAGCATGAACCGGGGAGGGGCAGAGAGAGAGGGAGACACAGAACTGGAAGCAGGCTCCAGGCTCTGAGCCATCAGTCCAGAGCCCGACGCAGGGCTCGAACTCACGGTCCATGAGATCGTGACCTGAGTTGAAGTCGGATGCTTGACCGACTGAGCCACCCAGGCGCCCCAATACACTACAGTATTGATCATATAGTAAGCAATCAACACATACACCACAGTAATGACCATAGAGTAGGTAATCAATGAGTACCATACTGTAATGACCATGTAGTAAATATAGGTTGAGGTGACATTAACTGTGACCTTCTTGTCACCACTGATTCTGCCATCTACAGGTAAGGCGGATGAGAGAAAAGGAGAGAAGAGTGAAAGATGTTATTGTCCCATTAAAACTGTTCCATTTATTCATCTCCTACTAGACTCAAAATGAGTATCAAAACCCAGAAGCCTGATTGTCAATTCAATGCTACTTTAATTGTTCTCTAGGTCCTCAAAGTAGAGACTGGACATCATTAGCCCTTCTTTTCGCAGACCTCGACCTTCCCCTCTCCTCCCCTTTCCTAGCTGTTCTCTCCATGCGCTCCTGGAATGTTGGCAGTCACAGCAGGCACACCAACAAAAGGTGAGGAAACACACTTAGAATGAACAAGGGGCTTAGGGGATTAGGTCAGAAGCTGTGTATCTGTCAACTTGGAGGCAATGGGAGCAAAAATGGAAGCTTCTGAAGGGTGGAGAAGCAGCCCATGGTTTTCAGAAGCTCAGCCCGGTTGGCTGATGTGGCAGCCCCTTCTCTTTGGGAAGGTAGTGGGCAGAATAATCACACTGCTCCCCAAAGCTGAAAGTTTGGGTTTTCTCCTTTTGTGTAAAGCTGCAGGGCTGTTTCTACCACCTGCCAAGGGCCAGCTGCCAGCTCCTTTGGGAGGCATTGTTTCGTTTTAAAGCAGGGGTGGAGGGAGATGGAGTGACTCTGGCTCTTTTCTTTCCGGAGAGCATTTTGTTCCTTCTGCTGTCAAGAAGCCTTTGTACAGACAGGTCTTTATTCCCAGGGCAGAAGAACTGGAGACAAGCATTAGACATTTGCCAATTCTTGATCACTTTCCTCACCCTTTATACTTTGTTCTCTTGAAATTTGTTTAGACCATGTCTTTTCCCTGAAAGGCTTTGAGACCTTTTTCAAAATAAGGTTTATCTACAGTAAGGATATAAAAGAGGAACAGAAAAGAGGAAACCCGAGTCAAGGGAAAAAGTGGCAGTACATATTTTAAATGTAAAGATAAGCAAAGCTGCTGTGCCTAAGCTTTAAAAATTAAGCTTTGCACTTTAAGTTAAAAATCAAGCTTTAAAAATTGTCTCTGAGACAAAAAAAAATATAATTGTCTCTGAGATCCCTGCCAGCTAGGACAAGAGGGGATACACAGCATGTTACATAACTGTCATACTAGGATCAGACAGGAATATGATGTTAGATGGCCACTTTGGGCATTTGTTTATACCTGCCTTAAAATAGTCCAGGCTACAGTCATTATGGCCATGTTGCATGGAGTAGAACTCAGCAGCTCTCAGGAGCCATTCATATGGGCATGAGAGAGAATAGATACAAAATTACTTTCTATGTTCAACCCTGGTCCAGTCAAAGAGGTGGGTACTCTTCTGTCTGAGATCCTTAGTTCTCTTAAAAGGGTATTAACTCAGCCTCCTTTTCAGTTGGCTGTTACAGCAAATGGCACTACACTTAACCAGCAACATAGGAGAACTCTACTCTTCATGTTTGCTGAGGAGTCTGACCTCAAGCTTTCTAACACCCTGAATCTATTAAGTTTATTGAGGGAAGCAGTATTTATTGTGGGGAGGGGATCATTCAAAAGTTCCTCCTCTACCTTCTTCCAGATACCTGACACCTACCACGGGATTAGGTCAGGTCAGCTAGGCAGTGAATGATGTCCATAGTGACAAATTAATGACTTCTCCTCCACACCTTCACAGGACCTTCTATGAATTGCTTAAATAACTTAACTGAGTTGCCTCTTAGTGTGATGCCATCATCCTATGGTGAGAGGTGGCCAAAATAAAATAGGGACGCCTGGGTGGCTCAGTCGGTTAAGCGTCCAACTTCGGCTCAGGTCATCGGCATCAGGACCTCGAAGTTTGTGAGTTTGAGCCCCGCACTGGGCTCTGTGCTGACAGCTCAGAGCCTGGAGCCTGCTTGGGATTCTGTGTCTCCCTCTCTCTCTCTGTCCTTCCCCTGCTCATGCTTGCTCTTTCTCTCTAAAAAATGAATAAACAGTAAACATTTTTTAAAAATATTCCCATTGACGGGGCGCCTGGGTGGCGCAGTCGGTTAAGCGTCCGACTTCAGCCAGGTCACGATCTTGCGGTCCGTGAGTTCGAGCCCCGCGTCGGGCTCTGGGCTGATGGCTCAGAGCCTGGAGCCTGTTTCTGATTCTGTGTCTCCCTCTCTCTCTGCCCCTCCCCCGTTCATGCTCTGTCTCTCTCTGTCCCAAAAATAAATAAACGTTGAAAAAAATTAAAAAATAAAAAAATAAAAATAAAAATATTCCCATTGAACTCATTTCTGTATCTCCCTGCAGACGCTGAGGCAGACCTCTTCCAAGAGAAGCCTTGAGAGAAATGTGTCCCTCGCACCAGGAGCAAGTACCCTTCTGAGGAACTGGCATGATTTTGTATTTTGGACACAGACTGGTAGGACTGATCTTATTTTTCCTTTAGAATCAGCTGATTTGAAGCTCAGGACAGAATTTGGGTTCCAGTAAGAAAGTATAGAGGACTTCATCCTACTAATGCTTGAATAAGCCTTGATGCTGAAGCCCGTGGATGAAGCTACTCAAGTTCTCTCTCTGCCTCATCTTTTTTTATCCGCCTTCAATTTTGCAAAGATTTCTTTATTTCATTAAGCTGTCTTTAGTTCTTTCTGGAACAAAGTGAGATATAATAAGCACACTTACTAAAAGAAAGGAGGATGCATACTAATTTCTCAAGGGAGACAAAGGTTTTCCCTGGCACGAAATTCTGAAAGAAATAGCTAAAATGAGTGTATGACTCAGAGGTTATTGAATGATGGAATGGACAAGATCCTCAAAGATAATTTTATGACAAATACAGAAACTGCATTTTTACTTTAAAAAAAAATTTATATTAACAAAATCCAATATAATTAACATAGAGTATTATATTAGTTTCAGGTGTACAATACAGTAATTCAATAATTCTGTACATAACTCAGTACTCATAGGGATAAGTGTACTCTTAATCCCCTTTATTTTACCCATCCCCCAACCACCTCCCCTCTCACAATCACCAGTTGGTTCTCTCTATTTAAGAGTCTGGGTTATTTTGGTCTCTTTTTCTTCTTCTTTTTCTTTTTTTTAAATAGGCTCCACGCCAGCATGGAACCCATTGCAGGGCTCAAACTCCTGACCCTGAGATCAAGACCTGAACTGAGATCAAGAATCTGATGCTTAACTGACTGAACCACCCAGGTGCCCCACTTTTTTTTTCCTTTTAAAATAAGTCTTCAACAAAAGCTAAGAGCCTAGGTAGTTTCTCAGTGCCCATGGACAGCAAAATGGATAAATAAATCATGATATATCCCACAAGGGAATAGTATACAGCAATAATAATAAACAACCTACAAATACACACAACAGTATAGATAAACATCAGAAAGGCAATGTTCAGCTAAGGAAGGCAGACAAAGGAGCACATATGGGTGATTCCAATTACATCAAGTTCAAGATCAAGCAGAGCATCTAGGGTGCTAAAGGGCAGAATGGTTGCTTCACCTGGCAGTGACAGTTCTTGGAAAGGGACACAAAAGAGGTTAATGAGATGCTACTACTGGTCTGTTTCCCGATTTGGGTGCCAGTTACTTGGGTTTATTTACCACACTTAGGATTTAAGTACTCCACTATAGGTAGTACTTCAATAAAAAGTTGTTTTATTTATTTAAAAAAATTTTTTTCAATGCTTATTTTTGAGAGTGAGTGAGCGGGGAGGGGCAGAGAGAGAGGAAGACACAGAATCTGAAGCAGACTCCAGGCTCCAAGCTGTCAGCACAGAACCACGCTTGAACTCATGAACCACGACATCATGACCTGAGCCAAAGTCTGATGCTTAACCGACTGAGGCATCCAGGGACCCCCATAAAAAGTTGTTTTTTAAAAAAAATCAGTACTGGGGAACCTGGATGACTCAGTTGGTTGAGCGCTCAACTCTTGGTTTCAGGTCAGGTCATGAACTCATGGCTTCGAGGGATCAAGCCCTGCATCAGGCTCTGCACTGGTGGCGTGGAGCCTGCTTGGGATTCTCCCTCTCTCCCTCTCTCCCTCTCTCGGTCTCTCTCAAAACAAATACATAAACTTAAAAATAAAAAAAAAGATGAGTACCTACACTGAGTGAGGAGTAAATTGAAAACCAGCCTCATCCTTGAAATTGGCCATAAATCTGGTTTCAGCCTCAGTTTTGAAAGGTCTAATAAACAAATGCCTACTTCAAAGTCATCTCTGGCTTCCTTGAACTTATGCATGATCAATGATCATGTGACTATAGGCATTATTGCTAATTATTACATTATAATTATATCAGCAATACAAATGAGGTATGTCATTTGATTTCATTGGTATTTTCAAACATAGGAGAGGCGTTCTAGCCGTAACAAGAAAAATCTTATGCGGTTTAAAGTTGAATATTATTAGTCAATTAGTGTATGATGCATATTTATTACTTCAAGAGCAAAATGCTGCAATGATTAATTCTGTACAAAATTTTTTGTATCAAAAACAATTTCAGCATTCAATTGGTTAAATAAATAGAAACATAAGTTCACAATATAAATGCTAAGAGAATATGTTAGCTAGTTAACTTACATCCTTTTTGAGCCAACAAATTATTTAAATATAGAAATTTAAATAACAATGCAAGGTGGAATAATAAGAGATTCAATTGTATCATATTTCTAATCCTTGTAGAATTGTTTGGTGTATTAGCATCCATTATATTGAAAAACCTTTAAGAAGTGTATTTAAATTGTCATTATTTAATTCCATTTAGGCCAAGAATCTTTTAAGAAAAACTCTTATTTGGGAATTCTTCACATTTTGTGAGGACAAATTAAAAGGAGAATGTCAAATGCACCGTATCAAAATTTCATGAGGAGGAAAAACTCCAGAATCTTGTACAATAACATCCACAAGAAATTACCTTTGGTCTGGACAACATGAAAAATGAAAAGAATATGGTGGGAATGTAAAGTGGTACAGCCACTAATGGAAACAGTATGGCATTTCCTCAAAAAGTGAAAAATAGAACTAGCATATGATTCAGTAATTCTACTACTATGTATCTACCTGAAGAAAACAAAAACACTAATTCAAACAGATATATGGACCTCCTTGTTCATTACAGCATTACCATAGCCCAGCTAGGGAGACAATCTAAATGTCCATCAACAGATGAATGGATAAAGAAGATGTGAGGTATATATACCTGATGGATTATTAGCCACAAAAGAAATGAAATCTTGCCATTTGCAACAACATAGATGAACCTTGAGAGTATTATGCTAAATAAGCCAGAGAAAGACAAATACTACATGACTTCACTCATATGTGGTGTCTAAAAGAATAAAACAAATAAAACAAAACAAACCCAGACTCATAGATACAGAAAATAGATTGGTAGTTGCCAGAAGGGAAGATGGTTAGGGGACAGGGGAGAAATGGATGAAAGGGAAGGGACAAGCACAAACTTCTAGTAGTAAAATAAATAAGCCATGAGAATGTAATGTACAACATAGGGAACACACTCAATAATTTTGTATGAACTTTGTAAGGTAACAGATGGTAACTAGACCCTATTGTGATGTCCAGTTCACAATGTATACAAATGTTGAATCACTATGATATATTCCTGAAACTAATACTGTATGTCAATTATACCTCAGTAATAACATAGCCAGAGGTCTTAGAATGGTGTCTGGGACACAGTAAAAGCTCAATAAATGTCAACCATCATTAAAAAAAAAAAAAAAAAAAAAAAAAAGGAATATGAAGAAAAAAGGAAATTAATACAAATAAGGAATCCAAAGAAACACATTTTATTTTCACCAAATTTCAACAGAACAATTGATTTGGCAACACTATATAAGGAAGATAATTCTTAAAGTATTCCCCCCCTCCATGGAAGTAAACCTTTAAACAAAAAGATTGTTTAAAAGATGCTATACCACATACTACTAAATACAAAGCACTTTCTTTATTTGAAAGGAAAAGTCTTTTAGATTGACCAATCTATGTGTCCTAAAGACAAAGTTCCTTTTAGAACATGTGCTACTGAAAACGTTTTATCTTGAATTATATTCTGTTGTGTACATAAGTCTAGTGATGTTATTAAATATGTCAGTTTAAACTGAGTTTCTATGTAGTACTGGAAGTTCCTGCACTGTAATGACAAACTTTAAAATCTGACTAATAAAATTTTAATAATAAAATTGTCATTGCACAGCAAAGGAAACCATCAACAAAATGAAAAGGCAACCTACAGAATGGGAGAAAATACTTGCAAATCATATATCTGATAAGAGATTAATACCCAAAATAGAATAGCAACTGAATAGCAAAAGAACAACCCAATTTTAGAAATGGGCAGAAGAGGGGCGCCTGGGTGGCTCAGTCGGTTAAGCATCCGACTTCAGCTCAGGGCATGATCTCATGGTTCGTGAGTTCGAGCCCCATGTTGGGCTCTGTGCTGACAGTTTAGAGACTGGAACTTGCTTCAGATTCTTGTCTCCCTCTCTCTCTGCCCCTCCCCTGCTCATGCTCTATCTCTTTCTCTCACAGATAAACATTTAAAAAAAGAAAGAAAGAAAGAAAGAAAGAAAGAAAGAAAGAAAGAAAGAAAGAAAGAAAGAAAGAAAAAAAAGGGGTAGAAGAACCAAAGAGACATTCTTCCAAAGAAGACACCCAAACAGCCAACAGGTTCATAAAAAGGCACTCAGCATCACTAATCATCAAGGAAATGACAGTTCAAACCTGTAAGGTATCTCCTCACGCCTGCTGGAATGACTATCATCAAAAAGAGAAGAGATAACAAGTATTGGGTGAGGACGTGGAGAACAGGGACCCCTTGTGCATTTTTGGTGTGGATATAAACTGGTGCAGCCACTACAAAAAGCAATACGGGGGTTCCTCAAAAATTTAAAAATACATCTACCATATGATCCAGCAATTCCACTCCTGGGTATACATCCAAAGCAAAGAAAATCAGTCTTGAAAAGCTATCTGCACCCACATGTTCACTGCAGCATTATTTACAATAGCCAAGACATGTCATCAAAAGGGAAGGAAGAAACAAGGGAGGGAATCCTACCATTTGCAACAGCATAGAGAGACCTCGAGGGTATTACACTGTGTGAATTAAGTCAAAGACACATTCTGTACAATCTCACTTGTAAGCAAAATCTAGAAAACCTGAATTTCTAAACACAGAGAACACTGGTCGTTGCCAGTGGCAGGGGTTGGGCATTGGGGAAAATAGGTGAAGGGTGTCAAAGGTACAAACTTCCAGTTATAAGTAAGTTGTGGAGATATAATGTACAGTGTGGTGACTATAGTTAACAACACTGTGTTGTGTATTTGAAAGTTGCTAACAGAGTCAATCTTAAAAGTCCTTATGGTAAGAAAAACCTGTTATTACATGAGGTGATTGATTTCAACTACACTTACTGTGGTAATCATTTCAAAATACACACATATGTCAAATTATTATGTTGTACACCTTAAACTAATACATGTGATACGTCAATTACATCTCCATAAAATTGAAAATATGACCTATTTGATGACCTAACTAGTATGTTAGATTAACTCCTACCCCCTAGAAGTTCATTCAACCATTACGATATTTGGCTTGAGGACTAATTTTAACATTTGGCCAGTTTTTCACTCAGGCAACATTTCTACTTCAACTGCACACATAATTTAAGCACAATGTAGACAGGCAAACCTGCCAGGAGCTAAAGTCTCCTGGTCAAAGTATTTGTCCTTGTGAAAGCCTTAGCTGAACCCACCTCAGGGCCTTTGCACTCACTGCTCTGCCTGAAACACTTTTCCTCAGGGTATTAACATCACTAGTGTCTTGTCACCATTCAGGAATTAGGTCAAAGTCCCTTTCCAGAGGCCTACTCTGACATCCTAGTGAAAGCAAAAATGCACCCAGCTGCATCACATTCTTTTTTTTTTTTAATGTTTATTTATTTTTGAGAGACAGAGGGGGACAGTGTGAGCAGAGGACGGGCAGAGACCGAGGGAGACACAGAATGTGAAGCAGGCTCCAGGTTCTTGAGCTGTCATCACAGAGCCTGATATGGGGCTCGAACTCATGAACATGAGATCATGACCTGAACCTAAGCCGACAGTTCACCGACTGAGCCACCTAGGTGCCCCTGCATCACATTCTATCCCTGGCCCAGCACTCTGGATTGCTTTGTTCCCCTGAGGATTTATCACTAGTTGCAGCTTACAGGTTTCTTCCTGTTTGTGGTCTGTTTCTGTTTAATTGGGGTCTCAGTCCTGAGGATACCATCTGAGAGAATAGACTCTTTCTCCTTCCTCCCTCCTCACTGGTGCTCTAGAAGTTTCTGTGTAGCACCTCCAATCATCGTCTAAGTGTTCCACCACCCAGAAGACAAGGTGTGATATCACAGAGCTAGGCAGCAAGCCCTGACTCTACCATTCGCTAACTCTGTGACTTTGGACAAGTTACCCAGCTTACTTGAAAGGCTACTTTTTAAAAGCTCTATTCTATTTCTTAAGCTGTGTGATTAGGTATAGGTTGTTTTAAATTTATATACATACACACACTCACACTCTCTTTTTATGTATTTAAAAAATCTTTGAGGCCCTAGTACAAAGCACATAATCAACAAAGTTTAGCTTCCTTCCATACCCTTTCTCCTCTCTATTTTTGGAGCATATTATTTTCCCCTGTCCAAAATGTCCCCTTGCCTTCCAACCACTTTTCTATACAGGAAGTTCCTACTTATCCTTTTTCCTCTTTTAAAGTTCCTACTTATGGGGCGCCTGGGTGGCGCAGTCGGTTAGGCGTCCGACTTCAGCCAGGTCACGATCTCGCGGTCCGTGAGTTCGAGCCCCACGTCAGGCTCTGGGCTGATGGTTCAGAGCCTGGAGCCTGTTTCTGATTCTGTGTCTCCCTCTCTCTCTGCCCCTCCCCTGTTCATGCTCTGTCTCTCTCTGTCCCCAAAAAAAATATAAATAAACGTTGGAAAAAAAAATAAAATGCTGAGGCATTTAAAAATAAATAAAAATAAATAAAAATAAAGTTCCTACTTATCCCTTTCTTTCTTTTAAAGGAAGTCTTCCCAGGGCACCTGGGTGTGGCTCAGTAGGCTGAGCGTCTAACACTTGACTTTGGCTCAGGTCATGATCTCACAGTTTGTAGGACTGAGCCCTGCATAAGGCTCTGGGCTGACAGCGGGCAGCCTGCTTGGGATTCTCTCTCCTCCTCTCTCTCTCTCTCTCTCTGTCCCTCCCCTGCTGGCGCTCTCTCTCTCTCTGTCTCTCTCTCTCTCAAAATTGAATGAACATTTTAAGAAATACAGGAAGGAAGTCTTCCCTGTCCTACTGGCAAAGTTTGTTTTGCTCCTTATGTTGCCCCCAACTTGTATGTGCTGCATTGAGCTGTAACTACTGCCTGCATGCTCACCTTCTCCACTGATCTATAAGCTGATTCAGAGCATACAATATCCTTTATCCACCTCCTTATCCTCAGCACTGACCCCAGTCTCCTTTGTAAAGTAGTGACTTGGCAATTACTACATAAATACGTTAAGGTGCTGTTAACTACCCATGTAATCTTGAACAAATTACTGTATCTCTCTGTACTGTGTACCTCAGCTGCTTCCTTTGTAAAATGAGCATATTATTACCCATATTATAAGGTTGTTTAGAAGAATCATTACAAAGCTCCACGAGGGCAGGGACATAGGTTTTTTTGTTCACGGCTGAATCCCTTGTGCCTAAAACAATGCCTGGCACACAAAGTAGGCACTCAGTACATATTTCTAGCATGACCCAAGTCAAATAATCCATGCAAAGTGCTTGGCATAGTGCCTGACCTATACGTGCTCAATAAATGTTAGCTATTATTAGTAACTCTATTTTGGCCAGTGTCTGCCTCATTGAACACACATGAAGGGTGGAAAATTATCAGACACTCTTTCAAGATGACATTTTCCCAGTCATGTAGCAATTCCCTCAGTCACCTGCACCAAGCCCTCCCTCCTTCACAGACCATCTGCCTTCCTCAGTTCCCAGGGAGCATCATCTCTTCTAAACGAGACCAATCTGCATTGCTAAGGACCCAGGCTGGACCATGGTCATCCTGAGTCCCCAGTGAGCCTGTGAACTCCATGAGGTGCTTTCTATTACCACCCCCAGCAATGCAGAGTGACTGATGGTTGGGTCCTTCTATTTATGGAGCTGCCAGGCTGCCCCATGACCCCCTACCTTTAATATACCCTCCTCCATCTCCACCCTCGCCCCCTTTTCAACCTCTCTCTACCCCAACCTCATTTCCTTGAAGAATTCTACCCACAATTTACAAGATTCCATCTTTGGGGCTTGCTTCAATTCAATAGCTCACCAGCTGTTTCTCATTCCAGGACTCCCCTGCCACCCCTATAGGACGGCACACATCCCGGGAGATCTGGCTTTCTTTGGGAACAGTGGTCGCAGCTGCAGCATGCCTCAGGCCTGATTCCACCCTGCCTGAGCCCCTCGTGCTCAGCCCAGCCCATCCTCTCTGTATCTCCATTAGGACCTGCGCTTACTGAACATTCATGGGGTGCACTCTCCGGTCTCCAAATGTGCCTCATTTGCCTTCCAGGGAAACTCCGTCCTCCACCTACCCTGCCCAGGCCCTGGCCCACAGATGTCCCCTTGGTGTTCAAAAGGCAGTATTTCTTGATGAAGGGGCTGAGTGAAGAACACAGCTTCCCATTGCAGGGGGCTGACAGGTGGGCTGGGTCAGAAGGAGAGTAATGACCTGAGGCTGCCCTTCAAGGGAAAGGCTCCAGGAGCAGACAGCTATGGTCTCCTGGGAGAGTTTTAGACACCCTGTACACATAGAGAAATAGCTGGCCCTGGGGATGTGCAATGGACCAACTTGTTTGGGTTCCTGCTGCCTAGGACCTCTGCCACTATTGGCTTGAGGCCCCAGGGTTCCTTTCCAGAAAACCAACTGCATCTCTGCCCTGGGCCCTTCCAGCTGCTACATGGCTCTGGGGCAGCACATGACCAGTTCACTCCCCGAGCCTGGCCTGTGGTTCCTCCCCTGTACCTGTGGGCCAGGCCCTGTGAGACTAGACGGTGCTGCTCTATGACTGGGTGGGTTGGGGTGGGGTTTGCAGGATGGGTGGTGTAGAATGAGACTTAAACCTATTTCTGAGGTGTGGAGGGTACCCTAGCTGACTCAGACAGAGTTCTTAAGGTCGAGGAGCCCAGAGAAGTAGAAGATATTTTCCCAGCCATTCATATTTATCTCACCCTTCAGAGGCCCGTGAGGAAATGCCGCACTCTAGGAAGTTCCTCTCCAAGGAAGCCCACCTCTGTTCTGAGTATCCCTTTCTTCTGCGGCCACTCAGGGGCTGTGTATTGCAAGAGGGGTGGGGACACACATTCTGCACTTGTACCTGGGGTGCTCTTGGTAGACAGGCTTTCCCTGAGGGCTTTGGAGTGCTGAGAAAATACTCAGCATCTGCATCTCTCACAGGAGCTCCCGGCATGCAATGGGGCACTTGATAATTGTTTGTAAAGTACTTCCGCAGACTCTAGTCCTTCCTTAGAATCAGGCTGATGAGGGGCACCTGGGTGGCTCAGTGAGGTAAGCATCTGACTCTTGGTTTCAGCTCAGGTCTTGATCTCAGTGTTGCGTGAATTTGAGCCCCGTGTCAGGCTCTATGCTGCCAACACGAAACCTGCTTCGGATTCTCAGTCTCTCCCTCTCTCTCTGCCCCTCCCTTACTCATGCTGTCTCTGTCTCTCCCAAAATAAATAATAAATAAACTATAAAAAAAAAAAAAAAAAGAATCAAGCTTAGGATTCTCCAGGGCTTGGAGTTGCTCTCTCTGTTACACAGGAATACTTAAAGGTCTACTCAACTAAAGAAGTAGGGACCGTTGCTTCAGAAAACCCACAAGCCCTGCCAGGAACAACCCAATGACCTATTGACAGTGTCCTGTTCCTGCCTCTACTGTGAGTATTTAAAATGCCAACTCTCACAGCTGGTTTCCTACCTGTGATTTATGATCTATTTGGCCTTGGGAAAGCTGACGCTTTGAGCCTTGGTTTTCTCATCTGTAAAATGGAGGTTAATCTACCTTTCATGGTTGTTGTGAGGATTAGAGCTGGTGTTTTTAACAGTGCCAAACAGTTGTAACTATTAGTAAAAATTATAAAGCATGTAGGCTTTACTAGGTACTCATCACTGTTCTAAGTACTTTATACATGAAGGGGATCAGAAAATGTCACCCGCAAATATGCCACTTTGGCATGAGGATTATTTGGAGCTGAAGGCAATTGAGAATCAGCAGACGCAGAATATCTGCCCTTCCTTTATCTGCCTGAAATTAAGGCATAAATTTTCCTTTGTGAAGGTGCTTCCCTAGCTGCTCTGTGTACCAGGAAAAGGAGAGCAACTCTTATCACCAGAGATGGAGAGTCAACACACAGAGGAGCTTGCATAAACAGACTTACTAAAATAACCCTTATCTCCCATTAGTCCCACATTTCCCCCATATATTTCCTCATTTCTTCCCCACAGTGGATCATCCCTCAAAGCCCAAACCCTCTCTCCTTTGTTAAAATGGTACATATGCCCCCAAATGTAACCATTTCCTTGAGCTTAGTTCTTTTCTGTGAACTCCCATGCATGTAAATATTAATAAACACTGTGTGCCTTTTCTCCTGCTAATCGACCTTTTGTTAGTTTAATTCACGGGTCCCCAGATACTGAATCTAAGAGGGCAGATGAAAAGTTTTTCCTCCCCAACACATGAATGCGCTCATTTAATCCTCGTAACAACCGTATGAGACAGGTGTTATTATTTTCATTTTACATAGGAGCAAGCAGGCACACGAGAAGTGACCTGCCCAAGGTTGCATGGCTGAGACTGTAGAACTGGTGAGATCCAAATTGCTCAGGCATTCTGACTCCAGGTCTTAGCCCTTGCTTAATAAAGAGTCATTTTCACATGAGCTAACAATAAACTGTAGTTACTATTCCCATGGCTAAAAATCTATACATTCTCTACCTTCAAGGAATACTCTGAAGATAGCCTTTTGTATTTCTCAATTTAAAAACATTTGAAGGTGGAAAAAAGGCATAGTTTATTCAAAGGTGAAGCCCCAGGGAAAACATGGACATTACTGTGTGGAATGTTCAGGACCCTGAAATATTATGTGCAAACCTTAAACTTCTCATTAAACTATTTGCTAGAAGATGAAGTTCCCACATAAAATACTAGCTAGAACATACACTTCTGCCTCAACAATATTAATTTTAAAGCTTCCAATTTAAATAAAAGCTGTAATTCCAATTTTCTTTCCAGGCCCTGTGCTCTTTTTGACTTCCCCAAAGTCTTCATACAAATCCACTTTATCGTTCCATCATAAATTGTGGATCTATGGTTTTCCTGGAATTGAAGAGAGAACTTATTCAAATTTGACTTAAAACTATAGATAATAAGCCACTGAAAACAGTTTCACCAGACACACAACTATGTCCCTACCCAATATAGTAGCCCCAAAGGAATTCTTATGGCCTAGTTATATCCTCCAGGGATGGGAAGTCGGGGGTGGGAGGGAGTTTCAAACTGAATATGCTGACGCTGCACTAACTATATAGCAGGCACCCTGTAATGACACCTTTGGATAACACAGAAAATGATTGTGTTCCAAGGATGGGCTGTAATGAGAGGGGAGGGTACAGAGAGCCACAGGCGGCATTGTTTCCAATCTAACAACACAACTGGGGGCAGGGGCAGGTGTGTGCTTGTTTTCAAAATAACAAATACTGCTATGGTGTTTCTGCATGGGCTCTTGAGGAGTGCACAAAGTTTGAAGGGCCAACCAACACTATTAGATTTCTAGTTCCCCCTCAAAGGTGGAAGTAGGAAGAATGTCCTTACCCATGTATTTATGTATGGCACTTTTTGGTCACTGACAAATTTTTCAACCAAGAATTTACAAAACTTCCTCTTTGCTGAAGCTCTATTACTTAGGCAGACAACTGGGCAGACAAAGTCCTTCAGCCTCAGTCTTTTTAGCTGTTAACTGGAGATACATTATTATAGCTAACTCATAGGTTATTGTGATATACACAGCCATATCTATGTAACATTTTTATATGTTGGTAGGTAGTTTGTTAGGTAGGTAGGTAGGTAGGTAGGTAGGTAGGTAGGTAGATAGATTAGATAGATAGATAGATAGATAGAATCAACTTAAACAATACTTGGATCATAGTAAATAAATAATAAATGTTAGCTCCCCCATGTCCCCAAAGTTTCCCCTAGTTTTGACAGGAAAAGAAAAAGCAAAATCAGCCCATTCGGCATGGCAATGAAACCCAACCTTTCACATGCTTTACGAAGACAAGATCCATTCCGTGTTAAGAAAGAGCTCAAAGTCGAAAAGCGTCATTCTATAATCCTTTACAGAATGGTGACACTTGGCTGATTTGTCAAAAATTCTGCTACATATCCACACTGGGTGCTTTTAATGAATGTCAGATTTTAAGAATCTACGACATTGACATTACTCCATGGAGCAAAGACTGACGGCCCAACTTATAAATTCCCTGATGCATGTATTAGCAAGGAGGCAAGATGAGTTTTCTGTTCCCTGGTCTTGTTCTGCTGTCAAATTCTGGGGGACTTGCATTTCAAGCAATATATCTAATCTCTTTAAATTAAATTATCTTCCTTTCACCAGCCACACATTTTTTTAGAAGAATATTATCAACTAAGTGGATCAGAAAATGTGGGTTTAAGTCTTGCTTCCTTGGTGAAACGATATTAAAATGAATGTTATTCCCCAGATAAATGATGTGTTCCAAGGGTCATGTACTACAGCTGTTAGAAACGGTTTTAAAAGAAACTTCAAATCAAAGGAGGAGGAGATATAAAATTAGAGGGAATTTCCTTCTTCAAAGGGACAGTGGGTATAATTTGCCTCCTATCAGAACAATGATCTCTTCCCCCACCTCAGTTTGGCTTCTCTGTTGATTCTGTTTAATCATCGCTGTTGAATTATTAGAATGTATGTAAGATATTTTTGTGTATGAAAAATACTCTCAGCTTATCACCGTTCATTCGGAATCTGTTTTTTTTTTAATTTTTTTTTTTCAACGTTTATTTATTTTTGGGACAGAGAGAGACAGAGCATGAATGGGGGAGGGGCAGAGAGAGAGGGAGACACAGAATCGGAAACAGGCTCCAGGCTCTGAGCCATCAGCCCAGAGCCTGACGCGGGGCTCAAACTCACGGACCGCGAGATCGTGACCTGGCTGAAGTCGGACGCTTAACCGACTGCGCCACCCAGGCGCCCCTGGAATCTGTTTTTAAACTAAAACCCCCACGTATCTACCACAGTCATTAAAAACCCTAACTTCTGCCTATGTCTCCTCTCTGGTCATACAGTCTCTCTACAACATAAAGCTTCTTGATGGTGATGGTCATAATAGTAAATGCTCATTCTGAGTTCCCCTAAAACACATACTTAGACATGAAAATCTTCCTCGTGATTTCAAAGCTAAAACAATCCAAGCCGAGTTTACATCTAGTAGTTGGTAATGTAGGACCAGAAGCCAGTTCTCTTCATACCCTAATGTAAAACCAAGCTGAAATCACTGACAACTGTACTTTTATCTTTGCTTTTAGGCTGCTTTATTAGAAAAACCTTCCTCCATAAAGTCTAGACCAGGGGTCAGTACGCTTTTCCTGTAAAGGTCAAGATAGCAAATATTTTAGGTTTTGTGGACCATGTGGTTTCCATCCCAACTAGCCAGTCCTGTGGTGTAGTGAAAAAGCAGCTAGAGACAATAAGTAAATGAATAAGTGTAACCATGTTCCAATACAATTGTATTTACAAAAATAAGCAGTGGGCCACAGACTATAGTTTACTGAGCCTTGGTCTAGTTCATATTTGTCATTTGCATCTTGGTTAGGTTCATAAAAACAAATCATTAGCTATGCTCATATTTTACTTTTGGGATTAAGTTTGAAATTTGTTAGAGTACAGAACCATCTTACCCTGTTCTGACAGCCAACCTAAGTCATCTAACACAATCTTGACATCTGGTTGTTTCTTTTCCTTTTTTTTTTTTAATGTTTATTTATTTTTGAGAGGAGAGAGACAGAGTGTGAGCAGGGAAGGGGCAGAGAGAGAGGGAGACACAGAATCTGAAACAGGCTCCAGGCTCTGGGCTGTCAGCACAGAGCCCGATGCAGGGCTCGAAACCACAGGCCACGAGATCATGACCTGACCCGAAGTGGGACTCTTAACCAACTGAGCCACCCAGGCACCCCACATCTGGTGGTTTTTTAAACAATACCTGGTAAATGATCAAGTGAGGGAGGGAGGCGGGAGTGTATATACTTTAAGAGTTCCTCCTAGAAACTTCTGGTCACTAGTATCAGCATGGTGGCCAGATAGTTTTAGTTTTACATATGGTAATACATATATTGCCATGTTCTGAGAGAGCTCCAAGGATCTTAGGATGTTTCACTCATTTCCCCCCTAATTCACCCAATATCTATTTTTATAAGGGATGTTATTGCTAGTAAATAATTCTAGAAAATTAGATTGCTAGATTAAAATCACTAAATTGCTTTCTTAGTAAATATTAAGAACACACTTACTTTTAAGTGAAACTTTCCAATAAATGAAGGCTGAGAGGATAAAACAAACCCTAAAAAAGATGCCACCATGCTTGCACATATTGGCACCATGAGAAGCCTCCAATGGGCTACATATTTAAAGCAAGATAAACAATATTTTCGGTAACTTGATAGCTCTCTGATAGTACCCCTTCCTATTTCCATATTATCACAGAGAAAGCATTGCGTTTAATGTGTGGCCATGGGTATGCTGTCTCAAAGATAACAAATAGATTGCGCAACTTCTAACTCATGCCATTTTGCACTTATAAATTACCAAGTAATTACTAAATGACAGACAATATTCAACTACTATCCCAGTTTGTTCAAGAGTTTTCTGTTCTATAATCTAGTCAAGTCTAGACTGCCATTACAAAATGGACAATGGTTTTCACCCCACAATACAGTAAGAAATAAAATAACCTTGGGAAGGCAGAATTTTTTCCCCTCCTACTAATGAACTGATATATTGGCGATTTTAGCGCTCTGTAAGGTAATTATTTCTGAAGGCTTATAATCTATAATGTGTAGTTTTATCCTCTCTGAGGAAGGGGATAAAGCTACCCCTGCACGAGGTCAATATCAAAACATATGACTTCACCATGACCAAGGAGAACATGGATGAGTTTTAAAAGTGAGATCAACAGCTTTTCATGAAGAATACGAAATTCTATATGACTTTAAAACATCAGCCTCCTCACTTAGGATGATAACAAAGAAAGCCATGGGTGTAGCAAAAAAAAAAAAAAAAAAAAAAAAAAAAATGACAGGAGCCTCCACAGCCCAACAGAGGAACACTGAACCATAAATCGGGAATAAGGTGAGGGACTGGAACCTGAACACAATTTTTAGATTCAAATGACTAAGATTAATATGGATTTTATGAATGATTTTAACGCTGAAAAAAAATCTAAAAATCAACTTTAGTGTGGAAATAGTATAGTGTATTCATTTAGAGGTTAGATTTTAGCTCCTATCAACCTGGGTGTAAATCTGAGCTCAGCCCGTTTTCAGCTGGGTGACCTCTGGCAAATCATTTGAACACTCTCAGGCTCCTTTTATAGATGAGGTGTTAATTTAAATAAGAGGGACAGTCCTATAGTACTCATGTTAAGGGGTTATTTTGAGAATAAGCAGAACAATGTATCAAAGGTGCTTGTCCCATGTCTGCAGCACAGAAAAAACAAACATGCAAGATATGGTAGATTTTACAGGACACTTGTGGCCAAAGTTGAATAAAGTACACCATAATTTCAATAACACTAAAAGAATACATAATTCTAGAAGGTACCTCCACCATAAAACTTGACCTGGCTGTGCCAGTGTTTATTGTTATTATTCTTATTATTCTTAATTATTATTATTATTCCCATAGGCAATTCTCAATGATTCTTTCAACAAGATTTTACTGAGCATCTGCTATATTTTAGGTGCTTTACTAATCAATGATAACAACAAATTAGACACTTTCTGTTAGCCTGGGTACTCTCCCAAGTCACTATCGAGGAGGGAAAGAAAAAAAAATCTAAAAAGAGGAATGTACATATTGGACACAGAGATATGAACACTGAACAAGAAGGAGGGGGGGGTGTAGAAGGAGATAAAGAGAATCTGATTGGGAGAAATCACAGGCAGCTTCCCAGAACAGCTGACATTTGACTTGGGAAATAAAGGATGAATAGGATTTTGATAGGCAGAGAAGCAGTAGGGAGAAGTGAATTCCAAATGGAAGGCTCAGCTGAGGAAAGTGGCAGATGTGATCAAGTACTGGGCCCACTGAGGGTCCATTGAGTACTCTAGTTGCACTGGATGACAGAATGGGTGGAAAACAGTATTAGGTGAAGTCATTGGGAAGGTACAGTGGGGCCAGTGCATGGACCCTGAGTGCCAGGCTCATTCAGAAGAATCTGCCCTCCAAGAGGCATGCTTTCAGAAGAAATACCCACTGGTGGTCAAGTAGGATAACGCCTGAGACAAGGCTACAAGTTCTAACATTAGGAAGCCACCAAGTGCCGTTGCTATGGGATAATAGGGGCAGGAGCCAAGTGCAGAAAACTGAGGAGTTAGAAGTTGGTGAGGAAATGTATTTTGACTTCTTTTTCAGAGAAGTCTGTCTAAACCTTGATAACAGAAGAGCAGAGTTCTGTGATTGTTTTCGTTTCAAGAAAATAGAGGCCTAAGCATATTTTAGGCTGAGGAAAGGCAGCCAGAAGGGGCAGAAGAAAGAGAAAAAAAGAATGTATAGTAGAACTATCTCCTCCAAAAATATACTTCGTACCAGTCATTGAAGCTTCCTTATTTTGAAGAGTTTGAATTCTGTGAAAATGAAGCTATTTCTTTTGCAGACATAGGAATGAGAGCAGGATGGTGAGTAAAAATCCTGAAAGTTTCCGTGGTTAAAAGGCAGTAGACTAAAAGCTCTTGAGTCGTATAGCCTTGAGCAGTAAAGATGATGGGTTTTCATCTTCTCTAAGTGCAAGGAAATAGACAGAGGAGTCTAAGAAGCCCAGAGAAGGGTTGGCTCAGCCACTGTGGATAATGCAGCAGGAAGCTGACAATATATTTACGGATTCAGAGGCCAGCTGGGGGTAATATAGACCAGCTATTTAGTGGACCACATTACCACCATTTTCGTGACTTTCTCCAGTCATGGCAGATGAGAGGGCAGTCAATAGAGGTTATTCAGTTCGGACACTGACAAGGATGGATGGAGGACATCACTGGTAGAGTGAGAAGATGGGGAACAAGAGATCCCATGAGAGGTGACCACTGGGGCTTTGGCCAGAGGAAAAGTAAAGTGGATCTGGAAGAGGAGTGATAGAGTGGAAGAACAGGGAGGGCTCACGCCATTGATGGTCTTGATGCTGAAGGCCAACAAGTGCCTCATTAGGGACTAGAGAGAGGTAGATGGTAGAAGGTGAGGGAATCTTCCCAGAAAAAAAGAACTTGTAACTTCTTGATCTTTTCTGGCCTGTGCATTTTTGGCACTGCGAATGCTAAAATTT
This sequence comes from Leopardus geoffroyi, assembly GCF_018350155.1. Classification (NCBI taxonomy): domain Eukaryota; kingdom Metazoa; phylum Chordata; class Mammalia; order Carnivora; family Felidae; genus Leopardus; species Leopardus geoffroyi. The sequence goes on along the minus strand of NC_059337.1, from coordinate 43,412,407 downwards.
AAGGTGGCCAGATCTTGCTTGTATTAAGTTCTGTGCTTAATATACACTATCAAATATATTATGTAACACCTTGTTAATGTAATAGGATGGTGGGTTTCCTAAGGGCAGGTATAAACACACTCCTTTCTTTGATCATGTTGAAATATGTATTAGAAAGACAGCTTATTATCAGCGGCCAATAATTATAGGTGAATTGAAGTGAAATTCATTGACAATCACGGCACTTGCCTCCTCAAAATCACTGTTTTTCTCCTCTGTTATTGCCAAGGATTCTACTATGAGACATGCAACCAGGACATTGTCCAGGTCCCTTCCAAGGCATTTGAACTCCACATATGGCACTTAGGATCTAGAATATGCTTATGGATCCACAGAACAACTGTTAGTAGCTTTGGTCCACCCAGGGATTGAAAAACAGCTTATTGGTGTGGTTTTTAGAAACCAGCAGCCCTGGGTTCTAGTCTGAGCTCAGATGCTTATTAACACTGTGACCCTATAAATTACTTGGCTTCTGTAATCTGCTGTTTCCAACCTGTTACAGAGGAAAAAGGGGGGAACAGTATAAGCTTCATAGGATCTTTGGGCAAAGCGTTTAGCACAGATCCTGATGTATAGAAAGCTGCCAATAACAACAGTGGCTGTTCAGGAAAATACCCTGCAATGCTTGTACTACCTCAAAGCTTTAAGCAAAATTCTGGAGAATTTTGACAGGAGAAAGAGAAATCATACAGTCTCCATTAATCTCAACCTCTCTTGTGTCAATCTCCTTACCTGAAAATAAGAATAATATAATGCCTACTTCAGAGAGTTAGGGTCACTCAATGAATATTAATTAATAGCATAAAATCCTTGGAACAGGGTCTGAGCACAATCATCATCCTTCAGATATTTGTAGGGACTCTGGGTTTGTGATGAAAGTTTCTACAGTCAGCTGTCATTTGCAGTTTCTTCTCAGGAAGATTCTTTGAGACTAATGATGTTAGGAATAAAATTGTGGCCATCATTCTGTAAAGCCTGGACTACAAGCCAGCTTCTCAGAATGGCTTGTCTGAACAGGCTGTAATCCCCATTATCTTTATATAATAGTCTAACAGAAAATTACAAACTCTTCTCATTACTAACTTCTTCTTTCCAATTCCCATCAGAATCATTTTGGCTCTTCTCCCAAGTCCGTGGCATACATCTCCCAGGTTGCTAGAAGCTGGGTTTAAGCATCTTGTCCTTACGATGGCAGCAGATGTTCTGTGTGTGTGTGTGTGTGTGTGTGACAGGTCTCATAAAGGTGGCCAGTTCTGCCTTTGAAGCTCCTGTATTCCTCCAGCGTAGGACCTACAAGTGGTACCCGCAGGTAGAATAAGGTGGGAAAATGTCAGATGACTGGAGTTCAAATCCATTCTGCAATATTCTAGTTGCATAACCCTGGGCAATTTGCCTTGCCTCTCTGGATCCCAGATTCCAAATTTATGAAACGGGGGTGATCCCACTGATGACGAGACTTATCTCAGAGAAGTTTTGTGAGCTGCAAATGAGCTAATATGCATAATGATATCTCACAGATGTAAACTATTACTATAAGTGTTCTCACGAACCCATCCTAATTGCAGAAAATGGGTCATTTGTTGTTGTTTAAAACAAGTGAAGCCCCACACTGTGAGAAAAGTGGGCCAGATTCTGCCCCTCTTCTGGTAAGATGGTAAGGTGGCCAATGAGCGTTCTGGTTCACATCTCCCCAGTCCTTCTGTCTCTCCACCTCAGAGAGGGTACAAGGAGATGCCACCTCCAGCCAAGTCAGCCCACAGGACCCTGACAATTCATCAGCGGAGTGACAAGTGCTCTGCTAGGTCAGCCTCAAAGCTCAGTTGAGATGTCACTTAGAGGAGAACGATTTGAAGGATTAAAGAGGAAAAGGGGGGTGTCTTCTTTTCATATCTGAAAGCAAAACCACACAGGCTAGTCTTAGCAAAATTGCCAAGTAGGTACATTTCGTAGAGCAACACTTGACTCCCTCCCCTCTGCTGTCCTTTCATGCCTATGACTGCCACACTTCCATCTAATGCCTTGACTCCTCCTGGATTTTTCTGGCTCCCAGAACCAGCAAAGTTGGCGTGGCTGGCCAAGCACAAGCTTAGAACACTCATAAAACAGACAGTGACATAAAATGCTATGGAAATATTTTGGCATCATAGGAAAAATCAAAACTGATTATGACTTTCTTACACTAATTTTATAGTATAAAACTGTCTTTATTTTTGCATTGCATACTGGAGGCAATGGACCACTTTGTTTTTTAGCGCTTGGGGCTCCAGGGCTCTGAAAGCATTTGCCTCTGGCCTGCGCCGCCCCCCACCCCCCAGGTCACTAGCCCCACTGGTCCCTCAGGGCCCTGATACAGATTGCTAAAGCTGATACCAAATGTTTGTAACTACCAGTGACTTAGCAGGGGAGTTCCTTCCAGAAAACCTATTTGTATCTTAATAGGGACTTCAAGAACATAGACAGGCAGACAGCTAGATTAAAGCAACGGAGAATTCCAAGCACCTTTAATAGATGAGAAAAGTAGATATTTCTAGAAAGAAATGTTTCCACTTCTCTCAAATCTTATTGCATCAGTGGCTGTGGTTGATCCTGGAGTCTGTGTTGCAGACTATTTTCATCTAACTTTCCAATAACAAGTCTGGCAATAGCGCTAGTGGGTAAGGGTGGGGAAAACACATCATTTGAGTCCTTTACTTCCACTTGATCTTCAGTTATCCACAGAAAGTAACCCTAGGCACCTTTCCTACTGTGCTGTTAGTTTATTTTTCTTCTACAGTCTGTACCCAAATATATAATTTTTCCTCTTCTTGGTTTGCAAACGGCTCGGTCATGAGGGAAAAAAAAAGCACAGCGATTACCAATGAGAGATGCCACTAAAGTTCCAGCTGCGAACAGGAGAAATCCAAGATGACCCATCATCTAAATGTCACGCAAACACCATGCCATTCAGAATGAAACGAGGAAGGCTGCGTGCAGGCAGCCAGAATATATTACCAATTGCATATTTAGCTCCAGAACTCGCAAATCTTTGCAGGCAAATTTAGGGGTTTCTCGCTTGATTAAATAGCCTATGATGGAGGGTTCAGTTGTTCCCCACAATAGCTACATGCAAATGAGAGATTCACATGAACTACAGCACGGAGAGCCCTTAGGGGGCTGTACATTTTTAAGTAATTCTGCCATTGTTTTTGCATAGTAATTGGAAATGTACATTCTATTGTGACGTGATTCTTATTAGAAGAGAAGGTAGCTGCTCTCTGCTACAGGATTCTATTCATTTAGGGTCACAGGGACTTAAAAACAGAGGAAGAGTCTGCATTTATGCTCTAAATGGGGGTCTGTATTAAACACCAGCAATCTCTAGCCTGCATTAAAAGCTAACTTCCACTCTCTATTTTCCTGTCTCTGTTCCCAGCTTCCTATTATTTATTTAGCCTGATTCTGCTTTGTGAATAAGTGACTCCCTAATGACCGAGTAGTAACTAGAGTTAAATTAGTCATGTAAGAGCAGTAAATTAGTAACGGCACCCCAGTTACCAGAGAGGCTATTTCATGCCATGTGCTTAACGTACTATTATCATCCAGGAGCCAAGAGCCGTCCTGTACAGATGACTCTCAGTGGGGTCCCACTCACCGTGCAACATAAGACCTGGCCAGGATGGAAAGCTGTGGGGTCCACCTAACCATACCCTCCCACTTGTTTCTCTCTGTGCTTCTTAAATATTTGAGTCAACGCTGGCCTGGGTCAGGGTCACGGAACATAGCTGACAGCTTCACAGGAAAGGTCAACTCTGGGATATTGTGAAACTCCACTGACATAAATGAGTTCAATAAGCCAGTAACTTAAGGGGTGGGGGGGGGGGTGGTGAGGAACAGAAGTACTCTGAATCATTGCTACTCAAAATATAGGTCTTTGACCAGCAGCACTGGCGTCACCCAGAAGCTAATTAGAATTGCAGGATTTCCAGCCCCACCCAGGCTTCCCGAATCTGCATTTTCATAAGATCCTCAGAGGATTTTCATGCACAGTAATGTCCAAGAAGCACTATCTTACATCTCTACATGTCCACATCTAAAACACAGAGACCCTGTGAGCCTTAGGCAATCCTCTATTGACAGTGCCTGGATCAGTGTCTGGCACACAATAGGCACTCAAATATCTGTGATACGAATTGAATGAGAATGAAGGGAAGGAGAAGATCTGCATGGTAACATCAAACAACTTGTGCAGAGAAATCAAGTTCCAAAGTAAAAATGAAAATCAAAGGCGGTAGGAAACATGCAGAGGACTCCACCTGGCTGGTGGAGATGGGCTGGGGCCCCACCTGCTGGCCAGAGTCACTGGTGTGCCATCCTTGTCCATGACCTTCATTCTAAAGTCTCTACCTCTCCCACCAGCCTTAGGATGCTGGCCTCCTATCTGGCTCCACCAGGCCTGTTAGCCACGGTTATCTCTTCCACACAGCACTATCAGGTCACTTCAAAGCTGAAGCCCAAATGCACCCATGTCAATCTTTACAATGTCTTTAAAGTTCTGACCTCTGGGTTTAAGTGGATAGGAGGTCAATGATGATTTAAAATAATCAGTCTCCTGGGGGGGGGGGGGGCTCATGAGCCCAGAGCTTGAGCTTTTCAGCAAGAGAGGAATCATCAGGACCCTAAATATTAGGAGAGAGAAAATAAGTCTATGTGTCTGGGAAGACCAAAAATAATCAACCACAAACCTTGCTTTGCTCCTCAATTCCCTTTTCATCTGGTCGTATGAGGGACTGTATGGCCATACATATGAAGCCAGCACTCAATGTGCACAAAACTGTGGTATGTGGAGAGGAGGGTATGTCTGCCTAGAAAACTCTGGATTTTCCTTGACACTGCAAAATAAAGACAGTAATTTAGCTCCCAAGTCAGGTTAATCCAAATATCTGATTGTTTTCAATTTCTTAATTAAGGCTGGTATAGAAAGTCACAAGGTGAGTGGATTTACTGGAGTAAGATGCTTTTATAGGACAATGGCTAATATTTCTTAGGATCATTTGGACACTCACCACTTTATAAGCAGTATCTCATTCAATCTTAACAATCCAATGAGATAGGTACTATTATCATCTTTTTATATGTGAGAAAACGGAGGCACAGAGAGGTCATGTAACTTGCTAAGGGTCACACAGCTGATAACTAAGTAGAGAGTAGAAAATGCAGAACTCGATCCCTGGTCTATATTGTCGTGGCCAGTGCTTTTAACCTCTCCACTATCCTGCACCTCTCTTATGCTGTCTTAATGAGGAGAAAAAGAGAGAGACACTGAGGTCAGAGATGGTTAGGAAAGAGAGATGGAAGACGGAAAATTACTCCGGGTGGGTAGGACTTATGCACACTGTATAAAGAGAAAAGGCTTTTGAGGAGGGTGATAGTTTTAGAGAACTATTTGCAAGGTTGAATTCACCTCTTCTAGCTACTCAAAGACAATTTTTTAGACTTCAAGAGTTATTTAGCAAATGGATCTTAGTGACCTGAGGAGAGAAAATGCTGTTCTTAAGAAGGAAAAATGTATTATTTTCCTCTGGTAGGATCAGGAGCTACCACTGCTTTGAGAAGAGAAATGGTCTCTAAAGACAAGACAATAAGAGAGAGTCACAGCTCTGTCTTTCTATGCCCAGACCTTCTGTGCCTGATTGAGCCAGGCCAGTAATTAGTCTAATTCCATATAAAATGTAATCACCATTCTCTGAAGGGGTCAAGCTCACAACGGAGGGGATTCTGCAGTCTAGTTTGCCTAACTTCTCATTTTTTGTGGCCATGTTGAGGCATAGCTCTTTTGGCAATGCAGTTTAATAATTAAAAAATAACCTACTAGAAACTAAAAGTAGCATTTCAAAATTTGCAATGCATATAATTCTATTATGATTGGGACCTCCAAAATAAGTCATGGCCTTTATTTATTCATGCACCACATACTCTGTGGTCCTCTGGGAAAAGAAATGTTTAAATTAAGATGTATTATAAGACAGCATCCAGTGTCTTGTGCACTCAATTATAGCTCACTAGCACGTCGCTTTTACACAGAATACTTGCTCCCTTGTACTCTGGCCTTGATGCTGGGCATTTTTACACAAAATTTGTCCCTCCAGACTCACTCCAATTTTGAAAACCTATTCTTATTCTTGCTATCATAATTATTATTATTGCTATTATTATTACATATACTTCTATTTTATTTTTCATTTCTAACCAGTAAGGTCTAGTAACTTGAATGGCAGGGGGAGAAACATCAAAAAGAAACTCGCAGTACATGCAAATATAGATTAAAATCCTCTTTGCTTTATTACAATTTCCACCCTTAGAACATGTACATAATTCATGATGGGGGATAAGGGGAGAATATCAGATGTAGGGCTGGGGACCAACTTTTTAAGAGCGACCTAGTGCCGTGAGAGTAGAAGCTGTTTTTCTAATGACTCAAGAGCATAAGAGAGAAGCTCAAAGAGGCAATGCCAGTTTGATCTATCACCTTCACATCTTTGGAAATGGGGAGAATGAAAGAAAAGTTTACCCTTTAAATTTTCTGAAATGACCACACGGTTAATGAACTAAAATGTCAAATATTTGAATCTTGGAAGAAATCTTGCTATTTTGCTTGACACACAAGGTAGTGTTTTAAAAAATACTCAGCAGAGGTATTCACATCCATAACCTTATCTTTCTAAAGGGGAAAAAAAATGCATGGAAGTCCGGGGGCGGCGGTGCCTGAGTTGCTATTTTACTGCACTTCACCTTGCCCAAGGACAAGATTTGCCTTCAGGGAGCGAGACCTTGACCCGGTCAAAGGGAAATGGCCACTGTGAGAGCAGCCCTTCTTTTTCCTGGACACAAGTGCAAACTTTAATGAATCCTCTCCCTCCACCACACGCCCCAGACGGCGATGGGAAATCTGAGTGCACCTGCTGCATCTCCCTTCATATCACGTTGCTGTTATGAAAAATAGTTTGCTATTTTGGAACCCCCTGGCAGCCAGAGTGAATCGCCGAGGGCCCCAAGCTCGTTTATCTTGTGTCAGAAGCAAAGCCAAATGAACGCCACCTCACCCAGCACCTGAAGAATGGGAAGAAGCTCGGAGAGAGTAAAAATAACCAAGGGCTCAGGGAAATGGTGCCGAGATGAGCGGCCTGTGCAGGTTAAGTAGGGCTTCTCACAACCCACTCGGACTTTTTGGAACACCGCACTTTGAGACAGGAAGAGGAGAGCTTTTCCCACAACCAAGTGGACTTTGTGGGTCCAAGACGGAGGTACAAAGGGCTGCTCCTGCCCCATTTCATCTAGTCCTGGAAAGCTGGGGCTCTGATGACAGGAACCAGAACCCCTGGTGGCATCCAGGCCATTCAACTAGGGATCTGCTTGGCGTGAACGGCAGTGATGGAAACAGAGGAGCGCACTCCAAAGACCAGCCTCAGGCTTCATTCCCTACCCCTCCTTCAGACCACAGAATGGCTGAGGCTGAGATCAGGAGAGTGGATTTGAACTAAAAGGAGTTTTGTTTTGTTTTGTTTATTTTTAAGGCAGAGAGATAAACAGAGAGGAAGAGACAGAGAGACAGGTAGAGAGAAAAGAGGAGCTAGAGAAGGTATATGGCAGAGACCGAGCCAGTATTAGACTTTCTTTTTTTTTTTAAGATTAAAAAAAATTCTTTTTAATTTTGAGAGAGCATGTGTGCACCAGCAGGGGAGGGGCAGAGAGAGAGAAAGAGAGAGAGAGAATCCCAAGCAGGCTCCTCACTGTCAATATGGAGCCCAACGCTGGGCTTGATCCCATGAACCGTGAGATCATGACCTGAGCCAAGATCAAGAGTCGGACAATTAACTGCCTGAGCCACCCAGTATTGGACTTTCCAGGATGCATAGGATTAAGCTTGGAGAAGAGGAAGATGAAGGTCTATCAGTAGGGGTGTGTGAGGGGGGGCATAAAAACAAATAGGTAGTTGTAATAATGAGCTTGCTCTGTGCAGACCTGAATAATTCTAGGTGAGATTCTAAAGAATATATTAGATGTGCACATTCTTGGGCTTCGTGCTAGACCTACTCAATCAGAATCTCAGGCAGCCAGGTATCTACGTTTTACATGTTCTCCAGGTATTTTTTTCTGGACACTAAGTTTGAGGTTTAGGCTGAAGACAAAATGTCAAGATTTGCTGACATGGAGAATAGGGTGGCCTGGAGAAGACCCAGGTTCTGCAGACATGAAGCCAAGCTTGTTGAGTCATGAAGACTGGTATAAATCCTTAGCTGTCTTCCCGCTTCGTGTCCCCACTGTCATCTTGAGGAAGACATTAGGCTAATGAGGAAAATCATTTCACAAAAATTGAAGCACAACTCAAGAACAAAGCAGTGATGCTGCTTTTTTTCCCTTCCAGTCCCAAACTCTATGACATTGGTATGATTGTAGCAGACATGAGAAAATATTTGGAATTTTATACAAATGCTACTGCCCTAAGAGTATAATGGGTCAGCAAATCCACTCACGACTTGATTAATACGTGATTTTTTTTAAATTGAGCTCTTTCAAAACAAAAGTAATTTCCCCCCTACCCCGAAGAAAGAACAGTTTCATGAGAATTATGACTGTGATTTCTTTCCAATAATTAAATCATGGAGATTCTTTTAAAAATGGTAAGTGCCAGCACTTAAAGACTATGCTGGCTCAGGGATTGGTATAGAAACTGAACACGACTTTAACCAAAGTTCCTATCAGTCTGGCTAGGTCCATGAAGAACCCACACTTGCCCCTAACCATCTCAAACACTCAAAGTTCTTGTGTTAAGAGACTAGGAAACAATTTAAAAAAAAAAAAAAAGTTTTTTTAGAAGAATCCTGTGGATCCAGACGCAGGAATTCTTTATCCAGAGGAAAGACTATATTCACATGTCTGGAATAGTAATGACAGGCAAATTACTTAGTTTGTTTTAGTTTCTTCACAGGTTAAATTGAAAAAATAAAAGTAACTACCTCTAAGGGTTGTAAAAATGACTTAATTGGAGGCATCTGGGTGGATGAGTTAGTTGAGCATCTGACTCTTGCTTTTGGGTCAGGTCATGATCCCAGGGTCACGGGATTGAGCACCCCATCAGGCTCTGGGCTGAGCACATGTACTGCCTGGGATTCTCTCTCTCTCTCTCTCTCTCTCTCTCTCTGTCTGTCTCTCTCTCTGCTTTTCTCCCTCTCCCTGCCTCCAAATAAAAAAAAAAAAAAGACTTAATTAAAATCCTACCCATCTCTCAAGGCCTACCACAAGGCCCATTTTCATTTTCTTTCCAGAATATTCCAGCACACAATGCTATTTTTTCTAAACACAAACCACGTTAGAGTAGGGTCATCAAATGTACAGCATACTCCAGGAATTTACTACCATTTGATTGGTGATGATAGGAGAGGTGAAATGCCTTTACCATCTTTGACTGAGGGCCTGAAAAGCTTGTTTGACAACTGTTATTGTACCCTCACTGCATAGCATGAAACACAGGGTTGTTAATTAGTTCAAAGGAATATAATACAGAAGCCATGTCCTTGGAGAGTTTATATTCTATTGGGAGGCATGTCACAGATTCTTGAAAAGTTAAAGATTGAAATTAAACATGAACACAAGAAATGACACAGAGCCCTCCAGTCTTGCCTCAAGATAGTAGGTGAATCAGGAGCTCAGAGAAAGCAGAGTCCTTCTGACAGTGGGGCGTGTCTCAGAGAAGGAGCAGACTTGAGAATGTTCCCCAGCAGTAAATCAGTTTGCAGAGAGAGGGTATGATAGCTTACCTGGAATTCACAGTAAGAAAACCAAACCAGATCACTGCTAACATCCTTCCCTGAGATTCTATCATCCTCTGGACTAGACTTAAACTGGAGGATCAAATATCAAACTGTAATGGCATGATGCATTTTCCCACAAAATTCAAAAAGATAAACACATTTGGCCCACAGTCTACTTTAACAGACAGATGCTCTGTTTTTCCAGGTTGTGCTGCTGGTTCCTAAAATGCACCACCAGATGGTAAAACCTGAGTCAAATAAGTTATCAGGGTGGAATGTTGTACTGAGACTTCTCATCAACTTAATTCTTAGGGTACAGGCATTTGCCTGATCCTTTTCTGAGAATGGACTGACAGTGAGGGAGGAGATTTGTCAAGTACTTACCAGGCACTGGTACTTTTCAAGGAATTTAATTGGCATTATTTTATTTAATCCTTACAACCTTATAAAGTAGATATTATTATTCTTCTCATCTTGTAGATAACGAAGCTTTGACACTGAGAAATTAAATAATTAATTAATTCTCGGGATTCATGTCTACACCTCTATCTCCAGGGTTTAAACAAACCCCTTTCTCTGTGTTATACTGAATAGGAAGCACTTAAAACTATAATATGAGCATTCTTGAAAATTAACAACTACCAAATCTATTGAAGATGTGTTACCTGTCACACTGTGCCATGCACTTTGTATACATGATCTTTGGTTCTCACAACCCTATAAGGTAGGGATCATCCTCATTCTCAATAAATAAGGAACTCAGAGCATAGAGAATTTTAGGGTAGTGAAAATACTCTTCACAATATCCTAATGATGGGTACATATCATGATATGTTATTTATCCAAAATAACAACGTACAACATCAATGATGAACCCTATGATAAATTATGGACTTTTTATGATGTATCAGTGCAGGTGCATCGTTGGTAAAAAAATGTATTCTGGGGCGCCTGGGTGGCGCAGTCGGTTAGGCGTCCGACTTCAGCCAGGTCACGATCTCACGGTCCGTGAGTTCGAGCCCCGCATCAGGCTCTGGGCTGATGGCTCAGAGCCTGGAGCCTGTTTCCGATTCTGTGTCTCCCTCTCTCTGCCCCTCCCCCATTCATGCTCTGTCTCTCTCTGTCCCAAAAATGAATAAACGTTGAAAAAAAAAAATTAAAAAAAAAATGTATTCTGATGAGTGATGGCAATTGCGAGGGAGGCTCTGCATGTGTGTGGGCAAGGACTATATAGGAAACCTCTGTACCTTTCTCTCAATTTTGTTGTAAAACTAACACTACTCTAGGAACTCCGTTCAAGAAGTAAATGGTCTGTCAGTAAATGCTGCTTTTAAAATTCACAACCCGATGTTTTGGTTCCAAAACCTGATACTCCAAGTTCTGACTCTGTATTTACTTTCTGTGGCCTTCAGCCAGTCACCACTCCCTTAATAAACTCCCAGTTTTCCTACTCTTTTTAAAACAAAAGGAGGGATAAATATTCCTACCATATACAAGTCAGTCACTATGAGGATTAAGCTGGAAAATTGAATGTGTCTAACAAAATGCCTAACATGGAATGAGTGCTAAGTAAATACTGTCAAATCATGGAGGTAGAGTTTTCAGAAGGGGCAGCATTTTTTTTTTAAATTTTTTTTTTCCAACGTTTATTTATTTTTGGGACAGAGAGAGACAGAGCATGAACGGGGGAGGGGCAGAGAGAGAGGGAGACACAGAATCCGAAACAGACTCCAGGCTCTGAGCCATCAGCCCAGAGCCCGACGCGGGGCTTGAACTCAGGGACCGCGAGATCGTGACCTGGCTGAAGTCGGACGCCTAGCCGACTGTGCCACCCAGGCGCCCCAGAAGGAGCAGCATTTTTGAGGAGAAAAGGCAACACTAGAGAGGAAAGCAGAAATCATAGAGGAATTCATGAACTACCTCTGGTCACTCAGGAACCACAAAACTGCAGCCACAAGTATAGTGACCTTCAGCTTCCTCTATAATTCTGGAGTTAACCAAGAAAACAAAAAGGAGTGTACAGGCCCCCCAACACCTTGAAACAGAAACAAAGTCCGACAACAACAACAAATCAGAAATGATGCTGGGTTCATTAACACCAGAATTTAAGAGTGTTCTATAATTTCAGATTCACATTTCAGCATTCTGGTGTCAATCATTTACAATAATTAAGCAGAGAGACAACACTGAGATTATGTAAGCTAGAAATAAATGTGCGTCTTCAGTGAATGACCCAAATCTGTTATAGTCGAAAGGTACTGGAAGGCATTGAGATCTTAAGGCATGAAACCCCTCTTCAGCTTTAAGAAAAATCAAGCCCAAATCAGCAGAAATGGAAAGTTTACCATCTGCTTGTTGGCTTCTGACATGGTTATTTCAGTTCAATTCCAAAAGGAAAGTTGTATCCAATACAATTATTTTTAGAATATCTCAAAATTATCCTTATTGGGGATAAATAAAACAAGGAAAATGTTATTCAGCAAAATTTAGCCCATTAGTTTCAAAGACTGTGTCCTATCTTTCTGCAAGCAATACAATCTGGCAACAATAACAATCCTTGGATTTGAGGACCAAGGACATGCAACAAGGCACTTCAATGTTTCCAAAGGCCCTAACCAGTCATTCCTGTAGAAATGGGATGTATGGGGCATACAGCTAACATAGCCAAAGTGCTGGAACAAACTGGAATACGTTGCTTGATGCAGACCTTCAATCCTACTCAGTTGGAGGTGTGGCTGTAAGTCAGTTATGCTTAACAAATTGTAAGTGCTGTTGCAATGGAAGTGTGTGGCTTTTTATAGGCAAGGCAGGTAGCACACTTCAAAATGTCATGTGCACGCTCCAGGCATTCAGGTTGCAGGTTCATAGGAGGACAAAGTGTGACAAGGTCCAGCTCAGAAACCCCTCCCAGTTCTCTTGATAGCATTTTCAACCTATCACCTTGTGCCCAAAGTGAGTGGGATGGTCTCAACCACAGGATACCTATGACTGTTCTTTTCAGGGTTACACAGATGACTTATTTTTAAACAAGCTAATATCCACTTCTAGAAACAGTTACCTAAGGAAAGCTGCCTGAGGTGGTTGTTTGCAGAGGGTATTTCTGGGCTATTCTCTATTGGTATGGATCTTCTGGGAATTCTTCGTAGGTGTTCTGTGAATGGATGCTTAGAAAAGTCAGTGCGGCCAACAGTTCTTGGAGACCAACCTATGACTACTCATCTGTCATGGCACTCAGAGCTTCATCTTACATAACAAATGGTTTCCTTAAGGGGGACACATCCATGACAAATTAGTCTCTGATCCTGAAGTACCTGAATTAGTTGAACACCTCCGATTCATCCTTCACTATACTTGGCCTTATATTTCAGATTTGCTTGAAACGTTCTTTTGTACTCAAACTTTTTGTTTTCAGGAGAAATGCAGAGGTATGTACCTATAATTTTATCATCATGCATTCTGATTGCAACTGTTAGACACTGATCCGTATACCAGTGTCTCTTCAGTCATTTGGTAGATTCCTTAGCTGTTCCTGGAGTTCCTACATGTATATAACATGTTGCTACAATCTTTATACTTGAAGAGGTGTAAACTGGCTGGGTATAAACTCCTTGGCTCACTATTTTTGTCCTTGACTATTCCAAATATGCTTCTCCATTGTCTTCAGATAATAAACCATTGCTTTTGGAAAGACTCAGAATATGACTTGTTTTCCTGTCTTGTGAACAATGCAGTATAATGGTCTGGTTGCTCAAAGAAGCTGTTCTTTTTTTTAAGCCAGTTTGGCCACAATGGATTGATTTTCCCAGAAATAATATGTTCCTCTTCAGTGTATGATTTTTATGTACCTTTTATTTCAGGAAAGTTCGCTTGAATTACAGTTTTTAATATTAATTCTATTCCATGCTTTGGTTTCTTTGGGGGGGGGGGACTCCTATTACATATGTATTGGATCTTTACTGCCTATTTTCTGTGCCACTTTCTCTCTAACCTGTTTTTTCTTCATTTCTTTTTGATTTAAACATTTCCCCCCTCTTTTCCATCTTCTAGTTCTCTTAAGGGATTTTCTATAGTGGCTATTCATTCTTGTGTCTCTTCTCATTTAGTCTTCATTACTAAAATAGTATTTTATTCTTTTGTTTTAAAATTTTTAATGTTTATTTATTTTTGAGAGAGAGACAGAGAGAGAAACATAGAGACAGAGGGAGACACAGAATCCGAAGCAGGCTCCAGGCTCTGAGCTGTCAGCGCAGAGCCTGACATAGGGCTTGAACCCATGAACTGTGAGATCATGACCTGAGCTGAAGTAGGACACTTAACCAACTGAGCCACCCAGGCACCCCAACTAATACTTTATTCTAAATAATTGTCTGAGCGTGGATAGATCTTTTACCAACCTTATTTTTATTTTTTCTTCATTTATATCATTTCTTTTTCTAATTCTTTTTTGTGTTGTTCTTTCATAGCTTTTGTTATTTCCTTACATCTACTTTAAAATATTAGTTTATAATTTTCATCTATTTTGTGGGCACACTGCTCTGGTTTCTCTGACTGTCAAGACACGGATGCTGTTCTGGTTTTTGTTTCTTTTCCTTATGATACGTTATAGGGGATTTGCCCACAATCACATTAACTGAGATCTTCTGGCTCTGCATCTATTCCCTGCTTTTGCTTTTCTTCTTAGTTCCTCCTGTCCTTAACCTAACCAGTTTGGATTCTACTCGCAGAAGTTTCTTCTCCCAGGAGAAATCATCTCATAAGGACGATTTGCACGGTTGCTGTCAGAAGTACCTAGGTCCCAGACTTCTCTGGCAATATCAGCCTTACTCATGAATTCTAGTTTGCTAACCTCCTTTCTGGATTTGGCTGCTCACCTTACATTAGCCTGCTAAGCTTTCCAGTGAGTGTCCATTGTCAGTTTGGGAATTCTTATTCAGTTTATCAGATTACCCCAATTAGCCCCACTCTGCTTCCTCCTTACTATACTGGTCTAGTTTATACTGTTCAATTTTTGGCATTTGTGAAGATACCCTTTCATTTAGTTTTGTTATATATGTTGTACATGGGTTTTGGGTTTTGCTATCCTAGTTACTCTTTTTTTTTTTTTTTTCTTTTACAGATGGATATAAAGAGATTAAAAAACTACATCATTGCCACTGCCATCATCCGGATTCCAACCAATACCATTTTAACTACTGTCAAAATGTAATTCTGGGGTGTGCCTGGGTGGCTCAGTCAGTTAAACATCTGACTTCGGCTCAGGTCATGATCTCATGGTTCATGAGTTCGAGCCCCCCCGCCCCATTATTGGGCTCTGTGCGACAGCTCAGAGCCTGGAGCCTGCTTCCGATTCGATGTCTGTCTGTCTGTCTCTTTCTCTCTCTCTCTCTCTGCCCCTCTCCTGATCACACTCTTTCTCTCCCCCCAAAATAAATAAACATTAAAATTTTTTTAAAAAGTAATTCTGGGACTGCAATACATCAAACAATTAAAAAACAAAAAATACTGACACACACAATTATATGGATTCATCTCAAAAGAGTATGTAAGCAAAATTAGGCAGACATACAAAAAAGTATGCACTACATGATTCCTTTCATATAAAGTTCATGAACATATACTGGTAGAAGTTAGAATATGGTTCGTTCTATGGCAAGGATAATTACCAGGAAATTACCAGGAAGGGGCATTTTATCTGGGGGATAAAAATATAACTTGATCTGGGTGGTGGGTACCTGGGTATGTGTGTGTGTGTGTGTGTGTGTGTGTGTGTGTGTGTGCACGCGCGCGTGTGTGTATACATATATATATGTAATTATCTAACTAGATACTTAAGATTTATACATTTTACCATATATAAACTATACCTCAATATAGAATTAAAAATAAATTTTTTTTAATCTTCATTTATCTTTGAGAGAGAGAGAGACAGAGTGTGAGCGGGGGAGGAACAGAGAGAGAGGGAGACACAGAATCCGAAGCAGGCTCCAGGCTCTGAGCTGTCAGCACAGAGCCCAATGCAGGGCTCAAGCTCACGAACGTGAGATCATGACCTGAGCCGAAGTTGGATGCTTAACCGAATTAGCCACCCAGGTGCCCCTAAAAATAAAAGTTTTAAGTAATTGTGATTGCTCCCAAAAGAACTTCAAACCATATCCTAGCTTCCTTCAGCTTAGCACTATGCCCGCAATGTAATAGGAAGGCAGTAAATAACTATCAAATGAATAAAATCATGAACCATTCACTGAAGCCGTGAATGACCTCATCTCTCACTACCATGTGTCAGCATCTGCTCCAAAATCCAGTCTCTCCATTTCTTATTAGAGGACTTGTTGATGACTGCAGAAGGCCATAGTCATTTCTTTTGTTCGATTTAATTTAGAGTATTTGCATGGTGTATCTACTAAGTTTTAGGTATTGCTTTGGGCACCAAGGAGTAGAAAATCATGAATAAAACCATTCTTAACCTCCAAGTTCTCACAACAGAGTCCAGTTTTTTAAATAGCACTCTATAAATTTCAAATGGGAAGATCCTCTTCTACTACATTAGAAAAAAGTTGCAAAGTAAACAATGGATTTCAAGATCATTGTTTCCAAAAGATATTGATCAATGTACAGCTACTGAAAAAATTCTCCAGCAAAATAGTAGGCATCATTAGGAAGGAAATGCTTAGCAGGAACAAGAATTTGGGTATCAGTAGTGCTAGTTGGATGCCGGTGACAAAAAAATCACAACATTGGGAGGGGGACATTTGCTCCAATTCTCTGACAAACTCAGCATCCCAAAGACTAGCAACTTTGGAAACAACAGGAGACAGAACCACAGATATGGTGTTCTCATGATGACCACCTTTAGCAGTGGCTGCAGTATCAGCCACGCCTCTTCCAGGATATCCCCATTCCTGGCCCAATTAAACCAGCAACACCAGAAGGGAGAACAGTACACGTAGTTCTCACAAGTGTAGATTCAGAACAAATACATAAAATGAAATTCTTCTTCATACAGACAGGAGTCAACATAGGAGGTTACTGAATCAAGATGAGATATTAGCTGAGATGATAACCTATAGATTGATATTTGAACAATATATAATGACGCCATAAGAAAGGTTGTTTAGTTTCTATTCCTACACTTATGATGTCAGCACTGACAGTCCTGAAGCTGTTGGAGCACATTTTGAGCTGGGTAGAATATATGTCTGACCCTAGATCCCATGTCTTATGATCAGTTAATATTCCATGGGTGATGTGAGACAGGAAATCTTACGAGAATAGAACAGGGTGTCTTAATATCATCCCTCCTCCTATCAAGTCCCAGAGCCTCTTCCAAAAGGCCAAATGAGCATCTCTCACATCCCACTATTCTCCTTGAACATTAAAATCTTCAATATGCGGATGTCAGATGAAGCACATGTGCCAAAGTTAGAGGTGTCTTTGGTGACTTTTTTCCTGAATCAAGGGGGCAAAGTCGCTTGGGGAAATGAGCTGACAGATCAACAAGGTTCTAAATCATTCTTTTGTTGTTGTTGTTGTTGAAGTATAATTGACATACAATATCCTATTCATTTCAGGTGTACATCATAGTCATTCCTAAGTCAGTACTGCAATTAATTTACTATCACAAACCACCAAAATATTTATAGCTATTTTTTCCAAAGCTTAATGCATATATAAAGTAGTTTTTACAAATAGCAATTAAATACATCACTGATGTTAATTATAATAATTTGCATTAATAGAGAGGAAGTAATTTGAGATTTCCTAACCAAAGATCACAGACTGCTGACTACGTTCTATACTCTAGGTTCAAAGTATCACTTCAACGTGCCCCATGAGGGTGAAGTGGCTGATAGGAGTTGTACAGTTTATGACTGATTAACTTGGCTAGTTACCAAACTTCTAAGAAGATCAATTTCAATGATGTGAGCTCCACTTGAGCCATTTAGAACTTCTCTGCCTAGACAAAAAGAGAAGAGACCTATATTCTAATCTTGATTCTCCCATTTTCCAGCTGTGATGAGTCTGGACAACATACCTGACCTCGCGCCTGTATCCATAAGATGGGGATAATAAGAATTCTTTTAACTTCTGATAGATTCTTTTGATGTCTACTTCTAACTCTATAGAACCCTTTGATTCCAACATACTGACCCTCAAAAATAGGATCAGCCATTTTGAAAATGTGGCTACAAGAGATGCTGGGGGAGCTTAGTACAAATACTTGCCTTCACTGTGAAAGATTTAAAAGCCATCTTCCTGCACAGAGACAGCATTCTGGGATGGAAGGAATAGTTCTTTCCTAATTGAAACAATGGAGTTAATTAGTGAGAAAAAAAATGCAATTCCCCAAATTAGGTTCTGGCAAAGACATTTTGATTCAGGATTGCCAAGAAATCCTTAATGGTCACAGAAAGGCTGTTTCTACACTAGCAAAGCAAAATGTACCTTGGCAAAAGCTCCATAGACTAGTGACAATGGAGGTATTTTCTCAAAACATCAGGCCACACATTGGAGTGTTAAAAAAAAAGTTACTAAAAAACTTTTTGCTCATATATTTCACTTTATCACAGAAATAATCTCTGTATTATCACCCCAAAAAAGTTATTCATGCTATGTAAGCAATCATTATGCCATATTAAGGTTATTGGTACAATTTCACCAAATACTCTTCTTGAAAAACAAAAGTACAATGTTGCTGGCCTTGGTTTACAAATATGTATCATCTTAGGGGAATGAGAATCACAGAAGTGTGTGATTCTTAACAGCTATTGGTGGTAGCAATCGTGCTCAAGCAGAAGTTCATAGAAAGACTATGGCAACTTTCATAATTAACACAAAATAATCTTAGAGTATGTGTGGGCAGTGTGTAAAACTTGAGAGAGATACAAGGGAGAAGTACCCACCTTCTAAAGAAGTGACCATCTATATAAGGAGACAATATCATTACACAATGAGCATCATAAAACAGTATGTAAGTATTAGTTCATGACATACAAATTATGAGTCAAAGATTCTGCAGTATTTTCCTAAGTAGGAGCCTGTTTTTATTTTCTTCAAGGCTTACAATTATCTATAAGGAAAGGAAGAAGAAAGAGCTACAACAGAATCTCTTACAATCACATATGCAAGGCTTTGAGCACAATCAGATTTTGTAAACTCCTGCCATGGGAGCCTATAAAACAGCATGAGGAAGAAGGGAAAAGATTGTGGAAAGGGGGGAGGGAGTTAGAAGTAGAATCATGTGAGGCTCATCTATCTTGTGTCCTGCCCCAGTCTTACTCATGGGGCCAGAAGGTCCAGGAAAGGCGCTCTGCTTCCAGGGACTATGCCCAGCCAGAAGAGGTGCCCGGGCAGGACTGCAGGCTGCATGACTAGAGGAGAGATCAAGGAAAGAAACCAAGGAGGAGAGCCAGAGAAGTAAGGCCAAGTAAGACTCAAATTCAAGGGACTGGGTCATGAGGCAAAAAACTGGTAAGACCAGAACAGGAGGCGCTGAAGGCAAGGTGAATCAGGCATTTAGTTCAAAACTGATATCCCAATCGATGTTGGTACAAGGAAGCCTATCCTAATCTAGTGCCCACTTTGCAGCCTCAGGGCACATGTAACAATTCTAAGAATAGAGGAGCACTGAAAAACCACAAGAAGAAAGTCTGCAAAAAAGCAGGCAGCATAAAATATCTTAAAAACAAAATCACAGAAAATGCAACCAGGTTTATTTAATAAGACATTTTGGAATAAACATCTTTTCACTACCCAGCTGATCTTTTCCTAGCCCCTTTTTAGACTTCTTCATTGTTATCTGGATTGACATTACTTTCACCATAACTTATTTTCCCAACCTACTTTCTCTCCATGCAGACATGTGTATGGAAAACCATATGAACTCTTTTCCAACAATGTTGTTGAGGTTAAAGGATATCCAAATACACTGTACTACCTGGGCCAGATAGAGTCAGGGGATACCTACCACTGCTTTGCCTTATGAGGTGGACTTCTATCCTCTGGCCTCACTATTGTCTCATTCTACCATTTTTGTGTAAAATTACTTCATTTCATTTGTGTATTTTTTTGTATATTCTCTGTAAATGATTAAACAAGGGACCAGTTTCTGGCTTCCTAGTTCCAGCCATCAGGGAATATCTGATGTAATCTAAATTACCTACTTAACTCTATCACACCTTCATTTTATACCTAAAAACCAGACTGTGATGTAGGGTACAGAATAATGGCCAAGGACAAAATCTAGAGCATAGATCGGGAAGTGGACAGCTCATCACACCCAACTTGGAGCTATATGTCTTTTTGGAGTAGATTTTATAGAATTTCTAGCACTTGCATAAAAATCATCAAATATGTCAAAAATGATTCAATCTGACAGATTCAGTGCCAGTTATTAAGGTTAATGTTGAACATAACTTCATCATAAAGTAAAATCACATTTGTTTCATTTGCTTAATGTCTAGGCTCTTCAATTTAACATACACTGAATATCTACTATGTATCAGGCTCTGCTACACACGGGGACCATAAATATGAATAAGACGTTGTTCCCATTCCCAAAGCACTCCAAGTCTTGCAGAGGGAGACAGACCCATAAACCAGTAACTAAAATACAATGTAAAATTATTACTGTGGAATGTATATATATGTGCATATGTGTACATATAAGGAATCAACTTTTAAATTCTATTGGTATTGCATAAAAGAAAGGAAAGAAAACCATAAGGAAGGTAAAAAATATCTGTTCTTGTTAAATTATTTCATCATCTTATCTGTAGACTTAATCATTTCTATTTATTTAATGGGCCTAAAAATCTTTACATACTATATTATTCTAAGCATGACACTTTATAATAAGTTACCCTGTTCCAAGATCACAGCAGCCTTCTCAGGTAGGTAGAAGATTATGCCCACTTTACAGATGAGAGTACAAACAGGAAAGGTGAACTGGAGTTTGGAAATCAAAGAAAATCAATTTGAAACCATTACTGAAATATGGCTAATTCTGCCTAATTCTACCCCATTCTGAGTTTCCCTGGAAAAGAATGGTAAGGAGAAAAACAAAACCCTGTGAGTCGACGCTCTATGAGCTGTGAGAACATGACCTCCCTCCGCCATGATAGACCATCAGACCAATCTCACCCAGCCTGACTTCTGTTAAATGCTCCCTGCCACCCCAGGTTTTAAATTATTTAAATAATTAACAGGCTCTATAGATGTAATGCTGTGAATGGCCTTGTGATCTGGGAAGACAGTTACACCTTTGGAGATCTTTAGCAAATAAACTGAAAACTCGGCTGTGTGAATTTTCTCTCTGCCATAATTAGCAGCAGATGGACGACTTTTATGGAGCCACCTGTCAGCAGGAAGACTCTCCTTACAGTTTCTAGTTTCTAGAAGGAGCAGGATTAAAATAGACCAGTGCGTTTGCTTCAAGTACTCTTAAGGGTCCCAGATGTAATCGGATCTGCCAGAGACTGACAGGATTCAAGAGGCAGCCACTCCTCGTGGTGCTGGCTCACCTGTGAGGCATGAGGCAAGAATAAGACAGAACACTATTTCTCAGCAAGTTTGGGCAGCCAATCATTTCCGAAAACTTGGAGAGCAAGACAGGAGCCAGCCTGTGCTGAAACGTTCCATTTTACTAACCTTTTTATCCAATTTGGAAATACAAATAGAGCTCTCAGGGTGTAATTAGCAGCAATGACTCTTAATACCTGCTTTCCAAATTTGACCTTAATGGACATTCATTAAAATGGGCTCTGACTTCATAGCCGCGTTAGCAGAAAATGGAAAAGTCCATCTATCACTGTCAGTTCCCATTTTCTGCGTAATCATTCCTGGAAGAAAGAGGCCTGCAAGTGTGCAGAGGGGTGGTGGATGTAGCTGCAGAGGAATTGCAAAGAGCTTCGCCAAGAGCTGGCTCTTGAGTTTCCCTAAAGATCACGGTGCCTCAAAGAGGCGTGGCCCAGATCATTGGCCTGAAGTAGGGGACCTGGGTGCTAGTTTCTGCTCCATCTTGGCTTTGCCATGTGAGCTGAGGGGAGTCACTGCAGAAGCATAAGACTGTGCTTTTACCACAGCTATTATTTCTTTAAAAAAGGATAATAATGCCACACCTGCTGCATGGGTTTTAGGAGGATCAACTGGAATCACGTATGTAAAAATGCCTTGAAAAGCATAAATTGCTATGTAATTGCACAGATAGTTCTTTTTAAAAAAAAGAATGGCAGTGTCAGTGACAAAGGGTACAAGCTATAAAACAATCACAGGTTTGGATAAGTCCACTCTGGTGGGAGGATGCACTGATTCTATATTGCAGCATAGATTTGGGGTGGTTTCCTTGTACCAGACTGCAGTGAAGAAGGCATTTTGCCTGAGACAGATGAGGGGTCAGGCAAAGTGGTCCTGGCTGAAGTCTTCAGGGGTCTGATGGGACAGGTGTGCTCTTCCTGAGAGTACAGGTTAGAGGAGACACCAGACCTGGGCACCTGAACGCCAAGTGGTAACTAAGTGACTGAAGGAAGGAGAAGAGCACTGGGCCAGGAGTCAGCAGATGGGTGGACCCCCACAGCTCTGGCCGTCACTCACTGCCATTTTCCCAGCATATGACTCTATGACTTCCCGATGTCAACTGAAATCAACAGAAGTTGCTTTGTGGGTCAGGGACATAGCTAAGGGCAGGAGGGAAATTGAGGAAGTTGAGGGTAAGTTGGTTCGTATTTTAAACAGGCTCCAGTAGAGGATCTTTGAGGCAGATACTGACATGCAGCCTTGTAGGGACTCACTTCTCCAGCCCCAAAACCTGCTAACTCCTTGTGTCAATAAAGATTTAAGGTCCACAAGGACAAAAAGGAGTCTGAGAGAGGTAAATTTGGATAAATTAAAGAGAAAACAATTCTACACAATGGGTGGTCAAGTGAAGCAGCTAGAATATTGAAGAGTAGGTCCAGCATCTAAATTCACCTAAAAAATCTCCAGGGTGGATATTTCATACAATTTAATTTGGATAATTGAAGAGCCATCTGTTCTAAGCCATGCTGCCCGAACCTTATCTGATGTAGATTTGTTAGAAGCTTCTGACCCCTCCACAGCCTCTCCAAACTCAGTTTGGGCCTCATTCACTGAGCACTCTTTATATATCAGGCCCTGTACCTAGTGTTTTCATGAACCTCGTTGACTTTAATCTTCTTAGGGAAATCATAAGGAAAGTATTTATGGCTCCAGTTTTACATGGAGGAAACTGGAGCTCAAACAAGCTAAGTAACTTAACCAGAAAAAAAATTCAGAATTTAGACCTAGCTACCCAGGGTTGCAATCCAATTCTTTTTCCATCACTGCAGAGGTGATTCCAGCAAAACCTGGTTTTCCCTTCTAAATGGCCAATTTTACAGCAAAGCCATTTCTTACACTTACTGAAATGCCATGGTTTTTGTCAGTTACTTGGTCATTATACATATTTCAATGTAGCTTTCTATTGTGTAAAGGCAACATTATTTGTAAATATCTTGGTCATCTGATGCTCCACTGATCATCACTGCATCCCCAGGGCTTAGCAGGAAAAGGAAAACACCTAAGTGTTCGACAAATGAAAGAATGATAAGAAACTAGGACTACAAGGTTGCCCAGGCAAGTGGTGTGGCACCCAAGTGTGAGGCTGAGAAGAACCAGGATGCAGGTACATTCTTATAGCCAGCCACCTGCAAGGCCCTCGGGAGGTATGCCAAAGCTGTGCTTTGAGCTTCTGGGCCCTCTGAGCCAGGTCAGAGGAAAACAGAAACCATCACATTGCCAGGACACAGCTGAACTCATGCACAGCCCCGGGTTTGTCTCACGTCAGTTCTTGGGAATATTCCTTCCCAACTCCTTATGATGGAGTCCGTGTCCTTAACTGACAGCATTTTTGTCCCTGGTATAAAAATAGCTGAACTTGACATACTGTGCTCATTTGAGTTTAATGACAACTTCAGTGTACAAAAGAGTAGTGCCAAGTCCAGGCTCCAGCATCTTTGTTTATATAATGGCAGCATCTGATGTCCAGAATCCCGTCCCTGAACTGATTACATTTGTTGTTGTGGAAGAAAAGGACGTGCATTTACTGAACACCGACCATGGGTCAAAAGGTTTGCATGCATTCTCTCATGTAATCCTGTGAGGAGACATTATTATCCTCATCTTAAAGATGAGGAAACAGAGACCTGGAAGGTTTATCTAGCTTGACCAAGATCACTTGTCAGTGAGTGGTGAATGTGGGATTTAAATCCAGCTTGAACACCACAGCGGAGGTTTCTTCCGAATTCCAAGATGCCTCCATGGTTCAGATACCAACAGAGAACCCAAATGTGTTGAGAAGGGATTGGGGAAGGCTGAGCTGAGGAAGAACAGGAGGAAAAACAGGTTCCCATAGATCGTGGAGATAATTTCAGAACGAGGAGCTGTGCAGAATGGTCTGGTTTCTGTGCTAACAATGGTGTCATTCTGGGAAGGCCATACCACCCCCAAAACTTAGTTTACTTACTAAGGGACGTGGCAGAGATGGTGTTTAGACTTCTTCTACTTCTCTCCCTCCCCCCACTATGGGGTAGAATACCCCTTTTTTTCAAGATGGGGAAGTAGATGAGGAGCTTCAATGTCTGTAGTGCTTATAGCTAAGTTGATGTTTCCAAAGAAAAGTATAAAGGCTTCTTTTCTTCATGTCTGGCTGGCCCCTACCCCATTTCCTGCCTCTGAACCTGCAACCTGTTCTGATAAGTGAAGGGGAGTCAAGGCACCAAGGCTTGTGCTGGGCAGATTGCTTATATGATGGCTTCAGAGTCTCAGGTAGGGTCTATGGTGAGATGCCATCACCTTATCCTAAAGTATTCTGTATGCTCCCATGGCACACCACTTCACCATCCCTTCCCTTTTCATCTACTGCAAGGCTAATCTGTTTTCCTGAAGTAAGGGAAGGCAGGAGTTTGCCCCTGTTTAGAAGATGTCACCTCTGAGCTTTCTTGTTTCCTGCTACTTAGAGAGTCATGGACGAAATTTTCATCATCTTATCCAGACTTTGAAATGACACTGCATCATATGTGCCACTATGGTTTTGGCCAACTCAGATCTCTGTGTTGGAAATCTGCTCAGCCTCCAAAACACACACACACACACACACACACACACACACACACACACACACACAAAGATAAGGTGTGTCGAAAAGCTTGAAAAGCTGGACGGCTACTTTCCTCCAAACACATCTGAAGGAAATTGAGATGAAGTGTAACCTTGTCACTCGGCCTTCCGCCAAGAGAAACTGACTGAGGGAGCAAACCAGGCATCTCCCCGAAGAGGCTGCGCTCCAGTGGGCATGCTCTCCACCCCCAAGTGCTGATGACTCTTCATTCAGGAACAGCATCCTCCGGGGAGATGCCTCCCCAGGACTTCCTGCAGTATCAGGGGATTGTCCTGCCCAAGACTGGACCTCCTTTCCAGCGCTCCAAGGGTGTCCTCTGCTGAGCTGCAAGAGCTGGTTATTTATCCATAAAACATGACATTTGTGGAGAGGGTGGTAGAGAGGCAGAACGGGGAGAAAGGGAATGCTGGTGAAAGGGAGCATAAATAGTTAATTTGATGATGATTTAGAATGACTCTGGTTGCTGTTTGAGATAAAAAAGCTGCAGTGAGTTCAGAAAATACTAAAATAAGGCCTCATACAGGCATTTCATTTAGATTTAATAAGACTGAATATTAAGAGCATATTTCATGGCGATTAAGAATTCTGACAATCTCCCATCCACCAACTTTAATGTGCACCACAAAAATTAAAATACTTATTTATACAACTAAAGTGCTAATAAGTTCATTTTGAGAAATTCTCTGAACTTGCCTAGGCTTTAACTTTTTATAGGGGAAGGAGTAAGACTCTGAGATGGTAGGATCTAGAAACCAAAAAGAAACTTGGGAGAAACTGTAGTGAGAGTCCCTGCCTCTATCTCAGTTATCAAAAGAGACAGCCCAGACCCCCATCTCCCTCCATGGCCCAATGAACACACATACACACACACATACACTCACACACATTGGTGAACACATACCTGTGCTTGTCAGCTGCCACCTTATTTCCTTGGCTTTCTCTAGCTTCTCAGGGCTGAGTGCACTGTTGCCCTACCCTCAATCCATTCCTTTGCCTCCAACCTACTTGTGAGCTGATGTTACTTTGAGGCAAGAACCAAAATAGCCCACTCCTTACTTTAGGAGACTCTTAGATGGTTTCTGCACACCCAATCCCATAGGGTTACTTCTTTTGCAATAAGCCTGTCTTGCTGCCTCCACTATTCCACATACAAGGCACAAGCTTAAAGGTGCATGGGAGCTCCTACACACAGCTCCGGCCATCACTAGTGCCAGCTTGGGCTACACAAATGGCCTCCGCCTCAGTCCCCACCCAGTGGTCTGGCTATCTTCCTTGACTAATTCCCTGCTTGAATCTCTACCCTGAACCCCAGATTGCTTGACTGAGGCTCTACTTCCTGACATCTCCCCTCTCCTACGCACTGACTCAGTGTCCCCTTGTACTCCTAGGCACTGGCTGAGCCCTGCCAGATATGGGCAGATAAGCACACAAATGCTCAGGCAGGGACTAAATGGAGGGACAATGAACTCATAGCCCAGGATGTGACTATCAGTCATGCTCCTCACGGGCTGTGAAATGAAGGGAAATTCCTGAACCTCTCTGAGTCTCAAACTCTCCTTAAAAAATGACGCCCACCGCATAGGTCTTTTGTGAGAATCAAACAAGATAATGTCACTAAAAATGTTTAGCACGGGGCGCCTGAGTGGCTCAGTCAGTTGAGCATCCAACTTCGGCTCAGGTCATGATCTCATGACTTGTGGGTTCCAGTCCCACATCAGGCTTGCTGCTGTCAGCAGGGGCCTGCTTTGGATCCTCTGTCCCCCCACCCCTCTCTCTGTCTGCCCCTCCCCTGCTCATGCACACACACTCTCTCTCTCAAATCAAACATTTAAAAAAAAATTCAGCACAGACCCTCTCATACAGAGTAAGCACTCAATAAATGGTACCTATTAATATTACTGGTGACATTATTTATCAATGACAGTGATTAATTCCACCTAGCCTGCCTTGATAACTGTTCATTGCCCTTTGCTGAGCCATATTTTGGATTTTAAACCATTTTTCTAGTCACCAACCAACCCCATCCTAGTTTCCTGCCAGCTTTTGCATTTGCGGAATCAGAGTCTCAGTATGCTTGGCATTCTGGGTGCACTTCAACTATTATCTGAACTGTCAAGGGCTCTTTCCTCTTAGTAATTCCTATTCCCAGTCTTCAAACCCTGGGCCCCAGCATTGGATCAAATACCTTGACTTCCTTGTAGGACCTCAAATAGTAGAAACTTAGTACATACTGGCTGTTGACAGTGGGTGTCTTCATGTGGGCCTCATCCCATAGTTCTGGTCCCCAGTGTGCCTAGTGCTACGCCCCCCCCCCCCCCCGTTAACTGTTCCACTCCTTCTCTGCAGCCATTCCCTTCTATTCCTCTGAACAGTGAGATTCTTCCCTATGTCTCTTTTGCCTGCATCTGTGCCTTTGCTCATCCAATGGTCTCCACAGGCCTGGTTGAGTCCAGGTGGTGGCATCCAGGACTTCAGTGCACTGAGTGGTGCCCCCCCCCCCCCAAAATGTCCATGTCCTAAACCCTAGAACCTGTAAATGTGATCTTATTCAGAAAAAGGTCTTCACTGATGTGATTAAGTTAAGAATCTTGAGATGAGGTCATCCTAGATTTAAGCCCTAAATCCAAATGACAGGTGTCCTTATAAGAGAAAGGTAGAGGGAAGTTTGAGACTCAGACACACAGGGGATAAGGCCATGTGGAGACAGAGGCCCACTCCACATGGTTCAAAACGTGCAGTCCCAAGCCAAGGAAAACCTGGAGCTACCAGAAGCTGGAAGAGGCAAGGAAGGATTCCTTGCTAGAGCTGTGAAAGGAGCCTGGTCCTGCTGACACCTTGGATTCAGACTCCTGCACAACATAGCTGTGAGAGAACAAATTCTTACGGTTTTAAGTCACCCAGTTTGCGGTAATTTGCTATGGCATCCCTGGGAAACGAAATGCTGGCCAGGAGTCAAAAGCTTTGCTTCCATGCGGGTATGGAACACACCATTTCCCCACTCATGAAAAGGCAGCTGAAGGAAGCTATGGAAAACAGAGGGAGCTGAATCAGAGGGCAGAAGGCACTGCTGTTGACCTTGACCCTGGGGAGTAACGTCTGGCTATGCCACATTGGTGCACCTTGTAAAGAAGGCCCCTGCATGATCAACACGAAGTTGAACTTCTAAATATTTAGACACACAGTATATGGGTCTCCATTTTCACTCTTGCTCTGGTCCCCACAAACATCAGGGTGGGGCTAGCTGTAAAGACAGTAGCAAAGCTCAGGTGTGGAGACCCCACACACATGGTTTTCTCTCAGCTCTGCCACTGGTGGCTTTGTTCATTTGGGGGAGTGACTTCACCTCTCAGAACTTCAGTTTCCTCCTCTGTAAAATGAGACAATATTCTCCTTGAGGGTCAAGGGGGAGAAATAGCAAAGGACTGCACCCTCTATAGACACCTATAGGCACAGAATCAAAAATGTTCTTTATTATATCATTAATATTTTCAGGGGTTTAAAGACCTATAAATTCCTATGATTTTGTATTTCTTTCTCCTTCTGAGGAAAAACTAGAGAGGGTGGTAACCGAGAAACTAATCATTCTACCTTAAGCATTTAGGAGGAAGGCCTTTGTGGATTTCACCCATGGCATTATTAAGAGACATAGAATCTTGGAATGTGAGTGCCAGAGGATCTTTAGCAATAACCTATTTCAAGCCCTTGATTGTGCAGATGGAGAAACTGAGGCTGAGGGGAAGGAAGCTGCCCAAGTCATCAGTGTGTCTTCCTAACTAAGCTGGTGTTAACTGAGCCTTCTGATCCCTTGCTCTAGCTTCATTTTATTTCACCAGATTGTGGTAGTGCAGCAGCTACTTGGTGTGACTCTCTCCTGAGGATGGAGATCTGTCTGGCCATCTGAACACAAAAACTCAGCTGTGTGAGCCAAGGTCCAAAAATCCTTTTAAGACTTCCTTCACATCCTACTGAAAAAGTTAAAATTTCTTTTGAAACATACCTACCATATATTCATTAGAGGCAGAAAATTTGTATTCCCTTGTAATTTATATCAAAGACTACTGTAGGTGAATTAGTTGGGTTCCATCTTTTTAAAATGTCAGCCCAGATGACCCATCTTTGTGTAGGCATGTGAATATAAGGTAATAACAACATTTGAAAGGATCCTAAAAAAGTGGTTTGCCACAGTTAAAATGTGATCAAAACATATCATTTCAGAAGTCACAATATTTATCATTTTAATATTAATAATTCCATTTTGCATAAAACACCATACAAGGAACAATTCTATTAGGACTAGAAAGATTTCCATGCTGGAAAAAAGGGTAAAATATTCAGGATATGTCAGAGAGAGACAACCAGCAGTGTCACTAACACAGAATCCAATTTCTTTTCTTTGCAGATATTTAAGGCAACCATGCATTCCCAAAGATAGGGACAGAAATTGACAAGGAAAAGGAGCAATTTATTTATGAGTCATCTATCCTGCAAGTCAGTAAATGAAACTTACCCAAAAAGGAACTGTGTTTTATGGCTTATGGTCCTGTAAATTAAGCTTAGTGGAATTCTTCCAGGAAGCTTAGAATAAAACCTTCTGAATTAGTGGCTGGTCAAGGAGAACACATTGATGGCATTTCCCCCAGCCTGTTATGACATGCAGTATCTATATATGCAGGACAAAATGGAAATCAAAGGAAACACTGGACCAACCAGCTGTGTTGGTGAGAAACCAGAAGCATCAATCTCAGTTGGAACAGGGCTTTTTTAGTAAGACCTTCTGGGATAGGATGTTGAAAGCTTGACTGTGTTAAAGATGATGTGACTGTAACCACTGGGTTTAGACTTGGGCTGCCCCAGTTTGAATCATGGGTGCAGCACTTACTGGCTATGTGAACATGGATAAATTATTGCAACTGCCTATCTACAACACTTTCCTCTTCTATACAGTAGGAATGATACAAGTACCTACCTCATAGGGTTGTTATGAGAATTAAATCAAATAAAACCTGCAAAGAGTTTAGCACAGTGCTCCATAAACACTACTTCTTATTATCAGGATTATTTGGGCTCTACCTCATTATTCTCCAGAGGACCTACAGTGGGTAGGTCAGATGATCTGACTAGAGAGCTGGTCCTATCATCGAAACAATGAAACATCTCTGTTTCCAAGTCTTCTTCATCTGTAAAACCAGAATAATGCAAAAGGCATGGTACTTAGAGACGGTTAAGCCTAAACTCAAATTCTAGCCCTGCCACTTTCGAGCTGCAGGCCCTCACCTTATCTCTGCAATAGGTCTAGAAAGCTTGATCAGCAGGGCTGCCATAAGGATGGGTATTTTACTGTAGGAGGATGCCCTGTGTATTTCAGAGACTCAGTAAAAGCTACTTCCCATCCTCATTCTGTTCCCTCCTTTAGCCATCTCAAGGAGAAAAGTCTTCAACTCTCAAGCAATACATGTAATTTCTTAATGTAGTATCTTCATCTTGAGAATGTTTCCCAGGCAGAAACACTCAAGACATATTTTTACTTTATTTTCATGGCTTACATATAGCCTTTATTCCAGTCTACAATTTGTGCTTATTAACAAAAGGGTATTCCTGTTCCCTTCACAGAAAGGTCACTTTCTTCTACAGTCATTCAAGCATTTAGCATCTTCTAGGCACATTCTCCATGCTAAACAATTATCCAACCCATGAAGACATTTAAAATTTCTCCACAAGAACTTGAAAATTCAGAATTGTTTTCACTACCAACCACCTTGACAAGAAGTCTCAAACTCAAGAAGTGAACTTTGTGGTCACTTAAAATAGATTCTTCCAAACGCTTCATAAAACTTAGCTTCCATTTGCTTGCTTGGGAAACTCCCTGAGTAGTTCAGCCTCACTCATAAATGATGCAAAGAACTTCTGGATCTCCGTGCTTTGTGTGGATTAAGATGCTGAAATTCTTCAGTTTCATAGGATTCAAAGTGACCAATCCCAATAGAAAGCGATGACCAAAGAGAACCTATGTCAAAACCAGAATTAAGCAATAGTTTCTACCCCAACAACGGAAGTTTTCTGATTAGCCAACTGGTGATCTTTGTTTAAAATCCGCATCTGTACAAATGGAGATAAAAACCAGAAGCTAGACATGATGGGGCAGTTTCTGATGAAAATCTCAGGATGCAAGCTGCAGGTGAAATCATGCTACATCCTCCCTTGAAAACTCTGACTTCTCACTCAACAAGTCCTAAACCCTCCAGCAAAGCATTTCAATTCTTCATGGCTTGGCTTCACTCAGTTTCTCCAGTCATTCCTCCAAGGACATGAAGCTTCTGTCACAGCTACAGCTCACCACTGCCAAGTCACTGTGTAAACTTCTACTCTTCCACATTCTTCATCTTTGGCTATTTCCATAAATGTCTTTCTCTTAACAAATGAGCTTCTATTCATCCTCCAAAAGCCAGCTCCAAAGCCACCTACTATGTGAAATCTTCCCTAATGTCCCCAATCAAAATGGCTTATCATGTTCCTGCTTAAAACAGACAGACTTGATCCTGCTTAAAACCTCACAGACTTGATACTGAACTTCAGATAAAGACCACAACCCAACCTATCTTACAAAGCTCCTGGCAGTCTGGCCTGTCCTCATTTTGCACAGTGCACTTCGCTCTCTCTGGATTCCAGCCTCACTGACCTTGCATTTATTCACTAATAGGCGTCAGGTTATTCCCTGCCACTGGGCCTTTGTATGTGCTGTTGCTGGTGCCTGGAGTTCCCTTCCAGTCCTTACCCTTTCACCTAGTTGACTCCCATTTTTCTTTATCAGGTGTTATTTCCTTAGGGAATCTTTCAGAGCTCTCTCTGACAAGGCCAACTATCCCCTGTAATATTCTCTTAAGGTACATGTCTCCCATCCTTTAGCTCATATCTCAGTTGCAATTTTATATTTGTGCAAGTGTGTGTATATATCAATGTTAACTTGACTTAATCTCAGTCTCCACACTAGCCATGAACCCTGTCTGCATTTGCTTGCCCATGAATTCCCAGCACCTAGTGCACTGCCTGACATACAACAGGTGCACCATCAATATTTGTTAATGAATAAATGATGAGACCTAAGGATGAAGGGTGGGGGCTTCATCTTGTAAATAACACTAGTGTTACAGTACAAACTGAACCATACAGGAGTCACAATTCTGTATCAATTCCTTTTTATTGCTTATATTATGAGTTATAATTGCCTACATCCCCTGGACAGGAAGCCTCTGAAAGGCAGGGACTATTTCCCATCCTTTATTATCTTCTGTCACCTACCTACACCTGAGTTCTAACACAGTGCATGGCACCAACAGGTATCCAATAAAGTATCTGTTGAGATGCAAGAAGGTTGAGTTATCTGATATTCACATTGCTTGTTCCATTTGTGTAATTGCGAAAGTCATGTCAGCCACCTATAGGTAACCTAGGATTTATAGCAGCATCCACAGCAGGTTTCAAGGACTTTGCATGCCAAAGAGGGAAGGAGGAATCACATAGAAGCTACAGCTCCCCAGAGCAAGAGGACCAAGAAAAATCAAGGTCTTGCTGATGAAGCAGTACAGTCAAGTACCTCAGACCAGTCACAGAAGCCCAGGAGGTTCACAGGAGTGCCTGGGCCCCTGTCCAATTATCAATTGTACAGTGAACTCTGCTGGCCAGGGAGCTTATTCTGAATGGGATTTATGCAGTTCACAGAGACCAAAACGCACTTTGTGGTTTAGAACTTTCTTCCCTATAAAAATCCACCTATGTAAACAAAATTTCCCCCTAATTTCAGGGGATTTCTGGCCCTGCAACTCCCTCCTAATGGTCTATGTGTGAGTAGGTTAAGAATTCCTGGTTTAACATGTAAAGAAGACAAAAACCCAAGACATTAACAGACATTTAGAATATGCAGGGATTCATTCTTACATGTACAGGAAAAGGAATCAAGGTTCCAAAGTAAAGAGATTCTGTGGAGAGCCTCCTGCAGTGGGGCCCAGTCTCATCCAGCCTCACCTTCCCCAGGCCTCTAGCCCACACCAGGCCCTCTTACTGCACCTCTAGCAACTTTCTAATTCATGGCTTCATTCTGTAGATGGCAAGACTGAAGAGTAAGCCTTCCCTCTCTAATTCATCTTGTATTTTGATGCAAAACTTAAAGATATTTTCTTAAAAGCATGCATTAATTCAAAAGCATCCTCCATTGTCTAGCTATCAAAGACTCCTGACATTTCATTCCAAATATGCTGGTCCTGGCACACCCTGAATAGCCACAAACAGGGAAAGGCAGCTTCTGAACCAGTCAATACCAATGTGATTACTCTTCATTACAAAGTGTACTAGCTGAGTGAACTTTGCAACTAAACAAAGCCTCTTCTTTCATAAACATCTTACATGCCAAGTACTTTCATATTCAGTACCTTTTAACTCTCACGACAACCCTTGTAGGGTCACTGGTCATTATCTTCATTTTATTGATGAGGGAACTAAGGCTAGATAAACTTACTCAAGATGACAGAGATGAATGTAAGGATTTTGAACTTGAACCCAGGCAGGGCCCTCTGACCCCAAACTCCTGCTCTGTTGTTCTACTGTTTTTTTCAGGTGTTAAAGGCTATTATATGAAAAAAGTGTCCTATGGTTATATATGCTTAGGAAAAGCTGTGGACTTAATTGCAGAATTTCTCAGGAACTTCGGTATTCTGGTGTGCATACCCAGCCATTGTGAAGCCTCCAATGGCCACAGATCCCTTTTGCTGCATTCTGAAGCCATTGGTCCCTGAGATGCTTCTTAAAGGGCCATGCTTCCTCATTCTGGCAGTTGTGCCCACTCAAAATGCTCTTTCTCTTTGGGATGTTTCCTCTTTCCTGAGTAGAAAAAGGCCATCTGGGAAGACATCTGTGGAAGAAGCATCTTCTTTTTGGAAAACCAGAGTGGACCTAGAGTAGGAGCCCTGGGCTGGGGCTACTCTGATCTTTGGGAAGGTCTTGATACATAATCTCACTAAGCAATCCCAGGCGGGGGGTAGGAGGGAAGGAAGGAGGGAATGTGGGGGCAGGCATTTGTAGTTGAGGAGGCAGCCAAATCCCAGGACAGATATTTTTCAGGAGTACCATTTTCCAGGGGGCTTAGGAGACAGAAGAAGCATGGAGATCCTACCCTTGTGAATCTCATAGGGAATGGCTTTACCTCACTGAGGAGGTCACAACAAACATGGTATTAGGTGCTGACTAGGGATATACAGACCACAGAAACCACAGTGCTACTCAGCAAGAAATACACTGGCCATTCAATGAAGACAATCAAGTATGTTGTACAGAAAGTAGGGGCAACAATAAGATACCAATACTGATGGGATTTTTAAAAACATACCAAAAAACTATTTCCTCTTTGGCTTACCCATTCTGACAAAAATAAGTTTATCAGAGACCTGTATGTCCTGAGCCAAAGGTAGGGCACATTGTCTGACTAGAGATTTAGGCCTTTTTTTTTTTTCCCTGGGAGCCTAAAGCAATGTAGAAGATAATGTTTATATGACCAAATACTGGGATTTTCAGCACTCGATTTTTATGAGGACAAAGAGACATCGTATTTAAAATTAGGGCTGCCCCAGAAAACCTGGGCCACATGATGATCTTCATTAAACTAAATCACTTCAAATCAGGTGGGTATACACCTGGATTGCTCAATGAACTAGTTGATTAAATCTCAAAGATTGTCAAGTTGTGAATGTGAGTGTGGAGGCAGGGTGAAGGGACCACAGCCAGGGATGAATTCATAAACCAAGTCAGGGAGAGGCAGGCAAAGCCATGGAGGGAAGAAACCATATCCAGAGTCCCAGAGTTGAGTTGGAGAGCTGGTGGTCAAGGTGGACCCAGATGGCAGAACCCAAGGACACAATAAAGGGTCAAGAAAGACAGAAAAGACAGACGATTCTGGGGGAGACAGCAAGGGTCTAATGACACCCACGGGTCACAAGTCAAGGTAGGGGGAGGGTCTGCAATTAGGTCAAGTGCCAAAGAGCTGTCACAGTGTGCCTGCAATAGGGGAGACTCAGGGAGTAGCCCAGGCTCAGACACAGCAACAGGAGAGCTGAGGTGGGAAGGAAATGGCCTGACAGACAAATCCAACTCCCAAGTGGAAAGAAGCATGCCTGAGCCTGAAAAAACAAAACAAAACAAAACAAAACAAAAAACAAAACAACTTCTGGAACACTTAGTGGATCTCTGGCAACCTTCTCCCCTGAAACTAACCAGCATGAAATCATGAAAAGAGACTGACTTGGAAACTTGGCTTTGTCACTTACTAGCCATATGACCTTGGAAAAGTCACTTAACATCAGAGATAAGCTGGTTTATATTTGCTGACCTTTTTTTAAGAAAGCATTTTATCCTTAATAAGAGTTCTTGAGTGGAATTATTTTAGAAGTCTAAAATACAATAAAACAAGTTTCTCAAACAATAAATACTTTAAAACATATACATGTGTGTAATTGTAAGTATTTTTAGCACCCCCTTTTACTCTTAAAAGTGTCCCAGATTGGATGATTTCATCTCTAAGTCTTGGTATGCCTATCTAGAAATAAGAAAATTGATTCTTTGGCAAGTTTTTTATGGATCATGTATATAAAGAACCCAGCAGAATACTTATAATTCTCTTTTTCCTGTTAATTCCTTTCTTTGGCTTTCTTAGAAAACTGTGTCTGAGGGAATGAGAAGATGTGGTGTCAGGGAGGAGACAGGGACACAGAGAACCAGGGCTAAGCCCCTCCCTAAGCCATGCATTCCCCAGGCCAACTGGCTGTCCACACTTTCAGCTTCTATTGAGCTTAAGGAGATAAAAAAGCTCCTGGGGGCAGAGATGGAAAGGCAGCCAGCCCTTCTAACAAGTTCACCTAATCCTGAGACTTGGTTCACTTAATCCAACACCAGGTCTCTGACACTCCTTTGGCTCCCATCCTTCCAGACACCATACCGTAGACAGCCTCATTTCAGAGGAGTCCCCGCACTGTGGACCCTGTGTGACCCCAGGGATGGTGCCATCCTTCATTCAGCAGATGGATTCAACTCATTTTTTTCAGAGTTGACCTTGCCAACAGAGGGCAAAATCAACAAGGAGGTCACTGGTGCCTGGGCAATGCCTAGAGGCAGTTCTTCCCATTGGCTCAGACTCTTCACAGTCAGGTGGGTGACAACATGGTGGATATAGATTGGGGACGGGACCCCGGGCTATGGCTAAGGGTCTCCAGCACAGTCTCAGTGGGCAGGAGAGTTTTTATTGAAATCATTTCTTCACAGTAGTGCAGTAACAATGCAATTTAAAATCTTTCAGCCGCCCAGATGACAAAGGGAAGAGAAACCCAACAGTGGCTCTTTGAAATCAGCAGTAAATGTTCTGCAATGTACATATTTGGTAGACAAAAAAGAAAAAGAATCTGAGGATTAGGCAAATTCGATTATCAGATTTCTCACAACCATTCTGAAAAACCATTCTGAGGCCCTAGGAAGCCTCACAAAATCACTATTTAGGTAACAGGACAGAGGTATAGGCTGGTTCCTTGGGGATCTGGAATTTCCTTTCATGGAGAAGGAAGTGAGGTCTGTCCCTATCAGAGGATTGTTTACCCGCAACCTTGCAGAGGAAGGCCTGCCCCAGCTTCCACTCAGAGCAGGCAGAGTTCCAGAAGCAGCTGTGGAATGGGGCTTGGCTGAGGGGGAGGAGGTTTCCCATACTGATGCTGGGCTTCCAGTGCTGTGGACCTGCCTAAAGGACCCTGACAGCTCTTGGGTGAAATCAGAACTAGGGGAGTGCTCTGAGCTGAAGAAATACCTGGGAGTCACAGAAAAGAAAGTTTGGTGTTATCTAGGAACCAAAGGGAGGCCTCCTTTGCTCAAACTTGAACCATTTTTTGCTTTGAAATCTCCACAGCATCCTCTGTCTTCCCTAGACCCTTCCCCCTACCAGCTGTAGTTCTGCTCCATTGAATTTGCAAGCAGCCTGAGAAGGTAAGGGAGCATTTTAGATGTGTCCTCTCCACTTGGAAGTTGGGATCTGAAATTACTTGGCTGTTTAGACTCTCGGTCTCCATATGTGAACCTCTTAAGACACACTTCTCCTACCCCAGCTGGACTGGCCTAGTCTATATAGCTGGGCTGCTCCTCCCATGACTCCCAGCCCATTTTCCTATGACTCCAACATTTGGCCTTGTCTTGGCCAGCCCTCTTGTGTGGGTAGGTGGGCCCTGCATCTTGCCCCTACAACCACTGCCTGAGGTCTTACTCCAAATGAACAGGCCACCAACACCAAACCTCAAATACAACTAAGGACACTCTGCGGCCCTGTGATATAAGTGCAGCCTAAATTAAGCCCAAGTATGCCATGGCCCTTAGGACTTGAACTTGAACCATGACTTGAACTTAGTGCCTCCTTGAGGCCAGCCTTACCACTGGGGTCATCCCCTGGCTTTGGTCCATACTTCCTAGCCTGGCCCACCAAGTGCTCACAGAGCAGTCCCTGACCATCTCTCCTGCCTCATCTCTTACTGCCCCCCATCCCAATCTCCATACCCCAGAAATACAGAAGGACTCCATGAGCATGAGCATGAACATGAACATAACCATGCTAGGTTGCTTTGTTCCTCCAGCCCCTTCTCTCTGCCCCACTGAGCTCTACCCCCTACATGAAGACTTTCCATCTTTTCCCTAAGACCCCGTCCCCACCAGAGAATTGATCCCTCCCTCTGTTCCCCTCCATTCTGCTTGCACTGGACTTGCGGTAACAGCCTCTGAAACACTTTGTGGCATCTTTGCTGTCATGCCTCTCTCCTCTAATTAGATTGTGAGCTCCTGGGGGGACAGGCACTGGTCAGATTCATTTCTTTTCCTACTACCTAATCAATACAGAGAGTCTTCCTTCCTTTCTTCCCTCTTTACTACTTCTTTGTGGAAATCTAGAGTCAAGAGAGCAATGTAAAAACATATCCAGAACAGGGATTTGGGGACAGGGAGGCCGTCAAGCACCAGGAAAAAAGTAGAGCAGTTGGTCAGAGCCAGGTCAGGGAGAAAAACCCAGGCAGCTGGCTGGGGTCCCAAAGAGCAATGCTGGGGAAACAGTTCCCTTGGGAGTATGTTGCCTGCTCCTGATTAGGGCAGAAGCCTGCACATCTATTCACTCAGGTGAAGGGAGTGTGGAGGCAGAACTCATGGGCAGATTCAACCATCACTCCTTCAGTGAGCTTAATCTTGTCTCACCCATGGAGAGCGTACATATGCCTCCAAGGTGACTGGGATGGTGTGGGACCTTTGACCAGGAGGACAGTCCAGAGGGTTCTACACAGGCTACATCAAGGGGACTGTGAAAAGCCCCCACCCTAGATCAATCAGAATAGGCATGGCAGATGGCATCAGTATTTCACATACCACAGAGATCAGGAACCCTGCCTAAGGACGAGGATCTGCCACAATGCATTCCCCCACCACCTGGGTCGTATCATCCAGTTTTAACAGAACTCTCCAGTACAGCTGAGAAGCAAAAGGCTGCCAGTTTAAAATGACATCTGGTTCAATACAAAAGTTTTTCAAGTCAACATACTACACACCTTAAACTTATACCATATGTCAATTATATCTCAGTAAAGCTGGCGTTGCTGGGAGCAGAAAATGGCACCTGGCTGAGGTCAGGGAGGTCTATGCTACACAAATCCATCCTATCAGTTGCCAAAAATATACATATGTTGAAGAAGAGCTCCCTTCAAGTCTCCTAAATTCTCATGATTCCTCCTTTTTTTGCATGGGAGAAAACACTGCGTTATTCCATAACAGAGAGCGCCACAGAAATGGGTTACTTTCACACCTAAGAAAATCGATGCCTGAGAGTCCTCATATTTGTGTGTGACATTGTTTATGGAGAAAGAAGGCAAAGGGTTATTCATTTTTATCAATGCTTCCAATCTTCTATAAAACTAGGTTTCCTGTCATTCCTGGGGTCCCTGAGAAGTAGGGTTTTGTTTGTTTAAGTCTAAAGGTTTGGTGTGGTCCTCTTATGGGCCTTTCTGCTCAGTGGCTTGAACACAACACAGCCCCTGAGAGATCTCCGGCCCTACTCCTTCTATAGAAACAATGCCACAGTTTCCTACTTAACACCCTGCCTATTGAATTGCCCCAGGATGGCTTATTCACCAAAGCCATTCACAGCCCTGAGAGCTTCAAGAATTTCTCCACAATAACACACTTTGCTGTCCCCAGCCTCTCCTCTGTTCAGCAGCCCACCGCCGCGCCAAAGGCATCAGCGGGTAATTTCAGACTCTACACTGAAGAAAAGTGCCAAGTTCAAGCAAGCATTATGATTATGATTATTGCTGCTTCCGCAGGAAAATGGTCCCCACGTGAGGGTCAGCACACATTCAGCATCTCTGTGGTGTGTCTTCCTTCCATCAAAAGGCTGCTTCTCTGATCCCATGAAGAAAAGGACTAGAGAAGGCGGAGCTGGATTTAAATGGAGAGAAAATTAATGAAGTGATTTCTCTAAGGAGTAGAAACCTTATTCCTTATTATTTCCCATCTACAGCCCTCTCCATTGGCTCACCCTCCACACGAACTGCAGGACCTGGTGTGAGCCGTTTAAACTTTCTCTTCCTGGGCTTTTTATCCATCAAATGAGGGTTCAAAAATTTGCTCTAACTACCTAATGGGGGCAGATTCAATAAGACGAGGTCACTGGAACTGCTTTTTGAAGACTTAAAGCCCTATAGAAACATAATTCTTCATCATCGTCTTCATCAGGTGCAGCCTCACAAAAACCACCTTTCTTTTCAAATAGAAATAATTCTGTTTCAGAGTAACAAGCAATTATGTGCCCGATCTCTAGGTATGGTGAAATGAGAAGCCAGTCTCTGCCATCCTTGAGTTCCCTGGCCACTTACAAACAAATAACTGCCATGGAGCGATATGAGTAGCAGGGGAGCGTGGAGGAGGGTATGGTTAATCCTGCCAGGGGATTCAGGGCAGAATTTACAGAGAAGGTAAGATCTGAGCTGCCTCTTGAAGGTGGAAAAGATGAAATTTTTATATAGGTTAAAATATTCACTACGGAATTAAAGGCCACTAAAGGACTGTTTAAGATGGAAGGGATCGGTGGGGTCGTAAAAGAACTAGAAAATTGAGGTCAAGGTTTAAAACCACCAGTCTGTCATTACAACGGTGATAGCAGAATGCCAAGAAAATGGATTCTTGAATTATCAGCTAAGGCTACCAGCAACCACCCTCTCCACCCTCTGCAGGGTGCTGTACTCACCTATCAGGGATTGAGAGGAATGCCTCAAGTTTTTATAGCACTTGGCACTCTTCAAAGGGCAGGCATTTGTATTATTTGCTCCTTAAAGATCTCTTTCCTCTATCAATATCAAAAGTATTTACACAGGATACATATTTATCCTGGAACAAATCATCACATTTGTCAAACAACTCCAAGTTTATTAGGACTGATGTTGCAAATAATTTCCTAATTATGTAAATGAATAAAATCTGCTTGTAATTAATCTCTAGGCTTTACTTGCATTATTAGAATAAACTTTGTTTCTATCTTATTATGGAGTTGCTATTTTCAACAATTACCATGAAGACAAACATTGATAATTATCATATATGGCAGAATCGATTCATCTAACAAGGTCAATGGTTCAGTGACAATTCTAAGAACTCAAAGGAATCTAACAACACTCCCAAACTCATGAAGTACAATGACCTTAAAAACAGGTAGAATTAGTGGGATTCGGTTCAACTTCAGTTCAACTAACTTTGGTCAGTAGGCTGTGCTTTTCGGGTAAGCCTTCTACCGTGTACAACACTCTAGTTCCTTCTTTACAGTGTATATGTTATACACATATACATATACATATACATATACATATACATATACATATCAAGATGGTACCAAACTGTTCCCCTTTTGTATATGTACCTTAATATTTCCTTTGCTCTTGATTCTTTTCTTGTATCCCAGACAGCCCTTCGGTAATGATTTTTCTTCTTGCAATAGCACATCATTTAGAAATCTCCTAAGTGAGGGTCTGTTGGTAGTGAAATCTGTCTTCCTCAGCTTTGACTTATTCACCTGATTTACAAAATTATTATTTTGCTCTCATTCCCTTGGTTTTTAATTGTAGGTTGAGAATTCCTTTTTCTTCAAGACACTGATGGCATCAGCCTCTGTCTACTGACTTCGAACTTTACTGCTGAAAACTCTTCCCCAGTCTAATAGTTCGTGCAGATGAGCACTGTTTCCATCCCAGCTCCTTTTAGGATCTTTTCTCTGTCTTTGTCCTATAGTTTCACAATGATGTGTTTAGGTGTGGATTTCTTTTATTTATCTTGCTTGGAGTTCAATAGACATCCTGAACCTGTCTTTCTTAGAAATTATTCATCCATTGTGTCTTTTAGGGCTCTGCCTGGACCTCACTCTAGCTTCTACATCTCTGTCATTTTTGTGTCTTTGCCTCTCTGTGCTGAATTTTGTCTATTTTCTTTAGTTCCAGCTCATTAATTTTTTCTTTGGCTGTGTCTAATCTGGTCTCTCAAAAGAACTATAGAAGATAGGGCCACCGAGGTTTCTGTTATGTAATATTGAAGTATAACAAACACATTTATCACAGTAGATGCAACATCTCTGATGACATTACACAGGCACACACACTCATGTAGGTGAAGAGAGAGAACATTTCTAACACTGCAGCTTGCCCTTAATGTCTCTTCTCAATCAACACCCTCCCATGTGAAATAGTTGTAATTCTACCACAATCCTCATAGATCCACTTTACCTGTCTTTGAACCTTGCAAGCATGGAATCATACAGAATTTGTACTCTTTGTCTGGATTCTTCTGATTCACAGTATAACCATGAGCTTTATCCACATTGCTGCATTAGCTGTAGTTTGCTCTTTTCCATTGCACTGTAACATTCCACTGTATGAACATACCACAGTTTCTTTATCCCTTCTACCATTGATGGAGTTCTGCATTGTTTTAGTTAGGGTTCTTATTCTAATCAGTTTTTAATTTCTATTATTATTTTTTTATTTCCAAACATTCATCTATTACCTTTTCAAATATCTTGTTATCAGGTCATTTCTGATAGGTTCATATTCCTTACTCATATTTTCACTATCCTCTTTTATTTCTTTAAACATATTAAACATGTTAAATGTGTGAGGTCACTGCTATCACTGTCTGTCTCTGTTGATTCTCATGAATGACACTTTGTTTCCTCATATATTCCATAATTTCTACTTATGAGTACATGTTCACTTGCACTCAACAACCCATGGGGAATTCTTTGCAGGATGGATAAAATGTGGATTCCTCCAGAGATCTGTGTTCGTGCCTACCAGATCTCCTTCAAATCCACCATTAGCAGCCAGCCTGAATTGGTCAAGGTTCTGTACTGTCTGCCTCCGTGGAGTGGATATTTTTTCTAATTCACCTTTTCCCTGAGGATGTTTCCCTTCATGAGACCCAGCTTCACTTAAGAATCCCCAAATGGCCTAACTCCCCAGGAAGATCTTTTTGCATACCCCCCCTTACACATAGGCACAGCCACTGAAGCCAGAGCTCCTGGTCACCTGAAA
Organism: Leopardus geoffroyi; assembly: GCF_018350155.1. NCBI lineage: Eukaryota > Metazoa > Chordata > Mammalia > Carnivora > Felidae > Leopardus > Leopardus geoffroyi. Next base: position 43,369,787 of record NC_059337.1, on the reverse strand, counting down.
TTTATTGGTGGTTGCTGATAAAGTAGGCAGCAACTTTACCTCTTTGGACTCCTGCTCCTGTTTCATTCTTACCATTGGAGAATTTCTCCTACTTTCCTGTATGCTCATTCTTTTATTTAAAAAAAATTACAATATAGTAGGGACACCTGAGTGGCTCAGTTGGTTGGGCGTCCAACTGTGGCTCAGGTCATGATCTCACTGTCCGTAGGCTCAAGCCCTGCGTCAGGCTGTTAGCACAGAGCCCGGATTCTGCTTCAGATTCAGTGTCTCCCTCTCTCTCTGCCCCTCCCCCACTCATACTCTGTGCCTCTCTCTTAAAAATAAATAAAAACATTAAAAAAAATTTTAATTGTGATATAGTCAACATTTTCTTAAGTATATTTAGATAATTTAAATACTTTGTCAAGCATATTCACATAGTTTACAAATTATCTAGTCCATGGTCTCTCCAGACATAGTAGTCTGGTCAAGCTTTCTGAACCTCCATTTTCAACAAGTCAGATGGAATGTCCTTCAATATTCATTTTCTCAAACATCTCTTAAGCATCACCGTCTCTCATCTCCTGCCCACATAAAACTTAATCCCTCTCTTCTCGGTACTTCTTGATATCTTTCTCTCTTTGGTTCTCTGTCAGCCCACAGGCCTGCATCTTTCACCAGAGTCTAAGGCCTCAGAGGTCAGGACTCTGTGTACATACAGCCAGGCACATACTCTCACATAGAAAGACCTCCACAAATGCTTATTGGAATGAATGGAGCTGATGGTCTGGTGTCAACAGCATGTCCCTAGGGAACTGAATCCTGGAATCTTCAAACCCTCAGTCCTCAAACCCTCAAACCCTCTATGTAGAAAGCAAAGGATAAACCACATACACAGAAGAAGCCTCCCCATACAAGCCCTGTGGAATCAAAACTGGAGTCACAGCAGGCCCAAATCCAGAACTTGATTACACACAACAACAGCAACAAGGCCGAGCCCTGGCGGCCATCATCACTCATTCCATTGGAATCATTTGCTCCAAGCCTCAAGTTTCAGGGTATCAAAGTACCACTATACTGTTTCTTAAGATATTTACAAAGAGGCAAGGAATTTTGCCTGTTTTGGTGGATGGTGTTATTATGCCATCATTTATACTGAAATTACAGGAGGGAAGGAAGCACTTTAAAAAAAAATTGTTTCTACCAGACTCTTCACTGTAATTGCCCAGGACAGCCAGAGTTGAGTAATGAGTTCTAACATTTTGTGCGTCCAGCTTGATACCAGATGCCAAGGTCCTCAGATACCCTACAGCATTTTCTTTCTTCATGAAATAAATTGTACTATGAAAAACCACTGATATGGTAACTAAATTGAATGTTCAAGCCTAAAGCTTATTAGCCCAGAGAGTTGTGATGATACCACCATGATCTGATTTCAAGGATAAGTAAGATCAACTTAGTGGCTCTTTGGAATGATAGTGATGAGAGAGGCCTGCAGATGCCTTTGTCATGGTATTTTAAGGGCTGTATAAATTCTAATGGATGTAACAGCTATTTCTTCAGGCCATGCCAGCCTGGGGGCACAGGGAAGGTAGAAGATAAAAATAAATGAGTCATTCCGTAGCTCAGCCCTCACTAGCTACTAGAATGCCATCTCTGACAAACGCCTCCTTCAGATTCAAAAGCTGGGCATGGGGATATGAAGGGGACAACTTGGTAGTATGTGGTCCCTGATGTGTCATGTCACCTTTTGGCACCATCTGGTACCATGGTCATACCAAGAGGATGCCTAACTGCTCCTAAGTAAGCTAGATAACCAGAGCTACTCCACAAGAAATACCCTCCTCCACTATGCTTCCAAGCCTATGCCAATACAGTTGTTCTATGGAGCCACTGTGTCTGACTGCAAAGCCTGGGTGGTAGATGGCTACAATAATGAACTCAAATTTTTCATGTACCTTGTCTCCTCCCACACTGATTCTGGGCTTGGTCATGTGACTTGCTTTGACCATTGAGACATGGAAAATGCAGAGACTTAAAAAGTGTCTGCACATTAGAGTTTGTCCTCTTTCTTATACTTTGAATTCTTCCACCACCATAAGAACAAGTCTAGGCTAGCATTCTAGAAAATGAGATGGAAGGAGTGGAAGTGAATCATCCAGCTGAACACTGTATCAGACCAAGTGGCCCTAGCAAATCTGGCAGCTGACTTCAAGCACAAAAATTAGCTCAGCCAAGAAGAAAAGAATTACCTAGCTGAGCCCAGCCTAATTTGCCAAACCACAGAATCATAAGCTAAATAAAGACAGCAGTTTTAAGTTACTAACTTGAGGGAGATTGTGATGTAGCAAAAGCTAATTTATACAGCTTTTCACAAAGATATGGAAAACATAAAATATGCTCATGGAATGGATGGTGGAAGGGTATGCATAAAGTGGAACCTAGGATCTGAAGCAAGAGGTTGACGGCCTTTGAAAAGGTATAAAACCCAAGAATGTAGCCATTAACTCCGTGGTACAATCTGAAGAGGCCGTTACAGAGTCCATTTATTCCAAATATCTCTCTCACCAGTGAAATACGGTATCAACCTCCTACCTACATCAAATCTTGATAATATTTCCAAGCAGTGTAGTATAAAGGCAGACAGCAAGACACCACAGAGTTAAGAACTCTGGAATCAGACAAAGGAATTGGTTCTGGAATCCTCAGTTTCATCCTTCATAAACTGGGGAGATAATAGCACCTAGCTCACAGAGCTATTGTTGTAAAGATTAAATAATGCATGTCCAGTGCTTGGTGCAAAGCCTGATACATATAAGTGCTCAAAATATTAGCTTGTCTTATTAGCCATAAGGTTGGGAGTTAATAAAAAAAAATTAACTACCACTTATTGGATACTTACCGTGTAAAAGGCACTATGTTAAAAACCCTGTGTGCATTACCCCTTTTAATCCTCATCATAATGAGGTACTTATGGTTCCATTTTAGATATGAGGAAACTGAGGCACAGAGAAATTCAGTAATTTGTTTAGTGTCACATAGCAGCTTGGAGATGGCAGATAGTAACCTCAAACCTCTTAGCATACCATGCTGCTTCCCCTCCCATCATTCCCTAGGGGTTACAAACCAATTATGAAGTCTTTTCAAAATGTGGCCCCATGCTACATTTTTCACCATTTTAATAGGCTTCCAGGACTGTGCCTATACTGGGCTCTCTGCGTGGGATGCTCTCCCCATCCATTTTCCTCTCGCATCCACTTAAAAAATCCTTATCATTTTAGGCCCAGTTCAAAAGCTATCTCCTGCTGAAATGTTCTTAGATTTCCCTAGTGGGTAAAGATATGAGCTCTGGAGTCAGACTGCCTGTGCTGAAATCCCAATTTCCGCCACCTACTAATTATGTGAAGTTGGGTGAGGCGTATCTCTCTAAATCTCTAAATCTTGGTTTCCTTATCTGTAAAATTTGGGAAATGGTGCCTATTTCACAAAGATGATAGATAGATAGATAGATAGATAGATAGATAGATAGATAGAGATAGAGATAGAGATAGAGATAGAGATATATAGACAGACAGAAAGAACCAAGCAGAGTGCCTAACCTGGAGTTAGCACTCAGTGTTAGTTTTCACTTTTTTAAATAACCACCACTGGGTTCCCATAACACTTTTACTTTTAACATGTACAGATAATTATATACCTCTCTTGTGTTCCCTTACTAGGTCTTGCAACCTTTGTGGTCAGAGATCATGTTTCTTGATCCCTCTCTTCTTACCCAGCCACAATAAACACATGTTGTATGATTACTGAAATTCATTTACTCCAACTGACTCTGAGTCCTTAGTATAGGCATTTAATCTTTCTGATGGAACTTTAGTTTGCTCAGCCATGGTTCAATTTTAACCTGTTGGGCTATATCAGTAATTTTCAAAGATTGTTGTTCCCTGTTTACAATGACATTCTTTTCTCAAACAAGATTTTACACACTAAAACATGAAACAGATTCTGTGCAGAGCTGCTGCAGTTGAAGAGGGCTATGAAGGGCAGATCTTATCTATCAAACAGAGATGCCTCGATTTCTCAGGCATCTCTGAGAATGCCTACATCTTACGATCACCCATCTGGACCTGCCCTCTGACAGTTCAGACTTCTCCATAAAGTAGGCACCAGATCCCCCGACTCTCCATCCCCTATGTGAATCCCACTCTGAGCATTAACCCGTTCAGGATGAGGAAAGATGTTTCTGGAGGGAAAAACAAACCCCCAAATCATGGGAAAGTGCTTCTTGGTATAAGAATGCCTAATGCCCATTTGTCAGCCCTAACAAAGAGTAAGCATGAAGCTCAAACCATGGGATCTTGAATTAAGCCCTCTTGAAGTGTCACCTCAATTACAGGACACAGGATAAAGTTGGTTCTTGTTAGCTATATATGGGGCCTAAAGTTTTAGGTACCAACAGGAACTGACAAAGACTAGTAATGGGGGTACAGGAGCTATTTGAATATTTCAAGAAACCACATGCCAGTGTGTGGGCTGAGACACCAAACTCTTTTGCAACTGGCAGGAATGACATCAGTGGGAGAATTCAAGCTCATTGGAACTCTAATTGGCAGGTGTACATGTCTTTGATGAATAAATAAATTACTGCTTCATAAAATGAAGTTGTTTCTTAGACATTTTTTTCTAAAACATAACATCTGTTCAGAAATCATAACAGAAAATGTTTATCAAGTGTTCACTATGTGCCAGGTGATTTATGTCCATGCCTCATCAAGCTTGTGAAGCAAACATTATCAGCTTTACAAACAAGGAAACCAAGTCCTGAAGGCCACATTGGTTCCTCATTGTCCAGCAGCAAGCAAACAATGGCACAGGATTTAAAACTGTGCATCCTTTATGCCTATACTTCCTACTTTACTCACCAATGGATCACTTCTCTGCTGATTAAAAGGCTGCTAATACCCTAGCCTCTAACAGTGACAACTGAATGAACTATTTGATAATATTACTTCTTTCTTAGTGTTCTCACAATATCTAAGAATCACCTGGGGAGGTGTTAAAATGCAGACAGAGCCTTTGCCCCAGAGAGTCTGAGTCAGTAGGGCCTGGGAATCTGCATTTTAACCAGCACAGGTGATAATTCTAAAGCAAGTTGGCTGCAGTTTCCTACTTGGAAAACATCGCTTCAGGGATACAATCAATGTTATCAATAAAGAGGATGTTCTGACAGTGTTAGGCTTGCCTTTTATTTTACTATCTGAAAACTTCCAAATATTTAGGAGCTTCCAGATCAAAAGTTGCTCCTTAGAGTTAATAAGGACAGAATTTGGCTGGTATAGAGGGCAATCCTAAATTTGTTCCGGTCCCCCATCATCCCAGCCAGGAAGATGTCACTAATCTCCAGAGCTAGCTGTCCCAAGACAGTGCTTGAATAGGAAGAGAAAGAAAGGGCATCCCTGTCTTCCCTCTTTAAAACATAAAAGTAAAGACAGCAAGGAGAATGCTGATGGTGACAGATGTAAGAAGTTTATTATGTATTGCAGAGATCCAGATTAGGAAAAGCTTTCTAAATCCAATTTTTCTGCTTAAAGCAGAAAGCAAATAAGGCCATCCTGGTGTGCCACCGGTTTCACAGAACTCATTGACAGGAGGTGTGCAGGCTGTTTGGAAACCTGGCTATGGTGCCAAAGGGATGGAGTTTTGAGGAAGTAATCATGGACCTCATCCTTCTCACTCAGAAAGAATCTGATTAGGGTAAAGCAGGGTGGGGACTTGTTTTGCTGAGATGAGTTTCAGGCTAAAGTGATTGGAGATGATGGAATCTGAATGGGATGGGGAGCATCCCCGGCAGGCGAGGACAGAAGTGACCCTGTCTGTGAAATGATAACAAATGACACTCGCACCCCTCCTTTTCTACTTTCTCCCCAAATTCAACATTAAATTGAGCATCAGATGGCACGGTGCTGTCAAGATTAAGTGGAGAGCTCAAATACCTTTTACAAACTCCCACTTCTCAGATAATCAAACAAATTTTATCTACCTGGCTGATAACTTAGCTCTTTTTCCAAGTTTGAAAATAAAATCACGAGAATTCTGCAAGGATGGCTAAGTCATGAAAGTACAAGGAAATGCCTTTCCCCAATATTCCTTCCAATATCTGTGAAACTTTATGAAAGGAAACATTTGTACAGCCACATGAGAATCAAGAAACAATGGTATGTGGGTAGCATTGGGAATCAGTGAAATGATGGCTCAAAGATTAAGAATCAGCCCCTTATCCAAATGTCCATTAATGGATGAATGGATAAAGAAGATGTGGTATATAATACACACACACACACACACACACACACACACACACACGCATACATACATACATACATACACACACACAATGGAGTATTACTCAGCAATCAAAAAGAATGAAATCATGCCATTTGCAACTATGTGGATGGAACTAGAGGGTATTATGCTAAGTGAAATTAGTCAGAGAAAGACAAACATCATATGACTTCACTCATATGAGGACTTTAAGATACAAAACAGATGAACATAAGGGAAGGGAAGCAAAAATAATATAAAAACAGGGAGAGGGACAAAACATAAGAGACTCTTAAATATGGAGAACAAACAGAGGGTTACTGGAAGGGGGTGTGGGAGGGGGGATGGGCTAAATGGGTAAGGGGCAATAAGGAATTTACTCCTGAAATCATTGTTGCACTATATGCTAATTAACTTGGATGTAAATTTAAAAAGTAAACAAATAAAATAAAAAATTAAAAAAAAAAGAATCTGCTCCTTGTCAGAGGCAGTTTTGAGTCCCATGTATCTGTTTTCTCCAATTCCAATGAGCATTCGGTTCACTATCTCCAAACATCTATATGTTATATGGTCGAAGTCCAACTATTCTTTGACTGAATCTGCATTTCTCAAACCAAAAGACTTCTCAGACTCTCCTGAAGCTCCCCTATGCTTCTGTGGACCAAGGATCTTCAAAGACCAGGAGCTGCTGGCTGACATCTCCCTTCTCATCTAGATTCACAATTACTCTTCTTTTTTTTTAAATGTTTGTCTTTATTTTTGAGACAGAAAGAGACAGAGAATGAGTGGGGAAGAGGCACAGGGACAGAGGGAGACACAGAATCTGAAGCAGGCTTCAGGCTCTGAGCTGTCAGCACAGAGCCTGACACAGGGCTCGAACTCATGAACTGCAAGATCATGACCTGAGCTAAGTTGGAGGCTCAACCCACTGAGCCACCCAGGCACCCCTAGATTCAGAATTAGTCTTGCAACGGATATTTTCTCCTCAACCTGAATGCTTTGAGATGTCAAGAGCTCTGCTGTCCAATATGGTAGTTACTAGCTCTACGCAGCTATTCATATTTAAATTTAAGTTAATTAAATTTAGATTAAATTTAAAATTCAGCTTCTTGACCACGTTAGCCACATTTTAAGTGCTTAACAGCTACATGTGGCTAATGGCTACTCTATTAGAGCAGATATAGTACCATGACGGTATAGTATCATCTCAGAAAGTTCTGCTTGACATCCCTGGAGGGCTGGAAGAATTTAGAATTGGGCAAGACAAGAACTGCTGTGGCTGACCTGAGAGAAGGAGTGCAGAGTGTTCAGACATAACACAAAGGGATTGATGGTAAGCCTCATTTTTTGACTCTTTGCCACCACTGGGCCAACATTTCTCCTAGTTCAAGAACAAAGTAATAGGAAAAGAATAAAATCAAGTGAAGTCCAAGATAATACCTAGCACAAGGTAATAAGAATTAATTCCAACACCATCAGGGTAAAATTCTTTCACTGAAATGGATTTGCTCCAAAACCATACCAACATTTTGAAAAACAACTGCTTTGTGTTTTCACTAAGATACCATTTGACATGGCTTTTATTGAATCAAAAAGACTAGTCCAAAATAAAACTGCAGTAGCCATGTAGTAACCACATTTTGATTAATGAAGCAGAGAACAAATCTGAAAAACACTCCTAAAATTCAGAGGAAGTGAATGAAGAGAGTAAAGAGACTGCTCTGTAAGAGAGGCCCACAAGGGAAAATAGAATAGCAGCTTGTTTCATACACACACACACACACACACACACACACACACACAGAGCTAATACAGCATACTTCTCGAAATCTGCACCAGCTGTCAATCTTGATTGATCTCAAAATATGAGATTTCTACTTATAAAAACTTTCACTCATAAAACCAGAAGATAAAAAAAAATAATGGCATAAGTGAAGAGACCAACAATTTGAAAGTGGAGAACCAAGCTGAAAATTTTGAAACAAGTAGTTCCCATTGAAATAGGCAGGATTCAGGAAACAATATATCATGCTTCGTGAATATACGTATTAATATACTCAATAAAACACAAGCAAATGGAGCAAATGGAAAATATAGAAGTGTTATTGAAAAATGCTATAAATCATCCACCCCACCCCTTTTAAAGAAATCAAATAAAGACAATGAAGAGCAGGAACAGGAACAGTACGTAAAAAAGAAGGAGGGAACATTTTAAAAGACTGGCTCATGAAATTTTTGTAAATGTCAAGAAAAGATATAAGAAGCAAGGAAGATGGATTCAATAGATTGAATTCTTTTATACCAGACGTTGAGGACAGAAAACTAGCAAAACTCAGACTTCTTATTTAAAAAGGAGGTGTGAACACATGCATTTAGGAATACTGGAATCCCACTAAAATGACAGGAAAGAAAAAGATGAAAGATAGGCTTGGGAATTCTCTCCAAAATATAGAGGAAAAATGTAGCCAAAGAGCTAAAAAAACGGGGGAAATGTAAGAAAATCAGAAGACCAAACTGAGAGAATAGGGACCAGGAAGTGTGTATGTGTGTGGTAGGACTGGGGAGGGAGCTGCTAAAAAAATGTCCATGATGAGAATGTAACAGGCTCGAGATATAATAAAATAAACATGATAATGAAAAAAAAAAAAAAAAAAGAAGGTTAAAAAACTAAGATTTGAAAGTAGATGCTTCTGGAAAATAGAAAAATATAGTCAGGGAGATTGGTTGGTAGGGAGAGGGGTGTTCCTCATAGCAAGCCTGTGGGATTACTGGACCCTTTAAATAATGTGCATGTAAAACTTTGGTAAAAAGAAAAGCTAAATTTTAAGAAGCCATAAGGCTTAAAAAGAACAGAACATTTTCCCAAGAAATATTTTACTCTTCGTATTAAAAAGAGCTGACTGTGTTGAAGGCAAGATTATTGTTGAAAGAACTGACCCAGGCATAATCAGGGGAAATACAAATTTCAAGGATAAAGAGGAAACATTCCAGTTTCCAGATTGGAAGAAAACTGTCTACAGATGAAAGAGAAAACTGGGATCAGTGTAATTTCCTTCAATAATTCTACTGCCCGCTTCCTAATAATTTGCGTGTGTTTGTGGACAGCTTTTGTCTTTGGACAGTTGAATTTACTAAATAAAACCAGTATCTGGATTTTTTTAAAAATATGAACAAGAGGGGCGCCTGGGTGGCGCAGTCGGTTAAGCGTCCAACTTCAGCCAGGTCACGATCTCGCGGTCCGTGAGTTCGAGCCCCGCGTCGGGCTCTGGGCTGGTGGCTCAGAGCCTGGAGCCTGTTTCTGATTCTGTGTCTCCCTCTCTCTCTGACCCTCCCCCGTTCATGCTCTGTCTCTCTCTGTCCCAAAAATAAATAAACGTTGAAAAAAAAATTAAAAAAAAAATATGAACAAGATATGACATAAGAAGCAGAAAACCTATAAACTGAAACTGTTGCCAAGCCTAAAGCGTTTGTCAAGTGAGACTTCTCAGAAGCCCCCTCTTTACCCAGCCCCTCCCTGGCTGACCACACCTCCACCTCGGGCTATAACACTCAGCTATTCTAGTGTCCAAGCATGGAGCATCGCCCAAGCCCAAGATAATCTGGATGAAAAACAAGACGGACATCCAGGGCGACCCCAAATACCGCGCCCTCTCTGAGTAAGGCGTCTGCACCCTAGAGATCCGGAAGCCCAGCCCCTTCTATCCGGGGTCTATACCTGCAAGGCCATCACTGTGCTAGGGGAGGCATCTGTGGACTGCCGGCTGGAGGTCAAAGCCTCCGCCAAGCAATGAAGAGCGACAGGAGGCTGTGATGAGAATGGTGCTGCAGACCTGGGGGGTTGGGGCCACTAGGCTCAGGATCAAGCTCCACGGATGCCCCAGACCCCCATTTCCGTGATGAAAGTGGATGGCCTTGCTCCCTGGTACCTGCCTAGCCGCCTCCCCCAGAAGCTGGAGCCCAGTAGCCAGGGGTAGACCTTTGTTTTGTTTTGTTTGGAATGAAAGAAACTATTAGCAACAGATACACAGGTTATAAGAATGAAATAATACTATTATATTTGAAAACACCAATGAATTTGGCAACATTTTGGAAAAAATACTAAAACTGAAGTAATATAAAACCTGAATGTAGTAATAAATAAAGATACAATTTTAAAAACAATATCCCTCCGAACTCCCTGGCATGAGTTGCTCTTACTGGTGAATTTTTTTAAAATTTCTAAATAAAATAAAGAAAACAAAAGACCACTACATTTTTCATGAAATTTGATGAATATAAAAAATATTAAAAGCCATTCAAGAGCCAAAGCATAAGAGACTCTTAAAAACTGAGAACAAACTGAGGGTTGATGGGGGGTGGGAGGGAGGAGAGGGTGGGTGATGGGTACTGAGGAGGGCACCTTTTGGGATGAGCACTGGGTGTTGTATGGAAACTAATTTGACAATAAATTTCAAAAAAAAAAAAAAAAAGAAAAGAAAAGAAAAGCCATACAATTCCAAGCAAATGCAAAAGTGATGCAAAATCTGAAGTGCATAGGATAAAAACCTATAGAATCAATATTATGTATAAATACAGATATAAAAATCTCAACTCTACTAGTAAATGAAATTCAATAGCTAATTTAAAGAGCTGGCCATTATGATAAATAGGGATTATTCCTGGGGCGCCTGGGTGGCGCAGTCGGTTAAAGCGTCCGACTTCAGCCAGGTCACGATCTCGCGGTCCGTGAGTTCGAGCCCCGCGTGGGGCTCTGGGCTGATGGCTCAGAGCCTGGAGCCTGCTTCCGATTCTGTGTCTCCCTCTCTCTCTGCCCCTCCCCCGTTCATGCTCTGTCTCTCTCTGTCCCAAAAATAAATAAACGTTGAAAAAAAAAATTAAAAAAAAAAAAAAATAGGGATTATTCCTGGAAAGCAATGACTGATCACTACTACAAATTGTAATAATTTCACCAATATGTCACATAGGAAAATCAGATAACTTTATCATAACATAAGAGATATTAGGTAAAATTCAAACCCCACTATTCATAATACATCTTCAAATGGTGGAAAAAGAAGCATGTCTCACTCAACATATAAACATTTGTTTTAAACCAACAAATACCACCATTAGAAAGGAAACAGGAAAACTATACTGTTTTTAGAAATCCATTGAAAAAAGTTATTTAAATTAATTTTTAAAATCAATAAATTGCTAGATAAAGATATAGAACATTTCATGGGGAAAAAAACCATTCCCAGTAGAACACAAAATATAAAATATGAAGATAGAATCTTAATGGGAAATGTGTGTGACCTAGATTGGGAGAGATGGGGGTATAGGAGCCTAGAGGATTTTACTAAGAAATATAAAATAAAACTTGACTAATGGAAAGACTCAGCAAGTTCCTCTATGAAAAGTCTAAATATTTTAAGAATGTCAATTCTTTTCAATTAATATATTTCATTAAAGCAATTTGAATAAAAATCCCAGTAGGGCTTTCGTTGTTGTCATTGTTTCAACTGGATAAAGTTATTATAAAATTAATTTGGAAGAATAATCAAGGAAAAATATTTTCTGACTATATTAAAATGTAATGTGGGGATGAAAGAAACCCTTCCAAAGGCCAGAATATACAGTAAAATTATCAATAATTAAAATGGTCTGGTACTCATTCCAAGATTATCAATCACTTGGAGAAAGAACAATTTCTCAGCAACGTATTAGCCATCACTGTGGTTGCATTTATGGCTCCAGAGAAGCAGAATGACTTGGATACATGGGACAGGGAAGCCTCCTTAGTTTGACTTTACTGAGTGGCAACTTTCACACCGTTGGCCAAGAGTTTCTCCAACATCCTTCAATGTCAAATTATCTAGTTTCGTTTCTACCAGAATAACTTAATGCAACTGAAAACTGTACGGCACGGAATACTCTGACCTGGCTTCAAGGACCCACCTCTCTCAGTTCTGCTCCTTACCATGACAGGGCTTTATCTTCTGAATCCTTTTTATCTTTTTGATCCCCTACCTTATTCCTCACCTTTTGACATTTACTAACAAAATAATGTGATAACAGGGTTAACTGTTTATATGTTTTATATCATGCCATGGGCAAGATAAATTCCAGATGAATTAGTTGGCTAAAACATTTTTTTAATTACAAAGATAAAACTGAATGTTCATGAGATGATGATACAAGATGATACAATGTGCTGAATTGTAAAAGGATGGATTAATTACAAAGAAAAAGATCAATAAATATGACTACATAAAAATCTCAAATAATATATATCTAAAATATTGTGTGAAAGAAAGGCAAATAACAGGCTAACAAAATATGTTGGAGAAAGCATAGGATGAATAATTTTACTATATAATGAGCTCATGAAACTGATTATATGAAAGCCTTAATAATATCTCATTAAATATATAAATACAAGACAAAAGGCTAGTAAATAGATTGTTCATAAAAAGTCAACTTACCAGTATTAAAGAAATAGAGATTAAGACCAGTAACATTAGAAAAGTAACAAATTTTTAATGGCAATACCAATTGGTGACAAAGCTTCAGAAAAATTGATATTCTTTGACTGCTAGTGGCAGTCAAATTATTACAATGTATTTATAAAATAATTTGGCACTCTTGACCAAAAGCTGTCAAAATGTTTTTGATCCAGTAATTCCATTTCTGGGAATCTAGCCTAAGAAAACAATCTGAAGCCTGGAAAAATATTATTGCATGAAGAAGTCCAACTCAACATACTTACTTCAAAAACATAACAGTATATACAAAGCAAAAAACCAATACAGTAAGTGAGGACAAATCCCCTGGAATTAAATATCAAGTACAGTTCAAAATCATGGTGCTAGAGATTAGGTGGTAACATGAAAATATGAATAATTTTAGATGATTAAAACTCTAAAAAAAAACATGACAACAGACACATGACAAAGTACTAAGGACATGAATACCAATAAGAATACTACTATTACTACTACTAATATATTGAGTATCAACTATGCGAGGCATCTAACAAGCAAAATCTTTAATATTCCTACCAACTCTAGGATAGAGAAGCAGGTAACTAGTTAATAAACTAACAAGAGCTGCTGCTTCTTCCATGATGCACAAATACGCCATCCAGATTACCCATCAGGCAGTTGATCCGAGTGCCTCAGCCATCAGGGATCCCCAGAAACTGCTCTCAGCTGTGTCACTCGAGGCCACACCCCATTCCTATACTCAGTGCAGAGCAACCTATATCGAGTATCTGGTTATTGCAGAGATAGAAAGGTCCAGCTCCCCAGCTCTAATCAGGGACAGTGCCCAATGGCCACCCCAGCCTTCGAGCCCTCGTGCGGTCAGATGAGGTCTCTGTTGAGACTGCTCTGTAGCCTCCATTCTGCTTCCACCCCATCCTGCCGCCTACCCTTCCCCACAGATGCTGATCCTCAGAGTACTCGCTAATAAAATCCCTACGACTGATCTCTGTCTCACAGGCTGCCTTCTGGGGGATCTCAACCTACAACAGTTAGTGCCAACAATGGTCCAAGATAGCAATATTAAGTTGGGAATGGGAGCCAAATTAATGGCACCAATGGTAGGTGGAGCACAGTTTGTAGCTAGCACAAGCTTGCTGTGCAACTGGTAAAACGTTCACAAGTGCTGAACTGGGATCTGGTGCCTGTGGGAGGAGTGCAAAAGGTCAAATATTTAGGAACTAGACAGGCAGTGGAAATTTTAAGGACAATAGAATTGGGTGGCAGTTGTGGGGGACACCTGAGACTACAGAGGAAGAGAAGGAAATGCTGAAAATGATAAATCATCAATGCAAAGCTAAGTGTGAAAACCAAAGGGCTTCCACGGGGGATGCAAAGGTAAAACTGAGCATTGGGACAAAGACCAGGACTTGATCACAAGAGCAGCAGAGCTCCAGAGAAGGTTCATTTCTCAAAACAGACAGGTCTACTATGCCAAGGTTAGGGCCATAACTAGGAAAGAGTAGGACCCCGAAATATATAGTGGAATCAACTGGGTTGGTGCAGTAACATATTTTGATCCCTAGATTCCCCTGCAGAGGGGCCCAGCTCCTCCTATTTGAGGGCCAGCACTTGCCATCATGACTCACACATGTTGCAGGGGCCTCTCCCCTATGAGACAGTATACTCACCCCACCACCAGGATCTGCCTCCACTTCTCCTCATGCCCAACAAGCAGGATTAAGTCCAAATATGACCCAGGATTTAAGGCTAGAAATTATAGTAAGAAATAAAGAATGATAGTATCCTCAGATAAAGGGACCACAAATCAAGAACATGTAACAGACCGTCTTACTTGGTTCTCTTTGTTTCTCTGAATCTAAACATTCCCACTAGCCATTCACTCTCATTGCCCTCTCACCCATCCTATAACTGGCCTCTGGCTCTGTCCTCCTTGTCCAACCCAATGCCCGTTTAGTTAAAAGGCACCCTCCCTGCACCCTCCCCGCCGCCCCAGAAAATCAAGTATTCTGGTCAGAATCGTGTGCCCACACCAAAAGGTTGCAGAGCCAGACCAAAAATGGATAAAATGTGGCACTGAAACTTCAGTCTGTGGCCCGTGACTTTCCTGCACAATGCTCTGTAGATCTTGTCAGGAATGAAAACTTTTATTGGCAAGTCGCAATTATGGGATCAGACAGCCCATATTAAGCAGTGCTTGACTTGTGAAAGTTTATTTTCTTACAGACCAGTCTAAGGTTGCACTGAAACCACTAAAGTTTGCACTTAAAATAATTTGTCATCCATATGTTAACAGTAATGGCAGTATTTGCTAGATATCTTAATATCAATGTAGTCTGCCTTAACTACATCAAAGTTTCTCTCATCCCTTTTTTTTTCACTGCTATATGACCCAAATTCAGATGCCCCTCTAGTATTAAAGAAAATATATGAAAATATTTTAAAAAACCAACAAAATATCTAGGGGTGGACTCAGAAGGATGGCATGCCATGATGCCTCTTTGATGCCAGGATAACCTGTGCTACATAGGAAGCACTGATTTTAAATAACTGGTCCTCCTTTCTTACTTTCTAATCTGGCAGCTCCCCTCTATGAATTCTGCTTTTAAATTTTTGTTGCTTATTTCCCTCTACTCATGTATGTGCCCACCCAAAATGACCTAGGTGTTTGTAGCTGTGGACAGTCACTGCATTTTGAAAATGCAGTTGCAAGAGAATAACAGATAGCCAAGGTTCAAAATGTTCCAATACGAAGCTCATGTATTATGAAACCAATACTGCAATCTAGCTTTGTTTTGATGCTAAAATCACTCCTCACTGTTCCAATCGGAGGACAAGATCATGCAGGGTTGCAGGAGGGGAGAGATAGATATGCACTTGTCATATCAGAGAAGCACCATTGTTATACCAGTAGCCATCTTGTTTAAGGATTCCAATGCTAGAAGTTTGAGGTCCATGGTACACTTTCCGTTTTTCACTGAGATAGCTAAAGAATTGGTACTGAAAATAGAGGATCAGCAAAACAAAATGTGATATATTTTATGCATGTAACATATTTTATAGAATAAGGAAATAACCTATTCTTGGCCTCTAGAAAATACAAAATGGGATACATCTTAATTCTAAAATAGAGTCTTCAACATGTCCTAATTTCTATTCAAATTGTTAAAAGGCTTGGTGTTAACAGTCTACCTTCCAATAAAATGTTCATTATCCCTGAAAGATTGTTGGAAGTTGTCAATGGAAGAGTGATCATCTAATAGTTTTGCCAATGATTGATTTATTTTTCTTCAATCAAGTTGCACAAACTAATGAAAAAGAAATAATATATAATGACCTACATGTACCTAAAACATAGCCTTGAAATGACAACATTATGGGAATAATAAATGAGCTGTAGTTGAAGATGTTAACATACTTCTTTCAGAAAGCAACAGATGATATAGACAATGAATTAAATGTAAAAACTTTTAATACCACAATTAATAAAAGTTTATACAAAATGGAGACTATGAATTCATTTTTGAGAAGAAAATAGAAACTTCATAAAAATTACGTACATACTGGCTTCAAAGGAAGCTTTCATAAATTCCAAAGCATTAATATTTTACAGTCTATATCTGTGACCATAATGCAGATATCAATTATAAAATGATAGATTTATAAAAACTTTCATATATCTAAAAATGAAGTAGGATAAAGAGATGATCCCATAACAAATAATGAAATCCAGTCAATGATTTTATAGTATAGATTATGTGTTCCTATAGAAGTGCTGTATCATGGAATTTCTCACAATGAAAGTAACAGGACTCAAGGGGAAAAGACTGGTGAAAGGTTATGGTAGGCAGAAGTTCAAGGCATGACCCCAAATATTCCACTATCTAATCTCTGGTATCTGTGAATCTGATGCTTTTTCATTCCCAGTGTTTGTTTCTATTACATGGAACAGCTGACCTTTAAAAAAATGGAGATTATCCAGGTGGGCCTAATTTAATCACACGAGCCCTTAAAAGGAAAGACTTGTGGTAGAAAAGAGGGGTACAAGAGGAAGTCAGAGAGATTGGAAGCATGAGAAGGGTTGCATGAGCCACTGTGGCTTAAAGATGGAGGGGACCACCTGAGAAGGAACGTGGGTGGCCCTAGAAGAGAGCAAACAACAGCTGACCGACAGAAAGGAAATGCGACCTCACTTCTAAACAAGAACTGAATTCTGCCAATGACCAATGAGATTGGAAAAGATCCTATGCCCCACATGAGAACTGAGCCATGATGGATACCTTGATTTTAGCATGGTGAGACTGTAAGAAAATCCAGCCACACCATACTGGACTTCTGACCTACAGAAACTTTTGTGCTGTTTTCAGCCACTACATATATTGTAATTTGTTACACAGCAAGAGAAAACTAATATAAACACTTTCCAAACATGTAGAGTTTTGTAGAAGTAACATGCTAAAAAAATTTCAAAAATCATTACCCAACATCTTAAATAACTAGTAAATAAACACTATAATAAATATAACATATACTTTCTTTAATTTTTGGCTACAGAATTCCATATATCTTCATTGGATTATACCTGTTAGTTTTGCTATTCAAACTATCAACATCTTTGCTAATATTTTTGTCTGTCTGATGTATAGATAAACAAAAGAGGTGAGTTGAAATTCCTCTCTATGATGGGGGCTTTATCAATTTATCCCTATAGCTTTATCAAGTTTTGCTTTATATATGTCAAGGCTAGATTATCGATTGCATACATGTTTGGAATTGTTATATCTTCTTGGCAAATCAAACCTTTTATCATTATATAATGAGCCTTTCCAACTGTAAGGTTGCTTTTTTGTTTAAAACCTGCTTTTTCTGCTACCAGTATAGTTATATCAATTTTCTTTTGGTTAATATTTACATGATATATCATTTCTTATCCTTCTATTTTAATTTTCTATTTCAGTATGACTTAGTTTCTTATAAAAACATAAAACTGATTCTTAATATCTAATGTGGCAATCTCTTTTAATTAATTTATAATTACAAAGAGTATTTATATATGAGGATATGTTGCTACAACTTTAATTTCTAATTTAAATTTATTAATCATTTTCTGTTTTTTAATCTCCTCTCTTGACTTCTTTAAAAAAAAATTATACCTATGGCTTCCCTGTAGCAAAAGGAAAATTTCATCTGGTTCTCCTATCCCTTGGTTTCTCTACCCATTCACGTTCTCCATTCCAAACCCTCTTGTTAACATTGTGTAGAACTTTAATTCTAGGTATTCAGGATATACTTTATCTTTTTCTTCCTCTTAGCTTTAACTTTAGAAACCAAAATACCCAGCCTTTGTCAAATATTTAGTCATCCTCATTTTATATATTTCTTTTAGTATCTATTGGATTTGTTTCTCTATTTGAATATTACCTTCAAAATTATTATCAAATATATCACTTGCAAATATCTTCTCCCATTCAGTAGGTTGCCTTTTCATTTTGTTGATAGTTTCATCCACTTTACTTTTTTTTTTAATGTTTATTTATTTTTGAGACAGAGAGAGACAGAGCATGAACGGGGGAGGGTCAGAGAGAGAGGGAGACACAGAATCTGAAGCAGGCTCCAGGCTGTGAACTGTCAGCACAGAGCCCGATGCGGGGCTCGAACTCACGGACCGTGAGATCATGACCTGAGCCGAAGTCGGACGTTTAACCGACTGAGCCACCCAGGCGCCCCAGTTTCATCCACTTTTAAAAAGCTTTTTATTTTGATGTAATCCCAATAGCTTATTTTTGCTTTTGTTTCCCTTGCTCAAGGAGACATATCTAGGAAAATGTCGCTAAGGCCAAGGTCAAAGAACTTGCTGCCTATGTTTTCTTCTAGAATTTCTAGGGTTTCAAGTCCCACATTTAGATCTTTAATCCATTTTGAGTTTATTTTTGTGTATAGTGTAAGAAAGTATTCTGGTTTCATTCTTTTGCATGTAGCTATCCAGTTTTCCAGCACCAAAGAGACTGTCTTTTCCCCATTATATATTCCTTTCTCTTTTATTATAGATTACCAAAAAAAAAAAAAAAAAAAAAAAAAAGACCTGAATAATGTGATTTAAAATGGGCAGAAGACCTGAATACACATTTTTCCAAAGAAGACATACAGATGGACAACAGACACATAAAAAGATGTTAAACATCACTAATCATCAGGGGAATGCAATTCAAACCTACAACAAGTTATCATGTTACACCTGTCAGAATGGCCAGAATCAAAAGGACAAGAAATAATAAGTGTTGGTGAGGATGTAGAGAAAAAGAAACCCTGGAGCACTGTTGGTGGCAAACAGATATAACAACTGTAAAACAGTAGAGAAAATTAAATATAAAAATACTTTATGACTCAGGAATTCCACTACTGGGTATTTACCCAAAGAAAACTAAAAAAACAAAACAAAATAAAACAAAACAACATTAATTTGAAAAGATATATGCCCCATTATGTTTACTATAGCATTATTTATAATAGCCAATATCTGGAAGCAACCTAAGTGTCCATCAATAGATGAATGGATAAAGAAGATGTGGTACACACACTCACACAGAAATATTAATCATGGGGTGTCTGGGTGGCTCAGTCAGTTAAGCCTCTGACTTTGGCTCAGGTCATGATCTCACAGTTTGTGAGTTCGAGCCCGGTGTTGGGTTCTGTGCTGACAGCTTAGAGCCTGGAGTCTGCTTCAGATTCTGTGTCTCCTCCTATCTCTGTCCCTCCCATGCTCATGCTATGTCTCTCTCTCTCTCTGTCTCTCAATAATAAATAAACATTAAAAATTAAAAAAAAGAAATATTACTCAATTATAACAAAGAAAGAGATCTTGCCATTTGCAACAACATGGATGAACCTAGAGGATATTATACTAAGTGAGGTAAGTCATAGAGAGAAAGACAAATACCATATGTTTTCACTTATATATGGAATCTAAAAACAAACAAACAAAGAAACGAAGAACAAACAAAAACAGCCCCTTAAATGCAGAGAATAAACTGATGACTGCCAGAAGGGAGGTTCGTAGGGGAATGGGTAAAAGAGATAAAAGAGATTAAGAACTACAAACTTCCAGTTAGAAAATAAAGAAGGCACAGAGATGAAAATTATATCGTAGGGAATATCATCAATAATATTATCACAACATTTTTTAGTGATAGATGGTGACTACATCTATCATGGTGAGCCCTAAGTATATGTTGTACACCTGAAACTAACATAGTATTTTATGTTTATTATACTTCAATAAAAAATATTTTAACATGAATATTTGTTTTTTAATGTGGATTTATTTATTTTGAGAGAGATAGAGAGAGTGCACACACAGGTGGGAGAGGGCAGAAAGAGAGGGGGAGAGAGAGAATCCCATGCTAAGCATGGAGCCTGACATGGCGCTCCATCTCACAACAGTGATATTGTGACCTGAGCTGAAATCAAGAGTCAGATGCTTCATCAACTGAGCTACCTAGGCTCCCCTCCAATGTGGGTATTTGTATTTGAAACCATGTGCAGTCTTGTGGACCTGAAAATACTATTGTTATATGTTCATATTTGAATGATAATATGACTGGATATAAAATTTTAGGTTTAAAATACTAGGTCCTTATAAGAAAAAAGACAAGAGATTTGACATAGAGAAACACACAGGGAAAGTCTATGTGAAGGTGAAGGCAGAGGCCGGATGCGTGCAAACCCAAACCAATGAACAGCAAGGGCTGTCAACAATCAAATCTAACAAAAAGGCATGGAAAGCATTCTTTCTCAGAACCTGCAGAAGGAAACAATCCCACCTACACAGTGATTTCCGACTTCTGACTTCCACAACCGTAAGAAATTTCTGTTGTTTTAAGCCACCCAGTTGTAATTTGTTACAGCAGTCCTAGGAAACTAATACACAGCGGTTAATTGTTTCTTCCTGTGAGAACAGATTGCATTTTTCTGGCTTTTAATATGTTGAGTAATTTTGAATTGTATTCTAGCAATGTAATTATTAAGTTGTAAAGACTCTGAATTATGCTATATTTCCTCAGACTGCTGACACTTTTGTTTTAGTAAACAATTTTCTTGGTTAGACTCAGACTACAAACTGTCACATCTGAGGTGGGGAGAGTTCAGACTTCCATTCAGTTCTTGGATTTAGTTGCATTATGCTTCCAGTTTGTCCCAAGCCTTCATGATTTAGAGATTAGTCAGGAACTTGGGCTGTGTTTAAACACAGAATTTGGAGTTTCTTCTTCTCTAGTTCTTTCCTTTTCAGGATTTCCCACTAATACCCTGGCATCCCTAATTGACCTGGGTTCTTTTCCCTACTTCCTCTGCCTAAAACTTCCAAGGGCTTTGTATCACAGTTTCAGCTGCCACTGAGTCATAGGCTAGGCTTACCTCATGGGAGGTTGCTTACTTCAAGGTTCAATTCACCTTCAAAATCTGCCTACTTTATTTCAATTTCCAAAGCCCTCAAGGAATTGTTTCTGGTATTTTGTCTAGAATTCACTTATGGGATTTTATTTATGGGATAATTGGCTTGTTAGATGTCTGCTTCTCCAAGTCAGAACCTTTTTTTTTTTTTTTTTTTTAATTTTTGAGACAGAAAGAGACAGAGCATGAATGGGGGAGGGGCAGAGAGAGTGGGAGACACAGAATCGGAAGCAGGCTCCAGGCTATGAGCTATCAGCCCAGAGCCTGACGCGGGGCTCGAACTCACGAACCGTGAGATCGTGACCTGAGCTGAAGTCGGATGCTCAACCGACTGAGCCACCCAGGCGCCCCTCCAAGTCAGAACCTTTAATGTCAGTGTGAAAGTGATCCCAATGTACAAGGTAGACAGGCTGTATTCTAAGGTTTAATCTATGGTTGACTTCAGGGGTGGGAGCCAGTAGCCTATGTCAACAAGCCACCTAGGCAAGAACTAGAAACCAAGGTACAACATGGGCTCATTTGAATTTACCTCTGATTCCTGAGCTGAAACTCTTAAAGACTCTCTTACAATTGGTCAAAATCAAAAGTAACTTCAGTTTTAGGTTGTAGTAATTGTGGAAATATTGGATCCTTCTTAGAAACTAGGACTCAAGATTCTGCTTTCTCCCCCTTTAAAATCAGTTTTGTCTTAATACTAACTTCCAAAGTAATGTGAGTCATATATTTATTCCTTTATATTCAGACCTCCGTCATACCATCCATCAAGAAAAAAAAAGCCAACTTACACCTTTTACAAGCAGATAGTCCTCTGTGAATATCAGAAATCTGTATTTACAACTCTACCATTCAGAGCATTATGAGCAATATGGTGTTTAATACTGTTAAACCAGTTCAGGCTGCATTTATCAAATGGCTGGTAATAATTAATAGACTCCATGTGAAATCTCATTTTTTTTTAAATAGCAGAAAGAATTTTTCCCAGATCCCCTAGAGGCAACTTCATCAACCATTATTTCCTTTGTCACTTATAAAGGAAAACAGTGAGCCCAGGCAAACTCCAATTTGAATGTGTTCATCTTGGCCCCTGCCTTGCATTAGAATTGAAAACGTAATTTCCAACCCTTCTTCACAAATGGAATTGTTGTTATTATTCAGTTTTCCATATGTGAGAAGCTGTCACCTCTGTCAGCTTCAGCGCATCTCCATTTGTGACTCCAAAACCAGACTCACAGGTCTGAACACACGCTGTGCATCTCAAGTGAAAAGGTAATTTCTCTGCTAACGCACCAAGAGCCCTACTGATAAAAGCCAAGTCCCTGGTTTGAATATTTGTTCCCCTCATCTCCTAATAACATATTAATGCATCTAATGTCCTCCACATATGCCAGGCATCTCTACTCCTTGGACAGTTCCTGACAGGGGATCCAGGAACTGTTATTATCTAGTGCTAGAAAGATGCTGCTTAGGGCAAGATTGTATTTGATTCTCAGTTCTGCCCCATGGAAACTAGCCTCTGGATGCCTACGGTCTTGTTAATATACCCCCTCTCTCCCTAACTATGATCATAACCCAGTCCTTTTCTATACAGAACAAAGTCCATTACTCTGCAGTTCCTACCTCTTGGGAGACTGACCAGCTGGAATAGATCCGATATTACAAACAGTCTGAGACCCAGGAGATAACTTCAGAGGTGGGCATGAAGTTGTTAAAGGCATCCTACTTAAAGGACATAAGCTAATAATCATCCTAAGCATAATGGATCAAAACAAAACACTGTCTATAAGCATTTGCAAATTATAGGAGTAAAAAAATATATATCTCAGAAGATAAATTTTTGAAGGTTATAGGCTTGCTGAACGTTTTCTGCAAAGAAGGGGAGAAAGTGAAGCAAAGAAGAACGGAATTGATCTGCATGATAAAGTAGGTCCTTTGAGGGGAGAAGCTATTGTACTATAAATTGAGTTGAGGTTTCCCTGAGATATCAGGAAGAGGGAGTTTCAGAGGGAGGCAGAATTTAAGTACGAGAGAAAATGAGAGGGAGGATTCTGATCTGAATGAATTGAAGAATGGGCCCTTAATAACATGGAGGGAGGCAGGGCTTAATGACAGGTCCAGGAGGGGCTTCCAGTGATAGTGCATGACTAGTGATGAGCTCTAGGGGCAAGAGTATTTGGTTGAGTCTTCTGTTCTTATCCCCCTAGCTGACCCCAGTCCTCAGTCAAGTATGTTAAACACAAGTCTTGGGACACAGTGGGAAAGTTGGGGTCCATACTTGAGGCAATGAGTGATGGGGAAGGCAGTCTTGCTTTTGTTATGCATCTTCTGGAGCTAGCATGAGGTAGCAAAGCATCCAGAGAGAATGGGGGTCTCTGGTATATTAGCAAGGGCTGGGAGTTATAAAGTGACAAGGAGAAGAAAACGAACCACTCATTTCTCCAGTATACCAGGAGGTCAAGCCTTGATCCTTCCATTATGTGTCTAAGACACAGTCAGGTAACGATACCTAGGTTATAGTGAGTCCAGTTTGTGAGCAAGGATATGTCATGGGAAGTGAAACGTGACACACAAAAATCTGAGATCAAGCATGGAGTCTTATGTGCATTTCACTTAACTGCTGACCTTGTGCTGCAGTACTTTTAGGGGCTCAGCTACTGATAAGATTGCTCTTGTCCTGAGTTCATATTAAAGGTACTCCTCTCATAATAGGCAATGCTATTATTGATTTGCACCTGGAGTACCTTCTTACTCAGAAAAGATCTAGCTAAGGCCACAAATGTTATATTTCTACATTGTAAGGTCCCTAACCGCCAAATTCATTGAGTGTAAACAACACCAAAGCACCCATAGCAACCCCGAGATTATTGAAATCAATTCCTAAGAAGCTTCTCCAAGCAATCAGTGAAGAGGAAACCTTTTGTTTCTCATCAAAGACTATCTGAACCCTATAGACAGACACAGCAGAGCCAGATGTTCCGAGAAACTGCAAGTATCATCCGATAATAAGAGTCTCAGATTGGTTAAAAATTAGAAAAGAATTTGATTTTAGCCATTCTGACAGGTGTAAGGTGATATATCTCATCGTAGTTTTGATTTGCATTTCCCTGATAATTAGTGATGAGCATCTTTTCATGTGTCTGTTAGCCATCTGTATGACTTCTTTGGAAAAATATCTATTCAGGTCCTCTGTTCATTTTTGAATTGGGTTGTTTTTTGGGTTGTGTAACTTCTTTATAAATTTTGGATATTAACCCCCTATCAGATATATCATTTGCAAATATCTTCTCCCAATGGCTAAAATCTAAAGGACAAGAAATAACAAGTGTTGGTGAAGATGTGGAAAAAAAGGAACCCTTGAACACTGTTAGTGGGAATGCAAATGGTACAACTGCTGTGAAAAACAGTATGGAGTTTCCTCAAAAAATTAAAAATAGAAACACCATATAATCCAATAACTCTATTACTGGGTATTTACCCAAAGAAAATGAAAACACTAATTAAAAAGGATATATACGTTTCTACAATCATTGCAGCATTATTTACAATAGTCAAGATATGGAAGAAACCTAAGAATCCACTGATAGACAGATGGATAAGGAAGATGTCGTGTGTGTGTGTGTGTGTGTGTGTGTGTGTGTGTTCCATTATATGTAAATGTATATGTAATGAAATATTACACAGCTATAAAAAAGGAAGCGATCATACCATTTGTGACAACATAGACGGACCTACGGGGCATTATGCTAAGTGAAATAAGTCAGACTGAGAAAGATAAATACTGTATGATTTAGCTCACATGCAGAATCTAAAAATAAATAAATAAATACACAAAACTCAAAATTAGACTTGTAAACACAGAGAACACACTGATAGTTGCCAGAGGGGAGAGAGGGAGGGAACGGGGAAAATGGGTGAAGGGAACTATGAGGTACTAGTCCCCTTCCAATCATGGAATGAATAAGTCACAGGAATAAAAGGTACAAAATAAGGAATATAGTCAATGATATTATAATAGCATTGTATGGCAACAGATCGTAGCTACACTTGTTAGCATAGTGTAGTGTTCAAACTTGTGGAATCACTATGTTGTACACCTGATACTAATGTAACAGTGTGTGTCAAATATGCTCAAACAACAAAAAACCTTTTTCTAATTAGAAGAGAGCTAATGTTTGTTGAAGTCCTACTTTGGGCCAGACTAAGTTAGGTATTTTCCCATATATGTGATCACCCAATCCTACAATTCCTCTGCAAAATAGGCATTATGAAGAAACATGAGCTTAAACAAGTATGGATCATGTTGGTCCCTGGGCTAACCCCAAAGCCCATGACCTTTCCACATTGACATTCTGCCTCAGAAGGTGCACACGTCACAAAGGTACAGCTAAATGACTCTTCACAGAATACCCTAATATCTCTGGATGGCATGGAATGAATATTCTAGTGGCTCCAAACTGAGGGTTACAACCTATTTCTGCATCATGACTTCAATTTAATGGGTCAAAACCAACATTTAAAAATAGAATGGAATAGAATAGAATAGAATAGAATAGAATAGAAAATATCACAGTACATTGCACAAAGTATAGGTAAGTACTAATTGGTGAATAAAATATAAATATATGCCACACATATATGTATGAATTGCATCATTATTCAAAATATGCTTTCAATGGGGAGGGCACTTGTTGGGATGAGCACTGTGTGTTGTATGTAAGCAATGAATCACGGGAATCTACTCCCAAAACCAAGAGCACACTGTGTATACACTGTATGTTAGCCAACTTGACAATAAATTATTTGAAAGAAAGAAAGAAAGAAAGAAAGAAAGAAAGAAAGAAAGAAAGAAAGAAAGAAAGAAAGAAAGGTTAAGAAATAAAATTTTTTTAATGTTTATTTATTTTTGAGAGAGAGAGAGACAGAGATAGAGCACAAGCAGGGGAGGGGAGGGACAGAGACAGAGGAAGACACAGAATCCGAAGCAAGCTTCAGGCTCCAAGCCATCAGCACAGAGCCCAACGCAGGGCTTGAACTCACAAGCCGTGAGATCATGATCTGAGCTGAAGTAGGATGCTTAGCCAACTGAGCTGTCCTGGTGCCCTGCAAAATATGCTTTTTAATGTGAGTTTTGTTCAAAAACATTTGAAAAACAGTAATATAAATTAAGACAGGAATTATTGAATAAAAGCATCTTAGGAAATTTTATTGGCTTCATAGTATTCCTTATGTAGTGGGAGTCAGGAAATATCCTAAACCAATCTGATTCAGAAAGAGGGCTTCAAAAAGCCATCTGTGGCCAAAATCTCCATAACGTTATACTCTTCACATTACTGGTTCCTACCTGTGAATGCATCACCATCAGCCCTGCTTCCATGAGGGGGAAAGAGGAGTGGGTGGGTGGATCCCATGAATAGAGAGGCTATTGCTGGACCTAGGAGGCCCTGACACCACCTTTTCTACTGGCCATAGGAGTCTTCATAGGCCTCAGCCTATGCTATGCCTGACCCTCTGATATTCCAAATGGGCCACAACCAGGAGCCACAGGCCTAACCTCAAAATTCCTTAAAGCCTAACACTTTTATGTACCAGATAGGAACAAAGTAGACACTCCTCCTGTTTGTCACCAATGACCTTGTTGGCAGCCACTGGGAAGTACTTAGCAGAGGTAACCCAGCTCTGTCTGGACTAGCTACAAGTATTTCATGGGGTTTGTCCTGTCAATGCCTTCCTGCTTTGAGACACTGTTTAGCAATGACTAGGGAGGGGAACAGCTTTGGAACATGTTCCATGCCCCCTCAAAGTTCATCATTAATTCTGCTTTAATATGGCATATCAGTGTGGTATTATAACTACAGTGAACACTTGCCTTCCAGCCCTTCTAGTTTCCCCACACTTCAGCATCTCTGAGCAAGCCTCTCAGCAGTGTATGTTATGGACAAAGAACAGAGGAAATGATCCTTGCTCAGAGCAGTAATTCCTCACAATTACACACAGCTTTATAATTAACAAAACACACTCAATGCCTTATCTCAGTTAATCATTGGTACAGTAGGCATTAACCTAACAGAATTGTCAGAACCTCAAAGATTATAGAGGCTAAGTGCCTCGCCCATGCTCACAGAGACTGCCCAAGTCATAAGTGAAGCCTGACACTGCTAATTCTAAGTTCCATGTTCTTACAAGAGCCAGCAGGACTCATGGCCGACAAGCCCACCATTCTGGGACCTTTATAATAACAATAACAATGCCCCACATGATTCAGAGTATATCCCGGGCTCTGCTCCGTGTTGAGCATGTTCCAGGGAGCACCTTATTTGTTTTCTACAACAACCATTTAAGTTAGGGAGTCTTGTTTCTCCCATCTCATAGATGAATCAAAGGAAGCTTAGAAATAGTAAATGCACTTATCTGAGACCCCTTGGCTAGGAAGGAGCCAGCTAGGACTTGAGCTGGGGCAGATCTGTGTGCTACATCATTCCATGCACAGTAAGATCAGTCTCCTGATTCTCAAAATGGAGTAAATAGCCATTTCTGGGCTATTTGTTTTTTTCATTTCCCTGAGCCTTGGTGTATTAATTTGGCAAGGACTGCCATAACACAATAGCTCAGACTGGGCTTAAACAACAGTTTAAAAGACTTCTCACAGTTTTAGAGACTAAAAATCTGAAATCAAAGCGTTGGCAAGTTTGGTTTGCAGACAAGATCTCTCTCTTTGGTTTGCAGCTGGCTATCTTCTCCCTGTGTCTTCACATGGCCTTTTCTCTGTGCACGTGTATCACTGGTGTCTCTCCCTCTTCTAGTAAGCACACCAGTCCTGTTGGATTAGGGGCACCCCTTTTAGTTGCATTTAAACATAATCACCTCCTTAAAGGTTCTGTCTCCAAACACATTCACACTGCAGGTTAGGACTTAAACATAGGAATTCGGTGGGGGGGGGCACACAATTTGGTCCTAAACACTCAGTCTCCTGATGGCTACAATGGGGACACTATTGTACCCCTCACCCACCACTCTTCTAACTACTTTAAGGATCAAGTAAGAGGGTGAACAGAAATCATCTGGCACAGTGCCCAGCTTAGGGCAAATGCCTGATCAATGGTGATTTGCTTCCACCCTGCCTTCCAAGTAGGGTAGTGAGCAGAGGATGGAGGGCTGAAAAATGTGCTAATGCATCATCGCTCGGAAGCCAGCATCCTGCTGGTGTCAGGGGAATAACAAGTTCTTGAGAGTAAGAAAGCAACTTACTGTTCGTTATGCTTCCAATTGCCACAGTTGGCATATTATATTAAAGACACTTAGAGTCGGAGAGAAGAAAGCTGCTTTGCAGGCATAAAGAACTTTACGGAAGTGGAGATTTTAGCATGCTTCATGTTGACTGACAGGATGTCTTCTCTCTAAGTGAGAACCTGTCAGGCACCATATTGTTAAGAGCTTATCAAATTTGTACACAGGATATTCTTTATTGCATCATTCCATCAGAGCCTTGCAATATTCATGTAAAATCAAATGGAGATTCATGCAAAATGCTGGACACTATGTGACAAGATCTCCATTGTCAGGTGAGGACAAGTCTCATCTTTTTAGAGCCCAATGACCAAATGACCCACACTATGGAAATGTTACAAACCAAATGAAAGGACCTTTTCTTGGGTTCTAATGCTTGTCTAGGTGCCCTGAATCTCCATTTTAAAACACAGAAATACAAAGCAAAGATGGATGCCAGTTACAGTGGACACATTAAGTATGTGTCCATGGGTAATCACGAGCACCTCACGGGAAAGGGAGGTGCAGGGAGAACATGAGTCAGGGTTCTAGCACGGGTTCAATCACCGACTGTATGGGCACTTAACCTCTCCGCTTTCACTTGCCTCACTTGCAAAATGACACGGTGCACTGAATGATCTCCATGGCCCACCCAACATGGACCACTCAAATAATGCTAAGAAGGCCACTCTTCCCACAGGCAGGCCTCTCCCCTCCCCTCTTCTCTGTCTACATCTGCATCACCTCCTTTGCCCACTCCCTGTGGGTCTAGAGTCTGCCCCTTCAGCCCTGACCTCGCTCTTAAGCATCAGTCCCATGTCTCCAGGGACCTGAAGCAATTCCCATTGTCACTAAAATTCAAGATGTTTAAAAATGGATGCGGGACTGTTTCTCCAATCTGTTCACTCATTTTGACCTCTTCAGTTTTGTCAGTGGTATCCACCAAGGAATAGAGGGAATACCACAGGCCCTGGCGTCCTATCTGAGGATGAAAATGGCTTCCAGAACTTTCGGTTACTTCTTTCGTTCCCAAGGATTGATTTAGGGTTTACCCTGTGTCAGGATGTTTTGAAGATACGCAGAATAACATATCCCCATTCTTCAAGGAGCTCCCTATCCAGCTGTGGGACACTGAGAAGAATAACCAACTGCTCTGAGGCAGAATGTCTCATATTTTAAATGGGAAAATACCCACCTCTCAGGGCTGCTCTGAGCTTACTGGTGTAAGTTAAGCACTGCATTCTTTTTTGCTGTTTTTTCTCCCTTATCATTCCACACTGATTTCTCCCTCTGCTCCCAGGGATGGAAGGCCTAAATGCTCTCTGGCATGGCCACACACTCCCTGGCCTACACTCCTTGGACAAATGCTGTCTTATCTCTCTAGATCTCTCACAGTTCCTAACATACATAAGGAATTCAGTCAAGGATCGCAGTCACTGCACTGTAAGGATGACAAACTTCAGGATAGAGAGCTCTGGAGCTCCCTGAAGACAGGGCATTTGGTTTTCTCCTCTGGCCTCAGGGCAAAGCACAGAGCCAAACACACAGTAGGCTCTCAATAAATAGTAATTTTCATCCCATAACAGAGAAGGCAAGGCCCCCAATGCTCACGATTCTTCATCTAAATACAGGAACCCTCATCTCCCTCTTGCGTGTGTCGAGGAAAATTAACAACATGATTTGGATGAACAACAGGGAAGCCAGCACAATTTCCCCTGACTTTGCCATCACAATTAGTAATAGACTCGTTCTCTCATTTCTCCTTCCCTTATCTTTTCATTGTTCAGTAAAGAATGAAATGTGCTGATGAAAACTCACAAAAGGTGCTGAAGCCAACTGAAAAGGCAAAGAGAAAAAAAAAAGATTTTTAGGAAAGAGGGAAGTACAATAGTAGGAATAATAAACCAAGGCACCAGGAAAATCTCTGCCAGGTGGCCACAAACGGTTTTCTATTTCTGTCCTTGTCAAGTGCATCGTAGGATGAGACCACGCACAAATACTTCCTCTCTGACAAGAGATACTTTTTTGTGCACCGAGTCCTTCATTAGTTCTGTTATATCAGGTGAGCTCATGTTCCTCTGGGCAGTTTTATTAGCACTCTCGATCCTCAAAACCCTTAAACCGAGTCACCATCACACTGATCATTATTAGCATTGCTCAAAGTACACGTTCTAAAAACTCATATTAAAAATGCCCTGATTCATTTCCAACTAAAGAGTTTTTAGCCCAAGGAACTTGGCACATCTGTGTTAGAAATCAGTCATCTATGAAAGGCTTTTCTCTTCTGTACATTCTGTAGGCAGAGAGCAATAACCCAGCAGGCTTTCCTTTATCTTTGGAAAAAGGAGTCAAAATTCCATTTATAAAGGAATCCTTAAAATAACTTGGAGAAACATCTGGCTCTGGTGAGTGGTCCAGGTCAGGATGGCAGTCACCAATTAGTTAACCATAGGAAAACAGATGGATTTTCAAATCCATTTGTCAAGAATTATTTGCTAAGTGTCTGCTTCACGTGCCAAAGCTGTGCCAGGTATCCTTGCCCCCAGGTTAATGATCACCTCACTGGGAATATGACAGTGGCAGGTGGGAAACTGATATGAACAATACAAGGCCAGGTGGTCATACTGGAGGAGGTGGTATGTGAGCTGGACCTGAAACACTGAGTAGGACCTGGAGGAAGGGAGGGAGAAGGGGAGGCATTAGTGAGGTCAAAATGTAAACAAGGGCCTAGAGTACCCTTTGCTCATCTAACTCACCTTCTACCTGGTGCCATTGTGGGCAGGTCCAGAGCCAACAGGACAGAGGCAGAGTAGCCATGACACTAATGAAGATTAAGGTCATATAATTTATAAAATGGCACAAAGTAGTTTAACTTCAATTGGCTTAGTGATGTCTTTTACCAATTCATTTTTACCTCCATTGTCTTTCCCCTTCAGAGCCAGCGGCCACTGGAGTGGCCTTGAGCATCTGCGGAGATACAGTTTTAGGGAACTTGAGGTGGGGAAACATTTTGTGGAATGTTTAGATTTAGTAGAATATATTTATGTAGAACATGATAACTTCCAAGTATAATTAAGTTATTGCTAACCATGCTAGCCTCCAAAAACATTCCTAAATGTTTTTGAGCACTGAAGGTGACTCAGTGAACAGGAAAAAGTGAAATGTCCTGAAATCTTAACAATTCTGATAGGGGGGAAAATAACTTGACTGTTGTTTTCCCAAACTTGACAAAAATCCTAAGAATTTACATAAGTTACCAATAACAAGGTATGAAGCTGAATGAAACTATTCTAAATCATAAATAATAAAAATCAGTTTCAATCAACTGTGATAGAGGAAAGAATGAATAATCTTTCTATTTTCTCTATAGACAATATTACAAAATCATTCTCATAGGAATAAGTGATCAAAGAGTGTGAAACAAAAAATGTACAACTAAAGAAGCTTATCAGTTGATTCATTGATAAAAACAATGAGCCATTTCCCCAAAGCTTTTGATGTTTGTCGTATCTGTCAGCTTTTCAACTTTTGTAATTTGTTATGATTCCTTCTTTCATTCTAAATTGATAATTTTATGCCTAATTTTGAATTCTTTCACCTAAAGTGGATCCCCTAAGATCACCAGGATAACATACATGTTATTTAAAAAGCATGTAAAGGCACAATAAGGGCCCAGAGAAGAGATCTCCTAAGTCAGCATGAGGTGCTAGAAAAGAGGACACATGAGGAGAGAAAGGGTAGCATTTAGGCAGGTGTCCCCCAAAATGACAGCTCAGCAGGTGGGCCAGGGCCATCTGAGGGCCAACCAGGTAGATGGTTGGGTTCTGTTTCACCCACCATAACACAGCCTTCCTTGTTCTCAAGTAATTGAGGCCCTTTGAATCCTGCACCTTCTATCCATGATTTTGTGTGTTGTCATTTTCTCTATTTACTGAAGAATATGTTTTCACTCGCCAAAAATTTTAAAATGAATGTCATCACTTTTTATATGAGCGGCAACCATGGAACCAACATATACTGTTCTAATATTTGCTCCATTATTAACACTCATTAAATGAGACTGTTGTTCCTGAACCTGTCCTTGCTGAAAATCTCCATCACAGACTTTCCAGGCATCCTCAAATCGGAGCCTGCTCAGTTCCTGTCTATGCCCTCCTGAGCAAGGAGCCCCTTTATAAAGGGGCTGCCCCATCACCCACCCTCCACAGTGATAACTAACCCCCTGATAAACATGTTGCTATCGGTTCATATATCTTTTTCCAGAGTATACACAAAAAGGAAATTAAACAAGGAGAAAGTGTGTGATTGTCTATGGGCAAACATTTCCTTTGTAGAAGGATCCTAGATTGTGCCTCTGAAAATGAAAAAAGAACTAACATTTCTTGTGTACCTGCCATGTGCTACACATTATGTTATAGACATTACCATATCTATTTCTCATTCCAACCCGTGCAATAGATGTCATTATCCTTGAGAAGTTAATTAACTTGCCTGAATCACACAGCCCGCTAAAAGTGATTGGATTTGCTTGACCTGAAATTCGGCTCATTTCACTAGTACATCCATGCCTCCCTGGCTTCCCCTTTTGGGTTTCTCTATCTCCAAGTCATTGAACATAAAATAGTGCCACACTTTGCGTAAAAAAAAAAAAAAAAAAAAAAAAATCACTTTTCAGTGAAAATTCCCCAAAACACAGGAGTATCACTAAGATGGCTACTTGTCTTTCTCATTGGCCTATTCTTAGTTAAGCCATGTCTTTGAGTTGATCTTCAGTTGCAAGTATGGAGGAAAACCTCATTTTAAATCAGCATTTGGCCAAGAACAAGACTACCTTTTCAAGGTTTGCCCCACACTCAGTGTTGACGAGCCATCCTTTAAAGGCAGCGGGAATGGCAGGGTTGAGAGATTTTAAACCAGGCACCACAAAAGCTCCTATTGAAAAAGAAGAACAGAATCCCCTGCCTCCTGCGGCAGATGCCATTCACTCCAGGGACTGGATGTCAGCACAAGCCCAAGCACATTTCATTCATCCTTGTCCAACCCCAGGGAGCCAGGGCACTTTATTCAAGGCAGAATTTTCAAAGTGTCTACCATCCTCCCTCCTTGCCATCTCCCTCCAGCCAGGTGGCCACCTGATTCTGATTGATCCCATCAATGTTTCTTCTCACAGTTGAATTTCACAAGCATGTGAGGAGTCTCAGGTGTGGGGTTTTCCCCCCCAGGGCTTCTAATAAACCAGGTCCTCACACTTGCAATAAAGCCTGCTTCAAGAGACTCTCCCTGGCTAGCCGTGCAGCCCTTCAGCAGGTGATCCCACTCTTCGGGGACTTTCAAAACTTCAGGATCTGAAAATCAGACGCCTGGAATGACAGCAGATGACATGACCCTAGAGGAAATTTGCTTCCCTTTTTTGTGGGATGTCTGCTGCTTTAGAATTCTCAGGGGGACACTCACCTGGCTGAAGGAATCTTCGGGGGATGAAAGCAAGGAAGATAGAACCAAGAGATTTCATTATCATCACTGGCAAGGGGTTTGGGTGCGGGAGTCTTGCCTGGAAGGCCCCCTGCTGTCCTGGGTGCCATAATTCTAGAGATTTAACAGCCACGGCAGACCTGCTGTGATGGGAAGCCAGGATGATCAAGGGTAGGCAGCCTCTGCAGTGTTAGGAAAGCTTTCAAACGATACAGCTTCCTCAGCCTGAAAAGGCCAGGACTCAGAAACAATCCAATCAAAGTCTCCTAAGATAATGATGAAGGGAAGTGAGAAGTTGTACATGGCCTTGTTCAGCTAACCCTACACATGAGGACTGGGGAGCAGGCTCCAAATTGGAAGGAAGCCATTTGGGAACAATTGAAAGGAAATATAACCTCACACAGCAGGTAGGAAACTTATGGGACTTACCAGCCCTGGAGGTGGTATAGGCCACTTATAAATAGACTCAAAGCACATTTAGAGGCATTTGTGAAATAAGAGATTCACTGTAGATCACTGAGGAGAAGGCAAGGTGTCTGACTGGGGTTTACCATAACCGTTTGAAACTGACCTAATGTGCAGTTACTAAACTTTTTGTCCCATGGCACACAAGATGGATGACATTCACAAACACAACACACACTCTCCACGGTATCTCCAAATTTTGGCTCCCGGCATAAACAACATATGAGCCGTACCTCCACCACTTTATCATTTACTCAAGCAATAACACCTAGAATGCATGTGAATCAGAGTAACATAGTAGGCCTATAACCTGAAATTTGTTGGAGCACAGATTATT
Source organism: Leopardus geoffroyi (assembly GCF_018350155.1). NCBI lineage: Eukaryota > Metazoa > Chordata > Mammalia > Carnivora > Felidae > Leopardus > Leopardus geoffroyi. The sequence continues at coordinate 43,335,026 of NC_059337.1, read as the reverse complement.
TGCAAATTTCACTTAAATAATTCCACCAGCTTCTTTCTCTTATGCGTGTTCCAACTCAGGAGCGTGCTAAGATCCAATGATGAGACCTCAAGTACAGAGAAGTAAACTGGGTCTGGAGTGACACTGAGATGCTCTAGGAGGAAAGGAAACACGGCCGTGGCTTTCAGTATTGTTAAACTAACATAGCAGTATAGTACCTGGCAATAACAAGTGCTCACAAATATTCATTTAATTTACTAATTACCCAATAACAGTAGTCTCTCTCACTTGCCAACCCCAGCCCATCGGAAGGATGTAAAAGCAGCGTCAATCATAATGTCCCCCAAAACCTGGTAACATTAGGGTATGATCCAAGTTGACCTCAGTCTTTAGGGAGACTGCTCAAACAGGCCGAGAGCACTGGTCCACTAGCAAGTCTTGCTCCAAGCACGTCCTTCCAAATAGGCATAGTACCACTGCCAGTAGCCAAGACTTCAAGAGTAGGAGCCTAGTCCCTAGAAGGAACAAGAAAGGAGCCAAGCTGCCAACCAAGTCAGCAGACCATAGATCTGGTCTCTGGATGTGGTAACAAACTGGAAAACCCAACCAAAACAAAACATTGTTATTATACAGGAAGATTACTGAATATCGGGACCTAGGGCCCCAACTGGGGTGAGCCCATGTTAATGAGTGACCCAAGGCAGATCAAACAACAGGTCTGCAGATGATTCCATGGCAACAGGTTTCTGAAACACTGCCAGGTATGCTCTCTACAGTCATTATGACCATGAGCAACTCTCTTATGCCACCTGAGCCTGTTTTCTAATCTATAAAATGGGCATTATAAATAGTAACTTGCAGTGTTTTTCGAAGGATTATATATCTATAACGACCCTAGAAGAGTCTTTCATATATTGGAGGAACTTGATAAATGGTGGCTATGATTATTTAATGCTTGTCAACTTAGCTGAGCCGGGTAATGAAGCTAATAATGCAGCCATGAAATTGACTCCATAGAATTTGACTGGCTTAATTGCTAACATCTTTGGTGGCTATCTTGTCATGTGAGGATACCTACATCAAAAACAATATTTTGAATCTGAGGGAGGGGGTACTTCAGTCCTTCTAGAACACTGAAAATTTTATTGGTTGTCATGGGTTGACTTGTGTCCTCTCAAAATTCATATGTCAAAGTCCTAACCCTCAGCACCTCAGAATGTGCCCTGATTTGGAAATAGAATGTTGTAGATGTAATTGGTTAAGATAAGGTCACAGTGGAATAGGGTAGGGTAGGCTTCTAATATGACTGGTGTCCTCATCAAAAGGGGAAATTTGGACACAGACTTGTGTACACAGGGAGAATTCTACCAAAGTTCTACTCCCACAAGCCAAGGAACTACCGGAATCTGAGAGAAAGGCCAGGAACAGTTCCTCCCTGGCACCTTCAGAAGGAACATGGCCATGCCAGCAGCTTAATCTTGGACTTCTAGCCTCCGGATCTATGACACAATAAACTTCTGTTGTTGAAACCACTCATTTTGTGGTGCATTGTTACAGCAGCCCTAGAAAACTCATATGTAAGTTCACACAAAATGTCTAAATGCAAATTGTTAAAAATAAACCTGATGGAATCATCTTAGGAGCGTTCCCATGAGAAAGAAAGTTAAATTCCTAACTTATTTAGCAGTCAAATTTTGTCTAGATGGAATGGTTTAGTCTTTCTGAAATCATTAGTGACTTATTTGAGATTGATTACTTTGTACAGCACGTTAGGATGAGAAACAACCAATTTTGAAAACTCCCAAACCTTCATACTGAATTACATGAATTCATGAGCAAAAGACTAAAAAGAACCGGAAGAACCCAAGAGCTTTGGTATTAAGTAAGCGTGGCATATGGTGATTCTATTTGGAAGATACAGATATAAATGTATAGACACAGACACCCACATCCACACATATACACACATACACAAAATATGAGCTATATACACACATATATAGGTACTCATATTATCTTTTTAAAAAGATATATATATATATATATTATCTTTTTTATAACATCTCTTTATAATATATATGTTATCTTTTTAAAAAGGTATATCCATGGAGGTATACACACATATATATGTACTCACATATTATCTTTTTAAAAAGTTTTTACTTATTTATTTATTTTGAGAGAGAAAGTGAGTAGGGGAGGGGCAGAGAGAATCCCAAGCAGGCTCCACACTGTCAGCACAGAACCCAACATGGGGCTCGATCCCATGAACCAAAATGTGAGATTGTGATCTGAGCAGAAACCAAGATTTGGACACTTAACCAACTGAGCCGCCGGGCGCCCCTTCATACATTATCTTTAAAGCTATGCTGTCTTCTCGATGTTGGAGAAATTCATCAGCACAATAAGATGCGTTGCATGTTTACCCTTCAGCCTCATGTCCTGCCTCGTGTCTAGGCCGGCTCACGTGTGCTGCTCCCAGAAGCACCTGTTATCAAAGGGCCTACCCTGTCCCTGTTGATTCTGAGGAGCAAACTGCTACCAAGAACATGCAGCCTCTAAAAACTGGACCCAAAGAGCTAAGGGCCCAGAAAATAACTGCACTTTAGATCAGGTGATTTGGAAGGGAAAAGGGGAGACTGAAAGCAACTGAGAGAGGGGAAGAGATTGATTCTTTCCTCACAAATGAAGTCAAGATTATTCATTCTTGCCCTTTTTTAAGGACAATTAATAAGGAATTTCTAAAACTCAGAATGTCGAAATCATTAGTGGCTGATCACTTGAAGCAAGAATGCAGCTGTTATGATTAATGGCTGAATTTTAAATACTTCAGACAGATCAAAGAGCTCTCCCACACCACCCTGCTTGTCATATGTGCCTCCCCAGGATACTACAGACTGTGATGGCATCTCAACAGGTTCTTTCCTCACCAAAATGTTGTGTAATTCCCCCCGAAGAAATCCTCACTAAAATTCAAATTCACTCATTCATCAGACAGCATGAGGTAGGAGGGTAAAGTAGAAAGAGTACTTATGAATTTAGAAGGGAAAAAAACACCTTTTGGTCTTTGCCATTTTACACAATCTTAGGTATACCATTCAAGTACTTATTTTGTAATCTGAAGAATGGAAGTGGGGATGATAAAGCCTTCCTTTCCTGATGGGTAGTTGATTCGTGCAAAATATTAAGTATTATTCAAATATAAAGTATTGGTACCTGCTATGATCTCAAGGTCATTTCAGGCTGGTAGGCACATAAAGTCATTTCACAAATAATCAGAATTTCAGGTGGAAAAAAGGAAATAGTAGAGAGGTGGAGTCACTTATAGCTTGGGGGGTGGTGAAGAATCCAAGAAGGCTTCATGGAGTAAGTGATATTTGTGATACAAGGCAGCTGAGACTTGGAGGTCATGGTTTCTGAATTTTGCTGAGTTTGGGGATCCAGAAGGGAAACCAATACCAGAGAGGGAAAGTGAAACCTTCCAATTCCCTTGTCGAAGCAGGAACCCAGTGTTCTTGTTAAGCCGCCTGAAAGCATGGCAAAAATAGAACAGGTCAAGCGTGTCTCCATATCAAACCATTTCCATCTCTCCAGCGTTACTAAAAATGAAAGTCAGGGCAATCATCTGGATGGGGATGATATGCCCTTGTTCTTGTCTATCAGATCCTTTAAAGCCCAAAAAAACCCTTGCAATACCTCAGATGAAGGAAAAGGAGACTGCCATGGTGGGTGACTCTTTTTTTAATTTATCTAAATAGAGAATAGTAAAATCTAAAGAAATAGTTAAGAAGATGGAAACAATGGGGGAGCGTGACTGGCCCTCTTCCCTTGGAGCATGATGAGAGTAACCTGGACTTTCCCTTCCAATACACCCTCTGCACCTCTCTCAGGTTCATCTCCTTAAAAGCCAGTTTTGATCACATCACCATTATTCTCAATGGACATGGTTCCCGGGTGCCTACAAAATTAAGCTCACATTTTTTAAAATTAAAATCCTCCACAAGAGGATCCCAACCGATTTTTCCAACATTATCTTCTTTCTTTATCTTCACTATATCTTCCCTTTGTTCCAGCCAAACTGGATGACATGCTCTCCCTGAAAGTGCTCTGAACTTTCCTGCTCCCTTAATGTTCAGACTTTTGTTCCCTGGTCCTTAAAGCCTCTGTCCTATATATACCTTGCAAAATCTTAGCCATTGTTCTAGGGCCAATTCAAATCTCATCCCCATCCAATGAAAAAAATAACAACACTGAGCCCCTTCCAGGAGTTCCTTCCATTTGTTCACTGAAGATGCAAAGATGAGTATCTGTCCTGTCTTCTAGTTGCTTTCTAAGAGAAGGGAAGGCAGACGCATAAACAATTAACTATAACACACTGTGCTTGTATGTGTAATGCATCATGTAGACACAGACAGACTCTTAAAATATTAATTGAAATGGGAAGGCTCAGAGAGGTGGTGGCATTTCAGCTGAGGCTATGAGGAGCAGGGGATTTCCAGGGAATGACAGGAAGTAAGGGAATGGTGCCTGCCAAGGCACAGAGTCAAGTGCAAAACATGATCAAGAACAAAGACAGGTTCAGAGTGGTCGGAGCCCAAAGTGTGTGGATCAGGAGTAGGCCATGACTCTGGAAAGCAATTCTGGGACCTGGTCTGTCCGGGTATGCCAAGATAGAGTTTGGACCATAACCCATAGATGTGGGGGTCTTTTAAGGGTCATTTTAGGATTGATGTCTGATATTACATGTTAGATGTTACCAGGTAACATCTGGAAGCAGCATGGAGGGCAGACTAAGCACAAAGATAACAGTTAAGACGGTTATAGTCCACACAAGACATAGTGGGAAGTTCACATCATAACAGAGGCAGTACACATAAAAAAGAAGGGACACGTACAAGACATCTATTAGGTTTCCTAATCTATCCCTCATTCTCGAGCAGATATTATTTCTCCCTGCTATTTCATTTAAACCACAACTCACATCTTTACATTTATTAGCATTTTTGGCTCATCTTGCTGTTTTAAGTTTTATCTTCCCAGTATTAAACCAAAATTTCCTGAATCTGAATTATGATAGTTGCTCAAGAAATGGGTGAAGGAATTTGTAAAAAAAACTATCTTAGGATTGTCCAGTTGCCAGAAATAGAAGCCCACTCAATATAACTTGAGGAAAGGGAGGTTTATTAATTAGGATACAAGCATAGCTCATGGAAGGTAGGGACAAGAAACAGAACAAGACCTCGAGAAGGAACTTCCAGGTTGGAGACAATTATGAACCATCTCTTGGGCTCAAATTCTCAAAAGAGAAGATCTGACTCTCTATCCCAGGTCCAATCAACTGTGGCAGAGAGGGATGGGATCACATGATACAAGCATGGCAAAGAAAGCCTACCCCTAATGCTAGTGTTGATCATTGCTTGCCTAGGTTAAGACATCTTTCCTAGAGATAATTTTCAAAATACTTCACAGACAGTGGTCTCAACTATTCATAAACCACAATCCTGTGACATAGGATTTTTACTTAATCTCCCTTTACAAGCAAGTTAAGAGGGTCAGAGAAGTTAAGTGATTTGCTCAAAATCACACAGGAAGTTGTCTGTAGGATCTAAATCCAGGAATACACATTCCTCAAACCCTAGACTGTTTTTTTTTTCAGAATGATTTTTTAAATGTTTGTTTATTTTTCAAAGAGACAGAGAGTGCAAGTGGGGGATGGGCAGAGAGGGGACAGAGGATCCCAAGCGGGCTCTGCACTGACAGCAGTGAGCCTGATGTGAAGCTCAAAGCCACAAACTGCGAGATCATGACCTGAGCTCAACCGCCACCCACGCACCCCAAACCCAAAACCGTTTTGATCAGATATATATGTTTCAAAACATTCATAACTCATTCATTCACAGAAAAATATTTGCAGGGCACTTATACGGACACATTTATAAGAACTAAACCCTGTGCTTGGGATGTCCTTGGGATAGGGTGGGGGGTAAATTTTTTAAAACAAACCATTTTACTCATGCTGATCACAGAAGACAAAAGATTATCTTTCAGTTTACCACTCAAGAAATGGGCCTGGTGGGAAAGTGGTTGTATTAAAGTACTGAAACTTCTCTCCAAAGTTTCTATAATTAGTTCAGGTACTTAGCAATATTCTAAAGTTATTTTATTCGGCAATAATATTTAAGATTAATATATTCTTTCTGGTATCTATAGTAACCGGTCTTTCGGCGTAGTATTAAGATTGGGGATTTATTTATATTTAGGCTTCACCCAAGAGGAAGATTTTTGTATAATTTATTGTTACATTTAGAGAGCATAAAACCTTTAGGCCACAATGTGTAGTTAATATTCAGAATTAAGTCAGTTTATTATGCATCAACTGGTAGGTCAAACTCAGCTTTGTGTGCTATAATTTATAATACAGGTTTTTGCCTGGAGCAACATGGAAGCCCTGGAGCAGTGCTGTGAATTATTACAACTAAATCGGGCACTACCTGCCAAAATATACACTATTGCTTGTATTTCTAGTGCGCGGAGACTATAAACATGATTTCCAAGAGCTCTGTGCTGCAAGGACATCTAAATAAAATATCAGTTTCATGACCGGTGTCAGCATTAAGAAACTTCTTTCCTTTATTTGCAGCTGCTGCAAGTCCCGGTTTCTGTGGCAATTCACTTCTTAGCCACTTACAAAATGGCAGTTTACGGGTTTTATGACTACACAGTAGAAGCATATTTCTCTCTTTTAATGCGTGCACCAACTACACTGCAGTACATTTATGATCATTATTAAAAGTGTATTTGAGAAGCAACCTTAAATATGGCATTTAATAAGCCAAAATATTTTAATAAAAGGTTCAGTGCCTACTTAAAACTATATTATGAATGTCTTCTGTTGAATACCGTTTGCGTTTTTGATCACTGTTTGCCCAACTCCTGGGCGAAGATTGCTAAACTAAAACACGGACAGGCTCTTTTTGAATTGTGGGTTTCGAGGGTCTTATTTCCAAGAGATACTTTATGCTCTGCACAAAGGTAGCAAATGCGGTCACCTCTTGATTATGTGTGAGTGGACTTCCTATTCTAAAGATCTGTAAAAAATTACAGAAAACAAATTTAATCGACATCACAAAGTAGGAAAAGGTTAAGGAAACTCTGGAACATGAGATCTGTGTATAAGGCCTTTTGCACGATGTTTACAAAAAGCACACAATCACATTTTTTTTAATTGCTGAATTCTAACCTAGCCTCTCCCAGAGAAGGTCAAAGTCCAAAACTAATGTTAGAAACATGTTAAAGCTCAGCGAGTGAAAAATTACATCACTAACTCCAGGCACTCTGGAAGTGAGGTAGATTTCAGCAATACCTGTCTCCCTCTTCTCTCTGAAAGGGGCTGCCAGGGGTACATGCTATTGGCATCACTGGGAAAAATTTAGCCAGAGAGGAAAAGACAAGGGAAAACAGATTTGCCCTAATAAAAATTATACATTTCTTACAATCATTATTATCCAAAAGTCTTCAAAGGAAATAATGAGGGCAAAGATTCTGGGTGGCAATGAGTTTGCCACGTTCAAGGAACACCAAGGAGGTCTGTATTTGTAAGGAAAGGAGTTCTAACTCAAACTTTTAATGAACTTTTTAGTGTCGGATACCAAATTTTAGTAACTTCTAGCAATTTATATTGTAGGAGTCTAATAAGTAAAGTCCTTAGTCCTATCTAAAAATAAAAGTGAAAAAAAGAGAAACTAAGAAAATATTTCCTACAGACACAACATTTGCCCATAAAACTCAAAGAGCTGGACTTTTAAATCAAACCCTTGTCTATTAGGAAGTTGGCTATAGCCAAGATTTCAGAATCACCAGGCAAAGCCAGGTCCCCTCACTCTTATTCCCAGTTAGTATAGCAGATGTTGCCCATAGCCAGGAACCTAGCTCATAGATGCTGCTGAGCTAGGATATCTGGGAATGCCCTGGAGAGATATAATCCATGGTATGATACCAGCTGTCTCATGTGATGCAGCAGAGGGGAGGCAGAGAAGCAGAGAGAGCTGTCCAAGCAACAGTGGTCACCTGGTTGGCTCAACTGGATGACCTTTAAGGTCATTCCAACACCGAAATTCTATACACCTATACCTCCTGCCTAAAAGGACAGGGAAGTATCATTCAGTAAGCAAGCGTGCAAAAAGAACCTTCCCCACCATGGCACATTGCCTCCAAAATGGCAGAAAGCTGCTTAAAAACAGTGATTGTATTTAATATATGTTTTATATCCTTTTGGCTTGAGTATGAAGCACACAGGTGTGGGAAGAGACCACCCCTTTTGGTCACAGCGGCCCATCCCTGTCCCCAGAGGTGCAGTTGCTTCCTGTCACCTGCAGTGGGGACTCTGAGTATGCATCTGAAGGTGAAATTTGGCTCATGCCATGAACACTTTTGCTTGCCTGACTGAAGAAAACAGGTGTGTGGCCACCTCATGTAAGGGAACTCACTGCTCAGCAGGACACGTGACTAGGCAATCTGGAGCAGGTGTGCAGCCTGGCAGGCAGACCCCAGACAAGCTTCTGGAAAGATATAGGACAATGACTACAGTGTGCTAGCTGGCTGCTCTTTTGTGTTGCCTCACAAACCTCGAGGTTAAGAAGGTGCTAAAACTTTTGCTATTCTAGCATCAGAGAGAACTGCAGGTAGCAGCCAGTAGGTTTGGGGTCAGAGGCAGATGGTCTTTGGGCAAGTAATCACTAACTTAGGAGTCTCCATGCTTCAGGAAGTCCCTAAGGCTTAATGAGACTCCATAATTCCATTCTTCACATATTCGACAAATACTCTGAGCACTGCTCAAAGTAGCTTTAAAAATCTTACATTAACCACCTGTCATGTTTCCTACATTTACTAAAAGATCACCTTACATTCTTTTGACTTGGCCTGGGATTGTAATATTTTCTGAACCCCCCACCAGCATGTTTGTTCCTATTTTAATATTTTTTAAATCAGAAGTCTTACAATTGTGTCTTTGTCCCTAAAAATCTATAATGTGGTGCATATCAGGTATAATTATTTGATAGTATCTTACCAACTAAAAATATCATATTTCAATCAATTCTTGTTGGCCATGATTAGCTTTTATGAACAAGAAATTCTGATTAGGGCCTTTAAAAAAAAGAAATGGGAGAAAGAACAAACTACTGATGCGTGCAACAATATGCTGAATCTCAAATATATTAAGTTAAGTGAAAGAAACCAGACACCTAAGGCTATATCCTGTATGATACCATTTATACGATATTCTTGAAAAGACAACACTGAAGGGTCAAGAACAGAGCAGTGGTTGCCAAAGCCTGGAGGGAAGAGGAAAGTTTGATGAGGGAATATTTGGGGATGAGGGAATATTTGGAGATGATGGAACAATTTGGATCATGATTGTGGTGGTGGCTGCATGATAATTTAGTTCCTCAAATCTCTTAGAGCTGTATACCAAAAAGGGTGAATTTTTCTGTATGTAAATAAATGAAAAGTAAATAAAGAGGAAAATTATTTTCAAATAATTAAAGAATTGTGTTGTTGAGTATGCACAAACAAGTGGGGCAACGAGGGCTCAATTATTATTGCACTGTGTATGACAGACAAATCCTTTTTAAAAAAAGTGTTTACTTATTTTGAGAGTGAGCAAGAGAGCAGAGGAGCAGCAGAGAGAGAGGGAGACAGAGAATCCCAGCCAGGCTCCACACTGTCAGTGCAGAGCGTGAAGCAGGGCTCAAACTCATGAACCGTGACATCACGATCTGAGCCGAAATCAAGTCAGATGCTTAACTGGCTGAGCCACCCAGGCTCCCTGACAAATCCTTCCTAAATAAAAGTTCACAGTAGTAGAAATGTTTGGGAACACTAAGACTAAGGGAAGGCCAATAGTTTACATTAAATATCCTCAGATTGCCAAGACAGGACTCATAGTCATGAAGCTGCTACAGCATGTTTGTATCCTCAGATACATCCGGAGAAGAGAAGAGAGGGAAGCTAACCCCCTTCACCCTATCTGCATGAAAAGAAAAAGAGTCCCCTGCAAAAAAAGAAGGGATTTCAACTTACTAGAAAGTAAACTCCACAAGGGCAGGGAGTTTGAATTACATATTAATTCATAGCTAGGACTCTAGAAAGTGTCGGACACATGAAAGCACTCAAAATTGCTCATTGTCCAATTCCAAACAACATGGCTATATCAGAGAAAATCTAACAAAAGAATGGTGGGTTCATAGTGGAGTCTGAAAGCAAGGCAGGGTGACAAAAATAAAGAGAGAACTGAAAGTCAGTGTGGTGAGCAAGAATGGAAACTAAAATGGCCCACGTGATTCTTGGATCTGGATTTAAGTCCTAAAAAGCTGAGGGATGGGCTTCTGCTGTATGCAGCGGTGGGGAGAAAGATCAATCGCTTCATGACCCTGAAAGGCTAAAGCTGATCTTGCCAGGACCCAGGAAGGGCTGCCTCAAATCTGAATCAGAGACTAGGAGAGTTTCACCCACTGACTCAGGAAAGCAGAGAAGAAGGCGGACATCCACCACACGAAGGTGAAGAGTCACCTGCAAGTAGTTGGAATGTCCAGTTTGTGCCATGTAAATCTGTGAGTCCAAATTCACAACTTTTATATTGTATATTTTTTATTGTGTGGCCCCTATCCTAGCTGGGAAATTAACATAAGCACGCACTGGAACCCAGGGAGCCCAGGTAAAGGCAACCACCAAGTTACTGTCGGCCTACTGGACTCCCACAGAAAGCAAGCCCCATCAGTCCACTGATGCAATTGTTGTGCCTAGATACAATAAAGTAATTTGAAAGAGGCTTTAAAAGAATTATGATTGAGGAATTCACAGCAGAGGCAGATTTACTATAAGGTTAATGGAGTTAAAGTTTTAGGGCTTCTCACTGACACTGGCCCTTCCTGAAGCCGAGAGGGACCCTAGCAATGTACTCACACAGTCTCATGTTTTCATAAAATCTGTAAAAGGTTTTTTTTAATGTTTATTTATTTTAGAGAGAGAGTGTGTGTGAATGGGGGAGGGGCAAAGAGAGAGGGAGACAGAAGATCTGAAGTGGGTTCTGTGCTGACAGCAAACAGCCCCATATGGGGCTTGAACTCACAAACCATTAGATCACAACCTGAGCCAAAGTCAGATGTTTAACCAACTGAGCCACACAGATGGCCCTGTAAAAGATATTTTAACCTTAACTGGTCAAGACCACTTTCCTTTCTGCCCCTATCACACTTCTATCTTTATTTGAAGGCATTGGAATGTCAGTGGGCCATTTAGTTTGGATTTAGTGAAACATATTTATTTGGTTTATAGTCATTTCCATATAGTGACATGAAATACAGGGCCAGAGATCGAATCCCAATATAAATTTGTCCTATACACCTGTCCCACAAACAAGTAGAAAAGAAAAAATAATTGAAAGTTATAGAGCCAGATGCTAATATGTAAAAAAATCTTTGAATTCTTACAGCTTGTTTATGAAAGAAATTAGAGGTTTTCCCAAATTTGACAGCAATTCTTAAAATGTAAGATATTGCCAAAAGCTATATATAAAGCTGAAGTTAATTTTATAAACCACAAATGATAAAAGTTAAATTTCAATCAAATATGTTAAAAATGGCTAAGTTATATTTTTATTTTCTCCTTTAAAATAATATAAACTTGTCATATAAAGAGGAGGTCAACCATAGAGATGTGTTGGCAATTAATAAATAAAAGTATATTGTTATTTTTTGGATTTTTTGTGATGTTTGTGGTATTTTTCAGCTTTTTGAAGTATTTTTGTGTTTTGATTTTTTTCTCATTCCAACTTAATATTCACTATTGTACTCAATTTTGTATTTGTAATTGTGTATTCTTTTTCTTAAAGAGAGGCTTCTCAAAATGGACAAGCTTCAGATTCCACAAAACCGTGATGTGCCCCTGGTTCAAAAGTTAATAGCAGGAATAAAAATTATATGGCAAAAATAGGGCAATAGGAGAAAGAAAAGATATGAAGAATCAAATATGAAATCTAGAAATAAAAATAAAGAGTCAGTGAAAAAATTCAGTGGAAGAGTTGAACAGAAAACTAGATAGAACCACTGAGAGACTAAGTGAATTATAAAAATAAATTTAAAAAAACTCTCAGCAACACAAAGAGGCAGAAAATATGAAAAAGAGTGAAAATACTTGGAGATACAATAATTTCTAACACATATATTAAGAGTTCCAAAACATGCAAATAGAAAGAATGGAGAAGAGTCAATATTCAAAGGGATAATACTTAAGAATTCTCCTGAATTGAAGATACAAGTCTTCATATTGTAGGAACCTACAAAATCCTGAGAAGAATAAATTGAAACAATGCACACCTATACACAGAGTTCTAGCACAGTCCATTTATGACTTTAAAAGCCATTAAAGACAAAAAGAAATTAACAAGTAGCAACAATTAGGCTGACTAAAGATTTCCTACAAGCAACAACAGATGTCAGAGACAATGGAACATACTATCCAGCTAAACCAGCATTCAAGAATGAATGCTAAACAATGGCATTTTCAGAAAAAGACTGAGAAAATTTACCACACACAGATCTTTTTGGTAAGACCTACTAATAGTATACTTCAGGAGGAAAGAAAGTTAACCCAAAATGAAAAAAAAAGGACTTTAACAAGTAATGATAAGCAAAGATAATGCCAAACTTGTGGATACATCTAAATAAGCATTGATTGAAAATCATAGTAATAATAATGACAAGAATGAGAAGAAATCAAGAATAAAATTAAATACTGGAGGAAAATAAAATGGAAAGCATCAGGGAGAGATCAAAGTTTAAATCCCTACATTGTTCAGGAGGAGAGTGAAGGTAATGAACGAGGGTGAGAGTCTACTAAGTCACAAATGCATATTAATATTGAGGCCAATAACCCTCTAAATGGATAATAGCCAGCTACAGGAAATAATAGACAAAAAAAATTACAATAGCAAAAGATTAAATAATTAGGAAAAAAACTTAGTAAGAAATATATAAATCTGTGGTTCATACAATAGACAAAATAAATTATAAATGGATTAGGAGCATAAGTTAGAAAATGGAACCATGTAAATACTAAAGAAAATATGAATGTGAATTTCTCTTTAACATCAGTGTAGGGAAAGGCATTCTAACTATGGCTCAAAATCCAGAGATAACAAAAGGCTGATAAATTTTTCCACAGAAGTTGTTTATAAAAATAATTTAAAAAATTTTCTTACTTATTTATGAAAAAAAAAAAACATAAAGTCAGAAAGACAACTGACAAACTACTACTACTTACAGCCGATATCACAAAGGGCTAATACCAAAAGAAAAATGAGCGAAAGACATGAACAGACAATTTACCAAAAAGAAAAATATATAAATGTGGCCCCCAAATATAAAAAAAAGATATTGAACTCATAACTAGATAAATGCCAATTTAAAAATGAGATATCATTTCTCATCTACTACATTAGTGAAAATTTAAGACTATGCTTTCTACTGACAAAGCTATAGTGAAACAGGAGGCAATCACTCTCAAACACTGTTGTGAAAATGGAAATTGCCTTTTGACGCAGCAATTCCACTTTTAGTAATTCACCCTGAAGATATACATCCAACAACACAAAAACACACTTGCAAGAGATTATTCATAGCAGCACTGTTTGTAATTGCAATAGACTGGGAACAACCTAAATACATCTAGGAGAGTACATCCACACATTGGAATACTATGCAGCTGTAAGAAAGAAAGAGGAAGATTCTTTGAACTTATAAGGAATGATTTTCCAGTATTACCTACAACGAGGACTTAGAAGCAATGACACCTCAGTAGTAAGGTGCCCACCTAGCAACCAGATCTTGATTTTAGAACACAGTCTCCAACAAAAGGAAGCAGAAATCCTTGGAGAAACGGCAGATTTCAAGGCTGGGGGAAGGATAGGAAAAGGTGAGTCTGGAGCATCTTGTGCTGCCAGAAAGTAAGGAAGTGATCAAAAAAATAATGGAGACATGTGAAAAGTACACACAAGCCAACTTGAAGAAATTCCCAATGGCAAATCTGAGACGTTTTGAGCAATAATATAAATATTGATAGTAACGGATTACAACCATATGGGTGGGAAAGTGAATATATAAATATAGGAATTTTAAAATTGAGTAAATATGCAAAAGAGACAGCTCTTTCCCATAGTATATTTCAACTAATAAATGTAAAAGAAATGATGGAAATAAAAAAAATCACCATTTGCAAACACAATAATACTAAGTGTGACAGGCAAGAATCATCAGTGGAAGCTAAAACTGAGTAAGTGTATGATGAGAATCAGGATGTTTGCATGCTTCAAAGTAAAACCCCCTACAATTAATTTCTCAACTGCAAAAGGAAAAAAAAAAACGGTAGCTTTACAATGGAAAACCTATTTTCCTCACCATAACCAAGTGACTAAATAAGTGCCAGTAATTAAACAATTGGTATCACGTTGTGCTAAGAACAGTTTATGGTATTCTTGCTAAAAATACATAAGCTGAATTTAATTGTGAAGTAATATCAAACTAACTTGACATGGTGATCATTCTACAAAACTTATTGGCTACTACCCTTCAAAATGTCAAGGTAAAGCAAAAGTGAGGAACTGTCCTAGATTGGAGGAGACTAAGGAAATATCATAACTAAATGCAATGAGTGATCCTGGATTGGTCCTAGAAAAGGACATTATGGGGCGCCTGGGTGGCGCAGTCGGTTAAGCGTCCGACTTCAGCCAGGTCACGATCTCGCGGTCCGTGAGTTCGAGCCCCGCGTCAGGCTCTGGGCTGATGGCTCAGAGCCTGGAGCCTGTTTCCAATTCTGTGTCTCCCTCTCTCTCTGACCCTCCCCCGTTCATGTTCTGTCTCTCTCTGTCCCAAAAATAAATAAACGTTGAAAAAAAAAATTTAAAAAAAAAAGAAAAGGACATTATGGGGACAACCGGAAAAATGTAAAGAAGGCTTATAGATTAGTGATTAGTATTGTGCCAATGTTAATTTCCCAGTTTTGATAATTTTACTGTGATTATCTGGGGAATAAAGAAGAAGGATATGCTGGAATTACTTATAGTAATTTTTGCAACCTTCGATAATTCTGAAATTATTATGAAATGAAAATTTGGAAATAAAAATATATTTAAAAGATTTCATATTAAATTTTTAGAATTATCACCAAAAAAATAAAAACAAAGAAAGTAGAGAAAAAGAAAATAGAGAAAACTAAAGCAATAAGGGAGGTGGAAACAAATAAAAAGCTTGTCAAATACAAAACACAAAATAAAATAGTAGAAATAAAACCCAAGATATCAGTAATCATGAGCGAAACTAAGTCCTCTAATTAAGTGAATTTTTAACCCAGCAACATTCTGTTTTAAAAAATACATCTTTAAATCAAGGCTGAACATAAAAGTTGAATATAAAAGAATTGCTAAGTAAAGTTTGAACAAAAAGGAATTATACACACACACACACACACACACGTATTTTTTAGAAATACTAATGAGATAGGAAATAAAATTTATGGCAAAAAAGCATAATGACAAGAGTGTATTTCAGGATAATTAACACTAGCTGCTATAACTCACAAACCTCTGAAACCCCACTGGCTTAAGTGAGAAAGTCTACTATAGGTGAGGAGGCCTGCCTCCATATTGCAGCAATGTCATCTGGAAATATGGCCTCCAAGACGATCATGGTGGAGGAAGATAGAAATGAAGAAGGCCCCCCAGAGATAACACATATCACTTCTCACAGTACATTCTGCAGGACCAGTCAGATGGCCCCAACCTAACAGCAAGGATGTAGAGTACTAACTACACCTTCCACAAAACACACACACACACACAAATCCACCAAGGATATATAGCCAGCATCAACGTGTGTATGCTCAATAGTATCTTCTCACATAAAGCAAAAGGTGACAGAATTGCATTGATAAGTTGACAAATCAACACAGCTAGTGGGAATTTTTTTCATACATCACTTAGTAAGAGATGAAGCAAAACCAAACATTAGCAAAAGACAGATATGAACAGCGCTCATATCAATCTTGGTCTAATAATGATACATAAGTACCCTGTGACCCAAGAGACAGAAAATATGCCTTCTTTTCACATACACAGAATAGTCATGAGTTGATCACCTACTAGATCACAAAGGTTGTATCTATGTCATAACTCACATTACGACTACAAAGTAATTAGAATAAAAATAAAACAGAAAAAGAAAAAAAGCACAAATTTGGAAAGTAAAAATCACTTCCAGGTAACCAATGAGTTAAAGAAAAAAACTCATAATAGAGGTTATGAAATATTTGGAACGGAATAACAATGACAGCCCTATGTATCAAATTTATGGGAGTCAGTGAAAGCAGAGAATTATAAGGAAATTTATAGTCTTAAATTCATGTATTAAATATTGAAAATAAATGAGTTAAACATTCAATTCAAGAAGTAGGAAAAAGAAAAACAGATTAAACCCAAAGAAAATAGAATGGAATAAATTTTAAAAGATGGGAGGTAAAATTCATAGAGAAATGTATTAATGATCCATAAAAGTAAAAGCTGGTTTTTCAACGGCTAGTAGGAAAGCAAAACTTCAGCAAGTCTGCCCAATAACAAGAGAAAGAAAAAGCAGTGAACTGCACATGATACTACATAAAAATATCCTATGAAAAACAGAACTCTTACAAAATCAAAAATTACATGACATGGAGAATTATAGATAGATTGGAATATATAGACACAAACAGGTGTGGGTACACATATACCCCCCCCACACACACACACACAAATTAGAACACCTGACTAAACCAATAGTCATTAAATAAGCTGAATTGGTACTCAACAATTATGTTTATTTATTATTGAGAGAGACAGACAGAGTGCAAGTGGGGGAGGAACAGAGTGAGAGAGGGAGACACAGAATCTGAAGCAGGCTCCAGGCTCTGAGCTGTCAGCACAGAGCCCCATGCGGGGCTGAGTTGGACACTCAGCCAACTGAGCCGAAGTTGGACACTCAGATGACTGAGCCACCCAGGTGCCTCTCAATAATTGGTTTCCCACATGGCAAAAATAAAACTGAATTCTTGTCTCATAATGTACACAAAAATAAATTCCAGATAATTAAATGCCTATATGTAAAAAAAAATTATAAATTATTATAATAAAATATAGAAGAATATATTTATGAACTCAGAGTAAAGCTGTCTATATGCATTTGAATGCAGGTCACATAAAGAATTCCTAAAATCATTAAGAAAAAGACAAATATACCCCTAGAAAAAGAGTCAAATACATGGAGAAGCAATTCATAAATGAAGTAAACATAATGTCCCTAATAATCAATTCGGTGCAAATTTAAAACTACAAGGTATCAACACGTAAGTTAAATAATGCCAAATATTAGAGAACATATGAAAACAATAACTCTCATACAGTTTCTGGTAGACAGATAAACTGGTACAATCACTTAGGAAAGCAATTTTGCAGTTAAAAATATGCCTATCTTCTAGTTCAGCAATTCCATTTATCATCAAATATCTTCCAATATTATCATTTCTCCAAAAGAAAACCCATCCAAACAGTTTACGAGTGAGTTTTATCAAAACCTCAAAAACAAAAACAAAATGTCACATATAATCCTTATATTATCCAAACAGTTTCAGGCAACTGGGGGGAAAATGAAAAAATTATGCTACTCATTTTATGAGAACTTGATACCCAAACCAAAAATCCTCAACCATTTTTACAAGGAGAATGGTACAAAAATGCTCGCTTCAATATTATTTGAAATGGCCAATATCCACAAAATGGAAATGTCCATCAGTAAGGAAATGGACACGTATAAAGAAATCACGGGATGACCTACCATGCAGCAGTTAAAATGAATAGACTAGAGAGATCTGTATAGACAGAGAGATTCCAGCAACACAAAATGAGTGCAAATAACACGCTGAGGACCCTAAGGTTGATATGGTATCATTTGGGTACCATGAAAGTAAACAGATAAATAGCATGTCATATTTCTATTAGTGGAGAGGAAAAGAGGAGACTGAAACCAAGAAGGGTATAGTGAGTCTTCAACTTAGATTAAAAGACAGAGCGCACGCACGCAAAAAACTAAAACAAAATCAAGTTCCCTCTGAATCCTTCCGCACAGGCCCTTATCCCCACTCATCCTGCACCAGGACACCAGTGCAGGGACAGTGTTTGCTTTTGCCAAATTTGAATCATCTACACCTACTGCATCATCAGCACAGGAGCCCACATCCTGTGGGCTACCTCGTTGTAGCCAGAAATATTTTAAGTTTCCCAACCTTCATCCCTTCTAAGAATGGTTGGCTTCCTTGAGTTCTGGTAGCCTTAAGGATTATTTTTAATATTGCCTGGGACCCTGGCAAACAAAACCTGTAGTCTTCTTTCCTTTTCAGGCCCTGCTTTCATCTTTGAAACCCTAACCACATGCAAAAGTTAGTGCGCCCTGCTCTGCTCTATCTACAGGGCTCTCCTTTCCTGATGGAAAATTACTTCAGGGTATTAAAGTATGGTAGAGTGTGGTCTCTGAAGTCCAGTTGTTGGGATTCCTATTCTGTCTGTGTGATCCTGGGCAAGGCACCTAACATCTCTGTGCCTTGATTTCAGCCTCCACGAAATGAAAAATAAAAATAGGACATACCAGGGAGGAAGTTTCCTGGGAGGTTTAAGTAGTTAAGAGTTTACCTTTGTTACATGCTTACTGTGTGTCAGTCACCAGGCTAAGTGCTTTACCTCTCTTAACTTAGCTAATTCTTTCAACAACCCTATTAAGTAGACATTTTTCTACCTCCATTCTACAGTGAAGGAAGCAGAAACACAAATAGATAAAATATTTTGTCTCAAGTCACACTATTAGCAAGCAGCTTGATCTTAGCTGTTGGGTCTCTGGCCCCTATGCTGCACCGACTTCGTGTGTAAGAAGGTAAAGAGGTTCTTCTGTAGCACTACACAGGGCTTGAGACACAGAAAACACTCCACACATATTAGTTGTAGTTGATACCTGTACCCGGGCTTTTCAGCATAGAAACACAAACTTCACAGAAGTTGCCAAGGCCCTGTCTACCAAATGAATCACTGAGAATAGAATTCACTTTTGGGGAGCAAACCCATGAGGTCAAGACCTGGTTATGAAGGGAAGTGTGCAAGAGGGTAGGAAAGCCACCTATTTTGATAGCCAGGGCTCTGTCTCTGCAAACCATTTCTTGGGTGGTCTGGCAGAGAGTATCATGGCTGGCAACGAGCATCTGCTTCATGTGCTTTAGTTTTCTAAGCCATGTGATACTGCGAGGTCTTCAAGAGTAGGGACTTCTCAGGTCACGTCCCTCCACCCAGGATAGAATTAATATTCTCGTTGGATGATGTATCTATTATAGTTTAAAAGAATAAGTGGCTGGTTTATTTAGAGACAAATTGCTTCCACCCGAAAGCCTGAGAATCTTGGAAGTCAAAGGTCTGAAACATGGTGCTGCTTGGGATGCTGCATTGGTGTCTTTGGGAAATTCCTCCCTAAACTAAGGGACCAGTGAATAGAGAATACTTATGTCAGTTAGGGCATGGACATATAAAGGCATAAAATGAAGCCAATGAAAATTATAGTTATAAGGGTTTTTAATGATACGGGGAAATGCCTGTGATATGATGTTAAGTGGAAAGTAGGATATATATATAACTGCACACCAACTGCAGTCTCCACTATACATAAGATAATCACAGCAGAAAGAGAAATGCAGTAAATAACTAATAGTGTTTGTCTCCGAAGGGCAAGATCCTGGTTGATTTGCAATTTGCCTTTAGACTTGTCTGTGTCTTTAGTTTCTATAGTAAGCACTTATGGCTTTTATGTCAGAAATGTTAACTTTTTCAAGTTTTCTTCATACATTCCCACCAAATGTAGCTTGCTACAAAAAGCACCCACATCCATGTTCATCTGCCAAAGACAGCAAAGGAATAAAGGCACATGGGGTCAGAAAGATCTTTTTGGGCTCATACCCTTCCAGCTACCAGTTATGGCAGCTTGGGCAAGTCATGGCAAGCCTCCACTTCTTTGAACAAACAGGAGTAATGGCCCCAGATATTGTCAGGACTGTGTGATCCAGCAGAAGGAAAAAGGCTTTGGAAACCCACATACCATCTAAACTTCATCTGGTTTCATTTGTTCTATCATGATGGCATAGTTTTTGAGTATTGCCCACCCCCTACCCCAGACACACACACACACACACACACACACACACACACACACACACACACACACACACGCCTTTCTACCTTGGTATGCTTATGTGTAAGAGAACCCTTAGTATACCTGCCTTCTATCTACCCCCATGCTGGGCCACACTCTGCCACTGGGATCCTGCCACCTTCCCAGTACTGCCAGTACCTCTCTAGTGACCTGTTGCTGTTGCTGAGGGGCTCATAGCCATACTTGTTTATCTGTAGGGGGTTGGTACTTGAGCAGGAGAAGGGGTGACATCATCCTGGGTGCTACCTATGAAGTGGGCACCAGGCAAGGGCAGCCTATGGCAAGTTCAGGAAGAAAAGCAAACACAGAAAAGACAGCACCAGAGTAGAGAAGGAAGAGGGTGGCATATATTGGCTTCTAGGACTCTGGTCTCTCCAAAAGGACCAGCCAGGGCTGGACAAATAAAAAGCTTTGTTGGTGGCTGGTTTACTTTCTAAGATCAGCCCTTTTAATCAGTGCCCAATTCACTCACCTGAGGAGTCCTTAATAAATTGTAACATTTTATGGTCCTAATAGATGGCAAAATATTCTGACATACATTTTCTCTCTTCATCATCACCACATGTCTGTTTGGAAAATATCATATCCTCCATCATAAAGATAGATAATCAAATGAAATCTTGGAAATTTGAATGTATCATTCAAGGCCATACATTATACTATAAATTATCCAGCTGGATCTCAGTTAATCAACGTATGCCTGGTCCTAATTTCTCTGGTATACAAGTGACAAATGTCTTGGGTAATTTGCTGATACCGACCCAGCTATTTTTGTTGTATGTCTGTGTGTATGTATTTTAATTTTAACCAATTACAGGAATTAGATAACTACTTGGGGTTAGTCATTTACTGTCACATTTATTATGAGCCTACAATACATTAAACACTATTCTTTGCAATAGGGGGTTGGAGGACAGGATTGCTATGTATCTTCCTTGTCCTAATTTTTGTGCAAAAATGCATCTGTCTCTCTTTCCTCTATCCCCTTTCATCCTCTCTTTCCAGACTGTTTCAGTAGACTTACAGCTGGTCTCTGGGCCTGAGGCCCTACCCTGCTCCCGTCTATGGTTTTACAGCTGCTCAGGGCCATGCCTCGCCTCTGCTGTAGACCTCCACTAGCTCTGCATGCCTGTAGGAGACAGAGAAGACCTTAAGATGGGCTGTAGGGGTCCCTCTGGGTCTTATTCTTCTCTCTGCCCCACATTTCTCTCCATTCTCCCTGATACTTCAATAATGTTCCAGTGATAAGCCACTTACAGGCCTCCAACACTGTTGTCTTAGCTCATCCCAGCCTCTGCCTAGATGGTACTCTGCCTGGCATGCTCCCTTCTTCTTCTTTAGCCTTTATGACAAATTACAACACATTTCTTTTTAGCCTTTACAACAAAACTCAGATATTTCTTTTCCTTAAAGCTTTTCTGGCAGTTTTCCCTGCCTTCAAACAGCCCCGTCTCCCCATATGAAGCTGACCCCTTATCGCGCTGCACCGCAAACCTCCTATACTTGTCTGTCTCTCCTTCCAGATTGTGATCTCCCAGAGAGCAGAGCAAGTTGTAATCACATGTTAGCACCTAGCACATGGCCTTCCTGGAACATAGTAGAGGCTCAATAAATAGCTTTCAATTGAATTAATTGAACCAAGAGAACAAACAGTATTCTTAATCATACACTTACTCCCCACCTAGGAGAAAATCTTCTGTTATCTTCATATATCCTGCAGCCTGGTAGAGGGGAGGGTAGAGGAGGGATTGCGTGATTCCACATGATGCCTGTTTTATTATATTAATCTTAAAACTATGCATTACATCCACATCTATTATATATTTGTTGAAAGTTGAATGTTGTGTTTGATTTTGTGTGCAAGAATTATAAAACAGTTTCTGAACATCTACTATAGTAGAATTAATTACGCTCTCTAGCTGCAAGGAGACAGGGCTGTTCTTGAGAATAGGACCTGAGCACTTGGGTGGGAGGATGCTGTACCCATGAGTCCAAGCTTGAGGAAGAATGACCAGTAGAGAGGGGCCATCAGGGCCAAGAGGGCAGATGAGCTGTCGGCGGGGAGAGGAAGTAAAGCGAAGAGCAAAAGCTCAGGTCTTGAGTCCTGGGCTCCCTGAAATCTGAGCAGATGAGGAAGAGGAGCCATCCAAGGTGTGAAATGCAGCAAGGAGGTCAGGGACAAAGAAGGTGGTCACATTGGATGACAAGACAGACTGCCTAAGGACAGTCTGGTTGGACTGTAACTATGGGGAAGCTGGGGCCATTTCTGTAGCTCCTTTTATAGCTCCATAAGTGTTTTTCCATTATTGTGTTTTCATCCATTGATTGACAACAAGGCTTAAACAGTCTCAGTGAGGCCCTTAAGCCAGAGCAGATCCATTTCTCTCTATCGAGATGGGAGCAGGAGGAGGAGGGGCAATTTCCCACCCCTGGCTTGCGAAATCAGCTCCCTGCACGTTCTGAAGCGCCACCACATCAGTATTCCAACCCTAGAGTCCCTCCAAATACCCATGTAAACATTCATTTACATTTAGATTGTGCTTCTCTGGATTCAGACTCTTTCCCTGAAAACTCTAACAATCCAATTATCAAGAAAACCAACATGTCATTTCTAAGCCTTTTGGGTGGAGCCCTTCTCCTCCCGGAGGAAACTCCTCTGTTGAGCGTGAAGCAGCTCCAAGTGTCCCTGTCTAGATGGATTTGGTCAGCATCCCGACACACTAAAGGACAAAATTAAAAATATATGTGTTCTTCTGTACGGAAAGATGAAGGTTGGGGAAGCATGGGATCAAATCGTTCCTTTCATTTTGGTAGATAAAGAGGGAGGGGTTGTCAAGGAAAAATTTAAAGAGGAAAAGCCTCGGAAAAAACACTTGGGATGGCAGAAAGAGTTCTTCTTTAGAATTGCAGAGTGTTCGCTTCAAATCCCAGCCTCAAGACTTCTTTGTTTCCTGAGCTTCAGTCCATCTATACATCTCTATACAAGTGGGTCAAAGAATTTCCATTAACTGGGTTAGTATGTACCTTAAAAGGATGTCCTGGTGACTAAATGGAGCAAAGTATATGAATAACCCTGGCACAAAGTAAACATTCAGGAAACACTATTTTCTTCTCTGTGAAGGATGGGGAAGGCGACTGGTGGAAAGCAGAGAGAAACATCCTTCTGGGAACCTCTGGCTCAAAACATAGAGGGCTGGGAAGTGAAGGAATTCATTTGTCAGTTCAACGCCTTACCTGTTACTTGCCCCAGTGAAAATAGGAGTTCTTTCACCAAATCTTGGGTTAGGAGATCAAGGGCTTAATTTAAGAACAAGTAAAAGGGAAGGGAAGTACTTCTTTATCCAGCAGGTGATTAACATCAGAAGTGGGTCATACCTGGGGATGTGACAAATCTATTCCCTCTGAGCTTTCAGTGAGGTTTCCCTCCCCGACTTGCTGGAACTCCAAACCAAAACAGGTGAAGAAAATAGAGAAGACAGTAGAAGTAAAACAGTTGACACAAATGCTTCACAGTCTGCATGCACGGGTCAGAATGCCTACAGGCAAGCAGGCCTTGGTGTTGCCGATTCCAGATCACGATATTGGCATGCAATGAAAGTATCAGACCAATCCCTGTGAAGGTCCCACATGGCTTAAGGAGTATCCTCTCTAAAAGATGTTAAAAACTCAAATGCATCCAGTCAATATCTCCATAGCATCTGGTGGTCCAAGATGACTTCACAGCACCTCTTCTAGTCAGCCCTTACAGCCATCTCTGATGGACAGAAGATGACTCCGTCTTGCTGGATATTTTGGAAATGGGATATATGCAGGGGAAAAATCTGACCAACAAGCATCAAAGCCTGATCTTGTAGTGCTCACCTTTGATGTGGCTTTAAGCCCACCCCACCTCATCACCCCCATTTTCTCATTAGTACAAGTAAGATGTTGTCCATGTAACTCACAGAAAATGACTGGGTAAGGGGAAGTAAGGACTTAAATTTGTATAGCCCCCCAAAACCTATTCACATCTATTTTCTTTTCTGTTCCTCGCAGCACTGTTGAAAAGAAGGCTGAGAAAATGGCAGTTTCTTCTCTTCACAGCTGAGGAATCTCAAATTCAGAGAATTTAAGTGGCTTCTCAAGAACAAGTCAAGAGTAGAACTGGCCCCAGTCCCAATGCCCATTCCACTCCAACCCACTGCCAATTTTTGGTATAAAAATTGATTGTAAATTATTCATAAAATATGGTGTTCCTTTTTATATAATTTTATTGTTTCCCACTTTAACCAAAGTATTGCATATTCATCATAGAAAATTTAGAAAGAACAAATAAGTAAAAGGAAGAAAATCATGATTACCCATAACTCCACTGAAATACAATGTTGCCTAAAGAAAAAATAAAAGAAGACAATACACCACTCATATACGATCCTGAAATACTGCAGAGATGAAAGAGTTCAAGAGTTACCCTGGGCAGCAACAAGAGACAGCACTTTTGAGGAGAGGGGCTGTCATAAGGAGTGAATGGGCAGTAGTCAAAGGGAAAGGTGGAGTCAAAGAGTTTTCATTTTTAAGGTAGATCTTATGCTGTTGGGAATGATCCAGAGGAGAGAGAAACAGCTGATGCTCTAAGAAGGAAAAGAGAGGCGTGCTGGAGCAATACCCTTGAGGGGTAGCGCCTGAGTGGAGAGTTTTCATCCACAGCAGCAGGCAGAGGAAATGGCACATGGTGGAAAGGGCTGGGAGGAGATGTGCTGGTGGGTCATTGGAGGTTCTTTGCGGATTCCTTCTTTAATTTTTTTCCAGTGAATAGGAGGCAAGATCGGATGGAAGAATGAGAAAGAGATTTGGGAGCTTTGGGGAGAAAGGAGAAGTGAAAACAACCATCTCAGAGGAAAGAAGAGAAAACAGCCTGGAGAACTCTGTTGAAGCCCTCTCACCTTGGCTTTATGTTTTCCTACCAGGTGCAAAGGCAAAGGACTATAGGGGACAAGTAGTTGGATTTAATCAAGTTCGTGGTTAATCAAGCCAGAATGTAGAAGTGGGGAGGGGCTAGGGAGCTGGGTGTAGGCATAGGAATGGAAATGGCAAGGATAGAAGAGAAGAAGGCTTCCAGAAAGTGAGAGAGACATAATGTAGGTGGATCAGAAGCTAATAGGTGGAGGTCTGTTGGAGCTGACACAGGAAAGGACCTAAGCTAGTGAGAAGGTAACGGGCAGAGAGATAGCTGTTTGGAACTGAGGTTGCTGGAGGCACTGCAGTTACTAGGAATGACAAGGTTTAGGGTTTCACCTTGAAAGTGAGTGGCTAAATTCATAAAATGGAATCATTAGCAAGAAGAGCTCAAGGAATTGGGAGGCCAAAATATTGGAAATATCACATATGTTTCTAATGAAGTCGGCAAGAATTAAGATAGAGTAGCATCAGAGAGTGTAAAGGGAAACAGCTAGAGCTGTGGAAAAAATGTGCACAGTGATCCGAAGATAAGTAGGCAGCTTCCAACTACACCAGACAGTAACACTGGAAACGCCACTGGGTATCTCGGACCCTGACAATCAAAAGCATTTACAGTAGGGTATTCTTAATTTGAACAATTTAAGGAAAGAGATTCTTTTCCACTGGATAGAAATCAAACAGGCAAAGGATATAAAATCTTAAAATGCATATATTCCCAGCCACTTCTACCTGGGGAATTCTATCATTAAAAGTATACAGACATCGTGAACAATGTATCACAGAGCTCCGTCTGAAGAGTGCAGAGTTTCGTCTCTGCAGACATTTAAATTACCAGGGGATCACCTTGAACTAGTGGAAGCTTGGTTTGGGGCTTTGTTAGGGCAGCTCTCCTTCAGTGCCTCAGTTCTAAAATGTGGTCTTTTACCATAATGTGTGGTCTTCCTGCGTTGTAATGGCAAGCCCAGGGTGTTTACTCAGCCCCTCCATGTCTTGGTAGGATTCAATTCCAAACTGTCTCCCTACAAAGGCAGAAATCTCTGCTGAGCTCTTATAGTGACCTGCTGTCATTTTCCCTCTGGGCTCCCAGAATCTCACCTCCACATGCATAATTCAGAGAGCAGCCACAGAATTGAGGGAAGCCTATACGCAGCTTTTGATGGTCACCATGTCCCAATATTCCTGCCTCTATTACCAGTTGCTCTGGCAACCCTGAGAGTCAGTAACAGTTGGGCTCCCCCAGTACACCTTGTATAGGCTGGCGAGTGTCCTCAAGAGAAAAGCCTTAAGATATGGACCTCGCTCAATATTCTCCCCTTATTTCAAATGTCAAGTCCCCTCCAGCTTTGGCTTGCTTTATATTTCCTTCTAGTGCCATTAAACAATTGTTCCATATATTGTCCATAGTTTATATCAGCAGGAGGGTTAGTCCAATAAAAGCTACTTAATTATTATGAGTACTGACACTCTCAGAATGAGCCTGCTAAACACACGTCATATCTTGTTTCTCCTCTACTCAACACTGCAAAGGCCCCCATTCCACCCAGAATACCAGTCAAAGTTCTTATTCAGTGGCGCTATGTGGTCTGCCCTCTGGTAGGAAAAAAGGTGTTTCCAGAGAGCTGTGTTCTTAAACTGAGATTTGAGGGGGGTGAATGTGAGGGCAAAATGGCAAAGTGCTTCTGGGAATATTACGTGCAAAGGTATAAGGGCATGAGGCACGGGAGTTCGAGGAGTGGTAACTAGCTCCCAGCATATGGAATGCAAGATATGATGAGAAGAGGTAAGAGAAGTGTCGAGACTAGTAGTTCTCAATCCTTAGCATACAATAGCATCAGCTGGGTTGCTTCGTGAAATGCAGATCCCTCAGACTGCCTGATGCAGAGCATCTTGGAGAACTCCAAGTCCAGAGATGTCAACTGGCTCCTGAAGGGCTCTGTACATGGTAAGGAGTTTAGTCTCTGAAAGTGGGAAATCACTGAAGTGGTATTTCTCACCAGATTCACCAGAGGAGAAACAAGTGTGTCCGCAGAGCCAAATGCATTTCAGAGCCATGTTCGCCCTCTCTGACTTAGCCTAAGGAAGGGGCTTTCTGACAATCCAGGAAAATATAACCTTCCTTCCTACCATTGCTAGACATAGAAAATAAGATGCGGCATGCAGTAGGTTCTCAATAAAAGCTAAATAAATAAACAAAATATAAAATGGTTTATATAATTAACTGTCACCTCCACTCAATAAATTTCACACTTGATATCTCCCTCTTTTTAAGGCCTTATTTATATATTCTTAAAGTCCCTTTTCAAGCTCCAATCCCATTCAGAAAGCCTTTGGATTCAGCATGCCTTCGTTCACCAAATTTATAGGAAGGACAATCTTGAGCCATCTGGTGCCTATTTAATTTTTAACCACCTCTCCCTTGAAATATTTCTTTCTTCATTCTTATTTTGTCCTAAAAACTTGGCTATGAGCTAAACTGCACCATCTGTGACTTCCAGTAAATACAACTGTTGCTAATGAAATTACCCAGTTTCATCATTTTGATTTAAACGCCTTGCCTGCTTTTCCTCTGACCTTTTGTTGCTTGCCATCAAACTCAAGCTTTTGTGAATTTAGATACATACGTCCATGTAGGTCAGTCTTGAGGAATAAATCTTCTCTGTGAAGTACGAGAACCTCAGCCAAGCCTGCTCAGCAGGCTGACATGGGAGGTGGGGGCCAGGGCTGTGCAAAGAAATATGGATGGCACTTGTGCCCGTCCGCTCAATGTGCGCAGGGCCCCGGGGCAGACCCCCGCCATGTGACCAAGTGGCTGCTCGGTCTGGCTCTCCGGCCTCCCATTTGTTAGGATGCTGATGATATTAATGAGTTGGGGTGTTGAAGCCCATTCCTTGGCCTTTGGTGTTGGTTCCCCCCTGCACAAGATTGCTTGACCTGATTGAAGAAAGGAAAGTTCAGAGACTCCAAACTTTGCCCAAGTGGGGAGAAGGCTTTCCAGAAAAAGAGAGGCTTTGCAACAAACGAGGTTCCTCACTACCAAAAACAGCTTTTCCATATAGGTAGCATACTGGTCTTTGTCAACGGCCCTATCAAGGGAATGAAAGAGAAGACATAGCATTCATCCAACAAGTTATTCAGTCATCAAGTTGTTATCATCAGTACTGCTGTTTATTACATTCAATAATTAAAGAATTGGAAGGTGTTATTAGTAATAGCAGGTGACACTTACTGAGACTTTATTGTGTACCAGGCACTGTGCTAAGCACCTTACCGAATCAACCCCTCTAGTCCTCACAACAATCCTATGGCCATTTAAACAGGTTAACTAATTTTCCCAGGGTCTCACAGATTCTAATTCCTGCTTATAACCTTGGGGCTTTACTGCTTTGCATTTACTGGCACTCTCTGGTGTGCCAGATATTGTGCTAGGAACTGGGATACAAAAAAGAAAAAGATGTAGTCCTCGCCCACTATCTGAGGGAGCAAGAGATAAAAATGCAAATACACCATCTGAATGAGGCTACAACAGAGTAGGAAAATATTCTGGGGTCGCAGAGAGAAGACAGTCCATCTGGCAGAGCCAGGGAAAGATTCAAAGCAGAGGAGACACTAGATCTGGGATTCGAAGGAAGAATGGGGGTTTGTCCACCAAAGATGAAGGGAGATGAAGGAAAGTGGGAGCAGAAGGAACAGCACATCCCCCAAAAGGGGAAGCAGGAAATCAGGCCAAAGGGCAGGAATACTAACTGAGTTGGGGGGTGGGAAGGGTTGGAATGTTTCCTTCTGTCCAGGCAGAGGAGACTGGGATCAGGAGTGGGGCATCAACCTAAGAACTTGTCACCAACGCTATCACTGGGTCTCTACAATAATCTGGAGGGAGGAGGTGGGGGTTGTCTACGTCAGCCCAACAGATGTGGTAAGTAGCTGGCCTAAGAAGCAGCAGGACCCAGTCTTCATCACTCAATTTCCATTTGCCTTAAGGATTTGTTTCCTCCCCCAGGTTGGCCAAATCCTCAGTGCAATGGAGGAGAGAGGCGACAGGCCTGAAGGGGTTAAAGAAGTAGCCTCCAAACTTCCCTATTGTTCCCCATTCTTGCCTCTATCTCTGCCTCCCATCTAATTTGGGAATACTGATCCTAGTGAGCAGGAAGGAGATCTGCGAGCAAAAGCTCTTCTCAGTGCTACCAATCGCAAAAATATGTTCAGTCTCTGTAGGTATCTTGTCAATGTAGTACAACTTGAGTGAAGATGAAATTTCCACAATCCAAAATGCACCCCATTGATTCTGCCTTCAGTTTCTACCCTGATTCATTCTTAGGACAAGGCTTTGAAAGGCTGATGCTAAAAAGAGAATACTATAGATGAGGGCTGACACTAGGACTGACTTCAACAAGAGAATGTCTCAGATCAGCCAATGTCCTCCAAAAGCCCCGAGAGAAGAGACAGGTGGGGCAAGAAAACTTTGTCTTGGAGCAAGGGTCAGCAAACATTTGCTGTAAAGGACCTGTTAGCAAGTATTTTAGGCTCTGCAGGCTACTTGGTCTCTGTCGCTGCTCTTTAACTCTGCTGTTGAAGCTTGCAAGCAGCCACAGACTGCACGTGAATCAACGAATGACTGTGCTCCAATCACATTTTATTTACAAAAACAGAGGGTGCGGGCTACATCTGGCCCACCGGCTGTACTCTGCTGACCACAGCATTAGAGCATCCCTACTAAAACAGGTCAGTGGGCACCTGTAAAGGGAAGGAGGATACCAATTTGAAAAGGGCACTTGGGATGCTAAAATTGGCATCTGTCTAATTAATTTGTTGTGGTCAGCCCCCAAACATATTAAAGCTCCCAGAGAGTGCTCATGGGAATAATCCCTTTTTCTGACCTCCAAGTAACAGCCTCCGCACCATCT
Source organism: Leopardus geoffroyi (assembly GCF_018350155.1). Classification (NCBI taxonomy): domain Eukaryota; kingdom Metazoa; phylum Chordata; class Mammalia; order Carnivora; family Felidae; genus Leopardus; species Leopardus geoffroyi. The sequence continues at coordinate 43,304,884 of NC_059337.1, read as the reverse complement.
TGGCTTCATTCCCCATCTTCCCCTGCTTTATCCAATCTGCTATTTGTTCCACTGAAATTTCTGAAGCCAAAGCTTAAGAGGTTAAGAATCATGTCCATAGTTAGTTACACAGTAGTAAGTGACAAAGCCAGGACTTACACCAAATTTGTCTGATACTAAGGAGAGATGAATATCTTCACTGCATCTTTACTTTCCAAGAGCCCCTGGGAAATGCGTTTGGTGTAAAGCAGGCCAGGGTGCCAGACCTTTGTTGGCAACACAGAGCATCTCTGGGAATCCTTCCCCCATGACCCTTCCCACTATACTCATTCATAGCTGGTCTGCTGCAGACCCCAAGAGAGATACCCGGGAAATGAAACACATTTTAAAATATAAGTGCAATTGCTCGTGGATGCTGGGAATGTAGGCCTGGAGTCAACTTGTGGTGTATAAATGGATGAGTCACAATCTGAGCTTTTAAGTCAAAGGTGTAAGTTTTAAAACAACTTTATCAAAACAGAAAATTTTCACGTTAAAAAAAACCCGCATGGTCTGAAATAAATGTACATGAATCAGTAGCATGGGGTAACTATTACTTTATAATACTTTATTCTTGATTTGTTCAGACCTTATCAACCTCTGAAAATATGTGAGGTGGCTTACATATACACTTAATTAAAACAAGGATAAAAGGGTTAGAGTTAAGTAAGAAGAGAGACGCTTAAACAATAAGCCACAGAATTCAAAATCACATTTGATAATCACAACTACTTAGATCTAGAGAAACACTGTTTTCTCAGGTACAAAACTCTAAAACTTGTTTCTCAAAATTTAGGATCCCTAGAAATGACTGTAGGGCCTGTGTAAACTAGATTCCTGAGATTCCCCCTTCAGATTCTGATTCAATTATTCTTTCCTGGGACCCAGGGATCCATATTTTTAACACCCATTCCTGGTAATTTTGATATAACTGATTTAGTGATCACAAATGATAAATACTGATACTTAAGAACTTCATGGTTTTCTCTTTGAACAACACAATGATGATGATCATTATCTCAGGAAGCAACTTAAGGAAAGAAATATTCTTGGAGTGATTTTCAAAATGCCCAACTCTTAGTAAAACACTGAAGACATTTTATTTGAGATCTTTCCATTTTTCTTAATATAGGCATTTATCACTATAAACTTCCCTCTCAGAACTGCTTCAGCTCCATCCCATAAATTTTGGGAGGTCGCAGGTCTATTTTCGTTTGTTTCAAGATATTTTTTTATTCCCTTTTGATTTGTTCTTTGGCCCACTGATTATTGTTTAATTTCCACATATTTGTCAATTTTCCAGCTTTCCTTATGTTACTGATTTCTAGTTTTATACCACTGCAGTCAGGAAAGATTCCCGGTATGAATTCAGTCTTCTTAAATCTGCTAAGACTTATTTGGCCACCTACCATAAATATTCTATGTGTGCATTATGTGCATTCCCCTGCCATTGGAAGAAATGTTCTGTATACGTCTGTTTAGGTCCATTTGGTCTAAGGTGTTGTTCAAGCACAAAGTCTCCTTGTTGATTTTCTGCCTGGATGATCTACCCATTATTGAAAGTGGCATATGGTTCCCTACTATTACTGTATAAGTTGTCTATTTATCTCTTCCAATCTGTTAGTATTTACTTAATACTAATACTTATATATTTAGATGCTCTGCTGTTAGGCGCACATATATTTATGATTGTTACAGCTTTTTGATGAATCATTATATAATGACCTTCTTTGTTTCTTGTTACCATTTTTGGCTTCAAATCTATTTTGTCTGACGTAAGTATAGCTACTCCTGCTCTCTTTTGTTTTTACTTGCATGGAATATCTTTTCCCATCCCTTCACTTTGAGCCTATATGTGCCTTAAAGCTGAAATAAGTCTCTTGTAGGCAGAATATAGTTAGATCTTGCTTTGTTGTGTGTTTTTTTTCTTTCTATCCAGGCACTCTACACCTGGATTAGAGAATTTTTGATTAAAGAATTTTAGAGAATTTTTGATTAGAAAATTTAATCCAGTTACAAAAAAAGTGATTACTGATAGGTAAGGACTTATAATGCCATCTTATTATTTTTTTCTGCCTATTATGTAGATGTTCTCTTGTTCCTTTCTTTTTCTCTTGCCTTTCTTTTTGAATTGTTTTCCCACACTAGTAGGCTTTTATTCCCTTCTCTTTATCGTTTATGAGTCTACTGTAGACTTTTGCTTTGGGGTTACCAAGAGACTTACATAAAACATCTTATAGATATACCAGTCTATATTATGCTCAATGAAGTAAAAAAAGAAGAACAAATGAAGCCCAAAGTTAGCAGAAGAAAGGAAAGAACAAAGATCAAAGCAGAAATAAAAGAAATAGAGGCCAGAAAAAAAAATAGAAAAGATCAACAAAACTAAGAGCTAGTTTTTTTGAAAAGATGAAAATTGACAACTCTTTAGCTAAGAAAGTGAGAAGACATGAATAAATAAAATCCAAAATAAAAGAAGAGACATTATAATTGCTACCACATAAATACAAAGGATAAGAGATTACTAAGAACAATTATATGCCAACAAATTGGATAACCTAGAAAAAAATTGTATACATTCCTAGAAACATGAAACCTACCAGGACTGAATCATGAAAAAGTAGAAAATCTGAACAGAATGATAACAATTGAAGAGACTGAATAACTAATCAAAAACCTCCCCCCAAAAAAACCCAGGGCCAGATGTATTCACTGGTGAATTCTACCAAATATTTTAAAAAGAACTCATATCATTCTTCTCAAACTATTTCAAAAACTGAAGGGAAGGGGATATTTCCAAATTCATTTTAAAGGCCAGCATTACCCTGAGATGAATGCCAAATAAGGACAGTACAAGAAAATAAAACTACGGCCAATATCCCTGATGGATATAGAAACAAAAATTCTCAACAAAATAGTAGCCAACTGTATTAAACACATTAAAAGGATCCTGTGCCATGATCAAAAGGAATTATCCCAGGAAGGCAAGGATGGTTCAACACACAAAGATCAATGTGATACCCCAAATTAATAGAATGAAAGAAAAAATCATGATTATTTCAATAGATGCAAAAAAAGAAACTACTTGAAAGAATATACCCTTTCATGATAAAAAGTCTCAACAAATTGGGTATAGAAGTAATATGATTCAACATAATAAAAGCCATATGTGGCAAGCCCACAGCTAACATTATACTCAACAATAAAATATCGAAAGCTTTTCCTCTAAGAATAGGAACAAATTAAGGGTGTCTGCTCTCACCATTCTACTCAATATAGTACTAGAAGTCCTACTCAGAGCAATCAGGCAAGAAAAAGAAATCAAAGGCATCCAAACCAGAAAGGAAGAAGTAAAACTGTCTTTTTCTACAGATGAATCTTGTACACAGAAAATCCTAAAGACTCTGACAAAAAACTGTTAGAATTAATCAACAAATTCAGTAAAATTACAGGTTGTAAAACCAACATCCAGAAGTCAGATGCACTTCTCTACAAAATTACAAAATATCTGAAGAAGAAATAAAGATAACCATCCTATTCACAACAGCATCAAAAATAATTAAATATTTAGGAATAAATTTAACCAAGGAGGTGAAAAATGTATACAATTAAAACTATAAGACTTTATAAAAGAATTTAAGAACACCAAATAAATGGAAAGATATACCGTGTTCATGGATCAGAAGAATTAATACTATTAAAATGTCCATACTACCCAAAACTATAGAGTCAGTGCCATCCCTATTCAAAATTCCAGGATACTTATTGCAGAAATAGAAAAAAAAAAATCCTAAAATTTGTACAGAACCACAAAAGACCCTGAATAGCCAAACAATCCTAAGAAAGAACAAAGCTGGAGACATCACACTTCCTGATTTCAAACTACACTCCAAAGCCATAGTAATCAAAACAGTATGATATAAGCATAAAAACAGACACATCAACCAATATAATACAAGAGAGAGCCCAGAAATAAATCCTTGCGTATACAATCAACTAATATTTGACAGTGGAGCCACAAATACTCATTGAGTAAAAGATAGTCTCTTCACTAAATGATATTAGGAAAACTGGATAACCACAAGCATAAGAATGAAATTAGACCACTATCTTATACCATTAACAAAAGTTACTTGAAATGGATTAAACACTTAAACATAAGACCTTAAACCATAAAATTCCTCAAAGTAAACAGAGGGGAAAAGTTCCTTGACACTGATCTTGGTAATTACTTGTTGGATATGACACCAAACCACAAGTGACAAAAGCAGAAATTAGTAAATGGGACTACATCAAACTAAAAAGCTTCTTCATGGCAAAGAAAACCATCAGCAAAATGAAAAGGCAATATATGGAATAGAAGAAAATACTTGTAAATCACATATCTGATAAGTGGTTAATATCCAAAACATCTAAAGAACTCCTACAACAATCAAATCAAGCAAAAAAAAAAAAAAAAAAAATGGACAGAGGACCTGAATAGACGGTGTTCCAAAGAAGACATAAAGATGGCCAATAGACATGAAAAGATGTTCAATATTACTATCAGCAGGGAAATGCAGATGAAAACATAATGATTTATCACTTCATACCAGTTTGAATGCCTATCATTAAAAAGACAAGTGCTAATTAAGCACTAACAAGGATTGGGGAAAAGGGAACCCTTGTGCATTGTTGGTGGACTGTATAAACTGGTGCAGACATTATGGAAAACAGTATGGAAGTTTTTCAAAAAATTAAAAATAGAACTACCACATATCCAGCAATTCACTTCTAGGTATATATCCAAAAGAAATCAAAAAACCAAATCTCAAAGAGCTATCCACACTTTAATGTTCACTGCAGCATTATTCCTGGTATTCAAGATAAAGAAACAACCTAAGTGTCCATCAACAGATGAAATGATAAGGCAAATATGGTGTGTTAGTGTGTGCATGCATGTGTGCATGTGTGTGTGTGTGTGTGTGTGTGTGTGTGTGTGTGTATGTGTGTGTAATGGAATTTTTTTAGCCACAAGAAAGAAAGTAATCCTGCTACCTGCAACAACATGGATGGACCTTGAGGGCATTATGCTAAGTGAAATAAGTCGGACAAAGAAAGACAAATACTGTACATTCTCATGTATATGTGGAACTAAAAAAGCTGAACTAGAAACAGAAAGTAATTCAAATGATAGTTATCAGGGGCTGGCAAGTGGGGAAAATGAGATGTCAGTCAAAGGGTATAAACTTTCAGTTATAAGATAAGTAAGTTCAGAGATCTAATGTAAAGGATGGTGACTAGAGTTGACAATAATATATTGTATACCTAAAAGCTTCTAAGAGAGTAGATCTTAAATGTTCTCACAAAAAAGAAATGATAATTATGTGAGGTGATGGAGGTGTTAGATAATGCTATGGTAGTAATCATTTCACAATATATAGGTCTATCAAGTCAACACGTTGCACACCTTAAACTTACACAATGTTATATCTCAATTAGATCTTTATAAAAAAAAATTGAAGATGAAGTACTGTGTCACTGCCCTGGGAAGACTGCCCTAGGAACTAAGGAAGTTCAGTGTAGACATAGGCTTTCTGGGAATCCCACTTGCTTCAGAGACAGAACTTAGCCTAGGAGAATGTATGGTTGACTTCAGAGCTTCATATTGGGTCCCCACGTCACCTCCAGGAGAGTGATTCGGTCTGATATCTCTTCAAAACATGTGGATATTCTTCTCCTCTGGACTGTCAGTAGCCACATATCATAGGTCCTCTTGCTTCTCTGCTCTTCACTTCCTGTCATAGCCCAAAACAAATCTCATTCCTCTAAATACCACTCCACTTGCCTTTCTGAATGCCTGCTGCTCTAGGCGTCTTCTGTGCACCCAGTCTCCCCCTTCTCCACCTCCCTATGCCCAAGAGACAGAGCACATGAACCACACCAATAGCTCCTTGCCTTCCAAGTTATGGTTCACTTCCTGTTGGATCACAGGGTACCACAGTCAATCTTCTGCCAAAGGTCCCAGCTCCTGACCAGTAGCCCTCTCAAAAAGCCATCCTCCCTGGGTTCCAGTAACCTCCATGTCCTGTGCTCCTGTAAGCTCCTGAATAAGTTCCCCAATGATTTTAACTCTGGGATAGGGTACCTCCTTTAGTGGCACTTTCACCTTGCTCGTGCCTTTGTAAATCATCTCCCTCCTCAATTTCTTGGTGCTGGAAGGGATGGGGTCTAGGTCATCCAAGAAATTAAAAGGATATTTAAGAAGACAGACTCACTTGATAGTAGCTGGAGACAATCTCATGTATTGGGGTAGGTAGCAATGTTACTACTATAGAAAGAGAGCAGCAGAAAAATTAGCAGAACTTCAGAGCACAATGTTAGCACCTTTCCCCCCTTCTGGGTGTCCAGGCTATAAGGGAGATAAGTAACAATGAAAGCATGTTAAATTTTCTTTGAAAAAGGATTAAAAATAATAAATACCTAATGAATTCTGTAAGTAAAAGCAGTTTTTCTCATCTGTAAAACTATTATTAATAGCATTCTTACATTTGAACAGTTTACCAAGTGCTTTGTACAGATATTTTCTCCTTTGGTGTGCCTTATAAAGTAAATGGTATTGTTCTCCTCTAGAATGTAGAAAATGAGACCCTGAGAGTTAAAGGGAGTTACTTACAGATTTAGAGAAGTAATACAGACAGATGTGCAGGGCTCTACCCATTGCATGAGCCTAGTAGAGGAAAGGAGTATACTGCAGTGTCAGGCTGGCCAGGAGATTTCACACCAAGTCAATTCCCACTGGTTGATTGTGGTTGCCTAGAGTACTGTGTTAAGAAGGATTCTGAGGCTGAGTTTAAACCCAAGAGAAAGTGGTATCTTATTAATTAGCAACATCTGGCAAGACACAGAACTGAAGAGTGGCAGCTCAACTCCCACATATTCTCCACCCATGGCACAGTGTTTGAGAGCGTGGGCTTTGAAGGTTCATAAATCTGCATTTGGGCCCGATTCAGCCTCTTCCACTCAACCTTCTGGGCCTTGGTTTCTTCATCTATGCTTCAAAGGCCATAATACTAACTGCCTCATGGAGTTTTTCCTTTTCTTTCCCAACCTAAACTTATTTTCATATGAAAAGTAGCTGTCCTCATCTATGAGAACAAATCATTCACAGAAAACTATCAACAGTATCCATTATGGACTTAACAATTCAGTTAATAAAGAAGGAAAGCACAGTAGGGGAAGGCCTGGGCTTAGGGAGAGGAACCCTGGAGTCTGGCCAAGTTCTGCTTTTATAATTTATTCTAGAGCCACAGAGATGTCTAGAAAGAGTTCTCACTCCTAATGGAAGTCCAATGCATGTACTAATCATAGAATCTTGATTAGATGCAGGCTGGCATCAGTTGATGGCCCCTGAAATCAACTAGGAATTCTCCAATACATTTATCAGCCTTCCTTAAATGTGCGTCCTGTTCGCAGGTCTTGATGAATTCTGAAGGAGCTATGTCATCATGAGCATGTCAATTAATTTTTCTAAATAACAGTTTTTCAATCTATAAAATTGATCTATAAGATTGTTGAAACAAAATTTTTTAAAAAGTAACTTTCATATTGGAGAAAGGATAATGAGAACAATTCTGTCAATTTCCCAGTGTCCTATAGTGGTATGTCATCTTTATAAGAAAAAAAATAGTAATAATATAATAAAGGATTTAACATCTGCTTGAAATGTTAATCTCCTCAGAATCAACTTATCTTTCTCTTATTTTCCCATTACCTTTGATTTCCTCTCTCACTTTTTAAGTTTTTATAATGCTTTTTCTTTGTTTAATTTTTACAAGCAGCTTCATTTTTTTTGCAGAATGTGATATGTGTGTATAATGTGTATGCATTGTTCATGATAATGACTGAGGTATGCCAGAATGCCTCCCAGCCTGAAATACATAGTCTTTGTGCCTGAAATTTCCATCTTTCTTCTAATAGTGGGATCTAGTGCTCTCATTTGTGTTGTCTTTTCAATTACAAATGCTCCTGGGAGGAACAGCAGCTTAAGACTCCAAACCTTGATACAAGTGAGTTAATTATAAGTTTTCCATAAGTTACAAGAGTAGTTTCATAGTACTGAGACCCTGGGGAGGGTGAGAAGGAGCCTGAAACAGGGAGGCTGCTGAGTCTTACAGGATTCCAGAGGGCTGGTCCCAGTCAAAAGCTGGAATGCAGAATGGCATACCCCTCAAACTCTTCTAACTTAAAGCACGGTGTTTTAAATTGGATAGGTATCAGCCATTAAAACCATCACATTCATAGAAATTCAGTGTTTAAAATTTGTATTATAAACACAGTTAAATTTTTAAAAATTTTTGTAGGTAATAAAATCATTGTCACTTGGCCAGAAGCAATGCAACTTGAGCTCAGGTTTTTGCTCATGATCCATAACACGTATATGCCACATGTTCTATTACTCCCTAAATCTAGAAAGATGTGTTTCATAGTGTCTCTGATCTCATTTCTCATTTTCCCTTTTGAGTGGTCAAAATGTCATTCTGAGATCCAACACTGAATGACTGTGTGTGTGTGTGTATTCATTCATTGTGTATGTGCATATATACATACACACACACACACACACACATATATAATGTTCATTATATATGTATACATACACACATAAAACACCTATCTCACAGCTCACATATCTTGTTCACGTGGCTCTTTCAGGAAGATTCATAACACTTTGCTTTACAAAGAAAGTTTTAAAAAGAGAAAGAAAATGAAACGAAACAGTGACTGTCCCCTAGTGCAATTACTGTGTCAAATACTCCCCTAGGGAAAGGAATTTGCTCTTATTGTGAAATAAATTAATATAGAAACCAGACTCCTGCGGTAACTTTTCTTTATCCCCAGGCAGTATTTTCCCACTACGGCTCTCAAAATTCACTTTTGGCGATACACATATGGGAGGTTGGAAATAGCTAGAAATTATATGTTAGAATTTTAAATATATTCCCATTTCCAAAAATGTTAGCAGCTCCCCAAATTATCAGGGTGTGCACAATCGTTTAGAGATTGCCTGCCCCAGAAATCAACTGCTTGTCTTCTTCATCCTAAGGAAGGGAGAGAGCTTGCTCTCACCACCCTTTCCCCTTCCACAAATCAGGATTTCTGTCCCAGCAACTGTCACTTGCCCAGAAAATTTGGAAGGACAAGGCCCACTGGGCTGCAAGAAAAGTGCTAAAATGGCCAAGCTTAGTTAGTTCTTTTCCAAAACCCACAACCCAGCCTTCACTGGGTACCTTCACTCCCCAGGCTGCCAGCACAAGCCTTCTGAGATTCCTGATTGGGTATTCACTGCTCAGTTAATACCCCATTAGCCTCACACTCTCTTAACATCAAACCACTGGACAAAATTCTCTTCAACCTGGCCATAGTATGAATGAACTTACAATCAATCGCTAAAATCCATGCTGGCCAAAATTCACTCTAAGCTAATCTTAAATCAACAGCATAAGGGCAGTGTATGCAAAATTGATTAGGGGAAGTCTTAACCAAACTACAGCGCAAAGCAGGGTCTTTAGAATGAGGTTATTTATGAGGGGAAAAAAATCTGGATCACATAGTGCAAATAAATATCAGGCCTGGACTTGCTCTGACATGGGAGCCTTGCTGATGAACTAGCTCAAACCTCTTCGTGCAGTCCCCTCATAGGCAGATATTTCCATCCCTCCCTGAAAAAACTACAATAAAACATAGCAGCAACTCACATTTACTGCATCCTTTGTGTCAGGCTTTGATCTAAGAGCTTTATATGTTTTAATTTGTTTAATCCACACAGTCTGAAAGATAGGTATCAACATGATCTCCATTTGCTGGGACAGAAAACTGAGGCATAAGATCATAGCTATTACTGCAAAGAACAGAGAGTAAACAGTCCCTAGACATCAGAGGCCCTGTGTCCTACACTATGAACATGTACCAGAAGGATTTTTAAATGCCACAAGGTTCAACAATAAGTACCATTATCTTCAATTTATTAAGCACCAACGATGTTCCTTTGGGTGGGTGTGTATGAAAGTATAGTGTGTTTGCACTCTTTTATTTTTAGAATCATGCTGACTCTTGGCGGCAGGATAATGAACTGGTTAAGAGCAAAGCTGTGGAGTCAGACTCTCTTGGATCAAACCTCAGCTCCGCCACTGCTAGCTGTGTGACCTCTCGCAAATTACTTGACCTCTCTAAGCCTCATCTATAAAATGAAGACAATAATGGTACCTGCTTGATGGGGTGGTTGTGAGCACGAAAGGGGATCATCTGAGGAAAGCGCTTAGAACGGGGGGCTTGCACAGTGAGGGTTAAATAAATGCTGTAATGATGTTCCTCTGTTGACAGAGGAAAAAGTTTCATAGTCAATAGGTAGGCAGCCAGTATGACTCCACCACTAAAAATATAACCGGTCACATTGTGGTTTTACATCAATAATTACTAAGACAAGAAACTTTCCTTTTTTATTAGTTTCCTTGGGCATTTCAAACGGCACATCATTGGACCCATTTCTGGTATTTTCTGTGTAAGGCAAGGACTGCAGGAGACAAATCCACTGGAGGGTGGGGAAGGGCCACAGAAACAGAGAGGAATGCAAAAAGCATTATAAGATTCTAGGAAACTATAGTTTCTTCTAAAAGAAATACTAAGGCATTGTATTCCTTTCCATTAATTCTTCTTATTATTGTATTTTATAATATATTATTTATATATTTAAATAATTCTTTATATAATACATTCTCATAGTACAGAACTTAGAAAACATAAAATGTTACAAAAACGTCTTTAGGACAAAAAGAAGAAAAAAAAATTCATCCCCATTATCTTGCCATTGTTAATTTTTAGAGGATACTCAGCCAATAAGCACTGGGATGACCATACCAAGTGAGAATACAAGGTATCCATTCTGATAGACTAGTGTGTGCTGTAACAGTTGTTATATATTTCAAATGTTACCCCATGCTTGTGTGTATGTTTCATCCTTATGAATTTATTTTTTAGTAATTCTGGAAACATACTACATATTGGTTCATTCAGATTTTTAAATTGTTTTTTATCACTTATATAATAAACTTTCCCTGTCATTAGACATTCTTTGAGGGCATCATTTTTAAATCATCTACTAATAATGCAATAAAATAGATACACAATGATTTATTTAACTGTTCTATTACTGTTCAATATTCATGCAAAGCTCTCTTTTTTTGCTGTTATAAATATCTGTGCACATAAAACTTTGAGTAGCTAATGTCATTTGAAGTACATATTTACTTCCATAGCAAAATAACATTTTAATTTTAGAACAAGCTGTTACTTCTACAAATCACTGGGTTATTTGGGATGTTTGTGGAAATTCTGCTCCTAGAAATGCAATTGATACCAGCCTTACATTAAATGTAAATGAATGTGAAAGTGTCCTAAAAACGGCAAACTGCTATACAACTATAATTATTTATGGTAGTATTAACATCAACTATTGGTATTACAAACTCTGATTCTATCTTGACTTTTAGCATTTAGGGACCTTTGAGTCCTCATAACAACTTTATTCCTCACCTAAAGAATATTATGACACAATTTTTTCTGCCTCCACATAAAGATATTGTATATCCTTTTCCTGACCCCCATTTGATGGTTCCGCCACTGCAAACCCCAATTGTGGCATAACAAACACCTAGACACATTTCATTAACTACATGTCCAGATAAGAGCAAAAAGGAAAGAAAAAATGAAAACTGGCTGTTTGCTGTCCAGAACACATTCTCCCTCTTTCTTAAGAATTCTTCCCCATGATCATCCATGTGCATGGAGCAGGTGGGCACTCCACTCTCGATATACAGGTAATCTCCCTGAGGGCTTCAGCACTCAGCATATGCCATACTCAGCCATAGGCATTTGTTCAGTGATGGGCAGGCAGCCCAGTTTGAGCCAATAAGACCCAAAGTGTTTCCAGCAAAGTGGAATTACTCTTTCTTCTAGGAGAGCCACCATAAGGAACCATCACGTTTCCTCCAGATTTGTTTGTGTGAACATCTGTAACTGCTGATGTCATTTGGTACCACGATGAAGAAGTCTATATCCTTCTAGAAACTATGATGTGGAACCTGAGGATAGAGTCAGCACTAGACACAGCCAAACAGAGATAGAAGGAAACTAGGTCAAATTTGTAGCTCTGGAAAGAAGATAGACTAATGATAACCTGAAAATCCTTCTACTACAAATATCTAGGAATGTTGGATATACATCAGTTTCTCAATGCAAGTCTAAACCCCTGTGGTGGAGAGAAAAAATGGGAGCATTTGCGAGCACACATGCACACACACACACACACACACACACACACCCCACAGCAGTCAGTCAGAAGTTCGCATGCTTATTCTCAATCCTGTGAAATAAACTAGCCTGAACATGGCAGAGGCGGTAGAAAATTATAAAACTTTCCAAAACGGAGCTCTGATCCCTCTGATAAACCCACCTAGGAGATAATCATTTAGTAAGTGGTAGTTACACAAGCAATGGGCACCTCTACCTTTCTAAATGGTCAACTTAGAACACTTAGGTATTGAGGAGGAGTGACCACCACAAAAGAATTAATTGGAGAAGAAAGCAAGAGAAAGGTAGTTGGCAAGAACATAAGGAAATCATTCCCAGGCTTTATTAAGATGACATCTGTTTGGTTACCTAATAACATAATTTTTAGTACTTTCAAGCAAGTGGATTTTATGCTGACTCTCATATTTATGCTGTAATCTTTGCCATATGTTAATGAGATCGACTGTACATGAGATAATCAATTATTTTCAGCAGCTTGTATCTTAAATGTTATGCTGGTCATCTTGATTACGAGCTTAAATACCAGCCTGGTGATGGATTCGCCTTTTAACTTTTCTCCCTTAAAAAGAGCAAAATTGGGAAATCGAAATACACCTCACATAGATTTTTCAATACTTAGTGAAAGTTAGTAATGGCATAGTTGTAGCTGAGCTGGCATTTAAACACATAATCTGCTGACCTTGAATTCCAAAGCAATTTTGTGCCCCTTAAAAATTTGGAACATATAAAAATTATACTAGCATCAATTATTTTAATAATTTTGTTAAAATTTATCTTCTTCAGTTTCAGTGCTTTGATATTATAACCCACTATCTCTGTTGGTCTCATATTACCTCATTAATATTCACTGGAAGTATCTGTTACTCAATAAACCCAGACTAACTTTTTATTACATATTCATAAGTATTACTTTTAAAGGTTCCACCTTCATTAAAAATAATAATTTTTGCTTCATATTAATGTAAGTGACACCCCAGAGGTGAAGTCATGAATCAGGGCAGACTTCAAGTCATCCTAGCAAGGACCTAGCTTCCCCACTCTGTAGCTGAATAGCACGATGCTCCTATGTTAATCAACAGTCTCCTTGCCTGATGGAGATCCAAGAATAAATACCACAGAGGATGACATCAGTCCAAAGCAGAGTTTCTTTTTTTTTTTAATGCTTTTTTTTTTTGAGAGAGAGTGAGCGCACGTGCAAACGAGTGGGGGAGGGGCAGAGAGAGAGGCAGAGGGAGAATCCCAAGCAGGCTCTGCAATGACATTGCAGAGCCCAACTCGGGGCTCGATCCCATGAACCATGAAATCATGACCTGAGCCAAAATCAAGAGTAGGACGCTCAACTCACGGTTCTACCCAGGCACCCCCAAAGCAGAGGGTTTTTTTTAAGTTTTTTAACTTATTTTGAGAGAGAGAGAGAGACAGTGTGAGTGGAGGAGGGGCAGAAAAAAAGAGGGAGAGAGAGAATCCTAAACAGGCTTTACACTGTCAGAGGAGAGCCTGATGCAGGGCTTGAATTCACAAACGGTGAGATCGTGACCTGAGCTGAATTCAAGATTCGGGGCGCATAACTTACCGAGCCACCCAGGCACTCCCTCAAAGCAGGGCTTCTTAATGAAGAGTATTTGTCAGGGTTTCAGCAATTTTGTGAATCCCCTTAAATAGTACGCAGGATTTGGAGTACAAGTATGTGGGTGCTTTTTTTCTGGTGAAGAAGGGCTACAGCTTTTACGAGATTCTCAAAAGGAAGCTGTGAGTGTGACTGTAAGGATGATATGATGGTGGTGGCCGTGGGGATGGTGACAGCTTTGAACTCCTAGGTTATGAATTGATACTTTGTCTGGATTTATTTCCAGGAGTAAGGGGAGGCAGTATATAAGAAATAAGATTTGTTGAAGTCATTTGATGAATATACGAGGGTTGTATTCTCCATAATCAATAGTCTCTAAGGAAAAACAAACAAATGCTACATAGTCTGGGCTTACCTCTCTTCTGGACCTGTTAGACCAGAGGATGAATGTTTGTTTCCAATGCCAATAAGTGAATCTTACATGAAGAGGAGAAAGGTGTTTAAAAACAAAACAAAACAAAAAAAACACTACTAAAGACATCATCAACAAATGTTTTGTCACAGTTCCAGCCTACCATACATAGAAACAGCTGACTATAGCCCAAAGGTGACTCACACACAAGCGATCCCAGTCATCTAAGGCTTTCCGCCCCTACTCAAACAGAAAGCAGGCAGTTATGCAGGTCAGACTAAGAAACCCTGGCACCACAGATGACCCACACTGAGCCCTTCCTCAAGTCAACTCCCCTTAGGGATGCAGGATACACATGCCCAACCTGACTGTGGGGAAGCCCTCCAAGAAAACCTACAGTTGCCCTAGAGAACATAAGTTTAGAGCACCACCAACACAAAAACATCCATGGGAAACAGCCTGGGTATGAACTTTTCTCTGGCCTACCTTTTGCATTGCCTCTTATATTTAACCCACCAATCTTATCCCCATCCATCACCAGCCTCCCTCTCTCTGTATTGGTTCCTTATCTGCAATCTCAATCTTCCTAGCTTATTTCTCTGGTTAGCCTTTATTTGGGCATTCATTCATTCACTGAACAAGTATCTACCAGCTACTAGAAATGCCAAGGCTAGAAGCTGTGCAGCTACCAAGAAAAAGTCACAATCCCTTGCTTCTAATAAGCTCATGACCCCGGTCATGGATATCTGAATATTTAGCTTTAAGACTACAAGGTCAAGTCCTAAAAGAGCACAAGGCTTCTGAAAACATTAATCTAACATCTACCTTAATCTTCCTCAAATGAAGAGGTTCCAATGCCTCTGAGTTATACCTCTGATTTGGGTCACATTCCTGAGCAGGCTTGTCAAAAACCAATAGTGCCCCTGCCCGAGACTTAGGCAATGTTTCCATAAAGGACCACTCCGTGGTTCTGAAATGTAACACTTGTCAAAGAATCTAAAGGCCTAACAATCATTACTCCAAAGGAATTTAAACTAGCAAGAACTCAGATCCCATTTTGACTGTACACCTATCATGAAAAACTTTGGGCTAATGGTATATCTTTTAACATCTACACAGTGGCAGTCCCTGTGCCTCATACCCTACACATCTCATTTAATCGTCATGACAACTCTATGAAAAATTCATTACTACAGTTTTACAGATGAAACACTGAGACTTGGAGAATTTCACAAGAGTACCAGCAGCAAAGCTAAAATCTGACTTCTGACATTTGTTCTATGTGTCTAACAGATATTTCATGAAAATTATGTTTTCTGTAAAGTTCTCTTAAGATGAAGATACCCAGATAAACTCTGCATCTCACCTGAAGTACCTGTGTTGTTACAAGCCAACTGGTCACTGGGTTTTACTTCCCTTGTGACAGGGAGCAAGAGTTAGAGAAGATATCAAGTAGTATTTTTAAGGACTTATTTATTCATTCAACATTTATCAAGCATCTACTGTGTGTCAAATGAGTTGAAACATCACGTTGGCTCGTCACCATCTATGCATGGAAAGGAGACGCCAGAGGATATCCAAACACTAAAACTCCCACGGAATAATGGTTAGACTAACCACATCTGTCTTCCAAATCCTGTGTCTCCTCTTTCCATTAACTTTCCACCATCTTTTTTCTTTTTTTTTTTTCTTTTTTTTTTAATTTTTTTTTTTAATGTTTTTATTTATTTTTGAGACAGAGAGAGACAGAGCATGAACGGGGGAGGGTCAGAGAGAGAGGGAGACACAGAATCGGAAGCAGGCTCCAGGCTCTGAGCCCTCAGCCCAGAGCCCGACGCAGGGCTCGAACTCACGGACCGCGAGATCGTGACCTGGCTGAGGTCGGACGCTTAACCGACTGCGCCACCCAGGCGCCCCGTCCACCATCTTTTTTCAAATACAAAAACTCTCGTGTTCTTTCCTTCCTCCCATCTCAATATTTATTTTAAGGAAAGATCTCAATAATTGATTCATACTTCAGTAGGAATTTCATTATCTGAGAGAGATGACCTAGGGCTTTAAAAACTAACTTCCAATGGGAAAAAGAAAGTTGTTCCTTATTTAAAAATGAACTATTTGGGGCGCCTGGGTGGCTCAGTCGGTTGAGCGTCCGACTTCGGCTCAGGTCATGATCTCACAACTCGTGAGTTAGAGCCCTGTGTCGGGCTCTGTGCTGACAGCTCGGAGCCTGGAGCCTGTTTCCGATTCTATGTCTCCCTCTCTCTCTGCCCCTCCCCTTCTCATGCTCTGTCTCTCTCTGTCTCAAAAATAAATAAAACATTAAAAAATTTTTTATCAAAATGAACTATTGGGACTTCATGAAGATAAAAATCTTCTGCACTGCAAAGGAAACAATCAACAAAACTAAAAGGCAACCAAAAGAATGGGAAAAGATATTTCAAATGACGTATCAGACAAAGGGCTAGTATCCAAAATCTATAAAGAACTCACCAAACTCCACACCCGAAAAACAAATAACCCAGTGAAGAAATGGGCAGAAAACATGAATAGACACTTCTCTAAAGAAGACATGCAGATGGCCAACAGGCACATGAAAAGATGCTCAATGTCGCTCCTCATCAGGGAAATACAAATCAAAACCACACTCAGATACCACCTCACACCAGTCAGAGTGGCCAAAATGAACACATCAGGAGACTAGATGCTGGCGAGGATGTGGAGAAACAGGAACCCTCTTGCACTGTTGGTGGGAATGCAAACTGGTGCAGCTGCTCTGGAAAACAGTGTGGAGGTTCCTCAAAAAATTAAAAATAGATCTACCCTATGACCCAGAAATAGCACTGCTGGGAATTTACCCAAGGGATGCAGGAGTGCTGATGCATAGGGGCACTTGTACCCCAATGTTTATAGCAGCACTTTCAACAATAGCCAAATTATGGGAAGAGCCTAAATGTCCATCAACTGATGAATGGATAAAGAAGTTGTGGTTTATATACACAATGGAATACTATGTGGCAATGAGAAAGAATGAAATATGGCCTTTTGTAGCAACGTGGATGGAACCAGAGAGGGTTATGCTAAGAGAAATAAGTCATACAGAGAAAGACAGATACCATATGTTTTCACTCTTAGGTGGATCCTGAGAAACTTAACAGAAGACCATGGGGGAGGGGAGGGGGGGAAAAAAAGTTACAGAGAGGGAAGGAGGCAAACCATGAGAGACTCTTAAAAATTGAGAAAAAACTGAGGGTTGATAGGGGTGGGAGGGAGGGGAAAGTGGGTGATGGGCATTGAAGAGGGCACCTGTTGGGATGAGCAGTGGGTGTTGTATGGAAACCAATTTGACAATAAATTTCATATTAAAAAAAAATTCCAGACATTGGCAAGCATGGCTGAAATTCTAACTCAGAATGAGCCAAAATGCCTTCCCAGAGTCCTATTTGATACAGGCAAGTGTTGGAAGAAAGTGTATTTGAGAAAAAAAGAATTACAACCCAAAACTTTACTGTCTGCCCTATCCTTCATCTTACCTTCTTTATCAGTTAGAAGAAGCTGCCTTTTTGTTTTTCTGAGATCTCTGGCATGATCTTTATAAGACAATTATTTCCAGAAATTCACCTGTAATAAATTCCTACCATAGTGATTCTCTCCAAGAACAGAGACTCTTTAAAGGCCTGGATCAAACCTCCTATGTGGGATGCAGAGACAATATGTATTTGAGAAAATATACTCAATATTATGCTTTTATAATTGAAAAATGAAAACACAACCATCATTGTCATAGCACAGAAATGAAGTCCAAAAAAATTGTCTTCAATGGTGAGGATACACAGAAGACATTGATTTTTGATGTAGATGGTGGAGGTGTGGAGGAGGTAACAAGGAACATGTCATAAGCCCGGCAGTGAAGGAAGGGAATTTTATGCATATCAAAGTAAAGTATAGGATTTAAAACAATGAAAAACACTGGTTTGTTCCATGCTCAACTTATGTGTTGAATGAATAAATAAGTTCATGTGTCTGATTTCCATAATCCTCTTAGTAATTTCACATATGTTTCACTACTGCCAGATCTCTTCAATGAGACCTTCTGCATGTGCAGAGGAACCAGGTGCAGTGGTCCTCACCACGGCTTAGCCCTATGCAACTGTTTTAGATTGCCTAGCACACTGCTTCCATGGTAGCCAGTGCCACACAAAGGAGAAGGGCAGACTGTTGTGCCTGATCCCAAGGTCCACAACCAACGCAACCAGCACAATCAAGTGCACTGTGTTGGAGACCTGAAGGGCTGACTAGAAGCTTTATAACCCAGGTGCCCCGGATCCATGCCAACAGGACACAAACTCAGTTCCCTCCAGTATATAAAATTCTATAGTGAATTTGGGAGTCTTCCCTATGAAGTGTCTGCTTTTCTCTCTTCACTCTAGGCCCTGAAGAAACACCTCTGCCTGCAACCCTGCCACACACTCCTCAGCAGTGGCCATGGCACACAGGGACTCTGGGTGATTTCTCACAAAAAAGCTGGTCTTCCTCCTTCCCTACTGGCTTCTGCATAACACTGGGAGAGCTAAATTCTGTCCAAATGAGGGTGAACAGCTGAGGAGCTCATCAGAAAGCAGAACTTGGGAACTATTCCGTCTGTTGTTTTGTTTGTTTTGTTTTCCTACAAATCTGAGGGCAGGGAGAGCCCAAGGATGGATGGGGTCTGCAAATAGCCAGATTGACTGGTGCCCCCTAGCCCAAGGGGGGGGGGCGGGGACTGATCCCTTGTGGAATGGAGATAATGCTCTAGAATCAGCTGCAGTTTGACCCCCCTGCTTCAAGGACAGCAAGATTTGGGGATCCAAAAACTAGACCTCCCTACATGTAGAGAGAGGAAAGAAACTTTTTCTTCTCCTTGTTCCACAAAAAGTTCACTCCCCAAACTTGAATGTGCATAGGAATCACCTCGGGATCTTCTTAAAATGCAGATTCTGGGGGTGCCTGGGTGGCTTAGTCAATTAAGCATCTGACTCTTGATTTCTGCCAGGTCATGATCTCACGGTTTGTGGGATTGAGCCCCACAAGAGGCCCCACACTGACAGCGTGAAGCCTGCTTGGGATTCTCCCTCTCCCATTCTCTCTCTCTGCCCCTCCCCCTCTAGTGCTCCCTCTGCCTCTCTTAAAATAAACAAGCATTTTTTTTTTTTTAAATGCAGAGTCTGATTCAGTAGGCTGAGGTAGGGCCTAGACTCTGCATTTCTCACATGCTCCCAGCTGAGGCTGATGCTGCAGGTCATTTGACCCTACTCTGAGTAGCAAGTCATTATAAGACACCCAGTTATTCAGATAGGTCACCCCTGAGGAGCAGGGTAGAGGGAGAGAGAAGGTAGGAGGAGGAAGGTAGACACATAGTTGATATTTCATGCACTTGTATATTATTCCATTTTTTTATCTGTGTCTTAATTTTTGTAGTTAAAAAAGTCAAATACATAATCCAGTGGGGCTTTTTTGAAAAAAAGGAAAAGAAAAAAAGAACCAGCTCTGAGTTTTTTCTTGTTACAGTATCAGTATTTGCTCACACCCTGCCTGAGGGTATGGCTTGGGAATTCTGGGAAACTGCAACCTGACACTCAAGCATGTGGGAATTAGAAGGCTCTTTCCTAACAGGAGAAGAGCTCACCACTGTAATGGTCAGATCTTGATTAGATCTGTGCTTCACAAACCAAGACGCATGGGTGGTCACAGGCCAAGGGGCCCAAGGATAGGATAACCATGGTGCATCTCCCTGGATATGCATAGATTCAGGTGGGGGTAGTTAACATGCATAATGTAACTGGTAAATAATTTAAAACATAATTTATATCAAAGTAAACTTGGATATTTTATGTAACAGGGCTCAGGCATTAAATATATTCTTCAGATAAAACAGGCACTTGAAAGAAAACTTCTCCTTGCCCCCTAGACCCAAGTCTTCCCTGTAACAGAGGGGCATCTTGGTAAAACAAAACAAAACAAAACAAAACAAAACAAAACAAAACAAAACTGGAGAAGTGTCGACCCATGCTAACTACAGTGAGGCTGAGACTAATGATCAAACAACTATCTCTGGGGATGTACACAGGGAGACTCCCCCAGCAACAGAATTTCCCCAAACTGCAACCCCCATTCAGTCATCCACAGAGAGCTTAATTGTCTTGTCCCACTTAGGTGTCCCTCCCCAGCCCTATAATCTTATATTTTCAGCCGAATTGAATATCACCACTACTAATCCCATGAATACAACTCATCTACCACTAAACTCATTTCAAAAACTCCTTGGCTCTACATCCATCCTTTCCAGACTTGCTCCTCTTCTCACAATACGTTTATCTCCCTATATCTGGTGAGAAACAGAGCACTTCCCCAGCTCTCTCTCTCTTTGCTACCCACAAGATCCAGTCTCTAAATCCTGTCATCTCTCAGGAGGCCAACCATCTCCTGAGGCCATTCCCCCTCCAGTGTGGCTCAACCCTCACCTCTCACTGGACGACTGTGATGGCCTCCAAGCCAGTCTCCCTGTTCTGGGCTTTCCTCACCTCAGTATTTCCTCCACACACTAGCTGCTGGAGGTATCTTCCCAAAGCATGAACATGTTCATTCTAGACATGTTCTTTCCTGTTTAAGAGCTTAATTTGACTCCCATTCCTTGTCACCCTCCTTCTCTCTGGGTCAGATCCAAATCCCCAAACCAAGCTTTCTAAAAGGACTTTTCTAATGTGGCCGCCAAACTGCTCTTCCAAGTTCACCCTCTTTCCATGGGTCCTCTTCTGCTTGACTTTCTCTGACCGCACCCTGCTCCAGACCCACTACCTTACACACAGTGTGCCTTCTGTCTAGAATGACTCTTGCACCTTCTCCCTCTGATGAAATCTCCTCTCCTTCAAAGTCCAGTTTAAATGTGACAACATCTAGGAAACCTTCTGCAGATATCCTGCTGATATAATCATTTTCCCTCCTGGCTCCCACAGTACACCTCGTCCCTGTCTCTATAATTGCCCTCTGCCACAGTGTCAGGGGTGAGCTCTTCACAAACAAGAGCTAAGTGCCATCCATCCTTGTAGCCCCACAGTCTAGTCCATCATAGCCCATCGAATGAGTGTATGAATTAATGAAGGGTTACTTTTCTACTTAGCTTTCCATCTAATTCCATTTTTTCTGACCCAAGTAGGAGTCTGCTGACCCTACCTGAGGAGAGACAGGAGTGAGGGACCATTAACCATTTCTACCCAATTAAAAAATTTTCCTTTAGCCCAAGGGAACACCATGAACTAAAACCTTATATGGAGACCTGGGTCCTGCCTTCCTGGGCATCTTACATCAGTTCAACTGGTGATTTCTAGCAGTGAGGTGGGGATAGAGAGAGCAGACACATTTCTGGGAAAGAATTCAAGATAGAAAAATTGGATGTCTCTAACCTCCATAAAATCAAGTTTTTGTAATTTCAAAATGCTGTGAATGAATTCCAGGACATGAAAGTATACAAGACCTAGAAATCCAAGTGAATGGGATTAGAACTGTCAGTACTAGTACACATGAGGTCTCTAATCCTTATGTCAACACAAGCCAGTGCTGTCCAGAATTGAAATGTGAACGTTCCTAATGTATGTCATGTCTTCGTAACCAAATTGTAAGCTCCTCGTGAACGTACACTGTGTTTTTACCTACACGAGGTTAACTCTCTGGGTCTAATGCTGTCGTTTTAATATTAGGAGAAGTCTCATAAATACTTAATGATCAAGGGTGGGCTGTATACATGTGTGTCTATATATACTAAGTAAATTTCTCTCTCATACTTTGCCTACAGCTTTCACTTAAAAAATGGAAACAGATGGAGCCAGTCAGGTTTCGCAAGCAAAACAAGCATATAGTCGTGTACTGGTACCTAAATGGGTTTTGCTTTTGGTCCTGCCAGAGGCAGGGGGATAGATTAGTTAACTCCTCTGGGGGTCTTCCAGCCCCGTGGTTTCACTCCGCATTTTCCTCCGGAGAGAGTCTATGCAGTCAACTATACAACCCAACACTGAAGCGTCACTGTGGATTGGACCTGGCATCTAGAAACCACACTGGTGAATCTTAAGAATGTTAATATGGATAATTTAAACCTTATAAATAGCTTTCCATAAATGTGTTTCTTGCCTGAGGGGGTCTTTTGGTTGGAGTGCAGTACAATCAGGCTTGAGTCTGCAACTTAAAAAGGAAAACAGAATATGAGAAGTATAAAATTTTATGTAGCTTTCTCTTTCACAAGCTCATGTTTATTGAAAGAGCTGGTGGTAAGTCAAGGGAAAATGGAGTTGTAAAAGAGACATTGTGAGGCTGATTAAGCTCTCTGTGGGTTCTTCCTTATTAAATTGGTGTGGTTGCAAAATCAAAAGCTAATTATTCCAAGTACTCTCACCTGAGATGGGCAGCCTGCCTGTGCTGTGATGGTTCACACTGAATCCTCAGCGATCAGAGGTAAAATCTGGGTGATGACATCTAGACAATGAATAAAACAGGAAAAAAGATGTAACTCTATTGCCCTACTCCTAATTTATAAACAAATGAAAACAGAAAATGGGCATAAAAACCTATTTCCATACTGTTATCTTTTTAAGTGTATGTCTTCATTACCTTCTAAAACAAGTGTCCAGATTATAAAAGAGGTTCTTAAACGGACAACTCCTTATGTGTGCTTAGAAATTTCTCTTTATTTTATTTTTTAATATTTTTTAATTTAGAGAGCGCACAAGCCAGAGGCTGGGGGGAGAGGCAGAGGAAGAGAAAGAATCTTAAGCAGGCTCCAGATGAGCCCGATGCAGGGCTCAGTCCCATGATCCTGGGATCATGACCTGAGCCAAAATCACGAGTCAGATATTTAATCAACTGAGCCACCCAGGTGCCTCAAGAAATTTCCTTAGAGATACAGAACTTGCTAGAGAAGTTTCACACCCAGGAATCCTTCTACAAGATGTTTGTGTGTGGTCAGTGCCCTTGGAGAACCCTCTTGAGCTCATTCAGGGGGGCATCTGCCCCTTGCATTACCTGGTTTCCAAATCCAGAAGTTCTTAGCAGAAAATATTAAGCAACGTATGGTATTTTAATTTGCAGTCCATTTCATGGTCATTAGAGAAATCAAACGTCACGAGAAGTTCATGAAACTCTTTTTGATATATGACTAAGTTAGTTGAACAGCAACGTTTGAAAATGCAGGTTGTATAGTCAGACTGTGTTGATTTAAATCAAAACACCATTTAGAGAGGGGGTAGCCTCAGCTTCCTGCTCTGTCAGATGAGATAAGAACAGTATCAGCTTCAGAGGGTACTTGAGAGAATTAAATGGGAAAATATAATCAAAGTACTTGGATATGATAAGATCTCACTACATGTTTGTAATTATTACTTTAAATATGTGAAATGTGTTGTTCCAGGAACCTGACCAGCAAAGAAAATAGCTTATGATCTTAACTTCTAGTGAGTTAGCACAATATTAAATAAGCTCCAATACAGAAGAATATTGCTGCATCCGTAATTAATTCAAATATTTTGATAATTGTTTCTCTAAACCCCATGCTTTTAAAACTAACTATAATTATATAGTGACTTTATTTGTCCATACAATCACTGGGAGAGGGACCCGAGGTTTCCCCAGGGAGGCTTCTATCTACCTCTATGAGGTTGAGTGGTCAGGTTCACACTACCGAAATAACACTGTGGTAAACAGGCAACACAGTGAAAGGCAGGTGACCTGAGAGAGCAGTTGAATAGCACAAGACCTTGATCGAGTCACTTTGCTTCTCTGGTCTTCATTTCCTATCTTGAAAGTAGAAAGACCCAACCAAATGGCTCAACTGTCCCTGTCATCCGTCAGGTTTGATACTCCTACCCACTAACAACAAAATACTTGCTATTCTGAATAACTGAATGTTCTATTTACTTGACAAATAATGTAAGTACCATATATGCATTATAAATGTTTAAGAAAGATGTTGTTTATCAACAGTGTCTTGGTCTTAGAATCAAAACCACAGTACAAAACCATAATGTACTCTTGATTTGGTGACACAGCTCGCACTTCAGGATCCAGTAGGGCCAGAGGTCTGTCACTAGAGACTCAAACCACAAAGTTACCTCATTACGTGAGCTTTGCTGTCGGGGTAAGAGTTCTACATAGGTTTAAGTTCACTGTCCTTATGTGTTAGTTTTCTGAAAGTTCAAAGAGTAGGGGCGCCTGGGTGGCTCAGTCGGTTAAGCGTCCGACTTCGGCTCAGGTCATGTGAGTTCAAGCCCTGCGTTGGGCTCTGTGCTGACAGCTTGGAGCCTGGAGCCTGTTTCCCATTCTGTGTCTCCCTCTCTCTCTGACCCTCCCCCGTCCATGCTCTGTCTCAAAAATAAATAAACATTAAAAAAAATTTTAAGTTCAAAGAGTATACCTTTTAAAATATGTGTGAAATGAAAATAATTCACTGGACTAGGAATCAGTATGTCCAACATAGAAATCTCGTTCTAATACTAACTAGTTTCATAACCTCACACAAGCCAGGTAAACCACTCTGAATCTCTTTCTACACATAAAATAGGTAAGTTATATCTGACATACCTATCTCACAGGGTTAATATGAGGATCAAGAGAGATAACACACATGAAAACACACTGAAAAATAAAAACCACCATACAAATGCCATAAGCTGTTATTCAGCTCTGTCAAAGAAATGGGATGATCAGTTAGTTCAAGCAGAATGGATTCAACACGCCAATTCTGTGAGGTGAAAGAGACCTCCCAAATGGATGGACTGTCAGAATTTTCCACCCAGATGTGATTGCTGCCCTGTCAATTCAGCCTAAGTCAACTTGAAGGCATTCCTTATGCTCTCCTTACCAATTAAACTCTCATTTGGACACTTGGGTTTTAATTACACACCAATTCTTGGCCCACTGCAAAGCAAAAATGATGGGGTGGGGGGTGTGCTAGTGGGAAACGATTGATCTTTAAAACCTACATGCTTAACATCCAGAATAAATGAAAAGGTAGCAAAGCATTCTCAACCAGTTATCACCTATGTCACGTGTATGGAGGATGTGTTTGGTAGATTCTAGCCTTAATATAACAGAGGGCCTCATTCATTTCACTGCAAACTTACTATAACCACAGCTGAGTCCCCTCTTTCTGACCAGCCTGTTGCTACAACTTTATTGCATGAATACTTCACTTTCTTGGTTTTCAGCTAGAAGTTAGAAACAATGTTTTGAGAGCATTTTACACCTTCAATAAAAAGAGGGCAACAAGAAAACGTGTTGCAGGATTTTTCTCTAAACCAGAAAACTGAAATAAAATTATAAAGCCAAACACCCTGAAACAGTTGTAACAATGAGAAAAATCAATAGCATTTGACTAGTCATAGTCTAGAAACCAGAAGAGTGCCCTCTTAGGAACACAGGTTCCTTTCCCTTTCTTCTTAACTTCATGTCCAATTTTTGTGACCATGGTTAAACATTTAACTGGATTGATTCCATTGACTGGCTGTATTTTGACAGCTTGAAATACCAAGTTATTTAATTAACTCATTTTCAATTAGCACAGTCGCTGCTAACCTGATGTAACTTGTGTCTCCTCAGACTCCAGAAAAAGAGAGAAAGGAGGCCAATGGGACTGAGATTTCTGTTGCATATCTTATTCTGTCAGAAGTTTCCAGTTCAGGTCAGATCCATAAAATAATGTATTTTCTGTGGTTAAGTGTTAACTGGCAGCCAGGTGCTAAGGAGTGCTGAATCAGCCCAGGAGAGGGGGCAGAAGGAAGAAGAAAGTTTGGTTTATAGGCTCAAGTGGGCAAAAGAAACAGAACCTGGAGAGAGTTATATATTGCTCAAGGCAGGCACAGGTGGATGGAACTGCAGGCCAGGTCAGAAAAAGAGAAAGATTTATGTTCGGTGCAAACAAAAGGGCAGAAGAAAAATCACCAATCCGGTTGGGCAGCACTGAAGTGAAGGAAACAGCTGTTCATACAGTGAGGGAATGGTCAGGTAAGACAGGCTGGAAATAGTAATCAGAAGGCCATCTGCTGACCTGGGACGGCATGCCCTCGAGGCATGGAACAAATCCTGTCCTCCAGGAGGCCACGCAGAGGGGCCAGTACCGGCCAGGCAAGTAAACAATGCCAAGACGAGGCATTAAAGTTACATGAGCCTCGTATAAGAAGTTGCCCAGCGAGTTTACTTCCGAATGTGAAGTCGAGTGGAAACACAGTGTTTTCTTATTTGAGAACTTGGCAAACCCACTCTACCCGGCCTCTCTGTGAAGCTAGAATGCGGAGAGGTAGTTCATCAAATGTCAGCGCCCATTACCCATCACCTTATTCGAGGCTGCCGCTCCGCCCCTCCGGACAGCTGGTGGTGTGACTTGTCAGACTCGCCCTGGGAGCAGCTGCTGGCTTGGGGATATTTCCATAGGACCCCAAGAACTTGCAGCCCGAGTGAGGAGACTGGGTGAAAGGTGGTCTTTGACCATGGAAAGCAGCTCACTGGGCAATAGCACAGGCAAGCCAGAAGGGGCACAGAGAGGAAGGGGGAAAACAGAGCAGGAACTGGCAATGACCTTGCATTAATGGGCAGCACACCCCACTGAAATAAAGGCCTGCATGAGTGGGGCTTTGCTCTAAGGAAGCCGGCAGCAGCTGGGTGCTACCAATACTAATGAGCATCATTATATCTTTTGTACAAACGAGCCAAATTTCAGACAAAAGGTGGGAGAGAGAAGACATTTATGTCATAACACAAAATACAAAATGTATAACCAAATGTCACTAAAGAACCAATTGATAATTGGTGAGACAGAAAAGGCAATCAGAAGAAAGCACTGCCTGTCTAAGGTACTAAGATTAATAAGATTAATAAGAGTGTTGTGACATTATTAGTTGGTGACTAAAATACAAAGCTAAAGTCGAATCCCTTGCCCACCTTCCCATCTCTCTCCCTTACCCCTGATTTCGCTAAGTCCTCGTGGTGTTATAATTTAAACACAAACACACAATGCATACATATACAGAGAAAGAGTGAAAGTAGTAACATTTTGGGGCACCTAGGAGGCTCAGTCGGTTAAGCATCCGATTTTGGCTTAGGTCATGATCTCATGGCTCATGGGTTCGAGACCTGAGTCCGGCTCTGTGCTGACAGCTCAGAGCCTGGAGCCTGCTTCAGATTCTGTGTCTCTGTCTCTCTCTGCCCCTTCCCCACTTGCGCTCGTTCTCTCACTCTCTCAAAAATGAATAAACCTTAAAAAAAAAAGTGTTTTAAAAGCAAGTAGTAACATTTATTGAATTGTACTATATTCCAGACACTCTTCTGTACCTTTTATAGGTTTTAATTTGTTTTTAATCCTCACAACATGCCTAGGATGTAGACAGTACTTCTATCCTCATTTCACAGATGAGGAAAATGAGGCACAGAGAGGTTATCCAAGATACCACAGCTGATAGGTGTCTGAGCTCAGACTTGAACCAGGTGTTCTGGGTCCCAAGCTAGCATCTTCAACCACAGCACTGTTTCTTGATTTGAGATACTAAAATCTCAGACCAGGAACTTTGGTGAGAAGAGGTTAATTTTCCATTCTGAGCTCCTCACAGCCCGCTCTCTCTTCTTGCTCTCCATACTCCAGGCCTCAGGCCTGCTGCTATCTGAGATATCATCCCCTCATCTCCATCCATTCAGATCCTTCTTAGTCTTCAGGCCCCAGCTCGAGACTCAGGAGGTTAGCTAGCTATGTGCCAAACCATTGCTTCTTCTTCCCTGGCTCACAGCTAGACTACATTTCCCTACATCTCTTACATTTAGAAGTGGCCACGTGACTTCATGGTAGCCAATGGAATGTGAATGGAAAAGATCGGTGCCAATTCTGGGCCTGGCTTATAAAACTCTACATGTGGGAGCACCTGGGTGGCTCCAGTTGGTTGGGTGTCTAACTTTGGCTCAGGTTGTGGTTTTGCAGTTCGTGGGTTCGAGCCCCGCATCGAGCTCTCTGCTGTCAGTGCAGAGCCCATTTCAGATCCTCTGTCCCCCTTGCCTTCCCCCTGCTTACACTCTCCCTGTCTCTGTCTCTCTCTCAAAATAAATAAATAAACTTAAAAAAAAAAAAAAAAAAAACAAAAAAAAAAAAAACAAAAAAAAAACCTCTGCATGTGGAATCCTCCTTCTAGTTCAATGCAAGTAAGCATGGAGACCTGGGAAGCCATATGCTGAAGACAGTAAAGCCCTATAATGGAAGGGTCCTGATCCTTGATCCCTGCCTAGGGGGTGGGGGGAGACCCACTAATTAGGAACTCCCATGTAGGTCTTTACATAAGTGGGAAATAGACTTCCATCCATCACATCTGAGCCATTATAACTGGGAGTTTGGTGGAGTTGGTATCTCTCTCTGATAAGCCCTTCCAAGTTATGCCACCCAGCCCTGGATTCCCTCCTCCCTGTATCTTGCTAGTTTGTGCCTCGATTTAGGTTAGATGATGAAAACTGCACTAGAAGAGTCAATCATGGTGCCTACCATGTTCACTAGCCCTGTCAGGGAACATGCCCCCTTTGTGCACAGCACGACTTTGTCCCTAATTAGGCTGAGGGTGGCCCGATCTCCAAGTTGACTACAATCCAATGAGGAGGTCTGATGCCCCACTCTGCCCAGTGGTCATTAACTAAGCCATTCAGATTCCCCATTTTGGAAGAGTGGGAAACCCTGAAGGAATTAGCCTCTTGGAATAGGATGAAAAAGAAGGCAGGCAGAGAGGACCAGAGACCCAAGCTGTGCCACGCCCTCAGAATGCAGATCCAGCCACCGAGGGGCACACTGGTCAGCTTCTCGGTGGCAAGCAGCAGTGGACTCTGGCTGATGACATCAGAGAAGGGACTTATTAAAAGGTTAACAGGAAGTTCACAGAAACCCTCTGCCTTTGTGGCTTGAACAACAGCCATTTGTTTCTCACGTTTCTAGAGACTGGAAAGTGAAAGACTGAGCGGCCAGCAGATGTGGTTCCTAATGAGGGCCCTATCCTGGCTTGCAGACAGTGTCCTTCTTGCTGTGTCTTTATGTGCCAGAGAAAGATAGTGAGAGACCTCTTCTTGTCTCTTTCTCTTCTTATAAGGACACGAATGCCATCAGAGTGTCCTCACTCTCACGATTTCATCTAAACTTCATCACCTCCCAAAGACCCCACCTCCAAATATTGTCACATGGGGTGTTGGGGATTCACCATATGAATTTAGCAGTCAGAATATAAACACTCAATCCATAACACCCTAGAAAAGAAAGCTAGGCTTCAGGCCGCTGCCGCCAGGAACCACAGCCAGAATCACTCTGTGACTGTCTCACACTCCTCTGTCATCAACCACTCAAGGAAGGGGCTTGTTCCATTAGGGGCTTGTTCCCCCTGATGGAACCATACACTGCCCTGTTCGTCTTCTGTGGCACCTGTCACCTCCCGCCTTCTGCCATTATCATTTCTGACCACCTCTGATCCCCCTAGGAGAGCAATGGATTCATCTCTCCATGCCTCTCAGGGTCTCATCAGGAGTCTTGAGCATAGTGTTTAAGTGAACCTTTCAATACATGATGAATAAAAAAGAATTTCTACTTAATATGACAGCTGCCTGAAGTAATAAAGCTACAATAATAGTAGCTACAATGTATTGGGTATTTACTAAGTGCCAGTAACTTCCTAAGTGCTTTACATGCACTCTCTCATCTAATCTTTACAATAACCTTATTAGGAAGGCATTATTATTATCTCCATTTTACAGAGGCAGACACATGGTCTTAGAGAGGTAAGTAACTTGCTCAATTTCACTCACCAAGTAAACTGTAGGAACAGGATTCAAGCCGTTGATTAGACCTCCAAAGTCATGCTCGTTACGCTTTCAGATCATCTAAAATAGACCCCACTCCCCACCACATGCTCACGTTAAATGCCACTAAGAAAAAAATTCCCATAGTCGGTTTCTTCCCCTACTTCCTCTTCCCTCCTCCCAAAAAAGTTAATAATGGAAAGACACATGACATATCCACCACAGATTACTGTGTCAGTCCATTCAGCTAATTTCAAAAAAGATGATGCTAATTATTGGAGATAATGAAAACCTGCTCTTCAACTACAACCCAGGGGGAATAGTCCAATTGATTAACAGGGATTTCAACCCACGCATTCAATTTCTCCTGCTCGTTTCGTAATGGATGGGAAAAATTGGTTTGTAGATAGAGATTTTTGAGAGCTAAGTGTCTAAGACACTGAAGGGAGCCACCTCATTAAGTCCTAGGCCTGGTTAGGCAGGCTCTCGAAACCAGAGGCAAAGCCAACGGCAGGTAAACTCACTACAGGCATTATTTAATGAAAGTTTGCACTTTATCAGAGCATTCTTCCTGAGTCCTAGATTTTTCTGAGTGTTTTTTTTTTTCTTTCTCTTTCTTTTTTAACCATTCATTAGCCTTTCAAAAAATGTAGCACTGAAGCAGTTAAAAATAAATCTAGGATTTGCAGAACAGTAAGAACTTAATCATGGCAGCAAACTAAACCCCAGAGACAATTTTAGGCTCAAAGTTAAAATATGGTGTATCTGACTCTGAGTAAATTGACTTTTCACAGAATACTCTAACATAATGCATAATAGCCATGCACTCCAAGAGAAGCTCCTGGGTATTGGTCCAGAGCCCACAACCAGCAGGAAGATCATAGTGTATGTTGAATAAAATTACCCATTCTAAAGGTCCTCAGCTCTCTTGAATATTTTATTAAAAACCTTTTTGTGGTAGAGACCAACTGGGACTTCTTTCTCCTAGGAGCGAGCTGTCAACGGTAGTAGAATTGAAAACCAGACCGAGTCAAGCTTAATTAGATCTCCCCCTACCTCCAACCTCACATTTCTGGTATATTCTTTCCTGACCATGAAACTTGATAAATACGAATACAGTGGGATTCATTTTCCCCCAAACCTTTCAAAACAGAAAAGCACTATGGTGGACAGGTGGAGAAAAAAAATTAAAATGTAGCAACAAATTTTGAGACTCTAGACAAAATATAAGCTGAATGCTACTAATAATGCAATCACGATAATATAATCAGAAAACTCACAGAGGTGCCTCAAGGGCGGCACTTGGCAAAGAGCAGGCTGCAATTCAGATCCATGAATAAATGGTTTCTGAGTCTCGGCTTTAAGACCAGCACTTTGCTGGGCAATGTAAGGAAAGTGACCATACATTCTGGATTTTATGAGGAAACCTCAATGGCAAATATCCTCTTCCCCCATTCTTGCACACCCGCATGTTCTCGTTAAGGCACATGTCCCATGTCCCAACTCTGGATTCAGAAAATAGGATTGCTGAAAGGATGGTGGACATAATTCACTGACTATGAAGACTTTGGAGTGTAGTTACTGTAATAAAGGCGTATAATCAAAGACACTGAGCATGGACCGCAGAGTTGGGAAATCATCATTCTTTACACCATGCCCACCTTTAGGAATTGTTATTTTCCATTCTGTGGCTTTAAATTTTTCTAAGTCCTTAAGTATGATAACTTCCCTTCTTTCTACTTTTGTAGTGCAAGACACAGAACATTTTACTTGCCTTGTATTTTAAGGTGATTTTCTATTAATAGCATTATTCGTGATATAGCCTCATTTTGAGGACACCCTTTCAGTCAGTCTGCCCTTTGCAATAATTTTCACAGTGTTGTATTTCAGAAATAATTTAATATGAGCCTGGCTTCTTTTGAAAAACGTATGCCTATCCAATTTTCCCTTAGTTTCACAATACACAACACATCTGCTATTTCAACGATAACAGATGTTATACTGAAATTGTAATAACTTGTGAGTTAACTGTATTCAAAACTTTATAGTTACACACGTTCCAATAACTTAATCCTCTACCATTATCTCTTCAAATTGATTTAGCCCTGCAGAAGTTGAAGAAAATCAAATATTCATTGTGTTTGCTTTGTGCATATATACAAAAATCACATCATGATTTATCTCTCTTGGTATTAATCCTGTCTTCTTCGGAAAGATGGGGTAAAAATCATAACAGGATCAACAGTCCCTCCTCTCTTTACTCATGAAGATAAATTTCATAGCCAATTCGGGATTATTATGCATGCATCTGTGTGCAAGCTTTTTTATGGATTTGTAGACGCCTTATAAATCCGATCTGCATTTCTAGCCATTTACCATTTAAATAAATGACCTTTCCTCTTATCTCAGGGGCACAAACCTACCCCCATTTGGCCATTTTATCTTTCATTAGGAAAGCATCTCTCTTCTCCCAAAGCAAGCCACCTTTTTTCCTCTCAAGCTTCTCTTTTGTCTCCCCTCCCCGTACACACACTCCAAATCCAGAGATTACAAACCCCATGCTGAAATGTGTGGGTGCAAAGAAACACTCACCAGTAGACAGTGGGCCAGTACAGTGGAGAAGCTGGGAGAGCATGCCAAAGTCAGTTTCCATCTTTTAGATGTGCATACTGATACAGAGCAGAAGACATGAGCCACCAGGGGGAGCAAACTACCTCCTGGAGCGCTGTGCTTCTGACTACATGTCAAGGGGCTCCAGGAAGGGCAAGTGGGGAGGAATGGGGAAGTGGGGGGGGGGGGGGAGCATCCCAGAAGAGCACAGCCTTGAGCTGGACCCTGGAACCATGAGGGATCATGGCAGGCTGAAATGCAGGGAGAGGACACCACCAGTAATGCCAAGGCTCAGAGGGGGCTTGCTTGGGAAGGCTGTGGGAGGCAGTGTGGTGGCAGGTGTGAGCAGGACTCTGGCCTCTCCTTTGGCTGATGTGCCCCAACAAGAGGACCGTGCTTTTTTCAATTTCCAATCTTTCCCTTTCACTTCCCTCTGAGTTAAATGTAAGGAAACACTGGCCTTTTCACACATATGCTTCGCCAAACACACAGCCCCAGGAGCCACCAGCGGGACAGGCCCAGGTGGGAGAGAAGTTCTAAGGGGAAGGGTTTAAGTGTCAAACCACTTGCCTAAGATCCCAATTTTTGTTTTGGCCGGTGGACTCTACTGACTTCAGAAAATCAGTTCCCTTATAGTTGGCTCACTCTGAGGCCAATTTGCCACGTCTACCATGTATCTTCTAGGGACGTCCCCCCAAACTCCAGACCTGCGACTGCGTAAACAATACAAACTGTCATCCAGCTTTCATCGAGAGTCACTATGTATTACTTAAACATAAGTATTACATATTATACATAATACATAAGTATTGCTTATTACTGAAAACAAAGCACTGCTTGGGATGGGAACAGAAAAAGGACCACCAACTCAAAACTTAAAGATTTGACCTCATCCCCTGTGTAGGGAGGCAATCGTGCAGAGGAAGCTTTGCAGCCATACTGCCCGGGTCCAAATCCTAGCTCAGCTCCTTTCTACATGGGTAAGCCACTCAACTTCTCTGTGCTTTAGTTCCCTTCACCTGTAATATGGGTATGATATTAATACTTACCTCATGGGGTTACTGTAGGGATTATAGGAGAAAAATATGTAAGTTTCTTAGAACAGAACAGCACACAGTATTTATGCTGTTTATTATTATTACTATTACTATTATTATTATTATTGGGGTCATGTCCCTTAATTATTGGTATCAAAGGCTAGAGTCCTTGCAGCCCAATGATGAAAGAAACTGTATCTAGCTCAGAGAACCCTTCCACCCTTGACCTGAGGTCGTTCCCTGGCCACTGCCCTTACATTCCCGCTTGGATCTCCTTTAATGTGAGTAATGTATCAGATGGCAGCTTCTGTTTTGCAGATTGAGTCCCTTTGACCTTATTTTGAATATTGCTCATTTCTCCAGAAAATATA
This sequence comes from Leopardus geoffroyi, assembly GCF_018350155.1. Lineage (NCBI taxonomy): Eukaryota > Metazoa > Chordata > Mammalia > Carnivora > Felidae > Leopardus > Leopardus geoffroyi. The sequence goes on along the minus strand of NC_059337.1, from coordinate 43,270,696 downwards.
CCCTCTTCTACAAATGGAGTGCTGGGCCCAGTAGGCACACAGTGAAGGCCTGGCGGAGTGAGGGTGACAGTCCTGTGTTTTCACTGGCAGGCTGCTCTCAACCCATATCATGTCACTGTTAATGACTGGTCAGTAAACATTTCCTCACTTGTTATAAAGTGCCTTCACTTGTTATGAAATCTTCATGGAGTAGGATAGATTTCATGCTATTCTTAAGGACAACAGAAAATAACACGAGCTGCGTGTATTACGTGCCAAAATATTAGGTCTCTTTTAAAAATCAGAAACAAGGGAAAAGCAATTATTAGATACACATTTGTAAAGAAATTCTCCTAGAGATAGAAAGACTCAAAGAGTGTTAAGTTTGATTCTAAATTCAGTGGTGTTCACAAGTCTGACTTGCTTGACTGTACATGGAAAAAGCATTTGTGAAGCATATACTCCATCTCTGCAAACCCACCACGGTGTTTTGCTTCATCTGCATGCCCCTGTGAACAATGACTCATCATCACTGAAAAGAAGTAACAGGGCTAGGTGTGAATGCCCAAAGAGCAGGAACAAAGGGAGAGGGAGTGGGGCAGGGTCACTCAAGAGAAGTTTCTTTCCATAAAATGAAAATAAGATAAAGTAATGGAACCATAGGGTAGCCTGGTATGACTGGCCTTTGGAGGCAGGGAAGGCAAAGGCCTAGACATAGAGAAGATTGGAAACTTGATCGTGAAGCTTGCCGTGGCCCCGTTAAGGCAATGGGGAGTGAAGAGACAGGTTTCTCTACTGTTATTATTCCTACAAGACTATCTCATCACTTGAGTATCAGTTGCTTGAATCCAGCAGGAAGACATGGATTCTAAACTCCTGGGCCACATTAAGTCTTAGAAAAGACCAGTAAACAAGTCCGCACTATCTCACGGGCATTCTAAGTCGTGATGACAGGTAGATGTTCATGTAAAATGTCAAAGTGAGATTTTTAGGAAGCCTTGACTTGGGCTAAGTGTCCTTTCTGGCTTCATGGTCTATACTCACTACTTAATAAATTATTCTTTCAGGGGCATCTGGGGAGCTCAGTCAGTTAAGTGTCCAACTCTTGATTTTGGCTCAGGTCACGATCTCACGGTTCATGGGATCAAGTCCCACGTCAGGCTCTGTGCTGACAGTGCAGAGCCCGCTTGGGATTCTCTCTCTCCCTCTCTGTCTCTGCCCCTCCCATGCTCACGTTCTCTCTCTCTCCCCCAAAATAAATAAATAAATTTTGAAAAAAATAAATTCTTCCTCCAATAAAGTCCAGTTTTACTTCTCCTAATTTATTAACTCTTGACTCAGATCTGCGGGTCTCCATGGATCCATCACTAACAGGAACCATTCTTGTGAATCTGTAGCAGAAACCAGGGACATCCTCACACAAAGGACCCAATGATGATTCTTAATGCTGCTCCTCCCAGAGGGCAGCTGAGGCTGGGACCACAGCTTTCCTCCTCCTTTACTCTGAACTAGCTCTGCCTCCTATTGTCTGCCTGCTAACAACCCTAGGTCTAATCTACTGCAACATGAAGGGTACATATTTTATATAGGCAGGGTATTCACTACTAAATGAATGGTTACAGAGCCAGCATTCTCTAATTTAACACAGGTTCCTTTTGTTGTTTCACCTTGCATCTTCCTCAGGCCAGCTAAGTTCTGTCTGTATTAAAGATAGCAAGCATCCCCTGGCTCTGTGCTCAGACACAGCCTTAGCCCCTGTTTTAGGCCTTTGTTACCTCAATCTGAGTGTTCTTTCCTCCTAGGGCTTTTGCCTAGGATCTATCCAGCTGGATAGTTTCCTAGGCCCAGATCATGCCTTTTGAGCTTCTATCCCTGTTCTTGTTTGCACTTCTGGCTTCATCATGCACATGGTATTTGCCTGGTTTACGCTTCCAGACCCAGAGCCTACCAAACCCCAGTTGTCTTTCTCCCCATCATCCCTGTCTCATGCTATCAATCCATCAGGTCATCAGCACAAGAGTATTCTCAGAACCCACGTGCATGGACTCTGTTCTGTCTAGCAAAGAGGCATATAATGATTGCATGCACATCCCTTCATGGAGAACCTAATCCATGTCAGCAACTTTCCCAAAGATGGAAAGGGCAATCATCACCCTCAAGGGGCTACAGTCTCGTGGGAGAGATGGAGGACTAATAGGAAACTATAACTCCATGGTAACAAAAAAGATTAAGATGGTGAGAGCAATAGAGTGTGATATTTGCACAGAGAAGGGCTGCTCAGCCAGCATAGAGGAAGCGAGCAAGGCTTCTACAAGAACATAACTTCTATAACAAGGAAGGAAGTCCTTAAGGAAAATGGGCAGTTAGCTGGGCAAGGGATTGGGAAGAGAAGGGGAAGGAGTAGTTCTAAGAAAACAGGCCAGCATGTATAGGAGGCAGGGAAGGAAGAGACCATGCAGCATTCTGTGACCTGTAGATAATGTAGTGAAAAATGGAGCAAAGATATGGCTCCTGAGTGGCTCAGTTGGTTAAACGACCAACTCCCGATTTCAGCTCAAGTCAAGATCTTATGGTTCATGAAATCGAGCCCCAAATAGGGCTCTGTACTGAGCATAGAGCCTACCTGGGATTCTCTCTCTCTCTCTCTCTCTCTCTCTCTCTCTCTTTCTCTCTCTCTCTCTCTCTCTCTCTGCCCCTCCCCCGCTTGCATGCATGCATTCTCTCTCTCTCTCTCTCTCTCTCTCAAAATAAATAAACTTAAAGAATGGAGCAAAGGTAACAAGTGGGAGTGGCCTAAATTGAGACTATACATATAGCCAGAGCTAGACCATGAAAGGTCTTAAAACTTGGCCAAGGATGGGGCGCCTGGGTGGCGCAGTCGGTTAAGCGTCCGACTTCAGCCAGGTCACGATCTCGCCGTCTGTGAGTTCGAGCCCCGCGTCGGGCTCTGGGCTGATGGCTCAGAGCCTGGAGCCTGTTTCCGATTCTGTGTCTCCCTCTCTCTCTGCCCCTCCCCCGTTCATGCTCTGTCTCTCTCTCTTCCAAAAATAAATAAACGTTGAAAAAAAAAAAAAAAAAAAAAAAACTTGGCCAAGGATTTGGGGGCTTTATCCAGGGGACATCAGAAAATCACTGAGGTTGTTTTAAGCAAGGGCCTTACATGATCACTTTGTTTTAGAAAGATACCTCTGGCTGCAACTTGAAACTATGCTGGAAGGGAGCTAGGTTTTAAGCAAACCACTCAGGTAAACAGCCCTTTGCAGAGATGGCCTGAGCTTTTGCAGAAGCAATGGAAATGGACAGGAATAGATGGACTTGGGAAGTATAAGGGACTTGATAAGGTAGAGGCAGAAGCAAGGTAATTCCCACGTCTCTGATCTGGATAACAGGAAGGACTGTGGTTCCTTTAGCTGAGACAGGGATCTCAAGAAGAGGAACAGATTTTGGACATGAGATTGAGCAGCCAATAAGACACACAGGTGGGAGTATCATTGGCCTAAATGTGGCCACAGGAAATGGGAACTCCACTTCCTGGAGCACACCCTGTGCCACCCCCTGGAATAATGCATTCCACAAGTTTACCACTCTTTCTGTGTGAAACAGACTTTGTCTTTCCTCCCTCTTCATGTGTCATGGTCTCACACGAAACAATCAAAAGCAAGAAGAAAATAATTCCTCTCTTTGTTCTTTTCCCTCCTTTTATCAGGAACAAAAATCTTTTTATTTTTTTTCAATTTTTTTAAGTTTCTATATTTTGACAGAGAGAGTGTGTGTGCATGCGAGCACAAAAGTGGGAAGAGGCAGAGAGAGAAGAGAGAGAGAGAGAGAGAGAGAGAGAGAGAGAGAATCCCAAGCAGCCTCCATGCTGTTTGGGGGGGGGGGGTGCAAATGATGCAGGGCTTGATCCCATGCCTGTGACATCATGACCTGAGCCGAAACCAAGAGTCGGATGGATACTCAACCACTGAGCCACCCAGGGGCCCCACAAAATTTTTTTCAAAGGGTTTCCCATCCAAGACCTCCCTTAATTTTCATCAGTCGGAATGTGATCATGTGGCCAGCCATCGGGGTTTTTTCCTCTGGCAAAGAGAAATGGGATTGCCACGATGGGCTGTGACCAATCACAATCCAACCCTTAGGCTGGGGGAGGGCTCTGCCTTCCTGAGCTTATTGCTGCCCAAGGATATGTGAACAAAGCCCGTATTCAGGATGAGTTAGGTTATACTACGGTGGCTTAAAACAACATTCATTTCTCCTTTTCACTGTATGTTCACTGCAGGATGACAAGGAGTCTCCGCTCATGGTTAGCTCCTGGTAATCAAGTTGATGGAAGCTCAATCTCGGCCCATGCTTTCTAGATTTCATTGGCAGGGGAAGAGATCTCTTGGGATTTCATACTGGCAAATTTAATAGTATGGGCTAGACCTAACAGGAGGAACTAGTCACACTGAAACCACTTAACAGCATAAAGTTGAGCAAAAATAAAAATGGCTTCACTAATGTTTCAGCAAAGCGCTGTTTTAAACTAAGTAACCTTTTTCCTCTCTTCTGCAAACCTCCCCTCCTCCCTTCTTGGCCTTTCGTTTTAGGAACTCAGTACCACCCTGAACACAGGACCAATGAGGCTGACATAATTCCTATGGGAACCAGCTAGATCTTCTAATTCCCTATAACCCTCCCACCCCCTCCCACCCTCACCCACCCATGCCCCGAGCCAGTCCCTTCCTCAGGGCAGGCTGGCAGTTTTGAAGGCTTTAGCCTGCTAAAGCGTCCTTTGCCAGGCAAAGCAATAAAGCTACGGTTCCTCCGGATCCCAAACTCTGTCTTCACGTTACATTTTGGATCGAAGCACAGAGGTCGGTTTTCAACAGCATGGCCCTGCTCAACCATAAGGGAGCCCAGAATTTCGGTCTTTCAAGCGACTGGAAGGAGAGCAGAGCTAGATACTGGCAAGAGCACGAATGACTGGGAAATCGAGGGATTACTCTGGGATGGGAAACCGCCTCTCTCCTGGGATTACCCATTTCATTTTTGCTCATCCTTGATTGATAAACAATTCATCTTTATAATGAATTAAAAACTCCCTCTGCTGCATCTGTCCCTTGTTCTACACCCTTACAAAACGTTTTTCGTGTTTCCCATGACAGACCTTCAACTATGTGAAGGTACTTATCATGTCCTCCCAGGCCCTCATTTCTACAAATTGAATCAAACTTTCAATTAGTAATTCAAAATTTCAAGTGTCTGCAATATAACGACATTGAATTGCAAGTTTGGAAAAATACAGGGATTTGGATTAGCTTCAGAGAAAGAGAACCACACTGACATGTTGGATCAGACCAAAAGATAATGGATGGGAAAGTAAGTTTCTATCTGAAACTGAGGACAGAGAACCAAATAATATACGATGTCTTTTCTTCCTATGACTCAAATTAACTATGAAATTCTCATTTCTCAGTTGCCACTTCACTTCTGGCCTGATAAATACATGTCTGCAGTTACCTTCCTTGACTGCTGTGGATAGCAGCAGTGAAAACATACAAAGAAAGCTTGATATCCCTCCAATTCTGCTAATTGACTCATCTTGTGTTTAGACAAGTGTTATTTGAAGCTGAATTACAGAATCTTAATTCAGATAGAGACTCTTAGAATCTACAACTAATGAATCTTTCTTTTTCAGAAGTGTTTCTTAATACAGCCACTTAACTAAAAAGCCAGAAGAGATGGCAAATACAACTTCCCTTCTTTCTTGGATGTGCTTGTAAATTGTGGGTTAATTGCATAACAAGGCAGCCAGTTAACACCTGCCTGTGGATTTACATACTTCCAGCCATATATCATCTCCCACCTGATACAGACTTTGTTGAAACCAGAATGTTTTACCAGGACTAGAAGGTCAGTCCCATTTGTCAAAGCAGGGACAGTCCTTTTGTCTTAGCCAGCCTTATCTAGGTTGTGGAGTCGCTCAAGGACATCATCTGCCTTCGGATCAGCAAAGCCTTGAAAAAGTTAAGCTGTGGGAACAGTGGGTCTCCTTATTCATTTATTTCTAGCATCTACTTTTGTCCTATTAGTAGGCCATAGTCTACAAACTGATAAGGCAAAGACACCCATCATTTACAAGGACCTGGGAGTATAGCTCTGTGAAACATTTGCTAACTGTACCAAAATTAATTTCAGTAGGATTTCATCATGCTCATTTCACGTAAGAGTGTTGGGAGAGCAGTGAATGGGCTGTACAATCGTGGATAAAGGGGAATACTGGCCAATGTCCAATGGGGGATAGCAAATAACAAATTCATTTATTTGGCACTTACTATATGGCAGGCACAGGTAGGTACTACAATTAGGAGGCAAAATAAGCCTGGTCCCTACTTTCCTAGAGCTTACATTCGTGGGAGTGGTGGGTAGGGGGTGGTTGTGGCAGGCATTAATCACATAATCACGTCAATCGTAATATTCAAGGAGTGCTTACTAAGTGCCTGGCTCTGTTCCACATATTTTGCATATAATCATTAATTTAATCATTACAACAATCCCATGAGGCAATTGCTATCCTTATACCCCATTTTACAGATGAGAAAACTGAGTTACAAAGAGATGAAAAAACTGGCCTTAGGTCATGCAACCAGTAAGCAGCAGGGCTAGGGAAAGAACTCAAGCAGGCTGAGTTCTAATGCCTCTTAGCTGACCCAGAACCCTCCTGAAAGACTTTGAACCAGATCCTTCCAAGGCAGAGTACCTGCCGCTCCTCTGGTGCTTCCCTGAGCACCTGTTCTACCAGATACGACACATTCCATGGCTACAATGCATCATCCCTGGATGCACATTATTATTTTTCTGAAAACCACTTCTGAAATTAGGACACGTTCCACAATTGATAGGCAAAGTTTAATAGGTGGAGTTGTGTGTTCTTTTTCTTAGTGGTAAGTAACATAAGGGGGCAGCCTACAATTGAAGGTGAGTTACACTCAATGGAAGACGGTGCTTGTTGCTGATCTGCCTGCCCCACTGGGAAGGCATGGGGCCAGAATTGTGCAGGGCTCCGTTGTGGCCATCGTTGGATGAAAGAAGTTACTCTCATATTATCTGGTGAAAAAAGGAGAAACGGGGCGCCTGGGTGGCGCAGTCGGTTAAGCGTCCAACTTCAGCCAGGTCACGATCTCGCGGTCTGTGAGTTCGAGCCCCGCATCAGGCTCTGGGCTGATGGCTCAGAGCCTGGAGCCTGTTTCCGATTCTGTGTCTCCCTTTCTCTCTGCCCCTCCCCCGTTCATGCTCTGTCTCTCTCTGTCCCAAAAATAAATAAACGTTGAAAAATTTAAAAAAAAAAGAAAAAAGGAGAAACATGGAAAACTATAGGTACAGATTCACATTCTTAGAGCTGGAAAGAGCTTCAAAAAGCACATTTACAGAAAAGAAGAAAAAAAAAACACAAGTCTGAGAGCAGCTTTTGCTCAAGGTCATACCCAAGAGCCCGTTCTTGACAGAAACAAACCAGACCCAGGTCTCCTGACCTTCACCCAGCTCAGGGTTCCTGCTGCCCTCTACTCTTCCAGCCAGAATTCTCCCTGCAAGAAGCCCAACCACAGGAAACCCAAAGCCAGGAGCAGCCAGTGAGGAATGTCTTGTTTATTTCTGTTGTTTAGCGTAGAATCCTTTGTTCTAACAACAACAACAAAAACAAAAATCTCTTGCCTTCAACAAAGGTATTCGTAACAACAAATGCATTATTTCTTCCAAGACCAGTTTGAATTTCACTTATTTACAGTGCCTCAGCTTCTCTCCTCAATACTTTCTTCAGTTACACTCCTGGTTAAGATTTGATGTCTCTCCGTACAACCCTCCTCAAGCCAAGAACTGATCATTTTCTAACCAACCAACAACCACCATAAGCCAGGGATTTGCAAATGGTATTTTTCCCCTCCATGGAACTTAGCAGTGTTTGAACCATATGCAATATGCACAGACACATAAAATCTTTGAACTAAAGAAAATGTGATTGTAAAACCGCCCTTCTCTCCAGTCTAGGTTGGACAAAGAGGGAAGGCATTTAGGGTGCTTCTGTTGTGCCTTTCATTAGAATGCTGCCTGCCAGCACTTTCCCTAAAAATAGTTGTCACGCCAGTGGAGTCCTCACTCTGGCAAACAGACTGTTCTGCACCAAGATCCTTTTTAGCTGGTTCTTAAGTTACAGGAATTTTAACTAAATTAGAAAGTTTGCCACTTTGTTCCTTGTAGAATAAAAGCTTTTCAAGCCAGAGCTCCTGAAACACAGGTTCAGCTCAGTTCTGAAAAACAGAAAAATGTCGCCTTCGCTTCTGGGCATAAAAAAAATGTTGAAGCTCGAGGGGGTTGAGAACAAATGGAACCTCCTACTTATTAATGCTTGGGTAGTCAATTTCTTCACACAGCTATTTCCTTCACCATGTGCCTTTCTGCTAATGTTTTATCAGCACTGGACCACAGAATGATAAACGCTATCCTGTATAAAAAGGTAAAGATGCCTTAAAAGCTCATTTGGGTGTTCCAAAGCACAGCTCCACTTTCTAAAGTGTTTTTATTTTTCCACATAAGGCTCTAATGATTCTAAAACAGACAGTAGGAATGCCAAGTAAATAAACAATTCAAAATCTGCTCAGTCAGATCTGAAAAGGGTTTCCTCAGCCTCGCTTCCAAGTTCCTCATCTTATTTTTTAAGCTTCTCCTCTTAGCCTCTAACAGCGTCTTCGATTTCCAAGAATCTAGCATCAGCTGTTAAGCAGTTTTAAAGATAAATTCTGTTTGCATCTTTTGGTAGGCTTCCTTATTTATTTTATATTTTTAGGGTGCTTTCACTTGCTTCATCTCACTTATGCTTCCCATGCAGACCAGACTGGATGGTGTGCTCAGGAACCCTTGTGCATGGGGCTGTTTTTGTGTCCCCAGCTATAGCACCTGCGGTTAATTTTCCCTAAGAACTACTACTGTCATCATGATACTATCTTGCTCAAAAAGTGTCACTTCACTCTTACCAATAGAAACAATTTCGAGATAGAAATATACGTGTGTGTGTGTATTCATGTGTTACTCTGGAAATATATTACCATATTATAAAACATTAACAAAAATAGCAGTTAGAAAGAGGAGGTTTACAAATCTGAACAGAAATTTTAATATTTTGCTGTGCCCAGACGGCCGGCCTAGTATGTACCTGGAAGGAGCAGGTCCTATTCAGAAGATCCCAGTTTTCGAAGACTGAGTCCTAACTACTGAGTGGCATTTAAGGCTCTCCACAGATGAGTCCCAAACTTCCCCTCCAGAGTAATCTAACACTGTTCCCCCACTCAGACTGAACCACTGATTGCCTGGAGGATTCAAGCTGCCCAGGAGTGCTTAGGGTCATTGCTGTCAGTCCAGGCTGTTCTGTGGACTAGCTGGAATATCACAGGTGAACCATTCATTCTCCTTCAGCTTCCTTGTCTATGGAATAAGAAAAATAAAAAGATGTGTGTCGATGTTCTTGCTATGAAAGAAAATGAAAATGCACACCGACATCACGCTTGGTAAAATCGTAAAGGGTGACACAAGTCTTACGAAGGTATTAACCCCTATAAAATACAGGCATGTTTAAAGTCCCGGGTTCAGATAAGAAAGACTCGGGATGGATTGTCTTAAGAGTGTAAAACATCATCTTTAATACTATTGAGTCCGTACTAGCTATATATCAGTTTCATCAACACAGCAAAAAATCTAAGTCTCACACGGCAATAATCTACTGAATGCATAAACTGTGGCTTTGGCAAAAAATGAAACGGTTAGTTTAAGGAGAAGAGAAAAGCCCTGACCAATTGAAAGAATGGAGTTTGTGAGCAACACTGGTAAGCAAGCCATTGTGGGGTGGTAAAATCAAGTCTAATTATAAACATGTCAGGTATGAGGTGCCTGTTTGATACGTGCATGAGGATGTTGACCAGGCAGTTGGATATATGAATCTGGACTCATGGGAGACATGTGACCTGAAGATACATATTTGTGAGTGACATTCTTAGCACTCTTCAAGAGCAAGTTCAAAAGCCACCTCCTCTATGGACCCTTCCTTAACTCTCCCCTTACACACAGCTGCAGAAAAATTCTCTATCTCTGGATTTCATTATACATCCTGTGTATTTTCTTGAGTATCTACATCTGACTCCCCTTTATACCATTGTATTTATTTGTGTACTAGACTGTAGACTCTTTGACGGCAAAGACTATGTCACTTTCATGTGTGTGTTCTCTCAGTATCTACCATTGTGTCTATATATGAAACTCAATAATGTAACATGGGGTTAATTAATTAATCTTTCTAACTATAATAGGCTCAGCAAAATTCCTTGAGAAAAAGTAACTTCAGAATGTGTGATAAATGAATGAACGAATGAATGATCAATAAGTCCCTGGAGTCACATTGAAAGATGATCCAAAGAGAATTGGCTCTGTGCAGAATTGAGTGAAGCCTGGTATTCTCCCAACTTGCCAAACCCGGTTGCCCAGTGCCTGTTGAACTCTCCAGGATTGTCCATCATAGTGTCCCAATTAAATTCACTTTCCTCAATCCTGTGCACTATAGTCTTTCATTTCCTTTCTTGCCCAATAAAGATACGCCAGCCTGGGGAACTGTCACCCTGGAAGTTACACTGCAATCAGACCAACTAATTCATGCTGATGTGATCTTGGAGCCTACTGACTAGGCAGAGTTGCATTTTAATGAGGGTCTTGAGAGACCCAATGCCATGGAGCAAAATGACTTTAGGGCAGGATATACCTTCCCTTACTAAGCCCTCAACAAGCTAGGCCTTCTTCCTCTGTCCACTCTGGACAGAGTGCTGAGAAATGAGTAAGAGGAAGCAGCTAGGTAGAAATATGAATAGTCAGCTCTTCCCCAGAGGTTGCTTTTCTGGCCAGGGTGCCTTGATCCAGTTCTGATACTGGGAGCCCTTCAAGTGTTGGCAGGTTCCTAGTATCCTGGGTCTGTGTATGTATGTATGGAAAACAAGACTACTAAGCTGAACTTCACAGATCCACTCTAGTTCCATAGTTCAATCAAAAGCAAATTTTAATGTTCAAAATTCCAAAATCTCTCTATTCATATGTAAGGCTCTTCTCATTTTTAGATTCTGTAATATCCTTGCATAATATGGTTACAAACTTCCATTTCTCCTCTGTACAATAGTGATAGTAATAATGTTGTTTGCCTCCCAGAGTTATTGTAAGGTTTTCATTAGGAAGGCCTTTGTGAATTCAGACTTGTACTAAATTTAGTTATTATTATTTTATTATTAAAGAGTCTCCTCCTTTCTTTCTTTGCAGGTGGGAAGTTAAAGATTGCTACCAATTCCAGGTTGGAAATTTTTTAAAAGATTAGATAACTTTTTGTCTGAGATATGAACTTTAACAAACCTTCACAGTAGAAAGGAAGGAAAATGTATGACTACAGGAGGACTCAGGGAAATCTCTACTTCAATTGTACTACCAGGTCATTATGAGACCTCCAAAGGGCAAAGAGATCTGACAGACCATATATTCCATTTGAAAAATCAGAGGAATTGTTTAGTCCATCCATTCCATTTTTTCCATACAAAGCTCTTCCCAAGAATATATCCCTGAACATTGAGTTAAGAGCATCACAAGACAGATGAACGCCTGAGCTTCTCGTATTTGTGGATTACTTATATATGGAATTAGAAAACACTGAATTCTAAAAACGAATAAAATAAGCATTCCATTAATAGATCCTTGGGGCGCCTGGGTGGCGCAGTCGGTTAAGCGTCCGACTTCAGCCAGGTCACGATCTCGCAGTCCGTGAGTTCGAGCCCCGCGTCAGGCTCTGGGCTGATGGCTCAGAGCCTGGAGCCTGTTTCCGACTCTGTGTCTCCCTCTCTCTCTGCCCCTCCCCCGTTCATGCTCTGTCTCTCTCTGTCCCAAAAAAATAAATAAACGTTGAAAAAAAAAATTAAAAAAAAAAAATAGATCCTAAACATTATCTAACAGTATTTTTTAACATTAAATGAATAATACAACTTCTTTGTGCAACCACAGAACAATCTATTGCACTGAAAACTGAGAAAGAAAAAAATATGCCTGTTTTGAGTCCCAAAATTAAAATACATCAAAATGTCATTAATTCAAGTAGATTTACTAAGGAAAATGTCTGAATTGGGAATTTCTCTTGAAAGAAATGTAGCTTTAGTATTCTTAAGAAGTATAGAAAAAAACAGCAAATCTGACCAAGTATGGCCAAGTGAACGACCCTAAACTATAACCAGATTCCTATATACTATCTACATAACCTGTCTACATATTCCAGCTCCTTCTATAAGAAAAAAGTCCGAGATCATATGAGATACTCTGTATATTAGGCCTAAGAAACACCCAGTCCTCAATGAGTGGCTAGCAAGAAGCTGAGGAAGCAGTCCTCAACCCCGGACAAGGGAGACTACCCTTTGGCAGAGACAAAGCACAACTGGATACCTGCAAGTTTTGTTTCTATACCCTCTGAGCTCAGGCTATGCTCAGCTCAGCTTTAGCTCTGCTCAATTGGTGCACGAATGGGAACAAAAGAATATAGTTAACTCTTTGGAGCCATGGTCTGTGACATGTTAACCCTGAATGCCTCTGCATGTCATGTGACCTGGAGAAAATGAGGAGGGCAGTTCTCTGATTCCTGGTAACTCTGCCTCTATTAAGAAGAAAGAGCTAACTAAGAGAGATTAACTTCTGCTGACATTTGCCTGAAGAACCACAAGTCACAAATTACAGAAGTCTGAATAAATAGTCACAGAAGTAGCCACTTCAAAACAGGTCTACAAAATAATAGATACGTCTGCACTTACCCACAGAGGTTAAATTTTAAAACAAAACAACCCATCACAATGTTAGGGACAACACTGTAATCATTGATTCTGAGGCCTGAATCAAGATGTTTGGAGATGATAAAAAATGAAATGCAATGGACTTGCCATCCTAAGGCAGCCATGTCAATCAGTGCATCACATAAAAACCCAGGCAAAGAAGAAATCGATGCTTCCAAATGGAAAGAAAACACAACTTCCAATATTTAATCTATACAGAGCTGTGGGTTTGCCTTTTTAAAATTCTTCCTTGGAGAGTTTTAAAAATTATTATGCCAAACTCAAAATTCAAGCTTAAATGCCAATTTATGTTTTCATAGAATTTATTAGTGCAATAGTATTAATTGCATATATTTCATAATCTTAGCCCTTGGACACATATGCTTTTGTCTTGTTTTAAGGAGAATGAGAAGGAACAGCAGTTGGATTAAGTTAACCTCCAACTACTTTAAATAATAGGTTGAACTTGGTAAAAAAAAAAAAAAAAAAAAAAGGAAGTGAGGCTTCTGCTTCTAATCATGAGGACATACTTGGTACCAGACTATCCCTGCTGTTGTAAACAACTCTCAAACTAGACAAAATACATGAATAAGTTATTTTGAGTCAATGGAAAACAGCACAAGACTGTCATCCCTGAGAGGCTAAAAAATATATGTGGTGACCAGCACTACCACCCACATTTCTGCCCAAAGTCAGTTTCTGCACAACAAAGTAAGGAGGTGTCTCCCAAGAACTCTGAGGCCGTGATGAGTTGAACAGGTATAAACTGAAATTCAGGGCTGATGAAGTAGGGGGATTTGTACTATGGGGTAACGCAGAAAAAACTACACAGTGAAAGAGTTCCAAAAACCCACGTACAGATCCCCTTAATCCTTTGGCAGAATATTAAGTTGTAGATGCTCAGAACATGTACTAAACTATACATGTTCAGGCAATAGGAGCTAAATGGAGATTCCAGACAGAATCTGGAAATGGAATAGTGAGACAGAGTCAAGTAATAGAAAACAAATAGCAAAATGCTAGACTTAAAGTCAATCATGCAGATAATTCATTAACTGAAAATAGATTAAGACTCTAATTCAAAACCAGAGAATGTCACGCCAGATAAAAAATCAAAATCAAACTACATGTTGCTTACAAGAGGTGTGCTTTAAATATAAAGACATGTAAGAATGCAACGTTCAAGATGGAAAGTATTACACATGCAAAAACTAATCATAAGCAGCTTTGTAGATAACAAAGTGGTCCTCAAAACAAGGACCAGAGATTAAAAAGGACATTTTAAAATGATAAAGGGGTCAATTCAAGGAGAAGACATAATAGTCCTAAATTCGTTTATGTCTAATAACAGAGTTTCAAGATACAAGAAGCAAAAACTGACAGAATTGACAGGGAACATACACCAACTCCAATTCATAGTGACAGGTTTTGACATACCCCTCTCAGTAACCAATTGAAGAAGTAGATAAAAGTCTTAGTAAGAATAGAAATTTGAGCAACATCATCAAGCAATTTAACCTAATGATATTTAGAGAACCCTACACCCACCCAACAGCAGAACACACACTCTTTACAACTCAATATGTTAAGAATTCACTGAAGGAGACTGTATATACTAAGCTATAAAACACAGCTCGATAAATTTAAGAAAACTGAAACCATAGAGTATGTTTTCCAAACACAATGAACTTAAACTAGAAAAAAGTAATAATAATATATGGAAAAATCCTCAAATATTTAGAAATTAAGCCAAACATTGGGGTGCTTGGGTGGCTTAGTTGGCTAAGCCTCCGACTTCGGCTCAGGTCATGATCTCACAGTTTGTGAGTTCAAGTCCAGGGCCGGGCTCTGTGCTGACAGCTTGGAGCCTGGAGCCTGCTTCAGATTCTGTCTGTCTCTCTCTCTCTCTCTCTCTCTCTCTCTCTCTCTCTGGCCCTCCCCTACTCACACTCTGTCTCTTTCTCTCTTTTTCAAAAATAAATAAACATTAAAAGAAATTAAAAAAAAAAAAAGAAAGAACTTAAGCCAAACACTCCTACATAATAGTTCAAAGAAGAAATCATGAAGGAAATTTTAAAATATTTAAAACTGAGTGATAATAAAAATATATCAGTTGAAAATTTGTGGGATATAAACAAAACAGTGCTTAAAGGTAAATATATTGTTTGAAATGCTTCTATCAGGAGGAGGACAAAGTATAAAATCAGTGATCTCAACTTCTTCCTTAAGAAGCTAAGCAGAGAAGAGAAATTTTAAACCAACCTAAGCAAAATGATGGGGGCGGGGGGGGGGGGAGGAGTAGAACAGAAGCCAATAAGATAGAAAATAGACAAATATCACAATTTTATAACCACTTTAACTGGATTGAACAAAAATAAAAGAATAAAGTATAAAGAGATGACATCACTAGAGATACCACATTAAACAGAACCAAAATAGTAATAGAATACTATGAACAACTTTATGCCAATAGAGTTGTCAAATCAGATGAAATTGCCAAATGTTAAGGATACAAATTAGCCTGACACAAGAAGATGCAGGTAATCAGAATAGCCCTTGATTTAAGAAATCAATGTGGGGGCACCTGGGTGGCTTAGTTGATTACACATCTGACTTTTTTTTTTTAAGTTTATTTATTTTGAGACAGAGAGAGAGAGGCAGAGAGAATAGCACAGAGCCTGATGCACGGTTTAGTCTCACAAACCATGAGATCAGGACCTGAGCCAAAATCAAGAGTTGGACGCTTAACCAACTGAGCCACCCAGGCACAATGCGTCCAACTCTTGATTTTGGCTCAGGTTGTGATCGCATGGTCATGAGATGAAGCTCTGCACCAGGCTCCTTGCCAGGCATGGAGCCTGTTTGAGATTTATCTCTCTCTCTCTCTCTCTCTCTCCCCCCCTCTGCTCCTTTCCTGTTCATGTGCATGCACATATGCTCTCTCTTTCTCTCTCAAAAAGAAAAAAAAAGAAATTAATTTAATAATTAGAATTGTTCTTACAATAATAAGTCAGTCCAGATAGCTTCTCAGGTTAAAAAATAAATAATTCTAATCAAACACAACTTCTTTTTGTAAATGGAGAATTGAAAAATTCCCAAATATGAGGTTAGCATAACACTATCAAAACATGAGTTTTATAAGAAAAGCACAAAACATATCATCATGAACATAAAGACAAAAATGCTTAATGAAATGTCAAGCAATCTAATCCAGAATTATATAAAAGGTTGATATTTCATGACTATGAGGGTTTCATACAAAGAATGCACGGTTGGTTCAACATTTAAAACTCAAAATGAATGTGGCGTTACTTTTTTTTTTTTTTTCAATTTAACTGTTCTCAGCAATGTGTTTGTAGTGTTATCTTTAACCAACAAAAACATTTTCCAACTCTCATTTTTTAATTTATCCTATAGGTTCCCGAGGTTCTGTTTTTTTCTTTGCAGGATTTTTTCTCTCTGTTTCTCAGACTGGATAATTTCAAGTGATCTATCATCACGGCCGCTGGCTTTTGTCTCTGTCATCTCCATTCTCCTATTGAGCCCATCCAGTGAATTTTGTGATATATTGTACTTTTCAGTTCTTAATTTCTTTTTGGTTCTTCTCCTTTTATTTAAAAGATTTTATTGAGGTATAATTAATACACAATGTTATTTTCAGGTTTACAACATAATGATCCAACAGTCCTATATATTACTCAGTGGTCACCAAAAATGCAGTCAGCGACTGCCACCAAACAACATTATTACAATATTACTGACTGTATTCCCTATGTTGTGCTTCTCATGTCTATGACATATTTATTTTATAACTGGAAGTTTGTACTTCTTAACTGCTTCTATTTATTTCATCCATCTCCTTTTTGGTCCTTCCTTAGATCTTTTATTTCTTGGCTGAAACATTCTTTTTATTAATTTTAACAATGTTTGACCTTATTTCTCAATGCTTGATTATACTAACTGCTTCAAAGTCTCTGGCAATTCCAACATCTGTGCCTTCTTAAGTTTGGACTCCGTTAATTATCTTTCTTCTTCAATGTTCAATTTTTCCTTTTTCTTAAATGCTGAGTAAATTTGGATTTTATCCTGGACATCTGAATATTTTGTTATAAGATTCCAGTTCTTATATAAATCCTAAAAAGAATGTTGATTGTTGTTTTAGGAAGCAATCACCTAGGTTAGGTTTCACCTGCAAGTTCTAATCAGCCTTCCATGAGCTACGATTACAGTATCAGTTAAAGTTTCAATGTGTTGTGCTATCTAAATCTATCATACTTATATGCCAGAGTAGCCAGTCTGGGAACATGGTGATAGTCTAGACTGTAACTCAGTTCTCAAAGTCTGTGGCATGCTCTTTAGGCCCAAATTCATACATGCTTAGCTCAGAAGTCAACCCAAAAATTCATATACAATCTTATGAGATTATTCTCTTAAACTCCTTTCTCTCTGTGATCTCTCCAATACTTTCTGGGTTTTGTGGCCTCTCTTAGTCTTCCAACCAGAAAGCCAGTATTTTTGTTTCCCTGCTCTGCCATGAACTTCCCACAATTGTGTCTGAATATAGGGCCAAGCAGTGTGGGAGCACAGAGAGAAAAAAACACAATCAATGGAGATACACTCCATATTCTTAGGACCCCAGGTGTTCTGATGAGAAAGGATTCCTTCTCTTAAAATTTCAGGCACCTGTCTGGTCACCACTCTTTTCATGGTGTTACCTAGAGATATGGCATGGAAGAAAAGGGGGAAATCCCAAAGATGCCTTCACTTCCTCTGACCTGAAGAAGCCCTTTCCCTGCTCTTCAGACAAGAAAGAGGTCCTCCAGGTTTGAGGCTGCATTTGAGTCCAAATCAGGTGACATCAGAGAAAAACAAAAAAGAAACTCCCTTGGGGCACCTGGCTAGCTCAGTCTGTTGAGCTTGCAACTCTTGATCTCAGGATTGTGAGTTTGAGCCCCACGTTGGCTGTAGAGATTGCTTAAAAATAAAGTCTTTAAAGAAAGAAAAGAGAGAGAGAGAAACTCTGTCACCATCAGTTTGGTAGAAGTTCAAAATTCTCTAGTCTCCCTTCCCAAACTACCAGCTACCATTTACTTTTCAGTCTTCAAATAGACGTTTCATGTGTCCTGTCCAGGATTTCTTGTTGCTTTTAGTGGCAGAGAAGGGTAGAGCGTGTTGTCTCCATATGCCATGGCACCAGAACTTTCAATTATTTACCAAACTGTTGTAAAGCATGTTGACATGCAAATGTATTACCTCCTGAATTTTAACATAAAGGAAAATACCAGTGTGTTCATTGGAGCTTTCAGATGACTTGGTTTTTATTGGGCCCTCAAAATAAAGGCCAGAGCCTTTTCTTTTAACTGAAGAGTATTCTGAGATTATATGGGCAGCTTTTAAAAAACGTAGAACTTGTTATTACTAACCTATGTAAATCTAGCTTTTCTTGATATGGTACAACCTAAACATACAAAAAAGAAATAGGGGCGCCTAGGTGGCTCAGTCAGCTGAGTGTCCAACTCTTGACTTTGGCTCAGGTAATAATGTCACAGTTCAGGGGATCAAGCCCTGCATAGGGGTCTGTGCTGACGGCCAAAGCCTGCTTGGGATTCTCTTTCCTCCTCTCTCTGCCCCTCCTCCCCTCTCAATAATAAATAATTTTTTTTAAAGAACAAAGTGGATACTGAAACTGATCAAGACTGCAAGAGTCATCAATCACTAAGACTTACAGCTTTCTCTGTTCTTCAAATACTTGCCTGTTTTCATTGTTTAACTGTGTATCAAGTATTCAACTTGGTTTTGCTACTAAAATACCTACCAATTTATCTGTTAAATATGTAGGTTTCTTAGGAGATTTTGACAGTAGGTTTCGGCTATTTAAAAACAACAACTTAGGAAGCCATGACCTTACAACACAATCTTGTCAGGCTGAGAGTGTCCATCTCCCACCTCACAAGGGCACATGGCCTCTCATACAAATGCAGACAGACACCCAGAGAGCCAAGATTTCTGCAAACAAAATACACTTTTACCAGTCACTAACGTGATCGCTGAAAATCACCCGCTCTGAACTGAAACCAAATAACTCTAAGTGTTTTCCTGAGCTGTAGTGAACCCATCATTCCTTTCTGCTAGGACCCTGGCTCAAAAGCATGCACCCCAGGGGGATTCTGGGTTCACTGGAATGACAATGTTGTAAACAAACTACCTTCAAACCTGGGTGAATAGGTCTATAAAAGATTAATTGTGTGCTTCCTAGAGGAACTCCTAAGGTAGGAACTTGATAGAAACTACTAGGCAGTATGGTGAGAAGAAAAATTAAAAGAAAAATGACAGTCAAGTCACATTACCAAAAAATGACATGAGATGCGGGTGTTGTACTTGACACAGATGAAGGTCATGGAATTGGATTTCCTTAATGCATCTCTGTTCAGGTTGTTTCCTCATCTCTATCTAAATGCTCGGCCATGTGCTCTCGAAACGCTCTCCTGTGGATTTAGACTTGAAATATGCCCAGTAGCTCTCAGAAGGACAGGGTCAAATATCTGGGAGGTAAATGCAGCCTCTTTCTTCACGTGTCACATGGCCACGTCCCCTTTGCTAGAAAATAAACAGGTTGACTATCACTCTATTCACTGGTGTGAAGTATGGACACGGAGGGAGCATTTATCTTCCCAATCGACCTTTATCCAGGACGAAGCCCTGTTCTTGCCTTGCATCAAAGTCACCTACTTACACGTGCATTTCCTCAGGAGTCAGAGGCTTTTGCCTATTAGGGAAGAAGTGGGTTGACTGTGGAAAAGAAAGCTGGGAAGTTAACTTGCAGGCTACTCAGTTAGCATTTCCTGAAGACATATGCACATTCTTTGCTTTACTTCTCGCCTTCAGAAAGGCACATGATCTGCAATAGCATTAATGGGGGTTGCTCACAGGCAATACATTTTGAAAATAGACCCCTTTATATGCTACCCTTCAAGTTAACATTTGGTATTGATCAGACTGTCAGATAATAAAAATACTCTATATTTGGGGTGGAATCAAGCTGTTTACCACCTTCCTATTGTTCCCTATTAAAATGTCCTGTTTAGAGGTGCCTGGGAGGCTCAGTCAGTTGAGTGTCCAATTCTCGATTTCGGCTCAGGTCATGATCTCACAGTTCGTGAGATAGAGCCTCATGTCAGGCTCAGTGCTGACAGCGTGGAGCCTGCTTGAGATTTTCTCTCTCCGACTCTCTCTCGCTCTTTCTCTGCCTCTCCCCTGCTCACACTGGCCCTCTCTCAAAATAAATACAAAAGCTTTAAAAAAGAAATCCTGTTTATTTCTCTAATAATCCTCTTCAAGGAACTCTGCAGTAGTTTGGGCCCATAATTTATGGACCACTGACCTGAAATAACTTGGGTCAGAGAAAATCCACGTGGGCCTGGATGTAGGGAAAAGCTTGGGAATTGCTTGGATGAACAGCACCGCTGGGTGTTAGAGGCAGGGAATGAGGTCCTGGGAGCCTGAGTGGAAACAAGAGGAGTACCAACACCAGGGAATCTAAAACTTCAAGTAAGACCCTATCAGCCTAACAGCCCCATCACAAGAGGATTCCTTTATGTACAGGAATTCTGTCTCATGGATATTTCTACTGAACATTTGCCCAACAAAATTTGGCTCAACTATGAAATGGGAACTATGCTGAGTTCTTGGCACACATGAATGAAAAATTACAGACCTGCATTCAATAAGCTCATTCTTCCAATATACAATTCGTCAAGTTCTGTGTTCAAGGCATGTATGGGGTGCAATGGAGACACACAGAAGAGTGTGTTACCCAAACAGAGATTTCAGAGAAGGCTTTCCAGAGTGATGGCGTGCTTGAATGGAGTCTGGAAGGGTGACTGTGCTGGTCAAGTGAAGAGTAGAGTAAGGGAATTCCTGATACACGTATAGAGTTTTAGCATAACCTGTGCTGGAAACCACAGATTCTTCATGGAAACTGAGCAAGTACTGTGAGGTTAGCATGCACGGGGTATTTATGGGAGGGTGACTGTAAATAAGAATAAAAAAATAAACAAGGGCCAGATGCGAATACAGTGTGGTATTAAACCTATATCCAATGAATGGGGAATACTGAACATTTCCAAGCAGGAGAATGCCACGAGGAAGTGTGCCTTTCCGATAGGTCCACTCAGTGGCAGTGGCAGGGGCAGTGTTGTGTCAGAGAGGACTACCAGAGTTATCACAGTAATCCAGGCAAGGGGAGAGAATGGTGTGGACAAATGAGAAATGGTGGGGATGCAGAGCTAAAGTGAGATTCAGGAGTTTTAAAGGAGAAACGATTTGTCTGACTTTGCCATTGCTTGCTTTGGTGAGGTGGGAGAGAAAAATAGATTATAATACAGGTATCATCAGGGTTGGGGACCTCGCTGGCAGGTGGAACCAGTTCCTGAGGTAGAGTACACTGAAGGAGAAGCCATTTGGGAGAAGGATTTTTTTACATTCATCCATTTTAGTATGCAGTTCTGAAGATGACAAACATATATAGCCATGTAACTTCCTCCACTGTAAAGACATACAATATGTAAAGACATACAATATTCCTGTCACCTACAAAGTTCTCTCACCTTTCTTTGAAGTCATTCCCTTCCCTTTACCCCAGATGAGCAACCACTCATCTCATTTTTATCCTTTATAGTTTTTTCTTGCCTTTCCAGAATTTCACATAAATTGAATCATATACTATGTAGTCTTTTGTGTGGCCATTTCCCACTTAACATAATGCTTTTGAGATTTATCCATCTCACTTGCATCAGTAGTTTGCTTCTTAACATCACTGAGTCATATGCCATTGTATGTACTAAGTTGTTTATCCATTCACTGGCTGACGGGACACTTGGACAATTTCTAGTTTGTAGCTATTTTATGAATAAAGCTGCTACAAACATTCAAGTGCAAGTATTTATGGGCACATTTGTTTTCATTTCTCATTTCCCACAAGGAAAGACCAAAGATTTCTCAGTAGTATGGGAAGTATTGATATAGCCTTATAAGAAATTGCTAAACTTTTCCACCACACTTATACCATTTTAATTGTCACCAGCAATGTAAGCGGTATTGTCATTTATCTGCACTTAAGTGATCCCAATAGGTATGAACTGGAGTCTCATGATGGCTTTTGTTTGCATTTGACCGATGAATAATGATGTTGAACGACTTTTCGTGTGCATATGAGACCATATCTTTAGTCAAATGTCTATTCAAATTATTTTTCCATTTTTATTGGGTCATATGTTTTATTATTGAGTTGTGAGAGTTCTTTGTGTATTTTGAATACAAGTCCTTTATCACATAATTTGCAAATATTTTCTCCCAGTCTGTGATTTGTCTTTTCATAATTCTAATGACACTTTCAAAAAGCACTTAATTTTGATGAAGTCCAATATCAAACTTTTTTTTATAGTTAGAGCTTTTTGTGTCTTGGCTAAGAAATCACTGCCTTGTCCAAGGTTTCAAAATTTTAAATCCTACGTTCTATTCTAGAAGTTTTAACGATTTAGGTTTTATATTTTAGGTCTATGATCCATTTTGAGTTTATTTCTGTATGTGGTATGAGGTATGGGTTCATTTATTTATCTATGTATACCAAATTTTTCCAGCACCATTTGTTGAGAAGTTAAGAGGCAACTTCTAAGGGGGAACAAGATGAGTTCTTTTTGGTCATGTCGACTTTAAGATGTTCTGGTCTATCTATCCACATGGTGACATGCAGTAGGCAACGAGTCTGAAACTAAGAAAGAGATGGATATGAAGATCTAGGAATCAAGTCTTTCTCGTATTTGAACTTACTGAACTTGGTCAACTCTCCAATTAAAATGGATCTGACCAGCCAAGAGAGAATCTAGAGATGCAGCTCGGAGGAACAGGACACAACTTTTTCTGGCAAAACATTATCAAGTGAGCTGTAATGATTTGGAATAGGATTTTAGCCCCTAAATCCTACTATCCATACCTTCTAGTGAAGAAGAAATGAGAGGCAGGGCAATAGGCTAAGAGGCCACAGCAAAAGACAAGGACAACTGTGAGGTGCTAAATTAGGCCAGTGATGATGTTTAAAAACAAACAAACAAACAAACAAACAAACAAATGGCAAGCTAGTGCACCCAGGTAGCTCAGTAGGTTGAGCATCTCATTTCAGTTCAGATCATGATCTCACTGTTGTGAGCCCCACATGGGGCTCTCTGCTGTCAGCGCAGAACCCGCTACAGATCCTCTGTCCCTCTCTCTCTGCTCCTCCCCTATTCATGCTTTCTCTCTCAAAAAATAAACATTTTTTTAAAAGCCTAAGTAATACATATTTCATGGAATGTAACTTTCATGGATACATACAAGGGGATACAGACATACAAGAAAACTTGAAGCCTTCATGAAAAAGAAAAACTGCTAAGCTTATTCTGGTACATTTCCCTGTAAATAAGTTTTATGTTATTTACAGGCTTAGAGTCTTCACCATAAATGTTTAAACTTGAACTTCTATTCTTTATGATAGCCTACAGTCCAAATATAAAGTCTGCACAAGTCTGTTGCTTCTTACAACAGCTAACACACTTGTGTACCAATGTTCCCAGACCTGTTTTACCTCTCTCCTCCAGTTCAGAATATTTCATCTCCTTACCTACAGGAATTGATTAGAAAGAAAGATGCTGTGGCAAAAAATGTTGAAAGGTCCTGCACTGAGTCAATTCTATCATTTGCTGTGTTACCAAGAGATTGTTTGCTTTGTAAAATGGCGATACTAATATCTACTATTAAGCAAGATAATATATGAATCCTGGATTCCAGTATGTACTCAAAAATGTCTTTTGAGCAGAACTGACATAATTAGAAAACCATTACTGTGTCAGAAGCATAAAGTGCGTGGCACAGTGACATAGCACTGGGAGGAAAAGAAGAGAAAGCCTTCAGGTACCTTGCATTGCCTGCTCCAGATTCACCCTTCCCTCCCCTTTACTCTGCTGTCTGTCCTTGCAGGGTGACTTCTATGAATATACTATAAGTTTCCCTTGACCTGGCTTCTGGAGGGCTCAGAGAGTAAAGAACTTCAGCAAAGGATCAAGGGAGGAGGAATTCAGTAGCTATTTATTCCCTGACCAGCTCCCTCTCAGTGGGGACAGCTTGGGTTGGTGCTGCATTCAGAATACGGCTTCTTAGCTTTTTTACACATCCCTTGGTCCTCCTGGGTTATCTGGTGAGGTGTAGACATCTTTCCAAATTAATAGCTTTAAATGCATAAAACACATAGGACTATACAGGAAGCCAATCATGTTGAAACACAGGTATATGTATTTCATTATATATATATATATATATATATATATATATATATATACACACACACACACACACACACATACATATATACATATATATATATAGTGAGTTTATATATACATACATATACAGTTATGTATTTGTAATATGGCAATACAATACATATACTTCTTTCTTATATTAAATAACAAGATAGTATAATATAGGCAAGTTGAAGTTAAACTTATTTTTCAAAAGACAGGTCAATGTAAGGTCTCCCATTGTTAAGCATGTAAAATAACATTAAACCCTGGGGTGATCATTGACTGGCAACATACACACATAAAGTTGGACAACCAAATAATTTTGACTTTTTGTTTCAATGATTCCAAATGTTAAAAATTCTTGTTCACAAAGATGCGATGTTACAAGCAGAACTGAAGTTTCCATAGCTCACTTCATTAGATCAAGATGGGGTTCTCATAAGGAACATCAAACATTTTCAAGGCTGTTTTATTAAACTCCAATCGCAGGGAGTCCTTTGTCCTAAAACCAACATGTTCTTCTTTGGCTCACTCAGTCCACATCTTCAATATAGTTTATATCAGAGAGAGAGGGACTGTGAGTCCGTAATTCAAGTTTAGTGCCATCAAGATAGAAATAAATTTTTAAAAAAACTTTTGAAGAGTCCCCAGGTGTTTTCTGTTTTATCTTTTCAGAAACTGACAGAATTTTGTATCTCACCTTCATCTTGGAAAAGCAACTCGTCTAGCAATTGAAAGTTTGTAAGGATGCTGGCCTCTACTTTTTTCTTCCATATCAGTCGCTAAGGCAGGAAAAAAAAACTTTTTTAAATTTTTCAGTAGCATCCATAATGGTAGCTTCAAGTGCCTGAGTTGAAAGATTTATTATCTTATTCATATGGTTTAAAATATCTACAAGGTAGGCCAACTCATGAATACACTGTTTCTTTCAGAAAGGTTCAAGAGTGGTGGGTTTTCTTTTTCTTTGAGAAAAGGTAAAATTCTGCCCTCAGTTAGTTAGCAGTGGCTAAAAGGTTCTCTGGCCAAAGGACCTTTGTGTGGCAGGGAAGCTCCTCACTCTACTCCTATTTCTTGGTGAACCCTTTAAATACTATGATTCAGAGACTGTCTCCTGATAAAGTTGATGACTTTTGGCACTTATCAAATTCTCAGAATCGTTGACATAACGGAAACATAATGACAATCCATGTCCGTGTGAAAAGGAGTAAGTGACACAAATGTGAGGAGCTTCCAGTTTCACTACAGACCAAAAGCAGATGCATCATCAAGTCTTGTAGAAGCACCATCTGTGCAGAGTCTGAAGCTTTTATTTCTAGGCAGAGTTTTGTTTGAGGAAAAAAAAAAAAAACTTTTCTTATCATTTCCAAAATACGAAAGGGACTCAACAAAATAAGAATTTTTCAAATGCATCAGCATGCACGCAGGGAGCAAAAGCAAGGATCTGGCTACAGTGAAAAATGTTGATCTCAGGGTTGTGAGTTCAAGCCCCACATTGGGCCCGTAGCACACTTAAAAATATATATACATTAAGAAAAATGTCTGTTTACATGCAGCCATACACTGAGGGGGATAGCAAAACTGCCAATTCTAAGTGACAGACTTCAGAACGGATTTTTTTAAATCAACTCTTCTAGATTCGATGTCACCATTTAAGAAGTGTTGCTATCAGCTTTCTCCTTCTGTTCCAGTCCACAAAGCAGCCCATTTTTGTCTAGTGTATATGGCTTTTCTCTCTTCTTTTACTTGGCAAATCCAAATCTGGAAATATCCCATACAGAATTAAAAATTCTCATTGAATCATCCATCCAGTTTTTCAAACCCTTAGAAAACTCTGAAGCCACCAAACTATTTCCCCAACTTTATTAACCAACAGTTGTAGACAGGCAATACTGAAGAGCATCACAGACATCTGGATTACCAAAGTGTACTCTTGCATAAACCTGAATATACGGGATGAGTGAAACCATGTTTCTTCTAGAAACATGTCCAAGAACCACCGTATTTTCAAAGTAGTGATGCAGATAACATTTCAAGGTATCTACAAACAACTGTACTGTATAATTAAACATTGTGTGATTTCCATTCATGAAATGGCTAGCTAGTAGCTAGTACTACGAGCAATAACGCAGGTCATTAATTGCCATTCATAACTGAAATTTTAATTAGTTTAGATGTTTAATTCAGTTAGATGTTTGTGAAAATGGAGATATAAATTTTTTCCCATCCAAGTTCATGAACTTCCTGAAATCTATCCATATGCCAAGGTTAAGAACAAGTAACATGTGGGATGCCCGGGTGGCTCAGTCAGTCAGACATCTGGCTCTTAATTTTGGCTCAGGTCATGATCTCACGAGCCCTGCATCAGCCTCTTCACTGGGCATGGAGCCTGCTTAAGATTCTCTCTCTCCGTCTGTCCCTCTCCCTGGTTCATTCTCTCTCTCTCTAACAAATAAATAAATAAAAGAACAAGTAACATGTAGGAGAAATGTCCCGAAGCTCCCTGTCTCACGGGAAGTAGGTAGGCTGTCTGGTGAAATTAGGTAAGTGAGTACAGAAAGAGAAGTAAGAGAACAAATCTCTCAGAATGGGTAAAGAATGTGAAGACACCTGTCCATTTAAATACCCACTAGAGACATCCACAGTGGAGGCAACTCCCAACAATAAGGTACACAAGATGACCGATCCAGGGGACATCAGGCAGTCCCTTTCCCCAGTCATCTGACACCTGCTCAATGGGTACAATGCCGGCTAACCTACAAAGTGGCTATATCTGCAGGGATAAAGATTATGCACATCTTGAACCATATGGACTTACTTTCATCAAGGCTGATCTAGTTACCTCCAGTACTGAGTGAACAGCATGCCATCCGTGGAGACCAATGCTGAGTGGCACCAGACCCTGAGTGGATAAGCCAGATACCTGGTGGCAAATTGCCTACATTAGATCCTTCTGATCATGAAGTGATCCATGCTTTATATTCACAGGATCAGACACATGTTTCAGGTATATGTTTGCCATTCTTCCCCAAACTCTGTCTGCTAAAGCCACTATTGAGAGACTTACAGAATACCTTATCCAAGACTACAATACCTCATACAATGCTCCTTCCAACCAGGGGACACATTTAATAACAAAGGAGAGTCAGACATGCATTCACACTGAGGAATGAATTGTACCTACACTCAGATGCAGCTAGCTTGATGAAACAGTAGGAAAGCTTAAGGGTTTAGTTAAGGTCGAACTGGAGAATCACCTCATGAGGTTAGGCTACTTTTCCTGCAAGATGCAAAACACCCATGAAACCAACAGCCTCTATATGGTTTCATCTTTCCCAGTCAGGATGCTGGGTTCAAGAAACTAATAGTAGAAATGTAAGTAGTTCCCTCAATTATTATTCCCAATAACTCACTTAGGGAATTTTTGCTTCCCATTCCCATAGCTTTGGGCTCAATGGGTTTTTAAGTGATGGTTCCAATAAACTGAAAGCTGAGATGACCCCTAACCTTTCTGGGCTTCTCATACCACTAAACAATAAGGAATTTAAAGGAGTTATTCCAATGGCTGATATAAATGTGCATGATCCCAACTGCTGAGTAGAAAATGAACTGCTGATACTCAATAAAAACAAGTTAGGTTTGAAATCCAAAATAATTACTAGAATTCCTTGCAGTACTCCCTTGCCCAGTGGCCTTGATCAATGGGACACAATAAAACCAAGACCGTCAAGACTTCTGAGCTTACAGGAATAAACATTTCAGAATCCTCAGCAATAAAGAGAAAGAATCTCACCCAACCTATGGGTCTGGCAAAGGAAAGGAGAACGTGGAATTGGTGGTAAGAGAAAACAGCTGGGATTATCAACATGAGCTGCAAGATTAGCTACAGAATTAGGGACTATAATAACTATGTTTTATGTTTCTTCATTATTTATTTTCTCTCCAATTACACTAACATCAGTAGTGGTTAGTGGGCTAGGTTTCCCATATAAGTAAAATTGAATTGTTGGAATTTTTGCATTTGCTGTTTGGAGAATATGAACTTTTCACACAAAGAACAACAATGGAGTCCACAGGACAAAAGGGATGGACTGAGCTGAATATTTTCTAGTTCTCCTTTAGATCCACTCTCCTTCCTTCTCTCCCTGCCCTATCTCTGCCCAGAGGTTGGTCCATTTGGATCTCAACAAATTCTCGTTGAGCAGCTAAAGGGGAGCTCCAATAGGAGATCAGAGGAAGACAAGAGAGGGCACCCAGAATATTTATTTGATCAGCTGGGCCTGATTTTTGTCAAGATGGCCTTTTAAGTGCAATTCTGTCCTTCTGAGTTTGGATTCTGGTCATTTCTCTCTTTTCCCATCCCTTTGGATTTAGGGACACTGATAGGTCTAAACCTTGTCCATTCTTCTATGAATAGTATCTCTATTTTTTCTATTGGTAACTTTATTAAACACTCCTGGAATCACCCTAATGTGAGTACACTGTTTCCTTTTGGAGTCTTTTCTTATACAGAGATTCCCTGAGGGGATAAATGTCAAGTTGGATCTTGCAGGATGTATGGAAGATTCCCAAGGCAAAGTGCATATGACAGAGAAAAGCATCTATTTCATCAACATTTCAGGACCTAGAGGACTGACAGCCTAACATGTTCTAGAAACCACAAAGTTTGCTGTAGCATGATCTTGGCAGATATGTGATGGAAAATAAACCTGGAAAATGCCCAGATCACAAAGATCCTCTTAAAAAGGAGACAGGAGGCCCAAAATGGATCACTTGTGCTAAGCCCACGTCACCTGAGACTTAATCCCTAACCTAACTGTGGTTTCAGCCTCTCCCAGGAATGGAATCTTAACCAGTCAGTCTGGATTCCTGGTCAACATTAGTGAGGTAATCCACTCAACAGACCCTTGCAGTCCCCTAAAGGTAGGTGACCTTGCCTGAAACAATCCACTCTTTGCTGGCGTAACTTCCTTGCCCTGCCTCCTCCTGCTTAAAAAGTCATTCACTTTGTACAGCTCCTCAGAGCTCTTTTCTATCTGCTAGATGGTACCCAATCATGATCAAGTCATCATTCTTTACACTTACTCAGGTGAATTTTTGTTTTTTTAACAAGCCTTAGTACCAAAGTATGGGATATCACCCTAGGAGTGGCAAGAAACAGAATCCAAAGCTGTTTACTGATTTTTGTCACTAGAATTTATTACCTTCCCTTCTGAAAAATATTGCCTTATTGGAAATAAATCCACATAATGATTTTTGCCTCCACTGGGTGAAAAAACAGTCACTTTAAAAAGGGCAATGACATCCTCTCTACATTTGGCTCAGAAATAACTCTCATCTTGTCAGATGCCAACATGGTACAGGGAATCACCTCAGCCCACTCCATTCTGCACCAAAAGAACAATTTCCTCTCTTTCATTTTCCTTTCTCCACTGAGCAGTTGAGCAGGCCCCTGAGAGAATCCCAACTCTCTCAATTTGGCAGGGTCTATGGACGTGTGTAGAATAGCATTTTTGCTTTGTTTAGAAACATCTGTGGGAAATCATGGGCATCAAGATGGCATATATGGCAAGAGCTGGGGCTTCTGATACAAAGCCCTTTCTTTGAGCTGAGTGGCAGCCCCTCTAATCCTCGGGGTTTCTCTGGTAGATTGTTGACTATCTCTAATACCAGCTTGCTTCAAAGCACTTAGCTGGCTTTTACGCAGTTCCTGGGCTGATGTGTCTTAAGTTCCCATTGTTCTTTCCATGCCAAGCATTTCTGGACCTTTGAATGTCACCAATATCCTTCAAAGTATAAGAACTGTTTAGGAGGCAGACTGTCCAAAATTCAATTAACTGAATAATCCCCTCCCTGGGTAAAATATTGTTTTTTGCAAATACATAAATGACTGTCTGCATTCCATTACCTTACGCAAATCTACAGAATCCAAACCCTCCATATCACTCATGTTACTAATCAGCACGATCATTCTCTTTGAGATACTATGCCACAGGATTGGTGGGGCTTTGAGACATGGGAAGCCAAGGCTCTAATCTCTAATGCATCTTCAGCCTCCTCTGCTGCAGAGTGGGCTTCAGCACATTAACGGCCCTGCTTCTCAGCTGTCCAAGGACTTGATTTAATTACATTGCAAGTCTCTGTCTTCATTGGAAGTCTCCACACATGCTGTTTGCTCCATTATTATGGATTGCATTTCCTCTCTGCTGCAATGTCTCATTCTGCCCTTCCGTGGGCTTTAGTGGCTAATAGACATTTGCATTAATTTTCATTTCTCCTGATGCTTAATAAATATCCTCTTAGGCACACATCCTGGAAGTAGAAAAACCATTTAGCTCAACCAAAACGTTGAACTCCAGACCCTTCCTAGAACCAAAACTTGTCTTTCTATTGATATTTTCCACCCTACTTCTCACAGCATTTAAGGGATGACTCCAAGACCCAGCAGAGACCTTGCCCTTCTCTAGATTGCATATACATATCTGAGATTTTCTAGTAGCCATACCCTAGTGCATATTATAAAAGTCCCACATACAGACATATACAGATATGTGCATGCACATCCGTCATTAATAAAGTACATCACTGCATCCAGTGACCCAGGAATGGTTAAGTAAACGGTAATAGTCATTCAACAGAAGAAGGTACTGTCACTAATATGATGTATGTAAAGACCAGATAAAAAATTGTGAGAAAATATTTACACTGTACTGTAAGAAATAAATGGTAAATATAGCATTAGTACCATTATGTTTTAAAATATACATATTTACATCCCTACGCAGAAGAAAAAGATAGGAAGCAGATATATCAAAATATTCATAATGGTCATGGTTAGGGTTGGAATGTCTTGGAAAAAATTTCTTTCATTTCAAAGAGAGAATATTCATTTTTTTTAGGACAGAAAATAACATAAAAATAAAAGAAAAAGCACATACATTTTCTCCTCATTGGAGATCCCAAATAACCAAGCTCAAATGAGGATAAAACACAGAAAAGAGATGTAAATTGGAACTGGATAGACAGACAGGAAATTTAGGAGCAGAGTCTTAGGTCAGCAGGATTCCAAGAACTTTATTCAACCATTGGGTCTTTTTTGCAGACCCACTATGACTGTGTTAAAATTACGGGTGGAGGGAGCAGGAAGGTTGCTGACCTCACCATTATGTAGAGGAGAATGGTGGCAAGCCTGTGGAGAGCAGTCACTTGCACAGGCCAGGAGGGATGGACAGAATGGGATCAGAAACCAATCTGTATAACAGACATCCCCTCTCTGCTTGACTCTTGAGATTAAGAATACAAATTTAAGCACAAAAATGAACATTTATATAAAATAAATCAACATAAATTACAAAGATAAGAAGTTGACAAATCTAATAATGTTTTTCTTACTTAACTGCTCTATATACCTCTATAAAGTTGTTTTTTCCTACATGTTTCACAGCATACTCTGTCATTCCACTTCATGTAGCAATTATTTTATAATATTTCCTATCTAAAAATTAGAAAGATAATTCAGTCTTTCCTCTGGGTGGTTAATTGAAAACATTTTTTTTAATTTTGAGATAATTTTAGATGCACAGAAGTGTTGCAAAAAGTAGTATAGAGTCCATTCAGCTTCCACTAATGTTAACATTTTATGTAGCTATAGCACAATCATATGTGAAAAATTAACAGTGACACAATCCTATGAACAAAACTACAGACTTCACTTGGATTTCACTAGTTTTTCCACTTAAGTCCTTAAATTCAATCCACACTGCATTTAGTTTTGTGTCCCCTTAGCCTCTTCCAGTCTGTGTAAGTTCCTTAGTCTCTCCTTGTCCTTCCTGATCTTGACCTTCTTCAAGAACGTTGGTCAGGTGTCTTGGAGAAGGTCCCTCAATTTGAATTTCCTGGTATTTTCTCATGATTAAACTGAGCTTATACATTACTGGAAAGAATTCCACAGTAGGGGGAGGTGCCTGGGTGGCTCAGTTGGTTAAGCATCCAACCCTTGATTTTGCCTCAGGTCACGATTTCATGGTTTGTGAGTTCGAGCCCCACATCGGGCTCTGCACTGACAATGTGGAGCCTGGTTGGGATTCTTTCTCTCTCCCTCTCTCTCTGCATGCTCTCTCTCTCTCGAAATAAGTTTGTGTTTTAAGTTAAAAAAAAAAAAGAATTCCACAGAGAGGTGTGCCCCAGTGCATCAGGTCAGGTGAACGTGATGGTGCAGGCTTTTTACTGCTGGCATTAACCCTGATCACTTGATACGGGTGGCATGTGCCAGGTGTCTCCACTGGAAAGTTACTGTTTCTCTTTTTGTATTTAGCAAATATTTAGAACGAGATATTTTAAGATTATGCAAAAATCCTGGTTCTCCTTAAACTTTCATCTTCTAACTTTATGATCCATTAGTGGAGCTTGCTTACAGCGATTATTATTGGGGTAACACCATGATTTCAAGGGTAATTTTCTATCTCTCACATACCTTCTACATTTATTAAGTGGAATTCTTTCACATGTTCCTTCTACCACATTTATTCATTTGTCAGCTATTTTTCACCTGGCTGTAGACTCATGGCTACTTCTTTTATTCTTTGAGTTATAATCCAATACTATCCTAATTGACTTTGTTGCTCAAATTCTTCTAGATTTAACCATTAAGAGTTATTTCAGATTGATTCGTGTCCTTCAACATGCCCCCCTCCTTTTTAAGAAGTTCCTTACTTTCTTGCACCACAAGATGCTCCAGGATCATCTTGTCTTTTCTCTACATCGGCCCTGGAATTGGCTACTTATCCTTTTAATGGAGAGCAGTATTTAGAAAGCAAGATATGAGTATTAGGTATGCTGGTTGCCCCTGAGTTTCATTGCGTCTCAGCACTCTCATGGGCAGAAGAAGAATGGTTTTGCATGTACATTAGCCCATGTATGCACACACATCCATATTTATTTTTGTATCTATCTGTATGTGTTACATACACTAAGAGCTCCTATTAATTCTCTGAGTCCAGTCCAGCACCACAAGACTCCTTCTACACTTTCCTCTTTCCTTAGTTGTAACTTGTTTCTCTCACAGTAAGAAACCTGCTCTCATTTATCTACAATACATTTTCTTACTTGCCCAAGTCTAATATACACAGAAAGCAGTTTCAGAATTGCTAACCCATATCTCTGGAGGAAAAGTGTGTGTGTGCACTACTTTTTATCTCTACCCTTAACTGTATAAGGTCAAAATACAAATTTCCAAAAGTACCTAAGTCAGATCCTTTCTTCTCCACCCTTTCAGTGTCACCTCAGTGGTTCTCAGAAAGAGCTATTGTGCCCCCAAGGCACATGTGGCAAATCTGCAAACTTAGGTTGTCACAACTGGGGAGGCAGTACTGACACACTGTGAATAGGGGCCAATGATGCTGCTAAACATACCACAATGCCCAGACTAGCTACAGATAAGAAGTACCTGGCCCTAAACGTCTGTGAATTCCAAAATGTATCTCTTTTTTGTATAGATTTTCTCCTTTTAATAGAACCTGAAACTGTTTATTGCACTTCTGACATCAGGAAGTGAAGAATTTGTATTGATTTCATCATGCATCTTTTCACTTTCATTTCAGAGTCTATTAATCTTCATCTGAATTTTCTCATAGTTCTTCAATAAATGAAGATGACAAAAGGAGGTATTCTTCACATAGGTCCAAATCAGGAATCTGTCAATTCTTACTTATTTTACGGATATGTTCCCAATGATCTTTGCAAACTGCAGTCAAACTGGCATTATTTCCAACAACTTTCCTTTAGCAGAATCCCAGAAATGTCTGTGGTCACTCCACACCACCTGAACACAAAGAGAAATGTGATGGAGAAGCAGCTAAATGGAAAGAAGCTGTGGTCTTAGCTGATTGTTGTCAAAATATCTTACTTTTGCAGACTTCACAAAAACATGTGAAGGCATTGCTTGGGCTTCTTTTATGATCTTGGATGAAATTTGAGATGAAGGACCCTAAAACCTCGAACTCTTCAAACAATTATTTTCTGCTCAGAGGCCAAAAGTGACTGCACAAAATCCAAGCCCTCGAGAACCTTGTGATTTAGGAAAGAAGGGTGATCTATGTTCAGAGGTGTCTCAGGACCCAGTAACAACCACAGATGTAGGCCAAATCTCCTACAGCCCTGCTAACGCCCACCAGGAAACTAAACATCCAGGAAGTCTTTGTTTCTGAGTAGCCACCCCTCTTCATCATCTGTCAGCCTCCTGACACTGACCCCTGGAGGCCAAGGCAAGGCTTGGCCCTTTCATTTTTACACAGGGGTAGGGAGTAGCGTAAGAGCTTGAAAAAGGAGAAAGCACATCAAAAATATCATCATCCTAAATACTGTGATTTGAAGTCATTTTTCACTGCCAAGAAAGAAAAAAAATAGTAGTCAAGCCTCTGAAGGCAATGTTTACTCTTCACGGGAGAGGACATATGGGAGAGCTTCTGACAAGACTGTCAAAAGTGTGTTCAGCAATTTAACTAGTAATAATAGTGAAAAACAACAAATAATGCTTTGAATTAATCCAGCATCTTTCATCTCCATATATCAAAGAGTGTTGCCAATGTCCCTGATAACAACATATCTGTGAAACACAGAGGTGGCAGGCAACCGTCATTCTTCAGTGACAGATGAAAGAACAGAGAAGCTAAGAAACTCTCCCCTAGTGATTCAGCCAAGGACCTGCGAGGGCAGATCAGCCTCTCTCCACATCAGCACCTTCCAGGGGCTGTTGGAGCACATACTCTAAGGGAATTGGGCTTAAGGACTGCCTGAATGTGAACAACACAGGGATAGAGACTCTGCTCTCCCAAAATGTGGTGACGAAACGCACCCACCGAGAGATTCCTGCATCTATGCAGGTGAATCAGCAGGATGCTTTTTAAAGGTCAGCTGACAGACCCTACTGGATATGCTCTAGGGAAAGTACCACCTACTTTGGGGAGTTCATAATACATGGGGTGGAAAAAAGGAAAAATACACACATCCCCTCCAACCACAGGAAGATGCCTACAGGTTCCCCAAGTGCAAAAGCATAGGCCTCTATGCCTTTGTCCCTCTGTTCTCTGTGCTGTTCCCTCTTCGGTGCTTGTCCCCCTTCATGACCCTACGGAAGTATCACCTACTGTGTTAAGTCTCCCACACACACACATATCTTTCCTTCCTTTTTATACTTTCCAGGCTCTATATAGATTTCTGTCTCAGGCCTTGTAGCTTCATTGCATATACTTGTTTACACATCTGTCTTAGCTACCAAACTCTCAGCTGTTTTGTCAGGGGGAATATATTATAGTTTTCTCTGTTTGTCCAAAGCTCAGCACAGTGTCAAGCTCATACCAGATGTTCAGCAATTGTTTCCAGAAAGAGGGAGGTATGGAGGGAGGGAGGGAGAGAGGGAGGGAGGGAAGGAGTCAGAGAGGGAGGGAAAGAGGGAGAAGAACCGGTATCTACTGCACAGCTACCATCTGTATACCAGGCACTGTGCTAGGGCATCATATTCCTGTTCAGCATTTAGCAAGTGTTTCTCATCTGAGGGCTCATGTCTTTTTTCAAGTTCAGAATCTTTTCGTATTTATCTTTTTGAAAACTGCTTTCTCCAATTCCTTCAATTATCTGTTTCTAGAAGCCCAGGTGTTGAAGAGTCTCAGTCCTCCATGTCCCTTCAGTTTTCTTTTCTGTTTTCTATCTCTTTATCTCTGCAACATATGGGATGAACTCCCCAGTGTTATATCCCAAATCACTGGTACTCTCTTGCACACACTGAGTCCAGAATTGATCTTCTCTTCTGAATGTATTTTTATTCTAGTTACTTGATTTTTCATTTCCAGAGTCTAATTAGTTCATCTTCATACACACCTGTTCTTCATTTCTACCTGCCTGATTCTGTTTCATAACATCTTGCTCTTTTTACATAGTATTCCTTTCTTTATACCATCTTTGATAACCTCAAACATACTCGTTTTAAAGTCATTTTCAGATTACTCTATTATACTTTCAATGGGAGTGAATTCTGCTGATTGTTGAGCTGACTGGTGGTATTTCTCAGTATTAGTTTTTTTCATGTGCTTTGCAACTTTGGTTAGCAAATTCCCTCTCTCTCCTCTTACCCCTCCCTGTCTGGGAGTTGTTCAGTCTCCTTCCTAGAGACTCCTAGCCTAGACTCAGATCTGATCATGGCGACTCAGGTTTCTTATTTTGAGGTGATCTTGGGGGATATCACAGATCTCATCACTGGGTCAACAGTGGATAGGTGAGGTCCTATGGTATAGCTTCCTCTGCTCCTTCCCTTCACCTGGGAATTCAGCTCTAGAATATGCTGCATCTCCAAGCAGTAACTGAAAAGCTGGCAGTAAGCCCTTCAGTTTCACCCAGTGAGCTAGGATCCAGTCCCCAATTATAAGCCCAGAACGTCTGGTCCTTATCATCTCATGGCCGCCATATTCCAAGCCCTATCTGCCCATTCCCAAGTCCAAGAGCCCAGCAAGTCTTTAACCTCAATTGCCATCTTCAACTGTGCTGTTCCTTGTTGAATGTAACTATGTTGAAGTTATTTTTTAAATATTTCATCCAATATTGCAATGTATTTCAAATCAAGGGACTTTCAAAGCATGAACAAATCTTGACCTAAAGTCCCAGTCTGGGCATTTTCACAACATTAGTCTGCAAACAATGATCCCCAGATGCCCAGAGCGTACCCTGTTACCTGAAGGCTCAGAACTCCAGGCCTTGGTCCTGGGCCACTGATAGGCAGGCCTGGGAACACGCATAGCCCTGCCTGTGAGCCAGCAGTGTCTGCAGATAGTCTCTAGCTTGCATGCCCGTGCAGTGCAGGGTGGAGTAAGCTCCAGAGTTCTCACGAGGGGACTAAGCTGCAGTTCCCTGTAAAGCAAGCACCTGCCATTTGAGCTCACACTGCCCAAGTCTGCCTAGAAGACTCACCCTTTGGAACCTATTAACCTAGCCTTGTCTGGATTTATATTTCAGAGCCTCACTAAAAACCAAACAAACAAATAAACCCGACTCCCACCTAATACTATCACTTCAGTCCCAAAGAATTCTCGGACCTCTCAGATGAAACCCACCCACATTAAACTTCAATCTAATATTCTCAGATTTGGTTCAGACTCCAGGTGCCTCTTAAGCACACACCACACTACTCCTGGCCTGGTCCCAGCTCCTAAGACATGAGCTCCTAAGACACAGCAAAAGCTCTCACCCCCACTAAGCATTGTGCTCCCCAATCACACTGTGTGTGTGTGTATGTTTCTGACGGGGGTTCCCATGTGTCCAGGCAATGCTTCAACATCAGCTGGGTGTCCTACAATCCAACTCAATGCTGACGCTACCTATCTGGAGATAACATCAGATTCCACCAATTAAGGGCTCAGCCCCACAAGACTGAGCCGACACCCCAACTTCATACACCAACCACCAACCCAGACTGTCTTCTGTACTTCTAACAAACTGGCTACATATCAGAGGTTTCAGTGACCCCCCCCCCCCTTGGGTGTGATTCATTTGGTAGAGCAGCTCACATAACTCAGAGAACCATTTTACTTACTAGATTACTGGTTTACTAGAAAAGGATCTAACTTGGAACAGCCAGATGGAAGAGATGCACAGAGCAGTGTACGGGGAGCCTCTCCAGGCGTGCAGCTCTTACTCAGTCCCCACGTGCTCACCAGCCCAGAAGCTCTCCAAACTCTGTCCTCTGGGGTTTTGAGGGAGGCCTCCTTACACAGGGCTGGCTGATTAAATCATTGGCCTACGGCTACTGAACTCAATCTCCAGACTCTTGGCCCTAACCAGAGGTGGAGGATGGAACTGCAAGTTCCAACCTTCTAATCACATGGTTGGTTTCCATGGCAACGAAGCCCCTTTCATAGGTGCTTTCCAGAAGTCATCTCATTGACATAACAAAAGACAACTTTATGGTTCTTACTTTGGAAACCGCAAGGATTTTAGATCTATGCCAGGAAAGGGGACAAAGACTAAATATTTATTTCTTATTATAAATCATAATATCACACCCACACACCCAAGACTGAACAAGAGTCATGGCATTCATGCATATTCTCATGTAATTCTGTCACAGTTTGTAAAAAATATTGTTACCATTTTTATCTACCCTAACTGTAATAGTAATATTTATTGTCTGCTCACAATGTTGCCAGGATCTGTGCTAAGTACCTTCCCTGCCATACCCGAACTAATACTTAACAACAACTCTATCAAGTGGCTACTACTATCGTCTCCCCCTTTTATAGATATAGAAGTTGAGGCTCAGGTTAATTGACATCTCTAGGACGCAACAGATACTAAGTGCTAGAACCAGGTTTTAAGCCCAGGTTCATCTCAGCTTAATGCCCATGCCCTTAGCTGAATGCTACAGTGCCAAATCCATCTTAACACTGATCTCACCCAACTTCTTTGCAGCATGTGCCAATACCACGGGTTCTTTCCTTCCGGGAAGTACCTCCTCTTCAGGCTTCCCAGAAACTGACCTGGAGGGAATTTCCTCTACCCTCTCTCTCTCACAGGTGCTCCTTGTTCCACATGTGGTGTTCCCCAAACCCCCAGCTTCTTACATGTACCACAGACTCTTCCATTTCAACATTTCAATGTGTTCCATTGTGAACTCATTACTTACACACCCTGTCTCAGTTCCTGGCAACACCATCCAGCCAGGCTCCCAAACCAGAAGCCAGAGTAAGCTCTCCCATCCCCTCAGCCCATCAACAGACAAGGGCAGCAGATTCCCTCTTCTGAGCACTCTGATGCTGTCCCACCTATACATCCCCATCACCCAAAGGCCTCTTCCAAGCCACACCCACTTTTCATCCTCATCAGTCATCTCTACCATCCACGCCCAAAGCGCTAAAGCCCTAGTCATCTCAATCGGCTGCTGCGGCTTCCCACATGTCAAGCTCTTTAGTGACATCAGACCTTTGCCCCAGCTGTCCCCTCATCCTAGGGCATGGTCATTCTTTGTCCACCCACTTTCTGTCCAAACATCTCCAGCTCTGTGAAGCCATCCACAAAGCCTTTCTCTTGGGTTCTGAGAAAAGACAAGGTGCTTACTTCTCAGCTCACCCTGGGCTCAACATCAGGACCTAGTACAACTTTTAATCTCAGTATCCTGCTCCAATACCACATTCTAGGCATCATGAACTCTCCCAGGGACAAGTGAACACATGGAGTCCTTTCTGCCTTTGTGTCTCCAGACCCAGCCCAGCTTCTAGCTTTCATCAGATATTAAGGTAATTAACTGGCAATTGGCAACAGATACAAAAAAGCAGTTTCTTACCCCAACAGGGATGTGTAATGTTCAACTCTGTTTTTCCAAGGGATGTGATCAGAAGCCTGTGCACACCTAAGAGACATTTTGACAGAGGTGTCAACATATGAAGTCAGCAAGGAAGCTTAAATGAAAGAATTAAGAGAAACAGATTTCAGCCATAGCTCTATGCAGAAGGCTACAATGCTAAAATCTGCATTTAATAGGGACCACATGGCATAAACGTGCCATCATGACTTACAGTGACACAGAATGAAGTCAGTGGTGAATCTCTAGGTCTCTCAGGCACCTCACCCACCCTCACATGCCCACAGTGAGCCAGTTCCAAACTTTTGACTTATCAGCCCCTAACAAGCTGTTGAACTCTATCTCCTACTAGTTACCAGTCTATTCCTTGCCAGTTCAAATCCAAATAAATGGTGAAATACTTCAGCTGGAAAGGGTAATCAAAACACAAGTACAAATGGCTAATAAATACATGAAAAAAATCAACTCCAGCAGTAATGCAAGAAGTACAAATCAAGACATGATACTATATTCCATCTGTCCAATTGGCAAAATTAAAAGCAACTCCTCCCTACTGGAGAGGGTGCTGGCTGCCTGCCAGCTGTGCCAGACGTGTGCGATGAAGTGAGCAGAAGAAGAAGGCAGAAGAAATCTCTATAGCCTTCAGTGGTCTTCAAGAGTCAACTCACCTCTGTCCTTCAGCATTTCACTGTTAGCAGAGTCTCCTCACGCATGAGGCAGGGAGCATGTGCTTGGGGAGGATTGGGGGAAGAATGCAGGAAAATGACCCCTCAACACACACATACACAGTGTCTAAACATAAATGCAGCCATGCTTTATCCAGCCTTGTCACAACGATATTTCAAGGAAGACATGGCTGGAACCTGCTGCTATTGGCTTACAATTTAGAAGTCAAGTCAAGATACCCAAATCTGTAGAAAACTGGCAAACAGAATCAGATGTTGTTGGAGAAGAAAAAGTGTCAGGTGTGTTCAGAAAAGAGAAGATTACTTCCAACTGGGCTATCAGGGTGGGTACAATTTTGGCAAAGATATAAGGAAAAAATGATTCTAGGGGCAGGGGAAAGATTAAGGTCGCAGATGATGACATTTAAATGTGTTAATTTATTCACTGAGGTCCTTTCCAGCCTTTACATTTTTCTAACCTGGTGCTTTCCCTCCTGTTAGCTGGGTGAGTTCCAGTGGCCCCAGGAAATGGATGGACACTTCAGTTACGTGCCAAGCACTGGCCTTACACCCTGCATAGGTGAACTCATTTAATGCTCAAAACACTTTAGGATGAACATCCTTGGGTCTGTTTTACAGGTGAGGAATCTGAGGCCCAAAGAAGAAGACTTAATTTGCCAAGCTCACAAACCAAGTCAGAGCGAGAAATCAGACATGAACTGACGCCTGCCTGACGGACACTCATCCATAACCTCTTCTATACCACATTGCCTCACTTCGAGATCACTTCTTTCATTCAAAGTAAAACCCCCAAATTGATCTACACATTCAATGAAATCTGTATCAAAACCCCAGAAGGCCTCGTTGATGAAATTGACAAGCTGATCTTAAAATTCATATAATAATTCAAGGGACCCAGAAAAGCCAAAATAATCCTTAAAAAGAATAAAGTTAAAGGACTCATACTACAACTTTGAAAGTTACTACATCGCTACAGTAATCAAAACTGTGTGGCATAAAATGCTGGCATAAAGACACACACATAGATCAACGGAATACACCTGAGAGTCCTGAAATAAATCCATACCTTTAATGGCAACTGATTTTTGACAAGAGTGTCAAGAAAATTCAACAGACTGGGAAAAAACAGTCTCTTCAACAAATAGTGCTGGGACAATGGGATACTCACATACAAAGAATGAAATTAGAACCTTATGCCATATATAAAAATTAACTCAAAACATATCAGAGACCCAAATGTAAGAGCCAAAACTATAAAACTCTTAGAAGAGAGGCACCTGGGTGGCTCAGTCGGTTAAGTGTCCAACTCTTCATTTTGGCTCAGGTCATGATCTCACAGTTTGTGAGATCAAGTCCTGCATCAGGCTCCGCACTGCCCCCCCTCTGCCCCTGCCCCACTTGCTCTCTCTCCTGTGCACATGCACTCTATTTCTCTCTCTCAAAATCAATAAGTATAAAAATAAATAGATAAAACTCTAAGAAAAAAGAAACATAGGGGTGAATCGCTGTGACCCTGGATTAGGCCATAGTTTCTTCGTACCTAAAGAACAAGCAACTACAAAAAACCAGATAAATTAAGATTTTGTAAAAATAAAGTCTTTGTGCTTCAAAAGACATTGTCAAGAAAGTGAAAAGACAACTCACAGAATTTGAGAAATTATTTGCAACCCACGTATCTAATAAAGGTGTCATCACCAGAATATATAAAGAACTCTTATAATTCAACAAAGAAAGACAAAAAACCCAATTTGAAAATGGACAATGGCTTTGAACAGACATTTCTCCAAAGAACATATACAAATGGCCAATGGGCACATCAAAAGGTATTCAACATTATGAGTCATTAGGGAAATGCAAGTTGAAACCACAATGAGACACTACTCCATACCCACCAGGATGGCTAAAATAAAAAATAGTAATAATAATAACAATAAGTACTAAAGAAGATAGGGAGAAACTGGAATGCTCAGACAATGCCAGCAGAAATGTAAGTGGTGGAGCTGCTTTGGAAAATAGTTCCTCAAAAATTTAAATATATAGTTTCCATGTGACCCAGCAATTCCACTCTCAGGTCCATATACCCAAGACAATTGAAACCTGTGTTCACACAAAAATTTGCAAATGAATGCTCACAGAAACATTATTCATAATAGCCAGATCATAGAAACAGTGCAAATGTCCATTAAAACTAACATGGATAAATAAAATGTTATAATGGAGTATCATTCAGCCATAAAAAGGAATGAAATACCAACTCATGCTGTAACATGGATGAGCCCTAGAAATATGATTTCAAGAAAGAAAAGCGAGTCACAAAAGATCACATATTGTATGATTCCACTTTCATGAAATTTCCACAAGAGACAATTTTATAGATAGAAAGCAGGAGTGGGAATGAATGGAGAAAATGGAGAACAGCTACTAATGGTTACAGGGCTTCTTTTGGGGGTAATGAAAATATTATAAAAGTAATTGTGATGATGATTGCATAACTCTGTGAACCTATTACAAATATTGATTTGTATACTTTAAATGAGTGAATTATAGGGTATGTGAGTTATAACTCAACAAAGCTATTTAAAAATAAATAGGTCAAGGGGTGCCTGGGTGCCTCAGTCAGTTAAGCATCCAACTTCGGCTTAGGTCATGATCTCGCAGTTTGTGGATCCAAGTCCCACGTATGACTCTCTGCTGACAGCTCAGAGCCTAGAGCCTGCTTCAGATTCTGTGTCTCCCTCTCTCTCTGTCCCTTCCCTACTCGTGCTCTCTCTCTCCCAAAAATAAATAAGCATTAAAAAAAATTTATGGGACCTCATCAAAATAAAAAGCTTCTGCACAGCAAACAATCGGCAAAACTAAAAGGCAAACCGACGGAATGGGAGAAGATATTTGCACATGACATATCAGATTAAGGGTTAGTATCCAAAATCTATAAAGAACTTATCAAACTCAACACCCACAAAACAAACAATCCAGTGAAGAAATGGGCAAAAAAGACATGAATAGACACTTCTCCAAAGAAGACATCCAGATGGCCAACTGACACATGAAAAAATGCTCCACATCACTCATCATCAGGGAAATACAAATCAAAACCACAATGAGATACCAACTTACACCTGTCAGAATGGCTAACATGAACAACTCAGGCAACAACAGATGTTGGCGAGGATGCAGATAAAGAGGATCTCTATTGCATGCTGGTGGGAATACAAGCTGGGGCAGCCACATTGGAAAACAGTATAGGGGTTCCTCAAAAAATTAAAAATAGAACTACCCTATGACCCAGCAATTGCACTAGTAGGTATTTATCCAAGGGATACAGGTATGCTGTTTCGAAGGGGCTCATGCACGCCAATGTTTATAGCAGCACTATTAACAATAGCCAAAGTATGGAAAGATCCCAAATGCCCATCGATGGATGGATGGATAAAGAAGATGTGGTATATCTATACAATGGAGTATTATTTGGCAATCAAAAAGGATGAAATCTTCCCATTTGCAACTATGTGGATGGAACTGGAGGATATTATGCTAAGTGAAATTAGTCAGTCAGAGAAAGACAAATATCTTATGACTTCACTCGCATGAGGACCTTAAGATACAAAACAGATGAACATAAGGGAAGGGAAGCAAAAATAATACAAAAACAGAGAGGGGGACAAAAACATAAGAGACTCTTAAATAAGAAGAACAAACAGAGGGTTACTGGAAAGGTGTGGGAAGGGGGGATGGGCTAAATGGGTAAGGGGCACTAAGGAATCTGCTCCTGAAATCACTGTTGCACTATATGCTAACTAACTTGGATACAATTTAAAAAGCAAATAAAAATAAAAATAAAAATTTTAAATAAATAAATAGGTCAAAAAATTAAAAAGTAAAGTAGCACATGCTCATTGACAGAGGGAATGTGTGGGAAAGTATAACAAAGGACAAAAATGTCACTTGTGACGACCAGAGATAAACACTGCTAACATTTTGGCTTCTTTCCTTCTGAAATTTATTTTCAACAGTTACTTTCATGATTGAAATTATAAGCACACACTATTTTATGTGAATTCATTTCTTGCCTCAGAATGACCCCCAGCGCCACAGTCCCTGGACACTTGGCCCACCCTTTGTCCCCACCTCCCACCATCCTCCCTCGAAACCTCTGCCCAGCCAACTCCAGAGGACCCTTGTCCTCACCTGGATGGTATTCTATGATTCAAATGACCCTTCTCTGATTTGCTAGGCTGGAAAACCCCTACTTCTCCCCTCATCATCTGTCCCAATGCCTCCTCCTGCTCAGTGAAGCTTCCCCAGAGGCCTCAGCAATGGCTTCTACTGACACTTCTCACCGTTTGTTCCTGTGAGAGGTTCTAACTCCTCAACTGGCTCCTCAGTTACAAATTCAGTACTCAGCCCCCTTTAGGAGAAAAGAATTAGGGGGAAGGAGAACATTTAGGGGTAGGATATGGAGTAGGGAGGTTGAACCTCCTTTCTTCAAGTGCCTCAGCTTCCCCCCTGGAATCCCCTCAGGCAAACT
The DNA here is from genome assembly GCF_018350155.1 of Leopardus geoffroyi. Lineage (NCBI taxonomy): Eukaryota > Metazoa > Chordata > Mammalia > Carnivora > Felidae > Leopardus > Leopardus geoffroyi. The sequence continues at coordinate 43,225,961 of NC_059337.1, read as the reverse complement.
GGCAGTCTTAGTCTGTCCACAAAAAAAGAGTGGAGGTTGGCCTCCCTTTGCACCCACTGGATTTGCTGCCCTCACCCACGTCCCAACCCACCTAGGTGTTGTAGCCATTGGCTGACGGTCCCTCCTCTCACCCTGGCTTCTCCCTTTGCCTTTATCCTCTCTCTAGGGCAGATGCACACCACTGATCCCTGGTGAGGACTGATTTGGGGTGACGTAGGAGGAACCAGGGTCCCAGGCTTGGTAACCCCACTGATCTCTGAGGGTCCAGGAAAGGGGCCAGATCAGTTGGCCTGAGTTTCCTCATGTGTCTGCTAGACCACAAAAATTTGGGTACAGTACATTACAACTAACAAAAAGATCGATCTCTCTTGCAAGATGGACTTATTCTGAGATTGCAGAACTCGGGAAATGGAACCCATCTCCTTGTTATCAATGTAAAAACTGAGCTGAGCTATTTGTGATCTAAATCAAAATAGAACTGTGTCTGGCAAACTCATTTTTCTCAGGCCCCGGCAGCTCCCCAAGATACATTGTCTACTGATGGGGGTGGGGGGGAGAGACAATGGCAACTGCCAGGAGCCATTGATCACTTGTTTTATGTGCAGAATGAATCCTTAATCACTGTCGCTTCAGAAAGAAAGGGGAAATTGAGATGGATTCTCAAGTGCCAAAGGCAGAGAGCTTGGTAATTGTAGCTCTTTCATTAAAACTTTGGAGCGTAATAAGTTAGCCAGTGGTTGTTCATCTCTGCCTTGGCGTCCACATCTTGGCTCATCGCTAAGGGGTGCAATGAAGAGTCCTAAGAGCCATGGGTAATCTCTCCTCAACGTGAGCTGAGGGCTCAAGAATCTCATCAAATGAAATCTGACATCTCAGCCTGGCATCTGAGGACCTACAAAATGGACCCCACTTACCTCTCCGACCCTATCACTTACTCCTCCCTGAGCCTAGGTTTCATCATTTGTAAATAGAAGCAAAACCCTACGTTGCCTCATTAGCCTATGCTGTTTCATTCTTCTGATCCACTTCTTGCACTAGTTCTTTGTATTGGCCGGTGACACTTATTTATGTATTCATTCGCTTTGCAAATACTTATTAACTGTTTATTGCATGCTCCTTGGTTAGCAAGAAGAGTCATGGTTTCTAACCACCCACCGCCTTGGGGCTTTTCAGCTGGAGCATGCATTTTCAACAGGGGGCACTACTACCCTTTAGTTCAAGGGGAGCAAAAAAATTCTTACTCTTCTATTACATAAAACATAAATATTCATGCATTATATAAACAGATACGCAGCATATTTTAAAATCTCATGAGGGAAGGGAGGAACGATTAGGGAAAAAATGTCTGAAAAGGATCCTTCGGGGAGCAATAATGAAAACAAAGTCTCTTGTCTACACTGGTTGAAAGTGACTTTCTGCCCTTTTTTACCTACCTCAGGCTACACAACTCAGTACATGTCCCCTCCTCCAAAAAAAAAAACAAAAAACAAAAAACAAACAAAAAAAAACTGAAAAAAACCTATTTCTCTCTGCCCCTCCTCTTTGCTCCCATGACGAGCCCTACACAGCTAGTTCACAGCACGAGTCCCTGAGCTCCTGTCCAGGCTCTGCCTGACCCCTGGCTCTGTCTCCCACACTAGTCTGTAAGATGCTTGCAGGCAAGACTCTTGACATTGTGTTTAACCCTGAGGGCCTAGCAGGTTAACTACCACTTCTTCCCAGGTGTTCAATAAACATCAAATGAATGAATGATCAGCATGACATTGATCACTTTGTCATTCTAAGGGCGGAGAGAAAAGGGGTTAAAGGAACCAACATTTACTGAGACCCTCCTGTATGCCACACACTATGACAGACCATGGTACAGTCTGCCTTACTTCCACTGTCACCACAGCCATGCAGGTAGCAGGGCAGAAACTATTATCCATGGAGAAAGGAGGGTCCATGCAGGGGTGTGCTGAAGGCAGGTTCTGTGGCTGAGCAGAGTCTATTCAGTTTTCAGCAAGTTTTCAAGCCAGGGATTAAAAACTATTGCTAGCTTGAAATCAGCTATCACAGGAGTATTTACACCATGGAAATGGGCAAACATTACAAATCAGAGCTTTTTTCTTCCCTGCTCTGAGACCTGGTTTACCAGCATATCACTGGCTCCATGCCTGGCAAGTGGCAGCCAGGAGAGGGGACAGAGTTTTTCCATTCAACCACACTGCCTCCCTACCAGTTGCGGGCACAGGGCTGGGGGGTAAAGGGAGATACCTACCTATGCACATTAAGACTTCATCCAGGATCTCACCTGCTACCACTTTTCTTTCATGGAACTGCCTTTCCTTGCTCTTTGGTTAATTACTGTCTGGAAGTAAATAAAGAGGACCCCTGAAAATCACCCTCTTGGCACTTGGGAGTCACCTCTGCTTCCCAGGAGGCAGAGGTCAGGGAGGAGACTCCAGAAATCCTCCTCAGGATCAATACCCCAAGGCCAGAGGCCAACAGGCTCGCAGTTACCCTCACAGGGAGTCTTGAAGAAGCCTTTTCTAGATATGGCAACCATTTGTTTGCCCATCTCTCAAGAGTACAGGTTAGTTAGGGCAGGGACCAAGGGCTTTGCCCTCTGTATCCACCTGCAGCATGCAGCCCAGGCCCGGCACACATTTGGCACTCGGTAGATGCGCCTGTGGGAGTAACACCCACCTGACCCAGATACAGCCCATCGGGGGACCCGTCCTGTTCCATACCCGGGTATGGCAGTGGATTTTAACAAACTGAGTCAACCTCGAAATTCTTTAAACAACTCTTCTAATTCCTTGACCCTTTTGCATTTCCCAGAAGACTCAAAAAAATTTCAAAATGCCCTGAGGATGCTCTGGCTGTAAGTTTGAAATGCTAAATGTCTTATTAGACAAAGGACTTTGGGTTTGACTCCTCTAGAATGCAGATCTGCTCACAGCAGCATCAGCAATAGCTGGAGTTTCGCCACATCACAGTATCATTAGCAACCAGACAGAGTTATTCCGCACATACCTTTTAATGTCGAGTCTCCGTTTTCTGACTGCTTGACAAGCCAGAGAGGATAAATAAAGGAGGCTCCTGGAGCATCTGGCTTTCTTTCACATTAGGTTCTGTGATGGGATCCCTGATTTAAGACCAGGATCCAATTGAGAGCTATACTCATAGCACAATAAATAATAGGGAAACATCAAGCCTGAACTGGTGCAGTGTGTTAGTCCAGGACCATGTACTGTGACATTATTTATCATCAAGCAAATCCTTATTTTGGTTTCTAGAGAAGGGTATCATACAATTAATACTGAAAATGGAAAGAAAATGGCATTCAGGGAGGAAGTGTTTGTCCTTGTTGGGGAATAAGGGTCAACAGGTAAAAAAAAAAAAAAAAAAAAAAAAATCAGTGGATGTGTTCAAAATAGTTACAGGAGACGGGAAACATTTTGTTTTTCTTGGCTGCTTTTGTCATGATTTCTCCCAAGCTCCTCTTGCAATTGACATTAGGAAAAAGGAGTAAAAAGGATTCCTTATCAACAGTGATTAAGTAGCCTAGATTTTTAACCAGAATTCCAAAGTTCTGTGAGTCTTTGAAACAAAGATTATTCATTAAGGTACACTAAAATACAGTTTAATTCTGTCCATTTGTCAGACTTTTTTATATCCGTAAGTTCACAAATCAGAAAAAAATATTCCATGTTAACCCGGCAACCCAGATTTTTAGAAACTGTGTATCCTCAATATTGTTATTCTCCCTCCAGCCTCCTTTCCTTTTTTAAATACGTATAATGACTTGTGGGGTACACAGAATCACAGATGCATGGACTGGGGTGCAGAGAAGTTGAGTAAATTGCACAAAGTCACCCAGCCAGCAGGTGCTGGGCCTGGGCTTCAATCACGGGGACGCCGTCTCCCAGTATGTGGTTTCTACTAGCCTCACCTCTACCCCACCCCCATCCCCTGAGTCCTTCCAGCCCCACTTCCTAAAAACACTAAGGCAGCCCCACAAAGGCAAGGCAAAACGGTGTCCTGCGGATGTCCCTCTCCTCTTCCTCCCCTAGTAGTCTCCTCTCTCCCAGGGAAGCCTACAGTCTGTATTCCCCTGACTCTTCCCCCCACCCCCCCCCCCACCCCCACCGGCAACCAAGGCCTGCCCTGAAGGATCAGCCATGGGCCTGGGTGGACAGAACAAACCCCAGGTGGAAAACACAAGTGCAGCTAACAATGGAAGAAGCGCTCAGCTCATCCACCACACCCTCCAAAAAATCCCCACCAGGGATGAGAGTGACAAGGATTAGCATTTGTATTTTCCCAGCTATTCCTCACAACAAGGTCATAGAGTTAAGTGGAGTCACCCCCATTTTACAGATAAGGCAAATGAAGCTCACAAATGTAAAGTTCCGTGCCAACTTCACACAGTAAATGGCGGAGCCACGGCTCAAACCTGCATCCTGGAATCCAAGATTTTTCCATAACAATGAGATAAAATCCCAGTGTGGGTAACGTGGGGTGCCCAGGGTCTGCTGCTCTACGCCTGTGTGGTTGGAAAGACCACAGAGCGTGGAGTCAAGGAGCCCGGGTGGGAATACGGGCTCAGGTTCCTCAACCTCTCTGGGCCTCGACGCCCTCATTTCTCAAGGGAAGAGGATAACAGGCGCCTGCCGGGGTTGCTGGGAGGCCCTGGGACAACATCCCGGCAGAGCACAGGGCGCACAGAGTGGGGGGGCTCACTCCGCGTGAGCCACCGCCCCGCTCGGGTCCCCTCCTCCTTCAGGGGTGTTGGCTCTGTTTCAAGCCGCAGCCGGTGAGAAAGCCTAGTGGAGGCGGCTGCAGACACACACCGGCCCCCCTACCTGCGCAGGGTTCCTTCAGAAGGGAGTCGTGTCCAGCTCTGATAAGGCGCTGATCTGGCGGGAAGATCACAGCCAGCAGCCGTCTCTCCAACCAAGGAGAGAAAATGACGGGGCTGCCACGGGACTAAGGGGCTGGAGATGTAGCCAGCCGTCGCTTGGGGCCTAATTATCCGGCAGTCAAAGCCCTGGTGACATTTGAGATCCCTATCAACCCTGAAATACCCTCAGATGCCTTCCGAGTTTGAGTTATCTACCCAGGCATCCAAATTAAGCGAGGCACGAGGGGGCTACGGTGGCCTCTGGGGGTCATTTCTAGCAAGCGCCCAGTAATTCTCTGGCACCGAAAGAAGTCGTGGGCTGGGGCCTGCAAGAGAGAAGTGCTATCAAGGAGGAGAGACCAGGAAACTTAAAACAGCATCCCAGAACACATCCAATTAAACCCCCTAAATTAACAGGTGAAGAAAGAGCGCCAGGAGAGGGTAGCGCCTGATAATTAGCACACAGCTAAAACGTGGCAGAAACGGTGCTTGAGCCCTCAGCCCAGCCTTTCCGCTAGGACTCCGCCTCTTAACCACATTGCCTCTAACCTTTAGCCCTTACATCCTGTCCTTGGCGGGGACCCGTCCCCCTCCACCGACCCTGGAGAGCCATTGCCAGATTTGCCGTTACCAAGATTCACTTTTACCCTATCGTTCGCTATCTACCACTTCCAGCAACACTACTGGAAGAAGACTCGGTAGAGAGTAAAATGTTTTCACCAGCATTCAGGGATCTCCTTTGGTGCGGCTTGATACAGCCTTTTTAGCCTTGTTCATCCTTCCTATTCTTTCATTCATTCAACAAATATTTATCGTGTCCTGAACAGAAGCAGGCACGGAAATAAAGTAATCAGGAGCAAAACTGTTTCTGTCCTTTAAAACTTCTGATTTACTGTAAGAAACATCCACATAAACAGAAAATTATACACAATGTACTGGGGGCAGACATTTGCTAGGAAATACAGGTACCCAGAGAAGGACTCCCATATGAAGCCAGTATGAAGAGGGAGGGTACATTTAGGAGAGTCTTCCAGAAGGAAAGATGCCTGAGTTGAATTTTAAAGTGGGCTATGGCCAGTTAATGGGAAGGACCAGAGAAGCAGCAGGAGAAAGTAAAGCCTCAGTGAGAAAATGGCATGGAATGTGAAGCCCCTGTGACATTCTTTTTTACCCCTTTTCTTCTGGTGACTTGGAATTTAAAAAGTAGGTTTTTTAATAACTAATGTGAGGAACTTCAGGAAGTTCCAGGTCTCTGTGACGTCGAACAGAGTGAGACAGGTGGACATGATACCAGGCCAGTGGCAGGGCCGGGAGAGGGGCTTATAGATCACACCATGGAGGGTCATGTATATTATTCAAATGGGCTTGAACTTGATAGTACAGGTCAAGGATACTTTTTTTTTTTAATTCTTTTAAATATTTATTTTTGAGAGAGAGAGAGAGTGAGTGAGCAGGGAAGAGGCAGAGAGAGAGGCAGACCCAGAATCTGAAGCAGGCTCCAGGCTCTGAGCTGTCCAGGCTCTGAGCTGTCAGCACAGAGCCCCATGGTGGGTTCACACCCACGAACCATGAGATCATGACCTGAGCAGAAGTCAGACGTTTAGCTGACTGAGCCACCCAGGAGCCCCAGGTCAAGGATTCTTGACGTCTGGCCTTTAGGGTCCAGTGCCCTCTCCCCTGAAGTTTAAAATTTATAAGTAAGCAACTTAAAAAATCTAGTAAGCAAAAAAGAAAAAAGATCTAGTAAGCAAAATTGTATGCATGAATTCAACTTTTATTACATTCTAAAAGGAATTCATGACCCCAGACATGCAAAGGATAACTGGGAGAAGGATTGAACCATGTTTGAAGTTTGTAAGGAGAGAGGACCTGTGTAAGATTTATTATATATGTGGATCCCACTGATGTGATGAGAATAGGGCCTTTGTCTTTTTCACTGCTGTGTCTCTAACACAGATCACCATGTTTTATACAGGATAAGCATTAAATAGGGAAAGAATGACAGCTGTGTGGAGTGGAGGATGGGCTTGAGGGGACAAGACCAGAGGCAAGGAAACGGTTAGGAGGCTGTTGGAGTAACTCTGTATGGGGGGTGGTTGTTGGTATAGAATAAAAGTGACATATTGAAAAATGTTTTGGAAATAAAATTAATAGGATTTGATGGTTTGCTGAACATGGGAGGTGAGAGGAAAAGAGAAGTTAAGGACAACTCCCACTTTTCTAAATGGCAGTGCCACGGACAGAAATAAAGGAACCAGGAAGCAGAGCATGCTAGGAGGGACTGGTGGTTACTTCTGTTGGGATGCAGCACAAGGGGCCTGAATGACATCCAAGGGAAGATGCTAAGTAGGCAGGGCGCATGAGGCCGAAGTTTGGAGGTAGGATTTGAGCTGGAAACAGACGCATATGTGGGGATCAGGAATATAAAAGGATTGAACCCCTAAGAGTGAGCGAGGCCACCTGGGAGAGAATAGAGGGAGCAGGAGCAGGCCAAAGACAGAACTCTCAGGAAACCAGCATTTAGGAAGTATTCAGAGGGATTCAAACCTGCAAAACAAACGTTGAATTCCACAAAATCTAGGGAAGGGAGAATTTAATGGAAGAGGAAACGTCTAGCGCAGGCAGATGTGACTGAGGGTTCAGTAAGTTAAGGACCAACAGCTAGTCACTGATTTGACAATAAAGAGGTTATGGATGGCCTTAAGGGAGAGGATTTCAATGAAGTATGAGAAGTGAAAGTCACGTGGTACAGGATATGCTGGACATTGAAGAAATAGGTACATTAAAAGAATCCTGTCTTGGGACGCCTGGGTGGCTCGGTCAGTTAAGCGTCCAGCTCTTGATTTCAGCTCAGGTCATGATCTCACAGTTCATGAGATCGAGTCCCAGGCTGGGCTCTGCATTGACAGCACGGAGACTGCTTGGGATTCTCTGTTTACCTTCCTCCCTGCCCCTCCCCCGCTTGTGTGTGTGTGTGTGTGTGTGTGTGTGTGTGTGCATGTGCACTCTCAAAATAAATAAATAAACTTGAAAAAAATAGGGGAGTTTCAGAGAGGTGAAGTATTATAATGACTGTTAGGCAAACATATCTTTCACAGCAACTTCATTACATTGTCCCCACCCCAGCCTGCCAGTCAACAGCAACACCCCCATCCCACCCCCACGGGTTGCACACGCCAGCTGCTGCCTCCTTAATGAGACTGCTGTCCATCCTTTCATTGGCTCCCAGGGGCAACGTCCTGAGCATCACAGCCAGCCCAACCCAGAGACGCTGCCTGTCACAAATCCATATTTGTATGGCCCCCACGTCCCACCCCACCCAACAGACTCCATGCTGCCATGTTACTTTGTCCTTCTGGAGAGATAATGACTTCCTCCAAGGGACCTCCAGACACTAGGTGACCCGTTAAGATGGCAATGAGGATGGTCCCTTCTGAAGTTTTCAGGATTTCAAATAAGCCACCAAAATAATGCCCACCAATTCTCTTCCATTTTATGAAATATAAAGATGTATATACGGAACCAATTCCTAATTAATTAATGAAGTTTGCTTCTTTCAGAAACACCTCATAGAACATGGGGCTGGGTAGAAGAAAGACAGTGAGGGGGCTCCCTAGTGTCAAGAGATTAGGGAATGCTGAGTTAAAACTTCAGCTAAAATGAAAGTGTGTTATCTGAGAAAAGCAAACGCATTAAGCTATCATCATTTATTAGCACTTGAGTGTAAATGAGCTGGTGAGATTAGCTGTCCAATAGTCAAAGATTCCAGTGGTACCGGGAAGAGAGAAGGAGGATGACAGGACACTGGGAGGAGCCGGCACAGTCCTACACACAGAACTGGAAAGAGGCATGGACCCAGGGTCCAGAGAATCTGGTGTAAAACATAATCACAGGCCACAGAACAGTGTGACATTCTCTTCTTCATTTGCCTTTCACAGCCCAGGACAGTGAGTTCTAACTGTCCTCCAAAAGCCAGCACAACGTGGCAGAGCCCGACACCCTGGGTGGAAAGCCCAGCTCTGCCATTCGACTAGCTGTGTGATCTGGGGGACTTGTTTAACCTCTCAGTGTCTCCTCGTCCTAAATATGGAGATAATTATACTGCCAGCCTCCTAGGGCTGCGGTGAGGATTAGATGAGCTAAATCACGGAACTCTCTTAGAACATACTTGACACATGGTAAGATGTTAGCTGTTCTTTTATAAATGAGGATACGAGGCATAATGAAGTAAAGATCTTTGGCCAAGGTCATCAGCAACAAAGTAGCAAGGCCTAGATGAGGAGGCCTCCTTTTCCCCGAAAACATAAATCATCTGGGAAACTGAGTTAACATCACTCCGTCCGGGATTTCTGATTGGATGGGGCAGGTGGGGCAGGTGGACTGTGCCGTAGGAGAGTAAGAATCCGTTTGGAATGGCGCTGCCCAGATGATTCTGATGTGGGGGATCTGCAGGCAACAGTTTGATGAACACTGGCTTGCCCTTGGCCCTGTCCAGGAGATCATGGGACAGACCACTTGTTCCCAACCCCTTGACCAACAGCGTCGCGCTCCTGCTCCTGACTCACTGTGCATTTTTCTTTCTCTAGTTTCCAGGGGAAAAGTACTGCACAACCAATGTCAGAGAGGGGGAGTTTTCTTCAAGACCAAGAGTTTTAAAACCCAGCTCCACTTCAGAGTGGATTTTACCACTGGGTTCTGTAATGGAAATGCTGACATAATCTTAATTATGAGAGAGAATTTCTCTCGGATGGAAATGCGGTGACCCAGAAGACTCCATTTGCAAGTCCTCCTGACCTGTAAGAGAAGATGCCTGGTGGAATATTTTGGGTAATATATTATGCATCTACTTATCCTATGATCCCCATCTGTGGGCTTAGCAAGGCAGTATTTTGAAGAAAGGGAGAAAAAAATATGAACACCAGGCTTGAGAACACTCGCCTGGATCAGAGACCAGGGTGAGCTTTCTACTCTGCAGTGTTTTGCATTTCATATGAAGTGAAATCTATTTCAGGTGCTGCTGAAAATGCAGGAGAAGTACCAGTGACGGGAGTCCTAGGAATTAAACTGGCCTCAGTTCAGAGACACAGAGTGGTCTCACACCATCGGTCCTGCATATTCATAATTCGCCAATGTGAAGAGGTCTTTGTTACCAAAAAAAAAAGAAAAGAAAGAAAGAAAGCAAGAAAGAAAGAAAATTAAAAGAAAGAAAGAGGAAGAAAAGAAAAAGTTCTTTGGGAAGGATCCTTTCATACAAATGAGGGGTTCCCGTCACCCCAGCCCCGGGAAGCATGTGCGTGTTACCCTTATCTGCCCTCTAACATTTGACTTTGTGCTAGTGCTGCTCGTGGCTGCCTTGCTGAGATAGGGATGGCATGGGCTCTAGGTTGAATATATATTACTCTGAAAGCCACGCTGCTTCCCCAGAGTCGGGCAGCATTCAAGTATTGGGCTCCTGGCTAGGATAACAGGGCAGATCCCTAAGCGGGACTGGGCAGCCACTGCAACTCTATTTCTCAACAGAAACCAAAGAAACGGAGCCTTCCTTGAGAGAGCCGAGTGACAGGGGAGTGTCTGGAGAGTGTCTGTTGTGGAGGCTGTAAGCCTCTGTCTATATTCATCTAAGTGGTACTGAGTCACCACAATATGTTGTTTGAATGTACAGTTCCATGTTGACAAACTTATATACTCATGTGGCAACAAGCTAATCTGGACAGAGAATGTCCCTCCTGCCTCTTTCCAGTCAGTCTCTCCAGGGGCACCACCGTTCTGACATCTATTATCATAGATGAGCTTCAAGTGTCCAGGAACAACGATATTGGTGGACTCATAAAGCATGTGCCCATTGTTGTTTGGCTTTTTCTCTTTTGCTCAACATAATGTTTTTGAGATTCAAGATGCCTTTGTGTGCCAGTGACTTGCTCCAGATCACTCTTTAAATGTTGGGAACTCACAGGGTGCCTGGGTGGCTCAGTGAGTTAAGTGTCTGACTTTGGCTCAGGTCATGGGCTCATGATTCATGGGTTCGAGCCCTGTGTTGGGATCTGTGCTGACAGCTCAGAGCCTGGAGCCTGCTTCAGATTCTGCGTCTCCCTCTCGCTCTGCCCCTCCCCTGCTCGTATTCTCTCTCTCAAAAAATAAACATTAAGAATGTTTTTTAATGTTGGGAACTCACTCAATAGTCCCACCGCCCACAGAGGCATCCGTGTTCCTGAGCCAAGAGAGCCTCAGTTCTACAGGACATCCAGGATCTATAGCAGCTCTTCTGGTCGTGGAGCTCAGGGAATCGGAAGAAGCCCTGGGGTTCTCAAGTCTTCTTCATCCTTCCTTCCAGCTGCTCCATGGTTCTGATGTAGGGTGGAAGTTTCCCAGAAGCCCCTTCCAATTCCCCAAAAGTTCACCCTCTTGACCAGTGTGCCGTGAGTGAGGTGGGCAGAAGAGTCTGGAAGCCCTGACAGTGAAAAGTTTCCTTAGCTGTGGTAAGAAGGAAGCAGTGGGGATGAGGGAGGGCATGTTTCCAAGGCCTCCAGAGTCTGTGCAAATTTATCCTTCCTCTCAAATTGCCTCCAAACTTCAGTAATAAGCACGCTCGTAGTTCACTGATGAAATATATTCTTCCAAAGCAATTTTAAAATAATCGTGGTGTATGCTAAACCTTAAAAAAAAAAAAAGAAAGAAAGAAAGAAGGAAGGAAAGAAAAAGAAAACCCTGCAGCCAAGTCATCCTAGACTGAGCAGCCACGACAGAATTTCATAATTAGGAAATGCAGTGTCATTTCTGAACGTTATTGCACCTTTGAAAAACGGTATCAAACTGAGGACTGCATATTTGATACCCGATTGATTTCAGATTTCAAGTCAACTGCAGCAAACTAATGAGCTGCCTCCTTCGTGAACGGCTGACTCCGGCTCAGAGGGTCTGGGAGGGAAGGCATGGAGAGGTTCTGAGCCCCAGGGCCCTGAGTCCCCTGAAATAAAGCTGAGGGGCCACTGGGCTGGTGGGCATGGAGGACCCCCACTGCCTCTTGCATTAAAGCTTTTGCCCAAGGGGCTGTTTTTGAACTCAGGCTTTATTTCAAGTGCCCTTCAATTTTGCTCGCCCACACGGACGCTGGGGATCAGGAGGATCAAAGCCCTGGACTGAAGCAGGCTTGTGGTTCCCCCCAACGCTTCTCCACAGCTGGCCCCGACCCTGGGGCCGGGGTCAGGCCCTCGGAGCATGTGCACCGTGTGATTTCACCAACCGCCAGCCCTTTGCCACCACCACCAAGTACTCTCACCCGCTCCCCGGTGTGCTCCAGGGTCCATTAGAATTTCATTCACAGAATCTTGCACCCGGAAAGGGATGGGCCTGTCATTGTTGTCAATATCGCCTTCAAAGCCAGAATGCGTCGGAGGCATTTCCATTTCCGGCATGGGGCCCCTCAGGCCCTGCTGCTGGGGTTGCACTGCCCTGTGATGTCACCAACTCATAGAGTTGGAACTGTTAGAAAGGGCTTCTTGCCCTACATCACAGATCAGCTTCCTGTAACTCTCACGCACCACAGCTCCTCAAACATCGGAGGACAGCTCTGAAGCCCATAGCACATGTGTTAGTACCAGGCCCACAGAGCCTCCCACTACCAGTGTGGCTCTCCGAGTCTCGGTGCTCTCCCTGAAGCCTTGGGTAGACCCCTGGGCCCAGCCCGCAGTCAGTGCCCAGCATCCCTCACAGCGTGGGTGGGTTCACTGAGACATGTGCTCTACACCATTTCCGGGGGCTTTTCTGAAGCCTGAAGCCCACTTACCCACTGTGGGAGCTGGCTGGATAACACACCCTTTTCCTGGCTGCCTTTCCTTCCCTGTCTCCCTTCCTCCTTCCCCTTCCGGTGTTTTCCATACTTCCCGAATAAAACTCATACCTCGCTCCTTGTCTCAGGTCTGTCTCCGGGAAAGTCAACTAAGGCAATGCGCTACTTGAGTTCTCTTCCCCGAGCCGAATATTCCTGGTGCCCTTCTCCTATTTCTCCTGCAACACCGTTTGCAGACCCGTCACCACCTGGCCAGGTTCTCACTGGCCATCTGGTTGCAAAGGTTTCCCGCATGAGGTGGTGGACACGGACCGGACAGGACATGATGCTCCCAGCACATCTACTCAATGCATTGCATGTCCTGAGGCTTCTCTTGATCTGTGCACTAGACTTCTCTTCTTGGCCTTAAAACTGCATTTGCTTTATCATGATATCGTATTCTTCGTGTATGCTCTCCTTGTTAATGTAAAACTCCTAGTCTTCTGATTTAAACGACTAGTGCACCAGACTTATTTTACTTTGGACTGGGTAAGCCTGCTCTGTGTCTTTATCCAAACATTTGATGTAACTATGAGATAGGACAGGCTCAGAGATGTGGTTGTGCCACATATTACTAGAGGCCTTAGGTTGGGAGCAATTCGTTAATCACATCCTGTTGGAACAGTTGACCAGCCCATGACACATGTATCTACTTACTGTCATCAGATCCAAATTTTCTGTATTAGATCCACAGCTGTCAGGAGAGACTTTGCAAAGGCTCTACTGAAAGCCAGGCCCATTGTCTAAAAGACTAGAATAAATCCCAGAATCCTTCACCAGGCTGTCTTGTCTTGTCTCCACATCCCTTCCCGTGGCCCATGGTGCCATCCCACCCAGGCTAGGCCAACGTGAAAAACATTTCTCATCATTTTGGCTCCTAGGTTCTGACATGTTTCTACAGACGTTCTCTGGTAGGACAGTAACTGCTAACACAGGAGCTGCCCAAGACGCTGGAGGGCAGGGTCAGCAAAATTACTCGAAAGGGACAGAGAATAAATATTTTAGGCATTGCAGGTCAGACAATCTCTATCACAACTACCTGACTCTGCTGTTCTCCTGCAAAAGCAGTCATGGAATATAAACAAAGGGCATGGCTGTATCCCAATAAAACTTTATCTTTGGGCACTGAAATTTGAATTTCATATCATTTCACATGTCAAAAATATAATCCCCTTTTTTTGTTTGTCTTTTTTTTTTTCTCAACTGCTTAAAAAATCCATTCTTAGCTCACCGAACATATAAAAACAGCTGGAGTGCCATATTCAGCCCATGGCCATAGTTTGCTGCCCTGCTGTAGAGAAAGAGAAAAAGCACAAGATCTACCAATGCTCTGAGTCCCATATATCCAGCAGTGGGATCTTGGGCAAACCCCTTACCCTCTGACTCTGCTCAGCTCCCAGAAGGGCTACTATAGGGAATGAGTGAAAGCAAGCCTGTGCTCAGGTTGCCTATGCACAGAGGCGAGGTAGGTCTCAAACCTGATACCCCAGGCTGGCTCTCGCTCTGCAAACCCTTCATTTCTAAACGCTTAGACCACGGGCTTGTAATTTATTTTAGAAACTGACTAGCAATTTCTATCCAGTATGCTCCCTGGATGAAAGCTGAATACTAGCCTGCAACCCTCTGGTTTCCTCTGGCTCTCAGTGATCTCTCTCAAATCCTGACAGGAGTCCGACATCTCTAGAAAGTTGCAGCACCCTGAGCTGAACTGGTCTCAGCTTCCGTGCTTGTCCATTTAAAGATGCCTGGGTCTCTTCTTGTCTCTGGTCTCAGATCTCTCTTATACACTTAAGTTTTATCTGCCCCAGGTTGGAGATATTTCTGCTTGGCAAAGAGAGAAGATAAGGGATCTGTACCCTGCTATACTCCTTGCCTCATCCGTCTGCTGCACACTAATTTTCAGTGTCTCCACCATGGTCTTTAGTTGGCTGTACAGCCATTTCCCACCTTAGCCTTCCTGGGATTCATCCTGCAGCATGACAATGCTCTCATTTGCCCTTGGCCATATGCTCCCTGTGATGGTTACTTATGTGTCAACTTGGCTAAGCTACAGGGCCCCATTGTTTGGTCCAATACCAGCCTTGATGTCACCAGGAAGGTATTCTTTTTAAGATGAGATTAACATTTAAATCAGTAGACTTTGAGTAAAGCAGATATGCTTCCATAATGTATGTGGGCCTCATCTAATCAGTTGAAGGCCTTAAGGGTTCCCCAAAGTAGAAGGAATTCTCAAGACTGCAACATAGGAACCCAGTCTGAATTTCCAACTGCAGGCCTGCAGAATTTGGACTGAAGAGTTGCAAAATCAACAACTCTTACCTGAACTTCCAATCTGCCAGCTTGCATTATAGATTCTGGACTTTCATGTGAGTCAATTCCTTAAAAAAAAAAAAAATTGTGTATGTGTGGTATGTGTGTGTGTGCGTGTGTGTGTGTGTATGTTCATTCCATTGGTTCTCTTTCTTTGGAGAAGGCACACTTCTTCCTTCTTTGGTGTGGCTATACTGGTTCCTTTACAAGCTTTTCCACCTCTTTCTTGTGGGTCCCTTATGATGTTATAGGCAGAAGAGCATTGGGAGCCTCCTGTCTTGTAACCAGTGTCATCTTTAAGGTTGTGGTGGGTAAGAGTCACCCCTCCACTCTCCGACACTTGTGGGGTTATGTGGGGATGATGTTACCCATTCTACCCTCAGCTTCTTTCCTCTTCTAGAAAGATTCCACAACTGGGACCATAGTCTTCCTGGGGCATTGTCTTCTCCTACCTCAGATAGGAGGTAGATTCCTTTGGGTCCCAATTAACCAGTATTCCTCTTTGCTCTCTCTCCCTTTGGAGATGAAATTGTCAGTAAGGCAAGACAAGAAGTTATCCGTTTTTAGCTGCCTGAGACTCAGGCTGATGGCCAGATGGTTGAAGTCTTCCTTCACTCCTGGATCTTGCCTCCATGCCAGCTTTGTGTTAGGTCTTTAAAAAGTACTATCCACACACTCCTAAAATAGGACTCCTGTTGCCCTCTCCGCCAGCACACTCCCTCCCTCCCTGTTGGGATTTGCACTCCAGTGAAAACTTAGTATACCCACATCCCCTTCTAAGATTTCCAGTTCTACTACTGTTAAACACATCATAAGATATCCCTTCCCATTAATATATTCCATTGCTGGGTCCCGGAATCAGAGAATCTCAGGGTGAGAAACGGGTTACCACTCACTAGAACTAGGACCACCTTTTCTATATAAATACACCATCAAGAGGTTTAAACACCTTCAGTGACTAAAGACTCACTTTCTGTGACCCTAGGTAGTCCATTCCACCTTTTCTTTGTTTTTTGTTTTTTGGGGTTTTTTGACAGCTTCGTCTCGCCAGGGTGTGGCATTGGTGGCCAATCCAGGGAAGCCTGCGGGAGGGTGGGCAGGGAGCTCACAACTACAACAATTAAAGCGTATTTTCTAAAATGAGTGTTTTAAAACCGAAAAATGAACAGAGAAGGTAAGAAAAGGATGGGAGGGCTTTTTGTATGCTAACTTCCCCCATAACAAAATTTTTTGGCCTGGTTTCTACCTGGCAACATCTATGACATCTTTGTTCTGTCTATGTTACATTTTTTTCCACTTGGTCACTCAATTTCCTGAGGTCCCACAAATGTTTCCAGGCCCTTTGCACCATTTATTTTTTTAATTGTTTTAAATGTTTATTTACGTTTTGAGAGACAGAGAGAGCACAAGTGAGGGAAGGGGCATAGAGAGAGAGGGAGACACAGAATCCAAAGCAGGCTCCAGGCTCTGAGCTGTCAGCACAGAGCCCAATGCAGAGCTTGAACCCATGAACCATGAGATCATGACCTGAGCTGAAGTCAGATGCTTAACTGATTGAGCCTCCCATTTAAATGCAAGAATATGGGCAAAGAATTTAGCAAGGATGGTATCATCATATAAAATCTAAGGAAGAGGGAGAAAACTGCAATGAATGAACAGATTTTACCAAATTGAAATTAAAACCTTCTTGGAAAAACAAAAACTATAGAAAAATAGGTAAGATACAATGCTCAAAATGTGCGTCTTATGAAAAAATATCTGTAATGCATTTGTAGAAAAATCACAAGCACTTTATAGAAGAACTAGGTAGAGGATATAACCAGAAGAGGAAATTTAAATGGCCAGTAAACAAACGAGAAGCTGCTCAGATTCTTATCAAAAAGATGATCAACAAAAAGCATGTTCAACAAAATATCACATTGTACTCATAGGTGCATAGGCAAATGGTTTTTTTGAAAATGAAAATGTCCAGTAATGGCAAGGTTGTAGAGACATGGAGTTGGAAATATAAACTGGATTTTGGATTTTTCTGGATGTTAATTGTACAGTATTTATGAAGGTCACAATGTAGATGAATTCTGGCCCAGACACCCCCACTTACATGACTATGATCAACAGAAAGATTTGGACACACATGTAAAATATGTAAAACATGTTTAAATGTTTTACAATAATATAATAGAATATAATTAATATAATATAACAATACTTGAAATAAGTAAATTACCAATAAAAGAGAGGTAGAAAAACTATGTTGGATTCATACACTGAATGTTACGCAGAAGTTAAAAGAACAAAGAAGATCAATAGCCAATGACCTGGAAGGAAGGTTGTCTATATATGCTAAAAACAATACAAAAACAGTTGCAGACCAAACGTACCTATTCATTCCACCTGTAAAGACACGTCTGCAAGATATGGACATAAATATATCTGCGTCACCTGGAGAAAGTGAAGAAGGACACACTCCTAAACTGTGTTCACGCTCAATGGCCCAAGAGAAGGCAGAAGTGTTCTCCTGTCTAACTTTATCCAATCACAACTACCATCTCAGAACTGGGATTAGAGGACGGTTTAAGTTTTTATGTTTTCCTATATTTATCAAATAAATGTTTAAAAAATGTCTTACTACAGCATCTAGCACAAAACAAGTGTCCAAAGAGAGTAACCACTATTTTGATAATTATTATGTAATGTGCGTGGTACATTTCCATTCTCAGGTACCATTCGTGTAGCCAGGTGTTGTTTTCCAAACATTCCTCTCTTCTCAGTTAGAAGCAGAGGTAAGTTTCCCACCTAAATCTGAAGACTCTTGGTCTCTGATTTAAGATGTTGTTTCCCCTTCTTCCTCCTCCATCATCCATACAGTTGGTATCACTTATTTTCCACGTGTCAGAAGAAACAGGAAATAATTGGTGAGATCAGTGACCTTGGTAGAGTCTTCATGCCATGTCAGAGACATCCTTTGTGAAGACAGCTGCCCTCCAGACGGGCTATGCCAACACTATCCAAGGCAGCTTTGAAGGCTTAGAACTCACCAGTTTGGGGTCTTGCTTTTGAGGTGTCAGTGGGCACTAAAGTGATCAACCCATCCCAGTTTGCCGAGGCTCTCTCCATGTTGGCATTAAAAGTTCCATCTCTGGACATCCCTTCAGTCTCACGCAAGCTAGGGTAGTTGGTAATCCTTTTGGACACCTATTATGTCTGGGCTTTGCATTAAGCACTGGGGTTGCAGTCACTGCAGTCACATGAGGAGTGTTCTAAACACACCCAAGTACACAGATGAACAAAATATACTCCTGAACTGTCAGGTGCCCTTACAGTGCTGATGAAGACAGAATGAGGAACAACCAACCCTGGCCTGATGGGATTCATCTAGTGGAGGCATGGGCAGCATGTCCTGGGAGGGAAACCACAGAGAGACTAACTCTGTTGAGACCTGGACCCAATGCTCCATGCTATGGAAGGATTCTCATGCTGGTGGCACAATTCCAGATGTTCATATTGTCTTTCCCTGGTCTTCCCTATGCCCTGTTCTTTCCCCTCCCAGGGTCCTCCTCGATGGCACCTCAGTGCTCATGGCAAATGGCTCTTCCAGTCAAACCAGCCACTACGTGGTGGTGGTGGGGGGGGGGGTTGTGGTGGAAGAAAAACAAAGATCGGGCCCTGAGGGCTGCTGGAATAGTCCCAAATTTCTGGTCTCTCTGAACTAAATACCTTTCAGGGCTACCCTCTGAGTCAGCCACTCCATACCCTCTCTTCCCTGAGAGCAGAGTTAATTCATTTGCACTATTTCCCAGAACACAAGATCAAGTTTCTTTAATAAGCACAGTCACAGCCATCACCCTTTCAGTACTTGGAGAAAATATTCCTGAAAGCCTCCCTCACCTCTTCCCCTATGTCTTCTGCCCTTCTCTCTGGCCTTCCTCATTAGCAGAGGTTCTCAATTCTTCTTTCTCATGGCAGTCACATGGGGGGTGTTCTAAACACACTCAATCCTGTTCCTTCTCTCCCACCAAACCAATTAAATGTGGATCTCAGGAAAGGGACCCAGTCATTGGTATGGTTTAAAAGCACCCTCCCCACCAAACAAAGGACTCTAATATTTCAGTTAGGGCTGAACCCACTGGCCATGGGAAACCAACCCAAGTGTGGTACATATAATGCTACAGAGTAATGGTTAAGCACCTTGGCCCCTCCTACCTATTAATTAGATTTTATTTTATTTTATTTTATTTTATTTTATTTTATTTTAGAGAGAGAAAGAGCAAGTGGGGAGGGGGAGGAGCATTGAGAGAAAATCTTAAGCATGCTCCACATTCAGCATGGAGCCCAACATGGGGCTTGATCCCACAACCCTGGGGTCATGACTTGAGCGGAATTCAAGAGTCAGACACTTAACATATAAGCCACCCAGGCACTCCTAGATATCTTTGAATCAATTAAATAGAACTCTTTGATAAATTAATTTAGCAATATAATCTGGAGGTAGAAAAATATCACACATTTATAACATATAAATATGGAGACACACATAAATCTACAGACAGACACAAACAGAGATGCAGATTTCATTCTGAAGTTCTGGCAATGAATCAGGTAAACTAATACAAAGAGCACTGGTTATAAAAGAAGTTAGATCCCAGTTGTGTTTCTGGCAGAAGGAATAACTTAAGGTTCCGTGTTCAGTGGCTATAGCACAGTTAAGAGTTTTCATTCACCAAAGTTGCAAATCATCTTTCCCCTCTTTGTTTTCCTTCCATTGAGAGTTTCCTCCCTGAAATTCCCATTTCAAAGAGGTGACCTAGATAAGAGTTTCTGGAGAAGACCAGGTAGAACACTTACATCTCAAAGGCATGGGAAAGAATACCAGTAGCTTCAAGAAGGGATTTTGTTTCCTAAGGTCAGAATTTTTACAATACTTACAAGCTTTTTGAGATAAATAGGGGAATTTCTGGGACTGGCCAAAAAAAAACAAGTGGATTTTAAATTGTTTCTAGAGCTGTATTTCTTGTTTTGCAAAGATTTGTAAGATAATGCCAGTTGCTTTTAATTACTCAAAGAGTTGGGCTGCAGCCAAAATTATATCAAGGAGCTGATCTGCCTATCAAACCACATTATTTCTATGTTCTGGATTTATAGCTGTGCTTTGGAATCTCTTAGTAAATCCCTTCA
Organism: Leopardus geoffroyi; assembly: GCF_018350155.1. NCBI lineage: Eukaryota > Metazoa > Chordata > Mammalia > Carnivora > Felidae > Leopardus > Leopardus geoffroyi. Next base: position 43,205,763 of record NC_059337.1, on the reverse strand, counting down.
AAAAGGTTTCAGAACGTGCTCCTCCCTCCTGGCCCCAGGTACATTTAGCTTAGGAGAGAAGACCTAACAAAATTTCTATCAGGCTCTGAAAATCAGCTTTCAATTTGGCCAACCTCTGACCACAGAGGTACTTAAAAAAAATCCTTTCAAACACCTTAGATTTCAGTCAAGACAAAGAGTAAATATTCCTGGAAATACTAAATAACCTGCCGTGGATGTAATAGGCAAGCACAAAGAGGGTATAAAAGATACTACTCCTAGGATCCAGAGCCACTCCCAAAGATAACCAGAAGAAAGCAAGACTTTGACAATTCCCATGAGGGCTGGCAGGTAGGATCCCAGCCACACATGGAGTTCAGCCCATATTTCTGTCTACGCATAGACTGCCACAAATGGGGTGCAAACCACATTTCTGTCTGGCCATATTTTGGGGCTTCCAATCTGACCATTACAAAGCCAAATTATCAGGACACAAAACAAGACAAATGAGAAGGTAATGGCTGTCCCTGGGAAAGAAAGGATTAATAGCCAACGGGTCTGGATTTGGAAAGGAAGGAATCACAGGAAATTTTATTTTCTTGCCTTGAGTAGAAACTACAGGCAGAGATTATGGTAAGAAGACTTACTCTTTCCTGGTTTTTGCCAGTTTTCCCAGGATCCCATCTGTAGGCTCCGTTATCTGCCAGAACATTTTCCCGTAATTTTAATTTTAGTTTCCCTTGGCTGTTTAAGGGAATAACACAGAGGTTTACCAGAAAAATCCCTCAAGAGTCCCAGAGCACATCCTGGGAGTGCTTCTTCAAAGGTAAATATCAGGGATATCTGTAAGGTCATTAACTTGGTAGACTTCTGTTTATGGTTGCGTAATCTGTTCAGAAGGGAAAGACAATTCAGACAGAGGATAACTGGAATGAGGACACAGGTAAAAGAGGAGAGAGAGGAGCAGAAGGAGTCATGTCAGCCTTGCAGTCTTTTGTTTTAGGTACCTCTTGTGTCTTTAATTTTTCATTAGCTTTTGCAATGAATCTTTCAGAAAAAGCTATTTTGAAATCTTGAAGCCTTCGGAAGCTTGTGAATACCAATTAAAATACGTATCCTATTCTGTCTTTTTAACCCAGCAATCCTTGCTTTCAAGTGCATGTCTTCAAAGAATGATCTTGTCTGATTGGAACACTCCCCATAATGGTCATTGTATTTTAAGTTGTTTTTAGTTAAGATTTTGCCCTTTTGTAGATACTTTTAGTTTCTAGGACCACAGTTCTTGGACATAAAATAAGCAAGTATAACAGAAAATAGCACACTCAAGTCTTCAGAACTTAAGGATCACATTTCTTTCATTAGGCCTTGGTACCTTGGAGCCAAATAATACCTAAGAGGGATGTGCCATTGGCTTGGGGATTGTGTGGTGTTTTACAGTTTACCTTGTATCATGGACACTTTCATGAGGTTGGTGGGTAGCCTAGTGTCATTCCAACTCAATTTGTGCAGGCAGAAGAGAGTGGGACAAGGAAGTATTACCAGCAAAGAGTGAACTGGTTGTGGCAAGATCACTTTCCTTCAGGGAGCTTCAGGGGTGTCTCAGGAAGATTACCTCACTAGTGCAGACCAGGTAATTCCAGACTGACTGGTTTAAGATTCCCAGAGGGAGACTGAAACTATAATTAAGTGCAGTGTTAAGTCTCAGCTTGGTGACATGGGGCTTAGCATAAGTGACTCCATTTTTGGCCTATTCGCACTCTCTCTCTCTCTTTAACATTCTTTAGTTCAAATGAGCATACGTAATCATTTCCTGGCAGGTGGTCTTGAGGCAGGAGGAGCAAGAGGAGTCCACATGTCTTACAGAGGCAGCATCCAAACCAGGGGAAGGGGAAAAAACTGAAGCCCAGCTTTGCTGATGTTGTAGATTGGGCTCAAAGATGTCATTCACACTGATTTGCTTTGCCACCTTTTTGGGTCACCTTGCATCCCTGGATCTTTCATTCTTGAAGGTCACCATAGCATCATCCCCTCTGTAACCCAAGGCAGGAAAGATTATAGGAATTCATGCCTTTTTAAAGGAGAATTATCAGCAGGGCTATGGTAGTGGGGGCTTCCCATTCCTGGTTGGTTGAGGTCATTCTTGTGGACAAGTAGAAGAAACCAGAACTTGGCCTGCCAGACCTGGAGGCAGCAGGCCAGTTCTGAGCTCAGTTTAATTTTACCCACCACAAATCTTTTTCAATGTCGTCCAACACATTACAAGCATTTGATGAATATTAAACAGTAACAATAACAAATCATTGTCTTCAACCTGCAAGGCCTTCTTTCAGAACCAAAGTCACAGCTGGGCCGGGCACTTTTAGGAGGAAGTCCTACTTCTCTCCTTGTCCTCCAAGTGCTCCACCCAGGGTTAGAGAGACCCCAGACCGCAGTAAATAGGGACCACAGCCTCTGCCCACACTGAATGGGGTTCATGCCCTTGAAAAAAGGAGTCAGGGGTCTAGGGAAGAGACAGGAGGAAAAAGATATAACAGTGGCCCCAGGGACTCCTGCTCATAACCAGAGCCTCTTATTCTCGCACTCAGTCTGCAAATCCCACCACCATCAGCAGAGCACCTCCTTCTGCCCAGCTTCTCATTTGCCCTGTTTTCCCCCTAATCCAGGAGAACCCTATTCTATTAGCAAAGTCAGCTGCTGTGGAGGGAGGAGCATGAAATGAGTGGATTTCATTTTTTTTCTTAATGGTTAACCTGAAAAAGGTCCTGTTTGGCTACCTATGGCAACAATTTTTGTCTTAGATCCCACCCCTCTGCGTGTAGATTTTCAAATCAAGAAGAACCATCACTCATCACTAATGAAAGTACCTCTGCTCCGTATTTCTGTTTCTTCCTCTGTGTTCAGGAGGATAAAGGATAGAGGAAATAATCCAAGAAGGGGGATTAAAAAACAAAAGTTTCAGAAGAGGCAGGAAGCGAGAGAAACCAATGTTCAGAGGATGAAAAATGGAAAACTTGTCACAAAGAAGCAGAGGGGGGAATAAAAGCCCAGTGCCCTAAGACATCCATTGTATGTAGTGCATTTGCTCCTCTCGTCTGCATCCAGAGTGGTCCTAGTTCTGAACAACCCTTGGCAGAGCTGAGAAAATTGTCACTAAGATCATGTTCTGTGTTCTGTGGTTTCCATGAGGAACTCTGGCGGAGAAGGACTGCATGAAAACATCAGAATAAGCAAATGAGGTCTTATCCACAGCAGACAATCTAGATCTTTCCCAGAAGTAGCAGCACCTGGCATGCCAAGGGCAGAAGCAAAGGTAACAATTAAGTAATTATCACCACTTTGATAGACATAACAATTTATGTTGTTTTACGTTTCCTCTGTTTCTCCACGAAACCAGAAGCTCTATGAGGCAAATAGCTTTGTTCACTAAAAGTTCCCCCCAGCACCCCAGGCAGTACTGGGAACCTAGGAAGTGCTCAGTATATGCTTGTCAATGGGGACACATGACGGCCTGGCATCAGCGGATGTGAGGAACACCCAGGATGGTTGGTATTGCTCAGCTGAGGCACCTGCCTGAATCCATCTTACAGATGCAAGAATGAGGCCAGATCTAAAGCCAGGCTGTCTCCCCCACTCAGCCTATGAGCATCTTGTCAATGGCAACATATCTTAGTCATGCTGCAAACCCCGAACCCTCCCGGATCTACCGTACTGTCCATGTCAGTGGGGCCTGCAGGGAGACCAGCAGCTTGGGTGCTGGGGGCATGGGGGGTGTGGGGAGGAGTGCAGGGAGAGGGGACACTGTAAGTGTCCTTGCCACAAGCTCAAATGGAGGTGGATGAGGGGGAATCACAGCAGCAAAGCTGACACTAGGGCAAAGCTGCCCAAACAGCCTAGGATAAGAGGAATTTCCAGCCCCTTGGCCCTGCCATGGGGCTCAAATATTGTTCTTTATGCCAACCTTGAGGCACTGCAGAGAGAGCACTTTGGATTGACGGTGGGAGGGGGTGGGAGGTTATGGTGTTACCACCATGAAGCCTGTGTTGCCCCGTTGGCTGAACGGCAACCAGTCCTGGAGACTGAGGAACCTGAGGGTTTGGGTGAAGGAAAGGGTGTCAGCAAAGGTGAGGCGCCCCACAGGGACCTCAGCATGAGGGAGCACAGCACACGTGGAAGGCAGAGTGAGGAAGGAGGAAGTTTGGTGAGGTCAGAGCTTGATGACTTCGAGCCTGACCTGGACCTAGCTCCTGAAAGGCCACGTGTTGGCCGTGTGATGAGGACGGACGGGCTGCAGACAGCTCAAGTGCTCCTCACCTGGGACAGACGGAGCTGGAGGCAGGCAGGGGGCACCCCAGGAATGCCTGGATGGGCAATGCAGACAGGCCAGTCCCAGAGCAGAAGCCTCTGTTCAAGGAGCACGGCCACCTGCACACAGCAGCTGGACTCGTGTTGATCCAGCCTAGTGATGGAGGCAACATTTTTTCTTCCTGTTTTATAGGTTTGAAAAGTGAGGCCCCACAAGGTGAAATAGCCTACTCAAGGTCACCTGGCTAACAAAGAACCTCAGATCCCCAGCTTCACCCCTCCTATGGTATCTCATCGCCCCTCTGGGGCCTGGTGTTGGGCCTTCTTGCTCACTCATGCCCTCTCCCCATCGCTCTCCCAGAAGACGTTTACAAAGCACCCCCTTGAGTGGCACCGAGGTGTCACCGAGCTACCCACAATTCCACCACACCTGCCCATTAGCCACTGCAGGCCTGGTTTTAGGGCAGCCTGAAGCCCCCCAGTGGATCTCAGCTCACAGCCATTTGGAGCCTCCCTTACAGGAGCTGCCCCCCCCCCTCTCCTGAGAGCTTGGGGTCACTCATTCTTGACCCAGGGGACTCAAGGCTTGGGGAAGAATGCACATGGCTCCTTCCCACACATCTTCAGGGATGAGGTTAGAAGAACCAGGGTGAAGCCACAACTCTAGAAAGACCCGACTGAAATGTGTAGACTCTACCCTGTCAGGGGTGCCTTGCTCCATGGGCACCAGCATGTGCCGCGATCACTGAGCCCTAAAAGGTGACACGGGGGCTCCATGACCTGGGGGATCCCTCAGAAACCAGAGCTTGGACTGTCTCTAAACGTGATCTCCTGATGCCCTAGAATCGTCTTGACCGAAGAAGGGTCCTTCTTTGTTTCTGAGGGTCACAATCTCCTTAAGGGACTGCAGTTTGTGTAAAGACCGGCAAGTGATGTCTCAGGAGGATGGTGACTCCCAGGCAGTCACCTCGATCAGAGTCGGGGCCACAGCAGGGGTCGCCCGTCTTCACCCCCCTGCTCCACTCACCAGAGGGATGGCTCATCACTGAGCTCATTCTGTCACCACCTGCTTCTTCCCTGCTGGCCGCGATGACAGGCCTCCTCAGCTGCCCCCAGCAACCAGAACAGAAACAGCCGGGTCCAGTTCATCCTCAGTCTCCATGTTAGCTGGTCCATAAGCACAGGAGAGATCTCAGCCTAACGAGCATCCTGGGGAGCTTTAGTTCACAAGGAGAAAAGAAGAGTAAGGGCTCTGTGTGTATTGTGTTCTTTCCACGTGCATGGTACAGAGCCCCTCTTACTCGTTCGTTTGCTCCTGACGACAACAGAGTGATGTGGGTCCTACCATTACCCACATACGAAGATGAAGCTGAGCGAACCACACACAGACAGGGAGCACCTGCACCAGGACTCCCACCCAGGCGGCAGCTCCAGACCCGCGTTCTCAGCCACACGGCTCAGCCCTGCCTTTTCCCTACCAAAAAAAGGATGGATTCCCTGGGGTCTGTCTTTTTCTAAAAATAAGCTTGACTCTGACTCATTTTAATTTGCCTGGCACACAGTAGGTGTTCTGAGAATACCTGCAAACGATTAATAAGTGAATGACATAAATATGGAAGCGAAAGCGAATCCAGAAGGAGGAAAGAAGCTATTACACGCAGCCTCCGTCTTGAAACCCGAACGGCAATGCCTCCCCATTCCGTGGCATGTGTGTGTTATGTGTGCGTGGGCCTGATACACAAACACCCACCCGTGGGTCTCAAATTTGAGCAAAGGAATATTAATCACGTCTACAGAAAAGTGTTAGAGGCTCCTGCATCCCTCAAGATGTGCTTGGAAACTTCCCACGTTGAAATTCAACATCGCTTCTGCCAGGCCGGCTAAGAAGACTAGAGCTAATGACACTAAACCTCTGCTGTCTCCACACGGTGGCATCCAGGGCTTTGGCAGAAGTGCGGGAGGTGAAAGCTCACAGTTTCCATGTGGGCATCAGTGGGGTGGGTCAGGCTCCTGCTCAATCCGCCTACCGTGGGCACCTAGTAAGGTCCGCGTTGGCCCCACGGAAGTTCGCACCTGCATCATGATGCACACAGTAGGCAAGAAGTAAATGCTCCCTCAAGTCTCTCTAGGCTTCCACCGTGTGTGGGTGGGAGGTGCCTGTACAACCCAGAATTCACATTTAAATATCTCCTCACCGTTCCCCCAAAATACGGCCCCTCATGTCAGAAGCCTATGTCTCAATTTGAGGCTCACAAAGGGGTTGCTGCCCATTGGAGGGTGCATCACACCCCTCCCCAACTTATACAGCACAAAGCACCCCTTTAAGACATAACGAGGACATCCTGGGGACAATCTATAAAAACAGAGCCCCAGGAAAGAACGTTCCGAGACAGAGAAGGGGAACAGCAATAGTTTTGGAAGGCCCAACGGTGGGCTTCCGCAGGGCACGGCCCCCTCGGCCTCGGCCAGGTAACCGGGCCATGGGCTGCAGTAGACCGGGCCCTCCACACTACGAGCCTCTTCCACTGCCTCAGAACCCAGCATCCCCTCTCCTCACTACCTCCCATCGCTGACATTCTGGAAACAGAGCGCTTGCCGCTCCCTTCTTAAGGGGTTATAAACGTGAAGTGTATGTCACTCTGAACCCGCTCGACTTGCTCCATTTTGCTCATTTTGATGAGAGCTGCGTTTCCTGTCCAAAGGCGAGGAAGAAGCTTAAGGTCACCCCGCCACCCTGTGGCCACGGGGAGAACTGCATGCTTCACGCGGGACAGCCGCCGTGCTCCAGAACAATGAGGTCTTAAGCCGGAGAGAATTTTTGAATCTATTACTGAGATGAGCACCTCCTAAAACGACTCTACGGTAGTTATGAATTAGACTGGAAATGGCTTGTTTTCATACAGTTAGCCACAAATGTTATTGGGGTAAAAGGGACCGATTCGTCTATTTCTGGATGCTTTGTTCCGCAGAACAGAACGGCTAGAAGCTACCTCCAGGGCTTGTCCAGTCCATCCCGCTGCCCTAAGAAAGGATGCCCTTCAACCAGTCCAGGAAAAATACGTGCTGCCATTTTCTGAAGAGTGTCTGGAGGGAATGTCATAATTTCCTCATAATGCACACCCATGTGAAGCTCGGGGAGTCTGAAGGGTTTCCCTGGAGTCAAACCCAAATGAATTCTTAATATTGCCAAGATCCCCAAATATATGTGCAATCCCTTTTGAATCACATGATGTGAGTTCAAGTCCCAGGGTCAGCCCTTACTCGTTCTGGACCTTGTTGTTCTCATCCGTGAGGTGGGAAGGGGAGGAGTCATGCCTTATGGACACGGAAGTATCCGATGGCACAGTACCCGCAAAAGTATGTTGTGAGGCACAAAGTGCAGTGGAAATGCGGATCCTGGTTATTCTCAGCAGACGTTCCAAAGTGGCAGAAGTAATTTCAACAGGGGCAGGTCGCTCAAAATTAGGTCCTCAAACACAGAACCTGGAGAAACAAAGAATGGGGCAGGCAGGACAGGGTTGGTAGACATTCATCATACCTTCCTGCTTACAGAGCATGCTGAGAGGGAGCCTACTTACAGCCCCAGGAAGCACTGACCTGTCCATTAGAATTTTAAGTCAGGCGTGATCCCCCTCACCCACACAATGCCAATGCAGGAGCATGGCTGGCAGGGGGCAGGGAGACCCCGGGGGCTCGGTGATAGAGAGCCTGTGTCTTTCAGGGAAAACATCTGTTGTGGATTTTCTGGAGTTCTGGTTTCAAATATTCCAGTCTAGTGCTCCCATAAGCACATATGTGTTTGCAGGGGCCTGGCAATCGGGGTTCAGGAAGTAGAGTCCCCAGAGACCTGGGATCCAACATAATTCATCTCTGCCAGTGCCCTTTTGAAACAGAGAAGATCAAAAAAGAAAGCCTTCATTGGGGTTTCCGAAATCCCAGTCCTGAAGTATAAGGCTCTCACAGGTCCCCACCCTCTCCAGGGGGTCGAAGGATCACCTTTTGAGGGAACCCTGAACCCCAAACTGGATCCAGAATCCTCTGGAGTCTCTGCAGCAGGCCCCTGGGACCAGGATCAGAAAAGACCCCTACTTGGAGAGCCGGCACAGCTGGGGGCTCGGCGCCCTCTAGTGGAAGTCGGGGAGAAGACAGTCTGGAGAGGCGCAAAGTGAAACCCAAGGAGGCAAACCAAATGAGTGTTTTCTTTTCGCCGCTGCACAATTGCCAGCTCACATCTGCTTCCACGTTGACCGTCGGACGGACTCCGGTGCCTCCTACGAATCTGATCCAGGGAACGACCTTCAATTCATAACAAATCACAGAAACCTTGGAAATTTTTCTGAACAGCAGCTCTCTCCACCTCCAAGAAAAACAACGAAGTTGGGTTTTTGGGAAGCCTGAGTCCCTTGATGTGTTTCGCACATGGTTCTCTTGGTTCAGGAAACTTTCAAGTCTGGGCATCAAATCCAGGCACAGCCCTTTCAAACAGGAGGTCTGAAAACCAAGACAAATAGTGGCTGTTCTTTTTAAATCGCCATCACTTCATTTGCAAAGCATTTTGGCCTTTTTATTAGTCCCTTTAAAGTATAAAATCCACTCTGCCGCGCACACGCGCGTGCAGGAACTAGATTTCAGTAATGCTTTGAGCAGATAGAGACGCTCTGCCCTACTCTGGGGGCATGTACCGAGGGGCGCCTACATTTTCAGAGAAGTTAAAAAATGTCAGGAAAACAGAATTATTTAAGCACTAAATAAGAGTTATTAATATAGGGCTATCAATATACGTTTTGCACGGTTCATTTTTGTGTGATTTCAGATATTGAGGCAATCTATTAAGTGTAATAACAGTATGTGACTATAGATATTTGGCAGGACTATTAAGCCAAAATTACAAAATCAAAGACCACTGGGATTTAATTATTATCTTTTATTTGGTCCCTGAGCACTGTGCATCCTGCAGACACGTTATGCATATAATCTTATGTAATCTCTCCAACACCTCCATGAAGCGGGTATTATTATTCCCGTGTTATTGTTAAGGAACTTAACAGAGCCTCTAAGTGACTGTGCTGGAAAAGGCTCTGCTCTCTCCTATCTGCTTTACTGCCTCCTTTGTACATGCTGTAAATGCTAGCGGGAATAACCTGCTTCTCAACTACCTTAAACCAGAGGATGCTGACCGGATGAAAAAAAAATGTAAGGCAAATAGGATTTCAAGTAAGAAAAGTCAAATGAAAGGAAATGCCTAAAAGGAAGGAGTTGTGGCACCTACAGCAAAAAAGACACTGGCCCTAAACAGTGTCTCTAATCCAAATTACACAAATACACCTGGCACCTTGGAAATCAAAATCAAACTGTGCACAAAACAGTGGTAAGTACTCCCAGGAAGACACAACATCCAAATTTACAGAAGGCACAGCTTCTGAATAACAGATTTGAAAGCACAAATAGACGCTCCTTGCAAAAAGAAGACTTTGGCTCTTCTTTGGAGCACTTACTAAAACATTATAAATAATGTAAAAAAAAACTTAAAATGATTAATTAATCTTAAACTTCACCTCTCCTAAATTAAATGCCTCCAGTCTAAGGGCCTGGCTGCTTGGTCTGAAAGGAATTTAGTTAGCATTTATAACCTGTCAGTGTAAATATCTTTTCAAGAGACACATATGATTATTTTAATTCAAGAAGCCAATTCAGCATTTATAAAAGGTAACTAAATCCGTCAGCATCCCCGTCCATTTTCTTTTTGCATTAATAAGACTGTGCTTTATAATTTAATTCTGAAGTGTGGAATTCAAGTGTGCTTAGATTAATAATAATTATGCACATATTAATATATAAGTTTACTTTATTGCAGAAGAATTAAAATAAGGAAACTTTATTGTAAAATTTAAGAGCAATGAAAATGATAAAGTTTAGTTAGACCTGATTGTTTCTTCCTTACCTCAGTGACTCCCTAGGCCAAAGGGCCCAGACGGAGACTGGTTCTCTCTGTGTCCCCAGCTAGCACAGCGCTTTATACATGGTAGGTGCTAAGCGTTTCTTCATTTGGCCTGGGCTGACAAGTGAGTTGCACGTTTGATCCCTAGAAAGGTTTCTAAATTTCACCAAGGACAAATGTACCTGCCATTCTTTAAAAGAATGCCAAGCTGAGGCTCTTACGTGGCTCAGTCAGTTGAGCATCCGACTTCAGCTCAGGTCGTGATCTTTAGTTCGTGAGTTCAAGCCCCGCGTCAGGCTCACTGCTGTCAGCACAGACCCTGCTTGAGATCCTCTGTCCCCCTCTCTCTCTGCCCCTTCCTTTCTTGTGCTCTCACTCTCTCAAAAATAAATGAACATGAGAAAAAAAAAAAAAAAAAGAATGGGAAGCTTATTACAACTGGAGCTTTTTACTTACGGTTCAAACTACTCCACCCCCCCAAAGGACTAGAAGGGCTTTCAGAACCCACCTGTCCTGGTCCCAGTGAGGAGACAGGCTTCCAGAGGTGAGGGTAGCTCTGACACCCCCACGTAGGCCTTCCCACTACAAACCGGTGCTCCTCTCTTATCCTGTGAAGCGGGGCCCGGGGGTTGCCCACATCACAGAAAAGCAGCCTGTCAAGATAAGTGACAGTAGCTCTTCTCTGTCCACAATGGCCAACCAGCTGCCACATTCTCAGGGCAGGACAGGCACACCCAACAAACAGCACAATGGGCTTTGATTGTTGCCAGCACAGATGAGGTCAGAGCGTCTCCTCCTCAGCAGCTGGGAATTAGGAAAGGGGGGAAGATTAAAAGAAAAAGGAATTTGGAAAAAAAGAAGGAAAAATCAAAAACTGGAATCCAATGCAGACGGTGGGGGATTCGTCTGAACTACTCTTAACCACACGCTCCAACTTGGCCCTGTGTTGTACTGCATCTCCCGCCTAGATTATCAGCCCCATGAAGACAAGAGCCGTTTTGGAAGTATTATGGTATTTCTCTGTGAAAAGACACTCCATGTATTTCTGACATGAGGAGAAAAATATATAGCAAGCTTCCTCGGAGAGAAAATGAGTGGAGCATTGTCTTTCTCTAAGAAGCCGCATCATTTCTGTTTATCTTTTTGTCTTGCCAAAGATGTTAAATCAAAAACAAATGTTTCTAGAAGCAACTAACTGCCCAGAGCTCTGGTTTTCAAATGAATTAATCAAATCAGCTCTAAAATATGTTTGTTGCAAAGTGTGTGTTCCGCTTTATTAAGAGGGAGATTTCTATTTTAATTTTTTAAATCTTTATTTATTTTTGAGAGAGAGAGAGAGAGAGTGCAGGTGTGCCTGAGTTGGGGAGGGGCAGAGAGAAGAAGACAGAGGATCCGAAGCAGGCTCTGTGCTGACATCGCACCAACTCACCAAACATGAGCTCGGGATCTGAGCCGAAGTCAGACACTTAACTGACAGAGCCATCCAGGCGCCCCTAAGAGGGAGATTTCTGATGGAAATGTTTAATGAGTGGTTAAACAAGGTATGCATAAGGCTGGGCTGCCATAGGTAAACAGTAAACAAGTGCTATCAAAGGTCAAAATCTCCTTAAATCCTAATCCAATTCCTGTCAAGGAATACTAGATCCAGAAACATCTCCTTACCCAGAAAACCCCATTTTGCTTAGATTGCTGAAGTAATTCAAGCCCAGCCTCTGCTCTATCAATGAAATAAAAAAGTTAGGTAGAGCTAATTAATAGTGTAAAGTGTCACTTAAATTACTCTCAAGCATTCTCAATTACCTTAGAAGCAGCAATTGACAATCATTTAGTATATGAGATATGAATCAACTTTATCTAATTCATTAAAGTGGGTCCCCCAGAGCCCTGGCCAGCCCATACTTTGATAGCCTAGTTTAACTTACAGAACCATTTGTACTTTGAAAGAAACAGAATTGACTCTCCTTAAAAATTCCCCTCCACAAAATAAATAGGTAAAGTTAAAAAAAAAAAAAAGGAGGGGGTGTGCCTGGGTGACTCAGTAGGTTAAGCATCTGACTCTTAGGCTCAGGTCATGATCTCAGTTTATGAGATTGAGCGGTGCTGGGAGCACAGAGCCTGCTTGGGATTCTCCCTCTTCCTCTCTCTTCCCCCCTGCCCCACTCGCGCGCACTCTCTCTCTCTCAAAATAAATACGTAAACTTAAAAAAAAAGTTCCCTTCCACATAGTCTGAGTACATTTTTACTATACTTTACAGTATCTCTACCTTCAAGGAAAAGACACCTGCATTATATGTGGTAGTGTGGAGTCTGACTTCTTTTCATTGTTCTGTGCAGGCCCCTTGCCTCCCTAAGACTCCATTCCTGGCTCTGTAAGACAAGGGCCGTGGGTCCTAGCTTCCTTTGCACTCTGGGTTCATGCTTCCCCTTGTTGCAGCCACCATCACGTGTCAAAATCAAACCCAACTGCTTTGTTGGGAGACCATCTAATCTCAAAAATCTCTAAGGTCAAAATCTCAAAATGTCAAAAATTTTCGGGAGCCTGGATGGCTCCGTCAGTTAAGTGTCCAACTTCAGCTCAGGTCATGATCTCACAGTCTTTGAGTTCAAGCCCCACTCGGACTCTGTGCTGAGAGCTCAGAGCCTGGAACCTGCTTTAGATTCTGTGTCTTCCTCTCTCTCTGCCCACTCCCCCACTCATGCTGTGTCTCTCTCTTTCAAAAATAAACATTAAAAATTTTTTTTTTTACAAATGTCAAAAATCTCTGGGGCAAATTAACACTCTAGAGGGAAAACATACCCGTGTTCCTGTCTGGGATTCTGATCCTAGGTACCAGTGTTTTGGGAGTGTGAGGGAAGAAGGGGATGCTGAGGGATCTGCTTAATCAAATGTTAAATTTTCCCTAACTGCTCCCTGTTTTCAGTGTGACACCCCAAACTGCCCCCCCACTGGGCCTGGTATCTCGAAATGCAGAAGCTCAATTTCCCCTGGGTACTAACTGCCGCTGCACTCATCACACCCTTGCACACGCCTCCTTCCTCCCACCTGTCTCCTTCAAAGTTAAGATAAGGGATGTTAACAGGCTGTGGGGAGTTGGGGAGATGTGGGGATCTAATTCCTCATTTAAGACATTCAAGGAATCCTCCTCTTTCCAGTTCTGTCCAAAGCATGGCGTCCTTTACTGTCAAGGCTTTCCAGGGTTCCTCAGCATGATCCGCCCCCATCCCCACCAAATGCTCTAAGTGCCAGCTCTATCCAGTTTGCTAAGTCAAATACAAATTTGTGGACACCTCTCATCTGCTGTCCCCCCCCCCCCCCACCCAGGGCCATACCTGTTTCATGGCTGTCATCTGGAGGGGGTGTGGGAAGAGAGCACATGCATTCACAGGTTCCATCTGGCTTGGTTTACACAGACATCCTCAGGATGGAATTCATTCATTCGGTTTGCCCCGGTCTCCTCTTTTCCCTCCTTGCCTTTTGCCAAGACCCACAGCTACTTCAACATCTGTCTTCTTCCTCACCAGGAGCCCCACTTGTGAGTCAACTCTTTCCATACAGAGTGTTGTAGAGCTCTGGCCTTAGAGAAAGCCCTTGCTGCATTCTGGGTGCAGTTCATCTGGGGAGTGGGAGGGGTCAAATATTACTTCAGTTGAAATATTACCATGAGCATGAGGCCATGATCTTTTTCTTCTGCTTTCATTATGAAATGTTTTGTTTATATAAAGTGTGAAAAATAATCTTATAAACACTCACGTACTACGTGGATTTAACAGACGTCAACATTTTGCCATCTTTGCTAGCAATCACTCTTTTACTGTTAATAAATCACTGTAGATATACAGTCATCCTAGTCCTATTCTTTTTCTCACTCTCCCTTCCCAGAAATAATCAGTGTTCTACAGTTGGCATGTGTAATTTTCATGTGCCTTAAGTTTCTCCCAACTTGTTTTCACTCAACATTTTGCTTTTTAGCTTATGTAGGTACACACACACACACACACACACTTTCATTTCTTACAGTTGCTATTTTCGTATTCTTTTTACAGGTTTTTTTTTTTTAATCCATAACTGATAGACAGTTGTTTCCATATTTTTCTTTTTATTTAAAGTGTTGCAGCAAACATCCTTGTATATTTACTTATTTCCTCTTTGCTTGTTTGAGAGTTTCTCTAGGTCGGATGTCGACACTGGAATTGTTTTGTAAGCCTTTGTTCAGCTGTGTGGGTATTGCCAAATTGCTCTCTAAAGCGATTTTATATCCCATCAGCAATGTTTTACTGGGCCCACATTTCCACACCCTGTGAAGCATCGGATGTTCTCAAAGTTGGATTTTTTTTGTCAATCTGACATGGAAAATGGCAGGTCATTGTTTCGATTTGCATGTTCCCGGTTACTTTTCAGATTTCCTTTTCCGCGCATTGTTCATTGCTTTGGCCGATTTTTCTATCGGGTTGTCTTTTTTGTTCCTGAGATGAGGGAGTCCATCAAATATTATCATTAATAACCCTTGGTCAACTGTACTGGCTGCAAATATTCTCTCCTGGTCCATGGCTTATCACTTAGCTTTTCAATTTTTTTAAAGTTTATTTTTGAGAGAGACAGAGAGTGACAGAGTGTGAGCAGGGGAAGGGCAAAGAAAGGGAGACACAGAATCTGAAGGAAGCTCCAGGCTCTGAGCTGTCAGCACAGAACCCAATATAGGACTCAAACCCACAAACTGTGAGATCACGACCTGAGCTGAAGGCAGACACTTTACCAAGACACCCAGGCACTCCATTATCTTAATGGTCTTTTTCTTGCAGAAAATTCTAACTTATAAAGGATAATACATTCTCTTATTTTTCTTCCCTAAGTTTTATTTTTTAAAATATAATTTATTGTCAAATTTGCTTCCATACAACACCCAGTGCTCATCTCAGCAAGTTTTAAAGTCCTGCTTGTATTTAGGGCTTTAATATACCTGGCGTTTATTTTAGTGTAATGTATGAAGAAGAAATCTAATTTTATATTTCTCCATATGCATGAACCAATTTCCCAAGCACATTTATTGAATAGTCTATTCTTGATGACTGAAGTTTGTTTTTGTACTGAGGTGAAGTTCATATTAACAATGAACCATTTTAAAGTGTACAATTCAGCGGCATCTAGTGCATTCACAATGTTGTGTGGCAACAACCTCTCTGTAGTTTTACATTTTCATCACTCCAGAAGAACATCCCATATTCTTCAAGTAATCACTCTCCATATTCTTTTTCCCTAGCCCCTAGCACCACGACATTGCTTTCTGTCTCTATGGATTTGCCTCTGGTATTTCTTTTTTTTTTTTTTTTAATTTTTTTTTTTCAACGTTTATTTATTTTTGGGACAGAGAGAGACAGAGCATGAACGGGGGAGGGGCAGAGAGAGAGGGAGACACAGAATCGGAAACAGGCTCCAGGCTCTGAGCCATCAGCCCAGAGCCCGACGCGGGGCTCGAACTCACGGACCGCGAGATCGTGACCTGGCTGAAGTCGGACGCTTAACCGACTGCGCCACCCAGGCGCCCCATGCCTCTGGTATTTCATATACAAGGAACCACACAAAATGTGACCTTTTGTGTCTGGCTTCTTTCCCTTACCAGCATGCTATCAAGATTCATTCATTTTGTACCATATTTCAATACTTCATTCTTTTTCATGCCTGAACAATATTGCATTGTATAGGTATGCCATAATTTGTTTATCCATTCATCCCTTGGTAGACATTTGTGTTGTTTCCACCATTTGGCCATTATGAGTAATGCTGCTGTGTTTGAAATTTAATGCACCTTTGCAGATACAGGAGTTAGAATATGTAAAGCACTTACAATAGTGCCTGAAACTATATGGTAAAAATCATATGCTTTATTTACTATCCTTAGTATTCTTATTATTACATATTACATGGGTCTGTAATTAGTCTTTTTTGTTATATCTACCTACCTATTACTATGAGAATATGACGTTTTAATTAAAATTATGAGTTCTTTAATAAG
Organism: Leopardus geoffroyi; assembly: GCF_018350155.1. Lineage (NCBI taxonomy): Eukaryota > Metazoa > Chordata > Mammalia > Carnivora > Felidae > Leopardus > Leopardus geoffroyi. The sequence goes on along the minus strand of NC_059337.1, from coordinate 43,189,533 downwards.
CTTTAAAATTTGAAAGAAAAAAACACATCCTCTCTACTTGATCTTATTCTTCAAATTGACTTGCCAGTTCTTGGCCTTTCATTTTCCATGTGAATGCTTGTAACAGCCTTTTAAGCTACACACACACACACACACACACACAAAACCCAAAACAAAAAACCTCACAATTAATGGAATGTTGATTAGAATCACACTGATTATATAGATAAGTTTGAACATTATTCTTTAATGAGGCTTATCATTCATGAACATTGTATAACTTTTAAGAAAATTTAAGACTTATTTCAATAGGGTTTTATAATTTTCTCCATGTCTTGCAAAGTTCTGATTAATTTCTTACGCACCTTTGTTTCTATTTAAAGTAGTATTTTAAAGTTTACCTATTTCTTTATTTCCATTGCTTCTTATATTTTATTTCTTCTGAGTTCAACTTCCTTTCTCCTGAAGGTCATCCTTTAGTAATTTTTTTAAAAAGGACCTGAAAGTGAGAAATTCTTTTTCTTTGCTGAAGATGGTATTATTTAGTCCATACTGTTCAGTGATAATATAGCTAATTAAACACAACTAGGCAGCCAATTGCTTTTCTCTCAAAAATATGTAAATACCCCTTGTCTCCAGATGCTATTATGTTGAGAATTCTGTTGTCAAAGTGTTGATCTCTTGTAATGTTTTGTTTTGTTTTTTCTGTTTTTTCTCTGTGTTTGCATGGCTATAGTTTCAATCCAGTGTCTGTTAGGTTTGGATTTATTTTTATTTATCCTGCTCTGGGCTCACTTTGTTTCCTGCATCTATCGCATCTTATCTTTCATAAATTCCGGAACATATCAACAATTTCTCTATTCTCTCCTTCTAGGACTTGGATTAGAAGTATGTTGGATTTTTCTTTCTATCCTCCATGTTGCCTATTTATATTTTCCATCTCTTTATTTCTATTGCATTCCAGGATATGAACTCAGTTCTATTTTCCAGTTCACCAATTCTTCAGCTATTTTTAATTTACTGTTGTGGCTGCTCATTGACTTTTTATTTCAATGGTATTCCTATCTCTAGAAGATCTATTTAGTTCTTATTCAAATTTGCCTCTTCTGTTTTTATAGCATCTCATTTTAAATCCTTTTAAAGTGTATCTATTTAACATTTTTTATTGGGTATTTCTTCTCCTAATTTCTTGGCAGTCTAATCCTGGCAGTAGCCTACTATCTTTCTGATATGGCAAATTAACCCATGCAAATTAACCCATATGGCTAACATTTATAATCCTTTACCCAAAGCAAGGTCTTCAGCAAAATTTCAAGTGACAAGGCTAACCAGCAGGAGAATCTTCTGAGTGGGTGCCTGTCTGATTAGTGTATTTGGGTTGCTATAACAAAAATTCCATAAATTGGGTGGCTTATAAGCAACAGACATTTCTCATGGTTCTGGAGTCTGGTAAATTCAAGATCATGGTGCTAGTACATTGGGTGTCTGGGGAGAACCTATTTCTTCATAGACAAAACGGCGCCTTCTCTGTCCTTACGTGGTGGATGGGGATGAGGGCTCTCTCAGGGTCTCTTTTTTTAAATCAATTCTTTAAAAATTTTTTTAATTTAAGTAATCTCTTTACCCAGTGTGAGGCTCAAACTCACAACCCCAAGACCAAGAGTCGCATGCTCTTCTGAATGAGTCTCAGGGTCTCTTTTATAGGGGCACTAATTTCCTTCCTGAGGGCCCTATCCTCATAACCTACTTACTTCCTAAAGACCCCATCCCCTAAGACCATCACTTCAGGGGTCAGAATGTTGGCACAGGAATTTTGGGGGACAGAAACGGTCAGTCCATGTAGTGCTATCTTACAGATGTTTGGTGTGGCATCGTGTGAGCTATGACTGCATCAAATACAGCCTAGATCCTCAGACAACTAAAGGGCACTGCTGAGGGTGTGCCTCTGAGAACGAAGAGCAGGACTCCATCTTCACAGCAATAGCCTGGCTCCAGACATGGCCATTCGCCTTCACAGGTCACGTCAAGGCTCTCTTTTGGCACCCAGTTACCTGTACTTTCCGCATCCAGACTATTTTCACATACAAGTACTAGCGACAATATCTCGCCTACTTAAGCAGATTTTACTCTTTGTGGTTTAAAAAAAAAACAACGCAAACCTCACTGATTATTTAAAATATACATTTAATGTCTATGGGGATTTTGTAAGAAAGAGGCAATAAAAAGTTCAAGTAACACAACTCCTGTCTCAAAAATAACAATTGTAAACTTAGTATTTTATCAATAATCAAATTCCTTAACAGTTACAGAAAGCTAGTTCTGGTCCAAAGGTCTTGTTTTCAAACAAAGAAACTGAGGTTGAGAGAGGTAAAATAATTTTTTCAGGGTTATTTTGATTTTTAAATTTATAGTACCATACAAATTCAATCTTGCTTTTTATTAAGAGTGATAAAAGGGATAATTCAACAATACTCTTGCATAAGTAAAAGTTATAAGATGAGGAACACCTGGGTGGCTCAGTTGGTTAAGTATCTGACTTCAGCTCAGGTCATGATCTCATGGTTTGTGAGTTCAAGCCCCTCATCGGGCTCTGTGCTGACAGCACAGAGTCTGGAGCCTGCTTTGGATTCTGTGTCTCCTTTCTCTCTGCCCCTCCCCCGCTTGCACTCTGTATCAAAAGTAAACATTAAAAAAAAGTTATAAGACGAATAAACTGTAATAATGGGGGAGATTATTACAACAATGGGGTAATTTTATTTTATGTAGGTAGTTAATAGGTTGGGATACTTATTACTATTAGGAAATCAAAAGAAAATATATAATTGTGCAAGCTTCACTCTGCCTAGTTGGTTGCTTAACACTCATTCAGCTCAGTATACTGTTATCTGAGATTGGTACAGGTAAATCGTTTGTTGTATTTAGGAGATAGCCATTGAGACTATGGAATGACATGAAGTTCTGTGTAATCAGGAATGGTAGAAAAAGATGAGAACTTGAAGGCTTACATGCTTTACTGAATGAATGGTAGGACATGTGGCCAGTCCTTAATTCCATTATGCAGTGCCCCCTTATATAGGCTTCCATATGCAGAAAAAGAGTCATTCTTACTTTGATGGCCCCAAGTATTTGGGACTTAGTTCAACAGATGGAAGCCACAAGAAAACAGATTTATGCTGAATATAAGGACCTTCCAACTAGGGACTATTATAATTCTAGGAATTTAAGTACAACTAAAATAAAGGCCTCTAACTGAATGGCCTCCAAAAAAAATGAGTGATATTAAAATTCATCAACCTGACATAAAAGTAAGCATTACTGGGGGCGCCTGGGTGGCTCAGTCGGTTAAGCGTCCGACTTCGGCTCAGGTCATGATCTCATGGTTCGTGGGTTTGAGCCCCGCATCAGGCTCTGTGCTGACAGCTTAGAGTCTAGAGCCTACTTAGAATTCTGTGTCTCCCTCTCTCTCTGCTCCTCCCCCGCTCATGCTCTATCTCTCTCCTTCAAAAAAAAATTTTTTTTTTAAATTAAAAACAACAGTAAGCATTATTGGTGCTTCTTAAAGAGCTGCATTATAATTCAACATTGATTGAGTCATTAATTTTAGGTAGAATGGGCAATATATTCTTATTCACCAGTCTAAGTCATGGGTAATCAGTCTTTATGGCCCTTACAAAACAGTGTCTTCAATACCACCCATTCACCATCTGGATTGTAATAATAGTCATGCAAGATTTCCACTCTATGCATTTTGGGTCAATCCAAAAGGAGCATTTTCTAGATCTCTAAGCTTTAACCATAGGAATCTTTAGCGTGGGCAAGGAACTGTTTCTGCAATGTATTTATGGTTAATAATTCCAGATCTATTAAAATGTCACAAAGACCTTACAACTATTTCAGAATTTCTCACGAGCATGGTTCCCTTAGCTTAGCTTAAAGAAACAAAAACTCTACTACTGCCATGACAGTTACTGATGTTCAAATAACCAGAGTCTACAAAATTTTTATTTAAAAAATAAAGAATTCTGTTAATCCTCTATTCATGCCACACACATACACCCTTTTTCTTAAACTATTTTTGAAAGTGTGTGTGAATCAACCTGAATTGAATGAAATAGGGAAGATTATATCAGAAGTGTCATAGTAGGTTAAGAATCTTTAACAGCACTCCTTGGGAAGGGAAATGGGCTCTGTTCAAGTGTGGCTTCTTAATTTAAACCATCAATAAGTGCTTGCCTAACTGATTTGCAGCAGCAGCCTCTGATGAAGCTAAAATGTTGTAGCTTCCATTCAAATTGCAATCTTCAAACACCTGCTCATTTGTTATGTTATTACTCTATAATACGACGTACTGTGCTTAAAAACATAATTTCCTTCTTGGTAAGGCCATCTGTTGTGATAAAGTACGTATCTTGGGCATTTCTTTCTGCTTCAGATATCAGAACTCTCTAATGGTTTGAATAGGGCAGAATAGCATGCATTTGATCTTTGTTCTGACTGTACATTAGAAAAGAGGCAAGTTTTATGTCCTATACCCAAAGTTTTTACTTCCTAATGTTTACACATCAAAAGCTATGTTTGCTAGCTAGTAAACTGCCACAATAATATTAGACCACATACAAGAATTCTCTAGGAAAAAATAAATTCAGACAAAGGGCCAACTTAGATTTTAAGTGTTACTATGGAAAATGCTTGTGTTACTACTGTTAGGCCTTAAACATAGATGAGGAGAAAATACATAGATAATCTAGGGATAAAGGTGTGAGGTTCTAAAAGAAACCTAAAAAGCGAACATTGGCCATGTTTATTCAAAATTGACACAGGCATCCTTGTTTCTAGGAAAAATGAAGAGGAAGAAGTAGAGATAAAAGAAGGAGAATGGTAGGTGCTGGAGCCTAATTTTAGCTCCTATCTCACCATAAGGTCGTGGGTAAATCATTTAGTGTCTCATTTCTATTCCACCTGTAGGATTCACTATATAGTATAATGTCAAGATTGATGGACTTGTTCTGTAAAGGGTCAGAGAGTAACTATTTTAGGTTTTGTTGGCCATACTGCCTCTGTCACAACTATCCAACTCTGTCACTGTAGAATGGGAACTGCCATAACCAAGACAAATGAATGCGTGTGGTTGTGTTCCAATAAAACTTTATTTGCAAGAACATATTGTTTGGCCCCTGGGTTGTAGTACACCAGATGTCAGTATAAAATCTACTTAAAGAAGAGAGTTTGATAATAGAGAGGTACCATGAAAAGAAGTAAAATGATGTATAAAAAAAAGGGAAGAGGTATAAAGCTTAAACGATGGCCAAGGGGAAAAGTGGTTTGTCTGAGGGGAAAAAAAGAAAGGTGTGAGGTAAATGTTTTCTACAAAAACAAACCCAAAGACCAAGATCTGAAATCTACTTTTGATGAAAATTATCATGGAATTTAAACCGCACCTGGGATGTTTTACGCATTATAGTCAATCTCTAAGGAAGCCACTTGGTCATTCTTCAAGTTAAAAAACAAACAAAACACTGAAGAACTAAATCCTCTTTATGAAGTGTTTACTATTATCCTAGTGGATATTATCAAACTAGAGGATCATGTTAGCTTATTTCTTTACTATTTGAATTATTTTCCCACTAGAGGTCAATCCTAAAAACTATTCATCCACCGGATATTTAATTAATATACAAGGGGGACAGAAACCATGATGTTGTTCTAATCTGCATTTCTTCCCCCAGAGTTTTTATAAATCTTTATTTTTTAAAAAATATTTTTTTTGAGAGAGAGAGAGAGAAAATGCGCACGCACGTGAGCCAGGGGTGGGGGTGGGGAGGTGGAGAGGGAGGGGCAGAGAGAGAGAAAAGAGCCTGAAGCAGGGCTTTGGGCTCGATCTCAACACCATGAGATTATGACCTGAGCCGAAATAGAGAGTCCAACTCAACACCATGAGATTATGACCTGAGCCGAAATAGAGAGTCCAACGTCTAACCGACTGAGCCACCCAGGTGCCCCTTCATAAATCTTTATGATGCACCACCCCATGGTAACATTTCAGTCTCCTGTATGTCAACATTGATTACTTTGAACATTGTATCAAAACAATTTTCCAGCGTAACTATAAAATGGAACAGTGGCATGGTCTGAAGTAGAAGAAAATTCAGTTGCTCCTCCTATAGTTTATTTCTAAAATTCAGAAAGCAACTTTAATAAATAGATAATTTTGAGGGTATACAGATCTACACTGTCTTATCTGAAACTCTTTGGCCAGATGTGTTTCAGAATACAAAGGTTTTTAAATTTTAGAAAGACAATATGCTTCATATATCTCCAGTGAAATCTGGAGCCATACCCCATAATCAAATATATTAATTTTGCTACAGCCCAACTCATTTCTACCAAATATAATAAATGCCAAAATTAGTCTCCTGTCAGTTCAAGTTCAGAACTTTCTGTCAAATATCTTTACCTCAAATTTATGCAAACCTTTTTAGTTTCCAGAACTTTTTAAAAATTTGGTAAGGGATGGTGGGTCTGTTGTATATAAAAACCAACCAAACAAAAAGCCTTTCTAAGGGTTTTTTCAGCTCAATGTTAAGTATTTGAATGATATAGCCTTGTAACTCAAAATACTTTCAAGCATGAATCCAAGAATAAGCCGAAATTCTTCCTATAGGCACAATTACCAAGGAAAATGTGTTCCCTCTCTGCTCCAGTGAGTTTCCATTTCTTTTCAGAACCAACACATACATGCATTAAACCCAATTTCATCACTATAAGTGGATATTCTGGCAGTCATTTACAACCAAAAGGACCTGTACCTCAAGGATAGATGGTCTGTGATATGAATAATCTCCTATTCTTCAAGAATCTTTGGTTTTCTCCTCAGTAGAAAGATGGTTCTTATAGCTCTGGTAGTAACTACAGCTCTCTATTTTAATTGGCACTGATATTTGTAGAACTCTTCTTTGTTTCCAGTCTAGAGCATTAATTTTTAGTCCTGGCTGTGCCTTAGAAATGCATGTGGAACACTTATAAATACAGATGGAGGCAGCACCAGATCAATACACTTAGAGGCCTAAAGGGCCAATTAAAAAAAAAAAAAAGTGTCCTCTCACATACATAATTGAAAATCATGAAACACATGTAAGTAAATTCACCCTAGATCAGATGTTCACATGAAGCTTTGGTCTACACATCTACGCACTTTTTTCTTTTGATGCCCCCACTTTGCGACAGTACACAATCATGCACCTGTTCTTCCTATTGACTAATTCAGTACCGGGAGAGCCTTCAGATTTGTAGTCTCTCCCAGGAAGGGAGTAGAAGGAGGGTAGAGGAGAGGAACAGACTTTGTAGGAGCCTCCCAGACTATCATGCAACCTAAGAAAGGTTCTGTAAGGCCACTGAAAAGTCTTCAAGCCAGTCAGCTATCAGAGGAGTTCCTGTCTCCCAGGAATGGACCTGCCCTAGTACCCTTGCCTTGCACCGTCAGTAACTAATAGAAACCACAGAAGGCACAGCCCCAGTGCAAAAGCAGCCCAGGATTGCAAAGTGGAGGAGCTGGGCCCTCGTCAAATACATTCTCTGTATTCTCCGCCCCCACCCCCAATTGAAGACCCGTGCCAGAGATCTCCAGGGTGGTAAAGGGGCTCAGTACCTTTCAGCAAAGCCTTTCCCTAACTAGCATTTTTTAAGTGCTCCATAACTATTAATTTAACTTCTCCCTATGACAGGACTGGAAGAGGAAAAGGGAAAGATAAAGTAGAAGTAAATTTTATTTGAACACTTAACACAAACCCACAAAGTTTTCACCCTTGTAAACAATGCACCAAACGTTTTATTTCTTTCAGTTCCTACACAAGTAAATGACTCTGAAAGCATTTTTAAAAATACAAAATACATCACACTTTACCAATGAATTATTTCGGTCTCAGAGGATTAAATCAAATTAAAATGTTACATATATTTGACAGTTTATTTCTATGCCAACTGAGATGGTGAATTTATAATATTTCTATGAATTCTTTTAGTTCAATGTTTTTTGTACATGCCATCAGTGCAATATGATTTACTTAAATATTTAGGACACTGTCAATAGCTGTGATTCATATGAGACATATAATCAGATATCTCAAATTCCTGATTAAGTCTGCTTTAAAGACACAGAATACGAGCACATTTGCTGTGAAATTCTGTTTATAATGCTCCATTTAATAAATTGCAATTAACCACTGATGCAGAAATTCTGTTTAAGGCTGGAAGTTTTATACATGACACTTTCCTTCACAGAAAAAAAAAAGATGTTGAAAAGGCAAAGACCACCATTCTATATCAGAGATCAAATATTTAGGGCATTAGTTATTATATCCTCTTTCTAGAGTGTACAGTAAACAATAACTAAAAAGATTTAAGGCTGGTCTTTAAAACCATAAAGATAGTAGAAACTTTACCACACATCAACAAAAACAGAGCAAACCAAGTATATCCACATCTTCACTCCATCATGAATTTAGTGATTTGAAATAAATGCCATGTAAAAACCAGAAGCAAATGTAACGATTCATTCAAGGAAATTAAATACTTCTAAGCATTAAAAAAAATTTTTTTAATGTTTATTTATTTGTGTGTGTGTGTGTGTGTGTGTGTGAGAGAGAGAGAGAGAGAGACAGAGAGACAGACAGACAGACAGACAGACAAAGTGCAAGCAGGGGAGGGGCAGAGAGAGAGGGAGACAAAGAATCTAAAGCAGGTTCCAGGCTCCAGCTTTCAGCACAGAGCCTGACGCGCGGCTTGAACGCATGAGCTGCAAGATCATCACCAGAGCCGAAGTCAGATGTTTCTAAGCATTTTTTAAAAAGCTTTTGTAGGCAGTATATCTCTGGTCAGCATAAGTGAGGTGTGGAAACGACAAAAATATTACTGTGCCGAACAGATTCTCACAGGCTTGCTCCCTCAAAGGACACACTGACCAGTTATTTTCTACAGTGTTCTTATATATGCCTTATTTTACTTATATACACAATTAACTTTTTCATTCTTCCTGTAAGTATTTAAAATACATTTCAAGGTATGCATTAAGTATTAATTTATGATGCCCTTAAAAATCTTTCAATTTATTAAAAAACAATCTCTAAGAATATAGAAATATTGAGCTTTTCATATTTCTGAGTCTTGAAAAACTTAAAGTACAATATTTTCATGCATCAGCAAGTTATAATTGTGCCATTTAAGTTCCTCTTGAAAGAGCATGTAAATAATTTCAAAGGTTTCATGAATGCTACCTTACAGAGACCGGACCACAGATATTTTAAGATTTGATTTTCCATATGCATTTATACTGTAATGCAAGGAAGAAAAGTAAGCACCAAAGGAAAGCATGTTTTATTAGGAGAAAAATAACATGAAAAGAAAATAGGAAACATGTCATTTCTTCCTTCAGTGGCTTTTCTTCAGTCAATTACCTGGTTGCCCCAAAATACTATCTCAGTTCAATAATTGAATAAATTACCCCTAAATAAAATACCCAGTATCTGTCCAAAGGTTTGTCCAAAACCTCCTAAAGAACAATAGTCATTCTAAGCTCTTTTCTTATTCTTCAACAAGAACTTTAATTAAAAACAAGCCCAGTGCCCTTTGTTTCACAATTTAAACATTAATGGAAATTTCATTCTGGGTTTAAAGTGATATTTCTTTGAGGGTCTGACTCATTTGAGTGGCAGTGCAGAAAAGTGAATTGCTGACAACACAGAGTTACAAAATTAGAGTCAAAAGTAAAGGGAAAAAAATGGAAAATCCAACACTATCCTGGAAAATAATTCTAAAACTACAGTATAGCTTGAAAAATTCTCTTTAGCAAGATAAAAAAGAGTGATTTATAGACAAGACTGATGGTTGGTTTTTCTCCCAGTAGCAGCCCCCTGGGATCTGAGACTAAAATGGTGTCTGGGGCCTGAGAAGTTTCAGTGATGATTGCTTCATCAATTTTTGCTGGTGTCTCATTGACTGTGCATCACCAATGGCATTACATACTCTCTGTAAAATAAAATATTTGTTATGAATGGTAAAGACAAGTACGGGCTCATGTGAAGGAGAAAGGTCTAAAAGCAAGAACTGAAGCTCTCCACACAGGTCCGACAGCAGAGGATAAGAATACACAATCCAAACAGGCAATGCAAAATAAGACGCTTCTGCTCCATTAAGCCTGCAATATATTATTTTAAGCTTACATATCCATCCAGAGTTATAACTGGTAGATCTTTTGAGAGAAATAATGGGTATTATTATAACAGATTAAAAAAATCTTTCAGCTAAAAAATTAAGGGTCATTCTTTAAAATAAATTGTTTACCTCTGCTGTGGCGTTGTCCTGCAGATAAATGTGCCGGCAGCCATGACTGGCACTGTCTTTTTTGTGGAACAGACTCTGTTCCTGTTTCAAAAGAAACAATGACAGAAGAAAAATTATTCTGGGGAAGAAAAGAAAATCCTAACTTTTAATTGAATGCTTAAATGTAAACTCTATTTTATAACAAATAGACTAATGAAATATACCTATTCAGGTATGATAAGTACTAAATCGTTTTGGTACAAGGCTAGTGGTGCCATATGTGTGAGCTGTTAGAATTTATGAAATCGGATGACTACACAACTATCTGTATAAAATAATGACTTTCTACAGGCTATGATAAATAGCCTACAGAAACAGCACTTGATAACTCACCACATCTGACAAATCAAAAAATCCTTCCTTCATTTCCTTGGCTGATAGATAAAATTCTTATATAATGTAAAACACACTGAGTCAATTTTCACCACGGATGTGAAAGAAGAGTGATAACCCAGGAGCCTGTAATATATATGCAGAGTGACACAGTCTTTCCTAGTCTGAAAACTATGTTTCATATACCAAGAGGCTCTTTCGATTTTGACACTCTACAATGAGGCAAGGCTGAAAATCAAAATGGTACTGTTTTGCAATTTCTTTTATTTGTGAGGTTCTATGAAAAGAAAACATAAATTAAAGGATAAAAGTACCTACATCTCTAACTACTAAATTTTATGATAGTTTTCAGATGGTTTTAATAATAGAGATAACATCATTACTGCTTAGAAGAAAATACATACTCTAGTAGTTACCATTCTTAGAATGATAATTTGTGGCGTTTTTTTCAGGGGTGAAAATAAATTTACAATATATCATATATAATAAAAATTATACATTTCAAAGTGAGTCTGAGAACTAAGCAAAAGGTGAGGGCATCAATTCTGCTAATTACTTGCTATGTAATTAAAAAGTTCTTTCTTGGAAAATGATGGGACAGAAGGACATGAAAGTATTATATACTTAAATTGTATTAGTATTTTGTAAGTGGCAACTATGATAAAACACGAGTGTTTCAGATAAAATATTTATAATAATCTAACTTATAAAAACCTAAAAAAGGGAATCTTTCCAGAAGCATCTAAGATTACAGAAAAATAGTTATTCATATGACATTAGAAAAATATTCTATTTACTAATGCTTTATTCTGCCAAAAAGGAAGTATCAACATCCTAATTCTTTCATTGAACAGAATTGATATTTCACTCAACACAATCAAGGACTGTCAAAAAAGTACAGTACACAAATAAATGATTATAACACATCTTTCCTTATACTTCACCATATTATTATAATAGTATCATCATCATCATCCTCACCATGATCCTTCAAACACTCTGTGTTGTTAACTGTAAAAGAGAGCCAGAAAGCACTGGTTTCCACTCACGTAACAAATTCTTGGCTCTGAACACGCAATTCATTTATTCTTACCTTGACTGAAATTTTTAGCAGGTTTCCATGGACACTTGGAGGAGACACAAAATCTTCAAATGGACACTGCCAGTCTATGGACATATGGCCTAGGATTTCAACTTCCTTTATACACAACACTCGCCTGTTTTGCAAAAGGAAACAAAACATGCAAGTGGTGATAAAGACAATTAGTCTAATATTTTGCTCTGCTGGATGGCAGACATGGAACTAGCTCAGTAAACAATATAACCTGGCACTTAAAAAAAAAAGGTACGCTTCCTATTAAAAAAAAGTCTAGGTAGGTAGCTGTCAAATAAAGAGCAAATACGGCCCCTACCAACCAACAGAGCAGACATTCAAAAATTCCCCTTCTGCCAATCTTGCAAAATTCAGAAAAGTGTAGTTTTTTAAAAACTGACCGAAATACTAAAATCATCTCTAAAACACATAAGGAACAGGCTGTACTCTCATCCAGGAAGCAATAAAGGCAGAAGCTCCTGAAAAGGTTTCACTTGGAAAATTATTAATTGCTCTTTACTGTCAATCATCTATGCCTTCCAGTCAAGAAAGAATGTGCAGGAAATGTCAGAAACCTCAAATGTCAGCAAAGTTTCACTTTAGGCCTATTAATAAATATCAGGTTTGAACACTTTAACACTAATGTACTGTATCACAGAGTGAGTATCCCATTTTACTCAGTAGCAAAAAAAAAAAAAAAAAAAAAAAAAAAAAATTTTAAAAAAAGAAAAAGAAAAAAAGAAAAATCATAGAGTCCTTAAAGGCAATCTACATTGATTTCCCAGTGTGTGATTCAGATTAATTACTGATATAACCATACTTGATTCTAAAGTTTCCATTACAGAGAGCATGATTAGGAAAGTAGAGGAACAGTTAATTCTACAAATATTCAGGGTGCTGGAAAAACAAGAAAGATACGGTTTCTGCCTGAGAGGTACTCATAGGTTAGAAGACAAATAAACACGTAAATATATATCTCAGCACAGTTAGATGAGTGCAATAGCAGTATGGAAAATTCTTCTGGAGCACAAGAAAGAGGGACTGATTACGTGGGTAAAGTATGTGGCGTAAAAGCTGATTTTTATTTTATTTTTTTATGTTTATTCATTTTTGAAAGACAGAAAGAGAGCACAAGCAGGGGTGGGGCGGAGAGAGAGGGGGACACAGAATCTGAAGCAGGCTCCAGGCTCGGAGCTGTCAGCACAGAGCCCGATGTGGGGCTGGAACTCATGAACCATGAGATCATGACCTGAGCCGAAGTTGGACGTTCAACTGACTGAGCCACCCAGGCGCCCCTAAAAGCTGATTTTTGAAAGGAAGGAGTTCTCTACGTGGAAAAGGAAAATGATAGTCTAGACAAATGGAATAGATCACTGACATAAATAGCAGTACAAGAAAGGGAAGGTTTATTTGAGGAATGTTGAGGTCTGTAGCTGGATGGATATACACAGAGGTGAGAAAATTAGTGCCAGATCTTAAAGAATTTTTTGTGTTTAAATTTTTTTTTCCATTTAAATAAATTTTAACTTTAACCTACAGGCAAGGGGAACTTTCATGATAAAGTTTCCTATTTTAGAGTCATGGATCTAGTGGCCAAGGGAGGAGAGGTGGGGTAGACAAAGGAAAAAGTTACTACAATACTCCCACCAGGAAACAGAATGTCAGTGAAGGCAGCAGCTGTGAGAAGGGAAGAGAGCAAGCTAGATTCCAGACGCTTAGAAGGTAAAGATGAATGAACTAGGTAACCAATGGAGGGTAGGAATGAAAATAAACCCCCAGCACTGTATTTTTCAGCAGAGGAACTACTGTGATCTGGGTCTGACTTGGGACTGTGTTGTGCTTTGTAGGAAGTTCAGCATCCGAAGTCCCAGCCTTGGTAGGGCCCTCCGATCCTTGTGACATCCTTCCACACCCCTTCATATTCCAAACAGTCTCTAGAAAGTGGATTACACTTCCCCCCACCTCCTGCCCCAGAAGAGAATCACAAGAGCTAAGCGTTACAGATAACTATTACAAATCACCGTGTCAAATGCAAATTCATCATTCCCACGGTCTTTAAACTCCTTCCTCTCTTGACCAGGCCAATAACATTACTGTTCTCCTGCCACTCTAAATCTCCTTCATTCTCTTCCTCTTGCTCCACATTTACCATTCTCTTCCTCTTGCTCCAACCCCCTCGGTACCTAAGCCCCAAACCAGAAGGTCATCTTTTATTCCCTTCTCTTCTATATTTAATCAGTCACCAAGCTCTGGTCTCTCAAGGCTGCTCCTTCTATCTGTCTTGATTCTTTTAGTTTAGACCTCACCACCTCCTATCAGGGTAACTGCCACAGTCTCTATGGTACACAGAATTCTAAGATGGTCCCCACGATTCTGCGTATAGTATATGTGGGTTTATCGACTGGTATAACCGTCACAACTATTAATATGATGGATTTCACCCCCAAGATTAGGTTTTATTATAAGGCACAGGTGATTTTAAGAAAAAGTTTGATCTGCGTGGGTGTGACCTGACCACAAGGTCCCTTTAAATCTGGGTCAGAGACTGAGAATCCAGAGTGCAGTTGCTGGGCTGAAGATGCAGAAAGCCACATGGCCAAAATGAGGGTAGGCTCTAGATGGTGATAGCAGGTGCCTAGCTGACAGAGATCTAGGAAACTGGGGTATTAGTCCTACAAGTACAGGGAAGTGAATCCTGCCAACAACATTAAATGAGCTTAGCAGTGGATCCTTTCCACTTCCTTCCTTCAGGAAGGAAGCCTTATGCCTTGATTTCAGCCTGTGAGACCCTGAGCAGAGAGCCCAGACATGCCATTGCTGACTCCAGACCCAGGGAAATTAATTGTGAGATAGTAAATTTGTGTTGTTTTAAGGTGCTAATTCTACGGTAATTTTCTGTGCAACAATAGAGAACTAACCAGTCTCTAGCTGGTCTCCCTGTCTCCATTCTGATCCTTCTCCAACTCAGCATTCAAACTGCTGCCAGAGATTCTTCTAAACTGCAAACTTCATCACATTAGTCCTTGTGTACAAGTCGCAATGGGAATTTAAAAAAGACATGTGTGTACAATGTGCATATACCTTTATGTGAAAAGCTGGGTCAATGAGCAATAAAATGTCTACACTTTTTAAAAAATTAATACTCTTCCATCACATTAATGATAAAATCTATACCCTTCAGATGTCATGAGCAGACACCTATGGCTTATTTCATCTCCCAGTGATTCCCTACAAACATCCTACAATCCAGCCATTTCACATGATCTTATTATTCCAAGTGCCATATTTTCATGTTTTATGCCTCTGATTGCCTGCTGTTTACCTATATGAAAAATCCATACTCCACAAGACACAGCTCAAGTACCTTCTCCCTAACACCTTCCCCATAACACCTTGGTTCTCACCTTACTGGACTGAGAGGTTGTCCTGTCTTCAGAGTCTCTGTTTATCACTTTATCTTAGCCTCTAGCACACTGTGAGATCACTGATGTTTAGGTCCCTCTTTTAGAGGAGGAACGGACAGAGATACAACTTTTATCTGTGTCCCTATTTCTGTTAGACACTGCTAGTGTAATGGTCTGAATGTTTACATCCTCACCCAAATCATACATGGAATCCTAACTCCACTGGGATGGCATTTAGAGTTGGAGCCTTTGGGAGGTGATTAGGTCATGAGGGCGGAGCCCTCAGCATTGGTATCAGTGCCATTATAAAAGAGGCCTGAGAAAACACCCTCACCCTTTTTGCCATGTGAGGACATAGCAAGAAGACAGCCATCTATGAACCAGGAAGTGAGCCCTCACCACACACAGAATCTGCTGGCACCTTGATCTTAGACTTCCCAGCCTCCAGAATGGAGTGAAATAAATGTTTGTAGTTTAAGTCACCTATCTATGGTATTTTTGTTATAGCAGCCAACACAGACTAACACAGATGGTTAAAAAAAAAAATGTCTGTTTGGAGAACAATTTCCTAATGAAGATTACTAAAATAAAATACTAAGCTGGAATTAGGATTAATTAGTGGAGATACAGCCTAATAAATTTGGATCATGAGAACTCATATTTTTTCCTAAAAACTGATAAGAAAAAAAATGAGACCAAATTTTGGATGAATTTCAATATGAAAAAATTAAAAGCCCTTTATATTGGAAAACTCAAAAAATAATCATGAAAATATTAATAATACATTGGGTAAAAAGGGATAATATTAACTTACAAAATGCTATTTCAATTCAGTAAGAAAAAAACAAAAAATGAGAAAGGATATGAAAAAGCAATTCATAGAATAGGAAATATACATAGATGATGAATATATTAAAATGTTCATACTCATTAGCAATCAAACAAGTGCTAATTAAAACAAAGAATTATTTTCTGCCCATTAAGTTAGCAAGACCCAAAAAGTTTAAATGAGAACACTAGTCTTAGGAAAACACACAAAATAAAGTGCATTCTCTTGTACCGTTAGTTGTATGTAAAAAAAAAAAATCAATTACAACTGTTCTGACAAAACAACTTGACAACAGACAGGGCCTCAAAAACCTTCACAATTTTTAAATCAGCAATCCCATTGATTATAACTTATCCTAAGAAAATAATTATAGACTTAGCTGCAAGAAGACTCAGCTGCAAAGATGTGCTTATAATAATACAGTATTCGGAAGGAAAAAACTGATTATCAAATAGTAAGGTAGCATTTGAAAAACTTATAGTATAGCCATAAATACAATATTGTATAGTCATTAAAAATCATGTTGTCAAAGAATATCTAATGGTTTGGGAAGATGATCATAATACATTGTTAGGTGAACAACCTAAGTTAGTTACGTATACATAGTATATTTTTTGTACATAGTTTTTACAAAATATGTATAATGTAAAAATGAGATATACCAGCTGGCTGGTGGGATTGCTGGTAAAGGCTATTTTTAGGGGCTATCATAATTTATGATTCAAACCAGGACATTTTTAAGAATGAAAGGGATAGCTACTAAAAATTTCATTGGGACAAAAGTACAGACCAGTTCTGTTCTAGACAAACCATAATTACGGTTACTTTATTTCCATCCTTTAAATTATTGTCTTTATCAGGGGTGGGCAAACTATGCTGTGAGCCAAATCAAGGTGAAGCTAAGTACCTGGGAAATAGTATAGCCCTTAAAGCCTAAATATTTGCTATCTGTCCCTTAAAGAAATTCTGTTGATTCCTGATCTGTATCAAATACAATGAATAAGCATAACTCTAGCAATAAAAGAGTTATTTTTTAAAACACCAATTTTAGACAAAATGCCATTTTTAAGTAAGCATTAAAGGTAAAACAGATCAGCATAATGATAATTACTTCAATCAAAGAAATTCCTGTTAGA
Source organism: Leopardus geoffroyi (assembly GCF_018350155.1). Lineage (NCBI taxonomy): Eukaryota > Metazoa > Chordata > Mammalia > Carnivora > Felidae > Leopardus > Leopardus geoffroyi. The sequence continues at coordinate 43,172,385 of NC_059337.1, read as the reverse complement.
GTCTTCTAAAGCTACAAGGAGACTAAGTCACTGTACTGGTCAGGAATATTTTACTAACTGCCTCCCAAAAAGCTCTGTAAGCGACCAGATTTAAAATTACTATGATTTTTCATTTTACTTGAAGAAAAACCAAGTATATAACGTGCACAGTAATAGTCCCAAAAAATGCCTAAATCAAACAAGTTTTAAAGTATTAAGTATTACCAGAAACAACCCCTCAAAAAAACCCTGATTTCCATTACCTAGTATTGAATTACATAAAAGATATACAATTTTAAAATGAATTAACACACTGCCATTGAAGCTAAGTACAATATATGATACAAACAAACATTGTTTTGGGCCTAATAAAATGGACACACTATAAAATTGTGGGCATAAAAAATAAGTGATTACTTGTCCAATCAGTAAAAAATGCTTTTTAGATTGTTCTGTGAATCTTTTTACTTTATGGACAAACCATACAACTAGTTGACTCACTGAAAAAGCTCATGGTTTAAGTCAAAATCCTGTCATGTTAGTCTTACTTTCTCTCCTTCCCATTCAAATATATTTCAATGTAATAAAGAATCTAATTCAGATTTCTGTCTACTGTAACTACCCTAGCTTGGTCCTATGAAATACACAACTAAGAAAGTTTTGAAGATTATTAATATATACTAGCCATTTTGGAGTAAGTGATGTAGGATAAATCTCAGGAAAATAAACGTACTGTAGTCCAAGTTCTTACATTTGGAAAAATTATCTACCACTCCCAAAATACTTAGAAAAAATTGGAAAAAAAACACACAGAAGTAATACCATCCTTAAAAAAGGTGTTCTCATCATCTAAAATAAAACCTACTAAGAAAAAATGATTCATGAATTCAGCTTCCATAGCTGGATTTACAATTCACATGTAACATATGACTACTATACGTATGGAGTCCATTCTAGACTCCGTCTCTCAGTAGTGGCGTAAGTGGGATACATGCTGACCCTCAGTTTCAACATCTCCAAAATGAGAGGGTTGGAATAGACAACCTCAAAGGACCCATCTAGAGTGTATCTTTGTGATTCACTGACAATGAACATCTTGTAATTTAAGTATAGTTCTCCAAACCCTCTGCCACGATAGTTTTCAAAATTCTTATCATCTATATAGTTTGCATTTGAAAAAATATCACTTGAAGTTAATACCTATTTGTAACCATAAGGATTGTCTTCTTGCTTCCAGAAATCGCACAGTGGCATCGATAAGTCTCTCCTTCTAACCTTTTAACATGATTCTGAAAAGAAAACAAGACTCAAGATTTGCGTAGTACATGCATCCAAATAGTATTTCCAATACTGTGTATTAGTTTATTATAGTAACAGTGCTAGTTAGGAAAAAGAATTATTAGAAACAAAAACACAATATTGGCACATGAAACTAGAAAAATATTCATAGCACATTTATAAATTAACTTCCACTGAGCCTTAAATGACAAATCTGTATTAAATACTTACTAAGTGATCTTCTGATAAAATATACCTCATTCTGTGATAACTCAGCAGTTTAAAAATATCTACCGGGAATAATCACACATTTTCATTAATGGAATATAATATATGCAAATATAAAAGTGTGACATTAACATTACAGGGGTTCTTAACCTTGGGTCCAAGGAAGGACCTGGAAGGTCTATGAACCCTCTAAAATAGACTATAAAGTTTTGAAAATGTGGTTTTGCAACTTTTTTCAAAGGATGGTTCATATTTTTCATCAGATTTTTTCAAGTGGTCTGTGACCCTTCTCAAAGGTGAAGAATCACTGATTTACAGAGAGATAAATATACCACAATAATAAAATTCCAAGAGAACTGATATTTAATGTTTTTGAATTATGTGGTCTTATAGATTAAACATGCATGAAAAGCCAATGTATACACCAAATTATATTCTTGATAAAAAAGAAAATATTATGTCAATATTAACACAAACATGAAGAATTTCTAAGATTTCAAATAGCTGGCACAATTTATTGCTAAAGACAATTAACAAGCATAAATAATTCAAGTATAAATAGCACATTAAAATACATTTATTTTCATCTCAACTATCTCCAAACTATTGTGATTTGAATTGGCACACATTAAAAACAGTTATTTTTTATAGCTAATGCTAATGAAATATCATTATCTATAATGCAGATTAAAGATCAGATGATATAATGTATATGAAACTATAGAACATAAACATACCTAATAAACAAGACCATAACATTTATAACCAAGAATATAACATCAATATTATTAAAAGGATAACCTAATAATAATCACAAGCAGAGAAAGCACATTTGTTATTATTTCAATGCTTAAATACACATTTTTAGAAAATCCTTGGTTCAGTTATTCCTTGACAGTTATGAGAAGCCATGAACAAAGATGAATCCCCAAAGAAACAGGATCTCATCTTCAGAATGAGTCTCAGAGACAAGTGGAATTTAAGTCACTTGTTTCACATCCTGCCTGTGAGAATTAGCCAAAATCTTTCAATATTTATACCTTAAATTCTATAATAAAGAAAAATGGGAAATGAATATAACAACTCAATTCACTTATTTTCAGCTTTGAAATTTAAATGTTAAAATATTTAGATTTGAGATGCAATGTAAAAGAAATACTACCCACTTCCCATTTTGTATGCACTTTCATTAGTTTATCAGGGTATTGTGCTTTGAACCACTGAAAGCCTTTAAAGGGCAATGTATCACCACACTACACTACCAGAAACTATTTTAAGCACTAGTAAAATCCACTACACTCTGAGATTCAGATTAAGATATTCAGTCACTGATGGCAGCAGGAGAATAGATTTACAATATTTAGCAAAGCATTCAAGATTTTCAAGTAAATTCTAAGGAAATAATATATGAAAAAACAATATTTATAAGGATGTTTATCACAGAATTATTAGTGTTAGTAAAATAACAGAAGCATCTTTAATGCCAACAACTTGGAACGATCAAATACACACTAGAAGGTTACCTCAATAGATGGTAATGCAAGAATTAAGAGTGAAGCATTTCTATGAACATGGAAAAATGTAATTAAAATAAAAAAGCAACAGACATCATTTTAAATATCATATAGTCACAAGTATGTGAACCAAGTGAATATTAAATAAAAACTGGCCATATATATATATATGTGTGTGTGCATATATGTATATGTGTATATGTATATATACATATACATATATGCATGTGTGAACAGTATCTTAGGAGAATAAGGGTGAAGCAGAAAAGTATATCCTATGAAAACACAGTGTATGATTTAGTAATTTTGAAAGCTTAGTGAAAAATACAGAGCAATACTCAAGAGAAAAAGAAAATGGGGTAAATGACAAGATTGCCAAATAAATTATTTAGAATGTATCCATATTATAGTAAGAGGGCTAGGAGGGAATAATTTTACACTCCAGTGTTCTTTAATATTTACCCTGATAACAAGTTTTGTTATACTTGGTCCCTGAAGGACTGAAGTTTTCATTTCTTTTATATATCCAGCACAGTCTAGATAATCAATAAATACTTCATACCTAAGTGATTACAGCAAGATAGGCAAGGGATCAAACAGCCTAAATTTAACTATCCATGCCTACCCCGTCACCTATGGAAAAAATTAGCAAGTCCTCTCATTAGTGTACAATCATTTTATTTTTTCCAGTAACTACAATAATATATTAAACTTTAAAATGTTGTCTGATATAATAACAAAAACTAATAAATCAGAGATATATTTAGCTAAAATAATAAAAGTTACTTGAATTTTGTGCTTCTAGACATGCAGTTGAAAAAAGGGAAATCACAAGGTTACTAACGTAAAGAACTAAACAAAAGGTAAACAGTAAGAAAAAAATGTAAACAAGTTATACAATTTCCCAAAAGACTCATAAAATTGCAATATATCCAAGAAAATTAAAAATCGTTACTTTTACCTAAGAAGGAAGGGTAATTATTAGTGATGATTTAAGACAGCATCTTGATTAGTTATTGTGCTTGGTTCTCAGAAATTGTACATGCGGTGACATTTTTGCCAACCCTCAATTATCTAGGCACAAGAAGAGTCTGTCAGCTACAGTTTTAGGCTGATCTTTGGGTGTCATTTTTAATTCTTGAAAGTGCTTGTATTAAATAAGCATTCAATTACTTCTTTTGGTAACGACAATTTAAAAAATATATAATCCAACTGAACAGTTATACGTTAGCAGTTTCACTCTCTTCAAATGTATGACACATTAAATGTAAGTTTATATTTTGGTTTCAATTTTGGGGAGAAGGATGAAAGCTGCTAGATAAGATGCTGTTAAGTCAAATCAAACATTTCTATCATTTATCATAAGAAATCAAACTGCAATTTACTTCGAAAATTAACTATGAGGGTACTAATTTCAAAATGATAGTTTATAATTATTTTGTTCTCACTAAGATAACAAATCCTCTTTAAAAACTTAAAAGCTGAAAAAGGATTGGTTTTTAAAACTAAAGATAGCTATAAATTCAAGGGACACATAAATAATTTGCCTAATTACACGTTCAACTTTTATTTATGTTAAGTAAAACTAATAATTGTGAAATAAGCATAATCAACAAGGAGATTCAAGTTTTGAAAAGTAAAAATGCCAAGGGCTGATATTTATGTAACATCATTATAAAATGATTGCTATTTGTTCAGCAAGAGTACTGAGAGGTTAAAAAAAAGAAAAAAAGAGATTAAGGGCACATGTTCTCAAAATTCATGTCTCAATGCTTCTTTGAGGTCTAAGGACAGACCAACAGCAACTTGTATTTCAATTATTAAAACATAAGCCCCAGTTAACAGCCCCATAAATTGAGTAAATTGGGGTGCTGTGTGAAACATAGTTAGGTCATTCCATCATCAGGACTCACAGATACAAAGAACACATAACAGATTGGACATAAGAATTGTTCTTATTTTTCTGATTTACCTGCAAGTACATGAATACCATAAGAAAAGATAAAACTTTCAAAATGATAGTAAAATTGTCTGCCTCTGAACTCAATATAAGTTTTTCACCAACTAAAAAAAGAAGGGAGTTAATTTCCTACATCCTTTAATATTTCATATTAATCTCTTATTCCTGTACAGTATTACCAGGGATACCACCATTCTAATTTGTAGTTGAGCCAGTACAATAAGTTGAGAGAGAGGTGAGAGTTGTAAAGAAAACTTAACTAAAATGAACAATCAATCTAAATAAATCAAAGACAGTCAATTAATACCACAGTTTGTTTTGATTTTTAAGGATGAAATCAAGTAGTAGCATAGGAAACATTTACTCCTGTATTTCCAGTTCTTGCTGTGTAGGCAGAAAAAGAAAGAAAATAAAGTTAGAAGCATGCAGGAAGATAAAATGTATCAACATACAATAAAAACCAAAGGCTAAGAACAATGGAGAGTCATTTTACTTTGAAGTCAAAGTAGGAAAATATTAATAAATTTTTTTTTTGCGGGGTGGGGGAATCCAGTCAAGGGAGAAAAGCAATTTACATATGTATATATTATTTAAAAGCAGTAAAGTTAAAACTAAAATAAAAACCAAAAAAAAATCCACCTTAAAACATTTTTAAGGTTTAAAAAGATTATAATTATACATAATCTTTTTTCTTCTTTCCTCCAGCTTCTGTTTACCTGAATAAATCTAGATTTACAGAGTAGTCCAAATAAATTAATTTGGCTGGGAGAAAAGGAAGCAGTGGGATTCCTATAATTAGCTATAAAGCAGGAGACCAAAGTTAACAGTGTTAACTAAATGAGCTACCACACAAACAGTAATAAAGCCTAAGACTTCTTTTAACGCTTTGCTTTCTGCACAAAAAAGCTTTGTTCCTGTGCAGAAAAAAAAAAAAAATGACGTTATTCCCATTTAAAACATTATGCTAAAACAAAAAAAATAAACAATAAAATTCTACTCTACAAACCATGTTCCCTGTATAATCCTTACAAGAAGTTCATGAATCAGGAACTTTAAGAACCACCCATGGAATCCTCGTCCTAGAAATCTTTAATATTAAATTTTACCCGTGACCATGAAGAACAGAATTTATACCTCAAATAAATCGTAGCCCTCGGATTCCTGTCTTTCATATGGGCGAATGATGCCATCCTCGTGGATGAAACGAGGGGGTCGGAGCCTGGACACTTCCTCAGTTGACTCTGCTGCCCTGTAAAGGCAGCAGAATAAGCACAAAAAATATGTGAGAATCTTTCAAAATAATACAAATATATATGTATATTAAATACTGTACCACATTCCATATTGTACCCATATTTGATAAAAAGAGTGATTTTAAATAACCGGTCCATTATTATGCGACAAGTATTATAAACAAGTCTGTCCGACTCCAATTCCCCGCCCCCCCACCTTTTCTTAAAGAAAAGAAAATATCAAAATAACAAAGGCAGGGACTAACTTGTCCGCTCTTTGTATCCTCCACATCTAGAACAGGGCCTGGCATATAGTAGATACTAATAAACATTTGTTGAACACAAGAGAAACTGAACCATAAAAACTGTCTCCTCTTACTCCTTTCTGGCGGCACTCCACCTTGTGAATCTGTAAGCGCTTTCAGTCAGAATTTAACACTCTTAAGAGGAGGCAAAGTATTTAACTTATTTATGTATTCCTAGCAACCATAAGTCCATAGACACATGCCTTGTACATGGTATGTACTTAATTACCTCTGAATCCCTTGGAAGGTGCTGCTGGCCATATCTATGATTCCACCCGTTGGACGAGCCACAGCACCCACAAGTCCTTTTCCAATTCCTTTAAAGAATCCAGCAGCTCCTTCCTTTTTGGCACCTTCATAAAACCAAGGACAATGAATGTATAAAGATATTTTAAAATAAGCAAGTTTGAACTCAAAAAATCCTGAGCCAAATACTGACATGTTTTACCTAGGAATCTTCTACATTTTGGCTTTCTAAAGAAGTTGAATTTAATCATAAAATGTAAAAAACAGTGGTTTTCAACGTGTGTTAAAAATACCAATTATTAGGCCCCACCCCACACCTACAGAGTCAGAAAGTGAGGCCCAGTGATCAGTGTTTTAACACGCTGTCTGGGTCATCCTGAGTGGTGCTCAAGTTTTACAACCACTGCTTCTTAGACCCAAGAATCTAAGGTTTAAGAAATGACCAGAAATTTTTCTTTTTTGATTCTACCCTCAAGAGATTTTTCAAGCAGTGTTACTTTTTTTTTCAAATAAAAGAACATTACTGAATTATAATTCACTTACCATATAATTCACATACCCATGGCAGTATACAAATTAAATGCTTTTGGGTATAGGAGAGTTGTGCAACCATCGCCACAATCAATTTTAGAAAATTTGTATCATCTCGAACATAAACCCCATGACTATTAGCAATCATTCGCCATTTCTCCCAACCTGTCCTCAACTGATCCTGTGCAATTTAACTCCTTCCTCCCTGCCCCCCAGACTTAGGCAATCACTAATCTACTTTCCATCTCTATGGATTTGCCTATTCTGGACATTTCCTACAAATGCAATCAAACAATATGTGGTCTTTTGTGACTGTTTTTTTTTTTTTCTTTCATTTAGCAACATGTTTCCAGGGTTCATTCATCTTCTACTTGTAACAGCACTTGATTTCCTTTCACAGCTGGATACCATCCCATTGTAGAGATATACCACATTTTCTTTAATTATGCAATTGCTGACAGACATTTAGGTTGCTACCACCTTCTGGCTATTATGTTCTATGAACACTTATACATAAGTTTTTGAGTGAACACATGTTTTCAATTCCTTTAGATATATACCTAGAAGTGGAGTTGCTGTCACACACATTAACACTGTGTTTAAATCCAGGTGTCCCAGCAGCATTTGTTGAAATGGGTACTCTTTATGGAATTACCTTGGCACCCTTGTTGAAGATCAACTGGCCACAAATGTAAGGATTTATTTCTAGAATCTCAAGTCTATTCCATTGATCTATGTCCATCCATATGCCAGTACCACGTTGTCTTAGTTACTGTACTTTTATGGTAAGTTTTTAAGTTGGATAGTGTAAGTTCTCCAACTCTGATCTTTTTCAAGATTGTTGTGGCTATATTGGGTCACCTGAATTCACATACACATTTTACAATCAGCTTGTCAATTTCTGCAAAGAAGCCAACTGGAATTTTGACTGGGACTGCAATTAATAAAGTACTTTTTTTTTTTTTTTTAATTTTTTTTTTCAACGTTTATTTTTTTGGGACAGAGAGAGACAGAGCATGAACGGGGGAGGGGCAGAGAGAGAGGGAGACACAGAATCGGAAACAGGCTCCAGGCTCTGAGCCATCAGCCCAGAGCCCGATGCGGGGCTCGAACTCACGGACCGCGAGATCGTGACCTGGCTGAAGTCGGACGCTTAACCGACTGCGCCACCCAGGCGCCCCAATAAAGTACCTTTTTAATAGGATAAAAAAAGATCTATTGCTATTGAGGATCTAAAGGAACCCAGTTGAACTGTGGTCCCGCTGAAAATAACATTCAAAGTCTGAATCATAATCTATTACTTAATCTCTCTACTTTCTGAAGAAAGTACATTCATTTAAAACCAATTTAAAACTATGAGCATAAAATCAGAAATACTCTCAATTAAATAACTAGTAGCAATAACATCTGTTATGCTTATTATATATCAATTCTTCAGACTTTGTACAGGAAGGAGACATTCTCAACCTACCTTCCACAGGTTTTGTTATTATCCCAGTCACTCCACCAACAACTCCCTGAAAGAGATATCAATCATAAAGTCAAACCTGAATGGAAGGTGCTTAAGCCAACCACTAGAGGTCTCCACCTACACACTAGAAATAACTTTTTTTCAAAAAAATGAGGACTTATTTGATAATGTCAACAGGTGGCTAAGTGAACACTACAATTTTTTAAATATTACATAACAGAAAATTTTAAATAAAAGCACCTTATACAAGTAAAATTCTATAACAGGAAGAATTATAAAAGCAGGCAAAAAGATCCTACATCTGGCTCTGGCACCAATTTAGCTCTATAACCACGGGCAATTGATTCAATCTCTTTAAGCCTCAGTTTCCATACCAGTAAAATGAATGAGTTGAGCCAAATAATCCCTAAGATCTAATTACAAATTTTAATGAAATAACTTTTTAATTTAGTGGAAGTGTGGAAAACTGAAAATGAAAGGACCTGTGAAGGACAGCAGATAGCCTAAGAAGTAAAGTACTTTATCTTACACAGCACACAACACTATAAATCACTGGTACAAACACGTTACAATTACAAGTTAAAAACAGTAATACGTTTGTACATTCTTTTTAAATTTTTTTTTTAACGTTTATTTATTTTTGAGACAGGGAGAGACAGAGCATGAACAGGGGAGGGTCAGAGAGAGGGAGACACAGAATCTGAAACAGGCTCCAGGCTCTGAGCTGTCAGCACAGAGCCCGACGCGGGGCTCGAATTCAGAGTGCAAGATCGTGACCTGAGCCGAAGTCGGCCGCTTAACCCACTGAGCCACCCAGGCGCCCCACGTTTGTACATTCTTAATACTTGTCAAGTAATGGTAGTAAATAAAACTACCTGTATGTTACACAAATGCAAAGAAAGAGCACTGAAGTATACCCACTGTTTAAAAAATCAGATACTTCTGGGAAGAGAGGAGGGTGATCAAACAGAACTTTACAGAGTTACCTATATTTCCATTATTTATTAAATAACGTTACCTGTATAATTAAGCAATATTCGTAATTACCTGTGTAATTTTTAAAGTACTGAAAAACAGTGAAAAGCAGTCCCTGGTTTACAAAAACTTAACTTATATACTTCCCCTGCCACAAAAATGGTCAACTGATGATGACCTAAACAACTCCCCCTCCCTCTCGTTACCATCATTGACTATATTTCTCTCTGCTTTACTTCCTCCTCTTCCAGAAGAGAGCTAATCTGCCATCATCCTAGAGTTCTGACTTCAGCCCGAGTGCCAAACGAAGTCTGGGATTTGGGGGAAAGATGTGACGGTGGTATCAGCAAAGGAGAGCGCACAAGGAAAGAGCAAAACCCACGGTTTTTCACTACTGCTGTTGTGACAGACTTTTACTCACAAGGAATATGCCAAGTTTCAAACAACCAGCTTCGAGTACATATTCTAAAGTGTATACAGAAGTTCAGGACTTCTTGAAGACTCAGTATGAGACTTACACGCAGGAAGCCCTTTCCTCCTCTGGCCAGGCTGTCTCCAAAATCTTTAGGCTGTCGACCCATCTCTTCTCTTCTTTTCTGCTGATATTCCTTGTCCATTGTAATTGCTGCCAAACCTTTCCCAACAGAACCAGTGATGCGAGATACAACTCCTGCTGCACCACCTATCAAAAGACCCGGACAAGTAAGTCACATTGCTTCTTTAAAGAGCAGCTACCCCCAAAATCAAGAGCACACTGTATACACTGTACGTTAGCCAACTTGACAACAAATTATATTAAAATAAATAAATAAAAAAATAAATAAATAAATAAACAGCATTACCACAATACACAGCACACCTCTGCTTTAAACAGGTGCATCAAATTCTGTCTCAAATACAAACACACAGAAATGTATTTTTTATCATTTCCTGCTCATTAAGAAAAGGAATCAAACTATTTAAAGTATACTGATTCTCCAGAATTTTTCTGTAAACCTAAAACTGTTCTAAAAGATACATTATTGTTTCTCTTCAAAAAAGTACACTGAATCAACACTATAAAGACATATAAACAAACCCAGGAAGTCTACGGTTAAACTGTTTTCCATTCAAGAATAAGGGAACACATCTTTTAAACAGAATTATTAGAAAACTGTTCCCTCTTTTATTAAATATAATCATTTGTTTTTATAGACAATGAATATTAGAATAACTATTATAAAAAACACATATATTTACATACACAACTATGTGATACATACCTACAGTGTGTCCAAAGAGACTTCTGACTCCAATCACTAATCCCTCAGCAAATTCTTCAGGGCCTTGAACAGCACCCTGGCCAAAAAATAAATAAATGAACAGTTTGCTATTTAAAATTTAAATAAGCTCAAGACTTGTGATCTAGTATTTCAGGGTTTCCATGAAGATACAGAATCTGTAAAGACCCATAGACACTGTGATGTCACAGTTTTCCCCCTCTAACGCAAATACTGACAGCACACCTACTGGGTACGAAGACACCTTCAGCCCACATGGTTTCAGTCAACTCTTCTGAGATAACAAAAACCAAACAAATAAATCATTTGCTTCAATCACAATCTGAAGTTACCAGCTGCATTGGTAGCAAGACTAAGAACCCACAGTTTTGATTCTTTTGTTTTCCCATGTATTCTCTCTGCTTTGTCCTGCTAAAACTCTTACTACTTTGGGCTCCTGGGTCCCTTAAATGGAGGTGAATAGGTTAGAGGAAAGCTTGAATACAAAACAAAGTGGGCTTTTCATAGCTCATGAGTCTTTCCATAGTGGCGAAACAGCCCTGAAGTGGTGTGAACCTACCTACCTAGCATTCTTCCTTGCAACTACATGAAATCTTGGAAGATGTGGGCACGTTTTAATGCCTAGACATCGGAAGCACTGAATTAATTCTGAAACAACCTTTTAATGTCATCTCAAGTAATTTGAAGTAAAAATATGACATTAACGTATTTTTGTTATTTGAATATGATTTAGTTCCCAGATACAATTAAAATACAAATGATCTGTCATAAAGAACAGAGTATCATTTTCTGTACCTATAACTTAAATATAAGATCAATACCTGAAAGGGTTCATAGAATAAAGCTTCAACTCCTTCAGACAGGCCTCTAATTAATCCAAATGGGTTTCCAAGCACATCTAAGCCCAATACAAGGACATACATCTGTTTCAAGAACTAAAGGGAAAAAAGATAAATTAAGTCCTTTACTACTGGTGTAAGAAAGAGTATCATGATGCCTTGGGAAAAAAGGAGAGTGCTACCTAAATTAGGTTGTTAAAGGAAAGCTATGCAGAATAACCACCACTATATCCATTAACCGATCTTTCGCTATGTGCCAGGCATTATGCTGGTACTTTACAACTGCTTTCAATTTAGATAGATTGGCTTAAGGCAGTCTGCCAGTTAGCAGCTATGTAACCTTGGACAAGTCAATTAGTCTCTATAGGCCTCAGTTTTCTCATCTAAAAAATGGAAGGAGGATGACACTGACCTTGCATGGCTGAGCATGCATATTAAATGAATATATAATTCAAAAATACTTATTTTTAATATGTTAGTATCACTGTTACTATGAAACTAGACTGGGAAATAATTAATAATCAAAAGAAAAAACAAATTAAAGTATATCCTTATTTGAATAGGTAATAACCATAATGTCTATATACACCGTAGGAGAAAAGACGTTCTAGCAGAGGGAGGAAAGGGGAACTTCACCCCAGAATTCGATAGCACAGCAAGGGTATCCCACTACCATGAAACAACAATTACCCCTGCACCCAATTCAAACCATGGAATAACTGAGGCATGGAAAAGAGCCTGGCTTAGAATTCCTCTCCCATTTCTACTAGACTATGCTTAGAAACTTCAGACATTTATGAAATAAGTGAGATGTCTCCTACATCGGTATTCCTTCCCAAAGTGGTAAATGTATAATTGCAAAGGGAAAAAAGGCACTAAGGGGAAACTTTTAAAAACTTTTATCTAGAAGGGAAAGAGCTAAAGAAATAAAAACTAGTCATTCAAGAAAACTACTAAGAAATAAAACTACAAATTGAGGTAAATTAGATAAACAATGTTGCACACCGTGCAATCACATACAAATGTTTTGTTTGATATTTTATGAAGCATATTCTTTGTGAGCTACTATGATAGGAAATTACCTGTTCACTGTAATGTCTAACAACACTCCACATGAGCTGATCTCTCTTGTAAAACTGATACCGAATTTCATAATAAGCAAGTCTAGGAGGAGAAAGAAAGATTCAAAGGCATGATCATTACATTGGGAGAGAAAGAGACTTAAAATTTCAATGGTATGTTAATCATTGCTAATTGTTTTACAATTCTATTTGTAGATCTGCCACATATAATTTATGTTTGAGATCTTAATATTATGGTAACAAAATTACTATAAAATTAGTACATAAAGAGTAAAAAGACTGAAAAACTCAACCATAATCCCATTACACAGGGAATTTTTTAGGGTTTTTTTTTTCTTTTCATTTCCCACTTTGAATTCTTTCTTTTCTATACAATTCAAAAATATTTAAAACAGTTTGTATGCATTTTTACACTCAATATTGTGAATAAGGATCTATGTTATTCAAAAATTCTATGTAACCATTTTTAATGGATGCATAGCATTCCATCATGTGGAAATGTCATAAGAAAACAATTTTACCATAGTCAGACATTTCCAAATCTTGACCATAATAATTAGCGCTGCCATATGTAAATTTTGAATATAAGTCTTTAGTTGCATTTCAAGATTATTATTTTTTTTTGGAATGAATTCCCAATAAAAGAACTACTGAATGATAAACTACAAAAACATTTGAGGCTTTGAGACATATATATATATGTGTATGTGTGTGTGTGTATACATAGATCTTTCCACTCCTACAAATAGTTAAAAAAAAAGTGCCCATTTGTTAGACCCAGCCCTTTTTCGTACTAGGATTACTCATATTCAAAAATCTTTGATAATTTATTTGAATTTGCATATATTATTTGCTATATGATAAAGCTGAACATTTCAAATATTTATCAGCCACTGTATCTTGCCTCTTGCAAATTATCTTATTGTCCTTTGGTGATTATGGCACTGGAATCTTTAGGTTTGTCTTATCAATGTTTGATATTAAGACTATTAATCCTCTCCTTGTCATATTTGTCCTTCTTTTTTCCCAGTTCATGTTCTAATTGTTTTCACTGATTCTGTTGTATTTACTTTTTATGTAGTCAAATCTATCTTGTATTTTCTACTGTGGGTTTTTCCATTGCTTCTAACGTGAGAATACTTTCTTTACTTAAGAGATTTGACAACAATTAACCTCATTGTTTTCCTCAGTCTTTCTCATTTGAATTTTATATTTAATCCTTCCATTCCTATGGAACTTGATAGTGTACAAGTATGGTGGAAATGGTATAAATGGATTTTTTTTTTCCTCCAAGGTAACTACTTGTTCCAATACTGTTGTTGAATATTCAGTTCAATAAACATTCACTGAATTTATATGTGTCTAGCACACATAAATATTCTCAGATTAAATGTGGCATTATTATCTATACCTTTCCATATGATTATACTGATATCTCATCATACTGCTAAATATTTCTAAATATAAGTCTGTTCTAAAATGTGGTCAATTTATAACCTTCTAGTCAAACAATTCCATTTTTAATCTACATTGATGATTATCAACATATGAATAACTGAAGAAAATATAATACTTTTTATGAGTAAAATAAGCATATCTAAAAAGCATAATTAGAAAGAGGCCAAACTTTTCAAGTATAATGAGAATTACCATTTTTCTAAGCTAACACTGTAGCCCAAATGGGAAGAATTAATATCCATAAAATAACCATGGTACAAAACCCTCCCCATCTACTTTAACATAAATCTTACTTGAATATTAAGTCATCCACATCAGTCAAAGTAGCACCTATGCTTTTCAACAGCAGATTGACAGAATGAATTGCAATCATTTCCTGTTTTTCTTTGTCTGACTCTCCACTTCCACTACCCAAGGACAGACTCAAATGCAACTAAAAAAAAAATAATGTTCAATAAATACAAGCTAAAAACAACCAAAAAATTTATATACATAGGAACCAAATCTTTCAGATACAAACAGATGTTGTATATTTCAGTCCTAAAGAAAGCTATTATTTGTTACTCTACACACAACACAGGGTAACTCACTAATATCTGATTTTCATATTTGCTTTTTGATAAAAGACAAAGCAGTCTGTTCCAAAAACAGAGCTATAATTTTATCCAAAGTGTATACGTACCATGGTGTTTATATGGAGGGGGCTCAAAACACTTCACAAAAACAGTATAATCATTTCAAGAAAAGAAACAAGTCAAGTGGCACACAAGTAGTCTATCAGTCAAAATAACAAATAATCATTTATTTTCATCCAACTAAAGTAAATAATTTATGGCAATAATTAACAATAACAATTATAATTATACAATAGTAACAACAACATGACAATTACAGCAACAAACTGTTAAATAAATTTTTAAAAGAGTTAAGTGTTTCAGCTTCCACAGACTCCTTTAACTTAAACATGAGATCTTCACCTTACCATTTAATTTAGTTGTTTCTACTTTGGGCTATCGTCATTACTGCAACAGTGGCAAAGACACAGGCAGAAGGTAATTTTATCTGTACAAATAAAGCAGATGACTCTCCTTTCTGATTCTGCATTTTACCCAACCAATGTGTAGCTCAACAGAAGAGACTTGGGGTAAAACCAGAAAAGCCTGCGTGCTGTTTTTTTTGGTTTGTTTTTGTATTTTTGTTTATTCGATGTCAGAAAATGTGGAGATCCGTGAAAGGTAAGCTTAGGTGGACAGAGTTCCAGCCTTTCCCTTAAGGCAAAGTCACCATGGAATGAGAAAATAACTACTGTTTATGATCTTAATTATTCCATTTCATGACACAATTTCCAAAGTGCATAAAATCATGAATTGGTAATTAACAATCTTTAATACTACCCTAAGATTATAACCCATGAAGTCATTTTATACCTTCCAGAACAACTTTGATAGGAGGCATTCAGTAAATATTTGTGGAAGGTATTATTCAATCTCACATATGATTTTCGCTTAATAATGGAAAAGAAACTGTGTTTAACCTACCACATAAAACGATATCAATTTTAAACTCAACACTCTAAATAGGTCTAATACTACCAACCTAGTATATTAGTTTAAAATAATAATTCAATTCCATTTTATAAATTAATTTATTTAGCTGAATGGATTGGTGGACGCAACTTAAAATAATGCTCTGTAAATAGTTTGGGGGAATGTAAAGGATCATCAATATTTTAAAGAGTTACTTAATTGTAGATATGGCCCATTACACAAGTTCAGAGCGTTATGGTTGATAGCATTTGTGAATTTACTAAGCATTCACCTCTTCCTATAAAACCTAAAAAGAACAACAGAAAGAAAAAAGAAAATGGGTTCATAAAGTACAAAATCAGGCAAGTGAAAGGTATCCAATTTTCCACTCCCTTAGATACAATCAAATTTTGGAAGGGTGAAAAACACCACATCAACAGTATAATACCTACTTCAGCGTTTTCACACTCTGGTTAGGGCGCCCATTATGGCTTTCTGTTTAGACCGTGAGAGTAGTTACAAAGTGCAACCAAAACATTAAATGTTGTGAGCACTTCTTCGCTTAATTAAGAAATGCTTTTGTCAGCTCCTTCCCTGAATAAAGGGGTTATTAATTCAAGACTAGAGAACATGCTCTGATGGTTTCTCTGTGGGAGTTATGGTTGTACATATGTTACAGAAAATTGTCATAATTATTTCAATTAATCAAATAAAATTCCCACCAAATATTTGATACAAGTTATAACCCACATTTTGTATGCAGACCCCTAAAAAATTGTACAATTCTACCTAACTTGCAAAATAATAATTACTACAAACCTTAACAGGAGAAATATGGAAATGTTCAAAGAAACTAAGAACTGACATATCAGTCACTGAAGTCTCCATTAATTCTGTGTTGAGAGCATCAGTATCTTGCTGGATTAACTTCGTCTGAAAAAAAAAATAACACAAGAATGTCTATTTTATTTTTTTTCTCTAAGTAGTTGATGGCTAATTTAGTTAATTAATTAGTTAATTTAATTTTAGTTAGTTAATTTAATTTAGTTTATAATCTTCCCAAGAAGTAAAAATTTTTACCCGTTTTCTTTCCGCTTCTGGGTCAGTTGTTGGGGTAAACAGTGCAATAATAGCTCCTAGAAACCCCTGATCAACTTTCAAGGCCATCTCCTGAATGAGGACCATAAAATACCTACAGAAAAAAATTTTTTAAAAGAATGAAAAAGGGTTTCTATCAAACCTTGTAATTATCAGAGTTAAAACTTTGATTTTTGCATCAAGTCCCAATAAGATCTTACTCCTTCATCTCTTCAAAAGTGTTAAGAAGATGGAAGTATCCTTAAACTGAAATTGTTTCTTTCATTAGAGTGAAGTTTTCACTAGAGGAAATACTTGTATTAATACTCAGCATTTAAATACCCAAATCCCATATTCATCATATTACGAGACAAATACAATTAGATGGTATAGCATGTATTACTCCATTTTTAAAGTCCACAGCAATTGCTCTAAACACTTCGCAAATATATATGTCATTTATGTCACTGGCTATTTTATGCTCTAATTGGAGTTACAAACAGGAAAAGGTGGTTAAGGAATTTTACACTTTAAAATTATAGAGGGGCTATATTTACTTGAAAATTACTTGACCAAAGATGGACTGATATGCTCAGGTAGAAAATAATTTTTATATGGAAGTCATCCTCACAAGAGTGGAATTTATTTTCAAAGTAGATTCTCATTTTAAATTCCTTTATATAAACACAGGTATCTACTTACTTGAACTGTAATACTTTACTGTACTCATTAAATCTTGTGATGACACTCACATCAATGAAAGGTTTGGGCTCTAAAAGGAAGAAAGACAACGAGAAAAAAACAGTCAAGCTTTATACTGGATCAAAAAAAAGTCAGCCGGGGGGTGTGGGGGTCCTGGGTGACTCAGTCAGTTAAGCATCCAACTTTGGCTCAGGTCATGATCTTGTAGTTCAGAAGTTCGGGCCCCACAACGGCTTTGGGCTGACAGCTCAGAGCTTGGAGCTTCCCTTGAGTTCTGTGTGTCCCTATCTCTCTGCCCCTCCCCAGCTTGTGCTCTGTCTCTGTCTCTCTCTCAAAAATCAATAAACATTTAAAAAAAAATTTTAAGGGGCGCCTGGGTGGCTCAGTCGGTTAAGTGTCCCACCTTCAGCTCAGGTCATGATCTCACAGTTTGTGAGTTTGAAGCCGCATTGGGCTCTGTGCTGACAGCTCAGAGCCTGGAGCCTGCTTTGGAATCTGTGTCTCCCTCTCTCTGCCCATCCCCTGCTCATGCTCTGTCTCTCTCTCTCTCTCAAAAATAAACATTAAAAAAAGTTTTTTTTTAATTTATAAAAAGGCTATTTAACTTTTAAAATAAACTGTCTCCACTTCTTTTCTTTTCTTTTTTTTTTTTACCTGAATCCAAAGCAATAGATTTTGGAGGGGCCACAGGATGAAATACAACAGGAAACATTGTACCTGGTAACTGACTATCAACCTAAAAAAAAAAAAAAAAAAGAAGAAGAAGAAAGAAAACTCAGCAAGGTTGGAAATAATGTAAACTTTTAGTTTTTGAGATAATATTATAGATGCTGCTAATTTCATCACAATTAAGTGTCTGCATTGTGTATGTGGTGCTATTAGAAGTTTTACTTTATCTAAAATTCTTACATATCTCAGCAAGGGCAACCTTTTACATAAAGGAATATGTAATACCCTCCTAACTACATTAACACTGTGCAGCATACACACTATTAATCAAAATGTTTGTGCCTATGGATCATGTGAGATTTCAATAGCTTATAATTTAAATAAAATGTAACTGGAGACTAAATATGAAATTAGATAGGTAGAAAGAAGAAAAAAAATTAAAATGTCCTAAATCATTTTTAGGAGTTAAAAGAAAGAGAGTGAGGGAGGCAAGAAGGGAGCAAGCCAGCAAGAAGACAAAAGCATTCTCCAATAAAGCCCAGCTCAGCCCTGTGTAGACTGACAAAAGAAAATCTAATTTGGGGGTCCCATGACAAAATCAGAGGAGTATTTAAAAAATAACAATTTCAGTGCAAGAAAACACTCTTGCAGGCTAAGTGATGAAATTAAATGGTCTCAATAGTCACAATGTCTTTGGACTTGGATGCTAAGTATAGAGAATCCACAGAATATGTGGGAGAAGGGGAATAAAGATGCAAACAGAAAGCAAAATACTATTTACAACGTATGCTAGAGCCTTGCAGAAAAAAACTTTATCCCCAAGTTTCCCAAAGTGATTAGATGTATTTATTGAATCGATAATAACAATGTTACCTGAAGCCAATACAACCTGGCCCTTAAACTTCTCTGGTGAGGAGACTGCTTAAATTCAATCTGAATCCCTGATAAAAAATCTCGCTTTATCGGGCACTGAACAGGGAAGCGCATTTCCATGGGAACTTTATCAAAATTGACCTGGGAAAAAAGCACATATGGGTACGATGAGTTGTTATTAGCAGTGTAGCCCATCTTAAATATCCCTTTACTCACAATCTGAAAGGGAAAAGCATTTTAATGTGTATGTCTCACCAAAAGATCTGCCTTAAGGTCATCTACAGTTGGGATCATTGAAGCAGAATCATTACTTTTCCATCAAAGTTATGAGGAAAACAAGAAAACAACTGGGAAATTTTTCAATTAATTAAACTGCAGTTGAAGGAAATAAACCATGCTTTATATTGTTTAAAAACCTCAATAGTAGGGGCGCCTGGGTGGCTCAGTCGGTTAAGCGTCCGACTTCGGCTCAGGTCATGATTTCACAGTTTGTGGTTCAAGCCCTGCGTCGGGCTCTGTGCTGACAGCTCAGAGCCTGGAGCCTGCTTCAGATTCTGTGCCTCCCTCTCTGCCCCTCCCCTGCTCATGCTCTGTCTCTGTCTCAAAAATAAAAAAAATAACTTAAAAAAAAATTTTTTTTAACGTTTATTTATTTTTGAGACAGAGAGAGAGCACGAACAGGGGAGGGTCAGAGAGAGGGAGACACAGAATCTGAAACAGGCTCCAGGCTCTGAGCTGTCAGCACAGAGCCCAACGCGGGGCTCGAACTCACGGACCGCAAAATCATGACCTGAGCCAAAGTCGGCCGCTTAACCGACTGAGCCATCCAGGTACCCCCCAAAAAAATAACATTTAAAAAATAAAAAAAAATTTTTTTTAATTAAAAAGAATTAAAAAATACAAAATAAAAACCTCAATAGTAATGAATAAAGGTAACTCTTAAATTTTGTTTTAGCAAAGTTAAACAATGAATAGTGAATAGCTTATTTAGGTCTGCCAATTTGTTTTCATTTGAGCATGGCCAACATTTATGGGGATGAGAGTAGGGGTGGGGAGCATATCTGATAGCCAATGCAAACCCAACCATTAGATATCAAAGACAAAGAGTAACCAAAACTGTGGGACTGAACCACAGCAAATGAGAAATGGCAGTCAAGCTTCTTGGATCTTCTTGGAACAAAAGTGGCCTTCAGCTGCAATACTGGCCTGCACAGAGTACACCTGCATTCATGATGTCCACCCATGTCCAACAATCTTTTACATTAATGAATCTAACTGAATAGATTTTCCATAGGTTTTTCACTACTGAAATATATAATTTTGCACAGACTTTATTTACCAATTATACTAGTATCATTAAAGATGTACCAAGAAGTTCCAATACGCAATATTAATTTCTGCATAATCTTACTGAAAACAAGTTCCATGAAACTGTCTTGTGAACAGAAGAAACTATAAAAATACAGGAGAGAAACATATTTAAATGTTTTACAGTATATGATTTAATAATGTATTTTAATTTAAAATGTACTCATATTAGTCATGCCAATCCTATTAATAAATGAGTTTATTTACTAATCAATAGTTTCTGTACACATTTTACTTGGACAGTAAATTCTCCTTTCTTACTATCCACCAACAAAATACATATATAAAAAAAAAACAAAAAAATTTTTGGTATACCTCAAAATTATTATCTAGTTTAATCCATCCATGGTCTCTGGATACTTGGTATTTTTTATACGACTGTTCCAGCAACATTATCTGCTTTTGACTAAAAGGCTTCCATTTCTGTTTTGGTTTCATCTCCCAAACAACACCAGAACTAAAACAATTCACAAAGAAAATTAAATTAGGAGTACATATTAGATTTGCTAGAATTGTTATTCAACTTTAAATTATTGCAACTATCAATCTCCAATGAAAATTATGTTTATGCAAGAGATTTTTTTTAAATACCAAAATATACCTGTGGTAGAAAAGTACATGAGGAAAAGGGGTAGGGGAAAAAGTTATTCTATCATACACTGACATCAATCAATCAAAGGACTCACAAACTTTTTTGGTAAGGAGCCATATAGTAAATATCTTAGGCTTTGTGGCTGAGATAAAATTGAGGTTATTATTTAAGTGCTTAGATAACAAGAGAGAGAAAAAAAACTTCCACAAATTTTTCTAATTGATGAAATTCAAAATATAAAAACAATTGAGTATACATTTTAAAAACACAAATTTATTAATGAGAAAAAAGATTTTTAAATTTTTTATTACTTGTTTTTCATTAAAGTATAATTGCCATAAAACATATTAATTGAAATAAAACATAAAAAATAATTTAATATTTGAGTATATTGTAAAATGATCATCACAATAAATCTAGTTACTATCTGTCACCACACGTACTTGCAAAAAAATTTTTTTTTACAGTTGTTTCTCAGGGGTGACAACTTAATGCTTCACTTAATTAGGGCTCAAAGTCAGTATTCATAGAGGCTAATTCTTTAGTCACTTCACACTCAGCACTGGCTACTTGACTGTACAGTAACAGCAGTATTAGAAGTATCTAGTGACTCAAGAGCCAAAGAAAACGAGTCAAAATCATTTGTCTTATTTTTAGTTGACTACTGATGTTGTTGTAAAAGTCCTTAGTTGTTCAAGCAACTGTTCTCCCAAAATGACTAATGGTCCTAAGCTTATTTACTCCGGACACATTTCTTCAGGGTTACATTCAGATAATTCAATTAACTTACCACTAATAAAAGGCATTCCTTGCATGGCTAACAAATGAGTCATTCAGAAACTAACTTTGTTGCACCCTCATTTTTGGTTTTTTATTTTTGTGAAGAAATTATGCTAAGAGATAAATCAGTCAGTCAGAGAAAGACAAAAACCAAATGATTTCACTCATCTGTGGAGTTTAAGAAACAAAACAGATGAATGTGGGGGAAGGGGAAAGAAAAGAGAGGGAAGCAAATCTTAAGAGACTCTTAAGGAGAGAGAACAAACTAAGGGCTGCTGGAAGGAGGTGGGTAGAGGGATGGGCTAGATGGGTGATGCGTATTAAGGAGGGCACTTGTAATGAGCACTGGGGGCTATACGTAAGTGATGAATCACTAAATTCTACTCCTGAAACCAATATTATACTGTATGTTAACTAGAATTTAAATAAAAACTTGAAATCAAAAATACATACATACACACATACATACACATATACATAAATGAAATTTTGCTGTGATGAGATATTTTGTCTTAAATTTTCTAATCTTTCTGGCCATTCCTTTCCTGTGAGGTAGGCATATTGTGATAAGTGCTTATTTGGAAATGTCAATATATCGCATATTCTTTTAGCACAGGTATAGGCTCATTACATAATAAAATAATGCTTTGCCATTTCATTCAATAACTCTGCCCTGTAAGAGAGACATTCAAAGTCCACTTTTCTCTACTTCTTTTGACATGGTGAGCATGCATTAGTAATAAAAAATAAGTAAAAGTTGCAGTATAGCTATACGTGTGGCACTCATACACTCTCAAGTTATTTGTCCTTTGTTGTGTGCTAAGCAGTAGCACAAAAGCAGCCACAGACATGTAAAAGAATAAGCCAGACTGCGTTCTAATAAACTTTACTTAGGGGCAACAAACTTTGAATTTCATATCATTTTCATTGTGTTACAAAATACTATTTCCTTTCAAATTTTTCTAACCTAAATTGTAAAAAATTCTTGACCAAGGTCTGTAAAATAAATAAATAAATAAATAAAAATAAAAACAAGCCACCAGCTAGATTTGGCTGATAGGCCATACTTGGTTGATCCCTGATTACAGAATTTTGCATAATGATAAAATAAAGCCCCATATTATTTCAGCTTACCTAGCTTGTTGGTATTAATCAATGATACCGTTAACAACGTCCTCACTGTATCATGTATTAGAGAACACCAGTCGATGAAGGTAATGAATAAAGTATCTACTATAAATTATATAATCCAACACTGATTCATTATAAAAACTCTTCAACAAATTAGGAAGAGAGGAGAACTTCCTCAACTTGATAAGGAACATCAACAAAAAACCTACAGTTAACATCATACTTAATGGTGAGAAACTAGATGCTTTCTTGCCAAGATCAGAAACAAATCAAGGACATCTACTCTCACCACTCCTTCCTATTCAACACTGGGAAATCCTAGATAATGCAATTAAGTCAAGAAAATAAAAGGTACACAGATTAGGAAAGATGGTGAAACAAAGCTGCCTTTGTTCTCAGATGACATGTCTATGTAGAAAATCCCAAAGATGCAACCAAAAAATTCCTGCAACTAATGTTTCAAGATACAGAGTTAATATACAAAAGTCAATTGTTTTCTTATATACTTGCAATGAATAATTGAAATTTGAAATTAAAAACACAATAACCTTTACAATGGCAACAAAGAAATGAAACACTTAGATATAAACAGAATCTAACAAATTTGTGTGAAGTCTGTAGACTCATGTATGAGGAAGACAAAAGTTTGATGAAAGAGGGTGAAGATCTGAATAAATAAAAGGATCTCTGTACATGGATATGAAGACTCAATAATGTCAAGACATCAGTTCTTTCCATGTTGATCTATAAATGCAATCCCAACCAGTGTCCCAGCTAACTGAGATACTAATTCTAAAGTTTATATGGAAAGGCAAAAGACTCAGAACAGCCAAAACAATATAGAAGAAGAAAAAAGCTGGAGGATGGAGACTACGTGACCTCAAGATTACCACAAAACTACAGACCTCAAGACAGTGTGGTATGGGTGAAAGAACTGACAAACAGATCAAGAAAACAGACGGTCCAGAAATAGACCCTAACACAGATAGTCGGCTAGTTTTTGAAAAGGAGCAAAAACAATTCAATGGAAAAAGGACAATCTTTTCAACAGTGACAGAACTGGACACCCACATGTGAAAGAAAGAAAGAAAGAAGGAGAGAAAGAAAGAAAGAAAGAAAGACAGAAAGAAAGAAGGAAAAAGAAAGAAAAGAAAAAAAAAGAAAGTAAAGAAAAAAAAGAAAGACAGAAAGAAAGACAAAAAGAAAGAAAGAAAGAAAGAAAGAAAGAAAGAAAGAAAGAAAGAAAAAAAGAAAGAAAGAAATCTAGCCACAGAGCTTACACATTTCACAAAAACTAACTGAAAATGTATACAAACCTAAACATCAAACACAAAACTATAAAATCCAGAAAATAACATAGGAGAAAATGTAAGTAACTTTGCACTTGGTGATGACTTTTAAGATACAACACCGAAAGCGCAACTCATGAACCAAAGAATTCATGTTGGATCTCCTTCCTATGAAAGACAGTGTTAAAAGAATGAAAAGACAGGCAGAAACTGGAAGAAAATATCTGCAAAACACATATATGATAAAAGGCTGGCATCTAAAATATACGAGGAACTCTTAAAATTCAATGGTAAGGCCATGAAAAATTACAAAATGGGAAAAAGACCTGAATTTCACCACAGAAGATATTCTGATGGCAAATAAACATTTGAAAATGCTCAACAGCATATGTAATTAACAAATTGCAAATTAAAATAACAATGACATATCACTACATCCTATAAGAATGGCCAAAATCCAGAACACTGACAACAAATACTGGCATGGGTGTGGAACAATGAATGCTCATTCATTCATTCATTCCTGGTGGAAATGCAAAATGGCGCAGCCAGTTTGCAAGACAATTTGGCAACTGCTTACAAAACTAAACTAATCCTACCAAATAATCCAGCAATCACGCTTCTTGATACTTAACCCAAATGACTTAAAAACTTATGTCTACACAAAAAACTACCTATGAATGTTTATAGCAGCTTCATTCATAAATGCCAAAAGTTGGAAGCAACGAAGATGTCTTTCAAAAGGTGAATAAACTGTGGTACACCCAAACATGGGATATTATTCAGTGATTTAAAAAAATGAGTTATCGAGCCACAAAAAGACATGAAGAAACCTAAAAAAAAAAATGTCACTAAGTGAAAGAGGCCTATCTGAAAAGCCTACATAACCGTATGATTCCAGTGATAATGACATTCTGGAAGAGGCAAAAACTTCAGAGACAGTAAAAAGACCAGTGATTTCCAGAGGTTCAGGGGATGAATAGGCAGAAAGAGAGAAAGGGATGAATAGGCAGTTACAGGGGATTTTTACAGTAGTGAAACTATTCTATATGACACTGTAATGACAGATATGTGTTACTCATTTGCCAAAACCCATAGAATTATAACACGAAGAGCAAACTCTAACTTAAACAATACCAACACTGGACTTTAAATAATAATAACAATAACAATAATAATAATAATAATGTATTAACATTAGTTTATCAATAGTAAAAAATGTACCACACTATTTCAAGATGTTAATAATAGGGGAAAATGCAGGGTATACAGGAACTCTGTACAGTCAATTTTTCTGTACACCTAAAACTGTTCAAAAGAATAAAAGTCTATTGATTAAAATTACATAACTGATTTACTTTTCCTCAGTACATATCTCTATTGAATGTGTATTAAATGTACAGTGTATCATAACAAAGATAATCAAGTTCTTTTAGGTGAATTTTTAAAAGTCCTGATAAAAGCCAATCTGATACAATATAATAGTATATACAATATTAAAGTAAAAATAAGTTAATCAAAGAACAGCAGAGTGGAAAAACTGAATTTATACGACTTAAAAATGATTTTTATATTAGGTTAAAAATACTATACGATACTGAAATGTATAACCAAGAGAATACATTACTCAAACATATACAAATATAGTAATATTATATTAGTGGCATGTATACCATTTATAGAATCCTTTATCTGTCAGGTGTTGTGTAAAGTACATTATATACATGACCTCTTAATTTTTAATTAGTTTTTATTTTTACTTCACTAAACACATGATTATTGATAAGTGCTATGAGGGTTATACATGGTAACATGTTAACCATTCCACCCAACAGCCTCCAAGAAAAGAAGGAGTCTTTTACCAAAGTCAGTGCAATTAAAAAAAAAAACTAAATAAATTCGAATATTTTCCCTATACAGATACAAGCAGAGTCAGAGAAAATAACTGGTTCCATCACTATTAAAAAGGTCTAAGTAACCGCCCATTAAAGATTATGGACCCACGTCAAAGACTGCCTTCTCTGTGAACGTTTTTTCCGGTTTATCTGACCCATTGTTGTTGGCTTCCCTAACCCATGCCAGTACAGTAGGAGCAAAGACATTATCTTAGTCATCTTTCTATATTAGAGCATTTTCAACTAGCAGTGAAAAAAACTGTTCAAAAGTTATGCTGAAAGAATATATAGTATATCCAAATACAGAATATATTTATTCTCATTAAGCTTGATACTATGAGCTCAATGCTTCTGAAAGACTTCTGATGCCTTATCTTCCTTCTTCCCTACCTGGTTATCCCAATATATGAAACTTCCTGCTTGTTTTCATTGTTAACCAGTGAAAGCCCAAGACTGTGGAGAGAAAAGGTTATTTCATGATCGGCCTGCTCCATTTCTTCTGCCTGCAGTGCTTTGGAAACCAAGGCAACATCATCAGTGAAAAGCAACACTCGCTGACGCCCATCCAGGAATGATACCCAGTGTATCTGGATATTTGCATCATATGGAAACTGTCCACATTCATCCTGGGGAAAAATAGATTTAATATTAAACTCATAAGCAGCAAGTTGTCATTACATAAAGTTAAACTACAGTCACATTTAGAAAAGTTTCACAAGTATGTCTATAAATTGAAAACCATCAAAATGACATAAATTAAAGTTAAAACCTATTTTAAAACATAACTCACTGACTTTTTCAAACAATAACAAACATTAATAGCGCTTAATTTTTTTTTGTACCCTAGGTTTGACTGCTCAAAGGGCACTTGGCAGGAACAAGAGTTTCCTACAATGGCACTGGTGCGATAAGCTGCTTACTTGTCTCCAAGATGGAGAACAGAATGGTTCCTATATTTATTAGAATAGTAACCTCAGATAAAACTAACCTACTTATTTTTATGTTTTAATAACTTATAACACTGCAAATATTTATAACAGTGATTATATAGTGACTACATAAATAGTGATTATATAAATCACACTATTCAACAATAAAACTATGGTTTGTTACTCATATTATTTCACAAAGCCTTCTTGGCTAAGGGTCTCACATGGCCCTTAAAAATATAAGATTTGATTTGGTCAGTGTTTTCAGAGACTTAAATAATTATTCCCCTTCATTCTGGACTTAATATAAATATAACAGTCATTTCAACAAGCGTGACAAGTACCTACTATGTGCTTTCCATCTCATGCTTTCTTGCAAAAAAAGTGCAAATGGATAAAGGATTTACCAAAAGGATAGGTATAGATGAGTTCTGTTGCTGTTTAAAATCAAGTACTTTTTAAAAACTCCACTATAGTTGACACAGGATGTTTCATTAGTTTTAAGCATAAAAAATAATGTTCAACAGCTTCTATACGTTATCCTATGTTCACCACAAGAATAGCTACTATCTGTCACCATTCAACACTACTGAAATACCAATGACTATATTCCCTATGCTGTACCTGTCAGCCCTGTGACTTACTCATTCCATAAATGGAAGTCTGTACCTCCCACTCCCCTTCACCCATTTCACCCACTGCTCCCTGCCTACCTCAACCTCTGGCAAGCACCAGTTTGTTCTCTATATTGATGGGTCTGTTTCTGTTTTTTTGTTTGTTTACTGTTTAATTAGGTTTATTTGTTTTTCAGAAAGAGAGCATGAGTGGGAGAGGGGCAGAGAGAGAAAGAGACAGAGAATCTAAAGCAGGCTCCAGGCTCCGAGCTGTCAGCACAGAGCCCAATGCAGGGCTTGAACCCAAGAACCATGAGATCATGACCTGAGCTGAAGTAGGACGCTTAACCGACTGAGCAACCCAGGCGTCCTTGTTTGTTTTTTAGATTCCAATGTAAGTGAAATCACATGGTTGTTTTGTTTTTCTCTGTCTGACTTACTTCACATAGCATAATACCCTCAAGGTTTTTCCATGTTATTACTAATGACAAGAACTCATTATTTTTAAGGCTGAGCAATACTCTATGATACATATACATATATGTATGTATATCACATTCTGTTCTTTTAAATCTCTCAGTGGGGGGCATCTAAGTGGCTCAGTAGTTAAGTGTCTGCTTCAGCTCAGGTCATGATCTCACTGTTCTGGAGATCCAGCCCTGATCTAGCCCAACACAGGGCTGCAGAGCTGGATGGAGCCTGCTTGGGATTCTCTCTCTCTCTGCCACTCCCCTGCTCATATGCACGTGAGCATGTTCTCTCTCCCTCAAAATAAATAAACTTAAAACAATTTTTAAACATTTAAAAAAATCTTTCAGTGGACTCAAGCCAGGAGAATTAAGAATAGGTAAATATGCAGGTATTATTTTATATAAAATAATTCTATATATAAAAATAACCTTATGTATATCCAAGATTTTATATACATATAAAATAATGCCTGGCAGATTTAGAACAATAATTCTTGGCAAATATACAACATATATTTTCAGCGTTTAAAACTACCTGTTATATCATTATATAATGGCATCATCCAAGCCAAATGACAGGATAAGGACAAGACATCTACTGATGTACACAGGCTATTTGCATATCTTGGCTACTATAAATACTGTCGCAATAAACAGGGGTGCATATACCTTTTCAAATTATTGTTTTATTTTCTTTGTGTAAATACCCAGAAGTAGAAAAATTGGATCCTGTGGTACTTCCATTTTTAGTTTTTTGAGGAACCTCCATACTGTTTTCCCAGTGGCTACACTAATTTATATTCCCACCAACAGTGCATAAGTGTTCTTTTTTCTCCACATCCTCGCCAACATACTGCTTTTTAAAAATTTATTGCTTTTAACATAGGTCAAAGTAGCCTGCTCAGTTTTTAAAATTCTAATATGTAATCAAATTTTGCAAATGTTCCTTAAATACCTATTAAGAAGGTGAATTCTCTCTGTAAAGTACAAAATTTGGTATGTGTCTTGGTTCAATCTTAGTTATTATGGAAATACTCTCTAATCATATTTAGTTTTCATCTATTTGGTCTGTTAAGAATTAAATGAGGTGTGTTAAAATATCCTCTGGTAATTGTGTTTTGGTCGACTTCCAGCATTTTAAGTTTTATATTTTTGATATGATGTTATTCTTTGCATGAAAGTTTATGGCTATCATGCCTTTTTTGTCATAACATCATATTCTATTTAAAGGTTTCTGCTTTGAATTATAGTTGTTCAGAAATTAATATCAACAACTTCACTTTCTTTTTACTTCTGTCTGCCTGCTGTATCTTTACTGCCTCTTTATGCTTGTAACTTACACTTCCTTAGTTTTCCCTCCCTTACTCTAAAGGTAAAATTTTCTTTATGTTCTTTTTCTCATTTTAAAATTCTTTTATCAAAGATTTTAGATCTACAAATTGACAAGTTTTTTTAAAAAAACAAAATCTTTAATCTATGTTTCTCTAATTAAAATTTATGATTAAATGATGTATTTATAGAATGAGCAGAATATATTCTGCTTCCCTACTCTGCTTTCACTTCATTTTGTTGTCTCTTTTTATTTCACCATTCATTCTTCTATTTCATAGCTGCCATCACTTTATAACTTAACTGAGGATGTGAGGAAATTTTCTTGTGGTCCTCTTACAGTAAAAAATTTTTCAGAGGTATAATGACCTCTGATTCTACAGAATAATGCTACATTTTTCTCCCAAACTATTTTTTTCATAAACCCCATGTTGTTGTTGTTGTTGTTGTTGTTGTTTCCTATTCATTCATACTTAATAAGGAAAGATCTGTTCAGACCTAAGGGTTAACCAATAATGTGTGGATTTCCTTTGAACTCCCTCTTCACGTCCACTGGGGCCTGAGCAGATCTCCCTTCCCAAACGAACCTAGCAGACCCAGGAATGAGCAACTGCCTTGCTTCCAACTCAATTTCCAGAATCTGGCAGATTATGTGCTATTTTTCCTACGGCCTGGTTCTCTAACACCAAACAGAAGAGAAACATTCAAAACTACAACCCCTGTATACACCATTCCCAGATGCTTTCTGAATGTGCCTCAGTATACAAACCTGAATATCCTCCTCCAGAAGGTCCTTCCCATGTTCTCTCTAGTGTCCATACACTACGTTGGGGCATTGCAGTTGCTGAACAGCATTAAATGTGAGGAGAAGAGAAGTAATACCAGCAAAGCACAGAAACCTCTGGCAAAGCTCCCATGCCTCTGAGCCAGGGAGCTAAGAGTATCAGGGAAGTGAAGCCTCGGTACCACTCATAAACCTTTTGTTTCGCTCTTACAAAAAGTAAAACACAAGCAACCAGTAGAGCTCCATCAAATTGTCATGATGGAAATTATTGCAAGAATCTAGTAACAGAGGAACTATCATTCTGATTTTTCAAAAGTGGGTAAGTCTTTATCTCTTTTGTGGGTATTTCAGAGGAATTATGGGAGAGGATAATCGAGTCACTGTTGGCCAATTACCATTTTAAAGCAAAAGTCAAGAAACCTTTTTTAACAAATGGCATTATCAGACAAAAGAGTAGGACACTGTTATGAACTTTTCAGGATAGAACATATTACTACAGAAACTAGATGATCTATATCATTAATGCAGGAGCCAATTCCTACATTAGAGAAAGGCCGGTATATGAATTCTTAAGAGCTTCTCAAAGTCTAAGACTCTCAGAATAACATATATGATTAAATTAGTTGCCTAAATACTGTTTCAATAAATATTTCATTAAATTTTTCATATGGGATAATTTGCATACTGTCAGATTCCTATGGCCTTAGGGCGACTCAGTGGCTCAGTCAGTTAGGTGTCCCACTCTTGATTTCAGCTCAGGTCATGAGCTCACAGTTGTGAGAATGAGCCCCACGTTAGGCTCCACGCTGAGTGTGGAGCCTGGTTGGGACTCTCTCTCTCCTTATCTCTCTGCCCCTCCCTGGCTCACTCTCTCTCAAAATAAATATACATTAAAAAATAAAACTAAAAAAACAACATGGCCTTGATTGGGAAAACATGCCTAAAAACTTCACAGTCAACAGTGGTAAGCATATGTTCAAAATGAAATTGTTTTCACCTAGCTTTAAAGTTGCTTCCTTTAAAGCTTAAATGTATATTATTAACTGAAAGAAACCAATTTGAGAAAGCTTAAATGTATATTATTAACTGAAGGAAACCAATACTATATCATTCCAACTATATTACATTCTGGAAAAGGCAAAACTATGGACACAATAAAGTGATGAGTGCTTGCCAGGTGGGAAGGGTGAGTGGACTGGCAGGCCACAGCAGATTTTTAGGGCAGAGAAAATACTCTATATGATAGTATAATACTGGATATATGTCATCACATAATTGTTCAAACCCACAGAATGTACAAGAGAGAACCGTAACATAAACTAAGGACTCTGGATGATTATGGTATGTCAGTGTAAATTCATTTTTGGTAAATTATCAACTATTTTGATGAGTGGTGTTGATAAAGGGTAAGGCTCTGTATGTGTGGAGTCAGGGTATATGGAAAGTATATGTATATCTCTCTCACTGTTGTAAAATTAAAACTGCTCTAAAAAATAAAGTCTTAAAATTTTTTTTAAAATAAAGTTGCTTTCTTTAAAAAAAACAAAAGGCACATTAGAGGGTACTTGAATGGTCTTTACCGGGCAAGATGAAGCAGGACTATTTTTTACATTGTAAACACATTATTTTGACTAATCTAAAATACTGGTATGAACTACTTGCAATCTAAAGTCCAAAAGCAACTTATTTTGATAACGCTTCCAGGGGCGCCTGGGTGGCTCAGTCCGACTTCGACTCAGGGCATGATCTCACTGTTCGTGGGCTCGAGCCCCATATCGGGCTCTGTGCTGACAGCTCGGAGCCTGGACCCTGCCTCAGACTCTGTGTCTCCCTCTCACTCTGCTCCTCCCCCACTCATGCTCTGTGTCTCTCTCTCAAAAATAAATAAACATTAAAAAAAATTTTTTTTTAAAAAGGGAAAATCCTTCCATCTGATCTTTCATTCAGTAAGGACAAAGAGGACTGTGTGAAGCTAGCTTGCCTGCTTCCTTTGCCATCAGGCAGCTCATACAGCACCCATTCACATCAAATGATACCTTTAACAGACTGTGCTCCCCAGTATTTGCTGCATACGTCCATGTAAGCTGTCTGGTACCAGTAGGATCCGCCCAGGCAAAAAGTCGAGCTTGTCCTGGCAGCAAGTGCACTTCTTCCTGTGAGCCACTGAAACACAACAGCCAGAGGGAAGATTAAAATATCCAAGCCTTGAGACACCCAGACCTGTGGTTTACAGAGAGGGGACTGGGCAGAAAAATCTTATAAAATCGCCTTCGTTAATCAACAGAACCCTGCCTAACAATAAGTACCCTAAAATGTCCAACAAACTAATGATTTTAAAGCTTGAGGGAGTGGAATTTGCCTTTCTGAAGCTGCAGTACCCTCCAAATTGATCCAGGCAATATAAAAGCAATGGAATTCATTAAGGTAGACAGATTGGTACATCCGAGTCCACCTGTAGGAAAAAGCTATAAATAGTAAGTTCTTTGGCAGCAGCAGAACTCCACTCAGTGCTTAAATTTAAGTTTTTTAATCACACACAATTAGATAATAAACATGAGTCTCAGGAAAAAAGAAATTAGGTCCATACTGTTGCTACTCAAAGTGATCTGTGGATAAGCAGCATCAACATCAACTGGAGCTTCCTGAAAGTGCAAAATCCTGGGCCCCGCCTAAAACCTACTAAATCAGAATCTGTACTTTAACAATGTTTAAGAAGTGTTAGTCCATATCACAAAAAACTTTCCAGAGAACTAAAAAGAAAAAAAAAAATTAACCCAATTAGGTTTCAATCCCATTCTGTGCTTTTAGATCTCTCAGTGAGGGGTGGGAGTGAGTAGCTCAGTAGTTAAGGGTCAGGTTCTTGGTTTTAGTTCAGGTCATGATCTCACTGTTCTGGAGATCCAGCCCTGATCCAGCCAGCCCCGCACAGGGCTGTAGAGCTCAATGGAGCCTGCTTGGGATTCTCTCTCTCTCTCTCTCTCTCTCTCTCTCTGCCCCTCTCCTGCTTGTGTGCACATGCATGTGTTTTAAAAATTTTTTTTTTAAATTAAAAAAATTCTCTCAGTGGATTCAAGCCAGAAGACTTAAAAATAGGTAAATCTGGGGGCGCTTGGGTGGCTCAGTCAGTTAAGCGTCAGCTCAGGTCATGATCTCACGGTTCATGACTTCAAGCCCTGCTTCGGACTCTGTGCTGACAGCTCAGAGCCTGGAGCCTGCTTCAGATTTTGGGTCTCCCTCTCTCTCTGCCCCTGCCCTGCTGACTCTGTCTCTCTCAAAAAGTGAATAAACATTAAAAAAATATATTAAAAAAAAAAGAATACGTAAATCTGCAAGGCATTATTTTATATAAAATAAATCTCTATATAAAAATAACCTTTATGTATATACAAGATTTTATACATATATAAAATAATGCCTTGCAGATTTATAGCAATAATTCCTGACAAATATACAACATACATTGTCAGGGTGTAAAACTATCTGTTATATCATTATATAACGGCATCATCCAAACCAAATGACAGGACAAGCAAGATCAACAAAATTCCTATCATCCCACACTTATACTCAACACCACTATCTACTTATTGTCCTCTCATTTAATCTACCACCTCTATTGGGAACAAAAGCGAACAAACAACAACAACAAAGCATTACCAGATTACAAAAGAATAATAATGCTCAAAGAGGTTCACAGTTCCTCATATGCAATTCTGAAATTGTAAAAGCTCTTATCAGTTTGGTGTCAAAAGTCATTTGGCTAAAAAAATGGCTATGAATTGATGCGAGACTATTAATTTTTATTTATCCCACTTGGTATGAATATTTATAAGTTTTGCTGCAGGAATATTTTTTTTTAATACGAAATTTATTGTCAAATTGGTTTCCATACAACACCCATTGCTCATCCCAACAGGTGCAGGAATATTAATGTATTGGACTACAGAGAACTGCTCCACACCTGCTGGGGGTATTATAATAAACAGCATGTGTTCCACATTACCTTTCTAAAATCAGAAAACGTGTGGAATGTGAAACTCATCTACACTCCAAGTGTTTCCCAGAAAAGACTGTGGGCCAGTAAAAAGCAAACGAGATTTTCCATGTAGCTTTTTTTTCATACCTCTGTTTGTAGGTGAGGACGTCCTGTGGCGTGTGGTTTATTATTAGAGCAGGCGCAGATCCTTCATGGTAATCAGAAAACGTTATGACAGTTGAATGTTCAGCAGTGTTTACATCCACCAAGATACCTCCATTCTATTGCAGAAAAAAAACTTGTTTGAAGTATTGGTTTAACTTGCAGTGACATTTGGAATTGCAGTCAGTTACGGAGACACAAAAAGGTTGTGTTCTTATATTCTTAATGAAGAGCACACTGGCTCTCTGATCTCTTACAAATACATGTACAGCATGAGATATATATTAGCACCTTCACATAATTACCAGATTTTATAGCATGCTTCAATAAAATATTTTAAAGCAAATTTTCAAAACCAAAGATGTTTTATTATAAAACATGAAAACATACCAGCTCTTCCAAGCTCAATAAAGTGCCATTATCCTGTCGGTTATAAAAAAACGGTTTGGAGGAACCTTCACAGCCCACCACTCTCACACAAAGTTTGCCCGACAAATTTTCAGGCCAAAAGGGAAGGCACTAAAAATACAAAGGTTAGTATCAGTCTTAAAACAGTACTGTGGTATCAATAAGATAATGGCTACTTAAGTTTTTAATTCTAAATCTGACCATGATACAATTATTACTACGTTTGTTTCTTAAAATATTTCCTCATCTCATGTTAAAGTTATTGACAATATAAGGACTATTTATGAAACCAAAGAAACTCCATCAGAAGAATACAGATTTAGTAGTCTTCATGTACTTATGAAAAAATTACAAATGAGAAACTAAAGAGTTTACTGATTAAGAATGACTCAAGTATCTTGAATATTTAAAACCTATAATCTTGGGGCGCCTGGGTGGCGCAGTCGGTTAAGCGTCCGACTTCAGCCAGGTCACGATCTCGCGGTCCATGAGTTCGAGCCCCGCGTCAGGCTCTGGGCTGATGGCTCAGAGCCTGGAGCCTGTTTCTGATTCTGTGTCTCCCTCTCTCTCTGCCCCTCCCCCGTTCATGCTCTGTCTCTCTCTGTCCCAAAAATAAATAAACGTTGAAAAAAAAAATTTTAAAACCTATAATCTTAATAACATTTGCTTTTGTGCATACTCCATTTTAATTGCTTAATGCACTATGAATTCTTTCATAGCATATCTTTTCCTAGATAAACTAGAAACACAATTGAAGGCAGTGAAAAGAACACCACCGACCTCGTTGGAAGTCCTGACATTATCTTCGTGTTTGATCTTAATAAAATTATATACCTCAATGAGCCTTATCTGTGAAACTGAGGTTTTAGTTCCTAATATAATACAAAATGCCCTTCTGTTATAGAGCAGTAAGTGAATTCCATTTCTGAATAAAAATGATACTGTTATCAAACCCCCATCAATGATAATGAGCATTTATTTGTTGCCAAGTCTACAGAAATCATTCTAAGTGACTTGGAAAGCCCATGTCTCTCAGAGCTCTAAATTTGTTTGCACTATAACTAGAATCCTTCCTCTTAAGCTTCGTGCTAAGTTTTTAAAAATATATATAATTTTGTTTTTGAGACATACAGAAGAATGGTTCTATCCTTAAGGTCAACTGGTTTGGTTGAAAACTCACACAAATTCAAGCACTAATGCTCATCTTTGCACCTGTCCTCTTCTACACTCTTTCCCTCACTCTGTTCATCTCCTAAAATCTTATTGAGCCTGTGAAGTTTAGTTTAACTCTCACCTCTTCTATGAAACATTCCTTTTGCTCTTGGCCACAATGATCGTGCCTTCCAAAGACTTCACCAATCTTAGAAAAGTATGAGATTTTAACTTCCTTCTTGGTAAAGTGAGGGGGTCGAATTTTAGCAGAATTTTCAAGGAAACTTGAAATTTTACAGAAATTCTACAACCACCTATAACTTAGCATACACAATCTTTTTTCCCACATGTGAATTTATATGAGTCTTAAGCCCTCCAACAGCATTATATACTTCTTGAACACAGAGGCACTAATCTGACTGTTGAGACAATTCATAGTACGTCATCTTAATGTACTTTTCACAGTACACATCCATTTTCTATACATACAGGAAGAACTATAGCCTGAGTGTCAACCCTCTAGACTGGCTAGTGATAAATATTACCAGTAATTTTCTTCTTCTTTTTTTAAACATGTGTTTATGAAAAAAAAAGTCAAAGCTGGCTGTCATGTTTTAATACACAAATACTGTAGCAAAGTGAGGGTAACACAAAAGTATATGCAATTCTTATTTATCTGTCTATATCTATTTGTACATTTCAGGAGCCAGTCATAGTGAAGGAAAACTTTACCTCTGAAGAAGCAATATAGTTCCACTTATTAGTTGGCATTGAGCCATCAGACGCAATTTCACCAACTTCTAGTTCTAATGACGACTTGTTTGCAATGGTACAAAAGGGAGTCAGGGTAACTATTCGTGTAAGATTAAAACTGCTCATTTTGATGCTAACACCAACCTGTGTAAAAGAACAAATTTCTTTGAAATGATACACACACCCCATTCACATAAAGATTTCTTAAGATATTTTAAAATAACGCCTGTAAATAAAGTAACTACTGAGCCATATTCAACTACTGATTATCTTCTCACTAAGAAAAATATTTGGTTCCTTAGTTTGGCTCCGTCAGAAATCAATTCAAGAAATATCAAACGGTAATTTAACTAATGATGACTGCTATAACATATTTAGTTTAGCTGTATTCTTTATTTTTTTAACATTCCAAACATAAATTGTTTTATAATTAGTGTAGAGGCTCAAGTTTTGCTGCTTTATCATCTCTCTGTTAATAAATTAAGATAAAAGTTTCAAAGTGGCAATTACAACACGTCAACTGACCTCAGGTTACTCAAATTTTCAGTCAAATCTAAGATTTAAGAAACATCTGGCAGGGAGTAGTGTGGAATGAGGATTCTTGTATACTCTGAATATTTACAAGTTGCTGACGTGGATGGATTCAACTCACTTCTTAAACTTTGATAAACGTAGGTCTTGTCCTGATACTAGTAGCCAAAGAAATTTATAGAGATAACAGTCCTGTACATAATACTTAGAATTCAAATTTCTGTACCCCTTAGAACCTAGCTGGTTAACGGAGCTGAAGAAAATGTGAACAAAGTCAAGGGTGAATAAGCAAGCAAAATCTTACCAGGTATTCCATACTGTTGGCAGGACACTTCACACATCCGTAACTTCCCACTGTATCCAATGAAAAACCATTGGACCAGGCGCTAGTAGAAATTTTTAATTGTACCTACAACAGAGAACACATAACCATCATATAAGAAACCTAAACACTACATTAATTTTATTTGAGGGAAAGATACTATTCTATTAGAAATTTATTTAGTATCATAGGACACAGAAAAAAATAATCAAAGCCATACTGCCAATGGGTCAGAGCACCACAGATATTCTAGAGGCCAATAAAATAAATGCAGAGCTCTGATCTTCCCATTCATCTATGCAATGAGTTTAGTGAATTTAAAGATGTATGCCAATGAGACCCTCTATTGTTGAAAAAGAAAAGCTTAACATAAAATAATATCTTCCAGTGTTAGACTTAAGATAATGAGACAACAAATTCTTAAAAGTTTTAAAACATAAAGAATTTTTGCCTTTAACATTACTTATCAAATGCTAAATGAAAGGCATCATGGTCAGCAGAATGGAAGACAGCAGGACACAGTTCCTGTCTTCAGTGAGCTCCAACTAAACAGGGAGATGGGAAACACATACTAATAATTATGATACAAGAATGAAAGAGATTAAGAGCTACCTGAGTAGTACAAAATGCTACCAAGGTGAGACGGTAAAAAGTTTACTTCTGGCTATGAGATTTAGATAAAGTTTTATAGAAGAGATCTAACTGCTCTCCTCCATTGAGATTATAAAAAACCTGAGGACAACCACAGGTAAGACACATAAACAGGTAAATAAATGCTATGGATTAATCAACACTTTAAGACAATGGTTCTTGAAATGTGGTCCCTGGACCAGCACTGTCAGCATCACCTGGGAATCTGTTATAAATGCAATGTTCAGACCCTACCCAGACCTACTGAATCAAACGTCAGGGGCACAACCCAGAAATGTATTTTAGAAAGCCCTCTAGGTGATTCTAACATGCTCTGAAATTTGAGAACCAATAAGAGAACAAGGTTGTACTATCTAGCTCTACTTTAGACAGTTAGAAATCCTTCACACATGTTAGGCCTGAGCACAATGACAGCCAAAAGATAAACAGCAGGGAACCAGAAAAGATGTGGCAGGCAGGAAAAAGCATAGGGGAAGAGACATTTTAGGCAGAAACTATAACACAAAGACCTAGCAGTGAGCACTTAGGATAACGTGTGAGAAGCAATTCCATGATAGGAGTCTACAAAGGAATGAAGGGACCAGAGCAGAAAAGACCAGGCTTAGGCACTAGGTTTCTCTCTCAAAGGCTTGGTTTGAGGGCTTCATACATAGAAGGGCTCAGTTAATATAAGCTAAATCCAACTGTTCCACCTTTTGAAATGCCATTACTGGTAAAGTACATAAAGTCAAGCTTTCTACCTGACACTACTAAAATAACAGAAGTAATTTTTTTCCAATGTTTATTTATTTTGGAGAGAGAGAGAGAGGGCAAGCGCACAAGTGGGAGGGGGGGGAGGGGCAGAGAGAGAGGGAGACACAGAATCTGAAGCAGGCTCCAGGTTCCGAGCTGTCAGCACAGAGCCCGACACAGGGCTTGAACTCACGAACTGTGAGATCACGACCTGAGCCGAATTCAAATGCTTAACGGAGCCACCATGGTGCCCCAGAACAGAAGCAATTCTAAAGGCAATGGAGAAGAGGGCAATTCAGCCTTGGGAAACTCTTGCTAATCCTAACATCCCACTTGACTATGCATTCCTTAAAAGTCTCCTTGGACTTCATTCATACCAATGGCACTTAGCAAACTGGTAAGCATGGATTGAGGGAAGGCTAATGACTCAAAAATTTCCAAACTAGGAATTTATCTATTTTAACTTGTTATATCAACCAAAACACACCTTATTTTTACTAAAAATATTCTTCTTCTTGAAAGAGAATAAAATAATATCTCTGAAATCAGCTGGATGTTTCACGTGAATATCTTCTGCACGATACTGGAGAACCCGAGAAGTCTTGTTGATTAGCCAATAGGGACTAAAAACAGATAGCACCATCCGGCTGCCAATTCGTCTGACATGTACTGACAAGTCAACTGTCATCATTTCTGCAGAGTCAGGAGAAAAACACACAAGGAAGAATTCGGGAAGCGTATCACATATACGGAAATGTCCGTTCCAGTTTCTGCCCTGGTATTTCATCAGAACTAATTCCATTACTTCTCCACTGATTCTCGAATGGAGAACATCAGCAGCACTGCCTTCCGCTAGCTCATGAGTTTCTGCTGTTCCCTAAAAACAAACAAACAAAAACTAAATTTGCTTAGTGATATTTTAAAAACTCTGTGGTAACAACATCCATATTTTATGCAAATGCTAATAAATAACGTACCACATTCAGATTAACTGACAAGACTTCAGTGGAGTCCCAGGCTTACATATTATGAATGTTCAATAACCACTAAGGACTACAAAGAAAAATGTTGTATCACAGCCAAAGGGAGAAACTGTCATTTGGCTATTAGTAAGTCAATGGCCACAGATTTTGAAAAAATAAAGAAATAAATAACGTCAGATCTAGGCCTAGGATCCAAGGATGGATTCAGGAATGCTGGCTGTTGTCTGTGTCATTAATGAGCCACTTAACTGCCTGGCTTCAGCTTCACCCTCTGTTCAAATGCTATGCCTCGTGGTTCCCATATACATAAAAGAAGGAAAGTGAGAGCAACCTTCTGACAAACTATCTAAGGGATGTGGAATTGTTTTTAGAATGATTAATAGCCACATAATAAATCAGGCTTCCTTTCTGAAAGCTTCTTTTACATAAATACTTTCTAGCTCATTTAATTCATTTTAGCCTTTACAAACTGAGGGGTGGCTCATTGTCAGATAAAGAAAAGAAATAATTTAAGCTCCAACACTTTCCAGACTTTTGTATTTTAAAATGTTGTGGAATGTAGAATCTAAAAATATTTATCACATGTCATTACTAAAAATGTTGCCCATTATTTATCAGACAGACTAATTATTTTAAGTTCAAGAGAAACCCGGATCAAATAAGACTATTCACTTTACAATAAAAACTTTAAAATTAACTTTAGAATAAAGTAAGATGAGTGCTTCCTCACTGGCTTTTTTCTATCCATAAGCTAATGGAAGAGATTAATATGGTTCTTATTTCATAGCAGATGCAGCAGAGCTCAGTGGAAGGGAGCAAGGAGCCAAATTACCTCGGTTCAAATCCCAGCTCTACAACTTATTAGCTGTGGGATCTTGGGCCTGTCACTTAATTCCTATGTGACTCAGCTTGTTCCTCTGTAAAATGGGTCTAATAATAGTACCTACACCAGAAGGTTACTGCAAGGATTAAATGTGTTAATACAGGTAGAGCACACGGTATAGTGTATGCCATATACTAAATGCTGTATCGGTTTTTGCTATTATTAATATTATTAAAGCATTACAATTATGCTATGTAAAAATACCTCAACTAAAAACATAGTGAAAAA
This sequence comes from Leopardus geoffroyi, assembly GCF_018350155.1. Lineage (NCBI taxonomy): Eukaryota > Metazoa > Chordata > Mammalia > Carnivora > Felidae > Leopardus > Leopardus geoffroyi. The sequence goes on along the minus strand of NC_059337.1, from coordinate 43,131,198 downwards.
ACTAGAAATCATTCTGCAATAATAAAGGTCAAACAAAATACAAGAGACATACCTCAAGTAAATATCTTAGAGAGTATGGGAGAAGGTTCCGCAAAGTGAGGGTAGGATAAAGATGGATAATGTAAGCTGGATCCCAATCTTCCTCGTGGCTACATATATAGCTTAATTCATCAGGCAGAGCAACTGTATTGACAATGAGAGGTAAGAAGTTGACTTCTACTGACGGACACTGAAGCATGCATCTGACTTCCCTGCTCCTGTGAAGTTCTTCCTTCCAAGAAATGTAAGTGGTGGATTCTTTGTACCGATTCTCTAAGATACCAGCTGGCTGAATAAATAATTGACATCTAGAGAAAAAAGAAAACAGAGTTGGGGAAAAAAGCTTTCATCAAGAACTTAAGAATCTCATTAAATCTTCTTGGTAACTCTACAAGGTAAATACTTACTCCTATTTTTACAGAGGAGGAAAACAAGGCTACGAAAGGTTAAGAAACCCGCCCAAAGTCACATAGCTAACTCAGGGAGGAACTTTCTGGGAAAAAAACAAAAACAAAAACAAAAACAAAAACAAAAACAAAATGCTGTGTAAGCAATGACAAGTCAAAAAAAAATAGTCATTTCAATTATAAAGGCAACCTAGTAAAAATAAATTTCAGAAAGTGCTAAAACATCAACTATACAGTAAGAAATTTTTCATCTGGTAAATCAATGATTACGTGAATGTATTTCTCTAGATGTCTTAAAACTGGCTTTTACACATCTTTAGATAATAAAAATATAAGGTTTTTTCCTGGAATATAGATCCCAATTCATATTTTAAAATATACAGTATGAACCTTTTAAAACTTTGTATTAGTTTCCAAGCATTAGTTTCAAGGAAATAGGTACCTATATGAATCTAAAGGAACATGGAACTCCTCTTCAGGGCTGGCTACTCCAATGGGCTCCAGCAGCTTAATGTTCTTAACAGATTTATAGATAATGAATGCAATAGAGAAATGATTTTTAATCTGTTGGATAAAAAAGACATACAAGTTGTTTAAAAAGATAACACATGGCCAAAAGAAAAATGTGAGCTGCACACAGTTACTTTTAGATCTAAAAGTTTCAAGCCCAGTGTTAGAAGATATTTTATGGATAATTGAAAAATTTTAGGATATTTAAGTGCTTTACATGAGAAACTTGATGTTTAAGTGGCAGTTGAAAAGTTCTGAGAGAGTCACACGTTCCACACTGATGTTCACTGTTGTGTATAATATGTATTACTCTTTGGAGTTCAGCCATAATATTTTCCCCATTACAACCTCTTTTCAATGCACCATGTGAAAACAGAAAAGGATAGCAAAGGAAATATAAGGAAAAGGACTACAACTCTCTTTCCTGGACTATAATGTGGTATAGGCTAGAGCTAACAGCAAACTGAGAGAGAACAATGGCCAAAAGTTGAAATCCTTTAATTTTTTTATCTGATGTTCTAAGTAGGAAGAAATGTTCTTTTGATGACCACATAATGAAACCTGTAATAATGCACAGGAAAAGAAAAATGGATAAAGCCTTAAACACAGAAAAGATTAAGATGCTAAAATCTTTTTCTGGGGAGATCATTCCAGTATTCCTTCAGATATACTTGAAACATACAATCCCAAGTGATACACAAAGAGAATGGAATGTTATCTTATTTGGCAACCACTTATAATTATTCACACTCCCAGTTCTAAATCTTTAAAGAAAGAGGTGAAAATCTTCCTTAATTTTCAACCTAGGCCACAACAAAAATGGGCTTTCAAATAACAAAACTGTTTAATCAGACATTTAAAATGAAGACTAGAACAAAAACAAGTTAGATTGGAAATAGCAGCCAATTCAATCTATTACGTATTTCTGAATACTCAGTATTAGCTCGATGTTTTATCATATTCCTATATTCACCCAAATGATTGAAGATTTCTTGTTATACTTCAAGGGACACAATTCACTTTAATGGATTACCTGCAGAGGAGAACGAAGAGTGATTACTTTATTCCCTTCAGTTGCATCAATCTGTACCAAGACTGAGTCAGAATGAGTGGCATTGGGATTCCGTACATTATACAATCGCCGTCCGGATCTGGCAACAGGGACTTTTGCAACTTCTGTATATCCATGAGGTACTAAGGCAGAGCATAAGTGAGAAGCATTCCAAATACCCATTTACCTATATTTCTCTCAGACAGAGTACTCATCAGCACCTTAAAATAATACAAGGGAATTCTTCATGACTGAACATGACGACTACTCAAAATGCTTTTCTGAGACGTAGGAACCAACAAAGAAAGGAAACTAAAGAAACTAAAATAAAAAAAGAATAAAATAAAAAAAGAAAGGAAACTAGTTATAAAATGTTTTGACCCAAAATAATTTCTCTTCGGGTTTTAAATCAAGAAACAGACCCTTACCTATGGAGAACAAACTGATGGTTACCGGAAGGGAGGTGGGTGGGGGATGGGTGAAATAGGTGATGGGGAGTAAGGAGGCCATTTGTAATGAACAGCAGGTGCTATATGGAAGTAATGAATCACTATATTGCACGCCTGGAACTAATATCACACTGTATGTTAACTTGGAATCTACATAAAAATTAAAAAAATTTCTTAAATCACACAAATTTCAGCTTGTTCCTTTTCTTTCAACTATAGAGCAATAATCACCTTTTCTGTGTAATGGTGATAATTACTGTCAACATTTTATGACTTCTGAATATAGTTCATTTTCCTCTCCTCAATGGACTCACATCCTTTTTGAAGCATGCTACAGACGGCATTATTTAAGGGCATAGAAATAATCTAATTTTCTAAGGTAATTCTAAAATTTAATTGTCTCAACTTTAGAGGAAGAAAATAAGAGCTTATCAACTATTTGTTTCAAGCCTTTAGAAATGTTGTCTCCCAAGGTATCTGCAGCAATATCTTTACATTTTAACAGAAATAAGCCACACAGCTACAATATCAAAGACGAATATAAAATAAATATAGCATACCAAAGGTGAGAGTGAAGAAAGAGCTTTCCTGACGGCTCAACATAGATAATTTTCCTTGACGTGAAGGTTCCATGCTGGCATATTCCAATTCCAAATGCTGACCAGCATCAACATCATAAACACCACTTTTCTCAAGGGAGCCTATTACTCTGAGATTATGATTGGGCTGCACCTTAATGGGAATGCCTACAGCATTTTTCACTGTAAAAGGAGCCCTATCTTTTAAAGAGTAGTCAAAAGTAGAAGCAGTGCCCTCTGAAAAACCCTGAAAAGGAACATAACATCGCAATAAAATTTTTGCAAAATTCTATTTTTTTCCAAAATTAAACATTTTTAAGAAAGTAATTGTGATGACAAACATAAATAATCCATACATGTTTCATTTTAAAATCCCATTTGAAATATTCCAAGAAAAAACCAAACATACTTTGGCTAAATTGTTGAAAACATTCAGGCAACTTTTGGATATGGTTATATTCATTGTGTCTCCTGAAGAAATATGAACTGCTGTTTGTGGCTCAGGAAGAAAAATAAAATCATCTCCTGGAATTAAACTTTTATCTTGGACTGGATTCTTCTTTACCTAGGAGGATAAATAATGTGACACATTTAAGTTATTAGCCATTTAATAACAAAAATTTAAAACTCTCAAAGTGTTAAACTCTCCTAAACTGGTCGCTTCATATTAAGGCTGGTCAAAAGTCTCAGTTTCAAAAACAACCAGTGCTTCGCTTAGACACAGCACAGATCAGCAGTCTTTTTTGCAGTGTGTGGTCAGTGCATGGGGTAATGTTTCGAACTGTGTCACAAAAGCGCTCCAGGTCAGTTACAGTATTTGTTTCTTGTGCATTCCCCAGAGGAAGCTATTTACCCAGTGTCGCCTGACTAATTGGTCCTTATGTGTTGAGGCGTAATGGAAGATGACCCTCAAGTCTAAACCGATCCTCACTGGAGGTAATGTGGAATTCTGTTAACACCTACACATAATACGATAGGCTTTCACCAGCCATCAGATTCCACCACAGTTTTTGTTCTAATAGAGCTCAAAGGCCATATACAAAACTATTTGTTAGCCTGTCTATGCCAGAGACAGGTAGATCAGAAATATTACTTCTACTTTACTGAGAAGAAATTGGGACACAGGTTAAGTGGCTTCACAGTTTTAAAATAGGAATCTGCTGAGTCAATTTCAGTGCCTCACACTTCAGGCTACACCAGAGAACTGTAGTGTAGTCACCTGTTAGGGGTATATAATTCATGTTCCTTTTAGTCAAGAAAAATGTGCTTTGGTATCCAGGATTCTGAAGTGCTCTCAAGAAATACCATCAAGAGATAACACACAAAGAATTCATGAACTATAATTCAAGTTTTCTCAAATGTTTTGGTCTCCTAAAATCACTGATGATCTCAAAGAGCTTCATTTATATGGATCAGATCTATGACTATGAAATCTATTAGAAACCCAAACTGAGAAAATTTTAAATATTCATTTAAAAACAATTATATGTTGAATAATATTTTAATGAAATATAACGATTAAAGTTATCTTTAATAGTAAAAAGAGGGGCATTTGCAAATCTCTCTAGTGACTGCCTTAAGACGAGTGGATTCTCATTTCTGCTTCAGTATTCATTCTGGTGCAATATCACACAGTCTCTGGAAAATTCCATTGTATGCTCACAAGAGAGTGAGAATAAAAATGATATATAATGTCTATTATTATGAAAATAGTTCTGACCCCACAAACCCCCTAAAAGGGCCTCCAGAATCCTAGACCACAAATCTTGAGAATCATTGAACTAAAAAATATAAATGAATGTGTTGAGTGCCATCAATATAAAGATATCGTATGGTTTCCTTACATCAAGCCTTAAATTCCATTGTCTCTTCCCCTCCACTCTCTCAATCAGTGGCTCCCAAACAGCATGGGTTTCATTATAGTAGTGAACCTGGAAAGGCACAGAATTGTAATAACAGAGTCTTTCAACTTTAACAACATATTTCTATAATCATTAGAAAAAAATATTACACAATTAATGTTATATGCCAATCATTTTAACAACATACCTCAAGACACAAAGAATAGCTATAAAGAGGGTACATTTTCCTTTACTCTCTTACTTTACTGCCATAAATAAATTACTTAACAAAAAGTCTTTAAAAAACAGTAACCAACTAAATAATACTACATTATGCATCAACAAGTTAAATGTTAGAATATATTATCTATTCAGACACACACACACACACACTTGCTGTGGCCATGCACAAACAAGAAAAGCGCACATCTTAATTCTGCAGGTGTAATTTTGAGAAGTTGGCTCTGGAAGTATTAAATGATGTAGTCATACCTCTAATGTCATGTCAGCAGTAGCAGCCATTAGGGAAGTCCAATTTTTAATATTTCCTGAAAACTTAGACTCTGCCAGTAATAAAGGTACAGTTCGATGCCCAAGGCCACATTCTAAGGTAACCTGAACTGACTCTACAACAACAGCACAATTTTCCTCTATAGATAGACAGGGAATGTCTTTGAAATTTTCTGTTATTTCTGTTGCCATGTCAACACCAAGAAACCAAGAGTTATAATCACTAATAGATTTGATGCCCCAAAGATTTTCTGTTTCCTTAGATATATCTTTGGATTCATCTTCTTTTGTCTTTGGAGACATAGCAGCCATGATCGTCATCACAGTATTCAGAATTATGGGTGAAATCTTTAAAAAAGAAAGCAGAAAAATTTTAAGAATAAATTATTTCTAAATGAGAAGAATATATAACACAAAACTTTTAAAAAAGTTAAAAATTTAAACATATTACATTAATACCTAAGAAAAACAAAAGAGAATACACAAAGCCATATGTCAAGTCAGCTAACATCATACCCATGATTTCTGCCCAGGCTACATTGGAATTAAGTAATTAATATTATATGTTAATTTCAAAACCTAAAGTTAAATTGACCAATTCATAATAAAATAGGGTTATATGAAAAGAAAAATGTAGTATAACTGATTTTTTTATTTTTCAACCAGTTGCATTAACTAAACCAAAGTATATGATCCTCATCAAAATATACATACATGGTTTTCATTTTTCTGACTGAAACAAAAAGCCTAAGAATCACCATGGATCCCCTTCCACCTCCCCTAAGTTTTCCAAACTCTACCTCTTATTATCTTTGTATAGTATCTTTGCTCACCTCCTCATTCCTAGCCTTGCACCTTAGTTCTACACTGATAATGCCTACTATGTCCAGTGCTGACTGGACCCTCAGAGTCTACCCTCCACATTTCCACCAGCATTCTTTTCCTCAAACTCAAATCTGGGCAGGCCATTCCTATGCCTAAAATCTTCAATTGCCCCAAACTTTAAGGATGCAGTTCAAATTTCTCTTTAGCTGAGGACACAAAAGTCTTTGTGATGTGATACCAGGGTTTCCCAAAGTGTAAGCAATACTGGGTTAAATAAGTGGGTTCCTTTACTGTTCAGTTCTCACAACCTCTACTTATGTAATTTGCTAAAATGATATGATTACATCACCCAAAGAAGGAAGTAGTATGAGCCTCTTCCCAAACTTACCTGTCCACTAAGTCCCTTCTTCGTCCTTGCCTTATTAATGGCACCTTTAATTAGAGCTCTCAATCTTACAACTCCACCACACCATTCTCTCCAACCACGTGGAATCACCACTCTAAGTCCTTAAAAGGTTTTTCATACCTCTACTTTTGTGCATATTGTCAGTTCTGTCTTGATAACCCTCAGCCTCCCTCTGCTTCTAACCTCCATCAGATTTTCAAAACTCAGTTCAAGTAGCCTCACTTCAAGGCAGATTTCCCTGATGTCGTGGTCTGATCACAGGACCCTTACTTGTGCTCCCAAAAGCACCAGTACAGGCCTCCAGCTCTGAAAGCCAGAATCATTGATTTACTTCTTTCTCTCACATATATCAGTAAGTTCTTTGAAGATATGGACTATGTATCACCAATGCCTTGTGTAGACATTTTTCGTACAAGGTAAGAGCTCAAACAATGCTTGCTGAATGAATAAACAAATAAACTGATATACAAAGAAAGGGAAAGACAATATTCCCAGTACCTTAACCTATTGTCTTAGACTAAGTGCATGCAAATTCAAGACCTTTCCCCCTGAATGACCACCTTAAGTTCTTCAAAAAGTAAATCTGTTAACAAAATTCAATCTAAAACTACTGAGCATTTTAAAATATTGAGAGAAAATGGCACTGTTATTTATACAGTAACTCAAATGACATTAGTTTGAGCCTTGGTTTAATCACTATCGGTTATGGTATAGTAAAACTGCTATCAACCACCTCAATATTGCGTCCTTTGGACAGACAGAAAAAGAGATTTGGGGAAGTATTATTCTCTGCCTTTCATTTATAACCAATTATGAGGTCATACTTAAACAATACAAATGCTACTGGAGAACAGAGATTGTTTTTCCAATACTTCAAATATAAGAGATTAATAAAAAGCAAATCCTAATAACTTATTTCTAGCATACATCTGTCATTACAAAAATTTAAAAGCCAGAGAAAACATTTAAGTATGTAATTATTAAATTCACATTATACCTGAATAAAAGCCTAAAATAACTTACTACAAATAAAGGCAACTTCACTTTTCCATCCCAACTTTCTTCTCTTCCCATCCCATCTCTGCTGTCCCCCAAACCCAATCTCCCCAACACACAAAAAGCAAACATAATGGATAAAAACTATCTCAATCATTTATAGATATTTAAAAGTACTCTCGTTATAAAAAGATAGAAAAAAATTTGCTTTAAAGAAAAATGTCTTTTAATATTAGCAGTATTTACTGTTTGAATATGTAATGTAAGTAGCATAATGTTCTAGTTAGAAGAGACATCAAAAGATTTTGCTAGAAACAAGAATTTTTACCCAAATAATATGATAGGCACTGACCTTAATTATAAATTCTTCAACCATAATGCTTATATTTTGTTTTCCTGAAGCCCACATACATTTTTCCATAAATAAAGAACAAGGCTGTAAGACCTAGTAACAAATAAATAAAATTCACATTTCCTTAGTTAAAATCTGTTAGGTATACGTAGATAATACACACCAGAAATGTCTTACTTAACTGGACATCTTTTTTTAAAATATGTATTTATTTTCGTTAGAGTGTGTGTGTGTGTGTGTGTGTGTGTGTGTGTGTGTGTGTGTGAGCATGCATGAGCATCAGAGGGGGAGGGGCAGAAAGAGAGACAGAATCCCAAGCAGGTTCCACAAAGTCAGCTCAGAACCCAACTTGGGGCTCGAATTCACAAACCACGAGACTATAACCTGAGCTGAGCCCAAGAGATGGATGCTTAATGAACGAAGCAACTCAGGGGCCCTTCACTTGAGATCTTTAGTGATACCTTATGCCAAAAGCAAAAGACAAATGAAATTAGGTGAGAACTTTTCTTGTGAGGGCTCTTAATTATGACAAATCCGTGTACATTGTCAAAGGACTGTAAGCAGTTCTGATCAATTCCTTTATGTCAATTCTTAAGTAAGGATGTACAGTTACTAATACAAGTTTAAAATGTTTCCTTTCAGAACACCTGGGTGGCTCAGTTGGTCAAGCACCTGACTCTTGATTTTAGCTCAGGTCATGATCTTATGGTTCATGAGATCGAGCCCCCTGTAGAGCTCTGCTCTGACAGTGTGGAGCTTTCTTGGTATTCTCTCTACTTCTCTCTCTGCCCCTCCCCTGCTCATTCTCTCTCTCTCTCTCTCTCTCTCTCAAAATAAATACATAAACATTAAAAAAAATAAAATGTCTGCTTTCACTAAAATATCTTTCAAACGATACCCTTTGTAAAATATGCCTTTAAAATATCCATAAAAATGAGGTGAAGACTATGGTAAAGTCTTACATTCACAAAGAAGTACATGAGGAAATGAAATTGTTAATTATTAGTTTTTATGACAACTAAATAACTTGAAATTGTTATTTTAAACAAAGAGTTCTGGGGTAGCTGGATGGCTCAGTCAGTTAAGTGTCCAACTTCGACTCAGGTCATAATCTCAAAGTTCATGGGTTTGAGCCCTGCATCAGGCTCTGCGCTGACAGCTCAAAGCCTGGAGCCTGCCTCAGAGTCTGTGTCTCTCCCTCTCCCTGCCCCTCCCCCATATATGCATGCACATGCATTCTCTCTCTCTCTGTCCCTCCCTCTCAGTCTCTCTAAAATAAATAAACATTAAAAACATAAAGTTTTGTTAACACATTAGAAAAAGACTGTGGTAAGGTACGTAAATGAACAGTTTCCCTATGATGAACACGAAGTCAGTCTTGAATATCATATAAGGTGCTTATAAAAACAAATTTCCAATCTGTAAACCCAATGACTTACTTAAAACTATTAAGCTTATATTTGTAAATAAATTTACTTATACTATATATATATATAAAACATATATATATAACATATATATACATATATATATCATATATATATAACATATATATATACATATATATATCATTAAAGAAATAAGTAAACTAACCTTACACCTCAAATGAATAAGTAAACTAATCTTACACCTCAACTGAATGGAGGAATTAGTATTGTATTACTTACATTTAAAAAAAAAATTAGGAAAAGCTTTTCCTGGAGTAATCAATTAATTATAAGCTTTCTGTGACATGCCAAAAGATGATCCTGCTCAAGAATGCTTCATGATAAAGTACAGACTAAGTCTAATGTTGCATTTCTTTATGTAAGCCACTTGGTCATAAATTTTCCTAATTTAATACTGCAAATGAGTTATATAATACAATGAATCCTCTTTAATGTAAAATTCTCAATTTAACATTTAAAATTTATTGGTATGGCAATCAATTAACTAAATATTTTTTAAACAATAACTTGAACACATAACTGAAGTTAACTTTCTTTTTAATGTTTGAGAGAGAGAGAGACAGACAGACAGACACAGCACAGCAGGGGAGGGGCAGAGAGAGAGGGAGACACAGAATCCGAAGCAGGCTCTAGGCTCTGAACTGTCAGCACAGAGCCCGATGCTGGGCTTGAACTCAAGAACTGTGAGATCATGACCTGAGGTGAAGTCAGACGCTTAACCAACTGAGCCACCCAGGTGCCCACGAAGTTAACTTTTAATACAGCAAAAACAATCTCTTTGGTCACGTGACTTCATTGCTGATTTGTACTAAAATTCAACTACTGTTCCACAAAAGATGGTACAATGAAAGGAAAAAGTTTAAAGGTAGCTCCCAGTTCTGCCAATGGCAGCATGGCTGAATCATTTAACATCTTCGGAACTCAACCTTAACTTTAAACCTCAAATTTGTAGTAAATAATCTCTGAAGTCTTATAGAGCTCTCACATTCTAGGATTCTACGAATCCACCATTTCTGCCAATCTTCAATCCGTGCTTAGAATATAAGGCAATTCTTACTGTAGTAATATTTCTTCCTCTTTTTTCTCTGAGAAAAGGGCAAGCAAGGACTTTAAGATCTCTCACAGAAGCTTCCATCATCTGTTCAAGTTTGGAGGTTGACATAGACAGGTTACACTGGAATGAGGCTGTCAGAGCAGGAGCATCGGCCTTTGTCAGATTGGCAACAAATACCACTTCTGGATCTGTGATCTTGGCCTTTAAAGTCATATTTGGTCTTACAGAGTCATCTGAAAAAAACAAAAAAAGCAACCAAAAAATATGTCACAAAATATATCTTGTCACTTGAGTATATACTATCTATACGCTGCTAGGTTGTTTCTAATATCTTGCTATATGGGATATGGCAGAATTAACCGTAGTTGACTAATACTAATGATAAATTATTAACAAATGCTGATTGTGCGGGATAATGCAATCTGATCTCTGACACAACATCATTTCCACTTTGACCTAGCAAGAATAATCTCGTTTTGAAGTTGGTTTTGTCTGAATTAAGGTGTGTGCACATATGAACACATGAATGTGTTTTATGTTACATTGCAGAGACAGGAGGGGAAAACAGGAGAGGGTAATAACAGGAAGAGGATAAGAGACTCTGATAAAGTTGACTCTGACTTCACTATAAAACACATAATCAGTGTCCTACAATCTATAGGATTAATACATTAACTATGTATATGAATATAGAGATATATAATTACTGTTTAGGAAAGGTAAATGAAAAAATAAAATTCTGACCTTGCCAGTGAATGGTATTTTCCAATCTTGCTGAATTATGCATTAGAAAGATAAATGCCTGACCTGAGACAATTATAATTTAACAAAGAAAATCACTGATCTACTTGGTAATGCTAGAGTAATTTATAGAGCAGGGAAGTGACTTCGGTGTACATCAAGACCAGACATTTGCACACACTCCCCTTAGTTTAAGGTGTTTACGGTGATGTCCAGGGGCATCATGCTGGGTGGTCCGATATCACCTTCTGCCTCTATCTATTCAATTGCTTCAATGGATATAATTCTTCCATATATTTTCTCTGAATAAAAGACTGCCCTTCTATAAGAAAGTCTCCCAACCAAAGACCCAGATTAACTCGCTCTATTTTTGGGTAAGTAAAGAAATGTTAATGGCAGAGTTGGAACCAGAACAGGGGTTTCCTAGCCCCTAATCCAATATATATTTCTATTCTACCTCTTAAAAATTTATGCTTACTAAAAGTTTTCCACAGCATATATTTAAATTGGAAAGAGTATTTTACTTTCTTGAATTGTCCATTCACCTTTTTTCTTGTAATCTTTGTTAAAATATACGACAAGCTGTCATCTACAACAGATAAATTCTACTAACCTTTCTCCATCTTGATTTTTGCTGTGGCTGTCTGTCGTAGTGGAATCTGTGCTTCTTTTGCCATATTTTCTGAATTCTGAGACACAGCTTTGATAAAGAAATCTGCCACAGTCATCAGAAACTCCACACTGGCACATACATACAGCTTGTCAAGAACAGCATCAACATGACTTCCATTTTTGCTTTGTTTGTAACTTATATCAATCATAGAACTGTTGTCATCTTGATCATTCCTTTTATCAATCATTCTAAAAAATATATACATTATTTTATTCTTGCAAAAATAATTTAAAAGATGAAAAATTTCCTATACACCTTAATAGTCTTTGTTTCACCTTTGAGTTTTTAATCTGAACAGAAAACAGGTCAACGTTAACTGGGGTCTAATCAGCTAATTAGGAACTAGGACATAGTCTCCTAATCTCTATAGCAAGATTCATGTTTTTAAGCAATTACAGATTATTTTATAATTATAATACAGTAGCAGGAAAATAAATGAATTACTACTAAAAGGAATTAACAAAACACATTAATGTGGTCCCACAAAATTTAAAGGTCAATCTCTTTACATTAGTTTACAAAATAAAACCTCCCTGAACAAATTTATCTCCAAAGATCATCCTATATAATTTGAGTCCAAAAGTATTCAATCCAATTCAAATCAGCCAGTGTTTATCAAGTGTCTGCAGTGATAGTTGCCACATATCCTCACACATGCTGGGAAGAACAGGTTACCAAACAGATGATGGCCTTACCCTAGCCTATATAGTAGCGGACAGCTACCCGAAACACGAAATTTGCAAACTAGAAAAGCTGGTTGCATGATAGCACTCTTTCCTCATTTATTCATCTCTAGGAAACACAAAGAGCCCAGAAGTATCCAGTATGTATTCAATGGAGCCCCTGGTTAGGGAGCAGCATAGTTTTTCTCCAAAAAACATCAAGGGCAAAAAGAGTATGTCTCAATATTTGAGAAAGGAATAAATATATAATTAGAATATTAAAGTTACATTATTTTCCACTTTACAGGAGGCTAATATAAACTAATGTTTAAGTACTGGCTTGATAATGTGAAAATGCTAGGGATTACATTTCTAGTAAAACTTGGAAAAAATTTCAGAATACTGGTTTAAAATATACAGACAAAACAAGTAAGGCAAAGAAAAGATCAGAAATTTTCAGGCTTTTTTTTGAAAAAAAAAAAAAAAAAAAAAAAGAACCTGCCTTTTGGGGACAATTTAGAAAACTATGTTACCAACAAACCACCCTATGTGAATTTCATTATTAAAATTCTTACATTCTCTTAGTTCCTGCTTTTAAGACAGTACTCCATTTTATTATTAAATTTCCCTTTAATTCAAATTTCATAGGAACTGAATCTGATATTAGCACTATTTATTGATGCACTTCAAATTGAAGTATGACCAAAGATCTCTTTTGATAATCCCAAGCCTAGCAACCAAATGTCAGGTATAATGTCAGCCTTAAATAACGTACAGCAAGTTCAGAGATGACAAACCTTGATGTTGCTCTCTCAATGCCTTCTCTGAGATCGTCAAGTGTGCATGTCTTAAGTTTAAGGCTAACATTCATTGAGCCATCCTTAAACATCTTCCCTACAGAGGCCATAAGATGTAGTCTGAGTTCACCAAGCCGGAAACTGTCATTGTGAAATGAAAGTTTGGATTCCTGTGGTGTATTTTCAAGCAAAAGAATCAGTATCTCTAAATATTATGTAATGACTTTTAAACACATTTCTTAACTCAGAGACAAAAGGCAAACTGATACAACAAAATTTAGAAGCATGGGTGTTAAAACACAAGAATAAAACAGAATAATACATGCGTTTGTAAGTGTATATGTACATATAAAAAATACATGTGTTGATATTCAACAATGGTTAATATATAAAAATTTATCTCACAGTTTAATGCAAATAAAGATATTCAGGAAATGTTTTTGTCAATCAGTCTAACTAATAAATATTTAATTAAGTCTTCTGTTAAAAACAAAAACAAAAACAAAAAACAAAAAAAACCGTGAAAGGAACTATGGGGTTTATGAGAAAGGATAAAATGTAGTAGGTGATCTCAGCGAACTTATACCCTAATAAATATAGAAAATAGAAACACACTATAACAAACATGACAAGGAGATGCTGTAGACTGTAAATGATCAAAGACTGACATGTAGACACTTATTTATTCATATTTAATCCCCCCATATTCCACAAAGAATATTAAGTGATTAGGTAAAGAGTACAAATAGCAAAACTCAGAAGGTCAAAGAGATCACTGGTGGGCTGAGAAAAATTCAGAAAGAAGATGATAACTGAACTGAGCCTCAGAGACTAAGCAGGATCAGATGGGGTAAGAGGAGGGAGAAGACATCCAGATGCGGAAAAAACACGAGTAAACAATTCAGAGATGCTATAAGGGTACAAGGTACTAGCTGCTTAAGTTTGAATATTTCAATTAAAGAATGGTAGGGAATGAGGGGTGGGAAGAAATACAGGGGCCTAATGAGGTCCCACTTCCCAAACTAAAGATTTAAACTTTCATTAACAGGTAAAAGGATCTCAATCTTTAATTGCAACACATTTCTGCAAATTCTAAAGGTATGCCCACATCCTGCAAATTCTACATCTAAAGGTATGTAACACATCCTGCAAATTCTAAAGGTTAAATATACAACCACCCCCCAAAAAGAAGGAAAAAAACAAAACAAAACAACTAACAAAAATCTCTTTAGGAAAGTGAAGTCCTAATTGCTCACTATAGACAATGGCATTGATATAAGAGGTATTGGTGATGTGCAATTCCTGGTACATTGGTTATAACTACATCCATCACTCAAGACGGTACATTGTATGCACATGGGTCAGACATTGACATTATTAATGGCAAATTTGGAATGTAAGTTATAAAAATGCAAATAATTCACAAGCTTCTGGTCTGTAACTATGAACAGAAATGACCTGTGACACACCTACTGATCACAATATACTAGTACAGCTACTAATGTAAACAATTTGGAGTCACTGAACTTTTTTTAATAAGGTACAATTCAGACAACCTAATACCGAATGTTTTTTAGTAGAGTAAAAAGTTATAAACGGCTACATGAAATTCATTTAGGAAAATGAACTTGTGCCAATGTCTGGTATGGATGAGAGGAAAAAGAGCAACGAACAAGGAAGCCATTACAGTAAGGGTAAGCTAAGAAGTTTCAAATAAAGTAGCAGTGAGAAGTATCAGGAAAGAACAAAGAAAAAAATGGCAATACTCAGTGGCGAATGAATAAAGGTCAATAAAGAAGGAAGTAAAAGAAAATATCAACATTCTAAGGCTGGGGCACCAGTAGAATGATGGTACCTTAAGTGCAATGAAGAATACATTTAACTATTCATTTCCCATAGGTCATGTTTTTTATTTTTTCATTAACATTAAACATTAGAAATGAAAGTAGTTTACTGCATAAATGGCGGACACTAGCCCAAGGCTCAAGAGCAATATGAATAACTTAGAAAACAATTTGAAACATAAGATAACATAAATGGACAATAACAACAGACAAAATCAATGCAAATTGTGGGTATTATAATATGATGTATTTATTATGAGTATTATGATATTATGTAATTGATATAATAAAATTATTTATTGAAGATACTGTCTACATAACAACAAATAGCTTTCTAAAATAGCACTGGTACATTAATTACTTCAAATCATGGCACTATACTTGGTTCTTGTATCCACTAATCGGTATCCTTAATACAAATCTATTACATATAAAATTTATTTAATAGAAACATAATTAATGCTTTTATATCCTGGATAATCATGAATTTTAAAAGAATCCTCCAAGGTTCCAAAGCCACTACTAAATTATTCTTATACAGCTATATATGTACACATATATAGCTATGTAACAAAATTACACATATAATTAATTACTCACATATAAAATTCTTCGACTAGAGATGGACCTACGTCGTTCAGGGCTAATGTTACCAAAAGAAGTAAAAATTTTTCCTCAGCTGAGTAAGATTAGAAATACTAACAAAGTGAAGACAGAGCAAGACCAATGTATATTCTGTAGGCCAAGTAAGAGTTTAATAGACATATTAATTTTTTAATTAATTTTTTAATTCAAATGAAAAAATGCCAATGTTTTAAAATTAAATATCAATAACTGAAGATGTATTTCTAAATAAATTTACTACATACCTGGTTTATATCATTGTTATAAAGGACAATGGAAAGAGATTCAAAGTGAAAGTCAAATTGGAGAGTGACATTTTGGTCCACAGAAAGCTTTGAGTCTGTCATATCTTGTTCTGATGGTTCAAACATAAAAATGAAAATTAAAAAGCTTTAAGTAGGTACATTATTTTACACTTATTTAAAAAGCAAAGATGATAACCTATTATTCTAAATATGTATCATACTTTCTAGGATTCTTTAAATCATTTTATGAGAATTAATTAAAATGGCAATGATTTATTCTATATATATTTAGTATAGGGAAAAATGACAGAGGGAGACCATCTACATTTTAAAAGAAGCAACAAAAAAGAAGGGGTGTTGGAGAGTATCCAGACAACTTTTTTTTAAAGACCCCCAGAGCAGGACTGTTCATCATAGAATAATTTACAATTATCAAAGTATTTAACCTAAATGGTTATAAGCCAGTGTTAAGAGATTTTGAAATTAGAGGCAGAGAAAAATAAAATATTTTGTCCTAGAACAGACTAGTCAATAACAGATCCTCTGCTAGCATAATATAATTCTCACTATCTTTAATTACCTATACCACCCAGCTCATTACATTTACAAGAACAGAATATAATTCAAGAGCAGAGACAAACAGTGCTCAAATAAAATATGGGCCAGGGAGCCTTTGGAATTCTGGGGGAAAAGAGATTTCAAGAAGTAATTTAGTCCTTTCCCTCATCTTTAGGCAAAAACGTTTTAGACAATAAAAACAGATACTGTTTTCAACCACTCTTAGAAACTGATTTTATCAACTCTTTTGGAGATGGATTCTATCCTTTGATCATTTATACGGAAATGTTCTTACAAGATACTGGAAGAGCAAACACTGCATAACTTTAACCACATAAAGGCTTCGCCATGTTGGAAAATGCTAGGGTTTTTTCCCTTCACTTTTCCTGAAAGTAATTCATATTCCAATCTCCACCATCTTTGCAGCTTTCTGAATTCACAACTTTTCCCAAGGACCACGTTAACCGTATAGCCAGAGCCAAAGACACAAATTGACCACAGCTGAACATAATGAGCTCCTGATTTAATCACATACAGCCTGCCTGCTGTTTTTAATCATCTGCACATAGTTCCGGTCTAACCACAGCAATAGCCTGCTTATCTAGCGTTTGTCCGGACTGTACTGGAGCATACACCCAGTCTGGGGAGAAGATGCTCACCTCACCAACCCCATGTAGCACTAACTATCCACCTGAAACAAAAACCTTTTCTGCACACAACTCTAGTCATTTATTTTGCAATTTCAAAACACACTGGGCCTAAATACAGGAGAAGCAATGTTAATGATATTTGTAACTGACACTTTTATGTACTGCTTTCTTAAGTAATAGCTGATGATCTGAGCATTCAGTATAAAAGCACAGCAGTCTGGGGCCATTCAACAGAAGGGGAAGCCATGGAAATATTAACCTAGTTACAGTCTAATAAAACATATGTTCACGTGAATGTCTTTAAATGATGAAAAAAGTAAAATTATGTTTTATATAACTATCTTGAGCAAGAATGACACTTTTCTTTTATAAAAATTATCCTTTAAAAATGGATGAATTTAAAAGGCTCAGTGCTTTTAAATGATTCCATTGTAATAATCCAGAAAATTCCCTTATGTATGTGACTATATCATTCTCTAATAAAGCCAGATTAGTAAAGCTGTTTTTGTACCAGAAGACCTTCCTTTCTCTTGGGCCAGTCATTTGAGTAGGATACTGAGGCCCTTTTTTCTCTTGATAATTTTGGACCTTGCCATGCTACATGCCTAATTTGCTATTTCTCAAGGTACACCACCTCCATGGCTCCTAAACTCAGCAAATTCAGCTGTTAGAAGTAAAGGGCAAACATGTATCCTGCAAACAGTAGGTGGCCCCTCCCCTTATGGGAAGACAATGAGCATACCTCCTTCCCTTGGGAGCTCCGAGGCAGCCCCAGGCCCCGTACCAGCCAATTTTCCACAGTAAATACTACAGTACTGAAACAGTTCATAACACATTGTGCTAGACAACTAAAAATACCACTATACATAAATACAGCATTAACACTAATTTTCCTCCATAATCAAAGCAAAAATCTTCATTAATTTATACCTTTGAGGTGGTCAGGCCCACCCAGAACATCTTTTCTTACTCTTATAGCCTCCTGGGTAGACTGTGTAGGGCTTGGCTGTGAAGAAGCTTCTCCAAGATTTTCCAGCAAAATTTTCATTAAAACTGTTAAGTCATCTTCACTGAGAGCAACCTAGAAAGCAACAATAAATTGTTAATATATAAGTAATAAAAAAGCAGAATATCATATCCATGTCTCAGTTTACAGTTCCTCAAATTCAATGTTCACCTAAGCAAAAAAAAAAAAAAAAAAGAGTTGGGACAGTAAATACAGGAAACAAGTATTTCATTGTATAGTAGGAGACACTATTGTTGTGTAAAGCACCCTTCTGTCTGATCCCACACCCAAGCACCTGCCTATGTCATTCTTCTTCCCCGTCTGTTCCTATCTTTCTTCTACTGTTCCTGGACCTGTGCTTCTCTCTCCTCTCCTTCTCTCCCCATCGCCACTCTGACTCTCTCTCTTCTCCCCCAGTATCAGCTCCCTCCTCCACTTTACTCCCATCCAAACTTAATACAGGAAGAGTGTCTTTCAGTTTCTAGTCTCTACCAAGAAGTAAAAAGATACTCTCCTGCAATGGAGCTCTTATTCCCTGTAAACATGCATCTGGACATACCTAAGATATTTGTGCAACTTATCAAGAATAATGCCACTTAGAACAGTAAGTAATGCATCACAAAGAATTTTTTAAAACAAAAACACAGAGCAGAAAAGGAGCATCTTGTTGATCTCCCACCTTTACAAAACGGAATGTGTGACAAAGGAAGGAAGGAAGGAAGGAAGGAAGGAAGGAAGGAAGGAAGGAAGGAAGGAAGGAACAAAGTAAGTAAGTGATGGGGTGCCTGGGTGGCTAAGCCAGTTAAGCAGCTGACCTCGGCTCAGGTCATGATATCACAGTTGATGAGTTCGAGCCTTGCATCCGGTTCTGTGCTGACAGCTCAGAGCCTGGAGCCTGCTCCAGATTCTGTGTCTCCTTCTTTCTCTGCCCCTCTACCACTCACACTCTCTCTCTCTCTCTCTCTCTCTCAAAAGCAAATAAACATTAAAAATTTTTAAAGAAAAAGAAAGCGAGAGAGAGAAAAAAAGAAAAAGAAATGAAGAAGCAAAGAGGGAGGGAGAGAGTTTTTGAGTCAGGCAGCACTGTATCAACGCTACCACTTTCTGGCTGTGCTATTTGCCAAGTTTCTTAGCCTCCTTAACTCAGGTTTCTTAATCTTTAAAAAAGAAATAAGACCATCTTCCTCCTAGCTGCCTGCAGAACATGAAGTAGCTAGAACAAAGTTGCTACTGGCTGCCAAGAACCATTAAACCTTTTAATCTTTCTATCTTTTGTACATTTTCCCTACACATATAGCGGTCCAAAAGACTGTTCCAAATACTTAAACACAACTTCACACAGGCATGCATGCATTCATAGCACCTTCTCCTCTGAATACCACAGAATACTTTGTTCCCCAAATACACGCCCTTATTGACAGAAAAAGTGCCTGACCCCAGCCTAAATGAAAATGGGGAGATACTTTAGCATGAGATAATAACCAAAGATTTCTTGTTTGCTCCAAGAGAATAGATGTCACTTTAACTCCCCAGAACTTCCCTGTGTATTCATTCCCACGTGTGATACCAACCAAGATATTACAACTGCCTGGAAAGCAGTGAACTTCACCATCCCCTCTGGTTTGCTGTGGCTGAAACCCTTCCGTAAGCGTGAATGACAATTTGAGACATGGCCCCACAGTTGTTTAAGAACTGTCAAACTGATTTACTCAACTCACTGATGTCACCTACCTGATACCCTTTCTTAGCTACACCCAGAAAAAGTACACAGACTCACACCAATGAGGGGGTGTTCTGAGAGGCCTGGATTGCTGACACATCAGGTAGTGGAAACTGTACCCACTAAAGCTGCATCTTGATTTAACAGGCGTCCTTTTAGTTAAAGTGATGATCACACATTGATGTTAAAATGCTGGATCTGTTACTTTTTGTCTTTCTTTTGAAATACTTCCAGCATAAAGGAAAAGCAGAGAGAATACAATAATCCTCCCCAGTGTAACTATCATCTAGCTTTGTCAAATCTTACAGTTTCCCACATTTCCTTTAGATCTTGTTTCTCCATTATAGATATGGTTGAAGACCTATGTTTACTTCTATGAGACTTCATCCCAGCTACACTCCTTTCCAGCGAGACACTATCCTGAATTAGAGAATTATTCTTCCCATGAATGTTTTCTTATATTTACCACTATTGAATTCCCTACAAACAATACACACACACACACACAACAAACACACACACAGCAATGTCTATTGTTTGTTATAAAATCTGAAATAATATAGAATTGTACTCTCATTTTGCAACTCAATTTTTTCCACTTTTATGTTTAAGGTATACCCATTTCGTTTCATATAGTTCTAGCTCACTCACCTTATCTGCTTTATACTGCCCATAATATGAATATACTGTCCCTTAGTCCATATTCTCCTACTGACAGAAATACAGGTTTTACTTTTGCTTTCAGCAAACCTAGAACCACACAATCCTTGAAAGCAAGGGGAAAAGGTCAGATATTAGCCCTGAGACCTAATCTCTTAACAGCAAGGGAGAAGCTGAGAGTTGCATACTCTGAAATAGAGAAAACTTTATGAATAAATACCCTAAATAGACACTCTTCCCTTATGTTATATCCACTCATAACTACACAAAGGACCCTTCATCCCTACAACAAACTTCAGTTTTAACTTCTTCCTGAGTAGAACTCTTTGACCTTTCTGTTTTATCTTAGAACTAACTCTGAAGTAATCACAGGTATCAAAAACTTCTAAACTACTAAATTTTTATTTGTTTTTCACACACTCGGTTTAGTCACTCTCGGTCCTCCCCTATCCCCTACTGCTTGTCTTCAGTGGTCTCACAAACATGCACAGGAGAACCACAGGATTCCTACACTTCCGTTACCACCTTTGACCAATACCATCTCTCCCAGTGAGTCAACATGGAAACCGATAATCACACTATTATAAACAATGCTGTATTTATAGGTTACCAAATGTACACATTCATCTATTTAAAATGTCCACTTTTCGGGGTGCCTGGGTGGCTTACTGGTTAAGTGTCTCTTGGTTTTAGCTCAGGTTAGCATCTCACAGTTCATGGGTTTGAGCCCCATGCTTCAGTGCGGAGCCTGCTTAGGATTCTCTCTCCCTTTCTCTCTCTCTGTCCCTCTCTCACACACACACACTGTCTCTCTAAATAAATAAATAAACTTTTTTAAAAAGTTCACTTTTTTTTAATGTTTGTTTATTTATTTATTTTTGAGAGAGAGAGCGAGCAAGTGTGAGTGGGGGAGAGGCAGAGAGAGAGAGAGAGGGAAATGCAGAATCTGAAGCAGGATCCAGGCTCTGAGGTGTCAGCACAGAGCCCAACATGGGGCTCAAACTCAAGAACCATGAGATGATACACTGAGCCGAAGTTGGATGCTTAACTGACCGAGTCACCCATGTGCCACGTAAGTTCTATTTTCGAATTAAAAGAGTGCTTTTAAACATTAAGAATACTCCTGTGGTATTTTGAATGTGGTATTTAAATCTTACTTTATACTGGCTTACAATTCAAGTGCCTTAAAACTGTAACAGACCTTTCCAAAATGACTAATAATATGTTCAGTAAACTCTAGTAGGTTTTATCTCGGACTTATTGCTGGCTTTACCAGATATGTGACTAAAGTGAAATAAAAAAAAGTCAGAGAATTAGGATGACTTCATTTTCAGTTAACAAAGTACTCCCATTTAAGGCATCACCACTTTTTTTTTTAATGTTTATTTATTTTGAGAGAGAGAGAGAGAGAGAGAGAGAGAAAGAGAGAACGAGCGAGTGAGCAAGCAGGGGACGGGCAGAGAGAGACACAGAATCTGAAGCAGCCTCCAGGTTCTGAGCTGTCAGCACAGAGCCTGACGCGGGGGGCTCAAACCCATGAACCATGAGATCATGACCTGAGCTGAAATCAGAGGCTTAACCGACTGAGCCACTCAGGCATCCCAAGGCATTACCACTTCTGATGTACACTAGAACTGGACTGTGATCAATGCTAAAAGCCTACTCACAATTTTCACATAATGTATACATACACTTACCAACATAGGTTTTAGCTTTCCTTTTATCTCCATCCCTGGAATCTGCATATACCATGCTGCTGCTAAATTTCGTTGTATAGACAAAAGCATGTTGACTGGTTTTAAAATTTCAATGTCATGTTGTGGCAAGCCAGACTGCAAAATAGTTCTGAAAGATAAACAAGAATTTGTTTTGTATTTTTTAAATTTACATTTTAAAATGAAGACTATCATATTGTGTAATAGTTTCCAGTTTTCCTGGATACTGAAGGCTGCTATCAGAATTCTTCTAGAACATGCTTCTTTTCACAAATCAATCCAAATCAGAAGAAATCAAGAGCTTTCTAAAATAAAATCTAGGCAAGGCTGATTCCAAAGACAAAGAGTATGACTATTAAACTATTTATTATCTTCCACAAAGACTATTCAATATTAGCAACTAGTACAATGTTATACAAACAAATGTTTAACATCCTCCTAAAAAAGGCAAAGAAACTCTACGTAATCCTTAGTTTTGTGTTATTGGTACTTCTCCAAACTCAAAGGGAAAAACTCACCCAACTTACACATTAAACAAACATATGGTTAATAGTCATTTCAAGCATGACTGCCAACAACCATTTGCACAACCAAATGAATGACTCTTGTCATTCAACAGACCCAAGACTTTCCCATTTGGATTCAATAATCCTTTAGATACCACACTGAGAATTCCCAAACGTGACAAGGTTTGGAAATGAGGAAAAAAAATCTTAACTTTTAGTACATTTTAAGAAGTCTGCTTCTGTCTACAGAAAATAGCTATGTGCAAAGTGAAAAATAAGTAAAATAAATCGAAATTATTATTGAGTAAACTTTAATTTTATAATAGTAAATTTTTATAAAATGGAAAAAGCCACATAATAAATGTAGTAACACAAAATGAAGATTCCATGAGGTGCACAACTATTACCACTGACCAAAACCCAATGGTCATGGTTTTATAATTATAAAAAATAAGGAATGACAACCACAAAGAGTGAGAGTATTTTACCCCTTGAAAAGATTTTATGAGAATTATATTTCTAGAGGTAGTACACAATTGGATTATATATGTATACCTGGACAACTTCAACTGAGTTAGTTGAATGCTCATCTTGTCAATTACTGGAGGAAGAGAATCACGTTCCATAGGAACTAAGCTAAATTTGTTTTCAACTCTGATCAAACCCAGATCTGCTATAACAGCATTAGGTGATACTGAAGACTGAGGAATAATAATAACTGGTGCTTTCAAGTTGATATCCATCAAAAGGCGGAAACTCTTTTGAGCCAAGTCTTTCATGCTGGAAGCAGCCCTTTCTGCAGCCTGGACTGTGGCTGAGCTCAAGGCTTCTTTGGCAGTTTGGAAATTGTTGAGGAAGTTCTATTGGAAGAGATAGATATTTAGATTTCCTTTAAAAAAAAACAGGATTAACTTTAAAAAGCATCTTCTTTAAAAAAGAAAAACTAAATAAAATAGTAAAACAAAAGAGAGGCTATTTCTGATGGTATATATGGAGACTGTCCAGAAAGACACACTCTAAAATATTAACAACTATTACCTATAGAAACAAGAGTCTTTTAACTTTCATTTTATGTATTTCAGAATTATCTGTTTTTTTATGAGAAATTTTTGTTGGCAATTCTTTTTTAAGTCTCCCTTTACTCATGAGTGTTTGTCACTTTAAATTCAAATGTAAATAGGGGTACCAGGGTGACTCAGTAGGTTAAGCATCTGATGCTTGATTTCTGCTCAGGTCATGATCTCACAGTCAGTGAGACAGAGCCCTGCATAGAGCTCTGTGCTGACAGCACAGAGTCTGCTTGGGATTCTCTCTCCCTCTCTCTCTGCCCCTGCCCCTCACTCAAAATAAATAAGTAAACTTAAAAAATAAATAAATAAAATAAATTCAAATGTAAGTAAAAGGACAGCAATTTACTTCTCTCACAGAGGTTCAATTTTGTACCTCTAGGGCACAGGAAAAAAAGTTTATTGTTAGAAACTAAGAAATGCCAGCTTATTTCTGAAGTTTTTTTTCCTGAGTGTACTCAGGCATAAGCAAAGATGCTTAAGGGTCTATAAACTTGCAATCATTAGCAAGAGTCCAAATTACTTCATTTAAAGTAAGATGCATTTCATCTCAATTTCAACTAAAAACATATTTTTCCCAATGAAGAAAAGATGACTTTTAGAAGCAATATTCTTGAAGCTAATAATATAAAGTGAATTAAATTGCCCCTTCTCCAAATAAAATTACCTTCCAGAAGAATAAAACATGATGGTGTAGGTAGGAATCCATGACTAAAAGCCCTAAATAATAGTCTTGCTAAGAGGCATAGGCAGATTTAAACTCTTCAGCCCATGACATTTACATGGAAATAATAATTAAAAGAAAATAATTTTATAGACTTTTTGATTACAATTATATTCAAAAGTTGTAAATTCCAATACTAGTCCTTCATAAGCCTGAGGAGCTCCTAAAAAAATTCTTGTAGCTAAATACCTTTAAGGGTATTTCATAAAACAACACTGAAAATATCTAAAGTAAAACAACAAAAAGTACTTTTAAATTATAGAACTATGGAAATGTGA
Organism: Leopardus geoffroyi; assembly: GCF_018350155.1. NCBI lineage: Eukaryota > Metazoa > Chordata > Mammalia > Carnivora > Felidae > Leopardus > Leopardus geoffroyi. The sequence goes on along the minus strand of NC_059337.1, from coordinate 43,106,262 downwards.
AAGAATGAGAACAATAACAAAAATTCATTTGGGTATCCATCGCGTAAAGGATTTCCTTCACTATAATACTCTGTTCAGCATTTCAGTATTTACCACATAGCCCTGTTAGTAAAGATTTTGACTACCTAGTTACAGATGTATAGGCAAAGATATTTAGATCTCAATGAGAAATAAATATATTTTAAAATAAACTTACCAAAAGAGACATGAAGAATTTATGAACATAAACAATTTGAATACAACCCACTTTGAGACTAAGTTTCCCATCTACTTTCGACATATCAGCATAGGCCTTTCCTTCTGTGGCACCTGGATAAAGAGTCATTTGGAACCTAAAGACTTCATCTCCCAAAATAGAGACAGCCTAAAAGTATTAAATTAACTGGTTATTACATCAAAAGAGCTATATTATCTCAAAAGAGCTATATTACAAATAGCTTCCTTATTAAAAAAAATCCTTGATATATAAAGAAGCACCATTTAAATTCAACCTTCAATAAATTATTAGCTAAAAATATCTTACTTAATAAAACTTTTTCCTATTTCTACAAAAGGTGTTTTAACCAGTGGAAATAATCAATCATTTAATTGGTCACACATGACTTACAAATCATCTAATCTACTATACACAATGTGAAAGCATACAATAACCATATTCATGCTCAATCCTTAACAAAGTGCCTAACACATGACAATTAATAAACACATAATGAACAAATGAGTAAAGGCATACCATACATAAAAATCAAAACTAAATAATCAATGCAGAGATTATCTTTCGTTAAAATAATTTTTGATAATTACTTTTTGGTTTCTATTAATCTGTACATTCTAGTTTTTTGTGAAATAACTTATTAAGTTAACTTTTTTTGGTATAATTTGCATATATAAAATGCACTCATCTGAAGTGTGTACTCTGAAAAATTTTGACAAATTTATACTACCCACGTATGTAACACCAAAACAAGATACAAAACACCTCATCACTCCAACAAGTTCTTTTGAGCTCCTCCCCTTTAGCCAAAACCTGATCCCTCCCCAAAACCCAGATCCAAGCAACCACTGATCTTCTTTCTCAGTCTTTTCTAGAGCTTCATGTAAGTGGAATCATACTATATGTTCTCTTCTATATCTGCCTTCTTTCATTAATCATGATGTTGAAATTCACCCATATTACATGTATCAGCATCTTTCCCCCCTTTAGTGTTTTTGTTTTCTTCAGATAGATATTCAGAAGTGAAAATGCTGTATCATATGAAGGAAAGTTCTTTTGTTAATTTTTGAGCCACCTCCATACTATTTTCCACAGTGGCTGTACCAATTTACATTCCCAACCACAGGGCATGAGAGTTCCCTTTTCTCCACATCTTCACCAAAACTGATTATTTTTTGTCTATTTAATAAATGCCATTCTGACAGGTGTAAAGTGATATTTCATTGTGTTTTTGATTTGCATTTCTCTGGTGATTAGTGATACTGAGCACCTTTTCATGTGCCTGTTGGCAACTGGTATGTCCTCTTTGCAAAAATGCCTATTCAGATCCTCTGCCCAATTTTTAACCAGATTGATTGTTTTGTGTGTGTGTTATTGAGTTGTAGGAGTTCTTCATGTATTTTTGATATTAACCACGTGTCAGATATATGATTTGCAAACTTTTCTCCCATTCAGTAGGCTACTTTTTGGTATGGTGATGGTTTCTTTTGCCATACAGCTTTTTAGTGCCATGTAGTCACATTTAAAAATGTTTGCTTTTGTTACTTTTGCCTTTGGGGTCAGATCCAAGAAAACATCTTAGCTAAGACCAATGTCAGGAACCTTACCACCTCTTTCCTTCTAGGAGTATTATGGCTGCAGGTCTTAGATTCAAGTATTTCATCGATTTTGAGTTAAATTTGTTATATGGTATAAAATAGTGGTCCAGGGTCATGCTTTTTTGGGTGAGGGGGGTTTTGAGCGGAAGGGTAAAGGGAGAGGGGGAGAAAGTGTAAGTGGGCGTTGTGAGGGGGTGGGTTGAGGGGGAGGGAGAAAGAGAGAGAGAGAGAGAGAGAGAGAGAGAAAGAAAGAGAAAGAGAAGGCTCCATGCCCTGCACAGAGACCAACACAGGGCTCAATCTCATGACTGTGAGATCATGACCTAAGCTGATACCAAGAGTCAAGGCTTAACTGACTGAGCTACCCAGGCACCCCCACTTTTGTGCTTTTATATACAATTGTCAAGTTTTATTGACAATTACATTTTTTGCACTATAGTGGTCCAACATCACTTACTGACGACACTGTCCTTTCCCCATTGTATATTCTTACCTCCTTTGTTGAAAATTCACTTTATGTACATAGGTTTATTTCTGGGCTTTCTAGTCTGTTCCATTTGTCTATGTGCCTGTTTTGAGGCCAATACCATACTGTTTTGATTAATATAGTCTTTTAGAATAGTTTGAAATCAGGGAGCATGACACCTCTGGTTTTTGTTCTTTCTCAAGACTGTTTTGGGGGGTGCCTGGGTGGTTCAGTTGGTTGGGCCTCCAACTTCAGTTCAGGTCATGATCTGGCAGTGTGAACTCGAGCCCTGCCATCAGGCTCTGTGCTGACAGCACGGAGCCTGGAGCCCCCCTTTCAGTTCTGTGTCTCCCTCTCTCTGCCCCTTCCCCATTCATGCTCTCTCTCTCTCTGAAAAATAAACATTTAAAAAATTTAAAGAAAAAAAAGATTGTTTTGGCTGTTCTTGTTTGGCTGTTCTTTTGTGTTTTGATACAAGTTGAGAATTGTTCTAGTCCATGAAAGATGCCAGTGGAATTTTGATAGGAATTGCACTGAATCTATAGAATGCTTTGAGCACTGTGGACAATTTAACAATATAAATTACTTCAATCTATGAGCGTAAAATATGTTTCCATTCACCTGTGTCTTCTTCAATTTCTTTCAACAGTGTTTTATAGTTTACAGTGTACAGGTCTTTCACCTACTTGGTTAAATGTATTTCTAGGTGTTTTTTTTTTTTTTTTCTCCTAGGTATTTTATTCTTTATGATGCAACTGTAAATGGGATTGTTTTCCTAAATTCTTTCTGATAGTTCATTATTACTATATAGAAATGCAACAGATGCTTGTATGTTAATTTTGTATCTTGCAACTTTACTGAATTCACTTATTAGCTGTAACAGTTTTTTTCATGGTTTGAGGACTTTCTTTAGTATTATATTTACATTCCTTTCTTATTTTCTTTTGTGTCTTTTGTGTATTTACTGTAAGCTTTACTTTGTGGTTACCATGAGGTTCACATAAAACATCCTATGCAGATAACAGTTGACAACAACTAAAATTAGAATACACTCCCAAATTCCACATTTTCACTGTCTCCCCACATTTTATATTTTTGATGTCACATTTACCCCCTTTTATCCTTTGAATCCATAAACAAATTATTGTAACCATAGTTATTTTTACTACCTTTGTCTATTAACTTTCATTCTAGCTTTAATAAGTGGTTAATCCACTCTTTACTATAGATTTACCTCTTCCAGTAAGATTTTTATTTTCATATGCTTTCTTGTTATTAATTAGTGCCATTTCTTTTCAGCTTAAAAAGTCCGTTTAACATTGTGATAAGCCCAGATAATGGCTACAAACTTCTTTAGCTTCTTGAGCTTTTGTTGGTCTGAGAAATTCTTTATCTCTCTTTCTATTCTGAATGATAACCTTGCTTGGTAGAGCCTTCCTGGTTAAAGGTTTTTTCCTTTCTGTTCTTTGACTATGTCATGACACTCCCTTCTGGCTTGGCAAAGTTTCTGCTGAAAATCTGCTGACTGCCTCATGTGGTTTTCCTTGTACATTAAGAAGTTCTTTTTCTCCTATAGTTCTTAAGATTCTCTTTAATTCTTGACAATTTAGTTAAAATTGGTGTCTTGATGTTGTACTCTTTGGGTTCATCTTATTTGGAACTTTCTGTGATATTTCCTTTCCCAGTCTAGGGAAGTTTTCAGCCATTATTCCTTCAAACAAGTTTTCTGTCCCTTTCTCTGTCTCTTCTCCTTTGGGGATTCCTAGAATATGGGTATTATTCCACTGCATGTTTCTCATAGGTCTCTTATGTTATCTTTTTTTTTTAATTCTCTTTTTTGTTATGCTGCTCTGTGTGGGTAAATTCCATTGCTTTGTCTTTTAGCTTACTGATCTGTTCTGCTTCATCCAGTCTGTTGCTGAGCCCCTCTGGTGTATATTTTAACTAACTTATTATATTCTTAGGCTGTATGACTTCCATTTGGTACTTTTGTATATTTTATATCTCTTTGTTGAAGTTGTCATTCTAATGATCCATTCTTCTCCTGAGTTTGGTGAGCATCTTTATGACTATTACTTTGAACTTATTATCAGGAAAATTACTTATGTCCAATTCATTAAGGGGTTTTTTTAGGTTTTTTCTTTGTCCTCATTTGGACATTTTTCTCTGCCTTCTCACCTTGCCTCATTCTCTGTGTTTCTTTGTATTATGTGAAAGAGCTACCTCTCCCACTGGAGGAGTGGCCTTGAGTAGGACATGACCTATGGGGCCCAGAAACCCAATCCCACCTGGCCACCAGAGCCAGGCGTCTACGAGGTGTCCCCTGTGTAGGCTGTGGGTGCCTGCAAGCTATGGCAGCAGGAGCACATCTCTGCCTCTCCCCACCGCCCCCATCTCGATGTGGCCATTTTATCTTCTGCTGTGAAGGTGCTGCTCATCTAGTTTTCAAAACTGTTTCAGAGGAAATTATCCCATTTGTAGCTGTAGAATTGGTATTGCCATGGGACAAGGTGAGTTCAGTATCTTCCCACCCTGCCATCTTGCACAGCCTCCTTTTCCTGAAACCTGTTTTTTAATTACCTTTTTGTGAATAGACAGCAAATCAACATTCGTAACTATTATATCCTTAAGTCTGGCAAACGTATCGGTCTGCTTTGGCTTCACAGAAATAGAGGCATCCATTCCTATGGGAAATGTAACATTTACAAACTTTTCACCCAATCCTAGTGAACCAGTTCAAGTGGCATTTAATTAAGTTAAAAGATATACTACCAAGATACAGAATGACTAAAATTACTATTAGACATATCAAAGGTATCAATTTCTATGTATGAGATGCCTAATAAAGATTACAGTATTTTTAAGTGCTATAGGTATCCCATACATAAAAGTTGTGGAAATTTTAAAGACAAAAAAAAAAAAAATTCAAAGAGAAATAATCACAGGTCTCCAAACAAATATCCTCTGCATTTGCAAGATCACAAGTGGTCATTTAGGAAGACACACAGTATTTCTTCAATAGCTACCTCACAAGCATTTATTATGAATACTAATGCTCTGATAAATAAGTATATATGAATATAATTTGATGAATAAATATTCACTGTCATAAAATCTATCTAAAACATAATGTAAGATTTCTCTCCAAAAAAATTTTGTTATTCTGATAATCTCTAACGGCATGATGATTTCCTAAACAGCTCCTCAATAAAAGACAAAGCCTGCAGGTAAGACCCAGTAATAAGCTCAAACATTACCATGCTACTCATGAAATAGATACTTGGTAATATTTGTTGAATAGTACTTATTTTTTAATCTTTTCTCTAGTGTTTACTATGTACCACTTTTCTAACTATATACATATATAATCCTACAAATAATTATTATAACTATCACAACAATCCCATGAATAACTATTATAACTATCTCCATTTTACAGAAGAGAGAACTAAGATACAGAAAGGTTAATTTTCTCAAGGTCAGCCAATAAGTGTTAGAGCCCAAATTTGAATGTTGGCAGACTGGTCTAAGAACCCATGGTATAATACCAATCTATCCTTTTATCAAGCTGATGATGGATAAAGCCCACAAAATTTCTTTTAGATACTTCTATTTTGATGCTATATATGCACAAAGGACAAGGGAAATAAAGACAATAACATTTTCTCAGTGAGGTGTTGTGATATTAATTTCTCAGTTTAAATTAACATATATTATTCTGAAAATACAAACAGAACATAAGCAATTAAGCCTTCGATTTATTCTAAAATTTAAAAAATACACAAAACATGTTTCATGTCAGCTATGAAGCATAACAAATTCACATCCAACATTTCAAAGCACATCTCTAAAAAGGTTGCAAAAATCTTCAATATAAGTAAACAAAACTATGACTCATGAGAAATCTACCATGCACAAGCTTACTCTTCCTGATGTGATGGTGCTGTTTCTATTTCTGAAGAAACAGAAATACCTACACCAAGGAATATCACGTACTTACCACGTACTCTAATATCTGCAATGTTACACTTCTGATCACAGATAAAGACATTAAATGCATTTAATTCAGCTATGACCTTTAAATCAAACACATCATCTTGAGAAGTATGGCTGGATGCTGAAAAGTAATACAAACCTTGTGATTAGCCAAGTGCACAGATGATATAACAGATAAAATAATGTAAAACTCATAAAAAGTACATTATGAACTATGAAGAATCAAAAAGGCCTCCATTAAGATTACATATAATTAACATGGATTTGACTCAATTTTCAAATGCCAATCAGACAAAAAGTAGCATGTTCCCTCCCAGCTTAAGAATAAAGGCAACCTTTAAAGCACCTCAGAAGTACAATTTGCTAGAGGGAAATTTTCCCATAATTTTTCCTCTTAGAAAAAAGATAGTCCTCTATATTAGAATTCTAGAATTCTATTGCTCCCACATTTTTATTTTGAACTTGTTTTTACATCATATATTAGATCAAAGAACATTTCATAAAAATGCTGAAATAAAGAATAGTTCATAAAATACATATTAACTATAACACATATAATGTGTATAACACTATAATCCGTGTTCTTAACTATAGAACCAATTTCTCTAGATTGTATCCTATTTCTCCATGAAAAATCCTGAAATAAAATCTATGAGACATAAACATAAAAGGTTAAAGTTTAAAAAATAAAATATATAATGTATGTGTGTGCATGTGTATAAGAATCATAAACAAATGGGTTCCCTTCATCTACTTTGGTCTAGGTCTTCACTGATAAATTTAGGAGATGTTTTTCTAGAGATGTGTCTTGCCTGAGGAAAATAGACCTTTTCCTATAATACTGTAAAAGTACAGACATCAGTCTTTAATCACCAAAGTGGTAACAGGAATTTTTGTCCCTTAAGATGTAAATCAAACCACAAAAACTATATTCGAACCATAAAAATCAACTATAAAACATACTGGAAGACTGTTCTTTTGGGCTAATAACTTTTGTAGTTTATTGAAATTAAACACTGCTTTTTCATTTATTCAACTGTGTGTGTATATGTATGCATTTATATAAATAAGTATTTCCACGGACACTAATATGACAAGTATATTAAAGACAAACTTTAACTCTAGTTTATAGCAAAAGTATTGCTCTGATCCCTGATTAAAAAAAATCTGATCCTTATATTAGGTCCAATATTACTAAGAATTTAACACTTTAAAGATGTCAGTAATACAGATATATTACTCAAACAGGTAATGGTCTGAAAATTAAATTACCAGATATCAGATACTCACATCATGTAATATGAAAGCAAAAATCATTAAAACGATACTTGGCTTAAAAACAGGCACATGTTCACTCTGGATATTTCATATTTAACTTATAGCACAAGCCATATGCTTGAGCAACATGTGTCCATATATGTATGTCATTTAAACTCAGTGTTTGTTAGAAACCAAAGTGAGTCTGTCTCTTCTATAACATTCTTCCTCCTTTTGTGTCCTGCAAATCATTTAAAATTGTTCAGCGTCAGGTAGGTTTATGTGACTGATTGAAATGGGCCTTTGTACTTTGCATGATTGTATCACATTTTAATTTCTTCTGTTCTCACTTGCACTGAAGCCTACAGAAACATCAATACAAAGTACATACAACTTTATTTTATGTAAAAGATGATGAAATCAAATATAAATATATGATTAATACTAAACATTTATTTTAAATCCCTTACTAAATTATTCTATACTACTGCAAGGATAAAATTTGCGTTTTCTTTTGAAACTATCCTAATCCGTCAGAGCAGCTATCACATTAAGTTGCTAAATATTAGTCTTAGCTTGAAAATATAAGTTATCACATGATTATTAAAAGTTCAGACAGAATCAGACCATGCTCAAAAGTTAATACCAGCTTTGACAACGATACTTCTGGACTCCCCCACAAGTGGTTTCAGCTCAGATTCCTTCTCAGTAGAGGAAGGTTCAGAGGATGGAACAGCAGATGATAAAAAATCCATGAAGGACAGTAAAGCTTCCAAATGAAGTACTAAGTCTAAGGATGAAAATGAAACCTAAGATAATGAACAATTAGAGAGGCAGATTTCAGATGTGGTGACATTTTTATGTTAAGCTTCAACATATACAAATAAGTACAGGTTGCAGAAGAGCTGATTTTAGAATAGTTTAATTAGGATCCTTTTTTTTTTTTTTTTTTTTTTAAGAAAAAACTCACTATTATAATGTTAATCTTAACCAGACAATAAACTAATACTCTCATGCCCAACTGTAATTCTGACCTCAACTGGTGGGTTTAAAGTAAAGATACAGGCCTTAATTCAATCACATTTCAGATGGGTCCAAGACAGACTATATAAGTGCAAATGGACTGTAGGTAGTGTTTGCACTGAGCCATGCTTTAGCTTAGTCGTTAATTTTATTCTAATCATAAAGCCAATATATAATTCAAAAGTTTAATGCTTCCATCAACACTAGGCCAAATACCCATAAACAAAATTCCCTTAAAAAGTATATTATTGGGGCGCCCGGGTGGCTCAATCGGTGAAGTGTCCGACTTCAGCTTAAGTCATGATCTCACAGTCCGTGGGTTAGAGCCCTGCGTCAGGCCCTGTGCTGGTAGTTCTGTGCCAGCAGCTTGGGGCTTGGAGCCTGCTTTAGATTCTGTGTGTGTGTGTCTCTCTCTCTGCTCCCTCCCCCATTCACACTCTCTCTCTCTCAAAAATAAACATTAAAAAAATTTTTTATAAAAAAAAAAGTATATTATTTGTTGCCAAGGATGTGGAGAAAGGGGAACCCTCTTACACTGTTGGTGGGAATGCAAACTGGTGCAGACACACTGGAAGGGAGTATGGAGCTTCTTCAAAAAATTAAAAATAGAACTACCCTACGATACAGCAATTGCACTACTAGGTATTTACCCAAAGGATACAAAAATACTGATTCAAAGGGATACATGCATCCCGATGTTTACAACAGCATTATCAACAATAGCCAAATTATGGAAAGAGCCCAAATGTCCATCCACTGATAAATGGATAAAGAAGATGTGGTGTGTATATATATATATATATACAATGGAATATTAACTCATCCATAAAAAAGAATGAAATCTTACCTTTGCCATGACACAGATGGAGCTAGAGAGTATTATGTTAAGTGAAATAAGTCAGTAAGAGAAAGACAAATACCATATGATTTCACTCAGATGTAGAATTTAAGAAACAAAACAGATGAACATATGGGAAGAAAAAAAAAAGGAAAACCAAGAAAGAGATTATTAAATATAGAGAACACACTGATGGTTACCAGAAGGGAGGTGACTGGGGGATGGGTTAAATGGATGATGGGGATTAAGGAAGTCAGTTGTGATGAGCACTAGGTGTTGTATATAAGTGATGAATCACTAAACTCTGTACCTAAAACTAATATTACACTGTATGTTAAATGACTATAATTTAAATAAAAACTTGAAAGAAAAATCGGGAAAAAGCATACTATTTGTGTACTCAACAAGTAATCATTAATTCATATCTGGAAAATAATATTTTAGGAAATTAAATCAACTTTTGTAAAAATTTTATTTCAACTCTTTACCCATTTCTTTCATCTACAAGATTAGATCTATTATTATGGTCACCCTTGTTTTAATTTTAGACCTCACCATCTCACAAATGAAGACAACTATAAAGCTAGATTTAATCATTAATATAAAAAGCCTTATAGTGAATTACAAAATATTTACCTTCAGTCTTTGTTTGGTATTTTCATGAATGGTTTTAAATTCTGGTCCATCACTGTCTGCCTAGAAAAGGTGGAAGATTAAACCACTGGGCCAAAAATACTAATAATTCAAACATTGAAATATATATACACACACACACATACACACACATTGTACATACATACACATATATACATACATATATACATACATATATATATATTCTTCACTTTTCAAAGTATGCTATGAAAACACTATAAACATATTTCTTAATGGCAAAGAGGCATGTGCCAAAAAACTTGACCACACAAACATTTCTCAAATTCTATAGAAGCAAAAACTCAAATTCCTTTTCCTACTTAGAGGCAAATGCTAAAGGTAGGGGAAATGCTAGCATATCTAGATTATAACAAACTTTGCTTTGGATAACCACAGAACTTTGTATACACTCACTTACTCAACAACATAAGGTTAACTCAAAAGGTTATTGATATCACCAGGACTGTCAGGTGCTTTTGCATAATTCACTATAATCAATGAGCTTTAGAATGAAAAAATTTAAGGGAGAAAACTGAAATATTAAATATGGGAGAACTACATAATTTCATGTATTTAAATATTTAAGAATCCTAGAAGGAAGCCAGGTACCTTGGTCAGTGACATTTTCAGCAGAGGTTCCTCAGTTACATTAGAAGAGTTAATAATATGAAGTGGCTCTCCTGCAGAGTCTAACAGAAAAAAAACCAAGGGCAGCTCCAGTCAGTCTTTCAAACATTTCAAATGTATTTTAAAAGAGAGTACCCAGTTACACATATGTAAGTTTGTCAAAATTCATGGAATCATATACTAAAAAGGGTTTTACTGTATACTGATCATACCTCAATATAAGTGGCTTTGAAACAAAAAAGACAAAGAAACACCATTAAAAAAAGTTAGAAACAAAACAAAACAGTAGCAGCCAATTACAGCTTTTGTAACATTTGGTAGTACTGGTATTATTCATTTGATCAAATCAGACTAAATTGAAGAACAAAGCTATAAAATACATAAACTATTCTCAATATGTTTGCTCTATTTAAAGTTACCCCATAGAGGGGCACCTGGGTGGCGCAGTCGGTTAAGCGTCCGACTTCAGCCAGGTCACGATCTCGCGGTCCGTGAGTTCGAGCCCCGCGTCGGGCTCTGGGCTGATGGCTCAGAGCCTGGAGCCTGTTTCCGATTCTGTGTCTCCCTCTCTCTCTGCCCCTCCCCCGTTCATGCTCTGTCTCTCTCTGTCCCAAAAATAAATAAACGTTGAAAAAAAAATTAAAAAAAAAAAAAATAAAGTTACCCCATAGAGTGCCTATAAACTTTAAACACCTTTAGCAACTTTCAAAGTTGGCTTGACGCAATTTAGAAAGTGGATCTGAAAGGCTGAGGAAACTCACTGAACAACAACTTAGTATTTACATGGGGGTAAGAAGTGAAACTGGAAAGTGATGTTAAATTTTTCCTCTATAATATTTCTGTATTGTTTGTTTTTTCAAAAGTATAGGTTAATGTCATTGAAAACAAAAAACACTGATGTAATTTAAAAAAAAAATAAAAAGCAAACAAAGATTATTTTCTAGTAAATTAACTCACTTTTCATAAAGGGTCCCTGGGCTTTTACACATGGGTACTATAACTGGGCTCTGATTTCCTAATACATCAGTTCTCACAGCAGAGTTGTAATGAAATGTTGCTTTTACAAGTATTAAAATGTTATGTATAGACATAGAAGATACACTTCATTTTTCTTTTTAGATATAATTCAACTTCATTCTAAATATATATATACACACACATACATATAAATGTATTTAGATACATTCTTACTGGTAAATAACTACACAAAAAATAAATTTTTAAATATCAAATTCTTTTTCATCCATGTAATAAATTTAATCTAACTAAATAATCATGATGGCATTAATAAATGTGCTTACTACTCACACAGAGGTAGGGGCCACTGCCTGTAACATGAATAATTTACACAGACTATACTTCACACTTACCAGTGAACTCAAAGCATCGCATACTAATTTTTTTTAGATAAGCTTTAGCAGTCAGGTCATAGGTTCTAACTTTAGCTTCCATTCCGAGCTGCAGGACATTGAGTTCATGCAAAGGTCTTCCTTTCTTTTCTGCTTTTTTCATCAGAGTAATCACAACCTAGAAAAGGCCCCAGTATCACCATTAACAAGCTCACTCATATATAATGAAGATAAGTCAACAATTTCATAACCATCCAGAGTGGCATAATGAAAAAATTCACACGATGTAAATACGAGTACTTCCATTTGTGCCTAGAAGTTGCCTCATGTGATTGACTTTGAAGGTACATTTACTTGTTCAGACTTCTGAAGCACTGCCACTATATTCTAGTGATTATCAAGGTAAAATTAACAACAACAAAAACAAAAAAAAGTAGTTCTGCCTAATTCCCAGGAGTTCTATCTAGTCTGATGGATGGCCTTTCTTCTGAAAGTCTATAAGAAAAATGGTCAATTGTTACACTAATGCTAATGCAAGATTTCTCAAGCTTGACACCACTGACATTTTGGGCTGGATAATTCTTAGTAGTGAGGGAGCAGACCTGTGCACTGTAGGATGTTTAGCGGTAACACTGGCCTCTCTCATTGGTTGTCAGTAGCTCCCTTTCCACCGATAGTGACAATCAAAAATGTCTTAAGACACTGTCAAGTATTGGCCTAGGGGAATGCAAATTGCCTCCCCCACTCTCCACGTCCTAAAGTGATGGAACTATACTAACATTTACTACAAATGATATTAAAGACGGTGTATGGGTTTTCTATCCACATTGTTAATGAGGCCCATTTGCAAAAAGAATGATTCATCTAACCATGTCTCAATTATTAAAGCTTCTATATCTTTAATAACGCTAACATTAACCAGAGAACAGTAAAGTTTTAATAAGAAATTAGTTTCAAAGCATACATTTCAGATAAAAATATAGAACTAATTTTTTTAAGTTTATTGTATTTAAGCGAGAAGAACATAGCCTCTACTATTAATGATGAAGGGATTTGGGAAGAACTTCTTGCAAGTCCCCCTGCCCCAGGGTAAGAGAAAGACTCTAATCTTCCTTAAAAGCTCATCTCAAATGTCACTTTCTCCAAAAATCTTCCCTGATACTCCAGACTACTTAGATGCCCCCTCCTTATTATCCACAGCCACAAGCTCCTCCTGCACATTTTTAATGGGAGCACTTAGAAAACTTTTAGTTGTTTTTTGTTTGTTTTTTTCATTAGAGTCTATGCCTTCTAACTCTATCCTCAGCACTTAGCACATGAAATGACTATTTGTTGAATGTGTGAATACAGAAGAGGAAAATCCGTTTCATCTCTCCTCAAGAATCTGCAGATGAAGCAGACAGTGGTAATACAACACTTAAAAAACATAGACATACTATGTTTTATTCTATTAAGGGTTTCTTAAATTTGCAAAGGATCTGTCTGTCACTACTTCCCTTTCCTGACTTTCTCATATGAAATCCAAAGTGAGCTACATTCCTAATGTCCTAAAATCATTTGAAAAGCATGTTATAGGACATGCTACCATTTTCTCTATGAAACATTATATACCCCCAAATATAACTCATCTTTTATATACTCTCAAATTTGCTACAAATTACGAATGCTACATACAAATGATAAATAGCCTACATAAAATTTTTTTATCCTTATCAGTAATTTACAAGTTTGTTTTAGTAGAGGGAATTCCAAATATCTATTATTTATTCACTTTACAAAAACAGATGAGGGGCACCTGGGCGGCTCAGTCGGTCAGGTATCCGACTTCGGCCCAGGTCGCACGCTTCATGGGTTTGAGCCCCACAACAGGCTCTATGCTGACGGTTTGGAGCCTGGAGCCTCCTTCACATTCTGTGTCTCCCTCTCTCTCTCTCTGCCCCTCCCCTGCTTGCACTCTGTCTCTCTGTCTCCCCCAAATAAATAAATATTTAAAAAATTTTTAAAATAAAAACAGATGAAAATCAGATACCTCTTTGATTTCAAAATTCAGCAGCATATTAATGATGTCTACAGATCTCATTTCTTCAGCTCCAGCTATTAAAGTACCTTGGGAAGCATGTACATCTTGTTTTGATGTATAGATTTCAAGTGGCCCTTTAATTTCACCTAAAGATGTTTAAAAGAAATTTTTTCACTTCTATTCACACATTTTTTTTTCCCACAAATGCTCATTGAGGACATGTATGAGAACTCTGGACCTGTGCAAGCAATGAAAACCCACAAGTCAGTAATACATAGCTCTTGCTCTCAAAAACCTTACAGTTTAGGAGAAGAGACATATACATTTAAAATGCAAACAAACAAAATAAGCAGGCTACGCCTAGTCACAGTGAGTAGACAAATGTTAATAGACTAGAAAAAATGTGCAGAAAACAGAGACTAAGACATTGTTATGGGGAGGCCAAGAAAGGTTTAATAAGGGAGTTATCATTCAGGTAGAGCTTAAGGACCTCCTCACACAGAGAGCACAACCAAGTATAAGACAAGAGATTGTAGAAACTCATAGAGAGTACACCATGAGAGGTTAGGGAAACAGAACAGAATATGATATGATTAAATCATGGAGAGGGTAACAAAAGTTAAGGCTAGAAAAGGAAAAAAGTGTGAGGGATGATTAGAACCTCTTATGCCATACAAAAAAGCAAAAGCAAAGCTATATGATCTGATGTTGTTGTGCTGAAATTCATATACTCTGACATGCAATAAAACTGCTTTCTAAACTGTAATACATAAAACTTCACCAACATCACACTGATGGCAAATGGTAGAGTCCAAACTCATCAGTCCCGTGAAAGTCTTTACTCTCAACTAACCCTCAATATCATTGTATTAGTTCTTAATATTACTTCAGTTAACATTATCTATGATCATGAACACAACACATAAGAATTCTGTAAACCATACCAGAAAAGCATATGGAAAACGATTGCTGTCAATTATTATCTTTGAGAAACACATAGGGTGAGGTTTCTTAACTATCACCTTACTCCAGCACTGTTCCAAACAGAGTGTGATCCAGGGGAATAATTCTAGCAAATGATTTGCTTTTACAAAATAACTCCTGGAATAGGCAAAGATTTTTTAAATAGAAAAAGCACTCGTCATTTTTAAAAATAGTATACTGGAATTCACTACAATTAACTAATTCTATTAAAAGACCCATTAAAAGAATGAAAAGCAAATCACAGATAGGGTGTGTGTGTATATATATATATCTCAACATATATATATATATCTCAACACATAAATATAATACATATAACCAATAAAGGACTCATACCCAGAATGAACAAAGAACTCCAATATATCACTAAGAAAAAAACACAAACATCTCAATAAAAATAATGCTCAATAGACTTGAATAGTCATATCATAAAAAAGGATATCCAAATGGCCAGCATGCATATGAAAATGTATTAATTTCAGTAGTAATCAGGGAACAAGATCCATAAAAATAACACTGTGTATTAGCCAGGACGGCGAAATTTAAAAATACTGACAATACCAAGGACCAGTGAGAATGTGAAACCACTAAAACTCTCATACATTGCTGGTAAACTGGTACAACCACTTGGAAAATCGTGTTCAGCATGTTACTGAAGCTAATCGTAAGCCTAACAAATGAGCCTATCATGTGAAGCCTAGCTATACAACCAAAAGAAAACAGGACATAAGTATGACAAAAGAAATGTATAACAACATTCACAGCAACTCTATTCAAGACCATCAAAGAATGGAAACAACCTAAATGTTCTCCATCAAAGGTAGAATGGATAAAATCAATATTAATAAATTCATATGATGAATACTGCACAGATTTAAAAAGAACAAACTACTGCCACACACAACAACATGCAGGAATCTCACGAACAAAATGATGACTGAGACAAGCCAAAAACCAAAGAGTAAATTCTATGATTCCATTCATGTGAAATTCAAGAAAAGGCAAAATTAATCTACCTGTGGTATTACAAATTAGGATGACAGTCAATTCTAGGTTGATCTGAGGGCAGAGTGGGTGTATTGAGTGGGAAGGAACATAGGAAGGCCTTCAAGGGGAGGCCAGAAATGTTCTATATGTTAACCATGGTGATGAGCTATACGATATAGCTATATATAAAAATTCACTGAACTGTACACTTAAGACCTGCATTCTTTACTATTTGTGCTCTGTAATACAGATTAACATATAATAAAAAAGTTTTTTTAATGAAAAAAATATACTGAGATACCATTTTTTACTTAGCAATTTGTCAAAAACTTTAAAATCTAATAATATGCTGTGTTAGAAAAGGCACAGAAAAACAAACTGGCAGGAGTGCAAAATTAGTACAAGTTCTAAGGGGAGCAATTGGCAAGATGTCAAAAATGTGAAATTCATTAACTTAATATATATTAAGTAAATAAAAATTAAATATCCTTTAATTCAATAGCCCTGGTATTTCCCCTACAGATACACATACACTTGTAAAAGTGTATGGACAAGGGCATTCAATGCAACGTGGAAAGAGTGGAACACTGAAAACAATCTGAAATGTCCATCAGTATGGACTTGCTAAATAAATTATAATACGTCAAGAGAATTTAATACCAGGTGGCCATTAGAAAGAATGAGACATATCTATACATATTATATTTAAAGATATAAACACCAAGATAAACTGTTACTTAAAAAAGCAAAATGCATAAACACACACACACACACACACACACACACACACACACTTTTAGGATAGTACCATTTGATGGAAAAAATAATTATATATGTCTGTGTGTGTAATACACATATATAACAGTTTTAAAAATTAAGTCCAGGGGCACTGGGTGGCTCAGTCACTTAAGCATCCGACTTCAGCTCAGGTCATAATCTCATGGTTTGTGAGTTCAAGCCCCATGTCAGGCTCTGTGCTAACAGCTCAGAGCCTGGAGCCTGCTTTGGATTCTGTGTCTCCTCTGTCTCTGCCCCTCGCTTGCTCTCTCTCTCTCTCTCTCTCTAAAAAATAAACATTTTTTAAAAAATTAAGTCTAGGGGCGCCTAGGTAGCTCAGTCAGTTAAGCATCCAACTTTGGTCAGGTCACGATCTCAGAGCTCGTGGGCTGGAAACCTGCACTGCGCTCTGTGCTGACAGCTCACAGTCTGGAGCCTGCTTCAGATTCAACTCCATCTCTCTCTACCCCTCCCCTGCTCTTGCTCTGTCTCTCCTCAAATATAAATAAACATTTTAAAAAAATGTAAAAATTAAGTCCAGTAGTTACTTTGCCTTTAAGTAAGTCAAAGGGCCATTGCAACTAATAATTTAAATTCTCTAAATTTTTACCGTAGTACAATTTGTCAGCATTTTCTTTGCTGAGTTATTTACCAAATGTTTCAATTCTTAAAGATATTTTACTACAAAACCTCACTTAAAAATCGGGGACCCCTGGCTGGCTCAGTCAGTTGAGCATCTGACTTTTGATTTCAGCTCAGGTAATAATCTCATAGTTCATGGGATTGAGCCCTGCATCAGGCTCTGCGCTGACAGAGCACAGAGCCTGCTTAGGATTCTCTCTCTCAGCCCCTCCTTCACTCTCTCTCTCTCTCTCTCAAAATAGATAAATAAACTTAAGAAAATAAGATTAAGTATGCTACCATAGCCTACTGCAAACTTTGAATTTTTTTTTTGTATACATGCAAATTCAAAAATTATTCCAGGAATCCACCAGATTTGCAGTGCTTTTTATGGGGTGCGTGGATGGCTCAGTTAGTTAAATATCGGACTTTGACTTGGGTCATGATCTCTGGTTTGTGGGTTTGAGCCCTGCATCTGGCACTGGGCTAACAGCTCAGAGCCCAGAGCTGCTTCATATTCTATATCTCCCTTTCTCTGCTCATCCCTAGCCCATGCTCTCTCTCCGTCTCTAAAAAATAAATAAATGTTAAAAAAAATTTAAAAAAAGAAATACTTTTTATGGCTTCCTCTTAACTTACACAACTTAGAAAAAGTTCTGAATTGGTAACTGACTATTGGGATAACTAAATGACAGTCCATCATCTCTAACTATGGTCTTACTCAATAAGTATTCAACAAATAAATATCTTCTTTCTTTTCATGGTAATACAAATCACAATGTGTACATATATATTTATGTCATTTTTATGGTTTGACTCCTGTGCTAAAGTGTAAAATAAGGAGATACGTGTATTATGCCACCTTCTGTCAGTCTCTTACCTGTCTTTTGTTCTCTTGGCTTCATTTTATTTAAGTCTTCAGTAGCCTCACCAAGATTTTCTGCTAGTATTCTAAATAAAAGGTTAAGATCTTCTTGATTTAGATTAACCTGTGAAATATCATTAAAAGAAAAGATAAAGGTACTTCATTTTAAAATAAAACAATTTTAATATAGAAATAAATTACTATTTATAAAACATGAAGGACAGAATAACCTTCACAGTGACTGAAAATTAGATCTTCACTACCCATTCAATTATTCCACTACTTATTTCATTTAAATACTTTTATTTTCAATGGTAATAAAACGTTTGGAGGAAAAAATGTGATTTATCAGTCAGGATTAGTTACACTACTTAACTTATATAATCTTTAGTGAAAAATAATAATGATTAAAGAAATCAGATCATTTAAAAAAATGACAAACTCAGGGACGCCTGGGTGGCTCAGTCATCCGACTTCAGCTCAGGTCATGATCTCACAGTTTGTGAGTTCGAGCCCTTCATCGGGCTCTGTGCTGACAGCTCAGAGCCTGGAGCCTGCTTCAGATTCAGTGTCTCATTCTCCCTCTGCCTCACCCCCACTTGTGCTCTGCCTCTCTCTGTCTCTCAAAAATAAATAAATGTAAAAAAAAAATTTAAAAATAATTTAAAAAAATGACAAATTCAGAAAAAACAAAAATTGTACTTTTTTAAAATTAACAACTCCAATGAAATAAAAAGGCTATCTTCGATATAAAAAATAATCATTTCTCTCAATGCTATAAGGGTACTCAGATACCCCTGAAATTAAAAGTATGTGTATATAACATACAGAATGAGATATACTATACTAATAAATAACTTACACACAGATCTTTGCTAATGTGTACGTATACAGCTGTGGGAGATGCAGGAGAGAAGCATCAAAGGAAAAGGCTTCAAAAGGAAGGGCTGGAAAAGGTGCAAGGCCTTAGGACATGTTTACACAGCTGAACACAGCTGTGGCTGGTAAGGAACGCCTAGAGCCATTAACATTGTCTAAGGCTGGATGCTCCTTAATACCTGACCCTTCCTAGTGTTATAGAAACCAATTAACTCAAAATTAACCTTGAAAAGCTAAACCATTAGATTG
Source organism: Leopardus geoffroyi (assembly GCF_018350155.1). Classification (NCBI taxonomy): domain Eukaryota; kingdom Metazoa; phylum Chordata; class Mammalia; order Carnivora; family Felidae; genus Leopardus; species Leopardus geoffroyi. The sequence continues at coordinate 43,086,858 of NC_059337.1, read as the reverse complement.
ATTAACACGCCTGTTGAGCTGACTTTATACACCTAGTCTTTAGCAATTATCCTAATAAAAAGAAGCTTCATTCTGGAGTCAGGGCCTCATTCCCACCCGAGTATGAGGACCTTCACTTAACTGCACTTTGCGGACTCATCTTTTGCGACTCCAGTCATACTCCCTGCAACATACAGCAAATTTAAAAATTAAGTAATGAAGAGGGAGACCAAGATGGTGACATAGGAAGATCCTGAACTCACCTCCCATATATGTACACACCAAATCTAAACTACACATGGATCATTTCCCTCTGAGAAAGACCTAAAACCTGGTAAACTGCTCTTCAAAACAAAAGATAAAAGGACCATACTGAAATGAGCTGGAAAGACAGAGACACGTCTCACAAAAAAAATCTACCCCCAGTGTGGTGTCACACAACAGGGAGGGATCTCACCAGAGATGCTTCTCTTGGAGGCGTGATGACTTGGTACTCCCCATGGGCCACCTCTGCCCCTGGAATCTGCGCTAGAAAGAGGAGCCCCCAGAAGGTCTGGCTTGGAAAACCAACAGTGCTGACCTCCAGAGGCCCCAAAGTGCTGTAGGAAACTGAGATTCCCCTCTTAAAAGGCTTGCCCCAAGATCCAGTGAAAAAACTGGCAGTTTGAAAAACACCTAGACTACATATGAGGGGAATTCACTTGCTGATCTGGGTACACTGGCTGAAGGAGCAAGGGACATCTGAAACACTCCTGGGAGGCTGACATGCTGGCAGCTACCACTGTTGCAATTTCCACATAGCCTACTAGCATAGACAGGGGAGTCCGGATATGACACTCTCCCAGAGCCTTGCTGGGATGAGCGGGGGAACAGTCAAGGCACTTGCTGAGGCTGCAGTGCACTGGCAATTGCAGTGCTCCCTTACATCCTGGCTGGACCAGAGAGCAGAACTGTGGTGGAGTTCTCCCACTCCCTGGCTCACGTGCGCAAGCACACACAGTTGCAACACACCCGTGGCTGGAACTAGTTAGTGATCCTGGCATTTTCCCACTCCCAGCCTAAAGTTGGTACACAGACACACAAGACACTAGCCTATTTCACTGTTGAAGTCCATGGGCACACACGGTCAGGACATTTTCCCACTGCCTTTCTGAAGCCAGTGAGTCTGCTCTGCCTCCTACACTCACCAACTGTCTTCCTAAAGCCAGCAGCCATGTGCAGTCCAGAAAGAGAACATCCCTTGATGCGCTGGCCCTGCTAGTCAAGAGAGTTGGTGTTTCAGAGCTCCAGAGGACCATAACAAGCAGAAAGACAGTTCTTGGCAGGTCAACACCCCCAGGGCACTGCACAGACAGCAGAATGAAGCACAACCTCAGTCTTCCTATGACAAAGGCCTATTTACTCAGCCTTGAGTATCAGCCTGAGGGACAAGATTAAAGTTTCCCACATATCTAGAGACTAAGAAGGTGCTTTCAGGGTACAAAAGCAGGGAGACACCATCCTTGCACATCCCCGTTGGCCTCATTACACCTAAACAAGACTTGTGAGAAAGGAGTTCATACATTCATTTACACACCAATACAATATGCCAATTTCTGCAGCTGGTGCTCAGATCTCCTAGAGCCCTGAGCAGGGATTATGATTGCAGTCCCACAGGACTATATACATTTGCATACTTTAAAAGCAGTTGCCTGGGGCGCCTGGGTGGCGCAGTCGGTTAAGCGTCCGACTTCAGCCAGGTCACGATCTCGCGGTCCGTGAGTTCGAGCCCCGCGTCGGGCTCTGGGCTGATGGCTCAGAGCCTGGAGCCTGTTTCCGATTCTGTGTCTCCCTCTCTCTCTGCCCCTCCCCCGTTCATGCTCTGTCTCTCTCTGTCTCAAAAATAAATAAACGTTAAAAAAAAAATTTTTTTTTTAAAAAAAATAAATAAAAATAAAAGCAGTTGCCTGAGGGTCTGGCTTCTAATCAGCCTAAACTAGGTGCTGAATAATATTCCTCCCCTTGGATCACTGACAGATCTTGGCACACCCTCAACAATGGGGGCATACCAATAATAAATCAGGTGTGTTAGACAACCACAAAGGTTCAGAAGACAACCATAAGCTAGGACAAGGTTGAACAAGAAGAATCATCACCTAAATAAGGTTACCCATTCAAGACTAAAAAGACTGCCTGTTTCACCAAATAGAAAGAAACACAGAAAATCAAATAAAATGAGGAAACAAATATTTTCAAACAAGAGAATAAGACAAAACCTGAGAAAAACACCTTAATTATATGGAGTTAAGCAATCTACCTGATAAAGAATTAAAATTATGATCATAAAGATACTCACTGAAATTCAGTTAAAGAATGGATGAGCACAGTGAGAATTTCAACAAGGAGATATAAAATATAAGACAGTACAAACAGAAGCCAGAGAACTAAAGATACGATAACTGAAATGAAAAATACACTGGAGGGGTTCTACAGCAGACTGGATGAAGGAGAACAGATTGGTGAGCAGGAAAATAAAGCAAAAGAACTTACCAGGACAGAGCAAAAACAACATTAAATTTTTTTTTAAATGAAGGTATCTTAAGGGACAAAGAGAAACAGAAGAACATTAAAATTACAGAGGTCTTAGAAGAGAAGAGAGAGGAAAGTGGCAGACAACATTTTGAAGAAGTAATGCCTGAAAACTTCCCTAACCTCGAGAAGGAAACAGACATCCAGGTCGAGGAGGCATGAAAATTACCAAAAAGGATGACCAAACACAAGGAGCACTACACCAAGCCTTATTATAATTAAAATGTCAAAATTAAAGAGAAAATCTTAAAAGCAGCAAGACAAAAACAACTTGCTACACTCAAGGGAAACCTCATAAAGCTATTGGCAGATTTCTCAGAAGAAACTTTACTAGCCAGAAGGGAGTAGCATGACATATTCAAAGTACTAAAAAAATTTTCCAACCCAGAATATTCTACCCAGCAAGATTATCATTCAAATAGAAGGAGAAAGTGTTTTTCAAACAAGCAAAAACTAAAGGAGTTCATAACCATTAAACCAGCTTTATGAGAATTCTAAAAAGCCTTCTTTAAGATGAATAAAAAGGGGACTAATAAAAAGAAAACATATGAGAGTAAAAATCTCATTGGAAAAGGTAAACACACAGTAGAGGTAGTGGATTAATCACTTATAAAACTACTAAAAATTTCAAAATATAAAGTACTAAAATTAACTGAAACTACAATAATTACTTAAAAGATACATAAAAAAAGATGTAAAAGGTGACATCAAAAACATAAATTCTGTTTGGGGGGAATATAGAGTTTTGGATACGTTCAAAGTAAGTGGTTATCTATTTAAAATAGACTGTTACATACAAAGGATAGGGTATGTAAACCTCACAGTAAGCACAAAGCAAAAACATATAGTAAATACACAAAAGAAAGGAATCTAGACATAACATGATAGGAAGTCATCTAATACAAAGGAATTGAGAAGGAAATGAAGGAACAGAGAAACTACAAAACAACCTGAAAACAATTAATAAAAAAGCAATAAAGTATATACCTATCTATCAATAATTTCTTTAAATTCATGGACTAAATTCTCCATTTAAAAGACAGAGTAGCTGAATGGATAAAAAAACAAGACCTAGAAGAGACTCACTTCTGAAGTAAGGACACACAGAAAGAAAGTGAAGGGATGGAAAAAGATGTTTCATGCAAATGGAAACGAAAAGAACACTGGAATAGTTATATCATACAAAATTGACCTTAACAAAACTGTAATAAAAGACAAAAAAGACAATTATATAATGATAAAAGGATCAATAAAGCAAGGTAGGATGTTTATAAATATATATGCACCCAACATAAGAGCACCTAAATATAGATAGCAAATATTAACAGACCTAAAAGAAGAAGTTGACAGTAATACAGAAATAGTAGGAGACTTTAACACCCGACTTATATCAATGGATAGATCACCTAGACAAAAAAATCAACAAGGAAACACTGCTCTTAACACATTAGATCTGATGGACTTAACAGATACATATAGAACATTCCACCCAAAAGCAAAAGAATGCACATTCTTCTCCAGTGACCATGGAACATTCTCCAGGATAGATGACATATTAGGTCAAAAAAAAACAACTCTCAAAAAATTTAAGAAGACTGAAATCAGGGGCACGTGGGTGGCTCAGCCGATTAAGCGTCTGATCATGATCTCAAAGTTCATGAGTTCAAGCGCCGCATCAGGCTCTGTGCTGATGGTATGGGAATCCCTGCTTGGGATTCTTTCTCCCTCACTCTCTCTCTGCCCCTCCCCTGCTCACACTCTCTCTCTCTCTCTCAAAATAAATAAATAAACTTAAAAAAAAAAGGAGACAAATCATATCAAGCATCTTTTCCAACCACAATGGTACAAAACTAGAAATAATTATAAGAAAACTAGAAAAACCATAGAAATGTGAAGATTAAATAACATGCTACTGAAAAACCAATGGGTCATCAAAAAATCAAAGGAGAAACAAAAACAAAATACCCAGAGACAAGCAAAAACAGAAATACAACATACCAAAATCTAAAGAATGCAGCAAAATCAATTCTAAGAGGGAAGCTCATAACAATACAAGCCTACCTCAAGAAACAAGAGAAATCTTAAATAAACACCTTAACTGTATACCTAAAGGAACGAGAAAAAGAACAATCAAAATCCAAAGTTAGCAGAAAACGGGAATGATAAAAATCAGAGAGTAAATAAATGAAACAGAGACTTAAAAAATGAATTAAAAAGATCAATGAGGGGTGCCTGGGTGGCTCAGTCGGTTGAGCATCCAACTTTGGCTCAGGTCATGATCTCACAGTTGACAAGTTCAAGCCACACGTCGGGCTCTGTGCTGACAGCTCAGAGCCTGGAGCCTGCTTCTGATTCTGTGTATCCCTCTCTCTTTGCCTCTCCCCCGCTCATGCTTTGTCTCTCTCTGTCTCAAAAATAAATAAACATTAAAAAAAAAAAAACGATCAATGAAACTAAAAGATTGTTTTTTGAAAAGATAAACAAAAGTGATAAAACTCTATCCAGACGTATCAAGAAAAAAAGACAGGGTCCAAATAAACTAGCAGTGAAAGAGAAGCTGTAACTGACACAATAGAAATACAAAGGTTCATAAGAGACTACTATAAATAATTACAGGCCATCAAATCAGGCAATCTAGAAGCAATGGAACAATTCCTACAAATACACAACCTTTGAAGAATGAATCACAAAGAAATAGAAAATTTGAATACACTGACTACAAGTAATGAAAATGAATCAATAATTTAAAAACTCCCCCAAAACCAAAAGCCCATGGCCAGATGGCTTCACAGGTTAATTCTACCAAACATTTAAAGAAGAATTAATACCTATCTTTCTTGAATTATTCCAAGAAATGAAAAAGGAAGGAACACTTCCAAACTCATTTCACAAGGGCAGCATTACCCTAATACCAAAACCAGAAAAGTACACTATAAAAATTAATAAAAAAATTACATGCAATATCCCTGATGAACATAGATACAAATCCCTAACAAAATATTAGTAAACCAAATTCAACAATACATTAAAACCATGTTTAACTGGAATATATTCCAGGGATGCAAGGATGGTTCAACATCCACAAATCAATCAACATCATATATCACATTAAGAAAATGATGGATAAAAATCACAATCATCTCAACAGATGCAGAAAAAAGCATCTGACAAAATTCAACATCCATTTATGATAAAACTCACAAACCAGATATACAGGAAACATACTTCAACATAATAAAGATCATATAGGACAGACCTGCAGGTAATATCATACTCATTGGTAAAAAGCTAAAAGCTTTTTCTCCAAATAAGACACAAGACAAGGATGCTCACTGTCTCCACTTCTATTCAACATAATACTGGAAGTCCAAGCCATAGCATTTAGGCAAGAGAAAGAAATAAAAGTAATCCAAATTGAAAAGGAAGAAGTAAAACGGTCACACTATTTGCAGATGACATGATACTATATATAGAAAACTCTAAAGATTCTACAAAAAAATTGTTAGAAATAATACATGAATTCAGTAAAGCTTCAGGATACAAAATTAATGTACAAAAAAATCTGTTGTGTTTCCCTACAATAACATACCATCAGAAAGCCAAATCAAGGAAACAATCCTACTTACAATCACATCAAAAAGAACAAAATACTTGTCCACTGATAAAACAAACTGAAGGAGACACAAATAAATAGAAAGATATTTGATGCCCATGAATTGGAATAATTAACATTACTACTCAAAGCAGTCTACAGATTCAATGCAATCCCTACCTAAATTCCAATGGCATTTTTCAGAGGTCTAGAACAAATAATTCTAAAATTTCTATGGGAACACAAAAGATCCCAAATAGCCATAACAATCTTAAGAAAGAGCAAAGCATAAGAGACTCTTAAAAACTGAGAACAAACTGAGGGTTGATGAGGGGTGGGAGGGAGGGGAGGGTGGGTGATGGGTATTGAGGAGTGCACCTTTTGGGATGAGCACTGGGTGTTGTATGGAAACCAATTTGACAATAAATTTCATATATTGAAAAAAAAAAAAAAAAGAAAGAGCAACGCCAAAGGTGTCATGATCCCTGCTTTCAAACTATACTACAAAGCTATAGTAATCAAAACAGTATGATATTGGACGTAAAACCAGACACATAAATCATAAACCAGCAATAAGCCCATGCATATATGATCAACTAATATTACAAAAAAGATGCAAGAATATACAATGGGGAAAGGACAGCCTCTTCAATAAATGGTGCTGGGAAAACTGGACAGCTACATGTAAAAGAATGAAACTCAACCACTATCTTGCATTATATACAAAAATGAACTCAAAATGGATGAAAGTCTTGAATATGAGATGAATATGAGATCCAAAACCATAAGGCTCCTAAAAAAAAACCCATAGGCATTAAGCTCCTTAACATCAGTCTTAAAGGCATTTCCGTAGATCTGACTCTAAAAGCCAGGACAACAGAAGGAAAAATAAACAAATGGAACTGTATCAACTAAAAAGCTTCTGCATAGAAAAAAAAAAAAAAACATCATTAAAACGAAAAAGTGGGGCGTCTGGGTGGCTCAGTCAGTTAAACATCCAACTTTGACTCAGGTCATGATCTCACGGTTCGTGGGTTTGAGCCCTGCGTCAGGCTCTGTGCTGACAGCTCAGAGCCTAGCGCCTGCTTCAGCCTCTGTGTCTCCCTCTCTCTCTGCCCCTGCCCAGCTTGTACTCTGTCACTCTCTCTCTCTCTCTCTCTCTCTCTCTCAAAAATAAATAAAATATTTTTTAAAATTTAATGAAAAAGCAAATTACTGAATGGAAAAAGATATTTGCAAATCCTATAACTGATGAGCAGTTAATATCAAAATATATACAGAACTCATAGAACCCAGTAACAAAAAAACAATCTGGTTAAAAAACAGGAAGAGGATATGAATAGACATTCTTCCAGTGAAGACACAGAAATGACCAACAAGTACATGAAAAGATGCTCAACACCACTAATCATCAGGGAAATGCAAATCAAAATCACAGTGAGGTATCATTTCACACCTCTCAGAATGGCTATTACCCAAAAGACTAGAAATAACTAATATTGGCAAGGATGTGGAAAAAAGGGAATCCTTGGGCCCTACTGGTAGGAATATAAACTAGCCACTATGGAAAATAGTATGGAGGTTCCTAAAAATATATAGAGCTAACATATGATTAGCTACCGCTTATCCCCTACTGCTTATCTATCCAAAGAAAACAAAAACACTTACGCTAAATGATATATATAAGTCAGAGAAAGACAAACACAGCATGATTTTACTGATATGTAGATTCTAAAAAGCAAACAGAATAAAACTAAAAACCAGGCTCATAGAAACAGAGAGCAGATTGGTGGTTCCCAGATGGGAAGGGGGATTAGGGATGTGAAATGGGTGTAAGGGATTAATAAATTCAAACTTGTAGTTATAAGTAAGTCATGGAGATACAATGTACAGTATGGAAAATACAGTCAATAATACTATATTAACTTTGTAAAGTGACAGATGAGAACTATACTTATTGTAGTGACTATTTCTGCAATGTAAATAAATGTTGAATTACTATGTTATATACCCCAAACTAATAATGTATATCATATATATATATACATATATGGTGTATATATATGTATATATGTGTATGCATATATGTATATATGTGTGTGTGTATAAATATATATATTTTTTTGTATACACACACACACACACACACACAATAACACTTAACTGAAGATTAAATTCTGCTAAATAATGAACATATTTTTGGACATCTCATTGAAATTGTTCTTACACCAACCACTCAAAAATTTCACATATCTTATTGATTTATCCTAAGAAAGTCTTCAGAGTCTAAAATTTCAATAACAAGTATTTTTCACTCACATACTTACATTCATTGATTCAAGGTGTCCTTTAATTTCTACAACAGGTACTTTGTGATACCAAGATGCAGCTAGATTCCGGTTTACAAAAAATTCCAAGTTAATTGGGTGTAAGAGCTGAACATCAGGATGGGAGATGCCTGGCTGGATCACTGTCCTAATGAAAAATATAACTGATATATATGCATAAACACAGGAGGGAAATGCAACCTATCATTAAAAAGACATTCAAATCAAAAATCACTGCTCTCAATAGTGATTTGAACCCATGCTAGTTTTTTCTAATCTCAATCTATAATTCACTTTAGGGAAAGAGTAAAATACATCATGTACCATGACCCATTAAGAAAACCTTTTTCTTCAAACATTAGGTCACACATGGATTAAATTTTAAAAAGATATTCATAATGTTGAATACATGGAGTAGTCATCAAATATAGTTGTATAAAGACTAATATATGCACTGATACAGAGATTAAAGAAAAAAATGGCAAGATGAACAATTAGCATTTTCTGAAGAGTTTGATAAAGCTCTTCTCCAGGATTATTTTCTGGACTTGCCTTGTAATTTTCCTTTTTTATTAAGGTAATTAAATCTCCTTGGATAGGGTAGAAATTATTTTAAAATGTATTATATATAGATTTTCATGGGTCATCTGGTGGGAGCTCTACAGATACATCATTATGTATGCAGTATTTTGCCAAAAATACATTAAGTTCAATTAAATCATGAAGAATCACTCAGACAAAACCAAATTAAAAGACATTCCATGAAACAACTAGATTGTACTCTTCAAAACTGTCTCATCATGAAACACTAAGAAAGACTAAAGAACTATTCCAGAGCAAGTAAGTACTAGTAATATAGAAATCCCCCTCAGTAGTACAGGATACAATTAAATGCCATCCATATGTGACCCTTGATCGAGGGGAAAAATTACTATAATGGACATTATTGGAACAACTAGTAAAATTTGAATACTGACTCCATATTAGATGTTATTGCTGTATCCGTGTTAAATTTCCAGAATTTGAAAACTGCATTATGTAAAAGGATGTGTGTCCTTGTTCTTAGGGGACACATGCTAAAGCATTTAGAGCAAGGGGTTAAGAGCAAATTCTATACTCATGATTCAGCAAAAAATGTTTTAACTTCCCATTATAAAGTAAGTAAGTCCTGGGAATGTAATGTATAGCAAGGTGACTAGTTAAAAACACTGTATTGTATATTTGAAAGTGGTTAAGAAAGTAGATCTTAAAAGTTCTCATCACAAGAAAAAAAATTGTAAGTATGTGTGGTGACAAACGTTAGACTTATTGTGATGATCATTTCACAATATACCCAAATACTGAATCATGTTATATACCTGAAAGCAAGACAATATGTCAATTTTATCTCAACTTAAAAATTAAATTAAAAAGAGGTTTTAGGGGCGCCTGGGTGGCTCAGTCTGCTAAGTGGCAGACTTTGGCTCAAGTCATGATTTCATGGTTCATGGGTTCAAGTCCCGCATCAAGTTCTGTGCTAACAGCTCAGAGCTGTCAGCTTCAGATTCCGTGTCTCCCTCTCTCTCTGCCCCTCCCCCGCTTGCACTCTGTCCATCCATCTCTCTCTCTCTCTCTCTCTCTCTCTCTCTCTCTCTCCCTCTCCCACTCTCTCAAAAATAAACATTAAACAAATTTTTTAAACATGTTTTAAATAATAATATGCAGACATATATAGTTAAAGCAAATGTAAACAACTGGTAAACCCAGGTAAAGGATAATATTGGTATCATCATGGTAATATTTTTGGAATTTTTCTGTAACTGTGGAATTTTTCAAAATAAAAAGTTGATTAAAAATTAAAGTATTCTGGGGGCGCCTGGGTGGCTCAGTCAACTCAGCTTCCAACTTCAGCTCAGGTCATGATCTCTCGGTTTGTGGGTTCAAGCCCCACGTCGGGCTCTTTGCTGACACTCGGAACCTGGAGCCTGCTTCGGATTCTGTGTCTCCCCTTCTCTCTGCCCCTCACCCACTTGTACTCTGTCTCTCTCTCACTCTCTCAAAAATAAATAAATATTAAAAACCTTTTTAAAAAGTAAATAAAAGTAAAGTATTCTGTGCAACCGAAGCATGTTGGGTATGAATCTCAATGGCCACAAAATTCATGGAAAACATTAAATAACACTTCAATCCATAATTATTCAAAGAGAATATACCTAGAAAGCTTAAGCTCTGTTAGCTGCACATCCATTCTATCAATTACTGGAGGGTTTAAATAGTCTTCCCCAGACACCAGACTAAACTGGTTTTGAACTCTGATGAGCCCAAGATCTACCACCACTGCATTAGTGGAAATAGAAGACTGTGGGATGACTATAACTGGTGCTTTCAGATCAATATTGAGAGAAACACGAAAACTCCTCTGGGCAAGATCTTTCACACTTCTGGCAGCCTTTTCTGCAGCCTGAACAGTGGCGGCACTCAGAGCCTCTTTGGCTGTCTGGAAATTGTTGAGGAAGTTCTGTGGACACCAAGTATAAAAGGAGAAAAACAGAGGACAAGCACATCATTAATAACACCATCTTCTTTATTTCTGTGCTATTTATTTCCTATACATAACTTTCAATTGAGTCTCATTTATCTAGAATTAGGAAAAAATCACTGATCATCCATCCATATTTATAAGCCACTTGATAAGGGCTAATGTTATATGGCTGAAGAACAGAGTGGGGTGGGGGCGGGATACTTTTAGTATTTTTTTACTTGAAAATTTGGTTTCAAGTAAAATTTATGTTCTAGCAAAAATAATTCCAGTTCTAGACAAATTAAATGACTCAGATTTCAACTATTAAAGAGAGGTTTTAACCTCTAGCTTAATATATAAGTACCATCTATAATCAAAACAATGTACATCCTAAAATCCAAAATTTATAAGATCTGAAATCATAGCTATCAGACTTAAGTATTTCTAAGTTGAAAATCAACATATAAATAGTGACTTTTACCAGAAATGACATGAGGAATTTATGAAGATAAACAATCTGAATACAGCCAACATTCAGTGATACCACACCATCCACTTTGGACATGTCAGTATAGGAATCTCCCTCAGTGGCATCAGGATACAAATCCAAGTTAAAATGAAAAACTTCATTTCCCATTATTGACACAGCCTGAAAAGCAGAGATTAGAATGTATTCTGTTCAAGAGGGTAATGACAAAGTCTCATTTAAAAAAAGGCTTATATTTGGAGGGTATTTGTTGGGATGAGCACTGGGTATTACATGTAAGTGACGAATGACTGGATTCTACTCCTAAACCCAAGACTACACTGTATGTTAACTCGGTTGAGACTATAAATAAATAAATAAATAAATAAATAGGCTTATATTTATAATCATTAGAGAAACAAACATTTGTGTATCAAAATATATTTCATTAATATTTCTTAAAATATATTTAAAAATAAAATCTCATACTCAATTATCAAAACATATTAGCTATCTATTTACTACACCTACTTTTTTATGAACTGTCTTAGGATCAACATCTGTGACAATAATATTTTCCAGTCTGGCAAACAGTGACTGTTTTCTTGACTGAAGACAAAGAGAAGAATCAAGGCCTGGAAAAAAAAATTGTATTATTATAATTTCTAAAGACCTACCATAAGAAGACCTCAAGATATTTCTTTTTATTGCATAATTTCATTTTGGGGTGATTTTTTAAAAAACTTAACATTTATTTATTATTGAGAGACAGAGCATAAGCATGGGAGGGGCAGAGAGGTGGGGGAGACACAGAATCTGAAGCAGGCTCCAGGCTCTGAGCTGTCAGCACAGAGCCTGACGCGGGGCTCAAACTCACGAACTGTGAGATCATGACCTGAGCCGAAGTCGGTCGCTTAACCGACTGAGACACCCAGGTGCCCCTGGGGTGATTTTTTTTTAAATTAACTATGCTTGAACTCCCAACTGATAAATTAGTTAGTTGCAATGTTATACATTTTCGGTGTTATAAACAATGAAACCAATACATTCATTATAAATCAATTATCTGAAGTTTCAACCTTCTGAAAAAAACTACACCTAGAGCAAACAGATTATCTTGGGATTTTAGGAAATCTTTTAGATCTTATATCCAGTCATTCATATGGAAGCTATAAGTTTCATGAATCAAATGTAGACTAAAGGTAATTGTCAGCTTGGAAAGGCCAAAGAAAAAAACTAATTTTTTTCATTTTTAAGTTATTCGAGAATTTCATTAAACATTCTTTACCGTTATCAGATCATAGTGAGCTGGTAAAAACAGAGTCCTATCAGTTTCAGCAGCTTTTGCCTAAAAGAACATAATGGGCTCATAGATAGGCTTTCTCTTCATCATAAGGTTCTTTTGCATTTGTACCAAGATAAAGCATATTCATAGACCCTGACCTGAAAATCAGACCCACATCCCAGCCCATTGATAGCATCACTACATGGACATTAGGATCCCTTTTCACCTCTGAGACAACTCCGAGAGATTCAAAACACCAGTATTGTCATTCAATTTGATGGTCAGATTCTAACCAAGATCTACATCCCAAAGAGCTAAGAAAATATACAATTCAATTATGTCATAAAAAAATTATCCAGTTTTCACAGCTCAGAGCCCTCCATTTGTATACTCTTTACCATTAAAAAAAGCTTCTCTTTTAAAAAATTCTTAATAGTATGTGAACTTTTACCTTGAATCTTGATTTCAGCAATATTGTTCTTCTCATCACAAACAATGACACAGAAAGCATTCAACTTGGCAAATAGTCTGAAGTCAATAATGTCCCTGTCTTTAGAGGATACAATCACTAAAAATAAAACAAAGCATTCTATCACATGGGATTCGAGTAATTCAAACTCTATTAAGGTTTCTTGATTGTATTAAGTGAACCATATTTCTGTTTTAAAAAATTATAAAATTCTCAAGCTCTTAAAGATTTCAAATACTCTTTTTGCTTTACATCTTCTGTACAGTTTGTATTTCTCATACTGAGATGTTACTTTCATAATGCACAAGCAAGAAAAAAAAACATAAAATAAATAAGGACACTGAAACTCAGAGAAATTAAATAATGTGCCTATGGTCATATAATTTAAGTAGCAGAGGCAGGATTTTGAACTGAGTTGTTTCTGATTTAAAATCTGGGTTCTTAACCAACTACATGCTATCCCTGTACTGTTACCCCCAAGTCTCTGGGTCTTACTACCTTATTTGTAAAATGGGAAGGGAAGACTAACCCTTTGTGGAGCTCATTCAGGAGCCACTGAGAAGGGAAGAAAAGTTCAGTGTAAATACAGGTCTTCTTCTCTATTATCTACCTACAGCATTCCCCACTACCACCAAAATAAGAAGAAAAACAGGTATTTTTTTAAAGCACCAGTATTAGTTACATTTGCCTTACACAGCAGTTACTCACATATGATTTTGTTTGAAGAAAAGCACAGAAGTGGGGAAAATGGCATGCAAATGACCGAACTTGATGATCTCTACGATTCCCATTTACCTCTAGAATTCTAATATGCTTGTTAACAACAAGTGTTTTTCATACCTTTCTGCACACCTGAATTTTTTTGTTGCTTTTCAGCTGAAATTTGTACTTCTTTGGTGTCACTTCTTTGGTCATCTGATGGGATAATGGTTGTCAGGTAATTAATAGAAGACAGAAGAGCTTGTGTTTGCAGCAACAGATTTAAAGATGAAAAAGTCACCTAGAAATTTTTCAAAAAGAAAGTTAGTTTTCCAGGCCAATTATAACCATAATTTCCATGATGGAACTGAAAGGCTTCCAGCTAGATTTACATCACTGCTTCCATAGCTTAGAAGGAACAGAGAGGAGATAAAGATTCACGACTCAGACTCCTTAAAGAGGAAATATATGGACAGTAAATTACACTCACACACATTGTGAATTCCCATGAGTAACGCAATTATTCTGTTTCCCAAATATAATTAACAAGAAACCTATAATCTGCTTGTCATGGCCATCTCGATATTCATCACGTATAGGACTTTTGGATCTTCAATGGACTTTTTATTTTGATTATATAAAACTTGAAAGTTAGATCATGAAACTCCAAAATCACCATGTGTTAATACTATGTCGAGAAATGATTTCAAATGTGAAATTCAGAGATTTAAAAGTACAATTATTAAGTAAGTTCTCAGTTACTAAATTATCTTCCAAAACCACAATGGTCCTATCATTTAAATATATATATATATATATGAATGTGTATAAATGTGTGTGTGTATATGTGTATGTGTATAAATGTGTATGTGTGTGTATATATGAATGTACATAAAACTTTTAGGAAAAAAAGTGTTACATTTTTTAAAACAATGACTCCAGAAAGCTAAGATACCAACAAAAATTGCTTCAGTAATAATGTGGTTTTCTAACAGCAAATTAAAAATTATTTAAAAATCTTTGCTTATATAAAAGAATTTCCTTTTATTGCCTCAAAGCACTAAGTGGATATAAAAATTATAAAAAGGAAGGTTCAAGAGGGTACAAAAACGCTGATTCGAAGGGGCACATGCACCCCAATGTTTACGGCAGCACTATCAACAATTGTCAAATTATGGAAAGAACCCAATGTCCATGAACTGATGAATGGATAAAGAAGATGTGGTATACATACACAATGGAATACTACTCAGTGATTAAAAAAGGATGAAATCTTGCCATGTGCAACAACATGGATATAAACAGAGGGTATTATACTAAGCAAAATAAGTCAGAGAAAGATATATGATTTTACTCATGTGTTATTTGATAAAGACAACAGATGAACAAAGGGGAAGGGTAGGAAAAGTAAGATAAAAACACAGAGGGAGGTAAACCATAGGGACTCTTAAATACAGAGAATGAACTGAGGATTGTTGAGGGGAAGCAGGTAGGGGATAGGTTAAATGGGTGATGGGCATCAAGAAGGGCACTTGTTGGGATGAGGACTGGGTGTCATATGCAAGAGATGAATTACTAGGGTTCTAGTCCTAAAGCCATGACAACACTGTACGTTAACTTGAATTTAAATTAAAAATAAATAAATAAATAAGTAATTTTTAAAAAGGAAAGTTCACAATATTCCACAAATTCTCCCATCTCTCAAAAGTGTAACTTCAAATACCTATCTCTGATTTTCTTTTTAAAATAATCCACAATTGGGGTGCCTGGGTGGCTCAGTCGATTGAGCGTCCGATTTCAGCTCAGGTCATGATCTCACAGTTCGTGAGTTCAAGCCCCGCGTCAGGCTCTGTGCTGACAGCTCAGAGCCTGGAGCCTGTTTCACATTCTGTGTCTCCCTCTCTCTCTGCCCCTTCCCTGCTCATGCTGTGTCTCTCTCTATCTCAAAAATAAATAAACATTAAAAAAAATTTTTTTTTTAAATAATCCACAACTATATTGTCTCCTCTTCCTCCATGTGACTACCTTAGTATGGCTTCAGATGTACTCAACATCTTCATGTATTTCCCATACTTTCTCAGGTCTGCATTAAACAACAGTATGTAGTTTAATTTGTTGAAAACCTTGTTGGTTCTTTATAAATCAAAGTTCCATTGTCTATCGCATTCCCTGTTTTTAGAAATAATTAGGATGTGCTACAGGAAGTCAAAACACCAGCTCTATTATAATCAATGACAAACATAGAACATGGTAGGTATCTAGGAGTTTTATAACTTTTACTGACTCTTGATTATTTCATCAAATTACCCACCCAGTCATTATTCCTCAAAGGATACTGAAGCCTTCCACAATAAGTTGTTTTCAAATAAGATATACCCTTTTAATAAAATTTCTTACCTTAAGTGTTTGTTCAGTTTTTTCAAAAGTAGTTTGAAAACTAGGTCCATTCTTATCAGCCTAAAAAAAAGAATAGAAGTTCTGAAAAAAGATTTAAGACCAAAGTAAATAAATAACTTATTTATGATCTCGTTTATTTTTTACATTTATTACATTTATTCTGAATATTACATTATTCAGAAATTTTGTATATATTTAATTTTACTGTCATTGTTTTAAAGTGACATCCAAGTTATTTATTATAATCATGCAATTTTGTTCTCCTCTTCAAATATGAAAAACATGGCAACATGTACTTCTAGGAAACTATAACTAGAGACCAGAATTATAAACTCTGAAAGTTGTAAGGTTTAAAGGTCATCTAGTCCATCCATCACTTAATATATCCCTTTATATCTTTGGAAGACTATTTTAGGTTATCTCCACTGAAAGAAACCTCATTTTCTTACTTAATCTTCAGAGAACTTGTGATTTAATCAGGCCTTGGTACTGAGTCAAAATTCTACCTCCCAACACAATTATCTATTGGTTCAAGTTCTGTCTCTTGGGCACATCCATAGGAAATTCATTTTTACATCTTGTGAGAAGACTTCTGCCTAGGCTAGCTTCTCTGCCTCCCTGATGCCACAAAGTCTTATGTTATTTATGAGAGAATCAATCACATTATATTTTAATTGTTATCTAACTTGTCTGTCTGCCTACTAGTCCATAAGTTCCTTGAAAACAGGGCATGTTTTTCATCTCTGTATCCCAAGTGCCTAACAGAATCTGACAAAGGCATTCAATAAATGCTTGTTAAATGATTAAACAAATCAACTAATCTTGAATAAAGCTAAATACTCTTACTTCCTTCAGCATTTCTCATACGATATCTTTTTGAGTCCCTTCCCAATCCTGGTAGTTTTCTTCTGAACCCAATCAAATTTGACTCTATCCCTTGTGATATAGGATACTCAGCCAAATGTCACCTACATTTACAATGAACTTAGGTAGGTAAATGTGCCCCAAGAGGTACAAGTTCATGCTACTTCATCCCAAGCTTCCATCTTTGGGGATAGGGAGTTTGGTGTCTTTTTCTTTTAAAAAAAAAAAAAAAATTTTCTTAAGTTTATTAATTTTTGCAGAGAGAGAGACAGAGCATGGGCAGGGGAAGGGGCAGAGAGAGAGGGAGACACAGAATCAGAAGCAGGCTCCAGGCTCCGAGCTGTCAGCACAGAGCCCAAGGCAGGGCTCAAACCCACAAACTGTGAGATCATGACCTGAGCTGAAGTCGGACGCTTAACTGACTGAGCCACCCAGGCACCCCGAGTTTGGTGTCTTTTTATTGGTCCTATTCTTCTACTTAAGTAAAAGAGAAAGTGTATAAATGAAAAGAGAAAAAATGGATATTCTTATGATTAAAATCTATGACACAAATCTAGAGAATTTTGTAATCTGCTGTCATCTTTTTCCTTCCAGAGGACAATTTAGAGTATACAATAAATATGTAAACATTCTATGGCCCTTACCTTAATATATTCTACTTTTAAGAGATCTAATCCAGGTTTATCAGAAGAGCTAATCAAGTGAAGGGGCTTCTTTTTGGATCCTAGATTAAAGAAAAAGAAGAAAAGTGTTTCAAATAAACTGTTCTTTTTAAGACTGGAATTTTATTTATTTATTTATTTATTTATTTACTTATTTATTTACTTATTTATTTATTCATTTATTCATGTATTTAGTGCACTCCCCCACATGAGCGCAAGTGGGGGAGGCGCAGAAAGAGGGAGAGAGTGAATCCCTAATAGGTACCGTGCTGTCAGCACAGAGCCCAACTTAGGGCTCAATCTCACAAACCATTAAATCATGACCTAAGCCCAAATCAAAAGTCAGACACTTAACCAAGTGAGCCAGCCAGGCACCCCTAAGATTGGAATTTTCTAGATCATTTTCTTAAAAAAATATATTACTTAAGCTTTAAAAGCCTACCTGCACATATTTTCATGGTTATTTAATATTAATATCACTGGTGTATAAATAGACCAATCCAAATGCTTCTCTTACCTTTAGCATCCAACTTACTTAAAAACATGCATATTTATTTTTATTTGATTTTACATCTATATTCAAAAATAATCAATACTTCTCTAGATATTTTTAAGGATATATGTGCATTTGTATGGCAGTAGAATGCTTACAAATTAAGAAATGAATCTAGTTCATCTCTACTCTTACCAAAAGCTATTTAACTTTGGCTTTCTCAACTATATTGTAAGAATGAACTATAAAAATATGTAATATCCTATTGAGCTATAAAATTCAAAGAGCAAATATTTCATTCACATTAAAGAAACAAATAATTTTTCTCTGTTTATGGTAAGAGAGAAGGCTTATTTTACATAGAAAATTAAAGTATGTTGTAAGGGAAGGGAATTGCCAAATTTCTTTTCATTAAAAAACTACAGATACACTACCAGATGTCCTTTATGTCCTGAGGTAGATATACCAAAGGAAGTGTGTCAAAAAGCTGTGGAAGGAGAAGTGACTTATGTACCATTTTATCCGTCTTTTATTATTTTCAGTTCTGTAAGTCCTGCTCCTTCTGAATAATCTTAGAATTTTCCCTTCACCTTAAAGGTCATAACCTTCCCTAAAGGAAAAAATAGCCTAGCAAATTTTTCCCATTCTCCCCCTCAAGAAAGTAAACTCCATCTTAACACCATGTTTACAGAACATTACTAACATATAAAACATTTTTCCTCTAAACTGAGATGTGTTTTAATTTCAACTACTAAAAAATAACAAAAATAGGACTTTATATTTGGCTAAAATACTAGTCAAATATAAAATGTAGATTCACCCAATCATTCCTCAAATATTAATGAGCACATAAACTGTACACTGAAGTAAACAAACGATAAGAGCTTCTAAAAGAATGAATTTTATGCCCCATTCTAATTCTTATAACCTACTGAGCTTCTGATACGTAAACACTATTCAATACAAAGAACAAGAACTTAAAGTTGTAAGATCAGAGATAAATTCTAGGTTTTGCCATTCATAAGATGCATGGTCTTGAATAAGCCACTTAATCCCTTTATTTAAACTTTCTTTGTGGGAGGGAAGATGGCGGCGTAGGAGGACGCTGGGCTCACCGCGCGTCCTGCTGATCACTTAGATTCCACCTACACCTGCCTAAATAACCCAGAAAACCGCCAGAGGATTAGCAGAACGGAATCGCCGGAGCCAAGCGCAGACTAGAGGCCCACGGAAGAGGGTAGGAAGGGCGGCGAGGCGGTGCATGCTCCACGGACTGGCGGGAGGGAGCCGGGGCGGAGGGGCGGCTCGCCGGCCAAGAAGAGCTCCAGAGTCTGGCTTGAAAAAGCGGAGGGGCCTGACGGACTGTGTTCCAACAGCAAGCGCGACTTAGCGTCTGGGAGGTCATAAGTTAACAGCTCTGCTCGGAAAGCAGGAAGGCTGGAGGACAAAGGGAGGGAGAGCTGCTGAGCCCCTGGACAACAGAGCTCAGTTTGGTGGGGAACAAAGGCGCTCGCCAGCGCCATCTCCCCCGCCCATCCCCCAGCCAAAATCCCAAAGAGAACCAGTTCCTGCCAGGGAACTTCCTCGCTCAGCGCAAACACCCAACTCTGTGCTT
This sequence comes from Leopardus geoffroyi, assembly GCF_018350155.1. Lineage (NCBI taxonomy): Eukaryota > Metazoa > Chordata > Mammalia > Carnivora > Felidae > Leopardus > Leopardus geoffroyi. The sequence continues at coordinate 43,066,942 of NC_059337.1, read as the reverse complement.
CTGCGGAGGAGCCAAACCTCCGGCAGCGGATCTGACTCCCTCCCGCTGCCACAGGGCCCCTCCTGAAGTGGATTACCTAAGGAGAAGCGAGCTAAGCCTGCCCCTCCTGCCCCTGTGCACCTTGCCTACCCACCCCAGCTAATACGCCAGATCCCCAGCATCACAAGTCTGGCAGTGTGCAAGTAGCCCAGACGGGCCACACCACCCCACAGTGAATCCCGCCCCTAGGAGAGGGGAAGAGAAGGCACACACCAGTTTGACTGTGGCCCCAGCAGTGGGCTGGGGGCAGACATCAGGTCGGACTGCGGCCCCGCCCACCAACTCCAGTTATACACCACAGCACAGGGGAAGTGCCCTGCAGGTCCTCACCACGCCAGGGACTATCCAAAATGACCAAGCGGAAGAATTCCCCTCAGAAGAATCTCCAGGAAATAACAACAGCTAATGAGCTGATCAAAAAGGATTTAAATAATATAACAGAAAGTGAATTTAAAATAATAGTCATAAAATTAATCGCCGGGCTTGAAAACAGTATACAGGACAGCAGAGAATCCCTTGCTACAGAGATCAAGGGACTAAGGAACAGTCACAAGGAGCTGAAAAACGCTTTAAATGAAATGCAAAACAAAATCGAAACCACCACAGCTCGGATTGAAGAGGCAGAGGAGAGAATAGGTGAACTAGAAGATAAAGTTATGGAAAAAGAGGAAGCTGAGAGAAAGAGAGATAAAAAAATCCAGGAGTATGAGGGGAAAATTAGAGAACTAAGTGATACACTAAAAAGAAATAATATACGCATAATTGGTATCCCAGAGGAGGAAGAGAGAGGGAAAGGTGCTGAAGGGGTACTTGAAGAAATAATAGCTGAGAACTTCCCTGAACTGGGGAAGGAAAAAGGCATTGAAATCCAAGAGGCACAGAGAACTCCCTCCAGACGGAACTTGAATCGATCTTCTGCACGACATATCATAGTGAAACTGGCAAAATACAAGGATAAAGAGAAAATTCTGAAAGCAGCAAGGGGTAAACGTGCCCTCACATATAAAGGGAGACCTATAAGACTCGTGACTGATCTCTCTTTTGAAACTTGGCAGGCCAGAAAGAATTGGCACGAGATTTTTAGTGTGCTAGACAGAAAAAATATGCAGCCGAGAATCCTTTATCCAGCAAGTCTGTCATTTAGAATAGAAGGAGAGATAAAGGTCTTCCCAAACAAACAAAAACTGAAGGAATTTGTCACCACTAAACCAGCCCTACAAGAGATCCTAAGGGGGACCCTGTGAGACAAAATACCAGAGACATCACTACAAGCATAAAACATACAGACATCACAATGACTCTAAACCCGTATTTTTCTATAATAACACTGAATGTAAATGGATTAAATGCGCCAACCAAAAGACATAGGGTATCAGAATGGATAAAAAAACAAGACCCATCTATTTGCTGTCTACAAGAGACTCATTTTAGACCTGAGGACACCTTTAGATTGAGAGTGAGGGGATGGAGAACTATTTATCATGCTACTGGAAGCCAAAAGAAAGCTGGAGTAGCCATACTTATATCAGACAAACTAGACTTTAAATTAAAGGCTGTAACAAGAGATGAAGAAGGACATTATATAATAGTTACAGGGTCTATCCATCAGGAAGAGCTAACAATTATAAATGTCTATGCGCCGAATACCAGAGCCCCCAAATATATAAAACAACTACTCATAAACATAAGCAACCTTATTGATAAGAATGTGGTAATTGCAGGGGACTTTAACACCCCACTTACAGAAATGGATAGATCATCTAGACACACGCTCAATAAAGAAACAAGGGCCCTGAATGAGACATTGGATCAGATGGACTTGACAGATATATTTAGAACTCTGCATCCCAAAGCAACAGAATATACTTTCTTCTCGAGTGCACATGGAACATTCTCGAAGATAGATCATATACTGGGTCACAAAACAGCCCTTCATAAGTTTACCAGAATTGAAATTATACCATGCATACTTTCAGACCACAATGCTATGAAGCTTGAAATCAACCACAGAAAAAAGTCTGGAAAACCTCCAAGAGCATGGAGGTTAAAGAACACCCTACTAACGAATGAGTGGGTCAACCAGGCAATTAGAGAAGAAATTAAAAAATATATGGAAACAAACGAAAATGAAAATACAACAATCCAAACGCTTTGGGACGCGGCGAAGGCAGTCCTGAGAGGAAAATACATTGCAATCCAGGCCTATCTCAAGAAACAAGAAAAATCCCAAATACAAAATCTAACAGCACACCTAAAGGAAATAGAAGCAGAACAGCAAAGGCAGCCTAAATCCAGCAGAAGAAGAGAAATAATAAAGATCAGAGCAGAAATAAACAATATAGAGTCTAAAAAAACTGTAGAGCAGATCAACGAAACCAAGAGTTGGTTTTTTGAAAAAATAAACAAAATTGACAAACCTCTAGCAAGGCTTCTCAAAAAGAAAAGGGAGATGACCCAAATAGATAAAATCATGAATGAAAATGGAATTATTACAACCAATCCCTCAGAGATACAAACAATTATCAGGGAATACTATGAAAAATTATATGCCAACAAATTGGACAACCTGGAAGAAATGGACAAATTCCTGAACACCCACACTCTTCCAAAACTCAATCAGGAGGAAATAGAAAGCTTGAACAGACCCATAACCAGCGAAGAAATTGAATCAGTTATCAAAAATCTCCCAACAAATAAGAGTCCAGGACCAGATGGCTTCCCAGGGGAGTTCTACCAGACGTTTAAAGCAGAGATAATACCTATCCTTCTCAAGCTATTCCAAGAAATAGAAAGGGAAGGAAAACTTCCAGACTCATTCTATGAAGCCAGTATTACTTTGATTCCTAAACCAGACAGAGACCCAGTAAAAAAAGAGAACTACCGGCCAATATCCCTGATGAATATGGATGCAAAAATTCTCAATAAGATACTAGCAAATCGAATTCAACGGCATATAAAAAGAATTATTCACCATGATCAAGTGGGATTCATCCCTGGGATGCAGGGCTGGTTCAACATTCGCAAATCAATCAACGTGATACACCACATTAACAAAAAAAAAGAGAAGAACCATATGATCCTGTCAATCGATGCAGAAAAGGCCTTCGACAAAATCCAGCACCCTTTCTTAATAAAAACCATTGAGAAAGTCGGGATAGAAGGAACATACTTAAAGATCATAAAAGCCATTTATGAGAAGCCCACAGCTAGCATCATCCTCAATGGGGAAAAACTGAGAGCTTTTTCCCTGAGATCAGGAACACGACAGGGATGCCCACTCTCACCGCTGTTGTTTAACATAGTGCTGGAAGTTCTAGCATCAGCAATCAGACAACAAAAGGAAATCAAAGGCATCAAAATTGGCAAAGATGAAGTCAAGCTTTCGCTTTTTGCAGATGACATGATATTATACATGGAAAATCCGATAGACTCCACCAAAAGTCTGCTAGAATTGATACATGAATTCAGCAAAGTCGCAGGATACAAAATCAATGTACAGAAATCAGTTGCATTCTTATACACTAACAATGAAGCAACAGAAAGACAACTAAAGAAACTGATCCCATTCACAATTGCACCAAGAAGCATAAAATACCTAGGAATAAATCTAACCAAAGATGTAAAGGATCTGTATGCTGAAAACTATAGAAAGCTTATGAAGGAAATGGAAGAAGATTTAAAGAAATGGAAAGACATTCCCTGCTCATGGATTGGAAAAATAAATATTGTCAAAATGTCAATACTACCCAAAGCGATCTACACATTCAATGCAATCCCAATCAAAATTGCACCAGCATTCTTCTCGAAACTAGAACAAGCAATCCTAAAATTCATATGGAACCACAAAAGGCCCCGAATAGCCAAAGGAATTTTGAAAAAGAAGACCAAAGCAGGAGGCATCACAATCCCAGACTTTAGCCTCTACTACAAAGCTGTCATCATCAAGACAGCATGGTATTGGCACAAAAACAGACACATAGACCAATGGAATAGAATAGAAACCCCAGAACTAGACCCACAAACGTATGGCCAACTCATCTTTGACAAAGCAGGAAAGAACATCCAATGGAAAAAAGACAGCCTCTTTAACAAATGGTGCTGGGAGAACTGGACAGCAACATGCAGAAGGTTGAAACTAGACCACTTCCTCACACCATTCACAAAAATAAACTCGAAATGGATAAAGGACCTGAATGTGAGACAGGAAACCATCAAAACCTTAGAGGAGAAAGCAGGAAAAGACCTCTCTGACCTCAGCCGTAGCAATCTCTTACTCGACACATCCCCAAAGGCAAGGGAATTAAAAGCAAAAGTGAATTACTGGGACCTTATGAAGATAAAAAGCTTCTGCACAGCAAAGGAAACAACCAACAAAACTAAAAGGCAACCAACGGAATGGGAAAAGATATTTGCAAATGACATATCGGACAAAGGGCTAGTATCCAGAATCTATAAAGAGCTCACCAAACTCCACACCCGTAAAACAAATAACCCAGTGAAGAAATGGGCAGAAAACATGAATAGACACTTCTCTAAAGAAGACATCCGGATGGCCAACAGGCACATGAAAAGATGTTCAGCGTCGCTCCTTATCAGGGAAATACAAATCAAAACCACACTCAGGTATCACCTCACGCCAGTCAGAGTGGCCAAAATGAACAAATCAGGAGACTATAGATGCTGGAGAGGATGTGGAGAAACGGGAACCCTCTTGCACTGTTGGTGGGAATGCAAATTGGTGCAGCCGCTCTGGAAAGCAGTGTGGAGGTTCCTCAGAAAATTAAAAATAGACCTACCCTATGACCCAGCAATAGCACTGCTAGGAATTTATCCAAGGGATACAGGAGTACTGATGCATAGGGGCACTTGTACCCCAATGTTCATAGCAGCACTCTCAACAATAGCCAAATTATGGAAAGAGCCTAAATGTCCATCAACTGATGAATGGATAAAGAAATTGTGGTTTATATACACAGTGGAATACTACGTGGCAATGAGAAAAAATGAAATATGGCCTTTTGTAGCAACGTGGATGGAACTGGAGAGTGTGATGCTAAGTGAAATAAGCCGTACAGAGAAAGACAGATACCATATGGTTTCACTCTTATGTGGATCCTGAGAAACTTGGCAGGAACCCATGGGGGAGGGGGAGGAAAAAAGAAAAAAAAAGAGGTTAGAGTGGGAGAGAGCCAAAGCTTAAGAGACTGTTAAAAACTGAGAACAAACTGAGGGTTGATGGGGGGTGGGAGGGAGGAGAGGGTGGGTGATGGGTATTGAGGAGGGCACCTTTTGGGATGAGCACTGGGTGTTGTATGGAAACCAATTTGACAATAAATTTCATATAATAAAAAAATAAAAAAAAATAAAAAAAAATAAACTTTCTTTGTAAAATGGGAAGAATATTCCCTATACAATGGAGATTTATGTGGACTCTCTGAGGCAGTAGATCACAGTAGTTAAGAATACAGACCCTAGGGCCAGACTTCCAGGGTTTAAACATGGTTCAGAGACTAACCAGCAGTGTGACCTTGGTTAAATTATATAACCGATTTACAGCTTAGTTTCCTTTTTGTAAACTGGAGATAACATTGTTATAAGGATTAAATGAGCTATTATTTGTAAAATCCTTAGAACAGTGCTAGCTATTATTTATTTAAAAATATTATTATATACACAAAAGTGTCTCAAATACTCAAAGTGAGACTATATTTACTATTAACCATTATTTCTATTTGTGTGGCTGTTACCTTGAATTTCATGGTAATCCAAGCTGATTTTCTTTAAATAAGATACCACAGTTACATCAAAAGTTCTCAATGTAGCCTCTGTTCCCAAATGAGTAACATTAAATACTAGAATTGTATCTTCTTCTTTCTGTTGTTTAGTAAATTCCAAAACAACCTAAAAGAATCAAGACACCCATTAAAAGCATGATAAATATTCTGAATCATGTTTAAAAAACAAAATTTTTCTTCATACATTTTATCATGAGAACAATAGCTCATACTTCTCTAATACCATAAAATTGTTTACTATGATTGGAAATTATACCTTAAATTCTATTATTCAGAATAAAACTACATCTATATAAAAATCGTGATAAAATTTTACATCAATTATTGATTTACTTTTTAAATTTCCTTTTTTTAAACAGGAATATATGCATTCTTACTTAATATGATTTTCTTAAACCTCTATCTCAAAACAAAAATCATGTTTGTTGATTTAAAAAAAAAGGCATTTCCATTAAAGTAAAAAGTAGGACAGTCTAGCTATTTACTACTAAAGTACTGTTTAAATTTATTCTGGATATAACAGCCAATATATTTAGCCAATCAAAACCAAAACACATATGTGACAATTTTTAAAACATAACAGTACTTTGGTACTCCATCAAGAGATGGAGAGCTTTGTCCACTATCTTTGAATTTCAATCAACAGACTACAGAAGCCACACTTTTAATGACTGCCAATGATAAAAAAAAAAAAAAAAAAAAAAAAAAAAAAATGCCCATAAATGTTTCACCTGGGAATGCACACTGAGGGGAAGCTAATTGGCATGTAAAAAGTTCAACTACCCTGAAACTGCCATGCTCAGGGGGCTATGAGTTGGTATTTCAGTCAACAGTCCCACCTGAGCTCCCAGCCACCAGCCAGTGGTGAGCCAGTCAAGAGCCAGCCTCATGACTGAGGCACTTCTGAGACCCTCTGAGACTTCAGGTCACTGTAGCTCCAAAAAATATGACTGCACCACATGAAAAACTATACACAAAAATTACCAATCTGGGCCCTTCCACAATTCCTAACCCATAATACTCTGAGCAAAATTAAACAGTTGTTTTGAACTACTATGTTTTAGGATACCCTGTTAGGCAGCAATAATAACAGAACAACATAAATGATGAATAAAAGCAAAAATTAGTATTATTGGCAGTGGTATCATTACACATTTAAGAAAAAACAGGGTGTCAACTAAAGAGTAGAAACAATAAGAGAGTATAGTAAGATACTCAGTGCAGAGTTGTTACACAAAAGTAAATTTCAAATAAATCAATGATTTAAATGAAAGCAATAAAAACATAAAATAATATATTAAATTGTGGGTAAATATTTTTGTAATAGAAGAGAATTTTCTAAACATACACTAATACTAAGATATAAAGAAAAAATTTAATATATTTCAGTACAGCAACATTTAAAACTTCAGAATGACAAAAACATCAAATTGAGAAAAATATTTCTAACAGCACTATTTTTTCTTAGATGATGCTGATTGTTGATAATTTCAGTTCATTCATTCAATATTCAACAAAATACTTATTGCGCATCATCTACCATGTATGAGGCCGTCCCAGCAACTAGGGACATCGAAGTGACCAAACACACAAGGTTCTTGTCCCGATGGAGCTTATATTCTAGGAAGAGTGGGGAAAAGTCAGGGCTGCTATCTCGTATTGGGTGATCAGACCTTCCCAATAAGATAGCACTTGAGCAAATAGCTAATGGAAATAAAGAATCAAGTCATACAGAAAAACAGTGTTCCAGGCAGAAAGAAACCCCAGCAAGCACAAAGAATGTGCTCTGGTATACATAAGGAAGAACAAAAGCCAAGTGTAAGTTCCATAAGGCAAGAACTTTGCGTTCGCTGCTGTAACTGCAGTATGTTAAACAATGCACTTCATGATGGCACTTGATGAATACTTATTGAAGGGATGAATGAAATATGGCTGGAGCAGAGTAAGCAAGGCAGAAGAGAACTGAAAATGAATCTAAAGTCACATGGGGTGACCTATATGCTATAGCAAGGTGTTGTAGGCCACGGGAATGACTTAGCCCTTTAGTCAATAGAGAAGCCAGGAGATAGTTGTGAGCAAAGACATGACATCATCTTTCACTTTTTTTAATGTTTATTTATTTTTGAGAAAGAGAGAATGAGCAGGGGAGGGGCAGAGAGAGAGGGAGACAGAGCCCCAAGGCGGGCTCAAACCCATGAGTTGTGAGCCAAAGTTGGTTGCTTAACTGACTGAGCCACCCAGGCATCCCTGATCTTTCACTTTAAAAGGATCACTCTGAGGGCACCTGGGTGGCTCAGTGGGTTGAGCTTCTGACTCTTGATTTCGGCTAAGGTCATGATCTCAGGGACATGGAAACAAGCTCCGCATCTGGCTCCGCACTTGGAGACTGCTTGAGATTCTCTCTCTCTCTCTCTCTCTCTCTCTCTCTCGCTCTCTCACTCTCTCTCCTTCTGCCCCTCTTCCCTGCCTGCACTCTCTCTCTAAAATAAAAATAAATAAAAATTAAAAAATAAAAGGATCACTCTGGTTATCATGTGGAGAACAGAGTACCTTACAGAAGCAGAGAAAGAATTATGAGGCTACTGCACTAGTCCAGGGAATATGGTGACTTGGACAGTGCAGGAGCAATAGAAGAGAAGACCAATCATTTGAATGTATTCTCAAGTTAGAGTCAAGGGATTGTTGGTATTTTAGACGGGTATATGAAAAAAAGGGAGCAAAGAAGGCTAAAAATAAATGACATGTATTTCTTTTAAACAAATACCAGTAATACTTAGAGGGATTTATATACACAATTAAAATCTGGTATTTCTGACTTTATATTTTAGGACATCACCTCACATTGGGATAAAAAGCAGTCAATAAGAAACATCTTTTTATACCTCTGTGTTTTATTATTAAAGAAATGCATATTTACTATTAAGTATATTTAGAATATAGGGAAAAGCAAACAGGCAAAAATAAGAAATTATAATTCCTCCACACAGAGATGAACACTATCAAGTATGATCAAAGAAAAAAATGTATGTGTATGTATAATTTCTAAATAGAATCATAATGTCCTCAGTATTTTAATCTATTTTTGTTCCAAAATAATGATATTTTGTGAACATCTTTCCATGTCAATGTTTTATTACATGACTTTTAATGGCTGTAAAGACATGCTAAAAATCTAGGTTGTTTACACTTTTTCAAATTATAAACATCACAATGAGCAATATTATTCAGCTTAAAAGTAAAAAAACATTAATGTAAACATGTCATAGAAATTTTCTATGGAAAAGAAAATCCCACTTAGGAATCTTTGAGCTTTTCCAGAATAGATTAAATATGGTATAGATCATTCTCATATTACTATTTACAAAATAACATTTCATTTTCCTGGAACCATGCATGTGCGTGTGTGTGTCTGTGTGTGTGTGCTGGGAAGCAGGGAAGACAGAGTACCAAAATTTTAATATATTTTATGTTCAGATCTAGCATGAAATACTTTAAGGATAGTGATAATAGCAATATATTTATTAATGGATGAAACAAATATACATACCTCTTTAATTTCAAACTTCAGTAAAAGATTAATGAGTTCCTCATTTGGGGCTTCTGCAGCTTTTTTTAGTTCTGAACCTCTCAAACTTTTACCAGTCTGTGTCTCTCCATCTTCAGCATCAAAATATTCATCATCAGACTCTAAAGAAGACATTCATTTGACTTGAGAGAATGTCCACAGAAAACTGCATAAAACACTCAAATCTCTCAAAGGTAAAATTCATTTATGAGATATAATCTTCATATTCAGAATCAGAATATATGTCCAATCTTATTTCTAAGTCCCACAAAGTAACTCAACCTGATATATGATAATCATACATAAAGACCAAACCACCCTACTATTTTTTTCTTCAAAAGCTCTGTTTTTCACTTTAGTTCACTCATTCAATATTCAATAAATAATTACTGGGCATCACCCATCATATATCAGTCTGTATCAGCCACCAAGGGCACCAAGGTAAAGAGGGCAGACACGATCCTTGTCCTCATGAAGCTTATACTCTACTTCAAAATTAAACAAGATCAGTTAGGCTAGAGCTAGGAAAAAAGATCAGGTAGAAATTGGGGCCAAAAAAAAAAAAATCTTATATAGAATCTTAAGCACTGTCTATCACAAAAATCCTATCATTCAAATGAAGAAACTTGGGCTTAAAAAAAGGTGACTCAAAATGACACTGGTGGTTAGTAGCACAGCTAGAACTAAAACCAGTGATTGTTGTAACACTTTCTAAATTCCTTTATTTTCTGAAAATTTTATCTCTATATACAAATGTATAGGCTTGATTTAATAAAGAACATTTACTTTCCTTACCTGATTCTACTCCATCTAGCAACAGTGAAGTACTAAGTAGGTCTTTTGTCCTATCTGAAATAACAGGAATTGAGGATACCTGTCAAATACAAAACATTTTTTTAATTTTTTTTCAATATTTGTTTATTTTTGAGAGACAGAGAGCAAGCAAGCACAAGCAGGGGAGGGGCAGACAGAGAGGGGGAGAGAAAAACTGAAGCGGGCTCTGCACTGACAGCAGTGAGTCCAATGTGGGGCTCAAACTCAACAGTGGGATTATGACCTGAGCCGAAGTCAGATGCTTAACTAAGTCACCCAGGTACCCCAAAAAAGTTTAACATACTGATTTAACAGGATCAAATGTACATAAATGAGAAAAATACTGAAAAATTATAGAGTAGAGAGAGAGAGATGGAAAGACACATACACACATAAGACACAAATCTTCCAACAAAGCACATTATGCAATCAACTAGCTAGTGTTTACTAATTATTAAGACTACCACCTGTATTTACAAGGGCAGACTATTTACTACTCTAGTAGATAAGTCTATCATAGTGTGTCATTTATTTGCTATGACAATATTAACTGTTCATCTATATTACAGATTCCTAGAGAATGATAACAACATTAGTTGGCTAAAATTTCATTTCAAAGTGGAAATCTAACATATATTTTATGTTGTAAATGTCAATTGCAAATAAAGTTATCTAGAATTTTTAAGTTTAATGGGTAATAAAATTATATACAAATTCTATTTTGCAACATTTTAAAGAAGATTTATTTATTTATCTATCGATTTATTTATTTATTTTTGAGAGAGCGTGTGTGAGCAGGGGAGGGACAGAGAAAGACAATCTTAAGCAGGCTCCATGCCCAGCACAGACTTTTTATCAACACTCTAAACTGCAGTGAAAATAGGCTTCAACTTTTATCTATTCAATGCCATATGCACTCTTGAACAGAATCAACAACATTAAACTTTAGGAGTCTATCAAATAAATGAAACCGGTCCTAAAAGATATTCAAAAACAAATTAGCACAAAGAAAGATGGAAAAACTCACCATATACACAAATGTAAAGATTCACCATTTTTATTATATCCAGTTACCTGTCTCTCTGGAGACTGTTCAGAGGATTTCTGTGGCAAGGGTATACTGTTAATCAAACAGAGTACATCTTTCATCTTCTGGTCAGAAATTCTCACATGCATCAAAGGAAGTCCCCCGGACACTTTCAATCTAAAAATACAATTCAACTATAAGGTTTTAAGTTCCAGCTTCTTTCTATTATGGAGTGGAGAATGGATTGGAGAAGAGACTACACTGTGGAGTCAAAATGACTTTGATTATGTTTTAATCTAATCAATGCCTCATTTAGTCAACACTGTCAGAGAATGAGAAATTCTGTATAAACCAGGTTTTCAGATAATTTCAATATATCCGTCTTAAGCAGCCAAACCTTTTCACGGTAACTAATTTTTATGAACATATTTTCAGACACAATTATCTAATTTTTAAAACCACTATACATACTCTACTTCCTGGCGTCACAGATTTTGCATTACATAAATCTAAGAGTATCTACTCCATCACTCTCTATTGCCCTGCCTTGCTTTACTTCCTTTTCTAGTACTTGTCAGCCCTGACATATCATATATATACTTGCTTATTTTATGTCTGATTAAAATATAAGCACCCTGAGGACATCTGTTTTACTCACTGGTGAATCACTGCTGTGCTTTCATTAGTTGCCTACTTTTCAGCACCTGCTTCTACACTGCTTCCTTACTCAGCATAAAGGCCTAGGTTTATTTGTCTCAATAGCTTTGTGGCAGCTGTTTGCTGCTCAGGAAGTTCTTTTTGGTTACTGTTTATCTTTGACTTGCTAACTAAGCTGTGAACAGCTCAAGTGGACAGATGCCTAACCACTACATGAAGAATGATTTTCTATATAATGCACAAGCCACTAATGTTCAAAAGAAGCCAGCTGGCTGTTGCTATCTCAAAATACTGAACTTTCTGCAAAAGTACTCTGTAAGCTGAAAGCATCATAAATATGTAAGATGTTTCTTTATCATTTGTGAAACAGTACATAAAACTAAAAGTATCTCAAATAGAGGGACTGGATTACCTTCTCACCTAGAATAACTACGAAGTTAGACAAAGTAAATGAAGCAATGGTTTAAAAGGCACTGGAAATCAGTCAACAAAAGAAAGATGAAAGATGAAAAACGAATGAGGGAAGACCTAGGAATACCCCAGCTTAGTCACTTAAGAGTTTGAAAATGTGAAGGGTCCAGTAAAAGTATCTCAAGAGAAATTTGTAACATTAAATGCCTATATTAGAAAAGAAGAAAGGTTTTAAATCAATGTTTTCCATTTCCACCTTAAAGAATGAGAGAAGTAGGAGCACTTGGGTGGCTCAGTTGGTTAAGCATTGACTTCAGCTCAGGTTATGATCTCGCGGTTCATGAATTCGAGTCCCGCATCAGGCTCTGCGCTGACAGCTCAGAGGCTGGAACCTGCTTCAGATTCTGTCTCCCTCTCTCTCTGCCCCTCCCCTGCTCACACGCTGTGTCTCCCTCTCTCAAAAATAAATAAACATTAAAAAAAAAAAAAAAAAAAAAAGAATGAGGAAAGTAAAGTAAATGAAACCCAAAGGAAGCAGAAGGGAAAAAAGCAATAATAATCACAAGAATGGAAATCAGTGGGAAAAAACAAACAAAAACAAAAACAAAAACCAGAAGGACAATAGAGAAAATAATCGATGCCAAAAGCTGATTCTTTCAGATGATCAACAAAACTTATAAACTAATCAGGAAAAAAGAGAAAAGGTACAAACCACTAACACCAGGAGGGAGAGAGATAGCATCACTACAAATTCTACATGTATTAAAAAGGCAACACAAAAATATTATGAACAATCCTGTGACAATACACTCAAAAACTAAAATGGACAAATTCCTTCTCTGAAAGACAAACTACCCAAGATCACTCCATCTATGAGATAAACTGAATTTGTAGTTAAAAACCCTCACCCCCACAAGAAAACGCAGGCCCAGATAGCTTCACTAGTGAATTCTACAAAACAAATAAGAAATAATTCTATACAACTTCCTCCAACAAACTCACTTCATAAGGCCAACAATACCCTGATACTTTGATTCCAAAATAATAAAAGCACAACCATCCTTCATAAATAGAGATGTATAACTTCATAACAAAATTTTAGCAAAACACATCCAACAGTATTTTAAAAGAATAATGTATCACTACCAAATGAGGTTTATCTAGTAATGCATGGTTGGTTTAACTTCCACCTGATAAAAAGTATCAACAAACTAATGATACACACAACATGAACAAATCTCAAATTAATTATGCTGAATGAAACCAGCCACACACAAAAAAACTGAAACTGTATGACTGTATTTGTAGAAAATTCCAGAAAATTCTAACAAATCTATAGTGTTACAAAGAAAATCAATGTTATCTGAGGATTGAAGGGAGAGGAGTTAGCAGGTAAGGATGGGAAGGAGGTAAGACAGCTGACCCTTGAACAACTTGGGTTTGAACTCTGTGGTCCACTTATATGCAGACTTTTTTTCAAAATTACGGTATATTACCGTAACTGTATTTTCTCTCCCTTATGATTTTCTTCATAATATTTTCTTTTCTCCAGCTTACTTTTTGGTAAAAACAGAGTACAGTATATAATACATATGCAAAATATGTGTTAATCAACTGTTCATATTATTGGTAAGGCTTCTGGCTAAAGGGAGGCTTTTAGTAGTTAAATTTAGCAGAAGTCAAAAGTTATACATGGATTTTCAAATGAGGGAGGGTAGGGTTGGGGTGGGGGCTGGTGCCCCTAACCCTCACATTGTTTAAAGGTCAAGAGTATAAAAGTACACAAGGACTCTGGAAGATGATGAATGTGTTCATTATCTTGACGTGATGATGGTTTCATAGATATATCTATATCTATCTATCTGTATATATATATGTCAAATTGTATACTTTAAATAGATGCAGCTTATTGAATATCAATAATATTTCCATAAGGCTGTTTTTAAGAAGGCAGCATAAATATTTCATAATTATCTACTTAAAATCAAAATTCAGTTTCTACTTTCACTCCCTTGAATTATTCTCATGATTTTACATGGTTTCATAATCATTAAGAGCCTCTAATTTTTTCTTCTACTTTCAAGTTTTTATTTAAATTCCATTAGTTAACATACAGTGTAGTATTAGTTTCAGGAATAGAATTTAGTGATTTATCACTTACATACAACACCCAGTGTTCACCACAACAAGTGCCCTACATAATACCCATCACCAATGTAACCCATATTCCTGCCCATCTCCCTTCCGGCATCTCTCAGTTTGTTCTCTTTAGTTAAGAATCAGTTTTCTAGTTTGCCTATCTCTATGTTTATCTGTTTTGTTTCTTAAATTCCACATCTGAATGAAATCATACGGTATTTGTCTTTCTCTGACTGACTTATACTCTGCTCCATCCACGTCACTAATTTTTGAAAACTTTATATTATTGATATTAAACCATGGGTTTGATCCACTCAACAACAGACAACCAACTTTTACACAATGTGAAGGTCCAAACACTTCTAAAATAAGAGAGGTGATATATAATTCAAACAAATATATATTTTTTTAATATTTATTTTTGAGAGAGAGAGAAACAGACCGTGAGTGGGAAAGGGGCAGAGAGAGAGCAAGACACAGAATCCAAAGCAGGCTCCGGGGTCCGATCTGTCAGCACAGAGCCCGAATCAGGGTTCAAACCCATGAACCATGAGATAATGACCTGAGTCAAAGTCGGCCACTTAACCAACTGAGCCACCCAGGCACCCCATATAAATATTTTCTTAAAAGCATGTTTGTGCTATATGATAATCTTTTTTTCTGTCCCCCAGAAATCTAGTTTTGCTTTCCTGAAATCCAGTAAGTGATACAGATATATTTCACCTTGTTAACTTTATAATATAAAGGAAACTCATACATTACCTGGCCATTCTAACGTCTTTTTCTACCATTGCCTTGGCCAACTCAACATGAATATCCATGGGTTGTAATATATGCATAGTTGATGGATGCTGAAATCGACACTTTTTCCAGTTTTCCTCTTTAAAAATTTTTTTAAATTAAACAACTGTTAATCAGATGTTCTGTAGAAAATTACTCGAACTTATTAGAAAAGTTAGCAAACATATTCAACAAATACCAATTTTTACTTCTTTCAGCATACAAGTTACGTAACCTATATGTTTAAAGTAAGATTGACAGCTAATAATGTGACCACTTAATTTAAAATGTTTTGTAGTTAGAAGTAACACTTCATAATAAATGGGCATCTGTATTCACTTAAATTACTAAATAATTCTCAGTGAATTACTACTGCTGTATGAACACTAAAATAATTTGCTATAATAAATGATTATACAATTAATATTAAAGAAAATAATTAAAATTCACCCATGCTCTAAAAGTGAGGGTTATTAATGACATGGAATTTCAGGATTTGTTCTTTCATTTGCCTACTCTAACATTATTTGATATCCTTTACCCTCATCCTAGGTCTGTCATTTCTAGGCTATCAATCTGGCTTATCTGTTTAAAGGCTATAAAGGAACTCACAAATACTGATGAAGTACAGTCTACTGTGGGGAATAAAAAAGGGAAAAAATCAGTGGGAAAGAAACAGTTTTATATATAAATATGTTTATGAGCATTAGTGCATATGTGATGGGGGAACAGAGCAATCAAATGGCTGACGATTAAAATAAGTAATGATACAAAAACAAAAAATAAAGATGGAAAGAAGTCAAAGACTGTGATATAAAAATAATTCTAAATATTTATTTGGAAAATGTTTATAAAACGTCTTGCATTTTAAAGCCAATAGGGAAAAAAGCTAGGAATTTTTTGCCTTGATTCCAGAATTAGTAATCAAGGTAGGTGGTTGCAGTGAAAAAGGGAAAAAAATAGAAAATGACAAAGGGAAAAAAGTTTTCTGGAGTTCCTTAAAGAAATTACACTAGTTTAGCACATAATTCTGAAACAAAAATGAGTTTTATCAAGCAAGATTTTCTGATAAAAAAGTATAAAAAAAAAAAAAAAAAAGTATAATTATAACTTTTCACCAAATAAAAGGTCCCAAAGACAGAATTTCCAATTATCTTAACTAAATGTATTTTATCACTTATAACTCAATTATTATTAAGTACACACAAAAGAAAAGGCCGTTTTAATGATCTATGTAAAAGTACTTCCCTTCAAGGAATTAATAGGCTCATAATACATAAAAACTAAGTGTATTTATGTTTTAATAAATCTCTCCATTCCTACTAGAGTATACACTCTGCACACAGAGATTATGTTCTTTCTTCCAATGACCTACCACAAAGTGATACATTCAAGGATATTTAGCAATTATTTACTGCTTCAAGAAACTAAAGAAGTATGGAGAACCAGCGATCTTTACCTAAGCAGTAGAAAACACCACAGCTTTTGGTGTTTGTAATTAATTACCTTTAGGGTTTTAAAGCTATACCCATACTTGTCAGTAGCTACAAAAGTATAAGATGTGATACTACTAAAATAAAGACTAGGCTAACAGAGTTAAAATATTTTAAAATAAAGCACCAAAGGAATACAACATTGAGACATCCCAAAAGCACAAAGACAGAAAAACATAAGCCAATGGCAACTTTTATGCTCGTGTTCTGGGTAGTTTCAGAGTCAAATCACAAAAAAAAAAAAAAAAAAAAAAGGCAATGGCTGGACTTAGATCCAAATGGTGCTAAGTACCTGAAAATGAATAGGCAAAAGTTTATCTCTATTTCTACCTGTGGCAATGATTTGTACTGATGGGCTCCTACTTAGTTTTCTTAAGTGACCAAGAAGATATGTGTTAAAAATATTATCAGTGTTGATATACATGCACACATAGACATATATTTACCTAAGCTACTCAACATAATTTTAAGATCCTTCCTAAAAATTGAGCAATAGCTTACCTGCTTTTGCAAAGAGTAACTGCACACTTTTTATTTCAACATCAAATTTGTCATATGCTTTATCCATTATTTCTTCCAGAGATGAATTACTAGTCTTCTGCAAACCTTGATCTTTACTGTTAAGCTAAAAGAGACAAAAAAACACTTCAATTTTCTTAACAGAAAAGTATATACATACTTTTGTTGTGTCTTCTTAAAACATAACTAAAATGAAAAGTGTCTTTAAATAATTCACATTTTGCTTAATTTTCTGACAATTATTTGCAAATATTTTATTACGAATATAGTACTTCAGTAAACAGCTTTAATATGTTTAGATAATAGGTGGTCAGCATATTTGCATTTATTAGAAGATCAGTTACACAGCTGTGTACCTCAAATAACCTGTCTGGACATTCAACTGTTCCTGGCTCTCAGCAGTTACTGCCTCTTACAGCTCAGTACCCCTACTACCTACCCAAACATCTTCACCAACACATCGCAGGTTTTTGTTCCTCCTTCTTCACATTACATCACCAGAAATAATTAGGCCATTAGAATTCAGCTCCAATCTCTACCTCCTTTCCCTCTCCCCAAAGGAAGCAAAGATCAATTCTGGACTGTATTTTTTTGAAATCTTCACTCTTTCTCAGATGCTTATATTCCTAATGGGTTCAACACCCAAAACCTTCAGAGTTCCCTTTCACTACTTAATTGCTGATAGTGGCTTACCTGCATAATTTCCTACTATCAAATATGTAAATAAACAAAAAACACTGTGTGTGGAAATCTAGTAGTGCCTGGAAACTAGGAGTACCTCTGTCCAATTAGAAAAATACAGCAGTAATCCACTCCTCAAGACCAAATCATCTACCATTAGAGAAAATTTTATGGGTTTTCTTTTTATTTAATAGCCATAAAGTATATATTAAATACTCAGTCTAAGCTAGGCTTGACAAAATGCTAAGAAGAAATAAGTCTAAGTTTAATTTCAGTAAACTCTGAGGGCAAAATTAGCCAACTATCAGACAGCTAGCTTCCAACCTGAGCAAAAAATGGGCAGAAAGAAATGGATATACACCTACCTGAAATGTACCAAAATCTAAAATGAGAAGGTCTGACTTTTCATGATGGAAACCGGTCTGTGGAAGTATTAGATAAGAAGGCTTCAGATTTATCCTTAAATCAAGGACTTTTCGAGTTTCAATAATATGTGTAAGTCCTAAAAGAAATAAAAGACTACATGCTCAAGTTGAAATATGTAATTATATTATTAACAATAAAACAAGCATCACTTGAAAAGTATTATGGAGGAGTGCCTGTTCTCACATATTAATGTATGTAAGGTGAAACTCCATATGGTCGATGGCAAACAATCTCACCATCACACTATACAGTAAACCCATCATAGCTAGTATTTTATCCAGAGTGAATAATACATCATTTCTTTAGTTAAGCAACCACAGAAAGTAGTGGCTTGATTTTAAAGACCATGTTGTACAAAAGTATGGATCTTTAGAACCAGTTTCACACGCAGTACACAGAATGATGAACTATTTCTTAAGAACTAAAGTGCAGGGATGTTTTCCCTCTCAGTTTCACTGTGAGGCACAGGTTCTTAAAGGTAATGACAGAATCATCTGTGCCCCATCTCTTTCTCATTCAGTCTAGCAGGTATATTTGACTTTGGGTAACTCAGGTACACGACGCAACCTCATGGAATTTACAAAAAGAAAAAACAGCCTGCACTTTTAACTATGATATTTACATTAGAAAAGACAACATTTTGAATGTAGCTGATGTTTTTATGTAGATAAATTCTTTACCTGTAGCTGTTCTCTCTTTAATTTCTTCCAGCTTCATTAATGTAGCTGATGTTATTTGCTCAAGATCTAATCCTCTATTTGACTGAAAGAATTCAACCACTGCATTGATGGTTTTCTGTAAAATAATTTAAAATATAAGCAAGATATACACAGTGCTTTCCATATTATAAATTTTAAAATTTCAGTTTAATTCAAAACAACTGTGGCTCTGAACTTAGAGGATATCTCCAAAGATACTCTGCCATATTGCATTTCTATTTGGAGTTTAAAGGAAAAAAAAAAACTAAAAAAGGGAATAGCACATGTAAGCTAACTAGAAAGTCAACAAATGTGTACGTATCATTAAGATGACCTTAAGTATGTTCTAAAGTGTCATACTGATGTAACAATGGACATTACTACTAAATTATACACTTAAAAATTGCCAAGATGGTCAATTATATGTATGTTACAACTTA
Source organism: Leopardus geoffroyi (assembly GCF_018350155.1). Classification (NCBI taxonomy): domain Eukaryota; kingdom Metazoa; phylum Chordata; class Mammalia; order Carnivora; family Felidae; genus Leopardus; species Leopardus geoffroyi. The sequence goes on along the minus strand of NC_059337.1, from coordinate 43,047,459 downwards.
ATTTTTTTAAAAATCAGAGAATACAATGAGTCCGCGGTCTCAATATAATGCCTCCCATCCTCACTGTGAATACACTTCTAAACTAGAAAGTTAAAAAAAAAATCAGAGAACTCAACAAGAGCATAGGGCCAACTTACACGTGATGGGTAGTGATCCTAATCACTAGCCTGAGATGAGTTAAGAGCCTCTGAATAAAACATGCAACCACAGATAGAAACTTGAGCCAGCATTTTCAATAACATCTAAGTGTCAATGCTTTTTTCTCATGTGAACAGTATTTAAAATTCTTTTAATTACTCCTAAAGCAATTTGAATTGGTCCAGATATTTGGGGAAAGGGAAAAAGCAAAACCGAACTGGAACAGGAAGTCCACGTATAACTATCTGAGAGAAGTTGGTACAATAAACACAGACTTTTTGAATAGTATTTTAGATTATTTTTACTTTAACATAAGCATAGATTAACATAGTAGGAAAAAACGGTAGCATATGAAAAGGTAAAAATCACTGCTAACCATGTACTGCTTTTAAAACAAGAAAAAGTAGTAAACTTAGCTAATAAGTGTTAAATATGAAAGAGGAAAAATAAGAAAACCCTATGTCAGAAGTATAAAACAGGTTTGATAAAGACTGTCTCCTTGCACTTACAGCATCATAGATGACCTCCACAGGTTGAGACTGAACAATCAGAGTCTGGTCAGCGGTACTATTCTCTGGATTGGTTTCAAACTCTATTTTAAGCAAGGATGATGTAGTATCACCAATGGAAGCCACAAGTGATGGTACAATACCCTGCTGTCTCAGACCTGTTATATACCAGTGTTCTAATTTTGCTTCCACCCTATAATCCATTGAAGAAAAAAAAAAGGTATATAAGTAAGATGCTGTAAAACGTAATGGCTTAAAATATAAATTTCCCTTTTAAAAAAGTTCTTTCAGAGCCAGTACCATACCCATTACCAAGAGATAAAGCACAAACTCCTTGGCCTGGCATTTAATTACCCATACAATCTGGGGTTTTATTTTGATTGTTTGCTCTTAACCCCTTCTCATCCACATGAGAAGCCCACCTTGGCCAACTCCCAAACACTAAGGGAGTTCTGATCACTGCTACATGAATATAAGCTACACTTCACTCAGGCAACTCTTCTCCCCATTTCATGCCACCCAGAATACTATCAAAAGCTTCTCCTAGCCCTTTCTACTCAGATAGCCGAAGCCCCACTTCTCCTAGCCAAAGTTATTCTCTTCTGCAATTGAGCTGACATAGCCATTAACTATAAGGATTTGCAACACCTTCTCACCTATGAGCTCTCTGTTATATAGTTCTAAATTATTAACTTTTTAGTTATCCTCTCTTAACAGCTACAGCATAAGCTTCCTGAAAACAGAAATTTATTGTTCCTATGCTAGCCTTCACAGTATCAACTTGATAAACTAAACATTCACTATCCAAAAAATATTTGTGAAGGAACAAGAGGGGGTAACTAAATGGTGAACTCCTCATATGGCTTCATAACAAAACAAATTCAAATATAAAAACACCATCTGGCATACAAAAGGAAAAGAAACTGGAGAACTACTATTAATCGGTTGTTCAATGCTAAATAACAATATTTTCATATCTAGAAATAAAAACTGAAATAAAAAGTTTTTTTTAAACTTACTTAAGTGCTTGTGCTCCTGGTCGCTGAGATACTTGGGTGCCCAGGCCAATTATCTGAATTTTTAGTATTTCTGGAATATTTTTGTTTTCTCTTATTGTAATAGAGGTACTTACTAACTTCAATGTCATTATATGGGCAACATACTAAACAAAAAGAATGAATGAACATTGTTATAGTTTAAGTAATTATTATTTTCTTTAATCATTTCTTATTTAAATTTGTTGAAATATAAAGTGATCTAAATATAGTATGTTCAAAAAGAACATTAAAAAGTTCAATAAAGAATCATAAAATTGTTGAAATAGGACAATTACAAGAGATCCAAAATGTATTTCTCTTAGTTTTAGAATAAAAATGAAACTTGATAAAATATTTTGTCACATCAAGATTTAATTCACCAGCTCTCACTAAAGCAAGCTAATTCAGACCAATTCTCTGGCTCAAAAACAACAAAATATAAAGCACATCTTCTTGATGTCTTTGGAGGGTTAAAAATACATTGAGGAAAAAAAAAATCATGACCAAAAAATTCATAGGTCAAGAATGGATGTAGGACAGAGAACCAGGGAGATGATTCTCATAAAACCACATAGGAAGACATTGAGAGGAAGCAAGGAACAGAAGATTCACAAAACAGTCAGAAAACAATTAGCAAAATGGCAATAGTAAGTCCTTACCTAAATGAAAAGTAAACAAATTCTCCAACAAAAAGACACAGAATGGCAAAATGGATTAAAAAATGGTAAAATCCAATAATATGCTGCCTACAAGAAAGACACTCATTTTAGCTTTAAGGACACACATAGACTAAAAGTGAGGGAATGGAAAAAGGTATTTTAAGCAAATAGTAACCCCCCCCCGCCAAAAAAAAAAAAAAAAAAAAAAAGAGTAGTGACACTTATATCAGAAGAAAATAAACTTTAAGTTAAATGCTGTCAAAAGAGACAAAGAAGGTCATTATATAATGATAAAAGGATCTATCAATCAAGAAAATGTAACAATTGTAAATACTTAGGCACCCAACATTGGAGCATAAGTATATAAAGCAAATACTAACAGAACTAAAAAGAGAAATAAACAGCAATATAATATTATTTGAGGACTTCAATAGCCCACTCTCAACAACATATATATCATGCTGAGTGTCAATAAAGAAACAATGGGTTTAAACAACACTATAAGCAAAAGGGACCTAAAAGATATACATAAAACATTCCACCCAACAGCAAAAGAATAAACATTCTTTTCAAGCCCACATGGAACATTTTCTAGCGTAGAACACCTATTAGGCAATGAAACAAGTCTCTAAAAATTCAAGAAGATACCATTATATCAAGTATCTTTCCCAACCACAACAGAATTAAATCTTAATAAGAGGAAAGCTACAATATTCACAAATACATAGAACAACCAATGGATCAAAGAAGAGATCAAAAGGAAAAAAAAAATGGCACGAGAAAAAATGGAAACAAAACACAAAATTTATGGGATGCAGCAAAAGCAATTCTAAGAGAGACGTTTATAGTGATAAATTCCTATGTCAAGAAAATGGAAAATCTCAAATACAACCTAACTTTACAACTCAAGGAACCAGAAAAAGAACAAACTGAGCCCAATGTTATAATGAAGAAAAAAAGAAATAATAGAGATAAGAAGAGAAATAAATGAAATAGAGAAAAAAAAACAATAGAAAAGATTAACAAAACCAAGAGTTGGTTCTTTGAAAAGAACAAAATTGACAAAACTTTAGCGAGGCTAAGCAAGAAAAAAAGAGAGACAACACATAAAATTATAAATAAAAGAGGAGATATACTAAAACCAATACCAGAGAAATACAAAAGATCATAAGAGATTACTACAAACAACTATACACCAACAAATTAGACAACCTAAGAAAAATGGACAAATTCTAGAAATGTACAATCTACCAAGACTGAATCATGAAGAAAGAGAAAATCTGAACAGACCAATTATGAGTAAGGAGTTTGAATCAATAATCAGGTAAAGGTGGTCAAAAGGTACAAACTTCCAGTTATACAGTAAAACCTTGAATTGGGACTAACTTGTTCTATGAGTATTCTGTAAGATGAGCAAACATCTTTTTTTATAAATTTTTTAAGTTTATTTATTCATTTGAGAGAGATGCAGACAGCATGAGTGGGGGAGGGGCAGAGAGAGAGGGAGAAAAGAGAGAATCCCAAGCAGGCTCTGCACCACCAGCACAGAGACCAACATAGGGCTCAAACCCACAAAACCATGAGATCATGACCTGAGCTGAAACCAAGAGTTGGACGTTTAAATGACTGAGCCATCCAGGTTCCCCAAGATGAGCAACTATTTCTAATAAATTTTAACTTGATAAACGAGTGATGTCTTGTAATACAAGTAGTATGTGACACCAAATGTCATATGATCACAACTGAGACCATGGTTCTTCTCTCTCTCGCTGCGGGATTATGGGTGATTGTCAATGCAATTTCCATGAAATCCTCAAAAGGAGGCAAAAGCAACTGTCATTGGATACATTCTTTGTTTGTTTGTCTATTTATTTATTTATTTATTTATTTATTTACTTAAAATTTTACTTATCTTTGCATGACAGAGAGAGACAGAGCATGAACAGGGGAGGGGAAGAGAAAGAGGGAGACACAGAATCTGAAGCAGGCTCCAGACCCTGAGCTATCAGCACAGAGCCCAATGCGGGGCTCCAAGTCCCAAACCATGAGGTCATGACCTGAGCCCAAGTCGCACATTTAACCAACTGAGCCACCCAGGTGCCCCAAATAGATTCCTTGTTAAAGCTGCCCGAAAAGAAAAAGATTCCATGAAGCCAACAGAGAGCAGTGATTCCATTAGTGAGAGTGAAAGTCATCCCACACAATAACCCTCCTCTTTCTAGTCTCCCTCACACCAGCCACAAAGGTTTTCAAAGGTAAGTACAAGTTAATTTGTTTATTTTTCTTTATATTTTGTATTTTATTTATTATTTCTATTATATTACAGTACTATAATCATTTTTATATGAATATTTGGGGGTTATGGAACCAATCAACTGAGTGTCCATTATTTCTTATGGGGAAATCCACTTTGATATGCAAGTGCTTTGGATTACAAGCATGTTTCCAGAACAAATCATGCTCACAAACCAATGTTTTACATATAATGAAAGGTTCTGTGGACATAAAGTACAGCTTGGTGAATACAGGTAACAATACTAATACAAAGAGAATAGATTTCTCAAGTTCTCACCATAAACTGAGAAAGAGAAAGAATATTTCCATCCTCCCCCCCAAAAATAATTGTAACTATGTGAGGTGACAGATGTGTTAACTAACCTTACTGTGGTAATCATTTTGCAATATACACATATATGAAATCACTATACTGTACACCTTGACTTACCCTAAGTTATATGTCAATTCCAACTCAATAAAGCTGGAAAAAGTTTTTAAATAAATATAAAAATGACAAATGGATTAAATTAAATTATTTTTCATAAATAACCACCTTTAATAAAATCAACAGGCAAGCCACAGATGAAGGAAAAATACCACATAAACATTTTTGTCTTGTATGAAGAATATAGAAAGACTTCTACAAACAAAAGTAAAAGGACAAATAACATAAGTTTAAAATGAGGAAAAAACACTTTAACATAAGATACTGCATCAATGAATATATACAGATGGCCAACAAGATATGAAAACTCATTAGTCGAGACTATCATTAGTCATCAGGAAAATACTTTCTAAAACATAGTGGAATAGTGTACCATACCCACTAGACTTGCTAAAATTAAAAACCCTGACAATATGACATCCGGCAGGGATGTGGAATAACTGGAATCAGTGTATGGGAATAGAAAATATCACAATCATTTTCGAGAACTGTTTGTCAGTTTTTAAAAAGGTAAATATACATCTGCCCTATAACCCAGCAATGATACTCCCAGGTATTTACCCAAGAGAAATAAAAATATATGTCCACAAAAGACTTGTATAAAAATGTTCAAAGAAGCTTTATCAATAACCAAAACTTGAAATAACAGATATACCATGAGATAAAAAACATGATAACAATAAAAAGAAATCTATATTGACACAGTCATAACATGGCTGCTTTTGTAAGGCAGGAGAGGAAAAATGACTAGAAAAGATTATGAGGGAATTGTTTTGGGGGGGATGAAAATGTTCTGTTTTGGGCAGGTCATTATATAGGTGTATTCAACTACTCAAATTTATCAGTATGAACCTTAAGATCTATTCTTATTATCATATATAAATTCTACCTCAACAAAATTTTAAAGCCACCATTTATAACAAATCCAACAAGAGATGTTGAACTCTAAACAGAAAGTTCAAAACATTACTGAGAGGAATTAAAGATGTCAATACACAGAAGCATATGCTCTATTTATAGATTAGAAAATTCAAGATTATAAAGATGTCAATTATCTCCCAAATTAATTTATATACTCAATAAATCCCAAAGTCTCACAGTTTTTTTGTAGAAACTGAATAGCTGGCTCTACAATTTGTATAAAAATGTAAAGGGCCAAGAATAGATAAGACAGTCTTAAAGAAGAACAGTGTTGAAGGACTTACACAGCTAGATCTTAGGACTGATTACAAAGTTAGAGTAACTAAGACAGCAAGCCTTTAAAGACAAATAACCAATATAACCAAGATTCCATAAGCACAGACACTTGACTGATGATAAAGGGTAACTGGAAAGCAGTGGGGAAAGCATGGTCCTTTCACTAGTCAATGAGAAGTCAAGTATACAGCCATCTAGAGAAAAAATTTATCTTAAATTTTTTAAGACCTCCCACCACATACAAGAATTCAATTCTAAATGGACCTTAGATCTAAATACATAAAGTAAAATATTATAAAGCTTCTGGAAAGAAAATACTGTTATGACCTTATAGTGAGTTAAGACTTTTTAAACAAGACACAAAAAAGGCACGACCCATAAATGAAAAAATTAACAAATCAGGTAACATTAAACAAAGAACATCTATCCATCAAAAGACACCATTTAAAAGTGAAAATACACATTACCTTACATTGTCGGAGAAGATATTTGCAACACACCAAAAACGAAAAGGCAAGCCACACTGTGGGGAAAGATATTAACAACATGCCTAACTAGCAAAGGCCTCATACCCAGAACATATGAAGAATGCCTACAGACCGGTGAGAAAAAGACAACACAATAATAAATAAGAGACTCAAAAGCGACTTCACAAAAGAAGATACCTAATAGGCTTATAATTACTTAAGAAGTAAAAAACTTCTTTAGCCATTCAGGAAATGCAAATTAAAACCACAATGAAATACTACTACATACCATTTAGAATGGCTAGCTTGAAGAAACTGTCAATGCCAAGAATAGACAAGCATGTGGAGAAACAAGAATCCTCATCTACTGCTGATGGAAATGTTTTCACTTTGGAAAACTATTGATTAGCAAAATCTATTAAAGTAAAAATATACTTACATCCTATGACACAGAAATTCCACTCCTAAGAATATACAGAGTGGAAATTCTCACATATGCACATTAAAGGGCATTTACAAGAAGTTAATAGCAGCATAACAAGCAAAAAATAGAAATAAGCCAAATGTCCATCAACAAAAGAAAGAATAGTTGTTGTATTTTGAAATAATCGAATCCTATACAGCAATGAAAATGAGCAAAATCCATCTAGTGAAAGAAAGGAATGAATCTCACAACAGTGCCAAATCTATAGCAAGGTCTGTATCTTAACCCTGACAGTGACGACACCACTGTTCCCCGTGTGATAAATGCAATACATTTTGGTTTTGTTCAGCCTTTACACACATATCATAATACAATAATTATTTTAAAGATAAAATTTTTAAAGATTCAATCGAACTCGATAATAAGTACTTCTTTAAATCAGGTTATTCATACATTCACTAAAGTGACCAAATCTAAAAGTGAAGACAGTTTTAACTGGTAGGGTCTGACTGGAAACATTTAACAAATAAAATAGTAAAACAGAAACAAATGATAACATTTTCATAAAAATCAGTAACTCATTTAACACAATTCAAGATAATACAGTAAAATGAAACAAAATACCTCTTAAACCACCTAAAAATAATTACCTGCTTGGGTAAAGTTAAGTTATGGGTGCTCTCACTATAACCAATAGCAGTAAAAAGCTTATCTTTCTCCTCTGGAGTCATAATGTCATCAATACCTACAAAGAAATGACAGAATTTAAGAAATCAATTGTTTCAGTTTTACAGGTATAATAAAAAAATCAAACCAAACTAACAGGTGCCCTAAAATAAATAGACATAAATGCTAAAAGCAAAAGCAGCCAGGCAATATCCTCAAATATACTACTTTGCCTAGTTAAAACAAACATCATGTATTTGCTTGCTTAGGCCAAGAAAAGGCAAAAAAAAAAAAAAAAAAAAAAAAAAAAAAAAAAGACACCACTAAGGGAAGGGAATACCAGTCTGTCATAAGGATTTTAGAATTCCCTAAGTATGTTAAAAATTAAGTGAAACTTTTAATACCCATGGAAAAAGTAACAATAAGAAATGCCAGATGTTGACGCTTCTGAATTTAAACTTATAAAATTTCACACAAATAATTTTTCTCAAAATTAGCAAAGTTTTAATTTAGCGAGATAAATCCAGAACTATTCTAGCCTGAAGCATCTGCTCACATGTTTACTAATAATAAACATAGTAAAATTCAACTAACTGGCTAAAATAGAACTTATATTTTTTTCTTATCTGTGTACAATAAAATATCTGACTTGAAACTTACTTTCAGGAATCAAAGATTCTTCATCTTTTTTCTTAGACTCCTTCTTACCCCAAAACCCACTAAACCAGCCTCCACGTTTCTCGCCTGTGTCAGTAGACTTTTTCCTTAATTTTTGCCCAGATCGAATCACCTAAAAAAGTAAAAATTTTAAATTTAAATTTAAAAGTAAAAATGTTTAATTTAATTAAAGAATAAATGCCCTCTTCATATTCAGGTATAGCCAGGTAAGAATAATGGTTAATTTTTTTAACATGACATTAGGTTCAAAACAGTCAAGAAAGCCTTCTGAAATGGTATTCAACATGATTTGGTTAATAGTCCCACTGCTAATTTACTTTCCTACTGATAAAATTTTGATGGGGTTGCATATTGTCAAAAATATAGTAAATGTCTCAATATAAATGCAAATAAGTCAGGCAGAGAAAGACAGATACCATATGCTTTCACTCATATGTAGATCCTGAGAAACTCAACAGAATACCAGCGGGGAGAGAAAGGGAGGAAAAAAGTTACAGAGAGAGAAGGAGGTAAACCGTAGAGATTCTTAAATACTGAGGACAAACTGAGGGTTGATGGGGGTCGGGGGGAGGGGAAAGTGGGTGATGGGCACTGAGGAGGGCACCTGTTGGGATGAGCACTGGGTGTTGTATGGAAACCAATTTGACAATATATTTCATATAAGAAACAATAAAGATTAAAAAAAGAAATATAGTAAGGGTTTCAATATAAATATAGATATATAATATAAATATATACAAATATATAAATATAAATAAATATATATATAATTATAAATAAATATATAGAAAAATATATAAATATAAATGAATAAAATAAAACAATATATGTAAATAAAAATAAAAATAAAAATAAAAACATAAATAAAAACAGATAGCCTTTGAATCTCATTTTATTCTCTTCTCAGTAAATCCTGGCTTGATTTTCTGCTGCTCCCTTTCAAATAGTAAAATGTAGATGAATAACCAAAAAGTACACAACAGAAGGATAAATAGATTTAAGGGGATAAGTAATTTAGACTCTATCTTCTCATTCCCTGAATAAGTAAACTTTAATAATTTTCCCACCTTAGGGGGCACCTGGGTGACTCAGTCAGTTGAGTGTCTGACTCTTGATTTAGGCTGAAGTCACAATCTCATGGTTCCTGGGATAGAGCCCCATGTCAGGCTCAAAGCTGACAGCACAGAGCCTGGTTGGGATTCTCTCCCTCCCTCTCTCTCTGACCCCTCCCCTGCTTGCATGCACACATATGCATCCTCTCTCTCTATCTCTCTCTCTCTCGAAATAAACTTAAAATAAAATCTCTAAAAAATAGTAATAATTTTACCACTTAAAATATATAAAATTTGAAATTGGTAGTGACATGTTTCAAGTCTCCCTGTGTAACAAAAAGTGAAATACTCCAAAAGAGAAGATGAAAAAAAAAAAGGAGAATTAGTAAAGACAAGATGAAACTAAGTAAGTTCTCTTTAATAACCAGACATCAAATAAATAAGGGAAGAGGTCTACGTCTGTGCACAAAACTGTCAAGTTTCATCACTGACAGCTGAGCCATAACTATCTTTTGTCAAGCTTACCAATCCATTTTCAGCATTCGGAAATGTAATAAGTAAAAAAATATACATTTGATTATTTTATATTCCATAGGATATAACATTTGATTTGACTTCTCTTATCATAGAAGATTAATGTGCTATTTTATTTTTCATGACAATTAGAACTTTGACAAGTTATTTAACCTCTCTATACCTTAATTTGCTAATATAAATTGAAGACAGTAATAGTACTTTCCTCAGAATAGATACCCAGCAAACTATATCAACAAAACGGTAACTATTATTTTCGTTTCTATTACTAAACTTTCTACTTTAAAACTTTTCATCAACACAAAGCTTCAGCAAAAACAAATCAATTCTTAGCCACCAATATCTTGAGTTCACCTCAGACTTTGAAACAATATTATTAATTCAAGTGCGTGCTGTGTTTGTCTTTAACTTTGAGATATTTTTTGAGTGGAACTAACTCCATCGTGTCCATAACAACATAAGTCCTAAGTGTTGAAATGTTAGTGAGAAGAGGCACTTGAAATAAAAAACAAGAAATAATAAAATTTGAAAGTGGTTTCAAAAATTTCAAATGTAGCATTTAGATGCAGGCTACATAGTTCAACAGTAAGTATGAATCTTTAAGACAAAGAAATCGTGCAACCTATGAATAGGGCTCTTCCTTTCAACAAAAAGCAGTGACAGAAGAGCACTATGACACCAATGATAATTCAGGAGGAGACTAGGATAGTGCCTGAGAATGTAAAGACTAAGCAGGGGAGAAATGTAACATTTTTGTCACAAACCAGAGAGAAATGCATATGTTCAGGCCCTGTTTGAATCTGCAAAATGAAAGTAAATGGCAAATCAGCTACTGTGGATATTATCATAGCTCAGTGGTATCCAATCCTTGCTGTACTTAAGAATCACCAGGAAATAGGGGCGCCTGGGTGGCTCAGTTGGTTGAGTGTCCAATTTATAGCTCAGGTAACGATCTCATTGTTCATGGATTCATGCCCCGCGTCAGGATCTGTGCTGACAGGTCACAGCCTGGAGCCTGCTTGGGATTCTGTGTCTCCCTCTCTCTGCCCCTCCCCCACTTGCACTCTGTCTCTTGCTCTCAAATATAAATAAAAACACTAAAATAAAAAAAAAAGAATCATCAGGAAACTTTAACAAAAACAAAAACAGAAACAACAATGTCCGAGCCTCACCACAAACCAATTAAATCAAATCCTGAGGAAGTGGACTCCAGGCATTATTTGTTTTAATTCGCTAGGGATTCTAATGTGCAGCAGGATTCAGAACCACTGAGATAGCCAGACAAGAGTTTCCTCAACAACAGCAGAGATCATCAAGCTGGAAGTAGATGAAACTGAGCTATTTTCAGAAAAGACATCCAATTAAATGTAGATCATCTAGATTTACGAACAGTTCTCTATACATCTAAATAGAGGAATAGCTATACAATATTTGATATTTTATTACAGTCTTTTTAAACTAAACTGGGGCACCTGACTGGCTTAGTCAGTAGAATGTGCGACTCCTGATCTGGGGGTCATGAGTTCAAGACCCATGTTGAGTGTAGAGATTACTTTTAAAAAAATGTTTAATCTTTTTAATAACTAAACTAATTCAAAAAAGGGCAGGCACTAAATTTTGTTACCATATTTTTTATCACTCATTAAAATTTTACTTTTTGATAAGAGAAAACATATGTTTCAGCTTTAAGGGAAAACATTTTTATTTTGAAAAATAAGTTAATCATTATAAGGAATTTAAAAAATAAAATGTTGATATGGGACATTAAAATAATGTAGTGACCAACCCCAACATTTAACTTTCACCCTCTCAAATCTCTATTTAAATCCCTAACTAAAAAAAAAAAAAAAAAAGATACAGCCACTATTAGCACTGAAATCTTTGTAAAGCTGTGATCAGCATGTCACAGATTTTGAGGAATTTCAAAATAAACTGAAAATTTTAGACAATAAAGAGAAGACAGAAGTTAATTAATTAGAAAGCAGTAAAAATACTAATTTCAGGGGAACCTGTGTGCCTCAGTCTTTTTTTTTTTTTATAAATTTCTTTTTATTTATTTATTTTTGAGAGAGAGAAAGAAAGAGAGAGAGAGAGAAACAAGTAGGGGAAGGGCAGACAGAAAGAGGGACAGAGGATCTGAAGTGGGCTCTGCCCGGACAGCAGAAAGCCCAATGTGGGGCTTGGACCCAAGAACCATGAGATCACAACCTGAGCTGAAGGCAGCCGCTTAACTGACTGAGCCACTCAGGTGCCCCTGGGTGGCTCAGTCTTAAGGTTAAGCATCCAACTTTGGCTCAGGTCATGATCTCACGGTTCAGGGGTTCAAGCCCCAGGTCGTAGTCTGTGCTGACAGTTCACAGCCTAGAGCCTCCTTCAGATTCTGTATCTCCCTCTCTCTCTGCCCCTCCCCTGTGCATTCTTTCTCTCTCTCTCTCTCGCTCGCTCGCTCGCTCTCAAAAATAAATAATAAACATTAAAAAAAATTTAAAGATACTAATTTCAAACAGTGATAATGATTATGAAGAAAACAGCAAAATAAAAAATAGTGAAAAAAACTTTCCTATGGGGTGCCTGGGTGGCGCAGTCGGTTGAGCGTCCGACTTCAGCCAGGTCATGATCTCGCGGTCCGTGAGTTCGAGCCCCGCGTCGGGCTCTGGGCTGATGGCTCAGAGCCTGGAGCCTGTTTCTGATTCTGTGTCTCCCTCTCTCTCTGCCCCTCCCCCGTTCATGCTCTGTCTCTCTCTGTCCCAAAAATAAATAAACGTTGAAAAAAAAAAAAATTAAAAAAAAAAAAACTTTCCTATATGTTGATGATTATCATTTAAAAAATACTTTCAAAAATGAGAGTTGACCTAGAAATACGTACATAGCATATACCAGTGTCTAATCTCTGGTCTTAATATTATATTATAATTACAACAGACATAACCACTAAGGCAAACTGAGGGAAGGGTACACAGGACCTCTGTGAAATATCTTTGCTTTACTTCTTGTGAATCTACAATTATTTCAAAGTAAAAAATCTCTTATCTATATGAGACCAAAAATGAATTGTAAAACGTATATGACCTAACATAAGGAGGGGTGCAGGACCCTTTCACTTTAATACCCCTCTGCTGTCTTCCCTTCCTGCCCTATGCAGTTAAGGGTCCATGGTAAGTAACTGCAGCCAATTCTCTGCCTCTATTTTAAATTCTGTGACCCTGTGGATTTTCCTTTACAGTGAAAAAACTTCAGCCTTGGATGAAGCTACTTGCCTTTTCTTCATCTATATCCATCCCTTTATCCATGGCACTGAACAATAAACCCTTCCTTTGATTTTTAAGGAACTAGTAACTGATGTTCAGTACACCCACTTAAAGGTCAAGCAACTTAATGTAGAAAGGATTGAAATGATCTGTTCCTTTTGGCAAATCATTCCTTTAATTCATAGGAACAAGCCCAAGCACTATCAAATACCTTCTAACATACTCATACTCAAGGCGACAGCATGGCTCAGACAGTTAAGCATCAACTCTTGATTTTAGCTCAGGTCATGATGTCATGGCTGTGAGTTCCAGCTCCACGTTGGGCTCCACGCTGAACGTGGAGCCGGCTTGGGATTCTCCCTCTTCGTCATTCTCTGCCCTTCCCCTGTTTTCAATTGCACTTTCAAAAGAAATAAACTTAAAAAAAAATACTCCTACTCCTGGACCCCAAAACTGCACCTTGGGGAACCTGCCCTTAAGAAAATAAGAAATGTGGGGCACCAGGGTGGCTCAGTTGGATAAACATCTGACTTGGGCTCAGGTCACAATCTTATGGTTCATGGGTTCAAGCCCCGCGTCAGTCTCTGTGCTGACAGCTCAGAGCCTGGAGCCTGCCTGGGATTCTGTGCCTTCCTCCCTCTCTGTCTGACCCTCACCCGCTCACACTCGATCTCTCTCAGTCTCTCAAAAATAAACAAACATTAAAAAAAAAAAAAAAAAAAAAAAGAAAGAAATTTTTGAGAAAGCATGTAGACAAGGCTGTTCATTGTAGTGTCATTTATAATTAAATATAATCAGTGGGAAATAGTGAAGCAAATTCTGATATATGCACAGAATGGAATACTATTCAGTTATTTAAAATTACGTTGGAGAAATTATTCTACGGGCATAAAAACGGAATGCTATGGCAAATTTTTTAAAAGAAAGAAAAGCAAGTTACAAAACCTTTTCTTAACTCCACATTCCCCACCAGTTACCATTCCATTGACCTGTTCTCTCCTTACAGTAAGGCATCACACTGTCAACACTCAATGTCTCCAATTCCTAGACATCCACTCTCTCTCATTCCTATTGTCTCTACCCACATTTTTCTATAAAAACTGCTCTTTAATTGATTTCTTTATTGCTAAATCCAACAATAAACTTTCAGTTCCATGGTGGCATAAGTCCTATATAGCCCATCCTTCACATTAATGAGTAAAAATTCTGAACAAAATATAAAAATCATCTACAACAGACTCTGAAAACTAAGCAAAGTAGGCAGATGCTAGATAGGAGTCAAAATTTGGAGAAATCATCTCCACCAGAATGAGCTACCCATGTTTTGTTGTTGCTGTTGTTTTTGCATTTTCCCTCACATGTTGTGCCTACCCTCTTTCCCCCCTCAACTTTTCCCTCCTGAGGATGTTCTTGCCTTTGGGCAGTCCCCCTCCCTTTAGTGCAGACATGACCTATGACCTGTTTCTAACCAACAGAATATGACAAAGGTGACAAGATGTATGTGACTATGTGCATGAAACTGTACCAGCTTTCTTGCTGGAATCTCTCTCTCTCCCTTTGAAAAAGCAAGCTGACAGGGCACCTGGGTGGCTCAGTCCGTCAGGCATCCAACTTCAGCTCAGGTCATGATTTTGTGGTTTGTGGGTTGGAGCCCCACGTCAGGCTCTGTGCTGATAACTCAGAGCCTGGAGCCTGCTTCGGATTCTGGGTCTCCCTCTCTCTCTGCCCCTCCCCTGCTCACACTCTGTCTCTCTCTCAAAAATAATAAATAAACATTTAAAAAATTAAAAAGAAAAAAAGGAAAAGCAAGCTGCCATCTTGTGGGCCATGTTAAGAGGCCCATCTGGCAAGGAAATGAAATGAAATGATGAGCTAAGGAGCAGCCTCTACCCAACAGCCAACAAGAAATTGGAGTCCTACATCCCACAGGCACAAGGAACTAAAATCTGCCAACAAAAGCAGATCCTTCATCAGTGACACCCCAGATGAAGCCAGTTTCAGCCAACATCTTCATGGAAATATTTTGAGACCATAAGCAGAGATCTCAGGTAACAAGCTATACCTGAACTTCTGACTCACAGAAACTCTGAGATAATTGTGCATTGCTTTAAGTCACCGGCTTTAAGCCACAGAAAACTACTTCACATGGCTGTACCCTGAGAAAGGGCCTCAGCCATGGAGCACTGAAGAGGCACAGGTAGCTAAACCCCTGAAAGAAACTCCATAGGCTGGCCAAGGAATGAGAAAATGAAGTCCATGAAAACCAGAGAAGATGAGGGAAATACCAGGGGCAGAAGAGCCAGGGAATGGATTATCTCTTAATTCTGTGTATGAACCTGCACAAATTTCAGTCTAACCCAAGCTCCCCGTGTATGAAAGTGACCTAAACAAAAGGGGAAAAGATATAGAGACCTGCACAAGTCTCCAACTAACTCCTCTAGTATTCATGTACAAAATGGACCCAAACCAATGACATACCCAGAATGGAGCCTGACACAGGGCTCGATCTCATGGCATTGAGATCATGACCTGAGCCAAAAGCAAGAGTTGGACACTTCAGTGACTGAGCCACCCAGGTGCTGGGTATGGATCCAATGGTCAGATAACCTCAATGCTGAAACCAGCAGAGAACCACTATAGTTTCTGCTAGATGATATGAAAGGAAAGACACTTGAAATGACTAAAAAGATTAGAATTTTCAGTAGAGAAATGGGAACTATAAAAAGGAACTCAATATGAGTTTTAGACATGAAAAACATATTATTTGAAGGAAAAACTCCTAGGATGGGCTCAACAGTAAAATGGGGATGACAGAGAAAAATATAATCTTGAAGACGTATCAATAGAAATAATCCAATTCAAAGAACAGAGAGTAAAAAGATTGATTAAAAAAATGAACAAAGCCTCAGAGATTTGTGGCGTATCAAAAGGTCTCATATATATGTATATATGTACACATTTGTATGTGTATAAAACTTGAATCCAAGAAGGAAAGAAGAAATCTAGACCAAAAATTATTTCAACACAGGTTTGAATTACACAGCTCCACCTATAGATTTTTTTCTATATATGTATAGTGCCATAAATACATTTTCCTTATGATTTTCTTAAGAACATTTTCTTTTCACTAGCTTACTTTGAGAGTACAGTATAGAATACATATAACATAAAAAATATGTGTTAACCAACTGTTGATGTTATCAATAAGGCTTCTGGTCAACAGCAGACTATTAGTGGTTACCTTTTGGGGGAGTCTAAAGTTAATGCAGATTTTTTACAGTGTAGGGGGTCCCTAACTCCTGTATTGTTCAAGGGTTGGCTGTGTGTGTGTGTGTGTGTGTGTGTGTGTGTGTGTGTATAAAACTGGGAGTCCTAGACAGAAAAAAGAAAGGAATGTGATCAAAAATTATTTGAGGAAATAATGGCTGAAACATCTCATATTTTGGTAAATCTAATGGTCAATTCTCAGTCCTCAGCTCAGTTGACCAATCAGATGCATCTGTCACATATGATCACTGCCTCTTGCTTGCAATTCTTTCTTCACTTGACTTTGAGGATATTATTCATAGAGCTTCCCAACTACATCCCTGGCAACTCCTCCATGATCAACTTTGTTGATTCTCATCTCTCTGACCTATAACAATAGAATGCTTTGGGTCTTTGGAGTACTCCTCTAGCTACTTTAATTTCCGAGGTGATCTCATCTGATGTCACGGCTTTAAATACCATCTATGTACTGACAACTCCGAAATGTATATACTTAGCACAGATTTCTCTTCTCAACTATAAATTTATGTATCCAACTGTCTACTCCATACATCCACAACTTTATTTAAAAGATAGCTAAACTTAATACGTCCCAAACTGAATTCTTGATCTCTCCCACCTCACCCAAGCTTATTCTATCCAGACTTCCCGATCTCATTTCATGGAAACTCCATCTTTCCAACTGCGACAGGCCAAAATCTCTAAAGTCATCTCCAATTTCTCTGTTATAACCCGTATCTAATCAGTTGGGAAATATTAGCTCTATGTTCAAATTCTATCCAGAATCTGACCTTTTCTCATCACCTCCATTGTAACCACTCTCAGCCATTATCTCTCACCTCAAGTATTTCAATAGCATCCCTAACTGATCTCTCCCTAACTTGTTCTCCTTTTTACACAAAAGAGCAGACTGAGTTTTAAAACATAAGTTAGACTGTATCATTCCATTCTCAAAATGGCTCCCTAATTCAGAGTAAAGGCCAAATTCACACAATTACTTATAAGACCCTAACAATCTGGCACCCTCTCCAACTCCCATAAGCACCCTTCCTACTCCTCCACTATGTTCCACTCTGACCTTGCTAACGACCACTCTCCTCTCTCTCACCACTCAGTTAGTTCCGTGAGTGAACCAGACAGTCACCTCAAAACTTTTCAGCTTGCTATATTCTTTCTGCCTGGTACACTTTTCCCTCAGAAAGCATTCTGGTTGATTCCCTCACATGCTTCAGGTGTTTACTCAAATGTTTCCTTCTTAGTGAGGCTTTCCGTGACCACCCTATTTAAAACTGCAACCCTCATCATCATTACTGCCTGGCCCCAGTGATATATTCTTTTTCTGTATGCCCTTCAACTTTATTTTTATTTATGTTTTTATTATCTTTCTTTCTACTAGAATGTAAGTAAGGGATTTTTGTTCTGTTAATTTCTGTACGCTAATACAGATGATGATGATGATGATGATGATGATGATGAAAAAAAATTACTTATTTACTAATTACTATGTGCCAAGCACTCAGTAGTCTAAGTGCTTTACATGGATTATCATGTACTCCTCAAAGTAACCCTGTGATGTACATACTATGAATTAATCCTATTTTACAAATCAGGAAACTGAGGCATTGAGAGATTAAAGAGCTAGCCCAAGATCATACAAGTAGGCAAAGCTGGGATTAGAATCCAGACCATCTGACTCCAGAGTCCACACTCTTAACCATGATGCTAGTAAAATAGGCACTCAATGAGTACTTACTAAGTAAATGAATGAATAGGCATGTGCTTTAATCCCATTTAAAAATGTGGGGCACCAGGGCGACTCAGTCAGTTAAGCGTCCAACTTCAGCCCAGGTCATGATCTCATGGCTTGTGGGCTTGTGGGTTCAAGCCCTACATTGGGCTCTGTGCTGACAGCTCAGAGCCTGGAGCCTGCTTCAGATTCTGTGTGTGTGTGTCTCTCTCTGCCCCTCCCCCAATCACACTCTCTCTCTCTCTCTCTCTCTCTCTCTCTCTCAAAAATAAACATAAAAAAAATTTTTTTGAATATGAGTATGTGTACAGAGATCTATAAATATCAAAAAGACTAAAAAATATACAAAAAATTATCAACTGTAGGTATATTCAGTGTGAGATAATAGCTGTTTCTATTTTATTTCTTTGTGTATCTTTATTTCCTAACTTTCCTACAGTGAGTTGTATTGTACTTGCAATTTATTTTTTTTTAATTATCAAAAGTGTCATGTTACAGAATAGGATTGACATGGAACAATGGAGACATGCCATTATTGGTAGGATATGCCAAGTGGGATAAGTCAGCATGAATTGTGAAATATAAACAGACTGATTCCAATTATGGTAAAAAAGAAAAGAAGTAAGAGAAGGAGAGAAGGAGGAAGGGAAAGAAGAAGGAAGGGAGGGAGGGAAAAGGAAACAAGGCAAAGACAAAGTGAAGGGACGGGGGATAAAGAGCAAACTTAAGTCAGCACTTAGGCATGGGAGAAAAACTACAAGACTGTATGTCAATATGTTAACAGCAGCATTCTATGTTGCTAGGATTACAGACAACTTTTATTTACTTTCTTTTGGAGAGTTTCAAATTTTTTGTCATAAAATTAAAATTTTGGGGCACCTGGGCAGCTCAGTCAGTTAGGTGTCCAACTTTGGCTCAGGCCATGATCTCACTGTCTGTGAGTTTGAGCCCCACGTCAGGCTCTGTGCTGACAGCTCAGAGCCTGGAGCCTGCGGTGGATTCTGTGTCTCTCTCACTCTCTCTGCACCTCCCCCACTTGTGCTCTGTCTCTCTCTCAAAAATAAAATAAAAACATTAAAAAGAATTTTTTTTAATTAAAATTTTTTTGCCCTTTCATGTTAATGTGTTCTTTCCAATGTTCCAATTTTTTCTCCTGAGACTAAATGAAGGCATGAAAACTCAACCTTTATACTTGAATAAATCCCCTGAAACTTAAGACTTCCTGATCTTAAGTTTAAAGGAGTAATATTAACATGTTTAAAACATAAAATGAGCAAATAAAAATGAATACCTCAACTTGTGCTTGTTGCCTTGCTAAAATTATGTTAAAAACATCTAGAGTCTTCTCCAAATCCTGTAAAATACAAAGAGACACTTGTAAACAAGAAAAATGGCATTAGATTAAAAAAAATTTTTATTCTAAGATTTCTAGGCTTATCCAGTCCATGAATAAACATTAATTGTGATCTCATGTAAGTGTAAGTATAAATTTGCATGTACACTTGACTATTCTACTTATAGTTTTTGCAATAAGGGAAGTAAGTTTTCCAAGAAAGCAAACCCTCAAAAAATACAATATAAAAGTAAGAATTTTAATAAGATCATTATAGATACAGAATATTTAGGAGAGAGGCTTTTTTTAGGTATTATCCTTATGGTTCTTACTTCTGACTCACTCTAGTCTATAGTATTTTATAACGATTGTACTATAAAACACAAAATTTAAGAATGCAAAATTCTGTAAATCCACAAAAAGCTAAAGTAGAAAATGACTTGGGGAATTTAAATAAAGTATGTAAGAATCTAATATGTATTGGTGACCTGTGTATTAGGTATTCTATGTGCTATTTCATGCAATTCTCAGAACTCTGTAAGATCCTGTTTCCATTTTATACATAAGAACATCAGACCTCAGATGCTGAGACACTTGATGCTTTTTCTAATATATAATATTAATGATTCTCATGTATTTCAGAATAATGGGAATTCAATTAATTCTTTACATTATGAATTTGTGGCAGAAGTAGTCATATAATCAAGACCAGATGATATTAAGCAACTTATATACTCAGAGTCGTGTTTCTCTATTTTTCCAAAGGGATTCCTATTTTAAGGAATAAGAGCTATTTTTTTTTATAAATAATATTTTGAGCTCCTAAAAAAAGCCAGTAACAAAACTAATAACATATATCTAGCTAATAATAAATATATATTTGAACAGCTCTGCTACTAATTTTCTAAACATTATTATAAAAAAACAAGCAATTTCTCCCAATAGTTTCTAGTAACCACATTTTATCTGACATTAGGATGGAAAAGAAAGATTTGTTTAAAGAAGAAAAAACTGAAAAAAAAAACTCTGCATTTTTTCAAAAAAAGATCAGTCCTATTCTTCCTAAAATTATATTTTATATTTATAATTTAGAAAAATTAACACTGAAGGATGATTTAACAAGTAATAGCTTTCACTAATATATGCAAAATATACCTGAATTTGTTTCTGTATTTCTTCTGGGACTTTAGTCTGGGTTAGCTTACTTTTGTAGGCACTTTTATAACTCTTGAGCAACTGCCTGTGTTTTTTTATGTTACTCCATGACCACATCTGTGTATACCTTCTTATATGAACTTCAAGAACAGAATCAATTGCATATTTCCACCTGCAAATCAAATTTTAATGTACACTTGAATACAAAGGTTTAAGAAAAAAAGCAGGAAAATGGCTTTGACTTTTGGATCTACAGTGTTACATTTTTGTGTTCTTATTAATCATTCTCCTATAAGAGCTCAGCAATAACATTTCAATTGTCCAGTACAATTCTCTGACATAAACAGATTACAAAATGAGCAAACAACTCCAATAAGAGGGTATGTCAAAGCAAAGTCATAAAGACACAAAATGACATGTTATGCAAAATGAATACTATCTCAATATGGTTATAACATTGAGCCCATGGACAGGAAGACCAAAAAATGATTAAAGTCTTAATGCTAAGTGGAAAATTCAGTAATACTCTAAAAGCAAGAGTACAAGAGAATGTGTTTACGAAAAATTAACAAAGACATAATACAAAAGATATCCTTTTCATGTCTAATAAAGAAAAAAAGTGGTTTCATCACATGGCTTTAAAGGTCTCTTAAATCTGAGAGTTCCTAACTCTATTATATATTTCTCAAAAAAAAAAAAAATTCTAACTTACCATTGTCGACCATTGGTATGAAGTGGTAAATAAGGCTTATATTTTCTGTAAGGGGCATTTCTAGCCATATAATCCAATGACTCCAAAAGGTCAATCATACTTAAGTACTATTAAAACAAAAATACAGTTATAATTATTACATTTCACACATGGATAAACACCATATTTTATTATATTTTCAGTCTCACAAGACTCCAACTTCCTTGAAATAATGACAATCATGGTTGCTTGTTAATATATTTCATCAAATTGGGGCACCTGGGTGGCTCAGTCGGTTAAGCGTCCGACTCTTGATTTTGGCTCAGATCATGATATTACATTTCATGGGTTCCAGTCACTGAACCAGCTACACGCTGACAGCATGGAGCCTGCTTGGGATCCTCTCTCTCTCCCTCTCTCTCTGCCCCTCCCCTGCTCATGCTCTCTCTCAAGATAAATTTTAAAATATATGCTATATATATATGTGTGTGTGTATATATACGTACATATATATGTATATACATATATATACATACACACGTATACATATATATATTATATATATATAAAATATATATATTTCATCAAATTTAAGACACCATCAATTCTAAGTTGTAACGTAATTTTTAAGTTCCACTATAAAAAGAAAAAAAAACAATGCTGCCAATTAAAACTGTCATACCATCAACAATAATAATAATACATCCTATTTTCAAATATGCTAAAGTGTAAGATAAAGGCACATCTTAGAAACAACCAAACACACTATCTATAACTAGTTACCTGGAACATGATTGTTCCTAAAACTACGTATTTTCCTCTGGACCATCATTTCAGCATTGACTATCTATGAGCTGATTTGAAAATGGCTCCAGAAAATCATTATATAACTAAGGCAAGATAAACGTATTTAATTGTCCATCTTATCACCAATACAACTCTGCAAGTACCAGGTAAGCAATTCAAATGAAGGGAAACACACATACACAACATGACTGTACATAAGATAAAGAAAGGGGCAAATCTAGCTATTTCTTCTGTTTTTCTTAACATATTTTTACCAAATGGTTACCACATGGTTATTCACCACTTACAGTATGCATAGTCTGAACTTACATGTATTGTAAGTTTAAAATACACCCTAGATTTCAAAGACTTAGGAAAAACAAAAGGATGTAAAATATCTTAATGTTTTATACTGATTACATGCAGAAATGATAATATTTCAGGTATGCTAGCTTAAATGGAATGTTACTAATTTTACTAACTAATTTCATCTTTTCTTTTTACTTTGCTAATGTAACAACTAGAAAATTTTAAACTAATTTTAAATTACATTAAAATTTTAAATTAAATTTTAAATTACATATACAACCTGAATGACAGTAATCCCCTCCTTATCCACAGGAAACATGTTCTAAGACCCCAAGCAGATGCCTGAAACCATGGATAGTACTGAACCCTACATATGCTATGCTTTTCCTTTACACATATAATTCTAATAAAGTTTAATTTATAAATTAGGCACAAGAGATTAACAACAATAATAATAGAAGAGAATAATTATAACAAGATGCTGCGATAAAAGTTAAGTGAATGTGGTGTGTGTTTCTCTCTCAAAATATCCTATTGTTCTGCACTCACTCTTCCTCTTATGATAAAATGCCTAATGATGATACAAAGTGAGGTGAATGATACAGGCACTGTGACATAGTACTGGGCCACTAGCGACCTTCTGATGATACATCAGAAGAAAGGTCATCTGCTTGGAGACCACAGTTGACCCGTGTAAGCAAAATCAAGGAGAAGGAAACCGTGGAGAAGGGGGGACTACTGTACATTCTTATTGGACTGCACTGAGCTAAAAGTCATTTAGCTAAATAAATCCCTGGTCCTCCCTTCATTTTCAGTTCCCCAGGTCTGCTACCCAAACTCCCCGTGCATGTAACCAAATGAGAAACAAATGATGGAAGATAAAGCTGCCAACATAAGCTATTCTAAAAATTAAGTAGACAATATTTAATACGAATATGTCTATTAAAATTTGAGGAAGAAAAAAACACATTAAAATCTTCCATCAACAACTGAGAATTAAATAGGAATAATGTCATTTTTTATAACTTGGTAAGATACTCTACCAAGAAGGAAAAGATCACATAAAATGAAGGAAATATTTTTTTTAATTTGATATCTATTTTCTTAAAAAAAAAAAAATACACACACACACACACACACACACACACACGTGTAAATATATAAAAGAACCACCAGAGCATTGGAGAGGAGCATCAGAGAAGGAATAATCACAAAGGACAAATGAAGTTGAGATTCAAAGCTGATCAAAGCTAGAAATGTCCACCTGAATCTTACCTGAGGTTTGGTCAATTCAACGGCAATATTCTGTACTTCTATGTTCCCATCAAGTTTGGGAGTTTTCAGCTCTGTTTCTGCATAAGGATTCATGTAGAGCTTTGCAGAAGCTGATATTGGCTGGAAAACTTTCATCACATGGGAAGACATAAAATATGTTTATAAGCCCTTACAAATGAACAACTATAAATAATTATGAAAACACTATTCTGAAAGTACAGAAAAATGACTAAAATACGTAAAAAATGTAACAAAACACTACCAAAAAATATTTAAGCATCTACTTATCTGCATAACATCGACTATAAGTTAAATGGGGATCTCTAAGGAGGAAATTGTACTCCTATGCTTCTAAGTAAAAATGCACAAAATAGTAGACCATCTACTCTTGGTTATTCTGGCTATATAAAATTAGGTTTCTCTTCCTTACTACGAGACATTTAATGATTTTATTATTCATTAAAAATATTATACAAGGTAGGAAACAAAATTTGATTATTTGTTTTATTTAATCACTGGCAGAATTTAGAACAGAATCATGAATGAAATTCATACTACCAAGAAAAAAACTGCTTACCACTTTACAATTTTCAAAATTATCATTACATATACAATCTTAGAATCAAATAAAGAAAATATCCCTGAAGTTAAGAACCAGCATGAAAAGGCATATTAGGGAAGATGACAGGGCAAAGTAATATATTTAACTGTGAACAGTATCGAACTTAGATAAATTGTGATATCGTACAGCATTTACAATTGCATAAGATTGTATAAAATTTTTAACTTATTTAAAGGTTATTTACAAGTGGAGGATACCACTTATAAATGAGGTTGTAGATTTCTCTGAAATAGTTCTTTCACGTATGAAACTAAACACTTTCATCTGAAAACATCATCATCGTTAAATGGAGAGGTCTATGAACATAAAGAGAAAGTAACAACTCTTACATCATGGCAGTCAACTATAAAATATGAAGAAAATGAGAGTGAACCACAGTAATATAGAATATGCAAGAAGATGAGCATGAAAGCTCAGGACAAACACAAAGGGGTGTACTAAATTTAACACAAAACAAAACAAAAGCCTCTTTAGAATGAAACTAAAATGGAGAAAACAGCATAAATAAATAAACAGGCTCATTTGTTATAGGGCTATTGAAAAATAAGTAAAGGTGAGGGTGCCAAGAATTAGAAAAGCCCAGTTAGAAAATCTCTATGGGGGCACCTGGAGGACTCAGTAGGTTAAGTGTCTGACTCTTAGTTTTGGCTCAGGTCATGACCTCACAGTTCATGGGATCAAGCCCCATGTTGGGCTCTGTACTGACAGTGCAGAGCCTGCTTGGGATTCTCTCTCTCTCTCTCTCTCTCTCGCTCTCACTCTCTCTCTTTCTGTCCCTCCCGTGCTCACACACACACTGTCTCTGTCTCTCTCTTTCTCTCAAAATAAACAAACAAATAAATAAATAACTCTAGAATCATTGGTTTGTCATAACACTGCAATAGTGACATGGTAAGGTTGACCTGAATACCAAAATCTCAGAAACTGAGTTATTAAACAAAGAAAACCTAAAGCCCCAAACAAACGTGATAACAAGGTAAAAAGAAAACAGGGAGGTCAAGGGTGTTTAGTCACTGGGAATGAACTACAGATGTACTGCCCTCCTCTCTCTTACTCTCCCGTGGTATGTATATGTCATAACCTATTCCTAAACACTTAGGTATAATCCAAATAGGCTATATTATAAAACTAAAATATAAAATCCATACTTTTGTCTTGTCAAAGTAACTTTACCACAAAAAGTATATTATGGCAGAGTATTTAAATCTACGCTTTCTATAATATGAAGTAAAACTTTTACCATTACTTACTATATTGATGATTTGCAGGTATATTGCTACTTGTAAGAATTCCACTTTTCAGCTGATCCTAAACAAAAATTTGAGGATGAGAATGAAAAGAAATACACACATATTCATCTACACATGGGGGGGGGGGAAATGTTGTTCTTAAATCAGTATCTTTATTTTCCTCTTTTTAATTAGTAGTCCACAAGAAAAGCACACTGAGCATTATTTATGGGTATATTTCTTGGAAAAAAATATAAAAGTAGATAATTTTTTAAAATTCTAAGTATCTAGGTCGCCTGGGTGGCTCAGTCGCTGAAGCGTCTGATTTCAGCTCAAGTCATGATCTGGCAGTTCATGGGTTCCAGCCCCGCATCAGGCTCTGTGCTGACAGCCTGCTTTGGATTCTGTGTCTCCCTCTTTCTCTGCCCCTCCCCCACTCACGCTCTGCCTCTCTCTCTCAAAAATAAATAAGCATTAAATCAATGAAAAAATAAAATAAAATAAAATTCTAAATATTTAAAAATGTTACAGTATTATGTTCCCCTCTGACTAAAAAAGAAACAACAATGGGGGGGGTGGGGGGGCGCGTGGGGGAGGTGCCTGGATGGCCCAGTTGGTTAAGCGTCAGACTTGGGCTCAGGTCATGATCTCACGGTTCATGGGTTCCGGAGCCGCATCGGGGCTCTGTGCTGACAGCTCAGAGCCTGGAGCCTGCTTGCAATTCTGTGTCTCCCTCTCTCTCTGCCCCTCCCCCATTCACGCTCTGTCTCTCTCTCTCTCAAAAATAAATAAACATTAAAAAAAATTAAAAAAAAAAAAACAAAAAACTAAACATCCATGAACTGAGATCTTAAACACTTTCTAGACAAAGGCAAATTATTTGCTACAATATCTTTCTGAGAAATAAGAGAATCTTGTAATTAATTAAAGTTCAGAAAATTCAACTGTTCTTCCTTTTCCCTCTTAGTAAATAAAAATGACTAAGACTAACTTAGCACACTGAAGTTTTAAACTGACCTTTCACTGTTCAGGAAATCATCATCACAAATGCTTACAACATTTGCTAAGGTCAACTACACTTCAATTAAAAAAAAGTGCGGGGCGCCTGGGTGGCGCAGTCGGTTAAGCGTCCGACTTCAGCCAGGTCACGATCTCGCGGTCCGTGAGTTCGAGCCCCGCGTCGGGCTCTGGGCTGATGGCTCAGAGCCTGGAGCCTGCTTCCGATTCTGTGTCTCCCTCTCTCTCTCTGACCCTCCCCCGCTCATGCTCTGTCTCTCTCTGTCTCAAAAATAAATAAAGACATTAAAAAAAAAAAATTAAAAAAAAAAAAAAAAAGTGCTAAGATGTTCTTTAGCTCTGAAAGGTATCATCTTTCCTTACAACACTCTTCAAGTAATCGTTCCGACGTGAAACACCACAATGTAACCAAAATGCCATCAAAATGTGAGGGTAAAAAACCAGAAATGCAGTTTTAATGTAATAGTATAGGTTATTATTTCACTGTGTAGTGAATGGTTTCACAAAGATCTTCAAAAATACCAGTTTATATTTTGAAGTTTATTTATTTTAAATTAAAAAAAAAAGAGTGGATTCCAAAAACTGTGTTTCACAATTCTGATATAGTTAAATACAACTTAAACAAAAGACTATATCCTGTTCTCCTTCAGCACTTCTTATGTTAAAAAAAGTTTAGGGAGTGTAGTGAGCTCTTCAGGCATAAACTGAAATTACCAAAATCTGTTCCTTCGATCCCTGGTAAGACATGCCGCAGTTTACATTCCAGTAGGCACTAAGACTATCAAGTCGTACAAGCTATAAAAGAAAAATCAAAGAGGTCAAGCAACTAACACATTAAAATTATGAAGCAATATTAAAAGATTATTCTCATATTCACCCTAACATTATCCAATTGCCATTTTGAGCTTTTCAAGAAAAAACTTGAGCAAATATGGGGAAAACATAATCATGTTATTCATGGACTTTATTATTAACCTTAGCATTTGGAAAATTGTGCTTCCGGCAACACTATTTCCAAGGAAATTTGTTCATTCAATTATCAAATATTAATTGACAATATACTATTTAACAGGCCTTGTACATGTTTTGTTGAATAAGAAAGACATGATTCCTCCAATGGACAGGAATGGCTGTTTAGAGGGAGGGGTGAGGGGGAGGAGAATCTAGAACAACAAGGTGGGGAAAGCTACAAATTCATAATGTTTATTAACATATTTAAAGTATTGTGAAGTCCTGTGGTTTAAAACAAAATGAAACATACTGTTTAATTATGTACAGCTTAGTACTTCCATCAGTAATCTTGACCAGAGAATATTTTTTCTATAAATCTAATATCTCAATTACCTAATGCTCCACAAAATACATTTGGAAAATATTAATTTTTCTGATTCCTTTTGCTAGGGGAAGAACCTAAACCTCAGAAAAGGTAAGTGATCACAGAAGGTCACACAGTAAGCAGAGCCAAAACCAGGCCCTACACTTGAGTCACTCTTCAATGGCACATTGGGCTCCATCAAGGTTTCAAAAAAAATATGTTAAGTGTGTGTTCCTAGAAAAATAATAACAAATTCTTAATCCAGTCTAATACCTTGTATATAATTTTTTCTGCTTCATTTAATATGCATGGAGTCCAATGTTCATTTGCAGTCTAAAAGAAATAAAGAATAACTGTGAAACATAGTATATATATCATAAAACATTGCTCTAATATTTATAAACTATATCAAAATAGACAAAAGAAAAGACATCTGGCTAATGTTGACTACTGTTACCTGTTCCCTTACATATCTATTTGACAAAATCAAAGGAATGGTGAAAACAGAATTGAGGAGGTTCTAATTTAACCGAGTTCCTTCATCCAGAAAATTAGAGTTGCTATTTGTCTAAACTATGTGTCTGTGGGGAAGGAATTGGATATGAATAAATGAATAAAAAAAAAAAGCTAGCCTATGAGATAGTGAATAAGAAGGTCCATATTCTTTTAAAAGATCAAATAAATAGTTATTGCAAAATAGGAAGAAAACCACGAGAATATGGAAATCACAGCATGACCATGTTTCTAGAAAGTCAGCATAGTCAGTTAAGGCCAAATGCCACCATGAGATAAACTAAAACTAATTTATTGAGCAGTCAGGGCATTACCGATGGACTTGTTAAGAACAATTTCAGAGGCATAGCAGAGTCAGTACGTTGGGTAGTGAGTCAGCAGGCAGTAAGGAAACAAAGACGGTAAAGGTAGAGAATTGTCTCAGAAAGTTAGAAAGAGGCAAAAGAGAAGGCAGGGGTTAGATGGGGCCTAAGTGGGGCGGGAGAAGGTTCAGGAGGCCCTTTTAATTTTATTGTAAAAGACCTGAGGGGCACCTGGCTGGCTCAGTCCGAAGAGTGTGTGACTCTTAAACTCAGGGTCATGAGTTCAAGCCCCATGTTGGGGGTAGAGATTACTTAAAAAATAAATAAATAAATAAAATCTTAAAGGGGCGCCTGGGTGGCTCAGTCAGTTACGCGGCCAACTTTGGCTCAGCTCACGATCTCACAGTCCGTGAGTTCAAGCCCCGCATCGGGCTCTGTGCTGACAGCTCAGAGCCTGGAGCCTGTTTCAGATTCTGTGTCTCCCTCTCTCTGACCCTCCCCTGTTCATGCTCTGTCTCTCTCTGTCTCAAAAATAAATAAACGTTAAAAAAAAAAATTTTTTTTTAAATCTTAAAAAAAAAAAACATTCCCACAGTGTTGCAAATGGCAAGATTTCATTTTTTTCATTGCCAAGCAGTACTGCATTGTATATGTATATACCACATCTTCTTTATCCATTCAATCAAGTGATGGACATTTAGGCTCTGGGTGTTTTATGTAAGTAATGAATCACGGGAAATCTACTCCCAAAGCCAAGAGCACACTATATACACTGTATGTTAGCTAACTTGACAATAAATTATATTAAAAAAAATTTTTTTAATTCTAAAAACTGCAAAATTAAAGAAACAAAACAAAAAAAACCCAGACTTGAATGTGTTTAAATGCTTACAGGAAGGAGTGGAAGGAGGGGAAAGGGTGGGGAGGAAGAGAGTTGAAGATTTAGGAAAAAGAAAATTTATAAAAAGAAAGAAAAAAAGAAGTGATGAAAGGAGGCAGAGAGAGAGGAAGGAAAAAAGCTCCTAAGGACATGGAGAAGATGGGATCCAGATCAGAGGTGGGAAGATCACCTTAAATATAAGAGTTCAATTGTAACTGGTAAGATGGAAAAAAGGATTGGTATGGATACAGAAAGAGCTAAGTTTGGGATTATTGTTGTTATTAAAGTCAGTGTAATAGTTGAAGCAAAAAATTACTGAGCCAGACATGTCCCAAATGCTTTACACAAATTATTTCCTTTAATAATCACAAAAACTCTAAAATAAAAGTACTATTTTATCATTGAATGAATGAAGGTTAGACAGAAGGAGACCATCATGGTAATCAGTAAAATAATGTTTCAGGTGTTCTAATAAAATATAATAGGGGGCATAAAAGAAAGAACAATAAATTCTAAGAGGAAAGTGAAAAAGGAATTGGAAAGACAAGGTAATATCTAACATAAGAATTAAAACCTGAATGGGATCGTCAAGGAGACAAAGAGAAGAAAGTAATACAGGCAAAGAAAACGGTATGAAGAGTCTGAGCAAAGATACAGAGAATCAAACAACAGTATACACTAAGGAAACTACGTATCATTTGTATGCACTAGTGGGCCTCTTTATCAGTCAATGGGAAGTACGTGACTAAATTGTATTTTTTGTTTTGTCGGTTAGAAGCTCAACGTAAAATACTGTGCTCATTTATGACTAATATTGTTAGTCTAGTTTTTCTGGAGCAATTATCTCTAGTCTCTGTTATTGTAGATTTCATTTTTCATCAAGAGCTACTTAAAATTCATCTTGGAAAGAAGCAGAGGTAAACAGTATAATAAACACTAGATTCCTTGGTTCCCTTAAATTTGTTCATCCAGGTTTTCTGTTTTGTTTTTTCCCCCCAATGTTTCTGCTTTGGTCTTCAATTTGATGTATATCTCTGCTTCTCCATATGGAAATATTATTCTTAAGGCCTCAATGGAACCATGTCCTTTTTCTGTTTCTCCCCTTCTCTTTCATTTTGCTTCCTCTTCTTTCTTCACTAAGGCCCTCTCCATATAACTAATGAGAAGACAAGTATGTACCCAGCATGATTTACTCACTGTCCTTAACTTTAAACCATTTTTCCTACCATATAGTTGTCCAAAGAAAATAGAGGGAAAAATGTCCAATGTGAATATCCACACTATT
Source organism: Leopardus geoffroyi (assembly GCF_018350155.1). Taxonomy (NCBI): domain Eukaryota; kingdom Metazoa; phylum Chordata; class Mammalia; order Carnivora; family Felidae; genus Leopardus; species Leopardus geoffroyi. The sequence continues at coordinate 43,016,402 of NC_059337.1, read as the reverse complement.
TACCTTTCAAGATCTTTAGAAGAAAAGCAAACTGCATTATAAAATACTTAACCAAAATAAACTACCTTATATACATCTCAATATAATACACATGTACATATACACATTTCTAAGCTATTTGGAAATTCTACCTGCCTACACCAAGGATGAGAACATGACTCTATAAAAATTTGCCCTCCCCTACCTTCCCACATGTTTAAGATACAGCTTTTAATTCTTCAACAATGTTTGATATTGGTATCTTGATATTCATTAAATTCAAAGACACATCGAAATAGAGAATGTGATAACAGCATCACTATAAATTTTGAACTTCTAGAAAAGTTGTAAAAAAAAATTACACATAAAAACAAAATAGCTGTTTGTATCAACAGTTGGTTTTAGCAATTCACCCTGTGACAGGCAATATTTTACATGTAATTGTAAACTGTAAATTGTAAATAAGGCCAACATTACCAATAGACTGAGTTCTCCCAGTGTGACACCAAATGAAAGAGGCTGCTTTGGATCAGTGACCTATCAAAAAAGAAAAGATGACATGAAAATATACTGATGGTAAAAGTGAAACCAGGCTCCACTCTGTACAGTAGGCAACATAGGGCAATTAGTATGCAATTAAGTCACACAATCCAAATGGATTTGTGGGAAAAAAAGAAGAGAAAAAGGCAGTAACATGGCTAGGATTACCCATATTTTGTAGGCATGATATGAATACGATACTTTCCCAGTGAAACTCTTTTCTTATGAAGTGAACTCTTTTCTCACTAACTAGATTCTTGTCTAAATAGTGAAAAAGAGACAGTCTCTTTAGGTCTACTATTAAAGATGTTCTTCAAAGATAAAGAAAACAAGATGTCATAGATAATAACCGTGCCACTAAACTACTTTTAACACTTAGAAATGTGAACTGTCTCGTTAAGCCTTTAACATTCTTAACTTTTCAAAACTGCTTTGTTCGGAAATGCCCAAGATTCTTAACATACTCTCTTAACCTGTTAAACTTTTGTTCTATTCCTGATCTTCGATACATAAGTTATATTGACACACCATGCTTACACTGTACCACAATGTGTACAATGTCATTGTTTTAGACATCACAGGGATGTCCAAAAGTCATACAGGGTGGTTGGCCATGAAAGAAACTAGGGAAACTAGAGAGAGAAGAAAAAACATATTGTTTTAAGTCATCCAACAGGGACTCCAGAGTGTAGTCACATAGACCCTTCACAAATGCAGGAAAAATGCATGCTCTGGAATAACTGAGAAGCACAAATCGCTCTGGGAGCTTAGTTTTTTATTATCTTCCTTTATATCCACGCTCATCCTTATACCTCAGACAACCAGTTCAAGATAGCTTGCAGCTATTTCAGAATAAAACATAACTCCTCACTTGCTAAGGCACTACCCACAAACTACGACTATCATCCAGTGAGCATCTTTATGATACATTATTATACTTGCCCTACTCCCCACTTCCTAAACTCTATTTTTCATTATCCTAAATACAATAATTAAGGTAATAACATTGAAAGAGGAATGATACAAGGAAGATCCCTTTGCACTTTTTAGTTCTTTTCCTCTTAGACCTTTTTAATCTATCTTGTCAGTGACACCAACTTAAACATTATTGATATTACTTATCCCACTCCTGTGCATCTCTGTATATTTTTTTTATTAAAAAGAGAGAAATAATGTGCCTTTCTAATTGTACTTGCACAGTAAAAAAGCTTAGTTAAAGCTCAAACTGAGGTTCACATTCATCAATACACCATTAGTTTCAATAATAACTCTCACTTCCATGATGTGTTGAGGTGATTTATATTCCTAAGTTTGTTTAAACAAGGGCACTGGTGACTTAGGTTTTTTAGACATTTGTTAACAAAATTCAGTTTAATAACTACCTAAAACCAAAAGGTAAAGTCAAAATAAGAAGGAGATAGTGTCTCTTGCAAAACTACAAGTACGTATTACTAAAACTAAAGTTCTATAAGGAATCTGTGAGAAAAAGAAAATAAGTTCTATATACGTCAGTACTGCTTTAATTAAATCCAAACCTTAAGTTATTAAAAACAAAAAAGAATACAAACTCATTTTTAGAAGAGACAGAATATCATTTCCATCACCTTAGGTAAATGAAAAAATTCAAGGTTATTTTACGTAATTTTCAAACTTTAAAACAAAGCAATGTATATTTAGTTTAAGTAAAATTAATCAGTAAACAGTCTTCAATCAACTAATGTTAAATTCTGTTTATAAGTGAAGTATCGTTTCTCAATATACTGTTGCACATGTATGTGAGTAGTTATGCATATTTAATCCCTTCTGAAGGAATGTAAAGAGCATGGGACTAGCAGTCTATTGGTGTATGATTTAGTCCACTCTCTACTAACTACCATTATAGTTGATTATTTCCACCACCACTTGGACCTAATTTTTTTTATCAATATAGTTCCTTAAAGTTATAATAAGTCTTAAGGCATTAAACAAAATTTAAAATAAATAACAGAGGACAAGTGAAAAATTTCTCATACTACTTTTAGAAAGGGGCATACAGTGGTTTTACATTTATACACATAAGTGCCTAATGAAAGAAGCCTAACACAGGAAAGATATGGTAGTATATTCATCAGAAAAAAAAATCATGGATTTAGAATCTGGTATGGATAACCCATATCTAAACAAATCAATAATTAGTATCATAAAATACACAATTATTAGCTTCACCTCAATAAGTAAATTACTTACATCATCTTCATATTTAATGTGAATGTCTGTGATTTTTACTTGTACATTTTTAATTACTTGGGTTGCCAATTTTTCCAAAAATGTATCCTTTTTGGCCTCTTTTGGCTTATCTATAAAAAACAGAAAAATACAAGGTCAAGAGTTGAAATTCTCACATACTTCACTATCAAATGACCAAAGCATAGCAAAGGCACTACTCAACAGAAAGGACAGCCTATTCTGGTGTCCTTGCTTTATTTTAGATTTATTTTAGACTTTAATATGTGTTTCCAAGTTAAAACTTATTTTTGAAGTTATGGAGTATCTAACATTCATTTTACCTTTGAAGACAGAAATCAAGTGGCGATGTGTACAAACAACACATGGCATAAAAACTACTTTTACCTACCTTTCGAGCGATCAAGACTTTTAAAAGGTTTCTTAAAATGTTTTTTGTGCTTTTTACGTTTACGTCCTTCTCAGTGGAAGCATTTTAGTGAGAAAAGGATAAAATTCAAGTTAGGAGACTAGAGGACAGAAAGAAAAACAAGAGAATTCTTCCTAACAGCAAATTCTGGTACAGTTCGCTTTACTTCTATTCTAAACTGACCTGCTATTTCAATACAAACAAATTCATAAACCTCCTTAGTCTAGAATAACCTCCTTTAATCTAACAAATAACTTGGCAAGTACAATTATACAAAAATTAGGCAAATATCCATACACAAAGTGCTTTAAATATTTTTGACTCTTCAATTAAAGTTTAACTTTAATTTCAAGATTATCAAAATACTGGAAATGTAATAATGACCGAATATAAAACTTTCAGGGAAAGGTTTTCACAAATATATGGTAGGGACACAGGAACACAAATGAAATGAATGGTTAGGTTGGTGACAGGTAACTTCCTCTGGATGATACACCTCACAAGCAAAACCCTTGAACGAGTTAAGGATACAAAGAACCCCCAAAGAGAAGAATGTACACTGAACTGTACTTTGAAATTGGCTTAGTAATTAATTCCTTTAAAACCTCATCCTCTTTAATTGGCACTGCTTCACTTTTATGGCATTAAGCAACACCCATCTGATCCAAGTTACACATCTTGACACTCAACTTCCTACTAGACATCATCTCTAGTCTGCACTCTTAAAGTGGTCTCCGTATGGTCTCGCTTGCCTCTAGTCTCCACACTACCTCCAAAATAAACATCCTCGTATGGTGCCACTAGACTAATACCTTCTACAATGCCATTCACAGCCTGTTAATCCCCTACTCAAAATTCTTTTTTGAGGCTCTCTGCAGCCCGGCAGACAAAATGAAAAAGTGTTTGCATGACACAAAGGTCCTTTCAAGATCTGACCCCTAGCTCCTTGTGCCGTTCTATCTCCTCTACTCATGCTTGCGCTGGATACTTCAGAAACACTATTCTTACCTAACAAAACAAGCCTAACTTGCTAACGGCTAATGCTTCTCTCTTGTATGTATCATTCCCAGATCTTCAGTTGCCCTCCCTGAAGTTCTTCACCAGGCAAACTCCTAGGAGGCTCCCAAATTCCAGATCCCCTAAGGCCTTCTTCAACTATTCCAAGCAGCTCCAGGGCCATCTACCTCTGCACCTTTACATAGACTTCCACTAAGCAGTGATTATACTGTAATTGAAATGTTTACACAACTGTCTTGCCACTAGGCAGGAATCTTCATTAGGACAGGAATTATCCTAATATGTAGGCACATGGCACATGACAGGCATCTGTTCAAATGAGTCAAAAAATCCACATCTGAACATTGTAATAAAATATATAAACCCAGCTCAGGTTATATATATATAGCATGTGAGAAAATACACATGAAATTTAGCTTGAAATCTTAAAACTGTTCTTCCTTGGGGTGCCTGGGTGGCTCAGTGAGTTAAGTGTCTTGACTTTGGCTCAGGTCATGATCTCACAGTTAGTGAGTTTAAGCCCCGTATCAGGCTCTGTGCTGACAGACAGGTCAGAGCCTGGAGCCCACTACAGATTGTGTGTGTCTCCCTCTCTCTCTGCTCCTCCCCTACTCACACACTCTCTCTGTCTCTCTCTCAAAAATAAATAAACATTAAAAAAATTAATAACTAAATAAAATTGTTCTTGATATTTTAAAACAAATTGTCCTGCCACTATAAAAACGAAGAACCAGGGGCGCCTGGGTAGCTCAGTCGGTTGGGCGTCCAAATTCGGCTCAGGTCATGATCTTACAGTTCTTGAGTTCGGGCCCCGCGTCGCGCTCTGTGAGAACAGCTCAGAGCCTGGAGCCTGCCTCGGATTCTGTGTCTTCCTCTCTCTCTCTGCCCCTACACAGCTTGCACTCTGTCTGTCCCTCTCTCAAAAATAAACAAACATTAAAAAAAATTAAAAAAAACAAAAAAAACCCAAAGAACCAAATCCTGGATTCCAAGAATAAAACCCTAAGTTTCAAGACGAAAACATTTAATAAATACATAAACAATCTGGACCTTGTTATTACCAGTATTTCTTGCCATAATGATGGTCCCTAAGTCTTTTTCATTCATAAATTAAACATCTAGAAACAGACTGAGTTCTCAAAGAAGTATTACTTAAAAAGAAACAAGAAAGACAAAGTAGCCCTGAAAACTACCCCCACTTGACTAGAACAGCTTTCAGAGACAGTTTCAGCTTCTGGGTTTAGATACTACTGTAACTCACTCTTCTTACCTTACCTTATTATCTTTCTGGCTTCACAACTGTTTTAGCCTCTTGTTTCATCTTTATTTGATCCCACTGTTATAAAGTTTCTATTTAATCTGATGAATACTAAATTTATGATTCTCAATCACTCTCTAAATTGGTCCTCAAATATTTTGGTCTTGGGGCACCTTTTACATACTTACTTGAGAACCTTTCAAAGCTTTTTATTAGTGTGGGTTACAACTACTGATATTTGCCAGAGTGGAAATCAAAACTGAGCAATTTTTTAAAAATGTATTAATTCACTTTTTAAAAACTACTATGCGATAGCACTGATAACATGTTTATGAAAAATAACCACATTTTCCGAACAAAAAATTGTAGTGAAAAGAGTAGCACTGTTTTACAATCTTACAAATCTCTTAATGTCTGGCTTGGCAGAAGACAGCTAGATTCACATACCTCCTTCTGCCTTTGATCTGCTGAAATATGTTGTTTAAATTGAAGCATATGAAGAAAATCTGAACTAACCACATACACGTGCAACAAAAACAAACAAAAAAAAAGGGTGGAACATCTTCATGGTCTTTTCATGTAAATACAATACTATACCCAAACTCAACAAGTGGTAGTTTCTTAAAGGTTAATTCCATTTTGGAATCTGAAACTCTATCAATAAATTTTTCATCCAAATTAAATTAAATTGGTTACCTTGCACTTCAAATGGATCTTTTACACATACCTGATTTTTTTTTATCACTCATTGGTAATAAGGAAATATTGCTTCATTGAATTATGCAGATCTTCTCAATGTTGAGTGATTTCATTATTTACTACCAAAAATCCTGTTTGTTAGTACCCCTGCCAATCTCATCAAAAAGTCTTTAAGTACTGGGAAGCTGCCAAACTCCAGGTGGCAAATACAAGTTTTCCCAATTTCTAATTTTTGCTCAAAAGCTAAAATCTTATTATTAGCAACAAATATCATGAGTTGATTTTTGTTGAAGCGTCTACCAAACACCCAAATCTGAATAATAACAGTCTGTCAATCACTCTTCCACATAAAATGATTTTCCAGGAAAAAAGCAACTAGTTCAGCTGACAATTTAAACAATGCGCAAGTATTTTTCCTTAAGACAATTATTCTACGTAAGTGCTTCATACATACTTCTCCCTTTGTCACACAGAAAATTAAAGACACATAGTCAAGAGCTTAAGTTGATTCAAATTAAATTTTTCCTATTCCATCAATAACATTTTTAAGTAATACTGGGGCTCTCTTTCTTTTGTTGCATCTTATTTTTTACTGTGAGTACATGGTAGTGAACAATACAATGGCAACCAGTCAAGTTTGGTGCCACTGCCTTGATTCATGCTGAGGCAGCCGCAATTTTACACAACACTGCTTCTTCATCCTCAGCACCAGTGTTGGCACAGTAAAAAATCAAATACTGTTTTAGTATTATTACGAAAACAGTTTTGATGGTTTGGGAACTATTGCTCTGGAATAACTTTTTAAATGACATCAAATGGGGAAGGAATATACACTCAGAAAGTAGAAAGATGAAATGATCATATAAGTATACATTAAGTCCTAGCCAAATGAATGAAGATATCATCACCAAATTAACTATTCTCATTTCAGAATCATCAATATTCTAGGACTAGTTTTTTATCCAGGTTAATGTAGTCTTTTTGAAAAGTAAACTCTGAATCAATTACATTTTCCTTCATAGTGATTGATCACTGTCTGATTTTTTGGGGGGAGGTGGTGTTTTGTTTGTTTGTTTGATCGCCAATATTGTCCAATGATTTTGTTATGACTTGAACGGGCCACTGGAATTCATTTGTACCTTGGAGGCAGATAACTCCTAGTAGGATCAGAAAACACTGCTCCGAGAGAATGTAGAAAGTTGGTCTAATCATAACAAAATTAAAAAGTGAGCCATGAGTACTTCCTGACTATCTTTTATATTAAACAAAGTAACTGCAAGGCAAATTAGCATAGTCAGTCACATTTGCTAAAGGGGCAAATTTTATCAAAAGACAAACGTCTTTCAAGACCATTTCACTCAATGCTGTGAAATCTGCAATGCAAATTCTTCTTCCATTTGCCAAATGAACCCAAATATTAAAGAAGTTTCTAGCTGTAGAAGTAATTCTAACCTAATGTTTATTGTTTATGTTTTGAGTACACACCTCACTTGCCATTCAATTGATACAAATTTTAAGTGTGACTAATATAATAAACTCCTATAAAATTATAGAAAATATAATTAAACATGTCAAATTAATTTGTAAATTATCAGAACTATTATTTTAACATACTTGATCAATTCCCTACCAAATAAAAGAATCCTATTGTAAATGCTAAAGCAGTCACCCTTCAAATCTGCCTTTTGTGGAGTCTCAAACTTCAGTATGCTGTGTAAGACAATGGTCTACATTTGTCTCTGGAGCTCCTACGGAGGTAAAGCAAATCAGGGAGGATATGAAGGACGCCAGATGGACACCTCTTATCAAGGCTCTAAATAAAGTCTCACATAGTAAAATAGGTTCCATTTTCTTGCTTTTTACAAACCTGAAAACTACTACTATAGGAGAGAACTTGCCCAGCTGAGAAACTACTATATGACAGAGTCCACAAGGCAATCCAGATGTGAAAGTTGTCTACAGACCAAACTGTAAGCTCCACAAGGACAGTTCATGTTTGTTTTACCCCATGAACATTCAGGCATCCAGCACGGTGCCTGCCATGTGAATACACTAAATATTTAGTGAATGAACAAATGGCTACAGAAGGTTGGGAAATGGAAATAATGGTAAAGGAGAAAAACCTGAATTACATTTCCATATTTTCTTAAAAAAAAAAAAAGGCATGTCATCAAATAGGCTCCATTAAATGTTCAAGAGTAGATAAGAATATAATTTTTTATATAACTAAATAAAATTAACCATGCATACCCACCAGGCTTGATGTCCTTGTAAACAAAGTTTTCCAAGCCATATATGAACTCCCCTGAATGTGCCCCTGCATCCGCATGGCAGCAATAACCAGAATGCAAAGCATTTAAAAGACACTTTAATTTCACATGTAAAATATGTCTAAACTTAATTCAAAGAATTAGAAATCATGTGACAGAAGAAGTGAAATGCAGTGACACCAAAACAATCTATTTCTCAGGAAGTATTCACAGTGACACCATTTCCATTATTTCAACATACAAACTTCATTATCATAATATTGTAACAAAATTTCTTAGTAATTAAAATTATAAGAATCATTTCAAATTAAGCAAAGCAGACAAATTAGCATTAATATCTCACTGAATTGCTTGAAATTTTCAAACAGAGCAAAAATCAGATATTTTGGTTCCCTTTTGGTCTACTGTTTTTGCCCATTTGCAGAACGCAATATTCAGAGAGATTTACACTAACTTCAGAGTCAACTAAAATGAACTCATCTTACTTTAATTTACTCTCATCTGTCCCTTTTTAGATACAATGACTCCTTTCTACCCATTCTTGTTAGTGATGGCCAGATAGCACCATCCTCCAATTCCCTCCTCACATACAGCATAGACACGACAGCAAGCTTAATGTTTCTAAAACACAGCTCTTATGACATCCCTCCCTGGATTTTTAAAGAAAGTAAAAGGGACTGACTGTCTGACTCTCTTCGTGGTTATAGATTAAAGTCTGTTATAACACGAAACTAAAAATAAAGGCTCTAGAGCCAGAGAAGGTTCAAATTACAGCTCTATCATTTTCTAGCTCTGTGACTTAGGATGACTTATTTAACTTGCAGCTTTCTCCACTGGGAGAAATGGGAACAATAGCCTTAAGTCATAGAGTTGTAACTATTAAATGAGTCAATAAATAGAAAGCATTTTGAAAAGTGACCTGGCAAATAGTAGATGCTCATTAAATGTTAGCTGCTACCATTGTCATTACCGTCACCATTATCACCATCACGGCATTCAAATCTCTTAAAATTGACCTAAACTCAGCTTTTTAACTTACATTTAACTACATTCTATCAAACTCCCAAATTCTTAGCTGTTCCCCATACATACTCCATACTTGTCTCTCTTCACTGTCCCCTCCACCTAGAAGACCCTGTCTCCTTTTCTGTAAACTCATCTTTTAGACACAGCTTAAATATGTGTCTAAACAGTGTCTGCCCTGATCTCTTTGGCTGAACATGATATGTTCATTCTGAACTTCCTTACCACTCTTATCTTTACCTCTCTGATAAGACTCAACACTTTTCTCCTGTTTATTATTATGCATATGTCTTATTTTCTCAACTAAAATGTAAGGTTTTGGACAGCACGATTCACGGATTCTCTGACTGTTATGTTTCCATCAGTGTGTTGAGCAGATGGGCATAAGACTTCTCAAAAGTACCTAGAAACTAACGATACTGCCTTCAAAATTCTAGTTTTAAACCTAGCATTCTATCCCCAGTCAAATCAAACAAGTATGTAAGTAAACAAAGACTTTCAGCCTTGAAAGGATCTTAAAAAATTATATCCAATGTATCCTTTCTTAAAAGCTACAGATATGCTTCAGCATAACTAACAAAGAACAAAAGGCAAGGGACCCAGAAAACACTGAACTAAACACAGAAGAGTAATGAAGACCAATCCCAGGAAGACAGCTGTGCAGCAGGACTGAAAAAACAACCATTTCAAAGGGAGATCTTCAAGAGAAAATGGGGATGGGGTGTGGGTGGAGAACCAATAGGTGTGTATGACAATAGTAAAGTAACACTGAGAGTCATATAACATTATTTCATGTGGCAAGTGAAAAGAATTAAAGGTAAATTTACACAGAAAAGAAAGCAAATAAAAAAGAAGCATTTACAAGTTCAAGAAAAACAAAAGGTTGTAAAGAAAAGAAATATAATCACAGTACATCATTTGACCTGCACAGTGAACAATTACACTGTCAGAGTAATGTAAATTTGACCTGTAATTGGCCATAAATTATTATATACCATATTCTGAGACGAGGAAGAGGGCAATTTAGAGTGAAAGATGATGGTAAGAGAAGTAAACTCCGTGACTACCATAAGAGGATATCCTAGGTAAGACCTTATGCTAATAAATTAGATAATGGCAGAACATCAGTATTTCTAAAACCACGGTTCCCTCTAAGGAATGGGTCTAAAGGGTAGAGAAGAGCAGAACAGGGGATTGACATTTTGCCTCAGAAGTCTTTTTGGGAAAACTATTTGATTTTAAAGTGTGTGTGTATACTACTTAGATAAAATTAACATTTTAAATACAGAATCTATAGCATTTGGGAATCTTTGGCCTTCATAGGAATTTAATCTTTCCCTTTACTTTATAAAAGCCTTTCTAGGAAAATAAACTCACTATAATAAAATAAATGGAGAAAAATATCAAGAAGTTTATTTTGGGTGGCTCAGTCGGCTAAGTGTTTGACCCTTGATTTCGGCTCAGGTCATAATCTCACAGTTCATGGGTTCGAGCCCTGCATCAGGCTCTGTGCTGACAGCGTGGAACCTGGGTGGGATTCTCTGTCTTCCTCTCTCTCTGCCCCTCCCCCACTCACATGCTGTCTCTCTCTCTCTCAAAAAATAAAATAAAATAAAATATATATTTATATTTATTTATATATTATATACGATATATATTATATATTTTTAATATTTATATTTATATTTTAAAAAGTTTATTGGGGGGCGCCTGGGTGGCTCAGTTGTTTAAGTGTGAAACTTCGGTTCAGGTCATGATCTCACAGTTAATGAGTTCAAGCCCCACGTCAGGCCTTGTGCTGACAGCTCAGAGTCTGGAGCCTGCTTCAGATTCGGTGTCTCCCTTTCTCTGACCCTTTCCCGATTGCACTCTGTCTCCCTCTCTCTCAAGAGAAAAAAAACATTAAAAAAATTTTTTTTTCATAAAAAGTTTATTTTTACAGTTGAGCAAACTGTTTAGAAATGAACTATTATATTTCAATTTTATTTTTTCCCACAAGACTGTGGGCAGCACTCTATTTTACCAAATAGAACAAGTTAAGTAAAAATACTTTTTTAAAGCCGATTAGCATGATTATTTTGTTTTCAATTTTATCATCTGCTGCTTTGAGTTGAACTACTTCCTCTTCTCACCTCTCTTAGTCTCTATACATGTGACATGGTGCTTTTGTGCTTTTAAAACCAAGAAATAAGTGGAAAAATAATAAGTCCCCAAAATACAGTATTAATATTAATAATGGTGAAATGCAAAGCATCTAAAGACTAGGGTGTTTTTTATCATTTGCATGAATAATACTATATAAAAATATGACCTATATTCATGGAAACTTGAAAAAATTTATATGCAGTCAAGATAATTAAATGTAGTTTTTAAAAAACAGTATCAATATATATCCCAATTCTTGAATTCATCTCTTTTAAGATTTATTTTGAAGTACTTTCTACACCCAACATGGGGCTCAAACCCACAACCCCTAATCAAGAATCACATGCTCTACCAATTGAACCAGCCAGGCACCCTGAATTCATTTCTTTTATACTCAGAATATTTTTCTGAAAAATCTAAGATAATAACATTAAAACTGAATTTTACATTCTAAATTTTAGTTCTATCCCCCCAAAATGTAAATTTTACTATTCAGGAAGTTACAACGTAATTATTGTACATTATATAAGCATAAGAGTCCTATCGACACAAACTCAGGGCCACAGATGTTCAGCCCCTATAAATACATCAAATCATCCTAAACATATAAATTTCCTAAGCATTAAACACACAGCAGTCAAAATTTCATAGGTGCTCAATACAAAATGTACAGCAGGTTATAATTATGCCAATTAAGCTGTCAACTACTAAAACAGGAGAGACTATACACACTTCTTACAGTTCACTGGAAACACTAAAATATGTTTTAAACAATCACAGCTAATTCCATCCAAAAAGAAAAAAGAAAGAGGAGTTTGGAGTTTATTTCTAAAAAGGAAAAATATAACAATTTTATACATACATAATAAGTTATACATATAATTATGCTATATTATATATTATGATACATATTTTATATATCATTTTATCTAAACATGTATCACTATGCCTACTGATAAATATATGTCATTAAATACGGTGTGTTAACAAAATATACTTAATATGACCTGTATCAAGAAAGAAATGAAATTCTAACGCTCTCCAAGTCCTTCTCCTCATTTTTAGGGTACTATTTCCACATATACTAATTAACCAAAAGTGAATAAAAGTAAATAATCGCACTGAATTGTCATAAACAAAACCATTCTCACTTTGCTTTATTTGGCACACAAAAGTAACAGAAATAAAGAACACTGTTTTCATAAAAACACAGATTCTTAAACTTCAGGGGAAAGACAAAATATGCTCAAGTATGAAAAGAGAAAGGTAAAACACATTTAAGTTTTTAAAAAATTTCTTTCATTTAGACAGCCTCAATACTTAAAGTATTTTAGTAATTTTCTGTAAAAGAATCAATAATTCTGCATAAGAGCAAGCACTTGGGGCAAAAAAAAATTAGAATCATTGATAAGGAATTTTAATGAACAAGCTATTTTTAAGAGATTTCTTACTGATTACACTAGGAAACAAAATCATTTCTGTCATTTCTAACTCACGGTTTGCCCTACCTTTTAAGAAAGACCAAAGAGAAATGCATTAGCATTTGTGGTATCGTCTTCTCCCATCACAGACATGCATAAACATGCCAACCAAATGATAGAAAAACGATGTAAACTGCTAGTAATTCTCACACCCCAAACAGCAACTGGGGTGTGATTTGACTTGAAAGAGAAAAACTGGAGGCCTGGAGGAATCCTTCAACTCATCACTCTATAGACTACTTTTTCATCTCATCCTTATTCTTTCTCCATAAACCAAATCAAAATAGTCATCATATTTTTAGATAAAAACAAAAAAATAAAACTTAAGACAAGATGTTAAAATGTTGAAATCTGAAAAATCAAGTTTTTAAAAATATCCTATCCGATATAAGGAGACATAGCTAGAAACAGAATTACAGCACTACTTCCTCTAAACATTATTTCGCTACACTGATACGGTGAACCTCATTATCTTCCATGGATACACCTAAAAATGTAGAGATAGAACCTATTGGCATTTGGCAAAAACAAACAGGCTTGCAAGAACTCACAGAAAGGTCTCCATAAAGCATCACAGAAAAACAAGTGGTTAAAGACAGTGGGAAAATTAAACCGGCAGTGAGATAAAACAATCGTGTGGCAATGATTCCTAAATGTGGGCCATGAAAATATAATCAGTATTGTGACATATGATTTTAGAAGAATATTCTTTCTTTGGAACTACAATTTATGAAAGCTTATGAAAGTATCCTCTTTAAAGTGCATTAAATATATCTAAAATATAGGTATATATATCTAAAACATAAACATATTGTACCTTTCTCTGCTGCTTTCTGAAGAGCTTCTTCAATTCGGGATAGCTCTTTCTGTTTAATATCTTGCAAGGATTTTTCTTCTTTTTCAGCATCATATTTAATACCTAAAAATATATATTTAGTTCACATATTAAAAAATGCAATTATCAGATAAATAGGAAACGTTCAACCTCATTATGATTGGGAGTGTATGTGTACTCTAAGTCTTGTAAGCCACTTTTTAATTCAAAAGATCCGCAATCTTTAAATTAATTTTACAAAAGTTTAAACATAAATAAACGATCCTTCTTTATTTACAAAGCTTTTATCAAAAGGGAAAGGAGGGAAAGAAAGGAATTAAAGAGAGAAAGAATGGGGCACAGAGGTGGCTCAGTCAGGTAAGCATCTGACTCTTGGTTTTGGCTCAGGACATAATCTTCCTGTTTATGGGATCAAGCCCCACTCTGCTGGCAGTGCAGAGCCTACTTGGGATTCTCTCTGCCCCTCTTGCTCTCTCTCTCAAATAAACAAATTAAGAAAAACAAAAAATAAAGGGAGAAAGAAAGAGAGAAAACCAAAAGGAGAGGAAAAGAGTGAGGAGAAGGTAAAAAGGAGAAACAGAGGCAGGCAGAAAATTTCCAGTCATCTTATCTGAGGAGTAAAATTTTGAGTAACTATAAAAAACACATAATATCCAATACTAGATGGTACCAATATAGATTGACAAAAAGACTCTTAGAAAATAATTCAAGAATATGTATCAACAATCAGAAAATAGGTATTTCCTTTTTATCCAGTAATCTCATTGCTGATAATGTATCCTAAGGAAATAACACCAAAGAATAAAAAAGATATCTTTAAGAACAAGGTGTTTATAAGGTTCAATGTAATAGTCCAAAACAGCAGGCAACCCACAATGGAATATCCTATAGACTTTCAAAATTATCACTATCCCATATCAAAAATATATACATTAAGTAAAAAAGCCAGATCCATGTTGTATATATAAAATGTGATAAATACTCTATCAAATTGAGTATGTATATAGTAAAGAACAGAAAGCAAAATATAAAAATAAAAATTGTGTTTGCTTTCTGGTTGGGAAAACAAGTAATTTTTCCCTAAAATATCCAAACTTTTCTTAACATTCTATTGTTCTTATAACTGAAAAAGAAACAATCATAACAAAAGGTATGACTTAAGTAAATATTGCTTTACAACATTCATTAAAAATTAGGGGCGCCTGGGTGGTGCAGTCGGTTAAGCGTCCGACTTCAGCCAGGTCACGATCTCGCGGTCCGTGAGTTCGAGCCCCGCGTCGGGCTCTGGGCTGATGGCTCAGAGCCTGGAGTCTGCTTCTGATTCTGTGTCTCCCTCTTTCTCTGCCCCTCCCCCATTCATGCTCTGTCTCTCTCTGTCTCAAAAATAAATAAAACGTTAAAAAAAAATTAAAAAAAAAAAATTAGAATACTATTATTTACAATTAAAAATAATCTACCTTTTTCACATGCATTTTTGAATGAACACTCACTCAAAACCAGAAGCAACAAAATAGGGGGGAAAATTTTCCATTCTTGAAATCTGTAGCTTAATACATCAGTACATTTTTAAAAACTTATTTCATTTCAATCTCCAAAAGTAAATTATTCAATGCATCTGAACTTAAAATGAAGCCTTAGTTGCAAAATAATTATTCAGAGAAGAGATTAAAATTATCAAATGGTTGGAATTATTCTTTCCAGCAGTAACATAAAAATATTTTATATAAAATGTGGCAATATATATGTGTGTATATGTAAAATGTACATATACATATACATGTGTGCATATGCATATATAATCAGTTTAAAGTATCTTCTATTTTATTAAACATATTAAAATATTTAGCCAAGGTAATAATTTAATTTCACTGTGCTGTTACTGAGTGGTTATAATCTAAAACAACATACTTGCTCCAGGGACAACAAGCAGGTAGAGTCCCTCTAGGGTCGCAACAACTGCTTCTCCATAAAGGTTTTTCCAAGGAATCTTCAAAGTTAATTTATCTAAAAAAAAATAATAATTTCAACCTTAAATTCTTATTTGAGCTACTCCAGAAGATACACATTTCCCACTTTCCTTTTAGAGAAAGAGTGTAACACAATCCTCACGCATATATGTACCACTCAGAAAAAAACGAAAAAACTCGAACAATGAAATTTACAAAAATCTCTTCCATATTTGTAACTATTCACACTGTATTTTATACTTTTCAAACTTTCTGATAATTATAATTTCATTTAATATTTCCCAACTGTACGTAGAATGAGGCAGCTATTATTTCAACTTTGAAAAAAATGAAACTCAGTCCCAAAGAAGTTAAAAGAATTACCTAAGTCTACCCAAGTCATCAGTGTGGTGGTACATATACCACCAGAATCACTGGTACTTTTAAATCAAGATGCCCAAAGTTTGGGGAGCCTGGGTGGCTCAGGTGGTTGAGCATCCAACTTCAACTGAGGTCATGATCTCGAGGTTCACAAGTTCAAGGCCCACATTGGGCTCTGTGCTCACAGCTCAGAGCCTGGAGCCTGCTTCAAATTCTGTCTCCCTTTCTCTCTGCCCCTCCCCCACTCTGCCTCTCACACTCTCTCTCTCAAACAAAAAAAAGAAAACAAAACTTCTTTTAAATAAAAAAAAGATGCCCAAAGTTCAAAGAACTGTTAAACAGGATAATAAAGTGAAGAGGAAATAAAATAATGCAACGTAAGGGAGGATATTTTGATTCACTTTCATGGCTTATGTAGGTAGGGCAGTTTTACCTGGGAATCTATTCCCAGGGTTAAAATCTCAAATTACTTCTCCATTTAAATTGTATTATTCTTCAGTTTGTAAACCTGTTGAGTTTCCTAAATGGCTCCCATGTGAGGGGAGTCTAGAAGTAATAATGCCAGTATACTTCTGGGCCATTTCTAAGTCTGATGACTTTATAGTGAGAACCACCTATTTATAACAGATACTCTTACATAAGTAATTAACTCATAAACTCCTAAAAAGTTGATTTGATTGCCTTTATGGTGAGCATGAGTCTGAAAAAGTGAGAAATGATGCACAAGAATGAACCTGGACCACTTTCTTACACCATACACAAAAATAAACTCAAAGTGGATGAAAGACCTCAATGTAAGACAGGAAGCCATCAAAATCCTTGAGGAGAAAGCAGGCAAAAACCTCTTTGATCTTGCCCGCAGCAATTTCTTATTCAACACATCTCCGGAGGCAAAGGAAACAAAAGCAAAAATGAACTACTGGGACCTCATCAAAATAAAAAGCTTCTGCACAGTGAAGGAAACAATCAGCAAAACTAAAAGGCAACCGACAGAATGGGAGAAGATATTTGCAAACGACATATCAGATAAAGGGTTAGTATCCAAAATCTATAAAGGACTTATCAAACTCAACACCCAAAAAACAAAGAATCCAGTGAAGAAATGGGCAAAAGACATGAATAGACACTTCTCCAAAGAAGACATCCAGAT
This sequence comes from Leopardus geoffroyi, assembly GCF_018350155.1. Lineage (NCBI taxonomy): Eukaryota > Metazoa > Chordata > Mammalia > Carnivora > Felidae > Leopardus > Leopardus geoffroyi. The sequence continues at coordinate 42,999,046 of NC_059337.1, read as the reverse complement.
GGCCACCCAACACATGAAAAAATGCTCCACATCACTCATCATCAGGGAAATACAAATCAAAACCACAATGAGACACCACCTTACACCTGTCAGAATGGCTAACATTAACAACTCAGGCAACAACAGATGTTGGCGAGGATGCAGAGAAAGAGGATCTCTTTTGCAGTGCTGGTGGGAATGCAAGCTGGTGCAGCCACTCTGGAAAACAGTATGGAGGTTCCTCAAAAAACTAAACATAGAACTACCCTACGACGCAGCAAATGCACTACTAGGCATTTATCCAAGGGACACAGGTGTGCTGTTTCAAAGAGACACATGCACCCCCATGTTTATAGCAGCACTATCGAAATAGCCAAAGTATGGAAAGAGCCCAAATGTCCATCGATGGATGAATGGATAAAGAAAATGTGATATATACATATATATATGTGTGTGTGTGTGTGTGTGTGTGTATACACACACACACACACACACACACATATATACATATATATATGTGTGTGTGTGTGTGTGTGTGTGTATACACACACACACACACACACACACACACACATAATGGAGTATTACTCGGCAATCAAAAAGAATGAAATTTTGCCATTTGCAACTACGTGGATGGAACTGAGGGTATTACGCTAAGTGAAATTAGGCAGAGAAAGACAAAAATCATATGACTTCACACATATGAGGGCTTTGAGAGACAAAACAGATGAACATAAGGGAAGGGAAACAAAAATAATATAAAAACAGGGAGGAGGACAAAACAAAAGAGACTCATAAAGATGGAGAATGAACTGAGGGTTGCTGGGGGGTTGTGGGAGGGGGGATGGGCTAAATGGGTAAGGGGCATTAAGGAATCTACTCTTGAAATCATTGCTTCACTATATACTAACTAATTTGGATGTAAATTTTAAAAAATATAAAAAGAAAGTTAAAAAAAAAAAAGAAAAAAGAAAAAGTGAGAAATGCCCCTGAGCATAACAAAAAGGGATTGTCTGTTCCCTACACCTTTTCTTCTTTCCACTTACCCTAACTCATTATCCTCTCATCATTTATTATCCGAAATTCCATTGGAATTGAGTTAGTTATATTACTGCTTCCCACTGATAGAACAGACAAGGTTTAAATTTTTAAGTAAAAGGATAACCAATGAGCACCACAAATATTTGAATACCAAAACTTAGAATACCAAACTCTTAGAATACCAAAACTTTATTAAGCTTACAAAGTCACACTGACTTTATAGGTTAGGTATAATATTTAAACTTAAAAGAAATTTAATAACTAATATAAGTACTCCATAAACCAAAACAGGGATAAATATAAAAAAATATGCTTTGTATCCCTATATGTTGGGATAGGGTCAATAAGAAACCCTGAAGGGAGCCATTAAATGATTATAATACTTGAAAAGCATAAAAAGCCAATTCTGAAAGATTAGCAAACCTCTTTTAAAATATAAATCTAGTTCTAATAACATAATGAATAATGTAAAAGTTCTTTAGTCAAATATAACTCATCCATACCCTGGAAATACAATTTTAATACTATGTCCTAATTTTAGATCTAACTTCCTTAAAGACAAACCTATATTCATCCTTGCCTCTCCCACACCTACTTTCATAGTCTCATATATAGCAATGTGTGTATAAATATCTCAAAGGTAAAAGAATGAATGAAAGGCTGTAACTTCACTCTAGGATGTCAATTAAGCATGCAGGACCACAATACTCCTGGGTATCATCACAGATAAATATCACCACTTCACACAACATAGGGCTCTGTGTAACCAACAACAACAAAAAGATAATGCATGCCCTACGGATGCTTGCAATCTGGGGAGTGTCTCCTGTTTGAAGAGACAGAAACATAAAAATGCTACTTTATATTAAAAGGAACACATGCAGGTGATATAAAGTAGACTCAAAGAGAAGTATTCAAGTAATTGCTAAGAGATGACAGAATAGCGAAAGACAAAAGCTTCCCTGAATACAAAATAAATGAAGGAAAGCGATGTGGTGAAGCAGAAGGGTGACAGAAGGGGAAGGAAGGATGGATGGTGGCATAAATGAAAATCCTTAAAGTAACAGCCAGTTGTCTAGGGTTGTAACATACATTTAAAAAAAGTAAAAATTGGCTAATATGGGACAGTTGAGAGGACTTCACAAAGGACCTTTAGAGGACCTACTAAAAAATTTCTTCAACAAAGATGTATGCTTAGTTATGGATGATCTTATAAGCCTTTAGCTGCAAAGACTTTCTACTTACCAAGACATATCCTCTATACCACATTGCTGCATAATATATCAAGTGAAATGGATGAACAAAACATGAGGGAAATAAGCTATACTTAAACTTTATTTACAAGAGTTTGCAAATTATACTACTTTCACATATAAAGAAAAAGCATACAAAACTTAGGTATCAATTTGGAAAATCAAGATATATTTTGTGTAGTAGAACCAAAGCCCAAAAACTATCATTGCAGTTCAAATGTCCTTCCTTTTTAGAGGGTAATATTCTACCCTTTTGCCAAACACTTTGAAGTATTTATGTATTACATATAACACATATTAGGTCCAGAACTCCAAAAGTTTTAACCAACATAAGCCAAAAACTTCTCACATTTTTGTTCAAGCTAAAAAATTTTAGATTAAATAACACAGGAAAAATAAAAACCTAAAAGGACTAAGAATAATTCAAACGAAGAGTACTTACCAATTTGGCCAGCTTTAACTTTAAAAGGAACATCGAATTCACTCTTCAAAATGAAGAAAAAATTTTAAAGACAAATTATTAAGCTCTCCCCTCATTTAAATACACAATCATCTCGAAGGAAAAACATGAAACAATTTTCTGTATGTGAGTAACTCATAAAGGACATCCTGAAAAAAAGAGTTTCTATAGACTTAAATTTTACTTTGAGGAAAGAATTCATAAGAGAAACAAAACTATAAATAGGAACAATAGAAAAAGAGTTTGTAGTTAAAGAAAGTAATTGGGTAAAATGGTTACTTGTTTTAATAAACCAAACCAAAACAGATAAAATTCTATTAACTTTTAAAATAATAGATGGACGCTGCTTATCTGAAATATTAGAACAGAAAGAGTCCTTTCACAAAAATTAGCTGAAAACAACAACTGAACAACTAGTTTTTCTCAAATAAAACTTTCAGTAAATAAACAAAAGAATCTTTTTTTTTAATTATTTTAACATTTATTCATTTTTGAGAGACAGAAAGAGATAGCATGAGCAGGGGAGGGGCAGAGAGAAAGAGGGAGACACAGAATCTGAAGCAGGCTCCAGGCTCTGAGCTGTCAGAACAGAGCCCGATGCGGGGCTCAAACTCACAAACTGCGAGATCATGACCTGAGCTGAAGCCAGACGCTCAACTGCATGAGGCACCCAGGCACCCCTAAACAAAAGAATCTTAAAAGAGAGATGCCTGGGTGGCTCAGTCAGTTAAGCAGCTGACTCTCGGTTTTGACTTAGGTCATGATCTCCTGGTTTGTGACTTCGGGCCCACATTTGGCTCTATACTGAAAATGCGGAGCATGCTTGGGATTCTCTCTCTCCATCTCTCTCTGCTCCTCCCCTACTCTTGTTCTGTCACTCTCAAAATAAATAAACTTAAGAAAAAAATCTTAAAAAGTAGATACCCAACTTATGATTTGCCAAATTAGAATTTATTTTAGATAAGTTACTGACAAGCAACCATCAATAATATAAATAAACTTCCAGGTATCTGGATTCCAAACCACTAAAAAGTACAAATAACTTTTTTATTCACAGAGTACTGAACAGTAACTGATATTCACAACAATTACTGGAGTCTTTAGAATTATTAAAAATTAACCCAATCAGAATAGCCTTTCTGTTAGATATATACCTTAGTACATACAAATACTATCACTCTGGTGACCGAAATACAGTATTAGGTAACAATTGACTAAAATAATCAATTTACCCAATCATTTGATTACTCAAGAATTCTAGGTAAACAGGAATCGAAGACGACACTGATGTTTTTCTAGACCAGAACAGGAAATTCCTCACTGGTGCTAACAGAGCAGCTCTACACCCAAGGCAGAAGCAGGCGGTAGGGGGGGATACATTCATATTATATCTTATATTACACCTGATACAACCTCTAAGCTATACACTTCTAAAATACCCCTATATTTTGATGAGCACTGGGTGTTGTATGGAAACCAACCTGACGATAAATTTCATATTAAAAAAAAATAATAAAAATAAAATAAACTGTAAAAAATAAAGTAAAATAAAATAAAATACCCCTATATGTTAGGGGTGCCTGGGTGGCTCAGTCAGTTGAGCACTGGACTTTGACCCAGGTCATTATCTCGCGATTTGTTCGTTTGAGCCCTGCATTGGGCTCTGTGCTGACAGCTCAGAGCCTGGAGCCTGCTTCAGATTCTCTGTCTCCCTCTCTCTCTCTGTCCCTCCCCCAACTTGTGCACTCACAGGCACGCTCTCTCTCTCTCTCAATAAGTAAACATTAAAAAAAGTGCATTTTTTATATATACAGGATACCACCTCTAAACTACACACTTCTAAAAGTTTGGTCTCACGTTCATTTTGATCCTCATGAAATAATTTTTCACAAAAAAATAAATGTAAAGAACTCCTATTCGAAGTAAAACCAATCCAATTTAATTGGGGAAAGGAGGCTACTTTGAATTAATGGAGAATATTAATTACAAAATAATTTATTATATTTAATTATAACCAAAATTCAAACTAGGCTAACAGAGAGTTCAAACAATTTATCTTTTAAGTATGTTAGATATATATCCTGTCACCACAATTCTATTTATACTTCTTTCCTTCTAAAATATTTTCCTAAATAGGGAAAAAATAACCTTTATTGCAATCTCCAGAAACAGTGTATTAAGTTCTAAATTTTGTGGTAAAGTTTAAAAAGTTGTAGCATCTTATATAAAGGAAGGAAAGAAAATTTAAATATTTTGAGTGCCCTCTACTTTCCAGGCTCTCAGAAATTGAGAAACTTGTCAAAAGTGACAGAGCTGACAGAAGGGCAGAGCTAGCACTGAAACCCAGGTCAACCAGACTACAAGGTCTATGCCCTTTCCACTATGCCAAGTTCTTTTCAGTTTAACAAAAGAAATTGTTACTCCTCATGACAAAATTCTATTCCTAGGATCTTCAATATCCAAAATTGGTTCCCTGAGACCAATCATGTAAGCACTTTGGGTATAAGACCCTTCTTAATTACATAGTTCATCATGTAGAAATCCAACCAGAAGTCAAAACTAGGGTTATGAAACATATTATAGGCTGTTAGAAATCTAACCTATTAATTAATGAATAAACTCATTCTCAAGTGACTTAGTAAAATCAAGTTAAGTCCAATAGGCTAAAAGCCTAACAGGGAGGTAGGGGGAGTAGAAAATGGAAAGTTAGAATCCAAAAAAAATCTACTCTGACGTCTTTGTATTACCATAATATTGTAAGACTGGACTGTGAATGTATTTCAAAAAAACAATTATTCATTCGGTAAACTGTGAAAATCAAGCCCTTATTTACCAAAAAATTATGTAAAGACAATTCTGAAGAAAACTATTTCATTTAAGACAAATGTTTTCAGTCAACTTAAGTCAAGGAGAAACATTCCACTTTCCAAAAGATACTATTTTGATCATTATGAAAAAAAATTTTTAATTTAATCTCAGAATTTCCTATAGGGAACAGTTAAACAGGCAATCCTTTTCTGAATGACTCAATCACTTTATCTGGTACCTGGTATCAGACACCAAGAGTTTCTGAGAGTTTACCCAAATTAACTCAAGTAATCAATATAGTTTAAAAACTTACCAGAGCATTTTCTTTTATCTGTAGGTTATCTAAAGCCACATTACCTTTAAGAAAAAAAGAAAAAGAGGAAAAATATGAAATTACAATACCAATTAGTATAACCTGTCATAATATAGTAGCAAACACTATGATACTACAGTAAGTACTAATAAGACAGTACCTAAGGAAAGCAAACTTCAACAATTGAAGAAGCTACTAACACAAAGCGTTGCTATATATGGACAATTATTAGTGACAGCATTTTTTAGGTTAGCCAAATGCAAAAGAAATTACAAAATATTTAAACTGGCCAACATTCAAATGGACAATGAGAAAGAATCTGGAGACTTTCAGACTGAAGAAATTTAGAACCAAAGAAAATATCTATCATTTTGAATGATTAAGCCAAAAACCTAAAAAAAAAAAAAAAAGACATAAGAAATGACTCTAAGAACAGATCAATTATCCTGTAACTTGGGATTCTTTTCTTAATTATGGTATTAATGAACATTTTCTACAGGTATATAATGTTGATCTTTTAAAACTCCAAACATCCTACCCTCCCAATGATTATCGTTTACGGTCCTAATGTTAACTTTTTTTTTTTTTTTAAATGGGCAACTCTACACCTAACATGAGACTCAAACTCAGGACCCCATGATCAAGAATCACATGTTGTACTGACTGAGCCAGCCGAGCACCTTTATGGTTCCAATGTTTAACTAGTCCAACCCTTCTTAAACCTACTCAGATGTTACATTATAAAAACTAAAGCCATAATGATACTGTTACATTACTCTAGTTTTAAACCCTGTACCTATATTTGTTGATAAAGGATACTTAAATATTCTTGCTTACATAAAAAAATCCACTAAACTGCATGATTTTCTGCAGATATGTATATGCATGAGTTTAAGAGTCTACATCCTCAGAATGTCAGAAATTCCATTTACATAAAAAATAATTATAAGACTAAGATTAAAGCCCCTCCTAAATATCAACCATTTTATATTTAACTGAATACTGAGGAAAAAGATTTAATTTCTTGTTTCTACTTCAAGATCACATAATAATTCCATTTCACTTAAATTCTCTAAAGGTTCATAAAACTATCATTTCAATATTAAATACAAGCATGAGTTATTCAGCTACACATTTTCTTCATCGCTCATGACACATTTATATTTTTAAAAATACTATTCTTTCTATGCTATCCAAAAATATTTTTCAGTCAAGTAATTTTTACCCCACAGTACTTTGGGGCAAATTAAAAAGAATATTCAATTCCATTATGCCATTGTTAGAGATGTACTTTTCCCCAGATCTCAAGTTTTTTTCAAACAGACATTTATTAAGCACCTACTACTAAGAGGTAGTACCTCTTAGGAACTACCTAAGAGAGTACTTCTTCTTAGGTACTGAATAGAGAAATGACAAAAATGACATCCCTGCTATTGAGGAGCTCACAGTCTAGCAAAGGAGACTAAATTTCTAAAATTTTGTAAAAACTCTATGGCATTCCAGGAGAAGAGTATACAAGATGCAAAGAAAGAGACACCTAACTGCCCAAAGGGATCAAGAACTTCCCATGAAAGTCAAGGCTAGAAGGCCAAAGAAATATTTCCTGAGTGGATAAGAAAACAGGACAAACATGAGTGCATGAGTAAGACACATTTTAGAAACCACATGTGATTTAGTGTGCCTGGAGGGTGTGATAAAACAATAGGAGATAAAGTCGGAAAGTTTGGCAGGAGCCAGACTAACGAAGAGTTTTTAGGATGAAAATGAAAAGTTCAGACTGGTCACAACACACAGATGAAATACATATAAGAGGAATGACAAAATCAGAGCTATATTTTAGAACCATTACTCTACTCTCCTAAGAAATAACCATGGATCTGTCCAAACAATTTAGCTGCAAGGATTTTGCAGCATTGGTTGTAACAGCAGAAAGAAGTGGATGAATGGGAGAGAGGAAGTACCTAAAGAACTAAATGTCCAAGAAGGCATAAATCATAATACAGCTACAATATAGAGCAAAAAATGGAGACAGACATGGGAAAATGTTCACAAAATATTAAGTTTTTAAAAAGGTCAAAGAATGTTCAGATTGATCTAAACTGATGTAATTTAAAAAGTATATATATGCACACATACAAAGAAAACAACTGTAAGACCATAATGATCACAGTGGTTATTTCCATATAATAAAGTTCATTTGCTACACATGTATTTTACATTTTCTAAAATTACCCGATGAAAGCTGCAAAAAAGGAGAGAAGGCAAGAAGTCTCACAAATGGGAATAAATAAAATATTATCAGCATTATAATAGAAGGAAAGGGAAAGAATACAGGCAGTCAAGCAGCTTCTACAACACTACAGAGAAATTAAAACCTGAAACGGTAACTTCAGGATCAAAGAGGTAGAGTCAGAATAAGAAGTTATTTTATAGGTAGAAACGACAAGAGGACATCACAGACCAAATGCAGGGATAATAAAGTAGTCAAGGAAAAGTGACATGTGGTTCTGGAATTGGAAAAAAAAAATCCTTAAGAAGTTGTATGTGGGGCACCTGGGTGGCTCAGTCTGTTAAGCTTCCTACTTCAGGGCATGATCTCATAGTTTGTGAGTTTGAGTCCCGCGTCAGGCACTGTGCTGACAGCTCAGAGCCTGGAGCCTGCTTCAGATTGTTTCTCTTTCTCTTTCTTTCTTTCTTTCTTTCTTTCTTTCTTTCTCTCTCTCTCTCTCTCTCTCTCTCTCTCTCTCTCTCTCTCTCTCTCTCCCCCTCCTCTGCTCATGCTGTCTGTCTCTCTCTCTCTCTCTCTCTCAAAAATAATAAACAAAAAAGAAGTATTATATGTACAAAAATTACATAGAGTAGAAACATATCCTTGGATTTAATTCTGTCAGATGATGAATTATAAATAATTACAACTGGGAACTCTATTCAAGCCAAAAGAAGTGAACAGCACAGATGCTAGTACATATTTGAAGCAATCCAAACTAGTTTAACAAGATCTAAGGACCACAGAGAGACCTGCAAACTTGCTTATGAATCTAGATTGCTCTACCCAGTGACTCTCACTAGTGGGTCAAGTGTCACCAGAAGTGCTCAGAAATAATCTGCATTAGATATAAAGTATTTCTTTAACAATTATTAAAGACGCTAACTTGATGAATGTAAAAATATAAATGCACTTTTAAAAAGTGTGCTGTTTCTATTACAGTGGCACTTTGGTTCTTTGAAGAAGAGATGATATTTAAATGTGAAATACTGAAAACTACCAATATGGCTAACAGACTTAGACAAGTATATTTAGAAAGTCTGACAAAAAGAGATAATAGTGATATTTTTATAATAATCAGATAACAATTTTATGTTAAAATTATACAAACTAGAATAAGAAATGAAAAACAAAACAAAGGTAAATTCTTTTTATTTATTGTTTTTTTTTTAAGTAATCTCTACACCCAATGTGGGGCTTGAACTCACAACCCTGAGATCAAGAGTTGCATGCTCTGGGGGGCCTGGGTGGCTCAGTTGGTTAAACGTCTGACTTTGGCCCAGTCTTGAGTTGGAGCCCAGCGTCAGGCTCTGTGCTGAGCTCTGTCATGACAGTTCAGAGCCTGAAGCCTGCTTCAGATTCTGTGTCTGTTTCCCTCTCTCTTTCTCTCTCTCTCTCTCAAAAAATAAACAAACATTTAAAAAATAAATAGTTACATGCTCTACCGACTGAGCCAGCCAGGTGCCCTTGTAAGTTCTAAGGTCAACAGGAACACAGTATATTTTATGCACATTCCTCCTACATCTAATAACTACCTTACTTACAAGACATGGTTTTTTTTTTTTAAATCAATTTCTAGAGGCAGCTGGGTGGCTCAGTTGGTTGGGCATTGGACTTTGGCTCAGGTCATGATCTCACGGTGTGTGGGTTTGAGCCCCACATGGGGCTCTGTGTTGACAGCTCAGAGCCTGGAGCCTGTTTCAGATTCTGTGTCTCCCTCTCTGCCCCACCCCTGCTCTGGCTCTGTCTCTCTCAAAAATGAATAAATGTTTAAAAAAAAAAAACTTTTTAAATCTATTTCCGCTATGTAGAGTCTAGCAAACAAATGCATACTTCCTCTCTGAAAAATGTGAATGCTATCTAACAGTAAATATAACAATGAAATAAGAATGACACATTCGATAAATTAGTTGCACTGAAGGGGGAGCCACTGGTCCTAGTACAAAGAAAATGGGAAGAACAGCAGCATATTGCAGATAAACACCAGGTCATAAGTGCATTCATTCATTCAACCAGTGGATGAGTGTTTTATCTAGGTAAGGCACTGTGCTAATATGTACTCTTCCACTAAATATATGTATGTATCAGTTTAATAGTCTATATTCTCAGAATGCCAGAAATCCCATTTACATAAAAAATAATTTATAAGACTAAGATCAAAGCCCTTCCTACATATCAACCATTTTATATTTGACTGAATACTGAGGAAAAAGATTTAATTTCTTGTCTCTACTTCAAGATAACATAATAATTCCATCTACATGCAAGTAATTTTACTGCTATAGCCAGATCAAGGTCTGAAACACAGGCCATATCTGTGCCAAAACCTTAAATTATTTTTTAATGTTTATTTATTTTTGAGAGAGAGAGACAGAGCATGAATGGGGGAGAGGCAGAGAGAGAGGGAGACACAGAATCTGAAGCAGGCACCAGGCTCTGAACTCTCAGCACAAAGGCCAATGCAGGGCTCGAACTCATGAGCCGTGCGATCATGACCTGAGCTGAAGTCAGGTGCTTAACCAACTGAGCCACCCAGGTGCCCCTGTGTCAAATCTTTAAAATAAACAAAAAAAGAGAAAAAGAATGACTAATAATTGGAGGAGGAACAGATAAACAACACTGCCAGAAAGGAAGGCACTAAAGCCAATCCCACAATCAGGTGTCTCTAATCCCATGAAGTTCCAAAAAGACCACAGTGACAGACAAGTAGGGAAGTTCTATGAAGTGATTTCCTTTTATGATGGACTGACAGGCCTAAAAGATGACAGTAAGCAGGAAATGTAGTCTGTGTCAGAAGAGAAGGCTTCTCATTCTCACCCTATGTGATTCTCATCAATAAACCATCACATTTCAGATGAGCATACACAGCTGGGGAGTCACACATAAAATTTCAAAGTTAATCCCGAAGTGTATTTTCAGAGGTACGTTAAAGGGTAAATCCTGGACCAGAATCTATCTAATAATCCTTATTAAAGAACCAGAAGATGAAAATGACAGTGAATCTATTAAATTAGCAAATGACACCAAGGTAAGCAGAGGTGGAGTCATCACAAGAAAATAAAACAGAAATAGAAATGGTAGCTAAGTTAGAGAAAACAACCAAATTAGTATATTTATGAATAAAAATGAAATGGGGGTGGAACATGGGTGGTTCAGTCAATTAAGTGTCTGACTTCGGCTCAGGTCATGATCTCGCACTTTGTAAGTTCGAGTCCCGCATTGGGCTCTGTGCTGATAGCTCAGAGCCTAGAACCCGCTTCAGATTCTGTGTCTCCCTCTCTCTCTGCCCCTCCCTCGCTCACTTGCACACTCTATCAAAAATAAATAAACATTAAAAAAAATTTTTTAATGAAATGGTACTGGCATAATATGGAACAAACCTAAGTCCAAGAATGGCTTATTCAATGCATAAAGCCTACAAAATAAATGAAGAAATACAGTACTGATATTAAATACCTCTAGGCAGAAATAATTCATCTGAACTTTCACAGAAGTTTAGCTCTACCTTTCTTATGTGGCACTTAACTATATAAATATTTCCCCATCCTGCTTATAAATTCCTTACTGATTCTCCCCACAGTAAGTGCACAATGAACATTGACCTGATTCATTTAGAATGCATATTATGCTGGGGTAGGACAACTACAACAAGAACATAAAATCGTTCTACTTTAGAAAACACTCTCTGATCTATAACATTTCTTGATCCGCACAGTCTCCCAATGAAGGAGACAGGACACAGACATCAAACAAAAGAAACTGAGGCTAAGGGAGGTTAAATGGCTGGCGTAAGGATACTATGTCAACCTAATAAATGATAGAGCCAGGGCTCAAACTTTCTGATGCCCAATGTTTTGCTCAGAACATCACACTATCTTTCAAAGAGCAGAAGAGAATGGGCAGACAATTTTAATTCAGAAGATAATTCTGTCTCTCTTGTGCTTACACAAACACTGAGATGCCTGTATAGATGGTGGATCCATTTTTGGTCTCTGCATTTTAAGAGTATGAAAAACCCAAAACCAAAAAGGGAAAATAAAATCGGACAACTAATGAGGACATAACCACAAAGGAAGGACAGAGTCAGAAGACGGCACTGCAAAATGGTTATTTTAGAACTTTTTAAAAAGCTGTGTTTGCAAAAACAAAAGACAGAAATTCATAAGGTATAACTATTCAGAACCATAAAGATCTTTAAACCTAATTCCCTCTCACTTTACATGAAAAAACTGAAGGCTAAGGAGATTAGGTAATGTATCTAAGATGATACAGTTAATGTGTAGCAGTGCTAAGAATAGAACCTATGTCTCCTGATTCCCTGGTCGATGTTCTTAATATGAAACACAGATATTAAATCAAACTGTTATTAAAAACAAACAAAAAACCCCAACAAACAAAAATGCCATGCCTTACTCCATGAAACTATCTTTGCATACTGTAAAATAATGAAAAAAGAATATGCAGTGCTATATATTTGGTTTTTATTTCCTTTATGTATCTATCACAGACTCACTATTTATTTGATAGTACATCAAAATATTCAGACACTTTCATTCTCCAAGAAAGTGAGCTAAACTAAATGACTGAACAATCTTTCAAGCATGAAACAAATTATTTTAATAACCATTGTTTCAGTAAAGAATACTGAAGAAACTATGGTAGCAATTCATTCCAATTGAATCTTTCGATTCAACCCACATTAACTTAGTTAATGCAGACTTTTTTTTTCAGTTTTATTTATTTATGTAATCTCTACACCCCATGTGGCGCTTGAACTCACAACCCCGAGACCAAGAGTCACATGGCATTCTGACTGAGCCAGCCAGGTGCCCCAGCAGATTCCTTTTAATCGTTCACAGAGACTTTGTCTTGAGAGAGAGGGGAAAAGGAAAAAGTTAACTCTTATTCTTTCCATTTCCCTATTAAAACAGAAAGTCTTGGCAACGAAAGGCAGAAAGCTGCCAGATTAAGGCTAAACTTTCTCCCTTTCAGGAAGGCAGACCTTCCTAGCAGAACGGTTGCCAAAGTACTAACTTCCTGTTTTATTTCTGGTAAAGGGGTGTATTTTTAATTTATGATGTTATTTAAATGTGTGGTAAGGTTATTTTCAATTTAAGTGTTTTAAGCATTGCTTTAATTGATAATAACTGAGCATAAAAATATTATAATTCAGCTATGTGTTATTTTATATGCTATAGGACAGGCTACTGAGAAATGGCCTTCACTGTACCAAGTGCTGGCTGGGAAGAAAGGGCTAAAAAAAAAAAAACTCCTCTACAAGTTTAGAAATATCTAGATACTGTTATGTTTTATCAAGGTACAAAAGAACCAAAGAGACCTTCGATTTCTTGCATTCTACAGCTACCTGTCAAGACAATGTAACATACTAGATAGATTTGGATTTGCAAATATCAGCATGAGGCTGGAACTTCATTTATCTTGTCACATTTTGTGACTGTGACTCTTTGCTCACTATTTTGATTGAAAAACAAAGAGGAAAGATACCGTGATTAAGATATTCATTATCTAATGAAGGAGATCTCTCAGCTCTGGCTTTGTTCAAATCACAAAAGTTGAAAGCCAGAAGAGATGACCTTGTCTAACCCTCTCATTTGCAGATAAGAAAATAGTGGCCACTGGTCACTGGTTAGTGACTTGCCAAAAGCCACACAACTAGGCAGTACCACAGATGGAATTATATCCCCAGGTTTCCTTCTTCCTTGTGCTGCTCTGCTCCAACACTGTCTGGCAGCTGATGGAAAAGTGTCAGGCATGAGGTGAAGGACAGTACGGTAATCAGCACAGACTCGCCTGGTTTGCAGAACCACAAACTGTGGGCACTCCACCTGGCTTCTTCCTCTGATCACCATAGCCACCCCTTGCATCCAACACATCATAGCCTCTATATATACTCTGCATGTCAAATGGGAGTGAGAATTCTGAATGAAGGATTTTCCTGCTGACTTTCCACAGTATATCAGCTTTGAAAAATCAAATTAACAAAGGGGCGCCTGGGTGGCGCAGTCGGTTAAGCGTCTGACTTCAGCCAGGTCACGATCTCGCGATTCGTGAGTTCAAGCCCCGCGTCAGGCTCTGGGCTGACGGCTTGGAGCCTGTTTCCGATTCTGTGTCTCCCTCTCTCTCTGCCCCTCCCCCGTTCATGCTCTGTCTCTCTCTGTCCCAAAAATAAATAAACGTTGAAAAAAAAAATGTTTTAAAAAAAAAGAAAAATCAAATTAACAAAGGTTCTACACTGAAACAATACTCCTTAAAGCAAGTTGCAAAAGATATGGTATTTCAACATACCTTTTCAAATACATGTACTCTTAAAACAATTACATCCTGGACACAGCTCAAATAGCTAAGGGCTGTGCAATTTATCTTCAGGTACCAGATTGTGGAGAACAAAAACCCAGACAAACCTTCACTATTTGCATAGGCAGCAACATGCCCACCACACACTTTTCTGAACCTTTGAAAACCTGACTTACAAACCACCTGGCAGATAATATTAGTATTTAAGTGTAACTTCAAATGCAAATGGATTTTTTATTCTTTTAAGAAGTTTGGAAAATAAGAAATGTTTACATGTGTTGTGCTACCTCTATACCAAATCATCACACTACTGTCATACTACTGTCACACATAATCACACGGATTATGAAAACCCTGAAGTCTGAAGCCTAGAGGAAACATACTCATGAAAATAAAACAAAGCAGGCTATTTTCCATAACTCAGCTAGGTTTATCACTATCAATATTAACATTTTAACAATTAGAATTACAAACAGTTTTCACATCATTTACATCACATAGTGTTATTTACCCCATTTTGCAGATAAGGAAACTGAGGCTTAAAGAATTAAAACGTTTTGCCCATGGATCCCACAACTAGTAAATAAGCAGGGCCTAATTTTCCTGTAACAGCAAGAATTTTTAAAGATCATTCTCCTTAAATCCCTATTTAAAAACATAGGAATTTCTTGGCATTAAAAAAAATAAGAGGAAAAGAATAAGAAAAAAAGCTTTTAATAAAAACAGGAAAAAAAAAAAAAGCTTTTTTTGGCAGGGGGAAGGGGAGGCAGTCATCTCTAATTTAAAAACAATATCCACAATAAACTTCCCGATTCTAGACTTTCAAATAAAATTTCCCCATCCTTCTTACTCTACAACATTTTATTTATTGTGTATTTCACTGTGTCTATGCATGTACGAATATATGCATGCTACAATCCTTTGCAAATTGTTTATACAATATTTTAATTTTTAAAACTACTTCCTGGTATCATGAAAAGATTTTTCATTTTTACCAACATGATAACTCTCAATCACTTAAGACCTCTGTTTCTGTCTTAAGTTACAAATTTTATAAGGCATATACATCCTCTAAGTCCTTTTTCACTTCTTACTACAACTTGTTCAGCACCCAGAAGTTCTCTTTAAAAATGCAGAAGGTAATCTCAATATTCTCCTTAGACCAGTTACTCAAAAAACATTTTGGGCTGGATCATTCTTGGTTGTGGGGAGCTGTCCTGTGCATTGTACAATGTAGTGGTATGCCTGCAGTCTACCCACTAGATCCCAGTAGCATACCTCCAGCCCTCAGTGTAACAATCAAAAATGTCTCGGACATTGCCAAATATTCCTTCAGGGCAAACTCATTTCCAGCTGAAAAATCACTGCTTTCGCCTGGTCAAATACTCCAGTTAAGAAGTATCAATTTAGTTTCCCATTTATGTCTAAAGAAAATTAAGATCAGCCCTGTGAAATTTTTACAGGTTGAATTCTTTTCTCAGGATGTGAAAATATAACAATAAAAAAAAAAATTCAAACAGCCAAACTCTATGACACATAAACCTTATTTATAAAGCAGTCTCCAAATAAGATTATACACAATTTTCAATTCTTTATAAAACTTGTCAGTATCATGGATGTCATAAATATCAGCTTATTTCATTAATATACCAACCTGTTTACCACAAAAAGTTAAATTAAATTAAAATATTAATTTAAAAAATTAATTAAATTATTTCTTTAGGAATATTTTCAGAAGATAGAAATACTCAACATATATTTTGCCTTTAAGAGGACAATTAGTGTTATAAAAAATATATTGAATAATAACCGTAAAAGCTTCCTTTATAAACCACAGAAATAAAAGGTGGCAAATTTTATAGAAGCAGAGATGTGGGTTGATAAGGCTAATGGAATTACTGAGTGGACTTCAAGTGGATACAGTTTATTTTCTCAGGCCTATTATAAAAGGGATATTGGCCACTGACAGCATACCTCATCTAAAAGAAACAAAATGAGATCTCAGAAAAAAAATTTATTTTTCTACATTCCATCAAAAAAGAGAGGAATAGGGGCGCCTGGGTGGCTCAGTCGGTTAAGCGTCTGACTCTTGTTATTGGCTCAGGTCATGATCTCACAGTTTTTGAGTCTGAGTCCCACATCCGCCTCTGCGCGGACCCAGCAGAGCCTCTTTGGGATTCTCTCCCCACCCCCACCTCCACCCCATCCCACTCACTCTCTCTCTCTCTGAAAATAAATAAACTTAAAAAAAAAAAGGAGTAAATGACATAATATTGTGGCATTTTAATTTCAGATGTGAAAAGTTCAAAATCGCCAGCTAGCCTACATTACAATTTCTTAGCAAAAACACGTGCAACTAGAATCACAGAGTATTGGCACTGGAAGGCCCCTTACATGTTATCTATCCCAACTTCCAATTTTTAAGTAAGAGAAAAGTAAGATTTGGTAGAGAAGAAATCTTTCATTCATCTATAAACTTTATTTCTTTAAAAATAATCTGAGGTAAATAGGACACAATGTTACATACTGGTAGATGATTCTGAGTAGTGACCGCAAAGGACTATTACATTATCTGGTGTCCTTATTTTTTTCTTTTAAACTTAAAATAAAGGGGGGCCTGGGTGGCTCAGTCAGTTAAATGTCCGAATTTGGCTCAGGTCATTATCTCACAGCTCATGAGTTCAAGCCCGGCGTCACGCTCTGTGTTCAGAGCCTAGAGCCTACTTTGGATTCTGTGTCTCCTTCCCTCTCTGCCCCTCCCCCCCCCCCAAAACAAACATTAAAAAAAATTTTTTAAGTTTAAATTAAGATGAGGCCGAGTAAGGTTAGTGGCTTGTCCAACACAACACCCTAGAATTCAGGTTTCTAAATGCTTTCCTAAATCCTAAATTCCTAAATAAAGTTTAGACTAGAAGCAATAATTTGCATTTGACAGTATGAAGAAAGCGTTGATTCCTGCAGAAGGCACTGGATATTTAATTCCTTACATGTCTCTTTCTCTCCTTCTCTTGCATTATATTAATGTTGCAGGAGGGCATGTAAACAAAGGGGATAGTGTTGGGCAAACCACAACTGAACCAGTCAAATGATCAGCAACCTATTCAAAGGAGGCTCCTCCACAACCTAGGGCAGCACTCATGGTTCTGTAACACTGCCCAATATAAATATATGGTTCACACACGTAATTATATGTTTTAGGAAACAAGTTTTGTTTTTTTTTTTTTAAAAAGAGGGGACACCTGGGTGGCTTAGTTGCTTGAGCATCTGACTTCAGCTCAGGTCATGCATGGTTTTAGGGTTTTTGAGTTCGAGCCCCACATCAGGCATCAGGCTCCTTGCTGTCCACAAAGACCCTGCTTCAGACCCTCTGTCCCCTTCTCTCTGGCCCTCCTCTGCTTGCGCACTCTCACTCTCTCTGAAAAATGCCAAAACATTAAAACATTTGGGGGGAGGGCACCTGGGTGGATCAGTCAGATAAGCATCTGATTTATGCTCAAGTCATGATCTCGGGGTTCACGAGTTCGAGCCCTGTGTGGGGTTCTGTGCTGACAGCTCAAAGCCTGAAACCTGTTTCAGATTCTGTGTCTCCCTCTCTCTCTGCTCCTCCCCCACTTACTCTGTCTGTCCCTCGCTTCCAAAATTAAACATCAAAAAATAATAATTTAAATTTTTTTTTAATTTTATTTTAAAAAAGGAAAAAGAAACGGGGAAATGAACTTTGATAATGTATTTAACCCAATATAATCAAATATTACTTCAACATATAATCAACATAAAAGATTGAGGTATTACACTCTTTCTCCTACTGAGTATTTTCAAAACTCCATGTTGTATTTACAGCAAGTCTCAGTTGGCACTAACTACACTTCAAGGGCCTAACAGCCAGAGCGGCTAGTGGTTACCCCATCCGACAGCGTGGGTCTTTCACTTTAGGTTGACTGAATGAAAAGGCAGTTCCATCCATTTGAGTGGTTCTTTGGATTTCCTTCCCAAGCTGACAAAATTCTCAAAAGTCTTTTGTAGAGTGAAAAGTATTTCCAAGAGCCCCAAAGCTTAATATGCATAATCACTGCAAATGACTAATCTCTCCGAAGAGTATGCAAGCATACTACTTACTGTCTACTACGCACTCAAGGTTGAGGAGAGAAACGCCGGGGTACATTTTGGGGCATGCACCTAATTACTGATGATGCCAGATGTCGCCTAAATTATTTTTTTCCGTCGTCCAAAATAAAACTGAAAGTCATCTTACTGGGGTGAGGTAAATATTAAGGGAAGAAGTCGTTTTCTCAAAAGCTGAAAGTATTAATAGTAAGAAGCCCATACGAACAGGCCTTTCGTAAGGATGTTCCGGGGCCGATGGACCCCCTCCCAAATCCTGCAATCCTAAAGAGAAGAAACCCAGTTCCTGCTCATCAACAACTGCCAAGAGAAGGCAACTGTGAAACGCAATTTCCTTTTACTTCTTCCTTGGTGCCACTTTATTAGAGCGTGTGTAACCACGCAGCAGTCTCCACTGCACAGGGTGCGGGAGCAGAAAGGTTTCTTAAGGAAGGCAGCGAGAAGACCCTGCGAGGTGGGCAGAAGGCGGGACAGGGCGGGGGACCGCCTCGGGGACGCGAAAGCTGGGAACGCGGGCAGCGCGAGCGCGACCCTGCCGCATCTCCCCACCCCAGGCGGGTACCCTGGCCCCCGTGGCGGTGGCACAGGCCTCCCGGCACCCCGCACCTGCCGTCCGGGGAGGGGGGCCCCGCCGAGCGCCCTCCCCGGAGGCGGAGTCTCGGGCGGCGAAGGGAGCCCGGCCCGGGCTGGAGCCGGGCGGGAAGAGCCCGCGGCGTAGGCCCCTCCGCCAGCGCGGGCAGCCTGCCATGCACGCCCTCTCGCTTACCGCCCCAGATCCCCAGCTTCAGCTGGGACTTGTTCAGGTTCTCCACATAGTCCCCCAAGAAGCGGTTTAGCAGGTCCGCGACCACCGACTCCAGCACCATCGTGCGACCGAGGCACCGGGAGAGGGAGGAGCCGGAACCGCCCGGCGCAGCTGAGGG
This sequence comes from Leopardus geoffroyi, assembly GCF_018350155.1. Lineage (NCBI taxonomy): Eukaryota > Metazoa > Chordata > Mammalia > Carnivora > Felidae > Leopardus > Leopardus geoffroyi. Next base: position 42,979,566 of record NC_059337.1, on the reverse strand, counting down.
CGGCGACCCGCGCCGCGAATGACAGCCCCGCGGGCGCCGGCCCGCCCTCGCGCCGCGCGCGTGACCCGGGTTGTGCGCATGCGCGCCGCCGCCGATGCCGCCTGGACCCGAAGGATGCGGGAGCCCTGTAGCAAGCTGGCTGCTTCTCGGCAGCCGCGGCCCCGGCCACCCGAGGGAGGGCGGAGGAGAGACGGGGAGGCCGCCTTTGGGCCTGCCTCTGCTGCCGTGCCGGAGGCCCCAGAGGAGGAAGATGTTAGCGAAAACGAAGGGCAGGAGTTACTGAGCACAGCGACATCTTTGTGGCCGCTGTTGGCATGCCGTCGCCTCCCGTGGACCTCAGGTCCGCAGAGCTCGCCGTCCTGGGCGAAAGCAGCTCCCCAGCGCCTCGCCTCCAGCCGAACCGACCCTCTCAGGCCCCGTATGCACCCTGAGCGCTTCCTATGTAACCACATGTTCACCTGTGGGTCAGGTGGGGAAAAGGAGACCCTGCACCCTTGTCCTGCTACATTAACCCCACCTGGGGCGACATCTGCGTTTCTTTTTGCTTCTTGAAACTTTTAAATATTTTTTGTTATTGGGGCGCCTAGGTGGCTCGGTCGGTTAGGCCTCCGACTTCCGCTTCGGTCTGGATCTCATAGTTTTGCTTGGAGTTTGGGCCCCGCATCGGGCTCTGTGCGGACAGTGGGGAGCCTGGAGCCTGCTTCAGATTCTGTGTCTCCCTCTCTCTCTCTGTCCCTGCCCTGCTCACGTTCTGTCTCTCTCTCAAAAATAAAATGAACATAAAAAAAAAAAAACTTTTTAATTTTTTGTTATTTTTTTTTTTATTTTTTATTTTTGAGAGTGTGTGTGAGCCGGGAATAGGGCAGAAGGGGGCTCTACGCTGACGGCAGACAGCCCTATGCGGGGCTTAAACTCACCAACAAGGACATCATGACCTGAGCAGAAGGTGGAAGCTCAACCGACTGAGCCACCCAGGCCCGTGGAAATTTTTAATTATTTAAAAGTGGAAGGAGGGTGAACAGAACGCCATCGTAGGATGAAAGATAAAATGGCTACCGAACATGCATTTTGTTGATATCTTTCTCGTTTTAAGTAAGTATGGGTTAGCTATGGGTTAGTATGTCATTTTCTTCCATACTACCATTGAACTGTTTCTAGTGTAGCAAAGACATGGAAAGTGGGGCTTTTATAATGCAAGGACTCTGTACCTTAATAAAATTTGGGGCTCCTGGGTGGCTCAGTCGGTTAAGCGTCCGACTTTGGCTCAGGACAGGATCTCGAGCCCCACGTCCGGCTCTGTGCTGACAGCGCAGAGCCTGGAGCCTGTTTCAGATTCTGTGTCTCCCTCTTTCTCTCTCCGCCCCCGCTCATGCTCTGTGTCTCCCTTCTCAAAAATAAGTAAACGTTAAAAAAAATTCTTTTAAATAAAATTTAACCACCCATTGACAAACCAGTTCTCTTTAGGAACCTGGGCATTTTCTAAAATATATTTCAAAAAGCTGTTGAGCTACAGTGAACAGAAATAAACCTAAGAAATGCTAAGATTATTTGTAGTCACAAGCATTTATTAACTGTCTTGCTATGTGTAATGTTTGAAAAACTATGTATGAATTGTTCCTCAACAACTGTCAACTGAATACTTGTGTCCCCACTCTAAATTCATGTTGAAATCCTAACCCCCAATGTGATGGTATTAAGAGGTGGGGCCTTAGGGTGGTGATTAGGTCATTATGTAATTAAGAAGACTCCTCATGAGTGGAATTAGTACCCTTATAAAAAAGACACAGCCCCCACCCAGTCACACGGGGCACCGGGGGGTGGCTCAGTCGGTTAAGCATCTGAGTCTTGATTTCGACTCAGGTCATGATCTCACGGTTCCTGGGTTTGAGCCCTGCTTCAGGCTCTGTGCTGATAGGAGCCTGCTTGGGATTCTCTCCCTCCCTCTCTCTCTCTGTCCCTCCCCCACCTTCTCTCTCTCTCTCTCTCTCTCTCTGTCCCTCCCCCATTTTTTCTCTCTCTCTCAAAATAAAAAAAGACCCCAGAGAGCTCCCACACCCCTTCTGCCATGTGAAGACACAGCAAAAAGATGGCCGCCTATAAACCAGGAACTGGTCCACACCAGAGTTTTAATCTCCTGGCACCTTGATCTTAGACTTCCATTCTTCAGAACTGTGAGAAATAAATTTGCATTGTCTTTAAACCACACAGTCTATATGGTATTTTATTATAGCAGCCTGAATGGACTAAGACAGGATCAAAAAGAAAAATCACTTATTAAATTCAAAATCCATTGGAGAAGAAAATCAAAATCAAAATGACTACAATTAGTATTATGTAAAATGGATGTGAAAGGAAGAACCAATACTAACCAGTACTATCAGTACCCACTTCCATTCTCCACTCCTACACACAGAAAAGTAATCCTTAACCATTTAGTTCTCCTTGCTCAGTCACCCTGACCAAATACCTAGGAGGCACTTTGCACTTCTTTCCTTCACCATCTGCAACCAATTAAAAGCCAAACCACTCTATTCTGCCTTTGCCACATTTCCTAAATTCTTCAATCTCACCTGGAGCACGCAATCACCTTCTAACTGGCCTCCATTTTTTCCCCCTCTCCATCTACACACTGCCACCAGAGCGAGTTTTCCAAAGCACAGGTGAACTCAAGTTAGTAACCTGCTCAAAAATACCCAATAAGTTTCCAGGGTTCAGAACGCCCTCCTCCATCTGTCCCCAAGATATTTCTAGTCCACACAACTTCCTCCAACAATCCCTCTCCCCTTGTACACTCGCACCAACTATGCACTGAGGGGAAAGCAAATAAACAATATTATGTTCTGGTTGGAATAGGTATGCACCATAAAACGGTTAAGAAGCAAACAATGTAAGCATTTATGAAAAACAGTGCAAGATGACAGGGAAGATGCCACAGGCAGAATAGTGGGGTCAAGCAAATGGAACAGAAAGCTTAATCTGCTGGGAGAAGTGGGCAGTACTAATCCTTGTATAATAATAATTCCTTGCACTTCTATGGTACTTTACACTTTTGAAAGAATGTGTGTGCTTTTATATGTCTTATTCCATTTTATTAATAATCAGTGATAATTCATGAACTATCATGAATTATAAGGAAGTTTTCATGTAACCTTAAAAAAAATCTGTGAGATAAGTAAAATGCAGGTAGTAGTTTTGGCCCCATTTTACAAGAAAATTAAAGTCAGGGATATTAAACAATTTACCCCAAATTACACAGCAGGAATTAATTTCCTTTAGCTCCCCGAACATTGCCACCCTTTTGTCTTTCAATAATTATAGTTAAATAACTTCTAGGCTGGTAGTAATTCTCAGAGATCTTACTTTGAAACATTAATGAAAGAATAGAAAACCTCAGAGTGGAAAATTCAGCTCAAAATTGGCAGTATAAATAATGCTATTACCATATAATATAAAAAGCCTTTAAATTTTAATATTTTCCTTTTAAAATGTGTTTTGAAGGTTTGATTATGTGCATACAGTAATGTCCCAAATCATACATACTTCTTGAAGAAATCAGATATTTACAGTCCTAATCCAAAACAAACAAATGTAAAGAAACACCATTAGCACTCTGATGTATAGCACTCCACCCAAAGGAATTTGGATACAGAGGTTTAAAGATAACGAACACTAGTAATTATAGTTCTTACCTTCATTCTGGCTTAAGAATAATGCAGACAACAAAGGCAATTGCAAAAGTAAATGGCAATGTGGAATTGAGCTATAAAAACAGGTGAGCAAAATGACAGGTGAGTAATTTCTGTTAAAAATGAAACTCAGACTTTTCTAAGGAAGATATCCAGATGGCCAACAGGCACATGATAAGATGCTCAACGTCACTCCTCATCAGGGAAATACAAATCAAAACCACACTGAGATACCACCTCACGCCAGTCAGAGTGGCTAAAATGAACAAATCAGGAGACTATAGATGCTGGCGAGGATGTGGAGAAACGGGAACCCTCTTGCACTGTTGGTGGGAATGCAAACTGTGCAGCTGCTCTGGAAAACAGTGTGGAGGTTCCTCAAAAAATTAAAAATAGATCTACCCCATGACCCAGCAATAGCACTGCTAGGAATTTACCCAAGGGATACAGGAGTGCTGATGCATAGGGGCACTTGTACCCCAATGTTTATAGCAGCACTTTCAACAACAGCCAAATTATGGAAAGAGCCTAAATATCAACTGACGAATGGATAAAAATGATGTGGTTTATATATACAATGGAATACTACTTGGCAATGAGAAAGAATGAAATCTGGCCTTTTGTAGCAACATGGATGGAACTTAAGGGTATCATGCTAAGTGAAATAAGGCAGAGTAAGACAGATACCATATGTTTTCACTCATATGTGGATCCTGAGAAACTTAACAGAAGACCATGGGGGAGGGGAAGGAGAAAAAAAAAAGTTACAGAGAGGGAAGGAGGCAAACCATAAGAGACTCTTAAATACTTAGAACAAACTGAGGGTTGATGGGGGGTGAGGGGAAAGTGGGTGATCGGCATTGAGGAGGGCACCTGTTGGGATGAGCACTGGGTGTCGTATAGGAACCAATTTGACAATAAATTATATTTAATTAAAAAAATAAATTAAAAAAAATGAAAGTCAGGGGTGGGGTGCCTAGGTGGCTCAGTTGGTTAAGTGTCCCACTCTTGATCTCGGCTCACGGTTTGTGAGATGGAGCCCCATGGTGGGTTTCTGGCTGACTGCATGGAGCTTGCTTGGGATTTTCTCTCTCTCTCTCTCTCTCTCTCTCTCTCTCTCTCTCTCTGTGTCTCTGTCTCCCACTGGCTGTCATGTGCTCTTTCATTCTCTCTCTCAAAATAAATAAGTAAACTTAAAAAAAATTAAAGTCAGGGGCACCTGGGTGGCTCAGTAGGTTGAGCATCTTACTCTTGATTTCGGCTCAGGTCATGATCTGAGGGTCATGGGATCAAGCCCCCAGTGGGGATCTATGCTGAGCATGGAGCCTACTTAAGGTTCTCTCTCTCTCCCTCTCCCCTCTCCCCTTTCCCCGGCTCACTCTAGAACTCTCTCTCTCTTAAAAAAACAAACAAACAAAAAAAAACAGAAGTCAAAATTAGGAATACTTGTGAAAAATGAACAATTCTTGCTTAAAAACTGAAAAATAAATTCTCACTTCACATTGCCTCATACCCACATGCTATTTGTTAACCTTTCATTGAGAGAAGCAAAAAGGATTTGGGGGGAAAGATGGAGGAGAAAGCTAGAGAATAACCTAACACCATGGACTGTCAGAAAAGTTAGGAAGATTAGCTGTCAGAAAGCACTGGAGTGAATTGGAGAAATTGAGAGCCAGAGGAAAACAAAACAAATATGGCTAACCCAAACCCCTCATTTGACAGCCTCATATGGTAGATACTGTTATCCTCACTTTACAACTTAGACTCAAAGAGGTTAATTAATTTTCCCACTGTCCCATAGCTAAAAAGTTGCATAACAGATTTCAACGTAGGACAGATTTACTCCAAAGTCTGTATTTCTTCGCCTCTAAATCATTTCTCATTCTCTGGTGCTTTTTTCCTTTCTCCCACTACAACATAGCTTTGCTTAACTTCTCAGATTGGGAGCCTCACCATTTTAACCAAGGACTCTCTGGGCTCTCACTTGCAGAGCTAACAGCCTCTTGTCTCCTGGGAAAAGTTGAGTCCAAACATATGCATGTGACCCTCAAGTATATAATTCAGCAATCATTCTCCCATAGATTTAGCACTGCCCCCCAAAATTTTGGCCAGGCATCGAGAGGATACAAAGACAAAGAGTAGCTAGTCAAGGGCATGGCAAGGCCAGGGACCCACCAACACTGCCCCCCTACCAAGATTAAGTATATAAATCCTGTTGAATAGTTTCTTCTCATTCCTGCCTCAGCTAGACAGAACTCAAATATTTCATCATTGCTCCTCTGATAGATGTCTATAGCTGATGTGATCTTGTATAGCCTGGATCCACCTGCCTAGTATGGTGGCCGAAATCCAAGAAGCATTCAGTAAATATTGCTTTGAATGAATAAATGAACTAACGAGCATTTGTTCTCTTCTATAATAACAACAAATATAAAATCAGACATCATATAGGTCAGGCTGCAAGCTACCCTCTTCGTATGCATGATCTTATTATGCATGACATATTATGACAACCCTACAGGTACAAACTATTATCAGAAAGGGTGAGGGAGCTCTCATGGGTCTCTTTTATGCCGTAATTAATTTCATTACCTCTCAAAGATTCCACCTACTATTGTACATTTGATACCGGCTTAGAAAGTCTAAATAACTTGCTCAGTTGACATAATAAGGAGCCGTTCTATAATCAAAACAAGATCTGACTTCAGACCCAGTTTTCTCAACCATAGCACTCAACCTCTCTTCTATTTAAAAAAAAAAATGTTTAATGTTTATTTTTGAGAGAGAGAGAGAGACCAAGTGCAAGTGGGGGACAGGCAGACAGAGAAGGAGACACAGAACTTGAAGCAGGCTCCAGGCTCTGAGCTCTCAGCACAGAGCCTTACGCTGAGCTCGAACCGCAAGATTATGACCTGTGCTGAAGTCAGACTTAACTGACTGAGCCACCCAGGCGCCCCGCCTCTCTTCTATTTTTATTATTTTTAATAATCACCACTTCTTTTAAAAATTTTTAAATGTTTATTTATATTTGAGAGAGAGAGAGAGAGAGTGCGTGAGCAGGGAAGGGGCAGAGAGAGAGAGAGAGGGAGACACAGAATCCGAAGTAGGCTCCAGGCTCTGAGCTATCAGCACAGAGCCTGACTCAGGGCTTGAACTCACGAGCCACAAGATCATTCATGACCTGGGCCAAAGTCAGTTTCTCAACCAACTGAACCACCCAGGGACCCCTAATAATCACCACTTCTGTGCATTTAGCACTTACCATGTTCTAGGCACAATGCTAAATATTTTACATTATTACATTCATTTAATTCCCAAAGCAACTCATTTATGCCCACTAATGTGTATTATTTCCTCAATTTCCCATCACTATCCAAACTTGATAAGTTACTAGGAATAATCACCAATTTACAGGTTTGTGTGACAATTCTAGAGACTATATGTAAATCATCAAGCACAGTGTTGTGCATGTATATGCTGGAAACAAAATGCACATGCCCCATCCTACAACCGCCTTTGGATGGATTCAATTCACTGAACAATATTTTGTTTAATTATTTAACATTATTTGTAAAAGCTATTAACTACCAAGGCAGTGTCTTAAGTAGAAATAGCATACACTCAAATGCTGAACAAAATGCTTCAGATCTCTTTTAATCTGAGCTAGCTGGAAGCAGTTCTCTTACAGAATGAACATAGGTCAGTTTTCAAATGGAAGAAAAAGAGTATCTCAGGTGGGTACAGCCTGGAAAGGCCAGAGGTGTTTGGGTGCCTTCAAAGGAATGTTCCAACAGCACAATTATATGTAGGAGTATATTTTCCCAAGCAAAAATCAGCACCCATGACTTAAGAAGTGAGTTGTGATTTTTTTTTTAATTAAGGTATAAGATACACACAATCTTATAAGCAAGCTTAATTGTATTCCAAGAGATTTTTTTTTTTAACATACGTAAACACCTATGTAACCTCACCCAGATCAAGATAGGAATTATTTTCAGCATCCCATAAGGTTCCTGTGCCCAGAGTGGCTTATAATTAACAGGGGAAATACTTTTAAAATCAAGACTGAAAACCAGAAAGCAGGTAAGAAATTCCGAAGGCTGGCTTTGGGGGATGGGGATGATATTAGGTAAGAACAAGAAAAACACAACTCTTATCTTCTTTTAGTGATGGGTGCATTCACATTCATATGTGGGCCAATCCTCCTAATTACTCTCTCTATAGTAAACATGCATTCCTTTCTGCATGTGAGGAAACAGAAACCTGTTTAGGGTTCCTGAGAATAACACCCCCACCAGACGCGGGGAAGGGAAGGAACTCAAGTCTTGAAATTTGCGCAGTCGACCTATCCTCCTGGCAGAGCTGAAGGCGTGGCGTCAGGTTACAGAGCAGGACCTCTCGCGCCCGCCCATTGGCCAGCGCTCAGGGCCCCCGCTTATAAAAGCTCAGACCGGCTGTCCTAGAACCGCGGTGCTGAATCCCGCCTCGCACGCTTTGAGCCTACCGGAGGTGGCGCTCCTCTCTGGCTCGGTGCCTCTGGCAGAACCGTGCGGACAACCGTCAGACACCGGACTCCAGCTACGCTAAGAGGGTTCCACGCATCCTTGTTTAACTCGCCTAGCCGCAAGCCGTGAGTCCTAGAGGGGATAATAATTGTTTTAATTCTCGCTGAGGACTAGAGTGCAATAATCCAAGGATTCGGGAGGCGATTGCACAAGGAAAGTGCCTCTTGGCATTGACGACAGCGCGACCAAAGTTGGAAGCCAACATTTTGATAATCTCCGCCTTAGGCCAGCGAAGGAGGATCGAGATTAAATCAACAAGCCCCGAAGTGTACAAGACTACTAGAGACGAGAGAAGAACGATTGTTTTGCAGTCATTGAAACACAGCTTGCAATAGCCTGAGTGGCAGTTTGCCTTGTCCCACGGAGGCAGGAGAAAGCACCCCTAAAGTAGAAAACAAGACACGGGAATTGCTGCGCCTCGCAGGGCTCCCTCTGACTAGGGTACCCTTGCGAAGTGCAAGCCGACCAGCACCAGCACAAGGTTGCTCGGGTTCCCGTACCCGCGTCCTTATGTGGTGCCTGGAGAGGCTCCGCTTTGGTCCTGAGCGCAGGCACGGGATTCTTCAAGGTCGGGCGCACCAAGTCCCGGCCCTCACTCCCGCCGCGTGTGCAAACGTGCTCACCCCGGACCGCATCCCCGAGTTCTGCATCCCCCCACGACTCGCGTCCTGCACGGCCCTGGCTGCACTTCGGGTTTCCTGGAGCGAAGCAGCAGAAATAGACTACAGCGCGGCGCACACGGACTGGGACCCGCGCTCGCAGGCAGCCCTATCGCTGCCGCACCTGCCCCGCGCGCTCACCGCCTACGGCTTCTGCACGCTGCTCGAGAGCCCGCACACCCGCCGCAAGGAGTCGCTCTTCCTCGGGGGCCCTGCAGCCGCCCCGCTCGTGCCCCGGGACTCGGCTCCGGCCTCCGCTCCCGCGCTCCCTGCGGGCCCCCGCCCCACCCCGGACACGCCCGCCCCGCCGCCCCGCGCCCGCCGCTTCCTGCGCGCCCCCGAACGGCTGCTGACCCGCGCGCTGCGGGCCCGGACGAGCCGAGGCCTGGTCCGCGCCCGCTCCGTGTCCAGCGGGGACGGCGACGAGGACGAGGACGAGGAGCGCGGCGCCGTCTCGGGGCCCCCTTCCAAGGCCCCCTCCGCGTCCCCGCCGCCGCCGCCCTGCCCCGGCCCGCGTCCCGAGCGCCTGGAGGCCGAGGGCACCGTGGCCCTGGGCCGCTCCGGGGGCGCCCTGCGCCTGGCCGCCGAGTACAGTCGGGCCAGCGGGCGGCTCCGCGTCCGGCTGCTGGGCACCGAGGGCCTGGCAGCGGGAGCTGCCGAGCCCCCCGCCGTCTGCTGCCGCGTCAGCTTCGTCCTGCGGCCGCCGGGCCAGCCGCGCTCGCAGCGCAGCGCCGTGGTCCGGCGGAGCCGCAAGGCCGCTTTCCACCAGGACGTGTGCTTGGACGGGCTCTCGGAGGAGCAGGTGCGCCGCCTGGCCGTGCGCGTCAAGGCCGAGCAGCGGGGTCGCGGCCTGGAGCGGGGCCGCCCGCTGGGCCAGGGCGAGCTGCTGCTGGGCTCCCTGCTGCTGCCCTGAGGGCGCCTGGGGCTCAGACTGCCCCCTCGGGGCGCCCTCGGACCTCTGGCAACTCGGACACCGACAGCCCCTTTGGACAAAATGAGAGTGTATTTATTCTTCTACTCACGCCTTTGGTCAGTCCAATAGTGGCGCATATGTTGCTGGATTAGTTATCATAATAAAGGATGTAATATTTTGGGTAAATACCTTCAAAATTCGCTTCAGCAAATGGTATGGCGTTTTGCAGTAGCGTTTCCCTATATGGACACACAATTGCATTTCATGTTCCCCACGGACCTATTGGGAGATAATCACAGGAAGTCTTAAAACTAGAGGGTGTCCTGGTGGTCTATTTGCTCCAACCTCCTCATATTGAAGTTTATTTCACAACATCCATTGAGACCAACTTAGAGTGTGTATTACTTTTGCAGCATTGTTTAAGACCCTGGTGAAAAATTGGGGCCAAGAGAGGTGAAGTAACTTGCTCAAGGTCAACAGTGAATTATTAATAGAAACTCCAACCTGATACTTTTAGCTACATCTTGCTGGAAAAGCACTGGAAAAAAAATGAAGCCATTTTAATATTCCAAGTTAAAATAATAATAGTTTTACAAGTATTAACTTGTTTAATTCTTAAAACCAAACCTAAAAGACAGACACATTTGTCCCCATTTTACAGATGAAGATACTGAGGCACAAAAAATAGAGCAGAGTCGGGATTTGCACTGAGGCAATCAGTGTTTTACTTATTACTTTCTGGAAATAATACCAGCATCTGAAGGGTTCATCACATTACTATTGTGGGACTGCAACTTACATCTGAAATCTTTGATTCTGAGTCTGGGGTCTCTTCACATTCTCACCCCCTAGTGGAAAAGCAAATTGGTTGAAATGAGTAATTTATTATCTCATGCTAATGGCCAAGGCTCTGTCTGAGAAAGATGCTAACTAGCCTCAGAGTAGTAGAAAAGCTGGGGGGGGGGGGGGGGGGGGGCTAGCCTAATTGGCCCCAGCTGAGTTAATCTGCTAGGAGAGGGAGTCTAGAATTTACCTGTAATAGTGTTCTACCTCTGGCTTCTGATAATCATAATAGGTTTGTTATGTATTAAAGGATGATTTTCCTCCCTTGCTCATATTCACTGCCAAACAAGCATATTTCTTTCTTTCTTATGCATACATCCAAATATATCATTGTGGGACTTTATTTTGTTGTTTAAAAAAAATGTTTATTTACTTTTGAGAGAGAGAGAGAGAGAGCAAGAGCAGGGAGGGGCAGGGAGAGAGAGAGACATAGAATCCGAAGCAGGATCCAGGCTCTGAGCTGTAAGCACAGAGCCCCACATAGGGCTCAAACTCGCAAACTGCAAGATCATGATCTGAGCCAAAGTTGGACGCTCAACCAACTGAGCCACCCAGGTGCCCCTGCCTTTTTTAAAAATACAAACAGGGCACCTGGGTGAAACAGTTGGTTAATCATCCAACCCTTGGTTTCAGCTCAGGTTTCATTGGGCGCCATGATGACAGCGTGGAGCCTGCTTGGGATTCTCTCTCTCCCCCTCTCTCTGCCCCTCCCCTGCTCTTTCTTTCAAAATAAATAAATAAACTTAAAAAAAAAAAAACCCAGATTGCACTGATGGTTTAAATAACAAAACTTTATTCCAGAAAACATTGCAATCACTATTGTCACTAGATTATATACAAGTAAGCGTTTGGGGCAGAAGTGTCATTTTATTAAGGTAACATCAACATACTTCAGGAATGTAAATTTTCCATGATATAATCGTATTTCCAAGCAGAATCTCCACTAATATAAAGTTATGATGGTCAAATAATGTTAAGAGCCTAATCAGCAAAGACTTTTAAATGACTAAAATATAATCATAAACCATAAAACCATGGGATTTTAGAGTTGAAAAGAATTTTAAGAATTATTTTGTGCAAACCCAGGTATTACAGAATAGGACCAGAAAGGCAAACTGTAGATTGTCCCAAATCACATAATTAGTGCAAGAGGTGGGACTAGGACCACTTCTATTCTCATTTTGCTTTTCAACCTAATGAGTCTTTGGACCACTACTTCCAAGGAAGGAGACACATTTGCATATAAGCTATTTTACAACACTGAACTAATTTGATTTTTTTGCATGTATGAAATCTTATTTGCAACACAATTTTTTTTTTATGCATCAGCCTTTCTGTTGGCAAATTTTAATTTGGTTTGCACTTTGCTGCCCTCTAGTGGATCCTTCATAAGTTTTGTCAATGGGTCTACTTCGTATTAGAACATCTCTACTACATACTAAAGACCAGTGTAATGTCAGAACCCAATGACCTTGAAGATGTGCGCTAATATATTATAGTGAAGATTCACATCTCAAAATAACTGAATACAGCTGTCTGAATGTAGAAGATGCCCCCCAAATTTTCAGATTAAAAATGAAAACAGAAGAAAAACTTCCCAGTAATTATGAAGCTGGGAGTATGCGTCAATGGCATGTTGGTTGCAGAAAACTTTTTAGAGTTTTGAGTTTTTAGAGTTTTAGTTTATGATTCTCGTTGGGTTTAGGTATGCACATCTTCGCACAAATGATAGCATAATCTTGCTTCTTTGTGGTTTAAATATATGAACATATTCAGGGGCGCCTGGGTGGCGCAGTCGGTTAAGCGTCCGACTTCAGCCAGGTCACGATCTCGCGGTCCGTGAGTTCGAGCCCCGCGTCGGGCTCTGGGCTGATGGCTTGGAGCCTGGAGCCTGTTTCCGATTCTGTGTCTCCCTCTCTCTCTGCCCCTCCCCCGATCATGCTCTGTCTCTCTCTGTCCCAAAAATAAATAAACATTGAAAAAAAAAATTTAAAAAAAAAAAATAAATAAATATATGAACATATTCAAAGAAATATCCCACACAACAGACTACAACATGCCAGTTTAAAAAGCTTTAGTTAAGTGCAAATTTAAAAATCAAATCAACAGCTTGGTCACTTGGTTTTAAAAAGGTAATGCATTCTATACCTAAAACACTAGCTTTAATATGGATCAAACATGCCTAGATGATTATTTCTTTAAAATGTAATTTTCTTTTACACACACTTCAACAATTCACAAAACTTCCCCCATATTCATTCCCAGGACTTAGGTCAAAATACTAATTTTGATATTTGGTAAAGATTTGAAAGACAGAGCAAAAAGTGGGTATCATGTGATCCCTATGGTATTAAAGCAACAATATATGGTATATGGTATAACATATGGTAAAAGGGCACAAGTTGTCAGCTCTAAGATGAAAAAGGTTTGAGGATCTAATGTATAACATGGCGACAATAGTGAGTAACATACCGTATTGTATACTGATATTTACAAAGAGTGTAGAATTTAAATGTTCTCACAAAGAAGAAGAAAAATAGGTGAGGTGATGAGAGTTAATTAACTAGGTGGGGGAGGATAACTATATATAGGTGGATGAAAGGACATTCAAGGAGCACCTGGATGGCTCAGTTGGTTAAGCACGTGACTTTCACTCAGGTCATGATTTTGTAGCCTGTGAGTTCAAGCCCTGCATCGGGCTCTGTGCAGACAGCTCAGAACCTGGAGCCTGCTTCAGGTTCTGTGTCACCCTCTCTCTCTGCCCCTTCCCCCACTCACACTCTGTCTCTCTCTCTCTCTCTCTCAAAAATAAACATTTTTTTAAAAGGGGGCATTCAAAAGTTTTATTTCGAATACCGATATGGGGCAAATACTTTTCAAGAATCTAGATGTATAGCTGCGAATAAGACACAAAATGTCCTTGCTCTTATGGAGTTAAGTTTTCAAAGTTGGAGGAGACAGACCATAAACAACTAATTTCAGGAGCGCTTCAGAAAATAAAATGTGATAATGAAAAAAAGCACTACTGTGGTAAAAAGGGACACCTCGGATTGAATGGTTCATAAAGGCCTGTATGAAGACGTGACATTGAGCCTTTTCTCTAGGTTCATATACATATTGCTATCATAGTTCAATCCAATTTGCTGATGTTGGGATTCCTTGTCTCCTAGGGTGACCTGACAAATGCTTTCCTAGGAATTCTGCTAATACCTTACCACCCGTGGGAAGTACTTCCTGTGTGGTTCACCTCTAGCGTGTAGAAGCTCTTTTGCCTCCAGTCTTATGAGTTTAACAGATGGAAAAAACCTGGGACAGCGCATGGTGTTAACAAACACAGTTTCTACTATTTTGCATATTAACATGGCAAGATCCCATTAGCTAAGAATTTTGGTATGGCATTATAATGGCACTTGCATTAGAGACGATTGACAAACTCTGGTCAGATTAGACTTTCTGGGGCATTAGAAAGCAAATAGCAACATGATTCTTCTTGTTTGTATTTTATGGTTTTCACAGATAATTTTTATCCTTTATGTTTGTAGCTTCTCAACAACTGTTTGTGGTAGGTACTCTTATTGTACCTGGGGTTGATGCTATAGGTGGTCCCTTCAACACCCAGTCCAACCCCTTATTGCTCTCCCTTATGTGCTATAGGGTCTCAAGAACAAACACTAGCCTCCTCAGGCCCTTTCTCAGCTATGGAGAGCTATGAGAATCAGCTATGAATCATAGCAAGAGGCCAGCTAATGGTGCCTTTTCCCCTTCCTCCCTCATCCTGCTGGTACATACAAGTTGTGAGAGATGGCAGCTGTCACTAAGGAAGCTAAAGGAGGTTTGTTTCTCAGTGACATCACTGATCTTCCATGCCAGCTCTGGACAGCCTACACCCAAAGTTCTTGTCCAGAAGACAGATACATTCCTAAATTCTTTCAGCCTTTGTTGAGTTTCCAGATATATATGAACGCAATCTGAACTGATACAATATCCATTTTACAGAGAAGGACACTTTGATTCAGAGGACTTAAGTCAGTTGCCTACGTCCATGCATCAAATAAATGGTTAATTTAATGGCAGACCTCTCAGACCTCCATGCTTTTTTTCAATTCTCACCGTCTTTCCTCACATAATCTATTTTTTTAACTTTTTTTTGAGATGCAATTGACATACAATAAATTGCACTTAAAGCATACAATTTCATAAGTTTTGATGTACAATATATGACCATGAAACTATCACTTCAATCAGGATAATGAATACATGCATCGGTCCTAATAGTTACTTTTCTTTTCTTTTCTTTTTTAATATGAAATTTATTGTCAAATTGGTTTCCATACAATACCCAGTGCTCATCCCAACAGGTGCCCTCCTCAATACCCATCACCTACCCTCCCCTCTCTCCCACCCCCCATCAACCCTCAGTTTGTTCTCAGTTTTTAAATGTCTCTTATGGTTTGGCTCCCTCCCTCTCTAATCTTTTTTTTTTCTTACCCTTCCCCTTGGTCTTCTGTTAAGTTTCTCAGGATCCACATAGGAGTGAAAACATATGGTATCTGTCTTTCTCTGTATGACTTATTTCACTTACCTAATAGTTTCTTCATGCTCCTTTGTGATCCCTCTCTCCTGACTTCCCTCACCCACCCACCCTGCTCCCCAGGGAGCTACTCATCTGCTTTCTGTCACTATAGATCAGTTTGTACTTTATAGAATTTCATATAAATAGAAGAATACACATATTCTTTTTTTTGGAGTGGGGTGGTCTAGCTTCTTTCACTCAGCATCATTATTCTGAGATGTGCCCATGATGTTGTCTATGTCAATAGTTTGTTCCTTTATATTGGTGAGTGAATATTGAATTGATAAACCCCAATTCTTTTATCCATTCATTTGTTTGTAACTTGCTTTTATTCCTTGAACTTGGTATTTGATTATTTTTTCTTTTTCTCCTCTTTTCATCTTTTTCTGTCTTGTCTGGTCTTAACTGAGCATTTTATAGGATTTCATTTTCTCTTTTCTCTTAGCATATCAATTATACTTCTCTAAAAAATTCCTTTGGTGGTTTCCTCGAGTGCTTGCAGGATACATTGACAACTAATCTAAATTTACTTTCAAATAACAGTAAATTACTTCATGGGCACTTCACGTATATTATAAAACAGTATTTCCAATTTTTCCTTCTCATCTCTTATAATGTTGTTTTCATTTTACTTACCCATATACTATAATTATTAATATTACTATTATTACTATAATATATTACCACTATATTACTATTGTTACTTTGAACAGTTATCCATCAAATCAAATAAGAGTAAGAAAAATATTTCATTTTGCCTGCATTTATTCCTTCTCTGACATGCTCTCTTTCTTTATGTAAAGCTGAATTTCTGACCTATGTCATTTTTCTTCTCCTTTAAGAACTTACTTTAACATTTCTTTTAGGGCAGATTTGCTAACAATGAATTCTCTTAGTTTTTCTTTGCCTGAGAAGCCTTTATTTCTCCTTTACTTTTGAAGGATAGTTTCACTAGATACAGAATTGTATTTTAATGGTTTCTTTCTTTCAATACTTTAAATATTTCACTTCACTCTCTTCCTCCTTGTGTCGTTCCTGACAAGAAGTCCAATATAACTTTTTTTTTTAATGTTTGTTTATTTTTGAGAGACAGAGAGAGAGACAGAGTGTGAGTGGGGGAGGGGCAGAGAGAGAGGGAGACCTAGAATCTGAAGCAGACTCCAGGGTCTGAGCTGCCAGCACAGAGACAGATGCGAGGCTCAAAGTCACAGACCAAAAGATCATGACCTGAGCCAAATGCTTAACCGACTGAGCCACCAGGCGCCCAACTCTTTTTTTTTTAAAGTTTATTTATTTTGAGAGAGACAGAGAGAGTGCAAATTGGGGAGGGGCAGAGAGAGGAGAGAGAGCGAATACCACTAGCACAGAGTCCGATGTGGGGCTTGAACCCACAAAGCCTAGAGATCATGACTGGAGTGGAAACCAAGAGTCGGATGCTGAACCAACTGAGCCACCCAGGTGCCCCAAGAAGTCCAATAAAACTCTTATCCTTCTTCCTCTGTAGGTAAGGTATTTTCCCCCTTGGCTTCTTTCAAGATTTTCTCTTTGTTTTTGTTTTTATTTTTGTTTTTGTTTTTGCAGCTGGAATGTAATATGCCTAGGTGTAGACTTGTGTGTGTGTGTTTTTCCTGTTTGTTGTTCTCTGAGTTTCCCGGATCTGTTCTTTGATATCTGTCATCTATTTTGGAAAATTCTCTTCTGTTTTTACTTCAAGTATTACATTTGTTCCCTTCTCTCTTTTTTCTCCTCTTGGTATTACTCATATGTTACACCTTTTGAAATTGTCACACAGTTTGTGGGTAGCCGGCTCTGAGATTTTTGGGTCTTGTTTGTTTGTTAGTTTTAAGTAGGCTCCATGCCCAACACACGCTCGAATTCATGACTCCGAGACCAAGAGCCAGTCAGGTGCCCCTGGGTTTTTCCTTCGTTATTTTTTCTCCTTGTGTGGTAGAGTCCGCTTCCTAAAAGGAATAGACCCCAAGATAAGGGAAGGCAACCTGGCTAGCATGTGTTGGTGACTCCTCTCATGACCCTGTAACATGAGACCACCCAATCAGACTGTATGCCTATACATTACCCAATACTGGAGGCAAAGAAGTAGAAGATGTGTAAAGGACTACGCCACATGGCCTTCGGAGCTCAGTGTTTCGGGTACAAACCCAACTGAGCCAGTGTTGGCACTAAGAAAGTTGCTTCCCGAAAAAAAAAAAAAAAAGCCGCGGAGTCATCACTCTCTGTGTGAGAATCCTGCCACACTTGCATTGCAATCTGGGAAGTTTCTACGGACATATCATAAAATTCACTGATTCTTTTCTTAGCTGTACCCAGTCTACGCATCAGAGGCTTCCTTCATTTCTGGTACAGTGTTTTAATGTCTAGCATTTCCTTTTGATTTTTTAAAATTTCCATCTCTCTGCTTACATTGCCCATCTGTTTTTGCATATTTTCCACTTTTTCCGGTAGAGTCCTTAACATATTAGTCATGGTTATTTTAAAATCCCTGTCTGATCATTCCAAGATCTGTGTTATATCTGAGTCTGGTTCTGAATATTTGTTTTGTCTCTTCTATTTTTTCTTGCCTTTTATTTCTTGCCTGTAGTTTCTTATTGAACACCAGACACGATGTATTAAATAATAGGAGCAGAGGTAAAATAGACCTTTGGTGTGAGGCTTTATGCTTATCTGGCAGAATTATGCTGTGTTTACCATTTGCTGTAGCTCTAAGTGTCTGAGGCTTCAGTTTCCTTCTGTGTCCTTATTGTTGTCTGATCTGTAGTCTTTGGGCTTCCCTAGGTGCAGTTTCTGAAACAGAATGTTTACGTGTCTTACAGCTCTTTTCGCTATTATCCACTTTCTCGCATGGCAGTGCTACTGATGTGGTGGTAAATATTGGAGAGGGGAAGCAGTCTATACTGATGAAATTATGAAATTTTGGGTTCATGAGTGAACGGCTAAGAAAGAATCCTTGAGATGATTTTGGTGCAAAAAGGCGATCTCATTATATAGTTCAGGGACAGGACCCGTGGACAGAAAGAGGTGCGCTTGGATTGTGATGAGTGAATGATTACATACTTTTAATTAGTGGGGTTAGGGAGAGTGTAAGTCTCTAAGGAATTTGAAAGCAAGGCTTTCAGGACATTGAGGGGCTAGCTGCAGTTAAGATAATGTTACTTTTAGCGTTTAATAAAACATAAACATTAAGGCACGAAGACTGCCAGCTCTGAGTTCCTTGAGGAAGGTCACCCTCTGCATGTTTCAGGTGCCTGTCAATGGGCTGGAAGCTGTAAGGAGATTTAATTTAAGCTACATTTCTCTTGCCTTTCTTTGCCTCAATACCATGATTAAATCTCAGTCTTCATGTGTGCTTTTGTCCCTGGGCTGTGACCTTCACATTTTTAAAAAAAATTTTTCCCCTCTAGGGAGATGGAAAGGATAGGAAAGTTGGAGTTGAGTAAATGCCTTTCTCCGCAAGTCAGTAAGGCTTTGGTAAAGTCTCTTCTGTAGAGTAGACTTTTGTTATGGAGAATGTGCTAGGAGTATCTCAAAATGATCACCAAGGTTTTTGCTTGACCTTTCACCATGAGAATCTGGTGGGATTCCTTGAGGTAAAACCCATGAAAGTGTGCCACCCACAACCCCACCCCTGAGATCTTGGCTATCAGGAATCTCTCACTTCCACATCAGCACACACTCAGCCTCCAGCAGTTTGTCAACATCACCATGTAAGTATTCCTATCAGCTTATGGCTTCAGTGGCTTCTGTTCCAGATGGTCTGCTCTTGGCTGGGATTATCCGTATTCTCTTGTGTGTCTGTCTAGATTTCAGAGCAGTGGTTCACTTTGCTACCTTGAATCTGATGAAAAAGTCATTAGGTCCATCATTTTCAGTGTGTTCAGCCTTTTTCTTGTTGTAAGAATGAGAGTGACAACTTCCAAGTTCTTACCATATTGGAACTCATTCCAAGCTAACGAAAAGAAGCTGACCCCATTCAGAAGGCTAGATTTATATCCCTTCACCTGTTCACCTCTTGATAGATACTTAGATTGTTTCCAGTTTATGAATATTCATGTCTAGTACTTTGGGTATATGCTTTCATTTCTCCAGGGTAGATAACTAGAATAGAATGGATAAATGATCATGTGATAGGTGTATATTTAACTTTTCAAGAAAGTGCTAACTTCTTTTCTTTAAATTTTTTTTTAACATTTATTATTGAGAGACAGAGTGTGCACAGGGGAGGGGCAGAGAGAGAGGGAGACAGAGAATCAGAAGCAGACTCCAGGTTCAGAGCTGTCAGCACAGACCCCGATGTGGGGCTTGAACTCACAAATCACGGGATCATGACCTGAGCTGAAGTCAGACGCTTAACCAACTGAGCCACCCAGGCACCCCTGACAACTTCTTTTCCAAAGTAGTTGTATCATTTTACTTTCCAACCAACAACATATGAGAATTGTTTTTGCTCTGTGTCCTTGCCAACATTTGCACCTATTGGACCTTTTGAAGGAAACATATTCAAAGTTTCTATTTTTTGTTACATGTGTATTGTTACAACCATGTACCTCAATCCCCTGAGAATTTTTTAAACCAGTATAGAAAAATAAAGATGGATGGAAATTAAGATGGACACACTAGTACCTCAGCAAAGCTTGACTTTAAACTGAACAAATTTTTCTCTTCCTCATTCTTGAAGCCTCCCCTCTCCTTCACTTGCTTTCCCGTAAAATCCTTTGTTCCAGGAACTCGGTATCGATAATGACATCTCACTGACCCCATATGTACTTAGTAATGAGATTCTGATGGCCACTCCAGCACTAGTCACGAGACCACCTTGAAGACATGACCAACAGGGCCGACAGCATGTACCAGATTCCTATTGGAACTTCCCAGATCCTGTATTTTCCTATAAATACACTGGGCAGGCTTGTAGTCTTGTAGGCATTAGCCTGTAGCAGCCTCCTTTGCATGGCAAAGTCATAAACTATCTTCCTTCTCTAACTTCTTTTTTAATGTTTATTTATTTTTGAGAAACAGAGCATGAGCAGGGGAAGGGCAGAGAGAGAGGGAGACACAGAATACAAAGCAGGCTCCAGGCTCTGAGCTGTGAGCACAGAGCCCAACACCGGGCTCGAACTCACAAATCACGAGATCATGACCTAGGCGGAAGTCAGATGTTTAACTGACTGAGCCACCCAGGGGCCCCTATCTTCCTTCTTTATACCCAAGCTCTGTCTTTTCATTACGTATTTCGGCTCCCAGGCACAGAAGTCAGTTTTTCACAACACTTTGAGTACAGTTTTACTTTAGTATTTAAAAAGTAGCAATAACAATTAGGCAAAGGCCATATTTAGGACAGAAGTTCAAAGAAATATAATTGTTTGTTTATGAGGAAAGTTGTTATTCTGCAAATATTTAAAAATTTTTAATTACAGTACAGTTAACATATGGTGTTGTATTAGTTTCAGTTGTACAGTGTAGTGATTCGACAATTCTATAAAGGAATGCAATCATTATTACCTTGGTACAAGATGTCCATAAAACATCTGTGTCTATTTAGAATCCTAGAGTATCAGAATGTTTAAATATTTCATGCTGATTCCAAAGCTTTGGACTTCAGTGAGAGTTACTGAGTTTCTTTCCCAAAGCTATGAATTTAGTCATTTAAAACCAATATGGATAAAGAGGTGTATTATAAACCAGGATCAAATGTTGTGGGAGTCAGTGAAAGGAAATAACAATTATATCATTAAAGTCTGAATAGAGATGGGGCTTAGATGGGGCTGCTTTTCCTCTGGGCAGGTTAGTAAAGATCACCTTTGTTGAGGAGTTGACAATCTCTCTTTTCCTTTCTGTATCACCCTGCAGCTGGGGGAGCAGAAACATGAGCTTTCTAGTGACATCAGAGCTAGGACGCTGCAGAGCCGGTTTCCAGCAGTCAGTCCCCCCCTCCCCCACCTCCCCCGCAACGGCGCCACGCCCTCTGCAGATCTGGGATTGGATGGTGGGCACTGGCTACCCTGTAGCAACTCTCCAAGTGTCCGTTGTTGATGGTAAGTTTGTTTTTTACAAAGAGTTTGTGTTCAAAATCAGAAGGATATGGGTTCCAGATCTCAGCTCTTGTTTACTATGCGTCTCCTCATTAGCCTTTGTAAATGTCATGTTTTCATTGGTAGAGAGGCAGTAAAATTACCTACCACATGGGATTTTTTTTTTTAAGGATTCAAGGAGCTATGGCATTCCAAGTGCACGGCACAGTGCCTGGTATGCAGAACCACCTAATAAATATTAATTATATTCTAATGCTCTCCCCAAGCTTCCAGCATGTTCAGTAAGTGCTTATCCTGTCACTGACCTTCCAGCTATGAGACTGAATAGATACGTTGTACCCATATGAGTCATTTGAGAAACAGTACAAAGTGCCAAGTTAAGTGTTACCAACAATAGTGCTATAGACAAGGATTCTTTTTCTGTTTCTTCCTTCTCCTCCTCCTCCTCCTCCTTCTCCTCTTCCTCCTCCTCCTTCTTTTTTTTTTTTTTTTTTAATTTTTTTTTTGCAACGTTTATTTATTTTTGGGACAGAGAGAGACAGAGCATGAACGGGGGAGGGGCAGAGAGAGAGGGAGACACAGAATCGGAAACAGGCTCCAGGCTCTGAGCCATCAGCCCAGAGCCTGACGCGGGGCTCGAACTCCCGGACTGCGAGATCGTGACCTGGCTGAAGTCGGACGCTTAACCGACTGCGCCACCCAGGCGCCCCACCTTCTTCTTTTTTTTACAAAGGGTACAAGCCCAGCAGGGAGCCCAATGCAGGGCTTGAACTCACAGGCCCCCCTAGACATGAATTCTTAAAAGAGGGAATTGGGAAATGAGAAAGGTTCTGACATTTATTTAATACTCACCATGTACCAGACACTGTACAAGAGACACATTAAGTATTAGCTCTCTTGTGCCCCAGATGCATGAAGAAGGACTTTATAACTAGATTCTGAATGTCCGAGAAGATGCACAGTCATACAGCTTATAATGGGCAAGACCACTGATTTGGAGCCATATGCATATGGCCACAAAATTTAGGGCTTGGGTAACCAAGAGGTGAGTTGAATTGGGGTCTGTAGAGAAAAGAGAGAAGGGAAGTCTTAGAAAAAGAACTAAGTTTGAGATCCAAGATAAGTAAAATGTGTTATAGAAACACTGCTTCTTAGGTCCCAACGGTCCCCGAGGGGAAATTTGGTGATCATGTCGCCACCCCCTGAGGACTTTGCCTTGCTGAAACCTTGGCACATAGAACTAAAGGGTAGATATCATTGTGCCCTGTAACAGTTAGAAAACAGCAACTCATCCTATGTCAGCAGTCATGATTTATTCATTCACAGCATCATACTGCCCTTGGATAACTCTATTTATCCATCTTTTAAAGACATTTGACTGCATGACTACCGGTTTAATCATCAGCAGGTTGCAAGTATGAGCCGTTCTGAGAGTGGATAAAGGCAAGATTTAATCTTAAGAAAAATGACTTGTTTTGAGTCAAGGCAGATTACTTTTCACCTTATGTAACCCATTTCTCTAAGCTTGAGATTGAGGTTTGAGAGTTTCTTTACTGGACTAAGGCCCTGAAATCTGACAAGTGTTTATCATCCTTAAATATTTAAAACACTTTCAAACATTAACTAAAATAAAGAGGAAAAGAAGCCCATGAAAGATAATATAAATTTTTAAAAAATGTTTATTTATTTTTGAACAGAGCATGAGCCGGGGGTGGGGGGGTGGACAGAGAGAGGGGGAGACACAGAATCCAAAGCAGGCTCCACATTCTGAGCTCTCAGCACAGAGCCCAATGCAGGGCTCAAACTCACAAACCGTGAGATCATGACCTGAGTGGAAGTCGGATGCCCAACCGACTGAGCCAGCCAGGCACCCCTTGATAATAGAATTTAAAACTGCAAATCAACTTAGAAAAAGGTTGCTCAGTGTCCTCATTTTATAGATCATGAAAAGAAGATCAGAGAGAAAGCATTTTCCAGGGTCATATTGTCAGTTGGTGGCATTTCCTGACTCTCAAACCAGAGTGCTATTTCGTATGCCGTAAGACTAACTACCCTGATGAACTATGAATTTCTTGCATTGTTAGAAAATATTTTGAAAAATTATCACCATCAAAACACAACCATTCTCCTGCCACTCTGATCTAAATAATTTTTGTCTTGGGGCACCTGGGTGGCTCAGTAGGTTAAGCATCCAACTTTGGCTCAGGTCATGATCTCATGGTTGGTAAATTCAAGCCCCGTGTCGGGTTCTGTGCTGACAGCTCAGAGCCTGGAGCCTGCTTCGGATTCTGTGTCTCCCTCTCTCTCTGCCCCTCTCCCTGCCATGCTCTGGCTGTCTCTTTCAAAAATAAATAAACATTTAAAAAATTAAAATAAATAAATGATTTCTGTTTTTGTCCACTACTTTCCATTCTTTGTTCATAAGTATAGCTAGATTTATATGCTTCCAAGGACAGTCTCTACACAAACATACCATTTTTTTTTCTCCCTTTAATTTGTGATTATAATTTAAGAGCTGTTTATGTTGCTGTTAGTCTTTGGTATCACAACCCTTGAAGTAGATATGTCATAATAAATGTACCTATTTCCCTATTGTTACCCATTTTTCACTCTTCCCAGTTTATTACTATTTTTTCTTCTTTTGATTTTTCTCTTGGAATAAATTCCAAGTAAACTGATTTCGGGATCAAAGATATGGACATTGTTATGGCTCCTACTACAGATTGATGAATTGCCCTTTGTGGTTGGTTATATTTTCTTTTACAAAGTGAAACGGAGAAAGAAAGGCTTCTTGGAAGAGGGAGAGAAAAATACTAAATTAAATAGGGTTGTGACTCAAGAATGGAACCTGTTTGTAGAAAGCACAATGTTCTCAGAGATAACGCAGCAAGTGAAAAGGATTGAGGGTAGTTTGCTTCCTGTCCTAAGTACAGCTATTATTGTTATGTATTAATGGAAATTTGGGGGTCTCTCGGAAAGGATTTGCTGACCTGGGCTTTTTCTAAGCAAGGGCACCCTTCCTGTCTAATCTTCTCTTCCACCTCAAGGTCTGATTTACGACAGACTCCAAAAAGTAAAAAATGCCATTTGTGCATTGGAGTTAAAAAGAACCAACTGCCTTTAATTATTGTTTTGTTAAGTGCCTATTTGAGTGCCTGGAGAAAGAACCAGAAAGAACAATTAGCTCAGAAGCATCAAACTCAGTCTTAAGTAACTTGGATGGGAATAAACTAATGTCATGCAAATATGTTTTTAGACTTATGCTTTTTAAATCTAATATTCATTATGAATGTGATCGATGTGTTTTTCCATTGCCATGTTTAACCAGGAAGGTTTTGTGCGATTACTAATTCTTTCCATTTGTATTACTGGTGTAGACTTTGGCAAGCAGTGAGGGAGGGTATGTACTTTAAGAGAGTTGGAATATCCTTTGCGGAACTTCTTATGGAAGGAAAAGAGTATGAAAACTATAAATCTGAATTGAAATGTCAGATGATTCACAATCATCAATTAAGCGGCCACCCCAGGAAGACCCAACGGTATTAAATTACAGTGTCAACAGTGTTGTGGAAATGCTCTGTTTTCCAAATACCTGAGTAAACTCAGCCTTCAGAAAGCTAGTTATAGGTGTTTGCTGAGCACCCAGTATGAGCTCAGCAACTGTGTCAGCCACCCTTGGGGATCTTAACAATGCAGCACTGGAGACACTGAAGAAAGAATGATGACAAGCAGTAGGGGACACGGGTTCTAGTTCTGGCTCTGTATTCTATGAGCAAGCTACCTTTTCTCTGGGCCTTGGTTTCTTCATTTGGAAAATGGGAGGGTTGGGATGGATCCAGGATAGCAAGTAAGTGTTATCTCAAGTCTAAGCTCCATTGCCTTACAGAGGCTGCCCTGAGTGTCTTCATTAACACTGATGACAAGACTCTTGCCTCAAGTAACTTCAATTCTGTTTGGAGAAATAACACCTGAAATTATAGTGAGTAAATCAAGATGGAATAATTACAAGGGCTAATTTGTATGGTACAGATAATGAATGTGAAAATCCAGAGAAGAGGAGGATCCATGGAGGCTTGGGTAGTCAAAACTATGTTCTTGAAAAAGAGAACACTTGAGTTGGTCTTGAAGAACAGGGCATGATAATAACAATTTAAATACTAAAAATGATCATATAAATATTTATGATTATAAAGCACTTTAGAATTTAAACACCATTTTGGCATATTATCACATCTTTAGAGTATTCCAAGTGTTTTATATCTTTAGGGTGTTTTGTAATTTACAGTTCTCACGATCATTGTAACATTAATCTTCACAATAATCCTAAAGGTGGGTATCATTAGCCATGTCTCACAAATGAGGAGCCTAGAGTTGAGTAAAGTAACTTTTTCAAGACATACCACAAAGTTAATAAAGGTGGGATATGGATCCAGAGTCCAGACCTAAACTAAGGGAGGTGTATCAGTTAGAGCTGAACATAAAAAGAAAATTCCCATTAATTTAGAAAAAGACTGATTGTTATGTAACCATGGTAATAAGAAGGCACCAAACTCATTTTAAACCTGTTTACACAGTCAATAACTTGCTCCAGTGAACATGCTTTTGCAAGCCAACCAATCAGTGTCAACCCCTAATTTTGAAGGTGGGCCAGTTGGGGATGGACTCATTTCAATAACCATGCCTCTTAGTGACAGCCAACCAACAACAGCCTCAGATAAGTAACCAAGATGAGGTCAACACATTTTCCCTCTGAAGATCCTCCAAATCCTGAACTCCTTGCTTCCTCAAACCCCTATAAAATAGTGTCAGACTTCCCTATTCAGAGAGACTGTGCTATCCATCATAGCTCTCTGTTACTGTAGTAAACAATGAATTAAACTCTTTTTTTTTTTTTTTTTTTTTTTTTAACATATGGAGTGAGGGCTCTTTGATCCTTTAACCCTTCTGGAGGTTCCACCAAAGTTTGTTTGAAGACTGGTTTGGCAGCATTCCAGGGAACTATTGGACCAACCCTGGTGCTCACCAGGCCCCTGTACTCAAGCTTCATTTGTCTTTTCAAATCTGTTGCCAAGTGAGCCAGTCTCAACAACAATCTAAGTGACTAGTTTCATTGAGCTCTCATTGCTCATTGTAAGCAGGAGTTCTTCTTATAAGATTATTAGGTTTATATCTTTGGATTAAATAATTAGATTTCTTGGTTTGGAGGTACACCATTTGGGAAATAATTAGACTTGGGTCTTTGTATACAAATCATTACACCCTGTGGTTTGAAGGTTTATCATTTGATGAATATTTTTACCATGAACCTTATTTCCTGTTTTGTTTTTTGGCCTTATGTTTCCTATTGTTTGTCTACATGTGCAAAGTCTGTTTCATGGGGTTTGATTTTGCCCTAGATTGTCTCTTCCTGTTAAATTCAAAAGAAGAGATGGAGACATAGGTCTGATAAATCTCTAATCTGAGACAGCTCTAATCCAGGACTAACCGTTGAAAGTCCTCTAGATCACCGTTCAATCTGTCAAACTTTGCCTCAGATTCCCTACAAACCTTTATGCAGTCATTCCTTATATTATAAATTTATGAAAGACGGTCACATTATTTAGTCCTTATCTCAGGCCAACAATTGTTGAGTTGCTGATCATATGATCTCTGCCTAGCTTCTGCTTGGCTGGGGTGACTGAGACACGGTTGACAAACACACTGTTGGCTGGCCATAGTGGCCTCTGTTTTCATGATGAGGTTTTTCTATGTCAAAGTCTCAACCTCTTGAAAGAGTTTTTGCTTTTTACATAAAGACATAGTATTAGAACTCTTACATTTTTTTTTTTTTTTTTTTGGTAGAGATAAAACATACTGACTTAGAGTAACAATGGCTGCTAAGGGGAGCTTTTGACAAAAACCCCAACAGTCAATATTTCCTTCTTTAATTGGTACACCCAGGCCTAAAACCAAAAGCCTAAATATGAAATAATCTTGCCTTTGTAAACTTCTGAAACCTATACTTGCATATTCTTTCTACTCACCTTTACCCGACCCCTTTAAGGAGTTACTCTTTCTTCAGGATTTTCTCAGGAAAAGAACTATCATTTTGCAAAACTGACAGGCCAGAAAACAGATTTGTGGAAGTCAAAGTAAAACCCTGGTCTCATAAGCGAATGAGTAATGTACAGAATTGTTGAATCACTATATTGTATACCTGACACCAGTATAACACTGTATGTTAACTGGAATTAAAATTTTTTAAAAAAGAAAAAAAGAATCCTGATCCTAAGACAAAACAAACCCTGGTCTAGAGCCAAATCAAGGGCTATAATCAGAAGACAGGCAAAATATTGCTATAGAATTCATAATTTTGTTAGATACTTATTGTCCCGGACTATAGATCCACACCAAGTAATTCAATTAATTTTTAGACCCTCTGGTGGAAAAATATATTTTAAATCAGCATGATAAAAAAGAAAACATATACATAACCTAGATATATAAAATTTTAAGTAAATAGAAAATATACTATATAAGTTTTAGAAGTCTTTCTTGTAAAGTTAGATTTTTTTGAGAGAGAGAGTGTGCGTGCTCACGCAAGCAGGGGAGGGGCAGAGAAGGAGAGGGAGAGAATATTAGCAAGCTCTACCCTCAGCGGGTGGACTGGATCTCACGATCATGAATTAATGACCTGAGGGGAAATCAAGAGTCAGATGCTTGACCCTACTGAACCCACCCCGGACACCCCTAAAGTTAGATTTAATTCAGATCCAAAATTATAAAGTATCAATTTAATTCTTATGTGTTTGTAACCACAATTAAAAATAAAATTTAGAAATTTGAACTGGTAAACTACAGATGAAAAATAGAGTTCAGAGAATTTCAAAGGGTGTTCTGGGATAAACCTAATATTGAAGTAAAAGGGAAGTTTGTCCTTTTTGTGAATGGGCTTAAATGAGAATTAAGAGATCTAATCAGAAAAAAATTAGGATGTCAATTGCCAGTTTAAAAAATATTCAGTATATTGACAGACATTTCAATAGTCTTATTGACCAAACAGGCTAGAAACCCATTTAATTTATGGGTCTCTAGATAAAAGAACTGAAAAGGCCTCTCTTCTGTAATATCTGAGGCTACGGATAAAGACACCTATGGACATTATAAGCAAAAGAGCCATTGAAAAACTGATGTTCCACATTGGCAACAACCAAAAGGACAATTGTCCAAAAATCTACGTGCTGATGCCACTCTAAGAGAAAAGGAATTCTGTCTTTCCTCTAAATTCCCAAAGGGAATGGTTTATGATTAAAGATAAACAATACCTTTTTTTGTTCTTGTTTATGTGGATGCCACTATTACTGTCAATTACTCTCTATGCTCCAACTACCACTGCATTCCCACTGTGTAGATTCTTCATAGAAACATTTAAAAATTGTTTGAAAAGGAAGGGAAACTTGACATGGTAAGAAAGAAAGAAAACTTGACTTAACGTGGAAATGACTGGTTGTACCATATAACAAATTACGACAACAACAAGAAGAAGAAAAGCCAAATTTGAAGACATGTAATAACTGTAACTGATGTTTTGAGATCATAGTCAGAAGAACACACCTTTATTCTCTGGGATAAAACACCTACAAATGTAATAAATAAAAGCTATTCCCAGACATTTTGTCCTTGAGCTGCACATGATCAAATTATAGCTGATCTAGATGTGAGAACCTATAATATTGTTACCAAAACAAAACAACAAAGCAAAGCAAAGCCAGAGACCCCCCACAACTTTATGGTCCCAGAATCCCTATGGGCACAAGATTCCATGGACAAAACAGATTAATCAGAGCAGTGGATTAGAGTCCAAACTGATCCTTCCTACATTATGTAAACTTTGTTTATAGAAAGTTAGGCCATATTCCAGGGATGAGAACTTAACAGCCTGGCACATCTCAAAAGCCCATTGCCTATTAAGGCGCACCTTAATTTAAAATTAATACCAATGCTTACACTCTTTGTTTCAGAGCAATTAAAGACCTCAATAAAATCAGTTAAAATATCCTCAGATCTTGAAATCTGTGTTGCATATCAGAATCTCTATTGCTACCAGAAAGCACCCACTGTTTTTCTACTAAATGCTTAGAAAATTATGAATTATTATTACTTTCTCCTTCTTATATTAGCATCCACTGGATACCATTCTTAATCCAGCAACGCTATATTCTATAGTCCATGAAGAAGATTCCCAGAATTATGTTTCTATAATTTCAGAAGGTTTCATGTCCAGAAAAAAAAACTTTTGTGCACTTGGATTTTTTTTTCCCAACTGGGTGGCAGTCCACACTATTGCTGGCACGACCTGTTGTACCTGGATTAATGCTATGGGTGGGGTAGAACAATCTATGTCAAACCTAGAAGAAGGAATTACACATGACTATCTGAGAGAGATACAGAGAGACATTTGGACTTGCCTTCTTACTTGGGCCTAGAAAATCCTGGTCATGGTTCTGCGTTCTCTTTGCATTTCATTTTATATCATAATTCTAGTTACACTCATTTGTCGTACACTCATTCAATGTTTGTATTCCAGAGTCTTTTTTTTTTCAACGTTTATTTATTTTTGGGACAGAGAGAGACAGAGTATGAACGGGGGAGGGGCAGAGAGAGAGGGAGACACAGAATCGGAAACAGGCTCCAGGCTCTGAGCCATCAGCCCAGAGCCTGACGCGGGGCTCGAACTCACGGACCGCGAGATCGTGACCTGGCTGAAGCCAGAGTCTTAAGTGCTACTGAGAAGCCATTGTTCTGACAGATTATTCAACAAATCATTTTATGATGACAAAAGATGGGATCGCACTGATCAGTGTGCAACCTGAAAACCGGAAGTCTACAAATGAAACCATACCTTTAAGGAAAACCAGTTATAGCGGCAGTGATCTGGACATACCTGGATGATCTCTCTCGCAGCTTTCGCTAAATGAGGACCAAAAGGGAGAAACTGAGAATAAAAATATTCTGATAATTGAAGACCTAAGTGTAAGACCCATAAAATCCAAGAAGACAGCACAGACAGTAATTTCTCTGACACTGGCCATAGCAGTATTTTTCTAGGCATGTCTCCTCAGGCAAGGGTTTATGCCAAAATAAAAAGCTTTTGCACAATGAAAGAAACCATCAACAAAACAGAAAGGCAACCTACTGAATGGGAGAAGATATTTGCAAGTGACATATCCAATAAGGAGTTAATATGTAAAATATATAAAGAGCTTACACAACTCAACACCTAAAAACTAAATAATCCAATTAAAAAATGGGCAGAAGACATGAACTGCCATTTCTCCAAAGACATATAGTTGGCCAACAAACACATGAAAAGATGCTCAACCTCACTAACTGTTAGGGAAATGCAAATGAAAACCACCATGAGGTATCATCTTACATCTGTCAGAATGACTAAAATCAAAAACACAAGAAACAACAAGTGTTGGAGGGGATGTGGAGAGAAAGGAACCCCTGTGCACTATTGGTGGGAATGCAAACTGATGCAGCCACAGTGGAAAACAGTAATGGAGTATTTCCACTACTGGGTATTTGCCCAAAGAATTTGAAAACACTAATTTAAAAAGATATATGCACCCTACTGTTTATTCCAACATTATTTACAATAGCCAAGATATGGAAGCAGCCAAAGTGTCCATCAATATATGAATGGATAAAGAAGATGTGGTGTGTGTATATATATATAACAGAATGTTATTCAACCATAAAAAAGAATGAAATCTTGCCATGTGCAACATGTATGGCTGTAGATGGTAAAATGCTAAGTGAAATAAGTCAGTCAGAGAAATACAAATACCATATGATTTCACTCATATGTGGAATTGAAGAAACAAAACAAAGTACAAAAGAGACAAACAAAAAACAGACTCTTTAATATAGAGAACAGACTGTTGGTAGCCAGAGGGAAGGTGGGTGGGTGGATGGATGAAAGAGGTGAAGAAGGTGAAGGGTGCACTCATCATGATGAGCGCCGGGTAATGTATAGGATTCTTGGATCGCTGTATTGTACACCTGAAAGTAATGTAAGAGTGGATGTTAATTACACTGGAATTAAAATATAATAGTAATAAAAATGTTTTAAATTAAAAAAAAAAAATATTCCTCACAAACTTGAGAAAGGATTGCTTGTTTTGTGGCCTGGTAACAAGAAGGCACCAACATTGGTGTTAAACTTGTTTTAATTGGTCAACAATTTGCCTCATTGAACAGGCTTCTGCAAGCCAACCAATTACTTGTCAACCTTCACTTCCAAAAGTTGGTGAGTCAGAGATGGACTCACTTCAATAAACATGCCTCTGAGTGACACCCAATCAGCAACAGTCTCAGCTGAGTAACCGGACTTCTGCAGATCATGTCCACACAAGTTTTGCTTCTAAAAGTCCTCCAATTCCTAGACTTGGGGATTCCTGGAATTTGGGATTCCCCAAATCCCTATATAATATTAGTAGATGTCTCTGCTTAAAGAGAATGTGTTTGCCTATGTCCTCCCTTACTGTAGTAAGCAATACATTCAGCTTTGTTTTTTTTTTTTATTTCAGATATTGAGTGGTGGTCTCATAGCCACTGAGAAGTCCAGTTATGAAAACAGAAACCTCTCTGGCTATTTGAGACAAAGGTAAGATAATACAGGGAATTTCTCACACAGACTGTGAAGGGCTGTGAAAACAAAAAAAAGGGTGGGCAAGGTAGCCCAGAGATTAGTAACTCTAGATGAGGTAAAGCTTCTGAACTATTGGTTAAGGTGAAAGTATACACTTAACTCACGACAAGCCATCTTCAAGGCACTGGGGAGCAGCAAGGAACAACACAGATGAGGTCCCAACTTTGATGGTGTCTCCATTCTTTGTGGGGTTGGTGACAGACAACAATGAGCTTACAGCTACAGATAAACAATGTACGGGAAGGGAAGTAACATGAAGATGATATAACAGACTCGTGATAGATTGGGAAGGTCTATTTTAGATGATGGTGATAATGCTGAGGCACCTCAGGCCAACCCAGCCAGGCCTGGGGAGCAAAGCATCCCAGGCAGAGGGAACAGCCACTCGTCCTAGAACGACTACCATTACAATGCTATGTCACCAGCACAGTAGCTAACCCTTTGGAGAATTTTCTTATTCTTCTTTTTTTTAAGCAGGCTCCATGCCAGTGGGAAGCCCAATGCAGGGCTTGAACTCACAACCCTGAGACCAACACCTGAGCTGAGATTAAGTATTGGACGCTTAACTGACTGAACCACTCAGGTGCCCCTTTTTTCTTTAAAGTTGCAAACAAGACAAAGTCCATAAAGTGTGTCTATGACTCTGGCTGGATGACTGGCCAACTGTTTCCTTGATGAAATAGCATAAGGGAGACGAGAAGAGGTGGGGAAACACCTTCTGCGGAGGAAAATACGGAACAGGTGGTGATTACTTCATTCACCTTTGCATATGTGAGAAATGCTTGCGAAATTTCTAGGAACTGGGCGTTGCCAGAAGAAAAACTATATATAAAAGATAATTACTAGCAATAACAGCATCAATAAGCCTAATCACACCTGGGGTGGGTGAGCTGGAAATAGAAAACCCAGCTTATCACACACTTACAAACCTGTCACTTGTGGTAATCAGAGCTTAAAAAAGGGAGAACGGCTGTTCAGAGAACAGTTCCTGCTATTATTTCTCAGTAGTCAAACTCTTGGCTAGTTGGGAAATGCTGCTTCTTTAAAAGCAGATGTAAAGCTTGAAGGCAGGCGTAGGCAATGACGAGCATGAACTGGACCGAAGAGGCTGACATAAATCAGGACAGGTGGGTCATCCTCCAGTTCTGCTTTAACCAGATGTGTGACCCCCTCGGGGGCCCGGGCTCCTCCATCTTTACAAAGAGGCAATGGATCACAGTGGTGGTTTCTCAATGGACTTTTTAGCTGCTGAGTCTTTTCTTCAAATGGTATCTTATGCAGAGGCCTAACATCAAAACCAATTTTAAAGATGAAATTGTGGGGCACCTGGGTGTCTCAGTCAGTTAAGTGTCTGACTCTTGATTTCGCCTCAGGTCATGATGTCGAGGTTCATTGGATCAAACCCCATGTCAGTCTCTGCACTGACAGCGCAGAGCCTGCTTGGGATTCTCTCCCTCTCCACCTCCCCTCTGCCCTTTCTCCTCTCTCTCTCTCTCTCTCTCTCTCTCAAAATAAATAAATATTAAAAAATTTTTTTTCTATGTTTATTCATTTTTGAAAGACAGAGAGAGACAGAGCGCAAGCAGGCGTGGGGCGGATTGGGGGGCACAGAATCCGAAGCAGGCTCCAGGCTCTGAGCTGTCAGCACAGAGCCCGACGCAGGGCTGGAACCCAGGAACTGTGAGATCATGACCTGAGCCGAAGTCAGATGCTCAACCGACTGAGCCACCCAGGCACCCCAATAAATAAATATTTTTTTAAAAAGATGAAATTGCTATGGTTGATGAAGAGGTGATGGATCCAGAAACCCATTCATTCATTCACTCCCTCCCTCATTTATTAATTTATATACTGGTTGAAATCCTATTTTTGAAATCCTATTACGTGCCAGACAATGTTCTAACTGCCTGGTGAACATTAGTGAACAAAACAGACAGATATGTTTTATGGAATTTAATTATCTAGCAAGTAGAAGCAGATGATAAACAATAAACGTAGTAAATCAATAAATTATATGTTAGAAGGCAATACATCTAACGGAAAGAAGTGAAGTAAGCCAGAGGAAGGAGAGTCCAGAGTGCCCATTTGTCGTGAAAACTGTAAGAGAGAAGGAAGTCAGGAGAAGCCTCATGGAGAAACTGAGGTTTCAGCAAAGACTTGAAAACAAGGAAAAAAAAAAAAAAAAAAGAAGAAGAAGAAGAAGAGGAAACCACCAAAGAGAAGTCTGAGAGAAGAGAACCCGGGCAAAGAACAGACTGAGCAAAGGCCCTACTTGGAGACACCCTTGCATGTCAGAGAAACAGCAAAGACGCCAGGGCGCAGGAGTGCGTGGACAAGGCGGAGATCAGTGGGAGGGGAGCCTGCAGGGGTAATGGGGACTGGATTGTGCAAGCCACAGTCTGGGTCTGGTCGCCAGAATTTGGCTTGTACACTGAGGGACATGGGGAGCCACTGCCGGGCTCTGAGCCAAGGAGTAGCCTCCTGTGACTTCTGTTTCAACGGGCTCACTCTGGCTGCTGCCTTGAGAATCAACGAGATGGTGAGAAGGGTGACACCAAGAGACTGATAGCATGTCATTGCCCCATTCACGCCACAAGTGAGGCGGCTCAGAGCAGGGCAGTAGCAGCCGAGGGGTGAGAAATGTGTCTGGGGTCTGGACATAGTTGCAAGGCCTCGGCCCTCAGCCGCCAACTCACTCCCCTCGCTGCGTCCAGGGCACCTCCTGGAATCCCTCGGACTTCTGGGAGCACAGTTTGCAAAGCCATGGGCATTCTGACGGGCAAGTCTCCCTACCTGCTCCCTACTGATCCCCATCTCCAGAGGCTCTGGGGCCCTTGTGTTTAGGGAGGTGCTTAGGGGATGGTGTGACCTGCTGAACCTAATTCGTTTTAGCCCAAACATTTACATTTTGGATAATGAGAAATATTCAGGCTTGAAAGTCATCGCAAGAGTCTACCCCAAGGCGACCTCTGACTCCGAGGGCAGCCTCATGCGCCTGACTGCAGCGAAGAACTCCTGTGAGGGCTTCAAACATGCCACGGCCCCTGGAGTGCAGGTCCACCCCTCCTTCTCCGGATGACAGGAAGGGACCAGCATCCACTTGGCACCTCAAGTCTCAGATCCCTCCATAGTCTGTGCTTTCTGCACTGTCGTGTTCACGACAACTCCGTGTTCCATACATTCAGTTCTCAAAGGAAGTAGGTTGTGTTGACTAAAATCATGCCGATAGCTCCACATAAAAGCAATAGTATAAGCAGCAAAATTTCTTTAAAAAATATTTTTTTTAAGTTTATTTGTTTTGAGAGAGAGAGAGAGAGAGTGTGTGTGCGAAAGTGGGGGAGGGACAGAAAGAGAGGAAGAGCGAATCCCCAGCAGGCTCTGCACTGTCAGCACACAGCCCAGTGGGCAGCTCTCTCTCGCGGACTGTGAGACCATGACCTGAGCAAAAATCAAGAGTCAGAAGCTTACCTGATGGAGCCATCCAGGCGCCCCATAAGCAGCAAAATTTCAAAGAGCTGCAAGGCGAATGGATGTTTGTGTTTGTTCCCTTTAGTTAGATTTTATTGGCAGCTGCTTGTGATATGACCTGAAGGGCACAGAAGGCCTATCTACCAAAATTACCTACCCTATAGGTTTCCATATCCCTGGAATTATCCAAATGTAAGGCAGGATGCCAAATAATAATAAGCCAGGATTTATCTCAAATACTAAATATGCTCATTTAGTAAAGGCTATCTAGAGCGATGTGTTGAGAAGGTTCGAGAAGCCACATCCAGGTTCAACAACAATAAAAACTGTAACTGGAATTAGTTTGTCATGGGTACGTGGTAAGGAGATATCGCCATATATTCTATCCCTGGTTTAAGCCGTTCTTTTATGTTCAAAGGCCCTGTATTCAAAGACACCAGCTAAAATACAAACATGATCAGAAAAAGTTACCGATAACGAAGTCAGTTGAACATCCATTCAAATGTTAGGTATGTTTTGAGGGGTAAGTTCCTTTTCTCAACTATGTATATTAATCTTTTTTTAAAAAAAGGTTCATTTATTTATTCTTGAGAGAAAGAGAGCACAAGTAGGGGTAGAGCAGAGAGAAGGAGACAGAGAACCCAAAGCAGGCTCCAGGCTCCAAGCGGTCAGCGCAGAGCCTGACACGGGGCTTGAACTCGCGAACCATGAGATCATGACCTGATCCGAAGTTGGATGCTCAACCAACTGAGCCACCCAGGTACCCCTAGGTATCTTAATTCTTAAGTTGGATATATCCTGGCTCGAAGCTGCTTCGTTAGGAAATTAATTGTTAAATGTAAATCTGGTAACATTCAACCCAGCTATTTTGTTCCCTGCCTTTGGCATCATACCTTTCCTGAAAGTTACTTCTCGAGCACCCATTACCTGCAAGGTACAATTTAGGTTCTTTCCGTTTATTATCTCAAATTCCCACCACAATCCAGCAGAGCGGGTGGGATTTATTTCCATTTTACATAGAAGAGTCTGGAATGTCGCAAAGCTATGGGAAGCAAACAAAGGTTCTGAACCCAGTTCCATCCACCTGCAACACTTTGCTCTTTCTCTCTTTTAAAAATTTGGAATCAGCCCTGTGTGTTCATGCACAGCCTCATGCAGGGAGAAATTACCTACTAATGGACGTCTCCAGCTGACAACTGGCGAAGCTGTTCTTCTCAAAGATGATTCCGGTAGCTTGAGCCTGGTGATCTTTGTGATTTCACTAAGTAAAGCCCTGAAGGCAATTAACACTGATTCAATAAAGGCTGAAACCCTTACCAAATCATTTGTTTGCATCTCTTCAATAAAATGGAAATGTCAGCTGGACGTGACGCGCCTCATTCTGCTGGTGATATTTTGAAAGAGATGACTGTTTTCTCAGAGCTCACATTTCCTTTCCAATCCCCTCCCTTGTTCACTCTTCTCCAGGCTGCCTCCTGTTGGGACAGTTGCTGGGAAACATCAGGTTTCCAAATACTGAACCATGAGTGGGAAGTTACTCAGAAAGCGTGCCTGATTTTTCAAGTCTACATTTCTGATTTTTATAGGACATCAATATTTAATTGAAGGTTTCCACTGACACAGATAATACGAATTTAGGGTATAAAAAGTAAACCTCCAAATGAGCATTTATGCCTTATGCATCTTTTAAAAAATGTGAATTTATTTTGAGAGAGAGAGAGAGTGTGCGCATGCGAGCAGAGGAGGGACAGAGAGAGAGAGAGAGAGAGGGAGAGAGAGAATCCCAAGAAGACTCTGCAGTCTCAGTGCAGAACCTGATTCAGGGACTGATCACACGAACCATGAATTATGACCTGAGCTGTCATATCGAGAGTCAGACGCTTAACCAAATGAACCATCCAGGTGCCCCTATGCATCTTTAATAATGCTTCCAAGAGGGGACACAGAGTCAAACATGGCAGGCTTCACCAGCAAGCATTCAACCCATAAATGCCCACTGTTTGATCCCTACCACACCAGCTTCTTTAAAGGATACCAGAGAACCAAGGGACCCAGCATTCACAGAGTTTAACCTCTATGTGTGGAGGCAATGGGGACACCAAAGGCATTTGAAGAACATCAGGATGACAACAGCTAACACAGAGCAATTTTTCACATGACAGATCATGCCCTAAAGGCCTTAAGTAAACCAACAGGTTTAATACTTGTAACAACATCAGGAGCTAGGTGCTATTTTTATTCCCATTTGACAAATGAGTAAACTGAGGCTGGGGTCGCACGGCTAGTAGGAGGTCAAGCTGGATGTGAACCCCACCTCTTAACCACAGCTCTGTACTACCTCTTATGTTAACCACCTGGTGAAGTGGCCATAAGTATAAATAAAGCCGGGACATAGGGAATTTAATGTAGCCTGTGGAATGCAGGGAGGCTTTCAAGAAGAGTCCTGAATTCCTGTGCCTGTGTCTCTCTCACACTGGAAGCCTAGAAACCTGTCTGAGGTTTGACTTCCTCAGCTTAAATCCCACCTCCATTTCTTACTAGCTTTGTGACCTTGGATACATTTCTTAACCTCTCTGGGCCTGTTTCCTCAACTGTAAACTAGGCGTAGTGATTGAACCTATAAACATTCTAGAGTGGTTGTGAGAATAAAATGAGACACCAGAGGCAAAGGATTTAGTGCAGCTTAACACATCGTACAAGCTCAGCAAGTGTTTGCTGTTGTTGTTATTACCCTTATCGTTGCGATTGAGCATAGGACATAGATGACTGCCAGCTTACACTGGCAAGGAGGGTGCACGAGGGTATTGCCAAGCAGGGCAGGAACTTGGAGCTTCAACGATGCTTGGCTGCAGCAACCACGATTCTATGGTTCTGTTTCTCTCTCCATCTCTCCCTCTCTCCCTCTCCTACTAGGATTAGGCTTCTTCTTTGGGGAGGAAAGAATGGTGTGGGTGGAGGCAAGGGCTCTCAACATTTCCAGAATGTTGTTGGCCCAGCCTAGTGACCCCAGAAGAAAGAAGAGCAGCAGACTCCCTAGGGAAGCTTCTGTTGGGCTGGGATTGGTCATGTGACCCTCCCTGAGTCAATCACCATGGCCAAGGGTACCACTGTTGGCAGTCATGCCGAGAACCTCAGGGAGCAGTGGAGGGCTAGTTTCTCCAAGGAAGCAGGTGCTGTCCCAGAAGAGAGAGCACAGGGATGCAAAACAAAAACAACAGATGTTAGTCCTCCAACACCCACCCTTAGTACATAAAAATAAGTTTACTTTGTCACACATGGGTACATCACTTTATTAATAACCAAATAATATTCTTTGTGATGAAAGAAAAATTATCATGTATATCAACTTAGAAGCTTAAAACCAAAAACAACAAAAAGCAAAGAAGGTGGTCTCTCAATGAAAAACAAATTTTAAAATACTAATCGGATCGTTGTTAATTTTGTAACTGTCTCTTTTTTTCAGCTGCCTAGGTTTTTTTTCAAAGTTGTGGTAATTTGGGGCGCCTGGGTGGCTTAGTCAGTGGGGCGTCTGACTCTTGGTTTTAGCTCAGGTCATGATCTCACGGTTTGGTTTGTGAGTTGCAGCCCTGCATCGGATTCTGCACTGGCAGTGTGAAGCCTGCTTCGGATTCTCTCTCCCTCCCTCTCTCTGATCCTCCCCGGCTCTCCCTCTCTCAAAATAAATAAACTTTAAAACAAAAACCAAAAATAAAATTATGCTAACTTGTTCAATTTTTTTGTCCTACAGAGTTCCTTACATAGTTTTTATTTGGGAAGAGAGAAAACATTCTGCTATAGATACAATAATGCAAGTTGTCAAAAATAAAATTTGTAAAGAATTACTTCAAAAAAATTTGCCCTTATTCCATGGTTGCAGTGCTATCATAGCAAATCTACAGATCATCTCATTTTCTCTTTTTGATGATTTTGGGTAAAGTGGCAATAGAACTGATAATGATGTGCAAGCCTCTTATACCTTTCGTTAAGTTTTTATTGATTCTGCAAATATTTCTTGAGGTTGTGCTATGCTATTTTCACCAGTCTGAATGAAATATGTTGGAGCAGGAAATGCAAAAAGCCAGCACTTCTATTCCTGAACTCCCGTGATTGGCTGAGTAGTCCCTTCACTTAGAACACTGCTGGAAGGGCAGCCGGGTGGCTCAGTTGGTTGAGCCTCCAACTTCGGCTCAGGTCATGATCTCACGGTTTGTGGGTTCGAGCCCCGCGTTGGGCTCTGCACTGACAGCTCGGTGCCTGGAGCCTGCTTCGGATTCTGTGTCTCCCTCTCTCTCTGCCCCTTCCCTGCTCATACTCTGTCTCTGTCTCTCTCTCTCTCTCCCTCAAAAAGAAATACAGTTAAAAAAAAAGGACACTGCTGGATACTGATGGCAATCAGACTGGATTTAAACATACTGATAAGCAAAGAAGTCGATACACAGCTATTTAAAATATAATCTTATCTTTTCAGTGGAAGGAAGGTGGTCCTTGGGAGAGGAAACCAGGAGGCCTCTAGGGTGATTGCTCTGTTCCATTTCTTTTCTTTTACTTTAATTTTTAAAGTAATCTTGGAGTAAAAATGACTTCTTTTTCCTTTTGGTGTACAGTTCTTGGAATTTCAACACATATGTAGATTTATGTGACCATCACTAAAATCAGGATTTTGGGGTTCTATCACCCCCCAAAAAACAGCCTCATGCTACCCGTTTACAGTTACCTATTCCCTACCCCGTTACCCCTGGCAATCACTGATCTGTTCTCCATCACTGGAGTTTTGTGTTTTCAAGACTATCACATAAATGGAGTCACACAATATGTAACCTTTTGAGACTGGCTTCTTCTACTTCTCATAATGTTTTTGAGATTTGTCCAAGTTGTTGCATGTAGTAGCTAGTTCTGCTTTATCTGAGTAGTATTCCATTGCATGGCTATGCCACAGTTTTATTCATTCACTCACTGAAGGACGTTAATGTTGTTGCCAATATTTGGCGATTACAGAAAGAGCTGCAATAAATATTTGTGTACAGGTTTTCAGGTAAGCATGTTTCATTTCTTGACCTGGGTGGTGAGTTCACAAGTACTTGCTTTGTGACTAATCCTTGAGCTGTACCTTTCTGTTCTCTTGCTCATTTCTCTATGATGTTATATTTTACAGGGAAGGGGTTTTGAAATAGCAGAGTCTGCTAAGTTTATGAGAAAGGAAATTTCCTGGTGAAGGAAATGACTGAGAACTAAATTTCCATTTGGTCTGTACATTGATAATATTGTATGATTTTAACAAAGACCTTCACATCCTCTCGACTAAAGAGGTCAGGTATTAAAGAACTATCATCATGACAGTTGTTTATCTTTGCTGATTGTGACAAAAGCTTCTGAGGCCTCTTCCTGGAAGGCTGACAAATATCAAAGCTCTTTCACAGATACTCTAGACTTCACAGGTGAAATGGATGCATGATTTCTTTGAACATTATAATAACCCAGGTGGGCTATGCTCTATTCCAATAACCTAAGGGCATTGGAAGGGCAGCTTTTGGCAGAAGGAGAGGAAATCTGAATGATACAGGCTAATTCAGTGACCCACATCCATATCAACTTTTTAGTTAGTACTATATAATTTGGCCTTACGACTGCTTAGCCATTTAGGAATTAGGAAGGGAGGATTGTGCAACTGGCTGGATAATTTATTAC
The DNA here is from genome assembly GCF_018350155.1 of Leopardus geoffroyi. NCBI lineage: Eukaryota > Metazoa > Chordata > Mammalia > Carnivora > Felidae > Leopardus > Leopardus geoffroyi. Next base: position 42,938,431 of record NC_059337.1, on the reverse strand, counting down.
CCGTAGGTCATTAGAGTAGAGCACAGATGTGCTTTGACAGTTATGTTGTTTTTCCTCTCCGCTGTCTTGAAAGAACAAAGCCAAATCAAAATGTGTACAACAGGACCATAATGCTATGGCCAGATTCAAAAGAAGATCTAGCTAAAGTTGGTATCCCTTCAAGGACAATTTTGTTTCAGGACTAATATAATTAATTACATACTCATTTTAACGTACAATAACCAATCTAATGGTTGCGATTTATACCACTGAAACATTCATATCACAGTGACCTTCCCTGGCCCACAGGCTGAAGTGCACACTTTGGCCGCATTAGCTCAGGGACGCTTCTGTGGCTGACTTTCCCTTGGCCATATACAGAGGAAAGCTACCAGAGAGTTCCACGCCAGGAAGGAGTCAGCTCTTTAGCACCTGAAAGCTAGTTTAATGGGGCAAGAGTCATTGACAGATTGCTGGACAAGTTTCCATTCATTTGGGGATAGGGTAGCCTACTAGAACTGAGTGCTCACTGTGCAGCCAGAAGTGGGGACTCTGTTGGTAGGCGATAGTCACTTTAGGTTCTTGATCAGGGGAAAGAAACAATGACAGACATAGGATGGCAATAGGAAACACAGTGCCTCAAGTACTGCCTTGGTTTTTTGAATTAAGATATACTTGACATATAACTCTAACACTGCATTAATTTTAGGTGCACAAAATAATGATTTGATGTATGTATATATCGCAAAATTACCACATTGTTTAGTTAACATCTATCACCACATAACACAATGTTTTATTTCTTGCGACAAGACCTTTTAAGCTCTGGTTTCTTAGCCCCTTTCAAACATGCAATACGGTTGTATGTGTTATTAACTATAGTCATCTTACATCCTGAGGACTTTTAAATTTATTTATTTTATAACAGGACATTTGTACTTTTTGCTCCCCTGCCGCCCGCTGCCTCCTCCTCCCCTCTAGCAAAACCATGAATCTATTCTGTTTCTGTGTTTATTTTTTTTCCCAGATTCCACATGAATGAAGTCGTATATTATTTGCCTTTCTCTATTTGACTTATTCCACTTAGCATGATGCCCTCAAATTCCATTTCTGTTGTCACAATGCCAGGATTTCCTTCCTTTTTTTTTAAACTTTTTTTTTTTACATTTATTTATTTTTGAGAGACAGAGGGAGACAGAACACAAGTGGGGGAGGGGCAGAGAGAGAAGGAGACAGAATCTGAAGCAGGTTCCAGGCTCTGAGCTGTCAGCACAGAGCCCAGTACGGGGCTTGAACCCACAAACTGAGAGATCATGACCTGAATCAAAGTCGGACGCTCAACCGACTGAGCCACCCAGGTGCCTCAGGATTTCCTTCCTTTTATGGGTCATTAATATTAACACATTTTCTTTATCCATTGATCCATTGATGGACACTTAGGGTTTTTTTTTTTAATGTTTTTTATTAATTTTTTGAGAGACAGAGACAGAGTACGAGCAGGGGAGGGACAGAGAGAGAGGAAGACACAGAATCTGAATCAGGCTCCAGGCTGTGAGCTGTCAGCACAGAGCCTGACCCGGGGCTTGAACTCACCAACCATGAGATCATGACCTGAGCCCAAGCAGTTGGCCACTTACACGACTGAGCCACCCAGGCACCTCCACTTAGGTTTTTTCTATGTCTTGGATTTTGTAAATAATGCTGTGATAAACATGGGACTGAATATATCTCTTGGATGTACTGTTTTAGGTTCCTTCAGGTATGTACCTAGAAGTGGAATTACTAGATCATGTGGTAGTTCTATTTTTAATTTTTTGAGGAATCTTCATGCTGTTTTCCATAGTGGCGGCACCAATTTCCATTCCCAGATTTTGGCTTCTTGAGCAAGGAAAAAGACATTTATTCCCAAACATAAGCTCTTGGACAAACATATCCAAAGTGCTACCTTGGATTTTTTCAACTTTTTTTTTAACTTTAGAAAAGAAGGGATAATGATTTAAAAAGTGATGAAGGTGATCATTTGAGTAAGATAAAACACATTCTTGTCCCAGTTATTCTCCTAAGTCACTGCATGAGAGAAAGGAATGGTTGCCTGACTTCGCGGCCCAGCGTCTGAATGGTCTTCCTGTGTTTCAGAATTCCCTTGAGTGTGAGGTTTGGTAGGACGCAGAGCCCAGCTGTCACCACCACAGCAGCTGAAAAGGCCAGACTCCTTTCCCCAGCCTCTTTTATAACTAGAGGAGGATCCTGTGACCTAAGCGTGGCCAATCACATGCCTCCAGATATGGACTCAGAAAAGCAGGGCCAGGGATGGCCACAGCACCAGCTGTCTGTGACAGTGGGGGACAGTGGCAGGATTCAGGCTTATGGTGGCTGCATCGGACTCTTCATAGGACTGACTGAGTGGTGGATGTGCCCTTGGCTCTTGTTCCGACTATATAGATTCTCTCCCCCACCTCATTTTCCAAGTCTGGTTCTCTAGCCTTCCGAATCCCATAAAAACCCCATAAAAATATTCTTTTAATAAATTCCTTTTCTGCTTAAATGACTAGAGTTGGTTTCAGTTGCTTGCAACCAAGAACCTTGTCTAGTACAGTGAAGCATCCCATGCCAATGTTCCTAAGGACTTTTGCTGGTTTGCTCATCATTCTATGATGGGGACAGCTTTATTAGTGCACTTGAATTATGTTAAAGCATGTAGAAAAGCTCCTAAAGGAAAATAGAATTGTTGCATTTTTACATTATGTCGAAAGACTAATTAAAGCCATCAATTTTTTCTTATTACAAGTTTGTAGTTTTCCCTAAGAAGAGCACATTCTATGTGCGTTATCAGCTAAAAAACAAAAGGAGCTCACCAGGAAATTACTAGAAGAAAATTCTCAGTGGACAGTCTAAAAAGTGATATATCTTCCAACTTGTCTCAAGATAAAATTGAGTCTCTTCAAAGACAAGAGTTTACACTTTCCCAGCAAGACTCAAGATTCCAAAGTAGCTATGTTAATGTAGAAGGAAATCATGTAAGCCCCTACTTATAAAACGTCTAAGTTGCCTGTTTCTTTGTCCAAATCATCATATCTCAAACAATTAGTATGACATTGGTAGAAGACCATTTGAATCTCTCTGAAACATCTGTAGTAAGGTTAATCATACTATCGAACATGAAGTTGCCAACCAAAAGCAGCAGCCAGGAAAATACACAGCCTATTTCCCGTTCACAAACTCAAATTATAAGTTTCTCAGGGCACCAGGTCTCAATGCCTTTTATATTTGCCTCTTAGTGTTGAGCACAGAGCCTTACACATAGTAGGTGACCAATGAGTACTTGTTAATTTAAAATGTTTATTTATTTATTTTGAGAGGTGGGGGGCAGAGAAAGAGAGAGAAAGAATCCCAAGCATCTGTACCCTCAGCACAGAGCCCGGTGCAGGACTCAATCCCATGACCGTGAGACATGACCTGAGTCAAAATCAAGAGTCAGATGCCCAACCAACTGAGCCACCCAGGTGCCCCAGTACTTAATTTAATTCAGAATAAGAATGATTACAAACAGCAATATGAGCAAAACCAGGAGGTAGCAGTGGCCTGAACCATATGGAAGAAAAGCGTTGGACAGATTGTGCACTGGGAGTGGAGGGAGGGAAACATTCACACTGTAGACAGTACAGACCTATAGATTTATTATGACAAAATCAGTGTATTATGGCATTTTTCTACAGACGTGTCTAAGATGGGTGTCTTCTAGTAATTTACAAAAAGGCACTGTCATGACCATCGTTGGGCTAGCAACAGCCTGGGCAGTGCCTGGTTAGAGGAAGAGAGGGATGGGCATTTAACCTTAAAGAGATTTTGAGATCATTGGAAGAGGGGAGGGGCATCAACAGGAATCCCGCTGGCTAAGCAGTTGTTATATTTGTGGTCAAGAGTTTAGGAGCCAATCAATATATTGTATCACTTCAGTGGGGTACTTGGGGCACTCTGCTCCTCTCTCTCCCTAGGTCACATTCCAGTCAGTGGACTCTCTGCCGCTTGCTCCTAGAGGGAGGGGGTAGGGGAGTCTCCCATTAGATCCAACTGGATCATGTCCCAAGAAAGCCACATCAGCCTGGCACTGGGCAAGAGCCAGCAGCTCAGTCCCTGGGGTCCTGCAGACGGGAGGGAGTAGAGTGAAAACAGACTCTGTATGGAACAGCTGGGGAACAGTTATAGTCGATCATCTCATGGCTTAGAGCAGTGGTTCCCCAAGGGATGATATCACATCTCAGGGGGCATTTTTGTAATTTGAAGAGGAGTTTTGGTTAGCACAATGATTACAGGAACACTATCTGCATTTGGTGGCCAGACTGGGGATGCTAAAATGACCAGCAATAGGTAGGACAGTCCTATAGAGTGAGGACTCTTCCCAAGTCTGGCATGACTTTTGAATGTTCCAGCAGGTGTTCACATAGTAGAAAACCCTTTTCATAATTATGTGAGCCTGGAAACAACTTAGGGTTTACATATAACATGAAGCGGTTTGGGCTTGGTTTTAATCTACACACTGATTTTCCAAGAATAAAACTCTATGCAAATCGGGGGAAGTTTGCACTCTGTTTTCTTTGGAATGATACCAGAAGCTGTTCATCACTGTAGAGAACTGTGCCACACGCTTGCTTTGTGCTGCACACCCCTGTGTTAGTCTGTACCTGCAGCAGCTCCATGTGAAAATGTAACAGAAGATATCTGAAACTCCCTTTAGCAGATTCCTTAGCAGATTTAGTTCTAAATATTATTAAAGTATGGATATACAATAAATGCCAGAATCCCATGGCATTTCATTAATAAGCTTTTTGATAGGCATAATTTTATCATCACTTATCTGTAATTTTTAAAACAATGATAAGAAATCTAGAAATCACATTAAACATTTAGTTCAGGGTTGCCTGGGTTTTTTTTCCATCTTATTCTAGTAGTGACCCTCAATCCTACTCCTGAATGACTGCTCTTTGCCCAGTCTATCCTTGATTCTCCATCACCTACTGAAGCATACTGTCCTCAAAGTGTCTTTTTTTTTAAGTTTATTTATTTATTTTTGAGAGAGACAGAGACAGTGTGAGGGGGGAGGGGCAGAGAGAGAGAGAGAGAGAGAGGAAGAGAATCCCAAGCAGGCTCTGCACTGTCAGCAGAGAGCTGGATGCGGGGCTCAAACTCAAGAAACTGTGAGATCATGACCTGAGCCGAAACCATGAGTTGGATGCTTAACCGACCGAGCCACCCAGGTGGCTCCCTCAAAGTGTGTTTAATGTGCTAAAGATGGAATAAAAAAAAAAAAAAAAAGTCAACATGTGGCAGGATTTCAACATAGGAAGTGTGCTTTCATGAAACTGTCACTCAGTTCATCTCATAATAAAGGCAATAATTGATGCTACACTTATAAATAAGCCCCAGCTCATTAATGAGACTGTGTCACACTTCCTCATCGTCTCCACTATGTCACCATATCATTTGTCTTGGCATGTTAGCCCTGCTTCAATTAAGGCTACTTCCTGCTTTCTCTTATCACAGATAAATAACTCTGGTCTGCCATTATGGATCCTAACACTAGTTCCTACCTTGGTGTCCTCCACGAGACCACTGCTCTCTTACGCTCCCTTATGTCTTTTATGTCGAATGGAATCTTATCTGCTTCCTTTTCTAAAAGCCTGACTCATGTATTATTAAGCACGGGTGCAACCAGTTCCTATCTTCTAGTGAAATCAGACCTTATCATCTACATGAAATAAATTTTATCATCACTACATTTATTTTATTTCTCCATTATATTATAGTTGCATTATATCGGTTTTTGCTAAAGTGGCCAGTGTAGGTAAATTTTATTATTTATGAATTTTATTTCAGGATATATTTTGTTTGGCATAAAAGCAAAAGAAAAAAACAAACTGCCACGGCCAGGTGAAGAATGGCCGGAAACCCCAGGGCATCCTAGGTTCTTGTCCTTCTCACAACCAGGAAAGACCTTTATGTGGCCCACAGTCACTGGACAGGAATTAAGCATGGGGTGGTGGAGCTGGTGGTGGAGTCCTCCCTCCCTCTCTCCCTCCCTCCTTTCCTCCCTCCCTTCCTTCCTTTCCCCTTCCCTTCCTCCCTCACTTCCTCCCTCCCTCCCTTCCTTCCCCCTTTCATCCCTCCCTCCCTTCCTCCCTCCCTCCCTTGCTTCCTTCCCTCCCACCCTCCTTCTCTTCCTTCCTTCCTTCCTTCCTTCCTTTCCTTCCTTCCTTCCTTTCCTTCCATCCTTCATTTCCTTCCTTCCTTCCTTCCCTCCCACCCTCCTTCTCTTCCTTCCTTCCTTCCTTCCTTCCTTCCTTCCTTCCCTCCCACCCTCCTTCTCTTCCTTCCTTCCTTCCTTCCTTCCTTCCTTCCTTCCTTCCTTCCTTTCCTTCCATCCTTCATTTCCTTCCTTCCTTCATTTCTTTCCTTCCTTCCTTCCTTCCTTCCTTCCTTCCTTCCTTCCTTCCTTCCCCATTCTTAGCAAGATCTGGCTAGACCTGGATGACTAATGAAAGTTCAACTGCAGAGGCAGACCTGGGGAGCAGTCATGATGCTGCTTGCAGAAATAGGTCACCCAGAACCAGAGCCTGAATCTGCCACCACATCTCCGTGTTGGCAGGTTCTCAGATACTTTTACTGATTATTTACCCACTCACACGATCATAGTTATTTGTCTTCAGGTAAACAAGTAGCAAGGAGTTCCCGCTGGACCTAACCTGGTTTCAGAGAATGGCTTTGGGCCAGTGCCCCACCCACCCCACTGTACCCGTCAGGGTCCGGCCAGGAAAATAGAAATGACCCCGAGTATTTAAAACTACAGGACTTCAGTACAGAGAACAAATTACTCAGGCGTTGGAAACGCAAGGAGCCAATGGAGTGTGTTGAGGCGGCTCTGAGATTAGCAACAGCAGGCAAGCACTATACTATGACCTCGAAGCCAGGGACAGACCGGTGAAACTGGAATTATGGCGGGCCTGTCCAACTGCAGCTGGAGCCACAGAGGAAATACAGACTTGCTGGAGATACTGAGTTAGGGAAAGGTGAAGAAACACTCTGGCTTTTCCCTTCTACCTGCCAGTCTTCTATCAGCAGCTCCCACTGGGAGCAGCCAGTTGACGTAACAGCCTGAGATACACAACCTGCAGGAATCAGCTACCTTTCCTAGACCACCCATTCTGCTCCTTATGACCCTCCTCCCCGATGACCGATCTAAGAAGTGGGAGAGAACAAGGAAATCTCCTAAGAGCAAGCAAGCCCAGGATAAGCAAAGTGGGGGTGGGTGGGGCGGGGGGAGAGAAAAAGGGAAGAGAATCGAGCTAGAGAGGCCAGTTTATCAGCCCTCTAAATTAAGGGATGTATGAGCCAGGGAGACTGCTGGCTCTTTATGGGCTCTATAGGATTGGCTCTATAGGACTTTTTATGACATAGAACTGTGAATTGGCCCTGGGTGATTATACATGACAGAAATCTCCCCAAGCCTGCAACAGAGAGGACATCCTTCTCTGGTTTCAGGGTTGATACAGAATGCCTCCTATTTTGATCTTCTTCAGATCATTTGAGTCAGTTTCTAAGAAGTGTGGCTGCTGTACATCCATCCTTTGCCCCTGTCTTTCCCGTCCTTCTCCCCGGAGGTCCAGACCTTTGTGCGTGCAAGCCAAATTCCCAAACAACCAAGTCCAAATAATTCAAGTCTTTTCCAACCCTAAATCAACAGATTTTAAGAGCACCCTAATTATTCTTTCATTAAATGCTGTGCTAATTATTTTTTCATTAAAATGCTGTGCATAAGGAAAAGGAGGAAGGCCTAGAGGGAGATATTTGCAAGTCGTATGATGTTAGACATACCAATAAACAGTTTTAAAAACCTTGGATGCCTCAGTGCTAAAATAGGAATTTTTACCTTACCTTGAAAATAAGATGGAAGGTATCTTCCATACTATCAGGGATAGTGGGTATCCAACAAATAATAGGTATTATGACCAAAATAAGCTGAGCCTGGGTGGCTCAGTTGGTTAAGGGTCAGATTTTGGCTCAGGTCATGATCTCACGGTTTGTGAGTTCGAGCCCCACGCCTGGCTTTGTGTTGACAGCTCAGAGCCTGGAGCCTGCTTCATATTCTTTGTCTCCCTCTCTCTCTCTCTGTCCCTACCCCACTCACATTCTGTCTCTCTCTCTCTCTCTCTCTCTCTCTCTCAAAAGCAAATAAACATTAAAAAATTTTTTTAAATAAGCTGTAAATTTGTGGCAATAGATGAAGACAGACACTTGGTAAAACTACCTTAACAACAGAGGTCATCAAACCCAGTGGCTATCTGTTTTTTTTTCTCTTATAATGCTTCACAATAAGTAATACATTTATATCATAATGCATTTCACATATGACTCTAAAACAAATGTTGCATGGAACATCCCTTACTCTTATTACATATGAGGGATGCTGATGTTTTCTGTGCTTCACATGAGTGGAAAATTCTAACTCATTAGATTCTTCTTTTTAAATGTGTTTAGAAGGAAGTCTGCCTAATTCATTGACGTCAGAGGAAAGCAGGCAGCCATGGACAGCTCAAAAAGAAGTGACTGCTTCCCAGAAGGTTAACATGAATGTAAACCCCAACCTTAGCTACACTCATTGGGTTTTGCCACCAGAACATGAATTCTAAATGATGCTTTACAACTGCTTGTCATGTAACATTTGGCCAAACTTGGAGGAATCCCACTGACATAGACTTGCTTCTGCCTGAGTCGTTAAAAATGGCATATGTCGCAACATCTTTATTTGCGTTCTCTAGGAGAGTATTAGTGATTTTTCTATTTTAAGCGATGAAAGATGTGCCTTTGCATTCTGAGGCAATTTCTGTGCCCTCTAATTGCCAATGGGTTTGGTGCAATAGGTAGGCACTTAGTGAAATCACATTATAAAATGAGTTGCTCAAATATTTAATCAGCTGTGTGTGAGCCCAGCCACATGGTTTCTTCTGTAGAGTATTCTATCTACCAGGGCCAGGAGTTGCTATGGGTTGCAGCTTTCCTGTGCAATATGAAAAAGCTGAATTATGAGGTGAGTTCCAGAAATGACTTCCTCTTGACCAAAGAAAGATTGGCACATAAGACTCTTGGGCCAAGGGTCCAAAAGTCATGGATTCTTTTTAATAGTTTTCTGGGAAATCAGTTTTTCCCCCTCAGTTTTATGTATTCAGAGGAAAGAACATATATTCTGCACGAAGATGTGCTTTCATAAAGGTTAAAATGATTTGTTCAAGTATATCAAGGTAGCAAAGAAGGCTAAATTTAGCCCACTTTTTTTTCCCCTCTCTACAACCGTCTCATATAGTCTTAAAATTCCTTCGACAATTTTAATACTTTACCACACCTCACACCTTTTTAGGAGAGACCAAGCATCTAAGCATCTCTTTCCCAAAAGTTTCAACAAGAGACCAGTTGAGTATCATGGACTGTGAGTCTCATGCCTATCCCAGAGCCGAAGTTGGTGGCCAGGAGGAATGCAATATATTTCTGGTCTTTTATGTTGTATATCAACCTGAATGTGTTCTGATGGGCCTGAATTTTGGGCCCATCGACTATGATGGGCCCATCGACTTAATGGTGGGTCCCATTCAATGATACTGATGAATAACGGAGGAGGGGAGGAAAGACCAAAATACCGTCACTAGAAATACAGTGAATAGATGCTGAACTACCCAAAAATAACTACCATGAGTTTATGATACACTATACAGGAATTGAAAAAATTGTAGGAAGGGTACTTTATTTTTTCTAAAGCCTGGGTTAGGAATTTGAGCCAAGGTCTTACAAAGAGTTTAAGAGGCACGGTTGGTGGGGTGGGGGGCGGGGGGCATAATCTAATATGTAACTTATGTCAGGGGGAGAAATGAGGTAAGAGGCAGATGTACCATGAAGCTAATGATGCTTAAGCTTTCCTTATCCAAGGAATCCTAAAATTGTTACATGACATTGCCAATAATGAGTTATGATGCTGTAACAAACTGTTCTAAAGTGTTAATAGTGCAATATTGTAATCATCTATATTAAAGAAAAGACCATCTTTTTATTCTCTCTATAAAAAATTTTATCACTAAATCATAATATAAGGAGGTGATTAAATAGTATGCAGCCAGAAACACAAGAAAAGTACTTTAGAGGTGCGTCAGATACTAATTAATAAAAATGTTGTACTTTTTACCCGGCTTTTGTGATGTTTTTGGTGTTTGTCAGGTCTTTTAAACTTATAATTTGTTATAACTTCTTTTCTCATTCTAGTTAAATAATTGTGTTTGTATTTATGCATTTGTAATTACATAATCGTTTTCTTAAAGACAGCACCAAAGTTGTATAAGATACAGACCTGATGGAACCTGCATGCATTCCCGGATTCCCTCTTGGAATCCTTCTGGGCAGGACCCAGAGGATGGCCCCAAGCTTCCAGGTCATTTCCTGTATCCCAGCAGCTCCTGGCCATTCCTGCTCACACCACAAATCCAAGGAGGGGGAAGTAGGTGTGGTTCTGTATCCCCAGCAAAAGTTTCCTATTCACTCTTCTTCAAGGAGTTTCATCACCCATCCCTTTGAGCCAACCATCTTGTGGGGGAAGTGACACGTTCACTAGTTTAAGCCAATCACAGCCCATTTCTGGGCGAGGGGTGGGGTCAATCCCACTGGAACCGCACAATGGAGAATAGACACAGACCGGGTTGTTTTCAAAGGAAAAACCTGGCCTACTGGCAGGAGGAAGGTGGAGAGCAAATGCTGGCTAGAAAGCGGTAAGTATTCCAGGGGTAGGACACACCTCAGGTGTGACATTTAAGGAAGCACCAAAAATGCAACGGCGAGGTAAATAATATTTTAACACAATATTTAAAAAAAAAAAAAAAAAATTGAGCTGGCAAACGATAGCCTGCAGTCAGGCTGACTGTTTTTATAAGTGCACTTTTGTTACAGTGACTGGGCGACCTCTTTTGGGAGATAGATCCTGCTCCATCAGTGCCTACAAAATTGATGTTTTAGAAGAAACAGTCTGGGCCTCGAGGCCTCTCTTAATCCAAGAGTTGTGAGATTTTCTTATCCTGTGACTCAGCGCTAAATTGGCCTTCTGGTTCTGAGAGGTGCAGGAGGGCAGAGGATGACCCATTTCACTAACAGTTAAGATCATCCCTATATGCTTTTAAATTTTTTTTTTTCAACGTTTATTTATTTTTGGGACAGAGAGAGACAGAGCATGAATGGGGGAGGGACAGAGAGAGAGGGAGACACAGAATCGGAAACAGGCTCCAGGCTCTGAGCCATCAGCCCAGAGCCCGACGCGGGGCTCGAACTCACGGACCGCGAGATCGTGACCTGGCTGAAGTCGGACGCTTAACCGACTGCGCCACCCAGGCGCCCCCCTATATGCTTTTAAAAACAGCTTTTTTGAGACATAATTCACATGCCAAACATTTCACCTATTTCAAGTGTACAATTCAGTGGTTTCTAGTATAGTCACAGATGCGTACAAGCATTGCCATAGTCCATTTGCCCACTACAACTCTATGGATAAGAGAACTCCAGCCCCAAGAGGGGAAGTGATTAGCCATCATCCCCATATTAATAGCATAAGCCATTCAGCGATAAGTGATTTTGAAGAAATAGGTAGGGTGTGAAGGGCTCAGACTCAAGCGAAGCTTCTACTTAAAATCTCTAGCCCCACCCTCAGCTACTCCACCCCATGCTGGCCAGGACAGGCTCAGCCAGCTTGCTGGTGAGGGCACATGAGGCCTGCTGGAGACACATGGACGAGGACGCAGACCCTATCCAGTTTGCTGCCCACTCGAGGCAGGTCTTGTTACTCTGTGTGGGTGTGTTGTGGCTTCAGTTACCAAGCCAGACTTTATCCTCTGTGACACTTCATAAAATGCCAGCCCAATCTCAGACTGCCAGAAGCTTGTGCCTACAAATAGCCCCAAGTGTCGATGAAAAGGAGAAAGGCCTCTCTCCTTCTGGTCACACGTGTGACCAAAAAACAGTATTTCATTCACAAGACCAGAGATAACCAGTAGAAGAGACTAGTAACTCACAGGTAATCTAAACATGATACTTTAAATAACAATCTCTATTTCCTTGCAAGACAGGAATTACCGGAATTGCTAATGAGAGCCATGTGTCAGCTCTGTGACCCTGGGTGAGTCAACCTGACAGTTACATCTGGGTGCTCAGTCTCCCCAGGTGTGAGGTGAGGGGCGGGACTTGACTGATCATCTCTGAGGTCCTTTCCAGCTCTGGCGTGCTCCAATTCTACCCATGGGGGCCACTTCCCTTCTTTCCCTTCCCATGCAGAGGTAGGAGGCCCCGAGACAGCTGTAGTGCCCAGAGGGTCAGGGCAGGAAACATGGTCGTGGCAGAAAACCCGTCTACCCTGGCAAGTGTGACTTATGGCTAGATAAATTTGGGCTTATTTAAAAAATAATCTGGGGAGGCCCGGGTGGCTCAGTCGGTTAAGCGTTTGATTCTTGATTTTGGCTCAGGTCAAGATCTCATGGTTCGTGGGATCGAGCCCCGTGCTGGGCTCATGCTGAGAGCATAGATCCTGCTTAGGATCCTCTCTCTTCTCTCTCTGCCTCTTCCCCGCTCATGCTCCCTCACACTCGGTTACTCTCTCTCTATCCCTGATTTGTAAGTTTCTTCAATAAAGCCTTAAAAAAAAAAAAACCTGTCATCTAGTAATTTTAATCATCTCAGGAATATATTGCATTTCCAAACAATTTTTTTTCTTTGCATTGTTATAGTTTGGGTCCTTCTAGAAACAGATGCCAACAAGAGCTTAGACAGGCAAGAGATTTGTTGAGGGAAGCGGTTGAGGGAGAAGGAGCAGGAGTGCCCTTTGAGGTGGAGAAAGTCTTTAGGCCCCCAGATGGGCTTCCCACTTGTGAAAAGAGAGGGGTCACTGGAGGGCGGGGGAGGAAGATTCTCAGAAGACAGCACGGTTCCAAGAACATTTCAGTTAAGGGAGGTGGTTTACCAAGGCTGCCGTAACAAAGGACTACGGACGGGGTGGCCTAAACCACAGCAATTTTCTCAGAGGTTTGGAGGCTGGAAGTCTGACATCAAGGTGTTGGTGGGATTCATTTCCTTCTCAGGCCTTTCTCCTTGTCTTGTGCATGGCTGCCTTCTGCCTATGTCTGCACATCATCTTCCCTCTGTCTATGGCTGTGTCCTAATCTCTTCTGATAAGGACACCAGTCATATTAGATTAGGGTCCACCACAGTGACCTCATTTTAACTTAATTACATCTTTAAAGACTTCATCTCTGCATACAGTCACATTCTGAGGTACTGGGGGTTAGGACTTTGACCTGAATTTGGGAGGACATAATTCAGCCTATAACAGGCTATATCTTTGTCCTGAAGCCAAAGTTGCCCGACAGAGGAGCCTTGCATCTCACAGTAGTGGGACTCCTTTAGTATCCCCGCCGGGTTCTGTCATCGGCAGGAAGGAGCCCCCAGGAAGCATGGCCTTGTTTGAACACAGTGGTGGATCCAAAGGAACGACAGCTGGGGCCATCAGTTAATTATCCTGCCAGCAGGTGATGTGAGTGCACATTTCCACGGTCACCACAACATTCCATCTTCGTTTAGTAAATTGCTCAAGAAAAATAAGTTGACCACCTATTAGACACTCAGGTAAGTGAGTCTCCACCTGATTATATTACAACAAAATGACTGGTGGAGATTTTGGTTTTCAGTTCACTTTCTGGGCCCCATCTCTGCAGGGGAAAGCCGTGCTTGAGAACTGGTATGCCAGATGCTGGGGGCGGGTAGGGCACTGAACAGGACAACCTCTGCCCACTCAGAGCTCCAGGCCAGTGGATGGAAGTGACGTCTCCAAAAGCCTCGTCCCAGAATAGCGGCCACATAACATTACCACACCCTGGTTAAATCAGTAAGTAGAATCCGATGGCTGCAAGAAAGCCTTGTTTTGACTGTTAGTAGTCAGTAACAAATAGAACGTTTTGAGGATAGGTTCAGAGACTCAGACCCCTTCCTTTCTCCGTCAGTCTGCTTTGCCAGGAGCTTAATTTACACTTCTTCAGGCTAAACCCAGATGTCACTCGGCTCAGACTACAGTGTGAGCCAAACCAAAGTAGTAACGAGTTCAGTCCTACAGTGCTTGACTTGCTGTCCCTGTTTCACCCGGAGGCTCTCTGTCCCACCTGTGTGCACAGACCTCGAGTGTCAGGCAAGCGCAGCCCCTTTCTAGTACTAAAGTCTCAGTCCTCCAGCCAAATGTGGCATGGGAAGGAAGACCAGGCTATCACTTCCAAGTTGGCTTTTACCAGGATGATCACTTAGGGCAAATTGTTTAATCTCTCAAATCTCAGTTTCCTCATCGGTAACTTGGAAACAATGGTAACTTGGAAATAACCATGCAAAGTTGTGAGGATTAAGAGATCACATAGGGGAGAATGTCTCCTAGCACAGTGAGACCATAATCGATATTCTATGGCTCCTCTCCCCAAACACTGGAAAATTATTTTCTCTAGAGTTAGAACAAGAATTTTGCTGTCAGAACCACTGAGGAGATAAGAACACTCCAGTTTCCATTGTCCTTGAAATTCTTCGTTTCTACCCCACTTAGGTACCCAGAGCCTCCAGAGCAGCCCAAACCTACTCTCTGAGAAAGTTCTAATGTCAATCTTTCCCATCTGGTGTGATTTACTTCTTTGGACATTTCTTCCAGAAGCATGGCATGGTAACTATTCAGCCTCGTCATGGAGAGGACTTGACCTCCTGGTAAAGAAAACTACACCAACATCAAAGACCCTTCTGGTAGTTCCACATCACACCAAACAGGGGTCCCCCTCTCACAGAGGTGGCCTCTGCTGCAGTGGCAGGGAAAGTAGGAAGGATTATCTGCCCAGGGGACTGCAGAAACATCTCTCCTCTTTCAAACTAAATCTTACCTTGGATCCCGATGTTTATAAAACAAACATGCATCGTATTTTATTAAGCAAAATGTATTTTACTTCAAACTTATAATTTGCATGTTATAACCTCAAAAATATGAGCAAGAGACAATTTTGATCTTGGAACAACAGAGGACAACTATACTGTCCCCTTCAGGAACTTATTTTGTCGTCGTCATTGTTGTTCATTGTTTTTGCTCAGTATCGAAAAAACCCTGCCACACGGATAAATAACTGTTAACAGTTCCAGTGTTTTAACAGCTCTTCTGTCAATCTCAGGAGACACTTTTTTTGATAAAACCATCACTATAGCTTGAAAGGTTCTATAAAATATAATATAATATAAATAACATTTATATTAGAATATGATATAAACTACATATTATATGTTAGGTAAGAATAAGCACACACAATAAGCACCTGGAAATCACGAAATTGCTTAGATTATCTATAACATAATATTTTCACATTGCAACATGTTTGGCACTTGCAAATTATTGCCCGAGTGAGAATTAATCTGTAAGGAGGGTGTGTGCCAAGCAGATGCATCTGAACTTGGCGTAGCCTTTAATCCAGCATGGCACACAGGACACGTGCAACGCACGTATACTGCCCCGATTTTAAGAGCAGTGAGGAGGGGCAACCTTCCAGGTCACTATGCAAGTTCAAGATATTTAAATACTACATGCATAGGGGAGATATCCAGACAAGATTTTTCCAAGGCCACAGAATAAGTTTGCACAGAAATACAAATTAATGTGCTCATATATCCTATGGCAAAAATGAGAAAACAATCTAGCTGATTATTCTTGCTGTCTTTCATTACTGTTTAAAGATACTTTAATAATTTTTTAAACTGTCTATTTAGTTTTGAGAGGGCGTGCAAGCAGGGGAGGGGCAGAGAGAGGGCAACAGAGGATCTGAAGCAGGCTCTGCCCTGATGGTAGCGAGCCTGATGCGGGGTTCCAATTCACGAACCGTGAGATCATGACCTGAGCCAAAGTCAAACACCCAGCTCAACTGAGCCACCCAGTTTGACTTAGGAGCACGTGGATCCCCTGAAGCACCTCTGCAGGACAGTTTGAAAGCCCCTGATCCCAGCCCAATCCCAACCAGATACAAACGGAGGAACAAGGCCCAGAGAAACACAGGGTCTCGTCCAGTTCACACAGCCCATTAGTGGCAGAGAGTGAGAGCAGATGAGGAGAACCTTAAACTTCAGGCTCTTAGGTCGGTGCTGTTACCACTACCTGGAAGGGCCAGGAGGCCCCAGGGTGAGCCCCATGGTAAGGGCAGTGGCAGACACCAGCGCATAGCCAAGCGTGAAACTCTTTTCCCACATGGGAGGGAAGAGTCCTGAAATGGCCAGTGGCCTTTACGGCTCAGCCTGCAGAGCCTAGAAGAATAATGGTTGGTTTTGTTTGGCTTCTGAGAAACGGGAGAAGCGAAGACACATCACACTGAGGTGAGGAGGTGCTGGGTCTGTGCTGGGAAGCCCTTCAGTAACTATGGGGAAAGGCCGATGCCCACTCTGGCCTGGGACGGAAGGCGGGGGTGCGGGCACCAGGGTTGAGTCTAGAATGACAGACTAAGGGTGAGCTGGGGAGGCCCGTGGCAGCAATCTCTCCATCTGCCAGGCAGTTGCAGCAGCTATTTTAAGCGCTGGCCCCAGGCCAGCCTATATTGATTTCAGCAATAAAATTACGTGTTCTAAAGCTCATCTGTTTTGGATCATAAATGACAAAGAGAGCTATTACAGAATGTCAGATCTGTCCCTCTGCTTGGGACAATGTCCTCTGTATTAATACTTGTTTGGTCTCTACAAATGATTCATTTGGGGCAGCGGAATTACAGAGTCCCTGTCAGAATAACTTACTCACATTTCTCTCGTCGGTATTGTAGGTTTTTCTCTGCTAGGGACAAACACTGTTCGTGTTTCCCTTTGTACGTATTAATACTAATGTCACCGCTGGGCTGTGTTTTCCCTCTGCTGAGCGGAGATACGGCAAACACAAGAGTAAAATACGAAGCTTTTCCAATGACAGCGAAACCCTGTTTTCAAAGGATGAGCCCACGTTTTCTTATCGTGGAGCAAAGAGATGATTATTAAACTTGGAGTTAACAAATGAATTCCACGCCCATCCACACCCCAACCACTTTAAAATGCTTTTCTAGTGCCGTCTCAGGGAAGCTAATTCTCCCTTCCCACCCACAGGCAACTTCTTGCTGTTTCAGGCCCCTGCGGCCACTCTATACCTCCCTCGTGGCTCAGACTCCCCTTCCTTCAGGCAAATATTGTCATTTTTATCCCTGTGTCCTGTAAGCGTCTTAGCCCGGGAACAAAGAACAGCAACCTTCTCAAACTAGCTCAACAGAAAACAGGGACTGACTTCCTCAGCCAGAGCACTCCCTAATAATACCTGCATGTTTGGAGGAGATAGTTGACAAAGGCCTTGCATACACACTATACTTTCTTTATTTTTATTTTTATTTGTTTGCTTGTTTGTTTATATTATTTTTTATTTTTTTACTATGAAATTTATCGTCAAATTGGTTTCCATACAACACCCAGTGCTCATCCCAACAGGTGCCCCCCTCAATGCCCATCACCCACTTTCCCCTCCCTCCCACCCCCCATCAACCCTCAGTTTATTCTCAGTTTTTAAGAGTCTCTTATGGTTTGGCTCCCTCCCTCACTAGCTTTTTTTTTTTTTCCTTCCCCTCCCCCATGATCTTCTGTTAAGTTTCTCAGGATCCACATAAGAGTGAAAACATACGGTATCTGTCTTTCTCTGTACGACTAATTTCACTTAGCCTAACACTCTCCAGTTCCATCCACGTTGCTACAAAGGCCAGATTTCATTCTTTCTCATTGCCAAGTACTATTCCATTGTACACACTATACTTTCTGCTGAGAGTAACACCTCGTCGAGGTTTTGCCAATGTAATTATGTGATTCATGCATGTAAAATGCAAAATGCATGCCAATTCTTTAATAAACTGGAAGTTATTAAAAAAAAAAAAAAAACCCCAGGGATGATATTGGAAGGAAAATGGGGTCTCTTTCCAGAAGCTGAGCTCATGAGAAGACAGAGCATACTCGCAGGAGCACAGGGAGTGCCCACACAACCTGGGCTCTTTTCCAAAGAGGTGCATTTTCAACAATTCAAGGAGACTTGTGGCTAGGCAGGTCATTGAGCTTATGATGGAAGGCTAGAAGAAGTGAGATACAGCAGCTGCCGTGTCTAACAACGGACATGCCAATGGTCAGATCTCGGTTTGTAGAGAAGGTGGTCAAATAGTGGCACACAGTGTGCATACAACTACCGACCAGGACTTTGGGTCCTGCCCAGCCCCAAGCTCACCATCAGACACGAAAGCTCAGATTTATT
Organism: Leopardus geoffroyi; assembly: GCF_018350155.1. Lineage (NCBI taxonomy): Eukaryota > Metazoa > Chordata > Mammalia > Carnivora > Felidae > Leopardus > Leopardus geoffroyi. The sequence continues at coordinate 42,920,082 of NC_059337.1, read as the reverse complement.
GATGTGTTGGTGCCCCCCAGGGTTGGACTGTGGGTACACTCTCAGCTCTAGGAACCCCCATACTGACTAAAATCCTAGTGTTTCTGGGATGCTCGCCAGTGTATCAAAGTCTCTTTAACTTGTAGCACCCAAAACGGAACTCAGTGCTCCAGATGTTGTCGGCCTTGCAAAATGGAAGATGGATTATTCTTCACCCAAATACCACACTCCAATTTTTTGAAATGTCATTACTTATTTTCTGGCTGTTGGGTACTATTACTTCCAACCACATGCTGCCGTTGAAATTCACTTTTCTGGAAGCCAGAACATACTGTTCCCTCTCACAGAACTACTTAACAAGGAAACCCCTAACTCACCAGTATGTGGACTGTTCTCATGCCTCGTGTCTTCCGCCCTCTACAAGGTCAGTTAATATTTAATCTAAATGCAAAGATTTATTTACATTTATGTCCATGACATTCCACCTTGCTGAACTGATTTTGGGTCTTTCTTCTGCCATCAAACTCACAATCTCATTCATCTTTATAACCTCAAATTTGACAAGACATATAGTGTGCATCCAAGTCATTGATATGAACACGGAACGTGACCAAGATCGAAGCTTGACAGAATGTATCTAGAAATCTTCCAGTCTCTCATCCATTCTTCAAACAATAATATTTCAGATTCCATCTTTCAAGAGGGTACAGACTAATCTCTCTCACAAATCAATTTCAAGTTCCTTATCTTATTCCTCAATTATTATTAAAGAGTCTGTATAATGCCTCCTCATAATGCAGATAGTCCATGCCTATTGCATACCCCTGATCTGACCTGCCAATAGTCCCATTTAAAAGGGAAATAAAGAGGGGCGCCTGGGTGGCGCAGTCGGTTAAGCGTCCGACTTCAGCCAGGTCACAATCTCGCGGTCCGTGAGTTCGAGCCCCGCGTCAGACTCTGGGCTGATGGCTCAGAGCCTGGAGCCTGTTTCCGATTCTGTGTCTCCCTCTCTCTCTGCACCTCCCCCATTCATGCTCTGTCTCTCTCTGTCCCAAAAATAAATAAACGTTGAAAAAAAAAAAAAAAGGGAAATAAAGATCACTGGGCATGATTTTACAGTGAGTCACTGCCAGTTCTTGGTGAATTTCTACTCACTGCACTGAGTTGAGCAAGCATCTATTTAACAATTAGTTGAAGTTTCTAGACTCCATCTTCTTTCCTTTTTTGACGATTAGGGCACTGTTTTCCTATCTTCTATCTTTTATTCCTTTCCTGTTCTCCATGATTCAGACAGGCATGCTAGTCCATTTACATGCTATTTGTCTGAACCACGATATGAACTTATTCAAAACAAGTAGGTATTTTTTCCCTTTCCTTTCCCCCATCTTGGGCTTCTATTTCCTGGTCCCTATGTTTTTCATTCTGCAGATTATTAACCTTAAAAGAAAACAGTTATGTTTTCCCTTTGTCTCCTATAAACATGACGTCATCTGCCCTAAACAATGAGCTCATGGCTTTGTGGCTCTTCCTGCTGTGAACCAAATAAAAACAGTTGTTATTATAGTTGTTTAAGCCTAAATTCATCCTGGATATTAGTCATCCAAACTCTTTCTTTACAAATTTATTTGTCCATTCATTGATTGGACAAACTTATCTTAGGAAATCTATAACGAGGCAAGCTCTGAACTGGATGTACAGAGCTGGATAAATTATGGACTGTTCTCGTAGAGCAAACACCTTATAGGCCGTGAGACAGATTCTTGTATTTAACTTGTTCATAGTTCAATCGGCATTTCTCCATCATTCCCAACTAAGATAATTAGGTTAATTACATCCCAGGGATACATTCTCTTTTTGCCAAATTTTGGGCTTTGCATACCTGCTTCTATACACCTTCTCAGCAACCAGAGAATTACATGTAGTTTCTCTGGATATAATTAGGGGAAAAATAACAGGTTTGCCTGAAGGAAAAAGGATGATAGCCCATATGGCAGAGCAGGAGTAAAGGTAATTACGAAGCATCCTGGGGAAATATTGAGAATGACAAGGAAAAGTAAACCATGGCATTATAAGTGCGTTCCCCCATTCATAAAAAGGAAGAGAGTTAAGGCATGCATTTAAGTGGGTTTCTGGGACAAGGTGGTACTGATGACAAGAGTCATCAGTTTCAAGTCATAAAATCAGACAAGGAAAACAAAACACCTTCAGGAATGCATATAAATGAATGCATAGACAAGCCTAACATTGGAACTGAGGTGGAGACAGATTCTAAAACATTTCTTTTTAATTAAAAAAAACTTTTTTTAAACGTTTATTTATTATTGAGAGAAAGAGAGACACAGAGCATAAGCAGGGGAGGGGTAGAGATAGGGGGAGACACAGAATCTGAAGCAGGCTCCAGGGCCTGTTAGCTGTTAGCACACAGCCCGACATGGGGCTCGAACTCACAAACTGTGAGATCATGACCTGAGTGGAAGTCGGTCGCCCAACCGACTGAGCCAGCCAGACGCCCCTGATTCTAAAACATTTCTAAGGAATTATTACTTAATATGTGCACAAATATTACTGATGGTTTAGTAATGGTACAGTTCTTATTATTTTATTTTTGTTAAATGTAAAAATGAAAATAAGGGTGTTTGTAGATCTGTGACCTCAGCGTCTTCAATTCTTTGTTTCGCAGAAGGCCTTCAGTAAGTTATTTAAGTGCAAAATTCTCCCCTCCCATCCCTGGGGGTTCCTACTCCTTGGGCTTAAGGAGTCACTGATGTGTGGACACTATTGTTGGAGGAACTAACAAGGGCCAGGTGAGTGAAGAAGCTTCTAGGGAGCCTGCAATATTTAAAATATATCTTCACGGAGGAGTGGGTACTCGCGGGAAAGGGCACTGTAGGCAGAGGCCCTGGCTGGTGCGAAGGCATGTAGGGTAGTGCGTGTGGCACAGAGGCAAAGAGCCAGCCAAGGGAAGGGGAGGCAGTGGGGGAGGCCACGCAGTGGAACTAGGCCAGTCTCTGAAGGGCCTCTAACATCCCAGCAGGGAGCCGGGAATTCTTTCCCAAAGGAGAGGGGAACTAATACATGTGGTGAGCAGGGTAACCAATCAGGAGAGAGCTTATGATTTCAAAAGACATGGCAGGTGACAGTTGACAACATGGGCTCCCTGGGGCAGGCGCCCTGGGAGGCTCCATCCCCTGCTTTGCTTTTGTGCATCTCTTTTGTATGTTGTCTTTTTTTTTTTTAAATGTTTTATCTTATTTTTGAGAGAGAGAGAGGGAGAGAATGAACAGGGGTGGGGCAGAGAGAGAGGGAAATACAGAGTCCAAAGCAGGCTCCAGGCTCTGAGCTGTCAGCACAGAGCCCAATGCAGGGCTGGAACTCACAAACATGACCTGAGATCATGACCTGAGCCGAAGTCGGACGCTGAACCGACTGAGCCACCCAGGCGCCCCTTGTCTATTGTCTTTAAGACAACGTCGACACTTTATCAGGCTAGCCATAAAACAGGAATTTATGCAATTCTGTCTCTAAGTGAATCCCACTTTCTGGCTGCAGTTTCTCTAACTGTTAAGTCAGGCCATAACACCTCCCCTAGGCACTTCAGAGCCAAGAGCCAAGAAGGGCTACTCTATTTTTGACATCTTACAAAGTGCAGGCAGTATCTCATTTCATCCTCTCAACAACCTTACCAAGGATGAACTGTTAGTATACCCAGGAGACAGATGAAGAACCTGAGATTCATGGAGGGGATGTGACTCCCCTTGAGTCTTAGAATTGTAAGTGGCATAGCCAGGAGAGCCCTTTGCTAAATTTCCCAGTCATTCCATTGGTGATCATGGTGAGGGTCCACACCCCCATTGGATTCTAGGTATTGCTGTGTTTGAAGGGAGCAGTGGAAAGACACTTCCATCCCCCCCAACAAAAGTTTCACCTTCTTTTTTTTTTTTTTTAATTTCTTTTTAATGTTATTTATTTTTGAGAGAGAGAGAGAGAAAGAGAGATAGAGAGAACAGAGGAGGGGCAGAGAGAGAGGGAGACACAGAATCCGAAGCAGGCTCCAGGCTCTGAGCTATTAGCACAGAGCCTGATGCGGGGCTCAAACTTGTGAACCGCGAGATCATGACCTGAGCTGAAGTCAGACGCTTAACCAACTGAGCCATCCAGGCACCCTCAAAGTTTCACCTTCTGTACAAGGTACTTCCCTCTCTCTCTGATCAAGCCAGTGTCGCCATGCTGTGCCCAGAACATGGAGTTACAGACTGTAATCACAGCCCCTCTCAGGCCTTTCCAGAATTCAGCACTTTGAGAAACATAATTAAGCTCTCACCTTTAGCCATGCTGTGACCCCACTTGCCTTCCCTTCACTTACTCATCACATTGGTGATTCAGAAACCTGTTGTTCTGAATGGTAGAACCTGTTGTTCTATGGTAATTTGCGTTTGTGTTATTGTGCGCAGGCTTCCGCCGTGACTTCCTGTTAGTGCCCTGCTCTTATTTTTATCTGAACTGGGATTAAGTGATTTAGCCTATAGCAAACACAGGACCAAAAGTCCCTGGAAACCTGGGGCAGAATTGGTCAACTGGTTTTGATTTTACTGTGTTTTCCTTTGATGGAAGATAAGGTAACATAATAATATAATTAGGAGGTGGCCCTAGTGTGATGGAAAGAATGTAACAGCTGAAGTCAAAAGACTTCCTGTTTCTGCTGAATTTGGAGTTGTTTTGTTAATTGAGATATAATTCACATACCATACAATCCCTGCTTGAAAAGGTGCAATTCAGTGGTTCTTAGTGTATTCACAGAGCTGTGCAACCATGACCACTCTTGAATTCCAGAACATTTTCTCACTCCATACCCATTAGCAATCACTCCCCATGTCCCTTCACTGGGTCCTGACACCATCTAGACTTGTTTGCTCCCCCTCCTCTCCTCCTGAATCCCCCAGTCATTACTAGCCAGGTGACTGACCAGCGATGAAGTCCTTTGGGCTGAGCACAAGGCCAGCATCATTGTCATTTCAGGAGCCGAGAGTGATGGTTCCACCATCCAGTGCCATGTCACCCCTGACAGCAGAGAAGCCCCCCAGCTCGCTTCCAATGACACGCAGAGTGAAGTTATAGAACAGTCAGCGAGGGCCGAGAAGCCCTGATTGTGAGCTGCCTCTGACAGCTTGCTTCCCTGTACCCCAACCACGCACAGGAAATGGGCTCTTTGGGATATGTAAGGTCAGCCTGAGAGATGAGGGATATTGCACTGTGCCTCACCTAGAGTGGAAATGTCACCCTCTGATCTTGCACACACTTCCTGCTTCCTGCATTGCTCCTGTTAAAAGGAACACATATTCCCCAGCCCAAGTTTTCATGGAGAGGAAGAGATTCATGCTTTAAGCCCAAGGAGGCATAATACACAAGGGACACGTCTCCCTAGCATCTCTTTGCCTCCTTTCTAGGGGAAGAGGGACTTAATACCACCTTTAAAAATGTGTGTAAATGATATAATATAATATAATATAATATAATATAATATAATATAAATTGTGATATATATAATATATACTTACAGCTGTATTTGTTATATTGTTATATATTTGTTGTATTTGTTCCTGTACTAGAACATAGTATCCAAGGGAGTGGAGAGTTGGTTTGCTCCCCTCACTGTTCAGTACCTAGAACTGTGCTGGAATTATACAAATCTATATAGCAGATCTACAAAGTGGATGCTATATAAATATGTCTTAAATAAGTGAAGGAAAGAGGGTCAGGACAGTAGAAAAGTGGCATTAAGTCAAAGGCCAAAAGTTAACATGGAAGAGTTTGTCACTAATTGAGAAGCCCTGAAGCTCTGAATGTGAAGGCTCAGGTTTCTTTAAAAATGATATTTCTATCACATTTTCAGATTTTCTGTTTTATAGATACTTAGCACAATAGGGCCATTGTTTGGCAAGCGCAGCCCTGCAGCCATTGGCTGCTTCAACCTGCTGGCTGTTCTTTTGTTCTCAGGACTCAGCTCTCGGCCCTGGCCACCCATCCTCAGCTGAATGAAAGGACACCTCAGAGACTGAGAGCAGACTCATAGCGGGGAATCCTGGCTTTTCTTCTGGCATTACAGGTTCTTCTCTCAGCATGGCAGGCACGAGCCAGTCGGTTGTTCCTGTAGGGTAGTCTTCTAGAAGGGGCACTGAAACCCCACCAGAGACGCAATGGCTCATAAGTACTGCAACTCTGAACTCTCTGTAGTTATAAGCTGCTTGCTGTAGGATATAAAACCCCAAGGGGGGGGGGTGCTCTGGTAACAATTGGTAATAAATACCCTAGCTGCCTTCAGAGTTTTGCTTTGCCAAGTGAGGTCTACAAGTTTGGATCCAGAGTTGAATTGCCCAGACCAGTGGCTCCTAGTGGTGACAGACCTGCTTCATTGCTCTCCCCCAGGCAGGCCACCCCTCGAATGAGTGTGCAACAAATATTTGAAGGGACTCTAAAAACTTTTTTCCTGCCTAGGGTGCCCATGCACCTTATTTCAATCCTGTCCCCTCCCCTGTGCTGAATCCCAACATGTGCCATTCCTCTGGATCCATCTTAACTTAGAATCTTGCCCCCCCCCCCTCCACCCCGTGGTGGTCTCCAGCATTAAGAACTACCACTGAGTAATAATGTCATTTGTTTTACCTAAATTTCCTCAAAATGGGAAAAGAATCCAATCTATGTGTGATACTATCCAAGGGCATCACAGGCTCAGCCTCAGATTTCATTTCAAGGTTTCCTAAAGGAGCAATTGGGCAATTCACACCGAGACTTACCCAATGGGACCTGTGTCTCTTAAAACTTTTATTTTTGGGGCGCCTGGGTGGCTCAGTCAGTTAAGTGTCCGACTTCAGCTCAGGTCACGATCTCACAGTCCGTGAGTTCGAGCCCCACGTCGGGCTCTGGGCTGATGGCTCAGAGCCTGGAGCCTGCTTCCGATTCTGTGTCTCCCTCTCTCTCTGCCCCTCCCCCATTCATGCTCTGTCTCTCTCTGTCTCAAAAATAAATAAACGTTAAAAAAAAATTAAAAAAAAAACTTTTATTTTCAACATTTATTTATTTTTGAGAGACACAGTGAGACAGGGCGCAAGCTGGGGAGAGTCAGAGAAGGTGGACACAGAATCTGAAGCAGGCTCCAGGCTCTGAGCTGTCAGCACAGGGCCTGATGCGGTTCTCAAACTTACGGACAGTGAAATTATGCCCTGAGCTGAAGTCGGACGCTTAACTGACTGAGCCACCCAGGTGCCCCAGGACCTTTGTCTCTTAACGTGTGCAGTAACTAATGCAATCCAAATATAAAAAGAGAAAGTAAAGGCCATGTGGAAGCTGGGTGAGTGTCTGTTAATGGTGTTGATTCAGCATAGAATCTAGGTCAATGACATTTTGTTAAGGTTGAAGTTGGGGGTAGAGCCATTCTTTAGGTGTGGAGCCCTAGGCAAGGCTGATTTTCTTGACCTCTATAAATGAACACATTTCCCCTCATCCCTGCCAAAGAGAGTGGAAAAATACTTTTAGGATCTGGTCTACCAACATTCACCTTAACAGGCTAGGCGACCTACTTAGCTCTGGGTTTCATTGGCCATCGGTTGCCCAAGGGCATCTGGATAGTTGGTCTGCAGCCACCATGCATTTGTTTGTAACGCAGCATTTTCAGGATACAGTCTCTTTATCTTCCTCCCTTACCTAAACAGCAGAACAATAACCAGAGTGTATGTAACAACAAAAGAATGAGGGCAAGCAAATTTGATTTTAAGGCCATGACGTCAAACAGGGTAAAGCATAAGTTTAGTCTTGCAGTTGGTTTTAACCACACATGGTTCACTCAGTGTCATACTGAACTCCCTGACACCAGCCCTGCAGACACACAAGGAGAGTCATCTAGAATAGGAAGTATATTTGCCATTCAGGCAAACGTGCAAAAAAAAATCTACTCCTGAAAATAGGATTGTGATAAACATTGCTTTGTGTCTTCAGTCTTACAGCAGGCAGTAACGTTACTATAACCCTCCCTTACCAAAACCATATGAGCTACTAAGAGCAATTTTTATGAAGTCCAAGTCCACAAATATTTCATCACCCAAAAATGCAACTTCTGGCATTCCAGGAATGGTTACTAACATTTTCCAGGATCTCTTGTTATGAGGTTGCCTTTTTCCTTAAAGATTCAGGTCAAGCCGCCTTCCCCCTGGATAGAATTGTCCGCTCTGTTCGTGTGGTAACCTGTACATGCCTTTATTGAAGTGCACCCTGCTGATGCAACCAGTTGTGTCCATGTCTGTCTTCCCTACTGTTTCTTGTACTGACTGAGAGTCAAGGTCATATTTTGATAATCTTTTCTTCTCAGCGCTTAGTATAGTGCTTGGTACAAAGCTCGTACCAAATGTATGTTTGTTGAATAAGTAAATGAGCAAAGTCTTTTGGAATGATGCATCATCTATGGTTTCTGCAGTCGGCTAAATTTCTTTCATTAACCAAACCATGACCAATAATTAGGATTGAAAAGAGATAAAATACAATAACAACTTCCCATTTCCCATTTTCTTTAGCCCATCCATTTTTCTTCCATTTTCCCTCAAATAACATTGGTTTTTTTTTTAAAGAACCTTTGAAGAGTTTATATTATATAACCTGAAGTTATGCAGCGATGGGTATTATCAACAGTGCAAGTGTATTTTTGTCCAGGTTCTGAAACTAATCAACTCTTCACGTTAGGAAAGTCACCTCCTCACCTAGTGAGTGGAACTGGAGGTGGCACATGGGTTTCATTTCAAGGATCAACTCCAATCAATTGGTAGTAATCACATAAAACACCATGTTGAGGATTCAGAACTCCTAACTGAATCCAGTGGAAAAGAATGTTGGGATTGATTAGTGATGTCTGTTGTGGGTGCTGGTGGAAAAGAATGATGGAAAATAAGCTAGGTATTTGCCACACTGGTATAAATGATCCCCAGCATCCCCTTCAAGCTCGTAGCTTCTGATTTATATATTGGTAGTACAAAGGCTACCCAGCATCTTTTAACAATTATAATATGCATGTTATATATGGCCAGGATGCATTCAAGGTTTACTAGATCCTGGCACCATGTAAAGTACTCTGAATAGATTGTCTCATGTCATCCTCATAATACTACTATGGGGGCCAGGGATTATTATTCCCATTATACAGGATGAGGAACCTGAAATCAAAGAAGCTGAATGGTTTGCAAGGTCACTTGACTGTAACAGTGAAATTAGGATTCACACTCAGATTCTTAGAGTTCTTAATGAGTTTCTAAGAGTTCTAAACCACTATGTCAAGGTAGCTGTTCCACTTTGCCTTCTTTCTAGACAAAGAGACTAAAATAAAGTCTGCAGTTGGGGTACCTGGGTGGCTCAATCAGGTAAGCATCCAACTTTGGTTCAGGTCATGATCTTGCAGTTGGTGGGTTCGAGTCCTGTATCGGGCTCTATGCTGACAGCCCAGAGCCTGGAGCCTGCTTCCGATTCTGTGTCTCCCTCTCTCTCTGCCCCTACCCCACTCATGCTCTGTCTCTCCCTGTCTCTCAAAAACGAATAAACGTTAAAAAAAACTTTAAAGTAAAATAAAGTCTGCAATACAAAAAGAATAAGCATATTAAGAGGTTAGAAAACTGCTTGTATTTTACTGGAAGACAATAATTTGCAACCATAAGTAACACAAGGCAGTACAAATATTGACTGTTCTTAGATCACTGATATTATAGGTAAGCTTGTGAAATGCAGGATTCTCTGGGAAAATTCAGACACATAATCATTTTTCAGTAGTACTAATGAGTTATGAAGTTGGGATACTTTATTTTTTAAATAGATTTTATTTTTTACATTTATTTATTTATTTTGAGAGAGAGAGAGAGAGAGCAGGGGAGGGGGTGCCGAGAGAGAGGAAGAAAGAGAGAATCCCAAGCAGGCTCCGCACTATCAGTGCAGAACCCAATGCGGGGCTCGAACCCACGAACTATGAGATCATTACCTGAGCCGAAGTCAAAAGTCAGATGCTTAACCAACTGAGCCACACAGGTGCCCCAGAAGTTGGGATATTTTACATAAAGGTGAAACAGGAAATTACTCATCTCTGTTTTGTATGTGGAGAGGATGGTTAAGAACTTCTGCTGGGGCCTTGACACATACAGGCAGTACTTTTAGACGGCTGGTCAGCAGCTTATACACTATTTTTGCCCTCTCTCTGCTCTGCACTCCCTGACACTCAGCACATGATCTCCTCTCTCATTTGTCCTCTCTGTTCATAGTCCTGTTTGCCAACTAGATTCACCTGTGCATTATGCCCCTGCTAATCCATAAAGGCCAGCCTAACCCACCAGCAGATTTTCTAGGCTTAGATCAGAAGAGGCTTCACAGAATTGATCATGATGAGTTACCAGGGATGGCTGCATAGGAACAGGTTCCCAAAGTCAACCGACCAGGAGTAGGTAGGGCAAGGGATCTGGTCACACTTCCTTTCACTGAAGGCTGAAAAGCACCCTCCCCCAACCGGCAACGGTTAGAAAAAGACATTCCCACTGATGACCAGCAGGCGAAAGGAGGCACAAACCCCTTCACAGAGAAAGTGAAGTGCATTTTGTTGTATTTGTGCATTAATTTTCTTGCATCTTTACTCTGTTCACTCCTCTTTACCCAAAACTAACTTTTGTATCATCTATGCTCTAGACCTCATCCTTTGAAAGAACTTCTTCCCTTCGACCACTGGGGGCTGTGGTTTCAAATTAATTTCCAGTTACTCATTAATTACATGAATCAACTGTCTGTGTAAGAAATAAAGATAGGAAATAAAGACGCAGAGAAGGTTGAAGTCATGTAGGTAGTTCAAAGTATGGATCTCGAAGGAGGGGCCTGGGAATAGCAGTTTAACTGGTCTTTCAAACTGTGGCCATTGGTGAGACTCTGGGGAGAATTTTCTCTTCGATCTTAAGCTCTTTTAAAAAATAGTATCTTCTGGGGCACCTGGGTGGCGCAGTCGGTTAAGCGACCGACTTCAGCCAGGTCACAATCTCGCGGTCCGTGAGTTCGAGCCCCGCGTCAGGCTCTGAGCTGATGGCTCAGAGCCTGGAGCCTGTTTCCGATTCTGTGTCTCCCTCTCTCTCTGCCTCTCCCCCGTTCATGCTCTGTCTCTCTCTGTCCCAAAAATAAATAAAAAAACGTTGAAAAAAAAATTAAAAAAAAAAATAGTATCTTCCTCTCAAGATAAATAGCTCTCAGTCACTCTCATCTTCAGAAACAAAGCCAATCAACAAAACGAAAACCACTCCCCTGTCCCTAAATCCTCACCCCCGTTAGCAGCTCTTCCCCTCTGAGCCTCCCATTCACCTCTTTAGGGCTCTTGCTGTTTCCTCCTACTTCTGCAGTCCCATTGCCACATGCCTTGTTATTGTAGGTGTTGGGTTAGACCTAATGACAAAGAGCGAACACACCAAGAATTGAAGTAAAAACCCGAGTGCTGCCTTCCACTGACCTTTGACCCAGAGAGTCGGAAGTAGGGTTAGGGAAGCCAGAAGGCACGTGCGCAGTTGTGCTCATTGGGCTGTGTTCTCAGCTAGAGCAGCTCTGGGGCCCCTGAAGGTAAGGAGTGGCTTCTTCCCTGGGAGACAGGGAGCATTTGCCCCCAGAGTTGCCAGCCTTGGTGGCACCCCACGAGCACTTAGCACAGCTGGAGGGCTGCTCATCCTTGGTCCAGAGCTTATCTGGGGTCACTGTGACACTAGCAGACATGCCCAGGAAGCTTGCTTCTCTACTTCCCCCCAATCACTCAGTCACACTTTTGTGTTCACTCTGAAGTCATCATGCATCATCAGAATAAAACTGATTCTGGGGTGCCTGTGGCTCAGCTGGTGGAGCGTCAAACTTGGGCTCAGGTCATGATCTCGCAGTTCATGGGTTCAAGTCCTGCATCGGACTCTCTGCTGTCAGCACAGAACCTGCTTCAGATCCTCTGTCCCCCTCTCTCTCCGCCCCTCCCCTGCATGCGTGCTCTTGCTCTCTGTCAAAAATAAATAAACATTTTGAAAAAGGATAAAACTGATTCTATTTTGAAGCCCAAGATCTTTCTAATTTATTTGGGCGACCCTCTAAAAGCAGTCTCAAAATATGAGGCATTAAGCCAGAGGATCCCTGGATCAAAAAGAAAAACCCTGAATTTTCTCTGACTATATCATTATAAATTCGTACAGACAAACCTGGAAGACATTCTCTTCATGAAAGGATAACAATCCAGTTGTCTTGACACAGTTTAATAAATGTGATCCATCCTCCTTAAAATACTTCCTTTATCGTAAACCTCATTTTCAAATATGCAGGGCTCAGTTTTCTTTTTCTGCTTTAGGTTCTTTGATCTCTAATCTAGTCCAATGTCAATGCCACACTGTTTTCCTTGCTACAATTTTTTTCAGTTCACTTTGATATTTGGTACGCTAAGTCCCCCTTTACTGTTCTTTTTTTCTGCAAATATATTTTGGAGGGAGAAACTAGTTCACATGTTTTCTTTTTGATGGGAATGTTAGAATCGGCTCATTCATTTCTATTAAATATTCTTTTGGAATTAGCAAACGGAGCATACCAAATCAGTGAGGATGAGCTGAACTTTCTAATATTCCATTATTAGAGATCACTGGAGAGCCATACGGGAAAAAGATAAAATTATATACATTTCTCTGTTTATCAGAATACTTTGACATAGAGTAGAATTTTAATATAAAAGTTAAGTGACTCAGGCCCTGCCCCCAACCCCCGTGGGACAGACAAACGTCTATGTGTGCGGTTGCAAGAGCTATCATTCAGGTTTGTACAAATCCCTGTGGGAATCCAAGAGGGAGTGTTGGCTCTACCTGGGAGCACTGTGAAGGCTCCAGGGCACCTCTGGGTCACACATAAAGTCTTAGCTGAGGGGAAGGTGTGGCAAGCAGAGGCAAAGGTATGGAGATGTAAAAGGACGCCTGGAAGGTCGGGGAACGGCAGAGAGAAGAGCGTGTGGTCAAGAGGACGGCTGTGAGGTTGAGAGAGGGTCGGACCAGGCTAACTCACCACGGGCTTTGACCCTGGACTGGGAAGCTCATCAGCAAGATGGGTACCGAGTCTGTGTCTCAGAATTCACCCTGGAGGCCTTGGGAACATGGGGAAACCTCAGCTGTTCCCCTGATCAGCTCGTGTTGTTAGTTCAATGCAGATCAGAGAGAGGAGCACGCCTCTGTCCTGACGCTCTCAGGGCTCTCCCCTCCTGCCCCCACCCCCTGCCCCGTGCCCAGCTGGTTTTGTCTCAGCAGAAACCCAACAGAAGTGACAGGGCCTCTGCAGCACACCTATAACCTCCTCAGGTGGGTACAACCTGGCCTGAGTGTTTTGTTCCCTCTGCAGACTTCAGCACTATAGCGATCATCAGGAGACTTTGGGGATGTTCCTCTGGGTTAAAAACACTTGAGTTTCACCTAGTGCCAGCACTGGCCTGGTCTCAAAGTCTGGAGCCATCCACAAACAAGGTCCCTTCAGATAAACGCCATGAGCTCCCTACCCCCCTTATACTAACAAAAACACTCTTATCTTCCAGCCAAAAAAAAATTCCCCATCATCATCCAAATGCACCAACTTCCTATTTTTCCTGGCCTGCTGCCCCTGCTTCTTCATTGCCTCCTCTTGGTTTCCCAGCAGCAGCCGGCGTGCCCTGCAACCTGAGCAGTAGGGCAGGTATGCTCTCCCCAGGTGAGCACAGGACACAGAGCATGGGAGGAGGCGTGGGGGCCGGGGCAGAGCAGGGCCCCTCCGAGTTCCCTGAGAGCCAGAGGCATTTACTGCCAACCTTGGCTGGAGTCATCGCATGTCACCTGGACTCAACACTCCAGACCTTACAAAGTTATTGTGACATGAATGTATTACTTCTCTTCATCCTCGCCGCAGCCCCGCGAGGCAGGATCTGATTTTTGTTTCAAAAATGAGGAAACTGAAAATCAGAGGATTTGAATGGTTTTCTCTGGGTCACCCAGCAGAGTCTAGAATTGAATTTATGACTTCTGCCTAAATCCTGGGGGAGCTGGCCCTATGCTGCACATCACAGAACGGACAGATGGCTTTGAGAAGCCCCAGGAGATGCGTGTGAGTGAGTGTCCTCACACACTCATGTGCACACGCACCCCCTCCCCCCCCCCACAACTGTCATGGGGCCTAATCCACTTTAAGAAACTCACTGAATGAGTCAAAGCACGTAGCACAGTACCCGACACCGTACGAGGCCTCCCCTGGCAAGGAGACCACCTTCAGATCACTATCCATGCTGGTGAATGAACATGACAGCAGTTTCTCACACCCAATGGCAATTATTTGCTTGCACATGTACTGCTCTCATCAGACTGTAAGTTAGCCACGTCTCCACAGTGCCTAGCACACCGCTGATCTTTCAAACCCATGTGAAAGAAAAATAATGAGTACGAGAGGCGTAAGGACAGATAAACTCCCACTTCAGTCGCCTTGCTCAAGCAAGTACTTGACTTCCATTAACTGAATTCCATTCAGTTAATAATATGCTCACGACTCTGAAGTCAGGCCCTGCAGGAGGAGGGTACACGGAGCAAGTGGGCAGAGACAGAGAGAGGTGCATCAGGCACACGGGGGCGCTAGGTGCCACATGCGGGTGGGAGGGCAGTATTGAGACAGGTAGTTGGGCAGGGGGAATCTTGGAGTGGGCAGAGGAAAGGCCTAAACGGAAACATGGCAGAGGTGATGGGCAACACTAAGAAGGCAGTGGTGGGACAGCACGTGGCCTGGAAAGGGACAGACTAGGCAGTCCGCTCTGATTGACCAAGCTCCAATGGGCTCTCCTCCAATGGGGGTTGGGTTCTGTTTAGTCTTCTCTTATTGCACATCATCCTGAAGGTGTTCTGCTCCCTCCAGCCCACTGCTCTAACTGGGATGAAGAGAAAAGACACTAGGACTCTTGATAATCCCTTCAAATTGCCCTCTGCATTGTGGCCTGTCACGTCCCTTCAATGAAATTATGGCAGCAACAAGTCAGTGACAAATTAACAATTAATTTTCAAAAACAGCCACTTGGGAGCAAAGTGGAATAGAAATCATTTACACCTTGCTGGGTAACTAGGAAGGTCATTATTTTTGCCTTTATCTCCATATTAAAAGTAAATGTCTCTGCTAGTTGCTTGTTTAGTGAGAAGTCATGGAGACACTTGCTCTAAGCACCCGAGACAAAGGCTTCTTGTCAGATCCCAGGAGCCAGCAGAGCAAAGCCTGTGAGGACCTCCCCTGATGGGCCAGGGGAGGCTCCATCTGGTAAGTAGGTATCCTGTTGGTCTGGCACAGTCCAAGCAAGTGTTGGCAACGGAGGAGAAGTGAGGATGCTCATGTGAAACTGTCAGGGCAGCCCAACGAGTGAGTGGAGCCTGGAGACACATGGGAGACAGGCAGAAATCTTTCCTCAAGTTCTGGGTTAAAGTCCCTTGAAGAGAACAGGGTTTTGGGGAGTTTATTAGGAGAGAAGGTTTGTATATAGGTTCCAAGGTCAAGGCTCGGGGATAAGAACAAAACATATGGGAGGGGGAAGGCACTTTCTCATTGGCAGGGTGGGGTGTGGGTCTCAACGCCCAGAACACAGGGCTAAAGCTGATTGCAAATCACCCGCCTCCATCTGGATTACACCAGATAATGGGGAGTGAGGTGATTCCTGTTTATAGGAATCAAGTGACCCCACCTATGGAAGGAGAAGGAATTACAGATGCTAGAACCCAGGTAGGACCTGACACTATTGGAGGATCTCATTGTCATCACTGAGCTAAAACCCATTTGTAAAATGAGGTTAGTATTGACTTACTTTTCTTCCCAGAATTAAATTTCTTCCATGGTGTCACACATGATAGATTTTTAGGGACACTGGGACAGCTGCCTGCCACAAACTTCTTCCCTGAGACCAGCTAAGAAAATGGAGGCATTGATGACAACACCTTCCACTGCACCAGGAAAGATGAAAGTCTCAACACAGACTGAGAAGGGAAACCAGAGCACTTTATTTTTTTTAAGTTTTTACTTAAATTCCACTGAGTTTTAGCATACAGCGTGATATTAGTTTTAAGTGTACAATAGAGAGATCCAACAGTTCCATACAATACCCGGTGCTCATTAAGTGCACTCCTTAATCCCTATCACCTATTATACCCATCCCCCTACCCACCTCCTTTCTGGTAACCATCAGTTTGTTCTCTATAGTTAAGAGTCTATTTCTTGGTTTCTCTCTCTCTTTCTTTCTCTCTTTTCCCCCTTTGCTTGTTCGTTTCTTAAATTCCACATGAGTGAAATCATAAGGTATTTGTTTTTCTCTGACTTATTTCACTTGGTTCCCTTCATGTTGTTGCAAATGGCAAGATTTCATTCTTTTTTATGGCTGAGTAATATTCCATTGGAATATTCCATTGGAATGGTCTTCCATTCCAGAAGTTCCATATCTTCTTTATCCATTCATCAGTCAATGACACTCGGGCTGTTCCCATAATCTGGCTATTGCAGATAATGCTGCTATAAACATCGAGGTGCATGTATCCCTTTGCATTAGTATTTTTGTATTCTTTGGGTAATACCCAGTAGTGTGATTGCTGGATCATAGGGTAGTTCCATTTTTAACTTTTGAGGAGCCTCCATAGTGTTTTCCACAGTAGCTGCACCAATCTGTATTCCCACCAACAGAGCATTAGTGTTTCTTTTTCTCCACATCCTCGCCAACACTTGATGTTTCTTGTATTGTTGACTTTAGCCATTCTGACAGGTGTGAGGTGGTAGGTCATTGTAGGTTTGATTTGCATTTCCCTAATGATGAGTGATGTTGAACATCTTTTCATGCCTCTGTTGGCCATCTGTATGTCTTCTTTAGGAAAATGTCTATTCACATGTTCTGTCCATTTTTTAACTGTATGATTTATTTTTTGGGTGTTGAGTTTTATAAGTTCTTTATATATTTTGGACACTAATCCTTTATGGGTTATGTCATTTGCAAATATCTTCTCTTATTTCGTAGGTTTCCTTTTAGTTTTCATTAATTATTTCCTTCACTGTGCAGAAGCTTTTAACTTTGAGGTAGTCTCAAAAGTTTATTTTTGCTTTTGTTTCCTTTGCCTCAGGAGACATATCTAGAAAGAAGTTGCTATCACTGACGTCAAGTAACTTACTGCCTGTGTTTTCTTCAAGGATTTTTATGGTTTTAGGTCTCACATTTAGGTCTGTCATCTATTGTGAGTTTATTTTTGTGTATGGTGTAAGAGAGTGGTCCAGTTTCATTCTTTTGCATGTTGCTGTCCAGTTTCCTCAACACCATTTGTTGAAGAGACTGTCTTTTTCCCATTGGATATTCTGTCCTGTTTTGTCAAAAATTAATTGACTATACAATTGGGGGTGTATTTATGGGTTTTCTATTCTGTTCTATTGATCTATGTGTCCATTTTTATGCCAGTACCATACTGCTTTGATCACTAAAGCTTTGTAATATAGCTTGAAGTCTGGAGTTGTGATGCCCCCAGCTTTGCTTTTCTTTTTCAAGAATGTTTGGCTATTTGGGGTCTTGTGTCATTCCATGCAAATTTAGGATTGTTCTACCTCTGTGAAAAATGCTTTTGGTATTTTAATAGGTATTGTATTAAATGTGTAGATTGCTTTAGGTAGTATAAACATTTTGACATTTTCTCTTCCAATCCATGAGCATGGAATGCCTTTCCATTTCTTTGTGTCATCTTCAATTTCTTTCATCAGTGTTTTAGAGTTTTCAGAGTACAAATCTTTTACCTCCTTGGTTAAGTTAATTCCTAGATATTTTATTGTTTTTGTGGCAACTATAAATGAGATTGATTCCTTAATTTCTCTTTCTGCTGCTTCATTATTGGTGTATAGAAATGCAAGGGATTTCTGTACATTGATTTTGTATCCTGTGACTTTACTGAATTTGTTTATCAGTCTAGCAGTTTTCTGGTGGAGTCTTTCGGGTTTTCTATATATAGTAGTATCACGTCACTTGCAAATAGTGAAAGTTTTACTTCTTCCTTGCCAATATGGATGTTTTTTATTTCTTTTTGTTGTCTGATTGCTGTGGCTAGAAATTTGAGTACTGTGTTGAATAAAAGTGGTGACAGTGGACATCCCTGTCTTGTTCCTGACCGTAGAGGAAAAGCTCTCAGTTTTTTACCACTTAGGATGATATTAGCTGTGGATTTTTCATATATGTCCTTTATTATGTTGAGGTGTGTTCCCTGTAAATATACTTTGATGAGGGCTTTTTTTTTATCATGAATGGATATCATACTTTGTCAAATGTTTTTTCTGCATCTATTGAAAGGATCATATGGTTCTTATCTTTTCTTTTATTAATGTGATGTATAATGGTGATTGCTTTGTGAATATGGAAGTGTCCTTGCTACCTAGGAATAAATTCCATTTGATCGTGGGTTGTTTTTTGTTTTTGTTTTTTTAAATTTTTTTAATGTTCTTATTTATTTTTGTTTCTTTTTTGTTTTTAATATATGAAATTTATTTTCAAATTGGTTTCCATATAACACCCAGTACTCATCCCAAAAGATGCCCTCTTCAATGTTTTTATTTATTTTTGAAAGAGAGAGAGACAGCATGAGCAGGGGAGGGGCAGAGAGAGAGGAAGACACAGAATCCAAAGCAGGCTCCAGGCTCTGAGCTGTCAGCACAGAGCCCGACATGGAGCTCGAACTCACAGACCGCAAGATCATGACCTAAGCCGAAGTCAGACACTCAACCGACTGAGCCACCCCGGCGCCCCAATCGTGGGTTTTTGAAATGCATTGTTGAATTCAGTTTGCTAGTACTTTGTTGAGGAATTTGCATCTATGTTTATCGGAGATATTGGCCTGTAGTTCTTTTTTGTGGTGTCTTTATGTGTTTGGGTATCAGGGTAATGCTGGCCTCATAGAATAAATTTTGAAGTTTTCCCTCCTTTTCTATTTTTTTGGAATATTTTGAGAAGGATAGGTATTAACTATTCTTTAAATGTTTGGTAGAGTTCACCTGTGAAGTCATCTGGTCCCAGACTTTTGTTTGTTGGGAGCTTTTGAGTACCGATTCAATTTCTTTGTTATTGGTCTGTTCAAATTTTCTAATACTTCTTGTTTCGATTTTGGTAATTTATATTTTTCTAGGAATTTATCCATTTCTTCTAGGTTGTCCCATATGTTGGCATGTAGGTTTTCATAATATTCTCTTATAATTGTATGTCTGTGCAGTTAGTTGTTATTTCCCCTTTATCTTTTGTGATTTTATTTATTTGGGTTTTTTTCTTTCTTTTTGGTAAGTCTGGCTAGAGATTTATCAATTTTATTAATTTTTTTCAAAAAACCAGCTCTTGCTTTCATTGATACCTTTTTTTTTTTTTTTTTTTTTTTAGTTTCTATACCATTTATTTCTGCTCTAACCTTTATTATTTCCTTCTTCCTGTTAGCTTCAGTCTTCATTTTTTGTTGCTTTTTTTCTCTAGCTTTTTTTAGGAGTAAGGTTAGGTTGTTTGAGATTTTTCTTCTTCCTTGAGGTAGATTGCATTGCTATGTAGTTCCCTCTTAGGACTGTTGCTGCTACATCTCAAAGGCTTTGGACTATTGTGTTTTCATTTTCATTTGTTTCCATGTATTTTTTTTTTTTATTTCTTTTTTGATTCCCTGGTTGACCCATTCATTGTTTGGTGGCATGTTGTTTAACCTTCATGTATTTGTTGCCTTTCCAGACTTTTTCTTGTGGTCGATTTCTAGTTTCATAGTGTTGTGGTCAGAAAAGGTGCATGGTATGACTTCAGTCTTCTATTTGTTGAGGCCGGTTTTGTGACCTAATATGTGATCTATTCTGGGTAACATTCCATGTGCACTTGAAAAGACTGTGTATTCTGCCGTTTTAGGATGGAGTGTTCTATGCTGTTAAGTCCATCTGGTCTAGGGTGTCCTTCAAAGCCCCTGTTTCCTTGTTGAGTTTCTGTTTAGATGATTTATTGATGTGACTGGGATGTTAAAGTCTCCTACTATTATTGTATTATTATCATTTCGTTCCTTTATATTTGTTGGTAATTGTTTTATATATTTGGGTGCTTACATGTTGGGTGCATAAATATGTACAATTGTTACATCTTGTTGAATTCTCCCCTTTATTATTGTATAGTGCCCTTCTTTGTCTCTTGTTGCATTCTTTGTTTTAAAGTCCAGTTTGTCTGAGGGGCCTGGGTGGCTAAGCATCCGACTTTGGCTCAGGTCATTATCTCACGGTTCGTGGGTTGAGCCCGTGTTGGACTCTGTGCTGACAGCTTGAACCCTGGAGCCTGTTTTGGATTCTGTGTCTCCCTGTCTCTCTGCCCCTTCCCCGCTCATGCTGTCTCTCTCTCAAAAATAAGTAAACATTAAAAAAATTTCAAGTCTAGTTTGTCTGATATAAGTATTGCTGCTATGGCTTTCTTATGACATCCATTTGCATGATAAATGTTTCTCTATCCCCTCACTTTCAATCTGGAGGGGTCTTTAGGTCTAAAATGAGTCTGTTGTAGATAGCATATAGATAGGTCTTATATTTTTTTTTTATATTCATTCTGACATCCTATGTCTCTTGATTGCAGCATTTAGCACATTAACATTCACACTAATTATTGATAGATCTCTATTTATTGCCATTTTATTACTTGTTTTGTAGTTGTTTCTAGAGACTTTCTCTGATCCTTTCTTGTCTTTCTCTCTTTCATGTTTTGCTGATTTTCTTTACTGATACATTTGGATTTCTTTCTCTTTATTCTATCTATGTTTATTAGTGGTTTTTGATATAAGGTTACCATTAGGTTTGTATATTACCTCTTCTGTAAATAGCTGTCTATATTAAGCTGATGGCTGTTTAAGTATGAATGAAACCAGTGCACTTTAATTCTATAATAGTCAGGACACTGAAGTGTGGTAGAAAACGGGCTGGCTTCAGATTACCCAGCTTTGAATCCTAGGCATGCCCCTGACTTGTGGGCCAGGATGTGACAAGAGAATGAGGTTGGTTTCAGGTTGGCCTGAGATTCCAAGACCATAGGTGCCCATCACTCCCACATTCCAAAGTGCAATGCTAGCAGCCTACATAGGATTTGAGAAAAGAAGGTTCAGAGACAAAAGCATTTAGGAAAGAAAAGAAACTTCCTTTTTCAAGGGAGTCGGGCTTCAGAAGGACCAACTAATAATAAATATAAATTTTACCTTCTATAAAATATAACCCATGATAGATATTTTAAGGAGAGAAAAAACCTTCAGTTTTGGCAAGCTTACCTAGTCGACATTAGCCTGTCATGGTAGAAAAAAAAAGCAGCAACTTATGACATGATTCTTATATGCTCAAAAGCCATAACATACAGTCAGATGTCAACACTGCAAAAGTCAGGGTAAAGTTTTTGGTGGAGTTAGGAATCAAATGACAGCTCCCACCCCCACTGGGCGAGGTAGGGATTATAGAGTCTAGAAACCTGTCTCTACTGGAGAAGGTCAAGGCTTCATTTATCCAGGGGACCAGAACCAGACTTGGTGAGCTTATTAGTTTTGGCTTATCTCCCAGTGCAATCTGGTTTGGGTTTTTCCCCCTCTCTCGTTGTGAAAAAATGATATACACATCACTTAAAATAGCAGCAGGGCAAAGCGTCAATTTTGTTTTCAAAGGAGGTTGCTGAAACCCTGTCACCACTTGCAAATCTACGAGTTAAAATTGGAGAGCTGGAGGGAACATGGAGATTGGAACCTGTCTGTAGAGAACTGCCAGTGGGCTGTGGGTCCCAGCGTTCATTCCAGAGAGGGAGGGATGTGTGTGTTGGGGCCTTCCCCCTCGAGCTCTCATCATGGACGTGAAGGGCTTACTCAGAGGGCTTCCTTTGTGGGCGAGACTGCTAGAGGGTGCAGGTTGGTGGGAGCAGCCTGGGCAGAAGAGTGGGCTGCACTGTTGGGATGTCACCACACTCCTGGAGGTCTAAAGATGTGTTGGTGTTTGCCAAGGACCAGATGGGGGCCCTGGCAGAAAGGCTTGCTTGGCCACCTTGAGTCTTTGTAACAGGGGGTTGTTTGCCTTGGAAAAATGATGGCCCAAGTTGCACGGGAGAGTCAGAGGGGCAGAGGGAGGAGCTACTAAATTACCAGCCAGAAGGTACATACCCACTCCCAACAAAGGAATGACAAGGAAAAGATTTTCAGCCTAGAAATACATCTTCAAGAAATCCACAGAAGAGGGGCACCTGGGTGGCTCAGTCAGTTAAGCATCAGACTCTTGGTTTTGGCTCACGCCATGATCTCACGATTTTTGAGACTGAACCCCGCATCAGGCTCTGTGCTGCTAGTGCAGAGCCTGCTTGGGCTTCTCTCTCTCCCTCTCTCTCTCTCTCTCTCTGCCCCTTCCCTGCTCATACTTTCTCTCTCTCTCTCCCTCTCATTCTCTCAAAAATAAATGAACAATTTTTTAAATTAAAAAAAATAACAAAAACAAAGAAATCCACAAAAGAGAAAATTATCTTGTTAGGTCAGAGGAAAGCAAATCAGAAAGGGGCTGGTCAAATAAGACCCTTCCTATCCTTTGCCTTTCCTTCCTCTCTCCATTTCAAGTCTGCAGTCCAGCATTTTCCCTTCAGACAAGGGAAGGAGATACGGGTATTATCAGGAGAGCCTGATTTGTTTGTGTTTAAAAAATTAAATTACATAGCACTGGACATTTTCATTATGGATCTGAGACCACCAGAGGATTAAGGTGACCTGGGACTTTTATTATCTAGGAGAACTTGTGGCACTTGCAGGAGATTTTATCTCAGGCCAGGAAAGAACCAGCCCCACAGCGGGAGGGCAGGGCAGCATTGGGAAGAGTCTAGTTACTCTAGGATTGTTCTCACAATTCCTGCCCTTGTGACGGCCAGGTACAGCATTGCACCAGCTTCCTGTTGCTGCTGTACCAAATGACCACAAACTTGATGGTATAAAACAACACACATTCATTATCTGACTACTGTGGAGGTTAGAAGTCCAAAATGGGTGTATAGGCTAAAAACAAGGCTGTGTTCTTTTGGAGGCTCTAGGGGAGAATCCGCTTCCTCACCCTTTCCAGCTTCTGGCGGCTCCCACATTCCTTGGTTAGTGGTTTCAGATCACATGACATCACCAGTTCACATCATCAGGTGTCACGTTGCCTTCTCTCTAGCGGACTCTCCTGACTCCCTCTTAAAGGACCATTGTGATTACATTGGGTGCTCCCCCCTTCCACCAAGTAATCCAGGATAATCTTTCCATCTCAGTATCCTTGATGTAACGTATCTGCAAAGTCCCTTTTGCCTTATAGGGTAGCATATTTGTAGGTTCTGGGTGTCAGCACGTGGACATCTTGGCAGGGGGGGCATTATTCAGCCTACCACAAAGGATAGGTAAACTTGAAAAAAGTCACTTGATTCTTGGAATCTTCCTTTGCTCCCTTTCTATTTAAAAAAATTTTTTTAACGTTTATTTATTTTTGAGACAGAGAGAGACAGAGCATGAATGGGGGAGGGTCAGAGAGAGGGAGACGCAGTATCTGAAACAGGCTCCAGGCTCTGAGCAGTCAGCACAGAGCCCGACGCGGGTCTTGAACTCACGGACCGCGAGACCATGACCTGAGCTGAAGTCAGACGCTTAACCGACTGAGCCACCCAGGCGCCCCATGCTCCCTTTCTAAAGTGGGGGTAACAACACCCTGCAAGGTTACAGGACATGAAGGAGGTCTGATGTGAAACACCTTGTATAGTATATCAGTAAATGCTCTATAAGAATCAGTACTTTTCATTCACTCACCTAATGGATGTATTGAGTACCTACTATGTGCCAGGCAGTGTTCAGAGTGCTGAGATGTGTATTTCTAAAAAGAGGGGAGAGCAGGAGAGAACAAGGGCTTTGGCTGCTCTAAAGAAGTGGGTGTGGGAAGGGGTGGGTGTCTGAGTTAGGAAAATGGTTCAGAAAAGTGCAACAACCTCCTGAATGATTCCATCAAGTACTGATGCTAGTTCATCTAACTGGTGGGCAGACCTCATTAAAATACTTGGCTCATATCTGCTCTTTTGTTCAAGGAATACCGGTCTAAGTATATGTACTGATAGGACACAGAAATAAAAATGTACAATATTGGCATGCCCTAGACACTTATAGAGACTAATTCAGGGGCCTAATGGAACTCAGACAGACCAATGACTACAGTCTGGAAGCAACTTAGCACTTAGAAGTACAGTACTAAGTGTAAGTTCTGGGCTCAGGTCTAAGGGATTTGTATGAAACCTTCCTTGGGTTCTCTAAATGGTGTTAAATTAATTAAACAAGGAGGTCAGTAGACTGGGATAGCTCTAACACAACGGTAGGCATATGCAGACAAAGTAGAAGTCTGTAAAAGTCTCAAGGTTACAAAAACAAACCCTAAGGACAACCAATCATCAACAGCCAACTAGGCTTTCAGTTATAGATAATAATTTCCAGACTTTGCTTCCACCTTTTCTCTGTGAAATTCTCCCCTGAGTTCCTGTTGGTGGAGCATTCCTAACCACTTCTGGTTTGGTGCTGCCCAGTTGGAATTGATTTTTGCCCAACTAGACTCAAAATTTATATTTATTTATTTATTTATTTATTTATTTATTTATTTATACTTGAGAGAGAGATAGAGAGCATGTCAACAGGGGAGAGGAGCAGAGGGAGAGAGAGAGAGAATCTTAGGCAGGCTCTACATTCAGCAAGGAGCCCAATGCAGGGCTTGATCTCACAACGCTGGGATCATGACCTGAGCCAAAATCAAGAGTCCAATGCTCAAGTGACTGAGCCACCAGGCATCCCCAACTCAAATGTTTTAATATGTCTTAGTTTATCTTTTAACAATGGGTACCTATTAGATGTTGCATTAGAAAGTTGAGGCTATGACTTTATAGATCTGGCTCCTTGGGCAGAACATGGAAACAATTTTTCATTAGATTAAGAAGCAATATGGGGAAGACAAGATATCCTAAGGGAAAGAGCAAACTGCCAAAGAATTGCTAAAAAGAACAGAAAAATTTTGCTGTTGGTACAGTTATAACTCTTTCTCACAAGAGGAGTCTCAAAAATCAATACTTGCTGGGGCACCTGGGTGGCCCAGTCGGTTAAATGTCCAACTTCGACTTAGGTCATGATATCATGGTTTATGGATTCAAGCCCCGCATCACGCTCTGTGCTGACAGCTCAGAGCCTGGAGCCTGCTTCAGATTCTGTGTCTGCCTCTCTCTGCCCCTCCCCTGCTCACACTCTCTCTGTCTCTCTTTCTCTCCCTCTCTCTCTCTAATAAATAAATAAATAAATGTTAAAAACATTTAAAAAATCAATACGTGCTATAATAAAAAAAGATATCTTACTTTGATAAGGGCCAAGCAGCCCTTTCCTGAGCTTTGATTTTTTCACTTGACAATATATATTGACTCTATTTAAAACAAAGAGCTAAGGAAGACTTTTTCTTAAGAGGAAGAAATTTGAATATGTTTGTGGGACAAGAAATCAGTGAAGAAAGCAAAAACAAAATGTGTCCATTTAACCTATAATTGTGAAGACTAGAACAACGTGGAAATGTATAGTGTTATACAAACTGTCGAACTGTAATCCTGAAAAGTGAGCAGATAGATAAGGATGAAGGAAGGGAATATGAAAAAGTTTTAACCACTGTGGTAAGGTGGTAGCATTATGGCTGATATCTCCTCCTGGTGTTTGAGCTTTTTTAAAATATTTTGAAATATTAGCAGAGTCTTCAAATTAAAATAACTCAGTACACTATTTTTGATAAAACAGTACTGACAAAAGCATATGATTTACAACTGGGGACCCCAAAACTTCTGATCCCATTTCTTAAGCTTTTCTATGAGGCATCATTCCCCTATTGCTATCTTAATTCTTAAAGTTTTGACTCCTATTCCCGGTGCTTTTATCAGATCTCCCCCTGGTGTCACATTTAATTTTTTTTTTTTCCTCATTCGTGTTAACCCAGCTGTTTAAGAACTATTTTTATTTCAATTAGTAAATATCTTCTTTCCCTCTAACATTTTAACAATTTGTGATTACACCCCTTAGGCCCCTATTGCATTACAAACACCCCACTTTGATAAACATCTAAGCCGTTAACACACTGCACAACTATGTCCTCAGAATTCTTTGAAATCTTTGTGGTTTAAAATATCCTGTGAAGATCCTATTTATAAAATACTTAAAACAGGAGGGATCATGCTGGGATTATTAAGATAATTAGCAAAAAATCAATAGCACTCAATAGCAACAGAGATCTTGTTTTTTCTGGCCAAGCAGAAATATACTCAGTTAAGACACGTGGTTCAAGGCGCCTGTTATCAAAGCCTAGAAACTTTTTCCTTTTCTGTTAAAACACATGTCCATTATTAACCAGTGGAAATGTAAATATCTTATCAGAAGACTGGGTTCTGCTCAAAATGTATCAAATATTTCATTGATATCTTTCTTTACCTTTTAAAACTTGGCCTTAGAAGCCCCTACTATTTATCTGACCCGAAAGAGAAAAACAAACAACCTGGGAAATGAATTGAAAACATCAGTGTTTTGCACAGGTCTCCATGCACAACCCTTCAAATCCACATCTTCCCAAAGCTGGGAAAATCAATGATTATAACTATTTTATCATGGTTTCTGCCCTTGAACTTCTTAGGAAATACCTTTAGTTATTTTATTTCATCCCATTTTCATAGCACATTGAGAGAATTGTTATTGTGCGATTTTACAGATAAGTAGACTGAGGCTCAGAAAGAAAAGCAGCTTTCCAGTGAAGAGACCAAGCCCCTGGAACCCCGGCTAGAACTCTTTCCACGATACCCCACTCGGCGTACATAGGTATTATTATGGCAATAATACAGAGGCTACAAACGGTAAGAGAATAAGTGTGGGTGTAATTCTAAACTATTTCTTCAGGTTCTCCACTGGGACTTTCGTATAAGCTCTTGCCATCTTCTAAGGGCAGAACTATTTCAAAAGGGAACCATGATCTGGTCAGAGCTTTGGGTTCTCCGTGGACCTTTCGTTTTGGAATCAAGCCTTCCCACCTGAGCAAAGCCATCAATCTATAGTATATGTTTACTGAGCATATGTTTACTTACCAACACCAAGATGAGTGGAGCACTTGATGCAAAGAAGTATACAAATGGTCGCTACCCTCCAGTCTAGCTGGGCTGATAGGACTCAGAGGCAGGTGGCACTCTTCTCAGATTGTACATTGTCAAATTGTTACATTTACAGAAGCACCTGCTGGTACAAACTCCAGGACCCAGCCTGTTTCCTGGCCGAAGCTGCAGGATCCGCACCGGCAACGTCACCCTTGCTCCCAGCTCCCGGGCCCTAGCTTGACCCAACGCAAAAAGATTTAACCAGACCAGCCACATATGCGGAATTTAGCATCAAGCCTTCTTAGCAGCTAGACTAGCCCCAGATGTGATAACTGGGTCGCTGCCAGTGACAGCCAGCCTCCTTTTGGAACACCCCAATTCTTGCTCAGGTCTCATTTCTTGTGTATTTCCTACTCCAGTCTGAGGCCTAGCAGTCTCCCCCACCCCCAGCCTCCTCTCCATGCCACCTGCTGGTTCCCCTAAGTATCCCCCTACCCAGATTCCCTACAGCTGGGTAACACAGCCTATGGTGCTCCTGTGGAAAAGCAAGGGCAACAAAATTATAGGATGCGGCAGCCATCGAGACCCAAGGGTCTCATATCACCCATGTGAGCATCATAAACCTGCTTAAGTGACAGCTGTAGCTGCTGCGTGTCATTGCCCTCAAAGTCATGATACCCCATTGAAAACAAAGCCTGATACGGGCTCCTGTAACTCGACCCTGGATTTTCACCCAGCCACCTGCTTCTCTAGAAACTGCCAACTCAGACCAAAGTTCAATCCGGTTATAATTCCGACAACCAGCTGCATTTCTGGTAAATAATTAGTTATCAAATTAACGGTGACCTTGGCACCTGCCTGGCAAGCCACTTCACCAGGTTTTCGAAAGCACATGTTTTCAAATTTTGTTTCGTTACTCACGTTATTTTCAAAATCACATGATTTTAAGCACTTGACTTTAGATATCGGAGAAGCTTTTCGTCCTGCCGGATTCTTGCATAAAGCATGTATACATGTGTGTTAGGTTTAAGGTAATTCCATAATTCCATCTTTGACATGGTGAATTCAGAGTTGAAACTGAGTCCAAGGTTTTCTACCTTTCTGCACCCCTCAGCCCTCTTTCCAGTGGGGAAGTGTCTGCACCAAGAGCCATCGTCAGGGGTGGCTGGCTCTACTGAGCAGTGGCTTAGTGGTCCTCACAGTTCCTCACTGTTGGATGGTCACACGTCACCGTGACCTCTGGTAACTGGGCCCCCTTACTCTGCTTCCTCCTGACTCTGATGCCAGGCCTTTCTGGGTGGACCATCTGGTTCCCAACCACTTCTAAACTCCTCTTTAGGTGCCAGGGGGAATTCTGTGATGGTTTCTTGAGCCTCCCAGGGCACCTCACACACACTGAGCTTCCCCAAGTTCACAGACTGGCACGCCTTCCTCAGTCACTGATGTCCTTCCATGCAGGCCCCAATATAAGGATTCATCTATTTGCATTTAGTATAATTACCAATGGTGTCAGATCTCAAAAAAAGAAAAACAGAACCAAAAACAGGTATCAATCACATGGGTATTTACTCAAAATTTACTCAAAATAATTAATGGGTATTTACTCAGAAACACGACTTCAAGGGGATACAGGAACCCCTGCGTGTAGTGCAGCATTATTTGCAACAGCCAAATTATGGAAGCAGCCTCAGGGCCCATTGATAGATGAATGGGTAAAGATGTGGTATATGTATACAATGGAATATTATTCAGCCATTAAAAAATGAAATTTTGCCATTTGCAGCAACATAGATACAACTAGAGAGTATTATGTTAAGTGAAATAAGTCAGCCAGAGAAAGACAAATACCATGTGATCTCGCTCATATGTGGAATTTAAGAAATAAAACAAATGAGCAAACGAAAAAGAGAGAGAGAGAGGCAAACCAAGAAACAGACTCTTAACTGACTGATGGCTGCCAGCTGGGAGGTGGGTGGATGGTTGGGTGAAACAGGGGAAGGGAATTAAGGAGTCCACTTAGCATGATGGAAAAAAATTTAAAAAGGAGGTACAGGTACATACAGATATAGATACATGTTTGCTTCCTTAACAATTTACTGGGAGTAATCTGACTATACATTTACTCATCGGGAAATATTTTTTGACTGCCTTCTATGCGCCAAGCATAACCGCCCCTGAACAGCATGGGTTTGAACTGTACAGGTCCACTTATACGCAGACTTTTTTTGGATAAATACGGTACAGTACCACAAATGTGTGTTCTCTTCCTTATGATTTTCTTAATAACATCTTCTTTTCTCTAGAAAATTGTAAGAATACAGTGCCTAATGCATACAACATACAAAATATGTTAATTGACTGTTTATGTCATGGGTAAGGCTTCTGGTCAACTGTCGGCTGCTAGTTAAGTTTTTAGACAGCCGAAAACCATATGCAGATTTTCAACTGTGCAGAGGTCAATGCATCTAACCCACACATTACTAAGCAGTCGACTGTACTATTCTAGGTACTGGGGGTATGGGAATAAGCAAAAGGAGAAATGAATCCTAATCTCATGAACACTGGATTCAAATGTGCGAAGTCAGACAATAAACAGGATCTTGTTTCACAATGAAAACTGAACTTATTTTGATTCTTACATCCCAAAACCCCATGAAATACTAAACTTCCCCCCAAACAGGACATGCCTGAAAGCTCTGTAAATTCTGAGCGATTCTCATAATGTAAGAGGTACAATTCCCAGTATTGTGCTGTTTACCAGGGTATTAACAAGTACAGAAATGAGCTCTTTGAAGACAACCTAAATAGTTATTCATTACTGAATGCTTCTTGTGCACCAGGCACTACGCCAGGGTCTCTGCATGAATCATCGCTAGTTCTCGGCACAGTTCAAAATTAGGTGGATTTGTTGTGTTATTAGTGGCCTCACTTCGTAAATGAAAAAAAACTGAGGCTGATATAAGTTAATTACCCGAAGTCACACAGATACTAAATGGATAAGCCTTAATGGGACTCAGTTGGTCTGACATCACTCTGCCTCTTTATAGATGGTAGGGAAATCCATAGCAAGAAAAGCAAAATTATAAGTAGGAATTCATAGAGTGTTCCCTTAAACAAAAACTTCGTCTTTACATTCAAGGGTGTATACATGTAAGCTGGAGGGATTAAGGAGAAGATTGGCTTGGGGAGGAGAGGCTGAAAGAGAGAAAGTTTGTAAAATTAAAGTTTGTGAAACCACTGACAATTGAGGACCAAACAGAAATGATAAAACATCTCAGGAAGCATAATATAGGCAGGTGTAAAAATAGAATCCATTTTACAAACATTCAGTTCCCATATAAGCTTCTGGGAGCAGATCTTGAGGACGTGGGGAGGAGATAGGGAAGCAGATCCAGTGCAACCATTGTGTGGGCATAGATCCCACACCAGGACCTCACCCCTGCCCTCCTCCTCATCGTGCTGTCTTCCCTTGTTCCTCACACCCTGAAACCGAACATGTCCTCTCTAGCTGCCGGTAAGCCAGTCTGCCACCAGGATGGCAACCTCTTCCCTTGCATCTTTGGTTTTGGCCCTGGACCCAGCCTCCCAGGCACACACAGATTACCCCACTCCACTCTGTCAGTCCCGGCCTCCCTATTCCCGGAGCAGGCCTAGACCTCTGGTTAACCTCTATGAAAATCAAATTCTCCGCCTGCCTCATTTTCCCTCACAGCACCCTTGAGGTGTCCAGAAGGAAAGCATTCTTTCATCTGAGTTAAACTCCATTAGGGGAGTCAGGGGTGCTGTGTTCCCACTTGGGGAACCAAGAAACAGATGGTGAGAACAGCTCATCAGCTCTGCCCTTGAGGGGACCCTTGAAAGTCAATTCTAGTCAGCCCTTCATCTTCGCATCTGCCTCTATTGGGTATCTTCTACTTTGTCTTGCCTTATACACACGTCTTCTCTCCCACAAGATTTCAAGTTCCTTGAAGGCACCACAGAGCAAGTGCCCCATAAACCTTCTCTAATGTTCCATAAACATTGTCTCCTCACTAGATGGGGAGGAATCCGGCAGTGACCTGTTATAAAATGAAAATGCAGTCCAGTCCAGGCCCCCCTGTGGTGGAGCTAAGAGCATCAGATAACTTCCCGTCTTCCCTCCCTCCACCCCCTCCTCTTTTTCTCACCTAATCCTTTCCTTTTCTGGATTTCTGTTCATTGGAACAGAAACCACTGTGACCATGACCACATGATGGTGAATGGAAACACAAAGAACAGAACTGATTAAGCTGTTTGGTGTTTCCTGTCACGTGATTTGCCTGGATCCAGAATCACATCAGATGTTCCATTCACAGCTCTTAAAGTGTTTCATCCTTTGCTTCTGCTTGTGGCCTTACCAACTATTTTATCTGTCCCCTTTCAAAGAATGTATGTACTTTTTATTTTTTTAAAGGGCCCTTAAGATACACTTTTCAGGAAAATTTTTGGAAGGTGGACATATAATTTGATTCCTAGTGTAGCTATGGCACGAATACCTCAGGGTAATCTGAATCAGGAATTCTCTCGAAGCCTTATTTTGTGCAGGATTTGTGTTTTCAGGCTAGTGCCTCAGGGAAAACAACATAAGACGGATGGAGTTTACTTTCATATCCTCTCTCCTTTACCATCCCAGGGTCCCTCAACTCCCCAGGCCATCCTCCCCACCTGTGGCCTGCACCCCGGCGCTCACGACTGGAATCTTCTACAGAGAGGACCTAGTGTGAAGAGCTTGACCTCTTGTGCTAGCCTGCCTGGGTTCAGATCTATGGGGATGAAATATCTTCACACATTTAAAGCGTTTGGGTCAATGCCACATGCTCACAATGAGTTGATTAACAATTATACTTGTAAAAGCTGCAGCACCCCCGGCCAGATCAAACCTCCAAAAGCAGTACCGATAATTGTCCATCTCAGCGGAGTCCTGATCTTCCCACCCGAATCACATTTCTTCTCCTTCCTGTTCTCATCCTCATTCCAATTACACCGCTGGGCAGTTCCTCGAAGACACAGCAGCTGCAGGGCTCCTTCCTTCTCCCGGTAGCCCTGCTCTTTCCACTCCCCTGTCCGCTTGCACCACCCGCTGCGTTGCCAGTGTCCCTGGCTTGCTCGCTTCATGGCCTTCCTTTGCTCCCAAGCAGCTCTGGCCATGGGCTGCACCTACCAGCTGCACGTTGGCCTCCCCTGCCTGGCTCACCCGGAAGCCCATTTCGAAAGCTACCTGTCACAGACAGCCTTCGCCCGGGGGTTTGGTGGGGGCGGGATTTGACAGGACCTCCATACAGGCTTCCTGCCGGGCAGCGGGGAGTAAGATCGGCTGCAAGCCTGATTCTTTGATGCCAAGGTCGGTTCTGCTCAGAGTCTGAGAGATACCTTGGCACTGCCCTTCTTCTCCTAGAGGACTTCACTTCCAGAGCCACATAGGACAGAGTCCAAGCCTTCCAAGCTGAGATGACAGGGAGAAACTAGCTTGTGCCAGTGCACAAGTTTCCCCATCCTTGATCCTTCTCCCCTTGCGGAGACTTACAGCCCAGCACGCTGCAAACGGGCAGGTGGTCTCTATCTCTAAATCCCGCCCCTCCTTCGGTGAAAATCTGCCCCTCTACTGGCTTGGTGGTTTTCTCCAGCAACAGCCTGTCTCCTCCCCACCTTGCTCCCTACCCCCCCTGCCCAGCGCCTGAGGTACAGATGCAAACAGCCTGGGGCACACACAGAGGTTCTCTCCGCATGTTCTGTTCTCCCCCAAACAGCCACTTTCGCTCATGTGAGTGACACCTGCAGTCCCCGGCACAGGTGATCACTTCAGGGCTAAGGATGTGACAGGTGTGCAGACCTGGGACAGGGACAGGCAGAGACAGGGACAGGCCCTCTGCCAAGGACAGGCAGAGAAGACCCAGAGTTACCGAGTTAGGGGGTGGGAGTCAACACCCGGACAGGGTCCCTGCTCCAAAACATGAGTCCACCTCGGACAAAGTCGGCCAGAAGAATTGAGCATCTAGACTTCAGCAAAAAATGAGGTCCCACTCTGGTTCTGGGCTCTTTCATTTCGGTCTCGGTGTAATGGGAGCAACTCAACCAGGTGCTTGGTGTCTATAAACGCTCAGAACAGGCTAGCACTTTACACGTTAACCGACTTAATCCTCTTAATCCTGCAAGAGCTCTCCAAAGTAGATGATATTACATCTCTGTTTCAAAAGGAGGAAACCGAGGCACCGAGGAAAAAGTAAATCTCTGAGTCATGGCTCACAAGTGCTAGAAAAGAGACAATCAGATTTCAAAATCCCTGCTTTTGACAACGCCCCCACACAGTCTAGGTTAGAGGCCCATCTCTGCATTTGCCTGGCTGGAAAATGTAGGATCACATTTCTGGACATTAGTTTTCTCTTCATGGTCACCGCACAGGTATAGGAATGCTGTGGGAATGAGGTAAATATATGCATGCAAAGTCCTAGACGTGGCACCTTAATAGTAAACACGCATTACACATTGGTTATCAGCATCACCTTCATTTCTATTATTGCTGCCCACAAATCCGTGTCACCAAGCTGGCCTGCTTCTCGCCCTTTCTCTTGCCTGTTTTCCTGCTGTAGGGCAGGTCCCTGACAGCTCCCAGGTACTCCCAGGCTGCCCAGCCTTAGATCCGGGGCTACAGACAAGCTTTCATCTCCTTTGATCTGTAAAATAATCCCATAATGGGGGCGCCTGGGTGGCTCAGTGGGTTCAGTATTCGACTTCAGCTCAGGTCATGATCTCGCGGTTTGTGAGTTCGAGCCCCGCGTCGGGCTCTGTGCTCAGAGCCTGGAGCCTGCTTCGGATTCTGTGCCTCCTCTCCTCTCTGCCCCTCCCATGCTCATGCTCGGTCTCTCAATAGTACATAAACGTTAAAAAAAATAAAATGAAATAATCTTGTAGGGAGAGCTGAGGCTTAGCCAGATTAATAAGTACTTTGCCCAAGGAACATTTTTCAGGTTCTAAGACAGAGCTCTATAAAATCAGATGGAGCGTTTTTAGCTCTGTACACTATGAATTCAACTTTAAAAAAAATATTATAAATAGAGAAAAAAATGACCACAATCCCACCATCCCAACACAGTAGTGACACTCATGTTAGGAATTCCCCACGGGGCTTTGTCCATCTCTGCAGAGACTGAGTTTTCTCCTGATTCACTGCCTCCGTGGAGGAGCGGAGAGCGCTGCTCAGCCCAGTGTTGGGATGGCCTTGAAATAGCCATGGAGGGATTCTGGAGTGAGCACGGACTAAACCCAGAACGACTCTAATTGGGCCCCAGGAGAATAAAAATATAATCAAATGAGAATAGATAATGAGTCGAGCAAACGTCCCTTTAGACACAAAGCAGAGACTTTTTGAGACATCCTTTCAAAAGACACCTCACTTCAGTTTTTCCAGGTAAAACTTGTACATATTTAAGGTGTACAACACGATATTTGGGTGTTTGTATACCATGTTTATATACCAAGTACCCATTGTGAAATGCTTACCAAGCTAATTAACATATATCCATCACCTCGGGTAGTTACTGTGTTTTGTGTATGTGGTGAGAACATTTGAGATCTACGCTCAGCAAATTTCAAGTACATGTTATTATTAAAGACACTATGCTGCACATTGGGTTTCCCGAACTTGCTCGTCTTGTAACTGAAAGTTGGTACCTTTTGACCAATATCTCTGAGCCATTAATTTTTAAAAAAATTTTTTTTAACATTTATTTATTTTTGAGACAGAGAGAGACAAAGCATGAACGGGGGAGGGTCAGAGAGAGGGAGACACAGAATCTGAAACAGGCTCCAGGCTCTGAGCTGTCAGCACAGAGCCCGACGCGGGGCTCGAACTCACGGACCGCGAGGTCATGACCTGAGCTGAGGTCGGCCGCTTAACCGACTGAGCCACCCAGGCGCCCCAATTTTTTTAATGTTTATTTAGTTTTGAGAAAGAGCGACACAGCGTGAAGTGGGGGAGGGGCAGAGAGAGAGGAAGACACAGAATGTGAAGTGGGCTCCTGGCTCTGAGCTGACAGCACAGAGCCCACCGTGAGGCGTGAACTCAGGAGCGGTGAGATTACAACCTGAACCAAAATCGGACGCTCAACCGACTGAGCCACCCAGGTGCTCCTGAACCATTAATTTTTTTTATCTAAATTACACCATATCCAAATTCTCTGTCAACTGTTAAAGTCATGGAGACATACAATCTAGGCATATATTTATTAATTTATTCAGTGAACCAAAACCAAAGTTAAAATATGAGTCTTAATCTTGTTCCTTTCTTTTTCCCTCCTTTATCATTAACTACATCAAGTATGGTTTTTTTTTTTAAGAGATTTTCAGAAACAAGGACTTTCTGTAATACATATAATTACATAGAGTGGTAGTAATTTATGACTGCCTACTGTCAGGCTAGGAACTCACACCCGGAACGTCCTCTTATGGAACGTGGGTTATGGAAAGTTAGAGGGAATGGGGAAAGGGATGCCAGAGATGATAAAACTCTGATTTGGTTTGAATGTCTTTCCGCTTCTCACCAACTACCTGAAGCTACACATACCCTTTCTCTGTTTTTTTTTTCCCCTTTTTATTTGATCATGAAATGCTCAGTGCTGACACATCTCACCTGTATTCCTTGTAGGCTTACCTCCTGCACATGCAGCTTGGTTGGGGCGTATGGACAGGAACATGAAAAGAAGTGTAAAAAATGGACCCTGATTCGGGGAGCTTGCAGTTGAATTGGGACATGATGCTAATAATCAGAAGACGTGGAATTGATTCCTGGCTCCTTCACTCACTAACTGGGCTACCATGAAAAATTTATTAATATGCTTTATCTATGAAACAGGACAGATAGTAATAATAATAATATTACCTATACGTGACCTAAAGGATTGCTATTAGGATCACAAGGAGGAAATACTGTGAAAACACGTTACAAACTAGGAAGTGATGTCCAGGAAAGTGTTATTAGTATTTTAAAAGGAGTTTAGGGGTAATCTGCCTCAGAATGCAAGTGATGTCACTGGACACTGACTCTTCTCCATGTTGGCTTTATCCTTGGGTTCCATCTATTGGCATGATGGCTACCAAGAGCTCCAGGCCTGTGGGACTGTCAGGTTCAAATTCGGCAGAAAATTGTTTGTCTCCTTCTCAATAATTTAAAAGCAACTCTTAGGTCTGAATCTCAGCGGACTAAATTAGTTTACATTTATATCCTGAACTAATGACTATGACCAAAGGTATGAAATACTCTTATTGGTCAGGCCTGCATCAGACCCACCCCTGAAACTTGATATGGATTCAACACTAGCTGAAACATCCGGACTGAGTGAATGGGAGGAGTGGTTCCACATAAGAAATCAAGGTATTATTACCACACAGAACAATTACTACCAGGTGATCAAAACCCAATAAATATCATTTCTGATTTGGATAAGGATTCAGTTAGAAAGGGAATGGTCAGAAACCAGTTATGTTGCCAGACAAGTTACAAGTACCAGGACTCATACATTTACCACGTTTACGGAACTCAAAAAGGGCCAGCATTTACACAAAATATTCTCCATGAAATCATCTGTTCAGATCTCAAATTCTTTGATTTCTCTAATAAGGACCAAATTACTTTCTTTCAGTTCATAAATAGTCTTATCTTCCTAATAAGATGCTTGGTCTCCTTAACAGCTGAAAATCTAGAATACTGGTCTTCAGAATGTATTACATGCACCCTTGGAATGAGATACCTTGGAATGTGGAAAAAGATATCAATACATTTGTTTATATTTTCATTTTAAATCAAGAAATTAAGTTTTCTCAAATTAACGATAAGCACTGTCACAGTGCCTTTTGTTGGTCCAGATGTCAGAGGTTCTTGGGAAAAAGGGGGGTCCTCAGCCCTTCGCTTTCAGCACAGTATGTCTATAGCACTTGCTGGTGCTTGGTTTACTGGATTTACCCATACATGATTAAAATTTGACAAAGAAAACCACCCCAAAATGGATAGATGACTTTGAAGTATTTATGCAAAGAAACGTCAGATTGGAAAAATACTGATAGTGTAAACACAACGGAAAATAAAAACATGGTCAACCTGATATTTTTCATATTCATGGTCTGAGTTCTTTGTGCACCACCTTATGGGGTTAAAAGCACCAACAAATTCAATGGACCGACAAGAGGTTGGCCAGTGAGTTCCTATGGAGGAAGAAACTCGTGCTACAGAGAGCATTTTGAAAATAAGTGTTTGGAAATGCTTTTTATTCTTAACCGATTTTTGTTCATGAAAACTATGAAGGTCTGTCACACATAAAAACCTCAATAGTTGAACACTTAAACTTAGATATGTAATTTGCTGATTTGTTGAAAAATTGTCCAATAATGGGTTCTTAATAGGCATCTAAGCCCGTTTGTTGAAAATATAAGAATACAAACTTTGCAGGGCACCTGCGTGGCTCAGTTGGTTAAGCATCCAACTTTGGCTCAAGTCATAATCTCACAGCTCACGGGTTCAAGCCCCACATCAGGCTCTGTGCTGACAGCTCAGAGCCTAGAGCCTTCTTTGGATTCTGTCACGGTCTCTCTCTGCCCCTCCCCCTTCCCTCTCTCTCTTTCTCAAAAATAAATAAATTTTTAAAATTAAAAAAAAGAAAGAATACAAGATTTGTAAGAAGAACTTATAAATGCCAAGCATGCACAAGATAAAGCAAGGCAAAGACCAAGGCCCGACTATTTCTGCAAGTGAGGACACAATGAACCCCTTTTAGATTCAGACCATTTATTATCCATAAAAACAGCGAAACAAGTGGTAGCAAAAGCACCACTTTCTGTGGTTCTTGTCCAACATGCTGAAAGAAGACACCAAAACAAGAAGAAGCAGATGACTGGGATATGAATTGCGGGATATCGTTGAGGATCCGATTCTAGACTGCCACTAACAGGTTTTATATTCAGCAGGTCTGTTCTGAGGGGAATGGGGCAGAGAGTTCCACACCTCATTGGTGCCTGAGAGGCAATGGGAAACTCTTCATGACAGGTTCCCAGAGAAAATAAGCAGGTGAGTAGGAGATGGTCTCATACCAGCGCCGATGGACCTCGTCTCCGCTGGTGTCCCAGGAGGTTCATGAGGTGTTCCACTACAACTCAGGTTAGCTGTCCTTCAAGTCTTTGCCTGCGGTGTCTGTGCACAGTGGCTTGGGCACCAGAGCAGAGCTGCTCCCCTACAATTAACAATCAGAAAGGATGGAAATTTATTGGTAGAATTTGCAAATTGAGAGATAGGTTTGAAAAATACATGTTGTGATTTTGTGGCTGTAGCCATTTGTCCATTCCTTCATTCGGATCTAAATATCACTGTGAGATAGTTTATTTATGTATGAGTACCATTAGAATAAAAAAAAACCCCAACAACTTGGAATCAGAATTTTTAAAGTGCCGTATCACAAAAGGTTAAATCACATTTTCAAAAACAAGAAAAATTAAATAACATCTATTTCCCTCTTTCCTTCCTTACGTTCCTTCTCTCTTTCTTTCATTAAATTAATTGAACAAGGAGACTATGACTACAATGACTAATGTCATGGTGGCCTACATAAGCAACCCCAAATCTAAGCCTGTAAATGCCTCAAGCTTATAAAATTAAAACCTAAGGACAAGTGATGACAAATAGGCAACTAGACTTTACACTATAGCCAATCAAATAATCTTGTTTCTTTGTTTCTGCACCTTCTCTATATAATAATTCATCCCCTTAACTCTTGACCGCTTCCAATTTGGTGCTACCTGGTTGGAAATGATTTTTGCTCAAATAAACTCTTAACATTTTTAACATGCCTCAGCTTATCTTCTAATATTTACCTTCTTCTGTCTGTTCCTGGCCTCTCTTTCCTGGATTCATTCATAGGACGGCAGGAAATAAACACTTAGGGGACTGCGGGGGAAGAGGAAGATTGTTAGAGGGAGCGCTTCCCTCACCACCTGAGGGAACTTGATGTGGACAAATGGGTGACTGGAGGCCCAGAATAGGATCCTGGGTATCATTGGCATACTTTGCCAAGAACCAAGTGTGCCTTGCAGCCCTTTCAAATGCTCCAGGCATAGCAAAGAGATTGCAGCTCTAGCAAAGGTGTCACAGCTTTACAAACTCCAAGTTTTTCTAGTGTGTTTTCTTTAAGACTAGCTTTTTCCAATCAGGAGAAAACTTCTCATATGATTGCCTCTACTCCCCAGCTGTCTGCTCTTGTGTATAAGCTATTTACATCAAATACTTTCCTTATTGATTAATCATTGCTTGGGGCCAGTCTACAAGTTCAATGTCTTGTTACTGATATTTTAGACAGTTTCATTTTATGCTCAACGATGAAGAATTCAAACAGTACAAATCTGTTCAGGGTACCATACAGAGACATATTCATGGTACAGCGAGTGGATACTCTCTTTGTGCAGAGAAATACCAGGGAAGGGACATTCTGGGGGTGAGGGCTAGAGGACTTGAGTTTGGGACAAACTACAGTACATCTTAAATCTTAATGCAGGGATACCTGGGTGGCTCAGCCGGTGAAGCGTCTGACTTTTGGTTTCAGCTCAGGTCACCATCTCACGGTTCATGGGTTCGAGCTCTGCATTGGGCTCCACATTAACAACACAGGGCAGAGCCTGCTTGGGATTCTCTCTCTCCTCTCTCTCTGCCCCTCTCCCTATGCGTACGTGCTCTTTCTCTCTCTCCCTCTCTCTGAATGTATAAATAAACTTAAAAACAATCTTAAAACACTAAGAATTTTGGGTAAGGTATAGATATGGAAAGATTTTGTATATGGTGAAAGCAGAGTATTAGGAAATTAAATCCGATGATGGTTCAGTTTAAATTCATTTTTTATTTTTTTATTTTTTTTAAAGTTTTTTTTTTTTTTTTTGAGAGGAACAGAGGCAGTGCGAGTGGAGGTGAAGCAGAGAGAGAGAGAGAGAGAGAATCCCAAGGAGGTTCCATGCTGCCAGTGCAGAGCCTGATGTGGGGTCCGAATCCATGAAATCATGAGACTATGACCTTAGCTGAAACCAAGAGTTGGACACTTAGCCACCTGAGCCACCCAGGTGCCCCTAAATTCATTTTTTAAAACATAGATGTGAAATATAGATGTAATAGAGAAAGTGTGTGTATGTATTCTAGAGTTTAGAAGCAATGCCATCCCAGTAGCCACAGACAAACTTAGCGCTCAGATTTTGGTTTCTAAGTACCATCAATCAATATAAGAAATCAAGAAATCAACCAACAATCGAGAAATTGTTGGTTCCAGAACTCGGGTATCAGAAGTACAAGATGAACCTGGAACAAATTTTAGATTCAGAAAATAAGTAAGTGTTCAATGAAGGACATAAGAGCCAGCTTGAAGGGGCTCCCAGAGATCAAACGTGGAACCAAAATAAATAATTGCAATGGGTTATAACCCATTGAATAAAAAAAACCCATGGGTCCATACAGATATAAATAAGAAATGAATATGTAAATAAATTAGGGAAAAGGCAAAGTTAAAATGTCAACTAACAAATGTAAAAAAAAAAAAGATGAAATTCTAAAATTGCCATTTGTCAATCTCTGTAGTAATAAATGTTTCAGGCAAGAATCATCCATGAATGCTAAAATCTATGAAGTACAAGAATATTGAGAGATAGGATATTTACATAGTCTCAAAGTATCTCTCATAAGAGATTTGTT
Organism: Leopardus geoffroyi; assembly: GCF_018350155.1. NCBI lineage: Eukaryota > Metazoa > Chordata > Mammalia > Carnivora > Felidae > Leopardus > Leopardus geoffroyi. The sequence continues at coordinate 42,879,199 of NC_059337.1, read as the reverse complement.
AAATGCAACAAGGAAAACAATAATCTTTACAGTAAGGAAATCTGGTAAACAGCATCACCCTAACCAAGTAATCAAAGTTAATATCACAAGCAATGAGACAAATTGATACGTGTCTCTAATATGGTGCGTTGAGAAGATGTATCACTTCTGTTTTATTTCTTCAAGAAATGCATAGCCTGAATATAATCACAGGAAAGTTCCAGACAAATAAATTTATGACCTTATAGAAAATGTCAAGATCAGGAAAGCCTGAGATTAAGGAAGATTCAAGAGATACACCGATTGAATACAAATTGTGATCCAGGATTTTCCCCAAATATTATCGGCCAATTAGAAAAACCTGAATAGGTTCTGCAGATGACCTGAGAGTATTGAATCAATATCAACTCCTTGATTTTTGTAAGGGAACTGTGGAAGAGAATAACTTTATTCTTAGGAAGTACACAAATATTCAGGAATAAAAGAGCACATGTCTGCAACTTATTCCCAAATATTTCAGGAAAAAGAGATGATAGATAGATAATAGGATACTAATGAAATAAACAAATATTTAGAGAATCTGGTTGAAATATGGGAATTCTTTGTACTGCTTTCACGACTGTTCTGTATCCCCCACATTATTTAAAAATTAAGAAAAAATGATAGTGGTGGAGAGACCAGTATAGAGCAGATTGAGTAAAAGGAGGGAGATATGGTGGCTCTGGTCTATGTGACCAGGAGGAGAAAGAGATGAAGATTCGCAGGGCTGTGTGGACAGTTTAGACAAACGAGGCACCATCTCATGGTGACAGAGTCAGGAGACATCGGTTCTTTTTTAAATCAGGAGCCGTTACCAACCTGGAAAGTAAATCCTATTCTTTTTTGCCAAATAAAATAAAATGCAGATTCTCCCCTTTAGGATAAATACAAGTGTCTGGTCATCTAAGAGTATCTGATCAAGGCCTTGCTATTCAAAAAGGATGAAAAACTCCTCATAGTAATGGTGAGATTTTAGCACACATCAGCTGAGCTGTTGTTCTTTTCTCTGGAACATGGCAGATGGAGTCTGAAATATACAACCAGTGGAATGGAAAGGTGTAATTCTTTGTGTTTATGTCATTTAGTGCAGTCACCCAGGTATGTTCCCAGTAGACTGCCCTTTGTACGGACTTAAGACTGGAAACACAGATGTGCACCAGCCCATTCAGCAAAATTATACTCATTTACAATGAACGGAAGAAGGGATGTTCAACTTGTATTTAAAAACAAAAGAGTGCAGGGCACCTGGGTGGCTCTGTCGACTGAGCGTCCTACTTCAGCTCAGGTCAGGTTTGTGAGTTCGAGCCCCACATCCGTCTCTGTGCTGACAGCTCAGAGCCTGGAGCCTGCTTCAGATTCTGTGTCTCCCTCTATCTGCCCCTCCCCCTCCCGGCTCTATCTATCGCTCTCTCAAAAATAAACAAACATTAAAAAAACATTAAAAAAACAAAATGGCGCTTATCCCTGTTAATAGGAATCTTGCTATAACTAAATGCAATTATCTCATTTAACCCTTGCCATCTTCACAGCCAATAGTTTCAAAAGGACACAACTGAGACATAAAGATGTTAAGCATTTGCCCCAACATCACACAATTACCCAGTAGCAGAGCCTAGATTTGAAGCTAGTTCTTTCCAGCCTCAGACGTTCTGCTCTTTCTCCGACCGCACCCATTTCCCCTTTCTTCCTAACAGGAAGAAGCACCTGCTTCAGCAGATGCTGACCTCACACTCAGCTACAGAGAGAAGCCCTATTTCCCTAAGTCTACCCAGTCTCCCCCTTGCAGGGAGTGGTTCAAAATTGGAATTGCAACCCAATTTGGGCCAATCGAATAGAGAGAGAAGTTTTCTGGGGCCTTCTGGCCCCAGTTCTTCCTCAGTCCTACGGGAGTACCTGTAGAAACAATGCCTTTTCTCCAGTCTGGACTCTACTGAGAAATCATGGGGTAGTCCCTGCTGTTCCTGGCCAACATCCTGAGACTACAAGTGTGACCTGCCTCAGGATGGAATGATGCTGTGGATGGCAGAGTAGAGATACGGGGCAAGATATGGATCAGGAATGTGAGTTCTCGATCACTGCTTCTACCCACATATGTCCTGGATCCCCTCTCGCTTTTCTGAAGACTCTGTTCCTAAAGTTCTTCTTGATTTTCTTTCTCATCACTATCAACATCTCTCTCTCTCTATTTTGGATATCCCAAACATGTGTTGGATTCTTTCATATTAAAACAAAATAAATCTTCAACTCTGTATTCTCTTCCAGTTCTAGCCCTTTTCTCTCTTCCCCCTTTTCTAAAACTTTCTGTGTGTACTTTCTCACCTTCCATTCACATTTTAACCCATTCTAGTCCAGCTCCTGTTTTGTTTGTTTGTTTGTTTGTTTTTGTTGTTTTTTGGTGGGAAGGGGAGTGGACAGGCAGCAAGTGTAGTAAGCAAAGAACTCACACCCTTACATCTGAGGTTTACCTTGGGTGCCACATGACGAGATCTCCACCCCACCCCCAAGTCTTAAGGTTTCTACAGAGGCCTTAATGCGGCTCAGTCACATGCATGGTCCAGATGCTCTCAGCACCATGTCACTCTCTCAGGGCCGTGACCTTGTGGCAGCTTCTGGGAGTGGGGAAGGCAAGCGGGAAGCACATTGTAGTCTAGCTCCTGTTATGACTACTGTCACAGAACTGCTCTTGTCAAGTTCACTACTGACCTTCATCTCGCCAATGCCATGGGCATTTCTCAGTTCTCATTTTTCTTACAGGAAAATGTAAGTTCTTACAGGATTTCCTTACAGGTTTTCAGTGGGGTGAACATCTCCTCCTTCTTGGAATGCTTTCTTGGTTTCCATGACTCCACACTTCTCTGGTCTTCCCCTATCTCATTGGCTGCTGCTTCTCTCTCTCCTATACTGATGCTCCTCCTGTACTGAATTTCTCTCTTCCACCTCTTTCTCTATTTGTTCAACACTCAATCAATATTTATTGAGAGTCTACCATATGCCAGACTCTGCTGCATGCACCGGAAATAAAGCAATGAATAAACACATTTTTTATGTGAATAAAGCAATGAATAAACACATTTTTTAAATAAAATCATACTTTCTGGTGGAGGAAAAGTAAACAAACAACAACAAAATAAGGGCATAATAGAATGTCAGGTAGTGATAGGTGCTATGAAGAAGAATAAAGCAGTAATTACAACAGTGATGTTTTTTGAGGATGGCCAGTGAAGGATACTCTAAGGAGGAGATATTTACATCAAGAAAAATGGAATGTGTGAGAGAGAAGTGAAGGATGATTCTAGGTTCTCAGCTTGCATAAAAGAAGTAATAGTGGTACCATTTATTGAAATAAGGAAGACGAGGGGAGGAGGAGATTTGGGAGAAGAAAATCAAGAATTCTGGCTTGGATGTATTAAGGGGTCCTATGGACACATTAAGTGGTTATTCGTATAGATTAGGTTTCTCTTCTGTAGGATTCCTTCCTCAAATCTTCGGGAGAACTTTCCTGACTACTCTATCTCTGAAAGCATCCCATCTGACACTTCTCTCTTGCCCTCCCCTAGTTTACTGTCTTCATGATAGTCACCACAATCTGTAAGGACCAAACTTGGCTATTGTTGGCTACCCCCACTAAAACTGTGAGTCCTGGGAGAACAGGAATCTTCTCTGCCTTCTTCATAGCTGCACCCCCTGGGCTTAGTATTGTGTCTGTCACAGAGAAAGGGCTCAACTTATCATTGCTGAATGAGAGGCCAAAGGGTACACCATCCTCTGGAGAAGTCAGGACACCTTGGTTCTCATCTGAGCTGAGCCAGTCACGAGCTATTTGACTTCAGGCAAGTCGACTTTGTGGTATTTTCTCAATTTCAGAAGTTATTTGATCAGATGATTTCTAAGGGCTAATCTGTCCACTTTGAAATTATGTTCAAAATCCAGGATTTGGGGGCACATGGGTGGCTCAGTAGGTTGTGTCCCACTCTTGATTTTGGCTCAGGCCATTGTCCCAGGGTCAAGGGATGGAGCCCCGTATAGGCGTCCCCACTGACCGTGGAGCCTACTTAAGACTCTCTCTCTCTCTCTCTGTCTCTCTCTCTGTCTCTCTCTCAATCATTCTCTCCCTCTGCCCCTCTCCCCTACTTATGCTCTTTCTCTGAAATAGAAAAAAAAAGTAAAAATAAAATAATATAAAATCCAGGATTTTATGTATATTATGATTTGTACCCAGAACCTCATGGCAATAACAGTGCTGAAGGGTTTTTTTGATGCAGAATGAGTCCAAACTATTGCTTATTACCAGAGGAATCCTGAAGGGTTGTATATTCCCACTCCTGGCTCCCCTAAATCCTCAGTCTCAGGCAGCCAGCCATCCATTCTGCTAGGCTCCACTCCACGACCAGGGAGGAACAATTGGAAAGAAAGCAGCAGAAGTGAAAGAGTCCATTTCCTGGAATGTTATTGGGCACCTGTTCACCAGTACAGTTCCAGCCTTTTTAGGTAGGCTGCCACATTTCACATGTATTTAAGGATTATTTCGATATTAAAGCATATTTTTACAAAACCCTGTCAAGCAGGTGTTAGTATCCCCATTTCACTGATGTAGGAAATGAGGTCCAGGAACATGAACTGATCTGCCCTAGTTCAGGCTAGTGGCAGAAAAAAGATTGGAATCTGTATCCCCCATCCCCATCCCCTCATTGTGCTTTCTATCACACCATAGATGCCTATAGTCAAGGGCAAATCCTCTTGATAGAATCAGTTTCCAGTGGACTCAGGTCTATTTGTTGAAAAAAAAAAAAAAAAAAAGAAAAGAAATTTAAAAACCTCTTAAAATCCAGTGTTCAAAAAGTTGACAGTTTGTTCCAATTCATCTAGGAAATCCTATTGTAGATGCATTAATTACTATCACTTACATGCAGAGCTAGGTGGAAACAATACCACACATATATCAATATGTTTACAGAGGCAGAAAAGATTTTTCTGAACCGGCAAGATTTCCCAGGGCTCCTACTGGAGAAGGAAGAGGGGGATGCCAGGAATACCTTCCTTTGAAAGACCTTCACTTCCTTTGCTTTTCGTTTCCTTAGCATTTTTTAAAGACTTCACTTTCAAAAGAAACCTGTTTTCTTAATAAGAAATTCTTTACCCACCAAGATATCCCTACTACAGAATGTCTGACTCTGATGTGTGTGTGCACGAATAGAACCTATGCCACATCAAATATGTCAAACTCTACGTGAATCTTAGCACTGGGCATGATTCTGAAGGAATAACTGAAAAAGCAGTAAGAGACCCTTAGTATTGACATAAAAAACAAGGAGGATAATCAAGGCAGATTGGGTATAGTTCCTTTTTCTCCCTTCCAGCCACAAGCTCACCTTTTTGCCTTTGAATGCAAAAACGGTCTAGGAAAAAAGGACGGTAAGCTATGAATAGAGAAAAGCATCCTTAATTTTTCCTTCACTACCAATAAACAGTGACAAAAACATACCTAAGAACTAAAATGTCAATAAAGCAAGAACATAAATTGAAAAATGAATAAATAACGTTTATTTTGTCCGAAGCGTCTGTCGGTGTCCGAGTTGCCAGCGGTCCGAGGGCGCCCCGAGGGGGCGGTCTGAGCCCCGGGCGCCATCAGGGCAGCAGCAGGGAGCCCAGCAGCAGCTCGCCCTGGCCCAGCGGGCGGCCCCGCTCCAGGCCGCGACCCCGCTGCTCCGCCTTGACGCGCACGGCCAGGCGGCGCACCTGCTCCTCCGAGAGCCCGTCCAAGCACACGTCCTGGTGGAAGGCGGCCTTGCGGCTCCGCCGGACCACGGCGCTGCGCTGCGAGCGCGGCTGGCCCGGCGGCCGCAGGACGAAGCTGACGCGGCAGCCGACGGCGGGGGGCTCGGCGGCTCCCGCGGCCAGGCCCTCGGTGCCCAGCAGCCGGACGCGGAGCCGCCCGCTGGCCCGACTGTACTCGGCGGCCAGGCGCAGGGCGCCCCCGGCGCGGCCCAGGACCACAGTGCCCTCGGCCTCCAGGCGCTCGGGACGCGGGCCGGGGCAGGGCGGCTGCGGCGGGGACGCGGAGGGGGCCTTGGAAGGGGGCCCCGAGACGGCGCCGCGCTCCTCGTCCTCGTCGCCGTCCCCGCTGGACACGGAGGGGGCGCGGACCAGGCCTCGGCTCGTCCGGGCCCGCAGCGCGCGGGTCAGCAGCCGTTCGGGGGCGCGCAGGAGACGGCGAGCGCGGGGCGGCGGGGCGGGCGTGTCCGGGGTGGGGCGGAGGCCCGCGGGGAGCGCGGGGGCGGAGGCCGGAGCCGAGTCCCGGGGCACGAGCGGGGCGGCTGCAGGGCCCCCGAGGAAGAGCGACTCCTTGCGGCGGGTGTGCGGGCTCTCGAGCAGCGCGCAGAAGCCGTAGGCGGTGAGCGCGCGGGGCAGGTGCGGCAGCGATAGGGCTGCCTGCGAGCGCGGGTCCCAGTCCGTGTGCCCCGCGCTGTCGTCGGCTCCTCTGGGCCACAGGTCCGGCTCGGCTGCGCAGCGCCGGGGCAGAGCGGCGGCCGGAGGCGGAGACTCGGACGCGCAGGACGCGGGCAGCCGCGGCGGGATGCAGAACTCGGGGATGCGGTCCGGAGTGAGCACGTTGGAGAAAGCGGGCTCCGGAGTGGAGGCGCGGAGTCTCCCGAGGAGCCGCATCCTCCGAGGCTGAGGCTGAGAGTGGTGGCAGGAGGCCCTCCTGCGTGAGAGAGAAGCTGCTGAGTGTAGACCGCTACCGGGGGCCCCCCGAGGGGTACCAACGGGCCTGCGACCCCTGGCCAATCCAAGCCGAGCTCTCCTCCACCCACAAACCTGCCCGCCTTCCATTCATTGGTACTAAATAAACGAAGTAATCGAAATCAGACCTTTCCTTCTTCTTCAGTCACTGTGGGTCGAGAGTTGCAAGTTCAGGGCCGGCTGCCTCGCGGTCCTGGCTGGGGCGCCAGCTTCAGCACTCTGGCCAGGACAGTGGCGCTCCTGTCTTATACTGGCAGCCTGAGTCCCGCCCAGCCGGCCTACAGCCCAACCCCTGGAGCCAGGGGACAGCCCGCCTTCCAAGTCACCCTTGCCCGCCGCTGCTGGGGCCCCTGCAGTGGGTGCTTGGGTGGGACCCTCCGGTCACTCTTGGGACCTGCATCCACTCTGCGTGCATGGAGCCCCTTACACAGGCCTGGAAAAGGTTGCAGGTGAAGAGAGGACGCCTGGTCGCCCTGCCCAGGGAGAACTTGTGATGGTGGAAAATGCTAGCGGCCTGTTGGAGAAGGTGAAACAGGATGAGGAAGCAGGAAGTTCCTTTTTGGTAGGAGCTAAATCCTGTCACCCTGCACAGGGACATGCCCTAGGTTCTTCTATTTTACTGCTTCCACGCACCCGCCATGAGCCGACCAATATGGTTTCCATGGTATTCGTGTACTTATTACACGTCTCCCTCTGCTGGATGGTGGCCTCCTTACTAGCATACAGCCTGGCTCAGTCAATGCCATAAATACTGGTGAAGTGGGTGAATTACGCAAAACTTTCCGGACGACTGCAGACGATCATCTTTTGTCACAAAAGATGGGGCCTCTGGCTCATACCCTAAAAATAGCACGTGATGTTTCCAACGCTACCCTTTTCTCTCTGCTTCAGTGGGGAGGTACCAGTTAGAAAGCCCCTTACAGAAAATCTATGTTGCCTCTCCCCCCACAAACTTCATTTTCTAATATGAGAAAACTGGAAGCTGGAGGGACTTGGGGAAATTCCATAAAGGTAAATAAAGTCAGTTAATGGCAGAACCTGAAACTAGCAACTTCCTATTTATTTGGCTTTGCATGTAATGCTTCCTGTTATCTAAAATGTCCTTTCTCTCTTTTTCTCTCTGTAGGAACTCCTGTTTGTTTTCCATAATTCAGCGAGACAGCATCCACTTCAGGACCCTTTACCGGACTCCCCCCCCTACAGTTCCTCAGCCCTTCCTTATTCCCTCCGTACATATTTTATATACCACCATTGCTGTGTTTAGCATGCTGCTATGGAATTTTTGGTTTACAGGTTTGTGTCCCTTAAGAGACTATGAGTTTCTTGAGGGCAAAGACTGGCATGACTCAGGGACTTTGGGGGGAACTCTTTTGAATGTAGGTAAAATAAAAGTGCTCTGATTCAGAATCTGGGTCTGCTTCCATCCCAGTTGCCCTATACAAGGGACAAACCTAGCTGTCTTATTAATTTTTATCCAATTCCAGCACCTGGAATACAATGCCTGGCAAATAATAAGTGCTCAGTAAATATTTGAGTGAATTATATTGTGTGGAATTGAACCTGATCTACAATCCAGGTCTTATGACTGTCAGGTGCTTTTAACCACATCTCTAACTGCATTATTCAGTTTCTCACAACAAACCAGTGAGGTGGACATTGCTTCTGTTTACCAGATGAGAAACTGAGGCTCAGGTTAAGAGACTTGCCTAGGGTCATTGAAACTATGAATCGTACCTTGTTTCCTAAGGCCCAGCTTTTGGCTAATTTCTTCCTTCCTTCTCTCTTTCCTTTCTTCATCTCCATTCACTCAGCTCATTATAATTCACCAAGTGTGTTGTGTGTCAGGCATTGTGTGCATGTGCGGATTGTATCGCACTTGACACCCAGAATGTTAATTCTTAAAGCAAGTCAGTCTACTATTAAGTATTTTCCATTATCCTTGCTTTTCAATAATAAGTACCATTATTTCCAAATCCTTAGAGATAAGACGAGTGAATGTTTCCTTTTGTTAGTAATTAATATTTTCTTTCCCTTTTTGTTTTTTGTTTTTAATGTTTATTTTTGAGAGAGAGAGTATGTGAGCAGGCAAGGGGCAGAGAGAGAGGGAGACGCAGAATCTGAAGCAGGCTCCAGGCCCCCAGCTGTCAGCACAGAGCCCCACGTGGGGCTCAAACTCATGAACTGCGAGATCGTGACCTGAGCTGAAGTTGGACGCTTAACTGACTGAGCCACCCAGGTGCCCCCCCCCCCGTTTTTTAAGTTCATTTATTTTGACAGAGAGAGAGGGAGGGAGGGAGAGAGAGCATGAACACTAGTGGGGGAGGGGCAGAGAAAAAGAGAGAATCCCAAGCAGGTTCTGCAATGTCATTGCAGATCCCCACACGGGCTTGAACTTACGAACCATGAGATCATGACCTGTGTAGAAATCAAGAGTGGGATGGGGCACCTGAGTGGCTCAGTTAGTTGAGTGTTCGACTTCGGCTCAGGCCACGATCTCATGGTTCATGGGTTCGAGCCCCACATCGGGCTCTGTGCTGACAGCTCAGAGCCTGGAGTCTGCTTTGGATTCTGTGTCTCCCTCTCTCTCTGCCCCTCCCCTGCCTGTGCACTCGTGCGCTCTCTCTCTCTCTCTCTCTCAAATAAATAAATAAATGTTAAAAAAAATTAAAAAAAAAAAGAGTCGGACACTTAACTGACTGAGCCGTTCAGGCACCCCATAATATTTTCTTTCTTAAGTGATCACTGTTCTCCTTTAGAATGTCCTTTTTTGATGGGACAAGCATGAATCATGCAACCAGGAGGTAGAAACCATTCCTGCCAAAGCCCAACTTGCAAGCAGAGAGGTGTCTGGAATCTCTGCCTGGATCATTCCCTCTGATTCTTCAGGCCAATCTGCAAATTAGTGGGCATGTGGTCTTCTCTAAAGCGAAGCACACCTGCATTATGTCCTGCCAATGTGCCAGCTCACTGCAAATTAGATCCCAATGAAAATGGCTCTTCCAAGGGCTTTTGTGACACGAACACACAAATATTCCATCGGTGGGTAAATGCCACCAAACAGGATGTGGGATTTGAGGAATTATGCTGCTAGCACTTTCATATTCATAGGGCAACATAAGCACGGCTGCAAACCCCGCCTCTATCTAGAGGATTTTCCAAAACCATTAGTTTTCCATGAATCAGTATTCTACAGAAGAGAAAGTGAGATACAGGGAAATTAAATTATTTACCCGAGACTACACTCCAGTCATTCATTCATTCATTTAAGCCCATAGCTGCAGGCTGTATCCACAGTTAGAGGCCTGATTTTCTTCCTGATTCTGAAAATCACACTGGGAAAAAGTGAAAAACAACCCTTCAGTGGCAACTCTGATCACTCCAGTTGTGTCATTATTTTGTGTGTGTTATTATCTTGTATTAAAAGTTTTGAAATTGTAATTTCAGAGAAACCATCCCAAGGATAATATTAATGTTTACTCCACCTTCACTATATACTGGGTCTTATTTAATCCCTAAACAATCCTCTAAGGAAGTTAAGGATGTAGAAACTATGGTTCATAGAGAATAAACAACTTGCCCAGGGCTCACAGCCATTAAAAGCAGGGTTGGGAGAAGAATCCAGATCCAACTGGCTCATTACCCTGTGTGCTTAAAACCGCTTCCCTACAGTGCCTCCCTCAAAGCTATTTCTTCTGAATCCATCACCTTTTCTAAAGTAAAAGAGAAAGAGACCTTTGTTCCCAGGCCTTGGGTTCAACTATACACCTTATTGTTTATACCAGCACCTAACAGATTAACACATGCAATTGTTATAAGCAGGAAATCACTCGTTTTGCACAGTAGTGTTGGATCATTTGGAAGCAGAATCCTTATCCTCCCAGGAAGTCTATTCACTCTCTTTATTTATACCATACTTTGTTCCAAAATGGGTTTTGAGGTGATTTACGTAACAAAGACCTAGGGAATTTAGGGACTAGAGCCTGACTTGGTAAAAGTGGAAAAGGCATGCAATTATTTGAGTAAAGAACCCTGAATGAGGTCCCAGTTGACACATATCCAATACCCATCCCCCTAGAATGGGATGGACGAGATGTGAAGGCAGTGAAAGAAAGCTCTAGTGGGAAGGCTTGGGGTCGTGAGAAATCCTACAGGACCCTCATGGTCCACTAGCCTTGGAAAACCAGTGAAGAACCAGTCTGAATATCCAATGGTGTGGGAATGGCCCTGTCTCCTTTACAGGAAAAAATACAGTCATGGAAAACCATCATCAAGAAGACTGGAGCAACACAAAAGCATGTTCCTGTTGGAGCATTCAAAGAAACTAACAATATGCAAAATTATATGTCCCTTAACATCACAGTTGGATAAAGATGTGGTTTCAAAGCCCAGAACTGGATGGGAATATAAAACATCAACACAATTTCTTTTTTTGTGGGTATTGAAGTTTTTTTTTCAGTTTATGCCCTGGTTCATTGAAAGTTAGTTTGAGCAAGCCTACATGATCAGATAAAATGAAAGAAGTAAGCGGAGTACTGACAAAATCTGGTAACATTTCAGATAAAATCAGAAATGAAGTTATAATGGAAAATACGTAGTGAAGGTTTTTTCTTTATAGCTGTCACAGCACTAGAGCAGAAGTCCAGGATCTGGCATCATAAGAGCTGACTCTGACCTCCAGTCCTGCAATTTACTTTTTCTGGGTCCTTGAGCAAGTCACTGCACCTCCGATATGACTTGTTTTTATCTATTAAGTGGGAAAAATGAACATTCTTTCCTGAAGATAGAATGGGAACTTGCATGTGAAAGTACTTTGTAAATCATAAAGCTATTCTCTGCAAGCTTCCGGTTTCCCGTTCCTTTCATATTCTGCACCCTGCCCCCACCTGCTTTCAAGATTCCTGGGACTCTGTTCAAACATCCTCGCAAAAGCCCTCTATGACTGCCCAGGTTTGGTCAAAGGCCCCTTTTCTGTGATCTTCCTTCACAGAGTGAAGGGAAGGCATGGCAGCGAATTTTTGGAGTCTCTCAAACTTGGGTTCACAATCCTACTCTGCCACTTTCTACTGACGTGACCTTGGCCACGTGAGTAAAATCCTCTGAGCCCACTCTAATCTATTAATCTTATCTTACCTCTATTTTGTGAGGATTAGAGAGAGAACATAGAAAGCACAAAGGACATAATACGGCCCAGTAAGTTTTGGTTATTATTACTGAAATAATTTCCTTGGATTAAGTTTCCCATGTTAAATGCTCAAAATTGCTGAGTTTGCTAAAACATATTAAGTCTATATTTACATTTGAAACCTTTGGAAGATGGCTAATGAAAAACACAGGGAACAACTTAAAAACGACTTCCTTATCCACATTGAGATAATTGCACAATATTAATATTATCACAGTTAAATGTTTATCAAGCTAACAAATGAAAATCAAGGTTAGTTTTATCAATTTCCTTATCAGTTTCCTTTTTTTTTTTTTTCCCTGAAGAGGAGTGCCTAGATTCTTCCTATTATTTGCTTCTCCCTCCAGATAACTGTCTAATCTGTGGTTACCTTTAAAGAAATTTTTTTTAAATTTATTATTTTTGAGAGAGAGAGAGAGAAAGCGTGTAAGTAGGGAAGGGGCAGAGGGAGAGAAGGGGATAGAGGACCTGAAGCGGGGTCTGTGCTGACAGCAGAGAGCCTGGTGCGAGGCTTGAATCTCACGGACCGTGAGATCATGACCTGGGCTGAAGCCGGACTCTTAACCGACTGAGCCATCCAGATGCCCCTGTGGTTACCTTTTAAGAGTCTTCAGCTTACTGGGCTTTCTCCTCTCATGTCAGAGATGCATCCCATTTATGTACACGTTATGTATTCCACGTGCGGAGTACTTCTAGTCATATTTACAAATAGCATACTTATTTAATTCTAAAAATCACATCAATCGAATGCTCATTTTACAGGTAAGGACATTGAGACTCAGCGCTTTGAGATGCTAGCACTTGGCTGAGTGAGTACTCAAACCCTGTTCTTGACCCCATAGCTTATGATCTTTTCCCAAAACAATGTTTTCAGTTGCTTGTGGCCCAAGGTGTTTATAAAATATACTGGAAAGCTTGCTTCTTAGCTGAAGCAGCTTGGGTGTGAATTATCATGAGGAAGTAAGTTACTCAAGAGATTTAAGCAAATTTGCGTGTATCTCCTTCTGGCTACTCTCTTCTGCTTTTGCCCACCTTTGAAAGGCTGCTGTTCCCAGAGTTTTTCTGAAGTCCCCCTTCTGACTTACCTCCAGGGATTCAATTTGATCTCTTTGTGCCTGCTTCTCGGGGCTGCCCTGGTCAGTGCCCCACACCTCCAGTCAGCCTGCCCTACCCACTTCTCCCGGGAGCTAAGAAACACACCTGATCACATCACTCCCCGACTTCAAGCCTAATGTGGTGCCTCATTGCCGTTAGATAAAGCCCAACTCCTTTGCCTGGAGTACAGGAGTCCTCACGGTCTGGCCTCTCCCTGCCTCTATCTTCAGCCTTATTTCCAGCTACCACCCCCATGCCTGTGACTTCAGTCCCTGTACTCTCTGCTCCCTGAAAGCACATATTCACTCACCTCATGTCTTTGTTGATGCTGTTCTCTCTACCCGATGAGCCCAGCTGCCATCTGCCTTCATAAGTTCTCTTCATTATTTAAGACTCAGTTCAGGGGCGCCTGGGTGGCTCAGTCAGCCGAACATCTGACTCTTGATTTTGACTCTGGTCATGATCACTCTCACAGTTCATGAGATGGAGCCCTGCATCAGGCTCTGCACTGACACTGTGGAGCCTGCTTGGGATTCTCTCTCTCCCTCTCTCCCTGCCCCTCCCCAACTTGTGCTTGCACGCACTCTGTCTCTCTTCCTCAAAATAAATGAATAAACACTTTAAAAAAAAGAAGAAGACTCAGTTCAAGCAGATGCTCCACCTGAAAGCCTTCCCTGACCTCTCCAGGTGGGGCCGTGCCCTCTGCTATGATAGCAACTTCTCATATGGTATTCAAAACGTTTGCTTGCCTGTCTGCTTCTCCCACAGATCTGTCTGAAGGAGACCCTGTGTCTCACCTCCATACCCCAGAAACCATGCATAGGACTGGCACATTGGTAGTCGAATGTTTGCTGAAATCAGTCACAGTCTTGAACTGCTATTTAACTGGGTGTTTTTTCTATGTGCTCACGTATCTTGTCTTTTTTAACAGATTTTTAAGTTCATCTGAGGTTAAGAATAATGTTTTTAGATCTATCCCTTTCCTCCTTTTGAGAATTTACCTTAATTGTTCCTATTTTTGCCTAAAAAGGAACCAGGTGAGAAGCTAGTATTAACTTTTTAATTCCACTCTAAGGGAGTTATTGTATTCTTTCCTTTGGTGCTTGTCTTAATACAACTGTTATTGCTTAATTCGAGTTATGTTCATTGTCATTAACGTCATTTCAATTTCCTTAGGTCAAATAGTCTTTCAAACTTTCAACCATGTAGGTGCATTTACATTATGATACCAATTTATTATGGTAACTCAAATCAAGTAGTTGAGATGACTTATTAACTTGATGAACACAGTGGTTAACATGGAGCAGCTTGTACCTGTCTCACGGGCTGCCTAAGAAACAAACCATTCCAGTCTTTTTTGGACTTTTTTAAAAAGCATTCACCCCATGGGGCGCCTGGGTGGCTTAGTCGGTTAAGCAACTTCGGCTCAGGTCATGATCTCGCGGTCCGTGAGTTCGAGCCCCACGTCAGGCTCTGTGCTGACGCTCAGAGCCTGGAGCCTGCTTCAGATTCTGTGTCTCCCTCTCTGACCCTCTCCTGTTCATGCTCTGTCTCTCCCTGTCTCAAAAATAAACGTTAAAAAAATTTTTTAAAGTATTCTCCCCATCATACAACCCCAAGATCAAGAGTGGCATGGTCTACCAACTGACCAGCCAGGTGCTCCCAAACTGTTCTGGCCTTTTTTTTTTTTTTAAAGGTTTATTTTTGAGAGAGAGAGAGAGACAGAGAGACAGAGTGTGAGCGGGGGAGGGGCAGAGAGAGAATGAGACACAGAATCCGAAGCAGGCTCCAGGCTCTGAGCTGTCAGCACAGAGCCCGACATGGGGCTCGAACTCACAGATCATCAGATCATGACCTGAGCCAAAATCAGATGTTCAACCGACTGAGCCACCCAAGCACCCCTCTGGTCTTGATCCCCAACCAACTGCTTCATTCTAGTTGGTCACTGACTTACTTGCCTTTTCTCTATGAGCAGTAAGCAAATTTTTAAGTATTCCATTCTCCTTTCCATCACTAACTACTAGAAGGTTGGCCAAAAACAAAGTTCCCGTTAAAGACTTATTTTCGTTTCACTGTCCACAGTATCTAGACCCCATTCACATTTGCTTCAATTTTTGTAGGTTTTCTAGGTTTTTTTTTTTTTTAATTGTGTGACATTTACTTCATGTAAAAAAAAAAAAAACCCAACCATAATATAGTGAACACTTGTTTATCCACCAGCGAGCTTAATAAATAAGCTATTTTCAAAATAGTTGAAGCCCCCTATAATCTTTCTCGACCACCTTCTTGTCTCTTTCCTGCCTCAGAGCTAAGTATTATCCCAAATTTGGGGCTCATTGTTCTCTCTTTCTAAATATTAGTTTTATGCCATATGTATATATCCCTAAAAATCATTCTGTTTATTTTCTGTTTTTGAACTTTATAAAAATGAGAAGATTAGAAATATTCTTCTGCAGTTTGCATATCTTTATTCTACATTGTCTATCGTCTTCTGTTTGCAAGACTCATTTACATATACATGTATAGCTCTCGCTCATTCATTTCACCACCAGAGAGAATCCCATTGTGTAAACATACTTTATTCTCTGGCCGATGATGAACGTTTGGATTGTTTCCAGGGTTTCTTGTGCTGGTATAATTGTATGCGTGTCTTCTCAGTCACCCGGGTCCAGGTTTTTGAGAGTACATCTCTAGGAATAGAATAGCTGGTAAGAGGGTATTTGCGTCTTCGGTTTTAATGCAAAATCTCATTTCTCTTCAGCAGTAGACAATATTTTCTGTTGTTCCACATCCTTCACTACCTTTGTATTATCAGCTTTTAAAATATTGCTAATATGATGAGTGTTGTGGGCTAAGCTGTGTCTCCCCAAAATTCGTATGTGAAGTCCGAAATCTCAGTGCCTCAGAATGTGACTGATCTGGAGGTAGGGTCTTTAAAGAGGTATTTGTGGTTGGGGTGCCTGGGTGGCTCAGTTGGTTGAGCGCCCGACTTTGGCTCAGGTCGTGATCTCACAGCTCGTGGTTTCGGGCCCCGCATCGGGCTCTGCGCTGACAGCTCGGAGCCTGGAGCCTGCTTCGGATTCTGTGTCTCCCTCTCTCTCTGCCCCTCCCCCACTTGCATTCTGTCTCTGTCTCTCTCAAAAATAAATAAACATTAAAAAAAAGAAAAAGAAAAAGAGGTATTTGTGGTTAAATTGGGTCATTAAGATGGGCCCTAATCCGATAGGACTGGTGTCTTTCTAAGTAGAGATTAGGACACAAGCATGCACAGAGGAGGACCATGTGAAGACACAGGGAGAAGACGGTCATCTGCGAGCCCAGGAGAAAGACCCTCGGAAAAAATCGATGCTGCCACCACCTGGGGTTGGATTTCTAGCCTCCAGAACTGTGCAGAGATAAAGCTCTGTCATCATATTGTACACATGAAACTAATATTGCACTGTATGTTAACCGGAATTCAGTAGTTTAAAAAAAGAGAAAAAAGGGCACCTGTGTGGCTCAGTTGGTTAAGCATCTGACTTCGGCTCAGATCATGATCTCAGGGTTTGTGGGTTCAAGCCCTGCCCCCCTCCCCCATCAGGCTCTGTGCTGACAGCTCAGAGCCTGGAGCTGCTTCAGATTCTGTGTTTCCCTCTCTCTCCCACTCCCTTGCTCATACTCTGTATCTCTCTCTCTCTCAAAAATGAGTAAACATTTAAAAAAAGAGAGAGAAAGAAATTTCTGTTGTTTAAGCCACCTAGCCTATGGTACTTCGTTATGGCAGCCCTAACAAACTAATACAACAAGTTAAAAATCAAAGTTTTAATTTGTATTTCTCTTGTTTACAACTGAGATTGAGCAAATTTCCATATGTTAATTAGCCATTCAGTTTTCTTCCCTAAACTTCTTTTAAAAGTCTTTCATTTTTTATATTTTTATTTTGTTGTTTCCTTCTTTTATACATATATATACATTTTGGACACTTTATGATCTCTTCGGGAAATAGTAGTTTAAAAATCTTAATGGTTATTTATTTATTTTTTGAGAGAGAGAGAGAGAGAAAGAGAGAGAGAGAGAACAGGTAGGGACAGAGAGAGGGAGAAAGAAACCCCAAGCAAGCTCCACGCTGTCAGTGCAGAGCCGGACATGGGGCTCGAACTCGTGAACTGTGAGACCATGACCTGAGCCAAAATTAGGAGTCAGAGGCTTAACGGACTGAGCCATCCAGGTGCCCCGGGAGTTTTAAAAATTGAATGTAATCGGATATATCAACTTTTTCCTTTGTGATTTTGCTCAAGAAATAATTCCCTGCCCCTAGGTCATAAAGATATTTTTCTTAATTTTCTTCTGATGTTTTAAAAGATTTGCCTATTCATATTTAGGCTTTTAATCCACCAATGGGCAGAATCTTTAGTTAGCATTCCCTAAAGGTAAGGAGGGCTTCCTTAAGGGCTCCTTATCGTTGAGTGTGTTCAAATAGCCGGGACAATCCTGAGGTAGAGATCTTACAAGCTGGATTCCACGATCATGTAGACGTATAAACCATATTGTCTGTCTGGTCATGGATCTGAGTACAGCAGCCACTACTCCTTGAAAACATTAACATTTTACATATTATCTCAAATTACTGGGTTATCTTATCTGGGCTACACTTCACCTTCTGGCTCTTATTTGAAAGCCACAAGTTGTTTAAGGCTGCCGATGACTCAGCAAATGCAATAAACGGACAGACTTTGGTAACTGTAAAGAATCAGATGTAAACAGCCTCTGGTCCTCCTGCCTTGCAACATGACTCTCCTCTAATTTCCTGATGGATACAGGAGACTAAATGATGCTCATTTTGATTTTTCCTATTAGTCACGGCCTGTCTGGGTCCACCTCCATCACTATCTGGCTTAATTTATGTAAGCCTCAGTTTTGTCATCTATAGAGTGAGGTTAACAATTGTAACTATATCCTGGGGTTATGCTGATTAATAATCCATGTAAAACCATTAGGAGACATTGTCTGGCATCTACTCAGTAACTCTTACCTATGTTATGGTAGTAGTCATAGTAGTAAAGGTAGCAACTGAATTTTGTTGCTATACTCATTTTTATTATATCAGGTTAAAATTTTCAGACCCAGACAAGAACTGGAAAGGAACAAAATGAGGAAGAAAGACATCTCCTTTTGGTGGGCACCTATTCTGGCCCAAGCCCTTGCAAAAAGTCCCTTATCTGACCCTTCATCAATCTTGCAGGCTTACAATTACCTAGCTTTTAGAGGTAAATTCTCGCTGAGAGAGTTTCAGCAATGCCTCCTAACATTACTTGGTCTGTAACCAAGTAGGTTAGGATCTAAACGCTATTATCTGATACATGAGCCTAAAGTCTGTGATGTTACCATTGCCTTCAGAAGTTACTTGAGGCTCCAACAAATTGGTGGACCTTTCCCCAAAGCCCAGTCTGCGGCCCTTACTAGTTCTGAGAAGTCAGTGTGGAGCTTTCTCAGAGTTTCTTCATGACTTTGCACCATGTTTTGACAGGCCTACAAGGGAGTCCAGAGCTGGGGCACGAGCAGCGACCCGCATCTGAGGATGCTTAGGACTCCAGGCCTGTCTCTACTATTTACCAGCTGGCCCTTGGGTAAAGAGCTTAAGGCAGATTTTGTTTTCTCCACATGACACAGGACAGTCAATGATACCAGGTAATCTTCAAATTCCTTTCTTGGGCTTCCTTCTCAGAATCCATGAACTCTACAGAGCAGCCACATAGGGTCCCACAAGGAAGCCCCTCCTGGCCCCCAGCCAAATCCAGACAGTGACTTCCCAGGTCCCCAGCTACTCTGTTAGCTTTCCTTCAGCCTCACTAAACTAGAAATGGACCTCTCAGCTCCTAAATCATGTCCATACATTGACTATTTACTAGAGCTACAGTAATACTTTTCACCAGAAGATCTGAATAGATGATCTCTCTAAGCAGTTACAGGGCAGATTATGACTGCAAGATAGAATACCAGAGCAATCTAGTTAAAGGTTTTGTGATAATAGCTACATTTGCTTCCTAGGGCTGTTTCCTACTATTGACTACTGTAGTTTCCTAGGGTAGCAAAGTACCACAAGTCAGGGGGCTTACAACAGAACTTTATAGTCTTATGACCTTGAAGGCTAGAAGTCTAACATGAAGGTGTCAGCAGCGCCATGCTCCCTCTGAAACCTGCAACGGAGACTCCCTCCTTGCCACTTCCTAAATTCTGGTCCTTGGAGGTCCTTGTCCTGCAGCTACAGCGTACCAATGTCTGCCTCATCATCACATGGCGTTCTCTCCTGTGTCTGTGTCTCTGTGTCTCTCCTCCTCTTATAAGGACACCACTTCTATTGGATAAAGGGCCCACCCTATTCTGGTGTGACCCTATCTTAACTCCTTACATCTACAAAGATCTTATTTCCAAATATATTCACATTCTGAGATACCTGAGGTTAGATCTTCAACATGTCATCTGAACCCGTAACAGTGGCTAAATTGTACTTTGTCCGATCCGTCTGTCAGCAATGGCTTCCCAACCCAATGGAATAGAGGGAAGGGGTGTGGGGGGAGGGGCAATTTCAGAACCTAAAGCAGGAAAAAAGTAGAAACCCTCAAAAGAATTGAGCCACCTATCCCCAGCACAGCATGCAGAGATCACTTCTACACTTCTGGTCCTTGAATAGAGAAACGTACAATTGTTTCCTCTCCTGGGAAATATGAAAGTGAGCCAGTTCAAATAGGGCTCAGTCACTTTCCTGAGGCTGCTCCAGACTGGCCGACAGCCATCAAGTCGCTCCTTAAGGATTGAAATCCCCTTGTCGTGAACAAGGAAACTTCTGAAAAACACCTTGAATTTCCAGAGAGGAAATAGGTTGTAAAAGTATTTTTTCCTCCTTCATAATGAGAAGGGCACACAGGGGGCCACCCAGGGGGCTGGGGACCCATGTCTGTACTGAGAGGGGCACCAAGGGTCTGTGGCCAGCACGAGGTGAGGGGTGCCAGGGGAAGAAAGGCCTGCCTGGGAGAAGCCTGAGCCAGCAGGGACCCACCCACCTCCCCACCAACCGGTCTCCCCGTCAGGCCTGGGACACCCACATGGTGGGGAAACAGTCATGGGAAATGACAAACACAGAACACCTCTTGTTGACTTCCTCAAGTGAGAACTCCAAGCCAGACTGGATTTAAATGGGAAAGGAAATGTTAACTATCTAGTCACATAATTATTGTGAAGACATCTGTAACTATTACAATTAGAACTCATATTATTGAACTTGTGTTGTCCCTGTAAGATATACTATACACGTAAACTCTTTGTCAGGCCAAAAATGTACATTTTATTTTAGTGCCTGCCACACACAGATTGGGGGTGCCTGAGTGGCTCAGTCGGTTAAGCGTCTGACTTCGGCTCAGGTCATGATCTCACGGTTTGTGAGTTTGAGCCCTGTGTCGGGCTCTGTGCTGACAGCTCAGAGCCTGGAGCCTGCTTCAGATTCTGTGTCTCATTCTCTCTCTGTCCCTCCCCAACTTGTGCTCTGTCTCTCTCTGTCTCTCAAAAATAAATAAATGTAAAAAAAAAAAAAAAAAAGGATTATACATACACTTGCAAAGCATGTACTGGAGGTTCTAACTAGTTAAATAAGGCAGGAAAAAGAAAAGTATCCATATTAGAAAAGGAATAAAACTGTCCATTCACAGAGGATAAGGTTGCCTCTATAGAAAATCTGATGCCATCTTCAAAAAACTATTAGAATAAGTGAGTTTAGCAAATTTGCAAAATACAAGATCAATATGCAAAGCTCAGTTGTATGTGTAAATATGAGCAACAAACAATTAGAAATTGAAATTTTAAAAAGTACTATTACTACCAGCACTAAAAAATATGAACTACTTAGGATAAATCTGACAAATGATGTGTAAAACCTGTAACTGAAACCGCAAAATGCTGCTGAAAGAAATTAAAGAAAATCTAAATAGAGAGCTATTCCATGTTTTATAATTCAGAAGACTCAGTAGTAAAATGGCGATTCTCCTAAAGTTAAGGTATAGATTCAACATAATCCTAATAAAAATACCAGCAAGCATTTTTGACAAGTATATTCTAAAATTCACGTGGAAAAGCAAAGGACCTAGAATAATAGCCAAAACAACTTTAAAAAAGAAATCAGAAAACTAATAAATACTATGTGATTTCAAGACTTACTATAAAGCTACAGTAATCAAAATAGTGTGACATTGACATAAAAGGCAACAGTTAGAGGCGCCTGGATGGCTCAGTTGATTAAGCGTCCAACTTTGGCTCAGGTCATGATCTCAGGGTTTGTGGGTTCGACCCCCGCGTGGGGCTCTGTGCTGACAGCTCAGAGCCTGGAGCCTGCTTCGGATTCTATGTCTCCCTCTCTCTCTGCCCCCCCCCTCACTCATGCTGTCTCTCAAAAATAAATAAGCATTAAATTTTTTTTTTTAAATCAACAATCAGTGGAAGACAATAGAAAGTTCAGAAATAAACTACACATATGTGGGAAAATGATCTTGGACAAAGTTGAAAAGCAGTGTAGAAACAATAGTCTTCTCAATAAATGGTGTTGAACAATTGGATATAATACGCAAAACAAACAAAATCTTTGAGCCATACTTTGAAGTACCATATACAAATTATAACCTAACTCAAAGTGGATCATAGGACTGTATATAAAATCTAAAACTATAAAACTTCTAGATGAAAACAGAAGAAAGCCTCTGTGACCCTGAGTTAGACAACAATTTTTTGGACACTACACCAAAACACAATCCGTAAAAGAACAAACTGATAGACTGTACTTTATCAAAATTATGAATTTTGCCAATTTTTAAAGTTTATTTTTAAGAGAGAGAGAGAGAAGGGGGGAAGGGGTAGAGAGAGAAGGAAAGAGAAAGAAATCTGCACTGTTAGCTCAGAGCTGGATGTGAGGCTTGAACTCATGAACCACGAGATCGTGACCTGAGCTGAAATCAAGAATCAGATGCTTAACTGACTGAGCCACCCAGGCTCCCCCATTTTTATTAAAGTTTATTTATTTTCAAGAAAGAAAGTAAATTTTGCTCTTTTAAAAGACACCATTAAATGAAAGGACAAGTCACATACTGGGAGAACATATTTGCATATGATGTATTTAATAAAGGACTTATATCTAACATACAAAAAGAACTCTTAAAAATAATAGAAGACGGAGGTGCCTGGGTGGCCCAGTAGATTAAGCACCCAACTTGATTTCAGCTGAGGTCATGATCTCACAGTTCATAAGATTGAGCCCCACGCAGTCAGTGGGGAGCCTGCTTGGGATTCTCTCTCTCCCTCTCTTTCTGCCCCTCCCCCATTTTCATGAGAGTATGAGAATACTCTCTTAAAGTAAATAAATAAACCTTAAACTAAATAAATAAACTTAAAAAAATAACAAAAATAAAAAATGGAGAGGAGAACAGACTTGCAGACACTTCACCAAAGAAAATATGTGAATGGTAAATAAACACAAGAAAAGATGCTCAACATCACTAGTCATTAGGGAATTGCAAATTTAATGCACAATGAGATATCTCTAAACCTATGATAGATAAAATTTAAAAGACTATCTCAAGTGTAGGTGAGGATAACGCTCATACACTGGTAGTAGGAATGTAAAATGGTACCACCACTTTGGAGAACAATCTGGTAGTTTCTCTGGCACTTCAGTATAAACCTACCATATGATGAGCTAGTCAATCTACACACAAGATAGCCTCAACCTACTTTTTAAAACATGCCAACATGCTATACACACACACACACACACACACACACACACACCACCCACAAATTGTGAACCTAATATAAGCTATGGACTAGCTTATAGTTAACAATAATGTATCATAGTGATTTAGAAAAATAAGGATCTTTCCCCTAAAATTCGTCTTGTGGGGGTGAGGATTCCAGTACACCCTACAGTACAGATATGCGGTTCTCTTAATCCTCCAATCCTCTTAATTCTACCCCTAGGACTTACTTGTGCCTTGAGGCATTTGGAGGGCAGCATTTTCCTGAAGTAGCCAAACCACCTGATGTGGGAAGAGGGAAGACTCCAGGCATTTGCTTCTGAGAGAACTTCAAGTTCTGTGAGTGCAGAGGATTTGCTCACTGAGTGAGGATCACCTGTGTTCTGGCAAGTCAGACCCAGGGTGAAACGTGGAGGTTGAGTCTCTGGTCCACCAGAGTCTTGGCTCTTCAGGAGTAGCCCACCAGCTCTCTTTCTGCCCCCCTTACTCTGGCTCTTCCCTTCAGCAGGCTTGCTTCCCAGCTTTATCAAGAATGGGGCTCCTTGCATGCTCTGCCCCTCCTCGTCTCCCTGACACTCCTCCTTTCTCCTCTTACACAAAGCCTCATTCATTTCTGCCGCAAAGGGCTCCATCCAAGTCCAGCTTTGATCTCACTTCCCTAGGGAATTCAAACTAGGAACTTTGGAAATCTTTAAGTCAAATCCTTCACTTTGCAAATGAGGTAGCAGACTCCATGAGGTAAGGTGACTTTCTCAGGGCCACATAGCTAATAGTTCGTTTTACCTCCACCTTCACACGGCAGGCAATTGGATAACCTAATGGCTACCATGACCATATGGCCAAGATTTTCTGTCCCAATTTCAAATGTTCTGTACAGTCAGTCACTAGGCCACATTAGCAATTTCGCTATCCAAAAAGCATTGCAACTTCTACTGCAGATGTGTTAAGTGGGGGGTTATGGAAGCAATACACTTATTTCCATTACTGAATCCCACTTTTCAATTCTAAAGCACTGTCTTTTACCTTTTTGGGATAATGGACCCCCTTTAGAAAACCAGTGAAAACTATGGGCCCTCTCCACACAAAAACATTTATACAGAAACATAAAATTTTGTTCCAGCAATTTAAATATGCAGTATATGACCATGAAAACCCTTGATCAGATAGTACAAATATTAGCATGTCTGCTATGTGGTCATGGAATACTTTCAAATGGCTCTTAAATCATAACAAAAATTCACAAATATTTGTATAGCACAACAGTTTACAGAGCACATTTAATCCTCATGACAACCCTGTGAGGTAGGTATTAATATCCCAATTTTACCTATGAGGAAACCGCAACCCAAAGAAATCTGGAGATTTGCCAGAGTTCACATGGATAATAATGGCAGTGCCAGCACTAAAATACAGGCTTTTTGTTCCTTGTTCAAAACATCTTCACATCTAATATTTTCAGTTTTGAAATTGGGATCCTTCCTGGCTACCCAAGGGGAATTCAATGGCAAGCCGTTTCAACAAGGTTTTTATTTTTTAATTTTTGTAAATGTTTTATTTATTTTTGAGAGAGAGAGAGAGAGAGAGAGAGAGTGTGTGTGTGTGTGAGCAGGGGAGGGGCAGAGAGAGAGGGAGACACAGAATCCGAAGCAGGCTCCAGGCTCCAAGCTGTCGGCACAGAGCCCGACGTGGGGCTTGAATCCATGAACAGTGAGATCATGACCTGAAGTCGGATGCTTAACCGACTCAGCCACCCAGGCGCCCCTCAACAAGGGTTTTTAAAAAGTAAACAAGCATGAGGGGACCATGAGAGACTACAGATTGTAGCCCATCACACATTATTCCCAGGCCAGGATACCATAAAGTATGCCGTTAGAAGTACAGGCCTTTGGGTACAGAAACTAACCACCATTTAAAGGAAAACAAAACAAACCCAGATGACAGAAGTGGTAAAACACACAGGTTTTGGGGGTTTTGTTTAGTTTTGTTTGTTTTTTCAATGTAGTCAATTGTCTGGCCTTTTTCCCAAAGAACAGCTGAAAGTCAGTTGGAAGAAGAGCCAAAATTATCTGAGAAAAAGCAATACACACACCAAAAGGGAAATATGAGAGCCAGAAAACAAACTTCCAAACTTTATAAAAGATTAAGACGCTGGGAAATTTGCTCAATAGCCATAGAGAAATACCTCCTATGGGGGAAGCAGGGTGAGAACCCCTAAGCAATCTGTAAGCTAGAAATTACAGAACCTCCGCAGTTTCAGGCCATATTCCTGATGATGCAGAACTCCTTTCTTGGCCATCTGCTCAAAGAAGCAAAGATGGGGAAGCTATTGACTTGCCCTTGTTGCTAAGGCTGTAGAGCTGAGCTAGATCAGTGGCAATCAAATGCTGTCCAAGGACTGTGGCAATCTTGTGAAAGCTTTCAATGGCCCATGTCAACTGAGAAAAATATGGCACTGTGGTTTAGTAAAGATATCTACCCAACTTAAAGCACTGGCTGTCATTACTGGACCTTAGTATCCCAAACGCTCTTCAAAACATCTGGCCAAATGACAGCACTAAGAGTCAATGCCCTTCACCTGGCTTTGTGTGTATGGGTTGGAGCATCTATCCAGATACTGCCTTAATTCCAGGTTCTTTCAGGCTGTGGCCAGGCAACCTTAAGTCCCTCCTCCAATTAGCTTTAACAGCAGTGAATACTTTCAAAATAAACCATGTAGGAAAGGTCTCCCAGGTCCAGTTAGGACCTACCAATCTGGTGACATCCCCAAACTCTGGAAACTTACAGCTACTCTTCAATGCCTGATTTGCAAAGCAAACCTAGATTTACAACAAACATGACTCCCTCAGGAGACCTACATTCTGGGAACTCTCTGTACCTTGCACCTGTTAAGAATATGGAAGTTTTTAAATCCCTGCACAAAAGCACTTCCCCCCACAGAGGTTCTCTCATCAAAGGGTGAAAACCTAGGAGCTTTTTGTTCTGTTTCTCCCCCAGCCTCAGCAGAGGCCCTTAACCTGCCCTTAAACGTCAGTCGAAGATTCTCCAATCAGAGCATTATTTGCTCTCTGGTCCTTGGGCTTCCTGGACATCCGGGACCTAAAAACAGGACACCAAAATGTTTTCCTTCAGGTTTGCCGCTGTTATTTTGGGATAAGGGTGTTTCTTCTTTCTTCCTCGTTTTGTATTTTTCAGATCTCTCAACTTCCTTGCTCTCCCTTGTGCACATAGCGTGATGACCAAGGAAGGACTCAAGGTGAATTGCAGCCGGACAACTCACAGCAGCACACAGGCACTTCAGCGAGGGGAGAGCTGATAACATTACCCCTGCCACTGTGCCTCTGAGTGTGGCACGGGGGACACAGGAAGCCTGGTATCCCTGATTCACTTCAGACTCCCATTCAGTCCCTCTTACCACCACCCCAGCTACCATCCAAAAAGAAGCCACAAGGACACTATGAATCCTCTGTATATGTGTGTCGCCTGGTCCTCCACCCTCAGCCCTGTAGCAATTACAAAGGTAACTTCAGAACCCACTCTAGGGGTCTCTTGTTTTCTTAGCCCCCTCCTTACATACACAGAAAAGGCAGTCCTCAGAAAGCCGCTTCTCACCCCCACGCCCCACAGTCAGCCATGACATTATCTCCCCACTACGTATGAGCTCTTCTGGAGCCAGGAATGAGTCTTGCTCAACTTTTGTCCTCAGTACCTAGCTAGAACTTGGCATGCAGTAGACACGCCCGTGTTTTTAGGAAGGAAAGGAGGGAAGAAAGAAAGAAACACACAGAGGGAAGGAGGTTTTGCTTCTGGTTTTCTTGCTTCTGCCACAGCCTTCTCTTTCTTCTAAGTTTGTGCCCTTTCCTCAATGTTAACTTATCTTTCACAGTTTCTGCCTAAGTAGAAAGCTAAGAAGAAGAGTATCATGTGCCTGTCCAAAAACGCAAGGTCCACAGGTCCAGTAAATAGAAGTAATTAATTCCCTTTCCCTCTTGCCTTATCCCGAGGGACGAGAAATTTCTCTTCGTGTGTTTTCTAACCTATTCTCTGACTCCTTCAAAGTCACCCCAAAAGTTCTTCCAGTTACCATCAACAGAGGAACTGACACTTTCAACGGTGTGCATCCTCACACGACATGGGAACAACCGGCCTTTTGTCTTTCAGCACGCTGCTCCAAAGAGGCAGCACCGGGTCCTCTTTTCAAGAGAGAGCAAAGGCCCAACCAGCACCCAGAAGCTGGGGAAGAAACCTTGCTCCACCCCATCACCAGTGCTTCAAGTCCCTGCCCCATTTTCCCGTCTCCGGCAGGGCTGATACCTCAGCAAGCTCCCTCTTGCCAGCTCTAATTTGGGTTTCAGAGGCTTTTGGCCTCATCACATGATCTCACAGTTGGGAGGAAGGGACAGAACTTAGGATACTTAGGAATTCAACTGCAGGTTCCCACCAGAATTCAGCACTCTTGACCACCCAGCCCAGCAGCACAGAAGGCAGGTTTTCGGTGTGGAACAAACAGCTCATGCTAACTTTAGGCACTTCGGTGATGATAACACGGAGGGGAGGGCTAAGAGATGAAAGAAGCAAATCACCAAACAAGACTTTTCCATTTTAGAACATGGGCGTACAACTGATCATACATCCAGTGTCCTTCCGATTAGGAAGAACATCTAAGCAGACCATGGAGATGCCATTTACAGTGACTACCTGCCTAACAATGAACATCACATAGCACCCTCCACCCAGGACTTCAGCAACTCTGATACCCCT
This sequence comes from Leopardus geoffroyi, assembly GCF_018350155.1. Taxonomy (NCBI): domain Eukaryota; kingdom Metazoa; phylum Chordata; class Mammalia; order Carnivora; family Felidae; genus Leopardus; species Leopardus geoffroyi. Next base: position 42,851,632 of record NC_059337.1, on the reverse strand, counting down.
CTCCAGACCTTGCATACAGAAGGGTATTCAGTCTCAAGATTGGATCCCAAATTCTTAACAGCCCTTAAAATTACATCTGGACTGCTTTTTAGTTACCTTCAATATCATCTCTATTTTCCAGGCCCCTTACAGAGACAGAGTGCTAATTGAGGAGAAAGGAAGAAGTGATTTTCTTCTGAGTCCACATGTGTCCCTGAGATCAGAAGTGACTATCCAATGATGTCACACCCTCTTTTCCTCTGGGTCGCTGAGGACTGCGGTAAGTCTTCTCTAGTTACCACTACTATGAATGTGAACATTCACATATAGGTTTAGCCTATTTTAAAGGAGGGTTTAAGAGTTCTCCCACCTTTCTTACCACCCCAGTTGGTATCTATTTCATTACAGAGGTTCTGGCTTCAAGAAACAACCCCCCCCCCCCAATCCCACAATGCCCAGCAACTCTGGGGAGCCCACATCTAGATTCAACCTAATATCTCAGGGTTCCAAATCAGGACCACCAAAAATATTTGCCGCATTAACAGACAAATATTGGAGCCCTATGCAGCTCACACACCCTACTTAACCTTACCAGTCAGAATGTCTGCATTAGGGAGGGAACTCACTTCGGGCAATAATCCTTTGTTTAATCCCTTGAACCTAACAGCACACCTGTTAAGTGACTTCTCCAATGACATCAAAATGATTTAAAAGTAATTTTGTTAATTAGTTTTCCCCCTATCTAGTGAGAAGTGGTGGGCAGTGAGGGGTACGTCGTTTTACCATAAGAGATGAATGAGAGGGTTTTGATAGGGAAAAGAAAGGAACAGAAGGAAAACAGGTTATGTCCTGGATGGTAGTAACCCCTAGGCTTCTCTGGTGGTGACAGGAATCTGTGAGCTGGGTGGAGAGGCTGAGTCGGTGACTTGGCTGCAGGCTTTACTAAAACGACTACTCGTGTCTCATAGACATCACTCAAAAGAGCAGGAAACATGTCTGCTCCCCTCTTGCAGAGAAGCTGGCTAAAAATCCTCAGCCTGACCTAAAGAGAAGTTATCTGCCCAGTTGGCAGCTCGAACTCAGTATTTATGGGTGTAACTACAAATGTCACCCAATTTAACATCCATTCTGTAATCCACCCCCTTCCCATGACAGGGTTTGAAAGTTACTCGTGGTCCCTCCAAAGGCCACCACATAGGTCAGTTGCATTATTTAAGAAGGCTTGCGCCGCTCTGACCTAGTCACCCCGGAGAGAGAATTTTTTCCCCTAAGGCCACTGTCACCACAAGAATATATGGTTCAAGGTCTTGGCAACAGTTCAGGTTTGGGGCTCTGCAACTCCGCTGAGCCTCCCCGTGGGCCTGCACGAGCAACACGTGATCCTCAAGCAGCGAACCCAACCCAACGGCAGGAAGCCAGGAGGAGAGTGGCCAACGCCTTCCAACGGCAGCCAGGGGGCCTCAGGGCGCTGGGGTCTCCAGGGTGACTGGGGCAGGGACTAGCCAGTGAGGACGGGGTTTTGGGGGCTTCCTCGCAGGAGCCTGGCCAATGGCAGAGCTGGTGTGCCGCTGGCGCGAGCGGCCACGCCCCTCGGCAGCCCCGCCCCCGTGCGCTAGTGGGTCCCAGCTTCAGCGCACAGACCTCACCTCCCTGTGCGTTGGTTGGGCTGCAGACGTTGGTGGTGCACCGTGGAAGCTCACTGGTGCCAGTCCTGGGCTCTGTCCCACCTGCCGTGTCGGTCAGCGGCGGCTTCCTCCCCGTTTCCCCCGAGGCCACACTGGCCGGCCTCACGTGGGCCCGCTGGATGCTCGGAGGTTCGCTCTGAACTGGACCCAGACACGCGCCCCCTGCTATGGCCCCCTCCCCCTTCTCTGGCCCTTCTAGCCCCGTTTCCTTCGTCCGAATTGGTTGGACACTCAAATACTTTTCTGGATCATGAGGGCGGAGCAGGCACCCGTTTCCCACCTCTCATTACACCCTGGAAATGGAGTGATCCCGCCCTTTGCCTCTCCTTTCGCTCAGAGGCTCTCCTACTATGCCTTGGGTTTCCAGCCCCACCTCTGGCCTCCCCTGAGGATAAAGAGGCCATCCTCCCAGCAACCTTGCTGTGTCCTTCTTGTCTGGAAGCATTGGAGGCATCTGATCTCCTCTCCCGTATTTCTGGCCCCTCGGGTCTTTCTGGCACTTTCTATGCTGTCCTTTTATCGCCTTCTCCCAGGTCTCACCGGATATCTGTTACCTCATTCTTCCTTAAGGTTCAAAGGGCTTGTGCTCACGGATGGCAATACTCACCGCTTATATTGTTGTTTTGTGGTTTATTAAACTCGTGTGTTTCATACATACCATTTTTTAAAAGCGCTATTTCTTGAGCGTTTACTCATTGATGACAGCTTTAATTGTATTTGAAATACAGTAACAAAGGATAGTTGAGACTTTTGAACAATTCAATGGACTTTTGAGCAATTCAAACTGTAATAACTTTTTTTTAAGTTTTATTTATTTTTGACAGAGAATACAAGCAATGGAGGGGCAGAGAGAAAAAGAGAGGGAGGGAGGGAGACAGAATCTGAAACAGGCTCCAGGCTCTATGCTGTCAGCACACAGCCTGATGTAGGGCTCCAACTCAAACTGTGAGATCATGACCTGAGCCAAAGTCAGATGCTTAACCGACTGAGCCATCTAAGTGCCCGAAAACTGTAATAACTTCGTAACCACCCCTGCTCCCTGAACAATTAAGCTGTTTCTTGCACTTATTTTTTCCTGGGGTAAAGAGAGAGAGATGTCAAAGTGGAGCCAGTGGTTATTTGTGAGCAACGAGATGTTTTCCATTGTCCTTTTTATTAACTGTATTTTCTACCATGCATATATATTTTAAAAGATCTTTTCAGTTTAAAGAGGATCAGAGACATGAAGAGACTGTGGGATCCAGGAAGAACAAACTAAGCCCTTTGACAATCTGATCAAAGGACTGTCTACTATCTGGGGGAACCTTTCCTAATACTTGAAGGCCTTTCCCACTGTGGGGTTCCAACAGAAAGGAGAAGAGGCTTAGGGTAGGGTGCAGGAAGCTGGTATATCAAAGGTTAGTGGGCATTCTGACCATGGTTTTTTTTTTTTTTTTTAATTTTTTTAAATGTTTGTTTATTTTTGAGAGAGAGACAGAGCTCTAGCAGGGGAGGAGCAGAGAGAGAGGGAGACACAGAATCCGAAACAGGCTCCGATCTGTCAGCACAGAGCCCGACGCGGGGCTCGAATTCACAAACTGTGAGATCATGACCTGGGCCAAAGTCAGACGCTTAAGCGACTGAGCCACCCAGGCGCCCCAATTCTGACCATGTTTGGAGGGCCGAGGAACCTGGATGATTCATTGTACTTCCCAAGGGAGGGACCAGCCAACCCACCTAACACACGTGTGTGTGTGTGTGCGTGCGCGCAAGAAAAGCAAGTATAGAAGTGAACTGGGCACAGATTGCCCTGTCATATTTTATTTGTTCAATCTTTGGTTTGCTTCCCCATTCACTGGTGAGTGCAAGGCCAGATTCCAAATGAAGGCTACCAAAGTATTCAGAACAACTTGGGAGAGTCTAAGAGGTTGTTAAGACTTGAGCTTTGAAATCAGACCAGATGAGTTTTCATCTAAGCTCACCCACTTGCTAGGTATGAAACCTTGGGCAAGCTATCGAAACACAGAAGTCCTCTGATTTTTCACCTCTAAATGAGTGATGACGATACTTGTAAGGATTTTACTATACATCATGGTGCCTGTCAGGCAGTCAGTGCTCTGCGAATAACGGCTGGTAGCCCTCTTTCTGCTTTCCCATCATTATCTAACCCAGGAGCCCAAGGCCTTTAGCATGTGCCTTATTGTCATCTGTATTCCCATCTCTTTGCAGGCACTCTCTGTATGAGAGAGTGGAGCTAAGATGTTTTCCTGTTCAAAGCTGTCTTTGCAGACCCTGAGAAAGGGTGCCTCCTGACCCTCACAGTCCCTTCAGGTGTGCCAGAGTCCAGGGCCCTGGGTTTCTGGAGGAATCTGACCACAGTTGGGGGGGGTCCACCTTCCCCCAGGGCATTCAGGCTCTGACCTAACCTCCCAATGCAGCTGAGGGCCAAGGGTGAAAGGACCCACCTTATTCCAACCTAAGGCTGACCTGACTGTCCTGAGCCCCTTCTGCGTTCCAAGAGGAGACACTTTAGTTGCTGGACCTGGGATACTGTCCTCTCCTGCCCATTCAAAACTGCACCTCCTCCGTAGCAGGAAGGCCCCTGCTGTGGGCCCCATCTGTCCTGGACATCTGCCTAAAGTCCTGTCTCTGCAGCAGGGCCCCTCCATCCACCCTCCCAGACCACTCCATCCTCCACTATCTCCCCTTTCCCAACGGGTGACCCAAGGGGTGCTCTTCCCCCTCCTGCTTTCACCCTTCTCCCTGTAAGTGCCTGGGACCAGAGTGCTCATCCTTCCCAGTGCCCCTACCAGCTTTCATGTTGGGGAACTTCTGTACCTGCAGAGAGAGAACGGCCAGGCAGAATGGCCTCATGGTGCAGTGACACCCCCTGAACTTCCCTTCGGCACACTTCCCTCTTCCTTCATCCTCCTCCCCAGTGGCCCCAGCAGCCTTCATCTCCTCATTCCCAAATCAGTCCCATCTGACCTTATTTATTCTAAGCGACTCGTCCCTTAAGGCCGAAAGAGGCACTTCCAGCTTTAAAAGTAGGGTTTTGGGGGGAGCCTGGGTGGCTCAGTAGGTTGAGCGTCCCAACTTCGGCTCAGGTCATGACCTCGCTGTTCGTGAATTTGAGCCCCGCATCCGGCTCTGTGCTGACAACTCAGGGCCCGGGGTCTGCTTAGGATTCTATGTCTCCCTCTCTCTGCCCCCTCCCCCACTCACACTCTGTCTCTCTCAAAAATAAATAAAACATTAAAAATAATAAAAAACAATTAAAAGTAGGGTTTGGGGTATCAGTCACTGGGAACAGTCAGATCTAGTCTGTCTGTGGAGACAGGGACTTGATGGGGCCCCTAGAGTCCCACTCTGCTTGCTGGCCCCCCAGCCAGGTGTGCCTGAATAGCTGGGCCTGGTGATCTCTTCATGACAACATGTGTGGAATATGAGGGGCGGATGGAAGAAAATTTACATTTTGTTGTTGCTGTTGTTCACCAGTAAAGAAACATACATTTGATCATGAGTGTTGGGTAACTGGCAGGTAAAGACAGCAGAACGGAAAAACACAGAATTTCTAAATTAATAAGGGGAAAAGGAAGAATACATGGAAAAGAAGGAAACACACACACAAAAATATACAATTAAATAAATGGTAAACATACAGTAGTATGAAAGGAATAAAAGGAAGTATAATAGTATAATTATCAGAAGATGTTAATGGGCTGAATTTTCCTGTATTAAAAGACACTATGTGATGGGGTTTAAAAGAAAAACCTGTTATATGCTGTTAAATGAGAAACATACTTGAGGGGCACCTGGGCGGCTCAGTCGGGATTAAGTATCTGACTTTAGCTCAGGTCATGATCTCACGGTTTGTGAGTTCGAGCCCCGAGTCGGGCTCTATGCTGACAGCTCAGAGCCTGGAACCTGCTTCAGATCCTGTGTCTCCCTCTTTCTCTGCCCCTCCGCCGCCTCAAAAATAAATAAACGTTAAGAAAAAAGTTAAAAAAAAAAAAAAGAAACATACTTGAAACAAAAGGCTTCCAAAACCTAGAAGATAAAGAAACGGACAAATGCAAATATATATACAAGAGAGCAGAAATAGCAACATCAAGATGCGCTAGGTTGAGTTAATTGTCAAAAATATGTTTACACCTAACAATCCAGCAACTAAGTGTATCAAGCAAAAACTATTAGACATGCAGGAAGAACTTGATTTTAAAAACAAAATTATGGTGGGGGAGGTAAAAATACCTCCTCATGGGGTATTATGTTAAGTGAAATAAATTAGTCAGAGAAAGACAGATACCATATGTTTTCACTCATATGTGGATCTTGAGTAACTTAACAGAAGACCATGGGGGAAGGGAAGGGGAAAAAAAATAGTTACAAACAGAGAGGGAGGGAGGCAAACCATAAGAGACTCTTAAATACGGAGAACAAACTGAGGGTTGAGATGGGGGGTGGGGGAGAGGGGAAAGTGGGTGATGGGCATTGAGGAGGGCACCTGTTGGAATGAACACTGGGTGTTTGACAATTTGATAATAAATTATGATAAATAAATAAATAAATAAACCTCCTCATGAATCCTTTTGTTTCTTGCTCCACAACTGGATATGATGATCCTGGAATTCAGGGGGTAGAGTAAATGTCTAAAATAGCTCAGAAAAGTGCTCATTCCGGCAGCAGATGTAGTAAAATCCGGATGACACCTGGGCGTTAGAGATTGGCATGGCCCCTGAGTGTGGGTGGCACGCAAATTCATGAAGCATTCCATATTTTGAAGAAGAAGAAAGAAAACTAAATAAAATAAAATAGCTAAGACAAATCAGGTACAGGAAGACTATTGCGGGACTGACGTCATGCGACGTGGCCTAAGTTCCTCAAGAAAGCTGAGAGCAAAGTCTTGGAGCACAGAAGTGTCCACGGGCACCTCAGCCGGGCGCTGCCATGCCGGAGCAGAGGGGGCACTTGCGAGCCCTCAGCTGCTGGAGCAGGGTCTGGGGTCGGCGGCAGGAGGCTGCCTCTGCTGAGAGGCGTCCAGAGCAGAATGGGTCCAGCCAGAGGCACTGGTTGGTGGGGAAGCCAGCATTAGAAACTTTGGTATACCACGGCTCACATCCCCTCTCTAGGGACAGGGAGCATCTGGAGATGAAAAGAAGTGAATTGACTGGACAATGTTCAAATACTTCATAAACAGAGACTACAGGCAGGGTACTGGGATGTCACTTCTGCCAGGCAGTGAGGTCGTTTTTCTTCAGCAACAGCGGCTAGGGAAGCTATTTTCCTTGAAGAGACTATACAAGCACTCACGGTTTAGATTTAAAGGTGTTTGAAACTGACTGGGCCCTCCCTGAACCCAACTCATGGCCCAAACAAAATTTCTTAGATGCATCCAGAAAAACCAGAGTGGTGTCTGTCATCTAGGACCCATATCCCATCCCTAACCTGTACTCCTACTAAATTGTGTGTGTGTGTGTGTGTGTGTGCGTGTGCGTGTGTATAGATATATACGAATGAAACCTGTCTATGTAAAAGAAGTATACATGCATGTAGATAGTGTGTATGTATGTACACACATCCATATACACACACAACACGTACACATACACATATGAACGAAGTGTTTCAACAAATGTTTCTCAGGGCACTGGGCGAGGGATGAAAAGAATGCAACGTGGTGCTTGCCTTGGAGGAAGGCACACTGTCGTTAGGGACAGTGGACGCGGTCACTCATCTGTGATTGGTTTCATCCAGGTTTCCTACAGATAAGTGGAGCCACCAACACAGTTATTGGAAGGACTCCATAAGGGGCACCTGGGTGGTTCAGTCAGTTAAGCGTCCGACTTTGACTCAGGTCATGATCTCACAGTTGAGGCGTTAAAGCCCCACGTCCAGCTCTGTGCTGACAGCTCGGAGCCTGGAGCCTGCTTCAGATTCTGTGTCTCCTTCTCCCACTGCCCCTCCCCTGCTCATGCTGTCTCTCTGTCTCTCTCTCTCTCTCAAAAATAAATAAATGTGAAAAAAATTTTAATTAAAAAAAATTTTTAAAAAAGGATGGACTCCACAAAATCTCTACCTAATGTCACTTTCTTTCATGATTAATTATAAAAATAGAGGTTGACATGAGAAGCCCCAGAAGAACCCCCCACCTCCCCCTGCCCAGGGGATCAAAGTCTCCTGAGCCTGTGTGGGGGAAACAGATAGTACTTGGACTTGTAGAATCCCCAAATTAGGCAAAAATGAGCCAGCGTCTCAGACGATGGTATGGGGAGAGAATAGCTGGGAAGGAACGATACCAGAAGCCGTTTGCTGTACTGTGTTGAAAGGAAGTAAGTCTGGGAGTAAATCTTTGCTTTCCAAGATCTAAGTCTATGGGGAAAGGTATAAGCAAACAGGCAAAATGAAGTCGATGTGATCGTTGCTCCAGCTGTAGAAATACAGGATGGAAACAGTCATTAAGAGAGATGCCTCAGCCAGGAAGGCCTTCTGGAGGAAGCAGTGTCTGAGGCTTAAAGGAACGGGAGTTAGGGGAGTACTGGGTTCGGGGTGATAAAGTCTCTCCAGCAGCAGGAATGACCTGCAGAGGGCAGAGCATATTCAGGGAAACAATTAAGTTCCTTATGGCTGCAGCACCATGTTGGAGGGCACAAGTGGCCAGAGTTGGCGCTGGAGACAGACGCAAAGGCCTTGAAACCATGTTAAAAGACAACAGATTTTATCCTGGGGTAGGGAGCCTCTGCTCCCCTCTTGTGGCCAGCCTGAAAGAAAAAACAAAAGGCAATAAAAAGACACAGATAGGGACACCTGGGGGGGGCTCAGTCAGTTGAGCGTCCTACTTCCGCTCAGGTCATGATCTCGCAGTTCGTGAGCTCGAGCCCCGTGTCGGGCTCGCTGCTGTCAGTCTGTCAGCTCAGAGTCTGCTTCAGATCCTTTGTCCCCTTCTGTCTCTGCCCCTTCTCATTCACACAGACACACAGACACACACACACACACACACACACACACACACACTGCTCTCTCTCTCTCTCTCTCTAAAGATAAATAAAACATTAAAAAAAAAACAACAACCGACACAGATACACCTTCAGCTAGATACAGAAAGAGTAAACTGAGAACAAAATATTCCAGAGACAGATCTGTAGCAGAAGGCAAACAAGGCGGAGAGAAACAAATAGATACAGCAGTAAAAAGGTGCAAAGGATGATGGATGGCGTGGGAGGACCGCCAGGCCAGAAGCTTGGTAGCAGAGAAGGAGCAATGAAAAGCAAGGTGAATGAGGTCAGGGACAGTGGAGAGGCCGAAGAAGCCAGAGACAGGGGCACACTCAGGCCCTGCTGGCCACACAGGGGCTCTGACCTGGGCTGCTGGCTCTCTTGCCACAGCAGACTCTGCTTCAGGGCCCAGCTCCAAACAAGGGGAGAAAGATATCACTGTGTGCAAGGCTTCAAGTTTCAGGAGGGAGTAGCGGAACAAAGGCCAAGTTAGAAGGGATTGACGAACCTGGGCCAGGGATGGAAAAGTGAAAGAAACTTTTGTTCCAGGATGATGAGGGGACCCAGAGCGGTCTCCAGCAGCTAAACTCCTACAATGTGCGAAAAACTAAAAGGAAGATAAAGTGATGGGAAGTAAGTCTCGTGAGAGAAATTCCCAGTCACTGGGGAGAGGGCCAGGGGTTAGAGCAGTCAGAAGGGGGACTTGCAGCAATCAAGTCTTGCCATTATACCAGCGGTGTGACATTGGGATGAGCTACTTAAAATCCATTTCTCAGTTTCCTTAACTGTAAAATGGGAATGAAATCATAAATAGTACTGACCTCATGGGGATCCTGGGTAGGTGAAGTGAGTTCAAAATACATAGAATGCTTCATCGCGTTAGGGGTTATACTGCTGTGGCTGTTAGCTGTTGTTATTCCTCTACTGGAGCCTCATCTCTCCCTCTCATAGTGCCAGAACCCTTATGTGACACTTTCAAAGACCCCATCAGGGCTTTTCTGGTCTATTGGATGGAAGAGGTGTGGAAATACACAGAGAGGAGTGTCAGTCTGGGTTTAGGGGGTACTAGTACTGGGCATTTAGAAGACAGAGATGACCTACTCCCTGTTTAGAAGCCCACCGTGCTCATTGGACCCTGGCTTTGCTTCTCTTAGACAGGGTGTCCCCTGCTTAAAGGGATCACTTCTAGCACTCACTTGGATCTTGTTCTCAGGGTTGACCCAATGGCCAGCTATTCAATAGAGAAATCCATTTGGGGTCCTTACCCCTTGAAGCTGCCTCTCCCTCTCAGGTGCCCAGCGCATCTTGTTTTTTTCTCTTCCTTTCAAATGGCAGCCCCCTCCCTCACTTATCTTTTCTGAAAGGATCTGCTCACTCGCAGTAAGAGTGTCAAATAGTCTGACGAAAGCTGGACATCTTCTGGGGATTTTCATTGTAGTAGGACTCAGTCCCTTGAATAGAGTCGTGAAGCTGGCTGAAATCTTGGCTGTATGGAAGAAGGTTCTAGCAGAGCAAAACTCTTGAGGGTGAGAAGGCCTTAACACTACTCTACATGTGTCGCCTTAAAGAACATATTCCTCTTTTGGTGTGGCTTGTGAAAATATTCCAGGAATAAATTTGAAAATGCGTGAAAAGTATTGCCAGCAGGCCAACAAAGTGTGGCTGGTAGGGCTAGTGCTTGGCTAAATGGCCTTTTCAGATTCTTGCTCTTTGAAGAGCCCTACCATTGCCTCAGAGTATAGCCAAGAAGTCACAGAGGGCCTAAGAATTATAGTTGGTGGGCTGATGTAGATTCGCTCTCCAACTGCCACTCCATGTAGGAGGTGTTAGGAAACTTTTTGAAGGAGTTTGGAACGAAATTGCTGCTGGAGACTCCCATCATGAGTAGCTCCTCTCCAACCATAGAACTGAAAGATTAACCCTGAGCTGTTCAGCTTGGAAGGGAACCGCAGTTATGTATAAACTAGGGGGCTTGTGGGAGTTGAAGGCAGGAAGGGATGGTGGCAGCCCCCACCAGCAGGAGAGCCTTAGGAGCAGCTCTGTCTGTGAGCTCCTTGGCACTGATGCTATGTGTCATAAGTTTGACCCAGTTCAGTGCTAGGATGTGGTAGATACTCTCTAAATGTTTGCTGAATGAATGAATGAAAGGAGGTGGCTGAGGAAAGCATATGCTGATAGGACCCTCTAGAAGCTTCCCTGACTATAAAAATAATCAGCTTGTCCCTGAATCCTTAGCACTGAAGACAATGCTATGAGCTGCTGTCTGCAACTTCTGAATAGCTCATAGAAGAAGTCTATGGCCCTTTCCAGGGAGCCCTGTAACCTCTGTGCAGAAGCTTTGGAAACTTGTACACGTCTGATAGTTCCTACAAAGAATTCCTTGAAATCTTAATATAAAATCCCAAAACTTCTAAAAGGAAGCCTGGAAGCCCCCATCTGAAATTTTTGGAAACCCTACCAGAAAGCTTTGGACCCCTGTCTGGAAGCCGTGGAAACACCACCAGGAGTTGACAGCCTTCTGGGGTTGAGACCCCAGCATGTGTGTTATCATATTGTCTCTGCCTTTGCAACAATGATTTCTATTGGAGTAGGGGACGGGAAGGAAGGTTATTATTGTTTAGTTTTAAAACAAAACAGTAGCTGTGTCTCAGTCACCTGGACCCAGAGGAGCTAGCCAAAAAAGGAAAGGGTGTGGTGTTTCCAAATCTTTGGTCAAGATGGTGGAGACTTTGGGAAGGTTGGCCCTTGTTGCTGCTCAAGTCCTGGGACTTGAAACCAATTCTTCTTCTTGATGGATAGACCGACCCTGTAATTATTATATAATGCCCTTCTTATCTCGTTACAGCCTTTAATTTAAAGTCTAGTTTGTCTGATATTAGTATGGCTACTCCAGCTTTCTTTTGACTTCCAGTAGCATGATAAATAGTTCTCCATCCCCTCATTTTCAATCTGAAAGTGTCCTCAGGTCTAAAATGAGTCTCTTGTAGACAGCAAATAGATGGGTCTTGTTTTTTTATCCATTCTGATACCCTATGTCTTTTGGTTGGGGCATTTAGTCCATTTACATTCAGTGTTATTATAGAAAGATATGGGTTCAGAGTCATTGTGATGTCTGTAGGTTTCATGTATGTAGCGATGTCTCTGGTACTTTGTCTCACAGGATCCCCCTTAGGATCTCTTGTAGGGCTGGTTTAGTGGTGATGAATTCCTTCAGTTTTTGTTTGTTTGGGAAGACCTTTATCTCTCCTTCTATTCTAAATGACAGATTTGCTGGATAGAGGATTCTCGGCTGCATATTTTTTCTGTTCATCACATTGAAGATTTCCTGCCATTCCTTTCTGGCCTGACAGGTTTCAGTAGAGAGATCCGTCACTAGTCTTATCAGTCTCCCTTTATATGTTAGAGCATGCTTATCCCTAGCTGCTTTCAGAATTTTCTCTTTATCCTTGTATTTTGCCAGTTTCATTATGATAGGTCATGCAGAAGATGGATTCAAGTTACGTCTGAAGGGAGTTCTCTGTGCCTCTTGGATTTCAATGCCTTCTTCCTTCCCCAGATCAGGGAAGTTCTCAGCTATTATTTCTTCAAGTACACCTTCAGCACCTTTCCCTCTCTCTTCCTCCTCTGGAATACCAATTATGTGTAGATTATTTCTCTTTAGTGCATCACTTAGTTCTCTAATTTTCCCCTCATACTCCTGGATTTTTTTAATCTCTCTTTTTCTCAGCTTCTTCTTTTTCCATAATTTTATCTTCTAGTTCACCTATTCTCTCCTCTGCCTCTTCAATCAGAGCTGTGGTCATCTCCATTTTATTTTTCAGCTCATTGATAGCATTTTTCAGCTCCTCTTGGCTGTTCCTTAGTCCCTTGATCTCTGTAGCAATAGATTCTCTGCTGTCCTTTATACTGTTTTCAAGCCCAGCGATTAATTTCATGACTATTATTCTAAATTCACTTTCTGTTATATTGTTTAAATCCTTTTTGATCAGTTCGTTAGCTGTCGATATTTCCTGGAGGTTTTTTTGAGGGGAATTCTTCCATTTTGTCATTTTGGATAGTCCCTGGAGCGGTGCGGACCTGCAGGGCACTTCCCCTGTGCTGTGGTGTATAACTGGAGTTGGTGGGCAGAGCCTCAGTCAGACCTGATGTCTGCCCCCAGCCCACCGCTGGGGCCACAGTCAGACTGGTGTGTGCCTTCTCTTCCCCTCTCCTAGGGGCGGGATTCACTGTGGGGTGGTGTGGCCCTCTAGGCTACTTGCACACTGCCAGGCTTGTGGTGCTGGGGATCTGGCGTATTAGCTGGGGTTGATCGGCAAGGTGCACAGGGGCGGGAGAGGTAGGCTCAGCTCGCTTATCCTTCAGTGATCTGCTTCAGGAGGGGCCCTCCAGCACCCGGAGGGAGTCAGACCCGCAGCCGGATGGATGGATCCGCAGAAGCACAACGTTGGGTGTTTGTGAGGTGCAAGCAAGTTCCCTGGCAGGAACCGGTTCCCTTTGGGATTTTGACTGGGGGATGGGCAAGGGAGATGGCGCTGGCGAGCGCCTTTGTTCCCTGCCAAGCTGCGCTCTGTTGTCCGGGGCTCAACAACTCTCCCTCCTGTTGTCCTCCAGCCCTCCCGCTCTCCGAGCAGATGTGAAGTCCCGCTTGCTGTCCGAACACTCTGCCCGGCCCCTCTGCTTTATGCAAGCCAGACTCGGGGCCTCTGCTTGGCTGGAGGGCTGCCCCTCCGCCTCGGCTCCCTCCCGCCAGTCCATGTAGTGTGCACCGCCTCTCCGCCCCTCTACCCTCTTCCGTGGGCCTCTCGTCTGCGCTTGGCTCCAGAGAATCCGTTCTGCTAGTCTTCTGGCGATTTTCCGGGTTATTTAGGCAGGTGTGGGTGGAATCTAAGTGATCCACAGGACGCGGTGAGCCCAGCTTCCTCCTACACCGCCATCTTCCCAGAAGCCCCTCTTGAAACCAATTCTTGAGGTTTTAGGTTGAAGGATGGAGATCTTGGCCTGTGGGTACTCCTGTATTGGGTCAAGATAGTTCCCCTATGAATATTCACTTTATTGCTGAGAGTGGGTGAGCTTGCAGGCAACCAGTTTGAAGCACAGATTTTAACAGGAGCAGGTAGTATCTACATAATTATTTCTCACACAGTGGGGCCTAGTAGAGAAAAATATTCTTTATTCACAGAGAGATGATTTAAGTAGCTCTACTCATGTACTCAGATGGTTTCTTTCTCTAGGCTTTCCTGGAAAAGAATTCTTTGAAATGTATTCAGCTGTGAGAGAGGAAGACATACAAACATTGAAGTTTTGAGACTGTGTCAGAGACATATTTCGGGATAGCTCTAGAACAAACAAACAAAAAAAAAATGTAGAGAGATACTATTGCAGAGGGAAGGGGAAAAACAAGTTTAAAAGGGGAAGATTAAAGTAAAAGGAGGCAGTAAAGACTGAGAAATGAAGGCACACAGTATCAGGAACCAACATACAGGAAGTATGCTGCTATCAATTGGAAGATAGTCCCTAGGAACAAACAATACCTCAGGCATCTCTGTCATGGTTGGCAAGCTTCTTTCAAAGAATTTCTTTCTGTAAGTCTGAGGGAAAGAGATGAGGCAAGATAAGTGGTTTAAGGGGTGTGTCTGAATGGAGCAGAAATGGAAAGGGACAAGGAGGAATATATTGGGATTGAAGGACAGAAATGTTCCTTACCCTTTCCTCTCCCATCTTACCCCCCCTCAAAGTGTTTCCTAGGTATAAGAATTAAGAGGATAAAGGAAAAGAAGAACTGGGTGGTGTATTAAAGGTCCCCAACATCAACTCCAGGTTTGATGAATCTCTAGGACTTCCAGGACTCAGCATATAGTTGTACTCATGGCTATGATTTATTATGGTGAAAGGATACAAAGCAAACTCAGCAAAAGGAGAAGGTGTGTGGAGCACAAAGTCTAGAGTTTTCCCCCAGTGAAATCACACAGGACATGCTTAATTCCCCCAGCAATGAGTTATGACAACACATGTGAAATATTGTGTGCCAGAGAAGCTCATTAGAGACTCAGTGTCCAACGTTTTTATTGAGAGCTAGTTAGACACCCTCTGCCTACCGTGTATCAAAATCTCAGACTCAACAGAAGGAATGCAGGTGTTCAGCACAAATCGCATTGTTTGTACAAACAGTTTAGGCAGAGTGGGTCACTCTTACCAGTTAGGGTGGTGAGAACCCTAAATCCTAGTTCCCAAAACCCACATTCTTAGATGCCTGCCAAGGGACAACCTTGCACACAGGCCTTTCAAGGAGAGCAGTCTCAGGCCTGCTATGTTAACTCTTTTTGTACAAGTTGCTTTGAGTAAGTGCTCCCCACATGCCTCTCTTCTCTACTCAAGCTAAAAAGTTGAAATCTAGCCCTCACTTCGGGCACCATTTGAATGACCTGAAACAATGCGTGTACTGCTAAGTGGCTCTGATGTGGAGAAAATGAGGCTTAGTGATTGTCAAGAATGTTCCCAATTAGGCTTAAAATGAGAAAAGTCCTGGTGTCACTTCTGAACCCTGACATCCTTCCCTACCTTATCTCAAACATAATCTGTTTGAAACACGCCTTAGACTTGGCTGCCTTAGGGATGCTTCCTTTGGTTGTTAGGAGTACCTGCTCCGCATGACAGGAGGCCTCCTCTTGGTCTCATCAGCAGATGGGTTGGAGAAATGAGGGACTTATTCTGTCAGCGCCCTCCTGCTGGTTTCTTCAGCGCCCTCTCCCCATTTCTTAGGTACCTATGGCCATCCCTTTCCTCTAGATCACCACTCACAATCATCTGAAGGGATCTAAACATCACACGGAGGTAGACAAGCTTGAAGCCTACGTGAATAGTTTTTTTAAACACTGAATTAAATTCATACATAAAAGCTACTTTAGGAGAGATTCTCAAATAATGAGACCCTGAGATGACTCATATTCTAAACACTGGGGTTCAGCCACTCCAGTTTCCTAGATCAAACATGGACATGAGATTATTTTGGTTTCTCCATTTTCCCTGTGGAAATGAGCGTCCATTCCCCTGGTTGACAGGGGCTTGGCAAAGATGGTGACATCATGACATGTACCACGGAAGTCATCCTTGGGACCAGATCCAATCGTCAGCAGAAAAATGGCTTAGTAACCTAAAATCAGGGAAGAAATGACTGCAAATTAGAAGCTAAAGGCAATTTCAAGTAGGAAAACTTGACTGGAATATGATCTTTCTGATATTTTTTACAGCTGATATATTTGGTTTAGGGGTTAGTATTTCCCTAGACATGACAATTTTATAAGAATCTGAGAATTTTGGATGAGACCAAGATCAAGTTTTAGGAAAAAAAAGATGTGACAGGAATTTCCTATAGTAGTCAAATCTGTGGGGGGTGTAAAGTGGGACCTAGGATTGGAGCCAGAAACTGACTCCTTGATGGGTTTATGTTGAAAGGGTGAGAGGGGCGCCTGGGTGGCGCAGTCGGTTAAGCGTCCGGCTTCAGCCAGGTCACGATCTCGTGGTCCGTGAGTTCGAGCCCCGCGTCAGGCTCTGGGCTGATGGCTCAGAGCCTGGAGCCTGTTTCCGATTCTGTGTCTCCCTCTCTCTCTGCCCCTCCCCCGTTCATGCTCTGTCACTCTCTGTCCCAAAAATAAATAAACGTTGAAAAAAAAATTAAAAAAAAAAAAAAAAAAGAAAGGGTGAGAGCTGGTAACACTATTACCACTATGGTAGGTGAGAATTTAGACTCTAAAATACTTTATGCTGCTCCCTCCCTTGTTAATGGAAACTGGCAAAGCTTTAGTGTAACTTAGTTGGAAACTGGTAACTGAATTGTTACTCATTCAAAAGAGATGTTTTCACAGCATCCACTCTGAAACCTGTGTCTCATGACTTGTCCTGGGCAAATCTGGGCACTTGCCTTCTTTATGGAGAACTCACATTCTGATTATAGAAGGTAACTTCTTTTTTTTTTTTTTTTCAATATATGAAGTTTATTGTCAAATTGGTTTCCATACAACACCCAGTGCTCATCCCAAAAGGTGCCCTCCTCAATACCCATCACCCACCCTCCCCTCCCTCCCACCCCCCATCAACCCTCAGTTTGTTCTCAGTTTTTAAGGGTCTCTTATGCTTTGGCTCTCTCCCACTCTAACCTCCTTTTTTTTTCCTTTCCCCTCCCCCATGGGTTTCTGTTAAGTTTCTCAGGATCCACATAAGAGTGAATACATATGGTATCTGTCTTTCTCTGTATGGCTTATTTCACTTACCATAACACTCTCCAGTTCCATCCATGTTGCTACAAAGGGCCATATTTCATTCTTTCTCATTGCCACGTAGTACTCCATTGTGTATATAAACCACAATTTCTTTATCCATTCATCATTTGATGGATATTTCGGCTCTTTCCATAATTTGGCTATTGTTGAGAGTGCTGCTATAAACATTGGGGTACAAGTGCCCCTATGCATCAGTACTCCTGTATCCCTTGGGTAAATTCCTAGCAGTGCTATTGCTGGGTCATAGAGTAGGTCTATTTTTAATTTTTTGAGGAACCTCCACACTGTTTTCCAGAGTGGCTGCACCAATTTGCATTCCCACCAACAGTGCAAGAGGGTTCCCGTTTCTCCACATCCTCTCCAGCATATAGAAGGTAACTTCTGTCTTTTGGATCCTTTTCTCAGAATTCACCCTGGGCCCATTTGTACAATGGGGAAGTATGTTTACATATTTCCCAACCTGCTTTTTTGTGCACTCTCTTCCCTTTTCCTAAAACCTCTTCTCACGTACACCTGACCTTCTTGCTCTCTTCCTTTCTTTGGACTTGTTCATGTGATTTACCAGATATCTGATATCTGATCTACCAGAGTGTTAAATTTCTAAGAGAGGTCAGTCTCTTCACCTAAGAAAATGAAACTCTAATGGTATACTTGAATGCATTATTAGCAGGTGTTAGTCTGGTTCTTTCAGACAGTGAGGCTTTCCTGATGCTTCTAAACTTCCCCAAATGCTGTTATGTACACATGTTCTCATTGGTTAGGGAGACTATCAGTAGTCCATGACAATACCCTAAAGATAGTAGCCCTTTCCCCCATTCTTTTAGGGCAAAATCTTAAAAGATTCCAGTTGGATCAACATTCTTGACCCATAAGGATTGGGCATGGGGGAAAGATGGACATTGTGACCTCATCTTGTCTTAGATGAGTGGGCTCTGCCCTGTAATTGGTCAACCAGTGTCCTCTTCCTTGAGTCCTTCTGCCCTCCATCGTTAATTTGGTTCTTATCTGTCTGTGACAGTAGGATGAATATAAAGCGATTGTTTGAGATAACGATCTCAAGACACACAAGTAATAAAAGAGAAACAGAATAATGACTGAGTGACAAATGTTAAGAAAGATGAACCAGAAATAATATACATACAGCCAGAAATAAGTAAAATAGGAGAACTAGAAAAGGGAGATAAACAGCTTAGAGTGTTAAAAACCCATAGAGACTTATCCCAGTAATGTGGACATTTGTCCACACAACTCAGTCAGTGTAATACACCACATTAATAGAATAAAGAAGGAAAACACACAAGCATTGAAATTAATGCAGAAAAAGCATTTGACAAAATCCCACACGCTTCAGTGATTAAAGAAAAATTCAGAAAACTAGGAATGATAGTAGGAAATTTCCTCAACATAATAAAAGACATTTATGGAAAAATGCATAGTTAATGTCATATTCAATGATAAAAGACTGAAATCTTTTCCATAAAGATCAGGAATAAAACAAGGATGCTCACTTTTACTACTGCTGGTCAACATGTACTGGAAGTTCTAGCCAGAGCAATTATTCAAGGAAAAAATAGTAAAATGTATCCAAACTGAAAAAGAACGAAAAGTCTGTTCACAGGTTGCATGATCCTATATGCAGAAGATCCTAAAGAGTTTACCAAACTCCCCTCTTCCCCTCCTCCCAAAAAGCCATCATTAGAAGAGCTCATAAATGAATTCAGCAACGTTTCAGGGTACAAACCAAAAATCAGTTCTATTTCTATATGCTAGAAGTGAATAATCCAAACAGGAATTAAGACCACAATTCCATTTACATAATACCAAGAAGAATTAAATACTTGGGAATAAATTTAACCAAGGTAGTACAAGATTTGTGCCCAGAAAACTACAAAACATTGCTAATAGAAGTTAAAGAAGACATCAATAAATGGAAAGACATCTCATGTTCATGGATTAGAAGACTTAGTATTGTTAAAAAATGGCAATAATACCCAAAGTAATTCACGGATTGAATATAATTTTTATATAAAAAATATTTTTTGCAAAAATGGAAAAATTCATTCCAAAATTCATATGGAATTTCAAGGGGCTGTAAATAGCCAAAAAATCTGGAACTAGAAGAACAAATTTGGATGACTAACACTTACTTCCTGATTTCAAAACAATGAAGCTTACCTCAAAACAATGCAGTACTGAAATAAGATTGATATATAGATCAATAAACTAGAATTGAGATTCCAGAAATATAGCCATAAATCTAAGGTCAATTGATTTTGACAAGTATGCCAAGGTCATTCAATGGGGAAGCTGGGACTGCTGGATAACCACATGCAAAAGAATGATGTTGGACCTTTACTTCACACTATATACAGAAATTAACTCAAAATGGATAAATGCTCTAAATATGAGCTAAAACCATAAGTCTGTTAGAAGAAAAATAGGGGTAAATCTTTTTTTTTAATGTTTATTTTTGAAAGAGACAGAGCACGAGTGGGGGAAGGGCAGAAAGAGAGGGAGACACAGAATCTAAAGCAAGCTACAGGATCTGAGCTCTCAGCACAGAGCCCCATGAGGGCCAGAACTCATGAGCCCATGAGAGCATGACCTGAGCTGAAGTCAGAAGCTTAACCAACTGAGCCACCCGGACACTGCAGGGGTAAATCTTAATGACCTTAGATTTGAAAATAGTTTCACAGATATGACACCAAAAGCATAAGCAACAAAAGAAAAACACGGATAAACTGGATTTCATTAAAAAAATCAAAAGCTTTGTGCATCAAAGGACACTATCAAGAAAATGAAAAGACAAACATACAAAATAAGAGAAAATATTTTAAAGTTATGTACCTGACAAGAATCTATTATCCAAAGTATATAAAAGTCTTATAACTCAACAACAAAAAGACAAAAACCAAAACAATTAAAAAATGGGCAAAAACTTAGCAGGATATTTCTCCAAAGGATATATACAAATGGCCAGAAAGCACATGCAACAATGCTCAAGATCATCAGGCATTAGGGAAATGCAAGTGAAAACCACAATGGGGTACATCTTCACACCCATTAGGAGGGCTATAATGTAAAAATGGACAAGGACAAGTGCTGGTGAAGATGTGGAGAAATTTGAATGCTCTTATATTGCTGGTTGGATTACAAAATGATACAGCTTGTGTGAAAAAGTCTGGAAATCTCTCAATAAGTTAGAATTACCATACAACTTAGCAATCCCACTCCTAGACTTTTACCTGGAAGAAATGAAAACAGGTGTTCAAACAAAAACTTGTAAACTCATAGCAGCATTATTCATAACAGTCAAAAGTCAGAAACAACCCTAAGGTCCATCAGTTGATGAATGGATAAACAAATGTGGTATATCCATACAATAGAATGCTATTCAGCCATGAAAAGGAAGGAAATGCTGACAAACTTTGTAACATGGATGAACCTTGAAAACATTATGCTAAGTGAAAGAAGTCAGACTCAAAAAGTCGTGTTGCATGATTCAATTTTTAAGAAATATCTAGAACAAGCGAATTCAAAGAGACAGAAAGTGGATTAGTGGCTGCTTGGGGCGGTGTGGAGGAGATGGTGAGGAG
This sequence comes from Leopardus geoffroyi, assembly GCF_018350155.1. NCBI lineage: Eukaryota > Metazoa > Chordata > Mammalia > Carnivora > Felidae > Leopardus > Leopardus geoffroyi. The sequence continues at coordinate 42,831,122 of NC_059337.1, read as the reverse complement.
GGGAGGGAGGCAAAAGGGACGGGGTGGGGGAGGAAGAGGGAGAAGTAGGGGAGGATGGGGAGCGACTGTTTAAGGAGTACGGAGGTTCCTTTTGGGGTGGTGAAAATGGTCTGGAACTAAATGGTAGTGACAGTTGCACACCATTGGGAATGGGCTATATGTGTCACACTGATGGTAACTTTTATATTATGTGTATTTTACCATAATAAAAAAAAGATCTAGGAAAACAGGGCAGGAAGAAGTGAGGCAAGATAGGAAATTGGAGTTGTTTGAAGAGACAATAAACACTGTAGACATTGTGAACTGAAGAAGGAACAGCTTCTGGAAACCACCTCAGGTAGGAGGAAGCCCTGGGTGCTATTGCTAGGGATGACCCTCAGCTCCTCCTTTTTGTCCTCTTGTATACCCACTGCCAAGCTCACTGAGAGGCATGCTGTAGATATCCATCCACAACAAGCTTTATGAATGAAAGAGTGAACTGTTAGAGGGGATGGACGTGTACTTTCTGAATGAACCACCACACCCAGAACTCCAGTCAAGAAGCCCTAAGATCCTAACAGGAAAACTTGGCAATGTCGCCAGGATACATGATGGCCCCTGCCAGGAAACCTGTCGAGAGATAATGTAAGCTCTGAACTCTGACCTTATCACACCTTAGAGAGTGGGGTCCTCTAGAAATGTGTCTGTTACTTTAGTTACTCTTGGTTCAAAGGGCCTGGTAAAGATAACTGACTTTTTTAAGGGACCCCTACCATAAACGGGATCCCCCTAGAAGTTTCAAGGTGGAAACCAAAAGCTTTGGTAGCTGAGAGCTTGAAATGTAACTGAGCCCACACTTTGCTGTGTAGGAAGTGGTCTTCAGGAGATCCTGACCTTGGGGTGAGAGTAGGTATAAACTGCTCAATTCTGTGAAGCCTCTTAGTAGGGTCAGTGTGTAGTGGCCTCAAATTTAACCTCCAAACTCAAACTTTATTATAGAAAAAATGTATGATAGAATGTAATAGATTTATCATATTATTATATTATTTTATATTCTATTATAGAATTGAATGAATATAGACCAAAGGAAGGGCAGATAATTTGTTTAGCTACATACGGAGGTCATTTTCTCCTCCAATACAAGGGGAGCTGTCTCTTGTCTCTCCAGTAGCTGTCTTGAATACAAGAGAGTAATGGGAAGAAAACCTACTTTTTGTGTTTTAGGGATCTCCAGGTCACCGATTTCTTTATTCCCAGATGCAGTTGGGGTCACCAAAAATGAACATCCGTGCCCCATGCATATTCTGCTGCAACCATGAGTATCTTCTGTCTGGGATTCACCTGTTGCCCTTCTCCCCTCACTAACCAAATCCCACTCATTCCATGCCTTGGATCATGTAGCAGAAGCATATGCTTTCTCTCTTATATCTTATCAAACCTAGATAAAACACTATAGAAAATAAATTTTGATTGTTTTTCTTATGTATTTGGAGAAATTATTTCAATCAATTAGAGAGTTTGCTGGCCTCATTGCAAGGCATAGAGGAATGAAACCATGGTTTTTGGCCTCAAAGAATTCCCTGTCCAGTGGAACAACTAATGTGACTTTCTAATAAGGTAAGGGATTTGGCGTTAAAGTTCACCTGGTATGAGAATGGCATAAAACTCTCAGGATTGTCTACTTTTAGGGCCAACATCTGACATGGCCTTGACAGGTTGATCCTTGAAATATTTCATACCATGTAATCCTTTTGCTTCAGGGCAGGGTGTGAGAATCAGCAGAGATGCTAGTCTGCTGAACTGGAGTTTGGGGTTGGGTAGGAGCAAGAATTGGGAGACATGACACCTGATCTAAGAAAAGGGCAAAAGTATGTGTGAAGAAACCAGACTTTAAGTAGCTAGATCTTATGTTAGCCTCCGGAATGGAATTGAACATTCTTTTTGAAGGTTAAAGATTGACTGAGGTCACCGTTTCCAAAGTGGTGGAGCTTCCATGATGATGGAGTTTGGAAGGGCCATAAAACAACCTGGTGTAAGACCAAAGGAAACAAGGATGGAGCATGGGCTACAGAATCAACCTGGCTCCATGAGGCAGTTCATAAATTAGAAATCATTTCCTTCCTTTTGCTGTCTTTTGTTCTTGTATAGGTGCAGGTCATGGCATAATTTGAGAGACCATGAGAAAGCCTGAGAATGAAAGAGGGAAACAGAGAAGGAGGGAGTGTCAGTAACAAAGAGAGGCATCTGAGAGGACAGGGAAAGGGATGACACCAGAGAAGATGGCCAGAGAGATCGATAAGGTGTGAGGTATGATGAGAATAAAGACAGAGGGACTGGAATAAGTCTGGAAGTAGCTGACTAGGCTCTCTGGCCTTATGGGGCTGTTCCCAGGAGACACCTCTGCCTGCATTGTGATGGCTTTCACAGGCAAGGGGAGCAAGGGGAGCAAGCAAGCAAGGGGAGCATGGAGTGTCAAGTATGCTCTCATCCTCTGGGCACCCCTCCTTTGTGTACCTACTGTTCTTCACTCCTTTCTTTCCCTCTTAGCCTCAAAACATGCTCTTAACTACCATTTTGCACTTTTGTTCACTTTGATCCAAAGGGCAATAGCTTGATTTTGGGAAATTAGGATAATAATGAAATTTCAGTTAGTCACAGGCCATTGCATTTGGGAGCCTTACTTTGGGAAGGATGGAAACTTTGTCCTTCTAAGAGCTGATCACCAAAGCACATTCACACCCTGTCCAGTGCCCAAACTGAACCGACCCTGAAGGATCTAAGGAAAGGTCGGGAACAGTTTTAGACTCAGCCAACTAGGAAGGAGCTACTTACTTATTAGAAAACACCTCCCATGTGGACAGACATGGTGTCTCTGCATGTTGGGGTTCAAGACCAGAGAGCAAAATGACTGAATACTGTAGGAGTCTCTTAAAAATGGAAGCAAACATGAGGCGGATGGAAATGCAGATACACCAGGAACTTCAATAACAAATAACAAGAGCTAAATCACCAGGGTCTGAGAGTCAAAACCTATAAGACAGTTATACAATTCCTCCCTACTTAAATTTAAGAGGTACTGTGGAACACACTTGCAAATCAGTAGAGTCAATGTGTGACAATCTAAACAACAATGCAAGAATTAAACGCACACACATTATTTCAAGAAATTCCAGAATCAAAGCTATTCAGAGATATTAAGAGCTGGGAGAATGTCAGACTGTTAATTCTTTTCAAGGGGTTGGTGTCTGAGCAGCAGGGGTCATCGGCTGAGGGTCATAATATCAGACAGGTGGTGACTCTAGCTGTCAGGTTTCGCACCTGCTAACATCCTTTTGCCAGCTGCAGACCCAAAGTTCTGAAAGGAGGAAGACCCTTTTGTGCATTGGATCCCAGATGCAGGAGTTTCATGGACAGTCACTGACTGCAGTCTGAAAACCTGCCATCTGAGCCTCCAGATAAAGCCATGCCTTTACCACCACCAGGGTCTAGTAACCACAGTCTCTGCCTTCTCTTCACCCCATTCTGTATTATAATGCTCTAGAAAATGAACTTGTATACAAGTTAATGCCTTTAGGGAAATCATATTATTCTTCAGCGAGAACTTAGCATGGCGAGGTACTCCCCAGTGAGGCTGGGATTCAAGGATGAACAAGACATAGCACTGCCCTATCAGGGCTCTTCGGGGTCAGTGGAGCTACCTCAGGGTGAAGCTGCACTTGGAAGCTGGAACTAGGGAGTCACCCCTTTGTGAGAGGTAGCCTCTGCGCATGTCTGACAAAGTTGCCTAGAAGCTTCTGAACCAAGACCAGATGTGGGCGTGTGAAGTTCTCAGAGGTCAGCTTATGGGGAAGCAAATGAGAAAAAAAAACCAGGGAGTTCTCTTGACTTTTGTGGAATATGGGTCTTTGTGCTGCTCAGGACATGGGGCAGCCTCTTTGAGGTGGTAGAGTACAGGACAGACAGAGGGCCAGGTTGTGCCTGGAAGGGTTAGCTCCCCTGTTGATGGTAACTGGTAGATCTGAAGGGCAGCCGGAGCCCAGAGGGAGATGAGGGTAGGACAAGCCTTGAAGGGTCCTTCCTTTTTCAATGGGACAATGCAAGGGGAGAAGGATGAATGGGTCCTGTGCCCTTGGGAAACTATTAGATGGTGCCCTTTCACGCTTAGCCACTCTTTGAACCTCTCACTCTCCTGGGGCCCTGTCATTGCTGTTTAAAAAGAGTTATCAGATGATAGAACAAGAGCTCAAGGAGGAAAAAAGTCAGAGAAACAGACGAGATATGCAGAGAATGAAAAATAATAGTAGAAATATCTAGAAAACAAATAAGGGTAGAAATAAAGCAAAAACAGGAAGAGATAAAGTGACATTAAAAGCTAAAAGAGAATTTGTCTCTGGAAGAAGAAGGGCAAGAAAGAAAGAAAAAGAAGGCACAAGGTCAAAAAGAGTCCTTTAAGAGGGAAAGAGTGTGCTTAGCAGAATCCTTCCTCCCCTATGTTATTTAGATACAAGCATGTTGTCTCTGTCTGCTCTCCAACCCTTCTTCTCTTCCTTTCTCCCATTATTCCTTAATAAATAAATATTGAGAGCTGGACTTTGCCATGCTCTAGGCCAGAAAGGAGGGGGGAAAGATAAATGAAACCATCTACTTACTCTTAAACTCCCTGCTAGTGAATTGCACAGTACCCTGCAAAGGACAGGAGTAATGCAGAAGAACTTGGGGTTGGGCTGTGGTTGGAGGCAAGGTTTGGTGGGGGGAGGGCACTCTGTGCATACACTGGGGAGAGATGGATTTTTATCACCCTAAATTTGGGTCCACAGCTGCCTTGTTGGTTGAGACTATGCCGGGGACTGGGAACCCAATGATGTGGGTAGTAGATAAAGATTTGGAGACTTGTTAAAGTTTCTGGCCCCCCCCGAAAATGTTGTGTTAATGGGGTATTCTATGAGCGCTGGGCAGGGACTGCTTCATCCTCCCACACATACGTTGTGGGAGAAATTAGGTCATTTCTTCCTCTTTTCCTAGATCAGTATCTATTAAAGTGGATTAGGGGCGCCTGGGTGGCGCAGTCGGTTAAGCGTCCGACTTCAGCCAGGTCACGATCTCGCGGTCCGTGAGTTCGAGCCCCGCGTCGGGCTCTGGGCTGATGGCTCAGAGCCTGGAGCCTGTTTCCGATTCTGTGTCTCCCTCTCTCTCTGCCCCTCCCCCGTTCATGCTCTGTCTCTCTCTGTCCCAAAAATAGATAAACGTTGAAAAAAAAAATTAAAAAAAAAAAAAAAAAAAAGTGGATTAAACAACACACACGCACACTCACATGCACACACACACCTGTGGTGTACTGTCATTGTCATTCGATAAAAGATAAGACATTTCAACACCAAACTATGGTCTGCCTCCCATGTTCTTTGGAGCTTGCCTGCTCTGCTCTGGATGACATCACTAGGTCTGTATATGAAGCTTTTCCCTAGATGGGCTTTGGAGTCTATGAGGTTTGGGTGTTGCAATCCAGCTCCCGCTCTGCCTCTGTTATACAGTCAGCATTCTACATGGCAGGCTCCTCTTCGGAGCCCAATTCCTTGATCTTTCACGTAATCCCTTCTGCCTGCTAAGCTCTCAGCTGTCCTTGGCAAGAGCCCACATAAGTCACAGTCAGTGAGATAAAAACCCTTTGCCTTTACTGTCTTTCCAAACTGCTGCCCAAGGAGGACGTGGGGACAAAGACGGAGGTCTAGGTCTCACAAGGACATGGCTTCCCCTTCTCAGCAGAGGGGTAGCTGATGTCACTTTGAGCCACAGGTTCATGAAGTGCTCTCGTTCTGCCTGTGTTTGGACATGCCTCCTGCTGTGGCATCTTTGGGCCATATCTACAGGGGGGTCTTTTTGTTTTGTTTTGAGCTTCTGCAAAGTGTGGCTGTTATCTCTTAGTTCTTCCAGGTCCCTTTTCAATGCTGGAGCATTCTTCAAGTCTTCCTTTTGGTCAACAAGTGCCTTCAAATTCTGTCTCCTCCCTTATCAAAACCAAAAACCAGGTATCCTTTGCAAGGGCTCAGGTACATCATCAAACCAAGGTGAAGAAGATTCACAGTCCCTCCTTTGATATTCATCTTAGTGCCCAAGAGAGGCTGCAGTGGCAAACAGGAGGGTTGCCTGGGTTTACCAGGATCTACACGTTTTCCCTTTCCAGGGAGACAGGGGACAGATGCATTTCTGAAATCTCCGAAACACAGATGGACTGTTATTGTCATGCCTGCTTTGCGGTAGGCCTCACTGTATCCATAGAGTATGGTTAGATCTTTCCTCAGCACTTTCCCTAAATTCCTTTCAGAAATGTGCAAGGCTGTTTTCTGGCTCTCATTCTCCTTCCCCTCTGACCTCTCTCTTCCATTTTCTTAGCAGCCTCCTACCTCATGCCCAGTGTCTTGGTGTCCTAAGCAACAATCTGTCAAAATCTACTTTAAGCTGTTTTCAATAAGAGGCCAGATAATTAGCACTATGGTCAGACAGACCCTCAGGCTTCCATTTTTGCTCACAACCTGTTCCTAGGGAAGGAGTTCTCTGGGGATTAGGAATGTCATCAGAGCTTTATGGGGATCTACCTACACATTTCCCCCTTTCTTAGAGAGGAGTAACTGGTGTCACTTCTGAAACCATTGACTCATGGGTGGATTATGGGATCTCATCTTTTCCACTTTGGCCCCCATCTTCTGTGGCAGGTGGCACCCTTACCAGCTGTATCTGGAGCACTTCCCAGGGCCTGCTGTAGACTGCCATGAAGTTTAGGTGTTTGTCTTCTGGCTTCCCCACCCCTCGACCCCTAACTGATCTCACTGAACTCTCCTGTCAGGTGTCCAGAGCCTTCGTGCTCTCACTCTCCCCTTATTCAAACAAGCCCTTGGTTGTCCTCTGGGATGCAGCCATATAACTCTTACAAAAGTAAAAAATACAACTTCTTCTTGTGTTATTTTTTTGTTTGTTTTCTGACCAATATTGTGGCTGGATTCCCCCCCACACGCCACCCCCAATCTCAGGAGAGGGGTCATGTATTATTTCTGAAATCTTTGGCTTCAGGCTAAATTGAGGATAAAACTAAGGCAGAGGGAGGGGCCTTTTCCAAGTTGGCCTTTTTTGTATGGGTGTGTCAGAGGTGGGAGAAGGACCGACTACTGGTTACCAAACCCTAGAATGAGGTCTGTGTTTATCTTCTCGGGTGACAAAAGTGTCTGGGCAGGATGTCAAGTGATATAGGTGTTAGCTGCAAGGTCAGCCCTCCGAAGGTGCTCATGTTCCCCGGGGGGTAATTGGGGGTAACTTTTAGGGCTCTTGTGTAGGGGCCTGTGTGGGGGACAGGGTGATGGATGTTTCCTGCTCTCACTTCCGTATCCCGAGACAGAGAGGGAGCAGGGGGAGGGGAACTATGTTTTCTCCTTTTCTGATTCTGTCCCCCTCTACTGGGGGTTGGGGGGGGGTGTCACAAAGCTCTACCTCTCCTCTGGGCCCTTCTCTTTTGGCCATTCCACTGTCTGGTCTTTCCTGAATGAAGGAGAACAGGGTAGGGAAATTGTGGGAAATCTGGTGAACACAAAAGAAGAAGAGAATAAAGATCAGTTTAACCTAAAGTAATAGAAAGTACTCTATAAAGAGAAAAAGAAGAAAGTATTATGTATACTTGGAGCCCCATTTCTAGGCCCCTAACCTAGTAGATGGACCCTTGGTCGAGAATCTTTGCTCTCAAAGGGTTTCGCATAGGGTTGTGGGGTGAGATGTGTGGTGGGTTGGCTGTTATCCTTGATTTTGCCCCTCAGGAGAAGGGTCTTGGGGGGATGGGGATACTATTGTGAGTCTCCCTCGTAGACCATTCATGCAACTTCATGGATGGGTTGGGACTCTGTGAAGAGGGTGTTTAGACAAGTCAGTTTTCTGAGAGATTCAAATTTTGTGTTATATTTCGGTTGGAAGCATAGACACAGGCCATGGTCAGGGACTGAAGGGTGCCTCAGAAGGCACTTTTGAGAAACAAAGTTGTAAAGTCAGATGGTCAGATCAGTAACTCCTTCCTTAGCAATCTCTTGACATTGGCTGCTCCCGCCGACAGTATTTGAAGGCACCTTAATGCCCTGAGCCTGGCCTGCACCCCCAACACAGCTGGAAGCAGATGGCTTCCTGGAGCGGCCCTTCAAACCCTGGGAGCAAGTCCGGGGAGGAGCAGAGTGGGCTCCATTACGTACCAGGGAATGCTTCTTGCTGGTAGTCAGTGCTCCTCCTTCCTTTGGTTCCTGTTTCTTTTTGTCTCCATCTCCAAATTATCCCACTGTCCCTGTGAAAAGAGAAGAAAATGTTACGCAGCATCTTTCTACATATTAACTGTAGATAGAGCAGTGATGTCATTTGGAAATGAGGTAGAGTTTGTTGTGGTGACGGAGGGGAACAAGCCCTACCTGGGTAGCACCTTAGAGATCTGAAGGACCTGCAGATGCTTCCAAACCAATCCTGGGTCCAGAAACCCATTTGCTCCCGGAAGAGAAAAACAAGGGGAAGGGCAGATGCATGTTGATATGGGAGAAGTTGTCAAATGTTCCCTGCTCCCGACAACCCTTTTCCTGAGGCGATGTTAAAAGTCAGCTGAGGATACCGTGGACTAGCTCAGCTGGTCTCAGAGTTCATGGACAAATGAAATGTAAACAAACCAAGAAAAGAACTATTGTGGGCTCGACAATTTTTACCTAGCCCGGCGAGAACATGGTGACAAAAATTCAGAAAGCAAAGCAGCTTTGCATTATTGGGTCATTTTATAAAAAAACATTTGACACCCCAAAATAGGAAGGACTGTCAGAATACAGGAAATGCCTTCTTTCCTCCTTTTGCTGGCACCAAGTGAACACCTTGCCCTGGATCCTCTTTGCTCTTTGGGTTGGGATTGACATCCACTCCACCAATCCAGCTCTGGCTCCTTGGAAGCCACCTCAGTGTCACACAGCTCTGTGTGCCTCTCGCTGAGCAAATCCGTAAGAAACAGAGGTTGAAATTCATGAATGGCTTACACAGATCTACTCTTTCTCCTTTCTGGGAGCAAGATAGGTGACGCCCCTTCAAAACCCTCTGACTGACAGATGTTCTGCGTCCTCCTCATGCCCTGCCTTGGAACATACCACCCTCTCCTGTGGAAGGTATTTCTGGGGCATTGGAATCTTTCCGTCCCATGACTTGCTCTAGACTTTGTTAGGAAATATAGGAACTTCGCTGTTTGCTCTCCCAGCTACTGCATGTACACTACTTTCTTACCAGTCACCTCCTAGGTATGTTCATCCATTCCCTTGATATTCTCTTCCACCTGTGCAAAATCAACTCCCAAGTTGTCATTTTTCTAAGAGGCCAGAGAATTCACTAAGGTGAACACCAGAGCTCTCTCCCTGACCGCTTGTGATTTGTTGAGCTGGTTCCCAGGGAGAGGTGGATGGACCGACAAGAATGTAGCCTGAAGCTCTTGGGGGTCTGCACTTTTCTCCCACTCCTGGGGGAGGTTCATTGGGGTCATTTTTGAAATAATCTGACTTACAAATGGATTGTAGAACCCTGTCCTGCAAGCTTAATGCTATACCATGTTCTCTGTAGAGGTGTTTCTAGAATCTGTATGGAGCCTTCCTGCAGCCTGCCTTAGACCTGTTGAGGACGTTTGACTGTTTTCCAGCTACTCCACCTCCCGTTTTGATGCCGCGTTACTCTTCACAGCCCTCTTTTGGGTGTCTAGAGCTTTCATGGTCTGTCTCCCACTCCTCTCTCAAAACCATTTCTCGTCCATTTTTGGAGAAAGGACCAGATAACTAAAGGCAAAAAGACTGTCCAAGTCCTCCATCCCTGTTCTTTCTCCCTTTCCAAGCTGTTGCCAATCACCAAGAATCCAGCCTGAAGTATACAGGAATCTGAACCCTAACCCTCTTACCAGATGCGGCTAATGTATCACTTCTGAAATTGCTCACTCTCAGGAGACCTTCTGGGTCCTCAACCTCTCTGCTTTGGGACCTGCCACCCTGTGCAGTAAGAGGGGAATCTCTAGGTTTGCACAGAAGCTTTATTCAGGGACTGCCCTTGATCTCTTTCCAAAATGAAGAAGCTTTGTGTCTCCTACCTCCCCATAAAGCTCTGCTTTCCATTCTCCTCTAACAAGGGCTTTACAGTATTTTAGTCTGCTGACTTCTTCCGGATAAAACCCTCATCTGCCCTTTGGCATAAGGCCAGAATAATTCACACCACTGTGAAAAAGGCATATAGCTCCCCATTTGGTCTCTTCAAGTTATGTACAAGTGTTGGGCCCAGTGATCATAAGTAGTGAGCCTTGAACTTTATAAAGGACTTGAACTGTTCCCACTTGCTTGGGGTGGGTGAGCAGTATTATAGAAGAGGTCACTGGTACCACTTTTGCAATCTCTGACTTACACGTCGACTTCTGTGTTGTCCCACCATCCTGTTTTAGACTCCTTTTTCGCTTGGGAAATAGTTAAAATTTCTTTTCTTGCTCTCCTACCTCACCTTCTCTAAGATTGTGACAGGTGTCCTGCCTCCTCCACGTGGAAGCCCATCTCTCAATTTTCCTTTGGGGGAAAAAGAACGAGGTAATCGAGAATATGCTAGAAAAGTTCTTTTTTCTTTCAAAACAATGGCCGTGCTTTGAACTACGCTAATAAAGTTGTAATGATGGCATGTCAGGCACCATTGCTTAGGATAACTCTTGAGAAAGCACATTTATGAGGAGGATCCTAAATCCCTTTCCTTGGCAGAATGTGCCCTGGTGATCATGAGAACTCATCCTGAGTCACAGCCAGTCTCTTCTGGGACCTGCCCCAGGGTCTTAGAGAAAGATAGCCCAGAGGATCGCTTACAGGGTTATATTTTCCGGGGTTATTTTATAAACCTCTTTCTGATATTGCTCTTCCAAGGGTTTTTTAAACAAGCTCTCGAAAAGATCTGTAGTTAAAAAAGAGGCTGGCATTTAGTTGTTCAGGAAGGATCCTGAGACACAGCGGCAAGCAGCATAGAGCTGAGGAGATGCTAGATCGGAACAAAATTCTGTTTTAGTTCTGGTTCTGCCACTTTCCAGCAAAAGGGAGTAGTCCCCCGAGCTTTTTGATCCTCTCTTGTTGCATGGACAAAATTGGTATGCTACTACTGACCACACAGGGGAGGGAGGGTAAAAGATGAAAGGCTCTTTGTGGGGTGTGAAGCAGGGAATGTCACTTGTCATTGTAATACTTATGGTGCAAGTGCTGCGGGCTCCCGTTTGCACAGTCTTGTCTACCGTGGTGCTTCCATTCTCCTCCATCAAACGTCTACTTGGGGCCCAGGCACTCTGAACCTGTGCTTTGTAGACGTTGGCTTATAAAACTCTGAAACTCATATGCAGACATGTATTTGCATATGTGAGTAGGTAGGACTTTTCTGGGGACGAGATTTATAGGTTTTTTATTCAAATTCCCCACAAGATTCCAACATCTAAAAACGTTTCGGATTTGGAATTTGAGAGTTAAACCTTTGATTTCATCATCAGCCTCATCCAGTAGGTCTAAGGTTCTAGCAAATTTAACAGTGTTGTCTGAGGGTGAGGTAGAGTATTTGAAAATGAAACTATTAGGGAAAATCAGTGACGTGCTCACTGGCATAAACGATCTGATTGCCTGCAAGCTGGAAGACAAAGCAGCAAGTCTGCATGCGTTGTGTTACTGTCAGCTGTTTGACACTGAGCAAGCCCCTTCCCCTCCCTGACCTTCAGTGACCTCATCTGTAAAATAAGAAGATGAACTGTGGTTTCCCAGAGTCCCTCAGTGACTCTCACATGATATAGTTCTCTTAGGAAGCAGGGTAAAAGCGAACCTAGATCCTTACAGTAAATGAAAAAGAATTGGGATGAAAAGGTGCTTTCTGCCTAAGATTTCTAGATTCTAGGGACTTCATCCCTGAAAATGTTCTGAGAGTAAGCCTGCTGCTCAGAAACTTCCAAGGTGAAGGAAATGGAAGAATTGCTCCAAGAAACTGATAAACCAGCTGGACTGCCCCCCATTCCAAGGTCCACGACCAAGTTATCAGGACTACGTCTCTACAGGGCATGGCCTTACCCGCCCGACTCATCTCGCACATCACCATCCAAATGGCGCCTAAACCGCAAGGCGTGCCTGCTTGTGTCTTCAGACTTGCACAATCAGCAGGCTACCCAACATAGCCTTTGTACTTCAGATCCCATGTGGCAGGATCTGCCATGCACCCCAGATCCCCAGGCTGGTGTCAAAGGGACGCAGAAACCTTTGAGAAATGGTCATTCGTACTGAGTTGGGTCCGTTGTCTTTTCTAAGAGTTACCTAGCTTATTTCATTATTTACCTTTTTATAAAATATTCATGCATGATTACTGCTTCTGAAAAGCTTCAAGGTAGCCTTTTGTATATATTACTATATTACTACCCATATTCACTTAATAAGACATAGATTTTTTTAGGGGAAAAGGGTAGGGGTGGACCTACACATTGCCCATTACCCTCACTAAGGAGTGACGGTCAAGGTCGATGATTTCTGGAAGCCAAAGATAGTTGAGAGGAGTAGTGGGTTTGCCATAACTCTTCTGAAAGAGGGTATGAAAAAAGAATCGAGAGGTCTTTTGAAGAGTGGAGAAAGGAAAATGTCTACTCCATAGTATTGCCATACATGCTACACCTAGGTAAGAGATACGAGCACTTTTATCCTCTACTTTTGAAGGCCTGAACATTTTTTTAAAATAATAAAACACTGTACTTGTGCGGTCTCATATAAACATCAGGAAATTAGGAAGAATTTAGCATAAAAGGCAAAACGTACAATTTATTGCCCCCCTACCCTTCTGAAGTAGCGATTGCCAAAACCTCTTGCTCATCTGTCACTTTTTCTGTCTATACACACATGCATGGACACATATACTCCATCTTTCACTCAGAGTTTTGGGATGATCGCATGTTCATATAGGTGAGTCTTTCTTCTTCTTTCTTGACCGATGCATACTATTCCAGAAACATATTGATGATTTGTTAGGTTGTCACCCTGTTACAATCACCCCAATGACCCTCCTCCTAGATGGTCTATTTTTTTACACATGTGCAATCCACTATCTCTTAAAAAGGAGTGGGAAGCTATGTGAATTTAAACTAACTGCTCAATATACACCTTTTCTTTATAATGGAAGAAATCTAAAACCATTCTACTCAACACATGCCTTTTGAATTAAGAACACGGAACTTTTGTTATTTTCAGTTATTAAAATAACTAATGTTAAAAATCAAACTAATTTGCTTATTTCACTTAGAATAGATAGGAGAGAAAGAGAGAGGCAAACAGGCAAGTGAGGGAAAAATAGGTAAAACTTTATGATTTCTAAAGGGCTGTGAGGCGAAGGTCTAGTATATTACCACTAAACATAAAAATGCCTTCTTGGTTTTTAAACTTAAAGATAGGTAGGGGCGCCTGGGTGGCGCAGTCGGTTAAGCGTCCGACTTCAGCCAGGTCACGATCTCGCGGTCCGGGAGTTCGAGCCCCATGTCAGGCTCTGGGCTGATGGCTCAGAGCCTGGAGCCTGTTTCCGATTCTGTGTCTCCCTCTCTCTCTGCCCCTCCCCCGTTCATGCTCTGTCTCTCCCTGTCCCAAAAATAAATAAACGTTGAAAAAAAAAAAAAAAAAGATAGGTAAATCTTAATAGATGGTATACTCTGCTCATGTAGAGAGACTACACCTTTTTAAAGGTCCTTGAAACATTAATAAGATTGACCATTTCTCATACCACAGAGAAAATCTCAGTAGATTTCCCAAAGTAGAAATGTTGTATTGAAAATATTATAGACAATATTCTCTGGATATAATCAACAAAACTAAAAGAGATAGAAAAAACTATCACTTTTTAAAAGTATCTTAAAGTATTTCTTTTTTTAAAATTTTTAAAAAAACGTTTATTTATTATTGAGAGACAGAGAGACACAGAGTGTGAGCAGGGAAGGGGCAGAGAGAGGGGGAGACAGAGAATCTGAAGCAGGCTTCAGGCTGTCAGCACAGAGCCGGACCGGGGCTCGAATCCACAAACTGGGGGATCATGACCTGAGGTGAAGTCTGACGCTTAATTGACTGAGCCACCCGGGGGCCCCAAAGTATTTCTTAAAGGATCACTTTATTAAAGGTAAAAGACCTTTCTTACCTCTTGAGTACAACAGGAAATGAATACTAAAATTGTAGAATATCCATAAAATAATAACAATGAAAACATCAAGTATCATAACCTATGGGATTCAGCAAAAACCTTTCTCAGAATAAAATGCATGGCCGTGAATTGTTTTATTAAGTAAAAAATAATTAACATGATCTAATGTATTCAGCTCAAAAATCTGGAAAGCAGAAAGAAGTAATTCATTAATAAAGGTTAAAATGGAAAAGCATTGGGGCACCTGGCTGGCTCAGTCAATGAAGCATGAGACTCTTGATTTGGGGGTTATGAGTTTGAGCCCCATGTTGGGCATAGAGCCTGCTAAAAAAAATAAATACATAAAAATAAATAAAATGGAAAAGCATATTACATAAAACAGGAAAAGGATAAATCTAAAAGTCAGTTCTTTAAAAAATGACACTTTAAAGCACATTAACTCTTTGAAAAATAAATTATATAACCTAGTCAAGGAAAAAGAGGGGCACAAATACTTCCCCAAATAAGACAATTAACCACCAATGGGAAAAAAATGATAACTAGAATTACAAGGGATTCTTTTTCTCACCTCTAGGTAAACATACTTGAAAATGGATAATTTTTCGGGAAATTGTCAGACAGCAACTACTTATCCTTCAAAAATGCATCGGGCCTAGAAAGTTTCATGGAGGACTTCTGCTCAAACTGTAGAAAACTGCTGCATAGACAGGCAACTTAGAAAAAGAAGAAAAGCCACCAACTATTTTTTGAAAAAAAGCATATTAATAACAGACAATCCAGGATGGCCAAAATTGTTTTTCAAATGAAGGCTAAAATTGGAGGACTTTACCCTGCCTGATTCCAAGATTTAGCATAAAGCCACAGTGAATAAGACAGTGTGGTATTGGCATAAAGATAATCATACAGATCAATGGAATGGAAAAGAGTATAGATGTGGTTCCATGTGTATGTGGTTAATTGACGTTCAACAAATTTCCCAAGGTAATCTAATAGGGAAAGGGAAACCTTCTCCCGAAATGGCACTGAACAACCAGATATCTATGTGGGGAAATAATGAAACTCTTATTTCAAATCACACACAAAAATTAATTCAAAATGTATCACAAGCTTGTATGTCAGAACTGAAACCATAATATTTCTAGAACCTACAATAAAACACAGGAGAAAGCTTTTGTGGCCTCGGGCCAGGCACAGATTCCTTAGCTATGTCACAAAGAACACAAGCAATAAAAGAAAATGTTTGATAAACCAGACTTCATCAAAAAGTAAAACCTGAACTTTCCAAAAGACACCACTAAGAAAGCCAAGAAATGTAAGCCACCTACTGGGAAATATTATTTGCAAAATATAACATCCAATCGAGGACTTGTATATAGAATACTAAAGTACTTTTGCGACTCAATAATAAGACAAACAACCCTATTTTATTTTATTTTATATTATGTTATGTTATGTTATGTTATTTTATTTTATTTTATTTTATTTTATATATCTATTTTGAGAGAGAGCTCAAGCAGGGGAGGGTCAGAGAGAGAGGAAGAGAGAATCCCAAGCAGGATCCACACTGTCAGTGCAGATACAAACCATGAGATCATGACCTGACCGAGATCAAGAGTCGGGCACTTAACCGAATGAACCACCCAGGTGCCCCAAGACAAACAACCCAGTTGTAAAAGTGTGCAAGAGATAGTGATGTATGGAAGTGTTGAATCACAATATTGCATACCTGAAACTAGTATAACACTGTATGTTAACTAACCAGAATTAAAGCTTTAAAAATAATTTAAAAATAAAAGTGGGCAAAGGATGCGAACAGACACTTCATCAAAGAAGATCTATGAATGGTAAATAAGCATTGGGGAACAGCTTTGCCATGACCCTGTGGACCCCACAGACAGAGGCTTGAACCACAGCCTGAATCTTGACATAATGCCTCGTGATCCTCCCATAACAGAAGAGGATGGGAGGCTTGTGAGGGGCTCAAGGCAGTCTCCCCTGAGAAGCTTTCATGAGACTGCTTCTCCTCTCCTCCTGGGTTCTGATCTGGCTTTCTGCCCCCCAACTCTACCCCAGAATAGAGCTGCAGAATATAAAGCCTCTTAGCTGTCATCCAGAAATGGCTCCTCAGCAACAGGGATTCCCACATGTCACATTGCGGCCATCTGGCACCTTTTGTCTCCATGTCCTCCTTTCTGCTGTGTGGGGCAAGACCCATGGGGAGCTGACATTTTTGGCTGACTCTTCTATTCACTGTCTATGTAAGTAATGATCTAAATTGAGGAGTGGCTCGTATCGTTGTAAGCTGAATCATCCAGTCCTAGCTTTGTCACCTGTGTGTGAACTTGACAAAAAGCACATGAAAAGATGCTCGATGTCATTAGTTATCAGGGGAATGAAAATTAAAAGCAGAGTGAGACACTGCTACCCCCCTATATTAGAAAGTCTAGTAGGCAAAAGACCGACCGTTTCCACTGCTGGAGAGCCTGCAGGGCGATCGCAAAGCTCAGACACTTCAGGTAGGAGGGTAAAATAGTACAACTATTTTGGGAGATACTGTGGCAATTCCTTAAAAAGCTAAACATGACACCAACCATACGACCCTGCCATTCCACTGTCCAGTATTTGCCCAAAAGAAAGAAAGGCGTATGTCCACACAAGTCTTCTATGTGAATGCTACAGCGGTTTTATTTGTAACAACTAAAAACTGGAAATAACCCAAATGTCTACCAAAAGTAGATGAAGAAACACAGTGTGGTCTATATAAAGGAACACTAGTCAGCAATAAAAAGGAACAACTGTTGATAACAGAATGAAATCGTTAAACCATACCAAAGAACACATACTCTACGATTCTACTTATACAAAATTCTAGAAAATGCAAACAAGCCTGTAGTGACGGAAGATTAGGGATTGCCTAGAGATTAGAGATGAGGGAGGGTTAGATTGCACAGGGTCATGAGTAATTTGGGGGGTATGTTCATTATCTTTATTGTAGTGATGGCTTCATGAGTGTGTACATATGTTAATACTCATCAAATCTTACACTTAAAAATCGTGATTTATTGTACGTCAACTATAACTCAATAAAGACATACAAAAATGCAACCTGATCTGACTTGGGGTGTTTTTTAACACATTCTGACTGCCTGAGAAGGGACAGTTGGGGATAGGAATAGAAACAGGGAGTCCTCAGGAGCCTGGGGTGATAGTCTGCATGAGGGATGCTGGTGGCTTTGTGACAGTGGAATTGGAGAGGAGTGGACAGATTTGAGATAGACTTTAAGAACTAAACAATAATTGCTGGCAGTTTGTGTCTCTTTTTGAGGAAATTCTTCTTTGGGTCTCTGGCTCAGATCATACAAATGTATGATATAATTTCTCATGGCTCCCTGTGTTCATCAATGTTTACAATTGTGTGCTTATTTGTAATAATCTGGTAGCATTTATTTTCACCACTAGACCATATGTACCATCAGGGCAGGGTTTCTATGACTCGCCACTCTGTTCCGAGTGCCCTGTCCAGTGTCTGTCTAGTGCAGAAGGGGTAGATGGTAGTTTTAAAACGTGTCTGCATATTCTTTAATTTTTCTGCCATCAAGAAGTGTCCTGCATCTGCCAAGGCTAGGTCCTAAAGTGTAATAGAACTTCTACCCAGCTTTCTACTTCTTGGGATACTTACCCTCTTCACCCAGCCACCCTGCTGTGGGGAATCCTGGGCCACATGAGGGGTTCCAACTAACAACTCCAGCTGAGATTCTAGCCGACGATATCAATGTCTAGCCGTCATGCTAAGTCTTCGAGACGACTCCAGCCCCAGCCACTGTGTGACTGCAACCACATGAAAAATCCTAGGTGAAAACCATCTAGCTGAGCCCTGCCACCAATAGAACCATGAAAGATAAAAATAATTGTTCTGGTTCAACTCATTAAGTTTGGGGGCAGTTTGTTTTACAGCAATAGGTCATTAGAACAAGTTCAGTAAATCTTTTGGGAATGAATGACAAGCTCTGTTTTGCTCCAGCTCTGCGTGAGCCTTTAGCCTGCAGATTCCTTCCCCAGCAGGTCCTGAAGGTGCTGGAAACTCTGAGCCAGAAACAAAAGTCGGGCTCTTCAGACCTATCAGGAAGAGACATGGAAAGTCTCTGCCCTCAACCCCACAGAGAACACTGCAAGGCTATGGAAAGTCGGTCCCGGCAGGGATCTCAAGAGAACAGTTGGCTTGTGAGTTCTTAACCCTGAGCCCACGAACACCTTCAAGGGAACACACGTGCACACATTGTGTGTATGTGCATATACATTTTCCTGGAAAGAGAGTCAGTCCCCAGACCCTATCTTCTTTCAAGTCTTCAAGACTCTGTCCCCAAAATGTTAGGACCTTCTTTTCCAGTCCAGCTATCCCAACTTCTAGATTAAGAAACTGGGAATACTTCCATTTTTGGTGGTAAACTAGACTAAGTACCCTGAATAAGCTTCCTCCTGAAAATAAATTCTGAATTTTTTTTTAAATTTTCTTAAATACACTGATGAGCTGGGAAGAAAATAAGAACTACTCAGGCCCCAAACCCAAGAATCTGGAGAGATAATCTAAGCCTCGAAACTAGCTTTTATCGTAAGGACTTTTGTAAAGTCAGCCAATCAGTGATACACCTCCCAGTCTTGAAAGTGAACTTGAACTTCAGTTTTCACAGATTCATGGAGGTGAGGTGACAGGAGAGAAACCAGGACACTCAAGGTGGAAGATCTAACAAAACCCTATCCCCCCTCTCCCCAAAAGATTGGGACCTAAAAGGATTATACGCTCAGTAAATAGACAAATGGCATAAAAGGCACCGTTACTTCCCAACAGACTGCAAAGAAAAGTACCTACCTTAAATTGCTACTTTCAAGGGGAAATAAAATCTCCTTTGCGAATTCATAACTACAAGTCACCCTCATAAGGGTATGAAGCCCCCACACAGCACCCCCTTCCTCTCCCTCCCTCTCCTTCCCTACCCTGGCCAGGAGCCGGGGGCACAGGACAGCGAGTAAACCTCAGAAGAACCGTTTTCCAGCGAGCGCCTGAGGAAAACCAGCCACCTCCCCTGGTGAAGTCTCCCTTGGGGACCCTAGCCCCCAGGCCCAGGCCTGTTCATTGCCCTGTTGTAGAACCTCAGGCCTAGCTAGGCTGTGGGCTCTGGCCTCTGCTGGGGGCCTGGACTTTGGCTGAAGCTCCTCAGGCGGGGGCTGTGCTGCCCCCCTGGGGAGAACCTGTTCTCTCCTCCTGTGTCCAAGACCAGACTAACTCTGGGATATGCCGCTAAGGGGTGGCCTGGGGGGTGGGTCACCGTGAGAAGATGTGCTGCTCCCCACTTGCTTTCCTTGAGGGGCCCAGCTCTCCAGCTGTTCTCTTCCTCTGGGCTGTGGAACCTTCTGCGGGTGAAGAAAGCAGATGTCACTCTCCCCACCGGGCCCCTGAACATCCTCTCCTCCCCAGTTTGGGGCACTGCCTCTCTCCCAGTTAATTCTGTAGTGACAGCTGCCCTTTACCCCAACATGCAGTGAGGGGTGATGGGAGCAGGGTCACCTCCACCTCACGGTCCCACTCTCGGGTTCAGGGCCTGTGTCTGGGAGGGAGCCACAGGCCTGAGTCCCTCTGGGGTGGGCCTGGCCCACCCAGCAGAGGGGTCACTAGGGCAGGTCTGTGGGGCTCCAGCGTGAGAACGGGCTGGTGGCTCAGAGGCATCTGTCTGTGGGCAGGGTGGACTTGGAAAGGCACAGAGTAAACCTGCAGGACTCCTCACCTGCCTTTTCAAAGTGCTTTTCCCTTTACTCTGTCAGGGGATTTCAGGCATCCATGCGATTGCATGTTCGAGAAAATGGGCGGTGTGGTGCCCTTGCTCATCAAAGTAGCAGTTGTACCTGTAACGAGTCCCCAGGACAGTGCTTTCCCATCCAAGCAAGTGGTTCCCAGCTGTGGCTGGAGTGAATCACCGAGAGCTTTTAAAAAATACTGATGTCCAGGCTGCACCCATATCCTTAAATCAGCATCTCTGATGGGCATGGGCCGGGTGTGTTTTAAAGCTCCCTGCATGACCCAAATGTGCAGCTTTCAAGCCTCACAAGGACCCTGAAAGATGGGCACTGTCATCATCCTCACTGTGCAGAGGGGCCAGTAGGGCTCAGCGAGGTAAAGGCAACTAGAAGGGATGGGGCTGGAGTCCCACATAGAACCAAGAAGGTGTCCCCCTGCTTGCTGTGGATCCAGGCTTCCTGTGGGACCGTGAGGCCTCAGACTGGCCAGGGAGCTTGTCTCCTTTGGCTGGGAAGACATTTCTGTCACCTCTTTCTCAAAGCACTGGGCTGGGGCTCCCCTGAGCCCAGAATGCAGTGGGCCACCTCCACTCACCAGCCCTGGGTTCCTCTCACTGGAAAGGTGCACCGTTTGGTGAGGTGAATTGTTGTAAAACAGCCAGGAATGGAAAATATTAAGAGCCCATGGGTACCAGCAAGGTTCCTACCAGGGCCAGAATCCAGATGAAAGGAGGAAGTCTACCATCACTGGAGGCCCCGGGGCTGGCCACCCATCCCCTGCATCCCAGGCTGTCTCCATCTTTAGGGTTGCAGCAAGCCTCACCCGGGCCAGAGGAAGGTCCGAGGTGGTCACCCCAAGGTAGGGTTCCCAGATGTCCTGAATATGCAGAATATGTCCTTATATTTAATGATTTTATCTCAGATCCTATGTTGACCTTGTCAGAATATCCTAAATGTCTTATATTCAGCTTTTTTCAATAAATTACAAATTTTAGCAATGAAAGCTTTTCTTTTCTGCCAGTTATTGGCGTGTGCATCACTTAAATGGTAACACCAACTAAAATCATACACCTCCTCTCACCCCAAACAAAGAGATGGACATTTCCTTATGGTCTCTCCTACCGGCTTAGCTAAAGGAAGACCAAAAGAGGGGAACAAGTAAAGCACTTATTTTCCATATTCATGAAAGGGAAAAAAAACTATTCTTTTTATTTAAAAAAATGTTTGAGGGGCGCCTGGGTGGCGCAGTCGGTTAAGCGTCCGACTTCAGCCAGGTCACGATCTCGCGGTCCGTGAGTTCGAGCCCCGCGTCGGGCTCTGGGCTGATGGCTCGGAGCCTGGAGCCTGTTTCCGATTCTGTGTCTCCCTCTCTCTCTCTGCCCCTCCCCCATTCATGCTCTGTCTCTCTCTGTCCCAAAAATAAATAAACGTTGAAAAAAATAAATAAATAAAAAAATAAAAAAATGTTTGAGTAGAGTTGACTTACAATGTTATTACATTAGTTTCAGGTGCACGACATAGTGTTTCAACCTCTGCATACGTCGTCCTATGTTCGCCACAAGTGCAGCCACCATCTGTCACCACAGACTGCATGACAGTATCATTGACTATATTCCCTGTGTGGTGCCTTTTATTCTCATAATTTATTCATTGGGAAAACTATCCTTTAACCAAAGTCCCAAGTCCAGAAAGTAACCACCACGAATTAAAAAAATAATTGGATCAATACACAAGGAAAGCCTGAGACACTTTCAGTCAAGAAGGGCTTGAAGAGACTTGACAACTAAATATAATGCATCTTGGATGAGATTCTTGAACAGAAAATGGGCATCAGGTAAAAAATTAAGGTAAATTTGAACAAAGTATGAGTTTCAGTGAATAAGAGAGTATCAATATTGGTTCATTAGTGGTGACAAATATACCATACCAGTGTAAGATGTTAATAAAGAGGAGAATAGATATATGGGGGAATGAGGACTCTTTACCATCTTTGTAAATTTTTTTTTTTTGTAAATCTGAAACTGTTCTAAAGGAAAAATTCACTTTCAAAAAACCATCGGGGGGCGCCTGGGTGGCTCAGTCGGTTAAGCAGCCAACTGTGGCTCAGGTCATGATCTCGCGGTCCCTGAGTTTGAGCCCCGCGTCGGGCTCTGTGCTGACAGCTCAGAGACTAGAGCCTGTTTCAGATTCTGTGTCTCCCTCTCTCTGACCCTCCCCCGTTCATACTCCGTCTCTCTCTGTCTCAATAAGAAATAAGCATTAAAAAATAAAAATAAAAAACAAAAAACAAAAACATTGGGCACTGAGATACCAGTGGCCTTCCTGGGAAGAAATATTATATATATGCTTCTAGGGGAAGAGTGCATTCTGTGTGGCCCCCATAAGAGGAAGAGAGAATAAGGCCGCCTGTGCGCAGATTCTTCCAGCCTCCATTGGTGTCTTTTTCCTGTATGACCTGGCTGTGTATCCTTAGTATGTCACTATAGGGTGCCTGGCTGGCTCAGTCAGTAGGCCATGCGACTCTGGATCTCAGAGTTTTAAGTATGTCACTATAATACGTCGTAATAATGAGTGCAACTATATGTGGTGTCTGGTAAGTTCTATTAGCAAATTTCTGAGTGTAGGGGTGGTCTTTCATACCCCTGACACAGTTGTCATTCAGTGTTCTTCAATTCTCTAGTATTCAAAACTCCTTTGGCTCTCTTAACAAATTTAGTTGTGAGAATGCCAGTTTATTTCAAGCACTGAAATAATAGTTAAAAGCTAAAGAAAAGGCTCCAAAAATCCACTGTGTGAAGCCTATTTATTTCTTGCTTTTAACTTTCAATCTCTTTAGCAATAGGATTATGCATGCTGAAAGAAGAATTAACAGCTTTATTTTAGAACTCCATTGCTGAATGCATTTAAAATACATTAAAGAAAATATTGGCAAAATATTGATCCATTTAAATGTCAATGCTGTTCTTTTTTTTTTTTTTTAATTTTTTTTTTTTCCAACGTTTATTTATTTTTGGAACAGAGAGAGACAGAGCATGAACGGGGGAGGGGCAGAGAGAGAGGGAGACACAGAATCGGAAACAGGCTCCAGGCTCTGAGCCATCAGCCCAGAGCCTGACTCGGGGCTCGAACTCACGGACCGCGAGATTGTGACCTGGCTGAAGTCGGAAGCTTAACCGACTGCGCCACCCAGGCGCCCCTCAATGCTGTTCTTAAAAGAAGCAAAAGTATATATAAAATTTCTACTTGAAGTGGTTAATTATTCTTCTTCTTGCCATGACTCTTTTTTTTTTTTTTATTTTTTTTTCAACGTTTATTTATTTTTGGGACAGAGAGAGACAGAGCGTGAATGGGGGAGGGGCAGAGAGAGAGGGAGACACAGAATCGGAAACAGGCTCCAGGCTCTGAGCCATCAGCCCAGAGCCTGACGCGGGGCTCGAACTCACGGACCGCGAGATCGTGACCTGGCTGAAGTCTGACGCTTAACCGACTGCGCCACCCAGGCGCCCCCCATGACTCTTTTTAAAAATGATTCAATCCCTTGAAGAATTTTATTATTTTTCATAGAGTTACTAAATACTCTTCAGCATGGGAGCAAGGAAAATTTTCATGTGCAGTGTTAAAGAATGAAATAAAATTTGACGACAATACTCTTTTTTTTTTTTTTTTGTCAGTGAGCATTTTTAAAAGTCATGCATCAAAAGATCTGATGCAATCCTGAAGAATGGAAAAGCAACTTATACCAGAAAAGGGAGTATTGTATGTTTCACCAAATCAAATTTGGAGAGCAGTTCTCAGAGTTATTAACTCTACATGCCAGTATGTGCTCAGTAAGCTGACTCACAATGCAAATACTGAGTGTGTTTGCTCATTAATGTTCAGTAATGTTTAGTAGACGAAAGAGTATCAGGAGTTAGCTGTGACCACTGTAGAAGCTATTTTACAAAGCAGTGGAACTTAGACTGTGCCTGTAAGGAATTTTATAAGCAAATTCTACAAAACAAAGATCCATTAGAGGAGAGCCAAATCATCAGGGAAATATAATTAAATAAGCACATAATTTAGATACATCAGATATTTGGTATAGATAAAAAATAATTTTTAGTTCCAACATGCTCCAAGCAACACTTTTCTTTTACCTCTGTGTACATTGCATAGACAATTAGAAATAATTTATGTGTAACGTGGCATCTTGCATTTTTATTTGTTAAATCTGGCAATCTTTGATGCATGGGGTACTGGTCTAGAGACACAGCTAGTTAATGACTGAGCCAGGATCTGAACCTTGGAAATCCCACTTCAGAGTCTGTCTGAAACTACTACAGTATACGGATGGAAAATAATTTTCAGTCTAGAATTTTATAACTAAACTATCATTAAAGTTTGAAGATAAAGACAAGTTTAGACATTCAACAAATCAGCTGTCATTTACAGAAACAGAGATTCAGGCTAGATTATACAGTGGAATACTACTCGGTGATGAAAAAGAATGAAATCTTGCCATTTGCAATAACATAGACGGAGCTAGAGGGTATTATGCTAAGCAAAATAAGTCAGGCAGAGAAAGACAGATATCATATGATTTCATTCACATGTGGGATTGAGAACTCAACAGATGAACGTAAGGGAAGGGAAGGAAAAATAAGATAAAAACAGAGAGGGAGGCAAGTCATAAGAGACTCCATTCAGAGAACAAACTGATGGTTGATGGAAGGGGGGGTGGGTGGGGGATGGGTTAAATGGGTGATGGGCATTAAGAAGGGCACTTTCCGGGATGAGCACTGGGTGTCATATGTAAGAGAAGAATCACTGGGTTCTACTCCTGAAGCCAAGACTACACTGTATGTTAACTACTTGAATGTAAATTTTAAAAAATAGGGGTACCCGGGTGGCTCAGTCTGTTGAGCATCTGACTTCAGCTCAGGTTGTGACCTCGTGGTTCATGAGTTTGAGCCCTGTATTGGGCTCACTGCTGTCAGCACAGAGCCTTCTTCAGACCCTCTGTCCCCCTCTCTCTGCCCCTCTTCTGCTTGCACTCTCTGCTTCAAAAATAAACATTAAAAAAAATTAAATTTAATTAAAAAAACTTTTCAAAAAGATTATTCTGCAGAAAGGAATTGTAGAGGTAGGGTTGGCTCCAGAATGCACGAATTCACTGGCTCAACAATGACCTCAAGGACATGGGATCTTTCCATCCCTCCACTCATATCCTTGCTATTGACTTTATCTTTCAGCTACTTTATCTTCTATCTATCTAGCAAGATAAACACAGGCATTCCAAGCACATCAGTATCAAGAGGAAGTTGGTACTATGTATCTGCTTGTGATTCTCTATTAAAGACAAGAAAACTTTCACCAGAATCCCCCGCCCAAAGACTTCTCCTTACATCTCATTTTCCGAGGTTGGGTCCCATGCTCGCTTTTGAACTAGTCACTGATACAAGGGTGGAGTTAGCATCGTTGTCTTGAACTAATTATCTAGAGTAGAGTGGATGTTGTCTAGCCAAACACCGTATCCACAAAATCTACAAAATTTTAATTCTCATACTTCTACTTTTTCATAGGAAGCTACTTACGTAGCATTCCACCAAAATGTGGGTGCAAACCAGTGAACCATTCAGGACCCAGCCAGGAAGCAGACTGCACACTCATACTGGGCAATTTAAGTACGTTTAATAAAGGAACTATTTAAAAAAAAATTTTTTTTTCAACGTTTATTTATTTTTGGAACAGAGAGAGACAGAGCATGAACGGGGGAGGGGCAGAGAGAGAGGGAGACACAGAATCGGAAACAGGCTCCAGGCTCTGAGCCATCAGCCCAGAGCCTGACGCCGGGCTCGAACTCACGGACTGCGAGATCGTGACCTGGCTGAAGTCGGACGCTTAACCGACTGCGCCACCCAGGCGCCCCTAAAGGAACTATTTTTGCAAGAGCGATTGCAGAGTATAAAGAAATTGGCAAGGTACAATGCAGTAGCCCTGGAAAATGACTACTCTTGGATTTAAAAGAACAAGGCAAAGGATTAGGTCTTAGAATCCTGAGAGAGCATCTTTATAGAGAGGGCCACCTGACAGCTATGGCCTTGATAGAAGGTTGCCACCAGTCTACAGCAACCTGTTCAAGAAGTACCTGGGGTAATCAGTACCCTGCTTCACTCCCCTCCTGCCCTCCAGTCTCCTACCACTGCTTCCCAGTGGCTGAACCCAGCTAGAATCTGGAGGTCGAGGAGGCATGTAACCATCAATCGACTTGCTGTTTCTATGAATGTGACCACCTTACGTACCTCATGTAAGCGGAATCACATAGGAGTTTTCTTTCTGTGACTGGTTTATTTCACTTAAAACAATGCCTTCAAGATTCATCATGTTACTGCATATGACAACATTTCTTCCTTTATAAAGCTGAATAACATTTCATTGTATGTGTGTGTATACATACATATGTATATGTATGTGTATATGTATATGTACTACATTTTGTTTATTCATTCATCCTTTGATGGACATTTGGGCAGCTTCCATCTTTTAGCCATGGTGAATAATGCTGCTATGAACATGAGTGTACAAATATCTCTTTAATATTCTGCTTTCAGTTCTTTTGGATATGTACCCAGAAGTGGGATTGCTAGATTATAGTAGTTCTATTGTTTTAAGAACTGCAATAATTCATTAACTTTTGATTGCTGAATAATATTCCATTGTCTGGACATACCAAATTTTGTTTATCCATTCATCAGTAGATGGACATGTGGGTTCCTTCTACTTTTTGGCCATTAGGTGCAACGTTCACAGCAGTGAACGTTCACGTGCAAGTCTTTGTGTGGACATATGTTTGTATTTCTCTTGGGCAGATACTTAAGACTGGAATTTCTGGGTTATATGGTAAATTTGTGCTGAACTTTTATAGAAACAAACTGTTTTCCAAAGCGGCATCATTTCACATTCCCCCCAGCATTGTATCAGGCTCCCCTTTCTCCATGTCCTTGCCAACATTTGCTGTCCTTTCCATCACTGGCTGAACGTCGTTAAGGTGTAGCAAAATCCCAGATTCCCTGTGCTAACCAGGCAAAAGATGAAAGGACTAAAGATGTATTTTTTAGAAAATGTAAGCCAGAGAGATGACGTGCAGGGTCATCTTTAGACCTAACTTTGCAATTTTTAGGAAATACAGGAAGACAGTGGAGCAAGTCGTAAAACATCAACGGGAAACCATAAGACGGATTTAGAAAATGAGACATTCCTAGTCTGTAAAACCACTGATATGTTGTCTTCAAAAAGTAGTTTTTTTTTTTTTTAAAGAAGAGAGACTCTCCTTGCTCAAAAGAGACTAGAGGGACATAATAAACAAATGTAATGCATGAGATTTAATTGGATCCTGGTTTGAAGGGATGCATCTTTAAAAGACATTTTGGGGTGCACCTGGGTGGCTTAGTCAGTTAAGCGTCTGACTCGTGATTTTGGCTCAGGTCATGATCTCACTGTTCATGAGTTCAAGCTCCACATTGAGCTCTGTGCTGATGGTGACTGCTTGGGATTCTCTTCCTCCCTCTCTCTCTGTCCCCCTGCTCTTTCTCTCTCTCTCAAAAAATAGGTAAATAAACTTAAAAGACAAGACATTTTGGAAACATATACAGAGATAAAGCTAATATTGGTAAAATGTTAGCAACAGCTAGATGTTGGTATTGAGGAAATGCATATTCATTGTACTATTCTTACAGGTTTAAGAATTTTTACTAACAAAAAATTGGAATGAAAATGCCATTTGGGGGCTCCTGGGTGGCTCAGTCAGTTGAGTGTATGACTCCCACTCAGGTCATGGTCTCGTGGTTCGTGAGTTCAAGCCCTGCATCGGGCTCTGTGCTGACAGCTCAGAGCCTGGAGCCTGCTTCGGATTCTGTCTCTCCCTCTCCCTCTGCCCATCCCCTGCTTGTGCTCTCTCTCTCTCTCTCTCTCTCTCTCTCTCAAAAATAAATAAATATTAAAAATTTTTTAAAAAAGAAAATGCCATTTGGAAAAAGACAAAATATTTCTATATCAAATGTCATACAATGCTGGGCAGAAACATCAAGAAAATGTCTTTGGTCAACCAAAATAGCAGCGAAGTCGTCTTCCAGATACTATTACCTTTTTGTCAGTAATATCCTTCTTGGAACCCTGAGGTGAGAAAGCACTGATCCTCCTTTCCTTCTCTAATTATTTGAGAACTTGTAGACAGCGTAACAGGATAAATGGTAACTGAGCCCAGATAACCCTCTGGGAGATGCTTTTTGTTTTGTTTTGTTTTTTGAGAGAGAGAGAGAGAGAGCGTGAGCAGGGGAGGGGCAGAGAGAGAGGGAGACACAGAATCCGAAGCAGGCTCCAGGCTCTGAGCTGTCAGCACAAAGCCTGACGTGGGGCTCGAACCCATGAACTGTAAGATCATGACCTGAGCTGAAGTCGGACACTTAACCAACTGAGCCACCCAGGCGCCCCTGGGAGACGCTTTTAAAGAGATCTATTTCACGTCAGGATGCGGAGTTCTAGTTTAGAATCTACAGGTTGAAAGTTCCATATTCAGCATCCATTGGACCTTTGGCTCCCAACTTGCTACTTTTTATGTATTTGTCTATCACACGCTTCCCAGCCTTCATGTCAATTCATCCCCAAATCCCCTATAGCACTGAGCACATGTGCTTTACAAAGAGTAAGTGCTAAAGTTTTCAAATAAATGAATGAATGCAATCCTAAAGTTGAGAGATGACTTTAAAAGAAAGAACAGAGTGGACAGCCCAGAAAAAAAAAAAAAAAAAAAACTGATATAAAAAGATAGATTTTTCTAGAGATATCTGAAGTTATCATTCATGAACACAAGACCTTAGGATTATCAACCACAAGGATACTGGGCGCCCTTAGAAATCATTCACCCTTCTTGCCCACCCACAACACAGCCCATTGAAGCTCTTTCAACTCAGTCAGAAATATCCCTTTCTTAGCCTTGAGGACAATTATTTTTCCCATTCATCACAAATGCATACACCTGCAAAATTCAATTCTTCAAAAAGGGTGCAATCAGGATCAGAGCACCATTGAATTCTTCCTGCTGCTGCTAATTAAAATGAATTCATCAGCACAGAGGGTTAAGCCGGAGGTTATGATGCAAAAGAGCTCAGTGCCAACAGTCCTGGCTTCCTGCTTCAACATCCCTTTGTTCTCAAATATCTAAAAGGAAATGAAAATGTGCTTAGTTGGAAAGAGTTACTTTCTCAGGAATAGACTCTTCCCAGATTGCAGGCGTTTCGCTGTTCAGGCACCTAGAAGAAAAGAGTCACGTTCAAGAACTTCATGGAAATTTATCCTAAAAAAATAGAAACTTGGACAGATGACCAGAGAACCCCAGTTATTAAAACATTCTTCTGCAAACTACCCATCCAAGTCAGATGACAATATTTCCAACTTAACCTGTGTACACAGGTAACACCCCAGTTTTCTGGGTTCCTGCCACCTTCTGTAGCACAGACTCAAACCCAGAGGCCGCAAAGTGTTTGTAGCCTTCTTTTGTAAGACAAGCAGAGCCACCTTGTGGCTGATTTAGATAATTGTGTTTGCAGCTTCAGGCTTGCAGAAACGGCATTAAACATCTGAGGATGACCCCAGAAGGACGAGACAGAAAAACAAGGAGGCAGGCAGCATTATCAAGGAAGCTTTAAATTTTCTTTTTTAACGTTTATTTATTTTTGAGACAGAGAGAGACAGAGCATGAAGAGGGGAGGGGCAGAGAGAGAGGGAGACACAGAATCTGAAACGGGCTCTAGGCTCTGAGCTGTCAGCACAGAGCCTGACGCGGGGCTCGAACTCACGGACCGTGCGATCATGAGCTGAACCGAAGTTGGACGCTTAACCGACTGAGCCACCCAGGCGCCCCTCAAGGAACCTTTAAAGAAGAGATATTTATTTTGTAAAAAATGGAGAGCTCCACTGGCAATTAACTTTAGGAAATTCTGAGTTCAAGTTACAACTTCCTTCTCACATCCTCTAATATGTTGTGAATGATTGTGAATTTCTCAGAGTACTGTATTAGGCAGTAATTTAGAAATGGATTTGGTCATCAGGTATTCCTTTTTACACGAAGCATCTTAAGGATGGGTATTTTGTGATCTAGATTTAGTAAACAGCTTGGAGCCACAGAGTGACATAGTGACACAGAAATCACATCTGTTCGTATTGGAAATATTCCTCCAAACCAATGATGTCTAACACCAATGACCTTTAACGATGACACTGACTCAAAGGATTAGGATGTGGAATCTTTCAGTGGGACAGTTCCTTCAAGTACCTTTGGAATAAAGGTACTTTATTCAAAGCAGGGCATGCCTCTCTAACATTCCGAAAAGATGATCACAGTCAGTGTTGGCCAACGTCATGGACCTCACCATCTCTGCGGCTCACCAAATTGAGGGAACTCATTCCCTTTCTGTTCAAGTCTGTAAGAAACTGTTTTCTTATACTGGGCTAAAGTGAGCCTCTAGACCCTACGTGAATTGATCTTAGTTCTTCAATCTGAAGCTCCACAGAGGAATTGATCTTTTTCTTCCATGTTTTTCACAAATTTGTTGAGTTGTTATTTGATCTCAAAGTCTTCTCCAAGGGAAGCTTCTCCGGCACCTTCCACCATCTGCTACCTTGATGTGGTTTTCAGACCCCCATGCTCATGGTCACCCCCCTAAAAACCCTTTGTGTATGTCATTGTCCTGCTTAAAACGTAAGTAATTTAGAATTGGATATAGCACTTAAGGGTCAGCTGACCAGGGCAGTGGGCAGTGGGACTATCTGGATATTGTACAAGTATAACAAATATTTATTTTAACAAGGTCTAAAAATGTATCAGGGTTTTGAGCTTTTTAAGCAATAATAACGCATCAACAAAAGCTCTCAGGTCTGTTTACATTGCTGTTAAGCCAGGAATCCCATATTCTATACATTTGTACAAGTGTTGTTTTTCCTTTTCTTTTGAAAAATTTTTTTTTAACGTTTACTTATTATTGAGAGACAGAGAGACACAGAGCGTGAGCAGGGGAGGGGTAGAGAGAGGGGGAGACATAGAATCTGAAGTAGGCTCCAGGCTCTGAGCCGTCATCACAGAGCCCGAAGCAGGGCTCGATAGTGGCAGTAATGGCTTATGATGGACAATATAACAAAGAATCTATTTGTATAGACACTGAATCCGAAGGGGTGAGAGGGAAGGGAGAGAAACTCTTTCTTCCAAAGAGCTTCAATTAATGCAGAAAAATAATAAAAAATTTTCTTAAATCACTATTTTGCAATCACCATCATAAAACTGACTCGGGAAAATTTCATTAATAGATGCCAAAACAATTGAATGAAAGAAAATACATGCAAGATCTCAAAGTATCACCTAAAAATTGCATATTAATGACAAAGGAGTATTTACAATGGACAGATGTGATGGGCACTGCTTTACCACATAAGTAAACTTAGCATCGCCCTGTCTTGAGATTCTACTACACATCAACCAGAATAGCTAAAATGAAAAGGACTGACGATACCAAGTGCTACCCAAGATATAATGCAGCTAAAATTCTTATACATTGCTGGCAGTGTGCAAAATGGTACAGCCACTCTGGAAACCAGTTTGAGAGATTTGTACAAAGTTAAGCATATATTTAACCATGCAACCTAGCAGCCCTATTCCTGGGTCTTTACTCTAGAGAATTATAAACAACTCCACATGAATGTTCGCAGCAGCTTTATTCATAATAGCTAAAAGCTAGAAATAACTCATTGTCCATCAACTGGCTAAGGAATAACAACTTGTGTTATATCCATACAATGAAATGCTCATCAACAATAAAAAGAAACGAACTAGTGGAGGTGTCTGTCAGTCAGTTGAGTGTCCGACTTGGGCTGAGGTCATGATCTTGCCGTTTGTGAGTTCAAGCCCTGCATCAGGCTCTGTGCTGACAGATCAGAACCTGGAGCCTGCTTCAGATTCTGTGTCTCCCTTTGTCTCTGCCCCTCCCTGCTTGCACTCTGTCTTTTCTCTCTCAAAACTAAACATTAAAAAAAAAAAAAAAAGAAATGAACTATTGATACATGCAGCAATAGGGATAAATCCCTAAAGCATTATGCGAAATGAATGAGGCCAAACACAAAAGGCTATACAATGTGTGATTCCATTTAGTTTACATTCATGAAAAGGCAAAAATAGAGTGACAGAAATCAGATCTGTGGCTGCCAGGATTTGGGGGTGGGGGAAGGGATGGAAGACAGAAAGGAATAAGGCAACTTTTGAGGATGATGGAAATACTCCATATCTAGATTGAAATGGTGGGTATGTACCTATAAATTTATCCAGAACTCATGGAAGTATAGACACCAAAAAGACTACGTTTTGTGTTAATTTACTTTAATAAGCTTAATCAAAGACTTAGCATCACCAATAATGGCAATTGCCAATAACGGCAATGATGTCAGGTTGTACCATTGCTTCCAGATATCAGGTATGGGAAGGATCACCTCTGCAGTATTCTTGCTAAAAATACCCTATCTTCGGCATAGGGAAACTATCTGACAAATCCAGCCAATGGGACATTCTATTGGACTCCTAAAATATTGATGTCTTGAAAGACCAAAAACAGGTTTGGAGAAGGGAGCCATCTGAATAAGAGACCAAGGAAACGTGACCACCAAATACAATGGGGACTTTAACTGAATACTCAGGTTTTAAAAAATAAAAACCAAGTACAAATGTCATTTTGGAGTTTGATTTGAGAAATGTGAATGTGACTATATCTCAGATGATTCTATTGATTATCTTACTGACTATATTAAAATTTTAGATGTCATAATGGTATTGTGGTTCTTTAGGAGAATATCTTTGTTCTTGGGAGATACATGCTAAAATACATAGAAGTGAAGAGCTAGGAGGCTTGCAATTTAATTTCTCTTTTTAAATTTTGTTTAATGTTTATTTTTTTTTGAGAGACAGGCATAGCATGAGTGGGGGAGGGGCAGAGCTGAGCGGAAGTTGGACACTTAACCGACTGAGCCACTCAGGTGCCCCTGCAATTTAATTTCTAATGGCTCAACTCAAACATATGCAGGGGGAGGGGGAGGCAGATATGACAAAACATTAACAATTGGTGAATTTAGAAGAAGAATGTGTGTGCTTTCATTGTACTGGTTTCAAATATAGACAGAATTGAAGTTTTTCAAGATAGAAGGATGGGGAGGGAAAACAGTTAATTTTTCAAAAGGTTTAGATATCTAATCGGCCTGAACTTCAGCTCTGTGGAAAATCCATGTATTCATATAGAAAAACTTACTACAGACAAATGTGGTTTTCCTTACCTGGGCACCCATTACTTAGTTTAAAAAAGAACTAACCCAGCCAAGGCTTACCCGTGTCTTTCCTTTCCAAACAGCCTAGGAGAATTTGAAATGCTGAAGCAATCATGTTCTTGTCCTCCACTCCATTCTTTAGGCCTGACTAACCTTTTGTGACTATATAAAGCAAAAATTCATACAGCAAACATTGGCTGCCCAAGAGAAAGTAACAAACTTAGCATCATAGTAGGAGATATTAACATCCCTCTCTCCATCATTGACAGATTAGACATATAGAAAAGCAATCAGTAAGTATACAGAGGATTTGAAGAGAACAGTAATATAGAATACTGTAGCAACAAAACCAAAGACATGGCTTTTTTTTTTTTTAAAGCACAAACGAAACACTTACAGAAATCAACCATGTTGTAAGCCATAAAGCAAGTCTCAATAAGTTTCAAAGAACCAGTGTCTAACAGAACACATTCTCTAATCAATCACAATGTGCCTAAGATAGAGATTAATAACAAAAATGTAACTTTTAAAATCCATGCAATTGAAAATATAAAGACACACATATAAATAACCGGTCCATGATGAAATAATAGTGAAAATTGGGAAAGTCTTAGAATTCACTCGTTCCCCTAAAAGATCTGCACATCATAACGTGCTGAGATACAACTAATGAGCATATGCAGAAGAAAATTTAAAGGTGTAAAAGTGTATGATAGAATAGAAGTATCTTAGCCTGAGTTTCCCAGAAAGTATAGCCCACTTAAAGCATTCAATTGGAGAGGGTGTTGGAGGGGGAAAAGAAGGGGAAATGGAAGCAGGAACGGAGTGAGAGTGGGGTAAGGATGCATTTTGCGCTGCTAGTGGAGATGCTCTGGCTCCTCATTGGGGAAACTGCATGAGGGGGGCGCCTGGGTGGCTCAGTCAGTTAAGCGTCTGAGTTCGGCTCAGGTCATGAGCTCACGGTTTCTGAGTTTGAGCCTGGCATTGGGCTCTCTGCTGTTAGTGCAGAGCCTGCTTGAGATTCTCTCTCTCTCGCCCTCTCTCTCCGCCTCTCTCCTGCTTGCGTTCTCTCTCAAAAATAAACATTAAAAAAAAAGAGAGAGAGGGGCACCTGGGTGGCGCAGTCGGTTAAGCGTCCGACTTCAGCCAGGTCACGATCTCGCGGTCCGTGAGTTCGAGCCCCGCATCGGGCTCTGGGCTGATGGCTCAGAGCCTGGAGCCTGTTTCCGATTCTGTGTCTCCCTCTCTCTCTGTCCCTCCCCCATTCATGCTCTGTCTCTCTCTGTCCCAAAAATAAATAAACGTTGAAAAAAAAATTAAAAAAAAAAAAAAAGAGAGAGAGAGAAACTGCATAAAACGCATCTTTGATTATACATGGGCTTCATCCACCACCAGTCAGAGGCTTGCCCCCGAAGGCCATTACTAGTAGTGCCACATGCCTGGGGCTCACACTGTCGGTTTCACTCTCAAAAAGCTGGCTGGGAACCGCACATATAACATTAACTCACGTAAAGTTAAAGACGCACACACCTAAGACCCAGTATTTCTACTCCTAGGTATACCCTAGAGAAGCTAAAAAATGTGCACCAGGAAAATTCATAAAAGTCAATTTGTAATTTCACAAAATCAGAAACAACCTAAATCCCGTCAAGAGCAGAATGAGTTAAAATTGATGGTGTAATTAGAATGGAATATAATGAATGGACGGCAGCTAACAAACCTCGAAAGCAATGTGGAAAGAAAAATAAAAGCTGGTAACAGAAAAACATGTGCAATGTGATTCCATTTATAATAAAGTTTTACCACATGCAAAGCTTAACAATACAAGTCTCCATACCCATGTGTGAAGCTGTGAAGGAAAGCAAAGGAATGACTGATACCAATTTTAGGATAACTATTATGTCTTTTTTTTAATATGAAATTTATTGCCACCTTGGTTGCCATACAACACCCAGGGCTCATCCCAACAGGTGCCCTCCTCAATGCCCATCACCCACTTTCCCCTCCCTCCCACCCCCCATCAACCGTCAGCTAACTATTATGTCTTAAAAGAAAGGATGTAGTCAGGGAGAGGGGAGGATTCACAGAGTGTTTCAAAGAATTAGTACATTCAATTGCTAATGCTGAAGGGTAGGTGTCATTAATACCTCAAACTGTACACATGCATTATGTATTCTCTGCCGTAATATACTTCACAACCACAAGTTTAGAATCAGTTTTTAAAAGCTTTCATGTACTATTAACACCCATACCTTTTCCCAGCTTCAAATTGAGCAAAAAAGTATGAGTAATCACAGACATCTAGGACTTTAAGGTAAACAGAGACTAGATTTCCTCACATTTTAAAAACAAAACCCTATGTTTTCAGCCCTAAGTACTAGGTTAAATTAATGCCAAATTCTTTGCACCGTGGTCCCAGACTATTTAACATAAATGTGAGTTGATTTCATATATTTAGACTTTTCTATTTCTAGCATACTTTCTCACTCATGCCTGAAGGTACACATTGTTTACATTTCCCGTCCTGCTCAATCAAATTGTTCGTCTCTATATTCAGTAAGCGGTGCCTTGTTCACACATAATTTTTTAAAATATGTAACAGAGCCATATACAGTTAAGAACAAAATACCTGTGTGCCTAGAGGGAAAGACCATGGAAAGGATTTTTTCATTACTGCTATCGGCTATGCTTCTCAGATAGTGGAAAACATTGCTAAAATCATTAAAACAGTACAGCCTCCAACTTCCACCAACCTGCATTCTCTTTATGTAGAGAGTGGGAGTAGTGATACAAAGTTGCCAGAAATGTAGGTAGCTCTTACTGCTTTGAAATCCAAGCCTAGAAGCCTGCCTGGCCAGCCTAGTGGTCCCCACATCACTGACTGAGCCCGAGCCCTGTGTTTAACACCCCTGGGCAGAGGGAGCCCCAGGCAAAGCTCTCCTTTTGCCCTTCAATCCACAAACCCATGAGAACGTTTGTCTGTTCCTGGGTTCATGCCACACCCCAACAAGAATTTCTCCAGAGGGTGAAAGAAAACTGAAACTCACCTGTATTAAGCTCTGTCTTGCCAAGGGCAGCTTTTACTGAATAATCAGAGCCAGCCGGGCCCATTCACATCTTAAACCACTATGCCTCAAGGCACTACTCTTCTCAGGAACACCAGGATTTTAAAACACTGCCTGTTTTAAGTTGGTTTTCCCAGAAGCAGACACTGAGACGAGAGATGAGGTGCAAATGAATTATTAACAAAGTGCTTCCTGGGGAAGCTGGGAAGGAGATGGGGAAGCAGGCAGGGAAAGGTGTGATGGAGTTCAGAACGTGCTAACCCCAAATATGGCACCTTGGCATATTGCAGATCTTCAGCAGAAGGAGTTCGAGAAACTGGCAGAAGCAGGAAGGTGGCTCCACCCTCGCCCTTCCTCCCTAAAAGCAGAAGACAGATCTCCCATGTGAAAGTCGCCCTCCCTGTGCCAAGAGGAAGGAGACACCCTTATTACCAGAGACAGGAAATTTAGGGGCAAGAAGGCTATATAAACAAATCTTGTTCCTTCTTCACCCTATCACTAACCCTAGCCCAAGTCCCTTTGTCTTGTCAATTGTTCACAAATATATTGCTTCGCTGTCTAAAAGGTATAAAAGTGCCCTGCTCTGGACACTATTTTGAGTTTCACATCCTTGGGACTCCCATAAGTATATACGCACATACATAATTAAAATTGTTTTTCTCTTGTCAATCTGTCTTTTATTACAGGGGGTCCCAGCCAAGAATCTAGAAAGATAGAGGGGAAATTATTTTTTCTCTGCTGTAGGAGTGATGTGAGACAAAATCCTACAGGAGATAGCTTCAGTCTGATATTGCAGGGGAGCTCTGGAGGGCAAGTTGTATGTGCCTCGGAGTCCGTACTGACGTGAAGTAAGAAAATTGGGTTTCCGAGTCGTTGAGTGAGGGCACAGGCAGAACCTCCCAGGCCTTCCGGGCTCTCTGTGCAGGTGGCCAAATGGATCCAGGAGCCCAGGGCAGTCCTCCAAAGAGGAGTCACGGGTATCTGAAGTCCCAGCACACCACAGCTGGGTGGGTTACATAAAAGTGAGTACACAGAGCCCTTCAGGGTCTTACCTGAAAAGAAGAGATGTGAGAATTCTAGGTGATGAGCACGTGCTGATGTTCGATGTTCGCGTTAACCGGCCAGGACTCTGAAGGGCCGGAGTCTGCTCAGACTGTCCCTCACTTTTGCTGCCCCTGGCTCTCTGGCTTCCCCCTGGAGCCTTCTGGCATGGCTCTCTGAAACCTGAGCTTCTGGGGTTTGCCCTTCTGAATGGTGCTCTCAGAGGGAACTCACCTCAGAGCTGGGAGTGTGTGTGGTCTGTTTGCCTCTGGTGGAGTCAGTAAAGGTTAGCAGGTTTCAAACTCTTCTTGGGATTGCAGGATCACAGGATTTAAAAAAACTACCTTGGGACTCCTGGGTGGCTCAGTCGGTTAAGCATCTGACTTGGGCTCAGGTCACGATCTCGTGGTTCGTGAGTTCCAGTCCCGTGTCCGGCTCTGGGCTGACATCTCAGAGCCTGGAGCCTGTTTCACATTCTCTCTCTCTCTCTCTCTCTCTCTCTCTCTCTCTCTCTCTCTCTCTCTCTGTGCCTCCTCTGCTCTCTCTCTCTTTCTCTCAAAAATACATAAACATTTAAAAAAATTAAAAAAAGAAAGAAGAAAACTACCTTGTGGCCATGTTTGTAAAAGAATTATTGTTGATTCACCGGTGCTAAGCGATGGCAGCAGATCCCTCAGAGGAGCCAAAGCCCTGACACGAAAGCAGCTGAGCAGGCTTGCCTGCCCTCCCAGGCTCTAACTCCCCCTCCAGCTCTTTGGCCCCCCTTCTCCTCATCCCTGTTTTTGACTTTCTGCCCCACGGCCCATCTCCCAGCCTGGTGACCAGTTGTTGGAGCTGACACCACTGAGACACAGGTGGGGCCACCTGTCCCCGCCAGGCCTTTCTGCCCGCCTCCAGCAACTGTTAGCTCGTGGGCAGTGCAGAGGCCTAAGCAGAGGGAAGGAAACAGAAGGGGAGAGAAGCAGGCTCTGCCAGGCCTGAGCGCTGGCCAGCAGCTGTCATCAGCCTGTCCCGGAAAATCAGATGGAGGATTTTCGGCCAAATCCAAATTGTGGCTCCTATTGGGAACCACCGGGGTTCAAATTCCAAGTTGTGCTTACATCTCCGGCTGCAGGATGTATTGAAGCTTGTTCGCACATGAACAAATTTTAAAAACCTTCTTTCCAACAGCTGATTTACTTTAACATAAAGAGAAGAAGAGAGCAGCCTTTCTTATGATGGTGCTGTGGTTCTCTACCTCGAGCTTGAAACATTACAGGGTGCCTGCGATCTGAATGGAGTCTGGCTCAGATTTGCTCCATACTCAGGAGGCCTTTTGGCATGTGGGATATTGTATTACTCCAATAATTACCCTGCAGCTTAAAGCACAAAGACATTAAGCTGGGCTTTTCTCTTATTTCCTTGAGGACTTCAGTTATTTTTATTTATCTCTTTAAGACGAGTATTGCATTTAAATACAAATGTGGAAAGCACCAAAGAATTCTTTACGCCTACATCTTTCTGTGATTAAATCCCAGGACATCTTGTGAAGAAAAGTAGTTTCTGGGGTAAATACTGTCAATCACACTGTGTTGCCAGCACTGGCTAAAGAAAACCATATATTTGCTATCTATGCAATTTATATTGAACAAGGAAATGTTTAGAATTAAAATACCAAGAGGTCAAATATGCTATGGAGTGAAATGTGTAAGGAGAGAAGCATAACATATGATGAAGAATTTATCTTTTTACCTAACATTTCCTTTGATTCAGAAAAACCCAGCAACGGCTGTTCAGGGATAGTGATGAAATTGTATGTGTGTGCACATATACAGTCAGCTAACATTTGACCAGGGAGCCAAGAATACTCAATAGAGAAATGATAGTCTTGTCAATAAATAATATCAGGAAAACTGGATAATCACCTGTAAAAGAATGAAGTTAGATCCCTAGCTTAACACTACTCACAAAAATGAACTCGAAATTGGTTAAAGACTTAAAGATAAGACCTGAAACTGTTTAGGAAGAAGAAAACATTGGGGTAAACCTCCGTGACGTGGATCTTGACAATGATTTTTTTAAATCTGACACCACAGCACAAGCAACAAAAGCAAAAATACCCAAGTGGGACTACATCAAACTGAAAGGCTTTTGCACAGCAAAAGAAGCAATCAACAAAATGAGAAGGCAACCTACAGAGTGGGAGAAAACATTTGCAAATCATCTATCCTATATACAAGGACCTCATATGACTCAGGAACAACGACAACAAAAATAACAATAATCTGATCAGAAAACGGTCAGAAGACCTAAATGGACATTTTCCATAGAAGACATCCAAACGGCCAGCAGGTAGACAAAAAGATGCACTCATCATTAGAGAAATACAAATCAAAACCACGATGAGATATCACCTCACACCTGTTAGAATGACTGTTACCAAAAAGACAAGACGTAACTAGTTGTGGAAGATGTGGAGAAAACGGAACCCTGTGCACTGTTGGTGGGAATGTAAGTTAGTGCAACCAATGTGGAAAACGATGGGAGTTGCCCCAAAAAACAAAAATAGGACTACCATGTGATCTGATCCAGCAATACCACTTCTGGATATTTATCCAAAGGAAATGAAATCACTGTCTCAAAGAGCTATCTGCCCTCCCATGTTCAATTCGGCATTGTTCACAACAGCCAAGAACAATTTAAGTGTCCATCAGTGGATGAATGGATAAAGAAAATGTAATATATACACACAATGGAATATTACTTGGCCATGAGAAAGAAGCAAATGCTGCCGTTTGCAACAACACACACGAACATTATGCTAAGTGAAGTAAGTCAGGCAGAGAAAGACAAATACCGTATGATCTCATTTGTATGTGAAGTCTAAAAAAATGAAATAGAAATAGGCACCAGAAAGGTGGTTGCCAGGGACTAGGAGTGGGGATCTGGGGAGATGTTGGTCAAAGGGTATAAACTTTTAAAGATGAGTAAGTTCCGGGGATCTAATGTACAGTATGGTGATTATAGTTAAGAATACCGCATTATATACTTGAAAGTGGCTAAGAGAGGAAAGCTTAAATGTTCTCACTACAAAAAGAGAAAAAAGGCAATTACATGTGGTGGTGGAGGCATTAACTGAGCTCACTGTGGTAATTATTTCTCAATACATGTATGTATCAAATCATCATGTTATACACCTTAAGCTTACACAATGCTATCTTTCAATTATATCCATTTTTTGAATTGCATAATATACACGTGTGTGTGTGTGTGTGTGTGAGCAGTGGAAGAACTATTAAAGAAAATAATTCTTGCAAAATGCCTGGTCCGTAGTAAACTCTAACATACAATAGTTTACTATTGATAAATAGAAAAGTAAACCCTCCGTGATCAATTAAATTTTGGAAAATTTGATTTAAACAAAATTAAGCAGGTATCTTTATTGCAGGATGCCTCAGAGCCATTTATGCATGAATTGCTATGGTCCAGATGTCTGTATCCTCCTCCAATTCACATGTTGGAATCCTAACGCCCAAAGTGGGAATGTTAGGAGGTGGGGTCTTTGGAAGGTGTTTGGGTCATGAGGGTGCAGCCTTCATGAATGGGGTTAGTCTTCTTACAGAAGAGGGCCCACGGGGCTCCCTAGCCCCTTCTGCCAAGTGAGGACACATTGAGAAGTTGCCAGTGTGCAACACAGAAGGGGGGCTTATCTGGGACCCAACCGTGCTGACATCTTGACACTGGACTTCAGCCTCCACAATTGGGAAAAAATAAACTTCTGTTTTTTATAGCTAGCCAATCTGTGATTTTTTTGTTATAGCATCCCAAGCAGGTTAAGGCACTAATACACATTGTGCATCTTGGAAAAGAGTAGTTTAACATGCTTTCAGTGCCAGACTTACGTGAACAGGGAATGCCTTTTTTTCGATGTGTAGATCAACTGTTCTGTGGAACACACTTTGGGAAACTATTATCCAACCCACTTAGAAGTGAAACTGTAGGAAAATACATTAAGCAATACATTTTATTTTTGTAGGGTTATTTATTTTGAGAGAGAGAGTGGGTGTGTGCACATACGTGGGAGAGGGGCAGTGAGAGAGAGACAGAGAGAGAGAGACAGAGAGAGAGAGAGAGAGAGAGAGAGATGGAGAGAGAGAATCCCAAGCAGGCTCCACACTGTCTGCCCAGAGCCTGACATGGGGCTCCACCCACCAATGGTGAGATCATGACCTGAGCCGAAATCAAGAATTTACCGCTTAACCTCCTGAGACACCCAGGTGCCCCAGTAATATTTTAAAAGTCAGTATCTGTTCCTATACATTTTACAAAAATACAGATTTTCACTCCCATTCATCGTTAGCTATCTTTATTTTACCTGCTTATTTCATTAGTTTATTATCAACTGATTTTTTTGTACAATTTTTGGTAGAGGGATTTTAAAATGTTTTTTCAAGGATAGTCTTTATTGGATAATAAAATACATAATGTATATGTATATATATAATGCATTATGTTGTATAATTATTATACATATGCATATGCATTATTTATATGCATACACAAACACATATATACCTGTATTTAAATAGGGTGCCAATATCTGTTTTTCTCCAGAGTGGTTTTCTGATGAGCACCTTGCTAGACAGTTCAGAGAAGATGTAATACAGGAAAACTGGTTTCTGAAGGATTGAAAGGGCTGAAAGAAGGAAAGGGGAAGATGACAGAAGGCAAGTGTTAGGAATCTGAAGAAATGCGATCAAGGGTGCAGGGCAATCAAAGCCAGAGGAAGAACTACCCGAGCACACTCCCCACTGTGCTGCGAGGAGGTGGGGGTTTGCCGGGGAGCAAAGGGGCCTCCAGGGAGCGGCCCCAGCCACCGCGGAACTGCCAGGGATCCCTGGGCAGATGCTTGCAGGAGGTGGCGGGTAGCCAGCTGAGCAAGAGGCTGCGGGACCCCCCCTCCACCGTGGGAGCCAGGCCCCCAGAAACCAGAAACGGGGGGTTGGGGGTGGGGGGACTCCTCTCGCCCTCTGGCCTCTCGGCCTCTCCTTAGCGCAGAACCCGGCAGGATTGAACGTTTGGGAAATGAAGTTCCCAAAACACAAATGACCAGCGTATTGACAGAGACATTTAAAAACCAATCCTGTGGGTATATTGTAAAATAAAGCCGTTCCTTTCTCTTCTCATAATCAACAGAGAAACCGGTTTCTTTTAACTTTGCAAATTTGAATTAATAATGAAGAGATGAAATTAGCACTAAAGGAAGGTAACGTGGGGGAAATAAGGACGGTTTTTAAAAAGAAAATCCTTTCAACTCAGATTTGAAGGAATGATAAAACGAAATAAAATTTTCATAACTTACATTGCAGTCTTAAATTTCTTTAAAATATGAGCACTTGATTTGACTAAGCATGAAATTTTAATTGGCACTAAGTACTTCGCATTTCTCTCCCTCTCTCTCTGTCTTTTATGTGTGTGTGTGTGTGTGTGTTTTGTTTTGTTTTGTTTTTTTACAAATTTCCTCCTTTGCTCAGGCTGTCAAAAACTGTAACCTTAGTATG
Organism: Leopardus geoffroyi; assembly: GCF_018350155.1. NCBI lineage: Eukaryota > Metazoa > Chordata > Mammalia > Carnivora > Felidae > Leopardus > Leopardus geoffroyi. Next base: position 42,788,176 of record NC_059337.1, on the reverse strand, counting down.
GACCATAGTCTGACTTTAAATGCAGCAAATGCTATACTCAGGTGGGCCGTGTGGTGTATGTGTTTAGGAAGTGAGATTACAACCCAGCTGTATACAGCACAGTCAGTCAGAATTGTTGCTTTGGAGTAGGAATTTGAGACACTCAAAATCCTGAAGTGCTTTTGAAATTATTAAAAAAAGATTGAATTATGCCTGGTTAAATTTTTGCATGACATTTCTCAAAATACCGTGTGCGAAACTCTAATCCTTTAAGCTGTTAACAGGGTGGCTATAATAATAAGGTTTCTTTGGTCAGATACCTCTGGAAAAACTGATTTAAGCCAATGCCTTTCAAACTCTCTGTGACGAAGGACCATTTTTTCTTTGGTTTCCAATTTGTCTCAGGTCTTTTTTTTTTTTTTTTTGGTAAAATATAAGAAAAACAAATTACCAAGTAAATGACATAAAAAGGCACATAAAAAGATGCTCGATTGTTTTATTATTAGGGTCAACAAACATTAAATTATTCTGTCAAATGTCTCGAAAGTTTCTAAACGCTTACTCAATTCATTTCAGTAGTTATCACAGACCAATAAAAAAACAACTCAAACATTCAGCTGACCAACTCTGCAGATCTTATTCAAAGTTTAAACAAAACTTGAATGTTTTTTGCTACTGAAGTACTTCTCAGACTTTTTAATATACAAGCAGGCATTGTAAATCTCTAAGAGGTAGATTCCAAATCCAACATTTAGGGCATTCCCCCAATTAAATAAGAGTGCACACATATCCTTTGGTTGGTTTTCCCAGCCTCATCTCTGAAAGCTGTGTTCAATGGGCCATACTGTGGGAAGAGCTTTTAAGTGTGTTTTGTTAAATTCTAATTCTCTAAATTATAGCTCTATGCAAGTTATATAAGCTAATGTTTGCTTCCCAGCACATCTATATTTCCAGACAATTCCTCATTTCTGAGAGATAGATGGGTGGATGGGTAGATGGGAAAGGAGGAAGAAAGAAGGAAGGCAGGCATGGTGTTTATTTTGTATACACTAGGCACTTATTTGTGTAACTGATAGAAACAGTCTGAGAGCTAAAAAGTGTTTGGAAGTGGCTTCTATCATAAACCAGTTTTCCTTCCCAAGCCCTTTCTTCTGACTTCGAAAATCAGGAAGATCTCCTTTCATAAAATAGCGAGCTACTGCACAATCGTTTGCTGAGGCTTCCAACTCCTTTCACAGAGCTCAGGATGGAGCTCACGGTATGGTGAAGTGTCTGTGAGACAATCTTCCCTGAAGGAAGGTTTAGTTGTGGGATCTAGCTCAGAAGAATTAACACAGTATTTACCTAAACTCACTGCTCAATACGTCAGCCAAGAACCCACAGCACCAGCTTCTACTGGGAGCTTGTGAGAAATGCGAAATTGTCAGGCCCCATCCCAGACCTACTGTCTCAGACTCTGCACTTTTACCAGATTCATGGGAGATTTGTTTGCACCTTAAAGTTCAAGAAGCCTGGATCTGTGTGCTCTGCACATAGAATTGTGAATAAATATTCATTACTCAGCCTTAAGGGATTCTGTTAAATCAAATTGAGCTTGGTTAGGGTGCAAGCCAGTAAATTTAAAGAGGGGGAAGTGCAAAAAGAGAACCTGAGGGTAAGCAGAGATAATTCATCTGCTACTTCTATGCAGAATTGGATTAGCTCTTTATGACTTTCCTTCAATTTGCTTTTTAAATGGAGCCATTAAGACTCTGGTCTAAGGAGCTCAGACCCATCCACAAAAGTGTACTGAGAATTGAGTAGATACCTCTCCTTCCTCTCCTTTAATATTTGTCTTGTTTTGGGGGAAGAGTGAGGTGGATAAAGACATTTTCAAACCTCGGATCAGGGGTCCTCAGCTGGTGGTCTGTGATCTGGGTGTGGTGTTTTGGGAGACATCGGGTCACTAGCATTCAACTAGCCTGGGTTCTATTTTAGATTCTGCAGTTTACCAGCTGTGTGGTTTTAGGCAATTTAATCTCTGAGAGTCTTCATTTCCTCTTCCATAAAATGAGAACACAGATACTTTTAAAATCTTTGTGAGTAGTTCAGAGATATCAAGAAGACTTAAAAGCACCTCCTTTCAGGGAGGCAATAACGGCAATGCAGCCAATGTGAATACCTTTCTCAGATCTAGTGTTCCAGAGATTCTCAGCCCAATCAAGCCCCCACCTCAACCCTACCCACCTGCACACCCTTACACTCCTAACCAATTGCCCCACCCCCCCACCCCAGCTTTGTGAATGGTAGCGTAAGAAACATATAGTGAGCACCTTGGGTGAGCCAGTCAAATGAATGAGTAACAGTCTTCCCTGGGATGGTTTTGTCCAATAAGATGTTCCTATTGAGTTCAATGATTTTGAGACTTCTGGATTTCACAGATCATTAAAATTTCAAAAATAACTTAGGGCATTGATAAAGGGTTGCCAATTCTTTTTTTTCCTATTTTTAAAAAAATTTGTTTTTTTAGTTTCCTAAAAGAAAAACCTATTTTAACACCATAAAGTAGGACATTATGAAAGACAATCCTTTTATATTGAATAAATTTAACTCTTTGCGGATATTGCATTGCTTTTTTTTTTTTTTTAACCTCAGTATGAATAGATAAAACCTCTTCCTGGACCTGTGCTGTTTGGTAACCACTCTCTTTTAAAACCCCAGAAGGCTAAGGGAATAGGGTTTGTCTGGAAGTTGCTTTAAGTTGCCAGAAAGTCCTGAGGTTTGCTGACCAAACCCAGAGCCCTGCCTCCACTCCCTGGCCTATTGGAATGTTCCCTGAGAAGCTGTAATTGGATATGACAAGGGAAAGGTTGGATTCACCACCCCAGGCATCCCCAATGCAAATGGTGTTTTATTTGCAGGAAACAAAGCCTTCTCTGCAGCCTGGCTACCACTGGGCTTTGGGAGGAGGAGGCCGAAGGGTCTAGCAGATGGAAGTAGAAATCCAATTAGTTAATGCAATTGTGTTATTTAATGCACTTAGCAAATATATGTGTTTTTAAAAGAACTGAAAGGCACTAACTACATCCAAATGTAGGCAGATGTTATCGCTAGTTGGCTGGGACTACAGTTTATTTTTATGTGCTTTGGACTTTTCAGTGTTTTCCACATTCCCCTTAAGAAGATAAATCATTTATATAATAAGAAAAAAGTTTATCTTGAAAATATAAATACATAAAAATTTTACACCATGGGAATGGGGTTCCTGGAGTTGTGCAAGATATTACCTGCCTGGCCGTATGCAATGTGCCTACATGAAATACACTAAGCACCACTGTATACACTTTTGCACCTTTTGAATGTTGTGCCTTGAACATGTTATCTATTAAGAAAATAATTAATTTCAAAAATGTTCAGAAGGTTGGAAGGGGAGTTCCTACGCATATGGCTTACATCATTTTCTGTGCTCCCACTCCAGTGCAACCCCATCCCACCCCATCCCATCTTTGCACCTTGGGGGCTGGGGGCTCCTCCTATGGCTACCCAACTGGTTAGCAGATGGCACCTAATTAGGTATAGTAGAAGATGTGATCCTTGTCTGGCTTGATTGCTACAATGAAGATCACAAATCATGAATCAAAACAAAGACAACCTCAAAACTCCACTGCTTACCAAAACATGGTGCCATATGAGAAACTGAGATGAAAAAGAAAAAAATAAAGAAGAGTGTTGTGAAATCAGACTTTGGGTGGACAGAACTCTGTGGTCTTCTGGGGCCTTTGAGGTCTTTGAGGTAAGACGAACATCTTACTCATTAGTAAATATTTGAGATGAAAGCTTTTTTTGCTCACCTCCTAATTACCATTTTTCTGAAGCATCTGCTTCTGGGAGAAGATTAATTAGTTGGCTATTCCTAAAGGATGGATTTGAGGAGATCAAAGGCCCTCAAAAAGAAATGGAGAGAGAACTAAACTGTGGAAATTTTCTCTTTGGAGGAATGAAGGTCAAAATTCATTTGGGGAGTGTCACAGCGAACAGGGTTTGCTCTGCTCTTCCTTCTTTTCTGTCAGAAAATAAAAGCTCCTGCCAGGATGCAAATATTTAACTTGTACTGTATTTTATTAGCCTTCTCTTTGTAGGGCTACCACTTAAAATTTTTCTCTTTCCCTCATTAGATAAATACATCAAAAAGGTGTTTATCTAAGACTCTCTGCAGAGACCTATGAGGTACTCCGCAGTGAAAAATGAAGGTAAAGGCTCAAGGATGGTTTCCTTATGTTCCCCCTCAGACATTCCTCATTTGATTTTTTCCTTGTGGATGTGAACAAGTCAACCAACATACAGATATTGATAAATTGTGCAAGTTTACCTTATGTCTGTGCAAAGGCACAGAGGCTTGGGCACTTGGCTTGCCAATGACCTTGTCCCCACCCCACATGAGACTCTGCTTCTCCACAGCTTTTCCTTTCTTTTAAGAAAGGTCATTGCTGGGCTGCCTGTGTGGTTCAGTCAGTTAAGCATCTGACTCTTGGTGTTGGCTCAGGTCACGACCTCATGGTTCCTGGGATGGAGCCCCGTGTTGGGCTTTGCACTGACAGCACGGAGCCTGCCTGGATTCTCTCTCTCCCTCTCTCTCTGCCCCTCCCCACTCTCAAAATAAATAAATCTTTTTTTCTTTTTTTTTTTTTTTTCAACGTTTATTTATTTTTGGGACAGAGAGAGACAGAGCATGAACGGGGGAGGGGCAGAGAGAGAGGGAGACACAGAATCGGAAACAGGCTCCAGGCTCTGAGCCATCAGCCCAGAGCCTGACGCAGGGCTCGAACTCACGGACCGCGAGATCGTGACCTGGCTGAAGTCGGACGCTTAACCGACTGCGCCACCCAGGCGCCCCAATAAATCTTTTTTTCAAAAAAAGAGAAAGTTCATTGCTATAGGATAAATGTCTGTCCCCCAAAATTCATACATCAAAATCTAGTTCCCAAAGGTGATGGTATTAGGAGGTGGGACTTGGATGAAGTCAAGAAGGCAGAGCCCTCATAAAGGAAGTGTCCCCATAAAACAGACTCCAGAGAGTTCCCTTGCCCCTTCCACAGTGAGAAGACATCCATCTGCAACCCAGGAAGCTGGCTCTCACAAGACACCGTGACCACCTTGATTTTGGATTTCTTAGCTTCCAGACATGCAAGCAATAAATAATTTGTTGTTAATAAGCTACCCCATCTGGAGTTTTCTGTTATAGCACATGAACAGGACTAAGACAGTCCTTATACTTTTGAGTTTTAATTTGACAATTAAATATACTTGGTAGAAATTTTAGAAAATGTAGATTAACAAAGAGGAAATTTTAAATTATTCGTAAGCCTCACCCTCAAGGATAATTACTATTAGCATTTCATTATTTAATCTATCCCTACAGTCTTTTTCTAGTCATAAAAATACTTTTCTACACAGCTGAAACTTATAGTTTGCACTATTTTCTAATTCATTCTTTCCCACTCTTTGCTTTTCCCACTACACTGCTCCATAAGATGAGAAGAAAATAACTCTATTCTGACTGAAGTGGGCGTTGAAATGGTTCTGATAACACATGCCCATCACACTTCACCCCCATATTGCTCTACATTTAGCTAAGTGTGTTCGTATACGTTGGCTTTCAAAATTGCCAATGGAGCCTCCTCTGTGACCATGAATGAGGGATCCCTCTATGAGATTGCTCTATTCTAAATACCCTATGTAGACATGTCTGGCCCTAGAGGTGATCTGGACACTACAGCTGGGCCTCCACCTGGGCCCCTGGGCCATCTGATGGATCTGCAGCAGCTTTTGGGCCTGGAATTGGCCTTGGTGTAGTTTACCTAATCCATTCCAGAAACAATGCCTTTTGTACCATTCCTCACTAATGAATAAAGACACGTGGCATGTTGGCCTTTTGGACTCAGAATCAAAGGGCTAGGGTTACCTCATCTTTCCCCACCTCAGCCCCACCTCCCTGGCTGTCCCCAGACAGGGTCATTTTCTAGGACTGCACCGTTTTTTAAAAGTTTATTTATTTATTTATTTATTTATTTATTTATTTATTTATTTATTTAGAGGGAGAGAGAGAGGGAGCAGATGCGTGTGCACATGGGGGAGGGGGAGAGAGAGAGAGAAAGAGAGAGAGACAGAGAGAGAGAGAGAGAGAGAGAGAGAGAGAGAGAGAATCCCAAACAGGCTCCTCACTATCAGCCCAGAGCCCAGCTCGGGGCTTGATCTCAAAAAATGTGAGACCATGACCTGAGCCAAAATCAAGAGTCAGTCACTTCACCTCCCCAGGACTGCACTGTTGATTGTTCAAGCTGTCAGACACTGCTAACCCTTGGCACTTGTGGTCGGGGAGAAATTGGATCCCAGAGGGACTGAAATCTTCTCTCTTTCAACCTCAGGTTATGGGAAAAGGCCACCACAGAACTGTTTCCTTCAGTGAATGATGCACAGCCTGCAACTACAAAAAAGTTGCAGGGATTTTGAAGCCAGAGGGACCTTCCAAGCCCAGGAATGATGTGCTGCGAAGATGCACGGGGTGTTGGGAAGATGTGTTCGAATTAAGCCCAGATGCAACACCAGGGCCAGGTAGGCCAAGATTGATATTAATATCAAGAGGAGTGTTTGAAAAGTTAATGAACTGTACTTTACTTGGGGGTTTTCCACCCTGGCTGACCATCAGAATCACCTGGGGTGGTTTCTAAAACTCCAGATATCCAGCCATATCTCCTGGATTCTAGTGCAATAGATCTGGGAAATATCATGTAGTATTTACTTGTTTCTTACTTTGAACTGCTTTAGTAAAGTGTTTCATGCTTTTTCTTTAATTGGTCTTTCTTTTTCTTAAGTTAAAAAAATTGACCCACTATCAATTATTCCTTTATTAAACTGAACATTTTTGTAATTGATGTATTCACTCAGACAACACCCATTCACACTGATTTGTTGGTTTAGACCAGTGGTTCTCAGATCTGGTTGCCCCTCAGAATTACCTGGGGAGCTTTTGGAAATCCTGATGCCCAGCCCTGCCCACCGCCCACCCCCTTTCAATTCCTCAGAATCTCTGGGGATGGAGCTAGGCTGGGCACATCCATTTTTCAAAGCTCCCCAGGCAATTCCAAGGTCAGCCCAGGCTGAGAAGTGCTGGGCGAGACCCAGCCTGAAGGACACTGGCACTCCAGTCTGCCAGGTGTGCCCACAGCCAAGCTTTCCGGGTATTCTGGAGAATCCATAAACTGATACTCCTAGTCTGTCTAGTTAAAGAAGAACGCCCAGCTTGGCCTCTGCTAGCTGCCAGGTCATCAGTGTACCCAAAATGTGCCCTCAGGAAAGAACCACTGCTTCCAGACTTTGGCAATTTTTCCCCGCCTCCTCTACCCTCGCCTCACCCCTCTTCCTACCGGCTGACTACTAGCTCCCCACCACATGTGAGTAAACATTCTGCATGCAAGGTAAATGTCTCTTAGTTATTCTTTGACACTGATTTCACTGGCTCATGTCTTGACCTTAATGTGATTTATTAACAGTAAGCCACCCAAAATGGAGTGTTTAGAGTAATTATCTCACTTTGTCCTCGTAACAAGCTTTTGAGGCCACGTGCCCACTCTCTACACTGCACTGTGACTCGGGCTGGGACCCTGCAAAGTTCATTTCTGCTTTGCCCCAGCAGGCTCTGCCACTGGGGTGCCAGGAAGAGGGAGAAGTCACTCACCCCTTCCTTTGCCTCCTGTGCCGTCAGCATCCTCCCAGCAATGGTCCTTCACTTCAGGAATCTGGGCTCCTGCTTCACAAGTTCTCCCCCTCCCAGCTTCTAGATTCTGAGAACTATAGCTTCTTCTCTGGGTTCCCCTGGCTCTTACAGTCCTAGCTTTTAGAATCCTCCAACACCATGGAATGCAGCCAGTTCCCCGGGATAAATTCTCCCGGGTAAAATAGCCAGTGGGTTTCCACTTCCCCGACAAAGAAATTAAATAATTACTCAACATCACACAGCAAGAAGTGGCAGGGCTGGGGTTCAAACCTAACTCCATCTGACTCCAGAGGGCTCACTCTCCCCTACCTAAATGCTGCTTGGTAGCCGGCTTAGAGCCTCAGAGGGAAAAGAGACTCATCTGGCCAGAATTTTCTTTAAGAACTCCTATTTCAAAAAATAAAAAATGTCTTTATACCATTAAAAATAAATAACTTTAAAGACAAAATGGCCACTGGCGTGTGAAATGGGAAAATTCATGACACATTCCAAAAGTGGCTGAGGGTGATTGCTTTCAATGCTAATTAAAGTCCTGGATCCTTGAAATAAGAGTACTTCATCTAGACTAGTACAGTCATTAGATTGAAGTTAAATCTCAGTATTTTAAGGGGCAATTCATAACTTCACATGAATGTATGTATCTGTGGTATATTTCAGGTTGTAATTAGTTGCCTAAAGGGGAAAATCTTCATGGAAATATGTATTGGGTATCACGCAGCTTATCCAGTCCACACCCCGTTTACATCCTTTAGAATGTGGGGGACCTGGTACAGTTCAAGCTTCCTATCATCTGGATCTGGACTGGGAGCCCCGTTCCACTCCCCCAGCAAGTATGGAGCCTGTGTCCTCACGTGTAAGTACCCTGCTCATGGTATTACAAGTGAGGCCTATGGACAAACAGAGAAGTCACCTGATATATTTTATTCTGTTCCTAACACACACACACACACACACACACACACACACACACACACTCAGGATAACCAAATGCTATTGGAAAATACAAAAGTTAACATTGAATAAATGAAGCATTCCATGTACAGGAAGAGGAGATAAATTATTCTAGAGATGACAAGTCTTTATCACATTAATGTAGACATTTAATGCAATCCAACTCAAGATGTATAAGGCGGTTCTATAGTACTCAGTAGTATCGTATTTTTCGTTATGAAAATAGTGTAAGAATTTTGTAAAGTATTAACCAAAATGGAAATAGAAGGGAAGGGGAAAAATAGTTACAAACAGAGAGGGAGGGAGGCAAACAATGGGAGACTCTTAAATACAGAGAACAAACTGAGGGTGGATGGGGAGTGGGGGAAAGGGGAAAATAGGTGATGGGCATTGAGGGGGGCACTTGTTGGGATGAGCACTGGATGTTGTACGTAAGTGATGAACCATGTGAATCTACCCCAAAATCCAAGAGCACACTTTACACGCTGTATGTTAGCCAATTTGATGATAAATTATACTTAAAAAAATAAATACAAATGAATTAACTAATTAATTTAAAAAAGGAAATATACAAAGTAGAAAGAAAAAGGTCCTCTCTAATTCCATAGGCCAGAGGTAACCATTGTTACTCCTTTAGAGTTTTCCCTATGTATATACAGATGTGCCTGTAAACTTAGGGCTCTGTGGCTAGTGTTGTGGGAGGGAGTTTGTTTAGTCTGTAGTCATGAGCTGGGCTTTAAGCACATATGCAGCAACTACAACTATGTGTGACTAGTCCTGGATGTGAGCAGGGAACCCATAAACCTAGGAGACTCTGTACCCACACGCACTCACCGCACACGTGTGGCCAGTGGGCCATGCCCGGACACTGGGAATAAAGGGATCGGTCACCTGTGTGGGGCCAGGTATTGGCTTTCCTGTTCTACTAATAAAAGTCAATTCTCACTAAGTGTACAGGTTCATTTGTCTGCATAGTCCCAGGTAGGAAGTTTGGGGCTAATATTTTCTTCTAAATGCATTGGGTGCTAGTGTCACATATGCTCCCAGTAAGCCTCACCGTTTTCTAGGTCAATGTCCTGGAGCGGAAGAAAAGGCACATGCCAAAGGTGAATAAATGGTGCTGAGAGAAAGATACAGGGGTTGGGGGGTTGCTTTATTTTCTTTTTCTTTTTCTCTCATGCTGCCTCTTGCTCTCATTCTCCTTCCTTTCTCCTCCTCTTTGTCCCTCGGCCCTCTACTGTAGCCTCTAGCATGGGGATTGAATTTGTTGAGTGAAATATTCACCTGATGTCACCTCCTGACTCACAGCTCCTTTACTGCTACCCTTTTCAATGCTCCCTCCACTCCACAGGCTCTTGAGGAGCTCTGAATTTTAAGCTGTGTAGACCCAATTCTCTGACACCTCCCTACCAGGGAGATGGTTTGTGGAGGTCCGAAGCTGCCTGTCTTAGCCTCCCGGAGCCAACTGCACCAGCATGCCTGACTCAGATTATGAATGTCACCAGAAGTGCCCTTGGCCTAGCAGACACAGTGATGAGCTAACATGTGGGTACCATGCATGGTTGGCTGCAGCGAGAGCCTGGAGCCTTCAGAGTTTGAACCTCATGATGCCCATGGACCCCAGACCTTTTCCCCATCAGTCCCCTGCATACCTACATCCCCCCTACACCACTAAGGCAACCATGGGCCATCACCTGCCCATCCTGCCCCCATCCATGCAGAAGGTTGGAGCAGCCTGTGAGTTTGGCCTGATCTTCAAGGTCCCTGCTGCCTTAGTACATGGACATTGCTTTGATTACAGCCTCTTCTGATTGGCTTTTGATAGGTGATCCCAGGTCAAAGAGCAGCCAGACTGCCTTGTATCAATCTTCCATCGTAGCTAGCTGCCTTGCTGGGGAGGATTCCATTGGAGGGGAGGCAGCTGCACTACCTGTACAGGCCTCCTGCCAACACTATCTAGACCACCAGTTTCTACCCCAAGCCTCCCTCGTCCCTTGCCCTGCTTGGTCGAATCACATTAAATAAGCAGAAATTGCTGCACCTACTACTTACCCATTGGTCAAGAACTGGGGACACTTCTTTGCTCTTTATCTTCCCAAATGTCCCATCCAAAGCCACCCCCAGATACACACTAGGTCAATGAACTCACACATCGCTCAGCAGAATCCTGTGAATTTTCCAGAGTCCTCCGATGCGTTCCATCTCTGTAAATTTTCCGTAATTGAATCTAACTCCTGTCACTTCCTCAGTCATTCCCCTTGCCAACTCTGCATCCTCCACAGAAGCTTTTCTTTCCTGGGAGCATCTAACGTGCACCCCATCACCTGCTCTGTCTCTCATCTCAGCACCTCAAAGTGGCTGCCTCTGTAGCTTTTGTGCATTTTGGTCCTCCTACCACCTTGCCCATGGATCTGCCTCCACCTCTAAGAGTAATCCACCCTCCTGATATACCCTTTGCCTACAGTCACCAATTGCTAACATTTTGCCTGATTTTGCTTTCTATATACATACAAACTTTTTTGCTGAACCACTTGAGAGTCCGTTGAAGACATCTTACATCTTTACTTGGGAATACATCCCGTGAATATCCTAACAACAAGGATGTTTTCTTATGTAAGCACAATATAATTAACAAATGGAAGAAATTTAGTATCAATACAATACCATAAATACCATATAGAGGATATTCAAATGTTAATGATTGTCTCAATAATATCCTCTGTAGCATTTTTTCCTGCTCCTGGTTTGTTCCAGTTCAAGATCTCCATCATCTTTATAGGTCATGCCTGTCTGAGTCTTCTGTATTCTGGAGTGGTTCTTGGTCTTTTTTTTTTTTCATGACAGCAACATTTTTTTGAAGAGCACAGGCAGTTGTTTTGTAGACTGTTCCTCAATTTGTGTTTGCCTGATTCTTCACGGTTAGATTCAGCTTAGGGCAAATTGGCATGAATTCTCCAGAAGGGATATAGCTTCTCAACATCTTCAACCCTGACAGGATAAGTTTTGGAGAAATTATATTTTTCTTCCTAGAGTTCCCCTTCCCCCATTTGAGCAGATAGAAGATTCTGATCCTTATCTCAGTGGAGATACAGGGCAAGGTAGGAAGAGGTGGTTATCTCTAGGCATGTCTTCCTGGCTTTTATTTCCAAAAGCATGTGCTTATTGGGAAGAAACAAGAGGCGTTGAAGGAAGGGGCAGGACAAATAGAAGGAATTGTCTTAGATGCACAGAAATCTCAGGAGACAGTGGTTTGGGACTCCCAGTAAGAGTGAGGACCAGTGTCCTGCTCCCTGGAAGAACCAAGAACATGGCAGCAGCAAAGAGGGAAGCACTGCATCATGCCCAGGTAGGCTGACTCCTAGGCCTGGGCCCAAGGCTTGTCAAAGACTCCCCAGCTCCAAGCAGGGGAGGGACCAGCAGAACAGGCAGACCTGAAGACAAGATACAGACTAGGGCAGCAGGGGTCTGCTGAGTGATACCTGGGGGGCGGGGGGTGATCTCACCCCAAGAAAGACCCAGAGCCTTTGTTCTACCCTGGAAAAGTGGCACAGCCCTAGGATGACTGCCCAGCAGGAAGTGGACTTTTAGGTAGAAATAAGTTTATTTAAGAAAAACAAAGCATTGTAGTATTTCTCCTATGCCTGAGTCTGTGGCTAAGATTCAGGCCTGATGAATAATGAAACTCCCTACCCAGCCCCTCTACCAGGTGTGGGCCAAGCTGTCTGCTCTCAAGGACCTTTCCTCTTGGAACCACTCCCCTACTGCTCCCTCTTGGTTCATTTATCTCCTGTACTCCTCCTTCTTTCAAAGGATCCTGCTTCTCCTTGGGGTCAATCTCTGGACGGGTCATTTGTCATTTATCTGTGTCTATCCACTGCTGAATGGAGCCCATGCTCTGGACCTGCAGGCAGAGTAGAAGGGGAGAGAAGCCCCCATCATGGTTGGACTCAAGGTAGAGTATCTGTATTAGTCGTCTATGCTATGTAATAAATTACCCCCAAACTCAGAGGCCTACAACATTCATTATTTCATAGTTTCTATACATCAGGAATTTGAGTGTGCCTTAGCTGGGTCCTCTGTAATCAAGGCGCCAACCAGAGCTGCAGACATCTCAAGACTCAGTTGGGAAAGTATCTGCTCCCAAGCCCACTCATAATAAGGCTGTTGGCAAGATTCGGTTACCCGTGGGCTGTTGGCTGGTAGCCATCTTTAGTTTCCTACCACACAACCCTCTCCACAGGGCAGCCCACAAATGGTATCTGGTGTCATCAAAGTCAGCAAATGAGATGAGCCAGATAGAGAGGGCACTAGCAAGACGGAAGTCACAGCCTTTCTGACCTACTCTTGGAAGACACATCCCACCTTTACATTATGTTATTTTGTAGAATCAAGCGCAGGCTTGAGACGGAGAAACGTTTAGAAAGAAAAAAGGAAACTTCTACTTGGAGAACACCAAACTTACAGCCCAAACAGAATTTGAATTTCTTGAACTCCTCAAATTCATCTTAACCCTAAGATATTACCAAGTTAGAATGCATTCTCAGATCCACCTTAACTCCAATGTGTGTTCTTAAGTTATAGCATGAAATCCAATTTTCTCAGTACTCTACGCTACAAAGCTAGTCCTAAGTCATGCAGTGAAATAGCAAAGTGCGTCTTTGGTAATCTGGCCACCACTTTGCCTCTTGGCAGTCCTCTCTTTTCTGTCACTGCCTCTGTGCCCTCTCCATTCCTCCCTTCTCCTTCTGAAACCCTTCTGGAGATAGGCCCCAAGTTTGCACTGGGACAGACCTAACACCCAGCTGGGCCCCTCGCTGGCCCTTGAGCCCTCACTCATGTCTGTCAACAGCAGAGGAAGCTTCCTGCAGGTGGCTGTCCTCCTGGTCTGATATTGTTTCCACCCTGCACATCCTCACTTTGCTGCCCAGATTGATTCTATAACTGGGCCCCTGGTCCTGTCCACAGGACCCAGATTTGGGACAGTTTAACTTGGCACCTCTATTAGTCAGGTCTGGTCAAGAAATCAGCACCTGCTCTACATATTTTGTGCAGAGAGGGATTTTGCACGGCGATCTGATTGCGAAGACATTGAAGGGCATGGGGGAGCACAGGGGAAAGGGGGTGGCTCGGACATCAGGACGCTGGTGCCCTCAGGCCCTGGCTGCTGGGCTGCTGGAAGCTTCACCGCTACCCCTGATAGGGCTGCTGGCCATGGAGCCTACATTCCTGTGGCTGCTGTCACTGTCAGAGGCCCCACGGCAGGGAGGAGACAGTGTAAGCTGCTTTCTTCTCTTTGGCTCTGCTGATGCCCCTCAGTGGCAGACTCCCACCAAAAGCAGCTGGCAGGAGATCTGGGGAATGTGGTCTGGATGCTTCCTCCCCACACACTGGCGCTGCCCCTACCCCTGCCGGGCTGGAGATCCAAGGAAGGGCAGGACTGGAGCTGCAAGCCCCCACTCACTGAAAGCTGAAAGCACTGCACCCTTTCAGACAGAGGTCCTGCCATCTGGTCCCTGGCGTTTTGCCTGGGCTGCTAGGAGAACAGTCAGGCAGTCTGTCACCTGCAGAGGGCTTAAATGTTAACAGAAGCCAAAGGAAAAGATAGAAGGAGAAGCCACAACTGCACAGGTGTGGGCAGGCTCTGGGCTCATCGGTGCTCTGCACATGGGAAGGCTGATCTTTACTCTGAGACTTGTCACCTGCGGGTGTCCACAGTTAGGAAAGCTCGTGCTTTCGTTCTGCTTCCTTAGCAGCCACTCAGTGTGGCTTCCTTACATTTTTTTTTTTCAATTTCATTCTATATTTCCTAGGAGATATGGTAGAAATATTTGACTCTGGCATTACATAAAACAGGAAATTGCATTTCACAGCGTTTTATTATCTCTGGTTCCCATTTGCTCCGGCTGCACTTCTAAGTCAAATGTCTGCCTTTGAACAAGTGGCAAATTTAGCAGTGATTCAGAGATATTTACTGAAAGTCTGCTACTGGCCGGACACTGAATAAAGAATTAAAGAAAAAGGAATTAAAAAAAAAAAGAAAGAAAAGAAAAAGAATGACCTCATTTTTAGGTACCTTACAGTTTTGCTTAAAAACGAGGCTTTTGTAACATGCAACTTCAGAAAACAAAGAGATGGAGTATATTCTACAGTGTGAAAGTCTGCGTCCCTCACTCTGAGGATTCCAGTTCAGGAAAGTTTCTCTGTAAAGAAGGGATTGGATTTGGAAGGCCCGGGAGAGGAAGAGGTGAGCTCCTCGCACAGCACAGAGAACGGAAGAACAGATCAGGCACTTGTGGTGGGTGGGCAGGGCGGTGAGATATCTTAGCTGCAGTGGAAAATAAAAGTAATATTACCGAGGATCTTGAACATCAGTTTGAGGAAATTGAACTTGATTCTGTAGTAGCTGAAATGTGGTCATGAAAACAACGGTGATTATAAATCATGTCTTCATTCTGGTTTCATAGAATAAAACATAAGCAGCCTAAAAGATGCAATGTTTCAATAAACGTGACTCTAAAGTACTAAATTTAGTTCTATAAGCCTAAGAATTATATCTTTACAAAATACTGAATCATTAGGTACTAGATAGAAAAATATTTTATTATCTTACAGCTCAACGTATTTTTTCCTCCTAAAATGTAAAGTGTAAATATCCCCCACGATCCGATCCATTTGATTCCTGAGTTTGGGAGTGAGTTTAGATGGAGAGGCATGCTATGATATCAAGATCTATTTATTTCCCGTGTTCCTGAGTTAGGAAAGACAAGAATTTGAGCCCAACGCAAAAGGTAATCCTATTCAGTCCCTGACTTTGTACGGAGAGTATTAGGAGAGCAAGGGAGGTCTGGACCAGATCTTCCAGTGTTCTCTCTCCCATTTTCACCCCTACTCTCCTCCTGCCTCCGGAGGCCTGATCCAAGCTGCCTGAATAAACACCCAAGGCCCCCATCCAGGTCAGCATCTCCTACCACCTGCTCTTGAGTGAGGAAGCTGGTAATCAAGCCTTGAAGCCCCTATCCCACCCCCATTCCAGTTTTTGACTTTGAGAAGGGTTCCTTTAATGACCTACCAATGCGATATCCTGTGCAAACAGGATGGCACTGGAAGGCTGACTTTCGGAGGTATTGCCATGGCTACACTTTGGTTTTCTGAGAGAGGTAGGAGATGAAATGAAGAGGTTGGCTTCTGCCGCACTGCCAAGGGGTCTGTGGCTGGACTAAGGACATGGACATTGGCTTTCCGGGCAATCTGAGATGTTGGTTAACCAAAGTTTTGGAGCTCTGGGGGAATGTCCAGGTGTCAGTTTTGTAAATTTTATAAAGACAATGCTTGCCTTCAGTATTTGGGTAACTATCATAGGCTAAACAATAATGATGATGCAAAGAGCTAGCTTAAGAAATAAAAAAATGAAAATAAAGTGAAACCTCTTTGGATGTGCCCAGCTCAGTGCTGAGCTGAATGAAGGAAGGGACTGCCACCGTTCTCCTTTGCTGGGCTGAGGGACGCAAGTACAAAAAGCGGCCAAAGCACAGAAATCGCAAGCCCATGCACCTCACTGCCCTCCTGCACCACCCCTGCCATCCCCAAGGATGCCTGTCCCCTCAGCACACAGCTTCCCCCATGCTCTGATACAGGGAAAAACCTGTTAATGTAAAAGCCAAGGACAACTGGAAAGGGAAAAAAACAGGAAGTTATCACCAAAAGACATCATGAGAAGTATATCCGTTAGGATCAAGTTTGACTTAGAATAACAATTCCAAAATAAGAGTGGTCTCAACAGACAGAAAGGTATTTTTGTTTGTTTTGTTTTGCTTTTTCTTCCTCATATGAATATCTGTAGGTAAGCACTTCAGGCTTAGAGTGGTGACTCTGTTTCTCAAAGTCTTAGGGATTCAGCCTACTTCCAGATCACCGTTGTGCCATCTGTAAGAAGTGGTTCACATTTATTTATTTATTTATTTATTTATTTATTTATTTATTTATTTATTTAAATGTTTATTCCTTTTTGAGAGAGACAGACCATTCTCACAAATAAACTCAAAATGGATAAAGGACCTGAATGTGAGACAGGAAACCATCAACACCCTAGAGGAGAAGCAGGAAAAAACCTCTCTGACCTCAGCTACAGCAATTTCTTACTTGACACATCTCCAAAGGCAAGGGAATTAAAAGCAGAAATGAACTAGTGGGACCTCATGAAGATAAAAAGCTTCTGCACAGCAAAGGAAACAATCAACAAAACTAAAAGGCAACCGACAGAATGGGAAAAGATATTTGCAAATGACATATTGGACAAAGGGCTAGTATCCAAAATCTATAAAAAACTCACCAAACTCCACACCCGAGAAGCAAATAATCCAGTGAAGAAATGGGCAGAAAACATGAATAGACACCTCTCTAAAGAAGACATCCAGATGGCCAACAGGCACATGAAAAGATGCTCAACGTCGCTCCTCATCAGGGAAATACAAATCAAAACCACACTCAGATACCACCTCACGCCAGTCAGAGTGGCCAAAATGAACAAATCAGGAGACTATAGATGCTGGCGAGAATGTGGAGAAACGGGAACCCTCTTGCACTGTTGGTGGGAATGCAAACTGGTGCAGCCGCTCTGGAAAACAGTGTGGAGGTTCCTCAAAAAATTAAAAATAGATCTGCCCTATGACCCAGCAATAGTACTGCTAGGAATTTACCCAAGGGATACAGGAGTGCTGATGCAAAGGGGCACTTGTACCCCAATGTTTATAGCAGCACTTTCAGCAACAGCCAAATTATGGAAAGAGCCTAAATGTCCATCAACTAATGAATGGATAAAGACTTTGTGGTTTATATACACAATGGAATACTACGTGGCAATGAGAAAGAATGAAATCTGTCCTTTTGTAGCAATGTGGATGGAACTGGAGAGTGTTAGGCTAAGTGAAATAAGTCATACAGAGAAAGACAGATACCATATGTTTTCACTCTTATGTGGATCCTGAGAAACTTAACAGAAGACCATGGGGGAAGGAAAGGAAAAAAAAAAAGGTTAGAGAGGAGGGAGCCAAACTATAAGAGACCCTTAAAAACTGAGAACAAGCTGAGGGTTGATGGGGGGTGGGAGGGAGGGGAGGACAGGTGATGGGTATTGAGGAGGGCACCTGTTGGGATGAGCAGTGGGTGTTCTATGGAAACCAATTTGACAACAAGTTTCATATTAAAAAAATAAATAAAAAACATTAAAAAAAAAAAGAAGTGGTTCATATCTTCATGGTCCAAAATGGATGCTAGAACTCCAGCCATCTTCTAGGTACAGGATAAGGTAGAGAGCCAAGGTGGGGTGAAGAATACACGCTGGTTATCTTTAAGGAAGTGTTCTGGAAGCTGGCCCTGCTCTTTTGCTTATAGGTCCTCGTCCAGGACTTAATCACGTGGTCCCATTCAATGCAAGGCAGGCTGGGATGTTGTGGAAACCAGATGATGAAGTGTGTTTGCTGGGAGAGAATTGTGGGTCTCTTTGAGTCCCAGGTAATGACTTTCTCTTCTTTTTGTTTTTTCTGACTCCCTTTGTCTGCTGCCTCACTGTGTCCAGAACCTATACTGTGACAATACTCCATAACCCACTCCTTCCAACGTGATCTCAACCTACATGGAAGCCGTGTTGGTCTTCAGTTACTGCCAGGGGCTCAAGTCCAGAGGGTCCTTCTTATTCACAGCCCAGGACAGGGCTATGTAGAAGCTTTTAGCATGAGCCCCTTATGCCCTCAAAGAGGGATTGGCAAACATTTTCTGTAAAGGATCAGACAGTAAATATTTTTGGCTTTGCTGGCGATAGAGTGTCTATTACAACTACTCAACCCTGCACTGTAGAGTGAAAGTAACCACAGGCAATGCGTAAATGAGTGGGCGTGCTATATGTCAGTAAGACTTTATTTTTGGACACGGAAATTTAAGTCACATATAATTGTCACATGCCATGAAAGATTATTATTCCTTTGTTTTTCAACCGTTTAAAAATGTGAAAAAAATGTTCCTGTGACATATAAAAATATGATGGGTCTGACTGAGCCCACTGAGCCCAGGTTTGTCAACCTCTGCCTCAAAAGATGAGGATGTAGGGTAACCACAAGTGAGTCCGTAGGTGACGCATGGAAATGGTATCACAGAGGACTGGTGTGGGTACTGAGCCAAGCCCGGTCCATAAGCCTCACAATAGCCCCTTGAGCAGCCCACATTGTGAGTCAGATTGGATAGATGAGGAAATGGAGGCCCAGAGAGGCCAACCAACTCGTCCAAGATCACACAGCTAGCAGGAGATTCAGCCTCACTCAGAGGCTTTGTCAAAGCCCAGGGCTGTGTGTCACTGACAAGCCTGCGGTGCCTGCATGGGGTGACTGGAAAGGATGAAAAGTACAATCAGGGAGCATCCTGCAGCATCACTCTTTGGCCAAACGCTGCAAAGGGACACAGAGGCAGGCGCCTGCCAGGAGGACTGTCGCAGGTCAGAGTGGACTCTAGAGTCAGAGACCTGGGTTCAAATCCTTCCGCACCATCTATGAGCTGTGTGGACTCAGGCAAGGGACAGGACATGCCTGAACCTTAGTTCCTTTGACGGAAACACAGGCATAATGACGTTACCCGTTTCGTGGAGTTGCTGGGAAGGTGGTATGTGAAGTGCTTAGCCTGTGAAGGCACAGAGTCACCGGATTGTCAAATAGGGTAAAACCTTGGATGGCGAGCAGCTTGTTCTGGGAGTGTTCCGCAAGATGAGCAAACATTTCTATAAATTTTAACTTGATAAACGAGCGATGTCTTGCGATACAAGCGGGACGTGATGCTGAATGTCACATGATCACACCTGAGCCAAGGTTCTTGAAATTCGCCTTGATATACGAGTGCTTTGTATTATAAATATGTTTCCGGAACAAATTATGCTCGCAAACCAAGGTTTTCCTGTACAGGTCCAGGGACTTTCCTGTGGGAAGAAGCACACGCAGTGTCTCTACCAGGAGGGGCAGGAGCACAGGAGCCTTGGGGATGGCGTTGCTATTTTAGGAAACATTCAAATTCCAGGGGAGAAATGCTTTGGCCTGAGCTGGCTGGGAGAAGGCCAGGGTCATGGAACTAGCTTTCTTGTGTTCCCTCTCCATCCTGTGCCCTCTGCTAGGGGTCGGGGGGCTGGAGAGGAGCAGAGCAAGACCGTCCCAGAGCGGCTGCCTGTTTGTGGGAAGAAAAAAATACAAAGTTTTGAAAACTTAGAGATAGGGGTGAAGCAGGATTTTGCCACCTCCTGTGTTCAGCCGGCTCAGCCCCAATCATAGCACACAGGACGCTGGGAGCTCCACTCCACAAGCTGGGGACTTGAGAATTAGTTTATTAAGCATTTGTTGCATGAAGGCAGTGTTTTAGGAGAGATTTGCACACATTTCCTTGTTCATTCCTTATAATAATCCCCTTGGGGAGGTTCTATCAGCCCCAAGTTAAGATGAGAAAACCGGGGCACAGAGTGGTTAAGTAACTTTTCCAAGGTCACTCAGCAAAGTCAGGCTCATAGCCCAGGCCTCCCGCCCAGAGGCCACATTCTCTCCCCTTATAGATCAACGTTTTGAGCTTGTTGTACAACAGAACCCCCCGGGCAGCTTGTTAAAAAATGTAGACACCTGCTCCCCTACCCCGAGATTTTGATTTAGTAGGTGTGGGGAGCAGCCCAGGTATTTGCATGTTCAACAAATACCCCAGGTGATTCTGGTGCATGCCCAAGTTTACGAAGCAGCCCTTCTAGAAAACACTGGGGTGGTGGAGGCCCTATAACCGTGGCACAAATGGGAGCCAGCTGCAGAGACCTACACTGTGAACGAGCTTCAGGAGAATCACAAAACAGATGTTGACTTTGTTTTTAAACATCCAAACCTCAGTTAAATTCAACAAAGCTGAGAGTAAAAGTGTTTCTAATAGAAAGGAAACCTGATCTAAACAGGCTGATGCACCAGAGGAGGGAACAAGGAGGCCAATGGGACAGCTGTTTGGGCAGGAAGAGGGGCTATTCATTCCCCGCCCTGGATGCCCTGAAGCTCTGAGGATGTCAACTGTCCTCTGTGCAGGGGAGAGGGGGCTGGGGGGGGGGGGGGGTGGCGAGGGCACGGGGAGGGCCCTGGCAGCCCGGCCACTGCAGGTGGGGAGTAAACCTGAGCACAGGCAGCCTCTTCACCCCCCCGCGGCGAGGACTTGGGGTTTCTCCACCCCAGCCCATCTGGCTCCAGACGTGCTTGCTAATGCAGGCCTGGAACTGTAAGGGTCACCAAGGGTTCTGAGCCGCAGATCGCGGTTCACTGGGTTCCATTTGATTCCTCGCCTTCCTCAGAAACAGCCCCTTGCCCCTACAGCATGCGCCCCGGGTCTGGCTGGGAGGATCCTGTTTTGCTCTCGCCCATCAGCCTCATTTCTCAGCATCATCTCCAATCGCCTATTCTTTACCTCTTATGTACTTAGAGGTGTTTTAAGACAAAACATTTAAAAAAGTGAGCAGCGTAAGGAAACTCAGCTTCCCTCCGAGGAAGATGAGATATACCTGGCTTTATCAAGATTTGTGTGACAAATCTCTGAGGTTTCTTACCTAGTGAGGCCAGCCTCCAGGGTGCTGTGTCACTGAGTTCCTGAAAAAGATGCCACTCCAGCTGGCATCTGGGTGAAAATGGGTAGAGAGGGCTGGGGCAGTCCTAACCTTTCTTGGGGACAGTGTGGGGATGGAAAAATGGGTATGGTGGCAGAGGGTCCCCAAAGGGGGGATGCTCGGGGGCAAAGGTCCTGTTGGCTGGTTTCTGGAACAGGGCATGAGCTGTCTCAGGGAAATGGTGAGTACAGGGATACAGGCGATGGCAGTTTGGGGTGAGGAGGACTCCGGGGGGTGAGAGATGGTGGTGAGCCTCGGGACGGGGGAGCGGAGCTCTGGGGGAGGTTTGCTTGCTTATCCCGAGAGACAAGGGAAAGTAGCTGTTTGTTGTCTACATGCAATGGAGAATCAGGTGGTGCCCGTCCCCTCCTGCCTCCCACCTGGGACCCCGAGATCCTCTTCTCTTTGGGAGGAAGCCAGAAGGCACTCAAATGCACTAGAGAAGAGGAACAGAGACACGAATGGGAAAACATGGAGGAAGAAAGAGTGTAAAGCAAAGATGCCAGAAAATAAGAGAAGTGGGGGAGGGGAGCTCAGAGAAAGGGAAAGGCAAACACATACCAAAGAAAGAAAAAGAGAGGAGGCTAGTCAGGGTTAGAAAGGGAAAGAGGGGTGCCTGGGTGGCTCAGGAGGTTAAGCGTCTGACTCTTGACTTCAGCTCAGGTCACAGTCTCAGGATTCCCGGGTTTGAGGCCCGCATGGGGCTCTGCATGGACAGTGAGGAGCCTGTTGCGATTCTCTCCCTCTCCCTTCCCTCCCTCTCTGCCCCTCCCCTGCTTGTGCGTGCTCTCTCTCTCTCCAAATAAATAAACTTAAAAAAAAGGTTACAAAATTTTTTTTAATGTTTATTTATTTTGAGAGAGAGAGAGACCAACAGTGTGTGAGTGGGGGAGGGAAGGGGGAGAGAGAGAGAGAGAGGGAGACAGAATCTGAAGCAGGCTCCAGGCTCTGAGCTGCCAGCACAGAGCCCAACGCGGGGCTCGATCTCACGGACCGCGAGATCATGACCTGAGCTGAAGTCGGACGCTCAACTGACTGAGCCACCCAGGCGCCCCCCCAAAAAAGATTTTTATTTATTTATTTTTTTTTTCAACGTTTTTTTTTTTTTTTTTTTTTTTTTTTTTTGGGACAGAGAGAGACAGAGCATGAACGGGGGAGGGGCAGAGAGAGAGGGAGACACAGAATCGGAAACAGGCTCCAGGCTCTGAGCCATCAGCCCAGAGCCCGACGCGGGGCTCGAACTCACGGACCGCGAGATCGTGACCTGGCTGAAGTCGGACGCTTAACCGACTGCGCCACCCAGGCGCCCCCAAAAAAAGATTTTTAAAAGGGTTGCCTGGGTGGCTCAGTCGGTTAAGCATCTGACTTCGGCTCAGGCCACGATCTCGCCGTTCATGAGTCCGAGCCCCGTGCGCTGTGCTGACAGCTCAGAGCCTGGAGCCTGTTCTGGATTCTGTGTGTGTCTCTCTCTCAAAAAAAAAAATAAAATAAAACATTAAAAGGAAATAAAAGAAAAAAGTAGAAGAAAGAAAGAGAAAGAAAGGTGGTCAGAGTCCCAGAGAGACCATGGATCACGACGTGAACTCCCAGTCAGTGTGGCCTTGCCCCGAGCTCGCTGACCTTGCAGGGGCTTCCTTGGGTCCCAGGGGTTTGAAGTGGGCCTGTGGTGAGGCAGTCTTCCACAGGAGGTGGGGGAGGTAGGAAGGCCTTTGGAATGAAGGAAAGAGAAGGCAAGAAGAGGGGGCCCTCAGGGGCTCTCTCATGGTGAAGTGCGAGCTGGGGGAATCAGGTACAGTTGCAATAATGGCACCGCCTGTGAGGCAGAAGACAGGGACAAAGCGCGTGCAGTAGTGGCCTCAGCAGCGGTGCCCAGAGACTGTTCTACACATGGTGATGAGGGATTGCAGCATCCCGGGGGGGCCCCCAGGGACGACAAGGAGGAGTCCATCCCAGAATCCATGTGGCTTGTTTGACCAGCTGCAGAGGAAAGGGAAGAACCCAAGTCTATTCCTGGGTTAACATCTCGAGTAACTGGTGGGTGCTCAGGCCAGCAACCAACAGGCGATAAAGGAAATGCAGACTTTGTGGGAGAAATCAGGTGTGTTGCACAATTGATGTTTGTATCTGCACAGAAAACTATACCTGGCCAATAAACACACAGTTATGCTCAAACTCACTCTTAACCAAAGACCAAAAGTTAAAGCAAGATCATTTACCTACCCAACTGACAAAAAGACTAGATTAAAAAATACTCACTGTTGGCAAGAACATTGGTCAACAGCTGCTCTCATACATTATTGATGGGGGTATAATTTGTGCAATCATTTTCGTGCGCGGTTTGGAAGGAGTTATTAAAATGTTTAATGTGCTTTCTGTTTGACCCCATCATTCTACTTCAAAGAATGTATTCAACAGCTGGGAAAAATAGAGACATAAGGCTACGCCCTGGAGCATTGTTTATATTCACAGGAATACCCTATTCCCTCCACTTTCCAACTATGTGATTTGGGGCAAATTACTTAACCTTAACCTGTGCATGTTTCTTCACTTGTATAATTGGTACTATTAGTACTTACGTCATTAGTTTGTCAGGAGGATTAAATGAGATAATACAAGCCAAGTGCTTAGCATGGTGCCTGAGCTGTGGTCAGCGCCCAGCTAAGGTTAGCAGCATATTCCCATTGACAATGAGGCTTCTGATGGCACATTAGTGGAAGGTCTCCTGGCATGGAAGAGAGTACCTGGGCATTGGGAAAGCACTGCTAGGCGAGGCTCAAAGTCCAGAGCAGACAGGAAAGAAGAAGAGTCTGTTTCTGAAGGGTACACCTCAATCGTAAGAGGAAAGGAAGCATAAGGCTCAGAGAGGGTCTGGAAAGACACGTAATAGTGGTTGGTGGAGAGGAAAGGGGGTCTGGAGATTCTGAGTTTTGTGCTTGGGGGGATATGCGAACCAATGAGCTCCAAGATTCCTGCTGACAAGTGAGAAGCCTGGCATGAGCCCCAGAGTCTCAGAGTGGATTCCCTAATTAATGCTCCCTTGATGCGGACGTATTACTGGGCTTCCAGAACAAGCAGGCTAGGGAGCGAGGGCAGTAGAGGACAGGAGCGGAGCCGTACCATCTTGGTTGGCCTGGTGCTGGGAACGGGGTTGAATGGTTCTAAGATGACTCAGACGTGTGCAGAGCCTTAGACCTAGCAACGGGACCCAGTAGCATGTACCTGACTTTGTTCTCAGCAGCTGTGTCTGCAGGTTAATTCATTGTCCACACTTAAATTGGCCACAGATCTTTTGCATCCTATCTGCCTACTATTAGTGTTGTCATTGCTCATGGCCTCAGAATTTAAATGATGTCCTGGGCCGGAGCGCCTCTTCTTTCCAGGCCCAACCAGGCATCTACGTGGTGATGCATCTAGAATGGAGTTTAAGAAGTAAGCAGACACCGTACAATGTATTTTGTGTGCCCAGAAATGGGTCTTGAAATTCCACCCTTTGAGACGCCTATGTTTGGGGATTCCAAAGTATCCCTGACATGTACACTAAATAATTATTTATTAACTCACACCTATCTGCAGATGCATTTGATCCTGTCACTTTCCCCTCTGAGCTGTGGTCTGTTTTGAAAGACAGGGAGGGACTTGATGGGGAGGATGGAACGGAGGGCAGTTTCAGACCTTGCGCCTTTCAGCAAGGAAAGCCGGGTCTTAGCTTGATGCCAAGGCGGGGGATTCCTGGCTGGCTGATGAAGTGCATTGGACCACCAGAGGGGAGAAGAGAGTCTCAGCGATAAACCTGGCCAACTCTACAGGGTGGTCCAAGACTGACAGAACGCAGAGATCACAGGGCCTGGTGTCGGGGGATCTGTATTCCTGTCTCAACTTTGCAACTTAATAGCTCCAAGAAATGAGCTCCCATCCCTGACCCTCCTCCCTTTTCTCAGCCATAAAGGAGGGTCAGTCATGCCTGCCCCAACCTGTTTGTGTGAGGGTGGCTGCGCTTTGGAGAATATGCCCACTGCCTTGCTAGAATACATAAAACAAGCACGTTGTCTTATGATTACCATTGGAAATGTCCCCGTGGGGACTGGCCTCAGCTGGGTCAGTAGGGAGCTCGGCCTAGACAACTGATGTGACAGACTGGCCCTGTAGCCCCCACTGCGTGTCTCTCGGAGCCACACACAGAAGCACTTAAAATGACCCATTCATCTCTGCTGAGATCAAAACCTCAAAAAGAACAAGTTCAGCTGATAACAGGCTTCCTTCAGGGAGTTTCAAATGAACAATTCAGGGCCTGCTGATGCCGGGATAAGATGGACAAAGAAGTCGGGGTTCCGTTTCCGGCCTGGGGAACAGAGCCATCAGTGCAAGTGCCTGGGGCCCTAGGGAACAGGCGAGCAGGAGTGTTTTTTTAACTGCCTACTCTGACGCCTGTCCACAGAGCCCTGATACGTCCAAGAGCAGCCTCGCAGGCCAGCCAATCACATGCAGGACATGGCCTCTCCCGAGGGGAGCAGGTGTCTGTTGAAAGTGGACAGGATGTTGGAGACACAAAGGACTGATCCTGCCCATGAGGGAGGGAGGAAAGGTTCGGACACGTGCCAGGGACAATGCCCAATAGCACTTCCTAAGGGCAGTAGTGGTGTGAGCAGACAGAGTCCCCACCTGAAGTCACACCTGGTTCCAATCCCTATCCTGCCACTCTTCACTTTTCTCAGCCTCAGCTTCCTCACCTGTGAAAACAGAGGTGCGACTAGCAGTGTTCTTGGACCCGCTGTTGTTGTGAACAGTTCTTGTCTTATGGAGCACTGTGCAAGTAGCCCATCATTATTAAGGATACCCTGTTAGTCTCAGTGATACATTGTTAACGATTCAAGTGGGGGAGGGAGCATCTTTGAGGGGATGGGATTTATGTAGCCATCCCGCCATCAGGAAGCCTACTGACAAGTATCTCTAAAGAATTTTTGGTTGCAAATAATTGCTTGGTTTTACTTCAGCATCACAGGAATCACAGAACTCAGAGCCGGAAAAAAAATATGGATTAACCATCTAATTCAAGCAACCGATTTTACAGACAAGCTAAGATTCCGTCTGATGTCTCTGCTTTGTGCAAGACTCCTGGCACAGACTAGGTGATCCGTAAGTACTTGTCAGACACAACTGAATTCATTCTCTGCCAAAAATGTAGCCAGTGCAGGGCAGGGACACCACTGAGCTGCATCGTGAGATGGAAAGAGAAAAATACAGGACCTGGGATTAAAGTGTGCAGGGCCTTTCCAGCAGTCCTCAGGTCTCTGAAATAGTTCAAGTGCCTTTTAGAGAACACCATTCAATTGCATTCTTCTATAAGTAAAATAATGCATATATGTCTGTGTGTATGAAGTGTGTGTGTATCTCGGAAGGGGTTAGTGGGGAGAAAAGAGTAAAGCAATCCTAATTCTTGCTGGTTACGTATCCTGAGTTTTCAGCCAGTTTAGTGTAGAGGCACAGTTCTTTCTCTTGCTGTTGGGAAAAAAAAAAAAAACAAAAACCTCGGTTGAAAGTTAAATAATTTCATATCAAAATATGACATATATATGTATTACATCT
This sequence comes from Leopardus geoffroyi, assembly GCF_018350155.1. Lineage (NCBI taxonomy): Eukaryota > Metazoa > Chordata > Mammalia > Carnivora > Felidae > Leopardus > Leopardus geoffroyi. The sequence continues at coordinate 42,761,258 of NC_059337.1, read as the reverse complement.
GCATGCATGCATGTATGTATCTATCTCGTGTAATTTGCGTTTTTATTATAAGAGACTCTCCTTACTAGCTGCAAAATTAACCTTGAGCTTTATTGCAGGGCTTCAACATCCTCTTGCCTAGCTACTTCCTCAAATGACCTAGATACATTTTGATCCCTGGATAGGGATAGCATGCTGCCCTGGGGTAGATTCTGTATTAGAAATTATTCAGGAGGTCGGGGCCACTTGGCAAGAGTCTGCTGTTCTTGACTTACAGAGTTAGGCTTTCTCATCGGGGTTGGGGCAGGCGGGGGACATATGCACTAGGGTTATTTTATAAATACGTACGTAAGCCTTGTTATTTGGTAGAAACTTTTCTAAGTGCTTGTAAATATTAACTTAATCCTCACAACCACCGTATAATTTGTTAATATTATCCCTATTTTATAGATGAGGCTAAATAACTTGTTCAAATTCTACAACAATTTCGGAACCCTTGGAAGAGTCCTCTGCCAAGATTAGCATCACTTTGAAACAAAACGAAACCTACTTGATGGCCTTTCTCTGTTGGTGGGTGCTCTTAACTTTTAGGCGGCGTCTTACATCCCTTTCAGAATCTGATGAGAGCTATAGACCCCTTCCTTAAAAAATAAACATATGCTGATAAACTCATCTACATCTCAAAGCCATCCATGGAACCCAAGTTAAAAACCCTTTATGTGGCAGAGGAATGCATCTGTACTTTCTGCCAGCTTCTTTCCCATGGGAGCCCCAAACCGTAGAGACAGATATTCTGGAATCTGCTATCTGCTTTCTATGCCACATGTGCCTTCTATTTCAATTATTCTAGATTAGAAATCATCTAGGCAAAGTGATAATTATGGTGGTTATTTATGGAGGGCAGGATTCTTGGGTGTTTTCACATTCTGCGTGATGTATTTCTGCGATGTTCAAATATTCTCCTGAAGCGTGTATCACTTTTATAATCAGAAATGGTATGAAATATTTTTTAAAGAAAAAAGCCAAAATTTTTCATTATAGATATAATAAAAATGTGCAAAATTATGTACATACAAAGATATTAATGGCTGCTTTGCCTACAATCCTCCCAAAGGAGAGGCTAAATAAACTATGGGGCTTCCTTCAATGGATTGCTGTGTGGCTTCCCGAAAAACCTGCAAGGTAGCTGTAATGTACCATAACAGCCTCAAGATCCACCATCTGGAGAATAAAGCAAGATGTGGAAGGGTGTAGAGCATGCTACAAGTTCATGGAGGCAAGATAAAGGAATATTGGTTGATGCATCTAATACCTCCGGAAGGATCAGAAAAACCTGGTGACAGCCACTGTCTCTGGAAAGCTAGAGCAGAAAAAAAATGGAGAATTATTTTCACTCCAGGCCCTTCCCTAGCTTTTAATTTTGTTCCATTTATGTATTACCCATTCAACAAGTAAATGATGTAAAAAAGAAAGGAATGTGAAAAGTCATCAAGACGCCATTATCTGAGATGTGTCTTCATAGGACCTTGCACTGTCTGTCCTTCTGCGTGGAATGACTCTTTCTACCCCCACTCACGCTTTGGATCTGAGTTCAGTTGAAAGTTCCTCGTTAAAATCTGCCCTGACCTTCCCAACCAGGTCAAAAGCCCTGCTGTCTGCTCTTGTAAATACCACGTGCCTTTCTATCCAAACACTTCCCAGTTGCAGTTTTCCATACATTTCTGCGATTATTTGATTCCCATTTGTCTCTTCCCTCTAGGCTTAAGCAACCTTAAGAAAAGCGTTTTGGGTTTTGCTCACCGGAATATCCATAAAATTTAGGATGTAGTAGTGTACCTGGCATACTAGTACATAGTAGGTAAATAGTGAATGAGTAGGTGAGTAGACATCCCCATCACCACCTCCATCACCCCCCCGTTTCTGCCAAGAGGTTCACAAACCTTCCCAAATACTAAGTACCTGGACCTCACAATTTATTCAAGCTGTTCATTATACAGTTAGACAGCTCTCATGGTTGGAAATTTCAACCTTATTTGTTCATGTTGAGCTAAAATGAATCTTTGTGGCTTCTACCCTGGGATTTAATTCTACCCTTAGCACCACATAGAATGGAACTAATTCCCCTTTTTATATGGTGTTTCAAATATTTGAGCATCTACGGTCTTCTTTTCACCTGATGACAAATTGTCAGGTGTTTTAGCCATTACTAGCTGTGACCTCCTTGAGGGTAGGGAGCGTTTCATAGTTATCTCTGTATCTCTAGCCCTTAGCTCAGCTATGTTATTTAAATAGAATCAGTTTTTTTATATGGCATCTTTTATATTACTGACTTCTGAACATGCTCCACTTTGCCTGTGTTCCTTTTACGGTACTGGCCGAAATTCTTAAATATCGTAGCTTCGGTCTTCCTAGTGCACCTCCTTTATTTCATTGCTTATATCTTTAGTAATGCCAGCCTAGCTTCCCTAAGTTTTAGGGGCAGCCATTGATGACACATAATGAGTCTTGTTTATGAGGCTTTCTTTTTTTTTCCTCCTTTGCAGAGCTCCTGTCTGTACCTTAGACCACTCCTGTGTGTCTGATATGATTTATTCAAATACTACACTCAACTGCTATTGTTATAGTGTTGGTTTGTTTCTCAAACTTTCCAAAGGCGGACCAACAACTTCATGAAACCCCATGAGTTCCACACCAAGGATAATGCAGTTTAAAAATACATCCACTTGGTTGTGGCGAATACTACCTGAGGCTGACTCACAGTGGGTTCAGATGGAACACCGTCTTCACCCAATGAGTATCTTCAGAGCAGAAAGAGAGTGGGTTTGAGCTGCAAGTGAGAATTTTAAAAAGGCCAACCTCTTTAATCCTCAACTGTCACTAGATCCATTCTCGAGGGCTCTCACAATGCTGAGTCTAAGCTCTTAGCACTAGAGGCTCCTGGGTAAATGTGAGCATGGGCACATCATTGCTAATGTGCACAGTGCTTGGCAGAATGCCATAAGGCCAATTCATCGAATGTAGCTTCTCTTTTAGCCAAGAACAAGAAGAGACCCAGTCAATCTCCAACATTGTAATAATTCCTCTATGGAGAACATGTCCTGACCTGGTAAAGGGATGCATGTGATGATTTAGTTTCTTTTCCCCATATTCAGCTTTCATGAGCTATATGACAAATGGGTAAAAGATCAGAGCATGCTGAGAACTAATGAACCAGAGGGAGAAATTCATTTAATGACTTAAGTGTGCTTTATCTAATGTGAAATGTAGGTCAATTCACTGTAAATGTATTCATGGGGATTATTTGTCCTTAGCCTGGTTACATGGCATGTGCTACAAGATTCTGGCCCTGTGTGAAACAGAACAGACCCTGCTTGTCCCTCCCCATCCTTCTCTGTCTCTTCCCATCCCATCCTCCCTGCCCCCCACAGGGGGCAGGTGTCTAGCAACATCCATCAATGCTTGTCTCAGTAGAAAAGACTGCATTTCAAACTATTCAAAAAATTGATTTGGGGCTCTTTATTACATTTCTTGAGGCATTGGAAAGATCTAAAACCTGAACACCTACACAGAAATTCAGATCTATTGCTGAGTTAGCAGCCGGTACAAAGATCAGGCAAGAAAAGGGGTATGTCATCACTCTGTGGGGCTAGCAGGCTATGTGTCTCCAGGCAAAGTCATCAAACACAGCAACCAGGGAGCACATCTTACAAAGTTTGGCTAGCAACTCTTAATTCTAGTTTAAGAAAGCCAAGACGGGAATCTTATGGGGCTCGTTGTCGTCATCATCATCATCATCATGATTTTATTAAATGAAAATGAAAAACTGAACAGGCCAGCTAGCGTTGGTGTCCCATTAGCTTCATTAGCTTTTCTTACCTCTTAAAAGGTAAAAAAAACTAATTTGATTTGATTTGATTCAAATAGAATGTTCAGTTCTTGGTGCTAAAAGACAGGCCAGGAAAGCAATTTGATTAAAGATTTGAACAAAGACTTGAGACATTTGCTTGTTCAAAATAGATGTTCATGAGATACATATTTTGAAAGGAAGAAATTTGTGGGGGGTTAGTTCACATTCATATAATTTGTGGTTTAGCCAGGAGTGTGAAAATCTTGTGGTTGTCAAAAATCACTTTTCTGCCTTGGAAAAGAAAAACAAATGGAATTTTTTTTTCCTTTTCTAATTTAAGCTTAGGGTTAATTTGAGAAGGAAGATGTAGGGAAATACTAAGACACATTCACTTGGCATTGTGTGCTTAGCAAGTAAAGCCAAAAATTTCATATTTTCCCCAAACCAACTTCATCTCCAAGACAATGAGAGATGTGGCCTTTTTATGATTCTGTAAATTCCAATGAATTGTACAGAAAAAGAACATTACTTTTGGTTTTTTTTTTTTTTTTTTTTTTTTTTTTTTTTTTTTTTTGTCTCTCTAGTAAAAGAACCAAACTGCTCTGGTTAAATGACTTCTCCTTGTCTCCTTTATGGAACATTTGTATAAAGCCATGGAAAACCCTAGAAAAGTCTTCAGGTTACTTCTTTTTTTTTTAAATTTTTTTTAACGTTTATTTATTATTGAGAGACAGAGAGGCAGGCACAGAATGTGAGCAGGGGAGGGGACAGAGAGGGGGGGAGACACAGAATCCAAAGCGGGCTTCAGGCTCTGAGCTGTCCGCACAGAGCCTGACACGGGGCTCGAACTCACAAACTGTGAGATCATGACCTGAGCTGAAGTCGGTCACCTAACCAACTGAGCCACCCAGGTGCCCCTCAAGTTACTTCTTAAATCCCATAAAAAGATAATATTAAGTCACATTGTTCCTGGAAGACCTGGCTTTGGAATATAAGTAATAGTAATGCCCTATATTGGTTTGAAACTTTACCCTTTATAATGTGCTTTCAGTTATACTGTTCTGTCTGATTCTCATACTGTCCTGTGATTCTCAACAGAGTTTGGTCTTCTCTGGAGGGGTTGAGTTGTGTAGTCCCCAGAAAAGGTCAAATTCCTGACCTGATATTTCCTGACCACAAAATACAGAACCCATGGTTTGGTGTCCAGGTAAATAAGTTAACTTGCCTTTAGAGAACTAGATGTAACAAAACTGTCCCCGAATTTAAGCCCAATGAGGGACACTAGGATCTGAGGCTGCCTGGGGGTCTCATGTCTCCCACCGCTTGGGTGCATGGACTCATCAAGAGGAATGGCTAGCAGAGTTGTCCAACCTGTTTAGATTCTTATTCTCTCCCTCTCAGTTTCACCAAGTGTTTGTTACATCAAGCAGGGTCCAGACAGGAAAACAGAAACCACACTAGGTACAGGGGATTGGTTACATAGGTGGTAGAAGGGTTCAGAAGAAGAGAGCTAAGAGGCCAAACAAAAGAGAGTGAAGCAACCTAGCAGTTCCCGACTTCTGGAAACCTCTTCCACCCCTTGGCTGAAGGAGAACTGAAAGAGGAGGTGTAACTGGAACCTAGGGGCTAGGATCACTGGAGTTCCACTGGAACAAGGAAAGCCAATTCATCAGGAAGTAGAGCCAAAAAGATGCCACCCAAGAAAAAAAGGAGAGGGAGAAAGACCCTAGCCTGTTTTTCCTGCCCTCCAGTGTCCCACTAGCACCTCCCATTGGTGGAAGACAGTTGGAAGACGCAGGCTGTGGGGCTGGGCTCCGCTGCCCAAGACACAGAGCAGGTAGAGGGTGAGAAACGGAACGGAGGGCAAACAGAATCAGGGCCGGCATAATAACTGAATTTCTCTTTGGGCCAATTGTAGCCTTGAATTCCTGTTTGTTAAATGTGCATATGCTGTGACATCACTGTATCTAATACCATTTCCAACTTACAGGTGAGGAAACTAAGATTCAGGTCAAATAATTTGCCCGAGGTTACCCAGGTCAAGTGTCAGAGCCAAGTCTTCTGATTCTTATGTCCACTACTTTGCCGCTACTGCAGGTGCCTTCCATATAAATATACTAGAAAAGGGCGAGGATCATCAGAGTTTTTAAAAAACACTTTTGTAGACTCTTAGGATGGAAATAGCCTGGGGCATTTCAAACCGTGTGTTCTAGAGCTCTGAGGTCCACAGAACACCCCACAAGTCAGAGTCGACAGAATCCCAAACTCCACCCCTCACTTCAAACTGTTTACCGATTTAATCCATTATGCATTAGGATTCTACTAAGATTTTATGTTAAGAAAATGATACTGCTAAAAGAAGAAAATAAAATTGTTCTAACAGGTCTCTCTCAGAATGAAGTCACCCAGGCTCACAGAGGGTCTAGCTGACAGGAGACTTAAACCCAGACTTGCAAGCAGGTGTTCTGGCTTGTCACTTAAGGCTCTAGCCATCGAACCATGCTGTAGGCATCATGACCAGTTAAGAGAGGGTGACAGTGTGGCAAGGGAAAAAGGGAGAAGTGGCAGGGAAAGGCAGGGGAAGGCTAGAGATGGCTCAGAGAAAGATGACCCGAGGAAAAAACAGAATGAAATCCAGCTGAGGATACTGCTTCAAGCCTTTAAAGCCACTGTGTTTTTAAATTTGGGGCAAAACCAAGGACAATTCTGTCGAAAATGAGACCCATCCACAGAAGGGCTAAGAGAAATCAAGGATAGTAGCCAAAAAGTGGAAACAATTCAAATGTCCATCAGCTGGTGAATGGGTAACTTGAGGAATACCCACACAATGGAATGTTGCAACGTTGTCGACATTATGCCAAGTAAAGGAAGTCAGACATAAACCACCACATATCGTTTGATTCCATTTACATGAAATGTCCAAAAGAGGCAAATCTGTCCAGATGGAAAATAGATTAGTTGTTGTCTGGGGGTTGGGGTGCAAACAGGGAATGGCTGCAAATATTGCTTTTGGGGGTTGAATGGGAAATGTACTCAAACTAGATTGTGGTGATGGTTGCACGGCTGTGAATGTACTAAAAATCATTGAATTGTACACTTAAAAAGATTGAATTTTATGGCATGTTAAGTTTACTTCATTAAATTCTTTAAAAAAAAAAAAAAAAAGCAGATGTGGCACCTGGGTGGCTCAGTCAGTTAAGCGTCTCACTTCAGCTCGGGTCACCATCTCACCGTTCATGAGTTCAAGCTCCGCATCAGGCTCTGTTCTGACAGCTCAGAGCCTGGAGATGCTTTGGATTCTGTGCCTCCCTCTCTCTGCCCCTCCTCCTGTCTCAAAGATACATAACCATTAAAAAAAATTAAAAATAAAAAAATTAATAAAATAAACAGATAAAGCAAGGGCTGATGCTAACCTGTGGTCTTGAAGGTACAAAAACTAACCTCTAAAAATCTCATGAGGGAAGAAAATCTTGCATCAGCTGCTCAGGTAAATGAGGGATGGCTGCTCCTACATTCCCGGGTTTTGTCGTGGAGGGTACCAACTATTATTTTGAGCCCAGTAATGGCTCTGTCAGGTAGCACAATGCTGCCTTTGAGATTGCCCAGCACTTCCATTCCTGGGTTTACAGGCTCTGAAAGCTACATGGCTGCAGGTTTGGGATGAACACAATATGAGCATTAAAAGAATTCTCACACCAGAGCACTTGGCGTCCTTTATTATAATGACCTATTTACTCCTCTGTAGGCTGTCAACTTCATGAGAGCAAGGACATTTGCCATCTTATTCGCTATTTTTTCTCACCACAGAGCACATGCTTGGCTCATGGTCCATTCTAAATAACTACTTGTAAAGAATTAAAAATTTGGGGGGAACCCTATAAATAAATAGAGAAGCTGATTCAATGACCATCGATTAAGCCAACAACCATGTAATGGGAATATACCAAGCATCGTCCCATATGTCATTGTATTTAATTCCCACAACATCTCCATTAGGTAGATATTATAATGCCATTTTTCACTTGAGGAGCTGAAGTTCGAAAAGGTTAAGTGACTGGTTCAAGGTGGCAGAGAGGGCTTTCCAGCCAAGATCTCCTGAAGACAGGTTGAGGGCAGTTTCACTACACTTGAGTTTCTTAAGAGCAGGGTTAGGCTTCTGTTTGTCCATCATATAACACTTTCGATTTCTCTGATGATTTGTATCAGATATACACAAAATGACCATGTGTTAAAGTTCAATGCTTTTCATCGAGATAAAGCTGCTTAGTGATTAAAAAAAGAAATGTACAGATAAATAAAATTGAAAGGCAGACTCTATCACAAAGGTCCCAGACAAGTAGCTATCAAATGAAAGATAGTTTTTATATGTTACAAATCTGTCCTAGGAATGGATTCAACTAAAGATGACTGTATATGAATGCCTGCGCTTTGCATACTATTCCTAAAATTTTATTAAATTCTCCTTTGGGGCTCCTGGATGGCTCAAACTGTTAAGCGTCTGACTTCGGCTAAGGTCATGATCTCAAGTTCGTGAGTTCAGGCCCTGTATTAGGCCCTGCGCTGGCGATGCAGAGCCTGCTTGGGAGTCTTGCTCTCTCCTTTCTCTCTGCCCCCCCCCCTGCTCGTGCTTTCTCCCTCTCTCAAAATAAATAAATAAAAACTTAAAAAAAAAATTCTCCTATGGGAAGAAAATAAACTATACTGGATACTTTACTGACCAACTCTTAGTAAAAGTATGTGACAAACCTTACCTGGACCACAGACCTGGGTGAAGAAATACAGGCTTCCAAAGGGAGTTGTAATTGCTTTGTGCACTTTTCCTTTTGATTGTCCCCTCTTGATGCGTGGTCATCACTATGCTGCAGAGAGGAAAGATTCCTTTCTTGACTCCTTCCATATTCTCACCTCCCAGAGTTAGCTGCTTACGCAGAACTGGTGGCTGAACTGTTTCTAAAATCTTCTCTTCCTTTCCTTCCTACCACCTCCTTCTCTTTATCTACTGATTAACTCCAGGGCCTTAAACAGGCCCATTCTTTAGTCTTTAGGTAAGCTGTTCAGGAATAATGGGACCTTTGATATTTTGACTCTTACTTGACACAGAAGAAGACAAGCATAATCAACCATGTATTCCTATGGAGAACGTGGCTCAAGGCATCATATATAACGTCAGAGGCCAGGTCAGATTAGGCCTCCAGTCTCTAGAGTGCTGGTTCTGGCTTTTGTTTCCTCCTATGTCAGCAAAAATAAATAGTTGATTAAAAGCCTAGATGCCCAGGGTTGAGGAAGACTTACAAATATACTTCTGATCCATTTCAAAATATATTTCCAATAGATAATCCCTACTTCCTGTGCCTCACATTCCTAAAGACTCAAGGAAACGTGGTCTCACAACTAGCCCATCTTGGACCTCAAAACATTTAGGCAAGCCTAGGAGATTATTAATCCAAATCCAGATATAGCATATTACAATCTTACTTGTAATCTGTATATCTTTGGAGAATTCAAAAATTTTACTCTCCTCCTTCACCATCAGTCTTTTGCCACAAAAACCAAAACATTTTTTTAAATATCCCAACCATTTTTCTAATGTGATTTTTGGTAAAAGCTCTCAAAAACCACCATAAATGACCTCAGACCCAGAAATGGAGAGTTTAAGAGTCTGAGAAAAACTCCCAAAGCTGCTCCATGTCCCTAAGCTCCCTCGGTGCCTCTATGAACGGGCCTTCCGTTGTTGCCTGTCCCAGAACTAACCCCACACAAAGGAGATTTTCCCTTCTGATTCTTTTATTTCTGGCATTCATATCCTTCCCACACTGAATAGGGAATTGCAGAAATGTTGGAGTCTGCCTTCAGACGTGAGCTTCTAAAAGGCACTGTGGCTTCTGTCTTGCTCTCTTGTATCACTCCCTCTGGGGGAAGCCAGCTGCCATGTTGTGAGGACCCGCAAGCAGCCTGTGGAGAGGTCCACCTGGGAAGGATGTGAGGGCCAACAACCAGTGTTAACCTGCCAGGCACATGAAGGGAAGCCCTTTGGCTGCAGCAAGCTGTCAGAAGCCTGCAGCTCTGGCAGACATCTTGACTACAACCTCATGAAAGCCTTGAACCACACCACCCAGCTAAGCTGCTCTGGAATCCTGACTCCACAGAAACTGTGGGATAATAAATATTTACTGCTTAGGCCGAAAGTCGCCTGAATATGTGACTCATGATATGATAGATTTGGTCAGAAAATTAACCACTAGATTCCAGTGACTGGACTCACTCTCAGAGGGGAGAGATGGGAGGTTGCAGCGAGAAAGGGAAAGACCAGTCTATTTTACATCAATGATCTGCTTTTTAAAACATGTTCTTTGACTTTAGGTGCTGTTAGTCTTTTCTCTCTTCTCCTTTCTTTCCATGAGCAGGATCTAAGCAGGCTGATGTTGGGTGGGGGCGTGCCCCACCCACATCTAAAGCTGCTCAAGTATCAGTGGAGAAGTACTTGAGTGGGAATGATGAGCAGTCATTTTCTTTCTTTTGCTCTTTAAAAAAAAAAAAAGACTTTCTAATTCCAGAACCCACCATAGAATAAAATCAGCTTTGTCTTCATAAGGACCTTAGTGTCTTAAAAAAAAAAAAACCAAAAAAAAAAAAAAGGTCCAAATAATAACAGTGGTGAAGAAATGAGATCCTGCCATGGGACCTTTCTGGATAAAACTAGACACACACACAAACACACTCAGGAAATTAATAGCCAATTTTCCAGGAGGAAAGGTTAATTGTGGAGACTATTTCAAGGATCAGTCCTGGGAATTATGACATATTGGACAAAAGGAAAATGGAATTGCAAGTGAGCAGATAAAACACTTGAGGGTGGCTAAATTTAATTATAAAATATAAAGTTTAGGGATTCTCAAGTTTAAGTGCTTGTAAGAATCACTTGGTGAGAGGCTGGAGGGGGTTGTCCACAAATTCAGATCGCAAATCCTCAACCCCAGAGATTCTAATTTAGTAGGGTCTAAGACTGAGTCCAGGAATCTCTGATTTTAACGAGCATAGTAAGTTGTTTGTCCAGTCAAAGGTATGCAGATTACACCTTTAGAAAAACTTAGTTAATGTACATAAGATGCTGTAATCAAATACTGTATCGATTAAAATTGTGAAAGGTAAAAAAGTCCAGAAATACTAGGCAAGGGTTGGACAGCATACAAGCAAGTGAGATGTCATACAGACAAGTGCCCGTCAGATATTTCCAGCAAATATTTCAGTTGTTCTAAACATCTAGGCACTGTCCATCTCCTAAAATGGAACCATGTTGGATTTTTAATAACTCAAAGTCCAATCATTGTACACTGGCAACCAGAAAGGGTATTTTTTGTAGGGGCGCCTGGGTGGTTCAGTCGGTTCAGCATCTGACTTCAGCGCAGGTCATGATCTCATGGTTCGTGGGTTTGAGCCCCTGAACCAGGCTCTTTGCTGACAGCTCAGAGCCTGGGGCCTGCTTCAGATTCTGTATCTCTCTCTGCCCCTCCCCCCTCATGTTCTGTCTCTGTCTCTGTCTCAAAAATAAACATTAAACAAATACATTTATTGTAAAGGAAGTTAATAAGAAATGCTTCCATGGGTTTTGATGGAATAATACGCTCTTATTTTGAAATAACATTTGACTTGCTAATTCTAAAATAAAAAGGGAGAAAATTTGAAATCTACTTTAAGTAGAAAATTAACTATATAAGGAAACATTTTTAATAGGAAGAGGATGTGGGATATAATTATAAAAACCCCGACTGTTTTGTGTGTGATTGGCAGAATCAGCTTTACTATTTATTAGTAACACATGCAGTTCGGAGAAGAAAACCCTAAGGACATACGGGGACAGCACAGCTTCACTGTTCTCAGCATGGGCAATCAAGTATTTCCAGTCATTTCCACAGGTGACACACTGACAATTGGATTTGTGGAGCAGTGACCCAATTCAGTCATTCAGAGAGTTTAAAAACACAAACATGTCACAACACAGCCAAAAAAAAAAAAAAAGAAAAAAAGAAAAATGACAGTCTGTGGAACCCGATCACAAGAAAAGGAATAACTTTAGGACTGAAGGAAATCACAGGGGACCCTATCATCGGCTTGAGAGCCCCAAGTCCAGCACCTTCATTTTACGGTGGGAAGTGGAGTCATGAACAGATGGAAGCTTGTCTTTGACCTCATGATGTCTTAGCAGGAACTCAGACCTCCCAGCTCCCAGCTCAGTGGCCCAAGAACTACTTGGTTTATAATGATGGAGTTGGCGCTCACCTACCCAAGTAGGCAGCCTCTGGGCATCATTATTGCCTTCGAGGGTGCGCCCGTTGTTCTGCTGACAGGCTGCTGCCTGGAGTAATTTTTTTTTTTTTTTAAATCATATCTATTACGTTGTACTTACAGGAACACCTTTGCTTTTTTTTTTTTTTAATGACTCTCTATGATTATAAATCTAAAAACCAAACATTGCACTTTGTAATTATAATACTCTTTCTTTTAACTTTTTTTTTTTTTTTTTATCATTTATTTATCATGAGTGTTCCCAATGCATCAGGTCTAATGGCTCATTACTTTCCGGAATGAGACCTCATCTATTATGATCCTGTTTATACCCCCAGCCTTTAGCCCCGTGCCTGGCACACAGCAGGAACTCGATAAATATGTGTTGAATAAATTAATTAGTAAAATAGAGTTCTCCTTTATTGTGGCACATTGAAACTGGGTCCAGCTTTTTTCACAGTTGCAAGAAATGCTGCAGTGAACGTTCTTTGGTGAATCTTTGCATCTCCTCCTTACTATTGCCTTGTGATAAATTTCCAGGGGCCGAATTACCCGATCAAGAGCTTTGGATACATATTACCAAACTGCCTTTCAGAAAAATGGGTCATTCCTCCATCCTCTTGCCAACTTTCTTTTCTTTTTTTAACAATGAAGACTTTTTTCTATTTCATGCATGAAAACATTTTTTTAAATTTAAAAAAAATGTTTTATTCATTTTTTGAGAGTGAGAGACAGAGTGTGAGTAGGGGAGGGGCAGAGAGGGAGGCACAGAATTCGATGCAGGGCCCAGACTCTGAACTGTCATCACAGAGCCCGATGTGGGGCTCGAACCCACGAACTGTGAGATCATGACCTGAGCCGAAGTCTGACGCGTAACTGATGAGTCACCCAGGCACCCCTAAAAAAATTTTAATTCCAGTATAGTTAACTATAGTGTTATATTAGTTTCAGGTGTACAAAAATTCTATGCATTACTCAGTGCTTGTCAGGCTAAGTGTACTCTTAATACCCTTAATACCCTTTCACCTATTTTACTCATCCCCCCACCCACCTCCCCTATGGGAACCATCAGTTTGTTTTCTATAGTTACGAGTCTGGGTTTTGGTTTGTCTCTTTATTTTTCCTTTATTCATTTGTTTTGTTTTTTAAATCCCCCATTTTAGTGAAATCACATGGTATTTGTCTTTCTCTAATTGGCTTATTTTGCTTAGCATTATATACTCTCTAGATTCATCCATGTTGTGAATGGCAAGATTTCATTATTTTTTATGCTGAATAATATTCGAGATATATATATATATATATATATATATATATATATATATATATATCGCATCTTCTTTATCCATTCATCTATTGTATGGACACTTAGGGTGCTTCCATAATTTGACTATTGTAAATAATGCTGCAACAAACATAGGGGTGCATGTATCCCTTCGAGTTAGTGTTTTTGTATTCTTTGGGTAAATACCCAGTAGTGTAATTACTGCATCACAGGGTGGTTCTTTTTTTAATTTTTAAAGAAACCTCCATACTGTTTTCCACAGTGGCTGCATCAGTTTGTATTCCTACCAACAGTGAATGCAGGTTCCTTTCTCTCCACATCCTCAGCCAACACTTGTTATTTCTTGTGGTTTTGATATTAGCCATTCTGACAGGTGTGAGGTGATACCTCACTGTGGTTTTGATTTGCATTTCCTTGATGATGAGTAATACTGAGCATCTTTTCAGGTTCTGTTGGTCACCTGTATGTCTTCCTTACAGAAATGCCTGTTCATGTCCTCTGCCCATCTTTCAAATTGGATTACTTGTTTTTCAGGTGTTGAGCTTATAAGTTCTTTATATATTTTGGAGACTAACCCTTTATCAGATATGTCATTTACAAATATCTTCCCCCATTCAGCAGATTGCCTTTTAATTTTGTTGATTGTTTCCTTTGCTGTGTAGAAGCTTTTTGTTTTGATGTAGCCTCAATAGATTATTTTTGTTTATGTTTCCCTTGCCTCAGGAGACATATCTAGAAAAATGTTGCTATGGCTGATGTCAGGGAAATTACTGCCTGTGCTCTCTTCTAGAGTTTTTATGGTTTCAGACCTCACGTCTAGTCCTTACTCCATTTTGAGTTTACTTTTGTGTATGGTGCAAGAAAATGGCAAAATTTCATTCTTTTGCGTGTAGCTGTCCAGTTTTCCTAACACCATTTGTTGAAGAGACTGTCTTTTTCCCATTGCATGTTCTTGCCTGTTTTGTCGAAGATTAATCAACCATATCATCATGGGTTTGTTTTTGGGCTTTCTATTTGTTTTCATTGATCCAGATGTCTATTTTTGTGCCAGTAGCATCCTGTTTTGATTCCTATAGCTTTGTAATATAAGTTGAAACCTGGAATTGTCATAACTCCATCTTTGTTTTTCTTTTAGGTTTTTTTTAAGTGTTTGTTTATTTTGAAAAAGGGAGAGAGAGTCCATGTGAGCAGGGGGAGGGGCAGAAAGAGAGGAGATAGAATCCCAAGCAGGTTCCGCACTGTCAGCACAGAGTCAGACATGGGGCTTGATCTCACAAACCACGAGATCATGGCCTGAGCTGAAATCAAGAGTCAGATACTTAACTGACTGAGCCACCCAAGTGCCCCTGGTTTTCTTTTTTAAGATCGCTTTGTCTATTTGGGGTCTTTGTGGTTCTCTACCAATTTTAGGATTGTTTGTTCTAGTTCTGTGAAAAATGTTGGTATTTTGATAGCGATTGCATTTTAAATCTATAGATTGCTTTGGACAGTATAGACATTTTGACAACATTTGTTCTTCCATTCCATGAGTATGGAATGTCTTCCCATTTCTTTGTGTCCTCTTCAATTTCTTTTATTGGTGTTTTAGCTTTCAGAGTACGGGTCTTTCACCTCTTTGGTTAAGTTTATCCCTAGGTATTTTATTCTTGGTGCAGTTGTAAATGGGATTGTTTTTTAATTTCTCTTTTTGCTGCTTCATTGTTAATGTATAGAATTGCAATGGATTTCTGTACATTGATTTTGTATCTTGTGAGTTTACTGAATTCATTGATCAGGTCTGGCAGTTTTGGGGTGGAGCCTTTCAGGTTATCTGTATAAAGTATCATGCCATCTGCAAAGAGTGAAAGTTTTACTTCTTCCTTCTCAATCTGGATAACTTTTATTTCTTTTTGTTGTACGATTGCTGTGGCCAGAACTTCCAGTACTATGTTGAATAGAAGTGGTCAGAGTGGACATCTGTTCCTCACCTTAGGGGAAAAGCCCTCAATTTTTCACAATACAGTATGATGTTCACTGTGGGTTTTTCACATATGGTCTTTATTATGTTGAGGTATGTTCCCTCTACACCTACATTTTTTTTTTTTTATCATGACTGCATGTTGTACTTTGTCAAATGCTTTTTATGCATCTATTGAAATGATGGCATGGTTTTTATCTTTTCTCTTACTGATGTGATGTATCATGTTGATTGATTTGCAAATATTGAACCACCCTTGCAGCCCAGGAATAAATCCTAGTTGGTTGTGGTGAATGATTTTTTAATGTATTGTTGGATTCAGTTTGCTAATATTTTATTGGGGATTTTTGCATCTACGTTCATCAGAGATATTGACTTGTAATTCTCTCTCTCTCTCTCTCTCTCTCTCTCTCCCCCCCCCACCCCTTTTGTAGTGTCTTTACCTGGTTTTGGTATTAGGGAAATGCTGGCCTCATAGAATGAATTTGGAAGGTTTCCTTCCTTTTCTGTATTTTGGAATAGTTTGAGAATAGGTTATTAACTCTAACAATAAAGGTATGTCTCTTAAGAATCAAAATTTGTGATGGCAAAACATTTTTAAGGCACTCAGCCCACTGTGATGGAATAAAAACAGCTTTTGAACACTTTCTGTTTGTAATGTATTAAATCATACCAGTAATTTATCTAGAGGTAAACGGTTACTAAAGCCACTGTTAAATTGCTTGTATTCCTTAGGCTTTTTCTGCCTTATAAGTTTAATAAGGGGGGAAATGTGGTTTTTGCTTGAGAGAGAACAAGCAACTCAACATTGGCTGTCGTGGACCACTGTGGGATGAAGGGATACAGAGATAATCCCTAGGGTGACAATCTGTGGCCTGGGGGAGCTCTGTAGTGGCAGAGTTACATGCATGTATCAACATGGGAGAGTCTCCAAGCATAGCATCAAGATGGGGAGGGGGAAATATGTACTTTTTGAGATTCATAAAAATGGAAACAAAGCACATTAAACACATCAGAATGGCTGCCTAAAGGGCAGGAAGCAAGTAGTCCATGGGGTCAACTGTGAGAGGGACCATGCCCAGACCCACAATGCTGCTAATGTGCCACAAACTAAGGTCATGCAGAGAGAAGCAAGCAAGAAGGAAGGATGATGAATCACTGAATTCTACACCTGAGACTAATATTATACTGTATGTTAACTAACTTGAATTTAAATAGAAACTTAAAAAACAACAGTAAAAAACAAAAGAAAGAAAGAAAGAAAGAAAGAATGAATGAATGAATGAATGAAAGAAAGAAGGAAAGGAGGAAGGAAGGAAGTGGAAGAAGGAAGTGGAGGAAGGGAGGGAGCTAAGGAGAGGGGGCTGTGACACCCTCTGAGCCCTGACTCCGTCAGTAACTCTGAGTGAACTGCCCTCAAGCCCCCCGCCTCTTCTGGGCCTCTGCTGTGCCATGCTGTGCAAGGACTAGATGACTACTAAGGTTTCAACCCTATCACACTATGGTTCAAAGCACACGGCAGGACACCGATGCCATGGCCTAGACTCCCTTGTAAATGCAGGTGTAGTGTTTTCCTGTGCACCCTGACAAACCCTACAAACAGAAAGCACTGATTAATTTGTAAAATAAACCATGTGCTTTACATAATACTTCTAGCACAGACTTCCATAATATTATAAGCAGATGTGAGCCGTTTATTAAATTTACAAACAGCAAAGTCCCATAATGATGGACCTCCCCAAGACGGCCAGCTATGCCTTGGCAGAATTCCAGCAGGAAATTTTCTGGTGTCGGCTGTTCCTCTTTCCTCTTGGAACCGCACAGTATCAGACAATGTTTGAATTATTTAAATATGCCCCAAGTCTGCAGTTCATTGTCTTATCATTTCAAAGGGCTAGGCTTCCATAAATCATATCGAATGTCTGAGATTCTAACCAAAAAGAAAAAAAAAAATGAGGGGAAAAAAATGAGGGACAGATATTCCTGGCTATCCAAGGAAACCGTACAGCAGAAAGGAAATGATATTGCGTAACAAAAGCAAGTATTCGTTTGAAAGGTTTATGTGAATACAAGATGATTTAATGCGGTCAGTCGGCTCCAAAGGTAAAGATGTGTGTGTGGCTGTGCGTGTAGATTCTAAATTAATCTGGTTAAAATGATGCAACACGCTCATAAGAGCAAGAACAAAGTAAATGTATTAGAACACGTGGGGAGCCAGCAGTTGCCTAAAGCGATTTTCCCCTTTATTATGGAAGGGAACAGCAAGCTTTACTGAGCACCTTGACACCATCTATGCTGATGGATCCCAGACCATCACTGTGTGACCACTTTCCTCCTGGTTTTCATTTGAAAGAGGAAACAGTTTGAAAACCAAGGTCTTTCTCTGGCTTTAGAAGCACCAGGAGACCAGCCAACTTTTAAATATTCTGTTGGTCTTAGTCAAGTTATGTAGGGCCCAGTCCCTCCACTCTGGCTGCTTCCAGGAATTAGGCATTCTCATGAAAAGAGATGAGCGGTAACAAAACACTCCCCCTGCCTGACCGATGGAGAACATTGTCTCTGCTCCCGGCGTTGCCAGTGGAGGTTTGGGCCCCAGGAGAAACACTGTCAGGTTCGGTATTTGTGGAGACAAAGAACAGGGTGTCTCCCAGCATGGGCTTCTCTCCCACCTTGCTGTGGACTTCAGTTCATTTTAACTCACCTTGCACGGGGGTATGATGGGTACATGAGGTAAGAGGCGAAAGTAGTGGGGAACATAACTATGACCCCCAGAAAGACTCAAGAGTCTGAGATTTGCACGTAGGAGGTCCCGGAGAATAAAAGAGCGAGGAAAGCAGGATAAACAGAGGAAGAGGCTGGACTGCGACGTAGTCACAAAAGAACCTCAGGGATCCCTTTATCACACCCACTACCACCACCATCAACCATCTAGTCATCAGACACTCGCTGTGTCTGTCCCCTTGAGTTGCACACTTCCCTCAGTCCAGGGGAAGACTGTCCCCAGAGACTCAGATGAGAGGCATCAGCCACCAACACTTCCCACACCTAAGGGGAGTGCCTCCGTGGATGCACCACAGAAATCACCACAAAGTACAAGATGCATTTCAGCCATTGAGAAGCATACACTCTAGTTGAGGGAACAAGATATGTGCTTTCACTACAGCATAAAGCAGTGGATTTTAGGTGTCAGATGTGTAGCACTGATGATAGATGCATAGAAAAATGGTAGAAAGTTAGGAGTGGAATTATGGATCATTTGACTGAAAGGGTCAATTTGCAAATGAGAGTACTCTGATGTTAAAAGTCAAGGGACATGTCCAAGGTCACGTATCTACTGTGAAGTCACCTGGATTTCCTGATTCCCATTTCAAGCCTTATTCTGCTCCTCAGTACACAGTTCCCTTTGAAAGGGATTACTTTTCACAGAACTGATCTGTGTAATCTTGAACAGAATCAGGTAAAGTAGAAAACAGAATCCCTGAAATAGGTCCTCAGTCGCAGAAGAATTAAATTCAAACAAATATCTTTGATCTTAAAAACTGTCAGTCAATGGGGGCCTGGGTAGCTCAGCCAGTTAAATATCCAACTCTTGATTTTGGGTCAGAGGGTCATGATCTCATGGTTGTGAGATTGAGCCCCACATCAGGTTCTGTGCTGATAGCATGGAGCCGGCTTGGGATTGTCTCTCTTCCTCTCTCTCTTTCCCTCCCCTTGTTCGTATTTTCTCTCTCTCAAAAACAACCAAACAAAAATCCAAAAGATAAAAAAGAAAAAATCAAAACAGTCAGTCAAGACATGGGCCTAGAAAGATTCCCCTCAGCTTATGAGCAATTTCGTATTTTGTAACTTTTCCATCCATTTGTGGCAATGTGGGAGGCCACCATCTCTTCTGAAGGACTGGCCAGCCCCAGCTATGCTCATTTGTGAAAATGAGAAATGGTTTCTGAGTCTTTTCCCAAAAAACACCAAAGAGCATGTGGGTAGAAAACCACCAGAGTCAACACCAGACCACACTGGTGACATTCAGCTTCTGTTAGGGTTGTTTGGTAAACCATAACTGCAGCCTATTATAGTGCTCACTGTTTTCCAAAAGATAGCATGATTTGCTAAGGGTCTCCTTTTATTCTAGAACCATCCAGCACATTTTTTTCCCTCTTCATATAAGTTATTTCTTCTGACATGTAGGGTGAACTGTGGGGTGGAGGGGACATAAAGGGCAGCTCAGAGGACACTGAGCTGGGTTAGTATTAAAGATCTGAGTTCTTCGACAAGTTGCCAGTTGTTCATTCCTTCAACAGCTATTTGCTCAGCACCCACTTATACTAAGTATTATCGTAAGAACTGAGGATTGGAAGTTAAGTAAGACATGACCCCGCAGGAACCCAGCCATCAGGAAGCTTGATCTCAGGGACAAGACAGATATATGAATATGAGTCAAGTATAAGTGCTATGATTAAAAACATAGTGGAAGTATCAGGAGTGGGATGGTGCTAGAGATGTCTGTGGTACGAAGAGTTCCAGCCGTTTATTTTGCTCAGCAGAACACGTCATTTGGCTTGAGCTCCACCCATTATTTGTTTATTCATCCTGGAAATTTACTGGGATCTTTCCATGTACCTAGCACAGTGCTAGATACTAGAAATGTACCTAATAGAATGACCCAGCACCGTTCGCTAGGAAGTTCTCAAGAGTGAAGAGTTTTAATGAACTAAAACTTCTGTTTGGTCTTGCTCTGTTTCTGAAGCACACACATGTAGAGGGAACCCGAGTGTCCCATCCATTCTAGATCAAGTCTCATTCAGGAGATCAAAGCTTGGCTTCTCCCTGATCCTAGTCCCTGCATCTCATGCTCCCACATCTCACCTGTCCTTGACTCTTCTTTTTTTTAATATTTATTAATTTTTTAGAGTGAGTGCACAAGCAGGGGAGGGGCAAAGAGAGAGGGGGGACAGAGGATCTGAAGTAGGCTCCGAGCTGACAGCAGCGAACCCGATGTGGGGCTTGAACTCATGAACCATGAGATCATAACCTGAGCTGAAATCTAGAGTCAAACTCTCAGCCACGTGAGCCACCCAGGCGCCCCTATTCTTGACTCTTCCGACTTGGGACATGCTCCCAGTTTTTTGCTACTGAGTCATTCTAGTGTTGTAGTCTTATCTTATTTCCCTAGAATAGGAGTTCCTCAATACAGCCTGGAAACAAGCAAAACTATTCGATCCTGGACATTTTCCCTCTAGCCCTCCTCGAGGACTTAGTCACAAATTCGTTTACTCTAGCCCATCCTAGGGGAAACTGCTGGTCCACGCCGCATCAGTGTCTCTGCCTGTTTTCTGGTCTTTCCGGAGAGCTTGGAAGTATAGTATGCCTGGGCACACGCACAAACTCACCTTTGACACTTTGGAGCTTTTTCCTTCATATGTGGGTCATTATCCAGCCTAAAGACCAATGCAGGAGTAAGCGATTTTGTGAGGAAATGGGGGTGAACTGGGGTGAGGTTGCCTCCCTGACACAGTGCTGCCTGCAGTTGTTATGAAGCAGTGCCCGTGGAGGTAGGTGTTCCCAACTGCATGCACTGGTGGGCCCTCCTCACTTCCCTTCTAGTCTCTTCTGAAGTCTTGGCCTCCCTTCCTAGTTTCTTGTTGGGGCATCCACCCTGCTGCTACATCCACAATACCCCTCATCCTCTGGAAAGTCTCTCTCCCCCAATCTGTTCGGGCCCACTGCTCCTTACCCTTCTTTTCATCAGTGACTTCCTGGAAGGCCTTCAGCCCTATACAGCATGTGTTCTCACTCCCACGTTGGCTCTGCCTTTGTTCCTGTATGATGGGTCTCACTACCACTGGTGCATTTTGCCAGTCATCATGGGTCAAAACTTCTTCAGAACACAAAAGAATGGCAGAAAGCAGGACATGGTGGAGTATAAGGCGGTTGTTGCAGGACACACGCGACCCAAGGGCCAGTAGAGGGCTGTTTGACATGGACCAGCCCCTGCTGTAAGGTGCACGGATGTTCATTGGCAGGAGGGCCCTCCTTTTGATTTGTAAGCAAGGTGTGATAAAATGCGTACATCTTCACAGTGTAGTGTCATGGACTGTAGTTGTTAAGGAAGCACTTCAGGGACAAATAGTGTTATAATGAAGCAACTCTGTTAGGCCATGTTCAACCGGCATGGGTGTGAAACTCAGAACCCTCCCGGCACTTAGGATAGGGTTTTCCCAAATGCTGTCTCCCGACTAACTGCATCATTATTACCTGGGATGCTTTCAAAGGAAGAGACTTAGTGTATCTGGCTCTCATGGAGCAAGGCCTAGGCATTTGAAAGAGCAGCCTAGTGAGTCCAAGTTTGAGAGCCTCTGCTTAATGAGAGGCTCACCTCCTTTTAGAGAAATGCCCAGTGCTTAGAAAGCCTCCCGACCACACACTGGTTCTCTGCTTGATCTCATCTGCAATTCTGAGAATATTCATCTCCCTGGAGATTTCATCTCCAGAGGGTATTGTTTCCATCTTTGTAACATTCTATAAATGGAATAATTCTATATTTAATTTCAGATTGGGTGAGAATGTTTCTTCCTGAAGATATGAATGGGCCTATCATGCAAATGGGAAAAATTCCCAATAGATTATGTTTAGGACATTTTATAACTGTAGAACCTCCTTCCTCCAAGGGACAATATTAGCTGCTCCTAAATGGACCTAGACTATTAATTACTTAATTAAATTTTTATTTATTTATTTTGAGAGAGAGAGTTTGAGCAGGGAAGGGGCAGAGAGGGGGAGAATCCCACCAAGCAGACTCCACACTCAGCGCAGAGCCTGACATGGGGCTCAATCTCACAAACCCTGAAATCATGACCTGAGCTGAAATCAAGAGTTGGATGCTCAACCCACTGAGCCACTCAGTCACCTTGGACCTCGACTTTTTCAATCTCTAAAAACAAACAAACAAAACCTTTGAAACTACAGGCTTTCAATTTTCATTTGAATGGAAGTTAGAGTGATTTGGAGCCTTCTTAATGCTAATGTTCTGTGATGATGTTAATTCCATGAGCTTTGTTGTAAATATTCCAGTTCAATGAATTCTAAGGTCTCATGAACTTTTTCAGGGAAAGAAGGTATTTCTCACCAAATATATTCTTTCACACACTAATGCTAGAACTAGAATGATCTCCATTTTGTAGTCCTTAAAGAGTCATTAATTCAGGCAACAGTCATCAGTAAAGGAAACCACTTGATAAAAACCTGATGGGAACTTTACAATGTTGGGATCAGGATGGTAGGCCCTGACCCCACTGGGCAATTTCAGCTTCACTGATATGTGGACAAGCTGACATTATGTGCCCCCGGATATAATGCAGTAAGAGACACACAGCACCAGCTATGAAGTATGCTTCTCCAAAAGTTAAACCGGAGCCTAATTTAGTTGACAGAAACAACTTCCAAGAGACATCTTCCCAGTTTACAAGAAATAGGGGATAGAGGACCAAGTTAAATAATGCTGCAAGGGAGCAACAGATAGATCTGGAGTATAGAATAAATATTCCACAGGATAGTTGAGCAGTTTTCTTGAAGTCAGTACCATAGAAAACATAATGATGGGCAACTCTAGAAAACTCTACATGAAAAGAAACACAAGAAAAAAATCTGATGTTTGGCATTTTTAAGTCAATTAGGGAAATCTGAATATAGAGTGAGCACAAGATGATACCAGGGAATTATTATTAATTTTATTAGGTGTGATAATGCTAATGTGCTTATATAAGAAAACATCTATATGATTTAAAGAGCAGATAGAATGTTTTTAGTGGATGGGGTGAAATGACATGATGTCTGAGATTTGTTCTAAAATATGCATACACAAAAAGGGGAGCCTGGGTGGCTGGTTGGTTAAGCATCTGACTCTTGATTTCAGCTCAGGTTATGATCTCATGGTTGGGGAATTCAAGCCCCATGTAGGGCTATATGCTGACAGCGTGGAGCCTGCTTTCTCTACCTCTCGCTCTGCCCCTCCCTTGCTCATGCTTGCACTCTCTCCGTCTCTCTCAAAATGAATAAATAAAATTAAAAAAATAAAAGATGCATACACAAAAGATAGATGAAGTAAGTGGTAATGTATTGAGATTGTTGAAATTGGGTGATGGGGATACATTGGGTTCATTGTATGATCCTCTCTACTTTTGCCACGTTTTAGTATTTTCATAATTGCATATTAAAATTAAAAAAATCTACCTACAAAGAATAACCAAGAAAGCAAACAATAGAATAGCGTGTCACCCTTTATGGAAAAAAGTGAACACACGTTTGTGCTTGTACAGACATAGAATATCTTGGAAGGATACCCAAGAAACTGGCAAAAGTGATTGCCTCTGGAGAGAGGAACCGGGTGACCGGGGACAGGGATGGAAAGGAGACTACTCAAATAATTTTTTGAAAAGAGGATAGAGACATTACATAAGGAGAACAATTGGTTCTGCGAACTTGGCCCTTGTAAGTTTGGTTTTATTCCTCCTAATGCCCTGGTCATCTACCGGTTGTAAACTGGGCATTTACAGTTTGTGGGCCATATTGAACTGAAAAAGTTTATGTAAATGACAGAGAAATTTCTTTAATAAACATGTATTCAGTGCCTGCTATGGGTGCTAGGTCTTAGAGAACAAAAAGATGAGTCACTTATCATCAAAATGATGGGGTTTAACACCAATTCACTAATGCCTTTTTATTCTTGGCATATATAGAAGGAACCTCAGGGTGGCCCTTCTCTTATTTTGACAGTCTTCTTTCTGACTCATTTAGAAATCTATTTAGCTGTGCCAAGTTCTAAGGATAATGAAGAAAGATTTTCGTCAGCTAGTAGTGTAACTGAAACCCAGTGAACGTAGAAAGTTGATGTGTTGGGTACTCTGTACTTAGGTGCTATCGTAATAAGGGTCATTAAACAAAAGTTAGAATGTCGTGGAGTGGAATTAGAAAGTTAAGTGATATTAAAATACCACTTTATCCCACTGATTACATAGTCTCATTTTTTCCATAGTAGCCTTGGTGGTTCTGAGCTACATATGAATACATTAAAAAAGATAAAAACCCTTTAATTTCATAGGAGACCATTGGTTTTGCAAATAATCTTTCTGATGTTAGGGTGGATGTTGGTCCCTTATTTCTATTTTATCTTTGGATAAAAAAAAATTGAGATAGTTGATTTGGTGCTGGGGTGGTTGTTTTGTTTTAATTTTATTCAAGTTGCATTGGGGGAAATATTTAAAGGATAGTGTTAAGTGCTGATGCATTACAAATCATCTGAGTGGATATTTCCTTCTTTTTCCATCTCTTCCAGTTCTCTCCCAACTTACCTTTTACACGTCTCTGTACCGTGCCAACTTTACTACAGTTTTTGCAAATGTGGTTCTGATTATACTGAAAAAAATCTGAGTGTAGCAATATAAAAATAGAATAACGTGATAATGCCAAAAGTCTGACAAATGTCAATGGAATCACCTTTTGAGGCAACGTGAGGACAATCAGACTTCCTAACCTGGAGAAGATAGATCCAGGAGATGGAGCAGGAAGAATAAGTGAAGATTTGAATAAAATATTCAAAACAGGGAGACAAATAATGTATGAGCCAGTCCACCAGAACTCCTGCTTTGTACTTGACCTTAAAGGTTTAAGTGGGTACTAGATGATACCAAGTTGACATCCTAAGACAGCTGCTTTGGGCTACTCTGGGCCACAGGAACATGGGACTACAGGACCACAGCTATTCCTCTGTATCAAGGACTGGTCCTGTCAGGAAGAAACATCTTTGTGTGTGTGTGTGTGTGTGTGTGTGTGTGTGTGTGTGTGTGTGTGTGTGTGTATTCTAAATCTCTGGAACTTTCCTCTGGTCACTTTCCTCAGGGAGAAAGACCACTCAAGATCTCTTATGAACAAAATCAGTTTGAATATCTGGTGTGTCCTCTCTCATCTTTCCATCTCTCCTGAAAGGCAAGGGTTGTATTTTATTCAGGTGTATTCTGCCCACCTGGGAAGAGGAGTGTTTTGGTCATAATGGGTCCTGGCACTAATTTAATAAATATTTGTTAGTTTGATTTAAAGAAACAGGCAAGTAACAATTGTGCTGGATATATTTATCTTTCTTTAAATGTTTATTTATTTGTTTTTGAGAGACAGAGATAGAGAGAGAGAGGGAAAATGAGTGGGGAAGTGCAGAAAAGAGAGGGAGACAGAATTCCAAGCAGGCTCTGCACTGCCAGCACAGAGCCCCATGTGGGGCTCGGCCTCATGAACAGTGAGATCATGACCTGAGCAGAAATCAAGAGTCAGACACTTAAGTGACTGAGCCACCCAGGGGCCCCTATATTTATCTTTGATGTAGACACAGAGTCATCACTTATCTCTCTAAAGTTACATTAAAATTATCTAATTTCTATGTACATTTTCTATATTGCAGTTCACTTTTAATTCTGTCATAAAAAAACAATGACTTGGACAAAACTTAATCATCTTGTTTAGAATTTATTTCATTTGAGGTAGATTTCGTATGATATTTCCTACATGATAATGAATATGCCATTTTTATTTTTTTAATTTGTTAAAGTAAACTCTGCACCCAATGCGGGGCTTCAACTCACCACCCCGAGATCAAGAGTCACATGCTCTGCCAACTGAGCCAGCCAGGTGCCCCAGTATATTATTTTTCAAGATTTTTTTTTTTAATGTTTATTCATTTGTGAGAAAGAGAGAGGAAGGGGGAGGGGCAAAGAGAGAGTGAGACATAGAATCCAAAGCAGGCTCCAGGCTCTGAGCTGTCAGCACAGAGCCCATGTGGGACTCAATCCCACAAACCTTGAGATCACCACCTAAGCTGAAGTCGGACACTTCAGCTGCCACCCCGGTGCCTCATCAATATATTATTTTTAAATTAAAGTTGGTCTGATACCTAAACAAAGTATTTTCACAAGAGTTAAACAAACCCATCTCCATAGACAAGGAAACCAGTTTTATCCAACTTGTTTTCGTGATAGAGAAGCAATTGGCTACGATCACAGATTAAAACAAACATTTTTTTAAATTGTAGTCTTTCTATAGTACCTTTGCATTGTAGAACGTTTCATGAAAACATATTTACATAACATTAAAAAACCCCCACATGACCAGAGACTTAAAAGTTACATGTATAATTTAAACAGTTTTGATGATCCACAATAAAAATACTATAAAAATATTGTTAACCACTGTGTAACCCCAAACATGTTTTCTCCAGTCTATGAGCAAGCAAGCAAAAGAGAAACAACCTGCCTCACATTTTATTTAAATATGAATTTTTATTTAAATATGAATTCCAATTTAGCATAATAAATATTCTTCTAGGTAGCGTGTTTCTTCAGGGGCATTTAAAGAACATTCCATAGTGTGTTCTATATACCATAGGAAAAGAAAAATCATCATCAAGTATGTCCTGTGATGGGTAGAATAATAACAATAGTTTCCTGAGTCTATGTAAGCAATTTGCTCTTAAAAAAAAAAAAAGAAAAGAAAGAAATCTGAATCTGCATCTATCACTCCATCCCAAATATTGAGGAATGAGGTGGGGCCCCATAAAACTAAAACATTAATTCTTGAAAAGTGTCAATCATCTGCCTTTGAAATAAAATGAAAGTACCTTATTGACTATATGCTGTATTGAAACTCAGGTAATATTCCCTCTATGATTATCGGGTAATATTCTCTCCTAGAACTTATAACAAGAAAAGAGATGGAGAGACTTCTATAAACCTAAAGAGGTTAAATGAAAATAGAAGCCTGAGCGTCTTGTTTTCATTTCTGGTTCTGAGTAACAGGCAATTTTTAGAAAACGTGTTCCCACATCTACCTTGCTCCTGAGAACGGATACAACAATTTTGAAAAAGGGGAAAATGTCATGAACTGTTGACGTGTATGTCAAGGATGCCCTAGAAGATATCTTCACATAGCACCAATTATGACCTTATAAACAAAAGTGGGAAGCAATATTTACCGAACTTTCTTCTGGCTCTTCAGTATGACACAGTTGGGTTTGCTCAGGTATACACACACGCAGACAGGTTGTCAGGAGGTTAAGGCGAATAGTACAATGACAGGAGGGGAGTAATGTCGTAGCATTTGGCTCTAACACCAAGCAATGTCTTATTTGGTATTTACAGCTCTAGCTTGCGGAAAAAATGGATTGTAGTTCCAGATGCATTTATAAGTCACTTGGAAGCTATCTCTTTGATTTACTTCCCCAAATGCTGTACTCTTTATTCACAGAAAATGAGTATGTTTTCAGTTTCTAATTATCTGCTTGGCAGGAAGTGAGACAATATGAAGCCTTGGTAAATTGTGTCGATGGGATGAGTTTTATCTCCGGTCCTAGATACTCTAAGAAAACTGCCAGCACATTTCCCTCTGCTGGGTGGAGACAAAGTCCAAGCAGGCAAACTTGTTAAAAGAAGTTTTTGTTTGGTCTCTACTGACCTATGATCACTGTGACTAGTACAGAAAGAGACTACTAGTAGCTGACTCTAAATTTAGAAATAAGTATCTTTTCAGGTCTAGGGCAGGAATCTTAATTTCAAAGCACTCACCATAAGTTACTGGTAAAATCAATTTTACTTCTCTTGGAGAACTTGTTGAAACACATAATGCTAGGCAATAGAATGGTTAGAGTTGTTTTTTTCTAAAGAAATAGAAAATGGCTTTGAGGTCATAGAGAGGTTAGAGAAAATATAAAAATAAGTGAAGGGTGCAAAAGTCAGTTGGTTAGAAGTCAGGACCAAAGCAAAGAATTCTAGGACTGATGCTCTTTCTCACTGGGGAAAGGGGTTTGATTGATCTCGGAGAGCCACAGAATAGGACTAATTTGATTAATAATGAGATATTCAGATACCTGCATCCCACTGCTTAAAACATCTTAGGATTTGGCTGTTATTTTGAAGAGTGAGATTATTGAATTAAACCAGGGTTATAATTCTACAAACCCCTACCATCCTAGGATTATGCTGATGGTCTAATAGCAGAGAGGAATTTTTAAACATCTTAGGAACTAGCCAAGTAGACAGTGAACAAACATGCTATTATCATGAAATAAATATTTATCGAGCCCCTACTATGTGCCAGACCCGCGTTTAGGCACAGAGATGCAGGTTAAGATCCTTGCTCTGATGGAGCTTACCTTCTAAGATTAAACAGCATTTCACTGGCAGGCAGAGGAAGAGCACAGGGAGACTTTAAGGGTAAATTAAGTCATGGAAAAAAATTTAAGTCTAGATTGGGGGAACAAAACTGATCTTGAGATGTATGATGGGAAGCCAGCGAGCCTTATGAACCAAGGACTAAGGTAGAAGAGAAAATTACTTTAGTTGCAACCAATTTTTCTCTCAGTTTTGATGAGCTTCTTATGTAAACCTGGCATTTGAACTATAAAACCCCGGTTGCTCTTTGTCAGTGAATCAAGGGACAATTTAAGTGGCATTAATTCAATGAGCTTATTACTAATCTCTCACGGGAATAATTTACTTTTCAATAAACATTTACTTTTTAACCATCCCCTGAGGTGATTTGCCATCACCACCAGTTACTCTGTTAGACTGGTGACTGTTTAAAAAGGTGTGAACAGGGGGTACCTGAGTGGCTCAGTCGGTTGAGCGTCCGACTTCGCCTCAGGTCATGCATGATGTCACGGTTTGTGGGTTCGAAGGAACCCTGAGTCGGGCTCCGTGTTGACAGCTCAGAGCCTGGAGCTTGCTTCAGATTCTGTCTCCATCTTTCTCTGCCCCTTGCCTACTCACATTCTGTCTCTCTCTCTTAAATATAAATAAAATATTTAAAAAAAATTAAAGAAAGGTATGAACAGAAACATTTTACCTGTGTAATTAGCAAGTCTCGATCCTGTAACTTCTAGGACTTTCTCAAGTTGCCAATTCATTGGTTCTGATTGTGCTTTGTGATGTTAAAGTTTGTTCTCCGGAAGTTACAAAGCTGTACTCTGATAATACATCATAAATGTATTATGTATTACTCTCTGTGGCCATAATAAAATCAAGTTCATCAGCCCAGACAAGAACATGCCATTGTTCTTACAGAATGTCCAGCCTTATCCAACGTCCCAATAGACTTCTACACGATAGGTTCAGTTTACAAAATCAACCCACTCTCCAGTTCATAGCAACGGCAGTTTCATGCTCTGAAAAAACACTTAAAAGTTGCCATAGTTTCATTTATGAGTAACTGGAGAGATTTGCTACTTATTTCTTTGGAAGAGGGGTCTATCCTACTCATTTTGTGTTGGGCTGGGAAAAAATGCAAGGTATATTAAAAAAAATTTTTTTTTAACTATAAAAGTAATGTGTTCCTGACAGAAAAATCAGAAACTAGAGAACTAAGCAGGAATAGAGAAATTACCCACACTTCCACCAATCACTGAGGGATCTAGTTAACCTCTGTCCAGTGTTTATCCGTTCAGTTTATTCTACCTCTCTCCATTTATCATAATTTAAGAAAATGAGATCTTATGGTACATAGTATTTTCTGATTTGTCTCGTCCCCTTAATAACCTTCCCGTTGTTTCATGTCATCCTACGTTTCCTAAGGACTGTGTAAATGTAACAGGTATATAATTGCCCTTACTCAAAGGCATAGCAAGCAGGAGAACATTTTTTCTTATGAATTTAAGAGAGTGCTCCCCGCCCCTCTTCCCCCGTCCCGAGAGCCTTTCTCAAAAACCCTAAGTGACCTCTGACCACCAATTTGTGTCGCGTGTGCAACACGTGCAGAAAGGGACAACCAGCTGCCGGCTCCGGTCAGCAGCGCCGCAGCAGGACCCCAGAGCGCGCCACTGGACTCTCGTGGGAACCACGCCCCTGGCTCCAGGGTGGCCAGTGGTCCGCGGGAAGCGCTCTGCCGTCCCAGGGGCCCCATTCCATAGACGCCGCTTCCCCTCCTCTCCTATCTCCCTCACAGCGGAGCCCGAGTTCGGAAAGCCAGGGTCGTTCTGCGACCCCTTCTCCCCACGGCAACTCGGCCGGCACGTTGCCTCCCCACGCGGATCCTCCCAGCACCAAGCCGCCCGGCAGAGACCCAGGAGGTGACCGTGCCGGCCCAGCCCGGGTGCCGCACGGCGCCGCTGCTGGACCGGAGCCGCGCGGGGACGCGCCGTCCCCGAGTGATGACGCGCTTCCTGCCCTCCCGGCGCTCGCGGGCCGTGCGCTCGCGCTCGCCCTCGGCTCTTGTTCCGCGCCCGGAGCCAGCGGCGGCGGCAGCGGCTGAAGCGGCTGCGGGAGCGGAGCGGTCGCCGGGCGCGCGGGGGGACGCCGGCTGCACTCCGGGGCAGGCGCTCTGCAATGAGACAGTAAATGCATCCCCCGGTAAGGCGCACGGCTCACTCGGGTTTTCCTCTTCCTCCAGCTGCATGCACGTTGCATGAATTTCTCGTGTCTTTTCCCTCCCCTCTACAGAAGGAAAATGTGGGTGGTTTTTTCCTCCCTTTTGCATCTCGTGAGTGATGCCAATGCAGAAAAACCCCCGCAAAGCTCCCAGATTTGATGTCCTAGGAGGGCTTTCTGCAAAAAAAATAAAAATAAAATAAAATTTATGCACCTGTCTATTGCACATGTATGTTTTCACTGCACTCGACCTGGGCGCAGCGGTTTGCAAACAGGCTGGCAGCCGGCGCCTGAGAACGGATTCCTGGCCGCGGGCAGCCAGTCCCCTCCGGGGCTCCCGCTGGGTTTCCGGTAACTGGGCTTTGAAAAGCGGCCCCGCCTGCATGGAGTGTCCCCTCGGCCCCGGCCGGGCCCCCGCGCCAGGAGAGTTGGCGCGGGCGGAGCGGCTTCATTCCAGCACTGGCCGCCCGGACTCCAGCGCCACTTTGCAAACAAGTCTCCGGTCGAGGCTGGAGGCAAAGACAGCCCGCCGGTGCGGAGCTCCTCCAGTCCCAGATTCTCAGACCTGCCTATTCCACGACTCCCCTTGGCAATCTCGCCACCAGCAAAACTGCTGGCCGCTGAGGGACCTGGGCAGCGCCCGCCCGAGAGCGAGGACAGGATTTGGATTTGCTGCCGCTGGCCTCGCACTGGACTAGCGGCGCCCTCTCCTCCCTCGGCCCCGCAAGCTGCAATCTCGCGCCCACTGGGGGCCGGGGGTCCTGGGGACTGGCAATTCGGGATTCCCTGAGGGGACCGAGGAACGACGTTCGAGGGCGCCATATTTTCAGTGGGTCTTGGCTGCGGAGGGAGGGGGCGTACGGTTTCTGGGGCCCGGGGAATAGCGCGGCGCCCCCGCAGGAGAGGCAGGAGGGGTTCTGGCCGGGAAAGTTTGCGCGCCGAGACAGGAGCGGAGGCGGCCGCGTAGGGAGCGCACGGAGGTTGTTCCCGCAGGGGCGCGCGGGCTGCGACGCGTCGCCAGGCCCGCCCGGCCCGGGTGTAGGGCCGAGAGCCGCCGTCAGGGGCTGCGCGTCCGGCTCACCTCCGCTCGCTGTCCCGCCGAGACGCGGCTTGCAGGCTCCGAGTCGCAGGGAACACGCCCCTCTCCCCAGCCGCCGCGGCTGCCCGGGCGCTCCGCCGGAGCCGTGCGCTTGGCGGCGTCCCCCGGCCGGGCGCCCGGTGCAGAGCGTGCTCCCGGCGCCCGGCTTCGCTTGGGCGCTGCGCGCGGCGCGGGACCTCGCTCCCTGAGGGAGAGGAGGCGAGCCGGCTAGCGGTCGGGGCCGAGGGCCTGGCTCGCGGTCGTCCCCGGGGCCGGAGAGCGGCCCTCCCCTCGCCTCGCCTCCTTGGCTGCGGCGGCGACAGCGGCAGCACCCGTGGCTGCGTCCTCGGCTCTCGCCGCGATGCCAGCTCTTGGAGGCTAGGTAAGGGGGGCGTTTCCAGAAGTTGGGGCTTCAGGTGACGCGTGGGGAAACTTGGAATTGGGCCGCCCGTGAAGAGTCGAGGTGAATAGGGGAAAGGAGGCTGTTTCAGAATCCCTGTGTCTCGTGGTGAAGACTAACCTCTGATTATTTCCAGAAGACGAGAGAATGAGCCGAAGTATTTGGCGTCGTCCAAGGCACAAAGAGGAGGGTAGGGATGATGCCCCGGAGAAACGGGCCCCCAAATGTACATAAATGACAAAAACGTACCACGTATTTGCCTTTAATACTACCTGGGTGTGCTGACTTGTGGCATTCGTCAGGTTGCACATTATCCTCCTCCCTTCTCCAGAGCGCGAAGTTGGCGACTTCTCAGGAGTGGGGCTGTGGGCATTCTTCTCTTTTGAAATACAGCAGATTGTGATCTCTGCTTTGTGTAGGGGCAGAGGAAGGGCGTGTTTGCTGACCTACAATCAGCTGAGTGCAGAAACACGCAAGCCTTTCTCCTTGGCGTCTTATTGAAATGATGCCATAGTATTGAGGTCATGTCAGCACTTTGGGGCTTCATCTTTGGAGAGGTTTCAAGGGATCACAGAAAAGGGGGGATGTGAAGCTTTCATCTGATGTCAGGGATTAGGCTGCTGCTTCGCTAGTTCACTTCATTAAGTGCCTCCAGTGTGGATGTCAGCCATTGCGTTTCCAAGATTTTTGTCTTCCTTGACTGCTGATTTTCGGACATCTATACAAAAACTGTGGAGGGGTGGTGGATGTGACACGTGGCCTTGAGGGACACCTGCATGAATGCTATTTTTTTTTTTCATTGAACCCTGGAATTGTGGAAAACACCCAGAGCCCAAGATACATTTATATCCAAAATTAGCATAACTAATTTAGAAGAGACTCAAATCAATTGCAGAACGCTGTCTATTTCGTAAAGCTCCCAGTCTTAGTGATGGTACCTTGAATCACAGAAACACAGGGCTCTTCGGATTGAGAAAGTCACTGATTTTTCTCTGCCTTTGTACCCACTTAGGTTATCAAGGAGATACACTTTTTAATTAAACTCTTATGCATTTTTTTTTTTTTTTTGCTTTTTAAAAAGGTGTCTGTTTTTGACAGTGATGTTGTACTTCTGCCTCCAAAGGGAAAGCGAAAATTTTAAACTTAAATTTGTTAAATAAGTTACTGAGGATACTTTTTATCGGCTTAGGCTTATAGTTGTGTCTTGAATTCACCTGCTAACCCTACTTGTTTAGGGTTTTTCTTTTTTTTTTTTTTAATGCTTATTTATTTTTTGAGAGGGAGAGAGAGACAACATGAGAGCAGGGGAAGGGCAGAGAGAGAGAGAGAGGGAGACACAGAATTTGAAGCAGGTGCCAGGCTCCCAGCTGTCAGCACAGAGCTCAATGGGGGCTCTAACTCACGAACCGTGAGATCGTGACGTGAACTGAAGTCAGACGCTTAACTGAGCCCCCCAGGCACCCCTTGTTTAGGGTTTTTCAAACCAAGCACTCTTTCCTGAAGTATTTTTTTATTTAAAAACCTTTTTTTAATGTTTTATTTTTGAGAGAGAGAGCAAGCAGGGGAAAGGCAGAGAGAGAGAGAAATATGGAATCAGAAGCAGGCTGTGAGCTGTCAGCACAGAACCATGTTGCGGGGCTTGAACTCACAGACTGGGACATCATGACCTGAGCCAAAGTCAGATGCTTAACCAACTGAGCCACCCAGGTGCCCCTTTCCTAGCATATTTTTAAGTGAAGTCAGGTTTTGCCCCTTTCCTAGAGTATTTTTAAGTGAAGTCAGGTTTTACAAAGTGGGGTATAAGTGAGTGATGGGGGGAGATGGAGGTTTCTAGTCCAGTTTCTGTCTTTTGTAACTTAAAATTATACTGATTCCCCTTCTCCTCCACCCCTCATTTCCAGCAGATCATTAGTTCCCAAGAGCAGTTAAGGGTGGTTACAGATGGTGAACAATCTAAATTTTTACCAACTATGCTCAGAAAAATAAAACTATACATCTAAAAATGTATTATTCATTTTAGCCTTATGCTTGTAACTACATATGTCACTTATTGTGTGCTTGTGCTAAATGTTATATAATAAAAAAAATTTAGAAATACGAGTTTTCTTGGGGCGACTGGGTGGCTCAGTGGCTTGAGCCTCCAACTCTTGGTTTCAGCTCAGGTCATGATCCCGGGGTCATGTGATCAAGCCCCAAGTTGGACTCTGTGCCGAGCATTGCGCGTGCTTAAGATTCTCCCCCCCACCCTCCTCTCCCCCTCTCTCTTGCTCCTGCACTTGTGCTCTGTATCTAAAATTAAACTAGTTTTCTTAATAAAGCTGAAATAAAAAATTAAAAAGGAGAAGTTGCAAACCCTTCCATCTTCATTCCCAAGTTTACTACCTTAATATTTATCAATTTCTTATGCCGCTGTTAACAGTGTTACAAATTGTGCTTTGTTGCTTCTCGCCTGATTCATATTATAACTTCATGGGTTGCTCAAAGTTCCTGCATTTTTGTTGTTGTTAAAAAGATTTTATAACTTCAAACGGTTAGAAAACGCCAGTGCATTTTGGACAGTTGCCTGTCACTTTACCAGGCTGTGTGATGTGTGTGTGGCATGCCCCAGACTCTTGGGACAGTGTCTGAAACTTGTGATCTGTGACATTATGGATTCAGAACTTTTGAGTCATAATGTTTTCCTGGAGATTTGGGGTGGTGTTTGGCCAATACAGGAAGTACTAAAAAAGAGTTAAATAATTCAGTCATTTTTATTGGGTACACAAAATTTTAAAGGCAAGAAGGAAAACTTAATAAGCAGGACCAGAATTACAGCTTAACATACCCAACTGGTGCCTTTTTAATTACAGTACTTCCCCCCAGAACTTCTTAATCCTATTACTTTTATATTTAATAAGGAGACTAGTTAAAACATAAGCCAAACAGAACTATTACAAATAATGGGGATAAATGCTAGGTTTAACCAGATGTTTTGCCTAAAGTTAAGAGTTAAGGAATCTGCATTCTGTCAAACTCCGCCTGCAGGCCCTCTCCACGGCCCCCTTCCTCAATAAGCAGATTATGAAAGGCAAAAAATGTTGGAGGGGGTGGAGACAAAACACAAAAAAAGAAACGAAATCCTTAAGGTAGGCTTCTCCTTTTTAAAATTTTTATTTATTTTGAGAGAGAGAGAGAATGCCTGCGTGTGCACGAGTGGGGGAGGGGCAGAGAGAGGGAGGGAGAGAATCCCAAGCATGTTCCCTGTTAGCAAAGAGCGCAGTGTGGGGCTCCATCCCACAAACTGTGAGATCATGACCTGAGCTGAAATCAAGAGTTGGACACTTAGCCAGCTGAGCCACCCAGGCACTCCAAGGTAGGCATCTCCTGTCCATCACCATCCTAACAACCTTTGGTTCAGTGTCAGGTGCCATTTGAATGACACCTGGTAGACAAGGCTGGTACAAAATGGTTTGGTTGTCACAGCCTTTTCTTTATGCATCACCTGGAACTAGGAATTAAAACTGTGCTCATTTGTCACCCCATTTTTCACAGTGGAT
This sequence comes from Leopardus geoffroyi, assembly GCF_018350155.1. Taxonomy (NCBI): domain Eukaryota; kingdom Metazoa; phylum Chordata; class Mammalia; order Carnivora; family Felidae; genus Leopardus; species Leopardus geoffroyi. Next base: position 42,725,498 of record NC_059337.1, on the reverse strand, counting down.
TTTCAGAGTCCGTGCCAAAAGCATGGTTTTGTTTTTCCTTTAACCAACCATTTAATTTCAGCCAAAGTGACGCTGTTCTGAATATCTAGAAAAGTAATGAATATTTGTATTTCCTTTTTACTCTTCTAGCTGCAGTCTTAACAAAATTGTCTTAACTCTGCTGTTCACGTACCCAGTTGTTTTGAGGGCTTACCATGTGCTTCATGCTCAGAAGACATCCTGTCCTAACCTCACACACCGAGTTCCTAGGAGATGATACTTATTTGTATTTTACATATCTAGTAGATGGTGGGGGGAGAAATGAGTGTGTGATTAAGTTGTGTTTGTAGGCCAACATAATAGATGAACAGAGGATATGAATAGTCAGTTCCCACAAGAAGAGATGTAAATGGCCAATGAACATGTGAAAAGATTCTCAGCCTCCATGATGGTCAGGGAAATGCAAATTTAAATTTTTTTTTTTTTCAACATTTATTTATTTTTGGGACAGAGAGACAGAGCATGAACGGGGGAGGGGCAGAGAGAGAGGGAGACACAGAATTGGAAACAGGCTCCAGGCTCTGAGCCACCAGCCCAGAGCCCGACGCGGGGCTCGAACTCACGGACCGCGAGATCGTGACCTGGCTGAAGTCGGACGCTTAACCGACTGCGCCACCCAGGCGCCCCGGGAAATGCAAATTTAAAACAAGTATTTGTTTTCTGTCCATCCAACTGACCCACTTAAAAACAAAACTGGTAGGGTGGCTGGGTGGCTCAGTCAGTTGAATGCTGACTTCAACTCAGGTCTCATGGTTCATGGGTTTGAGCCCATGTCGGGCTCTGTGCTGACAGCTCAGAGTCTGGAGCCTGCTTCGGATTCTGTGTCTCCTTCTCTCTCTGCCCCTCCTCTGCTCACACTCTGTCTCTCCCTGTCTCTCAAAAATAAATACACATTGAAAAAAAAAAAACTGGTAACATCTTCTCTTTTAGATGTATGGGGGGGGGGGTGCAACTTACAGTCTCTTGGGAGTATGAATTGCTGGAAGATTAGGGAAAGCAATTTCTAAGTTTGGAACTTGCCACCATGTGCCACAGCAATCACATATTTGGAGTCTTACAGAAATAAAAACATCAGCATGCAAGGATCTATGTGTGATGATGTTTAAGGTAGTATTACAAAAATACTACAATAATAGTGTAGTCGTAAAAAAATGGGAAGGAACATGAAATGTCCATCAGGATGAATAATAATTTTGGATTACTTTGCAAGTGATGTCCAGAACATATGAAATGTAAATGAAATCAAGTTACAGAGTATCAAATTTAGTATGATCCTATTTCTGATTTAAAAAAGAAGCTCTAGGTATATAACCTTGGAGAGAGATGTGAAGGACACACAAAACTTGAGATTGTTTAAAATTGGGAGTGGGAAGGGGAGGTGACTAACTTGCTCCATATACACCTTGATTGGTTTACTTGCTCAAACAAAAGCTTTTCTATAGGGAAACACTTTAAAATGGTATTTGGTTCATGAATACGAAACTTGTTTGGGACCATTTTGGAAACAAAAGGTGAGCAATGTTACACCTGCTTTCTCTTATGTTTGCTGCAGTAATCTTTTATCTCTTGGGAAACTTGTAGTTAATTAGCTTCTAACATCCTGAAATTTCCCACTTTTGAGTCCGTGCCTTCTGCCTTGGTCGTAAAGGGTGGCTTCAGGAAATGCTGTTTACCTCTCTCCCCCAGGGGAGTAGTGACAATAAGAGATCAAGAAAGCTCTTAGTGTTCTCCTTTTCCTTGACTTTGTCTGATCCCAACTGAGGGAAGGTCTGACCAATTGCAGAGTCTTCTCAGATAGCAGCAGCATGTCCTTAGGCTTGGTTTTCCTGTCTGAGCCTCAGAGAGGTGCTATCTAATGACTGTGCTGGCATTCGAACTCAGGTCCCCTTCCACACGATCCCTAGCTTGCTGACTGCTTCACGTGAAGCATTTGTAATTTTGCCTCTTAGTGTGATTTTTGAAACTTGATAGAATTTACGAGTTCGTGGCAGTTATCCCCCAAAAAACTGTGGAAAAGCAGTGGAAACTCCATCCACATTTGAAGAAGTCCATCCTAGGTGACCCTGCGAGTCCTGGTGGGAGACTGAGTCTCAATCCACTGGGACCCAGGCTCTGCTGCACCATTTGAAAACCATGGTTTAGATACCACCAGCGGTTCCCCAGCTGGAATGCATCAGAATCACCCAGAGGGCTTGCTAAAAGCCACGTCGTTTGGCCAGGGTTTCAGACTGTAAGTCTTGGGTAGGGTTTGACAATTTGCATTTTTAATAAGTTCCCAGGTGATACTGATCTTGCTGGTCATGGACCATACTTTTCAAACTGCTGGTTTAGAGAAACCAGCTTCCTGTTTTGCAGATCTTGTGTTCTTGTCCAGCCAGGGCTCTGCCCTGTCGTGGATCGAAATTAGAATGCCAGTCAAGGCAAATTCACTCAATTTTATCAGTTTTACCAAGCATGGAGAAGTAAATTTTGGGTTGTGGTAATTAACTCTTGCCTGCATCCATTGCACATGTTTGGGGATTTACTGATGGATAGATGGATACCTGTCTACTCCACAGTGAAAGTCAGAGTTCATGAGTATGGTTTTAAATATTCTGTAATGGATTCTCATGAGAGAGTGGAGAAGACTGTTAGAGATTGTGTGGTTTTTGTTTTTCCAACATACATGCATATTCAAGATTTGAAGTCGTTGATTTCTTTTAATTAAAAGTTGGCTACATGTAAAGGGCATTGTGAAGAAAATGGTGACCGGATGATAAATGTTGCTTAAATTGCATTGTAATCTGATCATTAGTGCATTTTTTGGGAGGAAATTAAGTGCAGTAGCCATTAATTTCAACAAGTGTTTATTTCACTGTTGCCAGAGGGGACACATGTCTAACAGTGCTTATCAGTGGCACATACATGCTTGGCTGTCCTCAGGGTCCCTTGTCTGTAAATCCTTAGCGGCTTGGCAGACCCAAAGCTCAAGAAGTTTCCCTTTTGAAAGCCTTCCCTCCCTACTGATCATGTAATTCTAAAATTCTTTAGCAGATTAAACACTTGTGCTATTTTTAGCTACTTAATTTTCGTGCCTTTTATTTTCTAATGGTTTCACATGTGAGTTATGAGCAAAGCAAAACTGGTAATGGTAGCAGGGTGTATGGAAAAAAGTGAAACAGGAGGGAAATTTTCATGAAGGCGATCCTGCTTAAACTTGTAGGATGGGTCTCTTTTGTAGGGCTCTCCACTCCAGCTATGCACTGGAATCACCTCGGGATTCTGATGTGTTCGTTTGGGTGGAGCCGTGGCATTAGTGGGGAAGTTCTCCAGGTAATTCTAATATGCAGCCAAGGTAGAGAGTCTCCACCTACAGTTCTCTGCCGCCTCATTTTTCGAAGATTTTGTTTATCGGGCCTTCCTTCAACCTTTTTTTTTTCGCTTTTGGTTTTGTTTTTTTGACATTTTGTGCGAATGGAGCAAACCAAATGGCTTTTTCTGGGTGGTTGAGATTATAGATGTTTAAATTTTTTAAGAATACTTTCTCGTATTTTCCAAATTTTCCCTATATTTAGGGTATATTTCTCTTATAATCAGAAAACATGTTAATAAAAATCTTACCAGTGGCTGGTGTATCAGATACAAGAATCTAGATTTCCCTATGAAAATCAAAATATCAAAACAGTAACATCTTCCTATATACGGCAATACATCCAATACACTTTCCCTTCTGTGATCCTTAGTTCACTTTTGTTTGCTAAAATATCTTGGGGTTATAGGTTTGGCTTATTATTTTACAGTTCTATATTATATACATTAATTTACAGGAAGTCTTAGAATTGAATTTTGTAAACATTTAAAACCATGTTTCCTGCCTAATTATGTTTTATTAGGGTTCCTGATAATCAGAATTTTTGAACAGCGAGTCGTATGGTGCCATCAACAGTTTTGGTGACTTGAAATCTATATAGATTGCCTGCCCAACTCATTGCCCCAGCCACATCTCTTTGCTATCTTTACCCTACTTGAGCCATCCCTCCCATGGGTGTCTCTAGACAGAGGGTATTTGGTATCATCTAGGGACATTTTTTGTGTGTCATAGCCTGAAGGGAGGAAGGGGTACTGCTGGTATTTAATGGGTAGAGGCCAGGGGTGCTGTTAAACATCTTACGGTGCACAGGGCAGCCCCCACAACAAAGACTTGTGTGGCCTGGAATGTCAGTCATGCCAGCGTTGAGAAACCTTGCGTCAGTGTTCTATTGATTGATTGATGGATGGATTGATTTTTAACAGCAGTCCACAAGGGGGAGAGGTTTTATGTAATGACCTGATGCAAGCATATACACACAACTGGAACAGGTCTCCTCGAACATTCAACCTTACTACGTATACTGTACTCTTAGACTTTTCATTTTGCTCAATTCAAAAAAGTGCTCGTCATGACCCACTACATTGATTTTACGACCCACTAGTCCTTCATTTGAAGAACAGGGTTGTAGACCTTCTCATGATCATTAAGTGGACCTCCAGCAAATACCTTGACAAGCATTCCAGTCCGACCCTCAACCTTTTCTCTTTCATCTTATTCCTTTTAGTATCCAGTCCCACCCAGCCTTCCCCCCTACCAGGGCCTCTAACCTGGTGACCTTTCCAGATTCCATCGGCCGTCATCCCTCTCTTCTCCTCTGACCGCCCCTGCCCCCAGCACAGGTGCTTGCATACACCCCCAACTCCCTTGATTGACCCTTTTCCCCTTCATCTAACTCCCTTGGGAAAACCCCACCCTCTACCTCCTGCGCTCCTGCCTGAGGCTGAGGAACGCGGGCCAGAGAAAACACTCAGGTATCTGTATGGTCTCTTGATTTATGACCAGAGACCCCAAGGGGGATTCTTGGCACAGTGGGGTGCCCTATGTCTCTGTCCCCCGCCCACTTTGAGCTGATGACCGGCTTATTTCAGTGAGAAAAAGGAAGCAATTAGAAACGGGTGTCCTCTTCCCATGCGAAATCTGCTAGTCTGTCTACAACCGTAGCCACACAGCCCTATAGCCACAAGGCCTTGTAACCGCAGAGCATTGTAGCCACGTGTTCCTGGGGGCCTGTGCTCTGTCCTCATGCATGTGTCACCTTTCTCCTCTGCGTGATCACTTTTCCCTGTCCGATGGATAATCCCCCACCCGAGAGATGCCTCTTCTTGAGGGAAAAAGCAGCCCCAACAGCACACTCTTGACCCCATCCCCCCGTCAGCGGTTCATCCATTCCTCTACCCTCTCTAATAGTGACCCTTTTGGAAACAATTGGCATACATTCTGCTCCACCTCCTCCCCTCTTAGTCTGTCTTGGACCCACCCCAATTTGCCCTCCCCCCTTTACCGAAGCCACACTTCCTAAGGCCCCCGTGATATCTGGGGGCCGGCTCTTCCTTGTCCCTTTCTGCAGCCTCTCAGCAGCCGTTAGCCAGCTGATCGCTCTCTGGGACACTTTCTTCACTAGGCTTCCATGCCACCGTCCTCACCCCGTTCTCCTGTGTCCTGGCCGCACCACCTCCAGCCCTCCTGCTGGATCTCCTCCTCCTGGCCCCTGCCGGTTGGGGGCGCTCTCTCACACTTCGTTTCAGTTACCAGCCAGCTCCCTTAGCACCTCCGCAGAGGTCTCCCTGGCACCCTGTAGCCCCTGCTCTCAAACCACTGCCTTTTTTGTTTTCCTATCATGTATCATTCCAGATATTATATACATGATTCATTTATTGTCTGCCTCATGGCACTGGAATATAAACTCCGGGAGAGAAACTATCTGGTGCTGTGTCCCCAAGTGTCCAAAACAATGCCTAGCACATAGTGGGTAACAATTTTAATGAGTAATTGATGTAGAAGACTTGGCTGGTGACAGGTTAGCCTTAGATGAGGAAAAATCTTTGTCAGATTTGAGCTAAGGAAGTGAGTAATAAGTGGAAAAGCGGTGTCTCATGGGAGCAATATTTTCTTAGGTCAAGTGTTAAGAGTTAAAGATTCAAGTAATGAATGAATGAAGCCCATTCCTTGCTAATTACTTGTTGAGTGATAGAAGGCACTTGTGGAGGCTAGGTCCCTGTGGACACATGGTCGCCCCTCTTGTTTTTATCTCTGAAGGAGGGGCACTTAAGTGGTCTGCTTGGTAACTTTTGTCACTGGGTTGAAGACAGTAAATGCCCTTGTCTGAAGTACCTATCCTTGATCTCGATGTTCTGGTGAATTGTTTTGGTGTCTCACTCGTCCCCAGAGTCCACTCGACTGCATGGAGAGAGGTCTCCTTTCTCTCCTGCATTTGAGCCCATGGCAGAGTGCATTCCTGCAGACGGGTGGCGATGGTTTTCTCAGTGCTGCTGTCTCAAGCACCCAGCTTAGAGAGTCCCAAAGCTTCCTGTGTTTAAAGGACAACCCCTGTCTTCTCTGTTTGCATTGCTGCAAGACCACCCATAATTACTTGGCATTCGGGGCTAGGACCAAGTTTGATGTAAGTGAAGATATTTCCTGTGTGGCCCGAGGTCATGCATGGCAAATCTTCCCAGAGGAGTGTGGATTATTCCTGGGTTTGAGAGATTACATCAAGGGCACTTTAAGAGGCTTAATTTTCTCCTTGAAGGGCTTTCTATTGGGCTCAGCACCTGTCACTCCTGGGCCCTCGCTGGCAGGGTTAAAGGCTAAGGCATCAGCCAAAGGCAGCCTGAGGTGCAAGCATAAAGCAGTTGGGTTTAGTACATCCAAGAAGAAAGGGCACATGTCTTTATGGGACATCTGAGAGTGATTCCAGGGAAGTTACTTAAAAAAATTTTTCAATATGTATTTATTTTTTGAGAGAGAGAGAGAGAGAGAGAGAGAGACAGAGCACAAGTACGGAAAGGGTAGAAAGAGACACAGAATGTGAAACAGGCTCCAGGCTCTGAGCTGTCAGCACAGAGCCTGACACAGGGCCTGACCTCAAGAACCAAACCGTGAGATTATACCTGAACCGAAGTGGGATACTTAACCGACTGAGCCACCCAGACACCCCAGGAAGCTACTTTTTTAAAAACGGGCGGCCTGAATAGTTCTAGGTCATTCTCTTCCTTTGACAAAGAACTGAAGCTTGGAAGGATGAGACTTACCGGGGCCACTTGGCAAAACTGAAAGTGGAATCCCACTTTCCTGACTACCATAGAGGCTTTCTCCTTGGGATGTCTGGCTGGACCCGGACTTTAATTCATGGCTGTGGTTCTCTGCCCTGAATGTGCCCTGTTCCTTAGAGGGTATAATGCTAAGTGAAATAAGTCATTCAGAGAGAGACAAACACCATATGATTTCCCTCATATGTGGAATTTAAGAAACAAAACGAAGAAGAGGCAAACAAAAACCCAGACTCTTAAATATGGACAGCTGGTGATTATCAGAGGGGAACTTGGTGTGTGTGTGTGTGTGTGTGTGTGTGTGTGTGAGGGAGTGGGTAGGGGTGAAATAGGTGAAGGGGATTAAGAGTACACTTATCTTGATGACCACTGAGTGATGTATAGAATTGTGGAATCACTATATTGTACACCTGAAACTAATTTAACATCGTGTGTTAATTATACTGGAATTAAATGAAAAATGCTGTTCCCATACCCCACCTGACGCACTTAATTGGAATCCCTGAGAGCGTGACCTGGGCACGTGTGTGTGTGTGTGTGTGTGTGTTTAAATTACCCTAGGAGAGGTTGCCCAAGAAGGGCATGTAGGGGGTAAAGTCACCCTGTAGGCCTTGCACATGGGACAGAAACAGCTCCTTTCTGGTGTAGGACAACCATCCCAATGGAACCAGTCTGCTGCTTGCTCTCCCACCCCCCCCTCTGGTTACTAGGTAAGACCCTCTAGGGTTCTGTCTTCATATAGAAAGGACCTTTTTGAGGGTGATATTTCCACCATGTGTCTTGTCCTACTAATGGGGAGAAAGAAAGGTGCATTCAGTTTGAGAAAATCCTCTATTTGAAGGCCTTTAGGATCCTGTTGATTTAGATCCCCAGGCCCCTGAGTACCGAGGATGGTTCACAGCTCTCAGACCAGCTGGTGCTTGACACAGACTGTGGGTGCCACTCTGATGGAAGGAAAAAGGGAGTGTGAGTTGGCTGTGCAGGGCTGGGTTTGGACAGCTTTATGAGGATGGTAAATCACTTGCTGGTGAACTTGCAGATGTTTCAGAGCTCTGGTTTTGTGACAGTTGCCATAGACCAAGAGTCCACAGCACAGCCTGCAGTGAAGCGTTGGGAGGGACCACCCCCTGTCAAAGCTGGCTCTCCCTCTAACCCGACAAGTGGTTCACACAGAGCTTTATGAATGTACATGGTGACGATATTAGAACAAGCCCTGGGGAATCTGAGACGCAACTGGGGGCCCAAGTGTCCTCCACAAAAGGAACAGCAGAAGGGCATTTCTTCTTGAATTGCGAGGTGTCAGATTGTTTGCCTTCGTTAGGGCTGCTGTAACACAGCCCCACAGATCCACAGCTTACACAGCAGAAATTTATTGTCTCTGTTCTGGAAGCTGGAAGTCCGAGATCTGTGTGCTTCCCTTCCGAGGGCCGTGAGGGAAGCATATCTGTGCCGGGCCCCTCTCCTTGGCTCGTGGATGGCAGTCTTCTTGTGCGTGTCTGATTCTGTGTCGATGTTTCTCTTCCTTAGAAGGACATCAGTCATAATGGAGTAGGGCCCCCCCCCCCAGGATCTTCATTTTAACTTGATTACCTCTGTAAAGGTCTTATTTCTAAATAAGGTCACATTCGGAGATGCTGGGGAGTTATGGCTCCAACATACCATTATTTTTTAATGTTTGTTTATTTTTGAGAGTTGGTGGGGAGGGGCAGAGAGAGAGGGAGACGCAGAATCTGAAGCAGGCTCCAGGCTCTGAGCTGTCAGCACAGAACCCGATGCGGGGCTCGAACTGAAGAACTGTAAGACCATGACCTGAGCCGAAGTCAGATGCTTAACTGAGTGAGCCACTCAGGGGCCACAGGCATACCATTTTTGCGGGGACAGGAGCCAGGACATTTCACAGTTTGTCACTGACCTGTTTCTCAGAATTTGAATCTGATGTAGAAGGCTTCTTATTGATGCTACCTTTTTAGGCTAAGTTGGTAATCGTGGGATTACCATCGATTACCAATCGTGGGATTCTGCACCCACCAGTTTTAGCCCGTTTTTGGCACTTTGTATTTCACTGAGGCCTTGTACGTGTGTTGCCACCATAATAGCCCCAGAAGGCAGGCCGTTTCTACGCTGAGGAAGCTGAGGTGTTCCGAGGTTTACACACCAAATTCTGGGGAAGTTTGACTTAAGCTCAGATTTCCTACTCTTATCCCAGGTTTCTCCCATAACACCAGTGATTCTCATACCTTGATATGCATAAGAATTTTCTGGGAAGCTTGCTCCAATACAGATTGAGGAGACCCTCTGGAATACTCCTGAATCAGAAGCTGAGGTTGTAACCAAGGAATCTGTATTTTTAATTAAGTTTCCCCTGGAGATTCTGATGTACTCCAAAATGTAAGAACAAGTACACTCTACTATAGATGTAATATTTTAGATGGTGACTGGGAGGGGGAGGGAAGGAAATAAACCACCAACACCACTAAGTTCCTATTTGATGTTTTTGGCTTTTATGGCAGACCCTAGGAGGCATCATGGAAAGGTACTCGCTGGAACCAGGGGCCACTGAGAGCCCGAGGGGATCGCCTTTCATAATCACCCCTGCCACCATATTTACGGGTTTGGTTGGAGCTCTTTGGCTGTTCAGGACATACTAATTGTCCCTCAGCTAGTGGAAAGTCTAGCTTGAACTTTTTGTGCCACATATATGCACTTTGCACCACAGTGGGGAAGGGGTGGGAGAGAAGTTGAGAGGGTCTGCTAACTAACATCACTTTATCAAAGCAAAAATAAAACCAGCAGGAGGACAAGGCAAAAAAAAAAAAATTGTGATTAAGTATTTATCATTATAAAATATTTGCATTAACTAAAACGTGCGGGAACATGCATGCACAGTATGGAAGAATCTCCTGGAGAAACGTTAAAACACGGATTCCTGGGCCCCCAGCTCCAGAAATTTCTTTCTAATTCCAAGCTGCTGGTCTGGGAACCACACTTAGAGCAGGCAACCGCACATTAATAAAAGATTGTCACTGGGTGGTTTTATCTGCTGATATGCATAGCGAAAACCTTTCTAAGCCTTGGCCATTAGCCTGAAGATTATAACCTATACTCAGTATCAATGCCCAAGTTACTTCACCATCTTTGTTTTAGTACATCCTCCCTTAGCTTGGGCTGTATCTCTTAGAGTGTGGTCCTTAGCCACCACCATCACAATTACGTGGGACTAAGGTTAAACACTGTAGCTGCCCAATCCCCAGAGATTCTAATTCGGCAGGTCTGTGTGGGGTCCAAGAAAGTGGAGTTTCCATTATCGGGAGATTCTCAAGTACACTGAAGTTTTGAGTGCCACTGAGCTAAGGCTTGGAAATCAGTTCTGTTTTTTTACTGGTCCCATAATAAAGTTATAAACACTGTTAGATTGATTGCATTGTTCCCATTTTCTGGCTGGGAATGCTGTTGTCTTGGTCTCAAGTTACCAGGACCTAATTCCGAAGAGAAGACATAATTTGAATAGATTGTTAGAGTTCTATTTGAATAATCCTCTCTCCCTTTTTTACATGAGCTCATGCAGTTCATTTTAAGTTAAGTCTTTAAACAAAAGTTATGTTCTTTGTCCAGGTAAATTACCTTGAAACAATGATAGGATGTGAAATTTATTACAGATTTTTGGAGTTCATTCAAGGAGGCTCTGTGGTTTTAAACTGCACAGTTAAGGATGACCTTTGGTAGAAATATGTTTATGTTCTTGGGCTCTGGGTACATATTTAAAAACTGGGTAAATGAGAAGTGGGGGCTGGAGGATGGACTCTTCTATTAGTAAAGGGGATTCAGTTGCATGGAGTAACAGATCATGGTTCTCTATGCTCCATGCCCGGCAGATGTTTCTGCAAATTGATCCCTCCACTCCCCGCCCCTCAAGACAGGTTTTTCAGTTCTGTGTTCTTCCTTCTGGCAGAATGGGGACCTTCACTTTTAGAAAGAGGAGCTAAAATTAATTTTGTTTCATTGGACCATACGCGCCACGTCCCTTTATATAACATATTCTGGAAAAGTTAGAAATAAACTGTTAAAAACCACAGCAGGAGCTTCATGTGTCTGTTAAAATCGATCGAACTACACACCTAAAAAGGAGGACACTTATTGTATGTAATAATACTTAAGTAACCTGACTCAAAAAATATATCAGGGGAACCGGTCATGATAGCCATCCTTTCAGTGAATTAGTTTGACAAGTAAAGATTCCTTTTGTGATGCAAACGATCCCCCATAACCCTCTTTGCACCATACTTCTTTGAAAGCCCTTCTGCGTGCTTTACCTCTGTTGGTGTTCGGTGGGGAGGGAGGAGTGGAGTTGGCAAGAGCCGCTGAGGAGTGGATGTGGCCTCTCATTCATTCTTCCAGGTCATTTTCTTCTTAGCTCCAGATCCAGTACAGGGTGGGAGTTCACAGAGGTTTGGGGGATGAATGAAACCACCATGCCCATAGAGCACCTGAGGTGTGGAGAGGTCAAGTGGCTTGTCGAGATGTGAGGACAAGCTGGCAGAAGCGGGAGAAGAATCCTCCCGGCCTTCTGACTCCCTTTTGCCATCCTTTCTCCAACTTAGGTCTTAGAAATTCCTGTTTTTTCAGCTGGGAGTCTTTGAAATGAGGGTAGGCCTGTTTGTTTGTTGTGGTTTTAGAGGCAGCCTGTTATCATGGATAAGCCTTGGCTTTGAAGACATTCATCAGCCTGGCAAGCCTTTTTTCTGAGTGTCCACAGGGTGCGTGGTTGATACAGCCCAGAACAAAACAGACCTAGGCCCTGCCCTCATGGAAAGCAGGATCATGAAGGGTATATGTCAGCAGGAGGCATTAAAACAAACCAGAACAGGGATGACTGTTGCAATGGGTAACATGTGAGAGCCTGTTACACAGTGGTCGCCAACGATCGTGTGACCTTGGGTGAGTCACCTGACCTCCGTAAACCTTGGTGTCCTCGGTAAAACAGACAAATCAAGGATGTGTTGCAAAGATTCAGTGAGATAATGAACCGTAAAGCCGACTGTGTGTGCTTCTGGGTAATTATCTGTCACTTGTTAAAGAGGGTGAGTCAATGGACAAATGTGTTTTTCACCTCTGAGCTGCACTGGTCCTTATAGACAACCTCAGGACAGGAGTTTGAGGTGTCGATTTTTCTCTTTTGGATCATCTTCACAGCAATGGGAAGTTGTACTGGAGGGCTGTGCTGCTTGGTTTTTGTCCTTGACTGATATGGTTGAGGTGGGAGCAGAGCTTTCTAGCTGGGGAGCTGAGTGATGATTTAGAGGTGTGTTGACCCAGTTAGTGATGCCCTCAGTCTCTTGGGGGATTCCCGAGCTCAGGCTCTACAAAGACGGTCCTTTTCCAAGTGTTCCAGGACTTGGGAGAGCTGTCATCCCTCTACATGTCTCTACAGGACTCCCAGAAGCAGGAGCTAGATTAGATTTTAAGTAACCTTACCTGAAGAGAACAACAAAAAAGAAGCAAGGGCTCCCACAGGCTGTGAGAGCTTTCTTAAAAAGAGAGATGCAGGTGCCTGACTTCTGCTCAGGTCATGATCTCAAAGTCCGTGAGTTCGAGCCCTGCATCGGGCTCTGTGCTGACAGCTCAGAGGCCTGGAGCCTGCTTCGGATTCTGTGTCCCCCTCTCTCTCTGCCCCTCCCCCACTCATGCTCTGTCTCGGTCTCAAAAATAAACATTAAAAAAATTTTTTTAAAAATGAGAGATGCAGATGAGCTAGACCAGGCTTCCCCAAACTTCTCTGATAATAAGAGTCACCTGAGTGTGTGTTAAATGTCCAGTTCACCGGGCCTGCACCCATCTGGATTGGGGCTCTGGAATCTGTGCATTTAATAGTTACCCATGTGATTCTTAGCAGGGATGTTTGGGAAACACTGGCTTAGATCATAAATCTCCTTGTCCTTGCTATTTCAAGTTGGTCCACAGACCAGCAACATCCTCTCCCCCTGGGAACTTGTTGATACTCTCAGGCTCCACCCAGACCTGCTGACTCAGAGTCAGCATATTAATAAGACCCTAAGGTGAATGTGTACACACAATAAATCTGGGGAAAATTAGGGCTTGCCTAGAGGGCAGGGATACCGGTCAACATTTTAAACCAGGGATGTGGTGATAAGCCAGGGATTTGAACTCCGTTTTCTGAATGCAGACTGAATGCTCATGGCACATCTTCTGGACTCAGTTCCTACTAACTCAGGGCCTGTCTCCAGCCTGCTGTCAGGAGCCCCCTCACTGTCCTGTTAATACTGCATCTGGGAAGAATGATGCCCGGGGACAGGAGAGCACCACTGGGACCACCAAAGTGTGTCATAACCCTTGGCGTCCACGAACCCAGTCAGGACACCTTCTTACTGCTCCCGGGAGAAGACCGAGGTCCAAATGTAAAAGTCTGTGATTGTAATTTTTGGAGACCTGTGGGGGTTTGCATCATACCAGTGGTGGGTGCCCGAAAAAGTTGTTTTATCTCCATCCAAGGACAGGATCAGCTGGAGTGCAGTTTTTCTAGTGCTCCTCCAGACTCTTAAATCCCCCCTCCAACCACAATGTCAGAGAAAATACCCTCTGAGGCCCTTGCCAAATGGTTTGAAATAAGCATCCACACACATTTCCGAAAAGACAATTAGAAGCTTATTTGAGGAAGTCAAGACCTGCTGTGCTAGACATTATAGTCAGAGCACAGTGCCAGTTCAGGAAACTCTCCTGGGGGCTCTTTCTCATCCCAGCCCTGCTTTGAGAAGCTGAACTTGGGAAGTGGACAGGCCGCCAGGTTTGGGAGAGTGGAAGACAAGGGAGGAGGCAAAAAAGGGGAACGAAGTGCCCCACAGAGAAAAGAACAATGGCTGTGTCTCCTCCCAGGAGAATTGGAATCCTTGCAAACACAATCAAGCGGAAGAGTAAAGGTCATTAATGAATTCACCCACACTTGAATCATATTACTAGTTAGTACTTGTGTTGTGGCCTGGAAGACTGTTTAGGAAACTGAGCCCCAGAGAGGTCAGAAACTCTATGCAAGGTCACACGTTGGGCTAGTGGCAAAGCCTGGGTCAGGATCCAGGGATCTTGGCTTGTCCTCTGCTCTGTCCCCGTGCTCTCTGCTGCTTTCCCTCTGGGAGGGAAGATGATAAGACTGTGAAACTTTATGAGGATTGGATCCAGATGTGCTGGCCCTACCCACCTCCGTTTAAAACAGTATTTTTTCTTTTTTAATGGAATAGACTATTTTAATCTGCTGGTTTCATTTGCTAGCCCACCTTACACAAAAAGGTCAGGAAAGACAAATCACAAGCTAGTAAATAGCTCCGTTGTTGGGGATGCTGCACCAGGCTGCTTCTCTTGGCACGAGGCACCAGCTCAGAGGATTTATAGCACCCAGGACAGGGGAGACCTCTGCGGTGGACACGGGCAGAATGTGTGTGTTCGAAGTGAAGGCATGGATTTATACACTCTTGCCAAGGTCCACAGGGACAGATGCATATTAAGTTTTTAAAATTAAATTGTGGGAAGGCTGAAACATTACAAAGACTTTTTGGCTTGAGTACGGATCCTAAAGGGCTTCAGTGCAGAGGCATGGGGAGGATGTAGCGATTTCTGTGATATCTAATTGCTTGTGTGGAAAATCAGAAGCCTGCAATCATTTATGCCACACGGTTTAGCAATAGATGACACATTGCCGTGGTCTGAAATAGTTTAATGTGTGTGCCCGTTTAATTTTGTCCAGTAGATTGAATTCTGAGGGCAGCGAAGCCGTTCTTTTGTCCAGCAGCCCAGGGGCCATCCGGGTAGTAGGATGAGTAGGCCATCCGGCTGTAGTGGTCAAAGGAGGTGCCTAGGGAAGGTCGGACTTGAGCTAGAGGCCAAGTGCTCTGAATTTCGGTGTTCTTCCATGTTCTGTTGGCTGTGTCAGCCACGCCATTACAACTGCTTCTTGCTAATAAGTTGTGTTGGTTGAAATCAGTGAAGTCTTAACAAGAGACTTGTAATTTGTTGAGAAATTAAATCCTTTTAGATCATAATAAACCAAGTAGTCAGTGGTATCCGTGGTTTAATTTGCTTTGAAAACCGGAGGGAAATCCCATGCTTTGATTTCAGTGATAGAATGGCAGTGTTCAGGGGAATTGGGTTTGAGAACCATTGGGCTCCGTCTTACCACAGTCCATCTGATAAGAAGCCAGGGTCTGGCTCTGTCATTCAGCTGGTGGCTGAGGTGCTCTGTTCATCAGGTTACTCAAAGTGTGATCTTGGGACCAGCAGCCTTAGCGTCATCTGGGAATGTAAAAGAAAGGCAGCCCCATCCACCCCCCCCCCCCGCCCCCACACTGAATCATAACCCTGGGGCTGGGGCCCAAGAGTACAGATTTGGTCAAGTTCTGCAGGGTATTCTAATGCACCCCAAGGTTTGTGAGCCACTCCTGTACAGTTCATTGGCAGCAAAAGCTATTTGGGTGTGCATTCTGGTGGGTCATTTCCCGAAGCATTTCACATTGGGTTGGCTTCTTGTTCTGGCAACCCAGGCCAAGTGGATGGGGCAAATAAAGTTAGATTTCCATTAGTGCTCAGTAATAATTAACGATAACCAGCCCTGCAGTCTGGATGGCTAGGACAGTCCAGCTCACTTCAGTCTGGGTTCTGCAAAAAGCACTCTGATTGTGACTTGAGAAAGAGTCAATTGAAGAACATTTTCTTCCCCCCCACTCCCCCCCAAAAAACCCCACACAAAAAAATTATCCCTCCAGGATGCCTTTGACAGTTACTTTCTTATCCAAGATAGGCAGAGATGGACAGATCTCAAGGAGGAGTGGGAGACATACCCAAACTGGCTGAGGCCCTCACAGAGAGACAGGTTTCCGTGGAGGAAATAAAGCAAAGTGGCAAGACTAAGGCCCGGATGTTTTTTGCCTGTGTGTCTGCTGGCTGTGTGATCGCAAAAAAAAAAAAAAAAAAAAAATGTTTGATGAGCACTCTTCTCTTGAAAGGACTTCTTCATTCTACCATTTGAAACACAGCTCTCTGAGAAACATTTCCTCATGGAGCAAATGGTTCCAACTGAAACAAACTGAATGGTCAGATAGTATTGACTTTGAAGGAGAAAAGGACAGTTAAAGGTTTCCATTCATTCACGCCTTGCTCTGTGCTAGGGAACGTACCCAGCAGAGTAAGACAGGATGCCTGCTCTGATGGGGGTCACTCAGAGGGAGAGGAAGGGGTGGCTGCAAGGCTTTCCTGGCAGAGGGCACAGCAGGTGCTAAGGGCGGGAGCCAGCCAGCTAAGGGACTCTGTGACCTGCTGGGAGCGTTTCCCTGGAAATCCGTGGCACTTGGGGTATATGGAGGCTGATCTAAGACTGTTCCCAAACTATGTTCAGAGGACCCAGTTCCATCTTTTTGCTCAGTATCTGAGTGGGTTGTGGGGGACCCCTCCCCTGTCTATGGGGTAAATCACATCATAAGAGCATAATTGTATCCCTTTTAGTTGAAAACGGCTTAAAAATAACTTTAAGGAGGTCAGGTCTGGGTGGAGGTGATGCTGTGTGGAGTATTAGGGAAATAAAATTAAAAGCAAACTCTTTTCTCAATCCAGAACACCTCTCCACAAAGGTAAAAGAGAAAGAAAACAATTTATTATTGGATAAGCATGAAACCAGAATGTGATGAACATCACAGGGAGCCCACTGCAAGGATTGCAAAGCTACAGATTGCAAAAATGGAAAGAAATCTCATTCTTATATATAGCTCAGTGGGTACAATGCATTATATTCATGTCTTCAAGATAAAATTGCTAAATTTATCATGTTTTTACTAACTGGAGGTAGAACTTTCAATTTGGAGTAGGGTGACCACTGAAGCTAGGTCCTCACCTTCCCAGGAAACTGGGAAATAGAGCCTTATCTTCCTTGATGATTGCATTTCAAAGAAGTGCTTCTTAGGAAGTGGTGAAAGAGGCTTATTTGATTTGCATTTGACCTTCCAGCTATAGCCCTGCTCCTTTGCCCTGGTGAGAGTGGCTTAAGTATCCTGGAATCAGAGCTTGACCTTAGCTGGTAAAGGCTCTTGGCTTTGGTTGTAGACAGTGCCATAGGTGATTACCGCCCCCCTCAGGCTGCAAGATCCTCATATGAAAATAGAAGTTGGTCTAGAGTTCTCTGATTCAATGACGTGGGGGCTCTGCCTCTCTTCCCATTTCCCCAAGCTACCATTTCCTTTCTCCCCATACCCCGAGCACCCTGGCCAGGCAGCAGTTTGCAGCCTGGCTCAGAGGTCTAACCAGTCTTTCTATATGCTGATCATCAAGTTACAAAATCACTTTTGGAGCTCAAGGTGGAGAATACATCAGAGATGGCATCAGTTCTAGGAGTGCGTCTTGGCACAGCCACCTGCTTCTTCTCCAAGACAGGAAGGTTTCAGGATGATTCTGCATCGGACAGTTGATATCTGATTCTCCCTCTTTGTATCGGGCTCACCCTGCCTCTGTAAATTGCTTAAACTCATTACTTTGCCCGACTCGCTTCCTTCCACACCTTTTCCCTCCAATGAGAATCAGAAAGAATATTTGTTTCCTCATCAGTTTAGTTTCTGGGATTTCTGCAGAGGAAGTGGCAAAGCTTTCTATGCCTTGCAGACCACGCATGTTACGCTTCCCCTAATGCCTGAAGAAGCTAAGAAAATTGCTTTACCATGGCTTTATTAAGGGCTCGCCAAGAAGCTTTGAGTTAAATGACAATATTCATGTATAGAAATTTCCTCTTGGATGTTGTTTCAATTACTTGATCACCCTTCAATTTCTGGATCAGAAAATGGTTTTCCCTGCTTATGCAAACCTCCTGTGGGAACCTCAGACTTAGCATCTGGGTTGTGGAAGAACTGAATCCAGTCTGGGTGAACATGTGTGAATTTAGAGCTAAGGAAAGCTTTTGCCTTGGCAGTAGAAACTGAACACTTGACTCTGGCCATACCCGTGCCAGTGGCCCAGGGGGCAGTGAGGCGGCATCACCGTTTAGTAGGACAAGAATATAAAAACTGGGATTATCAGGCCTTCCCCTCCCTTTTAGTTTTTGGTCCACTTTTCCATCTACTTGCATTTTCAGACCAGTGTGGGTTGTCCAAGTGCCTTGGTTTTGTCCTCTCAGGTTATCTACATTCTGGCCTGTCTTGGATTCTACCTGGTCTTCAGCGTAGGGAGGACGTAGCATGCCTTCCCCTCAATCCCTTTTCCTTGGATCTTAACGTGGCCTGGTGAAAAAGGAAGGGTGGCCCTGGGAAGTTGTGGGGTCTGAGGCAAGTTCCCCATTGTGGCCAATCTTGGATTCTTTATTTAAAAAAATATTTTTTTAAATGTTTATTTTTGAGAGAGAGTGAGGGAGTGAGAGAGAGAGAGAGAGGGAGTGTGTGTGTGTGAGTGGGGGAGGGGCATGGAGAGAGGGAGAGACACAGAATCTGAAGCAGGATCCAGGCTCTGAGCTGTTGGCACAGAGCTCGATGCGGGCCTCGAACTCAAAAACCGCAAGATAGTGACCTGAGCTGAAGTCGGATACTTAACTGAGTCACCCAGGCATCCCTATTTTTTAAATCCACTGAATGAATAGGTCACCCACAAGATGGTGGGGACCAAATAGGACAGTGACTGTTCTATGTTCAATGCAGTGTTTGGCCCATAGTAGACACTCTGGGAATCTGCTCCCATGCCCTTTATCTCGGAGAGCCCTCCCCTGTCCTGGTCGTACTTGGCAGTCTCTCCCACATCCTTGAGAAAGGACATTACAGTGATAATGCTGTTCTAGAATCAGAAAGCCCTTCATCCATTCACAAAACAACAGCAACAACAAATCACTCATGCTTTTGTCCAGTGAGAGCCCTCATACCTCCTGATGATTAAGAAAAAGCTTTTGGTGTGACATAATTTGGAGAGAAGGCACCTTAATCCTGTCTGATTCTGGTAGCCACTGACCACAAAGTGTTGAACACTTGAAATATGGCTAGTAGGACTAAGGAACTCAAGCTCTGATTTTATTTAATTCATTTAAATTTAAATTTAAAACCAGGTTCTCAGTTTGGTTTTTGGGAAACTTAAGCGCGTTTGGAATAACCTGGACATGTGAATCAGCTTTTTCAGCTGTAAATGTTATGAAGTCGAAATATAGCTCAAGCATTTCCAATGAAGATTGAACATCTAAATTGAGATGTGTGCTGTTAAATGTAAAATGCATACCAGATTTCAAAGCCTTGGCATAAGAAGAATGTGAAATAACTCATTAATGATTTTTATGTTGATTAAATTTCAGCTGAAATGGCAATATTTTGGATATTTTGGATTAAATAAAATATATTTCTAAAAACCAAGTTCACTTTTTTTTTTTTTTTAACTAAAAAGTCAAAAAACGTGGCTACTAGATCTTTTTAAATCATGTATATGGTTCCTGTTATACTTGTATTGGATGGTGCTGCCTTAGCTTTTAGCAGATCTAAAACTGGCTTGAAGGCCCCAAGGAAGCTGCTGTGTGCCTGAAGTTCCTAGGGAGTGTGCTGCTTTCTGGAGCCTTCCTCATGGCCCGCTTACAGAAGGAACAGAGCTGACCACTTACAAACAACAGACCTTTGGAGCACCCTCCCCATGTTAATTAACACTGTGCCCTCCTGGGGGCAAGTTGAAGAGAACCTTCTTTTCTGTGAAGGTCGCTTTGTTCCAGGAGGGAGCCTGAATTCCTTATTTCCGCACACTCCCTGGGACTCCTCATCTGTATCAGGCCCCTTTCCCAAAAGACAGGCCTCCACCCGGGCCCTTCGAGGTCCGTTTTTTTTTTTTTTTTTTTTTTTTAATTTTTTTTTTTCAACGTTTTATTTTTATTTTTGGGACAGAGAGAGACAGAGCATGAACGGGGGAGGGACAGAGAGAGAGGGAGACACAGAATCGGAAACAGGCTCCAGGCTCTGAGCCATCAGCCCAGAGCCCGACGCGGGGCTCGAACTCACGGACCGCGAGATCGTGACCTGGCTGAAGTCGGACGCTTAACCGACTGCGCCACCCAGGCGCCCCTCGAGGTCCTTTTTTGACCCGACTCTGCTTCATTTTGATATTGTGTGTTAGGCCCCCAGCTGAAGAACCCTAAAACCAATGAGCAGGATGAAAAGTGGGAAATCCAAATGCTGACTTGCTTTACGGCCCACATGCTCAAAGCCATGTGGTCCAGGGTTAGACCCGTGCACAGTGAAGTCAGTCGTGGGCCAGGGGAGGTCACTTGGCAGCTAGTTGAATTACATTTAAAAGATTTTTAAGTATTTATTTTAGAAGGTATTGAAGTCTGAGTCGATTAAGTATTTTTTTAATTTTTTTTTCCCCAAGAGACAGAGAGAGACAGAGCATGAGTGGGGGAAGGGCAGAGAGTGGACCAGTTTTGATTTTTAAAGATTGTCATTCAGACATCATCCTTTGAGCACCCTGTGCGGGGACAGAGAGCGGCGCGAAGTGCCATTTGCTGGTTGGGGCCGGGGCTTAGTTACACCTATACCTATATCTGCATATGGAGGAAAACAACAGAAGCTGACATTTGGAACTTACAGTGAATGTTACTCATTTTAAAGGTTTAGGAGGAGGAGGGATTGCCGTGATCGGGGAAGGTTTTAGGGACTCGTTCTTTGCATCAGACACAGCTCCCAGGGGTCTTCTCACAGTAGAGTCCATGGGTCACCTGCATCAGAGAGGATGATTTAAGGTGTAGATGTCTGAGGTGGAGGTGAGCCCCAGGGATGTGAAGTTTAACTCGCCACTCCCCAAATGTACACTCTCATGGGTGCATGGCTTCAGATGGTTTCTAGTCCAGAAGATTGAAAAGCAATTAGTTGCTTTTAATTTAAAAGAGCAGTTTTTCCTGTATCATGGTGATTATACTCTTGAATGATCTGAGCAGGAGGTCACTGCTCTGCAGCTTTCAGAGCATAATAACCAGGGTTAGGGGGAGGTCTCCAAATTGAAGGTACCAGGAATCCTGTCTCCTGAGGGTTGTTGTAGCCTCTTCCTATTGTCGGCTCTCAGCAATCCTGTCCCTGGCACCCCACGGCAGTATGGGAATGCCTTCCACAGGGAAGCCCCCCTGTCCCACTCTGGTCCTTCATGCCATCTTTCGTCCAGGCTACATGGAGTTGCTTTTATTCAGCCGTCTTCAACAACTCATGCATGTGGTTGCTGGATTTTTCTCCTTTTCCGTCTCTTGGCCACTGGTTCTCAATCCTGGCTGAGCAACAAGTTGTCAACTCAGCTGTAGAAACGTGTAAGCTGCCAGGGCCTGGACCCACTCCTAGAGACTGATTGAGAGGGTCCAGAGTGGAGTGTGGGCACCATTCTTTAAAACCAGTATCAAATCATCACCCTGCCAGTTAGACAAGCCCACAGTCCGCTGCTCTCTGAAGTCTCCCCGCTCTTGTGTCCAGCGCAGGGCAGGGTGGCCTGGGCCGGTCTCACGAGGAGGAGGTGTACTAAGGAAGCCCAGGATATTAGCTCTTAGAAAGTCACCCAGAGGGTATGGCCTGTATCTCCTTGTCACCAGCCCCCAGCCCCGTTCCTGACCTGTACTAGATGCCCTACGGATGCATATGAATAAATAGATGGTCTCTGAAACCGCAAATCTTTTCCACAAGAACAGTCAGTAAAAAAATCAGGTTTTCTCCATCTATACTGATGAACTTGATTTTTTTGTTTTTTAAGACCTCAAATTCAGGGCTTTAATGAACTCTGCTTTCCCTCGATGTTTCTTCTCCACCACAGCTGAATTTGATAATTATAACAAGATGTTATCTTAGAATGGTTAGAAGCAAAGCCTTAGAACGCTACCAGCTAGATTTGAATCCTGATTCTACTGATACTACTTACTGTGAGCATTTGGATATTTTTTTTTAATGTTTTTTAGAGAGAGAGAAAGAGAGAGAGAGAAAGAGAGAGAGGGGGAGAATGCGAGCAGGGGAGGGTCAGAGAGAGAGGGAGACACAATCTGAAGCAGGATCCAGGTTCTGAGCTGTTAGCACAGACCCAATGCGGGGCCTTGCACCTCCCTGTTGATGGCCTGGAAGGGGATATGGATGAGCAGCTGGGGGTGAGGACTCAGAGGGGCTTGGTCCTGTCATCTTAGAGTGCGGTCTGCAGGGGCAGGTGGGGTGAGCTCTGATGCTGGCAGCAGGTGGCAGGGGAGCTGCCCCCGGACCAGACGCGTTAGAGGTCGGTCGTGGTCTGTTCTGTGCTTCCTCCTGGGGACCAGCCCGTGAGTCTACCTTGTCACTGCTCATTAGGCTCACCTGGGAGCTTCTAAACCACGTCAGTACCCGCCCTGCCCGCCCGAGGCCAGTTTAATCAGTAACTCCTGCAGCCCAGGCCTTCCCTTTTATCTTGAAAGATCCCCAGGTTATTCTGATGTGCAGGCAGGGGTGAGTACCCGTAGGGCAGAACATATGCTGAGATTGCCGGCAGCTGTGTGTGCTCTTAGCCTGTGGTTGGGATATGTTTGCCGGGGAGCTGGTAAGTCCCCTTCCACCGTGGGGACCCTTGGAGCCACCTCACAGCACAGGTAAAGGGCATTGACTTTAGTCGGATCCTTATAATTGGGTCTCAAGACAAACCCCTCTTCGCATCCTGGGGACTGGGTGGATGTTTCTCGGGAAGGGGTGGATTTCACAAGAGGTGTTCCCCAAGAGGACTTGGGGAGACCAGCACACAGGACTCTCAACCTGTTGGCATTGTGGTTTAGGGAGAAAAGCTTCCAACTTCTACATTTGTCTCCCTCCACGGATAAGACATCATATGCGTGCTTCGTTGTGTAAGTGGTGGGAATTTTTGCGTCCATGTCTTGTGTTTAACGAAGCCTCGCGAAAGCGCGGCACACAGTGGGGTTGGGTGCTCGGCCAGCCTTCCTTCGGCTGCACTCCCTCGCTGGGTAGCTTTTGCATCGTTGCTGGTAACAGTTACTGCAGTTAATCTGGCCTCACTGTTTGGGGGAGAACCTCTGCATTGCCCCACAGCTGCTAAAGCGGCGTTCGTAGAGAGCCTTCAGCCCCCCTGGTGTTAGAACAATGGGGTGGCCTCAACACCCCCCCTGCCTTTTGGGTCCTCACTTTTCCTCTCAGGTGTCTCGACCAGTTAACCACCTCCTTATGGGGTGAGGGTGGGGACAGTTTGTTAGGGGGATTGGCCTTCTCCAGCACATGAAAAGCTTTTCTGAAAACATCCGGCCAGATACGATTATGGGGCAGTGTTGGTTGCAGGATCCTGCCTGGTGAAGGCATTGGAGACACTGCTGTGGGGTTTGTTGGGTGACCCCTGCTGTCACTCGCATGCTCTGTCTTTGCTTTTATGTGGTGTTGCCCCATGGCTGCATGATGGCTTCATGGGGGGCCAAGGCACAACCTGAAATGGTTCACCTGTCTTTCCTCCCAGCCTGGGTTTCATTTACTTTTTAGCAAACCCTTGTTAGGCACCGCGGCAAATACCTTGGGAGGTACAGAGGAACGAAGCTGTTGCTGCCTTTCTGGTGCCTCGGAGCTAGCCTGGGAGCTGGGCACGTAAGTCAGTACCTTGGTTCTGATTGGAAGGGGAGGTGGGTCGGGCTGTGGGGAGAGAGGAACACCGGCTAGGCCAGGATTGGGGTGAGAGGAGAAGAGGCAATGCGGATAGCCAGATCTGGATACACGTCAGCCTGGCTGGAGAATTGTATGGTGGGGACTAAGCCTCAAGCGTAGAAATCTGCCTCAAGTCACCCGTAGTGAGGTCACTGGCGTCATTGGGTGGCAGCTGCCAGAGGCATACTGGCATTAAGTTCCTTCTTCTGTGATTTCCTGTTGGTTTGCAGCTTCACGTTGGTGTGTGTTGTTGGCTTTTTCCCCTAGCCCCCCTCCCTGCAGCAAACGCTGTTGTGGAAAGCCCTGCCTTGTAATGAGGGTTTGGGGACAAAGAACGGACCTCCATGCCAACTCTTTAGGGGCTGACGTTCCAAACATTGCAGGGCCCAGTGGGGTCTGGGAGCATCTGGGTGAGAACCACTTTGTGTCCCTGGCAAAGTAACAGATTCTCTTGCCCCCGCTTTGAGCCACTAAATCTGTTTGCAACAAGCCTCCCTCGCACCACCTTTAACAAATTTTTTTAATGTTTATTTTTGAGAGGGATAGTGCAAGTAGGGGAGGGGTAGAGAGCATGGGAGACACAGAATCTGAAGCAGGCTCCAGGCTCTGAGCTGTTAGCACAAAGCCCAATGTGGGGCTCAATCTCAAAAACCAGATCTTGATCTGAGCCCAAGTTGGAGGTTTAACCAATTGAGCCAACTGGCTGCCCCAAAGTATCTGAAATTTTTTAAAAATAAAACAATTTTAACACTTTTGAGAGACAGAGCGAGACAGAGCACGAGGTGAGGAGGGACAGAGAGGCCGGTGTGGCGCCAGCCGGGGGCGGGGGATACAGAATCCAAAGCAGGCTCCAGGTTGAGCTGTCAGCACAGAGCCTGATGTGGGGGCTCAAACTCATGGATTGTGAGATGATGACCTGAACCGAAGTCAGACCCTTAACCGACGGAGCCACCCAGGCAGCCCCTAAATTTTTAATGTTTATTTTTGAGAGAGAGAGAGAGAGAGAGTGTGAGCAGAGGAGGGACAGAGAGAGAGGGAGACACAGAATCCGAAGCAGGCTCCAGGGTCTGAGCCCTCAGCACGGAGCCCTATGTGGGGCTTGAACTTGGGAACCTTGAGATCATGACCTGAGCCGACGTCAGATGCTTAACCGAAGGAGCCACCCAGGCGCCCTCCCCGCCGATTCATAGCTTCTTGTGAACATTTGAAAAGCTTTGCTCTGGAGGTTTTGCTGCCACATGGGTGAGAAATGATAGAGACTGCGATGAATGATGGAAAGAGGCTAGAGGCAGGTGTGGGGGGTGGGAACTAGTTGGGAGGGCTTTTTATGGGGTAGGGCCAAGAGCACTCAACCGATGGGAGGTGTTGAGGGCCCACAGCTGGAGGTTTGGATGCTGCCCGGGGTGGAATCTGGGAGGAGAGGAAAGAGGCCCGTGCACGTTGATCTTGGGGTCTGAGTGTGATAACCTGCTGTAGTCCACAGGTGTTAGGAATTACAGGTCTGCAGAGGCAGGGTGGGGTGGTGTCTCCCTGGAACGGGGCGGGTGGGGTGGGGGTTGGTGATTTGTAGACCCTGCTCAGGTTCATGACCAGGGTCATGAAGAAGTCTGTCCGTATGAGGTTCCCTTCCTTTCATCTTCCTTGGCCAAGCTTGTTACCTTGGCTTTGCTGTAGTTTACCATTCTGAGATTCCACTTACTGAATGACTTGGGGCGAGATTCTCAAGTGGGAGTTGAAGGTGGCAGGAAAAGGTAGCAGAGTGGAAAGTCGGGGTCAGAGTTGGGCAGAAATTAGCCACGTGGCTGGGGTGCAGGTAGGTGCGGTCGGCCTGGTGTTCTTGCCTCCTTCCCGTCTGCAGTAGGCCCAGCCTTCTGGTTGCCAAGCCTGTGTCTCTGGGTTGTCCAGAGATGCCTGTCCCACCGCTAGCTCTGAAACAGCTGCTGCCACTGTTAGTAAATCGAGTTAACTGACCTGACCCGGGGTTTCTCAGCATCGGTGCAATTGACATTTTGTGCTGATAAATTCCATCTGGGGGGAGAGTCCATCCTGTGCCTTGTAGGATGTTGAACAGCATCTGTGGCTTCCACTCTCAAGTAGGCAGTAGCATCCTCCTCCCCCATAAGAGGCATTCGGATGTCCCTGGGCTTTGGATTTGGATTCGGATGCTCCATGGGGGAGCAAAATCACCTCTGTGGAGAACCTTCAGTTTAGCCAACAATGACTGTTCTTCTTCTACTCTGAGCCCTGGGAACAAACCCAGCCCTGCTGACTTTCTAGTGGGAACTGCAAGTCTGGTTTGCAGAGACCTTGTCAAGATGGTGAAGTGTGGACTTCCACGAGAGACCTAATGGTGTGGGGAGTCTGGGTATAATGGGTGTGGGTCTTTCTGCGGTTGCTGGCTCTGCTCCCCATCCTGGAATCCGATTCATGGCAGTGGTGTTGAGCTTCGTTTTTCTTTATTGTTCAGTCTGTGCTAACTTTTCAGAGAGCAGCATCCTGCTATATCTAAAGAACATGTCTTGCTTCCTTCCCTTCCTTAATTTGATGTCCTACATTCTTTCTCTTTTCTGTAATGTGGCCGAATTATAAGTCTGTACCAAGCTTTCGGGGCTCTTTTCCAGTAGAAACCCTCCATCAGTGTGCTGTTGGTACAGCGCTCCTGTACCCCAAAAGCCCTGCTGCCTCCCCCCAGGTGCCCTGCTATCTTCTCCCAGGCCAAGGTCAGGAGGACTTGGTCTGACCTGAAGATCAAGTCAGACTGGCCCTTCGAGATGTCTGGCCTTTCCTTTGCTTCCTGACAACACCCTTCGGATCTGGATCCCTGGTGAGCCCTGCCCTGCCTCTGTGCCCACACTCTGGAAACTTCTCCTGCCTGCTGGAACTGGCCAGCAACCACGTAGATGAGATCTTGGCTTTGGGGCTTCCTCCTTGGGAAGTCTCCTTGGCTTTCTGTAATTTGCCCACCCTCAGCATTCATTGACCTTCAAACGATTAAAATTGGCCGTTCCCTACCAGGAAGCTTGCTGATGGTGTTCTTAGAGTGTCACTCTATGCTGGATACTTGGAAGGCACCAATAAACCTCTGTAGACGACTGACTTAAGATGAGCTTGCCTTTTGGAAGAGAGATGGACCCACGGGGCGCAGAAGCGGGGGAGCTGTAAGGACCCTCAGTCTGCTTGTCTGGAATGTTCATCCCCTCCCCTTTCTGCAAGTCCTTTTCTGATGGTCTCTGGTTTAAGATTGATCATTTTCACAGCCTGTTTCCCAGAAAGGGTGGGACGTACATTGCCTAGAAGACTAAGTCTGATTCGTAAACTTGACCCTTCCTGGGTAGATGGGCAGGCATTTTTACAGAAGATTTCAGGAATTAGGTGGGGGAGTGATTGGAAGATGGATGAGTGTCATGTGGTCCTGATGGCTTTCACTCAAAACCATTTGCAGCTCAAATCTAGTTAATGGGAACAGTGAAGGGTTATAGCCAGAAAATGCCTTTTGTTGGGGGTCTTCATGGAGGCAAAGTCATTTCCTTCTTTACTTGGTTTCTGTGGTCTGTGTTTGGTATAGACCGAATGTTTGTGCTTGAGAATTGGAACAGCAGGAGGGGCAGGATTGTAACCATGCCTCAAGGAGGATAGCACAGGATGCCAGCCTTCCTTGACCACTGACCATTTCAAGGACACTTTCCCCCTTTGCCCTCTGTGTCCAGAGTGAGTGGGTTACCATTGGGTTTCCATATTCACAGGAAAATCTCTAGGTTCTCTCCCACTTCTAAACATGGGGAATACTTTAGAGAAGAATAAAAGCTTTTTATGTTGTAATTGAAAAAATTTTTTAAGTTTTTATTTTGAGAGAGAAAGTGAGCAAGCAGGGGAGGTGCAGAGAGAGGGAGAGGGAATCCCAAGCAGGCTCTGCGCTGTCAGCACAGAGCCCAATGCGGGGCTTGAACCCCCAAGCCTTGAGATCATGACCTGAGCCAAAACCAAGAGTAGGACACTTAACTGGCTGAGCCATTCAGGCACCCCATAAAAGCTCTTTAAAAAAAAAAAAAACTTGGGCACCAGGGTGGCTCAGTTGGTTAAGCGTCCGACTTTGGCTCAGGTCATGATCTTGGGGCTTGTGAGTTCAAGCCCCCTGTTGGGCTCTGTGTCAACACCTCACAGCCTGGAGCCTGCTTCAGATTCTGTCGTGCTCTCTGCCATTCTCCCCCTTACCTCTGTCTGTCTCTCGCTCTCAAAAATAAACATTAAAGTAAATCATTTGTGCTTTTTCTAAAAGGATGGCATTTGGAAGCTGGCAAGTACTTCTGGAAAAGGTCAGGATTTGTTGATGAATGTGCCAGGTGTACTGTGTCCTGTGTTAAGTTGCAAGTGTGGGAATTCTAAGAGTGCAAATATGTCCTGGAGGTAAGGTTATAATGTGTCCTTTGAGCTATTAGTCCTAGGAATTTCCTATGCATGGATTCCCGGTCCTGGCTAATCTTCAAGAATCACCTCAGCTTTGAAAATGCAGACTTGTGAAATCCACCTGGATTCACTGAACCCAAGTCTTCTGGCGTGTGATCTGGAACCCTGTTTTTTAATTTTTAACCTTCTAAATGTTTTGCCTTTATTTTTCCCCGGCAAACACTGACTGGGATACTTGAGACTCCCCAGCATGATTCCTAAATAATTTGAACTTGGATGCCAGTCTTTTTTTTTTTTTTTTTTTCCTATCTTGACGTATAACTGATAAAACCTGACTAGTTTCAGGTATACAGCATAATGATTGGATATTTATACCGTGACACGTTCCCCAAAAGTAGTTAACATCTAGCACCACGGTTTGTTCTTCTAATGAGAACTTTTAAGATCTCCTCTTAGAAACTGTCAAATATACAACACAGGATTATCAACTAGAGTCCCCATGCTGTATGTTTCATCCTCAGGACTTAATTTATAGCTGGAGGTTTGTACCTTTTGACCCATTTCGGCCACCCCCTCTATACCTCTGCCTCTGGCAACAAAAACCTGTTTTCTATATCTGAGTTGTATGGGGGTGTTGTGTGTGTTCAAGATTCCCCATAGAAGTGAGATTATATAATCTATGTTGTTCTATGACTTGGTTCACTTTGCATAATGCCCTCAAGGGTCAGTCTGTGCTGTGAAAAATGGCAAAGTTTCCTTTTTAATGGCTGAATAATGCTCCTGTGTACATAATCATATTTTCTTTATCCCTTCTCAGACAGGCCCCTTTCCTACCCCCATCCTCTCCCCCCCCGCCCTTTTTTGGGTTTTGTTTTGTTAAAACCTCTCAGGAGAGACTTTTGTCTTAATTGCTCTGGGGTAGCTTGTTAATTTTGACAGTTGGTCAGCTTGCCCTTGATATTCTGGCTGGGGTTTAGGGTGAGCCCTAAGCATCCCTGCTGGCGGTGCTCTGTGATGGGACTGTCCCAGGGGGGAGGTGGAGAAGGTGCCTGGTAGTCGAAAGCAGGGGAGGGCTGTATGGGCCTGATTGTCTCACGTGGCGTATCTGAATTGGCTGTGCCAGGAAGTTAGGAAGCCCAGCTAATGAACTGGCTCGTGAAAATGCCTGAACGCTTCCCTTGAGGTGTTTGAAAGCTCTAAAGTCTTACAGTTTATAACAACCCCATGTGTTATGATAGCTTACAGTTAACTGCTGTGGTTTGGTTTCTGGCAAGTGTGACCTGATTAAGAATGCTCCCACTCCCCGTCATATTCTAGAACTATCTAGACCGTCTAGTGGTGAGTTAACTTTGAATTTTTTAGCTATGACAGATTCAGAGTTCATTGGGGACCTGCTCTCTGGTTAGTGTCTTTACAGGCATTTTTCAGAGAAGCTAGAGAAAGAAGCTTGATTTGTATCTTCATTGTGAATTTCTAAATTATTCTGCACAGTAATATCAGAAATAAAGAAACCCTCTAGATGCACACATAACTAAATGTTAGGGTATTTTCACCTCTGTTCAACTTTCTTCTCAAGGATGATTCGGGCCCAAAATTCTCATTTTCCTGAGAAATATCATAATTTGTTTTATAAGTGACTCATTTAAGACTACTGGTTAGGATATTTACAAAATTAATACATGGGCAGAGATTTCCTGAAACCTGGTACCAACTGTTGAGAAAAACAGGTTTTGACTTTAGGATTATTCAAATTTAAAGATTCTAAAGAGCCAATTTACTCTAGTGGACTTTGAGCTTTCTGGAGGTATACAGGTTAAAAAGCAGGTCTTGGTGACTATGGTTATATGTTCTGAACACCTTGATTAGACTTCTAGTGTAAACAATGATGTTTCAAATTTTATTTAAATCCAAGTTAACATAGAGTGTAATGATGGTTTTAGGAGAATTCAGTGATTCATCAGTAAACCTTCAACACCTTGTGCCCCTAAGCAATGACTTATACTATTGGTGTCTCAAAGAGAAAAATCCTGTTACAGTCTGACCTTGGAAGGTAACACTGTCTCACAGGTTAAACAACTCTTCTGTGTCTCAAAAGGTTAAACAAGCAAATTGGTAAGAGTTTGAAAACAGTATATCTGTTTTATTGGGCCATTCATGCTTGAATTTAAAGCCTAGAAAGTGACTAGCAAAGACAACTCCGTAACTGTTGATTCCTGTGCAAGCTCTCCCTGCTTAAAGGATGTTAGCCCCAATATAGTACTTGAGTTGTTACTTCTTTCCTATGTTTGTCTTTTATTTTTTTTCCTATGTTTGTCTTTTAAATGACACTTAATCTGGATTACTCGGGAGTAGTTGGGAAGTTTGGCCCTTTTTTGACTTAATGATTTACACCCACATTTTTGGACCTGATGGCTTTATTGCTGCAGGAGTTTCGATATATTTATCGAATATATATTACACGTGCACACACACACACACGAAAGAGAACCCATCTCCATTGTTTGAGACTCAGTCAACCAAACTAGTAAGTATTTATTGAGCATCTCTTCGTGCCCTACATTTTACTTAATCCCATGGGGATCATAAACAAAATATAAAAGGTGGCTCAACATGTAAAGTCAACCAGTGAGACTGTTGGAACCATTTTGAGATAATGTTCAAGTATGAATAATTCAGCGTAAGTTGCTTGGGACAGTTACTGACTGATAATGCATGTTAGACATTGCAGAGCTCAGTTTGGTCTAGAAGTCTCCAACACTTCCTGGAGAGAAGTTGTTAAGTGGGGAACAAAATTTTTTTTTACCAAGATGATGGTGGTGATTTGGGGAGGAGCTAAGAGATTAGATACCTTCCTGTAGGTTATTGTTGAGAAGTAATGGCCTTAAGGGGCCTCTGGAATGAGGCCTGGGGGGATGGGGGAGGAAACTCCTTCAAGAGGTAGATCTCTCTGTGGGATTCTGTGGGATTAAGGATGGTGTCTACCCAGAGTCTCCTGGGAGCCCTCCTCCTGAGCTTGGGGGGGCATAGGGCAGTGTGTGTGCTGCCTTGCTCCTTGGAGGAGAAGTCGGTTTATGTGTATGTGTATATACATGAAAGACCTAGTTCAATAGGATTAGGGTTTGCATCTGCGATGAGAACAGCACAGCCCTAGGGGTAAGCACCTAATTAAGCCCAACACTCTCCTCAACATATTTGTGGATCTAATTTGACTGCATACTGATGACATACTAAACCCGAAGCTAGATAATTACATAATTAGACAATTGAAATATGTGACTTATCCCCAGGATACAGAATGATGCCTCCGGGGTTGAGTAACCACAACTCTGACTTTGCTGCTTATGTTAGGCTTCTTAGGGTTTGTGCCCAGAAGGACCCCGTG
Organism: Leopardus geoffroyi; assembly: GCF_018350155.1. Classification (NCBI taxonomy): domain Eukaryota; kingdom Metazoa; phylum Chordata; class Mammalia; order Carnivora; family Felidae; genus Leopardus; species Leopardus geoffroyi. Next base: position 42,693,929 of record NC_059337.1, on the reverse strand, counting down.
TGGTCCCAGGCTCTGGAATTGTGAAACCGTTCACTAACAAGTGGCTTGAGTTTGGTTTAAGGTTGATTGCTGAAGGAGTGTATAGAACTCAGCAAATACAGATGGATGCAGCTTTTTAAAGCTTTCCCTGTTTGGAACAGTGTTCCAAAGGGAGAAAAGGAAAGTTGCATCAGCTGGTCCTTAAATTATCCGAACTGGAAGAGCTGAAGCTTAAGTGTATTCAGTTCTGTGCCCCCTGCCAGTTTTGTTGTTACTGTTCACTGGGTTTCATCCCTACTGAACAAAATGTCAGAGATAAGAGTGCACGGTAGGTCAAGTTTACTGGGCCTTGGGTGTGGTACCAGGCCCATCTCTTGCTGTGGGGGGACACATAAGCACTCTCAGGAGGGGACGCGATAACCCCCTCAACTTGTTGATGATGAATCCTGGCAGGCCTCACTCTGATGTTGTACCAGCTGTGCTCTGTGCGTTCAATGTTGATGGGTGTGTTTAACTAAAATATTTTTTTAATATTCTTTTCATTAGACTTCCCATAAGACCATATTTGGAAAAGCATAATCAGCATGATGGGGAAGTTAATCCTCCAGCTGAAGAGAATGAGTTAGTGTGATAGGAAGGGGGAAAAAAACACTAATTCGTTTCCAAGGATCTAAAGGATTCCTGAGAGCCATGGAGGGCTGGGATCCATTCTGAAACTGAGTACCTTTTATAATCCAGGCATCCTGCCTGAAAATGGGAGTGAGCTGCTTGTCTTGGGTCTCCTCGTATTTCCAGAAAACTTGGATTTTCGGTAAAGCTAAACTGGTTCGATTGCTTCATTGACCATTTACCGGGTACCTATGATGTACCATGCTTCAGCCACACTTTTGTTGGGCTGGAAGTCTGGATGCTCCATACGTATACCATATCTACATGTGTGAGAGCCCTTTGAAAACAGGCTTCTGTATGTTATGGGTGTGTGTTTTACTTTTAAATATCCTGTGGCTAAAGTTCCAAGAGGCTGGGACAGTGCAGGAGGTGTTATCAAGCTTTTACCATGTTGCTGGCAACTTACTAGAAATAGTTTGGTGCCTTTAAATACTTAATATTTAAAACTAGTACTTGGCTAATGCAATTAAATGACTAAATTCCTTTGGCTTGCCTACTAGAATGTGTATCTAGAACTCTTGGACTCCTTGGGAGACTTGCTGACTCCAGGAATCGCTCACACAACTGGCTCGGGGAGGGAAGCGTCTGGACTCTGTTTTACTCAGCACCAAGGAGAAGCCTTTGCTGGGCAGACATTTGGGAGTTCTCCTCCAGATGTGTGTGACATAATTGCTGAAATAGACCACAGCTTATGTCACTTGGTTTCTATTTTCAGATAGTTCTGTCGAAAGAGGCTTTGGGAAACAGGCCCCAAATAGGGGGGCTGAAGTGGTGAGCTGTTGAACTTAGTGTCCCCACCTGGTACTGTGGGTTTAAACTTCTGGGATCAAGAGTGGTGGTTTTGGAAAGGCTGCAGCCCTGACGAGGCTGTGGCCTGGGCGGTTCATTCAGTCTGTCACCTGTAGCTGTCGGCCCCGGGGACCCAGGGGATCATCTGGACACAGAAAGAAGCCTGAGGCTTTTTGCTTTGTAACTTCTTGTTAAAGCTTTATTAAGTGGACTCCAAGACTGTGGTAACTCTCTGGATGGATCATTCTCTCTGCTCCAGGAAGACTGACTCCTTAAAGGTGTAGAACTTGAAAGGGCCGGAAAACCAGAGGATGAATGGCTTGTACTGGTAACTGTCACCAATGCAGTTCCCTGGGGCACAACCTCCGCTTCTAGTCTCGATAATGGCAAATCTGGATGATAGGAATTTATGCTCAAGTCCCCTTACTTATAGGCTCCATGTTACCTGCTTGCTTGGGGTCTACTTGGGGGGGGGGGTGGTTTGTGTGTTCTGTTTTTGAGTCAGGATTACCACCAAGGTCTCTCCTCAACGAGGACCCCTGTTGTATGCGGGGTCTTCTTTCCTCCTACTCCTAGTCTAGTCGTGGTTTCTTGAAGCTTGAGTGATTCTGGTCTCCTGTTTAGTTTTTCTCCCTTCCTCAAAAACTTGTACTTAGCGTTCACCTGTCTTCCTTCCCTGTTCTGTGTAGAACTTTAATTTTTGCGAAGGTAAATCATACATGGGGTAAAAACTTGAAACAGTAGGAAGGGGTAGGCAGTGGAAAGTCTCGGTCCACCCTCTGCCTCCTGGAAACCAAGGTCTCTTCTTAAGGACCATCTGTGTTAGCAGTATCTTGGATATTATTTCAGGAATAGTCTGTGCATGCCTGCGTCTATTACTAATAATCCCTCTCCTTTCCCTTAGCTGCCTTTTTCCATCCTCAACATGACTGAAGTGCTTTATTGACTCAAATAAACTTGTATTAAACTTCTAAATTTTTTTACTGGTTTGTGTAGATCATTCTCATTCTCGAACAGCAGTGTTCCATTCCATTGATTTCTTAATTAGCTTCCTATCACCTGCCCTTTATATTTGAGTCGTCTTTTTTTGTTGTTGCTGTTGGGGAGAGCATGCACGTGCAACAGATGGGGGGGGGCGCGGGGACAGAAGGACAGGGAAAGAGAGAATTTAAAAAAAATTTTTTTTTTTTAACGTTTATTTATTTTTGAGACAGAGAGAGACAGAGCATGAACAGGGGAGGGGCAGAGAGAGAGGGAGACACAGAATCTGAAACAAGCTCCAGGCTCTGAGCTGTCAGCACAGAGCCCGACGCAGGGCTTGAACTCACGAACCGTGAGATCATGACCTGAGCCGAAGTCCGACGCTTAACCGACCAAGCCACCCAGGCGCCCCAAGAATTTTAAGCAAGCTCCACACCCAGCCTGAAGCTGACTTGGGGCTTGACCTCACAACTATGAGATGGTGACCTAGGCCGAAATTAGAGTCAGACGCTTAACCGATTGAGCCACCCAGGTGCTCCTTGTCTCACTATTTTACACATTGCTGTTGACAGAAACACGCATAACTGTAGTAAGTGTGAATACATCTGTGGGATAAATTCCTGGAAGTCAGAGGGTATGTTCCTCCTTAATTTTGTAGTGCCAAACTGTCCTCCAAAGAAGAATCAATTGTCTAATCAACAAGGTATGAGAGGACTGATTTTTTTCTGATCTCTTACCAACACAGTGGTAAGCACACTTACAGCATTAATTAGCATGCTTATTCATGGCCAGTCTGCTAGATAAAAGTGCTATCTCGGGTGACTGTGTGTGTGGTTCAACATAGTTTCACATGATGAAAGTCCCTTATGTTTTTCTCCTGATGATCTCTTGGTCATTTGCTCATTTGTTAGTGTTGTTGGGTATTGCTTACAGGGTTCTGTTTGCTTTTTATGTAGTGGGGAAATGAGCGTTCTGCTTTGTGTTGTAAATACTTTGCCCATTTGACTGTTCGCCTTTTCCCTGAAGAAAACTTAATTTTTGTATGGAGCCACATTTATTTTATGGCTTGTGGGTTTTGTATCCTATTCCATGGTATTGTTTTTTGTCTTCTCCACTCTACAAGGATGTTGCTTGTGCCTGATTATTTCAACTTCGGTCATAGACCCATCTCTTCCGACTGCCCAGCATGCTTTGCATCACAAATTTGTCAGACTCCTCTTTGACCTTCAATTCTAAAAAAATTGTCTGCCTTAACAATGGATTAATGAATAAGCAGTTGTTTAATTCATTGAATCGTTGTTTCCTACAGATTCCAGGCACTGTGCTGTGTGTTGCATACGACTCGCCTGAAAGCAAAATGAGGATGTGGGATTTCATTCCAAGTCATTGGAAAAGGGGGGAGTCCTACTTGGGGGATGAGGTGGTCATAAACATGACCAGGGAAGGCTTCCTTGAGTGAAGACCTCTACGTGGTAAACCTATGGTGTGCCTGGGTGGCTGAGTTGGTTGAGTGTCCGACTTTGGCTCCGGTCATGATCTCACAGTTGGTGAGTTTGAGCCCCACATCAGGCTCTGTGCTGACAGCTGAGTAGGTAGCAGGCTGTCAATAAAGAGGAATCAGAGTTCTTTCCACTTCCAGGAAGCTGCTAGGTAAGGTCCTGGGATAGACAATGAGTTGGGAAAGGAGCTGACAGTGTTAGAGAAACCAGCAAAAGTCAGTGTTGTAGGAGCAGGCTCCCTGGAGGAGGCTTAAGGGACTTGAAGGAGCCAGGTTATTTGGGGGGAGGGTATTGTGGGTTGTGTATGAATTTGGTCATTTGCTCCACAATTCTTAGTTTCTGTGAAGTCTCTTTCATGTATTTTCGTTAGCATTTCGGTAAAAACCCTCACACATTTGTTCAATGAACTTTTATCAAGTTGGCTCTTCGATGTTTGCATGCTTCTGTTTCATCTCTTATTGATGATAAACTGCTTTAAGAAACCTACCATCATGATTTCTTAAAAGAACATCTCCACTCAGATTTAGGAATGTTTCTGGTGAGTGCATTGAACAACAGCAGCGTTAGGAGTTAAGCTGATGCCCAAATGTGCTTCATCTTGTGTTTGACCACGTGGCTATTCGAGTGGTTGCTGAGAGGACAGAGTTGTGAGACTGAGGCCAAATCCCAAGTGGGTTTCCAGGTTCGGGGCTACACTGATGATCTGTAATGGCTGCCACATCCATAGGCAGGGAGGTTCTTGTCAGGCTGCTGCTGTTTCTGACCTGGAACATCATGAAGAAAGCTGGCTCAGTCTGTTAAGCATCAACTCTTGGTTTCGGCTGAGGTCATGATCTCACAGTTTGTGGGTTCGAGCCCCTCATCGGGTTCTGCACTGATAGCGCAGGGCCTGCTTGGGATCCTGTCTTCCCCTCTCTGTACCCCTCCTCTGTGCTCTCTCTCTCTAAATAAACAGATGGATACATAGATCCTTAAAAGAGAATGGAGGATCCCAAATGGTAAATACCTAAGCAAATGTTAACAAACATAAAAAAGGTGCCCTCTGTCTTGCTTCTAGGTGTATATGGGTACAGGTCCCTTGGGGTGAGGGTCACAGACCTAGCATTGTTGGTTGGGGGCATGGGAGCCATCTCCTTATTGATGTGTGCCTTTCATCCCAGTTCCTGCTTAGGGATACTAATGGGTCTGTTTTTAGATCAGGTTCACTTTTTCCCCCTATATAACTCCATGTTTTGAGAAAGTGCACGGATGTGTGCTTCTGTTCACCAGCTTGGCACAGCGGTCTCCTCATCCTAAATGATAATTTCTCCTTGAAATGATCCAAGTTAATAGCATCCACAGAGACGTGTTGATAAACAAAACTGAATCATTGCTGCTGTGACTGGCCGTGCACACATGGACTTAGAGGTGTGTGGGTGTAGGAGGAGCACCAGAGCTCTGGCTTTCCTCCCCCTTCCCTTCTCCACCTCTGGCGGTTGCTGCCTGGGTGCCAGTAGCTCATGAGCAAGGCAGGTATTAGAGAGGATCTAGTAGGATGAGCTCAGGGCCAAAAAGTATTCCGAGAACCATCGCAAGCCTTGGTCAGACAGTCAAACCTAGTTCCGGTATGTTGGCAGTGAGCCATTGTTTGCTACTCCAGAAATAGTCAACTGCATGACTTAATCCAGTAGTGGTTATTTCGTGGAAAAAAAGGGGGCACTGGGGAGCAACCGGACCTCCTTGGTTTTTGTGCATTTAGCAGGATGTTTAAATGAAGGTTATTCCACTTGACCCTGTGGAAATGTGTATGTTCTTGGAGGTTAAGGACCACCTTGTCTGTATAGCAAAGTCTAGCTGAAGGGTCTTGGCCTACGGAAACTTCTTTTGGCCTTACTCTTCTCCATAGATGGAAGCACAACTTTATGTGCTAAAGTTGTGCTTCAAACTCCTAACATCCTCTTAAACCTTAAGGAATTGGTGGTCTCCTCACCTCTGGGCCCTTGGGTTTATTATTTGCTCCATACAGTTTGGGAAATGATTATTCAGCCCTTGGTTGACAGTACAGTGGGAACAAGAGCGATGTTGGGACTTAGGTGGACCCGGCTTTCACCTTCTGCTGTTTGGAGCCTGGGACTGGGGATGATTATGATTATAAGGCTCATGAGGCTTTTACACAACCACAAAAATAGTGCCTTGAGCAGTAACTAGAGGCTCCACAGGGTCCGTGGTCCTCTCCCTGCTGAGTTCCCCTGTGAAACCTATGACCCGAAAAAGGGACTGGGGTGATCCCAAGAGCTTCAAAAAGAAAGGGCCTCCATCGAAAATCTTGCTTCCATAATGGGACATCCCTTCTGGGGAGGGAGGCTCCCCTGGCTGGCCAGGCCTGAACAGTCAAGTTGTCCCAACAGCTGTGCCAGCGCATGGTGGATGCGGTTGAAGTCCTGCTTCCTACTTTAAATTTTCCTTCTGTACTCAAGAGAACTTAAAGCAGCATGGTTGCAATTTAGATGTAGTTGTACATGTGGTAAGTGTTATGCATGTATATTCATAGATTTATAATATGCTACCTAATTAGGATTAGGGATCGTCAGTACCCTGCCCACGTGCCATCACTTTGTCTTGCGCTGCACCCAGCAGTAGCTACGGGATGAGGTCGCTTTGCTGCTGTTCGTAGGAGAGGCAGCCACGGCTCATCAATGGCAGTTACCATGTGTGACAGAAACCTCTTTTATCCTGGGCCCAGACTGATGCTGAGACACAGGATACTTGGTCTATGTTACCCAGTTTTTGCCGGTTGGATGAGCATGCCACCAGCCTTGGGAAGCCTCAGTGGGAACAAATGTATGTTTCTGGTGAATGGCCAAAGACCCTCACTGTGAAAAGCCACTTTACTCCTAATGGCCTTTGCCTCTTTGGGAGGGAGTTGTCCTGTGGGAATACAGAGATTTTTTTTGGCCTGGATTCCAACTGAAAGGTTGCTTTGGGATGAAGTCAGAAGCCATTAGTTATGGGACCGTCAGGTGTTTTGTGTCTTTCTCTTCTAGCTCTCTCAAGGTTAACCGTGACCAAGGCTCATCTAGGGACAGCAACTCGTTGTGCTGTGACAGGAGCTCTGATACCATGCAAGGAAGAAGTCAAGGTGGAGGATTTCTGGGTTTGAAATCTAGGCAGGATAACCTTCCTGGTCTCTTCATTCACTTAGTTCTGACAAGTTCATGTTTATTCACCCAACAGAAAATCGTAAAGAACCCACTGTGTGCCAGACAGTGTGCTATCTGCCAGGTTCATTCTCAATTTGATGTCCTTGCTCACCTTTCTCCTCCATCTCTGGTGCTTTTCTGTCCTACAAGTCTCCATTTGGGTCCCTGATGAAGTTGATTCTTTCCACCTGTGAGAGGTAGACTACACCTTAGGTTTTGGCATCTAATGCTGGAAAAAAAAAAACAAACCAAGAAATTTATGGTACACCTTGTAATTAAACTTGAGATAGAGACCAAATTGTCCCTGATACTTCAATGTCTTCCTTTCTGGCTTCTCACAGGCCTAAGCATATGGGTAGATTGTCCTCCTTGGGTGAGGTGCATCTTGAACTTGACGAGAGCACGGTTGTGGCTGCGAATCCATAAATAAAACTGGCAGAGCATTTTTTCTGTAGACGCCTAGCCTAAGGTGTAGTAGAGTGGCCCTTGTGCCCAAGGTTGGGGAGGACTGTGCTGGCTGCCCTTCTCTGGGGAGTGTTTCCATGGCAACCTCTATTCTGTCCTATGCTCCCCACCCCCATCTTGCCCTTGGCTATGGCCCCTTGAATCCACGTAACAGGAATTATTGACCACTTGGCGTTTCCTTCTGATGGGTCTTTCTAAAAAAGAGTTGCCCTGCAAAGCAACGTGTGATATCTGTGCCCATGTCGTAGCCCTTCGCTAGTTGAGCTTCTTGAGGCTGTTTAAATCCTTTTTGGATCCTCCCCATGTGGTGCTCAGCAAATGCTGAAAACAAATGAATGACTCTTACAGCAAATACTTTGCTGAAGGAAGCAGTCTATGAAACCAAGCTATTTCTCTTTTTGGGGAAAATGGCCCATGAAACAAAGCTAGGTTCTGGATGTAGTCATGTTGGTGTATGATAGATAACTTGTTCAAACACGTGGTCTGTGTCCTGCCCGTTTCCTATTCCAAATGCTCTGTGACAGCATTTCCTGGTGTGTGCTCTATTGAACTAGTGATGTGTTGCATGTTGGTAAGTGCCAAAGGATTCGAATACAAGCAGGGATGGATTGGTCATGAGCTAGGAAGTCTTAAGGAGTCTGCTCCCAGTGACCTCCTAATTTTGTCTTGCATAGAGGGGGGTTCTCTAACGGGGGGGGGGAGTTTCAAGTGGACCCCCTCCTGAATACAAGTATAAAACACTGAGCTAAGTTCTAATTAGGTTTTTCAAAATGGCAAGTGCAGAGCTTGTCCGAGGGATGTAGTACTGTTGCTACACGTGTATTTATAGAATACTTTTTTGCAAAAGAATCTCCTAGTGCTCCATTATTTCTCAGAACGAGGCGTATATTAAGTACTCTGTGAATCAGAAAATTAGGGAATTAACTTCCCGGCTGGCTCGTACCAGCTCATGGGAGCTGGCTGTGTCTATTGTAGAGTTGGTATTTAGTGCCATTATTTTGGTGTCTTGAATTGGCTGTGGTGAGAGCTCTTTGACCACGGAACTTTGCAAACTTGCCCACAGTGAGGACCTGACTTGGAGCTTAATTTTGTCTGCTCCTTGGGCCAGTGGTGAAGAGATGATGCGTGTTCACGCTGGGAACATGAGTGACGTTAGAAATCTCGAAACCACTGTTTGCCTGAAAGGCTGACGAGGTAGAATTGTTGTTACTTGGGTACTTCTGTTCTTCTGAAAAATGGCTATGCTATTTCCTACTTCATAGAAGCAAAGTGTTTCTCACTGAAAATGAGCTGAAGTGTTTCAAGAATATGTACTTAAGCTTTGATACCAAAATAGAACCTTTTGCTACTAAAACATCACCATGAACTGTAAGTAGGTTAAAGCAACACATTTAATTTCTTTTTAATTTTTAAGTGTTTTTATTTATTCTTGAGAATGAGAGAGAGGGAGGGATAGAGAGAGAGTGAGTGAGTGAGTAGGGAAGGGGCAGAGAGAGAGGGAGACAGAATCTGAAGCAGGCTCCAGGTTCTGAGCTGTCAGCACAGAGCCTGATGGGGGCTCGAATTCAGCAACTATGAGACCATGAGCTGAGCCGAAGTTGGACACTACTAACCAACAGAGTCCCCCAGGCACCCCAACACTTACTGGTTATGGAGGTCTGAGGTTCCCAAATCAAGGTGTTCACATCGCTGTGCCACCTCTGGAGCCTCAAGGAGAGACTCTGTTTCCTCACCTTACCTGGCTTCCAGAGGACACCGGCAGCCCTTGGGTCATCCCTTACCTTCCAAACTAGCAGCAGAGCATTTTCAAGACTTGGTCTCTGACCTCTGCTTACATTGTTGCATCCACTTCCTTCTGACCTTGACCCTTCTTTGAAGGCCCTTAATCAACTGTGCAGAGCCCCTTTTGCCATGTAAGGCAAAATAAGCACAGGTTCCGTGGGGTGGTGGACATCTTTGGGGGGCAGATGGCCTAACATGGTTAATTACTTGAATAACAAATGTTTCTTATATTCTCCGAAAAGCCACCTTAATAAATATCTTCTAGTATTTCTTCTGCTTGCAGTGTTTGGTTTTGGTCAATGCCCTTCCTGCTTCTTTAACTGGTTCTAATATAAAACTGCAGTTAGTTTTATTGCTAGAATTTGCGTTGGACGGTGCCTTTATTGGTGAAATATTGCATCCTTTGTCAAAATGTTAAAACTTGGGCAAAAGGAAAATCTGTTGGGCTGTGAACTAGCCCTTTATTAAAGCTGTAACAGAGGGTTTATTTTTCTGTTAGGTTTTTATTCTCTGCTGTCTCAAGAGAGCTCATCAAAATCCACTAAAACGCCTAACTCCCAAACCCCAACATGAAAGACCATCGGGAAGAGAAGGCACTTGGTTTGATTGCACTGCCCTCATTTTTCCTGGACTCACGTGCTGGTTGGAGAGTCTGGGAATCCGTTGATAGGGTGCTGGTAAAATGGGTATCAGTTTCCAGCGGTTCACCTATATAGGTGGTCAACAAAGCTAACCGTCCACTCAAGAAATCTTTGAGAGTCTCCTGATGGGAGTCTTGGAGGGACCTTAACAACGAATGGTGGGGTAGAGAATGGTGACCTGGGGACAGAGCTGGCGTGGCCAGGGAGGGCTGAGGATGGGTATAGGGTGGGGGTATGGAGGAGGTGGGCAAGGTTAGGTCTTGGAGGTGCTACTGAGAGAACAAGATGAGGTGGTCTGAGAAGTGGTCTTTGTGGCCTTTGCTTTGAATGACAGGAGATCCTTGTTTCCCTTGCTGTGCCCTTGAACCTGAAAAATCCCATATGAACCAAGGATTCAGATGGCCTTGGCCCTGTGGATGGTGTAGTTCATGGCTATAATGTGAGAGATTTTTATAAAAACACAACAATAGTAGTGTTGCAGCTTGTATAAAGCCTCTGTCTAGAAGCTTTTGTGAATTTTCGAATTGCTGAGTATTCCCTTAATAATTTACCCCGTAAAAAGCAATAATGCAGACGTTGAACATTGTTATTCTGTTGATATTTCTACCTTGCAAAGCACCATCATTTCTTAGTCATCTCTACTTTGTGTCCATTCCCAACACCAGCACAAGGCTATCCGTGACTAGTTAAGTCAGTGATTCTTAATAGCAGTGTCCTGACTAACTTGTCACCACCAATTGTTAAGAGATTTGCTACTAATTAGTGGTTAAGGGACTAAACTTTGTGGGTGACCTGGAAGATGGGAAGCTGGATAATTGCTAGGAGTTTCTCTTTGTCTTGTATGGCTTTGGATATGCTTTGAGTGGGGCAGAAGGTGTAGAATCAGAGCCAGCTGCTGCTGTGGGTACCCTTTATGCCAGAACCTGGCATGGGGACAAGGGGTTGTGTGGTATTGCCTGGCATCCGCAGTGTGTGTATGTGTGTTGGGGTGTGGCCTGAGAACACACTGGGTCTGTGTGAAGAACGACAAAGTCCCATGAACTACAATTTATGCTTGAACAAAATTCTAGTTGCCAGTGTCCCTGGCCATGGCCAGAGTCTAGAGGAGAATGCTCAGTGTCAGCTGTACAGGTCAACAGTTGAAGGGGTTTTGGGACAGGAGAATGAATGCCACGTGTAGGGAAGTCAGGGACGCCTTGTCGAAGAAACTGACAGCAGAACTAGATGTGTTGAAATGCCCAGGAGGCAGTCCATCAAGTGAGTCCTATCTGACCCCAGGCCTCCGGAGAGCAGTTTTCATCCTTACACTGTGAGTTCGAAACACCTCTGGACTTGGCAAAAGTGCAGGGACCTATGGCTCTACCTTAGGAGGTCTTGATTCTGCATTGGCAAAATAACTTCTTCTCTCCCCACCCCAGGTGATTCTGGTGTTGATGCTAGGGTTGATGCCATGTTGCTTTGAGGCGGCTAGTGTGAGAGATAAAAAGTTATCACTGTATTATGACTGGATCTCCTTAGGAGCAAACAGTTTTTCCTATGTACATGCATGTACAGGGATACAGACACACTCTGAAGTAGCGTTTGATTAGAATCAGGCTTTACATGTATAAATGTTGCTCTCTAAGAAGTCAGTGCTCAAATACTTCATGTGATAGTCTCATAGACAGTCAAATGTCTTAGCCCTGCAAATAAGTGTCTTGGTCTTTTCTTGTTCTGGATACTTAGCTGTGAAGCCTGAAACTCCTGATAGGCACTGGGGAGCCTTCAAAGAGTGCTTACCTCCTCTTGAGCAAGCTCAGGTATTTTTGGATCTTCTTGTGTTGCATTTCTTGGTACTTGCTTTTGATTGTGTCTTACTGCCTTTGGTATTCAGATCCCATAAATACTTCCTGTTGTTGCACCTGCTGGAAAGCCAGCTAGAGCTTGAAAGATGGCTTTCTTAAAGAGAAGACGAGTTGAGTTTGGAAGAGCTGGGTTCTAGTCATGGTTCGGTATTGGTGGCTTGGATCATCAATTTTACATGACATTACATAAGTGACCGATATGTCACTTATACCATTAGATCTAACACTTTCCAATAACTGATTATATAGGGACTGCATTAGGCACTGCTGAGAATTCAAAGGCATGTAAGACCTGCTAGTTTCAAAGGACATTCTACGTAAGATAATTTGCAAATGACAGAAGTAAGTAACACAAGATGAGCCGTTAAAGTCCAGGAGCAAGCTAAAGAAATGAAATAATTGTTAGATGAATGGGGTAGATCAGTGTTTCCCAAACTCTTCTGTGGATCATCAGTTCTGCAAGATTGGCTTTCCTTCACAAATAAATTCCTAGGTCAGTTGAGTTTAGAAAATACTGGGTCAAACAAAACTAATCCGTGTATTTATTGAACACCTTCTCAGAACCTTTAATGTCTATGATGAATGTGTATCTGTGTAATCTGCGGTTTCCCACACTTGTTTTTGGTACAAAAGCCCCTTAATTTTTTTTTTTTTTTTTAAGATCATAGACTAACCACTAATTCGGTGGAATGCAATTTGGGAAGTTGGTATTTTAAAAAGTTTTTTAATGTTTACTTTTGAGAGTGTCAACAGGGAAGAGGCAAAGAGAGGGAGACAGAGAAGCAGGTTCCAGGCTCTGCACTGTCAGCACAGTGCCCGACACGGGGTTCAAACTCCCAAACCGTGAGATCACGACTTGAGCCCAAGTGGGATGTTTAACCGACTGAGCCACCCAGGTGCCCTGGGAAGTTGGTATTAATGATACTGTGTTAAGAGTTTAAAGTGGGGACATGTGGCTTCAATCTCAATAGGCAGAGGGGTTTGGGCAGAGTCTGGAGCATGGGCTGGATTTGCAAAGCTGCAGAGGATGTGGGCATATACAGCAACAGCCAGTAGTAATGTCCAGACAAGTGCATGGACCCCTAACTTCCTACAGTGTTATCAGTCTCTATTCTCAGAAGTGTTCCACTGACAGAGTTCTCCCTTCCCAAGTGCCAAATCCCCTCAGGATATTAGGGGAACTCCCTTCCTACCACCTCTGCTAGAGTGCTTTTTTATTTTTGCTCCTGCTGTAGCCAATAGAAAGGAGTGGATTTCTAGCCTCACCATTTCCTAACATGCTACTGTGAGGGGCTCATGGCCCCAAAATAGAACGTGGCTACTCATTGGTCACAGAGGGACAGGCCTGTGCTGCTGAGGTTGGCCCAGGGACAGACTGCACTCAGTCACCTGGGGCTGCCCCTCCCCAGAGCCACTAAAGCAGAATTCTCTGGAGAGGGGCCCAGGAATCTGTGTTTTTAACTATCCCCAAGGCCATGGATTTAGGACATGAACTTGTAGCTAAACCAGCATGGTTCTGCTTGGGCCCAGTGAGCCTGCATAGACTCTCAACTTACATTAGATTCCCCTGGACCCCCTTGGGTCTAGAGTTAAACCTGGAGAAGGTTTGGGAAGCCCGTGTGCTGTGACTCGAGGCCCACAGCAGTGAAAATTGTTGAGTACCCAGTTTTTAGGCCCAAATTTCATATAGCTTTTCTCAAACACTTACATTCCAGTCTTGATAGAATTAGGTAGCCACTATTGAATTGAATCTCTGTGTTGCAAATGGGGTTCTAGAAATATGGGACCATCTTCGAGCCATCCGAGGAGGGCACAATCAGGCTTGCATTGGGGAGGGTCGAAGGACCTGGTCTCTGCATTCAGCTTATTCTGCGTGTGTTTGCAGCGCCCTCCGTCACGTAGCTCTCGCACAAAACTGGTGTGGAAAATGTGTTAGAGAGCTGACAGGTTGATGCCTTGGGACGAAGCGCTGGGAACACTTGAAATGAGTGGCAGGAAAAGACATTTATGTTTCTGTCATGTGGCACAGATTAATGTTAATCAGAGATGCTTCTTTTTACAGGGCAGCATAGGTATTTCATGGAGAGAAAATACTAGAAATGAGCTTTCGGTGTGGGGAATACTGATTCAGGAAGAGGTCTCCAGGCTTACCCCTCTGTTAGCCCAAATCTGAAGCAAGAAATTACTTAAAAAGTGCCCCACCAGAACCCAAGGACTGACCTAGTTTAAAGTGTGAAAATGCAGTGTATCCTCTTACCAGATGAGAAAGAGCATGCTCCATCTCACAATTCCTTTTATTTGTCTAGGGGGCTGCTTTTTTTTTTTTTTTTTTTTTTTTATTTTCGGAGGAAGAGGGCATTATTTATATCGTTTTGCAGGGCAACTGGCTTCTTACTCTATTTTATATTCCTTGGTGGTATCTGAGCTTCTCGCGGTTTTAGGGGAAATTGGCTTTTGACGTGAAGCAACAATGATAACCGATTTTAATATAAAATACTGAATGCTGGGTATTAAACTGTATGGCAGTAGGAAAAATAGTGTGTCACAGAGCATTAGTTTTCAAGGCTTGAAATGAAGTGGCTTAACTTACCAAGAGAAGCCTTAGAGGTGGACCACCGCTTAAAGGAGGGGCCCAGATGAATGGTGGGTGACGAGTGCCGGCGTGCCTGGTGCTGTGGTTTCTCAGAAGGGGTCTAAGCAAGTCTTGCGTGTAACCAAATGTTTTGCTTCTGACAGATGGTTTGTGCCAGCGTTTGGTCCTGATAGCGACATTCCTCCTTCTCATGCCTCCCTCCCCGGCTAGGAGCCTAGGGGCGGAAGGCGGTGCTTGATCAGACAGAAGGGAGGTGCACTGGCTGAAGGCAGAAGAGTTAAGAAATCCCAGCACTTGGTCTATCAGGACTAGTTTAAAGTCAGAGCCACTGGTCCCAGAGTGCCAGTTGCCTTAAAAAATGAAAACCACAGGGGTGCCTGGGTGGCTTGGTCGGTTAAGCGTCCGACTTCGGCTCAGGTCATGATCTCATGGTCCGTGAGTTCGAGCCCCGCGTCGGGCTCTGTGCTGACCGCTCAGAGCCTGGAGCCTGTTTCAGATTCTGTGTCTCCTTCTCTCTGACCCTCCCCTGTTCATGCTCTGTCTCTCTCTGTCTCAAAAATAAATAAACGTTAAAAAAAAAAAAAAAATGAAAACCACAGAACCTTGGTCAAAGCCATGCATAGCAAGGACAAGAGAAAGTTGAAAAGTGGCTATATTTTCCACGGCTGAGTAGTCACAATTAAACATACGTGGTTCCATGATTTCCTGTCTTTTATTTTCCTTGAACGCTACTCCCACTGGTGTCTTCATTGGGTCCTGCAGAATCTTCCCTCTGGCTAGCTAGCTTCCTAGCTGACCTCCCAGTGTGTCTGGGAAAAGTCCCCTTGACCAGAATGTTCTGCGTACTCCTTGCCAACTACCCTTAAATACCAGACCATACTCTTCGAGGGAGTGGAGGCAAGAAATTGGCATCACTCAGGTGTGCTAGAGTATTAGAGGGACAGCTGATGGAGCAGGTAAGTTCAGCAGCTGATCCAAATCACTGTTAATACAAGGCAGATACCTTGGTGAACTTGGGAGCAAGTTCAATTTGTGTATAAACAGCATAGATAGATCCCTACAGAATCTACAGTTGGGAATTCAGCTTTGTTTCCACCTAACATGATTTTGTGAGCATTCCTCTACATCGGAATGCCTCGGGTTCTTGACAAACCTGAAGATTCCTGAGCCCCATTGCAGGCCAGGAGTGGAATCAGGATGGGAGTGGGAATCACTGGTATTATTCTGAGGCATCGAAGGTTAGAAAATCACTGCTTCAGAATACCCCTACTAACACCGCAACCCCCCCCCCCCCCCCCAAGCCCTGCCTCAGCCCTTCTGGCCTTGAGGGGTAATTATGCCCATTTAGTGGTCTGGTCAGGTCAGGGACAGGGTGGGCAAGTAGGGGCTGAGGAGAATCGGGATTTTTAAGAGGACATGTCTACAACAGCCCTGATGGCCGGGCCAGGCATTGACCAGTGCTG
The DNA here is from genome assembly GCF_018350155.1 of Leopardus geoffroyi. NCBI lineage: Eukaryota > Metazoa > Chordata > Mammalia > Carnivora > Felidae > Leopardus > Leopardus geoffroyi. The sequence goes on along the minus strand of NC_059337.1, from coordinate 42,678,045 downwards.
AGCCAAGGAACATGAGCTGTTGCCTCCAACCAGTCTTGGGACCCTTTCAAAGGTTTGTATTTTGTAGTCCTGGACTGTGCCTGTATTTTCACTTCTAATTGTGCAGACCAGAACCATATATGAGGTTCCTAAATCTTCTTGTGGGTCAAACACCTTCTCTGCCCCACTGCTCCCTCCATCTCGAGGCAGGTGACCTGCAAGTTTGGGTCAGATGTCTACTTGACATGGCCCCTGGCCTGGGTTCTCCAGAGTCGGGATGTATGGCGCTGTGTCCCACTGTGTGAACAAGTGGGCAGGAACTCGATATCCGAGTCGCAGGTGTTGAACTTGTTTTTTCTCTCTTCATTGTCTTTCATCTGTGGTTGGGCCTGTTCATTTGCCTGAAAGCCAGTTGTGGGTCCTAAGGCTTGGTTGCTGCTTTGTTACAATGACAGAGCTACGGTGGGGCTGCCAGCCGTGGATTCTGCCACCCTGGGGACCTGCCTGATGCCTGTGGAGATGAGCTGTTGGGGGCTGTGTTCCTGGAAGGTTTTACAGACCGTTGAAGCTTGGGCCTAGGATGGTGCTGGGCCCTTAGAATACACAGAGGGAAAGGGGAAAGTGGGGAAGGAGTGGTGCTTCTGCAGGACATTTCGAGGTCTGGCTGGGTGGGACCAGGTGGGCCCGAAGAAGTGGCCTTGAGCGACAAGCGTGCTCCTTCCTGGGCCATCTGTTCACTTGTGTCGTGCTGATCGAGTTTCCCTGGAAACCGATCCTTAGCTGCAGATACCTGCTCCATGAGGTTGGAGATGAATTAGACCTCGGAGAGGGAAAAGCCTAGCTAACTGGCAAATGGGAAGAGAATTGGCTAGTTGGGGGAAAAGAAGGCAGTAAAATACACATAACAGAAAATTGAGCGCTTGAGCCCCTGAGTACATTGCCAGTGTTGTGCCACCATGACCGCTTTCTGTCTCCAGAACTTGTTCATCATCCCAAACTGAAAGTCCATACCCAGTAGACAGTACGTCCTCATGCACCCACCTCTCTGCCCCTGGCAACCACCATTCTACTTTTTGTTGCAGTGAGTTTCTGTATTCTGTACCTCATGAAGTGGAAATAGAAAATATCTGTCCTTTGGTGTCTGGCTTCCGGTGCTAAGTTCACATTTTTCTCGAGATCGTAAGTAAGCCTTCTGAGTAAAGGAGAGGACAATGGGCTTTTCTCTTGCGTGGAGGCAGCCCTCCCCCTCCTTCTGCTCATCCTTGGCCAGAGTGGCCAGGCCAGTGTTCTGCGTTAGCTAATCCTTGGTGTGGAATGAGCCGACAGCTGGGGGCTCCCAAAATTTGCTTCCAGCTGTTGTCAGGCTTTAGTGTTTTCTTGAGAATGTGGAACTGAGGTTGCCAGATAAAATAGAGGCTTTACAGTTGAATTTAAATTTCTGATAAACAGCAAAAAATTTAGTAGGTGTCCCGTATACTGCATGGGGTCATATGTGGGAGTTACTTGTGGTCTCTCTGCAGTTGAAATTTAACTAGGTATCTTGCATTTTTATTTGCCAAAACTTGGGCAACCCATGAATACAAAACAACGCATCATGTATTTAAAAAAAAAAAAAAAAAGGCCAGTAGTTAGCTACAAAGATCTCAGAAGATGGGTGGAGTTTATGGCAGGTTGAGAGAGGAAGGTGATTGGGCTTGGGGTAGAAAATAAAAAACTTGGATCCCAAAAGGGGTGTGTGTGTGTGTGTGTGTGTGTGTGTGTGTGTGTGTGTGTTTTAAGATGATCTATTTGGTGGGGGGAGAGACCGAGCCAGAGCGGGGGAAGGCCAGACAGAGAGGGAGAGAGAAAATCCCAAGCAGGCTCTGTGCTGTCAGTGCAGAGCCCGACACGGGGCTTGAACTCACAAACTGCGAGATGATACCCTGAGCTGAAATCAAGAGTTGGCCACTTCACTAACTGAGCCACCAAGGTGCTTCCCTCCCCCAATTGTGCTTTCAAGTAATTGCATAGACTTGTGTCAGTTCTACGATCTGCATGTGGCAGGTGCCCCAAAGCAGGAGCCCTAATCTAAGGTCACTGACTCGTGTGCGGGTGCTGGGATACCTGCTAGTGGGGATCCAGGCGGAGTGTCGGAGGGGTTCCCCAGAGCCAACTTTGTGTCTGCCTTGGCCGTGGTTTCTCGTTGACTGATGGAGCCGGCTGTGGAGGGGTGATGTCATGTAGTGTGAAAAATTGAAACTCGATGCTAAGTTTCTCTCTTGTCCCTTCACGTTCACCAGTGGACCTCGGATTTGTTCTTTTTGGTGGTACTTGGAATCAGCATTCACAGTGTAAATTCCACAAAAATGCAACTGATGATGAGTGTTTGCCTTGAGTAAGTCAGGCCGACGCTGAATCATTTCTTCTATTCTCTGCCTGGCTGTTTTCACTTACCCCTCCCCCTTGGATTTTGGTTCCTGGGGCTGGCTGGCTTTTTCCTCAGTATTTTGGAGGAGAGAAAATAATAGTTTTCAGCATTTGCAACCGGTGTGAGCCCTTCCTGTAGCTGCTGGTGGGTAGGTGGAGAAAATCAATGTTGGCTCTGTTTTCCAGAGGTCAGGCCCACCTGCAGATGGGGAGCCCTGGTCCCCAGGAGCCTGTAGAAGAGCTGAGGGGGGCTGCCTGCAGAAGAGGCCTCCCGAGGCTCCAAGGACACTGGTGTACCTGATACTGTGTTAACAGCAAAGGCATACACAATTTATTTTGGGGTTTTGAAGCCCTAGCAGTTTGTGGCTCCTTTTGGCCTCTTTCTTCCCCAAGGGACTACGTGATATTTAATGACTCAACCCTGATTGTACTCCGGATGTTTCCTTTCCACTGATGTCAGTTTATAGAGCAGTCCTCAAGCAAATATTTGTGTGAGAGGGAGGCAGAAATACAAGGAAGAGGGAAGCCTCTGGGACCCCCGAAGTGGGCTTCAATTGCTGCTCCCCTGTCCTGGGGAGGCCCTGACACGTTGATGGACAGCGCTGCCGGCTTCTGGGTTTACTGGAATGTTCTGGTTGGCTGTGCTGAAGGGCACCTCGGCGCCTGTCCTCTTCAAGGCTGCTTGCTCTCTGGCCAGGTGCCCCCGCCAGGATGTGGGGACCTGGCTGGGAATGCTTGCTGGGATGTGGGATCCTTCTTAGGTCCAGTGGTTAGGGGTGGAGGTTAGGGCACGTGAAGACTTGAGAAGTTGGGTGCTGCATCTGTGCACCACCTCCACTGGTCTCCTTATGCTTCACCTCTGCAGAACTTGAGCTTGACCCTGGGAGGCCAGGGCAGGGGCATGAGCAGATGTGGAGTTGGGAGCATTGAGGTCAGGCTCCTTAGTTTGACCCAGACCCTGGAAGGCTGGTTTCCTTGATTCAGCGCTTCAGAGGAAGAGTGGCCTAGGGTAGCCTCCTAAGGTCTGAGCTCCTTACGATAGCTCTCTGAGGAGGTGGCTTGTGTAGCATGCTTCCCAAGGCCCTGCCTTCCTCTGACGGCGTCGGATGCAAGTGGGGTCCAGGACAGGAGAGCTGGATGCTCGCATCTTGTTTTCTCCCTCTGCCTGCCTCCGCCTCCCATTCCCTCTAGATGGATTGATTGCCTGCTTCTGCTCTTCCTTAGGGGCTGACAGCATCCAACATGCTGGTGGAAATCGTTGACTTTGGGGTTAATGTGTCGGTAGTTAGGTCTGTTACTAAGCACAAGGAATTTGAGCCAACAAATAACTGTTTTTAAAGAAAACAGCCGTACTTGCTGTTCTTTGAAGGTCTGTTATGGGCAAAGGGATGTGGCACCTGCTGAGAGAACTACGGAAGCGTTGACACCCTGACTCTGCCTGCAGGAGTCTGGGAGGAAATAAGGAGACCAGATCCCTGCAATTTGCAGGTCTGGGAAGACGTCCCCAGTAGGAAGGGGGAGGGAAGTGGGGGTGGGGAGCGCCGGGGGTTGGGGGGAGGCTCAGGGAAGGCCGGCTTCGGCTGGGCCTCGAGTTGTCTCAGATGTCAGAAGGCAGTTGAGAGCGTTCTGGGTGGCAGAGACAGAAGGAACAAGAACCAGAAGGTGGCGAGGCACAGCGGGGAGAGGACCGGGTAGCACAAAGGTGGTCAGAGCACCGGGGCCGTGAACTGATAGGGTGGGATTTATTTGTTATTTTACTTTGATAACTTGACTAGTGCCAAGTTGGATGTACGTTGGTAACTGCAGAAACGATGAACCTATGCCTCTTGCCCCTCCCCTTCAACTTCGGCAGTTATCACTGCACCAGAACCCCGTCTGGAAGGCCTCCAACAGGCTTTCACTGGCCAATTCTTACAGCTTGATCTCCGGCTGTCCTCCATGTTTTTGCCGTTGATCATCCTTTTCACTTAACGCCTTCTCCTTTTTGCTGCTAGAACACATTACTCCCCCGAATTGACTTCTCCTGGGACCTTTCCTTCTTGGCCACCCCTCCTGTCTCCGGCTTGTATCCACATTCTCCAGGCTTCTGTCCTCCAAGCTCACTTCCTTCCCTCACCTGCTCCCTGTGCTGAGGGCTTTGTCCCACGCCCAGGTCCACTGGTGTCCCTGTTGGCTGTCTGCTGTTGAGCAAGCACTCTCATCCACACCAGTGTAGCCAGCCCGGCTCCTGAGGGGATAGGAGTCTGCACTTGGGAACCTCTGAAATGCGAAGAACTGGAGAGGATTCCACAAACATCTAATTAAAATCCCCCTGGAGGTACGCTCCAAGGGAGACAAATAATAGCCTGGGATCATCTAGTCAGTACCTGCTTCCCCTCCAGCCTTGTGTTTTCAAGAGCCTCATCCTTTGAAAGCTCTGAACGAGCTCTATATCCAGGAAGGCCAACACCCTACTGTCCTTTTGGGTAACTTCAAATATACTGTGTTCTTCGGCATCATGCTTCCTAGCAATTTGAGGAGGGGCGACGAGCATCTTACTAGATTTCCAGAGTTGCAGTAGCAGCGGCCTCAGCCAAACAGGAGGCAGATGTGCTCTTGAGTGGATCCTCCCCATGGCTAAGAATGCGGGGCTGGGCCCAAGGGATTTGAGTGTTCTCCGGGTCGGCGTCTTGCATTGGCGACTTTGAATTTGACACCCCTGTCACATAGCCAGTGCCTGGAAACCCTGAAACTATTCTTGGTATTCATAATTCACATCGGGTAGGCTTAGGTGGTATTTATAGCACTCCCCAAGACAAGTTACTGCCAGAGGAGGTAGTGACGCTTATCAGGTGCAGTGTAGGAGACACAGGGCTGAATACATGACTTTGCTGGCTAATTTTAGATTCCCAGGGGTTGGGGATGGGAACGAGGGCTTATCACATAAGTCTGTATGCTTTCAGAGGCTCTGATCGCTCTGGGAAACTGGAAGTACAGATATTTGTGGCCCTTTGTGTTTCTGGGGCTTAGTGTACCCCCTGTGCTATTGCCTCCCTGCCCGGCTTCTCTCTAGCTCTGCCCGTTCTTGGTGCTCTGCTGCACGAAAGCGGGCATCTAGCCCTCCTTGACATGGTAGCATTAGGCCACCAAGCTGTGGTAGGAGGATTCGGAGTGGGAGAGGACTTAACCAGCAGGACGTCGTGCCTTATAAACTGTCCTATAACCTGAGAATGTTGGAGAAGCTGTGGAGTTTGCCCATGCACTGTAGTGTAGTCAAGGGGGCTCTCCTTGGGATTTCCCGGAGATTTTTGAGCTGTGTATTCTTCTAACGCAGAGGAGCTGGGCCCTTCTTCCTCAGGGGTCAGGCCTCGCTGGCAAAAGAGCCTCTTCAAATGGATCCGCCTCCCTGGGAGAGTGGCTCTGTCTGGGGAGAGTTCCTGCTGCGAACAAGATGTATGGGAGTGTGGAGGGGCAGGAGGCCGGCCGGTGCGTGTTGGTGCTCTGTGCTGTCTGTGTTTATGCAGCCCTGACAAGCAGAGGACCTTGACAAAGGGGAGGTGTGTGGCAGTGAGTCTCGGGCAAGCGCTTGCTTGCACGTTGGTGGGGGCCAGCTGCCATGTGGAGGAACCCGGGGAGGGTTGGAGGGAGGGTGGCCAAGTCCTATTTTGCCTCATCTGCTGCTTGGCTCTAGGTGGGCCTCTCATCGGTCGTCTCCTGCCTTGAGCACCCAGGACAACTTCTCTGTGGTGGTTTTCTTGTGGGTGGCTTGTAGTGACTTGAGCTATCCATCCTGGTGTAAATAGCCATAGTTTGGAAGCATATCTTGCAGAGAGCTGGAGAGAAAGGTTTCCTCAGATGATAGTGTCAGGAACGTCCGGTCTGATTCACTCTTCCTCACCGTCCGTTGTTGGGCCTTGGCTTCCCCTTCTTGGAATTGGGAGAGATTGATAGGAGGCAACAATGGAGCCTTTATTGCCTGCCGGCTCCTGGAGCAGCCCTGCTGTGGCTGTGCTGGCATCGTCGTCAGAGCAAGGGCTTGCCGAGGGATGGCTAGTGGGGACAAAGCTTGCTTTTGTGCCCGAGTCCTTTTTCCAGTTTCTGTGCGTGCTGACGACCAGGCAGGGTCATCCTCCCGCCTCTCCGCTGACGACTTGAGATGGGTATTAGAGATGGTAAGTTTGCAGTCTCTCATGTTGGGGACCTGGGTCCTTCTGCGCTTCTCATGTCTCTGTCTGAGTTGGGTGTAATGAGAAGTGACAGGCTGATCATCCAAAGAGACGTGTCTGGTTGGTCCTGGTTTTTCCGTCCCATTTGTGGCGTGTCTCTGAAATGTCTACCTGTGGGTAAGATACTACCTGAGTAAGAGATGGGAGGTAGATGCGGGGTTGAGACGTTCTCTCCTGCCTCCAGACCTGCTCAGCCAGCAGCATGGGTATGTTCTCTTTGTCCCTTGCTAGTCCCGCCCTGCTCCCTGGTGACCGGTGGATGTGATGGAAGTGCTTAAACCACCATTCAGAGAGTCTGCTAACTCACAGGGTCACCTGGTACAGCTACGTTTGGAAAGCACTGGTCTGGTTCTTAAACAAACCAAAAAACCCCAATTGACTCTTTCTACCTTACAGGCCAGAGAAATAATTGAATAACAAAACACCAACACATCTTATTCAAGGAAGGTGAAGTATTTTTTAAACTACCTTTCAACCGTTCCTTGAGCCTTGAATATCCTTTGAAATTGGCCTCAAACAGAGGGGCCTTTCTTTCAGCAAGTTAGAAGCTCTGATGGAGATTGCCGCCAGCCCAGGAGTGGCCTGATGAGCACAGAAAAGGGAGGGTCCAAGTGTGGGCAAGACCCTACCTGAGTTAATGAAGTAATGGTCTAGGACATTTTTCTTTGGTAGAAGGTCCGCAAGGAGGGTTGGTGTGTCTTGTCAACAAAACCAAATCGTGGAAAGAGCATTGCAGGCGATGGTTTCTCAAAAGCTCCCAGGAGAGGGCTGGGTGGCAGGGACTGCTGTGATGCTCTGTGCTGTGCACAGCTGATCCTCCCTTGTCTTCAGTCTCCCGAAAGGCCTGTGGGCGGTCCAGTTAGGGTAAGGCTTGGAGTTGGCTGTTGGCAACCCTGTGTTAGGGGCGTCTGGTTTGGAATCCACCATTGCCAGTTGGGTTCCTCGTACTGAACCAGTGATGGCTCTTCCTGGACCTTCGGGGTGGAGAGTCCCAGCCTGGGAGTTGGCAGATACAGGTGTTGGAGAGGTATCACACCTCACGGATGCAGGGCAATCTGCTTCATTGGAGGGGATGTCGTTTTTAGGAGAAGGGTGGCGTAAGTGCTGAATGATGGGAGATGAGCAGGAGGAAATGGCCTTGAGCTGTGGGTGTGGCTCTTGTTAGCTGGTCTTGGCCTCCCTTCTGGACCGTAAAACACAAAGCCAGCTTGGTGCGAGGCTTTGGTGGGAATGGGAACCACATGGAGGACGGATGGAGGCTGCAGGCTGGACTGTATTCTCTGACTTCTCTTGCCCTCTTGCATTGCTTTGTGTCTCATCTTTAATTGAAATGCCCTTGTTAGGAAATCCAGCTCTGGTGAAAAGCCATCCTGACCACAGAACAGCCACCCCCGTAGCAAGGAGGAGGATGTGGAAAGAGACACTAAAACAACTTGAGGCTCCCAAGATTTTTCTTTCTGTTGTACAGTTGGGCTGTCGGCAGTGGCCACAGGCCCTGTGGCTAGTTGGAGTATTGATTCCTCTACAGAGTAGGGGTACCTCTTGCCTTTCCCCCAGCCCTGTGGCTCTGGTAACCCTTTTCTGAACATTTTTTTGATGTTTTTGTAGCATCTTTGCACTCTCCAATGTTCCTAGTGAGAAAAAAAAAAAAAAAAAAAGATAAAAGTCTCTGCTGAATTTAATAAACTCCTTAAAACTGTCCCTCTTCTGGAGCAAGGCTAAAGCCACCCACTGACTTCCCCTCTTTCTGACCCCACTTCTGGTGGCTGAGGAGTGATGAGGCCCTTGGTGGTGTTCCCCTCTGAAACCTTTCTTCCCTTCCTCCTTGCCTTCTTCAAAACGAATTACAGCTCCGTTTTTTGGGTCTGGATGCTAAGAACCGGTGTTACTCGGTGACCGGTCCCGTGAGTACAGGCTGTCGCCCTCCTGGCTGGGGGGCCTGGCAGGGATTTTCCTGCTGTTGGGTTTCCCCGAGTTACTTGTGCCTTGGCACCCAGTGCCTCTCCTGGTTGGCACTCCACGCTTAGTGGCAGAATAAGAAAGGTGTTCAACGTTCGTAATAGTTGTCTTTTGAGTTCTTAGAATGCATCTCCATTTTCTGAAACACTTTCCTTTGTAAGTGTGATACTACCTGGAAAATGAAGATTGATTCAAGTAGAGTTTGGTCACCAGGGAGTTTACCTTTTGCATCACTCCCCCCGCCCCCCCCCTTTTTTTTTTTTTTTTTTTTGTCAATGCAATTGGGCTGTATTTTAAGTTCTGTCAGACTTGGGAGATGTGTTTAGCTGCAAGCACTCTTCAGTCTGTTAGGGAACCCGGCTACTTTGGCTCCAAGTAAATAATTACAAACGTGGTGTTGTACAGGATCACTTGTTTTCTTGTTAGCAGCCAAATCTCAAGCATTCTTGGAAGGTCTGATGAAATGCTCATTTTAAATGCAAATTCTTTGCACAGTTAGGAGGAAAATGAGATCCTTCTGGCGCTCAGCACTCACTCAGCATTTTTGCCATTCCTTCTGATGGCTGAGGGGAGGGCTCGTGACTAAATCCTTGGGCATTTTTGTTAGGAGTTCAGATTTGGGCTTGCTGAGAAGAAGCCTTGCTTTGGGACATTAACCCTCTGTTGGCATCTGGTGTTGGCCCTGGTCTCCCCTGCCCCCTCCACAGTCTTTGGATGACCTCTTTCATTTGGATTATAGGTGACATGTATACTAGGAAATTTGGTGAGTGGTTTTAGTTTTTGTGGGAGGCAAATGAAATGTGTTAAACACTTGAGCTCCTGGAGTATGTGGTTTTTGCCTTTTGCCTTAGAAGTCCAGCTTCTCTCTTGATTCTCCTTCTGGATGTCTTCTCCCACTTGGCTGGTTAGCCCAGCTACTCTGTCCCAGCTTGCGATCCGGAGAACCCTTGGCCTAGTGCAAAATGGGGACAGTTAGGATGCCTTTGCAGCGTGGCTGGGTGGGTAGTTCACTGTCCTGGGCTGTATGAAAAACACGTGGACAATGACAAACTTCAGGAGGTGCGTAAAGATGTTAATCCTTTCCCCACATGAGACAAGTTAAATTCCTTTTTTTCTGAAAGTGAGACTTTTACTTGGAAAACCGCTTCTGACTCTAGAAGTTCTTGGGGTCTAGAGGTGAGTTGCATATGCAGGGGCTCAGCCTCTCGGTTATCGGGCTTCTTTCATGGGAGGCTCGTTTTCAGCTAGAGCCAATAGGAAAGGCTTGGGGAAGGGCTAGGAGGTGGCAAGTTGTCTCTACCCATAAAAGAATGATTTGATACTGAGTCTACCCCCTAAGCTGTCTCTTGGTTGCTTACACATTTTGGAAAGCAGACGACAGAATTTGAAATGAAGTTCCCACATTTGTCTTGAGTTGGCTAATCGCAAAGCATCATTTTAGAATTGGAGGGAGCTCCTCAGGTCCAGGAACTGTCTGCTTTTCATTTCTGTGAACTGGGAGGTGACCAGGGACTTGTTTTGTGGGTAGTGATACAGAGAAACAAGCTGTTTTCATCACGGTTCCTCCTCTCCATGGAAATGAGACAGGGCTGAGAGAAGACAAGTAGTGAAATGCCCCTGAACAAAAGTCTTCCAGTAAGAGACTATAGCTTCAGGCTTGACCTGCCATACTGGAAGGCTTTGAGAAATCACAGTTAAATCCCATTTAGAAGGAGCAGAATCTCTGAAATAAGCCAACCTCTGTTGAGTGATCGTGAACCAGAAACCTAGGAATTCGGATACTATGTCCAGACCAAGCAGCCTATCGGGAGAAGACTTAGGACTTAGCCGCAATGTTCTTCCAGCTTCCTGTATTTTTTTAATTTTTAAAAAATTTTAATGTTTCTTTTTGAGAGTGAGAGAGCGAAAGAGACCGCATAAGCAAGGGAGGGGCAGAGAGCGAGAGAGAAGGAGACATAAAATCTGAAGCAGGCTCCAGGCTCTGAGCTGTCAGCACAGAGCACAACATGGGGCTCGAACTCACAAACTGCAAGATCATGACCTGAGCTGAAGTCAGACACTTAACTGACGGAGCCACCCAGGGGCCCCGATGCTTCCTGTATTTTAATAAGGGTTCTGACCGCCATGCATTGGGTTGGATCATCGTGTTGTGGAGGCTGCCTTGTGCCTCTTAGGATGTTAAGCACCGTCCTTGACCTTTCTCCACTAGATGCCAGGAACATATATTGCCACCCCACCTTCAGCTGTGACAGCCAAAAATGCTAAATATGCCCCGTTTGGGGAGAATTCTTTCTTCCCAGTTCACAACCCAACCAGTGTTTTAGCTGTATATGGTGACCCTGGGAATTCATAAACACAACTCTTAGATAGCATGAACCCTTTCCTCTTTTGCTTTGAAATGTGAAATACGCAGCTAAAATAATGTTTACTAGACTTCTTAGAGTAGATAAAACTGGCTCAAAGGCCTTTTACGGGAAAGTGGTAAACAGTTGTGAACTGAATTGCATTGTGTTTGGGATGACTGTTCTCCCTTGAGTAGGTTGATTGTGGTTTTCTCCTTAGATTTTGCACACGGAGGACTTGTCTCTTAAGCAGCTTGTCCTTTTGATTTTAGCTGATGGTTGTGGATGAGGACCATGTGTGTAGTGAGTAGGGGAGAAGTCAAAATCCTCTGAAGGCGAAGGAGATGTTGCCAATCGGAAAATGGTGACAGGTTGGACAGGTGGACAATCGGAAAATGGTGACAGGTGACATTTTGCGAATGGGGTAAGCTTGGAATAGAACACTTAACAAGTTAAACTTACGTAAATACAGAGCAGATCTGTGAGCAGACTTTTGAAGTAGACCTTGACTTTATGAATTAAGGAGTTGGGGTGAATCTATGGATGCACAGGGGTAGGTAGCTACTGCCCCCCCTTCCCCACCGCCCCCCCCCCAAACCCTGAGAGGCCAGAGACCTGGTTTCTCTACCTAGCCTGCCTTCCACTCTCTTGGTCAAGTCACCAAATGTATGGACAGGTTTCTTATCTGTAGGAGGAAGGGCAGAGCCAAGATCGTGCTTCCCGGGGAAGTGCTGGGTGGTAAAGCTGGGTATAGGAGACCATAGGAGAAACCTAAGACTGTTACTGGAGCCTTAATTTTACTCAGTAAATTTGGAAGACACAAGGTTATTTTTGAATGAAAGCAAGCAGGCACATACTGAATAAGTGCAAAATTTGCATGATCTGAATTTAAGCTAGAACATCGAACTTGATAAATGAAGGCAATCTCATGCTTGCTGTGAATTGCTTCTCAGTGCCCGGTGCTCCTCCCACTTTTTGGTGGAATTCTGGCAGAGTTTGATGAGCCATGGGCCAGGGATCTCAACTTATTCATCTAAGATTTCTGGTTGGAGCAAAAAAGATCTATCTTTGGTGTAGAATCAAGGGTAAGTTCACACACTCAACAACAGAGACAATGATAGTAAAGGATTTCTAGCCTTTAAGAGTTCAGGTACTTCTGAGGGCACCTGGGGGGCTCAGGTGAGCCACCAAAACTCTTGGTTTTGGCTCACGTCATAATCTCCTGGTTTGTCAGTTTGAGCCCCACATCGGTCTCTTCATGGGCAGTGCAGAACCTGCTTGGGATTCTCTTTGCTTCTCTCTTGGTCCATCCTCTGTTTATGCTGACTCTCTGGCTCTCAAAATGAATAAACTAAAAAAAAAAAAAAAAAAATTCAAGGAGCACCTGGGTGGCTCACTTGTCTAAGCGTCCAACTTCAGCTCGGGTCAGGATCTCACGGTCTGTGGGTTTGAGCCCCCACATCTGGCTCTGTGCTGACAGCCTGCTTCAGATTCTGCCCCTCTCTCTTTGCCCCTCCCCTGCTTGTACTGTGTCTCTTTCTGTTTCACAGATAAACAAAACATTACAACAAATGTGAAATACTCCAAAGTTTGCCTTCCTTCCTTTCTGGCTTAAATGGGAAAGCTTCTGGCTTGCCTTCTGGAGTGTGAACCTATAGCCAAAACTCAAAAGGGGACAGGCCTAGTGCTGTTGTGGGACCCTGAGGATTTAAACGTGTTACCTGAGACTTGACCTAATCTATGAAATGTGCCAGGGGAGATAGCAGCATGCTGTTAAAAGTTTATTTGAAATGCCTCTAACAGAATGGTGACGCTGGGGTTGGCCTGTGGAGTCCATGTTGAGAGTTAAAACTACCGACTGGGGAAAGTTAGAATAGCAAGACAGTCCATTTTTGTTTCTAAAAGTGTTTAATATTACACAGGAGCTGTGTTTTGATGTTGATGTTGAGGACCGTGCTTTAGAAATTAACGCCAAAGGCTTCAGACGGGACCCACATCCTGATGCCGTCTGGTTTTCTGGAGAGCTGTAAGGCGGGTGCCTGGCAGACACCAAGGAATGAACACCTACGAATAAAGCCGTTGTTGAGAAAACGGCTCCTGTAACCATTTGTCAACATTACCTTATGTGAGGCAACTTTACTGTATGACGTAATAAAGATAATTTATAATGTCTTCATGAAAGCAGGAGTGGGTGGTAGGTAGTGGGCTTTTTCTTTGTCTTGCCTTGGCGTGTAATTGAAACAGGGCCTGGACCAAATGAGAAACATTTGTGTTGGGGGAAAAAAGATTCCAGAGGCTTCTTGACTGGGGTCCTATATTGCTTCCTTATTTTACTTGGAGCATGTACGCAGATCTCTCATCGGGGAGGAGCATTAATGACTTTGCCTTTTCTGTCTGTTCCTAAGCAGCTGCATTTGAGGACCAAGGGACCAGTCTAAATTCTAGACCCACGTGACCTACCCAGTGAATTAGAAGAAGTGTGTAGATTAATCTGTCTCCAGAAATCCACGGCCTCAGAGTGAATTTACAAACGGAGTTGCTTTAGCAATGCTACTTATCCGGAAGCTGTGTCCTGTATAAAGAAAAGTGTACCTGTGTGTTCCCAAGTCGCGTGCTTTCCAAGTGGGTCCTGGAGAAACCCTGGGTTTGCAGAGGCAGTTGGGTTGTTCGGCCCTTGGGAAATCGAGCCAGGACGGATGGACTTAAGTGACTGAATACTTGTGTTAGAGTGTGTATGGGGGCGGGGGGGGGGACTCTAACGGGGCCCCGGGTGGCTCAGTCAGTTAAGCATCCAACTTCAGCTCAGGTCATGATCTCACGGTCCGTGAGTTCGAGCCGTGCTTCGGGCTCTGTGCTGACAGCTCAGAGCCTGGAGCTGCTTCAGATTCTGTGTTTCCCTCTCTCTCTGTCCGTCGCTCTCTCAAAAATAGATTTAATTTTTTTTAATGTTCATCTTCTTGGTCAGGCTGTTAGTGTGCTTGGCTTGATTGTAAAATTGGCACCCTGGGAGCCACCCATAAAGACCCTTGGAACACTAAGTGATAGTCACATCCTAGGTATCTGAGCCCTCACTGCTGGCCAAGGTTTATACTGAATGCTCTATGGGGCACGAAGGTGAAGGTGGTGGCATCCATGCCCGCCAGGAATCTTTCAGGGGAGTGAAAGGCACCCAGAAGCTAACGTGCTGCTGTAAGGTCTCTCACAGTGAGACAAAAGCCTAGGGCATGGTAGGGGGAAGGAAAAGAGTAATTTTGATTGGGACCATCCAGGGGATCGTCTAGGGGGGCCTGGGTGTGGGGGGGAGGAGGGGATGTGAGCCAGACTTTGGAGGAAGGTAGATTTATATCCGGCGATGCTGGTTGGGCTTTCCTGGGAGGAATGACTTGGGCACAGACTCCCAAGTGGGTGAGTGGAAGGCAGGAAGTGGTGGGGTGGGGAGAATCCCACAGACACTCTGGGGACCGGTTTGTGGTTGGTGGAGGTGTATCTGTGTGAGTCTCTGGGAAGGGGCGGAGTCGGGAGCCATCTGGTAGGGGTCTCATTGTGCAGGGTGCCCTTTCCCAAGGTAAGTAATTGGAACTGTGTTGTGAATGTGGTGGAGGGCACACCCAGGGGAGAAGGGAGGAGGGCGGGAGAAAGGGCCAGCACTACAAGTGCAACAGAAAGGCACAGAAAAGAAGAAAATGAACAGTTTCGAGTCTAAATTCAAGTCTTTCTCCTGCTGTCAGACTGATGGATGGGGAAGCCAGGCTGTTCACGTGGGCTGGGCCTTTGGGAAGACTGTGGGTTTTTTTGTTTTGTTTTGTTTTTTTCTCGTATCTTTATTACAGTCGTAAGTTTTCAAACCTGGATGTGGAATCCCTGAGTTAGGCTGTACTCAGAACAGGTCCAGCCATCCTCCGCATCCTCCCCAAACTCTGCCTCCCCTTGGTTGCCTGCAAACTCCTTTGTAAGGAATCCTTAATCCCTCCTCTTGATTTTTCACTTGCTTTAACCCTACTGTGCACCCTGTGTCAGGTGCTGTAGGGATGCCTCCAAGGAAAGGGCAGTCCTTGCTGGACAGGAACCCCGGGCTGAGAGAGGAGAGAAAAGAGGATTCTAGAACAGTATGAAAAGTACGCTGAAGCGGATTTCCCAACACCTGCAGCGGGAATCGCAGGAGAGTGTGTGAGGGGTCCTGGGTGGGGTGTGGCGATGGAGAAGTCTGGCAGCTCTGACAGGTGATGCAGGTTGTGGCTTAGTTAAAAAAAATACTTGCTCTGGGGCGCCTGGGTGGCTCAGTCGGTTAAGAGTCCAACTTTTGATGTTGACTCAGGTCATGCTCTCCTGGTTTGTAACTTTGAGCCCCTCATCGGGCTCTGCGCTGACCGTGTGAATTCTGCCTGGGATTCTTTCCCCCTCTCCCTTCTCCTCCCCTGCTTGTACTCGTGCGCGCTCTCAAGATAAATAACTTAAAATAGTTCCTATATTTACATGGGACCTAAAGTTTTCTTCCAACAGTGTAGCCTTCAAGTATGCCCGATATTTTGGGGGGGGGCTTGTGGAGGTCGTTTTTACCCCTCAGCCGCTACCCCAGCCCTAATTTGGGGCAGAAAGGACACATGCTGTGTTGTGGGGGTTGCTCAAGGGATCCTTAATTCATGTGTGTGAAGTATTTGTCTACGCAATGAAACTGTCATGGAGTTTGTTTTTGCTATTTTAAAAATGTATGTAGGAGATAGTGGGGTTAATTAAAAATTTATTTTAAAGCATTTGTGTCTTAATCTGCTATCTCCAAGGATACTAGAAGCACAGCTACGTGTGTGTGTGTGTGTGTGTGTGTGTGTGTGTGTGTGTGTGTTGGCATTTGCAGGAAAGAATCTTCAGAATTTTTTTTGACCTTAAAAGGAGCTACCACCTCCTCCCACCACTCAGCACGGTGCCTGTCCTCTGGGTGGGTAATAAATGCAGCAAACCCATGAGGGCTACACGAACAGCTACCTTCATGTATCCCCTCCACCCCTCCCCACCCCCTGTAGGACTATGTGCTGTCCCATGACCCACGACACGTGGGGGGGAAAGCACCCTGAGACCTTTTATTACCTGTGTTCTTGGAGGCATGCGGGAATGACAAAGAATTACAGTTGAGCACAGCCCAGTGCCCCAGAGATGCATGCCTGTCATTGGAGAGTCCATGTTCGGTCCTGGCCCACACCTTGGTTTAAAGGAACAAGCTGTTAGACGCGGTGACTACTGCCAGGGTCTTGCTTCTCACTGAGGGTGTCAGCCCCCCGTTGGCTGTAGAGCCTCGTGTGCAGATTGTCTGGGTTAAACATCAAAAGGCTACCTCTGGAATCTGTTTCCTGGTTTGGCTGTCCTTCCACATGGGTCCCGTTGTGTGGAAACAGTGACCGTGCCTGTAAGTGAGCGCTCTGAATTTGAGAAGGATCCCACTTACAGTCTCAGTGGGAAAGGGGCAATGAGATCATTTTGTTCCCTTGTTAGTGGCTGAAACCCTTTGTCCTTCTGGAATTGGCAGGACCTTTACTTTTCCTGAACTCCTAGCAATGGTTTCCCTGGAAGCTATTGTTTGGAATCCATCAAGAAGAATGTTGGGTGCGTGCGTGTGTGTGTGCCACGGGCACGTGCACATACAACCACACATACACCCACACTCAAACTCTCATGTGTGCATACACAGGAAAGCAAGCCATGCCTGTCTTGAGTTCGAAAGATGGCAGAATCCAATGAGATTTTTTTTTTTTTTTTTTTTTTGCAAGAAAGCGACTTATGAAAGAGTGTGTTCTGTAGTCTTACTTTGGCTTCTTGTTTTGCTTTTTCAAAGCACAGACTTGAGTGAGGAGAAACTGTGAGCAGGAGATGTCGGGCTGCGGCACTTGCTTGATTAGGCGCGCGTGTCTGTGGTATCAGTCCAAGCGGTCCCAAACCCGTTGAAATGTTGGATGTCATGGTGTCAGTGTTAGTCTACTGTAACTAGAAAATAAAAAAGGTGGCTAGTCTGCTAGGGAGATTGCAAAACGGGGGTCATCTCTGAATTGCCTGCTTGCCTTATGTGGCCAAGAGGATATTGGTATGTGTGTGGGAAGGGCGAGGGATTGAGACCTACTGTTCAAGTTTCCAGACACTTCACCCATTTTTTTTTCTCACGAGCAGCTGAGTTGATCACTCACTGAATGAGCAGAATTCTCCACAGGAAGGTCAAGTGTTGATGATGCATCCGAAGGAGAATATGTAAGGAACCCTGGCCTTTGTGTCCAGCTGAGGACGGAGTGGCCAAGGGTTCTTCCAAACTTGGAGAAGCCTCTGGGTCTTCACTCCCTTCTCAGCTGATCAGGAAGGCTTCCTGGGCTTGTTCATGGTAACAGAATGTGCCGCGGGAAAGAGCCTTGCAGAGCATGTAAGAGGAAAGACCACTGGGTTTGCAGAAACCCAACACCAGCCCTTCCCAGAGTGACAGGCAGCCCTGGAGGTCAGCATGGCCTCAGCCCCAGAGCACAGGACTGTCCCAGGGCGTGGACGTTTAAAAATGAAAGTGTATTTATAGAAGGTGCCCCTGGAGCCAGAATTTTAACTGTTCCTTTGTGGGCCCCACCCTTTGACAAGCACAGGCCTCATTCCACAGGCTTAGTGGCCTGTCTTAAATGAGGGCTGAGACAAGAATGCCTGGAGGTCCCTGTCATTGACTGACTCCAGTCCTCCCCCCCCACCCCCCACCCCCAGTTACCCAAATTGCTTTGTGACCTATACATAGAGTATATAAAATGTATAGGTACATTTTGAAGAGTAAAATGAACATCTGTGAAGCCAACAACCAGGTGAAGAAATCAGTGTGACAAAATAGTACAAGATGTCCTTTCACCTCAGAGGTGATCAGTGTCTTAACTTTTTGTTTAGATCACTCCTGCTTTTGTTACTGTTAGTACCCGTGTATGCGTTCCTAACGATAAGTGTGTTTGTTGCTTGATGTGCATTATATTCTTGGTTTTGAAAAATCAAGTACCGAGCATAAACAAGTAGCTTTGGGAAGCTTCCTGCTAAACTGTTCAGCAAAGGATCACAGATGTAGAGGGCTCCGAACCCTGTGAGCATCGCTAGCTGCAGAGTGTGACTTTTCCACCATAAATGCCTCCAGAAGCCAGTTTTCTCCATGGTCCCTGCTCTTGTGGATCACTTTGTAAATGAGGTTGTCGTTGATACCCCCATTTACAAGGGGGAGAGAATTAGAAAAGGGGAATCCTTCTAACATTTTAATTCAGCAGGGGTCCTCAGCCACACTTACAGAGAGAAACTTCAGGGGGCTTGTGAACCCTTTGAAATTGAAGGCATTGTGTTCTTTTGGGTGAAAGAGTCACTGATACTTCAGAGGAATTTGTGGACCCTCCCTCTCCATAAGGATAAGGAATAATGTTGCCATTATGGTAGGTTTTGTTTTTTGTTTCTTGTTACTTTTTGTTCCACCTTTTTTTTTTTTTTTTTAAAGGTTTATTTTTGAGATAGCGAAAGACAGAGTTTGAGTGGGGCAGGGCCAGAGAGAGAGGGAGACACAGAATCTGAAGCAGGCTCCAAGCTGTCAGCACAGAGTCTGATGCGGGGCTCAAACTCAAGAACCGTAAGACCATATCTGAGCCAAAGTCTGATGCTTAACCCACTGAGCCACCCAGGCGCACTCCGCCCCCATTTTTTTTTTTTTTTTTTCTTAAATTTATTTATTTCGAAAAAGAGGGAGAGAGAGGTTCCAAGCAGGCTCTGTGCTGGTCAGTGCAGAGCCTGATGTGGGGCTTGAACCCACAAACCATGAGATCATGACCTGAGCTGAAACTAAGAGTCGGATGCCTACCTGACTGAGCCACCCAGGCCCGTTTTCCGTTTTCTAGGTGAATACTGGAGCTGTTGAAGACTTTGAAATAGGTTTGATCTAACTGTATGTCTGCATGGACTTGTGACATTTGCGTGTGCCTGAGTGTTGAAAGGGAAATGAACAGTAAGTCATACCGTGACTTGTCCAGGGTGGAATTCTTGACTGTGTTCCCGGTGGCCTAGCAGTCTTTACCTTTTCTTTCAAAGCTGCATTTCCTTTCTTTGACCCAGAGTAACTAGAATGCTAAATGGTGGGGGGAAATTGGGGTGGTTGCTGTAGTTTCAAAACAAATGACCTCACTGCCTAAGTTCCACTTGATGCAGGAGAAACCGTAACTTTGGCCTATAAATACTGGACCTTTGGGGAAACGGATCCAAATACCCATTTAGTGAGGGTGGGGGCAGATTGGTCCCTGCTGAAGCTAACTCCCTAGAAACAGAACACAACTATTGTTATTACGACTTCCTAGTTATTTCCTTAAGAGATAGGGCAATTTAAATTCATAATGACTGACATTTACTTCTTCAAAGTAGGCGAGTAATTATGCTTTGTATAAGCTGACTTAATGTGAGGTACCTTAAGCGTTGTTCCAGCAATGAGAGGGAATTTTTGAGTTCTGTAGCTGAGGGACACCTGAGTTTTGTCCCATTCACGTTCTTTTTATGGATGAGTTGCCTGCATGTCTGCAAAGTTAGGGGTGATGTGTCCAAGGATATGTTGACATGTCGGGGTCAGCCGGAACTAAAACCCCAGGGAAAGAGCTATTTAGATGATTATGGTTTAAATATATCGTTAGACGAAGGTTAATTTAAAAATACACTCAGAAGACTCATTTCCTAGAGAATTGGGATTTCGATCATCAATTTCATTTTAACAAAATGACCTTTGACAACAGTCTTAGGCCACCCATTTTTGAAATGTACTGCTACTTAGGGTCTCTGAGCATTTCCTGGGAGGTTTCTGGTCTCTGGGGTATATAAACCTGATGTGTGGGAACAGAGCTTTCATTTGGGTTCTGTATTCCTTCCATCTTATAAACTGAGACTTTTTAGATGTTCAGTGTTTCCCGCCCCCTACCCACCCACCCACCCACCAAAGGTTTTAGACTCCTTGTACTCAAATGCGAAAGGTTTTCTTCTCTTAAACTTTGTTTTTGAAGAAAACCAGGAGTCTCATTTTGGCTGTTGAAAGTCTTTGGGGATTACAGAGAGAGAATTTAGGGGAAGGGTTAAGATTTGGAAATGCAGGCTGTTTTGACTCGTTTTGTCGGTAAAGAGCCAGGCAGAATAAGAGTAACATTTAGAAACGTGAGTTTTATTAAGGAAGGTAATTCACAGGTACGTGTAAGCTTTCCAGACGTGGTTTCTGTGATTCCGTTCCTAGTATGGCCATTACGTGCTCCTAATTTTGGGCAAGGCAGCTCTTGTTAGAGTCTTGATTGTTCTCTTCTGTAAAGACCGGTTGGGTCCAATGCCTCCTAGGACTTGTGACAGCTGTCTGTCGGCTCCACATTGGGGGATTGGCAGATTGGATCGGGGTGTGATGGTGTCTCTCCTGACACGGAGGGCAGAGGGGAGGCCAGCAGTCTAACTGCATGGTGCTCAGAGGCCACTGGCCTTCCCTGTTGTCCTTTGCTGCCCTCTTCTAGCCTGAACCTCATCGATGTCATTCAGTATTGGGAGAACGTTGCCCTGACCTTTGTCTTTTGTCTCCTCTTTGCCAGCGTGCTGCTGTAGGGTAACATCTGGACTGGGTTCCCCGGCTCTTGGATGTCTCGCTGCCCACAAACTCCTGGAGCAACTTGTTGAAAACTGTGAGTGACCTGCGTGTTTCTACTTGGCAAGTAGCTGGAGGCCCGTGGACTCGGAGGGTGAAGGGTGGTGGCCAGGAGTCACGACCTCCAGCCGCGGCTGCCGGGCTTTCTGACACTCAACTCCAGGAGCCTTGGAAACGGCTGTGGTGACCACAGGCACGACCTTTCTGCCCCCAACCATCGTAGAGGTCACGGCCCTTCTGTATTTGCCTCCTTGGAGCTTCTTGGTTGTACCACCAGGGCAAATGTTGACAGTGCATCTTTACTTACCTACAGGAACAGGTTCTTGAGGTGGAGCAAATGCAGGTGGTGGCCCTCTGCCGACCTCCTCTTTGCCCAGATGTTGCCCCCTTCTCTGTCATGTTTGATCCTCACATTGCCCTCCCTTTTAGAGAGGCCTTATTTGACTCACTTAAAGACCCCCTCCCTCCATATTCTCTTTGTCTTTTTCTCTTGGACCCCTGCCTGCCTTTTTCTTTGCACTTAACAACAGCATTGGTCTCTTCAGTTACTTGAAAGACCACCCGTTCATATGTTTGTTCATGCAATGAATATTTGAGTATCTAGGATGTGCTGGTGGCTGAGGTAGGCACAGTCTGCTGTCCTGGCACTTCTATGAAGGAAGAAAAAGACAAAGTGAAAACTTCAGTGTCACAACCCTAAGTGGATAGATCGTTCTGTTCTGAATACAGCCGTGTCTCCTGGGGATCCAGTTAAAATGCAGATTCCTGACTGGGTGGTTCTGGGTGGGGCCTGAAATTCTGCATTTCTAGCAAGTTCCAAATGATGCCAATGCTATTGTTGTATAGATCACGCTTGGAGAAGTAAGGTGTAAGGTTCTCGAAGCATGGGACACTTGGCTTTGAGTGTGACTCTTGGGGAACGCCTCGAGAGGTGTGTCTGTCAAGCCCCCAGAGAACTGATGGAATTTTGTCTGGCCAGTCTGTCTCCCTCAGCTGCGTGAGGCTGAGTGGACTGAAACAGGAGCCCGGCTGAAAAGTACGGGAGCCTCTTACCTCACCTCTGTCCATGTGCCCCTGTCTCATTGTCATCCTAACTTGTGGTTTGGTCAGTGACCTCCGAAATGCCGTGCTTCTCAAATTTGTGCATTGAAATCCTGTGGGGTCTCTGTGCAGTGTGCCCTCTCTGTAAGTCAGCATTTCTGGAAATCAGGAGGGTGTTTTTCAAGGGCAGAGGCCATATCGACAGGGCCACCACCCTGGTTCCCAAGTGGGGTGTTGAGAGGGACCGTGCTGGCAGCTGTGTGAAACCTCCAAGCAGGCAAAGAGGCTGTGAGCGGGGTGGCTGGAGGGGTTCAGGTCACTGCTACCAAAGTAGGTGTCTTGAGTCCCGGCAATGGGCTGGCGCCGTGGTTGTTGGCGTGGGACCCTGCTGCGTCGTGGCTGGATCAGCACCGCTGCAGTCAAGATTTTCACAGGTAGTGCTGCGTCTTCCCGAGAAGCCATGTTGACACACTGCTTGAGTGATGAGCACTTTCAACAGCCATTTAAGGAGTATTCAAGGTGTACCGGGTGCCTGGCTAAGCGCCTGGCAGGTGGTTTTGTGTCTCAGCCCTCCCTCCGGCCCATGAGGTAGGCAGTCACCATTTTATAGAGGGCAAGACGGAGGCTGGGATAAAGGAATTCGCTGGCTCACACAGCAGGTGCCTTTGGGGTCCAGCCTCCTCTGTCAGATGTCATGCTGAGCTCTTCCTCCTCTGGTCTTTGCCACCTGAATCCCCACTAAAAATGGGATTTTAGGGCTGGTACCATGATGGAGTTGGTGCTGATTTGTGTTGCCTTCCATCTTCCTCTCACACCCCTGGATGTGGCCTTTCCCTGCATGTCAATGGTAAGATTTTGCTTCTGTAGGCACTCCAAAGCCCCTTGAGTCAGGGTAGGAGTTTGGTCAGTGAAGTGAGGCAGCAACGGGCAGGGCAGAGCGAGTTGTGTATTACTTTCCGACGCCACTTCTTGCCCCCCCCCCCCCCCCGGGGGTCCCCAGAGCCCGTGCTACTTCCTAGTCATCCATGGCCCATGGCTGGAAGGCAGAGGGCAAGGGGTCAGGTCCATTCAATGTGTTCTCAAGACCATTTTCTGGCCATGTTGTGGCATTTGTGCATCAGAGACCATCTCCAGGGAGCTTTACTTTGCAGAGGGTTATTTGGCCTGTCGTGGATCTCGTATGCAATTGCAGTGCTTGATGCATTTTCAGGTTTCAGTTAGTCTCCTCTGCTTTGGCCTCAAGTATATACTCCTGTGTATATCTCCCATCAAATGTAGAATTCAGTTGAACCCACTGGGTTCTGTGGCCAGGGGGGGACTCCTGGTCTGGACAGTGGTGGGAATGGTGCTGTTCAGATGGTTTTACAAACTGTTCCTCAACCCACACAAATACTTGCCCTCTGCGGTGTGGAGTGGGCCTACCCAGGAAGGGAGGGAAGGGGATCTCGAAAACCGCTCCTTCTCGCTTCTCCGGTTTTGGGGAATCATGGTTGCTTTTCCACCTGGAGTCAGGGCTCCTGCAACTGGGAGATGGGGTCCCCTCCCGGCTCAGTGATGTGATAACCTTGGCCCTTGTGTGTTTGCCTGGGCCGTGGATTCTCAGGCAGGCACCAATGATGAGCAAGTAGCTTCTGTTTTCTGGGTCTGTTTCCTCAACAGCAGAGGGGTGGAGAGGACTTTGACCTGACAGAGTTGTTAGAGACATGATGCACGTAGAGTACTGTCCACATATCACGGTTGCTCACTCCAGGGCTGGCTGAAGTGTCCTTTTCCACCTGTGTCTGGCTGCATTTCCTCCAGCTGAGCTCTTGTGTTGGAGGCCAGTTGCTTGGTAGAAATGAACCCTTTGAGAACAGGGATTATGCTTCATCCATCCTTGGGTCCCAGGGCTCAGCCCTGAGCCTTGAGCTCCAAAAACATTTGTTAAATGAACCCAACAAAGTAATTTCCTTCTTCCATTTGCTTATCTAAAGTAACCTATGTGAAGAGCAGTGAATTAATCAGCGCTGCTGATGAATCCCCCAGCAAACACTGGAGTGGGAACAGTGGTCACATTGGTCTCTGGTAATTAGAAGCTTTCACAAGTCCACACAGTGGTAGGTGTTGCCTTGCCTTTTGTGTACTTGGGACACAAGTACACTCTGGGGTCTTCAAGTATTCGTGGTAATGGGAGAGAGCAAAATGGGTGGAAGAGGTTGGATGAGTATTTCCAACATCGTTCCCTCTAACGGGTCTGTATTTTGTTAAAAAATTTTTAATGTTTATTTTTGACAGAGACAGAGCACGAGTTGGGGAGGGACAGAGAGAGAGGGTGACACAGAATCCAAAACAGCTCCAGGCTCTGAGCTGTCAGCACAGAGCCTGACGCGGGGCTCAAACTCACCAACCGTGAGATCATCATTGAGCTGAAGTCGGACATTCAACCGACTGAGCCACCCAGGCGCCCCTGTATTTTTTTTTAATTTCCTTTTACTTTACAGAGTTATGAAAGTAATTTACAACTTATTTTATTATCTAAAAAATTTTAATCATTTATTTTACAGTGAGAGAGCGAGCGAGCGTGCATGCACAGGGGAGGGGCAGAGAGAGAGGGAGACCCAGAATCCGAAGCAGGCTCCAGGCTCTGAGCTGTTAGCACAGAGTCCAATGAGGGGCTCGAACTCACGAATTTAGGAGATCGTGACCTGAGTTGAAATTGGACGCTTAACTGACTGAGCTACCGGGGTGCCCAGGACAACCTGTTATTTTAAAAGAAGGAAAGGAAAGCTGTCTAAGGGACCTACTGATCATCTATATTGATATTCCTCATATTGGTAACTTGTGTGAAGTATTGTAGCCTTTTGGGCCTGTGTTGATGCCGGACTTGGGACCTATCACCTTATTAGTACTAGACTGTACTTTTTTTTTTTTTTTAATGTTTATTTATTTTTGAGAGAGAACGAGTGGGGGAGGGGCCAAGAGAGAGGGAGACACAGAATCCCCAAAGCAGGCTCCAGGCTGTCATCACAGAGCCCAACACAGGGCTCGAACCCATGAACCGTGAAATCACGACCTGAGCTGAAGTTGGACACCTAACCAACTGAACCACCCAGGCGCCCCTCCCCCAACTTTTTTTAGGGGACAGAGATACAGGCTCCCCCCCCCGCCAATCCAAATGTAGTGCTAAATAGTACTCAGATACTAATATACTTCCTGCCTCTGCTTCAAGACTAGATTCTGTCCATGTCAATCATGACACCGTCCCAACCCTACAACCAGCATTGCTTAAAGGGCATTTGGGGTTGGGAGGGGGCGCAGAATGATATTTGCTTGCCTTCCATGGCTGAGTGCCCATGGGTACCCCCATTCCAGCAAACAGAGTTTTGCTTTTAGTACCATTTTATTACCTTGTCTGAAATCGTGGGTCCATGGTGATATCTGGTCACCATTCTTGTTCTCATTTGGGACCCTCCAGTGCATGTTTCTCTCTATTGAAAAAGGCCTAAAAAAGCAATGATTTCTAATTAACATAAAGACTCATCCAGTTTTTACCTCTCCCTCCTTGCAGGCAGAGCTCTTGCTGGTTTCAAAAACAACAAATGGTATTAACTCGCTGCTTTTTGAGAGAGGGAAAAAAATTTTCCAGGTGGCATCAGGACTGCACGTGAAGTCCTCATGGCCCTTTGTGAGAAAGCATTTTTTTTAAAAAAAATTTTTTTTTTTTTTAATTTTTTTTTTTCCAACGTTTATTTATTTTTGGGACAGAGAGAGACAGAGCATGAACGGGGGAGGGGCAGAGAGAGAGGGAGACACAGAATCGGAAACAGGCTCCAGGCTCTGAGCCATCAGCCCAGAGCCTGACGCGGGGCTCGAACTCACGGACCGCGAGATCGTGACCTGGCTGAAGTCGGACGCTTAACCGACTGCGCCACCCAGGCGCCCCTTGAGAAAGCATTTTTTAAGCCAAAAAATACAGTATAGTGTTTTGCATAACATATTTTAAGAATTGATGTGTCATAGACCTTGATGGCCTGTTAATGTAAATCTGTTAATTGTTAAAGATTTTTTTTACACGAAAAGGTGTTCTGTGACGTTTCGTTCTCCTGCTGCTGGCTGGGCTTCTTGCCTTCCCTCTCCCCATTTATTTACTCGGTAATATTGCAACCAACATTTTTGTAACACATACTTGGAGACCAAAGGGGCATTTCTGTAGGATTTCCAAGTCAAAAGACAGACACCTTTTAAAAGTTCACCTTTCAAAAGAGGATTTAATTTATGTCCCTAACAACTGTGTGAAGGCCCTCACCACCATAGAAAGTTCATCTTGAAAAGTTGTTGTGCTGTTAAAAGCCAAAAACCTACAACAAGCCTTCCAAAAAACCAACCCGACAAACAAACCATGACTGTGCCAGATCTGGGAGCTCATAGCGCTTCCGAGTCTCGAACCAGCGCGGCTTGCCAAGATGTCGTCGCTGGTTTTGCAGTTGAAGACCTCATCACACAGGCCCCCTGAACTTGGCGGGCCTCCCTGATGGCTCCTTTTCTCTGCCTCCCACCGCTTCTCGTTCATACCCGTTGGTGTTGAGTGGTTTTTCATGTCCGGGTCAGGGAGGAAAGATGTGGGTCCGGCTGGAGGTCGCTCCTTGCTGCCCGTGGCAGCCTTGGCCTCTCTCCCTTGTCCAATTCCTCTGCCTCTGTTGTTGCTCAGAGGGAAGTTCGTTGACAAGCTTGCTGGGTCCGTGCTGAGCTGTCTCTGGCTGGGGTCTCCCAGGCACCCAGAATTACTGACACTTGTCAGAAGCACATTTCTCCAGGGCCGAGTCATGGTCTCTCTCTGCAAGTCAGCAGGCATCTGAGTCAGATCTCCTGTTGAACAGCGGTGGATGATGACAGGATGTTAAAAGGCTGATAAAATTCCCCGTGGGGTGAGTTTTGCTGGCCTGCCCACCCTAAAACAGGCTGTTTGTACAGCGGCCGTACTGGGTCCTTCCAACAGATGTCTTTGGGGCCAGAACCACTTCTAGGGCAAGCCGTTGCTGTTGTATATAGGCTCTTCCCTTTAAATTTTTTTTTTTTTAATGTTTATTTACTTTTGAGAGATAGGGAAGAGCACGAGCAGGGGAGGGGCAGAAACAGAGAGACACAGAATCCACAGCAGTCTCCAGGCTCTGAGCTGTCAGCACAGGGCCCGACGTGGGGCTTGAACTCACCAACCGTGAGATCATGACGTGAGCCGAAGCCGGACGCTCAACCAACTGAGCCACCCAGGCGCCCCTAGGCTCTTCCCTTTAAAAGTGATGTTCTCTGTCTCTGGATGGATCTCCCGGGCAGCTGACCTGGTCGGCTTCGATTTTGAGTAGGTGCAGCGAAGAGCATCAAAAGTAATTAAAGCTCTTTGCTCCTGGGTCTGCCTTGACCTCCTTCTGCAGGAGCGGCTCTGGTTGGGGGCACACTCTCCACACAGTTGATGATTGAATGACAAAGTGGAAGCCCAACCAGTCTCAGCTCTAAGAAAATCGTCTTTTTTTAAAAGTTTATTTATTTTTTTTTATGTTTATTTTTGAGAGAGAAAGAGAGCGCAAGCAGGGGAGGAGCAGAGAGAGAGGGAGACGCGGAATCTGAAGCAGGCTCCGGGCTCTGAGCTGTCAGCACAGAGCAGGATGCGGGACTCGAACCCACGAACCGTGAAATCGTGACCTGAGCCAAAGTTGGATGCTTAACTGACTGAGCCACTCGGGCACCCCTCTAAGAAAACCATCTTGACCATGGCCACAAGGCTCGGCACCAGCCTTCTTAATGAGATCACATAGTCGTCAGGACAGTAGCTGTCTCCCCCAGATGTTTTCTTCAATAGAGATATTTCAGTGGGAGAACCATGCCCTCGAACGCCCTTCTGCGAGCGGAGGCAGTCACTTAAATAGAGCCCGAGTGCATCGCTGCCTCCAGGGATTACATTTGGCAGCGTTTCGTGCGACCAGCTGTGCAGCTCCCATGAGACCAAAGGGCAGTTGAATGGAGAAGATGCTAGGGAAAGTAATGAGGTGGGTGGAAGGAGGGACCATGACCTTGGTGCAGGAGCTGAATTTCCAGGGCTGAGTTTGGGCTTGGCTGTTTTGAGTTTGCAGTCCAGCTGCTGCTGCTTGGACCTGTAATGGTGAGGATGACTCAGAAATCTGGAAGGAGTCCACGGTGATTTCACTTTGGGATCAGAGGCAGCGCCCAAGCCCTCCAGGGTGGGAGTGGGGGTGGGGGGCGGGCGGTGGGGAGAGTTTTCTGATGAAGTGTGGAGCAACTTGGATGCCGGCGCCCTAGGCCCCTGGGATCTGCCAGTTAGCAACTTGGGACATAATTTATTTTTATTACTGAAAAAAGAACTCTGGTGGCAAAACATTGTACAATATAGTGGCAGATGATACAAAGTAAGTTCAGTCTGATACTTCGTTTTGTGAATTACCTTTAGAGACAGTTGGGTTGAAGTGCCAGGTTTTTTTCTGGGGGTGCCCCAGGTGGTTCTGGGAAGTTAAAAGGTGGTCTCTAGGTTTCGTTACTCCCAATTCTCAGAAAGGATGAAAACTGATTCAGGTCCAGGTGACGGAATAAGGTCTATATCCGCTTTCTACTGCTGCTATCACAGAAGACCACAGATATATTAGATTTCTAATCTGTAGAATTAGGGGTATCTCCCTGGGCTAATGTTAAGGTATGGGAAAGGCTGTTGTCCTTCTAGCGGCTGTAGGGGAGAAGCCATTTCTTTGCCTCTTCTAGCTTCTAAAGGACAACTGCTTGCCTTGGCTGGTGACCCTATTGTTCCATTTTCACATTGAGCTACGTTGTGTCTCCCTGGGGCCACAGCTGGGAAACATTCTCAGCTTTTGAGGACCTTCTGCATTCCCTTGAGACCACCTGGATACTCCAGGAAAATCTCCAGGTCCTTAAGCATATCTGCAAAGTCCGTTTTGCCATGGAATGTAACATTGTCACAGGCCCCGCAGGTGAGGTTATGTGGTGGTTCCTAGGCTTGCGGGGAGGTTAGTTGCTGAAACAGGTTCAAGGATCTATGTGTGGTGACTGATCAGGGCCCTAGTCTTGTCCTTCCTGTTGTTGGCTGTCCTGTGTGATACCCTTTGGAGGTGGAATGGTTTCTGTCTCAGGCTGTACCCTTTGTTACAGCCTGTTTGTCCCAGGATAAGAGGCTGTTGGCCAGAGGAAAACAAAAAGAGCCCTTCTTTCCCATGGGGAGAGGGGGGCAGAAGCATGGGATTGGGGTGAGTGGCTGCAGTCTGAGTTCTGCCCTGTGGTAGAGTAGTTGAGGGGGAATCTGATGCCATTGCACTGATGGGGGTCTGTTGTCAAAGCTTCTTGTGCCAAGGCACAGACACAAGTGAGCTAGCTTGAATGAAGTGGTGTTCAGAAGGTATGTATTGAAGCTAACCTTTTTTGAGCATTTGCTATGTACTTGGGAAGAGCACACTGGGGACCCCCCCTCCCCCTGCCCATGTATGTTTAATTGTGCTTGCTCTCTGAGAAGCAGCTCTCAGGTATTTCCGTATGGTTCCAGACCTTCTCTGCTTAACAAAACCAGATCAGCTCTCCTGCCTACACTTCCTATGGAGACAGCACACTTGAAGCTCTCTGTTTTGCTCACTACCTCACAGCTTCCTGGCTCACTCCTTGTATCTCCATTTCGAATTGCTAGGAGACCAATGTAAATGGCTGAGCTTGAGCCAGGTGTCCATTGGCTTGGAGATGGAGGAAGGGCATAGTCCCTTGGTTCTGTTGGGTGAGTAGATGGTGACAGAGAAGTGTAGTATGGGGAGGGGGCCTTGCCTTATTTGACTGATGTTACTGTGGAAACGTTTTGCACTTGAATTTGTGTTGTGTTGAAAGACTGTATTTTGAAATAACTTCAAACTTAGAGAAAAGTTGCAAGAGCAATACAAAGAACTCCCACAGAGCCAAAATGTAAGTGATCAGGTACAAATATCTTACAACCCTTGCTTGATCATTCTCTTCATCACTTGTGTTTTCTGAGCCATTCGAAAATTACATCCTAACGCGTCACTTCTAAATGTTTTCCCTAGTAACGAGAACCTTTCTTTACTAAGACTATGTTAGAGAGCAAGAGAGAGAGCGTGCTGAGTGGGGGAGGGACAGAGGCGGGGCATGCTCAGCGTGCAGCCTCATGCGGGCTCTATCTCACAATCCTGAGATCCTGGCCTGAGCCAAAATCAGGAGTCGGATGCTCAATCAACTGAGCTACCCAGGCATCCCAGAGCCTTTCTTTTTATAACCCATTCAATTTGTAAAAACCAGACGTAGAACATTGGTCTATTACTGAATATATAGTTGATTTCAAATTTTGCCACTTGTCACAGTAATGTCCTTCATAGAAATTCTTGCGCCCAACCTAGGGTTCAACCCAGGATTCTGCAAACTGTGTGCAGTTTAATGTCTCTTTAGTTTTGTTGTTGGGAACAGTTGCTCTGCCCTTTTTTTTCTTCCTTATACGATAAGGACATTTTTAAATATCGTGGGCCAATTATTTTTTAGCAGTTTGAGTTTGTAGAATTCCTCATTTGATTTCTCATGGTTAAATGTATTTTTGTCAGGAATGCTATGTAAATGAGGCTTTGCCTCTTAGTGTATCACGTTGGGAGGCACGCGATGTCATTTTGTCCCGAGACGACCATGTTAGCTTTGTTCCCGTGGTTAATATGGTGGTGATCTCGTGTGTTGGATCTGTGGGTTCTAGAGGAGCTGAGTGTTTGAGGCTGGGCATTTAAAGGGGACCTTCTTTAAAATTGTGTCTGCTTTGCAAGTGCTTTTGGCACAAGGGATTTTCCTGAAGTGGACACTCTTGTTCCCTGCAAGGTGTGCTCTTGAATATAGTTAGAAAGGCTGATGTCTTCTGAGCCTGCAGCTCATTGTGAGGAAGAACTTGCCTGGGGTTGGAACGACATGACCTCTGCTCTTGTGCCAAGGGTAAGCACCATCGCAGAGGTGTGAACAGTACATTCCCTTTGACTGCATCTGATTGTGCTGGCTGCCTCCGGATTACCTAGAAGTGGAAGAGAGATGAGGACACGGGCTCTCTTCCTTTCGCACGCTTGACCGGTCTGCAAATGCTAACGGTGACGGTCCAGATGCAGCAGCCACTGCGTTTCTTTCCTGTGGATCTCTTGTCGTGAGACATGGACTCCAGGTTGGCCTGATGAGGCTGGCATTTTGTATGTGGCTGGCATTTCAGGCTGGTAAGACCCATGATGGTTGTTGCCTTTCCACTGATGATGGGATTCCTTATAAATGCGATTTTCAAGATGCTGGAGGCTGCCCACGTGGAAAGTATGTGCTTCTCAGAGCTCTGGAAACTTCCACTTTGATTTTGACCAGTCTCACCCTGGATTAGTGCTTCGCAAACTTGTTCCAGTTCAACTGTTGTTATGTTGGGCCATCATCTGTTGGACGTTTGACCTGGTTGACCTCTCTCCATCTGTTGTTCCCTCTGGTTACTACAGAAACAAACAAAATGACTGCATGCAATCCACTTGAGGATTAATAGGGAAAATGGTACTTTCTATAAATCTAGTACATCAAATCTAATAGATCAATATAAATGATCCAAAATACTCCTGAGCAACAGTATATCCCGGCTATCTTAGTACACTGCTAAAAAAAAAATAAAAGTGGGACCACATAAAGGAGTAAGACTTGGGTAGTATCCTTGAGGTGGGGGTTTTAAATGAAAGTGGCCGTTATTATGGCTTGATTTATGGATTGATTTGTTTCTTAATTTTTTTTTTTTTTTTTTATAGACCTGGGAAGTTGTAACGCCTGTGCTTATTTGCGGGGGTTATCTCTGCGTGACTTGGGACACGTTTGCCCGTGTCCTCAGAAGAATCAGCAGTGACAGTGGACCTTTAGCACATACCGAAGACAGCTGCTTGGAAAATTAAATATGCCTGGGCATAGATTCCCAGAGGTGGTGCTTGAGCCTGAATTAGAGTAAAAATTGTAGGCAGCCTTAGGAAAACTAGATGTAGAGACACTCCATCTTCCACAAAAGGAAGTTAATAATTTAGTTCCTTATCCTGTGCTTTGGCATCACAAAGTGCCTCTCAGGGCTGTGCGTGTTCTTAATTTTTAAAGACACGGGTATGTCATTTGCTTTTCTACTTTGGGAGTTATGCATGAAGAGGGGACTTAGGTCAAGTGCTTGCCACCCCCTTTTTTTTTTTTTTTTTTAATGTCCAGTCTTCTGTGCCTAATACAGAAAGACTAAGTAGGTATGCCCTAATGCTGGTCCTGGGTGGGGAGTGGGTGTTGGGGAAGGTGTGGGAAGGGAAGCTGAGGTTGATGGAATAGGAGTAAGATGTTCAGGAAATGAAAAAAAAAAAAAAAAGGCATTGAGAAGATAGATCTAGGCTAAATGGAAAGTAACCTGATGGCAATGCAGTGGTGCCCCTTTTATTTTGGTGTCTTACAGGAAGAAGGAATTGAGAATGAGCAAATGTTCCAAATGATTGAAGTCTCTTCCCCCTGCCCCACCCCCGCCCCCACCCCCTTGCCATAACAGGCAAAACTGTTTTTCTCGGAAATGTCTGAAGTATATTTATGTGCTCTGATACTTGAAGAAGTAGGAGATAATATCGTTGGCCTTTTCCTTGTGATTCAAAATTCTCTGCTGGGTCCCAGTAGTAGCTGTTTGTCAGGAGACCCGGGTTGTTGCCCTCTGACATGTCCCATCTCATTTGACCATCTCTGAGTCTGCCTCTGGCTGGAATCCCTGTAATTGTGCCGTTGAGATAGTACCGGGGCTTCAGGCAGGATATAAAATTTCCGGGATATATCCAATAATCAAGTTGATTTTGGCCTCAGAGAGATAGCCCTCCTGTGACTTCATGCACATGGGCCTGGTGATGGGCGTTGGCTTAGTGCTTGAAAGTGTTTTCTGGTTGCTCAGGGTCGGTGGCTGTTAGGTGCCCAGGACATAAACTACAGAAAATAGGCAATAGGGAGAGGCCCATGCCATTGAAGGATGGTTTTTATTGCTTCCGTTTCCCAAGGTGGGGTTGGGATGAGGGGCGAGCACACCCCTTAGGAAGCATCAGGGTAGCCAGGAGGTAGAAGATAGGAGTGAGGAGAAAGCCTTGGGCAGCACTTTTATTGGGGCTTCCACAGGAAAGGCAAGGTCGGGGCCAAGAGTTGAGGACTGGCTGGTTGGGATAATCCCAGTGGGCTTTGGGCCATAGAGATGATGTCTGTGGTGCCTGGCCCTGGCATGACTTAGGGCAGGGGAAGTGAGGCTTGGTGCTTGACAGTTGGAAAAAGAGGCTGCTGGGGGGGTGGGGGGGTGCGGGTGGGTGTAGACTCTAGATTGGTTGTGTTGTATATGAAAGGCATTGTCCTGGCTGAGACCTTTGCTGTCTCTAAGAATTAGCTAGCCCTGGGAGGGGTAGTCTCTCTCCAGGTCTAGAAGGCTTTCAAGTGCCAGAGTATCAAGAATATAGAAAGTAGAGTTAATATAATTGGTTCTGTGGTGAATGGATGCCACACTGACCAATCCAGAGTCTGAGATAAAGCAGGAAGAACAGTGGCCCCGTAACGGATGGGTTGAAGTTGCTGATTGTCCAACGTGCAGATTCTTTTCAGACTTCTTTGGGGTCATTACCATCCTCTGCTCTAACTCTGTGGCTTAAGCACAGTGGGAACCACACCTGACTACAACGTTCTGGTAGAGGTGTCCTCGTCAGTGAAAGGCATTTCCTCTGTTCTCTGCCTTATTGAGGAATGTACTTGAAGCTGGATGAAGCCTCATTTCATTAAGGAAAAGTAAGCAAATAACTAGCCTTTGAGGACTAGGGAAAGGAGAAGGCTGGGCTGCTAGGGAATTGGTTTTCCTCTCATTTCCTTTTCATTATGTATAGATTTCAATAATGTACCAAATGTCTAGCAGTCATTTTATGAGCAGGCTAAGTTCTTCAAAGGTATTGGACAATTTTGGTTTACTGTGTGAGTAATACATGGTATTACAGGTGGAATAGAAAATTCACATGGGCAAAAGAAAATAAAAATTACCCTATAATCCTGCCATTGGGAGGTATCTTCTGTTTGAAAAAAATTTTTTTCAATATACAAGTAGCTTTTTGTGATTCTTCTTTAAAGAGCATTTCCCCCTCCACCCCCCGCCGTAGCTAGATGCTTTCCAAATAATGAAATTCATAAATGAAAATGTACATCTATTTTTCCTTAATTCAAATAATTGCCTTCTTTGAGGGTGGGATTCTTGTAATCTGGTAACTTTATAAATTCTGACAGCTCGAATGACCTCACTTTGAGGGGGTGCTCTGGAAAGAGTGTAAGAGCCCGGGACGATGTTCTGGCGACCTTCCCAGTGTATTATGTTGGAGAATTTGGGGTGTTTATGTGGCTTTCTTGTAAGGGGTTGAAGGACTGGAAATGTGGAAATAACTTACTAGCATTGGATTTGGGCTCCCTTCTGCCTTCTTGGGGACATGGAGTAGGATGTTTGTAGTTCATAGCTGAAAAGCCATATAATGGACATAAATCATGATCTGGGAAGTATGGTCCCTGAACAGCTGTCGGCCAGCTGCTGCATTGGTAACTCACCAAAAACAGTAAGCTTTCATCTCAGAATGTTTAATTGTATCAGAAGCCATGCGGCCAGACAGTTGTCATACGGATCTGGGTTCAAATCTTGCCGGTACCATCTAATGGCTTTGCGAATACAGGCCAGTGACAAAACTCTTGAACTTGTTTGCTCAGTTGGGAAATGCTAGTAACCTACCCATCTTACTGGATTGCTGTGAGAAGGGCATTGAAGGAGATAATACACGTGAAGGCCCGAGCACCATGCCTGGCTCTTAATACTCAGGCGGTAAGTTACTATCTTCCTCTCCCGTATCCTGCCTTTCTATGATTTTTATGACTGTAGCAGGGTTTGAGCAGATTATTGTCAGGAGTGACTCTGTTCTGGGCATGCCTTACAAAAAGGTAACCCAGTTCCGTGTGACCACTGCCCCTTTTATTCTCCACATAATCTGGTCCAACACAGGACTAGCAAAGTCTAATGTAAGGTAGACACTGAATGTCCATGTCTAAAAGAAGGGAGGATCCTGGTGAAGAAGGTTGTTCTTATATCTAAATCAGGGATGTACTCTCTCTACTCTCTGGATGATGCTGGGATTCCTTTATTTCCAAGAACCAAAATTGGGGCCAAAGGACAGGAGAAATGCCAAGAGGGTATCAAGTGCAGTTTCCTCCTCCTGCTTTTACCATCTTGAATTATCCCAAGACTTCCAAGACCCCTGAGCTGGTATGTTCCCTTGCAGTTTTGGTGGGGGGAGCACAGCCAAGGGGGCACCCTGGCCCCATAGTCCTTTGCTCAGGGCTGACTTTGCCCAGGGCCGAGGTTGTACGTGGGCCCTTGGAGAAAATTAATTGCCATGTCTGCTTCAGGCTGGATCTCAGCTGGCAGGTCTTGGGGGGTTTTAAACAAAAGCATGAGCCTCTCCAGAAGTAGATTAGGTAGATGTCCATTCAAGCAGGGGATTTGTACATGTTAATTCTCAGAGCAGATATCTGACCGGGAAAGGACTGTGTGACCTTATTTAGAAAAAAGGCTACACTTTGTTAACCTTTATTCCCTAAAGAAGGAAAAAATCATTACATGGCAGAAGTTCAGGCCCCATGGGGGATTTTCTGGATGATTCTTCATTTCAAGAATCTTGTTTCCATAGACATGATAGAATTATCAGTAACTTCTGCTTATCCCCACTGCATACTCTTTAAGTTGGAAAAAAGAAAACTGTGCGTATTTCTTGTATAGCTTAGGCTTTTGTCTCTTCCTTCCCAGGCTTAGCAGTTAAGGATATTGTTGTAAACGAAAGAAGGAAAGAAGACAATCCTTTGAAAAGATCCTGCTTGGTACCCCCCTCCCCACCCCCATGCTTGTTCATTACTGGTAAGTGGGGAGTCGCTTGTGAGCAGATGCTCTCCGACAGCTGAACAAGTGATGTGGGGCCCCGAGAGCCTGTCATTTCAGCTCGTCCTCCAAACGTGGCTCAGATGCTGCCCCCTCCTGACGCTGTTCCAGGGCACCCTGCCCCCAGCTTAGCCCTCCTCCCTGTCTGTTCCCGTAAGCTGTTCACATCTAATACCGAGAAGTCAGTGGAGTAAGGGAGATGGTGCTGATGTGAACCAAGAAGACTGGAGTCCAAAGGCCGATTTCACCACCTCCCAGCTGTGCAACTGGGCTTCTGAGCCTGGATGTTTTTCATTGCACTTCCGATTGTAATGTGTGCTGCCTTCTCAGTCTCCCAGCTAGACAACTGAACTCCTGGAAGACAGGATGTTGTTCATCCTGTTATTTCCAGTCATTTATCTAGTCTTTCATTTCTTTATACAATTACCCTCCTAGGACCCTAAGAATAGAGATGAATGTGATACGTTGTGGCACGTGGTAGGAATTACAAGCTGCTCCTGCCTTTTTTTTTTTTTTTTTTTTTCCTCCTGGAATGCACATACGTAGTTAGGAAAGCTTTGGAGGATTGCCTGAGCGGCTCAGTCAGTTGAGCATCCAACTCTTGATTTTGGTTCCTGTCATGATTCTAGGATCGGGAGATCGAGCCCCTCGTGCAGCTCGAGACCGCTTGGGATTCTCCCTCTCCCCTGCCTGTGTGTTCTCTCTTTAAAATTAAAAAAAGCTTTGGATCTTTGTCCCCAGAAAATTCATGAAAAGGGAGCAGAACAGGGCCCTGCCTGTTGACCTTGCATGTAGCACTTTTGAGACCAGTCTTAGGAAAGCTTCTTATGGGAAAAGGTATTTCCAAGTTGAGGGATAAAGTGAGATCTCCCTGTTGAAAATTTTCCTGCCCTCTGCCAGGATAAACAAGAAAGAGAGGGGGATCAGGGGATATAACTTTTATTTTTTTTTTTTTTTAAATTTTTTTTTTTTCAACGTTTATTTATTTTTGGGACAGAGAGAGACAGAGCATGAACCGGGGAGGGGCAGAGAGAGAGGGAGACACAGAATCGGAAACAGGCTCCAGGCTCCGAGCCATCAGCCCAGAGCCTGATGCGGGGCTCGAACTCACGGACCGCGAGATCGTGACCTGGCTGAAGTCGGACGCTTAACCGACTGCGCCACCCAGGCGCCCCAGGGGATATAACTTTTAATGAGATGAGTAGAAATTGAGAGCAAGAGGCTGAATACATGGCACAGAATCTGAAGTGCCTTGTTAAGTGGAGAGTGGATATAATGATGGTGTTTCAAATGGGCTCAGCTTTATCACCTTACTCTACCTGGAGAGGCTAAACTATGATGACTCTTCATTTTGCAGAAGCAACTTCATGTGAGAAAGCCCTGAAGGACCGCATTCCACTTGATCCCTTTTATTAACAAAATTGTACTTTGCAGCAAGGTGGGGTGTGGCTGGGGAGCCCTTTCAAGACTGGAGCCTGGAGGCTTCGGGCTGGTTAATTGCATGTTTGCTTTTTGGCTTTCCAGTCTTTCATCATGGATGACCCCTTATCTGTAATTTCTAGGCCAAAAAAAAAAAAAAAATCTACTTTTCTTCTTGATGTTTTATGAAGCTAAACAGACAGTGATAACAATCTAAGCACTGGGTTTGGGAGGCAGTTAAATGGATAAAAAGGGTCAGGATGGATTCGCCTACAGTTGTCAGCCCATGGAAGCTGTGTCCATGCATCGCCATGACTGAGTTGAGCAGTGTGGC
This sequence comes from Leopardus geoffroyi, assembly GCF_018350155.1. Classification (NCBI taxonomy): domain Eukaryota; kingdom Metazoa; phylum Chordata; class Mammalia; order Carnivora; family Felidae; genus Leopardus; species Leopardus geoffroyi. The sequence continues at coordinate 42,640,745 of NC_059337.1, read as the reverse complement.
CAGCTTGGCTGGGTGTCTTATTCCTGACTCGTTTTCCCCATATATCTTCCACAGCTGCTGGCTTTGTCTGTCTATAGAGAGGACGGGCTCATTGGTTGGGCTCAGAGATGAGCTGGGTGAACGAATTCTCAGAATGCCCACTTGGCTATGGCTCATGGAGCTTGGTTATACCTCACAACCACCTATACAGCTGAGATGAGATGTCAGGCGACCCCGTATTCTAAGACTCGGGCTCCCTAGGTTTCAGTTGAAGATGGGAATTGGTGTCATTACAGAGCCCCGTGTGTGACGAAGGGACTCATTCAGGACCGAGGACCATTGGCTCCCCTGACCTTCCCCGTTCAGTGTGTGGGCCCGTGGGTCCAGCAGCATCTGTGTTACCTGGTAGCTTACTCAAAATGCAGGCGCTCTGGCTCCACTCAGGCTTTGTACATGAGGACCTGCTGTTGAACAGGTCAGCAGGGGATGTGTGTGCTTGTTCAGGTTTGAGAACCACTGCTCCCATATGGTATTGTGGTAGGATTAGTGCTTGATTGTTCCTGGAAGTGTAATATTGACTGAATGCATTTTCTTCTTAAGTAGGCTCCATGCCCAACATGGGGCTTGAACTCCTGACCCTGAGATTAAGAGTTGAGCGCTCTACTGACCCAGCCAGCCAGGCGCCCCTGCATTTTCAGCTACTGTCAGTGCTTTTCCTCCAAAGGATTTGGCTATAATTTACATAAATCAGTTTAAAAAAAATGAGGATATATGAATCCTCTCTCTGGGTTATGACTTTTATTCTTAGTTGATTTGCCTTCTATTGTCCACACACACATTCTCTGTTTCAGTTAAATGTTCTTAAGCTGTAAAACAAACTGTGTTCTGGAACCAAATAGGGAGGATGGTTTGTGCTCTATATTCGTGATCTCTGTCTCTTTGCCAAGAGCCTTGGGCTATGTCTCCCTCCCCCCAGATGATGATTTGCTCCTTTTCTGGGCTATGAGTCCCCTTAACGAGTGACTATCACTGCATTTACCACAGTATGTTGAAATTCTTGTTGACATTTCTGATGTCCATGGAGATGAGGCCCTTCTTTACTCACAGCTGCATCCCTTGTTACTAGGGCAGACTTGAAGCATAGTAGGGATTCCATGAATGTTTCCTGGGGAAATCAATGAGTGGCATTAATAGTTAAATCTGGGGGAGGAGAGTGAGGGTTCCTTAATTTTCTATTGGAAATGATAGACTTGATTGAAGAAGTTGAAATCTATGGAGGTGAAACAAAATTAAGCTAATGAGGTGGACCTTCTGCCAGATTGTTAGAATGGCTCTTCAGGACCTCTTTGGGTGAACTGCATGCTAATTGGTATTTTTCTCCACTACTTCTGGAACTTGCCATCTTAGGGAGGCAGGGTTCTTGCTTCTTAGATGAGAAGCTGTTTCCAGGGCCAGCAGTTTCTCTGGTTGATGACATTTGAAAAGCGTTCCTCTGAGTTCTGTCCTGATGTTGCCGTCCCTCAGAACTCAACTCGCCGTGGGTCACTCGAGGATAACAAGGGTCTCATATGATGATGATGTTTTTTCCCTGGGTGGGAGTTTATGCTGAGAGAGACTCCACTCTGCTAATATAACTTGAAGCAATTTATAATTGAAAACATGTATTTACTGAAAGTTAAAAAAAAAAAAAAAAGTGGGGGTGGGGTGCATTCCAGTGCCTATGTTCTTTCCTTAGTGATGGGGCTGTAGGTATTATCTGTATTGAGGTGCATTCTGGCTCCTCAGTGCTGATGCCTGAGCACTGAAGGTCTTCTACTTGGCGGTTGAGAACTAAAGAAATAAGCTCAAGCTTTCTGTCTTGAGAAGTCACAGTCTAGAATTATATACCAATTACAAATAAGAATGAGATTGTTTTTTTTCAATTAAATGTTCTGGTACTTGAGTCTAACACGAATGTGCTTTTCTAAATATTTCTTGGTAGGTTTAGGATGTGTTGGCATTTTTTCCTACACAGTGGGCATCACCCAGTGACCCAGCCTGTGAGGTTATGCTCAGACTTGGTGTCTTGAAAGTCACTCAAAGACTCATAAGCTATTGATTTTTATACTTGGAGTCACTATTTGAAATAACACAGAAGCTGGCGGACAAACCCTGTGTGTTGGAAGTGACTGAAAGCTATCTGTGGCTTTCTAAGGAGCTTGGATAATGTGAAGCAGTGCTAGCAAATAAAATAAAGATTCTAGGTGAAACCACAAAGCCATCTCCATGCGAGCGTCATGGTGGAGTGAGGTGTTTAACGTGGTGTGAACTTGCTAGATAACAGGTTCTTGATCTTGCAAGCTCTTAAACTGGTTTCATTTAAGTGCTTTAGAAATCCTACTTTGATTCTTCTTTGAAAAAGTGTTCTAGAACGATGTTTGTCCTGAGGATTCTGATTCGTCATCATGTAATGCTGTTGTGGTGTACCAAGTGAGTGGGGGTAAAACTGTCGATCCCACAAAGCATGGCCCCGAGCCTCTTGGTCAGTTTTAGGGCTGACTCTTGGAGCTCCTTTTTTTTCTCTTCTTCTTTTTTTTTTTTTTTCCTAGCGTTATTATTTATTTTGAGAGACAGCAAGCACGAGCAGGGGAGGGGCAGGGAGAGAGGGAGAAAGAGGATCCCAAGCAGGCTCCACGCTGCCAGCATGGAGCCTGATGTGGGGCTTGAACTCACAAACGGTGAGATCATGGCCTGAGCTGAAACCAAGAGTCGGACACTTAAACAACTGAGCCACCAGGGTGTCCCTCTTGGGGTTTTTTTAAGCGCCCTATGGTCAGTGGTAGGTTCTCCCACAGTCAGCTTCTCTGTCCTTTCTTGTCTCCTTAGTGGCTCCCTGGCAAAAGTGCACTTGGCAAGTTTATGGGGAATTAGGGACACGAAATGATCAAAGGTTACGAGTTCAGCCAAGAGTGGATTGGTTTTCACCAGAAAGTGCGGGGACTGTGAGGCAATCTCTCGATGTGCCAGAAGAAATTTTTAAGATCAGGTTTGGGGTCGGTGGCTTTGTCTTGGAGAGCTGGGATAGCCAGGAGTCTAACCTGTATCCGAGTATCCATCACTGGAGTGTGAGGTAATTTGGGTGCCACGTGATTCCCGCAACCTTGTAGAATGTTTTCCACAAAACTGGCTTATTACTAGTAGAATGTTTTCCCTTAAAGATGAGTTCTTCTTATGGATAAGTATTACTAATCCATTACATTTTAGGAAGGGCATGGGGGGGGGTGGGTAGCGTATGGAAGGCATGAAATATTATTAAAAGAGGGGCTGGTGTGGCTGGGGGGCTCAGTCAGTGTTTCATTGTGAAACACCTGAGCATCAGACATGGGCTCAGGTCATGATCTGACTCATAGGTTGGAGCCCCACATGGGGCTCTCTGCTGCCAGTGCAGAGTCTGCTTCAGATCCTCTGCGCCATCCCCCGCCCTCCCCCCCACATGCATGTGCTTTCTCTCTCTCGCTCAAAAGTAAACTTAAAAAAAAAAAATTAAACCTTTAAAAAATTTGGCAAAGCTTTTAAAGGAACGGATACGCTCAGGAGAGCCGCCTAAGGGTTATTGTTAAGCAGAACAGAGATCTGTTCCTGGTATATAGGGGAGTCTGAAACCATTCATGATGAAATGACCAGTGGAAGACAGGATTTGATCTTAGCTACTCGTGGCTTTCAGACAGAGTTAGACATGCTGTGCTGACTTCATGAGGGAGTCTAGGAATAACGCGACAGATATTTTTTTCTGGGCTTACATCTATATTTGCAATCTGTCATGATGCTCCCTGGGACGTTATTTGACTTACTGAAAAAAAAAAAAAAAAAAAGAAAAAAAAAAAAAGAATAGGGAAATGGCCTGGATAGGACTTGAAACCAGGCTTCCTTTAAGCAAACATTTTGAAATGGAGAAGGTGGTACGGAAGTGCCAACTAAGTGTAGTTGGCCAAAATTTGCCATTCCTTACACATTCTTTATCAAATTCTTTGCAAACAACAATTCCTGTGAGAATAAGAGGAACGAATATCCAAAATGGATGGTGGCCATTTGATTTTTTTTTTTTTTTTTTTATGTCTAAAATGAATGGAAAAGGGTTTTCCTGGCCAAAATGGCTCTATAGAACACATAGGGGAACAAATACTCATTGTGTCCACTGTGCCCAGTTAAATAGGCATTGTGGCTGGCCTCCATACCACAAAACAAGAGGACTGCATCGCCATGGATCAAACCGGGGTCCCTTTGGGCAAGGGCAGCGTGACTTGCGGTGGCCTGGTACTTTCTGAACAGGCAGGCTCACGGTAGGTAAACCTAAAGCGAGGCAAGAGGAAAAAAGGGTTTTGTGGACTAAAATGCCCTTAAAATGGCCGAGAAAGACCAGGGGTATCTATTGTGGCAATCTGAAGCCCTGTCAGCACCGACTTGAGTTGAGGCACAATGTGAAATTCCTTCTTGAGGGAGGGCTGTGGGGAAAGGAATTTTTGCATCAATTGGATACCTTTCCCCTGCTATTTAATATGCATGTTCTTCTTGAGCAGTTAAAGATGCAGAAGAAAGATAGCATTGTTTAAAAACCGTTCTCACAGGCCCCTCTTGGCCATCTTTTCTGAACTTGGAGGCCCTGCCACAGTCCATATGTCAACATGATTTTGATGTTGAGATTTTTGGTAACTTGAGGGGACTTGCCAGCTTGCCAGAGCGCTTCTGTTGCTCATGAACAGTGCCACTGAAAAAGGCATTTCGTGCAAGTTTGGAGTTTACAAAGAGACTGCTTAAAGGTGCAATGGCAGTTTGCTAGGGGGCATGGTACAGATCATTCCAGTGAGCACAAGACAAAGGATCTTTTTCAAAAGGCTGAAAGAGATTGAGACAGGTAAGCTTCCTTCTATGCTTTAAATAAAGGAGGAGCTTTTGTCTCTGCTCCTTGCTTTCATTTGGCCAGAGAAAATGGGTTGGGCCACCTGCGCACCCTCAGGGCTATATTCATCCCTTCTATTCCCTTTCATCCTGAGCAGGTCATGTATGTTTTGCTTGGCCTGGGTTTGTCAAATAAGCCTTTGGGGAAGGCTGGGTGGATGGACATCCGCGATGGGCCATGGAGAACGTCCATCAATTCTGTCCCTGCAAGGTCTCTACTGAAGGGGCCACCCTCCCACAAGGGTGTTGGATACTACCTTTATTTGTTGGATTGGCTCTTCCAGAGATGAAGCTTGCCCTTATATTGTCCCGGAAAAACCTTAATTCTTGGTCGGAGCTTTTCATGATTCTAAATCGTAAGGCCACCTACTGTGCTATGGGAATGGCTGAAGTGACTTCAAGTGATTCCCAGGAAGGAAAAGACAGAGATAGAGGGATACATTTACACTGAAGGGAGTGGGCCTCTGGAAGATGGTTGTTGCTTTAATTGGATGTAGTTACACCAGCAGGATTTTACAGTAGTAAATGATTTTATGCTATACCTAATGAAGGCTCGATGATCTTTTAATATTACTAAGTTTTGATTATCTGTTTTGAAGGGATCTAATAAAGGCTTGACTAAAATTTTTCGACAGGATTATTTCTCAGAGGACTGGTGACTGAGCATTATTTCTGCAGAGGGTCAAGTACTAAGACACTGGCTGAAAACCAACTAAGGGTAGTTGGGGCATAGTTGGGCCAGTGGAGACACAGCATGGCATGTGGCTTGGCTTTGTGATCTTTATTGCTGTGTTCTGTCCTATGCCTACGATGGGCCTGGTGGGAGGCCCAGTGACAGGTGGCTGTGTCTTAAAGAATATGCTGGTCTAATGTTACAAGTTTCTTCAGCTGAAGGAAGCTTTACGGAATTTAGGGGCCTTATTCCTGTTGACAAGGCTTCTACTTCCTTCTTTCTTTTTAAGACAAAATAAGCATTGTCTTTCTAGGAAAGGGCGTTCTAGCTTGAATTTACTAAATTGGACAACTTTTCTTAAATTCCTTCAAAACGTGGAGTTGCCAAAACAAATGCTTCCGCTTGAGAGGATATGAATGGAGTTTATTTTTTTAAGCTTTGAAGTTTCTGAGGAGGAAAGCTGTCTTTGACATAACGGGAAAAGCCAAGGGTAGGGAGTCAGCCAAGATGGCAAGCCTATGCCACCAACTGATAGATGACCTTGGACAAGTTGCTCTGGGCACCGGGTTCTTTGCCAGAGGCACCAGGCCTCGTAAGATATGGGTTTTTCTTAAACCTTGAATTTTAGAAAGGAATGAACTGCAGTTAGGACTCGAAAATTAGTTGTCACAACTGTATTGATCCATAAAGACTGAAGTTGTATCATACATTGCATGGTTTCTGGCCCACCTGGAGGAGAGTAAGGGGTATCATCTATGGCTCTGGATCTAGGTTTGGAGACAGAATTTGAAGACATGAACACACAGGCATGCTGGGAGAACAGCCACTTGGAAAAAGGCAAGTCAGTGTGAAATACAAAGGCTGGGTGATAAATAGTCTTGGACTTGGGTTTTCATGTCACCTTTGTCTCCCTTCTTATGCTTGAGTGTTTGGTAACAACATTGAGGCTGAGCCTTTGATTTTAGCTGTCGTGGATCCCAGAGATGAGCTAGAGGAAAACCATTGTGTGAAGCTCAGAAGGTTTTGACTTCACAGCTCTGTTGGCTATGTTAGCAAATACTCCTTGATGAGCTGGCCACTGTGATCCGTACTACCTGGATTTACGTCGCCTGTCTTTGAGCTCTGCTGCAACTGAGTTAGCAAAACACCCTCAATAGCCATTTTATCTTGTTTACTTAATTTCAGAAGTAACAGGTGTTCACTGAAGATAATCGGAGATGTAGAAAAGCATAAAAAAGCATAAAAAAGAAAAGCATACAAATCATCCATGGAGTGTGAAACAAACAGGCTGACCCTCTTCAAAATTGACCCTGAATGTTTGGTCTGTAGCACTGAGATTGGAGCTAACCATCCACAGATAGTTGGGATCAACAAGGACTTCTCACCTATCTTGGTGTGGTTTATATTTTTTCTACACTGAGCGTGAATCTTCCACTTACTGAAACTTGTAGCACTGACTTCTCTACTTAATCCAAATGTGCTTTTATACACTGAGAGGCTTCTTGAGTGATTAGAGTGGATTCACTAAATGTCACCACCTTTGAAAGCACCTTAGGAAAGGGATTTTCCTTCTGTGGAGCGAAAAGAAAGTTACAATGTCCACCTCCTTCTTTAGCCTTTCTCTTCTTGGAAATTCCCAGCCATCCTGGTGGCCGTATGCCTACCCTTGGTTGTGCGTACTCTGTGGAACTGTCCTGTATGCCCTGCCCTGTTTCCTCTCTTGGCTCTTCTCCAGCTGGGGCTTTTCTAGAAAGGTTTTTTTTTTTTCTTGCTTGTAACTTATTTTCATGTCCTTTGATCTGTTCCTTCTTTGTCCTGTGAGCTTGTCCAAGAACAAGGAAGAATAAGGATGCTTTAGTTTCTAGGAGCAGGTGGTCCTTCTGTAGTGAGGCTCACAGTTGTTGTTCTCGGTCATGACAATCTCCCTTTGATTTATGGTTTTCGGCAAGCTGTATAGTATCAAAGATTCAGGGTCCAAACTGGGGTCAAAGAATACCTGGTTTGGGTGCCACATTTGCCCATTTCTGGAACTGTTCAATTCTGCACCTTGATTCATCAGCAGAATCCATTGCATGTAAAGCTTACGAAATAACTATAAAATTGTAAACTAATTTGCAGAGATTTTCCGTTGACCAACTTTTCGTCCTTTCTTGGCATACAGGGTCATAGCTCTAGGTTTTGTGTTTATGTTTAACTCTAATAGGCCTTTTGGGTAAACAAAGTTAGAGACCACATTTATGGATTAGAAGACTTAATATGGTTAATATATCATGCCCCCCAAAGTGACCTAAAAGGTCAATGTAATGTAAATCAAAATCCCAAAAGCATATTTGAAAATGTTTACTAAGATACCAGCAAGTTGCTTCTAAAATTTACGTGGAAATGGAAAGAACACCAAGTAGCAAAAACCAGCAAGTTGCTTCTAAAATTTACGTGGAAATGGAAAGAACACCAAGTAGCAAAAACGATTTTCGAAACAGGACCTAGCTTTAGGGCTTCTACTACCTCATTTCAAGGTTCATTATAAAGCAACAGAAATCAAGACAGTGTGGCATTGGTGTCAGGGCAGATGATATTATTATATTAATTATTGTGTTATTGTATTATGTATAATTCCAAAGCATATTAGATCCATTGAACATGCTAGAGAAGTTCAGAAATGGACCCACACATGTCAGGTGAACAGATTTTCATCAAACGGGCCACAGTAATTGGAGAATGAATCATCCTTTCAACAAGTGAGGCTACAACAATTGGGGTATCTGTATGGAAAAAAGGAACCTAGATCCTTAGGTTACAGGATATGAAAAAAATTAACCCCAGACAGATCATAGACCTAAAAACTCTGATAGTTCTATTTTTTTAATATACTTTTTTAATGTTTATTTTTGAGAGAGAGACAGAGCATGAGAGGCGGAGGGGCGGAGAGAGAGAGGGAGACACAGAATCCAAAGCAGGCTCCAGGCTCTGAGCTGTCAGTGCAGAGCCCGACTTGGGGCTCAACCCAGAAACTGTGAGATTATGACTTGAGCTGAAGTCAGACGCTTAACTGATTGAGCCACCCAGGTGCCCCAAAACTCTGATAGTTCTTTGACACTGTTGTAATTGGCATAAGGGAGGAACTGTGCTAAGTGCGGAGAGGCTAACAAAGGAGGAAATGGTGTTTCCTTTGGTACCCCCCGCCCCCACGCTTGACCGTTGTTAATATGGTCCTCTTTTGGTTGGGTAATAACCTAACAAAACCAGAAAGCCATGTTTCTTAGTGGTACCTTCAGATTTTCTTTCTCCCACTTGTTCTTCTCTTCATCTTCCTTTGTTAGTGAATCTGTCTTTAGCCTATGCACAATGCTCAGGAAAACTTATCTTAAACAAACTTGTACTAAAATGTACTAGGAAATCCTGCCATTTGAACAATACTGTGGTGTCATGTTAGTAAGCAAAGAATGCTTCTGTTCAGCCGGTTTTCTTCAGGCGGCTCTGTCCTAAGGTGGCGCCCACTGGAGCCCTCCTGTCCTCTCACTGGGGTGTGGGGAGCATGGCTGGTGTGCAAGTCTTAGCTCTGAGTTTGTCTGGTGGCTGCAGGCTGCAGCACTTGGTGAACTTGTCAGTACTACAGTGTTGGCTCTGTCTTTGCGTACAAACCGTGTAGATAGAGGGTCGCTGAAACTCTACGTCCGTGTCTTTCCTTCCACGTGCTCGGTTAAAGATGGCTTTGTGAATCAGTAAGGAGCAAAGGACGGAGTTCCCAACTGATGGGTGAGGAAGGTAAAAGAAGTTGTCCCCAAACGCAATCTGTGACGTGTGGTGGTGGGGCGCCTGCCTCTGTGGGGCCGGGGAAGAGCGTGTGCTTTGGGTAGTCTGAACTTGGTTCTGAGGTTAACCAAAGGTCATTGAATGCCTTGAAGCCGATTACATGAGGGCTAAGTCAGTGACAGATCTAGTATCGTGATTTTTTTTTAATCTTTATTTTCTATTGAACACATATACAGAGAGCATTTACTTTTTGGCAGGCATTGTTCTAGATGTGGGGGAAAACTATCTGGAACGAGACCCGTGAAGTTCTGGCCGTTGTGGAGGCCATGTTCCAGGAGTAAAGGCTTCCTGGTACTTCCCTCATTTGTCTCTTGTTGGGAACACTAACCTTAATTCCAGCCAACTGTGATATCTCTGGGAGGAAAGGATCTCTCTGTTTTCTGAGATCATTTGTGTGTGTCACAGCTTCTAAGAGTATGACAGTTGTTAAAGCATATCATCTACTGGCATGTTGCGAAAGGGCTTAGGCTACACTCAAGGAAACTGGACATGTCACACCTTTTCTAAGAGTGGTGAGAGAAGAATGACAGTCTCCCCAGGAGTGCCTTGTAAGTAGGAAACGGTCAGCAAATAGGTCTTGAGCAAATGGATGTCTGCATGGGATAATCACATGGATCCTTCTACAAACATCCCACTGGTACCCAGCTCTTAAGAATAACATTTTGAATTCCTAGGATGTGTGCTAACCCTAGGTAAGATGAGAGTCCTCCTGCCAGGAGGTGCTTTGATTACTTTCTGGAGTGTTCTTAATAAGCAAGCTCTCCTGCAGGTTGGGGGAGTCTTAAATTGGCAATGTGTTTGAAACCGGTCACATTGTCTCCTGAGTTCTCTCTGGGGTCTTGGATGCTTTCATATGGTAGAAATGGGCCTTACTCTGTAGTTCTAAATATCTTTATGGCTTAGAGTGACACCCTAGAGCCCCAGGTGACAATGGCCAATTCCATTCCCATTGTTGAGCAGAAAAGCATCATTTGAAAGTCATGTGTGAGTAGAACGGCATTCATAAAGGGCATTAATCTTCTTAGACATTATACCAGGGAAGCAGAATGCTTCTTCTTAAGCCTCCCCCAACTGTTGGCTTATGTATACATTTGTCATTTCAGCGTGTATGTAAGATGAATGAACTACAGATTATTTTTTTGTACTTAATGATGACAAATTATTAAATGTTGTCACTTCTTTTTAGCTTAAAAACACTTGCTGAGCTGTGTGTGAGTGACTTAAGGGTTGGCAGGGAACTTAAAACCCAGTGTTTCCCAAAGACTGATGCATGGATTGGTTTAAAAGTCAACAGGAGAAAAAATATATTTTTCATTAAAATAAATCAGTTCCAAGATCTGCCTTTTATTTGAAAGATCTTATCCTTCTTTTTAGGTTTTAAAATGGCTATTTTTTTTAAAACTTAATTTTGGACAGAAAGAGCAGGAGTGGGAGAGGGGCAGAAAGAGGTACAGAGAGAATCCCAAGCAGCCTCTGTGTTGTCTGTGTATAGACTGAGGTGGGACTCGATCCTATAAACTGAAATCATGACCTGAGCTGAAATCGAGTCATCTGCTTAACTGAGCCACCCAGATGCCCCTAAAGTGGCTGTTTTTGTTTATTTTATTATATTTATTTATTTTGAGACAAAGATCGCGAGTGGGGGAGGGGCAGAGGGAGAGGGAGACATAGAATCTGGAGTAGACTCCAGGCTCTGAGCTGTCAGCACAGAGCTTGACATGGGGCTTGAACTCACGAACCGTGAGATCACGACTGAGCTGAAGTCGGATTCTGAACTGGCACAGCCACCCCGGTGCCCCTAAAGTGGCCGTTTTTAATGAAACGATGTCGCAAGGTGTTTTCCTTAGAGGAGGACTTCAAAGCCCAAGTTACCTGTCAAACTAGTTTGGAAAAGAGTGGGGATTTTTTGCTATGGAACGCCAAACTCTGGTAACCACTTACCTAGTTGAAAACAACATTTGATCTTGAAGTTGTCCTCTTATTACCAAATCCCCATCGAGTAGGGGTGGGTTGGTGTCAGGGCAGCCATATTAGATCCATGGGACAGGGTAGAGAAGTCCAGAAATAAACTCACACATGTAAGGTAAACAGATTTTTTATAGGGGTGTTGGCACTGGGAGCCCCCGCCCCAAATCTGGTCCTCCTTTCCCCAGCTATGACTAAGGTTGGAGAATTAGTGTTGTATGCAACTTTGATAATCCTACCAAGGGCAAATGCCTGGGAGCCAGAGCACAGGCGGGTCAGGAAATGGAGGGTGGGCTTTGGGTCAACTGTTTTGATTGCCGTGGCTAAAGCAGAAATGCCCATGAGCTTGAATTAGTGCCATGACTTAATTGCATGGCAATTAAATGCTAATATGGTTGATCAGAGGAACTGTGTAATTGAAGCATAATAAAATGTGGCATGCTCAGTAAGCAATTGAATTGTCTTCCTAAGGATTTAGCCTGCACCAGGCAGGAGAAGCACGATGTCTTTAACACGTTGTTTGCACAATTTTGCCCTTTTGTGTTCTAAGGAAGATAGATAAGGTGTTTAATGAACCCAATCTCAGAGTTATCATACCTGAAAACCAGATTCATAATTTTATATGAAAAATAAGTTTATTTTTAAGAGTGAGAGCGTGCGCAAGCTGAGGATGGGCAGAGCGAAAGAGGGGTCAAGAGAGAGAGGGAGGGAGAGAGAGAGAGAATGAATCCCAAGCAGGCTCCATGCTGTCAGCGTGGAGGCTGATGTAGGGCTCAAACCCACAAGCCATGAGATCCTGACCTCAGCTGAAACCAAGACCTGGGTGCTTAAGGGACTGCACCACCCAGAAAATAAATTTCTTGAAAAAATAAATTTTCTGCGCCCCAGAAAATAAATTTCTTGAAAAATCGAGGCGTTTGCGTGCCTCATTGCCCAACAGGACTCTAGACGTGTGTGGGGGTGGTGAGGGCCTGGCTTGCAGAGCTGACTCCCACCTCTGTGCCTAGGACGCCCTCCCTCTATTCTGCCCTTCACTGCTTGGAGTTCCCTTGAGAGAGAGAATCCAGTGGCTTTGGATGCATTCTCCACTCCTGTTGTTTCCCAATCAAAAAACGAAACCTGAAGGCTGGGGTTGGGTTAGGAACGTTAGTTTCAAGTTAATGCTGGATTTAAAAATCTAATTTTGTAAGGCGTGTGAAATAAACTTTTTAACAGAAAGGAAAAATTTTAAGGTTAGAACCTTCCCAGTAGTCAGTACTTGATCAGTCTTTTTGATGTCGTCCCTGGCTGCTTTAGTTACGCAGTTTCCAAAATGAACTGGTAAGATGTGGTCCCAGTGCCCCAAATGGCCTGTGGGACTGCCCCTGCTCATGATGGGTGCTGCCAGCTCTTCAGTGTCAGCCCTGGGGATCCACTAGAGCGCGCTCTCTGCTCAAGGGCCCTGGGAGTGGGTTCAGAAGTACCAGCCCTGCGAGGTAGTGGCCCACCCTCTGGGCACACATGGGGCACACAGCTTCAGGGTCAGTCAGACTTGGGTTGGCTTAGTGGCTTTGGGCCTTTGGGCAAGTCAGTGTCTGAATTTCTGTTTTTCAAGCTGTAAAACGGGGACATATTAATGTTCTCCTTATGCAAGAGTGAGATCTTTGAGGTAATGAGATGATCTAGAAAGGGGTATGTGATGTTTACACATAGGTAACAGATAGATGTTGCCCGACACATCATAAGATACTAGTTCTTTGAGCTGGGCCCGGGACTTAGCCTGTCACTTAAGCTGTGACTTGTCATCTTTATAATCTGGAGTTCCACATGGAACTGTGTTCCTTTTGCTCCATTAATCCATGCTTGGTGCTGTTGGACTCACTCCAGGCTGATGGTCTGGTAGGGTGTCTTGCTTATTGCGGTAAAGTAGACCGTGAGCACCTGGTCACCAAGAAATGCCCTTTCTGTCTCCCACTGGATGCCTCCAGGCCCTTGAACAAGTCTGAGAATCAATAAAATGTGTGTTAGAGGCACGGAAGAAAACAACGTCTAGAGAATCCTAGTACATGGCGAAAAGTGACACCATATGCTCTGCTTAAGTCTGGAAAAGGTAAGTGTGCAAGTTCAAGTGCACAGATTGACCTAGGGCTCCTTGGCCCCAGATAGTATTACACTGTTGAAGCACTCGGACAGTCCTTTCCTACGATATTGGTGGAAATCTTACTTTGTGCTGTCTTTGCTGCTTAGTGCCAGGCTTTTCCTTCTGTCCTTACTTAGGAGTGACGTCCAGCCACTGACCCCCTCCTTGTCGTTGTGCTGTGTCTAGATCACATGATGAGGCAGCTACAAGCAGCACTTGGTATCAGTGATCTGTGAACATGGTAAAAAAAAAAAAATACGGGCACCTGAGGAGTCTCTTACTCAGCGTTTCATGTTGACACATGTTTCTAAGGGTAAGGGCTGATGAGAATATAGGAACTACCCTATATTTTGTCCCAAGAAAAAATCCAACACTGTACCCCAAAAGAGTTGGGCCATGGCTCCAAACTGCCTGCTGGAGGCTTGTGAAAATTTCCTGGAATTCTTCCCCCCCCCCCTTTTTTTTTGTTACCAATGCTTGGGTTTCACATTCCATCCCATAGTGCATTCTGTTTTACTGTGAAAATGATAGTCTTCTCAAATATTTTAAGAGGATGGACTTGACGTGAAGAGGATGTCACACTGATCTTGTAACTCCCTTATCTGCCGTGCACCCCTATGCACCCCTGTGGGAACACCTCCCACTCTTGTCTGCCACTGACAGGAGGTTTTGTGGGAGGATGTAGCCATATTTGGTGGAGTTCACCCCTGAACGTTAAGGATTAACCCCAGTTTCACTGATGGATGGACCATTATGGAATTTCTAGAGATTAATGCAACCAACTGAGGATGAGGCAATTTGTCTTCAAATTGGTCTTTCGAGCTAGGGTGGAATAAGCAACCCTATTTTCCTAGATTTCTTGAGTGAAAACAAGAAAATAGATCTTGAGATGGTCTCTCTTGGGATAGCTTTCTGAGAAGCCACCATTTCTTTTTAAATTTTCTTAATGTTTGTTTATTTTTGAGAGCAAGTGAGATCATGAGCAGGGCCAGAGAGAGAGAGAGAGAGAGGGAGACACGAATCTGAAGCAGAGCCCAATGCAGGGCTCAAAGTCATAAACCGTGAGTTCATGACCTGAGCTGAACTCAATGGCCTAACTGACTGAGCCACCCAGGCACCCCTCCAAAGAATATGTATTTAAAAATTTTTTTTAAATGTTTATTTTTGAGAGAGAGAGAGACAGACACAGAATATGAAGCAGGCTCCAGGCTCTGAGCTATCAGCACAGATCCCAACGTGGGGCTCAAATTCATGAGCCATGAGATCATGACCTCACCCCAAGTTGGAAGCATAACCGACTGAGCCACCCAGGTGCCCCCTGTGAAGCCACTGTCTTAAAGCCACAGTGACCCTGGTTGGTTTTGCACCATCTGTGAGGGGGGTCTGAGGTCCCTTCCTCTTTGTGGTGCCCTGGGTTTCAGTGTCTGGTCTCAGCTGATGCCTGAAGGAAGTGTCTGTCGTGGCTCACAACTGGAGGCTGAGAAGTACGTGGTTAGTACCCATTTCATGCATGACGCGCCATATGGCTCCTTGAGGTCTCTGGATGGTTTGTGTCTGTCATGGCAGTGATCAGTCTTAGCCTTTCAATGGTCAAACAGCTAGATTTCTTTGAAAGAACTTCTAGGGCCCTCTGGCTGAGTATGTTCTGTCTCTTCTTTGCGCGGATCATTATCTGGGCATCTCTTGGTTCAGAAAAGGCTCTTGGTTGAAAAAATACTGTTCTATGTTTAACCTTTGCTTTATTTTTGACATACTGATCCTTAGTAGCATGATGACTTTTTCTAGAAAGCTAGAAAGTGTCATAGAAACCTAGATTGCTGTCGAGGCTTGTCAGGCCTAAATCAAGTCCTCTGCCTTTCCGGTGAAGATGTTTATTGATATACTTAGATATAGAGGGTAATTGCTCAGAGACACGACTGCCTTTCAGACTTGATATTTTTCCTCTAAGGGGTGACTTTCGAAGTTCTGTAATTGTATTAGCTTGGTAGACGTAGAACCAACTATTGCTAATTCTTGGGTTTGGTAATTCTGGGAGGGTTTGTTACCCCATATTTACTGAGCACCAGTTTCACACAGCACTTCTGGGCCCTATTTGCATTGGGCACTTGCATGAAGGTAAAGAAAATTGGGGGGTATTGGTTGATGTGTAATTTGTCCACAGTAGCTCAATTTCTCGGAAGGAGACCCCATCCTGCCAAAATCTTCTGTACTGCATTTTAGGTTTGGGTCAGGGTGTTGAGGAAAAGGCGCTCTTTGGACATTTGAAGATCTGTATTGCTGTTCTCTTCGGTATGGATTGGTAACAGCTGTTTTGTGCATCTAACCTGCAGAATTGAACACTTGGTCTTTCTTTTTTTTTTTTTTTTTAAATTTTTTTTTTCAACGTTTATTTATTTTTGGGACAGAGAGACAGAGCATGAACAGGGGAGGGGCAGAGAGAGAGGGAGACACAGAATCGGAAACAGGCTGCAGGCTCTGAGCCATCAGCCCAGAGCCCGACGCGGGGCTCGAACTCCCGGACCGCGAGATCGTGACCTGGCTGAAGTCGGACGCTTAACCGACTGTGCCACCCAGGCGCCCCCACTTGGTCTTTCTTAAACCTTCCTCTTCCTCATTTTGAGGCCCTTTATTATGGACGGAATATTGATGTGCTCCCCCACTCTCATACGTATTTTGAAACCCTTAACCCCAGTGTGATGGTATTAGGAGGTGAGGCCTTTGGGATGTGATTAGGTCATGAGGGTGGAGCCCTCAGGAATGGGGTTAGTGCCTAAGAAAGGCACTTACAAAAGTCTGAGAAAATTGCCTCACGCTTCCGCCGTGTTGAGGACACAGCAGGAAGACCATTACCTATGAATCAGGTAGATGAACCAGACACCAAGTCAGCTGGTACTTTGGTCTTGGACTACCAGCCTCTAGAACTGAGATAAATTTCTGTGGACTTATATGCCACCCAGTGTATTTTGTTTTAAAATTTTTAATGTTTATTTTTGAGACAGAGACAATATGAGCTGGGGAGGGGCATAGAGAGAGGGAGACATAGAATCCGAAGCAGGCTCCAGGCCCTGAGCTGTCAGCACAGAGCCTGCTGTGGGGCTTGAACTCAGGGAGTGTGAGATCAGGACCTGAGCTCAAGTTGGTTGCTTAACCAACTGCGCCCCCAGGTGCCCCAGAATTAGTAGCTCAAGTTGAGTAAGATGGCCTCTGAGACTCTTGGTTCCCAAAGGGATGACATCTGAAGACTGTTGGCCGCCAGAGTCCTTGTCCACAAGAATGACCTCCTATTCCTGCCTCCTCTCCCTGTACCACCCCCGGGGCAGTCCAGCCAAATTTCCCTTCTACTCCATAGACCTTGGTCCTTTGCCAGATTTTCCCTTTGCCTGCTGTGCTTGTCCACTTATTACTAGGTATAAGTGTGTACTTTGTCCCTCAAAGCCCAGCTTCTGTGATTCTTCCTTTGAGGAGAGTGTTCTGGTCCACTTAGTACCTGCATTTCAGGTAGGCAATTGTATCTTCCATGCTTGAGCTTCTATGACTTGTTCTCTCACCACAGTGCTGGTGTCTTTTTGCTTGGTCACAGAGCTCTATGCTCTGTTCCAAGTGGTGGATTTGCTTTATCTCTGGGGAGGGAGGGCATCCGGTAGTCACAGAGACCTGGATTTACTTCTCCCAACCCTGAGCTCTGTCCTCGGGCAAGTCCGTCAGCATTCCAGTTCCCCGTCAGTGAAATGGCCCATTGCTCTTGCCTTACAGGGGGATCATAAGACACGTAAGGGGCCCGGTGGAGTGTTGGTAACTTGGGAAGCACATGATAAATGCCGGTTCTTTACTTAGTGCCCAGTCTCAGTAGGGTGTGCCAGAAGCTCTGTGAGATAGGCGCTCAGTAAATACGGACTAGCAAACCCTCCTGGAGCCTGGATGGTACTGTGCAGTTAGAGATGAGAGTGGCGTAGAAGCCTGTAGCCCAGGCTGTTGACGCTACCTCTGACTGGCTCTAGTTCATGGATTTTTGTCTTTACTAAGAGTAGGGAATGGTCCAGATCTCTTACTAACTCTCCCCACAACTGAGGTAAAAGAAAGACTGACAGACAACTCCTTCTTAAGGAGTGGGCAGAAATTCCCATTTCAACGTTCCTGTAATTTGGAGCGCATACCTTTCCACTTTTTTGTTGAGTCTATATGCACAGCACACGCAATGACTTGCCCCTTTTCCTCTTGTCACAAAACTCCTGAAGGCTATTAGCCTAATAGGCACATAGCTCCAACTGTTTCTCTGTTCTTCTCAGTAGTTCATTTCCCAGAGGCTCTTTTTGAGAGCCAAAGTTTTGAATAGACAATGAATGAGGTTTTGCCTGATTGCATTATGTTGGTAGTGTTATGGAAAAAAAAAATAACTAAAACCTCATGCATTGTGTCAGTGAAATCTAATTCTGTTAAATAAGGTCAAATGTGTGACACCTTCCAGAAAGCTCCCCAGGGGTCTCCCTTGAAAAGTATGTATGATATGTTGGGAACAAAGTTTTAATGTGACCTCTGTTTGCCTCGAAGATTTTTCAGAACTTGTATTAGACAAAGTTCTTTAAGAATGGTAGCTCATTCAGGGGCGCCTGGGTGGCTCAGTTGGGTGGGCGTCCAACTTTGGCTCAGGTCGTGATCTCACGGTTCATGGGTTTGAGCCCCGCGTTGAGCTCCATACTGACAGCTCAGAGCCTGGAGCCTGCTTGGGAATCTGTGTCTCCCTCTCTGCCCCTCCCCTGCTCAAGTCTATCTCTGTCTCTCAAAAACAAATAAACATTAAAAGAAGAATTGAAAAAAAAGAGTGGTAACTCATGGAGTAGTCACTAGCATGTAAATGCAGCCTGATGTTCACGTACTGTTGAAGAGGTTATAGCAGTTCCTGGGTACCACATTTGGCAGAAGATGACCAATTGTACGGGTTGGGTGTATTATCTCAAATCAGGGAAATAAATTCTGTGTCGTGTTGTGATCATAATTGAAGTGTTAAAAGCGTGGAGAGTTATACACTGCATTTAATCTCTCAGCAGCCATTAGAGTGAGTATTCAACGGGTATCGTCACTAAGTAACTGGCAGAGCTACTGGGGAGTGTTAGTCAGTTGCATCTTTATCCTGAGCGGAATTACTAAACCCGGGAGGCACAAACTTCACCTAAAGAAAGTGAACCAGCAACATGTATTTTTCTTACATGCGACATTTACACCAAGGAGAGCAGAAAGGTAAGTTGGGAACACTGTGCAGGGAGGAGCTGGTGTGGTGCTGAGGTTCAGATCTGCCATGTAAGAGCACATGTGACTTTGAACTCCCCACCCACTTGCTGCGTCCTCTGTCAAAGGATAGCTGCAGAGCGCAGGGTCTGAGGCCCATTCTAAGGCCAAGATTTTTATCCGAGTTCTCTGATTTTTTTCATCTTGTGCTTACATCCATATGGTAGACGGCTGTCCCTAGCCTTCTGCCCCCGACCAATGTAATTTTAATTCCTGATAAAAGGAAATTGATTGTGATTTCCTGATAAAAGGAAATTTAATTGCTGATAAAAGCAATTAGTTACCTGTTGCTGACTTGAGTTCAGCGCTATGAGATTGATCTATGTCTCCGTTATTATCAACAGTTGGTTCGTCTTTATTCCAGGAGAGTAACCTACTGTGTGAATATATCGTGATTGATCCATTTTACTGCCAGTAGAAATGGTTGTAGTTTCCAGATTTTGACGATGCTGAAGAAACAGTGATATGTAGTCTTGCTGCCGAATTTGTCTTTTCCCCTTTTCTTTAAGAGAGAAATATTTCAGGTCCTGCTTGTCCAATTTAGTAAGCTTTCTGATGATTAGTTTCACTTAAGGAAGGGATGTGAAAGGTTTGCAAGGTTGTTAATTACGAAGACGTTATCCTTAGGCTTAACTGTGTAGAACATGCTACCGATGACTGAGTGATTACAGAGAAAACACCCATATGGTTTATGCTTTTTAATTTTATCTTCATTGTAACTGCCCTGTATACATGTTTGTGTTCTTATGTCAGACTCCTGTGAATTTTTTTTTTTTTTTTTTTTGGTGGTGGATAGATCGTAAAATAGAAGTAAATCCAGCACTGGGTCTCCTGCGTGGCTCATTTGAGCATCCAACTTCAGTTCAGGTCGTGATCTCGTGGCTCATGAGTTTGAGCCCCACGTCGGGCCCTGTGCTGACAGCTCAGAGCCTCAAGTCTGCCTTGGATTCTGTGTCTCCCTCTCTCTGTCCGTCCCCCACTCAAGCCCTGTCTCTCTCAAAAATAAACATTAAAAAAAATTAAAAGAAAAAAAGGAAATCCACAACATACCTGACATGCCTCCTTTAGGCACTGTTTGCCTTTTCTTCATACATCTTGGTTTTGCCTTAAACCAGCTATACTTGTAACATGTCCCTCCCATGCAGTGCCATACTGAAACCCATGCTTGTCAGCTCCCTTTTCAACTATGTCCTGAGTAGGGGGGAAGGAAGCTCTGCTCTGACAGAACCATGGCCCAGAGGTCACCAACAGTGGGACAGAAGAATCCCCAAACTGAAGACAAGAGAATTCCACTGTGCCTTCTTGGTTATCTCGTCCAGCCATCTCATTTTGCAGATGGAGACACAAGTTTTTTTTTTTTTTTTTTTTTTAATTTTTTTTTCAATGTTTATTTATTTTTGGGACAGAGAGAGACAGAGCATGAACGGGGGAGGGGCAGAGAGAGAGGGAGACACAGAATCGGAAACAGGCTCCAGGCTCTGAGCCATCAGCCCAGAGCCCGACGCGGGGCTCGAACTCACGGACCGCGAGATCGTGACCTGGCTGAAGTCGGACGCTTAACCGACTGCGCCACCCAGGCGCCCCGGAGACACAAGTTTTAGAGAAGTAAAATGACTTGTCTCAGTAGGACCATGTCTTCCTCGGTTCTGGTTGCAGCTTGACTTCTCTTACTGACTGACAGGGTAAGGCAGTATTCAAAGAGGGCTGAAAAAATGGGGGTGCTCACAATTGATTTATGGCTGAGAAATAAGAGCTGATGTTTTCATTTTTTTTGTCCTGCCGTAAAATCTATTCTGTCTAATTAAGTTCATTTTAATTCCGGTAGAGTTAACATACAGTGTTAGTTTCAGGTGTACGATGTAGGGATTCCACAGTCCTGTACGTGACTCAGGCTTATCATGTTAAGTGTATTCTTTTTTTTTTTTAATTTTTTTTAATGTTTTTATTTTTGAGAGAGAGACAGCAGGAGTGGGGGAGGGGTAGAGAGAGAAGGAGACACAGAATCTGAAGCAGGCTCCAGGCTTCAAGCTGCCAGCGGGGCTTGAACTCGTGAACTGTGAGGATGATAAGTGTACTCTTAATCCCCTTCACCTATTTCACCCATCCCCCACCCACCTCTCCTCTGGTAACAGTTCTCTAGAGTGAGGAGTCTGTTTCTTGGTTGGTCTTTCTCTCGCTCCTTTGTTGCCTTTGGCTCCTTTGTTTTGTTTTTTAAATTCTGCAACTGTGTGAAATCATATCATATTTGTCTTCGTCTGACTGACTTGTTTTGCTTAGCATTATACTGTATAGCTCCATCCATGTCATTTGGAAATGGCAAGATTTCATTCTTTTTTATAACTGAGTAACATTCCATTGTATATGTCTACCACATCTTCTTTATCCATTCATCAGCCAGTGGATACTTGGGCTTCTTCCATAGTTTGGGGATAATGCTGCAATAAACATACGGGTGCATATATCCCTTGAAATTAGTATTCTTGTATTGTTTGAGTAAATCCCCAGTAGTATGATTACTGGATCATAGGTTAGTTCCATTTTTAACTTTTTGAGGAATCTCCATACTACTGTCGAGAGTGGCTGCACCAGTTTGCATTCCCACCAGTGGTGCAGGAGGGTTCCTTTCAGCATCCTCATCGACACTTGTTTCTGGTGTTGATTTTAGCCATTCTGACAGGTGTGAGGTGATAGCTCATCGTGGTTTTGATTTGCATTTCCCTGATGATGAGTGATACCAAGCATCTTTTCAAGTGTCTGTTGGCTCTCTGTAATGAAATGAGAGCTTTTAAATCGGGTTCAGCATAATGTGTGATCTTCCCATTCTCTCCTCTAGGTAAATGACACACAGAATCCTGCCCTCCTGGCTTTGTGTCCTGAGTGTTGTCACGTGGGTTGTGCGTTTATTTTGGTCCTATTCCTATTCTGTGAACATCTAATTAGGAGCTGTGCTGCTCTCCCTGAAATTCTAAATCTCACTCAAGATTGGCTTTGACTACCAATAAGATACAATTTACCTGTCACAGGAGGGAAGACATTGACTTTATGGAGTTGTTACTGACCTCCAGTTATTTCCGTTCCTTTGATTGACCCTTGGGATGCATGCTTGCTTGGAGACAACTGCTACCGTATGGATTTCTCTTCCAGCCTCCTATTTCTTCCCCTGGTGGAAGGCCTGATGTCCTTCTGCCTCCCATGCCATCAGTCTCTGCTTTCCTGGCTTAACTGGACAGGAGTTCTGGCAGGCGGATGATCAACCCTCCTACTGCTCGTTTGCCTTACATTATGCGTTCATTTTGACTAGCTGTGCCTAGCATCATTTTGGTAGCGGTAAGTTTTTGAGCTTTTTGTGTGGAGTTTCAGGTTGGAGGTGAAGTAATCAATTAAGTGATAAGGAGGAACAATTGTGTATTGAGAAACCTGGTCCTGAGTTTTTCTGTAGAGATGTGGAAAGGGGAGGAAACGTGGGTTTCATGTGGACCATCAAGTAATGGTATTGCTCTGATGCTGGAGCTTGGAAGATAGTGTGGACTGCCCCCCTCCCCCAGTACACCAGGTGGGCAACTCCTCGCTGGTACTGTTTCACTAGAGATCAGAGAGCAGTGAAGACGGGTGATTGAGCTAGTCAGATTTTGGGGGGAGGGTTAATGATGGAGGTACACATTTTTGCAGCCAAGGACAGCAACAGAGATTGTTAATAATTTGGGGTATAATGACCTCATTCCTCCCATTTTATCCCTTCAGTCTTCCCTATCCCCCCACCCCCATTGCTGCATCTGTGCCTTACCTCTTCTAATTGGTCCAGCCTTACTGCTCTTGAAGGCTAAGCCCTCCACTTTGTCATGTGTGTGTGTTTTAATGTTTTTAATGTTTATTTATTTTTGAGAGAGACCGAGTACGAGCGGGAAAGGGGCAGAGAGAGAGAGAGGAATACACAGAATTGGAAACAGGATCCAGGCTCTGAGCTGCCAGCACAGAGCCCGACATGGAGCTCGAACCCATGAACCGTGAGATCATGACCTGAGCCAAAGTTGGACGCCCATCCAGCTGAGCCACCTAGGTGCCCCTGTGTGTTTTAATTTTTTTGTTGTTGGTGTTGTTTTGTTGGTGTTTTGTTTTTGTTGTTTGTTTGTTTGTTTGTTTTAAAACACGTAAACTGCTCTCTGTGGAAATCAAAGTAAAGTTTGAAGTTTTCAGTTTGGAATAAAATGGGAGGTTTCATGTTTTTGTTTGGAAAAAGGACTATTGAATTCATATAGAAACAAAGACGCCCCAAGCAAAAATGTTGTTCTTCTCCTTTTTCAATTTGTTAGGGGTTGTGGTTGTTTTCCCCACCCCCTTTTGTAGGGCAGTGGAGAAAAATGAAGTGGTGATTGCTGCTTTGTAATGAATCTAATTATTCCTCTCTCCAGCGTTTTAATTTTGTGCCTATTTACTTTTTAGCAAAAATAACTTTGGCCTGAGGTTGTTTGGAGATTCTACTTAGGTTCTAATTTTGTTAAAAAGTCAAACATACAGCTAGTGTTACTATGAGAAAACTAGGAGCTTCCTGTCTTAGCAAATTTCCCACTGTGAAAAACAAACAAACATGTTCACTCTTCTTTGGAACACAGTGATTTGATGGTACAAAGGTTTACTTTGCACCGTTTTTTGAGCAAATGGATCCTCTTTTTCTCTTGTTGCTGAAGCAATGATGAGAGGCCCCGCAGCCTTCTTCTGGCTTACCTAAGTTCATAGTTCGATTTTCCTGCACATAGTCCTTGAGCTATTGAAAACTCTGTTTTCTTGTCTGGAAAATGGGAGTGATGGTTTTTCCTATCTATCACTTTGCTGTGAGCCCTGACATTGGCCTAGCACATCGTGAAGACTTATTAAATGTCCTCCTTTGAGTTGCTTATGTCTAAGGCAGGAAGGCATATAGGGTTGGTAGGAGCATGGCTTTTGGAGGCCATAGTCTTCGGTTCAGATTTCAGGTCACTAGCATAGGATACTGGGTAAGAGCTGAAACCTGCTTGAGCCCCAGGTTTGTAAACGACGTTATTACATTCCTGTCTGCCTCATCAGAGTGTTGGGAGGACCAATTGGGATAATGCATGCGAAAGCATGGCACACAGTAGAGAGCCACTGTTGGTGTTGTCTTTTTAGTGCGGGATAGAGTGTAATGCTGAAACACGATGGGGTGCCTCAGTCAGTTAAGCGTTGGACTCCGGCTCAGGTCATGATCTCATGGTTTGTGAGTTCGGGCCCTGCGTCGGGCTCTGTGCCGACAGCTCAGATCCTGGAGCCTGCTTCGGATTCTGCCTCCCGCACTCTCTGCCCCTCTTCTGCTCACGTTCTGTCTCTCTCAAAAATAAACTTAAAAAAAAATTAAGATTTATTGGGCACTTGGGCCACCCAAAGTTCTAAGTGGGGTTAGTAGTATTAAGCCTCATAAACATTGTCAGAGGTAGTTAATATTATTCCCATCTTAGGGATAAACTGAGGCATTAAATGATGAAGCAACTTGGTGAAGGTCCTAGAGCTGTACCTGGTGAGCTGGGTGAGCTCAGCCTGCAGGCTCCAGAACATACCGTAATGACCACCACCGTGCCTGTTAAACCTGCTACGTGGGCCTGATGAGCCCTGTTAAACCCTCTTGTCCTGACTTGGCTTTTTGTATAAAAAACACCTCACTGCCACACTGAGTTGGTTGGCCTAGCACCCTTGGGTGGGGGGGGGGGGAGGAGGTATTTCTCGCTTACGTTTATAAATATTTCATAAGGATTCATAGGAGCCAAGTGAAGGGAGTCTTGGCCTGGGCCGGGTTGCTTTTTCTGTTACTGCTCACGCCCTCATTTGAAGCTGCTTCCCTGGTGCCTCATCGCACGAGACAGTGAGGGAATTGGCTTCCTGTTCCTCTTCAATTTAAATGATTAGCAGGAGATGAAGATAGCATATTAAATAAGCTTAACCTTGGAAGCTCTGCCTCTCTGCAAAATAGAGAATTGAAAATTGAGGACTCCAGTATCCTTGTGTCTTGATAGGCTGATTCGTGAAGGGTAGGCCAGTTGCTAGAATCAGTCTGGGAAGCAAAAGTGATGGGGGGAAAACAGGAAAGTGGCAGGGGCACAGCCTGTAATTTGTTGCAGCTACTTTCTGTTTGATGGCTGAAAGCTGTAACATTGGCTACATGATGTTTAATAAGGTATCATTTCTGGAAGGAGTGTATCGTGCATATGTGAAGTTGAAATACTATTTCCAAGAAAATGTTCCTCAAGTTTTTAAAATCTTTCAGTCACTATTTAAAAAAGGAGAAAGAAAATGTTGAGCCAAGAACTAAGGAATACATGCCATCTTTTTTGGGAGAATCTCAAGTATCGACTTTGGTAGAATTACATATCTCCCAAAGTTGTGTTCCTTAATTGTCCCTTCTGAGAAGGAATGGCCCTTGTCTACCTCCCTGCTTTTCGGAAGAATCTGAAATTTCTTTCTGAAGTTTGTTGAAGGTACGAGGGCTGAGCAAGTTACATGTGCACACATAAATGTTTGTATACAACACTCACGGAAACTTTCTGAAGTGGCTAAAAAAAAAAAAAAAAAAAAAAAAAAAAAAAAATGACCCTGAAAGCTTCTGTCATGAATGGAGGAAGACAGAGAATTGTATATAGGTTTTATTTCTACCACTCTGTTGGCAGTGGGACAATAAATCAAATCTTTCTTCAAAACATGAATTGTAGTCACAGTGTAGGGATCAAGGAGGTGGATGGAAAGGTGACCATAAACGTTAAGTGGGAAAAGGAGCGTCAAATTGTGCATTTAAGAGGTTCAGTGTTCAGTTGGTAGTTGATTTAAAAGTCCCATCTATTGTAGACCTTCTACTTAATAGTGGGGTGGGGGGATGGACTTGGATGAATAGCCTGCCATTCTGAGCCTGTCTTTGCTCAGGAAGTGCGTTAGAAACACCCACCTCCTAGAGAAGGTGTAAAGCAGCAGCTGGATTGATACAGGTGATGAGTTTGTACACTTGTACTTGACATATCACAGGTGTTCGCTGAATGGTAGTTGCCATGTGCATGGAAAATGCTTGAAGTCCTGTTGGCCAAAGAGTTTACTGGAGTTACTTTGGAGGTGGGTCCCGGGAATGGAAATGGGTTTGAATTGGTTCCACCAGCCTGTTAAACCTTAATTAGCTGGAAAATCAGAAGGATTAAAATATGACTGAGATAGGATGCTTCATCAAGTAATCTAATCTCTTTGATGACTTTCTATTCACTCCTACTGGGTGAACTTGTCGAATGTCGACTTCTGTGCTCCAGAGCTGGAACTGGTAATACGAAGATAGAGTCTGGGATGGAAAACAACCAGGGTTTTATTGTTTTACTGGACAGAGGAGGCTGCAGCAGCCTAAGACCTTCAGGATTGCCACCCCTGCCCCCCAGAGGATGGGACTAGCTGGGGGGTTCTAAGGAAATAGAGATCTGGCTGGCTTCAACAGGTATCGTGTGTGAGCTGTTAGCCTTGTTTGTCATGTTTTCACGGTGTACGGAGTTCCTGAAAAAAGGCTAAGAAGGGAGGAGAGGAGGTTTGCAGAAGAGAGGGGAAAGGTTACTTATTTAAAAAAATTTGAATGTTTATTTTTTATTTTTGAGATAGCGCGAATGGGGGAGGGGCAGAGAGAGAGGGAGACACAGAATCTGAAGCAGGCTCCAGGCTCTGAGCTGTCAACACAGAGCCCAACACAGGGTTTGAACCCACAAACCGTGAGATCATGACCTGAGCTGAAGTCAGATGCTTAACTGACTGAGCCAACCAGGTACCCCAAGGTTACTTAGTTTAAAATAGAGCTTCCTTGAAGCATGAGTGCAGCCATTTTGATTTTTTGTTCAACTTTATGCTTTTAAGCGGTTTTAATTTTGCTAGGATAGGGCATGTTAATTTTGTATGGAATTTAGTTTTTGAGATGACTGTGTATGTTAATTTCTTGGCCTACTTTGTCCTCACCAGGGTGTAGGGTTAAATTACCACTTGCCCTGGTGGCTTGTTTGGGAGGAAGGAGAGTGTGTTGCCTCTTGAAGCCAACACCTTCTTTTTGCTGTCATTCTTTTAGTCCCTCACACAGGTTGACAGTGATTTGAATTCTGGGCCAAAGGTATTGAAACACCTGAAACTTGAAGGGAGAGGTGACCATAAGTGGTTTCTCATACTTATTCGTGTCTGTGTGGTGGTGTTTGAGGAGAGCAAAGAATGAGGGCCCTGGAGTGAGGTCAATGTGGCCCATTATGAACACATTACTCAAGTGCTTGCATTGGGATCAGTGACAAATGGTGAGACCCTTAAGGAATAAAGAAACCGGGGTGTCTGAGTGGCTGACATCTCCCTTTTATATAAGAGGAAAGATAATAAGAAATACAGAATCTACGTCGGGGCACATGGGCGGCTCAGTCAGTTAAGCATCTGACTCAGGTCATGGTCTCGGAGCCTGGGTTGGAGCCCGCTTCTGGGTCTACACTGTGGAGCCTGTGTGGGATTCTCTCTCTCCTCCTTACCCACTTGTGTATGCTCTCTTTCTTTCTCTCTCCCTCTTTCTCTCTCTCCCTCTTTCTCTCTCTCCCTCTTTCTCTCTCTCCCTCTTTCTCTCTCTCCCTCTTTCTCTCTCTCCCTCTTTCTCTCTCTCCCTCTTTCTCTCTCTCTCTCTTTCTCTCTCTCTCTCTCTCTCTCTCTCTCTCTCTCTCTCTCTCTTTCTCTCCCTCTCTCTTTCTCTCCCCCTCTCTCTCTCTCTGTCTCTCTCCCTCTCTCTCTGAAAAAAAATTAACTTAAAAAAATAAAAAAGAACCTTTGTCAGTAAATGCTGGGGAAATGTTTTTGGTGGGGGATGCCAGCTATAGAGTTGGTTGGTTTCTAGAGTTCATCAAGGGATTGGTTTCCAAATAAGATTTGAGGCTGCTTAGCAAGTCCTCATGAATGAAATGCGGGTCAGCTTAACATGGTGCTGCCCAGCCAGTTGTGTGGGCAGGTCTGTACCAGATCCTGGCAGCCAAACACAGCACCCTCCTGCACACCCTGTGGTCTTGCTGTTAGCTGTTTGCTGTGTATTTGGGGCCGAAAACCTTTTTGCAGGATTATTATTTTTTTTTTTTAAGCAGGGGTGGTTATTTTTTTTTTCTTTCCTAAAATTATTACTTTTTTTTTTTTTTTATTTTAAAGCAAATGAATGACTTGGTAACCCCTGAGGCTTTCTAAAAATGTTCTTCTGTTTGGCAGGTTTCCTTGCTAGTTTATTCTGCCTTTTTTTGTTGTATTTTCCTGCAGCTGACATTTTCAGGACAGAATGACTCCCAAGCGTCAATTTCAGAGTTCAAAAGCCAGAGAGGAAAATTGCATCTTCTCCCTCTGATGTGCAATTAACTTTGACTTTGACAAAGATTTCGCTCTCCCCACTGGGATGTGGGAGAATGTTATAGAGGATTTGGAAACTGTTAACAAAATGAATGGTCTGCCTTGAAATTGCTTTCACACACACATCCCACCCCCCTCCCTGCCCCGCCTCCAAAACACAAACATACACACAATCCCATGGGTTCCAGGGTCAGGGATAAGCCTTCACAAGTTACCTGCAGTTGAGGAAGGTAACTCTTAACTGCTTTAAATAAGCCAGGTGTTTCTCAGAACCAGAAGTATATAAAGTGTATCATTGTGCAACTGTTTCAACACAGTCCTCAAGCCAACAAGTAGAGGAAATCTATCCCAGAGAGGACAAGGTAGACTGGGCAATTGCAATGAAGTTGGGGACGTGGAGTTTTGAGCTGTCATGTGAGTAACCATTCTTGGTGAGGTATGGACGAGGTAGTTGTCATCCTGTATTTAGCCATCTGTTAAGCCCTGAAATAAACACTGTGGATAAAACATCTGCTTCCTCCCACACCCCATCCTAACACCTGATAGACAGGTCACAGGGTTCCACTTCCATATTGATAAATAGCTGGCTGATCTTAGGTTCTAGACCATTTTATTAGCAGCTAGCATTTTGAGAGAGGGGCACTATGCTACGTGTATTAGATGAATTCTATTAGTTCAGCCTCTGAGGAACTGTGATGTTCAGGGAGGTATACATTACTTTTTAGGGATGAGAAAACAGGGTCTTAGAGCAGGTGATGGAGTTGGGGTCTCACACCCAAGTCTGCCCGGTTTCTGAGGCTGCTTGTAAAATAAAATCGGCAACACTGTATATGGGGTACATGTAATAATTCTAACCTTGTTAGCCCTTAATACGTAGTTGCTCATATACAGAGAATGTAACTGAATGCCACAGGGAGAAATTGACAATGCCATGGCATAATGGGAGAATTGAACATGCCATTGTTAGTAATCGAAATATCAAGCAAACAAGAGTAAGATGTAGCAACTTAATTTAGTGGAAATGCATGGAACAGCACTCCAATAACTGGCACGTACTTGACACGAAGAGCACACCTGGAAAGTGGCCGTGGGTACCTTTCAATAAATTTTAAAGAGTAAGTACTGTATGGATTACTTAAAAAAAAGGGGTGGGGAAGGAGCAGTTAGAAATTAAAGACTAAAGGCAAGTGAATTGCCCAGTTCTCTGATGGTGAGATAACTGTGGATTCTTTAGCCATATTGAGCATTACAGACCTCAGGGAAGAGCTCACAGTCTTGCTGGGGACCTGGAGGCAAAAGCAGTAGGGAAGCGAGTCTGCCACACTCCCTCTCCCCTCCCCCCTCCCTCCTCTCCCCCCCCCTCCCCCCCCAACCAGGTGCTGCTTCTATTTGCTTTTGAGGGGCTGAGGGTGTAGGGTTATTTGACATACACTACTCTCTGCTTCCCGGTTAGGCATTTTGTAAATACAAATCCCTACCCTGATAGTCTCTTAGGAGGGAGAGCCCTTAAAACCACCTGGGACTCCTTGTTTATGGGAATTCTGGGCCGTTCCAGCATTCCTGTGCTCTGATAACATAGCCTTTTCTATGCAGGGGAATTAAACTGTCTTGTTGGTACATAAATTAAAATCATTGCCTTTTAAAGACTGTGAATAGGAGCTCTGTAAATGCAGGGATTTTATATTCCAAATGATTGTTCTAATGGAATACTTGCCATCCTCACAGGGGTGTGTGGTAGGAAGCGATTTTGGCTTCCTCACGGGAGCTCAGTGGTGCTGAGGCAGAGTGGCCTGGAGAGAGAACCCAGGCTTGAGAACCTGGGGGAACTCTTCTCCTGGGACAAAAGCCAGTTGCTTTTCTCTGAGCCTCAGATACGACTTGACACACACCTTGACTTTAAACTCCTAAGGAATAGGTAAAATCATGTAACTTAGACAGCCTTGTGCCTGTCATCAGATGCCAGTCTGATGTCATTTGATGTCATGGTTGTCTACACCTTCATTCGGACCTCTGGCTTTAGAATTTGCCATCAGTTGGGTTGTGTTCATATGTGTATTATACGTTTGTTTCTCTTTGTTAATTTTTGTTGATGTTTATTTTTGAGAAAGAGCGTGAGCAGGGGAGGGGCAGAGAGAGAGAGAGAGGGAGGGAGAGGGAGAGGAAGACACAGAGCATGAATCAGGCTGCAGTCTCTGAGCTGTCAGCTCAGAGCCTGACATGGGGCTTGAACCCATGAACCGTGAGATCATGACCTGTGCCGAAGTCAGACGCTTAACCACCTGAGCCACCCAGATGCCCGTTTGCTTTTCTTCATGGATTTTTACAGATGTTTGAAAAACTTTGGTAAGATCTGGAAGTTCCAGTCTGTTTCTGTTGCCCATGATGGGTCTCCTAATCAGGTGAATAAAGAGGAGCTTAGAATCCAAAGGATTTCACGTCAGAAAGTATCTGCCTTCATTTTGTACTCAAGGGGGAAAAGAGACCCTCAACGCAAATGACTGATGTCAAGTCATAAGTTAGCTGGAAAGGATGAGAGTAACAATGTTGTAGTCCTCACTCTAGCTGCCACCGTGGTGTTTGTGTGCATTAGTTCATGTTAGAGCTTCTTTACAAGAATGCTGTCGCTGTTCCAGTTTGACATGTAAGGAGGCTGGGTCTTGGGGAATGGAAGGCACATGCTCGAGGTTGCATGACTCTTGTCCTATTCTGTCTGGCTATAAATCTTACTCTTTTATCTGGAACCCTGCCCTGCCTCTTGGCTATGTTCGATCTGCTTCTTACAGCTAAGTTGCTAAAGCCAGCCATGTGTCCTTAGGTGACACATCTTCTCGTACAAAATGAGGGGGATATGTACAACGTTCTGAGAACTCCCTGGAATGTATACCCATCTTTTAGAGATGATTTAAAAGCACCATGTGAGTAGCCTGTGCTTACGAGTTTGTGACTCGGTTCCTCTAGCATTGATTGAATATATCCCCGTGTTCACTTTGGAAATGGGGTCATTTGCCAGATCCTTAGGGACCTCCCCACCCTCTTTGTCGGGACATATTTTCTCGGGCCATTGGCAGAACCGTGCTTGAGGTTAGGACCATTTCTTTTCTGTGGTGATGTCTGAGTTCGGTGGGATCTTCTCAGGTATGAGAAATTGGTGAGAATTGACTCAGTCTGCTTTTTCTTGCCTGTTTTGACTTCCTGTACTTGGTTTTTCTATTGCACCTTTCGTAATAGCGTATCCCTTGTGCCTTGCAGGAAATGGGACCCGGGCTTAGTTACATTTGTGGGCTGTTTTGCCCAAAGAGACCCCTGGGGTGGTTGGAGGGATGTACTGACTGAGCCCCAGGGGGGTGGTATCTCCCCAGGTGCTGTTGGTGTTCAGCAGAGCTGAGGCCTCCCGGATGTCACCCTCCTTTCTCAGCACTCACCACCACTGCCTTCTCTGTCTACATCGTGGCCTTGCCATCCTGCCGAGGCTTGCTGATCCTCTGTGTTCTCAAGACTCTCTGTGGTGTTGGGGCGCCTGGGTGGCGCAGTCGGTTAAGCGTCCGACTTCAGCCAGGTCACGATCTCGCGGTCCGTGAGTTTGAGCCCCGCGTCGGGCTCTGGGCTGATGGCTCAGAGCCTGGAGCCTGTTTCCGATTCTGTGTCTCCCTCTCTCTCTGCCCCTCCCCCGTTCATGCTCTGTCTCTCTCTGTCCCAAAAATAAATAAAAACGTTGAGAAAAAAAAAAAAAAAAAGACTCTCTGTGGTGTGGTGTTGGGCCTGTACCTGTGCTGCCAGTGGGAACTGCTGGAAGAGAAGTTGGGAAAGGAGCATTCTAAAGGCTTTCCTTCTTTTTTTTTTTTCCTTTTTAAAAAAAGTGGTTAAATGTTTATGAGAGAGGGAGGAAGGGAGAGGGAGAGGGAGACAGCATGTGCAGGGGAGGGGCAGAAAGAGAGGGAGAGACAGAATCTGAAACGGGCTCCAGCCTCTGAGCTGTCAGCACAGAGCCCGACGCGGGGCTCAAACTCACGAACCATGAGATCATGACCTGAGCCGAAGTCGGACACCTAACAGAGCCACCCAGGTGCCCTGCAAGGCTTTAGTTCTGCATTAATGCCAGAATTGGGCATGAAGGGTGGTCAAGAGTGGCAGTGATGGGCTTGGTCAGGTAGACTGTGCATTTAGTATTTTCTCTTCTGTCGATACTCGACAAATGGAATAAACAAAACAAGGGGAAAA
Source organism: Leopardus geoffroyi (assembly GCF_018350155.1). Lineage (NCBI taxonomy): Eukaryota > Metazoa > Chordata > Mammalia > Carnivora > Felidae > Leopardus > Leopardus geoffroyi. The sequence goes on along the minus strand of NC_059337.1, from coordinate 42,608,388 downwards.
ATCCATATCTGTTTTTCTAATGAGTATGAACACACTGGTGCATTGTCTTGAGACACGGACACATGTACATGTGTAACCATCGTTCTTGGGTACTCTGGCTGCTGGTCGGCGCACATGCGTTCCTCGGGCTATGCTACTGCGTCTCCTCAGGGTCCCCTTCAAGGCCCAGGGAAGCCAACACCAGGACCCAGGAGTGTCCCCTGCTGTGGGGTGGCCTGGCTCATTACAGTGGTCTCAGAGAATCTTCCTGCAGTAGTTTCACGGACTTCATCTGCTGGGTAGGGTCCCTCAGATCTTAAAGGTGTCCTGCCTCCGAATGGAAGTAAACACTTAAAACCTCAGGTCTCCATCAACTAGGATGCTGGTCCAAATGAATCTCTGACAGACTCCGTCCCAAGTGATTTCTGGTTCTCTTGGCCAGTTGGGTAATCGTGTTTCTGTGTGGCAGGTGATGGAAGGGTTACAGACGCTGGCTCCGGTCGTCAGGGAGCTTATCCTGTATGTGTGCAGATGAAGCGATGAGTAACTGAAGACTTGGACCATGGTGTTAACTAGACTTAAGTATATGTGTGGGTATTGCAGTACGTGGTACGTACAGCAACAGATGGCCTGTGCAGAGTCCATACACCCTATATGTGCATCTCCGGTGTATAGACTTGTGTACCTATGCAGGCACGTGCACCCATGCCCTTATGGTACCAAAGAGACCCCGAGCCGTGAGCTTCTTTTTGATTCTTGGGAAGGCTTCAAGGGAAAATTCTAGGGACATGGGTGTTGGGAATGTGGGATGGATTTTGGACCCTTGGTGAGGAGCGCATCCTACAGCTGGTACAACTAGGGAGGCTGTGAAGTGTTGGGCACTAGAATCTGGAGTTTTCTTTGGATTCTGCAGAGAGCATTTTAGGTGATGTTGACTATATGGCAAGATTTGGTCTCTTCGGGGAGGGACGCTGAGTGTCCTGACGAGTTAGATTGGGACCTTTGGCCTTGTACTGCTGGGGATGGGGATAAAATTCTCATGCTTCTGCCTCAAGAAACCACTGGCCTGTATTGGTTTTTTTTCTTAATTTCTTTTCTTAAAAGAAATTTCTTTAAAAACTTTTTTTGAATGTTTATTTTAATTTTTGAGAGAGAGATAGAGACAGAGTGTAAGCAGGGGAGGAGCATAGAGAGAGGGAGACACAGAATCCGAAGTGCAGGCTCCAGACTCTGAGCTGTCAGTACAGAGCCTGACACAGGGCTTGATCTCACCAACTGTGAGTTAAGTCAGTTGCTGAACTTAGGTCAGATGCTTGATCTATTGAGTCACCCAGGTGGCCTTAAGACAAACCTTACTTAAGGAAGAATCCACCTGGCTTATCACTTGTTACTGTGTACAGGTGTTTGAGCACGGCAGGAGGGTCACTGCACTCTAATATCTCTCAGGGACAGAAGTGACCTCACATCCTTGGGGAAATAGTAGTGAGTCAGTCCCAAAGATGAACTCCTGCCTGGGGAACCTTGCAGAAAACTTCCACCTTGTTCCCACAGTTGAGATAGGAAGATTCTGACAGATTTTATTTCAACCTGGAGTTCACAGAGATTTATAGCTGAGTATAGTAAGGCTTTAACTCTTGCTTCATGGGCTGGCTTTTATCCTGTGGGTTTTAACCACTGCCCGCCTCTTTTTCTCAAAGAGAAAAATGTGTTTTTTGTTTATCTTTGTAGAAGTATAAGGTGATCATTACTGAACTCATACAAAAGTGGAAGAATAAAATAGTTACTCCAAAACCCACAGCAACTTGTCATTTTGATAGATTTCCTTCTAGTCTCTTTCGGTGCATATTTAAAAACTTTAAAAAAAAATATTTTTGAGAGAGAGATGAAGTGCGAGCAGGAGAGGGGTAGAGAGAGGGAAACACAGAATCCGAAGCAGGCTCCAGGATCTGAGCTGTCAGCACAGAGTCCGATGCGGGGCTCCAACCCACGAACCATGAGATCATGACCTGAGCTTAAGTCAGACGCCAACCAACTGAGCCACCCAGGCACCCCAATATTTAAAAACTTACTTTTCCAGATTATAAAAATAATGTGTAAAATATAACACATACTTTAAACACAACATGCATGTATTTACCTCGAAGACAGTTAATATTTTAGTGCTTTTCAAAAAAAAAAAAATATTTTAGTGCTTTTCCTAGAGGTGTTTTTTGTTGTTGTTGTGTTTTACTTTTATTAAGTTTTATTTAAGTTCTCTCAGGTTCAAACTCATGGGCCTGAGATCAAGAATTGCATGCCCTTGGGGCGCCTGGGTGGCGCAGTCGGTTAAGCGTCCGACTTCAGCCAGGTCACGATCTCGCAGTCCGTGAGTTCGAGCCCCGCGTCGGGCTCTGGGCTGATGGCTCAGAGCCTGGAGCCTGTTTCCGATTCTGTGTCTCCCTCTCTCTCTGCCCCTCCCCCGTTCATGCTCTGTCTCTCTCTGTCCCAAAAATAAATAAACGTTGAAAAAAAAATTAAAAAAAAAAAAAAAAGAATTGCATGCCCTTCTGACTGAGCCAGCCAGGCACCACCCCCTCCTTAAAGTTTTTTTAGTAGATGTTTGCATACTTGGAATAAAATTAGGAAATTTTTAATACAGTTTATATTTATATTTTTATTTTCCAGTTCATATTGGCAATGCTTATGTTATTTCAAATTGTGTAAACGTGGTTTAAACTGATATAGCCACTTAAGTGGCTATATCAATTAACCTGATCATTTGCTATATTTGTAGTGGTGGAAAATTATCCTGATGGTATGGTAGGCTCTGAAGACATTATCCAAGAAGTCAAAATTGGGCCCCCAGACCAAATTAAAGTGTTGAAATTAATTCAGTTTGTGTCAATCTCAATACACAGTAAGAAGCAAGGAGAGAGATTAGGTTAAGGCATGTAGGTCCAGCAGGATAGGTGGACCACAGTACTCGTATCCTGGCTTGGGTAGTGTTCGTATATCCTGTGAATTAGCCACCATGCCCTTCCCTGCTGCTGATGTGATTACAAGGACAGAACTGAGAATGAGCCAGAGGGCTCAGAAAACAGAAGATTCTTGGACCCCATACACTTGGTCTGTTGCAGGAATTCAGGAGGAAGCATTCCTGGCCACATGTGTCTCTTATCAAAGCTCCTGTTGAACGTCAAGAGCTTTTCTTCTCCCATAATACACCAACTGGGCCAGGGTGGGTGTCGCCATTGGGTGACCATATTTGGGTGTTTGCTCAAGAATACTGGGTGACCACTTGGTCATTCTGTCCCTTCCTATCTATGTTCAGTGCACATGTGTTCTACTTCTTTGTAGCTACCACGTCACGCAATCTGTGTGCTTGTTTACCCTCTGTAAGTCACGTATCCTGTAAGTTTCATCCATTCATTCTCTTCTTCTCTGTAGCAGAACTGAGTATTATTGAAAGGCATGGCCAACACCCATTGTTCACATTGTTTAATGATGAGAGGTAATACTTCAACAGCCATCTTCGTATAAAAAGCTTTTTCAGCATTCTGGGACAGATTGCTAGAAGTGGAATTACATGGGCTGAAGGAATATTTTCAGGGTTTTTAACAAGTACCGTCAGATTACTTACTTGAAGAGAGATGTAGGGGAGAATGGGCTACAACTTAACACCTAGTTGGTTTCTTTCACACCACCCCGTCTCCAATCTCTGCCTCTCTTAGTTATTTTTATTTTTATTTTTTCCTGAATAAGCAGAGCACAAATGGAGGGTAGATATGTGGTGGCAATAATTCTCCTTCCTGCATCTGTCACGTACCTTCTCTCAGGCAGCTTCTCCTATGTTTTATGTGTCTGTCCAGAGATAAACTAGGGGTAGACAAATGTGCATGTATGTGTATATTATTATATACAACTATATTTTTAAAAAAATTTTAATGTTTATTTTTGAGAGCACGAGAAGGGAAGGGGCAGAAAGGGAGACACAGAATCCGAGGCAGGCTCCAGGCTCTGAGCTGTCAGCACAGAGCCCGATGCAGGGCGCAAACCCAAGAACTGCGAGGTCATGACCTGAGCCGAAGTTGGACGCTTAACCAACTGAGCCATCCAGGTGCCCCACAACTATATATATTTTAAAGCACAAGTGATCACATAGTGTTTACTTCCGAGTGTTTTGCTCTATATTTCATGGGTCTTTGCATATCAGTACTTAGAGAACTGCCTATTTTTTTTTTAAATTTATTTTCACTTTAGAGTGTGTGTGCATGAGTGGGGGAGAGTGCAGAGGGAGGAGAGTGAAAGAATCTTAAGCAGTTTCCAGTGCCCAGCACAGAGTCTTACATAAGGCTAGGTCCCATAACCCTGGAATCATGATTTGAGTTGAAATCAAGAGTCGGATGCTGAACCAGCTGAGTTCCCCAGGCTCCCCTAATGGCTGCTTAGTCCTCTGTCATGTGGATGCATCATAACTTCCCTTCTTCTCTGTTGATAGATATTTTTTTGGTCTCTGATATTTGGTGGGTTCTTAACATCCATGAATAAATGGTATATGGTGTATACATGAATTTGTCTATAAAGTAAAATCCTAAAAGTAGAACTATAGATTTTACAGCTTGATGGACAATACCAAATTTTTCTCCTTCAAGGAAAGATGTAAAGGAATTCTCCTTTCTCCAATCCTGTATCCATACTGTTAGACTTTTTGATCTTTGTCTTTCCAACAGATGAAAAAGTGTCCTGCTGTAGTTTTAATACGTGTTTTTCTTATCAGTGAGGTTGAACATCTTCTCAAAGAACTCCTTTCCTGACTTTCCTTGTTGCATGGTCATACTTTGGTGCCATTGTTGTTGTTGTTGTTAGGTTATTGGTCTATTTATTGTTCATTTGTTGGAAGTCTTAAGAAAGTTCTTTATTGTGAGAGTTGCAAGTAATTTTTCCTAGTTGATCATTTGTCATTGAACTAATATATAGTGTGTATTGCTTTGAATATTTAAAGAGATTTTTTTAATGTTTGTTTACTGTGTGTGTGTGTGTGTGTGAGAGAGAGAGAGAGAGACAGAGAGAGAGAGAGAGAGAGAGAGAGAGAGAGAGAAGTGGGGAGGGACAGAGAGGGAGACCCAGAATCCGAAGCAGGCTCCAGGCTCTGATCTGTCAGCACAGAGCCTGATGTGGGGCTCGAACTCATGAGCCATGAGATCATGACTTTAGCTGAAGTTGGATGCCCAACCGACTGAGCCACTGAGGCGTCCCTGCCATGTACATTTTTAAAAAGGAGATGGAGTTGAATTTATCCATCTTTCCTTACATGGCTTACAGTTTCTGTGTTCTACTTGGGCCTTCCCCACTCAACGTGGAAACCTGAGACTTCCGTCTCCTCTCCCCCAGTGCTAAAATGGATTTGCTATTTGTCTCTGAATCATTATCTCCAAGCTGAAAGGGATTCAGGGATCTGTAGCTTAGATGGGGCCTCAGGTGAGTCTCCTGAAGCCAGTCCATTTAGGAATCATCTGAGAGAGAGTGTGGCTGTCTCCCAGGTGATGAATGACCCAGGTTTACTTAATGGAAAGAAGAGTCTAAGCTACTTGGAATAGTATTCACTGGGAACAGTTGGAAGCTACGTGAACTTTCATCAGGCCATTGGCATGATAGGTGGTGCTCATACAAAGCCAGCTGCTCAGCACAGCCCCTTGCAGCATGTGTGATTGGCCCTCTTGGCAGTCATGGCCCTATCTGGTAAGTAGGGCCCAGAACAGCCCCTGAAATACCCTACAAAAAAGGGACCAAATCTCTGCTTTTCTTTTTTTTTCTTTTAAGAACATTGCTCTCCACATGGTAAATACTGATTGGGCAACAGGACCATGCTTGCTTGTTCTTTGATTTGTGTGGATTGGATGCCTTGATTGAGCTGACAAACCTTGAATGTGGGGTCTTAGCCATGGTTGCTTACCTGGTGTATGATCTTGGGCAAAGCACTCCGCTTCTTTGATTGGATCTTCCTCAGAAAATGAGATATATCGATGCTGCACAGTTGTGAAGGTAAGATGAAGTAATGAGTCTGACGGTTCTCCTTCAACTGTACCTAGGCCAGGTGGGTACTTGGCCTCAAAATTTTAGGTGCGCAGGGATCCATTCAGAGAGGTTCATTAACTGTGTGACCTCTTGGGCCCAGGGCCATGTGTTTTGAACGTTGACAAGATTGTGAAGCATATGGTCTCTGATTCTCACGTTGTGCAGCTTTGAGGTGGGCGAGTCAGGGAAAGCTGGTGGGGCTGTGTTGCTTGGGGTCTGTCTGCTTTCCCTCCCCTCCCCTCCCCTCCCCTCCCCTTCCCTTCTGACAGTGATCCATTTGGGTCCAATTTTCATTTAGTTACGAGCTCTAATTCAAATTTTTAGACGGTAAGGATTATTTTACACATACATTTAGAGAGACTAAGATAATTAGCTGATTTTTGTTCTGAGAATATTCTTCTTCCTCACCTCATTAATTATTGAACAAGAAAGTTTGCCTCCTGTGGGCAATGCTTAGAGGATTTAAATCATGACAATATTTATGTCTTTATGGGTGTTTGCTGATATTAGCACCAGGCCTACCCGCCATCCTGGCACTCTGCCCAGGCAGGGAAGTTGGTCTTTATGTCCTGCAGTCTATGGGCAGCTGTTCAGGACGACCCCATGCAGTGAACCTTGTGAATTACTAGGAGTTAGTGATGTGACAAGATCCCCATTCTGGTGGCTTTGAGGTTTAGGTGATTGACTGTGTGCTTATGATGTGAACCAAAATGTTTGCTGTTGGTTTTGATTAATGGGGCCTGGGTCCCATTTTAATTACCAAAGGGAAGATCTCGAATAGTAGGTAATGCCTGTGGTCAAAATGTTTTTTCTACCTAACACTTGTTTATTCATTCGGTTCTGAGATCTGAGAAAAACCTATCTACCTAAACACCCTGCATTGGGCAATATAATCTAGCAATGTTTGGTCAGAGTAGACATTAATGAAGATTAGAAAAATTAGGTCTCCTAATATGATGTGTAGAAACTGACTTTATTTTTTGATTTATTGGAGTGCACAGGTGGAGGGGAGGGGTAGAGGGAGAGAGAATCTCAAGCAGGCTTCTTGCTAAGCATGGAGACCCATATGGGGCTCGAACCCATGAACTGTGAGATCATGACCTGAGCCGAAATCAGGAGTCTGATGCTCAACCGACTGAGCTACCCAGGTGCCCCTGACTTGTAATTTATTTTTTGGTATCCTCTTGGCTTGGAATTATGTTTGTGATATTGATAGAGGCAGTGGCCTGTGTAATTTCTGCTGTACAGGGTTTAAGAGACATGGGTTCTAAACCTGTCTCTACCACTGGCTGGCTCTGTGACCTTGCCTAGCCCAACAGCTCTGGGCTTGAGTTTAATCCTTTGCCCCATGGAAGCTCCAGGAGTGTAAAGGCTTGTCTGCGCAGTTGACTGCTAGGGTTTATGCAGAGTAGGTGCTCAGGAATGGTGGTGTGAGTGAGGGAACTGGTCAAGGCTGATTTAATGTGCATTTCATATTCCAGGGATCCTATTCAGATACTTGCTGACCCAGTAAGGTTTGGAGTAAGGCCTGAGATGCTGCGTTTGTAACCCGTTCTAGGTGATGCCTAGGTTTGTGCATCACCCTTTGAGTAGCACGTTGCCTTTAGATGAGAGATAATCTGTTCTGCTTTACTTACCTGCAGATCTTTGTAATGTCTTGCTGAAGGTCACTTTGTAAATACAACTTGTTCACTGAAACTGACAAGTAGTCTCTGCGCTGTAGCTGTTGTGACCGAAAAACTGTCTGGTTTAGCTTCAGCACTGGCTTTCAAGTGTCTATTTAGTTCACTTTGCTTTAGAACATGGTCTCCAAGCAGGAGCACCTGGGAATTTGTTAGAAATGCAAATTCTGGGGGTGGGGGCGGGGAGTGGGGCGCTTGGGTGGCTTAGTCACTTAAGCTTCCAGCTTTGGTTCGGGTCATGATCTTATGATTCATGAGTCCAAGCCCCACACTGACAGTGCAGAGCCTGCTTGGGATTCCCTCTCCCTCTCTCCCTCTCTCCCTCTCTCCCTCTCTCCCTCTCTCCCTCTCTCCCTCTCTCCCTCTCTCCCTCTCTCCCTCTCTCCCTCTCTCCCTCTCCCCCTCTCCCCCTCTCCCCCTCTCCCCCTCTCCCCCTCTCCCCCTCTCCCCCTCTCCCCCTCTCCCCCTCTCCCCCTCTCCCCCTCTCCCCCTCTCCCCCTCTCCCCCTCCCGTGTAGGCTTGTGCGTGCGCTCTTGCAGACTAAATGAATGAACTCATGTATTATGTGTGTGTGTGTGTGTGTATATGTATATATATATATACATACGTATATATATGAAACAAACAGAAATGCAGATTCTGCGGCCTCACCCCAGAGACCTACTGAATCAGAAAACTCCAGGGTGGGGTCAGCAGTCAGTGTCTCGGAACCACCCATCCAGGAGTTGTTGATGTTTCAGAACTACTGCCGTGCTTTAAAACCTTTCAGCACGTTTGCAGGCGATGGTGTAGGCTGCTGGTGGGTATCACGGCACCTCTTTTGTTTGGCTTGTGGGTCATGAGGATATCCTGAAACCAAACAAAAGTTGATAGACAAAAAAAAGTAGGTTTTAGTGAACTTCCCTGAATGGGTGGCAGGTAGAAGATGTGATGACTCTTGTTGGAAGCCATGTTTTTATGGATACGTGTCAACCTCCATTGGGCCTGATTTTTCTTACTGTTCTGGAAATTGGGAGACAGGGTTGCCCATTGGAATCACCCACGGAGCTTTAAAAACTATAGATGCCCACCAGAGGTTCTGATGTCCTTGATCTGGGGTGCAGCCGGGACAGCCAGATTTTTAAAGACTCCCTGGGTAATTCTAGCATTTAGTGAAGATTGAGAATTCCTAGAATAAATGAATGTATCACTTTTTTTTCTGAGTATGTTTTAAATTTATTTTTAATTTCCATGCAATAACTCCGTTGTGTGTATGTGTATGGGTTTCTGACAAACGCATAAAGTTGTGAAATCACCACCACCCTCCATTCCTAGCATTTGGTTTTCATTAACGTGCTTGTGGAGTTTTCTTCCTTAAAATGACACATGGAAACACATGACCTTCACTTGATTTCTGTCATTACTGTTACTGTTTTGTTGTTGTTGATTGACGTTTCTGTCGGAAATCCCATATCCTGAAATTAGTGCTACAAAACAGTTGCCTAACGCTAACTTGCTTTGTAGTTTGAAGAGCCTCTTAATTAGTGGTGCGCAGAGTCGGGAAGCATTTATAACTACAAATGGTCAGGGCCCAGTCCAGACCAGTTAAACTAGAATCTAGTATACCTGTTGGGACCCTGGCATGGGCTTTTTTTTTAAGGCTGCCCAGGTGTTACTAAGGGACAGCCAGGCTTGGAACCATTTCTCTATGATTGTCCCTTAATTTTTTTTTTTTTTATGTTTATTTCTGAGAGAGAGAGAGAGAGAGAGAGAGAGAGAGCGTGAACACACAAGCAGGGGAGAGGCTGAGAGAGAGGGAAACACTGAATCCAAAGCAAGCTCCAGGTTCTGAGCTGTCAGCACAGAGCCCGATGCCGGGGTCGCACGTGTGAACTGCCAGATCGTGACCTGAGCCGAAGTTGGATGCTCATCTGACTAAGCCACCCAGAAACCCTTGATAGTCCCTTAAAGTGCCTGTGAGTCCTAGATCATGGGTTCTGGTAAAGGTCCGTATCCCTTTTCTCAGCCCAAAGTGCTTCTGATATTCTTCTTTTTTTTTTCCTTCTGTGACACGAATCTGGGTGCATTTTTGAAAAGGATTCAAGGAAAATGACTTCCTGATGATTGAGGATAGTTGAAGAGAAGTGCATTTTTTATTTTTGCCTCCTTGTGAAATACTGTTGATTGGCACAGTATATCTGTTGTTGTGCCTCTTTGGACTGTGTGTGGAGTTTTGTAATCATGTGGATGTGTGCGTAGTGGTCGGAGGGAGGTCAGCTCACTGCTGTCCAGGCTCAGCTGTGCTTTTGTTGTGGGAGAGAGGAAAGTGATGCACGGATGCTCTCTGGCTAGGGCTTTATCAAGTTCATGGAATGCTTTCCTGACCAATCTGTTGATGCTGTGATGTTGTTTTTAAAAGATATTTTCTTTTAAAACATTCTTTCTTTTAAAACATGTCTTTCTAAAATGACCGCCTGGGTGGCTCATTTGGTTAAGCGTCCAAATCTTGGTTCGGCTCAGGTCATGATCTCAAAGTTTGTGGGTTCAAGCCCTTTGCATTGACAGCACGGAATCTGCTTGGGATTCTCTGTCTCCCTCTCTCTTTACTCCTCCCCTGCTTGCTCTCTATGCCTCTTTCAAAATAAATATTAAAAAGCATTTTCCAAATAAATAGTATAAATAAGTAGTCCCTTGATCTCTAGGACTAACAGCACCTTGATTTTCAGGGGTTGGGGCTAGTCTTCCCATGGTGCTTTTTTAATCCACAAGCTGAACCAGTTTACCCAGAGGGCCTTAGTTCCTGGAAGGTGAAGTCAGGCCGTGTACTATATAAAGTTAATAAAAGAAGATTGTCTCACTGGAAGCTTAGAACTTAACCATTTCATGGATAAGGCAACTGAGCCTCAAGGGGAGAAGTGGCTTATTTGCTCAGTCCCTCAGCTGGGCCTTACTCCTAGCCCACTGTCCTGGATGGCTTACCCTGTGATTGGGCTCATGCAAAAGGCTAGATGATGGATAATAAGGGTACAAAGGGTAGTTTTAAAGGGGTGATTCTATCAATGTCAAGCCTGACTGATGGCTCGGCTCCTGTATTGAGGGGATTTTTTTGGGTCTTAAGAGCCCACTTCAGACATTGATTGAGGGCACCCTTTTCTGTGTATGGTATTCGGGAAGCTGCTAAATGTCTTCACTTTCTATCTGTCCAGCAACTCTGCTTTTCCCAGGCCTTAAACACCAGCCTGTCTTGGTTGTTACCCTTGGAACATTACCTCTGTTCTTGTACCGAGAGTTTAAGGAGACAGTCATTAATGGCCGTGTGGTATTGAGCACCTAGAAACGTTTCTACTCCACTAGCTCTCATTCCTCCAGGTTCTCTCCCTGCAAAGTCTTGTTACCAAGTGTTTTGCGTTACATGTAACGGTTTGTCCAAAGCTTCATAAGTGTGAGATTGGAACTCACCTGTGTCAGATGAATAAACTGGTGGCAAATTTTGGAACTGGGAAGTCTTTTCAGGAAGATGTACTTACAGAAGCAGGTTCTGTCTTCTGTGGCTAGAGGGGCCTTGATCATATCCTTCCTCCTTGGTTTTACATTTGGGGTCTTACTTGGATTCTTACATTCACATGGTTCCATGTACACTTCCAAAGAGACAAAAAGAGTGAAGTTTTACCTGTAAATTAAAAGATTAAATTCTACCTTCTGACCCCTTTGTATGGGAAGTAAAATATCCCTACGTGACAGATTGAGGCCATTTGTGAATCAATAAACGTAGGACTGTCATTCTGAGAAATTGTTCAAGCTTCTGAGAACAAATGGAATGCCTTAAAAAAATATGAGAGAAGATCTATCTGATTTGATTTACTCTGGAGAGAAGGTGGGTGCTTTATAACCTGCTGATTACCATAATAAAACATCTTTATTTTTCAGGGAAACATAAAATGACAATAGACCTTAAAGTACAGTATCCTGTCACTTGCCTCTGGTGGGGAATTAAGGATGGTTCAGTTGTGATTTGTAAAGAGCATTCCAGTGGAGACTAAATTTTAAGGCTAACCTCAAAGTAGAAACCATAGCTTGCTTTGGGGGAAAGAACTGATGATTTGCTCTTCCTGGTGCTTTCCCACCACCCACCCCGCCCAACCTTAGTCAAATTTTGAGTAGACCAGTTCCAAGGCAGGACTGATAAACGTGCTCTTTCAGAAGCGTTTTCATGTTATACATGTATCGTGTTTTGGATGTGGAGAGAGTTGTCCTGTTCTCTATGTGCCAAGAATGGGTGGTGGGTGGGATTTGTACCTGGACCAGTGCACTTTGCTTAGTCTTCGGGGGTGGTGACTGTGGCATGCACCACTAAGTAGGCCCAAGTCTGGAAAAGCATTGTGTCCGTGTTGGGGGTGATAGTGCACCTTTAGTGGGGAGGGTTAAGAAGTTGGTGCTTGGTTTCAGACAAGGGTATCACAGAGGGTGTGATTAAAGTCAGCATCACCATGGAGGGTGGGAGCAGGGTGAGCACAAACCTGTCTGTCAAAAACCTGAACCCTAGGATTACTAGCCCCCTGTGGAACTGGAAGGAAGGAGTACCAGTGGATGATGGGTCATTAACTCAGGCGTTCATTCCCTCAGTGGGTCAGTCGGACATCTAAACACCCACTAGCCATGAAGCTCTTTGGAGAGATTTTTAAAAGTTGAAAGTATGCTTCCTGCTGTCCATCTGGTCATCATCTCCCCCTTTGGCTTGTTTCTTCCAATAAACATAATGTGAAGAGCTATGTGTCAGGCCCGTTGTTAGGCACAGGACACTAAAAAGGTGAGAAAAAGTAAATATTTGTACTTAACTACTAGACTTCCAGCTGTTGACTGTGCAGGTATGTATAAATAGTCATACTTAAACTCAGTCCAAATGGACTCATTGTGTCCTGGGTTTCCATTAAACTTAACAGCAAAAAAATTAAAAAAATGAGTAAATGCTTCTCAAGAAGCACTCTGTAACAGTGGGGGGTGGGAGAACCTAAGACCCAACCCCTATAAAATGTGGTACGTGTGCAGAGAGAGACATGTACAAGGTATTACAGGATTGCAGAGGCATGGTACCCATCTGGTTCTTAGGGTGGGATAGCTTATCACAAAGGGCTTCCAGAGGGAGGGAAAGAAAGGAATGTTAGCCAGAGCCAGGCTGGTTGGGAATGCTGGCAGGTGGTGGTAAGGAGGGAAGGCCTCTCAGTCAATGCAGAGGAGGTGGGAAAACAGTTGCAGGCTGGGAGTTCACTGTGGAAGTCTCAAGATGTTCCATGTTGATGGGGTATTAGGATGATGACAAACTGGAGAGGTAAGCAGAAGCCAGGATATGGCCGGCCTTTCTGCCTGGCGGCGGTAGTATGGATTTGATCTTGAAGGGGTTTAGGCAGCCGATTCACGGGGCGCAGTGCGTGATCTAGTTGAAAAGACAAAATTAACATATTCCTGGGCAAAGTGGCCAATGAGTTCAGTGCAAAGATTCATTGGTATGTCCCTAATGGGATGTATGGAGAAGGGGAGGGATTCAGAGATCATTGCCTGAACTTTGAGATGTGGAAACTCTGTCCTGCTGTCCCGTGGTTGTTTGCTACGGTTCTTGTGGAGGACAGAACAGACACAGATGCTGTTCTTCCTCAGGTGAGGGAAGATTGGCAGGTTTCAGGAACCAGGCCATAAGCTTATGAAGTCAGAATTAGGAGGTTGGCTCCCATTTTTGTCCAAGCTTGTTGACCTGATTTGCTGATGCATTTTTGGTTCTGGGGGCCAGGGCCACCGGTGAGAAGGTAGAAGGAGTCCAGATCCATTAAGAATCCACCCGCATGGGGGACTTCTGCAGCTGTGTTACAGTGATGTTTCATAATGACTGTTCTCCATACTTCTGTGTATGTTTAAAATTTTCCATAATTGATCAAAATAAGAATAATACCTTCGTGGGTTTGTGTGAGAATTCAGTGAGAACTGATGCAGGTGAAGATCTTGCGCAGTGCTGTGCTTGCTGTGTGTTGACCATTGCTATTACTCTCCACTCCTGGCCAAATTCCTCTTTTCCTTCCCCACTCTTCCTTCATGCTCTTGACTTCCTTGACTTTCTTGGCCCTTTCTCTCATTTCTGTCCTTGGAATTTGCCCCGTGGATTTCAGACAGTCGGACTTTTCTGGTTTTGTCCCTGTATAGTTCTCACGAGGGCATGCCTGTCTCTCTTCTTCTCTGGCTGATCTTGTGCAGGGAACCATCTCTACTGAGGACCACTCCTAGGGTGACCACCCAGGGGTCAACCTGCTTGACTGGTACTTGGTGTGCCCAGATACCTCCTTGTGTATAACGTGCGTGGGGGGTGGGGAGGTGGAGAGGGGTGTTGATGGGGAGACAATGAGCCAAAGAGGCCACAGTAGATAATATCCCCCTTTATACAGTGGGTGTCTTCGTGTACTGTGATTTTTTTTTTCCTGAATGTCAGATGGGTAACATCCCAATGTCATAACAAGGTTTTAGGGAGGCACATGTCACACAACGGCGTGAATACCCAGTCATCACGCTTGGGAACTACGAAAGGATCTGTAGTGTCCTATTCTTTACACATAAGTATAAACTCTATGACTCTGTGCCTGTGGACGTGATTATTTATACACTTAATACAACGTCAGGGATGCTTGTTGCCATTTTGTATTGAGCCATTATCAGTGACTTTCAACCTTTTTAACCTTCTGGCTTCTCTAGCTGCTTTGCCAAGTTGCAAATTATTTAGAAACCATTTGTATAATATACTAGGTGAAAAGATTATTGGGAAGAACTTGGTGACGAATCCTTCCATAAGAAGCACAGAATACCAGACTGGCTGGCTAGCACAGTCAGAACAGCATTTTGACTCTTGATCTCGGGATTGTGAGTTCGGGCCCCATGTTGGGTGTAGAGATGACTGTAAAAAAGAAGTAAATTTAAAATACAAAAATGCAGGGGCGCCTGGGTGGCGCAGTCGGTTAAGCGTCCGACTTCAGCCAGGTCACGATCTCGCAGTCCGTGAGTTCGAGCCCCGCGTCAGGCTCTGGGCTGATGGCTCAGACCCTGGAGCCTGTTTCCGATTCTGTGTCTCCCTCTCTCTCTGCCCCTCCCCCGTTCATGCTCTGTCTCCCTCTGTCCCAAAAATAAATAAACGTTGAAAAAAAAATACAAAAATGCATAGAATATTTATGACTTGGGAAGTGCAGTCGTGGTGGGAGGCTTTTCTCACTTGTTTATCGGTAAGATGTCCTTTTGAAGTAAGTGGTATCTCCCTTTTACTTAACCATTGTCATACACCAAATATTATTCTAGGATTCTTTTGCCAACAAAAGAAAACTGACCCTGAACTGGTTTAAACCATAAAGGGAATTGAGTGGTTCTTTTGACTGAGAAATCCAGCCATGGGATGGACTTCAGGTATGATTTGTTCCAGAGATGCATGCTTGTATTGGGGATCTAGTCCATGCCTCTAGGATTCTCTTGGCTGTACTTTCCTCTGTATGTTGGCCTCTGCCACACACAAGCTGTCTACAACTCATTGAAGCACAGATACCCTCGGGAGGTCTAGGTTTTAGGAATGAGTGCTTACATCACCCCTGGAAGAGCCCACCAACTTTGAAACAGGGGAAGTGGAAGTCTTGACATGGACTAAAGCTGGAGGTTGAGGTTGTGTGTCTGCCTTCTACCATTCCTTGTGCCCAGGGGAATGGATGCCACCACTGGGCTAGACCCCAGGATTTGCACCCCAAAGCTGAGAAATGTAGTCAGTCTCTGCAGAAGCGCAAATGTAAGCAGAGAGTGTTAAGAGGAAATGAGTAGTATGGAGGCTGCTCACAGGTGTCCACTCCAGGGACTGGCCTGGGGTTTGCATGCAGTGCTCTCCATCCAATTTCAGAGCCTTTTAATCCATCTGATATCTCCTTTAAAGTTGGTTTCTCCAAAGCACTATTTGATAACCTTCACGCTCAGTGTTCTTGAGGAAGCCTTGGGTCTTGGTCTTTTGCACGTTGCTGTCTAGGAGCATGACTTTGTCCACATTATCTAATTGTTGAAGAACTCCATATGCTCAACTCTGCAATAAGGTGGCTGGGCTCTATTAATTCATCCTATATTTACTGAATACCAGTTATGCCAGGTTCTATGTTGGGGACTGTAGTTATCATTGTATCTAATGTAGACATGGTCTCTGCTGTTAAGGGGCTTACTGACGAGTGGGAGGGACAGGCATTAATTAAATGGTGTAAGATGGAACGTCTGATACATGCCTGGCCCTTGGCAAATAGTTTTCATTCAACGATTAACTACACACATGCATAATTTTATGCTGTGTTCAGTACTCCTGTGGGGAGCCTTGAGAGGGAGGATTGCAAGGAATGAGAAGAGAACTCAGGATGGGAATGTCCACGTGCAAAGCCTAGGGATGGTGTGAAGGGCATTGTGGGCTTTTTGAGTGTCTACCCTATGGGAAGCTGATGTCCTTCCAGCCCTAAAATTCCCAGATTTAATGAGGAGTCATATCTGGCTCCTTTATGCTCCTTCTGTCTAAAAAAAAGAAAATAATGAGGCAAGTTACCTGTAGTGATCTCGGTAGTTGTTAGAATTGGTTACTCCCTACCTGAACCTGTTCTTCTTAATGTTAAATACTCCAGGATGTAAATTCCTTAAAAATGTTCATTGAAGACTGGATAAAGAAGGTGTGGTATATATGGATACAGTGGAATATCATTTACCCACAAGAAGGAAATCCTGCCCTTTGTATCAACATGGATGGACCTTGAGGGCATTATGCTAAGTGAGATAAGTCCAGACAAATACTATCCAATCTCACTTATGTTCAGAATCTATTAAAGCTCAACTCCTAGAAACAGAATAGAATGGTGGTTGCCAGGTGCTGGAACATGGAAGAAATGGGGAGATGTTGGTCAAAGGGTACAAACATTCATTTATAAGAGGAATGAGTTTGGGGCATTTAATGTACAGCATGGTGATGAGAGTTAACACTGTGTTACAATGAAATTTCAAAAAAAATATGTTCCTTGCTTTTCTAGGCCTTCTAAAAATATGAAAATGTTCTAGAAAGTGGAAAGCTCTGCTCTGTACCAGGTGTGTATTGGGTGGTCCCAGCCCAGCTTGGTGGCTCTTCGCTAGTCCCCATTCTGTCCTGGAGCTCACAGCACCTCTTTTCTGAACTCACAGTGCTGGTGCTTTCTGGGACATCTCTGTCTCTAGCATCTTTTCACGAATCTTGATAAATACTCTAAGCAATGAGAACCAGGAAGGAAGACCTCCGGTTTACCATGTATTCCTAGAACAGCTTCTCCCCACAAACACCCAGAAGGAAACCCTGCACAGCATAGACACAAAGGGTCATGTTTTCCTGAAAAGGACAAACCTCTGTTCCATAGCCTTGCAACTCTTCCAGGCTCTGATCTGCTTTGGGACATATGTCGTTTCTTTGAGCATCCATTCCTAAGTTAACCTTCTACCCTCTGATCATAAATTTTTTTGGGAGAAGCGCCTTTATAAAGGAAGTTTGAGTATAGTTACCAAAACAAACAAACAAAATCTCCATGAAGATTTAGAGGTGGCCTCAGGGAGCAGCTCACTGGATGTTAGGGCTTTTCTTTTATTGGCTGATGTGTATAGGAAAGTTGTGGGGTGAGGGACAGTATAATACACTTCTTTGCTCTTTCTTCCACATGGTGCTTGTTGAAATAATGATTAAGATACTGGGGGAGTCCGCATTCTTCTGTAGAGGAGGAAAGAGGGAAAGAGTGGGGGGAAAGGCAGATAAATAGGGCTGGAAACATCTCTAGTGAGGCAACCTCTTTGTAACCCCATATTTGCACAGTATGTCGTGTGTGTGTGTGTGTGTGTGTAGATGTGTTCTTGCTTGACTTTGCTGGCAGACTTCCAGGCATAGCAGAGGCTGCAAATATTTTTGGCAAATTGGCACATCCTTTTTTTGTGCTCAGGCAACTCAGGAACAGTTGTGCCCTGTTGCCAGACAGAGGCCTTCATGAAATCCACGTTGCCTTGTGCACAGGGGAAAGAGAATCATCCAAGAGGCCTCATGCAACCTAACCTGCTTGGGTGTATTAACAGTGCCTTGTTGTGACTAGGCACTCTTACTTGTTTAAGACATAATCAGAATGTCAACTGTAAGCTAAGGGTGTTTGTGTCCTAGGTGGATCTTGTAGTTCTTTCAGCGTGCTTTGAAAAGAACACCCTGGGAGGACATGGCTATTCCGGTGAATCCCAGGTCTTGGGATTTTGTTTCCTTTCTGTTTGTGCTGATTCTGTCAAATAGTAGAGCCAGACAGGCAGGACATTGGGTGGGGCTGGAACATTCTGGAAAACTGGAAACTTGATGAAGGGGGAACAGCTGTTGCTTCTTCTGGGGGAAGAGCAAGTCCTGTGATAAGAGGTGTGGCTGGTTGACTGGCGGACAATGTAAAGAGGCAGGTAGGGACTGACTTCAGTCCTCATGGACTCTGAAGGGAGTTCTTTTCTGACCTGTTGGTGACCAAGAGAAGCAGTTGCTGCAAACCACGTGGCTTCATGGAAATAGATTCTTGCTGGGGACTTATCCTTCAAGACAAAACCACACAGTTGAGGTGAGGCATGGCTGATCTACCTTTGTGTTGGATTCATGGAATAGATTTCAAAATGTGGATAGATTTTTGGGGCAGTTGATTTGGTTTTCCCTTGATAGAATAGCACCTATTTTGGTTCGACCCTCTGCTTTTGTCATATTAATTTTGGTTCTTTCATTTCTTGCCCCACAGATGTGAGTGAGCCGGGGAGATGTTTTACAAAAGAGAAGCAGAGAGGAAGGTGGAGTTTGGACTGTTCTGTCATGAGATAGTCTTTCTTTTTTCCTTTTTTTTTTTTTTAAGTTTATTTATTTTGTGAAAAAGAGATGGAGATAGAGACAGAGAACAAGTGGCAGAGGGGCAGAGGGAGATGGGGAGAGAGGATCCGAAGGAGTCTCTGTGGCGACGGCAGAGAGCTGAATGCGGGGTTCAGACTCACGAACTGCAAGATCATGACTTGAGTCAAAGTCAGACACTTGACTGACTGAGCTACCCAGGCATCCCAGGAGACCATCTTTCTGACGTCACTTTGTCCTAAGGTTTGCTCTTTCTGTTCAGGTGCCAGGACAGGATAGAGGGCCCCTTAGCACCCAGAGCCAGTGAGAGTCTGAGCCATTGATGGTTTGTGAAGCCATTTTGGTACCATGGACAATGTGGATGGAGGAGTGAAAACAGACTGGTCATTCCACAGGGTCAAGGCAAAGTCCCTAAGAGCAGGGGGTGCTTTGGGCACCATTTCTCATAACCACGTGAGTAATGATAAAGTGCAATTTTTAGAGCATTTACAGACCTGAGCATCTAGAACTAAATGCCTTGTGGTAATGTGATATGCAGAGATTGTGAGAGGAACTATGCTTCAGTCCATAGACTTTTGATCTCTTATGTCATAGTTCCTTTGCCAGTCCCTGCAGACTAACTAGAATCCTCAGAATCTAGTTAGGGCTTAGGGAGAGGACAGTTGTTACTCAGGGAAGAGAGAGGATGAAGAAACAGTATTGAAATGGTGGCTCTGGCCATTTGTCACAGAAACCATTGGTCATCGAGGGGACCATTACCTGTTAATTAACTCTCAATCATTATAGATAAGTGAATCTTTAAGGTATGGCTTTACAGATCATTTATAGTGGTTTAGATTTCGTCAGGTAGCCCTTCCATTTCTATAACCTGTTGAAAAACATGTTGAGGTGCTATTAAAAATAACTCCCAAGTGGAACATCAAAATCCTTGTGCAGGTAGATCTGTCACTCCACACATAGAAGGGTTGGACCTTGAGTGGGCCAGGGTCATAACCCTTCTCTGGCTGTATCGACATCTTTGTTGCTTGTGTGTGTGTGCACCCACCTGCACACACACACCACTGCCACAACCACACTTAATTGACCTTTTCCCATATTCCTGTTGTCATCCTCAATGAGAATGGTATTTGGCCCTGACATCGTTTCTCAGTTTATTCATTATCTCCTAATCATTTTTATAATGGTGATACGTCTTAATGTGTTTATTTCATGCCCCTCACTTAAATCTTACTGACCTATCCCCAGGCCCTCTAAAGGGATCTGGGGTTACAACTGTGAAAGTGGACATAAAAATCTTGGAGAGGTGATCACAGCCTGTTGTTTGGATGCCTGGGGCTGTGCCTACATGTTTCTCAATCTATTCTGGTCTTTCCCTACCATGATTTTATACATATGTTTGAAAGGTATGAGACTATACTTTTTTAGAACCCAGAGTTAGTCTGCATCTTCTTTGGAAGGTCTTCAGTGATCTGTCGATGGGAAGGCAGCCTGATAAATTTCTGATGCTCATTCAGCTGTTACTGCCACTCTGGTTGTGAAATGTGACAGGACCATGGCCAACTGTGTAATGTTGAAATATGTTCCATCTGAAATTCCTTTCTATCCTCTACATTGCTATGTGAATTAAGAGGTTATGACTTGCAGTGATCAGGAGGCTTAAATCACATTTTGAATTTGCCTAAAGAGGATTTATTGGTTTTCTCCTAATCACAAGACATTGGGCAAGGGGGCCACTTACAAGGGGTTGCAAGGGTATAGAGAGCTTACATTTCAGTGCAAGACTGTGTTTGTGAAAGGGTACTTAAAAGTATAAGGTAGAACGTGGATGACAACTAGTAAGGGTGCTGTACTCTAGGTGGCAATGCAGAAGTGACCAGGAAACTGGGGTCCTGGATGGCTGCCCTCTGAGAGCGTAGGATTCCAACCTGAGTCAAGAAGAACAGACAGGATAAGAATAACCGAGAACAAGGGAAGAAACTTTTAGGGTAAGGCCACACATGAGTGTGGAGGTGGGAATGGGTGAGAATGTTTGGGACTGTGTACAGAGTCTTGGAATGGTGGATTTACGTGTTAAGAGAAAAGTGAAAGATCAGGTTGAATGATAGGAGTGGACATGTATCCTGCTACTTGGGCCAGTAGAAAACCCAATTTAGCTTAACCCGTTGAGATAACATATTGGCTTAGAAACAGAGAAAAGGCTCTCTTTTCAGGTTGCAGGCATGCTTCTCCAAGGTCTGCTTTTCTCTCCCTAGATGTCTTCGTATTGATAAGATGGCTGCCAGCAGCAACCGAGGCTACATGCTTTTCTGTTCACATGTGTAATAATCAAAGGACCTGAGCTTTGATCTCGCTGGTCCAGTCTTAACCATCATGGCAGGCAGGGGAATGCCATGTGCTTAGGCCTGGGTTTCTGCATGTCCCACATTTGAAATAGAGATGTGGTTGTACTGATGGGTTTATGCCAGTAAGGGTCAACCTCTGGAGCACAGTTTGGGGCCCATGACTCCAAAGTCCTGTGGCTGCGGTATAGTGATTTCCCAAAGGAAAATCTATAAAACTAGAAAGGTCAGAGGAAAGGTTGACAATGAAAAAAAATGTCAATTCCATCTTTAAGTTGGGGCAGCTCTGATTTGTAGGGTAAATGATCTTGAGTTGAATCTAGACTTTATAGGCAGATCCTCTTGGCCTGATGACAACATTTGTCTTGGCTTTTGATGAGAAGAATGTTTAATTATCATCTGCTCATGCCCAGAAGAACTTATCTGGTGACCAATCTTCCTTCTTGCCCCCATCATCTCTTTTTGCTCCTCACAAGGAGTGTGCATGCTCACCGAGCTGGCTTGTTTGAGACTGTACAGAGTGCCAAACTCCAGTGTCTCTGCAGAACTACCTCTCTTTCCTGTAGGGCTCCCTGAGAGAGATACCTCGCTCGCTTAAGATTGCTCTGTTGGAAGTTATCCAGTTGAATCTATCTGTTCACGTTAACACTAATCACAAATTAGGTAGAATTGCTGAAGTTTGCTAGTGCCATTCAGAGGCAGGCCATCCATCCATCCATCCATCCATCCATCCATCCATCCATCCATCCATCCATCTGTTTATTCGGTCAACGGGTATACTTGTGATGTGCCAGGAGCTATGCTGGCCACTAGGGATGAACCCGGGTCTAGCGCACAGTCCCTACCCTTGAGCTCCCAGTCTGGTTGGGGAAGCCAGGAAATCCACAGTTCTACTTTTATGTGGTGCATGTCCTATGCAGTACACTATGGAAGTTTAGAGAAACAGTATGTCTCTCAGCTGGAGGATTAAGCTTAAGGAGGATGCTTAAAACCGGTTTAGAGGTTAAGATTAGGCAATTAATAGGTGCTTAGAACAGAGGGAATTGTGATAAATAAAAGCT
Organism: Leopardus geoffroyi; assembly: GCF_018350155.1. Lineage (NCBI taxonomy): Eukaryota > Metazoa > Chordata > Mammalia > Carnivora > Felidae > Leopardus > Leopardus geoffroyi. Next base: position 42,586,388 of record NC_059337.1, on the reverse strand, counting down.
ACAAGGGTGGTATTGTCAGAAAGTCACGGGTGTTCCTCTGTGGCTGGAGCTGGAATCCCCCCTACCCCCCATGTTAGTTAAATTCTAGTTAGTTAACATACAGTGTAATACTGGTTTCAGGAGTAGAATTGAGTGTGATTTATCATTTACAAAACCCAGTGCTTGTCCTAACCACTGGCTGGGGCTATAATTCTTGAAACAAACAAACAAAAACCAAAAAACAAAACAAAACAAAACAAAAAAACCAACAACAACAACCCAAAAAACCCAGGAGGTGGAATGGAAATGCAGACTCCCAATTCTTCCATCCAAGATTCTAATCTGCAGGTCAGGAGAGTGGTCTGGGAATACCATTTTCATCTCCAGCTCCTTGGGTGGTTCTGATCCTGGTGGTCTGAAGAGTACTGGTTTAGAGGGCTTTGTGCAGGCGCAGGGCCACAAACGTAGGCTGGAAAGGGGGGAGAGCAGGAGCCGGAGTGGCCAGAAGGGTTGCAGAAGGGTGGAGGAGAAGTTTTGGATCTGCGTGTTCCGTAGGATCCTGGAGGAAGTTGAAGGCCTTTGGCAGCAGAGGATATTTACAGCAGGAAATAATACCTTAGGCTTATTTATGCACAATTGAGCTAAAACATCTTTGCAGATTTAAAGACTGGTGAAGGAATCACTTGGCTCTAAACTCATGCTGCTGAGAATTCAGGTTCCAAACTTAAAGTGCAGTTCTTGGTCTGCTAGCCGGTCTCCCAGTTGGGAATTACTTACCCTTATTATGTTAGCACAGTGATTTTGTAATGCTCTTGAGTAACCTTGGAGGCCACTCTACAAATTACTTGATTTATTATTTAAAAACAGGATTGATTCAAGACTGAATAAATGTGTAATATTGAATCCACATGGGGGAGGCAGTGAGGGAGGTGTGCAGCATTTATCCAGTTAAGGGTGTTTGCAGACCATATATGTTGGGTGGGTCTCTTTTTCATAGAATCATTAAGACTTAGACACTTAAAAAATTTTTTTTAATGTTTATTTTCGAGAGAGAGAAAGAGAGACTGCGAGTAGGGGAGGGGCAGAGACAGAGGGACACAGGATCTGAAGCAGGCTCCAGGCTTTGAGCTGTCAACACACAGCCCGATGAGGGGCTCGAACTCAGGAATGAAAAAACTGCGAGATCATGACCGGAGCTGAAGTTGGACACCTAACCGACTGGGCCACCCAGGCGTCCCCGGACTTAGTAAGACATTTTAATTGTCTTCCTCAAACAAGGTAACTCTCAAACCCTCACCAGTTTCTGGCTTCGCCTTGGGCAGTTGGCTATACATGGCTTTTTACTTGTTCTTAAAACAGAAAATAGATTTCAGACTGGCTCTCGGTTGTACATTATTGTTGGAGTTAACCCAGTTACCATTCCAAGCTCCGTGGGAATGACTGTAGAAGTCCCACTTCTCAGTGTAACTTAGAACTACTTTGCATCTCCATTGGGGTTTGATAAGATTTCATTAGTTAACTTTGAACATCAAGGGCCACCAAGAATAAAGTATGAGCTGTTCCATCCTTGACGATTATTTATGTTAGGCATGAAAGTGTACATTGATAGAAGGTGCAGTAAGTTACATGTAAAAATGTGTATATGGACAGTAGGTCCTCCCAGGACTTCTCACTACTGGCAGTATTGACATTTTGGACTAGATCATTCTTTGGGATCATTCATTTTGGCAGTGTCCCTGGCCTCTACCCACTAGACCCAATTGTGACAGTCAGCATTTGTCTGCAGATATTGCTACATCACCTCTGGTTAAGAACCACTGAGTTTACAGACAAAAAGGTTTTTCTGGATATGTCTTTACTCTGCTATCCATCTATTTTTTGAGAATTTTGTCGTAACTTTTAAAAAGCCATATAGTTGACGATAATTACAGGCAGATCCCATATTTGCAGGTTTGCCTACTTGCTAAACTTGATTGGCAAGCCGAAAGTCATGACTCTAGGCCCTTTGACGGTCAGTCTTGGACACCCACGTGTGCAGAGAGGCAAAAAGTTGGAGTCACCTCCTGCATCTGTTCCCGGCTGAGGTCAAACAAGGTGATGCTTTTTTCAGCTCTCTGACTGTAAACAAGTGTCCTTTTCAGGGCCTATTGAGTGCCACATTTTTCAGATTTTTGCTTTTTTTTTTTTTTTTTTATTGGTGATTTTGATTTTGAAACGGCCCCCAAGTGTAGTGTAGTGTTGTCTAGTGTTCCTAAGTGCAATACGGCTGTTCCATGCTTTATAGAGAAAATACATGTGTTAGATGAGCTTCCTTCAGGTGGGAGTTACAGTGGTCTTGGCTGTGAGTTCAGTATTAATGATAAATCTAGAGGTCTTTAAAAAGAAACACAGATAAAACCAGGCCATGGTTTGATCAGTTGATGAAAATGTGGTGACTGGAGGCTCCCAGGAATCTAAAGGCCCGTATTTTGCCTGGGAGGAATGGTCCAGTATTGGCCAGTTCAGGGTTAGTGGTGACTTTGTAAGAACGTAACTACTGCAACTAATGGGAATCAACTGTACTGTTGTTTCGCCTGCGTTTCCAGAGCCTGCCTTTTAAAGATGTAATACGGTAAACGTATTAAGCTGGATTGCTGTTCTTGTAAAAAATGACATAGCCACATTATGGAAAACTTACAGAATAAATAATTGGTGAGTCAATGGATATAAATATTTTTAAAGCTCTTGCACACCTCGTGGAAAAAGGTTGTACTGATTTATGGTGCCACAAGCAATTGACTTTTCCAGTGGATGTCCTTGTCATTGCATCTTTGCCAGCGTTTTGCATCTATCTTATTTTTAAAATGACAAGATTGTTAAAAAAAAACAAAAACAAACCTATAGATCCTTTAAAAATAGAATGTAACAGTCTCATTATTACCTTTTCCCACTTTTTCCTCAAGAATGGTAAGAATTTGGAATAGGTCCTTTCAAGCCTTTGAGAAAACGCACATAAAAATAAGTGATTTTTACACCCATAACTTAATATGGGAGGGACTAGGTATTTGCTCACTGCATGCCCTTTGTATTATGCTTTGGTGACTTCATATAATTGAGGTGCAAAAGTGCTGCCTCGTTATTGACAATATACTTGAGTTTCCAGGAAAAACTATATAAATGATGCTTCTGTTTAATAGCTATTGTTTAATTCTGGTGCTAGGTGATTATTAGCTTGTGATAAAGACCTTTGAATGTAATTTTGATTTTTGCCAGTCACCTAAGTGATAGAAACCACATAGATTCTGTCATGCAATTTTATTTTTTTCCTCACGTGGCTTGCCTGAGGATTTCAAAGAATTCAATTTCCTGATAGAAAAGTAGTTAGTAAATGGATGCAAACGGGTAAACATTATCCAGAATCAGTCAAGATGCTTAATATAAATTGCTACAACAGATGTTCCTGGAATGATGATAAATTGAGGAACACATTCGTGATAAAGTGAATCTGGAAGCCTTGCCCTCACCATGGCTGGAGATGTGAGGGATGGCTGTTCATCATTTGTGTGTCCTGCACACAGGGACCCGTTGGAGTGACCACAAGTCCTGTAGGTGAGATTCCCTTGATGTAGGGTGAGGAAGTGAGATCTTCTGTGCCAGCTGTTGATACTAGATATTTGATTGCATTTTCAAAGCCTACTTATATTGGAAAGCCATAGTTTTCACTTAGGATGGGTTAGAGAGAGAGAGTAAAAATGCTCCTAGAAAAGAAAGAGTAAAACGTTAGTAGCTCTGACTGATGGAAAAACTCAGGAAAATTGCAGACCTTTGAAATCCGAGGCGTATTCTGTTTCCAGGATGCTGGACCAAGAGAAAAGGTACAGCTTTAGGGTTATCTGTTAATTACTCAGAAAAAGGTAAAATGAGCAGTAGGACTGTACTAAGGCCAGGAAAGACTGTTTTCTGGAAAGAAGGGAAAAGGTGTGGATTATGCCTGAGTGTCAATTTCTTAACCTAAGAGTGAGACAGGCTTAGAAGATTAAGGTCCATAGGGATTCTATTTTCCGGTAAGGGAGTGTCACTTACATGATAATTTTGCATCTCGATCCTGAATTCCACACTCCAGCAAGACCACAATGGGTCTTCTTGAAAGTGTTGAGGCAACTTCAGGGTTTGGCAGAGATGGGGATTTTTTTTAAACTCTGAAGAAGCCTTAGCTGTGAAAAAGTGACGGAATTTAAAATGCTGTCCCATTTAACCACACACACACACACACACACACACACACACACACACACACACACAGAGAGAGAGAGAGAGAGAGAGAGAGGGAGGGAGAGAGAGAGAGGGAGAACACCTTTCCCATAGATTAGGAATTATGAGGTCTCTTCTTTGTGAGATTCTTGGTTTACCCTTAGGATGCTATTTTTTGTTGACAATTGCAGGCATTCAGATAATCATCAAAAACCTAGGGGCACACCCCTTTGAACTGCATAGTTTCTCTTTCAGAACATCTATGGGAGGGCACCAAAGAGAAGGTTTCAAGTAAAATATTTCAGATAATTATCCACATTCCTTTCACTTTTATTCCTGAAAAATAGCAAGCAAACTTTATTTTTAATGTGAATATTTATGAAAGAACTTCGTGAAAGTATTCCTTTAAGTTAACCTTTATTGGGGTAAAGTTGTATAAAAAAGATGTCATTAACAATATTTGAAATAACTTGTTAAGGCAAATTTAAATAATAGAAAGCTTTAGAGTAAAAAAGTAATTGACTAAGTTAATTGATTTCCTAACTCAAAAAATCCTTTGTAATAGTGTCTTTTTGTTCCCTGTCTTTGTGTTTTTATAGTGGAGGAGGTTTAACTATTGTGTTGCTACATCTGTGAACTTTTGTCTTCTTGGCTTTGTAAATACAAACTCTATTCTTCATATTTTCTTTTTTTTTTTTTTAATTTTTTTTTCGATGTTTATTTATTTTTGGGACAGAGAGAGACAGAGCATGAACGGGGGAGGGGCAGAGAGAGAGGGAGACACAGAATCGGAAACAGGCTCCAGGCTCTGAGCCATCAGCCCAGAGCCTGACGCGGGGCTCGAACTCACGGACCGCGAGATCGTGACCTGGCTGAAGTCGGACGCTTAACCGACTGCGCCACCCAGGCGCCCCATATTCTTCATATTTTCTAGTTGAATAGGTTGCTTTTTCTTTTTTTCCTCTCTTCTTTATACACACACACACACACACACACACACACACACACACACAATCTCTTATCTACCTGGCATTTTGTGTGTTTCCTAGTGGTAAATCTATAACTTAGTTTTTGTTTTTGTGGATATTTGCTTTTGTGGGTATTGACTTTTCCTATTACAATGTATGTAATAGTTGGCTCTTTCAGTGCTGATTTAAAATACAATCGGGGCGCCTGGGTGGCGCAGTCGGTTGGGCGTCCGACTTCAGCTCAGGTCACGATCTCGCGGTCCGTGAGTTCGAGCCCCGCGTCAGGCTCTGGGCTGATGGCTCAGAGCCTGGAGCCTGCTTCCGATTCTGTGTCTCCTTCTCTCTCTGCCCCTCCCCCCTTCATGCTGTCTCTGTCTCAAAAATAAAAAAACGTTAAAAAAAATTAAAAAAAAAAAAAATACAATCGAATAGTGTGCTCTTCAGTATTTCTTGTAAATGACAAATTCATTGTATCCTAAATATCTATATATTTGCTTACTATGCTCTCTATCCTGTCAAATGATCTATTGCTGCCACCGTGCCATTTTAGTTACCGTACTTGTACAGTATATTTAGCCTTGTTAGGTAGGATAGGTTTTTCTTCATTGTACTTTTTTTGAAAAAGCATTTGTAGTCATGCTGAAGCTTTCTCTATTCCAGCTCAACTTTAGAATCTGCTTTATAAATTCTACAGCACATCTTGTTGCAATGTGGGTTGCATTGTGTTGACCTTATAAGCTGATGGAAGGAGAATTGCCATCTTAGAATATTGGGTCTTCTCATCTGGGAAATGGTGGTTCTGTTATTTGTGTTGTCTTATGTGTTCTTCAGTAAAACTTAAAACAAGACTGATTCAGCATATTTATGGATAGTTTTATTTGTAGGTACTTACGTTTTTTTCTCTACTCTCTACTTTCTATTTATTTCTTCTTGACAAAAGTGGAATTTTTTTTAAGATTTTATTTTTACAGGATCTCTATACCTAACGTGGGTCTTGAACTCACAACCCCAAGATCAAGAGTCACATGCTCTTCTGACTGAGCCTGCCAGGCACCCCTGGAATTTTTTTTTTTTTTTTTTTTAGACATTTTTTAAGAAGCTCCTCTTTCTAATCATCTCTAATCCACTTACATTTTAGGCAAATAGACATTTGTTGCGGGGGAGGGGAGGACAATTGGCTGCCTTTTCCTAATGTTTTATTTCTCTGGTTAGAGGATGAAGTAAAATGTTAAACAGTAATCACACGCATCCTTGTCACCAGCCTAATTTTAATGGGACTTAAAATTCACCATTTGCTCATTTCCATATATTTCTGATTTTCTTTTCCATGTAAGAAACTATTTGCTATGTATAAGAAAGGATCAAATTAAGTATCATCACGGGGTGGGGGGATGTTTATGTCACTGGTTGCCTCCCAAAGGACTTGGCAGTGACGTGGGATATGTCACACACACAGAAAAGAGTTCATGTTTCATTAAGGTGGTTCTATTCGGTTTTTCCTTAAAGAAGTCACTGATGTATAGGAGCATGTTGAGGCATCAGAGGACTTCCTAGACCACAGAACCTCTCCAAGAATCTTAGGAGCACCCTTCGGGCTAGACTGATTTAAATGAACCTGTTTGCCCGATTTTTCTGAAGGAGACTGTGGGTGGAATACTGCAATCTAGCCAGTGGCAGTAACCCAGGCTAGGGTGGAGTCTTGGGCTCTGGAAGTCATGTTTTCCTTAAGAAGATGGAGTCAAGTTCTAGAGATGTGTGCTGATAATACACTGGTAGGGTTGACATTCAGAAAACCCTTACCTAGCAGTCAGATGCAAAGGGGCTTTTGGGACTGCAAGGGGCAGGAAATTGAGAGATGTAAAGAACCAGATGTAAAAGAGGAGAATAGCATTCAAGACTTGAGATGTTCTGGCACTTTCATGTGGTTGGAGGGGCGGGGCAGGGGCGGTCCATATCTGTGTTGCCAGAAGGTGGGCTGGCCGAGTTAAAGCCACAGGCTCCTAATGTAAGCTCAAGCCCTTTCTTGTTAGTAGATTCTACCTGTAAACACACCTTCATTAGGTGAATTTTTAACCACCATGTGTGCCTGAAAGCCATAAGTCCTGAATACATTTAAAGGAAGGGTTTTCCAACTGTGATCGCTGGAGCTCTGTGTATTCTTCCCAAGCTCCTGTGAGACCCTGGGATTCCCATTCCCCACCCCCCCCCCCCCCATTTCAACCAGAGCACCTCTGCTTTCATGAATGGACATTGCTTATCAGGCTGCTGAGTAAAATAACATTAGAAGACAACACTTTACTGCTTAAAAAAAAAAAAAAAATTCAAAGCCATCATTGTAATTCATTTTAGTAGTTAAAATCATGTTTGTGTCCTAAAACTGATCTTGCCTATGTAACCATCGGCATTTTATGTTCCAACTGCCTTTCTCAAGGAAAATTTCCTTGCATACACCCTTTAGAAATGATTTCTTTTTACATAGACTTTCTAGTGGTTAGGGTGTTGAGGCATGTAATGGGGCCGGTTGTGTACCTGTCCTAATTCCTCTGATAACGGTAAGCTTCTTAAGGACTTGCTTGTGTTGTATTTTTGTTTTCCATCTCCTCCACTCTGGCCCCACCCCCACCCCTGAACACCTATCACACAGGTTCAGGATGTACTTGCTGATTCCATGCAGACTGATGTGGATGGCTGTCCCCTTCCTCATGAGCCAGGGGAAGCTCAGAGGCAGGACTTTTCCCTCAGCCTGACTTGGCTCTTGCCTTACAGAGTTCAGGCGAGTTAAGAGAGCTCTAAGTAGCCTCCTCTGGGGATTGCTGCATTTGCCTAGGATCACCAAGAATCGAGGCAGGCTCTCTTGCCAACAGAGCCTCTCCCAGTTGTGCGTGGGCTCAGTGTAAGTAACTGAGGCCAGCGGATGTGGACCAAGCCCAGAGGAGTTGTGGTAATGAAGCCTGGCTTCACAGAGGAATTATTAATGTTGTCCTCACTGTTGACCTAGACCCTTCCTACACCTCGTGGGCAAATAGCAGTCTCTTCTCCTCTGAGGGGCTCTCTCTGGCCAATCTGGTCCAAAGGGAGGTTTGCTGTTGATTCTTTAGCCAGCTTGTGGATATTATATCATGAGCAGCCAGGCTGCCAATATTTTCCTATTACCTGGTAAGGAAGATGATCTGCTTTACCAGCTCTGAGATAGTACTATTGTCACAGCCCCAGACATAGGTTGAGTGCTTATATTAGACAAGGATGTTGGGTTGTGATAGAAACCCACTCACCAGTTTGGTAAACAGGGAGGGTTCCTGCGTGTCTTGAAGATCTCCCAGGATGGAAAATTGAAGAGCCCTTGGACTCACGGGAATTGGAGGGAGACCCTCCTGGTGCTCTCCTGGGCTCTCGCGTTACTGGTTCTGCTCCCGGGGTATCCCTTATTTTTTTATAGAGATTTTTTAAAAAAAGGTTTACTTTTGAGAGAGCACAAGCAGGGGAGGGGCAGTGAGAGAGGAGGACAGAGGATCTGAAACAGGCTCTGTGCTGACACCAGAGAGTCCGATGACAGACACAAACCCACGAACCGCGAGATCATGACCTGAGCTGAAGTTGGATATTCCACCGACTAAGCCACCCAGGCACCCCTCTTGGGGTATCCTTTAGCCCCTTGGTACCCAAATGAATTGGCAAGGTCATGGTTGTTGGTAATTTGGCTGTATCCCCCTATGGCTACCCAGCCCTGGTTTTTCTGACCTCCTAATTTTCCAACCTCTCAGCTAGAATTCCCCCAAATAGAGTGGCTCAGCGTTACTGGGGAGGATCTTAGTGGCCAAAATTGGCTCCTTTGAATTGAGGCTACAAGAGCATGAGGTCCCTGACCTGACAAGGGAGTTGGCTCTATCAGGGTCAGGGCTATCTAGCCCTGCCCTGACAACTTTGGTGGAGGGAGAGGAGAGGCAGGTCCCATGGTACCCACAGTTGCCCCTTAAGGCTGCACAGACTTCTCCGTTGCTCAGGCACTTGCTATAAATAAGTGGTGGATCCTTTTTCCCATTTCTAATGTCACTGCTGGGAAATGAAGTTTTCCTAGTAACCAACCTGTCTCTCTTTATATAAATGAACCACTCTGGATTCTGTTTCCCAGCTGTTGGGACAATGACCCCTGCCCTACTCCTCGGCCTTCTTTGGGGTTGGATCCCAGGTAGATTGCATCACAAAGGCCAGAGAGCATCACAGCCTGGCCATTCCTGCCTGGAGGGGAGGGAACCCCAGTGAGAGTGAGGAGAAACTTCCCCAGGAGCAGCCTTTTCAAAGATTCCAAGACTTGGAGGCCTCCTTCACCCTTTCCTGCTGAGTGGGCGGAGCTGCAGCCCAGACCTCAGGGCCTGGAGGACCCGGAGCTGCTGTGTGTACAACCCAGGGAGTGTCCTGCCCTCCTCCCCCTCCTGCTCCCCGCCGTGGGGGTTCTTTCCAGAGAGTAAATAGTATTTGCTTTTCCATTTTGTACAAAATGTCCCTGCTTTCCCCTCTTCTACAGAGCCAGAAGTGAAAAAGAAATCCTCATTCAAAAATGAGAGAAGAGAAGAGCTCGCCAACCTGATTCCCAGAACCATTTCTTACTGCGCCCCACGCTGCATCAGACCCATGTGTTATTTTTGAGTGGCGGGAATAATAGGGCTTACACCTAATCAAGGAAAAGAATTCCAAACAAAAGCTTGGGTGGGGTTTCCTGGGCAGGAGTGCGATATTGTAATAAACGGGAAGCAGTTCAGCAGTCCAATCTCTGGTCTGATTACACAAATTATAGCAGGGGCCCTGTTTTCAAAGGAATTTAACACACCCCACGGAGGCCCCTCCTCAGCGGGTGTGTCCACATTTCCTCAACGCTCTCCTTAATAGTTAATGCTTTCACCAGAGGTGCCCAGAGCCTCCTGTGGAATAATTAGGATGCCCTCATTAGGGTCTCTGCCACGGGACCATTTTACAGGTGAGTTCGCCTTATGTTAAAGTCCTTTAGGGAGTCCTGTGGCTAAATTCTCCACTCTTCTCCCGCATTGCTGAACACAAAGTACATACTGGGCTCTGACATTCCAGGAACAATTGCCAACATTTCCAGGCACTAATGAGCCAGGCACTTGATACGGGGTAGAGGAAAATGTTGGGATAAAAAGGTCTTTTCTTGCAAAAGCAGGTACCATTTTGTGTCACCGTGTCTAGAGGTCTGCTGTTGTCCTCAGCCTTCAGATCATCACTCTTGACCCATCTTCGGGAATAGTCCTGACCCCCTGGGCTCAGCCTTTGTGAACCTCTTGAGACTTCCCTCAAGTGTGAGGTTCCAGTTCCTTCAGGAACTCTGTGCTCCTTGTTCTCCTTGGTGGCCCTTCCCCCTTTTCTGTTGCTTCTCAATCTTCACAATGAAACACTCTTTGCCTTGACAAAGCTCCCCTGACGTGTGCCTCCTGTCCTGAACCCCAGGCTGTTAGGTGCCCCAGAGCAGCCTGGGTTTCCTTTTATAGCTCTCACCACCTTTAGATGAAGGCTCTACTGCTTCTCCTTTTTAATTTACAGCCCCCTAGAGGCTAAGGACTGTGTCTTACTCCTCCTCAAACTCTTGATACGTGGCGCCTGGTAGGAACACCTGAATGGTTAGAAGTTGTCTTCTCTGAAACTGATTATGTGTTCTAATTTCATTTTTATCTAGAGCCAGTATAGGCTCTGTGTCAGGTAACTATGTGGCTATTACAGGTTTGTCTGCTTAGCGTCTTAAACTGTTTTCCTCTAAACCGTTTGGGTTTGCTCTTACCCGTGTGTCTTGCAGCCTGACCTGGTTAATGGTTAACTTCATGCTGGGAGCAGAGTAATTCTCCTGCAAGGCCCGGCTGGCATGGTGGCCTGACTCTGGGTCTAGGTTGTCGTTCTCCTTTTTGCCTTTGGGGTTCGTTAGGGTCACAGCAGACGGTGACGTGCACTTAACGCAGGTGGTCGTCCCTGCCCCTGTGTGCCACCCTGACGGCACCCTCGTGCCACTTCTCGGAGGACGTGATGCCTGGTTAGCACGGTTCCTCTCGTGCGTGAACCACGCTTCTTGTTGTCCATGCAGAGTCCGTTCCACCTGGCCTCCTGTGGGAAGCCTTCCGTGGTTCCTTCAGGGTCCCCCGCCAGTGTCCTGGCCACTGTCCCCCTGGTGGAACACTTTGGGTGGACACCCCCCTGTGCATCCCATTTTATTGCATTCATTTGTTTGTCGGTCTCCCCTCGTGCATCATGGGGCGACTCGTTCTACAGCGGAGCCCTGCCCTTACGCGTGTCTCCATTTCCCAGTGCCTAGCTCAGTGCCACACGTGTAATTCCTACTTGGTGAGCCGGTCAGTGAGTCCCTGAGGGGCTTCTAATTAAAAACAGAACAAAGAGCGTATGTCTCCTCAGTCGTGGTGGTTTAACTTTTAAAATGAGTGCACGTGTCCCAACATTGTCCAAGGTTGGGGCTAGAAACAGCATGCGTCCTATTTGACAGGCGAGGAATGGAGACTAAGAGGCTCAGAAACTGTAGCCATAGGTCTTGTATGAGGCAAGACCGTATGGTCTTGTATGAGGCAAGACTTGTATGAGGACAGACTTGGTCCTTCAGGAGCCTTGTCTGGGGTTTTCTGTGTATAAGGTGAATCTCTGTAAACACGGTGAGAGGCGTATACTGGGAGAGCTCGGCCCAGGTTTCTGGTTTCCACGTGGGGTTGAGAGGCTGGTCTCACAGGTAACAGGAGGGACCCTTAGAATCTTCCCTGGGAAGGGCTGAGTTGCCCTTTTCCCACGGGTGGTGGTCATGCTCATGTCAATCTAGAAACTACCAAGGGTATAGACAGGGATAAGGAAGTTCTGCAAACACTTTACCGTATAAGCATTTACCACGTAAAACGTTTACCGTGCTCTTAGTTATGTCTTCACAACGTTAGCAACAGCAGCCATACCAGGTAAACAGTGAACACTTACACCTGGGAGTTTATGTGTGTCGCCTCCCCTTCCCTCACAAGGACCTGAAGAGGTGGCTGTGGTCGTCATTCTCATTTTACAAATGAAAATGAGGCTTAAATATATGAAGTAACACGACTCCCCAGGCAGAAAACAGCAGGGCTCTCTGACTGCAAAGCCCAGGACTTGGCAATGCTCTGCTGGGGACCAAAAGTGAGTTGACCTGTCCTCTGCAGTGGGTTGTAAACTTCTTGTGGGTAGGAAATACAGGTTGCTGTTCTTTGAAAGCTGGCCAATACCGCGGCACATAGCAGACGTTCCACTGCTTGCAGATTTGAGCTACGAGGCGGTTTTAGTGTGGACTGATTCATTATGTGAGATAACCCTAGACCCACACAAATGGAACATTGAAATGGGCTACCTGGGAAAACCAGGGTAATCAAAATAAGTTCAAGTTCATTCAGATTAACACGTGGCACTGTAAGGAATTTAAGGGTCCAACTGCTGCCAGACAGTACTCCACCCCCCAAGCCATCCATCAGAAGCACTTAATTAAGAAGTGGTATGTTAATTGTTGCTCTTAAATATCCATTAGCATAGATCCCCTAAAAACTCTCTATTGGGCAATAATGTCAACTTTGTGTCACAGATCGTATTTCAAAAAGCTCTTTTAGGCACATCATCTGTCACCTAGCGCAATTTATTATGTAAGTGCTCTTATGTTTTCAAATGTTGCCTAGAATTCTCTAAATTAGGTAACTTTCCATTCTAAACTAATGAAATCTTTGGTATACCAAATGAATGTTGTTAATGCTTCTCCAATTGTCGGTGAACTTTGTTCGCCCAGGCCAGTCAGGGGAAAGTTCATGCCCTGAGTGTGAACTGGGACATTACGCAGCACGCAGACCTGTGGGGTTTCAGCACTCAGTGACAGCCGCTCTGGAATTGCTGTCACCGTCTAACAAGTACACACGCACATGTTAGCGGATCCCATATGCACCTCTACTCCTTAGGGCTATGTGCACAGGCAACAAAGGGAGATCTAGAAGCATCTCTGAGAACAGAGATGTATCAACGGGAGGCATGCGTTATCTTACACGCCATGACAAAATTAACGTGCTCAGGGAAAACCACCCAGAAGTAGAATTTGTAAGAACACCTGTAAGGTGCGAAATCCAGGAGGGGTTCCAAGACGGCACATAGAAGGGGAGCGTGCCCCAGTGCCTGTAGAAGCATTGAGGAGGCTGGAGTGGAGGGTGGAAGGCAGATGCTGGGAACAGGAAGGAATTAAGTGTGGCCGGAAGGGCGAGTGCATGGGTGATGGGGAAGTACCCATGGAAGCTGAGGCAAGTAAGTGCATGTTTGTGAAGGGCCGTATGTTAATCACTCTGGAAAACTCAGCAGCCATGGAAGTAGTATTTTTTTTTTTAATTTTTTCTTTTTCAACGTTTATTTATTTTTGGGACAGAGAGAGACAGAGCATGAATGGGGGAGGGGCAGAGAGAGAGGGAGACACAGAATCGGAAACAGGCTCCAGGCTCTGAGCCATCAGCCCAGAGCCCGACGCGGGGCTCGAACTCACGGACCGCGAGATCGTGACCTGGCTGAAGTCGGACGCTTAACCTACTGCGCCGCCCAGGCGCCCCAAAGTAGTATTTTTAATGTGAAGTCCATTTATTCTCAACTCTGTGATGCATATTCATTATTAAAAAAAACAACATGAAAAAGGTAAAACGTAAAAGAGAAAGAAAAGCCCTTAGCCCCACCACTCAAGAATGTATTTTGACTAACTTCCTGTCCTGTTTTCCCTGATGGGATTGGTTGGTTTGTTTATTCCTTGGGTTGATGTAATTGTGATCATGCTAGAAGTTTTTGTTTGCTCTACTTACTGTGGAGTAAGAAGTTTCTCAAGTTCTCTTAAGCAGCATTTTTCTGGCCATAATAACCAGTCGAGAAAATAAAACACCATTAACTTACCACCTTTTTTGGATCATTAAGTTGTTTCCAAGTTCCTCCTAGCATAAAGAATGAATATTTAGCATCTTGATCTATGAAAGCATTTTTGCATCTAAGAGTATTCTGTGAAGACCGGTCTCTGCCACTGATTATTGGTTCAAGAGACTTGGCATTTTAAAGATGTTTGAGACACGTTATTCAAAAGAAGCCCCTTAAAGGTAGCACCTGCAGACAAGGTGGTAAACCTTTGTGTCCCAGAGATTCAGTAGGACTGTGGGTGGGGAGGGGGAGGATTTGGACGGAGAAGAAAGAGGTAGGAGTCAGAGTGGTTAGCAGATAATACCTCCCCTGGGGTGATAGTTTTTCTGACAAAGGTGGCAAGACCTTGCTTGAATGCTGCTGGCCTTTATAGGGGATCATCAAGTCTGAGAAGAGTCTGAGCTGGTTTGTAGCTGCAGATGACATGTTTGGTTTAAGACCTCTGGAACTCCCTCTTCTTTTGTCCCCTATGGTTCTTCGATGTAACTGCTCAAATGTCACTGTTGTCTATTGAATTGAGGTCTTCGAGCGATGGCAGGGGCACTTTTATACACCATAGTTAGCGTCTAACTCCATAAGGTATAGGGGCCAAGGGAATGGGGGCCGGGCAGTGACTGAGGCTGGGGTGACGTACAGGGCTTTTGCTATAGCGGGGCTGAAGCAGGGCAGGTCTGGTAGGGCTGGGTGGTGGTAGGCAGTGTGTTGGAGGGGAAGAGCAGACCTGATGGCCTGTAGGGAAGCAGAGTAGTATGTGGGCACAGGGTTGAAGACACAGGCCCCGAAGGTGGCTCTTGGTTGTGGTACTGGCTTTTCCACTGACTGGCCACGTGACCTGGGGCAAACTACCCAAGCCACAGTTATGCCTCAGTTTCCTCAGGAGCCATACCAATCAGGGCATGCCTCCTCTTAGGTGCTACCCTAAGCAAGTGTTTTTAGGCCCATCCGTGTAAGAGGTGGCAATTTAAAGAAAAGGCAGAGAATGATGGAATAAAAACTCCGACTCAGCAGTTTCTTCTTAACGTTTTTGAAAGTATAGAATGTGTGGCCCATGGGAAATCCTCAGTACAGTAGCAAAAATGGTTGACAACAGAGAGCCCACAGGGTGTTGGGGTTGTTCTGAGAGACGCTTGGGGAAGAGTTGTTGCTTTGGGTGATGTTCCGCCCTAGGACAGACAACACTCTCTACACCCTGCCCCAGAGCTAGTTCTCTGGAAAAGATCCTTGGCCTTAAAGGCTGAATACCTGTCCCCAGCTCTCTTCCTCAGCGATTCAGGGATGTGGGAAGGAGCCCCTGGAGGGGTGTCTTTGACCTGGCCATTTTGAGATACTGGGGTGGGACAGCTGCCTTCACAAGTTACCACAATCTGGGTAGCTTATGTGTGTGGAGGGTACTTTTTCCTTTACCCTTGTGAGTTGTTACCTGATACTGCCTATAATAAAAGATGAAAAAGAGAAAAACAGAAGTTTTAACCTGTATACCTCGTGTATACATGGGAGTTATATGTGGGGTAAAAATGAGTAACCCCTAAGAGTTAGCTTAGAATTCAGGCTTAAGCATATTAATAGGGAAAACGGAGGGGGATGTAGGCCTCTTAGGAAAGACTAAATGATTTTTAGGGAAGATGAATGGGCCCTTTGAAGGATAGATACATGGCATCCTGTGTTACAGTTTGGTTGTGGGGTTGACTTCTAGTCTCCTCTCCTGAATGAGTCCGTCTTCCCTGGTTGATAAAACTCCTGGGGAGGTGATTTACACAATTGAATTTCTTTAGGATTTTTTTTTTTTTTTTTTTTTTTTGGTAGATAAGGGAAGGTGACAGAAAACCTCTCCTTGAATTTACTGTTTTGCACTTGCCTGCAGCTCGAGTGTACCAGAGCAGCATAATTTGGGGTGGCGTATTTTGCTACGTTTTATTCACAACAGCAGAAGCTTAATTTCCCATTGCTCCAGGGATCAGAAGTGCAAAACCGGGGCGTTGTCAGAGCCATGCTCTCTCCAAAGGCTCTAGTGGAGAATCATTCCTGACCTCTGCCAACTTCTTGTGGCCACCTCACTCCAAACATACACCTGTCTTCATATGGACTTACCTTCTCCTTGTCTTCTGGCTCTTAGTAGGGCACTTCTCTTTGGATTTAAGACCTACTCAGGTAATCCAGGATGATCTCTTCTCGGTATCTTCAATATCAGAAGGTAAATCTGCAACCTTTCCCAAGTCTGGTCATGTGCACAGGTTTCAGGGATTAAGACATGCCCGTATCTTTTTTGGGGGCCGCTATTGGCCTGACCTTTCTACAGGTCTACTCCTTTCAAGAAGAAGCCAGGAGATGAGAAAGTTTCCTCCAGAGGCAGAAACATTAGCCCAGGCATTTGGAAACCAGGATTGTGAGAACATTAGGATTGCCAGCTCAGACACACTGTGGTGCCCAGACTCTCTTGAATGGGTAGCATCTGGAGTTACCATGTGAGGCTGGTAGAGTCTCCAGTCAGAAATCCTTGGGTCTTATGTAAGCCCGTGAACTTGGTGATGGTTTTTATAGCTACAGCTGAATTTTTGTGGTAAAGGGAGAGGGCTGTGAAATGGCTCTTGGCACGTGAGAAGTCTGGTAATTGTGAGCGTTAAGTGCAGCTGAATTTCTGATACCAGAATTCCTTATGTAAACACACCACTTATGTAAATACAAACAGTAGAATTCAAATGAGAAGCTATTACTGGTCATTGTGGAGGTCAGTCATGGCTTACATTTCAGAGTTAACAATCAAGCTAAAGATACTCCCTCTTAGCTTTAAAGCTACAGTTGATAGAATAATAATAACGTGTGAATTGGTTTTCCTTTCTGCTTTCTTCAGGTCAAAGTACTGTTAAATTGTTTTTTTTTTTTTTTTTTTTTTTAATTTTCATTTTTGAAGGAGAGACAGGGGCAGTGGGGGAGGGGCAGAGAGAGAAGGAGACACAGAATCAGAAGCAGGCTCCAGGTTCTGAGCTGTCACCACAGAACCCAACACGGGGCTTGAACCCACGAACCACAAGACGATGACCTGAGCAAAAGTCGGACGCTTAACCGAGCCATCTAGGTGCCCTTGTTTGTGTATTTTTTGAGAGAGACAGAGTGTGAACTGGGGAGGGGCAGAGAGAGAGGGCGACACAGAATCCGAAGCAGGCTCCGGGCTCTGAGCCGTCAGCATAAGTGACTGAGCCACCCGGGCGCCCTAAGTACTGTTAAGTTCTTTGGTGATACTTGTTCTCTTTCTTCCTTCTTCCCAGTCTTCCTTCTTCCTGTGATCTCCCCATTCTCTTTCCTCTTCTGAAGACTCCAGTGCTAGGGAAAATGTTAACAGGATTGCCCTGTTGATGGGAAGTTGTTTCCGAAGTGACTTCAAAGTGGTTAGGTGGTTTTTACAGATTGGTCTTCTTGGACCACACTCCCCCTTTGCCTCTCCTGGGGAAGGGTGCCAGACTGTTCCTTGGCTCTTGTCCAAGTGTGTCAACAGCCAGTTGGTTTCTAGTTCACCAAGAGCAGAATAATCTTGGGTAAACATGGCCGTTGGAAAAAAGCAAATATTGGTCTTGGCAGTTGTAGTCTCTCAAGTGTTTGGCCCTTTGTGTTAGCAGACAAAAGAGAGTTAAACTGGAGAATATGGTATCAGATATCACATCTGGTTAAAGAATATTGGTAGAAATCTTTAAAGGACTTCTAAAAGACCGTGTCAGTTCTTTTTCTCTCCTTGGCTCTTTGTCTCTGTGTCTTTTTCTTTGTCCCCTCCCCTCCCTCTCTGAAAAAGTGTGAATATTCTTTTAACACTTAATTCTACTTGCCTAAGTCAGGTCTTGTCAACTTTAACTTCCTGACATTGTTTTTAGGCCAGATAATTCTTTATATGGGGCTCTTTAGTACGTTGGAGCGTGTTGAACAGTGTCCTTGGTCTCTAACCATCAGATGCCAGTAGCATCCCTCCCTGCTTGTGACAACCAAAATTTTTCCAAATGATGCTAGCATTTCCCCAGGGCAAAATCACTCAGGGCTGAGAACCACTGGTTTAAGACCATGTTCTCCAGAGTGGTAGTACATAAGATGCCCTGAGTTTGGTGATAGAAGGGTGTGTGTGTGGGGGGGGGGGGTGTGGGTGGTCGTGGTGGTGGTTGGGTCTGTTGACTGTTAATTCCTGAGACTGACCTTCCAACCCAGCTGTCCTCAATGTGGTCATGATGTGGGTCTCACAGAAGTGAGATGAACATTATGTGCTCTTAACTTTTAGGGCAGAAATTACCTAGTTTCCCCCCTGGATTATTGCCATATTGCTGGTGGTTTCAAAATGGGGATACCAGTCACAGTGATAGTGCTTGAGAGATGGGCCCTATAGTTGGCACCTTTCCATTGCTTGATTTCTCAACTGGGCAACAAAGCCTGACAGGAGTCTCTTGCCTATCATGCCTGTGAATCAGGCAAACTTAGCTCACGGCTTCAGAGGGGAAGGTGCCAAATTTTGATGTCACAGTGACACACTGCTGGGGCAGATGTTGTCCCCGGACCTTGTCAAGCGTGACTGCATGTACTTGAAGCCAGGCAGTCTTGCTTCTTTGGAAAACTTGAAATACTCTATTCCTATGGAACTGTTAAAGGGGCTGCCTTGAAAGCATTCTCATCATACTTTGAGCGTTCGGAGTTCATTGCAGAAATGTCATCATACTAACACAATTAGTTAAAAACAATGCTGCCTCCATGTTGTTCTTTAATAGGAAATTGCAAACATCTGCAGAAGGAGGAAGACCAGTGCAAGCCCCCATCACCCAGCTCCCATGGCTCATACACGATCCATTTTGTTTCATCAAGAACAAAAGAGGAAGGAGTTTTCCCCTTGCTGGCTTATTTTGAGATAAATCCTCAACATGGCATTTCATCCGTGTGTGTGCATGTGTATATAGTTCAATGTGCAACTCTAAAAGGTTGAAGTTCTTTTCCTAAATGTAATTACCATGCCTAAAAACATGTGAACCAGTATGAAACCTAAAAATATTTAATACTAAATACTTCATCTGGTTGATGAGTCTCTTCGGTCTTTTAGTCTATTCTGTACTCTCCATTTAATCACCACGTTCCAGGGCGGGACAGGTGCCAGACTGCCTTTCATTCTCTCTGTGTCTCATGTATTGATGTATGGAGATGCCGTACGTGTTGCCTGGCACTGTGAAGGAATACAAGTCAGGTTCCTCCTTCTGGGTTCTCTAGCTGGACCCGAGGCACAGCCTCTTTCTCGAAGGAAATGGTGCCTTCTGTTGCCTGGAAGTTTGGCCCCACATGTGTGCCCTAAGGTGGGCTGCTGACAGCGCCCTCTGACCCCCAAAATCCGTTTTATCCACTCTATGCTAGACTGTTCATGCCAAGTCTATGTGGTACCAGCCAGAGGTCTGGAAGTACCTGAAAATCGAGTATCTGATGACTGCGCATTCTACCGGGGACAAAAGTGCGCCCAGCATGCTGCTTCCCAATGCTTTCATTCCAGGCTACTTTCGCGGCCCCCTGCCTCTGCTGCCCTGGCGGGCCACCCGACTCCCCGCTGCCACTTTGCGCCTGCCCTCCTCGTGTGTCCTGCCCCTCCTCCTGCTGCACCTTTCTCCATCTTCGCCCAGGGGCTGTTACTTAGCCGTGTGCCTCTCACGTCCAGCCCTGGCCTCACCAGGAAGCTGCTGTGTGCACTCCCCAGGCTCTTCATTTTCCCTCAAAGCTATTAGTTATTCTCTATGAGATTCCACTGTACATCAGACATTCTTCTCCCACCAGCCCTTTGGCTCAGGTTCACAGGGCCTCCCTAGAGATGGGTGTCAGGCCAGTTACACTTGGGATGTCTTTCTTGGATGCCTCCTTCTGGAAGCATCGGAAAGCTTGAGGCTCCAAGGCGTCCATGCTGAGCCCAGCCGTGGGGAGGCACAGGGTTCCATGCCATGGTGCTGGACAGATTTACTTTCTGGGACAGCAAAGAGTTTAGCCCACCCCTTTGAGGGCAAAATCACAGCTGTGGAAAAGAATCCTACAGCTGAGGAAAAATGTCCCCAAATACCCAAGGTGGAATGCCCCTGTCCGTGAACGCTTTAACCACCCAGCTCCTAAATTGAGCTTTGGCTGGCTGTTGAGGCCTTACATTCCAGTTTTCATTGTCACACCCTGAATGAGGTGTGGTTTGTCTAGAAATTGTGCCCCTTGATCTTCTCACCCTGATGACACCCTGTTGACCTGTCTCTCACCTGATCTTTGACCTCACTGAAACCTCCCTATCTCAACTCCTCCTTGTCTTCCCACTCTGCCTGTCTCCCTGCTTTCACTTGGTCCTTTAACTAGACCTCTTCTGAGGGACTCTAGCTCCCTGATGCCCTCGCCCTGAGCTGGGGAGAACGAAGGTTCCATGGCCACATGTGGGGACCCATCTGAGACTGGTAATCACACACATGATAACCACTGCCTCTGCTCAGCTCTCTTCCCATGTGGTGCCCTTAGCAGGGCCCCTGGGCCACACGTGCTCTGGTTCCTCCAGGAAGTATGCAGATTTGTCACCTTTAAGTCCCTTTATGCTGCCCCTTCCTCAGCACCACCCCCCCTTTTTTTTCAATAGGGTATGCTCCTCCCATCTCTCCTGGAAAATACAGGTCCCTGAGATGCCAACTGTCCAGCTTCCCTGCTCTGTTGCTGCCATTGTCCAGGCTGGGGGAAGTGCTCTTGGTTGGGAACATCTTCCCCTGTCCACCTCCTGGAACGTCCCCTTTCTCCAGGAATCCCCCCTCCTCTTCTGGGCTGTGGTTTCTTCTTCCCTTCGGTCTCCAGCTTGCTGGAATTTGCAAGTCTTCTCACAAAACCCACTCTCCCTTCACCCTGAGAGGTCTTTGTTGTTAGCGCTCTGTCCACATGAGGACCCTGAGGCTTTGAGGAAGTAGCTGGCTAGATTCCCGAACCACTGGTGAGCGCCAGCCGCTGCCTGACTCCCTGCTTGGGTCCTCCAGCCTCGGGTGAGAGGAACAAGAGAGGGACACAGCCTTGTCAGGATCCCCTCTGTTGGCTGCAGCTGGGGCTAAGAAGCCAGTGTTGAGACCAAATATAACTGAAGTGACCGCGGGCGTGAGAGTCATTTCACACTTGAGCTGCTTGGCCTCCTGATACTTTGGGGGCCATCTGTCTTCCGGGCTTCATAGTGACTTCTTCAGGGGCTGCCTCTCCATTTTTCTGTTCCTCAGTGCTTAC
The DNA here is from genome assembly GCF_018350155.1 of Leopardus geoffroyi. Lineage (NCBI taxonomy): Eukaryota > Metazoa > Chordata > Mammalia > Carnivora > Felidae > Leopardus > Leopardus geoffroyi. Next base: position 42,565,038 of record NC_059337.1, on the reverse strand, counting down.
TGATTGGCTCCTTACTTAGAAATGTTTAGCTTTTAACCTCAATTTGGCTTTTAAAAAACACTTGAATTTCCATCTGTGGGTAATGAACACTTGACATTTGTGCTTAGTTGATGTGTAATCATTCCACATATGAACTTGAGTTTGTATATGTTATTTCTGAAGTCGGGACCCATCACCACTGAATTATAGCACAATGTGGTTTAAATCCATAGCGTTATATATGCGTGTGTGTGTGTAAAGAAGAAATAGGGCGTCGTAATGGTAAATGTACAAATATGACCATGTTACAAATCCCCATCCTTAACTATGTCATGGAAATTGTTCTGTTTCACTGAATGTCTCCTAAGTGGTAGTTTTTCTCCCTTTTCCCCATGTGTTTGTTACCTTATCCCCTACTCTTACACATGTAGAATGAGGTGACTAGAAAATTGGGAATTCTGATGAGTTGGTTTAGTGTTTCTGAAAGGAAGGATTAGTTACTCAATTTATAATTGTTGTTTTGGGCTGGGCTACTTCAGTAAAACTCAATAAAAATGAAATATTTGGAAAAACCTATGAAACATAAGCACTTTTTATTACATTCAGCCAACATAAATTGTTAAATTGCTATAAAAGTTTCCAAATGTTTACGCTTCATTTTTGTACTTACTACACACTGGTGGTGGGCAGACCACCCTTTGGGTACCACTGGGCTAGATAATGGAAGTTTTACTTAGTTCATCTATTTCCATGGAGTCATGGAAAAAAGAAGAGAGATCCAACTTACTCTGATCTCTGCTGACCACAAGGAAAACATAGTGGGAAACACCCTAAAGACCACTGTCCTTCAGGTCGGGAGGTCAGGTCAGAGGTCAGGCATGATGTTTGACTTTTCCTTTAAAAAAAAAAAAATCAGTGTTCAATCTTTGGTTCAATCAGATGTTTATGATTGCATGCCCTGGAAACCAATAGAAAGCAGGTGAGTGGCTTTCCTCCTGGTTAATGGAGAATGCCAATACATCTCCACCCCGCCTTAGAGTAGATATGTGGGTTTGTATATTTTGTCAGCTGCATAGAGTGAAAATCTAATACCCAAGGTCCTAACAGCCAGGAGAAATGTTACCATATTCTGATTATGAGATAAAAAATAGGGACTTGGAATTGCTTTTTAAATGTTTTGATTCTCAGTCTGAAGGGGTCTCTAGGATGATTGTGTGGTATTTTATGCTCAAGGTAACTGTAATGGTCTTACTGGAACACTTAAATATTCAGATCTTCATGGGAATTCACAGGAACTGTTAGGGGAAGTATACAAGATAATTAAAAATAAGTCCAAGTGAATTAAGTTTAGTTTTAGGGTTGTATTCAAATAACCCTAGTTATGCTGGGTTACCATGGAACATATTTGTGATGTTGTGAAAAGGACTTAGAAACCAGAGAAGCACTGTACTAGACAGGAGACTTAAAATTTTAAACTCTTGAATAGCCACATTTTTAAAAGGTGAAATTAAATTTAATATTTAATCCAGTACATTGGAAGTGTTAACATTTCAAAATAAATAAAGCTTATTAATGAAGTATTTTACTTACTTGTGCTAAGTCTTCAAAATCTATGGAGTTGGCATTCATGGCATGCAGCGATAGGCATTAGGTACATTTCAACCGCTCTCCAGCCATGTGTGGCCACTAGCTATGATAGGGGCAGTACAGATACAGAGAATCAAAGTCCATGGTGAGGCAGATGACTTGGACAATGCCCTGAATAGTTTTCTATTTGAATTACAAGTTGGTCCAAAAGAATTTTTAAAGGATTTCGGTTGCCTTGTAGGGGACATCATGGGACCCTTGGGGGAGTCATCCCATCCCCAGAGGCCTCTGGCCACCTGCATCAGTGACTTTTAGCATGTCACTTCTATAGGTTATCTTGCCCAAGGGTGGAGGCAGAGCATGAGATTTCTTACTGATTCCGTAAGAACAGAGACAAGAGACTCAAGCAGGATTCTACTTTGTATTTCTTCTTATTTTGAGAGTTTGGGGAAGAAAACGAATGGAAGGATTTTTTGTTTTTTGTTTTTTAAGTATAAGGGTAATATGGAAGAAACTGGTTTCTAGAGAAGACTTTGTTACTAGAATATGTATTAATCCTTTTTCACAAAGAATTAAGTAAAGACTAAGTTACTCTGGTTGGCCAAGCCGGTGCCAGGAGTGACAGCAAAACGTACAAGTAGAAAGTCCTAGTTGTGCCCCAGCAGATGATTTGGGAGCCTCAGAGCCCTCACATCCTGGTTTCCTCCTTGGGAGCAGAGATCTTTGGGCAGAGAGGGGCTGGGTGTCCTGCCCACAGTTACCCAGTCACCTCCCGCGCTGCTAGGAATCCTAACTCGGGCCCGCTGAATCTCTATTAGGTCATCTGTGTGCAACAGGGAACGAGGTGGCCGTAACTTTGATAGGCATAAGTTTTAATTTTCATTTTTTTCCAGGTGACAACAGCTTTATTCATTTTCTGCTTAAAAATACTAGTTTTATAAAACCATTAAATTGAAATGGTATGATATTTGGTATTTGCTTCAAAAAAGAATGTCCAGTGAGGGGGCGATTGACACAGGAAGGAAAGGGTCTGGGTGAGATGAGTGCCTGGGTGGGAGTTGGTAGCTGTGGAATCAGAGTGATGGATACTTAGGGATTCATTATAATATTCTTGTTATTTCATGGGTGATTGAACTTTTTAGCAGGAAGTTTTAAGTATTTATATGCTACGTGAAGTGGTAAAGGAAAGTCCTGAAATTCTATCCCTCAAAAATAACTGCCTTTAATTTGGAGACATATTTTAAAACCATATATGATAATTCCGAGTGGTAAAAATGCCCCGAAGGGTAAAGGAAAGGTGTGAATTCTCATTTTCCATTTATTTATTTATTTATTTATTTATTTATTTATTTATTTATTTCTTAAAACAATTTTTTTAATGTTTGAGAGAGAGCAAGCAAGCGCAGGGGAGGTGCAGAGAGAGAGAGAGAGAGAGAGAGAGAGAGAGAGAGAGAGAATCCAAAGCAGGCTCCAGGCTCTGAGCTGTCATCACAGAGCCCGAGTTGGAGCTGTAGCTCATGGGCCACAAGATCATGATCTGAGCCGAAGTCAGACACTTAACCAACTGAGGCATCTATGTGCCCCTGTTTATTTTTTTGAGAGAGGCCGAGTGCGAGCTGCAGAGGGGCAGAGAGAGGAAGACACAGAATCCGAAGCAGGGTCCAGGCTCTGAGCTGTCAGCACAGAACCTGACACTGGGCTCGAACTCACAGACTGCAATATCATGACCTGAGCCTAAGTCGAATGCCTAACCAACTGAGCCACCCAGGCATCCCTGAAAGATTTTATTTTTTAAGTAATCTCTGCACCCAATGTGGGGCTTGAACTTAAAACTCTGAGGTCAAGAGTCACATGCTTCTTGGACTGAGACAGCCAGGTGCCCTTTGAGTGTTAATTCTTGTTCTTAGAGATATTATGCCAGTTAGAGAGCCAGGAGGTCACACATGGGAAGGAGAAGAAAGTCAGTTGATTGCAGGCATGTTTACCCCAGCCTTTGGCCCATGTGGTCCTTGGGTTGGCTTATGAGGGAGGCTCTTCTCTCTGCTTTTTGAATGGGAATGAAGTGAGGCCCGGGAGACCCACACTGCCCTTCTTCACTCAGCATGAGTGTAAAGGAACCAAGATGCCTCTGGCCCTGGGTGACCCAGCACCAGGCTCTGCACTGAGCTCTGGAGTATACCTTACCTTTCATAGTCCTAGAATCCTACAGAACCTGTATTAGACTGACTAGAAAATGATATAGTGAATTGCCAAATTACACAGAGAAATCTACGAGATCCCTGGAAATCGAGAGTACGGCAAGAGTAGGGGCATCTCCAGGGGGAAGCAAGGCCCTTTGGAATGACAGATCTGGGACAGGAAGGAGTCATGGCTAAGGAGAATTAGTTTTGGATATGTTCTGAGAAGAGGAGGAAGTTTAAATGACAAAACGATTTGCTTGGGGAAGCGGGGGGTGGGGGGGTGTTTTGGTTTTGAACGAAATGTACCGTAACGAGTATATGAAGAATCATTGGCTAGATGAAAAAAGATAAGAGGGATTTAGTTGAAAAATACATCAGGTGACAATTTATGAAGACCCAAGTGCACATAGTAAGAGAGGTTAGGGCAGCAAAATTGCTTTTGAAAGATGAAGTTTGAGGGATACAATAGCTACTAATCAGAGCCAAGTGATGATAGATTCTTATTTATAAAAAAATAAGCGTCCCTGATTTTCACATTGTGTATACCTGAGTAGTTAATTTGTTCTTGATTAGCTAAACTGTCCTTCCAAATGACCCTATGTTCTTATTTGTGATCCTTTATGTTGCCTAGATGCTGATGAAATTTCACAGTGCGCCTTGATTCTTGCTGTTGCTTTTATGTTGTATGTTGGCTCACAGCACCCAAAACATCCGGGCTTTGAGAGCTGGAGGAATGAGCCGTTTTGCTTGTTCATGGGAGTTGAGCCCGTCTCCTAAGTAGGATGCCTACTCCTCCTTCTGGCTGTAACCTTGGGATATTCTATTACAGTTGATGGGTTTTCACTGTTGAGGAAAACCAGATGGCTTACCTCTGGAGGAAGTCACATTTTCCCTTTGTGTCCTTTAGTTGAGTTGTTCTACAGAGGCAGTTCTTAAGGTGCTAATAGGGAGTAATCGCCCTCAAATTACAGGTTGAGGTGGCACTGGGAATAACAGTAGGGAGGATACCACCTCTTGGGGCCTATTCTTGCAGGTTCCAACACTGCATGGGCAGCCATGTTCAACCTCACTACTCCTGATACCTACAAGTGATGTATAGTTGGACGCCAGATTCTCTATCCCTGTTACTAAGAATGTGATTAAGGTCCAATCCCCCCTTGTCTAACCCCAGATCTGTCCCTGGGCTCTTGCCACTAGTGGTGAGGACCCCTGTAGGGTTTTCCCTGGCTTTGGTGCCTGGTAGAAGGGGGGGAGGGGGGCATATGGAGAACCAGTATCTCACTTTCCTTTGTTTTAAAAAATTTTTTTTAAATTTTAACTTCTTTTTTTCATGGACTTCATTTTTTAGAGCACCAAGTTCACAGCAAGGTTGAGCAGAAAGGATGCAGAATTTCCATATCCCCACTCTCCACACACATACGCAGCCTCTCCCAACTACCAGCATTCCTCACCAGTACATTTGTTAGAATCAATGAACCTACGCTGCCACATCATAATCACCCCAAATCCATACTTCACCTTAGGGTTCACTGTTGCACAGTGAACATGTGCTGTACGTTCTGTGAGCTCTGACAAATGCATAATGACATGTACCCACTATTCCGGTATCATACGGCATAGTTTCACTGCCCTACAAAGTCTGTGCTCTGTCTGCTCATCCCTCCCTCTCCCCAGTCTCTAGCAACCACTGATCTTTTTGCTGTTTCCATAGTTTCACCTTTTCTGGAGTGTCCGGTGGTTGGAATTACATAGGATGAAGTCTTTTCACATTAGCTTTCCACTCAGTCATATGCGTTTAAGATTCTTGCAAGTCTTTTTCGTGGCTTGATCACTCATTTCTTTTTAGTGCTAATGAATATTCCCCTGGATTGGTTGTACCTTCTTGGTGTCTTCACTACAGCTTTTCACCCCACCTTTCTAAGAAACGCTTAGATAGTTGATGCTAACATTTGCCTATTCTTGTATATCTGGGTCCACTGTTGGTTTTCTGTGTTGCTTTGTGCTTCCTCCCAGCATCCAAGGTGGAGTGAGGGAGAAAACAGATTTGCTTTAGGGGTTAGGGATGGGATGATAGCTTGTAGAGGGGTATCTTTTCGTCCCATTCTCTGATCTCTAAACCTCATAAAGCCTTTGTTTGCTTTCGGGATGGGAAAGAAGGAATGAATACTCAACTGTGTAGTTCCCTGATTGACATCATGTCAAACAGCAGAGAAGTTTACTGAAAGGTCTGTGGCGGAAAACTAAGTTAACAGCCAATCCCTAGGACTAAGAATGGAAAAGGGGGCTTTAACTGGGACCTTGACTTTGAGGTACAGGGTTGGAGAGTGATCATAGAACAAGGCAGCCCCCCCTTTTTTTTTTCTGTGCAGGTATGTCCGCACACATACACACATGCGCGCACAGGCATATACACGCTCATACCCCTGACCCCATCCTGACTCCGTTGCTGTACTCCAGCCTCTTGAAGCCCCTTACTGTAGTGTCTTACAGTTAATTTTTTTTTTTAATTTTTTTTTTCAACGTTTATTTATTTTTGGGACAGAGAGAGACAGAGCATGAACGGGGGAGGGGCAGAGAGAGAGGGAGACACAGAATCGGAAACAGGCTCCAGGCTCTGAGCCATCAGCCCAGAGCCCGACGCGGGGCTCGAACTCCCGGACCGCGAGATCGTGACCTGGCTGAAGTCGGACGCTTAACCGACTGCGCCACCCAGGCGCCCCCAGTTAATTTTTTTTTCAGTGTCTTAGAGTTACTAATCATACAAGATACATTTGTTAATTCAGATATTTCAGTACTTAGTGTGTGTTAGGAACTGTGCTCCAGCTGAGGCAAGGACTAGGGGGGAAGCCACAATTATTGCCTCTAAGAGCTCACAGTCTAGTGGGGAATATATACACTAAAATAGATGATTGCAACATAGTATGGGAAATGCAGAGAGAGATGTGGTTGATGAAGTCTCCCCAGAGTAGGTGGAACTTGATGGGCAGCCGGATGAGTAGGAGGGTGGGGAGGTCATTTTAAGCATGGAGACTGGAGGTCGAAGGCCACCGCAGTGGAAGCAGCTCAGAGGGTGCAGGGTTCGAGAAGGAGCGCTGACTGCCAGGACAGTTGAGGTGGGAAGGGAGGAAGCAGGCCCTGGCGGTCCCTCTAGCCTGGGAGCTGAAGACACAACTCAAATGCTTCTTGCAGTCTTGGATTCTGGGGGTTTACTCTGGGGGTGGAGAAGAGCTGGCATGCAGGGGCCACTGGGCAGGACTGCTGCAATAGATGGGAACATACTCGAGCCAAGACTGGAAACTGCCAACAGGGACATCCTGGCCACGAATTGCTTGGTAGCAAAAATGGGAGTAGGGAAGGGTCTAATCAATTTAATTTTTGGAAAGACCAAGGGGGAACTAGAGCAGTATTTCCCTGTTCTTTTCTTCTCTGTTTCTTAAAGAAAAAACACAGTTGTTAGAAATTTTTCTAAAATGCCTTCCCCGGGGCCACCTAGGTGGCTCGGTCAGTTATATTGTCCGACTCTTGACTTGGGCACCGGTCACGATCTTGCAGTTTGAGTTCCAGGCCCATGTTGGGCTCCACAGTGCTGACAATGCAGAGCCTGCATGGGATTCTCTCTCTCCCTCTGGCTCTCTGCTCCTCCCCCGCTTGCACTCTCTTTCTCAAAATAAATAAATAGCCCAATTTTGTCATAGTGAATTGAGTTTGGCAAAAACATTGAAGTTTTGATTTGTTCACTTGAAGGTAGTGTAACATCTCAGGGTTATGTTAAACATTACGTTCAGAATCTTGAAATTAATAACATAGGATATTTCTTGATGTCTGTATTCCATGCTCACTTGCTTTTTTCAGCAAATTGGTGATGAAAGCTTTTTGGTGTGTGGTTGCAGACTTCTAAAAGATGAATGTGTTTGTTCTTCCTTTCCCCAAGGGAGACTCTCTTCATAGCTCTGATTAATTGGAAGTCCTAGTCATTTGAATGTTAGTTAATTGGGCTCATATTGAAAATAATTGCCTATAACAATATACTGAATGTGGTAGTCAAGAGACAAAAATTTCCTTCTAACCCAAAAGTCATAAGGAAAAATACATGTACAATGCATGTTTTGGCCAGTGAATGGTGAGTTAATGATACACTTACATAAGATGGCTTACTTATTCTTTTCTTCAAATAGTCCTGTATCGGTGGGGCGTCTTTGCACCCATCCTATTAAAGGGCCAGGGTATAGCCCTGAACCTTGTAGAGTCCCTCTTCCTATGAAGCCTGCATTCCAGTTGCTCATGTTACTAATTTAGTGTGATTCTCTGTGCCTTTAAGGTTTTGAAAAGAGGAACGGTGAATTATATAACAAGAAGGAATTCATGGCATCAGTCAAATTTTTCTGGTTGCGATAAACCTATAGTCTGAGTGAGGTCACTGTGTATAATTGTAGCACTTCTCTGGCCCTCATAGCGAACACGAGCTTCCCAGTCCTTTGCATTAACATTCTTTGCCCCATTAATTGATCTTTTCAGGGCATTGTGCTTAGTCATGCAATTGTGAATGTAGGAGAACAGAGTAAGCCTTCAATAAACATTTGCATAAAAATCTCATTATAACATTTTCCAAACTGTTGTGTGAGGCCCTTGTCCCGGGACCCAGACCACGGGAGTAAGGGAATCTGTGTACAAATAAGGTTGGAGCTACTCATTCACTATGAATGCTTGCACATTAAAGTGTCTAAAATGTCCTGCATTGGAGAAACTCGGGTTGTTGAAACCAGCCTTTTACACATTTATGGAGAATCTTTTTTTTTTTTTTTTTTTTTTTGCTTATAACATCCCTGACTTCCTAGGTTGCTGGAATTCTGGTTTGAGAGGAATACAAAGAGATTGCTGGAGCTTTTTTCTTTGCCCTGCACAGAGCAAGGTAGCTTATCATTTCTCCTCTCTGGAAACCTTGGGCATTGATGCTTTGAGCTTGGGCTTTGTTGGGTTTCTTTTGACCCCAGCACCCAGCCTCTCGCTGGGAAGTCAGCAGGGAGGGGGCCATGAAAACAGAACTGGACATTTCGCTTTGGAGTCGGATACCTTCTGACAGTGGAGCTGGACTGTAAACACGGAGCTGTACATAGACAGAAGAAGTTCTCGTGGTTTCAGAAAAAAGCAAGACAGATCCTTGGCAAGTGGTAGGTGTGTTAGGCAATGGGGAGAATTTTTGTTTTCAGAATTTGTCTTTACTCTGTCTCTTCCAGTCTGCATTTTAGGGCTCTGAAGAACTATCTGATTTATTTGCTTCTTGGATTTTGCTCCTGAGGAATTAGGAGTAAATGTGTCCAATGTTAGTGATAAATACAAGCTAAAAGTAGTACATTGGACTCCAGGATAACATGGATAACATGGGCTGCCACTCCTGCCCTCAGCCAGAATTGGGCATGTAACTTTTGACTCTCCCCTCCCCCAAGTTGCATTGATAACATAGTCAATGAGTACGTAGTTTGTATGTTGTATGTATTACATACTCTTTACTTAAAGTAAGCTAGAGAAAATGTTAATATCCTAAGAGCAAATACACTTACAGTGCTGTATCTGTAAAAAAAAAAAAAAAATCCACATACATGTGGACCCACATAGTTCAAACCCATGTTGTTCAAGGGCCAACTGTATACTTTTCTCATCAGCTCAATTTAGATTTTCTCTGCTTTGCTTGGTGTTATGTTCTAAATAATGTTGGGCAGCAAAAACATTGAAGATATGTTGATATGGGCCCCTCTCCTGATTTTTATGCTCATATTGATGGTGTTAGGACAAAGCCTGAGTGTGTTATTACACTATTCCCTGTTATTTATTTATTTATTTATTTATTTATTTATTTATTTATTTATTTATTTTAAATGTTTATTTTTGACAGAGAGACAGAGCATGAGCGGGGGAGGGGCAGAAAGGGAGGGAGACACAGAATCAGAAGCAGGCTCCTGGCCCTGAGCTGTCCGCACAGAGCCCAATGCGGGGTTCGAACTCAAAAACCGCGAGATCATGACCTAAGCTGAAGTCGGACACTCAACCGACTGAGCCACCCAGGCGCTCCACACTATTCCTTGTCTTTTAATGAAATGTTTGGACACAGGTGTTGTTAGCCGCTTCGGATCTGTACCATGTCATGAGATGTCAGTCACATGCCTTGTGAAGGCCCTTTGTGGCTTGAGACGTCCTTGCCTCCTCAGATCCTCTTCACCTTGGCCCCACATTCTTGTGCAAATGCTGCCAAGTAAAATGTGGAAAACAAATGTCCATCAAACCCTCATGGTGAAAAGTACTTGGTATGGTCTCAATCAGATTGCCGAATATGTGTTTTGTGTCTTTAATGCTATGAAGATGATAATCAGTAGTGGATGTGCCATTTGGGGGCACTTTGCTTTAGGCACTGAGTTAAGAACAGTATCTATACATTCTCAGTAGCAAATGGCCCGGGATACAAAAGCAGTTAAGTCCAGCCCTAAAGTGCCGAGGGTGGTGACAAGTCCATAGCGTTTGCTATCTTTTGGTCACCTCTACCTACGCCTGTCTCAAATTACTCAGAAAAGGTACCGCGTGGTACTCAAATTACTCAAAAAAGGGAGCTGCCAAATGATGTATCCGATGATCCAAAGAAGTCAATTTTAAGGCAGAGTTCTTTAATGTGCTTCTGGTACCTCTAAAATTAGTTTCTAGTCATTTGTAAAGGTCTTATCCATGTTAAAGAGGAAGCGCTTTTGATAGGTAAGTGTCGTGCATAGATATATACTATTCCAGAGTTCTTTTAGGGACCTTACTTCCTATGAGTAGGCAATAAACAATGAGTTTCTGCTCAAGGCTGCTCCCACCAAACTGAGCTCAAGTAAGACCATGTTAGACTCTTGAGCATTGTTTGTTGCTTTAGATACACTATCTTCTTTAATCCTCAAAACAGCTCTTGTGATGGGCATTATTACAGAGGAGGAAACTGAAGCACACAGAGGTTAAGGCACATCGAGGCCAAATGACTAGTAAGTGATCCAGGGTCAGTCTATACTTTGCACCACCCTGCTGTTGTCTCCCCTAAGTGTATTGTGTTGTGTCTCAAATCCTGCCTGATGTGTCTCAGCCTCAGATGAGGACTTGCTTGGCTCCCTGTCCACCTGCCCCCAACCATCCATTTAGAAAGATGCCCTTCTACCGGGGAGGGGTGAGAAGAGAGAGGCTGGTGCATGGCCCTGTGTGTTTGTCTGACTTAGGCCCTGGAGACACACATACTTGGTTAGGTCTCATGATTACTCATTACTGAAATTGGATAGTGGTTCTTGTCCTTTGTCTACTTTCTAGGGACTTTTTTTTTTTTTTTTTTTTTTTTTGAGAGGGAGCCTCCAGGAGATGGAGGGAAGGATTAATTAGATTTGTACTTTACATCCAACACACCTGTAAAGGGATTTGTATGTCTACAAGGGATTATAGCTTTTTAACCAGGTTTATAATTATGGTATTAGGAGGATTCATGCATTATATGGAACTTCTCAACCTTTAAAAATAGGGCAATGAGAAGAATAAATTTGTTTGCTGGAAATAAATTGAACATAATGGTCCCATTATGGGAAAACATTATGTTATAGTCTAAATAGAAAAAAAAAGGCTTTTCATAGATAAACATAATCCAATAAAAATAAATCAGTGAAGTGGTTAAAACATGAGAGTGGAGAATATTTTAACCGTAGAAATGGCCCATCTGGACAAGTATGTCCCATTTGTTTTTATTCTTATTCAGGTAGTTTTTCATCAGCACTCTTACTAGTCAGGAATGAATCTACCTGTCTCTTGAAATACTTTTGCCTTTGTTACACTAGCTTTGAGTCTCCTGCTTCAGTTACTTTGGCTGTAGTCATAACCGTTACAAGACATTATATGTCCTAAATCTTCATTGATGTGATTACAGGGTTTACTGTTCTATTTTCAAATGGAATGGGATGATGGAGAAGATGGAAAATAAAAAGCAGCACTGTATTATGTGGTACTCCTTTGGTCACAAGTAACAAACCGAATTGAGCTAGGTTAAGTGGAAAAGGGGGGTTTTAGAATAAGGATACAGGTGTGTCTTTAGAAACCCAAATGCAAAGACAGAGTGGCCCTGGGGAAGGGACAGGAGCTGGAGATGAGGAAGGGAACTCGTACCGATGTTCATTACAAGCCGTGTGTGATACAAATGTCAGTAAATTCAGGGGAAGGCTGATCGAAGGCACGTAGAAATCTATGTAGTGTAACACTTTACACTGGAGCCTGGAGTATAATAAGGCTTCATTGTATTCTTTGGAAAAATCCTGCTCATAAGAAATTCATACAGTATAAGAAGAAAAAATGCTCTAAAATCCTGATAATCAGTGGTGATCCTAACTATTTTGATAAACATCCTTCTAGATGAGTCTTAGGACATCTAGGAACACACACACATACACACACGCACGCACACACGCAAATGGAATCATACTGTGCATGGTGGTTCACCTGTTTCACGTGGATATCTTTTCATATCAATACATACAAACCTCAGTCATGATTTTCAGTCTCTGTATGGTTTATTTAGCCTGCCTCCTATTTGTGAACCTTTAGGGCATTGACTTGTTTTCTCTGTTAATTACAGTGCTATACATATCCATCTTTCTGCTTACACAATTAACTACCTGTAAATTCTTAGGGGTAGCATTGCTGGATCAAAGAATATGTCATTTTACATGTGGACAAAATTATGTAAGTGGTGGACTACATCGTGAACTATGTCTTTAACACTGGCCATGGTCAGTCTTTAACATCTCTATCAATTTGATAGGTTAAAAAGTCCTCCATTTTCTAAAGCTGTATGTTTTCATTGTTAGTGTAGTTGATGATCTTCTCATATGTTTATTGCTTTTATGATTCCTTTTTGAAAATGCTTATTTTGAGAGAGCATGTGCTGTTGCAGGAAGCCTGAAATGGGGATAGATCTCACGAACTGTGAGATCATGACTTGAGTGGAAATCAAGAGTTAATTGTGTGCTTAACCAACTGAGCCACCTAGGCGCCCTGTATTAGGATTCTTCTCTTAATGAAAGCTTATTAATCGTCTTTGTCCATTTTGACGGGACTATTTTCTTACTGCTTCATTTTTTTGCTTAATGAGGAAAGTAGCCTTTATATGTCTGCTGTATAAATATTGTACCTAGTTTCTTACTTTACTTTTTGATGAAAATACCACCTTTGTTCTTTGTTTTTATTTTTGACACATTTTTGCCATTCACAAATTTGAAATTTTAAAAAATTCACCCAGCCAGATGTCTCACTCCTTTATAGTTTCAGTTTTTGATGTCCTGTTTAGAAAGAGCTTTTCTGGGTGGCTCGGTCAGTTAAGCATCTGACTTGGGCTCAGGTCATTATTTCACAGTTGGTGAGTTCTAGCCCTGCCCTGGGTCAGGCTTTGTGAGTTCGAACCCCATGTCAGACTCTGTGCTGACAGTTCAGAGCCTGCTTCAGATTCTGTGTCTCCCTCTCTCTCTAACCCTTCCCTGCTCACATGTCATGTGTATGTGTGTGTGTGTGTGTGTCTGTCTGTCTGTCTCTCTCTCAATAATATATGAACATTAAAAAAAATTTTTTTTTAAAGCTTTTCTGTCCCTGTGGTATAAAATTATTTGTTTATATATTCTTCTTGGACTCATGATTCTACCTGGAGTTTGTTTTTTTTTATAAGCAGAGAGGTAGAGATCTAGATTTTTTCTTTCTCCCAAATAGCTAACCAACACCTTTTATTAGCTAGTCTTACATAACTACCCAGGTATGATTACATGTACCTGGGTCTATTTCATATAAGTACTTGGTTCTTTAGTTGAATGTTTATCCTGTTTCAAGGATTCACATATATGTTCTTACTCAGATACCTGTTTGTTAACTGTGGCTATGAGCCATTTTGATTTGGACAGTCGATGATGGTGCTTCTCTGCTTCAGACTGGGTTCCCAGGGACTGGGGTGCTAAATGGTCAGTTGTGAATGGCTCCGAGAACCGGGAATAAGATGGGAACAGTTGAAGCAAGAAGGGACCACTTGATAGACACGTTCGAGGAGCTGAGTAGGAAAAGGGTGAATGAGACCAGAAAGGCTCCTGTAAGCTAATTTTTAAAAAGGAGAAAAGTGCCTGATTTTTGTTCTAAACACTGGTGGGGGCAAGTGGGTGGGGAGATGTATACATTTGGTCTTTGTTTAAATTCAAAACCATTAAGGATTTTTACCACAGGGAAGGGGAGGAATGAGTTTTTGCCTCTTTGCCAACAGTAACATAATTTTGGTCTTTGAAATAACTGTCTTGGGACCTCAATTCCCTGTTGGTAAAGAAAATTCCCAGCCCATGTGTTGGAGCGGAAATTCATTGTTTCCTGAGTTACTTCCTTTCATGCTTAGTATGGGGGGAAATGACCAAACGTATAGATGGAGAATTGTCCCCCCCCCAAACTGACATCTATAATATCACTTGATTCTGATGATTTCTACTGTTTTAGGTATTGCTGCTGAAGGCTTCTCCGATGCTTTAGGATATCTTCAGGGAAATCAACTCTTTACATAAACTGAGAATTTCGGTGAGTCCTTTAAAAATATATATCTTCTTTAAAAAAAAAATGTTGGGGCACCTGGGTGGCTCAGTTGGTTGAGAGTCCAACTTCGGCTCAGCTCATGATCTCATGGTTCTTGGGTTCAAGCCCTGCCTCCGGCTCAGTGCTGACAGCTCAGAGCCTGGAGCCTACTTCGGATTCTTTGTCTCTCCCTCTGCCCCTCTCCCGCTTGTACTTGGTCTCTCTCTCAAAAATAAACATTAAAAAAAAATTTTGGTGCTTAATTACTTTTCAGAGAGAGAGAGAGAGGCTCAGCGCTGAGCCTGATAAGGGGCTCGATCTCCTGAACCATGGGATCATGACTTGAGCTGAAATTGGGAGTTGGACATTGAGCTGACTGAGCCACCCCGTGATCCCTACAAAATATATCCTCTTATTGGGACCCTTGGGTGGCTCATTTGGTTAAGCATCTGACTTCAGCTCAGGTCATGATCTCACGGTTCATGGGTTTGAGCCCTGTGTCGGACTCTGTGCTGACAGAGCCTGCTTCAGATTCTCTGTGTTCCTCTCTTTCTGTACCTTCTCTGTGTGCACGTGTTCTCTCTCTCTCTCAAAATTAAACATTTTTAAAAAAAGATTAAAAAAAGATGTATCTTCTTACCAATTAGCCACTCCCCTGCATTGATAAAACTTAGTGTGGAAACATTGTCACTTAGCCTGTCTCATTTGATATTTTCTGAGGCAGGCCTGTGTAGCTAGCTGTCTGGTCTTACTACTTACATTGCTGTTTGTTTTTTGCACCTCGTAGTTGGGTGGGGTGAGGATGGGAGCCTGCAAGAATGGATAAGTAGCTGTTTTTTAACCTTACGGCATGAATTCTCATTTATTCACACTTGTTTGCTTTATAAACGTTTGATTTTTGAAGTGTTTGATAAGGAACGTAGAAAATTCTAGTAGTCATTGCACTGTGAAACTGCTTGGTGGTTCTTGGAGCCCTCCAGGGATGGCACACAATTGCTCTAACATGAAATGAACTTGGGTTATAGATTATGGGTTTTGCACTCTGATTGTCCCAGACGGGGCTGCACAGTCCCAAGTTCCCTCGGCAGGGACAAAAGGCAGGTCCTCAGTGTCCTTGGATTGACATTTGACAGGTTAAGAAGGATTGGCTGTGCCCCTCTTCTCAAAAACCGTATTGTGGCACACGAGGCTTACTGGTTCTGTTTCTGACCAGCTGCACAACTGGGGACAAGCTGATCTTTGCCAATTTTCGTATCTTCATCTGTAAAACGTGTAGGCTGGCCCCAATTAGTCGTTCCCACACTTTGAGATTTTGTGGAACAGGAAAAAAAAAAACTTCATGACCAATTTCTAGTATATATTTTTGGCTACGTATATATAAAGTTGATCATTATTAAAGCTGGATGAGTGTGTGAGTCTTCACTATGCTTATATCCTATACTATTTTGCTTCAGAATTTTTCATCATTAAAGATTTGAAAAAAAAAATAAAAAAGCTTTCCCATCCAACATCTCATGAAAAAACAAATACTTTAATACTGAAAAAGTAGGAATGTCCTACGTTTGTCTTTAGATGGCATGCGCTTAGCATTTTCATACATGAAAATTCTTTTCTGCTTGCACCTCTTTGTCATTTCCCTGCTGACCTGCGACTGTCAGCCATGAACTAGCCAGCACTTGGCTGAAGACTGGCATTTGGGAAATTTTGGCATGCCTGACTGATGGCTAAGGGCTGTTCTGCCTCTAAAACTGTCTCATTCCTTTGAAGCAGGATAGAACTGTAACGTAGTCCACAATAGCTCTTGCGAGAAAATGCCGTAGTCCACAATAGCTCTTGTGAGAAAATGCCGTGACAGTTAGCCTAGTTGAATTGAGAGGTGAGGTCAAACAGAAGAGAAGGGACCATTCTCTTGGGAAACCCAAATAAAAATGGCTGATTCACATGAACATGCAATTGAGCCGTGAGCTATCTTGCAGTCAATGTAAACATAAATTTGACGGGATCTTAAGTTGTTGGATAAAAGGATACAGAATCCTTTCTCACCATGGTGGGCAGCCCCCCGGCCAGGTAGTATCTGACAGATGAGTGTGCCCCTCCAGTGCGGGGACGCTGAGAGGCAGGAGTGCAGTGGGCTGAATGCCTGCCTGCAGGGAGACCAGTGCTTACAGTGTGTGTGAGGAGCAGAGGACTGGGGAGGGGTAGAGGGCACGGCCCAGAGTTCTGCGCTGAGGGCGGTGGGATCACGTGTATAGGGGATAGGAAAGGGTAAGGGAGCTCTCCTGCTCAGGAACCATTTGGTTGTCCTGGTGTTGCCTGTTGTCCTTGGAGGACCTACAGGTCCTGTTTGGTTAAGGGGCTTGGGCCCAGAGGGCAGGAAGCACCTCAGACATAAGCCTTTTCCTGGGTTCCAGATCCGAGAGCAGTGAGCCAAGTGCTTTCTTAGGCCATGTCCTGTACAGAAGGGAAAACTGGGCTTTCCATTTACTTCTCCTTGGGGTGTATGGCTGTGACTGGGGGCAGGGTGGGTGGAGAACAGGGGCAATAATGGACTGAATCACTAGGAGAGGAAAATACTGTGGGGAAGGAGCAGTAATAACACCTATTTCAAGATGCCTACATAATCCTGGCTGCTTTTGAAAGCTCTGTGAAATCATACTGTGGCCAACATTGATAGGAACACAGTGGTTCAGTCCTTTGGAATTCCTCCCCTGGTGATTCCTTTAACATTCCTATTTTCTGGCAACTTAAATGAAATTTGACAGACTTACCTCGTTGTTTTCCCTTCCGTCAACCCTTCTCTTGGTTTACTGCCTGATTTGTATGTTTCATTTGGCTTGCTTTCTGAGGATATTTATTTCACTATCCTTTTTAGGAAAAAGCTATATCAAACAACAGCAACATTTGTCTTAAATGTATACGAATATGAGAAATTATCTGAAATCTTGACACTGCTGAACGTGTCTAAAGTCGTGAAGAAATGCTAGCAGAAGCTTTTATTTTGACATAAACCAGAGAGGGGAGAATTGCTTTAAGGGATGTGGGCCAGGCTGAGGCTGAATACAATTTAATGAATGAAAAATAAAATCAATCAATCATGTTCTGAGTATTTCAGAAGGCCAAGCACTGCTGGGCGAGATCTTGTAGGGGTGAACGTTGAGAATTGGAGATAGCCATGCTTCACAGGAATAAACGTGTGCTCTTAACGGGTTATGTGCATGAGAGAGGAGAGAAATTGATAAAGTGTTTGGGGGGGCACATATGACAAATGACTTGTTTAACGTTTTACTTAATGACTCGTGATGTATTCTGGATTTAAGAATAGATGTAATATTCTGAACTTATCTCCATTTTCCCTGCAGGCTTGTAAGAAAAATATTTAAAAACCAATTTTAAGTGAAAAACACTGTTTCTGACTCTCTGGGAATCGCTAATTCCCAGTGCTGTTTAGGGGAGGTCTTGAATCGGTAAAATTCAAAGCAGGATCTACATAGCTGTTTGTCATTATCAGTCCCTTAAAAGCTCTGACGTCAGGAAAGGTGAGTTCCGATGCTTATTTTTCCTCATTAAAAATGTAATCTGTTAGGCACTTTTGTCTTCCTGCCATCCTCCATTATTAGCTGGATTCTTTAGATTACTCTGCTGGTTGACTGGAGGCACTGCCACTTGCTTACCCCCCTGTGGGCTGCCTGAGTGGCTGGGAGTCCTAATTAGCATCATCCTAATTAGCATCACATCCTTGATCAGGATTCCCTGTCATGTGCGAGGCTCCTCACTCTGCTGTCTGTGCTTAGTAAATGTTTCAGAACAACAACAATTTCCAGATTGTGTTTCATTAAACTTAGGAATTCACGGGTATAATAGAATGTGCTGTTTCTGTATGCTTTTTGACTAATGAGGCTCATCACTTAATCTCTTTCAAGGTTAGCCCTGTGGAGAGCTCAAGATTTGAGCCTTTTCTAAGAATTGATCGTCATTCCCGAACTTGACGGCTCTGGAATATTTGTGTCTGCGTTGAAATAGTCTCCTATAGAACACAAACCTTTAAAACTCCCCTAGTTTAGCTATGAAGTCCCATATTCTGAAGACCTAAAATGATCAACAAAGCCTTTCTGTTTATAACAAATCGGAATTGGACAGGTTTTCAGACCAGAAAATAACTAGTCTACTCGCAGAGTTTAAACATGACTTTAAGCATGCTGCAGGCCAGCTTAAGCGTGCTGCAAGGACTCAATATGGCACCGTGAAGCCTGCTGTAAGTTGAGGAAAAACCTACAGCTGTGATCTAAACATTAGTCTTCTAGGGGATCTTGCCTGTCATATAATGTTAGTCTAAGTAATGCATGCAAATGGCTAACAGTGGAAAACATTCCAGAACGGCTTGTAATGAAAGCAATAGGGTTTTACTTTACCTCTTCCTTCACTTAGTCTTGCTTTTCTCAGAAGCAACCACCTTTTTTTTTTTTTCCCCCTGCAGATCATTTTTACTTTTGTGGCTTGGACATGTATAAATACTATGCTAACAGCACCTTTTCTCACTTGATCAGTTTTAAGAGCTGTTGATGGTGTCTTGTTGTGATTGCTGATGAGCTCACTCTGACCATCCCCCTTCTCCCTTCCTCCCTGCAGCTGATTAACATTTTCAGTCCCATAGCTGTCTCCTCCCTGCCCCCTCAGGAACCTCCTCCATCCTTGTTCTGTCTCCTCCATAGGCTGTTTCTTGTTGACCCCCTCCCCCCACCATCATCTACCTCTCCATTTGGGGCAGCTGTACTTTTGATTTTCTAATGCTCCACGTTGGTGATATTTATATTCTTTCGTTTACTCCGGGCTTCCGTGATTTACCTGTGACTTGATTCTGAATGTTAAATGCAAGAAGCAGCATTTACTCTGTTGGGATGAGGGTAGCAGCTTTTGCCATCACAGCCCAGTTACGTGGTGAAATTATAGTCCTTCCTCTCTGGGGCCTGATGTCCCCATACCTTGGC
Organism: Leopardus geoffroyi; assembly: GCF_018350155.1. Taxonomy (NCBI): domain Eukaryota; kingdom Metazoa; phylum Chordata; class Mammalia; order Carnivora; family Felidae; genus Leopardus; species Leopardus geoffroyi. The sequence goes on along the minus strand of NC_059337.1, from coordinate 42,545,723 downwards.
ACCTCCGTGGAGCATGTTTGAATGGATTCTCCCTTTTAGGTGGTAACAGCCATCTTGGGCACGGCCTCAAGTTTTCCTAGCTTCTCAGTCTTCCCGTCCTTCCGAGGAACCTGCTTTCTGTTTGGAGGTCTTAGTCGTGTTGCCCCCCACCCTCCACCTTCAACCCAGAACCGTCTAAATTCTCAGGGTATGCTGCCTACCCCTAAGCCAGTGCTGATGGCTTGGAAAAGCTAATCAGTGTTAATACTGTTGGAAAAATGGCTTCAGGCTCTGGTGTCTCAGAAGAGGTAATCACCTTGGTTTTTAAAATTAGCTTTCATTTATTGACGATCTGGTGTGTAAGCCACCTAGGCATTTGAGGCCTGGTGTTTGCAGAAATGCTCACACCAGCCCTTTGGAACAGAAAAATTACCATGGACACTGCTTCCATGAAGAAGTTGAGATCTAGATCAGAGACTCATCCAAGGCCTCCCCTGGGAAGTCCTTCTTAGATCCTGGGCTGGGTGGGGGGGCATGGTGTCAGCTGTGGTTTCCTAGGTGAGAAAAGACTTATCTTCCATGTCATGGACACTTTTTTCAACAGACCCTCCCCCCACCCCGAGAAAATGGCTGCTGTTCTCAGGAAAACCAGTCCTGCTTAATTCCACCCTCATCCTTGTTGTGGGTATGCTGTGTGGCCAAGAATTCATTATGCAGAAGTCTGTGACTGGAAATGGCACTCTCCTTACCTACTCAGTGTTCCCTTTGTGAACTTGAAGCGAGACAGGGGCTTCCTACTCAACCCTGCTGTTAAATAGGGAAAAGGTGCTTTGTCAATGGTATTGGTGGGTTTAGAGGGTTTTTTAGAGCCTGGAGTGTACGTGTGGGAGTCTGGTACATTTGATCCTCTTAATGTATATTGTGTTTTGGTGGCTCTTTTAGAAGAGAGTTTGGCAAGACCATCACATTTATGTTTAACACTTTATTTTCTTATGAATGTGGCGGTCTGGGTAAATCTTTCCGTTTACCTGTGTTTGGTGGATTACGCTTATGGTCCTGACCAGGTGGATGGCAGGTGCCCAAAGCAGGCGGCTCCCTTACACGGCATTGGGCTTCCTCTTCTCCAGCTGCTTGCTCTACTCATGATGCAGACCCGGGTAAGGTGGAAGGAGCAGTCTCTCCTCAAACCTTTCTTGAGTTGGTCGTCTGCTTTCTAGGCAAATAGTTCACAGACGAGTGGTTGGCTTTACTCTTTGTCACTCTGCTCAGTGAAGGCAGTAGTAGCATTAACGTCTTCAGTCGAAGTGCAAACAGTGCTTACTTTCCAAACCTCTAGACCTACTCATTTTGTGCTCTCAAGTAAGTAGTGAATGAAAAGGAAGTCGGTTGAGCTGCACCTCATTTACATATGGGAGAGTTGTTTAGCCTTAGTGACGTCCAGTCTTAATGCACAGATAGGGGTCAATATTTACCTTGTTGCAATGGTTACAGAAGTAATCTCTCCTGCTTTGAGACTTAGTAGTGATACGCAGTCCAAGGTGACCCTAGTAAGAACTTCTAATGATCCAATTCTGGTTGACTATTTTTAATTTTTATATTTACTGATTGACTGTAAGGAGAGGATAGGGTGCTAAGCAGGTAGGGTTGTAATCTGGGTGAGACCTTTTTGGTTCCATTCTACAAAGATCACTAATCCTCACAGTTATATAGGTGACTTGACCTTTGTGTAAAAGTGACTTACTTGGACAGTTTAAATCTTTTTTTTTTAAACTTTTTTTGTTTTTTAACGTTTATTTGTTTTTCAGACAGAGAGAGACAAAGCATGAACGGGGGAGGGTCAGAGAGAGAGGGAGACACAGAATCTGAAACAGGCTCCAGGCTCTGAGCGGTCAGCACAGAGCCCGACGCGGGGCTTGAACTCACAGACCGCGAGATCATGACCTGAGCCGAAGTCGGCCACTTAACCGACTGAGCCACCCAGGCGCCCCTGGACAGTTTAAATCTTGATCAAAATTTTATCCCATGGTTGGAAATGGAGCTTCTAGAAGAGTGGGACTGAACCCAACCCTTTAGCAAGAGAAGGGAAGAAGGGTTTTGTATTACCTTTGTATTACCTGATGTTAAATAGTCCCCAAATTAGTTACATATTCTTCCATTTATTTACCTCTAAGTAGTGAAAACGATTCCATCTCCCCTGTAGGAGACCATTTGGCTCCAGGCATCGGGGTCGTGCAGGATGCGTGGTTCATTTTGCCAGCGCTTTGGAAAGTTTGATGCAGGCCCCGGGACATGACCTGTGTGAAAGTGAGGCCTCGTCTCCTTGGTTGGCCACTGTTCTCAGATGTTTGGATTCAGAGGAAGCATATTCAGTTTTCTGAACTAGGAAGGACAAATACAGACCAACACCGCACAGTATAACGACGTGGGCCTTGTTCTCTTGGGTCGCCATGCTCCACAGGTGCAGAGGCATCTGACCAATGAGCAGGAGGAGAGGAAGTTTGGAGGAAGGAGCTATATATAAAGGGGTAGAGTAGGTTTCCAAGAGAAAGCAGCATTTATTTCTGAGTGAATTGGTTTCAGTTTTGCTCCTTCCAGCAGAACAGACTATAAGCCACAGTGGGTTAAGCAAGAGAGAAGGTGATGTTTTCTCACCTGGAATGAAGTCCCAAGATGGGCTGCTTAGGGCTGGCAGGGGCGTGGGCTCCTTGCAGGGTAAGTAAAGTTTCACATCTTACTTGGAGGTAAACTTCTTAACATTTTTTTTGAGAGTATGAAAAGTGAGGTAAACTTTTATTTTTAAAAAATCTTTTTCAATGTTTACTTATTTTTGAGAGGCAGAGACAGAGTGTGAACAGGGGAGGGGTAGAGAGGGAGGGAGACACAGAATCTGAAGCAGGCTCCAGGCTCAGAACTGTCAGCACAGAGCCCAACGTGGGGCTCGAACTCCCAGACTGCGAGGTCATGACCTGAGCCGAAGTCGGATGCTTAACCGACTGAACCACCCAGGCACCTGGGGATAAACTTTTAAAACCAGCGCTTAAAGCAAAAAACCCTCGGAGACAAAATTGCTTCTGAACACTCCATGGGAAGATGCTCCATGAGGGGCTGGTATTCTCTCTCCTGGTCAGTCCAACAGAGCAGGCTTTTCTCCGAGCTCTGGAAGAACTTGCTGCTAAGTCATTGGTGCTTTTGTTTAAGGCCCATGTTGTAAACAGTAGAGCGGCTTGGGCATCCAGGTAGGACCCCAAGAGAAACCTAGTTCCCTGGGTTTTGCTCAGTGTCTGAAAGTTCTTATGTCCCTTCCATGGTCTTTCTAGGACTTGCTTGCTCTCTGAGTGGGAGTGGAATTGCCTGCCGGATTGATTATTTATACCTTTTCTTATGGAGGCTTTGAAACCCATGCAAAAGCGAAGAGAATTTTATAGTGAACTATATGTCCACCATCCTGGTTCAACAAGGATTAATCCTTGTCTTGTTTCATCTGTACCCTTCTTCTTCCCACTCCTGATTTTGAAACACCTCTTTGCTATTTTATTCTATCAGTATTTCAGTATATGTCTCTCCAAGGTAAGACCATATCACACTAAAAACATAAAAATTACCAATATTTCCTTAATGTCAATAAATATCAAATTAATGTTTGACTTTTCTCAGTTGTCCCACGTCCTTTTTGTTTGTTTGTTTATTTGAATCAGGATCCAGACGAGGCTTCCATGTGGCAATTGACTGATGAAGGAGTCAGTCCAGATCAGAAGAAGATTAGAGACCCATCTCCCCCACTCCCCTGTGATTTGTTTGTTGAAGAACCTGGATTGTTTGTCCTTTAGAGTAGAAAGCCTGAGAATGATCTCCCTCCCCTATCGAGAGACATATGACAGTGTTGAGGGATATTTTTACTCATCACATTGTAGGGAGGCTTACTGGCATCTAGTGGGTAGAGGCTTAGGATGTTGCTAAAATCCTATGGCACACAGGACAGCCCTCCACAGCAAAGGATTATCTGGCCTAAAATGTCAGAAACTAGGCTGTGGAATTTCCCATACTGTGGATTTTAATGATTTATTCTCTCTGGTGCTGTTTAAACTGTTTCTCTGTTCCTTGTGTTTTTTATGATTTGTTAAAGCTTAGGTTTTGGTCACATTCAGATCCAGATGTTTGTTTCCGTCTTGTCAAGCCTACATCAAACGTAGGCTGTGTATTTTCATTAAATTCATAGTCACGAATGGTCTCATTCTTTCGTGATGTTGGTGGTCATTGATCATTGCCTATATCTTTTCGTTCATTAGTGATTATGAGATAGTGATTGTCAGTTCTATCATTCCTTCCTTATTTATATATGAGAATAGTTAAAGAGAAGTTTCATGGCAATTGTTTGTTTACCTTGAGGTTCATAGAAGCAAGGATCAAGGCTTGATATTCCCTATATTTTCAAATACACTGGGTTCCCTGGTGGCATCCTCCAAAAGCGATCCCTGAAGTTTTATTTTTTGTTTTGTTGTTGTTGTTGTTTTGGTGTAAATATAATTGATGCATTTCAATGTAATCTCCTTACTGATATTCAAATTGTGCCAATTCTGGCCGGCAGAAACTAACTCAAGTTGGCTGCCAAATCCTTTTGGACAAGATTTGAGGTTTTTTTCTTCTTCTTTAGTATCCTTTCTGGTGTGACACAGTGTCACAGGCTTGTCTTACCTGGTTCCTACTCCCGAGTTAGATCTGCCACTTCTCCAAGGAACTCTGGATCCGTTGAGTATTTAAAAGGCACAGTGTAGAAACTAAGAATGTTTATTCTCATTGGATTCATCGTTGTTTCTGAATCTTTTCAGTGGACCAAACTAGGGAATACATGTGTATATATGTGTATTTGTGTTTGTGTATCTTAAATATAAACGTAAAACCAATTATTCGTATAGATACTTCTAAGTCAAATTGAGGTATAGAGGGTTCTACTTGATCACTTTTATATCTATGTTCTTTCTTCACCACCATCACCCCACCCTCACCCAGGTCTCAGTGATCCCATATTTTTTCATTTGCTGTATCTCGTGATACGTCATACACAACAGACTTAGTTGTAAAGACGTTTGGAATAGTTCTTACCTGTGTGATTGTGCCACCAGCTGTATATATAGTTAAGTTCATTGTTTGATTTCATTTCTGGTTTTGGGAGATTCCCTTTTCAGTTGAATTTTGTGCAATATTGTCATGGTTTCCAAGTCTCATCTACAACGTGAGGAATATTCAGAGGGGCTTGGTTTTACCCTTTTTGCCTTGCCGTCCTGTTTCCTCCCTCCCCATATGTGCCATTTGAAAAAAATACGGTTTGTCTTTGCGCTATCTTCTTCTTTAAATTTATTTGGAGAAAGAGAGGACAGGATGGGCAGAGAGAGAGGGAGAGAACCTGGAGCAGGCTCCGCGCTGTCAGCCTGGAACCCAGTGTGGGGCTTGAACTCACAAACTGCAACATCATGACCTGAGCTGAAGTTGGACGCTTAGCCAACTGAGCCACCCAGCGCCCCCGCGCAATTTTTTTTATACTAGCAATTATGTGTGTGCTTTCATATTTACATATCCCTCCCTTTTTCAGTACACAATAGTATACTGTACATATTTTATCTACCTTTTTTGCTTAATTTATCCTGGCTCTTGGCCAGAGTAGTGCACAGAGATAATCCACACACATTTGCACAGCTGCCCAGTCCTGCACTGTGTGAGTTTGCTCTTACTTTCTCAGCCTGCCCTGTTGGTGGGTGTGTGTGGTTTTTCATCTTTCACTATTACGAATAGTGCTGTGTGGAATAGCCTCGGGCACCCTTAAAATTATTTTTCTTTTCTAACTTTATGGAAGTTAACTGTGTATATAACGTGACTCCTTTTATGAAGAGAAGGATGTCTGCAAGCTGGTGGGATGAAGCAAACTCTGGAACGAAAAAGGGAAGTTAGGTTTGGGAGAAATAGAGAAGCGCTTTTGGGCGGAATAGACATTCTGTCTTCAAGTAGAAGAAATCAAGCTTAGGAGGCCTAGTGGAATCCAGGTTTTCACCACCAGTGTTGCCTGGCCAAAGTCATTCAGGGTTACACTTCAGGGCAGGAGTTGGCAATCTTTTCCGGCAAGGAACCCAGGCTGTAAATATTTTGAGCTACCGTCTCTGTTGCAGCTTCTAAAGTCGGTGTCGGAGTACAAAAAGCAGCCATAGATAATTCATAAATAAATAAGCGTGGCTGTGTTCCAATCACAGTAGAGTTGGGCACTGAACTTTGGATTTCATACAGTTATCATGTATTATGAAATAGGATTCTTTTGGATTTTTCTCCCCCAACCATTTAAAAATGCAAGAGTCATTCTTGGCTTGTTGCCCATAGTTTGCCAACCTCTGATCTGGGCATTTGGGAGCCGTAGAAAGTTCTTGAGCCCAGGAAGGACCTCCTCAAAAGGATTATGGACATGGGATCAAAGAGGACTCCATCAGAGGGGAGGAGCCCGGGCTGTTCAGGAGGCTGGCTGTTGATGGTCTCCATGTGGATATAATTGGAAGGTGTCAGTGGGAGAGGGAATGGATTTCTTCTTTTTGTATTACCTGAGATGAGAGAATTATTGAGAAGCATGGACCTCATTATATTGTTTGATAGGGAATTTTCTTTATGTATAAAATTGGTACTCTTTAATCTTCCATCGGTTATATACAAAGAGAGAGCCATAATTCTCATTGCACATTGTGTGAGGGTGAGGGCAGAGTCATCTCATTCCTGCCTCTATTTCCCACCCTCACCCCATCAAGAAACCCGGTACTGGAGCCCATTCACCAGTGATCCTGTTGTGTCAGCTGCCTTGTACCTCTCGTTTTCCTGCGACATTTGCAGCTGACTGTTGAGAAAACAGTATTTTGTTTGTGGGAGGAAAATCAAAGACGATATAAATGAAAAAATGCATTTTCATATAATGGAAATTATTAGAGCAACTTTTAAAATGTCACTGCAGATTAATGCAGACAAGGAGGAGCTGAATATATTAGAAAGTAGGTCAAGTTACCTCATGTTTATGAATGAGGTGAATTACAGTGTGGGTTTAGGTTTATAAAATTGTGTGATACTATGGTTTATAGGAATTACCCTAGCCCAAATGATATTATGGCAAAGTATAATTAAAATAAATTGAGTTTGTTTCTTGATCCTTTGTGGCTCAGTATTTTATGCCTAATATTTTATGAATTTAATAAACTAGAGAAAGTGATGAGCTTCTTGTTACTGCTCACATATCCTGTACTAGACACAGAATCTACTTGAGGGAGTTAAAGCTAAAGTAGATTTAATGCAGAGGATGAGTGCTTCCAGGATCCTTGGAAGGTGTGGAGGTGGAATTGGCTCTAGGCAAAGCCTCTAGGATACCCCCGCACCCCCAGAACCATTTTCTCCTATCAGAACTAGGAAAACTGCCAAGGCTGTGGGAAGCTGTTGAATTAGGAACCCAGTATTTGAGATGCTGGCTCCTTCCCTATGCCTTCTCTGCCAAGAGACCTCGCGTTTTGTGAATGCCCTGACACCCTGCCTCTTTCCCCAAGACTCAGTTCCAAACCAAAGTTGCCTGTGAGCCCATCTCATTCGTGGAGACAGTCTGTCACATTGGACTCCAGAGCTGCAAAGGAAGCTGGGCAATATGCAGTGTTGGGCTGTCCAGCCTCTCCCTGCTTTGAGTGAGCCAATCCCCTGAATTGCCTCAGTCTTCATTTTCAGGAAATGCCGCTTGAGAGATGCATGCTGCCACAGGTAGGCCTTTGAGGGATGGTATGTCAGAATCTCCCTTCCTTGGACACACAGGATACGTTTTGATAGACTTACAAATGAGGCTAATAAATGGTGTAATGTGTCACCTTGCCACTTGTGTGGTTAGTTAACCTGTATTAGTTAATAGTGTTACTGATAGCATAGAGAACTCAGTAAGGAAACATTTACCATTTCAAGAAAATCTTTTTTGGGGTTGGAATTATTGGAATACTAGGAAAGGAACTCCTGTAGATTAATAGTAAAAACTTCAGGGATGGTGGAATCCAGGCCTAGAGAACATATTTTCTCCACGAAGGATGGTAGGTCAAAATACCGTGTTGATCATTCATTACTTGAGCATTCGTTGTGCTAACCCAAGTGGAAGGACAATGGTAAGGCTTTTGTTCACCACGGTGTTGCCGTCTAACTTCCTCACTATCACATTCTTCTATGAGTGTTTACTTGGGCACCCCCTTTTTCATCTGGTTAGGAACAGTCATGCCCAAGGGAATGAGTAGATGGAGTACTTCAAACAGGAGGTCGTTGATTTTGAAGTTGGGCAGACCTGGGTACAAATCTTAATTCCACCACCTACTAGAATTAAAAATATTGGCAAAACTTAGTTTTCTGTACCTATGTCTTCTGTTGAGAATGGAATTAATAATAATAATGTTCAGCACAAGCCTGCCATGGCCACTGTTGATGCTGGGCTGTGGCTGTCAGTGTGGAGGCATCCCTGTCACTGATTGGACTGCCCTCTGCCTTTTTCTTATCTCCTGATGAATTTTCCATGTGGTTATGCTGCTGCTGTGTCTGCACAGTAGTAATTTGCTCATCCTTGGTCATGGGTCCCTCGGATGTTGCGGACGTTGCTTTTCTTTTTTGTATTTGAAGGCTTTTTCTTGCCCTTCAAGCACCCTTGGATTTCTCTCAAGACTCTTTCCTATGTGGAAAAGATCTCTCTTAGTGCTTAATAGGCATCAGAGCCACCATGGGGTCACAGAAGTCATGGTAGCTTTTTATTTGTCATTCAGACATCTGACGCTCCTCCTGAGATTTGAAAGGTTGATGGTGGCCTGCCTGCGTGACTCCTCCTTCTTAATCAGATTACTGATGCCATTTCAGTGATGGTTTTACACTAAAGTGGCCTTAATTCCGTTGCCTCTGCATGTTTTTTCTTCACTCCATCTCTCCTTGGACTCCCCCGCGGTCCCTAATGTGAAGCCAGTTGCAGTAGTTGGGAGCACATAGGCCTCTCTTCTTCAACAAGCCTCCAGAATGGCCATATCTTAGTGGAGTTTTAGGAAAACGTAAGGAATAATAAAAGGTTCAGAAACAGCCTTCCACACCGTTATGTGCCAAGTGAGTTTCCATAGTGTTTCTCATTTGATTTTTATCTGTAATTTGGTCTTCTTTCCTTTGGGTTTATTTGACCCCTTGGCGAAGCCATCCTGACTCTCTCTGGGCCCTGTGCACATGTGTGTGCTTGTGTGTGCATATGTGTCTCCCTGTCCCTGGGTAGGCCCACTGCTCCACTCTTTCTGAGTTTACTGTCAGCACCCCATAGACAGTGGGCCTCACGTTTACTGTGTGGAATTGAGTAAAGTGGAATCGGGTCCTGGTGTGACACATCACACCGAGAACCCCTCCCTGAATGACTGTGAGGAAGTAGGTCTGTCTTCTTGCTCTTTAACGTCTAACCTCAAGGACCTTGACCTGCTTATAATTTTGTGCAAACCCTATGTGACATTTTTGTTAAATGCTTGCCCAGGATTTGAGTGATCTTTTTAATACTTGTATATATTTGAAGGTTGGTATTTGTGTTAAAAATTAGGTTGGCCTGTCCTCCCTCCCCATCTAATAGATTCCTTCATCAAACATTTATTGAACATCTACAAAATGCCAGGCATTCTGCTGGATCTTAGGGCATTGTTGCTAGCAAGATAGAGATGGGAAATACTATAGTTTAGTTGGTACAGAGGGTTTAAGATAGAGTTGAAAGTAGGTCTTGTAATATGTAGTGTAGATATCTAGTGTAGACTTTTTCCTAAGAGCAGTCAGAATCCTTTAAATGGTTAAGGCTGCGGAGGATCTAGTCTGAAAACTTTAGGAAGGCCATTGAGTGAGATGTGGAGTGTGTATTCAAGGGTAGTAAGAGTACAAGTGGGGAGCCCAGTGGGAAGCTATTGTAATTTGGGCAGGAATGATGGCATCCTACGAGAAAACCAATTTGAGAGAGTCTTAGGAGATCGTAGTCAAGACTTGGGTGGTTGGATGTGAGAGCGCAGGAGAGGCTCAGGTCAAGGCTAAGTGTCTCTTTTCTGGCTTTGGCCGTTGGGTGGATGCCGGTTCCCCTGAAATCAGGAATGCAGGAGGGAGGGGAGCTAGTTTGAGAGCAATGGTAGCAGGGAAGAAGTGATGAGTTTATTTTCAAAGAAGATGATAAGCTTATGAAAGGGCTTGAAGATACAACTAGACTTGGATAAGGAGGGCAGAGGACAGATCTGCAGAGCTGATGGATGCAAGTCGTGAGAGCAGATGAGATCCACCACACAAGGGTGTACAGAAGAGGGGCTGGGAAAGAACTTTTGGACCATGAGGTTTAAGCGAGGAAGAGAGATTATGGGGGAGACTGAACAGGAGTAGGTCAGACAGAATGGGAGAATCTGCTGGAGTGGCTGCTGTTGTCCACTGCTGTCCACACAGGTAAGGACTGGAGAAGGGAGTGCCTGAATACCCTTGGCAGTGCTCAACAGAAGCCAGATGAGGAATAGGGTGAGTATTCAAGGTCTGTCCGTGGAGAGCACTCTTGCAGGAACGGTGGCTATGTGGGATAGCCTGGGCCGGCGCGGTAAGTCTGCAGGGTTTGTGGGCTTGTGGTGATGGCACTTGCTCTAGGGGCGGATGAAGAGTTTAGTATAGAGGAATGCCCCTTGTGTCCCTCATTCTTGCCGTGCCTATCGCTCTGTTACACATCTCCCTCCCCCTACCCCGCCAATACTCAGAAAAATGTTTAAAGACTCACACAGTTCCAGAAATGCTGGAAGTACAGCCCAAAGAATGATTCCTTGAACCATCTGATGCCCTAATGCATGATCACCTCCAATTACTTTTACTGTGAAAGGACCTCCTTGAACCTAGCCACAGTGCAGTCGTCTCAACTGCTACCACGTAATCCTCAGATGCTATTGTGTCACATGTCCCTTGCACATCCTTTAAAGCAGGAGGATCGTGTTCAGAATCATTTGTGGCAGTTACTTGTCACATATCTTTTGTCTTCATTATTCAGGACAGTCTGTGAATCTTTCCTGGACTTTGATGATTGAGACCCTTTTGAAGATAAAGGCCAGGTATTTTGTAGTGTATCCCTCCGTTTAGGTTGTGTCTTGCCTCATGGTTAAATTCATGTGTTGCGTCTTGCGCATGAATATCACAGAAATGATGCTCTGTGGTTTTGGCATCCTGTCCTGCGGTACACAATCCAGATGTGTCTCAGTATTGCTGATGCTCCTGTCATCCCACGTTTGATGTGCTGTTGGCCAGGTTTTGCCTCTGAAAAGGTTTTCTCCCCTTGTTCTTATGAATAACTATTTTGTAGGGAAGTACTTTGGAGCTTACTCGGGAGCTATCTCATTTCTCCTCAAATTTTTATTGATTCATTGATTGATGTTGGTATGGACTCACGCTTTCATATTGCATTTCTTAAGGTAGGTCTGTTGCTATCATTTTGGTGTTTAAATTGTTCTTGATTCGGCCAGTGGGAGCCCTTTCAAACTGGTTTCTGTGTCCTTTTGACACATCTCCATCATTCTTTGAGCAATTCTTTACTTAATAAGATGTGCAGTGTTTATCTTAAGACTTCGCTTAGCTCATCCCTACAATCAGTTCTTTCTCTGTGGAGCCCTGGTAGCTTGCATTAGAGAGAGGTAATTTGAAGCCAAGATCTGGGCCCCAGTGTGTTCTTTGATATTGGGCTATCCGTCCCAGGCCTTCTCAGTGGACAGAGCTAGGGAATACATTAGATTCTTGTTATTCACAGCAGTTACAGTCTACATTGTCTGAGGAAATACTGAATTCGTGAATGTTGAACCATTGCTCCTTGGGGAAATACAGGGTCAGGTTCTTGCCGGTCTCTGGTCACCACATTTTTAGCCGATCAATACATTACCTTGTTTTATGTGTGTTTCTGTTTAAATAGGCCATATTTAATATATGTTGAATCACTCACATTGAACTCAGTGGCCAACAGCCCTCAGGCCCGATTGCAGTTTATCTAACCTACTCATTCCCTCCGTAAGGCACATCGCAGCCTTCCTGGGCCTAGGAACACTCGACCGTGTTCCACCACACTTGGGCCAGTTTAAACAGCTAAATCATCAACAAAAACATGAAAGTGCTAATATCTTGACCCTATATCAACCACAAAAATGATGCTTGTTTAGTCTGAGCGCTGAAACCAAAAGGCAGAACATCCTCTTGTTGGACCTCAGCTGGAGTGTGTACGTTAGATGACTCCATTTTGCCACTTGGCTTGTGTCCACAAATATCGAGGAAAGTGCTGTTGGGATTACCAATAAATTTTAGCAGGGAGGTGAATTTGCAAATACAGAATCTGTGAATAGTGGGGATTAACTGTGTATCTGTCTTTGCGTGCACACATCACTGCTAAGCCCACACAGCTGTTCTCTGTGTATCTCTGCGTGTGTGCAGGTGGTTCTTTTCATCTATCTGTCTTGAAAACCATGAATTCACACCAGTATTTTAAATTCCAATGTAACACCATGGAGTCTCTTGTAGTTTTTCTCTGTTCTAGGCCACCATAGCACCCCCCCCCCCAACACACACCTTGCTTGACACCTCTTTCCCCCACATAATGACTTGAAAGCTGATTTCTTCTGGAGGGGAAAGCTTGTTGGGGGGGGGGCGGACAAGGAAGGGAATGGAGGTAATTATATCTTATTATCTCATTCATATTCTATATGCCAATTTAAGATAGGCAGATATTAAAATATTGATGAAGCCTCCTTTTCATCTCATAATTAGATATAATCCAAGGATCATCAAAAATTTGAGGAAGAAAAAAAAACCCAACCCTTTTAAAGCTGATGAGTGGTGCCGGAATTGAAAAGTGACTTGATACTATTGACTTAGGGCAGCGCCATGCCCCTTGGTGAAGAGAAACACCCACCGGTCGTAGGTCATGCCGGAGCCCCAGGAATACATCCTGCCTTGTAGGCTCACTCTGTCAAGACGCTTGGAGGTCTCTGCCTCCATCCGCGAACAGAGTCCCTGGAGGGTGGGGACTGCATTAATTGCTCGTTACTGTATCATTAAAGCTTCGCAGTATGAAGCAAATGGTGCGCATTGGTGACATTGTTTGACCACATCTCGCCAAGCGGTTGCCCAGCCTTTCAAAGCCTTTCCTTGTCTTGTAATTTTCTTGACTCTTTCCCTTGAGTTTCTCAGGAAGCTCATCCCCTTACTCCCTGTGGGACCCTTCTATGCTCTCTCAAACCAGAGGGAACATTCTTGAATGAGCGTCTGATGGCTTGGGAGAGTTTGTGTAACTTCGTGCCTAGCGTCCTCTTTGGAGTTGAAGAAAGAAGCTTTGGATTTCCAGTTGTATCACTTACTGGCTGTGTGGTCAGGAGTGAGTCGTGGGCCTTACCCCAATCAATTTACTAATCAGTGAAATGGAGATGAGCAATGACTGCCTCACATGATTTTGGGGAGGATTAAATGAGGCAGTGTTTTGGAAGGACTTGGCACCATGGCTGTACTTAGTCAGTGTTGGCAAAGATGTCGGTGGTGGATCATTATTGATCTGTCACTGGGGTAGGTCATCTTTTTCACAGCGTAGACCCTTCCTCTCACTTGATGAGCTCAGAATTGTAGTAGAGGTCTGTTCTCCTGCATAGTGCGGGTATCTGATCACAGCCGTGCCGTGCACCCACCCCCTCTCATGTGCCGCGATGTTCTGCACCTGGTTGACAGTAGCTGTCTTTTGATTGGTCATTGAACAGTCCTCCTTCATGCGCACACCTCTCTACCCGGCCTCGTCTTGCTAGTAGAGTAATTTGCTTCCCTTTTATCAGAGAGCTGGGAGATGTTGGTTATTTTTTCCAACCTTCCTTCTTTTCATGATGATGAATCAATACTCTCTCTGATGTGGTCGATGCCGTGGTCTGCTGCTACTAGGAAGTGTTCTTTCCCAGGTTTTCTCCCTGACACAAGTGCTGCCCTTGGTCCCCGGTGGACTCTCAGGTTCTCTTTAAACGAAGAAGTGGCTGCATGATTGCCGTCTGTTTTTACCCTTGAGCATGACGGCAACAAATGCCAAGAAGTTCTTAGCCAGGTCATCCGGGTGTTTTATCTTCCAGCCCTGGATCTTCATGGGAAGGGCTCTGAGCAACTGGTTTGGGTTTTGTAAAACCGCGGCAGCCTGACCTGCAATGGAAATGAGTCTGCCTCCCCGTGAGACTTTTTTCCCTCATCTTCCAATGGAAAAGCACTTTATTAAAAATAAGCATGCTCTTTGAAATGTCTTCTCACTCTTTTGGACTGACTTACACACTTAATAGGTGCTATCTACTGGGTTGATTTTTTTTTTTTTTTTTATCAATATCTCTTCTGTCATGCTGGGATGATTTTCTATTACATGGAAATGTTGGTGTTGTGAGGATCCAGCATTGGATTTGACTCCTTAGCTCAAAACGATATTCTAGGCTTATTACCCAATCTCTTTCTTGAAGATTTGAAATCATTTGCCTGAGGTAGAACTGGAGAGAAGTGTGCTGCTTTGGGAGATAAATGACCAGCATTCAGAAATGTGTAGATAGTCGCAGGGGCTGTAAGTAATAGTAAAGAACCAAAGCTCAGGGCTCAAGCTTTGGAGTTCACATCCTGGCTCTGTCAGTCACTCATTAGTTCCATGACCATGGGTCATACTTTGTTGTCTCTTTCCCTCAGTTTATTCACATATAAAGTGCGTTTAATGGTTTTATTTTAGTACTTACCTTCACAGGGTTGTTGTAAGATATATATAAGAGGGAATACATAACATTAAGAATATGGTAGGCCGTATAAGCATAAGTCAGTGAATGTATATCGTTGCTCTTATGAACATACTTTGGTGCCTTTCCATATAAGTTGTGCTACACGATAAGGGCAGAAATTAACATTCCACCTTCAGTAAATATTTGTAATGGTCAACTTACACTCTGGTTCCTTTAAAGTAAGCAAGGCTATATATGCAAAGTGTGGCATGGACAAGTGGTCCTGTGACCTACAAAACTACTTATAGTTGACATGGAGCAAATGGAGCTCAGACATGGCTGGCAAGAATGTAAAATGGTACAATACTTTTGGAAAATGGTTGGACGTTTTCTTCAGTTATTTGTGTCCTACCTATGCTTTAATTAAAAAATCGAACTCTCAGGGCACCTGGGTGGCTCTGTCGGTTGAGCGTCCGACTTCGGCTCAGGTCATGATCTCGCGGTCCGTGAGTTCGAGCCCCGGGTCGGGCTCTGTGCTGACCGCTCAGAGCCTGGAGCCTGCTTCAAATTCTGTGTCTCCCTTTCTCTGACCCTCCCCCGTTCATGCTCTGCCTCTTTCTGTCTCAAAAAAAAAAAAAAAAAATACACATAAAAAAAAAAAAATCGAACTCTCTTGGAGCGCCTGGGTGGCTCAGTCGGTTGAGCGTCCAACTTGAACTTAGGTCATGATCTCACGGTTCCTGGGTTTGAGCCCCGCGTCGGGCTCTGTGCTGACAGCTCAGAGCCTGGAGCCTGCTTCAGATTCTGTGGCTTCCTCTCTCTCTCTGCCCCTCCCCTGCTCACACCCTGTAAATCTCTCTCTCAAAAAATAAATAAACATTAAAAATTTTTTTAAAAAAAATCAAACTCTCTTAATTGAAAAAATGTCATCATAAATTTGATGGCATGAGGTATGATAGAACTTTTTTTTTTTTTTCCGGGTAAACAATTTGCCCAGTACCACTTTTTTAATAAACCTACTGCCTATCCTGAGTCACAGACCTTCTACCCTTTGGTATTTACCCAAGAGAAATGTAAGCTATGTCCTTAAAATGACTTGTATGTGGAGGCCAGAGGCAGGACAGTGGACACATGCACCTGTTACTATGAGCTTTATTGATAATAGTCCCAAATTGGAAACCTGAGGTGTCCATTTGAGGATCAGTAAAGTGTGCTATGTCCATTCAAGAGAATACGACTTCACGGTAAAAAGAAATGAACTATTGGTGTGTGTAGCAACATGGGTCGCTCTCAAAATAATGCCACTTGAATGAAGCCAGACCAAAAAAGTACATGCTACGTGATTCCTTTCACGTAAGAGTCTAGAAACCACAAACTAATGTATGGTGACGGGAAACAGATCCCTGGTTGCCTGAGGACTGTGGAAAGTGACATTTCGCAGTGAGGGCTTTCCAGGGGGTACAGGAAAACTTTGGGGGAGTAATGGGTATGTTCTTTAGCTTGATAGTCCTGATCATCTCACAGGTATACGTAAAAATTCATATCCTTTAAATATGTGTATTTTATTTTCAATAAGGCTTTAATAAAAATATATTAGTTACTGCATACCATGGGCCCAATTTTTAAAAACATTTGTTTTGCAATGGTATGACATTCATCAGCTAGCTTAAAAAACATTTGCTCAGGTGTTTATAAGCTGTTTAGTTTTCCCTTGGAATTTATAGTGCCTTATTAGAATTTTTCGAACACTGTGCCCACTTTTATGAGTTTTGATCAAATCCTCTGTGACAGATAGAAGCATGTGCATTACTGCACTGTCCTTCTAATTAGCCATTACAGCATGTAAACGTTCTAAACTTTTCTGCAGACTTGATTTTGCTGCTTAGAATTCCAAAATAGGCTCTCTTTCTGATTTTGTCTGTATTCCCTTTCCTTCTATCCACCTCACCACCCTTCCACCTTGCTGCTGAAAAGAGCATTTTCTCCTCCACTGTAAAAAGGGATGTGAAGGAAGCCACCTTTTTGTTGTGATCAGACTTAATAAGTTCAGTTTGTCAAAATTAGTTTAATGAGGATAACAGTTCGTTTTCATCAAAAGTCAGTTAAAAATGAGGATCGTAAAATCCTACAACATGCTCAACCTAAAACATGCGAACTTAAATTTGGACTTAAGGTTAAGCGTCTGGCTCTTGATCTCCACTCAGGTCTTGATCTCAGGGTCGTGAGTTCAAGCCTTGCCTTGGACTACTTGCTGGGCGTGAAGCCTACTTAAAAAAAAATAACAAACAAACGTGGACTTACGGGGTGCTAGGGTGGCTCAGTTGATTGTCCAACTCTCGATTTAAGCTCAGGTCATAATCTCATGTTTTGTGAGTTGGAACCACATGCCAGGCGCTGTGCTGATGACGCAGAGCCTCCTTGGGATTCTCTCTCTCCCTTTCTCTTAGCCCCTCCCCTGCTCACTCTCTGTCTCTGTCTCTCAAAAGTAAATAAATAAACAAAACCGCTTAAACAAATTTAAGAACATTCTGTGTAGGCTTACCAGTCAATAATAGGTGTAGCATACCCCCGGGGGAGCTACTTCAATTTGGCAAGTTGGTTAAATTGGCTATAAGACGGTCCACTGTATATACACATTGTAGGATACTGAGACACAGCAATCTAGATATCACTTGGCCAGAATTGAAGGACATTGAAATTCACTAACATTTTGGTGGATGTTTTTCAGTCTTTTATGTGTATATGCGTGTTTGTTTGTAGCTTTCATTATTTTGTATTCCCCTGAAATGAAGCAGTGATGAATGTGCTCAAACATAAATACACTTGTGCTTATCTCTAATTATTTCTTTTCAGTAGACTCTGAGAATTGAAAATACCAGTCTCACCAGTGTGACCGTATTTAAGACCCATAAAGAATATTACCATATTGACTGCCCAAAAAAGCTATACCTCCTATGGAAAGAAATGTGTATTTCATCACGTTTCTGGCCAAAATGGTGGGTGTTCATCTCCCTGCTAACATGATAGAGAGTATCTTTTTTGGGTGTGTATTTTGAAGGTGTTAGTGAGGACCTTTTTATTTCCTTGACATTTGTGTTCTGTGAAAAAGCTGCCACTCTGCTTTAACCATTTTGTATTAGGATATTTTATTATCTGGATTTATTTTTTAAGCTCCAGCTAGTATCTCTCTGGTAGATAGTAGCTTTTTGTAATGCTGCAGATAAGTTTTCAAAGTTCATTGCCTATCTTGTGACTTAACGATATTTTTACTTTTTATATTGTAAAATGTTATTGTGATGCCTTCTCTTGCACTGTTTTTACTTAGGCCTTTCCCAGTCTGACTCCGGTAAATTGCATAAGTCTTAACTGTCGTATGCTTTTATTGTGAAAATAGAGTTTTCAATTTCATGTAAATTTTACTGTGGTATATAGTATGAAATATGATTTAACTTTTTTTTTTTTTTTTCAGATAAGTTTGCCTAGGACCACTTTTTGAAAATGCTTTCATTTCCTGGTAGTTTGTTTGTTTTTTTTTAATGTTTATTTTGAGAGCGGGCACCAGCATAAGCGGAGGAGGGTCAGCCAGAGGGGGAGAGAGAATCCCAAGTAGGCTCTGTGTGCAGAGCCTGACGCAGGGCTTGAACCCATGAATCGAACCCATGAACTGTGAGATCGTGACCTGAGTCAAAATCAAGAGTCAGGGGCTTAACCGGCTCAGGCCACTCAGGTGCTCCTCCTGGTAGAGAGCTTTAATGAAGCTTCTTTCATGTATGAACGTTGTGTCTGTTCTAGATGTGGTGTCATTTCATGGATCTGTTTGTCTCCTAGCAGCAT
The DNA here is from genome assembly GCF_018350155.1 of Leopardus geoffroyi. Taxonomy (NCBI): domain Eukaryota; kingdom Metazoa; phylum Chordata; class Mammalia; order Carnivora; family Felidae; genus Leopardus; species Leopardus geoffroyi. The sequence goes on along the minus strand of NC_059337.1, from coordinate 42,527,154 downwards.
GAGGATGTAATAATTTTATTATTTTATTTGAGGATGTAATCATTTTAGTTTTATTGTTAGTGTGAGCCAGGTTCCATTTTTTGCAACTTTTTCTTTGCTATTTTCAGTATAGTTTGTTCAGGTGGGTCGTAGCCCAGCCTTCTAGTGGTTTGCAGGTGTCTCCCTGGGTAATTTCACTCCCTGGGAATCTCAGGAGAGTTCGAGGACCTTTGCCATCTCTCACCTAAACATCTGTCTCTTATGTTCCTAACACTTTTAACGCTCAACCTTTACTAAAGAAGATGCTTTTTGCTGTTGCTTTTTGGTGTAGTCTGAGTTCCCTCATTAATCTTACTTTCTCAGAAGGCACTTGATGAATAATAATTGCTTAGAAGAGCAGAACCGAGGTTGCATGTTGCTGTGGCCTGTGTGGTCAGCCGTCTGGACTGACTGCGGCAGAGTAGAAGTGTCACTTGCGTGTGCGTCTTCACGTGGGATTTCTAACTGCTCAGAAAAGGAGACAGGACTGTGCGGTACTCTGTGCCTGTAAAATGTCTCTATTGGGGTGTGAAGTTGAACGTAGGGCTTCCTGAAGCTCTGATTATCTGGACTGGCAATTGATAAATCGCACTGCGCCGGCGTTATCAGGGGTGGGGTCAGCCGCTTTCTTTTCAGCCTGTCAGCTTTATGCGTTTGGAGAAAATTGTATAGCAGCTGAGATGTGTCAGAGCGGAAAGCAGAAGTTGGCCAGGCCAAGTCAGTTTGCCACCTCTGTGTTACCAGCGAGGCCAGAGGATCTGGCAGAAGGTGACCACAGTGACTTGGAGCTTGTCCTTGGCACGTTGTCCTTCGTGGACGTTTCATCTCCCTGATCGAACGTGCACAGGTACCCGTTCTTCATCGGCTGCGTGTTTATAGAGAAGTAACAGAAGGCTTGAAGAAAGGAGAAATGGACTCTACCCCAAGCAGGGGGTGCCTTGGCTTCTCTCCCCTTTGTCATGCCTCTGTGAGCAGCGCTGTGTGGGCTGTCACACCTGGATCAGAGGAGCTGCCTGACATAGCCACAGCCCCTGCTGCCACATTGCTCCTCTGACTGCTGAACCCCCTGCCTGTGTGAAGGGCCTGTCACACTGAGTGGCTCTCGTTTGGGATTTCCTTTCATTTTCCTTCCCTGGAACTTGGAAATCAAATGCACTGGGGGAGAGAGGAGTAGATTTTGGTGCCGAAGATGTAAAGGAAGGACTTTATACCTTCTGTTTAGGGGAAACCTATTCTATAGCATTCGGGGATGGCACTGGGAACAGAGTTGGTAGTCTTGGAGATGAAAAGTCCTTTCTGAAAAGGACATCTCCACTACCCCCCAGCCTTCTCCACTACTCCTGTGGCAGGAAGGCAGGCCCTTGGACACAGGTGCCTTTTACTGTGAGGTGATGACTGAGACCGTGGATCCCTAATGCTGACAGAGGACTCATTAGGAGCCTCCTGGTCAGAGGGCTTGACGTGACCATTGTGAGCGGGTTGCAAGGTACGGCGCTCTGTATGCCTACTGGGGGGGCAGGGTTGTCATGGAGTCACAGACTTGCCCTGAAGCCCAGGGTGCTGGTGCTGCTTGTCCTGACTAATGTGTTGAGGGGACATGAGTCTCCACCTGCCACTGGAGGAGGAACGGCAGCGTGCAGTGAGCTGGGTGAGTGAGACATTCAGCAGTTCCCTTCTTGCAAACACTGTACATAATGATGAAGGTGGTGGTTCTTCAGCCTAGACAGGTGCACATGGGAAAGGGTTTTCTGAAGCTTTCTGGTCACTTTTCTCCTGATGTGTTTAGTTTTCAGAGTGAAATGTTGTGCTGCAGATGTTGAAAACCTTTCCCAGCTTTAGGTGTAGAAAAGAAAGGTTTAGTTAGAAAGTGTGCATTAAAATGGCTCTCCTGGAGTTGCTATTAACTCTACAAGTTAAACACACAGCATATAAAGTAGTGAAGAGAATTAAACAGTTTGCACTTTGAATTTTTTTGCAGAGTAACTGGGAAAAGCAAATGAGCATTTCTAGCTGTGGCTTATATTATGACCTGTTTTCTGTTTTCATTCTGGATTGTTAGGTTGCCCGAAATGCTGAAGTGTTTGATTTTTTTTTTTTTTTTTTTTAACTGAGCACAGCAATTAATGTGGGTAAACGTGTGGTATGTATTGTCTATGAATCTTCCTTGGGTTTTAAAGGTGCGAAGAGGGACTTGGTGCTGTGTATTTTTCCTGAAAAATGGCATTTAATTTCCATGTTTGGCTCTGACAACACACCTCTGTTCCTTTGGAGAGGGGTGAAAGAGAAGTGGGGAAGCTATTGGTGTTGGCTTAATCATAGTTGTGGCTTTTCTTAGCTCATCTTTGGTTTGTCTCCTTAGATGAGGTCACTCCCATGCCTCATTATTCATTCATGATTGGCATGTATATAATATTTTGTATTTTCGTAGCTCTACAAAAAATCTTTTTATATCAAGGTAATTCTTGTCCTAATACTTCGACTTGCCTTTTCATTGATAATGGCAGTGGGTTGAGTGGTTGCCCCTCCAAATACATGTCTACCTGAAACCACAGAATGTGACCTTAGTGGGAAACAGCCTTTCTAGACACAGTTACTTAAACGGAGATGAGGTCATACTAGATGAATCCAATGACTGGTGTCCTTATAAGAAGAGGAGAGGACACAGAAGAACGCCGTGTGAAGACAGCTCAAAGAGACACGGAATGCTTCTTCCTTAGAGACTTCGGGGAGAGTATGGCCCACCAGCAACTCTTGATTTCAGATTTTGGGCTTCTATAGCTATGGAAGAATAAATTCCTTTTGTTTTAAGATAAACACCGAGTGGTAGTTTTTAGCGCAGCTCTAGGGAACGAATACCACAACCAATACAGCATGGCAGAGATTGAAGTTTGACCGCTTATTGACCTTCAGCTTCAGGTGCCCTGAGCTTAGCAAGGTTTATTAGCAAGATTATAAACTAGAGTGTTTGTAATCAAGGCAGTAAAATTTTCCATGTGCAAGAAGCTCTGGTGTCTGGTGCACCTTCTATTTTAATTTGGTCAACACATGGTGAAAGGCAATTTACTGGAATCCCAGTTGAAGGAGCTTCCGTGGCCTCATTAATCACAGCCTTTGGAAGCTGTCTGTGGGGAGAGAGATCTCTTGCCATTGTTGCTCCATCGAAGTGAATTTGCAGATTCCTTAAATCTGCCTCATGTAGCACCTTGGGACTTAAGGGATTGATGGGGTCTCTTAAGTACTTACTCGTTCACATTGTCATTGGTCAAGGCCTGAGGTTAGAGTGTCAACAAACCAATTGGAAACCCTGCGGAAGGTGCAGGATAATGCTGTGTGGCAGTGTCCTTTTGAATCCTCAGTGGGAAAGGCAACGTTTGGGGCACGTTAGGCTGTCCCACACTCCTAGGACGCGGAGAAACACGGGATGCAGTGACTGAGAACGAGAGGAACCGTGTCCTTAAAAGAAGAAAGGACTCAGCTGGTCAAGAGAAATAAAACTGCAGTATCTTGGGGACATTGACTCAACCACCCTGTGTGCCCCCAGCCCCATATTCTAAAATTTATATTGGGGGGGCACCTGGGTGGCTCAGGTGGTTAAGCGTCCAACTTTGGCTCAAGTCACGATCTTTCAGTTTGTGTGTTTGAGGCCCATGTCAGGCTCTGTGCTGACAGCTCAGACCCTGAAACCTGCCTGGGATTTTGTGTCTCTCCCTCTGTCTGCCTCTCCATTGTTCACGTTCTCTCTTTCTCTCTCTCTCTCAAAAATAAACATTAAAAAAAAATTTGTAGTATATATTGGAGGCTCAAGTTCTCCTGCTGTGAAACTCAGTTATGCATTTGCTATATATATGTTCACCTGAAGGGATTGTGGAGGTATTTAAATGACGGTGAAGTGTTACCGAGATGATGTAGTTTTGCACTTGACCATGAGATACTTTGGCTGTATTTCTTAGGACAGGAGCCCTCTTATTTGCTGTGAAGATCACCTTGACCCTACAACAACTGGCCCAATAGAACAGAACCTCGTGTTTCCATTACTAGGTGTTGAGAAGGAATGGCCACATCTAGAGGTGCTCTCCTCATGGCACAATCACTAAGTGGATTTGCTTTACTTAATATCCATATGGAGTGACTGTTTGAATGAGCGGTGGAGATTTTAACTGAGCCCTCTGCTGAAAACCCATGCCAGAGTGGAAAAGGATTAAACATTACCATACCGGTGGAAGCACAGCTCTTGGAGATGTTGCCACCCCAAATTTCTGGCTAATTCTATATGGGAGACTCTGAACAGATGAGAGCCAGGACATAAAGTCATTTTGGAATGGAGAAATCGCTTTGATCGCTTTAGATAACATGTATGCACATTCAGGAAAGCCTTGATGTTATCCAGAAGAAAATCTCTTCTGTCACCCTTCCTAGGAGGCACCACACATGAGCCAGTGTTTCTTGGTCTGACTGGGATGAGCACTGGAGTGGGTTACTGCCCTTCCCTTAGCTCCCCACATCTTTTGAAAGGGAACTGTACCAGGCATTACTGATTTGATTTACTCCAGCGTTCGGGGTGTTCCTGTGATTTGGACACATTGGTATTGTTAATGTGGAAATGATAATTAGTCTTAATTTGGAAATGGAGAGTCAGTTAAAATAATTTACTCCAGGTTATACAGTTAAGGTTAGTTGGATTTCTTATGGGCCATGGAAGGGAAGAAATGGAAAAGAGTACGAGTGAACGATTGTCTGTATGTGTCTATAAACTTAGGGGAATTTTTTTCTGGTGATTTCTGACTTCAACCGTTTGCAACGTTGAGAGGACTATTTCAGGTCCAGAGGGATTGGGCGGGGGGGGGCGGGGGGGGCGGGGGGGGGTACCCAGCATGCAGTCTCCGTTCAAGCTGGCCTGTTAGGATGAGGGCTGAAGACTGATAGGTCTTTTCCTTATCTATTAAATAGGTGTCCCTTCATGTGCACAAAGGGAGTACAGAGAAAGCTGAGACTCCTTTCTTCTTTTCAACAATACAATTAATAATACAGAGTAAATAGTGTAAAGTTAAATAACTTGTTTACTCAGCCATTTAATGTATCCTGTTCTTAAAGTGCAGACAAGTTGGGTTTTGTAATCTTCATCTTACATGTACACTCAGTTGTCTTACTTAATATATAAATTGATTTTTTTTTTTTTTTGCCCATGTCAGTGATAAAGAAGACAAAAGCTTCCTTAGTCCTGCACTGTATTATGAGTAATCTAACTTTATCTTAATGAAATGAGATGTAGTTTGGGTTTCTCTTGGGCCAGTTCTATATCCTTAATAACCCCAGAAGCTGTCCACATAGCATCCATCACTGCCCAGACCAATTGCTGGAAGGCCTTCGATATTGCCCAGTGCCTCTGTGTACCCTGCCCAGCTGGCCCTAAGTGCCAGCAAGTCTTTCTCCAGCTGACAGGCTAATCAGGATGATCAATATGGCCTCCCCTCCTCATGGCACAATCACTAAGTGGATTTTGCTTTACTTAATATCCATATGGAGTGACTGTTTGAATGAGCGGTGGAGATTTTAACTGAGCCCTCTGCTGAAAACCCATGCCAGAGTGGAAAAGGATTAAACATTACCATACCAATGGAAGCACAGCTCTTGGAGACACGGTATCCCAAATCAGGTGAGTGTAGGTAAATACTATAGCACTCTAGAATGTTTTCCAGATGATTTTTCATTACTAAGGATGAAGGGGACTATTGGTTTGAACACATGGGGAAAAGCATTTGTTTTCATGGAAAATCTCATAGCTTGTAAATCAAAAGAAAAATTACCATCTCTTACACAGTTCACCCAGTGACTGAGTAATGGTTCCATATTGGTAAAAACTGAGTAGAAATTTGTAAATGAGGTTTTGTTGGCTACGTTGCTAAGATAATGGTTGTGAGTTCACTCTGTGGTTCATACGTGAAGTATTAGATGTGGAAAGTAAGTGTATCGTAAGTGTAAATCATAACCAATCGACACCAACACCATTTGGTGTAGACTGTCAGCTCTAAGGTTACTTCTAATACTAATGTGGACAAAAATACAGAATACACATTTTTTTCTAGTCCTCTGTTTCTTAGCAAGTTAGCTGTCTATCATTAGGCTGCTTCTCATTAGATGTAGAACCTTTGGTTTTTGCTTTATCTTTTGAGTTCGGATGTTTCATTTAGGGGTGAGAAGATACCTGGTAGGAGAGTAAAATATGAGGGAAGGGCATATGGACTTTGATTATTGGAAGAACTGTTGATTTGTCATTCCCTCAAAGAGTGGCCCGTAAGCTCATTGCTCATGTTAGATCTGCCCTTAATTGGTATTTGTTGGGGATATTATTGTAATTTTCCTGTCAACCGTATGATGGCTGAGATCCTCCTGGATTTCCACTGTTACTCTAACCACAGAAGGGAATGAGGTATTCGATACCTCACTGGGGGCCTGAGGGTGTATTTTAAGGGCCCTAACCCATGGTTTTATAATGGAGCTGCCTGAGAATTTTGTATTCCACTCAGAACTAATATATTGGTGTTGTTTTTAAACGGCCAGTTTAACTGTAACCTTCATTAGATCCAGGAAGGTTCACACTGTTTGACCTGAAACTTTGTCTGCTCTTCGCAAATGGTCCTGTATTTCCATGTTTGTTCCCAGATATGAAAAAATGTGGTCTTCGAGGGCTTGCAGTGTTACTTTTCTGGTGGGTTTTAAAGTGACTGTGATCCAGCCGCAAGTTTGTTGCTTCTCACCTCATCGAGGAAGCCACCTCTATCCTTGGTGAATCCTCTTTTCTGGGTCTCCACCGAAGGGTGGGATGGTTTGGCCTAGGAAGGACTGGGAGTAGGGAGATCTCAAGATAGGATATGTGAGTGCGTCGTTCTGGGGCTTTGTCTCAGAAACGGGCCAGATGAAAGGCATAGGATTTTCTCTTTGCGGGGCTGGGGTGAAGAGAGGAGGCAAAATCGCACAGTTAAGAGGGAAGAACAGAGATGGAAGAAATGGGCAAGCTTTGACAGTTTACTGCTGCTGCTTTGTCAAGCTGTCTTAGAGCACCAGAGTGCTGACAGTTCCTCGGCAGTCCGGCGTGTAATGTCAAAAGTGTGTGGGGGTGGGCAGCTATATACATAAGCACAAGATGGGAGTAAACGCTAGGAGAGGATTGACCTTAAAAATAAAAAGTTAAAGACTAAAAACAGCACATTAATAGGACATTTACTGACCAAATGGGGGGGAAAAACCACTCAAAAACCAATGCAGCTAAGAAAGATTAAGCTTATCTTAATCAGAGGCTATTGCCTTGAACTGCTGGAGCACAGTGACCTGAAAGCTGCTTGTACCAGTAACACCCTAGATGGCTTTTTTTCTTTCTGGCTGCCCCAGGGGAACTATTGTCGGGTTTAGGGGATCACTGGAAAATGCAGGAGGGTGTATTGTCATCGAGGCTGATGCGGGGGTACCGGTGGGGGCCATATCAGCAGGACCCACCTGTAAATGTCATTGTTTGAATCTTGGAAACCACACAAAACCTGTGGGTCTTAGCTGACGTGCATGTCGGCCTTCAGACCGACTCAAGCCTCTGACCTACTTTTCTGGTTACTCATGCCTAAATGAACGTGTTAGGAGAGAGCTCTTCCAAGTTGGAGTTACCCTGGTCACAACTGGAACTCTTCAAAGTGCTGGCCTGTGGTGGCTCCCCTTACACTGGGCTACGGTCAGGCCTTGGTGGCCGCACTAGAAGCTGAGGATTTTTCACTATCAGAGACCTAACTATGCATTATTCATCCGTGTAATTGAATTAAAGGTGAAGAGGGCATAGGCTGTGGTTAGGACAAGGACTGGGAGGAAATGCCTTTTGCCATGAGCCGATCTTAGAGGTTTCAGTGGCCATTCCATTAGAGTGCAGTGTGAGAGTCTGGAGGAAGTCAGCAGCTGCTGGGAGCAGCTAGGCCACTGTGCCCTGGCAAGGGCAGGGAGAGGACAGGAACTCCCATAGCATATGTTTTGGGGGAGGTGGTGGGGGAAGCATGGGCTGAAGCTGATGGGCAGGGAGGACTCTTAAATACAGCCACCTGTCTTTTCAAAGTTTAGGACTGTTTGAAATCTAGCCAATCTGGGTTTTTGTGTCTCCAGCTTGGCTTTCAGACTGTGCTCTGCTGATGTCATGTTGCTGGAGACTGCAGAGATCCAAGTGTGGGCAGATGGGAATGGATGGTGGAGAAAAGATGGCAGGCTGCTCGTGTGTTGATGTGCAATAGAGGGCGGCCAGGAACCTGGAGGCTATGGCAGGGGTGGGAGGGGGTGGGGTGGGGTAGACCTGAGTTCTCTATGAAATCCATTTGCCTTCTGTGTTGAACAACACAGATATGCTGTTCAATGTGGGCAGATACCACATCCTCACACATGCCGGAGGGTGAGTTTGAGAGCGCATGTCTTCCTATAGCCCTTTCCTTCAAATCATTCATTCTCATGGTTTTCAAGCATTTGAGATGATTTTTATATAAGCGTACATATGAGGCATTAGCAAATAAAAGACATTTTAACAGGAGCTGGTCGTGTATTTGTGCCAATTATTTGATACACATAATTTTTCAGAGCAACAATTCAGTCTAATATCTGATAGAATTGTGTTCTTTGTGGCTTACAAAAGTTCCATTTTTGTTACTTTTCATCTATTTGAACAAACAGTAAAAAACAGGTGTTTAAATTCCACTTTCCAGGAATGACAATGTAGTTTGACATCTGCTAAGATGGGTCTGTCACCTCTTAGAAGTTAGTAGTCAAAGGCCCAGGCAGGCCAAAGCACTATTGACTGGACTGTGGGAACTAAATGGACATACTCACTATCACCCTTGATCATTTTCTTCCCTAATCCTCAAGTTCTGAATCCCTTGAGACAACACCAGAACCCGAGGCTGAAGTTCCCTTTCTCCCTGATACTGGCGAGCTGACAGCAAGGATATGCAGCCACATGGAAGGCATTGGATGCTGGGAGGCCATTCTGAGATCACCTTGCCCTCACACAGGAGGAGAGTGAGACTCAGATGATAAGTGTCTCGTCCAGGGACCCAGAGCTCTTAGAGGTCCGTGCATTGCTACGTGGGAAGTTAAATGAGACCTTTAGTTGGATCAGGTATCTGTGGCTGCTGGTGTAAAGTTGGCATACAGATGGAATTAAAGATGTCATGAATTGTGTCTGATACTGGCAGGTGGACATAGAGGGGAAGGGCTTCAGGAGTGTGGGATTAGTTTCAGCACAAGGACGAATACCAGTGTTTTTCTTCTTGGCAGATGCTCAGTTTTATTCAAAGTATTTTAAACTCTGCCCTACTAAAATAAGATTGTGGGCTTATTTTGAGGGTTGAAAGGAAGGACTAAGGTGAGTGCTGGTGGAAAAACAAACAAACAAAAAAACAAGGAACATCTCACTTAAGGAGATGCTTATGCTGGCCACGCCTTCAATACGCATGCCTTTTAAAATTGCATTATCCCCCAAGGCTAATGCACTTCTAGTAGTTAGACCATTTTGTTTCTTGGCAAAAGAGAATTCTTAAGGGGATGATCCATCGTCTGCATGGATTGTACAGGAAGAAAGGTTAGATGTTCAACTAACATCTAAGGCGATGTTAGAGGCGAATTATATACATATGTATAAAGAGGCGAATTTATACATAAGCCATTTCTGTCTTGATTTCCCTTTGTCCCTCATCATGGAGGGAGTTGGTGAATTTTGAGAGCCAGCCAAGCAGGGAATTATGTAAGCAAAGTCTTTATTTCTGCTTTCACCTTGTATTCATAGAATAGTAATGTTTAATAGTTGCAATTATCCTTGAGATAAGTGAAGAGGCTTGCCACACACAGAATCATATTGTAAAACATTGATTTCTGCTTTTTAGAGGCTAACACAGAAATTGAACTGCTGTGCATCAGAGACATCATTTTAAAAATAGAGCCATACTGAATGCATGCAAAGGATTTTGTCTCTTATCTATACTAGAATTACCTCTATTTGAATTTTAAAAATTGGGGTTATTTTGCCATTATGGTATCAAGTGCGTTATTATTATTTTTTTCCCATTTCCCATTTCTCCAAGTTTTCATTTTTTTTTTTTTTAAGAAAGCGTCATGTTAAAACTTCCCAGAATGAATGATTTTTATTAGTCAATTTTCAGCTTGCTTTTTTGCCCCTCTCAATTCTTTCCAGGTGGGGATGGTATGGTCTCCTCTGCCTTGTGCCGAGTGAAGCTTTGAAGTATTTGGCACTGGATTTAATTCATTAAGGCTCTGACTGTGCTAGGGCTTTAGTTTTCAATAGAGCAAATTACCAAAAGGGTGAAATCAATAACAACGTGGAAAGTGAACATTCTTTTTTTCTGTAGTCCTGAGGTAGAAATAAGCATTTCATAATTGTTCCAGCATAGGAAGTCTCTTTCCACTGAGAAAGGGAAGATTAACAGTGATGGTAATCGACAGTCATTGCTCTGTTTAAATCTCATATTGCACTTGCTTAGTCTTGGTAACAAGATGAGGACTACAGTTCTCTTTTTTACTGATAATTCACTGTATACTTCAGGGCAAGACTAAAATGACTGTAGTTCTCAAACTGTTCACCTACCTACTGAGGCATCCTTGACCTGTGAAAACAACACATTCAGGCTTTTACTGCATTGTCATCCTGGAGTGGCTGCTCTAGGTAAAATCCCAAGTAGACAATGCTATTGAAACAGGAACAAATATTGAAATACTGTTAATACTTAGGACATTGTATATGGTAGACTTTCAATAAGTACTTGTTAAATTAAATGGGATTCCTGTAAGTATGGATGGATTATGTAGAGGCCATTTGCTTTCCCTAAGTCTAAAAGACTTTTCAAAGGAAGGTCTGGATATTAAGTCAAGTCTTGCTAACCGATTACTGTAGCTGAGATCCAGTATCAGAAGAAGGGTTGGATGTTTCTGTGTACCAAGTATGGGGAAAGAAAGTCTGACAGCCATGTTAAGTGGGAAATGGATCTTCCACGCATAAACCCTGGTTCATTGTAGCTAAGCAGATATTAAGGGACTGGGGTAGAGGAGGGGTCTGGTATCTTACAGAGAGCTCTTCAGAGGAGTTTTTATTGGGAAGCCTCTTGGAGATCCAGTCAGTGGGTAAGACCAAACACGAGAGCAGAGTTTGCTTATTACTTGTAGAATCAGAGCAGAATCCTAAGTGGCCTTAGGAGAATTGGTCATAAAATAACCATATTCCAAGGCCCCATCTTTTCTTTGGAATTCCCTGTCCTGGTGACCTGCAGGGTCTCCCCAGTCAGTCCTGGTGACTGACCTCTCTGGTGGTGCGTAACCTTCCGTTTTCCATGTTTCGTATCAGAAATTGAGGTGGTGGACCAAAATTTAGGTAGAGTTCGCTAGACTCCTCTACTTCCTTGGTGTCAGGAACTTCATGTGGTCCCTAGATGGCGTAAATGAGATAAAATGGATGAGCACTAAATAGTGTCCACATCTCTCTGTGAGTTGGAGCTTCCACCTCAGTCACGTGAGACATTTTGTGAGATTATACTTTTCAAGGGGATCCTTCTCCTAAGAGAAGAACCTTGAGCTGAGCTTCAGGACGGGTCTCAACATTACCGGTAGTGACTTTGGTGTTTAAAGCTTCATGTTTTTGGCCTGCCTTCCTACACTGATATCTGTTGTTTTGTGGGGGTTCTATTTTCCCCAAATGAGGTGTTTTCCAGAGTCTTCCTGGAATTCTGAGATCGGTCCTCGTGAGGCTAGCCCAAGAGCTGAGGTTTGCGGTTTTATCTGGATGGCAAGGTTGTGCCCAGTGCAGGTCTTAATGAAGTTTTGTTCCCTTGAGAATAGGGATATATTGATTGGTACATATTTGTTCTCATCTTCCCACAACTTTCCAAATATGTTTTTGGGTGCGTTATGCTTTTCTTTACTTTGGCAGTGTTTGAAGCACATGATAAACGGGACACATTAGGCTATTAAAAAATCAAGACCTCGGTAGCCATTAAAATGGAGACTTCTAATCCATTTACGCCTTGGAAAATTCCTTAGAAAGCACATAACATTCTAAAAATAATTGAGGATGTGTAGACCACTTTAACACCTTTTTATTCCTAATTCAGAGAAACTCTTCGTCTGTGTCTTTGGGGAAACTGTCTTTTTTGTTTGTTTGGTGAGGTGGTGGTCCATTGTATGACACACGTAAAGATTTGTCAGAATGGTCATTAACACTATAAAATCAAATCTGGTGTCACAGAAGATTGTGCCTCTATTGGAATATTGTATTAGCTCTGTTGGCTCCAGCATATTAGACTTTTTTTTTTTTTTTTTTTTTTTTTTTTAAGGCTTACGTAATTGAACTACTTCACTCTTAGAGGTTGAACCACTTGCTGGGAAACCATCCTTATTTCCAAGTTGGTAGATTAATCCTTAGGGTGAGGGACTGTGTCTTAGCTATATTTATATTATAGATTGGGGGCTAACAGATAAAGGCTAAGATCACTGGTATTCAGTAATGGTTTATTTGATTGATCTTGTTAGTTTTAAGGCAATATCCCTTAATAACTGAACTCTTCCCTCTACTTGGCTATCATTTGAAAATCAGAGTGCTGAATTCTGTCCCAGTGCTCAGAACACCGAACTTCTGCAATTACCAAAGGGGATTTCAGACTCATCAGGGAAAGTTCAGTTGCTATCTTCTGTCCTCGTTTATAAATGAATCTTAGGTTTGGAATTCTTTGGCCTTTCTCCCCATCTCCACCATGCAGTGGTAGTGGGGAGAAGGCTATTTCTTAGTTTTAAAAGCTGATGAAGAGCAGGGTACCTGGCTGGCTCAGCCATCCCCCTGTTGGGAGTAGAACCTACTAAAATAAATGAATACACAAATAATAAAACTGATAAAGAATAATCTTGGACCCTTACCTCAGACTGTATATTAAAAAAATAATTCAAAAAGGATCAAAGATTTAGGGTGCCTGGGTGGCTCTGTTGACTGTCTGGCTCTTGATTTTGGCTCAGGTAATGATCCCAGGGTCGTGGGATTGAGCCCTGTGTCAGGCTCTGTGTTGAGTGTGGAGCCTGCTTAAGATTCTCTCTCTCCCTCCCTCCCTCCCTCCCTCTCTCTCTCTCTCTCTCTCTCTCTTCCCCTCCCCTGCTCATACACAATGTCAGTCTCTCTCTCTCTCTCTCTCCAAAAAAATAAAAAATAAAAGGATCAAAGATTTTAAATGTAGGAGCTATAAGACTACAAAACTTAGAATAAAACATAGCTGTAAATCTTCATCGACCTTGAATCAGGCAATGGTTTCTTAAATAGGACACCAAAAGAATAAGCAATGTAAGAAAAAAATAAATTGGACTTGATCAAAACTAAAAACATGGGGGCGTTGAAAGGACACTGTCAAGTAAGAGAAGAGACAGTGTGTAGAATGGGAGAAAATGTTTGCAAATTATGTAGCTGATAAGGCTCTAGTCTCAGGAATATAGAAGGAACTCTGATAATCTAACAGAAAAAAGGAAAGTAATCTTTAAAATTAGCAAGGGATTAGAATAGCTGTTTTCCCAAAGAAGATACTCACATGGTCAATAAGCACATAAAAAGATGCTCAACATCACTGGTCATTGGGGAAATGCCAATCAAAACCATAAGATACTGTAATAAAAACGACAGATGATAAGAAGTGTTGGGAAGAATCTGGAGACACTGGAATCCTATAGATGTCTGGTGAGAATGTAAGTGGTGCAGCTGCTTTGAAAAAAGAGGCAGTTTCTGAAAAGATTAAACAAAGAATTACCATATGACCCAGGAATTACACTCCTAGCTATATACCCCAAAGAAGAGAACTTTGAGAATTGTATCTCCTGAAACAAATTTTTTTAAAGACTTATTTTTTTAGAGAAAATTTAGATGTACAGTAATGTTGAGAGGAAGGTACAGAGACATTCCATACATCCCGTTCACACACACTCACACCCATACCCCACTTAACATCACTCAACAAAATGGCATATGTATATATTTTTTCTTTACGAAGGATAAACCTATACCCATAATAATCACCCCAAATCCATAGTTTAAAGATTCACTCTTGAGGCACATTAAATCATTTCAGGGGTGCCTGGGTGGCTCAGTCGGTTAAGCGTTTGACTTTGACTCAGGTCACAATCTCACAGTTCATGGGTTCCCGTCCCCTGTCAGGGTCTGTGTTGACAGCTCAGAGCCCGGAGCCTGCTTCTGATTCTGTGTCTCCCTCTCTCTGCCCCTCCCCTGCTCACCCTCTGCCTCTCTCTCTCAGAAATGTATACATGTTAAAAAAATTTTTTTAATAAAATCGATTTAGATAAATGTATATTGACATATATCCATCATTATAATATACAGAATGGTTTTACTGCCCTAAAAATTCTGTGGTCTACCTATTTAACTCCACCCTCCCCCTTGAGATCACTGATCTTTTTATTGTATCGGTGGTTTTACATTTTTGAGAATGTCATATAGTTGGAATCCTACAGTATGTAGTATTTTCAGATGGTCTTTCACTTGGTAATAAGCATTTAAGGCTCTTGCATGTCTTTTCATGGCTTGATAGCTTATTTCTTTTTAGTGCTAGATGATCCATTATCTGGATGTACCACAGTTTATTGACCCATTCACCTATGGAAGGCACATCTTGGTTGCTTGCAAATTTGGGCAGTTATGAGTAAAGCTTTTATCAATATCTATTTGCAGGTTTTTATGTGGACATAAGTTTTCAACTCCTTTGGGTAAAATACCAAGGATTGTGATTGCTAGATCCGATGATAAAAGTATATTTAATTTTCTTTCTTTTTTAAAATTGTTTTGAGAGAGAGAGAGATAGAGAAAGAGAGAGTGTGAGCATGTGTACACAAGCAAGGGTGGGGCAGAGACAGGGAGAGAGAATCCCAAACAGGCTCCGTGCTGTCAGCATAGAGCGTGATGTAGGGCTCAATCCCACGAACCATGAGATCATGACCTGAGCAGATATCAAGAGTCAGACGCTTAACCAACTGAGCCACCCAGGTGCCCCTAGAGTAGATTTAATTTTCTAAGAAACTGCCAAAATGTCTTGCAAAGTGGCTATACCATTTTACATTCCCACCAGCAATAGATGAGTTGTTACTTTTCCCTCATGCTCTGCTCACCAACATTTGGTGTTGTCAGTGTTCTGGATTTTGGCTAACCTGATGGGTGTGTAGGTGTGTATATTGTTCTAACCTAGACGTCCCTGATGACATATACTGTGGAACATCTTTTCATGTGCTTATTTGCACTTTAGATCTTCTTTGGTGAAGTGTCTGTTAAGGTCTTGGATTCATTTTTTAATCAAGATGTTTGTGACTGAATTTTAAGAGTTATTTGCGTATTTTGGGTAATAGTCTATCACATGGGTCTTTGGAAATATTTTCTCCCAGTCTTTAGCTAGTCTCCTTATTCTCTTGATAATGTGTTTCACGGAGCAGAAGTTAGTAATTTTTATGAAGCCTAGTTTATCAGTGAACTTTGTCATATATCATGTCTTTGATGTTGTACCTAAAAAAGGCATTACCACACTCAAGGTCTTCTAGGTTTTCTACAATGATCGAGAAGGTTGTTTTTTTATTTTTACTTTACATTTAGGTCTATCTTGAGTTATGTTTTATGAAGGGTGTATTGTATGTCTTTAGATTATTTTTTATATGGTTATCTTGTGCCAACACCATTTGTTAAGAAATTATCTACTCCATTATATAGCCTTTGGTCCTTTGTCCAAAGATCATTTGATTATATCCATGGGATTCTATTTGGGTCTCTTTCTGCTCACTGATTTATATATGTATAAACTGTGAAAGGATCCCCTCATTGAATTAACACCTCCATCACTTCACATATTTACCTTTTCTTTGGTAAGAACCTTTAAGTTCTACTCTTTGAGCAAATTCAATTATGTAATACAGTGTTATCAATGTTAACCACTGTTAGAGCCTTGGACTTTATTTATCTTACAACTGAAAGTTTACACCCTTTTTACCAACTCTCCTTATTTCCCCTATCACCAGCCCCTAGCACCCACTTTGCTACTGTTTTTATGAATTTGATGGTTTTTTTTTTTTTTCCTTTGATTCAATTTGTAAGTGAGATCATGTGATAATTGTCTTTCTCTATCTGGCTTATTTCACTTAGCGTAATGTTCATCAAATTCATCCATACTGTTGCAAATGACAGAATTTCTTTCTTTTTGAAGGCCAAATAATCCATTGTGTATTTATATCATATATACCACATTTTCTTTATTTATTTATCATTTACTGACACTGGGGTTGTTTCCATACATTGGCTATAGTGGATAATGTTGTGATGAACATGGGAGTGCTATAGTAAGTCTTTTTTTTTTTTTTAGTAAGTCTTGAAGTCAGGTAGCATCAACTTTGTTCTTCAATATCATATTGGCTATTATGGGTTCTTTGCCACTCCACGTAACTTTAGAATCACTTTGTTGATATCCTTAAAATAACTTTCTGGGGTTTTGATACAGACTGCATTGAATCTATAGCTCAAATGGGCAAGAACTGACATCTTGATGATATTGAGTCTTCCTATCCATGAACATTGAATATGCCTCCATGTATTTACTGCTTTGATTTCCTTCATCTGAGTTTTATAGTTTTTCTCATACAGATCTTTGTTAGATTTATACCTAAGTATTTCATTTTGGGGGAGGTGCTAATGTCATTGGTACTGTGTTTTTAGTATCAATTTCTACTTGTTCATTGTTGGTATATAGGTAAGCAGTTGACTTTTTATATTAACATTATGTCCTATAATTTTGCTATAATGATTCCAGTTTGTCAACTCTTCCAGATTTTCTACATAGAGGATCATGTCACCTGCAAACAAAGTTTTATTTCTTCTTTCCCAGTCTGTGTATTTTCTATATTCGTCTCATGCCTTATTGCATTTGCAAGGACTTCTAGTACATTGTTGAAAAGGAATGGTCAAAGGAGGCATCCTTGTTTCTTACATGATCTTAGTGGGATAGCTTCAAGCTTTATCATGTTAAGTGTGATGTTAGCTATAGGTTTTTTTTGTAAATAATCTTTACCAAGTTGAGAAAGTTCCCCCTCTATTACTGGTTTACTAACAGTTTCTCTCATGAATGGGTACTGGAGTTTGTCAGATGCTTTTTCTGCATGTGTTAGCATGATCAAATGATTTTGCTTTTTTAGTCTGTTGATGTGATAGATTACAATAATTGATTTTTGGAAAAAAAAACTGCTAGAGCTAGTTAATAATACAATGGGACCTTTCTCATAATTATAGGAGTATTTGTGCAAATATGGCACTAATCTTAGTTCTTGCTTCTTTCCAGGTTGTCTATCATTAGGGTAGAGGGAAGTCTATGCAGGTGGAGCCAGACTTCAGGTACCAGAAGAGGTATCCATAAATGTGACCTGAGGTCCCATGGAAGGCAAGAAAGTTTAGGAGGGCCACACAAACATTTTGAGAGCTGAGTGAGGACTTAACAGCACCCTCCCTGGATTTTGTTTTTATAATCATCTCATCAGATGTTCACTCTTTGCTACCAACCCAATCAGATTGGTAGAACTTAGCCTTAAGAGCATCTCAGAGGAAGAACTGCACAGACTCGGAGGCGTTCATAACAGATGGAGGTACTTGAACAGCCACTCTTTAATGGTCTGAGGCTAGGTTTGTTTTGACATGGATTGCTTGTTTCTGTTAATGCTCTCTGCAGATATGTCACAAAGAGACTTAATATTTCAAGGGGTCTGCATTTAATTGATGTATGACCTGGTGACTTGAGTTATACCATTAACCTTTTTTTGCTTTCTGATTTTTATGTACCATATAACAGAATCAATAAAGAAGAGAATGGAAAAATAGCTCTGTTTAACATTTCAGGGGTGATAGAGTAATGTTGTCTATAAATATTTATATGTTCCTGAGACGATGCCTTTCTCTTTTGACATTTAGACTGACTCATGGAGAGATTCACCACTGGGGAGGAAAGAGAATAAAGAAACTTCTTTTATCCATAAATTTATTTATATGTGTCTTTCAAAGGTAAACAGAAAACTCAAAAGGATTTTTCATTATAATATTTTTTTCTAATGGAGCATTGAAATATTTAGCAATCCTTTTCTCATCCAGGATAGTAACAGGGGAAACATGAATGTGTAACTGAATGCTCCCCAAAATCCAAATAGATGAGTTTGGCTTACAGCTTCCTGTGTGTCCCACAGCTTAATTTCCATCCAGCTTCCCTGCTCTCTCTGCACCTGGTCTCTCCTGCTTCCCTTATCCCTCCTTTCTCCCAGTCTTGGCTTCAGTCCTGTCTGCCTGAGTCATTGCCTCCCACATTTCCCCTTTGTCAGCCACAGTAATGGATAGAGACCCTCTGGGCAGCCTAAAGCCCAGCCCCAGTAAGTGCTCACCTGCCTTTCCTAGGGAGGGTGGAGGCCTGGTCAGGGAGCTTGGAAGCAAAGCAGTGCTTCCTTCCTTGGAAGCTCCGTGAACATACTCTCTGCATTTCAGCAATCTGGCAGGCAGGCAGAGGGAAAGCTGTGCTTTTTGACTTGGCTGGAATTACTGCAACCTGGTATAGAGAAAGTGATCGTACCTTTTGATCAGGGATACGTCTTCCATGACCGGAAACTAGAAAGTTGATGATTATAAATGTATAAAGTCGGGGGGATAGGGTAAATCTTTTTACAGCATGGGGCCATGATATTTTAAAATGAAAACCAACCCTGAGAAAGTGGACATCCACTCAAATAATGGTGTAAACTGAGCACTCGTCTTTTGGGGCTCTCATGACAATCTTTGGTGTAGGGGACTCAGAGTTTAAGGTAGTGCTCCTCTGACGACCTTATGGCACACAGTGGGATTCAACCTGTGAATTTTTAAGAGGGCTTCCTCAATGAATTCTTATTAAGTCTTCTTTAAGCCTTCTGTAGCACAAATAATGATCTGTCGTGTTTTCAAGTTGACAGTTTTATAGTGAGGTATCTTTTTCAATAGTCAAATATACGTACATATGTGTGTGTGTATATATATGCATATATAGTGGTAATGTTAAAACCTGTCTGCTCCAGTGTCACTGGTTGCTTTGATAATGTGAGAACCCACAGGATTACATTGGGTGCTGCCATTGACCGCTGGTACAGTAGAGTGGCCACAAAGTCCTCGCAAGTCATGGTTGGAAGTTACTTGTACTTTCTTCTCCTTCTTGCATGCAAATTTAAATTTATTTTCAGCTTTCAGGACAACCCAGGCAGCTCTTTTGAGGCCTTCAAGTGTTATAGGCAAGTAATTTACAGAGGACACAGCAGTGTCATACACAGGATTTGTGCCACCATGTGGGGTGGCACTAAGGTTGGATGGCTCTTGCCTGTGCTGTGGTCTGTTCTCGTTCTGACTGACTGTCACCCATTTAGATGTTGCCTGGGAATATCCAGAAAGATCTAGACTAATCATGGAGCCCTTCAGGAGCCTCAGGGATTCCAAGCCACCCAAATTCTTAGAGTCCTGACTTCATCCTGGAATCATTAAGCTGCTGGAAAGACTTTGATGATCAGAGTGCCTTTGGCCTTTATTCCAGACACATCTCTCTGTATTACTTGTTGGGGTCCTCTGTGTACAAGGAGCAGCATCTGGTCTAATGAACGGTACTCAACGAGTATAGGTTGGTGAATAAAAGGATGACTGCATTCTTTAAGAAATACGCATTTTGTACACTGTTCCAGTTGAAGTAGTTGGCTTCCTGCCATCCTGAGAAGCAGTCAGGGCTGAAACTTATTGTCTGGTTTTTTAATCGGTTCTACAGAAGACTTTAGAACTAGAGTACCCACAGTGTCTCTCTGGTTTAAAGTTTTTCTACATCTAAAACCTGAGTCGTAAATTATCCCACTGACCTTCTTTTAGGCAAGAAAGAAAAAAATAATGGCGGACACAGGATATGTTAAGCTGGTTTTCAGTGAAGAGCTATTACCCTACCTCTTCTCTCTGCTGACTTGACTACTGTCAGTTATGGGATTTTGTATCTTCTTGGGGCAAAGAAAAAACCTTTTAGAATTCTGTATTTTTTGTTTTTATCCAAATAGCATATTAGGCATTAGTAATAATAGTAGCAGCAAATACTGTGGTTTGGCTCTTCCAGTGATAAGATCCTTGCTATATGTTAAGTGAGTTTTGCATGAACTGAGATGTAGTATGTGCGTAACCATGGAATTAGGAGGTCACATGGACCCTAAGTCATGTTACTGCTCAGACAGTGGACTCCCAATCCAAATCTGTGTTTTGACTCCCAATCTAAATATGTTTTCTCCATAACATGGCTTATCTCACTATTAGTCAAGGCAATGGAAAGGGTATGCTTCAAATTGGCTGACAGGTTGTGGTAGTATTAAGATGAGAATAAATCTTCTCAAATCTGAAGGAACTGGCCTATTTTTTTTTTTAACAGAGCCATCATTTCTTTTAGATACTTGTTCTTCTATAATTAAAAGGAAAGAAATCAGGGGCGCCTGGGTGGCTCAGTTGGTTAAGCGTCCGACTTCAGCTGAGGTCATGATCTCGCGGTCCATGAGTTTGAGCCCCGCATCGGGCTCTGTGCTGACCACTGAGAGCCTGGAGCCTGTTTCAGATTCTGTGTCTCCCTCTCTCTCTGACCCTCCCCCATTCATGCTCTGTCTCTCTCTGTCTCAAAAATAAATAAACGTTAAAAAAAAAAAAAAAGGAAAGAAATCAGATGGAGGAATTGCATCCACCTGTTTATCAATTACTTACTGAAAATCTGTCCAACATTGAGAACAGTAAGAAATCATTGTGGGCCCCTCAAGAAGCTTACCATTACATATGGAAAGTAGACTGAGAAAAAGTTACTCAATGTTCAGTTTTCATGCCATACCTACACATCTGCCAGGCTCTGTACTCGGCCCTGGAGTCACTAAGTCCTGGGTGGTGAGTACTGTTGGAGAGGGGAGTAGGGAATGTGACCAACTGAGTCGTGAACAAAGAGTAGAACTTCCCCAGGGTGGAAGGGTGACTTTTCCTAATGCCATCTGGAACATGAACCTTCTCCCTTATCTACCCAATTCTGTCCATCGTGTATGAGCTTGTATCTTGCCCTCTGCCTGATGTTATTCTTCCATGACTCTACCCAAAGTTTTACTTTCATCCGTTTGGTGTTTCTGGTCCTCTGCCATGTGTCTACTTTTTTTTTTTTTTTCCTAGTAACCTCTACACCCAACATGGGACTCAAACTGATGACCCTGAGATCAAGAGTCACATGCTCTTCTGATTGAGTCACTCCTCTTCTTCTTCTTCTTCTTTTTTTTAAGAACTTCTTTATTACCTCTTAAGTGGGTCTTCTCTGTGGGTGTGGGTTGTATGTGTGCTCTGAGAGTTGAAGCCCGTCGAATGCAATGCACCAGTCTCATTCCATCTGCTGTATTCCCTGAAAGACTCAACACAGTGGCTTGTACATTATAAGTGATTGGTAAATAGTTACTGATTGACTAGTTATCAGTCCCCTCTCTGCCTTTCCTTATAGCCCTGGGATATGAGTCTCAATTCTTGCTGTGTCCATGAGATATTCGTGCCCTAGATAGTTAGGTCTCCAACTTACGGTGTTTGTGTTGAATGTGAGAGAAGACTCCACAGAAGGTCATTAAAATGACTCAGGTTAGGAATGGAATATATTATGGGGTTGCCTGGCATAAAAAGGCAGGGAAACATCCTGTTTCTTTATCCAAGGGAAGGGATGATCTCACAAGGAAGAGAACCATTCAGTTTCATCAGAATTAGAGCAGTTGAAAGTTGTCTTGTGTTGTAATTGAATTTATTTAATTCCTGGAGGAAAGTGTGTATTATGACTAAAGCCCAAATCAACGAAACTCAAAAAACATAGTTTTACTTTGCCCATAAACCACTTTCATAGTCTCTTCCATGCTTGCCTATAAGGATCCTAAGTTCTGCACATCTCCTACCACACCATCCTATGAGGACAGGCATTCTCTCCATTACAGTCTAGTTTTGTTCGGTGGGATTGAAGCAAGCCGTGGACCCCAGAGGTAGATACACCCAGGTTAGAGCCCTTCCCCTCCCTGCCAGAGCTTACTACTGTTGTGACTGTGGGCAGAAGATATCCATGTCCATATGCCTGTGCATTTGCCTACCCCAATATCTGCATCTATGCCTACATTTACATGTTAATAAACACAGCGTATATGTAATTTCCCTGCAGATAATTACATACATTTGACTATGTTGTTTGTCAGTTTGTGTCAAAATTGTACTAATTTCCTATATTTAGGAAAATTATACTAATTAAAATCTGAATTGAACCATAATTAGCCTGGCTAAGTGCATTAGTTTACTGAGGCAGCCGTAACAAAGAACTGCAAACGGGTGGCATAACCAACGGAAATGTATTGTCTCACAGTTCTGGAGGCTGGAAGGCTCAGGTCAGGGTGTCCTTCTGAGGGCTGTGAGAGAACAGTCTGTTGTGGGCCCCTCTCCTTGGCTTGATGGCCATCTCCTACCTGGGTCTCCTCCCGTTGCCTTCCCTCTATGTGTGTCTCTGTATCCACGTTTCCCCTTTTTATAAGGACACCAGTCATTTTGGATTAGGGCCCACCTTCATGACCTCATTTTACCCTGATTATCCCCGTAAATACCCTCTCTGCAAGCAGGGTCCCATTCTGAGGTTCTGGGGCTTAGGACTTCAACATATGAATGTTGGGGAAAGGAAACATTGCCACCAATAATGCTGTGTTGTTAGGTGTTGAATTTGATGATACGTGTCCATATAACAAGCCAGCACTGAGAGGTGACAACATATTGTAGTGTAGTCCTGTAGATGAGGCTCTGACACTTTCGAAGCCAGGAAATTCTTCAGTCATGCTATTTCCTTAAGGGTCCTTATCCTTTGTTTCTCGCTCTCTGTTGGTCTCTGCATCTCTTTTATTTTTCCAGCTTTATCTTAATATATTTATGAATATATCTATTAATATATTTATTTTTGGGAGAGTGCAAGCAGGGAAGGGGTATAAGGGATCTGAGATGGGTTCTGTGCTAACAGGCTGATAGCAGTGAGCCCGATGTGGGGCTCAAACTCAGGAACCGTGAGTTCATGACCTGAGCCAAAGTTGGTCTCTCAACCGACTGAGCCACCCACATGCCCCATCTTAAGTTTTATATGTTTTGAAGATTGTTTTCCGAGAATTAGTCCAGGTTGTAGAGACACGTAATATGTAAGGAAACTACCTTAAAAGAGTACTTTAAGATGTTGTGCTATACTCAACTGTGCTGTCAGGAGTTCATTATTTGATGTCATCTCCCATGAGGACGTGTTTGTTTCTTCGCTGTGCTCCTGATGAGGTGATATTTATGTATACAGACTGAAATTTGTTTCGGTTTTATTATTTGGAAATGTAAATCTTATCTATAATGCACTGGTAGAATTCACAAGACTTGCGATTTGGCTTTAGTAAGTACAAGAAAATGATACTCTGTCCAAGTACTTCAACTTTGTAATTATGGTTTGATCCACCAGGCAGTTCTAGAAACTTGAGCTTACAGAAATCAAAGCATTGATATTTACTGTGTACGTCCACTATTTGCTTTAGTAGAGTCTATTCCAATTTTTTCTTCTGTCACTTCTATTAGCAATATATTTTAAAATTTATGTTAAGCATCTTTCTTCAGCCTCTTTTCTGTAAATCTGGTTTATTGCCCATACCAGATGTTCTTCCCCTGTTCACGCCTTTGTCAATGCTGTCTTTTGATATGGTCCTTGCCAGCCTGAGCCCTTGCTAGCAGGATCATTCTCCGGGCTAGATTGAACTATAAAATCTAGATTGATTATTGGCTTTCTTGGTTGTTAATGCATATTCGTTTAGCTAACCCATAAATCAAACTGCTAATACCTATAGATTCAGATTTTTTTGGTCTTTAATACCTTCTGGGTTGCTCCTTAAATATAATGATGATTCCTTAAAAACGAGTCTACCTTAAGAAAATCTGAAATAAAAAACCAAAGTTTTTAAACAGAAAATCCTATTGCAGCCTTATTTTATAACAGTGAAAACTCACAAGCAGCTGGGCCTATATAAAGGCAAAGATACAGCTGAGTAAATTATGACTTGCATTGCAATATTATATACCTATTTTTAATAGTTTCTATGGGAATGCAAGCTGATGCAGCCACTCTGGAAAACAGTATGGAGGTTCCTCAAAAAACTAAAAATAAAACTACCCTACAACCCAGCAATTGCACTACTAGGCATTTATCCATGGGATACAGGTGTGCTGTTTTGAAGGGACACATGAACCCCCATGTTTATAGCAGCACTATCAACAATAGCCAAAGTATGGAAAGAGCCCAAATGTCCATCAATGGATGAATGGATAAAGAAGATGCGGTATATATATATATATATACAATGGAGTATTACTCGGCAATCAAAAAGAATGAAATCTTGCCATTTGCAACTACGTGGATGGAACTGGAGGGTATTATGCTAAGTGAAATTAGTCAGAGAAAGACAAAAACCATATGACTTCGCTCATATGAGGACTTTAAGAGACAAAACAGATGAACATAAGGGAAGGGAAACAAAAATAATATAATAACAGGGAGGGGGACAAAACAGAAGAGACTCATAAATATGGAGAACCAACTGAGGGTTACTGCAGGGGTTGTGGGAGGGGGGGTGGAATAAATGGGTAAGGGGCACTAAGGAATCTACTCCTGAAATCATTGTTGCACTATATGCTAACTAATTTGGATGTAAATTAAAAAAACAGTAAAAAATAAATCAAAGTTTCTAAAAAATGTACAATCCCATGGAAAATGATTATTGTATAATTACAATGGGATAAACATGAGAATACAGAATGACATGGAGTGTATGATCTCAACCACCTAAAATCCTGCATAAACAGTGGAAGATGAGTCAAGATGTTAGCATTGCTTATGTGTGGGTGGGACTATTCAAGGAAATCTGGATTCCGAAGGACTTGGGTTTAAATCTCTCCCTTCAACTGTGAGTGCCTGTTACTTAAGAGACATAACCTCCTAAGCCTGATGATCCAGGGCAGGTAAGACCTCTCTGAATTGTGGAGTGATTTCTAGCAACATAACCCATGAAAATTCAAGTATTAACAAAAACCTTAACCCATTTGGCCACTCTCCTAACAGAGTTTTCCACCTTTCTTGTGGTTTCAAACAGCACACGGGAGGAGGCAGGGCCCACAGTGCAGTGGCCTCTGTCAAGCCCCTAAATACAAGCTTTAGTTCCTACATGGAGGAGAAGGGAAAGAAAGCTAGAGTAAGGATTTACCTACCCTGCAGGCAGGTGGACTTGATGACTTTCATGGCTGAGTTTGGGGATGCCACAGGCTAGAGGTAATTTAACTGAATCGTTCCAATTTTCAGATATAAAATGGGGGGTGATCTCAGAATGAATGGCCACAGAAAATGAGGATGCTTTGGAAAATCTAATCTTGTGTGTGAATGCTGAAGTGCTACTGTGATGGGCTTGGAATCTCCAGAAATGTAAATTGCATCAAATTCCCTGATTGGTTTCAGTTCTTCTCACAAATGCCTTATTGTTCTGTCTGCTGTAACAGAAATGCCCTTCTGATTTATGGTTAATGGATTAATAGAGATAAGCCTCAAGAATATGTTTTTAGTATTCTATTTTTTCTTTAGCATCTGTCCTTGCCAAAACCATGCACTATTGCCTTTTTGACTGACGTATGATGCTGTGGGTTTGCAGTTGTGAATTCACCGGTCAGAGATCAGTGCTGAAAAACCTTTGTAGTGAAAGGGATTTGGAGATAGGAAGTAGGAGATTTGTTCGTTTCTTAAACCAAACTTGATGGTGTGCCCTATTGCTAAATACCAAGCCTACACTGCTTTGGCAGATACTCTACAACCCAGTGTATACTTTTTTAGCATTAAATAAGCACAAGCATGAGGAATGTGACCTGAGAAGAAACTTGACGTTCTTTGCTCTCATTCTACCAGGTTTGGTGTGCCACACGGTGAATATTTTTTTCCAGATTCATAGAACAAAGCTCTCTATTTTGTCCAGGTAAAACCCAGTCCATGTGTACGCATCCCCATGGTGTGTGCCTTAGTGACCAAGCTTATGTTTATCAGCATCGTCAGTAGCCTAGGGAATCTGCTTTCCTGGGATTTAACAGGCTTGTCACCAAGGGTCAGAAAAAACGAATAATGGGATGAGTTTATTACCAGTGATCCAAACAAGTAGTAAATAATTCACAGTTCTCCTGGTCTCAACCGTCACTTTTATTTTTCTTCTGCTTTTCGTTGGATGTGACCTTTTTTTTTTTTCCCTAGCCTATGTATTTTTGTAAATAGCCTCAAATCATTTGAGTTGGGGTATAAGAATTCAAATTAGAGTTCAATCTGGAACCTTCTTCCCTCTTTAACTTGTAAGGGGAAACAAATAACAGGGCTTCAAGGTGGGCTACAGGAGGACTAAGCTGTGTAGATGATTTATTCTGCTGTCTCAGCAGCCACAGGGGGCCACTGATATTGCTGGAAAGCCACCACAGCTTTCTCAGTGGTCTGAGGGAAACGAAGGTATATTCCATAGGAGTACTGTATCCTACCACATTGTCCATCTGTGAAATGGAGATGTAAAAAAAAAATTAATAACTAAAATTAAAAAAATCTGGTGTACTTTGTAAACTCTTAGGCACATCAAGGGAGAAGACATGTGGAAGTGCTGTGGAATTCTCCAGGGCCAGATAAACACTAGATGTAGCATGTCCTGTTGCTGGAGTTGGGACTGGAGCCCGAGAGGGCTGGTGCTAGAGCAGGGGTTACAGGTGAGTGCCCCACGAGCTTAGGAGAGGAGAGGAATTCTCCATCGGGGGTGGTTGGGAAGACGAGGAAAGCCAAGCTTGATGCTGGGCTTGGGCTTATAGGGTGAGTAACCAGGAAGAACGGGATGCATGACGCCTTTCAGATAGAGGTACCCCGCAAGAACTAAAATAACCAAGGCAGTTGTGCAGGATTTGAAAAGACATTGTTTTGCTAAAATGGAAAGTTCTTAGAGCGTAAACAGGAGAGGGCAAGTGGGTGGATGGGAGGTCTCGACCACCCTGACGCTAAGCAGGTTGAACCTGATTACCCATACATTTCAAAGCGGTGTGTGCATTCAAATCCTTTCTAAGCACAGGTTAAAACACTGTGAGCCCATAAGTGTCTGCTCCTCTTCCTTTTAGCACGTTTTCTTCCCACTTCTCTGCTCACTGCCCTTTATTAGCTCCGCCAGAGCTCTGGACTGGTCTGTGGACCCTCCTACCTCCTTAGAATTTCCTGGGAATTAGGCATCATCTTTAATAAAGGGCAGCTCTCCATTTGTCTGAAAGGGTCTGAAACACAACATTCTAAGACAGTGATAAGTGATACATGCAGATATCCACTTGCATAGCAGGTTTAACCGGGGGCACATCTTTGTGACCAGTGATATAATTAATGATGGAATTTCATATGGCAGTGCCAAGAGGTGAGTGGAGATGGGAAGGTAAGTTAGAGGGATCCTTGGTTGGCTCTCGTCACACCACATACCAAGCAGATCCTCGTGGCAGGATGGCAAGGTCTGGTTGTGGTTTTCTAGCAGTATGACCTTGGGGAGGTTGCTTAATCTCCAGATCCTAGTTTCTTCATTTGAAAATGGAAAATAGGATCAAAGCGCTTTTCCCCATCATTGTGTACTCCATACTGGGAGCACATTCTTCGACTTTTGTCTTGGAGGTAGTACTGCTGACTTGCCCTGCCCTCCATGGATTAAATACATCTTGAGCCCTTCTCTGCGCAGGTACTTTACAGTGAGCAATGTACATGGTCCCTGCCCTCAGGGAGCCTCCCAAGTGTTCCTGACTGCTATGGCCTTGGTCCTTTTTTTTGAGTTTCTCCTTTGCCAGGCCGGAGAACTTCATCTTATAAGCCATGAGGTTAAGCTTCTGTGGTCCTTGGGGTAAGTCGCCGATGAGTAGAAATAGGGCCCACTTGGTGTTTGCCCTCCAATCCTACTTTAGTCATGGTGTTTGTGTGGATAATTCCTAACGACTAACTTAGTAAAACATCTGTTTAAATCTTTGCCTGCAGGACATAGAAATTCCACATTTACTGAGCATCTCCGGTGCGGTGGGCCTTGGGCTAGGGCCTTGAGATTCATAGGTTGTTGTGATAATACAGTCCTTGCTGCGGGAAAACAGTGAGGGAGGAAGACCTCTCCCAGAAAATGTATTCTTGAGACCATGTTGTGTATGTGTCTTAGTGCAGGTGTACTCGGGACAGGCGGGAACACAGTGATAGCTCTGTGGGTGAAGAGGCATATGGAGGGTTTGCAAAGCAGCTCTGGGTGCCAAACGCTTGGCTGGAATTTTTATTGACTTGCCCGACCTGCTGCTGAGTTCACACCTGCGTGGGTGGTTAATCATTTCCCCTCTGTTCCATTATCACCTGACCTTTTAAGGGCTATTTCTAGTTGAGGTATGCAAAGTCAAACAGTCGTGGTTCCCATGCTTCCATGAAGGAGGACTAGAGAGGAGATCCTCATGTGAATATTCTCCTTGCTTTTCTGGTCTCCCTGCTCTGGCTGCAAAGGGGGAGCTTGATGATTCTGGTATTTTTCTATGTGGGCTGTTACCATGTGAGGAAATCCCATCAGCGGTGTTCTTGTGCTCTTTTCCCCAAGCTTAGGGTTAGCTGGAGTTTCTCTCCCGAATTGTGAATGTGGGGGGCTAGAGGAGCCTCTCTACTCAGACTCTGCCGTCTGCGCTCTCACTAGTTGGGAAGAGGGAGGTTGAGGGGCCCGATGGGGGAAGGCCAGGTTATTAAGGAAGCCTTCTCGCTCCCTGGCAAAGCTGACTGTGAGACCAACATGGGACACTCTGCCTTTTCTCCTCCTCACCCATCCCTGGATGAAAACCAGCTGGCTCCCAGTGAACAGTGGATTTGACTCACCCTTCTAGATGGTGACACATAGGCACCCGGATGTGCCTGGTGGGCTCAGTATCCTGTACTGCAAGTTGTGAATGTTTGAGCTGAGCACAGATAGAGGGCACAAGAAAGCAAGATAGAGGGCGAGACCCTGGTTTTTGCTTTTGAGGCACCTCTTGGGAACTGTGACCCCATCAAGTGGTGGGTTTTTACTTGTCAGCTGAGCTGTTCCCCTTCCTTCCTTGGGGAAGATCGGTTAAAGAATGGAGAGAAGGGAATATCCTTCCTGGGTGTATCAAGAGAGCAGATTTGCTCACTGGAGATTGAGGTGAATGATAGCCCCACATTTTATGCTGACTTTTGGTTATGCAATGCATGCTGTTATCAGACAGCATGCCGTCTGTTATCAGACAGCATGCTGTATTTTGCTTGCTGGAGGGGAAAGCAGACCTAAAGAAGGGGTTCAGAGACAGCCATCATAATTGGGTACAGTGGTCTTCCAATGGGTCAGAATGGAGTCAGTGGCTGGAGGTGGAGAGAGGAGAGGGATGGTGGCAGTTCTTTATTCAGGATCCAGGGTCCTACTGAGGCATGGTAGCCTGGCCCTGTTGTCCTGTCAGCTGTGTATGACACTTGTGCTCCATAGAGGAGTGTGCAAAACCCCGTGGCCCCTCTCCTAGGTTGCCCCTGGACAGAACTCATTGACAAGCCCCAGGGCAGGGGTTTGCTTTAATGCCAGCCCTGACCCATACCGTAGGGTGAAGTTTTGCTCCTTTAGGCTCTTGGATTCGGGGAGTCTGACTGACATCCAAGAGAACAGCCTGAGGAGTTCCTTGTTTCACAAGCACACTCAGCTTCCCGGCTCATCCTTGGGTAATTCTGCATGTACAAAAAGCATGTTGAATGGCTTGAATAAAGATGAACACGAGAACTGTACACTGAACAGGGTTACTAGAAGGGGAGTGCTATCTAGACAGGAATCTTGATTGCCTTTGCTCTCTAACGCCCATGATCATGTCTACTACATAATAGATGTAAAATAAACAATCAATTGAATTGCGCAGCTCAGACAGTGGCTAAATAGAATAAGCTGCTTCCAGTGTTTCTCCAAACACTGTGGCTAAGACGAGTAATAAGAAACCCTTATCTGGCACTTTCTTTGTGTCTTTGACATGTGTCCATTTATTCCTGTAGCAACCTGCAGGTTATCGTCCCCCATTTTATGGAAGAAATGGAAGCAGACCGCAGTGAAGTAACCAGCTCAGGGTCATGAACTGGGGAAGGTTGGAGCACCTCACAGCCTCACTTGACAGAGCGGAGATCCCTGAGGGGTGGGTGCTCATCTTGAGCAATGGTGGACATTTCTTGGCTGGGCTGGGCTTGTTTACTCGAGGGTGGACTGGCCTGAGCCTGGCAGTCTGCACCGCCACCACCTTCCTGAGCTGTTTACAATTCCCTGGGACCAAACAGTGTTTACTTTAAAAGGAGAGTGTCAGAGTCTCACCCCTGGTTCCATTGGCTCATCGGCCACAATGGATGGCACAGGAAGGTTTTGTGTTGGCCCCAGGTGACCTTCACACGTAAATCAGGGCAAAAAAAATGGTCAGAATGAGAAGAAATTATGGAAAGGAAAATAACCTATGTTCTATGAATTCTATACCCTGTCCTTTAGCAAGAAACCAAAACTACAACAAAAAAACTACTTAAGGTCAAGCAAGATAGGATACGTTCAAATTGGGGTAAAAGAAAAAGATAGCAGCATAAAATAGAGATAGAGGTTAGACTATAACACTGTTCAGTTGGCTCTGAACCTTCTTTGCAGCCAAACCCAAAAAGGAAACCTGGTCTGCTGTCTCAGGCTCCCTGCCGGGAGAGGCAGGAATTAGCCAGAGGGGTTAGGATACAGGGGAGTGGAGGTGAGAGTCAGCTGCAGGCCACATGGCTGCTGTGCTGCCCTGAGAACATCTCACTGGAGAACGAGCATTCGTCTTGATCATGGTATCGTGTCTGAGCTACGAGATTTTCTCAGGGCTTGAAGGGACACATAGTGAGACTTCGCCTAAGCGTTGAAAACACATACTCATATGTACTTGACGTCTAGGTTCTTACATGCTTTGATCTGATGATCTTTTGCCATAGGTCAGGACCCTTAATGTCACAACGTGTCTGTTTTGCAAGTATCTCACTGTGTCATAGGTGGAACTAGAAACGGCTCGGTGCCATGTTCCCTGGGAGTGGTGATTAAATGACCGTGTACTTTGGTTGCAGTCCTCCTTGAGATTTGCCCGTGTGGATGATCTTCTTGCATGATAAAAAAAAAAAAAAAAAATCCAACCTTATAGTTTATAAGGCATTTTTATGTACAGAATTTGCATGTTTATGACGTTGCCATGAAGGAAATCATGGGTCTTGTTTCATGCTTCATGTTGGGAACACTAAGTCATAATAAAACCGAGAGCCAGGAGTAAGAAGAAACTGGGGCCTTTGAGTTTTGACCACTGAGCAATGCTCTGAGAGTGACTGGTTTTCGTTTTTTGGTTTTGCTGTGTAATGTGTACCCATGTTGAAACATTGAAAGTGGTAGAAAAGTTGAGAACGCGAATCCTGTAATGAATCTCTGGTGTCGAAAGTCTCCCTTGAACTAAGGATAGTTGTCTCCAATCTGTGGCTTCACTTTTGAGGTATTAGGATGAGAAGACCCGGGGATCCTGTGGGAATAGTTGGCCAAGCATCCGGTGTCGCTGGGAAACTCCTTTCTTGGGAGCCACTTGCCCGCTGCTTTCCAAAGAGCAGAAAGAGGAAAACTAACAGGCCCAAAGGTCCCAGGTATCGTCAGACCTGGGAGTGAACCTGGAGCCCAGACTCCCTCCTAGTCCAACACCCTGCCCTTGAACCAAGACTTGGCTACACCTCTCCTCTGTTGCAGGTCCAGAATGGACATCATGCACACTGAAGCACCTGCCTCCAGGAAGGGCACTTCGGTGTCTTGAGACTGCCCCTCAGGCCATCATCAGGTGGAAACCATGTTTGTACAGATGCTACGTAGATACGGACTTGGTGGCAATTACATGATACGTATTTCCTGGATAAATAAGCCTGAAGGGCATAAATGAGAACCACTGCCTGTCCCTCCACCCCTTCCAGTAGACAGCCCTAAGAGATGAGGAGACAAGTTTGTTCTTGCCGTGCCAGCCCCTCTCCCCTTCTCCAAACCTGCTGTTGTAGCTTCACCTCTCTGCTAATCTCTTCTTACCTCAGGTGTCAGACACCTGCCGGCCAGATTCAGTTGTATCCTCATCCTCCCTCAACTGTGATCTGCCCTTAGCACAGGTGCTCTCTCCCTCCTGCTTGGCGCACTTTGTTCTGGGCCCACCCTTTCCTGGTTCTCCTCCCTCACCCACCACCGGGCCCCCTTGCTGGGCCCTTCTTGCCCTAATTTTAGAACCTGGCTCCAGGACACAGTCTTCAGGTCTCTCTCTTGCTCACTTCCCTAGGTGATCTTTCTCGTTCCAAGCATTTAAATATGATAAGCTCCCCTTCCCCCTACCGTTATGTGTCCTGCTTTGTATTTGACCCTGTTCCACCTCTCTACCGACTATGTCCTGAAAAAACTCATTACAGATTTTTCACCCAAACCTGTGCCTCCAGCAGCTTCCCCCAACCTCAGTCAGTGGCTTTTTCATTTTTGCATGTATTTTGGATAGAGATTTTCCCTCACTGCTGTATACATTCTGCTTCTCTCCTCCTGCTTCCAAATCTCTGGGCTGCTCTCCTGTGTTCCTTGTTGACCCACAGCCCTAGGTTCTATCCAGCAGGCTTCTTGCTGCTGTCTGCTTCCTGCTTCTCCATCTGCCCCTTTCTCCTCGCTCCCCTATGTATCTTCTGTTTCCTTCTGAGTGCCAGTGTTTATTCTCTTGCTGTTCTATTCTTCTTTCAGCCCCATGTCATGGCTCTGTATTTTCCTTTGATTGAATCCCTCCTGGCTTGGCTAGAAAGACCATTAATTTGCTCTGCAGAAAGCCCAATTATGAGCCTGGGAAGAGCAGCCTTCATGCAGGGACACTTCCAATACTTGCTATTCCCAGAGAATGGAAGCAATTAACCATCCCATCCTCCCTGGTACATTTCATAAATGGCACCCATGACAGCAAGGACCCCCATAGCCTTTACCACTGACTGTTACCACCAGCCATGCTCAGGGATCTCAGCGGTTCAGGAAACCTCACAATTGTTACCAGCCCCAGGGGGAAAACTGTTCATGCAGTGATCTCTACATTGCCGTAAATTTGTCAATTTAGGTCTAGAGTTTAAATTTTATTTTCCAAAATTGGGGAGTTGTTTAGACAAATATGCCTATAAAAACAGAGTTGGATCTATCCTTTTATATATGGCTTGATATTGTAAAGTCCTTGATATTGTAGGTGGAAAATCACTGAATATTTTGAACTTGAACTCTTCTGCCATGTTAGCGATGTAGCCACTGACCGGGCTGTAGTAAATTGATTCGGTTGGGGAGGATTCCCAGTGAACGCTGCTGTTGTTGATTGAGAACTGTGTCTTGACGTTCTTCAAGAAATATTTTTACAGACAGTTCATTCAGAACATAAGTAGATGTGAAAATGACTTTATAGTTGGATGGCCTAAATGGTTGGTTCATGCAACGATCCATGCGGCTTTAGGAATACCCTGCCCATGAACACCAGAACATCTGTTTAAAAATGTCCTGTGTCCAGTTGACCCAGGTACCTGTTGTTAGGAAGCTGGCAATCAATCAAGCATGCTAGGAAGTGATGCCCTAGAGGCACCCACTCCCTGGGTCTGGTCAGCCTGTTTCTCTTTCTGCGTGTCAACTACCTCATTGCTTCTTAGCGTTTGCGTTCTTAAGTGGAAAGAGGGCATAAAGGCAGTGGGGGTTCAGGTTCACTACCTGTAGGTTCTCTAAGAAAAGATAGGAAAGGATGAGAACTTGAAATGGCTGTGGATTTATGTTCTGTATCCGGTGCTAGGATTCTAACTGCTAACTCTGAAGTGCGTTATTTTGTCGGCCAGGATGACAGCCAAGTAAGTCTGTGTCAGTGTTTCAGGTGCAGGATAGAATCCTCCCTCTTGTGCCTGAGGAAGGTACATTTGATTCAGGCTGGCTTGGGTTGAGGGTAAGTTTCTGGCCACAGAATAGAGCACATTGTCAAAATAAGCCATAAGCCACCAACTCACACAAGAGGAACTAAATTGTTGGACTTAGGTTTAAAAAAGAAGTTACTTATGAAATAAAACCTAGGCTAAACCTGTATGCTTTCTAAAACCATAAAACTGGACAAGAAGCGAAATATCCCAATAGTTTATCTGAACAAGATAACAACTGAAGTGGCATTTTCTACCCTTAGAGACCCCAGAAGAGTATGTATATAGCACCCTGGCTGTTTCAAATCAACCACTCTGGCCTCATTACTGATGGTGGCTGGGCATTGGGCTCCCATTGAGAACTCCTCAGGGTTTGGTTCTTTTATGAGTTAGGCAGGGCTGTTAACATTGTGGCTTCTTTACTTGTGGGGAAATTCAAGTAGAGTGGCCAAAGGGCCTTGCTTGCATTTACACAGGATGCTGGTATTGGAGTTGGGCCTAGACGCCAAGTCTTCTGGTACATGGTGTCGTGGAACTTTTTTGCCCTGAGGAGCACCCAGGAGAGCATTGGTATTTGTTCTCTCTCCCCAGGAGCTGTGGGGAGAGAGCGGGGGCACTGAGGCTGCTAACAGAAGCATCTTCAGGAGATAGCTGTGGGTGCCCAAGGCTCTCTGCTTCTCACACTGAGGACTCCCTGTGGGAAACTCCACGTAGGGAGCATCATTGAGAAGGAGTCTTGGTGAAAATCCACAGATCCTCTTCCCTAGAGCCTCGACTTGCCACTCTCTGATAACGATAACCCTGGGACTACAAGCTGTTGTCTTATTTGGAAATTTTCAAAATCTTGTGTGTTTTTATCCAAAGCGTTCTCTTTAATTGCTGTTTTATTCCTGCAATTATTTAAAACTGATCTAGAGTCTAGCAGTTTTTTCAAGATGATTATGACCATCAGGGTTTGTCTCTCTGTGTTTTCCAGACATTCTAAGTGAGAATCTTCACATCATCTAGGAAAATGGTGGCCCTGTCCTTAAAGATTTGTGTCCGCCACTGCAATGTGGTAAAGACCATGCAGTTTGAACCATCTACAGCCGTGTACGATGCATGTCGAGTCATTCGGGAACGGGTACCTGAGGCGCAAACTGGCCAAGGTAAGCCATTGGTTGTTCACCAGCTTCCTGAAATGTGTTTGTATGTTCTTTACCTAGTGGCTAAAGAAACAGATGCTCTGAGTGGTACCCAGACCACCTAGTCTGTATGCTTCAAATGAAATGTCTTCTTAGCCTAGACACTACTTGCCTCCCAACTGAGTTTTGTGATGACAGTGCCCAAAACTGCCATTGAATTGTCATTGTCACGCCCATCATCATGACCCTTCCATACATGAGCATCGCTTTCTCTGGTTTACAAGTCACCTTTTGATACTTGATCTCATTTACCCCACGAAGTACAAATGTACCTCGTCCAGCGGTTACTGCATATGTATAACCAGAGCCCTCTTTTCCTGGAGGAGACTGGAACTGCCATCAGAACACACAACAAAGCCTTACATTTCAAGTACTTTGAAGGGGCTCTGTAAACTTTATCTCCAACATTAAAGGGAGTGGGGAGCCTCTATGAATGTGTGTTTTGTTTCCTGTTAGTTTGAACTGCTAACCACTATTTTTTTTTTTTCAACATTTATTTATTTTTGGGACAGAGAGAGACAGAGCATGAACAGGGGAGGGGCAGAGAGAGAGGGAGACACAGAATCGGAAACAGGCTCCAGGCTCTGAGCCATCAGCCCAGAGCCCGACGCGGGGCTGGAACCCACGGACCGCGAGATCGTGACCTGGCTGAAGTCGGACGCTTAACCGACTGCGCCACCCAGGCGCCCCTGCTAACCACTATTAATCCAAGTTTAAACAACAGCCATTCATACGGTTTTTATTTTCCATTTCCCTCTCTCTACTCTCTACATTTCCTTCCTTTATTTTTGTTTGATTGGCATTTAGGAAATTGGGATTATTCCCAAGTTAATAAGCCTTTACCGTGAAAACAGGATAAAACTTAAAAATTAGAAACATGAGGGGCGCCTGGGTGTCTTAGTCGGTTAAGCATCTGACTCTTGATTTCCACTCAGGTCATGATCTCACAGTTTGTGAGTTCAAGCCCTGTGTCGGGCTCTGCACTGACAGTGAAGAGCCTGCTTGGGATCCTCCCTCTATCTCTATGCCTTTCTGCCTCACACGCACAAAATAAGTAATACATAAACAAACTTTAAAAATTTATTAAAAAATTGGAAGCATGAAAATCAAATATTCAAAGATGATTAAATGTAGGCATTGATTTTCTCAAAAAGATGTCCTAAAACTGCCAAACTTTTGGTCCAAAAGCATTATTTATATTACTTAAAACACTGTTATTTCTAGATTGCCCAAAAATAAAAATACCCCATCCCCAAACTTACTCCAAATTTTGGTTGTCCAATCATTTCTCGTGTCTTTTCTTTTACTCTTTTTCTCCCAGATTAAAAAAAAATTTCTTTGGGCTGGGTTGCTGTTTAGCTCTGGTGAAGATGAAACCCTATATAGATCTTGGAGTTGTCTTTCTAAGAAACATTAGGATCTAGGACCCTCATTTGGGTCTCTGAGGTTACCTTGAATTACATTCAAGAGGTTACCTTGAATTACATTCTGAGGTTACCTTGAATTACATTCAAGAAAACAGAAGTCTTTATTACACTTATTTATTTTTAAAGATCTGTGTGTGTGTGTGTGTGTAATCTCTGTACCCAAAGTGGGCCTCGCATTCCTGACCCTGAGATCAAGATTTGCATGCTCTCCTAACTGAGCCAGCGAGGTGCCCCAAGACAGAAGTCTTTAGACAGGAAATGATACTGCTTTCCTCCTGCCACCACGTTCTTATACTTCCTGATCATCTTATGGGATTTCTGTGGAGAACACAGAGCTGTTTTCCAACTGTATTCATAATTTAGTGGAATGGGGGGCAGAGTCTTCCTCTCACTGGCCACTCTTGCTTGACTTTTATAATGCTTTGTTGGGGTGATGGAGGGATTATTTGAAGTGTAAAGGCTCTATTGGCCTCTCTCTGCCTCAGTGGCCTTGGGCTTAAGTGGTCACTTCCTTAGTTTCTCCATGGCTATCTTGTCATTCTTCATTGGTTCTCTGCCTGGTTTTTATATAGCAAGCGATAGGGAACAAAGCCCAGTGCATAAAATAGAAATTTGGACTGCTCTGTTCTTGATGTTTGCCTAAACTGTAGACATTGCTGCTGCCCACTCTTTTTAAAAAACATGAACCTTCTCTGTGGGTGTTGATTTTACAGCTCACGTCTCATTCTTCCTCATCTGCTTTAGCCCATTGGCTTGCTCGCATTGTCAAAACGAAACCTGTCTGGTAAAAGGAGGGTACCCACATCCTGCCAAATCAGCAGACTCCGGGCTTGGAAGTCCATGATGGTTACATTGTCATTCTGTCTTTTATTTTCCTCTCTTCTCCTTATCTTCCAGCTTCTGATTATGGGCTGTTTCTCTCAGATGAAGACCCCAGGAAAGGAATTTGGCTGGAAGCAGGCAGAACACTGGATTACTACATGTTGCGAAATGGGGTATGCTGTAGATGTCATGTTTTTTGTTTTTGTTTTTTTGGTCACTTTGTCTCGGCTTTCCATAGAAGCCAATATATTAGTATGCCTCAAAGAAAAGGGAGACCCGGCAATCTGTTTTGCTTCAAGGGCAACTTATTCATAGTTCTGATGTAATATACTCTGTAAGGGTTGTACAGGTAGTGATAGAAAATATCAGCAGTCCAAATTCTTGAAACTCCACAGAGTAATTAAAGCAGCTTGGGGTTAGTGCTTACAGCTGTTGGTACATGCCATGGTTGGACTTGGTAGTTACGAAATAAAACACAGCATCTTTCTGTATAGGAAGTTTCCCAGTGACTGATGATAAAAGGTAAGGGTAAATTAGTGGCAAAAAAAAAAAAAAAAAAAAAAAAAATCCTAAAGGTAGTCAGATATTGAATATTAATCAGAATTCTGTTTTTTTTTTTTAAGAAAATCCGTATTAGAGGTAAGCTTAATAACAATCAGTAACAGTAACAAAAAATGATTTTGTTGGGAAGTACAGAGAGGTAGTGAGTAAAAAGTGTTGTATAGTCTGCTCAGTTTAACGTCTGAGAGAATGGGTTTTAGCGTATGGAATGCAGATATCAGACTGTTGAGTATTCCATAAAGTACCAAGTAATTTTCCGTTGCATAATTCTATCATTAAGAAATAAAGTTAAGGGGCGCCTGGGTGGCTCAGTCGGTTAAGCGTCCGACTTCAGCTCAGGTCACGATCTCGCGGTCCGCGAGTTCGAGCCCCGCGTCGGGCTCTGGGCTGATGGCTCAGAGCCTGGAGCTTGCTTCCGATTCTGTGTCTCCCTCTTCCTCTGCCCCTCCCCCGTTCGTGCTGTGTCTCTCTCTGTCTCAAAAATAAACAAACGTTAAAAAAAAAAAATTAAATTAAATTTAAAAAAGGTCTCTCATTTAAAAGTGACTTCCAGGCCCACTACCCCTGTTTGATCTTGGCATTATGGTGCAAATCACTTCTCTGGGGTCTGATGCCACCACTGTAAAGAAACATGGGGGCATTATTTATTCCTTCGTGACATATGTATTAGAAACTGCCTGTAACTGTAAGATAATTGGAGAAGCACACCACTGTCTTTTTCAATGACAAGTAGGAATTTGCCTCTGCTAATTCTCTTCAAAGCAGATCATCCACAGTCTTTCAGGGAGACATCAGCTACTTTAAATTAACAGAGGTTAGTTTTCAAGAACCGTAAGCTAGAAAAAGTACTTCTCTGGGCACAGTTTCACTATCAGATTTTTAAGAAACCTTTATGGAAGCAGTTAATTGTTAGCATGGGAGTTTCTGTATTAGTGGCAAAAAATCTCATGAAAACTTAGCAGGAGGAAATCAGAGTGCTAGGAAAAAATTAAATTTTTTTACAGAAGAGGGTCCAAGTTGATGACCTAATTTCCCATGTAGTGTGAAAAGCTGGTGTGGTTCTGCCCTAGGATATTTTGGAATATAAAAAGAAACAGAGACCTCAGAAAATCCGGATGCTGGATGGATCCGTGAAAACGGTGATGGTGGATGACTCTAAGACCGTTGGGGAGCTCCTGGTTACCATTTGCAGCAGGATCGGTGAGTATTGGCGTGCCTGGGTTCCAGTTTTTGTTTGGCCATTAATTACATGCCTGTTCCTTTTTCATCCCCATTTGGTGTCTTACCCACTGATTTCCTCCCATTCCTGAGACACTGTTCTCTAAATATGTAAACCCACTAACTGTTATTGTAAACACATGAACGTCTCACTGAGTCAAAACTGAGAGATTTTATTTCCCTTTCAAAAACAAAAGGAACTTTTTTTTTTTTTTTGAGCAGAAATATATCCCTTTATTATCTCTCAGTATCTTTTTTTAAGATAAAATTTACTGTCAAGTTGGCTAACATACAGTGCACACCGTGTGCTCTTGGGTTTTGGGAGTAGATTCCTGTGATTCATCACTTACATACAACACCCAGTGCTCATCCCAACAAGTGCCCCCTTGGTGCCCGTCACCCATTTTCCCCTCCCCCACCCCCTCCCATCAACCCGCAGTTTGTTCTCTGTATTTAAGAGTCTCTCAAGGTTTGCCTCCCTCCCTCTCTGTAACTATTCAAAAGGAACCTTTTAATTGAAGATAGTATGTTTTAAATCCTATAATTTAGTTTCCTGCCCATGGCTGAGCTTCTGTATAAGCATTACTGACATCCAGTATTTCCTTGAAGACTGATAGGGACAGCCCATACAATTGATTGCTACACAACTTTTCTTCTTGTAGCTTCTCTTAATGCCCTCAGAGAACAAGTGTGTCTGCTTTTTTTCATGAAGCCCTTCAGATGTTTGGAGAAAGTAGGCTGGCCTGTCTTAGTCTTCTCTCCATGCAAAGGAAGACGTGCTCTTTCAGCCACTGCTTGGTTGACGTTGCCTTGCCTTGTTCTGCATGATCTCTACTCCATACTTGTTTGTCGAAAACTAGGAGAATCGAATGTGACCTTTTAAACATGGCTTCATTAGCTGAAAAGCCACCCTTTCGGCCAGTTTCTCGATGTGTGCTCCTTGGGGTGGCTCCCTGATCCTTTGCTACAAGGGGCGGCTCTGAGTACCAAAGGGTGCCCCGGCTGGAAGGAGTGACAGCTTCATAATCCCTGGTAATTGTAACCTCATTTCTATTTTTAGGAATAACGAACTATGAAGAATATTCTTTAATCCAAGAAACGATTGAGGAAAAGAAAGAGGAAGGGACGGGTACGCTAAAAAAAGACAGGACACTGTTGCGAGACGAGAGGAAGATGGAGAAGCTGAAGGCAAAACTCCACACGGATGATGACCGTGAGTGTCGGAGAAAGAAATGTGGGCCGGGAGCACGAGGGGCCTCACCTACCTCCCTTCACCTGTGGGACCCAGGGCAGGAGTTTTCTGTTGATTCATTCCGTCTATAAATATCTTGGTCTGTGGCACTAAAAGACCTTAAAGAAGGGGAAAAAATGACTCTGGTGCCATTTCACATCTAAAAAAGTAATCTCATAAACAAATTATGTTCACACTGTTTTCTAAAGAAGCTTACTATTTGTTTGAACTGGGGTCCAAACAAGGTTGGATGATGTGACACCTCTTTTAGTCTCCAACTTGGCCTCCATCTCTCTCTCTTTCTCTTTCTTTTTTTTCTCCTTGCAGTTTCTGGAAAGAAAAAAGCAGATAGTTATTTGTATAGAGTTTTCTACAATCTGGATTTTATTGGTTGTGGTATCAGCTAACATGTACTTCTGTCTCTTGTAACCCCTGGGATCTGGAGACTTGATCAGATTCGTGTGTGTGTGTGTGTGTGTGTGTGTGTATGTGTGTATACATTTAAAGTAAAGACTCCTTCTGTGGTGTAGTGTACATCCAGCAGAGGGTTGTATCTGGTTTTTGTCCTTTTTTGTGATGTTAATAGCCATCGGTGACCATTGCTGACATCCATTATTTCTTAGAGGTTACAAAATGGTAATTATATCATAGGAAAGTTGTCCTCTGTGGACACACAGTTAATATTTGGAAAAGCCAATATGTACACCCCACGTGTCCCCAAAGCCTCTGCTACGTGCACCTGGTTGCAGGACATTCCCCACCCCACCGAGGATCACGCACAGTTCACGTAGACCTTTCCAGGCTCCTTCTTTCATTGTCCTTGCTGCTGCATTGGGAAGATGACATCGTTGTCATTATGTTTATTGATCTTCAGTGGGCCTTTCATTTCCTCTGACCCTTTCTCCATTCTTTTTTTTTTTTTTTTTCACCTCATTTGATTTCCAGTTGCATATTTCTTTCCAAGTGAGATGATGGTAGACAAATCCTGAGGATTTTTATAATGTGCATGATACTCTCTCAGGTTCTGCAGGAGATGAGATCACTCCCGCACATTCCCTGTGCTGAAGTTGGTTATAACCCAGTGAGGCTTGTAATGCTTTCTTAGTCACAAGTTGTGTGCTAAGCCCAGGGAGGCTTTTGGGAGTGAGAGCTGTAGAAAATATAGAGGGGTGATCCATTCCTGTGCACCCAGATAACAGGTGAGCATTTTCTGGGATGAGATTCAAACTGGGCCACAGGCAGGGTTCTACCATCCCTGATCCCTCAGTGTCCTGCCCTTCCCTCCCCCTTCCCTCCCCATGACTTTTATTTTCCTCCTCTTTTCTGCCTAAGGGTGGAGGTGACTCCTGATACTCAGTTTATAAATTATTTCACATAATGAGACTGAAGTATCCAGTATTGACTTAAAGGAAAATGCTAACTTGGCTGTCTTGGCATAAAGCATTGATTTTCTTATGACTGTGGGGCTTTAACGAACTTGAGGAATGGCTGGGAATTTGCCCTTCTTTGGTGTTTGGTGCGTCACATGGTATATGATGGCGTATGTGAAATTATTTTGCAAAGTTAAAAAGCACAGTTCTAATAGAAGTACTTATAACTGAGTATCGGTGTTCCAGAAATCCGCTTCTCTTTTGATAAATCCCTTCAAACTAAGAGGAAGAATAAACCCAATGCTTAGATCTGTCTTGTTGTGTTGCAGTAAATTGGCTGGATCACAGCCGAACATTCAGAGAACAAGGGGTAGATGAACATGAAACGTTGCTGCTTAGAAGGAAGTTCTTCTACTCCGATCAGAATGTGGACTCGAGAGACCCTGTGCAGCTGAACTTGCTTTATGTTCAGGTACAGCATTTAATACTCACTGAAGGTGGGGAGACTTCAAGAAGCTACTGGCTTGTGGTGAAGAGACACTCAGCTGTGGCCTCCATGGTGTTTGTGGCACGTGGTTTCCATTGGGCACTGTTGAGGGATTCCTCACATGTTTGGTTGTGGTGCCTTTCTTTGGCATCTCAGATTGGGACCCAGTGGCTGGTACTATCTCTCTGTCTCTTTTCCTGACTTTGAGGCACTTAACTCGCTCACTATTGAACTAGAGCTTTCTTTGCTAGTGTCTTGAAATACATGTGAATGTTGGCCAAAAAAATCCATATTTCTCACTATTGAAAGATACTCTCTTCATAACCTTTTATGTCTTTACCGTTAACCTATTGTCGAAACTCAGACAAGTCATTGAACTTTTCAGAGCTCACACTTTGCTAACATGGAAGACGTTGGCTTCACACCAGATGGTCTCCAGTCTTTGTTTGGCTCAAGGAAAACCTCCCTCTTTCTTCTTAGATTCTTTCCTTCCCTCCTTCCCTTTCCTCTCCTTCCATTTATCTACTTATCTGCCCTTAGAAATAATGCAGGGATCAGCAAAATGCCGCCATAGCATTGGCTATGTTTGTAAATAAAGTTTTATTGGAATACAGCTCATTTGTTTGTGTTACACACTGGTGAACCCCTTCAGTATCTCGTCACTTTTACATATTTTTTGCAGCTATTCTCATGTTTCAGTGGTAGAATTCAATAGTTGTTACAGAGACCACATGACCTGCAAGGTCTAATATGTTTACTGTCTGGCCTTTTGATGGGAAAAGTTTGCTGACCCTTGAGTTGGTGGGTGCAGGAATGGCATGGAGGGAGGAGGGGTGGGAGGCTAGAAAGAAAGAAGATGGCAAGGCAATAAGAAAATGCTTGTTGGTTAAAGGCTCTGAGCCATAGCTTAGAGCACC
The DNA here is from genome assembly GCF_018350155.1 of Leopardus geoffroyi. Taxonomy (NCBI): domain Eukaryota; kingdom Metazoa; phylum Chordata; class Mammalia; order Carnivora; family Felidae; genus Leopardus; species Leopardus geoffroyi. Next base: position 42,483,783 of record NC_059337.1, on the reverse strand, counting down.
TGTTGGAGACTGGTCTGGGGGTCACCTAACTAGAGAAAGAAAAGACAGAAGAATAAATAGCAGTGATGGGTCAGGAACTGGGAGAAAGACTTCAGACATAGTCAGTTCCTGATTCTGGGACTGTGCAATTTGCTTATTTACCTTAAATGTCTGTAGTATTGAGTTACTGTCATTGGAGTTCTCTCTCCCCCTGCCAACAACGTGTATTACATTGGCCTTTTTCTGGGGATGGGAATTGGGTTGATTTTGCCTCTAGTTAATTTTTCTCTTGCCTCTTTATTTTTCATACTCACTTCTGAAGCTTTAGTTTTAATATACCTCATACCGCTGATGCATTCTATCTATAGGCAATTTGGGGTAAGGACTTGCTTTCCTTTTGTTTTAATCCTGTCGTGCTAGTCACCTGCATAGTCCTGATGCGTCCCATTTGGCTGGCACTTTCCCCTTGCTCCACAGGGAGGGTGTGCTCCGATGAAGAATTGTGTCCCTGGAGAGTTTGCCTTGTTCCCCCAAGCTCCTGATGCTTTTCGCTGCCTCTTGTGTTTCAGGCTCGGGATGATATCCTGAACGGCTCCCACCCTGTCTCCTTCGAGAAAGCTTGTGAGTTTGGAGGATTTCAAGCCCAGATACAATTTGGACCTCATGTGGAACATAAACACAAGCCAGGATTCTTAGAGTAAATAACCTTTTGTTTTTTTCTTTTGCTTTTCTTGTTCTCTGCTCTTCTTTTCAGTGTTTTTGAGCCATATACATAAAATACATACCCTAGTTTCAGTCATTTGTGAGGTTGTTAGCTTTTCCTCAGTTGAGTATAGGATCAAATCTGTGGTCTTTGGGAAAAGCAGGAGGCCTGGAAATTCAGTGCTGGGATGACTATGGAGGCTACTGCTCCAAGTTGGGGCGTGGAGCTTCTATGGAGACCATAGAATCTGTAGCGCTCTGCTTAGATATTGTCTAGTCTGTCCTAGGATATCTCGGGAGTTCCCCAGCAAGCTCAGGCCCTCCATCTTCTGAAACCTCTCCCATCAGAACCTCCCTTTTCCACACTGGGCCAGATTTTGTCCTCTTGAATTTCTTTGCAAGACTCTCCTATATTAGAACAACAGAGCATAAAAGAGCTTCACATTCTTTATTACAGTATGAGGAAATCTCCGTGGCTCTGAAAGTGTGGGATACACATTAAATACTTCACTCTTCAGGGCGCCTGGGTGTCTCAGTAGGTTGAGTGTCCGACTTTGGCTCAGGTTGTGATCTCATGGTTCCTGGGTTCGAACCCCATGTCTGGCCCTGTACTGACAGCTCAGAGCCTGGAGCCTGCTTCAGATTCTGTATCTCCCTCTCTGTCTGACCCTCCCCTGCTTGCTTCCTCCCTCCCTCCCTCCCTCCCTCCCTCCCTTCCTTCCTTCCTTCCTTCCTTCCTTCCTTCCTTCCTTCCTTCCCTCTCTTTCTCTCTCTCTCAAAAAAATATAAACAAGCATTTAAAAAAATTTTAAATGCTTCACTCTTCCACACATCTGGTCTTTGGCTGTCTTGTATAAAATGATGGGGTGTTTGGGGGGAGGGCTCAGTACTTGGAGATTTAAGAGAAAGCACCTTTACAGATACATTATGGCCCCACAGAACTTGGGCCTTAGGGTTGAATTTCCTAGAAATGCCCAACAGGACAGACCCAGCCATACTTAGGCTGCTTTAGTTTGAAGTGATCTTGCCCTGTGTTTTGATCAGCTTCTCCAAGGGTTTTGTGTATTTCTTCCTCTGGTAATATTTCTTTACCTATTCCCGCCCCCGCCAAACCTCTTCTGCTTCCTCTTAGCACAGTTGAAACATTTGGCTGAGCAACCCCTTCCCCAATATCCAGAGTGTCTTGACATCAATCTCCTGCTGTCATCTAGAATGCAGCTTGTAGAGGCTTTGGTAGTGGGACCTGAGCTGAATGCCAGCTGGGGGCAGACGTCACTTGTCTGTAGGATATGCCAAAATGAGATGTGTGGAGTAGGGCATCAACTGCATTGTGTTCAAGTACATTGAGGAGAAAGGATAACATAAATGCCAACTTGGCCCTTGATCCCACTTTAACTTTGGTGGGAAGTAACTGGGACCAGCATATGTCCTAGAGTAAGAAGAAAACCTGACTTCTTTGGCAGAGGTGACAGAGGTGCTTGGACAACATAGTGTTTGTGCTAAACTGAGTTGTTATCCAAAACAAAACAAAACAAAACAAAACACCCTCTCCCCTTATGTTAATGAATCCCAAGGAACCTATCCAATGTGCTTCTTTGGCCTACAATATAGGCCTTGACTGACCTTGAGTCTGAGAATGGCCCTACACATGTCGTGGCACTGACTTTGTTCTGTATTTTCCAAACAAGTCCTATAGTCGAGCGTTCCCAAGGGCCCGTTAACTACCCAGTCGGTCTGGCTTCCTTCCTGCAGGAACCACGGGAAGTTTTGCCTTTCTCTGTTCTGTGACACCCCCGATGCCTTACTTGTGTTGGGATTCCAAATGGTATCACAGCATTGGTATTGCTCTTACGGTGTCTCCTGCAGTTTGGAGGCCTCTGGAAAACCTCACACTTACACTCCAGTAAAAGATGCCCCTTGTCTTAATCTGTGGTAACGAAGGTTAAGCAATCGTATTCAGTCTGTTTCGTTTTTCTGAGATTATAGTAAGTAGCTCATGCCTGTAGTTTTATGTGTATCCTTACTCAGATTCCAAATTAAAACAAACTTATTATGCCTAGTGGCAATTATTTTTCCTTATGAATTTGATTTACTTTTTAATTAGACCAAATCTAGTCTAGGTAGTGAGGCATTTTCATTTTATGTAGATGTTTAATTGTATACATTATTGCATATACTGTTCAGGTAAAACTTCCTGAGGATATTCGTCTCCTTTTAATTAAAACAAAACAATGGGGTCACATTTCCCTGACTGTGTGTTGGAAATTCAGAATGTTTTCAGGGATAATAAGTCTGAGCTGTCCCTGGTGACTGGCTGGGCCATTTTTGCCAGCCTTTGTTTTTTCCTGCCTGGCTCTCCTATGTACTATGCGCTTGAACGAATTCAGAGTTTAAAAAAAAAAAAAAAGGTGAAGAGGTTAGACATGTCACAGAGCCAGGTTAAAGGTCCAGCCAGGCCACAATATCAGCCACATAGCTTCTCAATAAGGTACATTAGTGAGTATATTTCTTTCACTGTTTAAAAAATTTGTACAGCACTTTTGCTCAAAGCCTGCCTACTCTGGACCTTTCTGTGAGGTCCGCCACACCTTTCTTCAGATCCTTTAATGGCTTCTGGACTCAGTACCAGCTTGGTGGAGGTATTTATTTAGAACAACGGAAATCGGAGACTCTGGAAGATTTTCAGTTTTCAGAGATTTAAGGATTATTAAATGGCTCCTGTCTGCTCTGCGTATGGGGGAAATAGATGCAAGATACACAGAGACAGAAATAAGACACAGAGCCATGGAGAGCTAGAATCCAGAAAACAGCCAGTTGTCCCAGATCGAGTCTGATGTGCTTTATCTCCATGACCCTTTGCTTCAGGTCCTCTGCAAAGAGCCCCAGAAAGGGATATTTTATCAGAGCGTGAAATAGACCCAGCACAATCCAATAATCATATGCATACTTGATGCTCTTCTGTGGTAAGAAAATGCTTGCAGAGAGCATGCCATCTGGTATTCTTTCACTCCATGAGGACTTCATATGTGTGTTCTATTGTGTCAGGTACAGGAGGACTTAGGATGTGTGTTCTATTGTGCTGGGTATAGGGCAGATAGGAAAATATATGCTAATTCCTTGCTGTTTTTGAGGCTATAGTCTCCTTGGCAAATCAACATGAAATTGTTACTATGGAGAAGTGAAACTTGGCCCTGATTGTAACTATGTTTTGAATGCAGTGTGGTCTATTTAGGATTTCAAAAGTTGCAGTGCAGGCTATAGAGACTGCTGTGAATTATTTCAAGAAAGGTGGCAAAGGTATGGTGCCAGAAGCAATGTTGATGAGAGAATTTAGCAGAATACAAGGCAAATGTAAAGAACAATTAGCTCAAAACAGCAGTAACACCAAAACCAGTGTAATAATGACGAACTGCAGGCCCCTTAAAAACATGGTGGAAAACTCGAAAAAGTGATCAGAGTCAAAGCCTTCTATGGATCTTACTGTTTTCAAAGAAGGTAAGATGCCCTGATAAACTTTAGACCTTGAATCAAGTGTGTGTGATAAAACTGAGGGCAGTTCCAGGTGATGGGTATAGAGTGTTCACTGTATAATTCTTTCAACATTTTCTGTGTTGGAGATTTTTCATAATGTTGAGGAAAGATTCGCAGCTTCAAAGAATAGGAGTAGATGGCATAACTTCCAAACCAGTGCCAAGGAGGAAGAGTGGAGAGGAGATACAAACAACTTGACCGATGCAAGAGTAGTTGAGCCAGATGGATTATGGAAACACACCCTATGGTATATAAGATGTACAAGTTAAGGGAAATACTTCTAAATATTGGACATCCTAGCAAGAAAAAATAAATCAAACTATTAATAGAGGCTCTCATATTATATAGCTCTGTACTATTTCTAAAAGACACACATCTTAAGGACAGAGGAAAGTTTAAAGGCATATAGAAAATAATGCCCTAGGAAACTAGTTAAAGCTAGAGAAGCTGTATTTAATGTCACACAAAATAGGACTTAAGACCAAAAAAACTGAAGTAGAGACAGAGAAGGCCATTATAAAGATAGAAGGACCAATTCACCAGGATGATAAGTTGTGAAACCTGTGTGCACCTGACATTAGTTTAAAATAATTAAAGGAAAAAAACAGTATTACAAGGAGAATTTCAGATATACATTTTTAGTGGAACAATTTAGTGTGCTTTACTCAGAGAGTGAGAAGTAAAACAAGATGAGAATAAAAGATTTTAGTCAAGAGAAAGTAATAAAATAGAAATCATAGAATCAACACAACCCAAAGCTGCTGCTTTGGAAAAATTAATATGTTAATCTCTGGTAAGTTTGATCAAGAAAAAAGAAAAGTAGAAAAAGGAAAAAAAAAAATTATTGGTCATGAAAATGAGGCAGAACTTCAGATAAACTCGTTTTAAAAATCCTAAGAGAATGAAATGAAAGCTTGAAGCCAAAAAACTAAAAAATAAATTGAAAATAGACACAAAAAGGATGCTGAGAAAATCTGAGTAGATCACTAAACTTGAAAGAAATTGCCTTATCAGTTGAAAATAAACCACACAAAACAACAAAATGAAAACTAGGATCGAGGCTATTTTATATTAATTTTGTTTCCCTTCTCTTATGTTCATCTGTTGTGTGTCTTAAAGTCCTCATATGAGTGAAGTCATATGATATTTGTCTTTCTCTGACTAATTTCACTTAGCCTAATACCCTCTAGTTCCATCCACGTAGTTGCAAATGGCAAGATTTCAGTCTTTTTGATAGCTGAGTAATACTCCATTGTGTGTGTGTGTGTGTGTGTGTGTGTGTGTACATACATACATACATACATATCACATCTTCTTTATCCATTCATCCATCGATGGACGTTTGGGCTCTTTCCATACTTTGGCTATTGTTCATAGTGCTGCTATAAACATTGGGATGCATGTGCCCCTTCAAAACAGCATATCTGTATCCCTTGGATGAATACCCAGTAGTGCAGTTGCCGGGTTGTAGGGTAGTTCTATTTTTTTTTGAGGAACCTCCATACTTTTTTTCCAGAGTGGCTGCACCAGCTTGCATTCCCACCAACAACGCAAAAGAGATCCTCTTTCTCCGCATCCTCGCCAACATCTATTGTTGCCTGAGTGGTTAATGTTAGCCATTCTGACAGGTGTTAGGCGGTATCTCATTGTCGTTTTGATTTGTATTTCCCTGATGGTGAGTGATGTGGAGAATTTTTTCCTATGTCAGTTGGCCATCTGGAGGTCTTCTTTGGAGAAGTGTCTATTCATGTCTTTTGCCCATTCCTTCACTGAATTGTTTTTTGGGTGTTGAGTTTGATAAGTTCTTTATAGATTTTGGATACTAACCCTTTATCTGATATGATGTTTGCAAATATCTTCTCCCATTCTGTCAGTTGCCTTTTAGTTTTGCTGATTGTTTCCTTTGCTGTGCAGAAGCTTTTTATTTTGTTGAGGTCCCAGTAGTTCATGTTTGCCTTTGTTTCCCTAGCCTCCATAGACGTGTTGAGTAAGAAGTTGCTGTGGCCAAGATCAAAGAGATTTTTGCCTGCTTTCTCCTCAAGGATTTTGATGGCTTCCTGTCTTACATTGAGGTTTTTCATCCATTTTGAGTTTATTTTTGTGTATGGTGTAAGAAAGTGGTCCAGGTTCATTCTTCTGCATGTCGCAGCCCAGTTTTCCCAGCACCACTTGCTGAAGAGACTGTCTTCATTCTATTGGATATTCTTTCCTGCTTTGTCAAAGATTAGTTGGCCATATATTTGTGGGACCGTTTCCGGGTTGTCTATTCTGTTCCACTGATCTAAATGTCTGTTTTTACTCCAGTACCATACTGTCTAGATGAGTACGGCTTTGTAGTACAGCTTGAGGTCCGGGATTGTGATGCCTCCTCTTTGGTTTTCTTTTTCAAGATTACTTTCGCTATTCAGGGTCTTTTCTGGTTCCATACAAATTTTAGGATTGTTTGTTCTAGCTCTGTGAAGAATGCTGGTGTTATTTTGTTAGGGATTGTACTGAATATGTAGATTGCTTTGGTTAGTATAGACATTTTAACAATATTCTTCCTATCCAGGAGCATGGAATCTTTTTCCATTTTTTTGTGTCAATTTCTTTCATAAGGTTTCTATAGTTTTCAGTGTATAGATTTTTCACGTCTTTGGTTAGATTTGTTCATAGGTACCTTATGGTTTTTGGTGCAATTGTAAATGGGATAGATTCCTTTATTTATCTTTCTGTTGCTTAATTGTTGGTGTATAGGAATGTAACCAATTTCTGTGCATTGATTTTATATCCTGCAACTTTGCTGAATTCACGGATCAGTTCTAGCAGTTTGTTGGTGGAATCTTTTGGGTTTTCCATAGACAGTATCATGTCATCTGTGAAGAGTGAAAGTTTGACCTCCTGGCCGATTTGGATGCCTTTTATTCCTTTGTGTTGTCTGATTACTGAGGCTAAGACTTCCAATATTATGTTGAATAACAGTGGCGAGAGTGGACATCCCTGTCTTGTTCCTGACGATAGGGGGAAAGCTCTCAGTTTTTCCCCATTGAGGATGATATTAACGTTGGGTGTTTCATATATGGTTTTTATGATCTTGAAGTATGCTCCTTCTATCCCTACTTTCTTGAGGGTTTTTATCAAGCAAGGACACGGTCTTTTGTCAAATGCTTTCTCTGCATCTATTGAGAGGATCCTATGGTTCTTGTCCTTTCTTTTATTAATGTGATGAATCACATTGATTGTTTTGCGGATATTGAACCAGCCCTGCATCCCAGATATGAATCCCACTTGGTTGTGGTGAATAATTTTTTTAATGTATTGTTGGATCCGGTTGGCCAATATCTTGTTGAGGATTTTTGCATCCATGTTCATCAGGGAAATTGGTCTATAGTTCTCCTTTTTAGTGGGGTCTCTATCTGGTTTTAGAATCAAGGTAATGCTGGCTTCATAGGAAGAGTTTGGAAGTTTTCCTTCCATTTCTATTTTTTGGAACAGCTTCAAGAGAGTAAGTGTTAACTTTTCCTTACATGTTTAGTAGAAATCACCTGGAAAGCCATCTGGCCCTCTACTCTTGTTTTTTGGGAGAGTTTTGATTACTAATTCGATTTCTTTATTGGTTATGGGTCTGTTCAAATTTTCTTTTTCTTCCTGTTTCAGTTTTGGTAGTGTATATGTTTCTAGAAATTGGTCCATTTCTTCCAGATTGCCCATTTTATTGGCATATAATTGCTCATAATATTCTCATTATTTTTATTACTGCTGGGTTGGTTGTGATCTCCCCTCTTTCGTTTTTGATTTTATTTATTTGGGTCCTTTTCTTTTTCTTTTTGATCAAAGTGGCTAGTGGTTTATCAATTTTGTTAATTCTTTCAAAGAACCAGCTTCTGGTTTCATTGATCTGTTGTAATGTTTTTTTGGTTTTGATAGCATTAATTTCTGCTCTAATCTAGGATCAGGCTATTTTAGGGAACAGAAAGAAAGAAAATTTTAAAAACCTTCTCACCTTAATTTGGAACTAGCGGAATCAAATAGAGTGCAACGTGACATGTATTTTGATGTAACTGCCAGTTATGACTAGTTTCTTGTAGGAATGGAACATTTATTCAGCAATTTATGGCATGCCTTCTAGGCACTGGGGATAGAGCCATGTAAAAAACACAAACATTTCTGCCTTCATGGAACCTACATTCTAGTGCAGAGGGGCAGATAATAAGTAAAATACAAAATAAGAGAAAAAGATGAAAACGCAAGACTAAAATAATGGAACTGTCACTCTGGGCAGGTGATGGAATTATCTGCATATATAATCCACTTGGTCTGCAGAGAAACTTCTCAGAGTTAATATTATCAGGGTTCCTAGAAAAAAGATAAACATATAATGGCTCATCACCACCTAGGTCCAAACAATAGTATTCATTCTCACCTGCAGGGCTGGAAAACAAAATACTATTTATTTATATATGGCAAATAGTATTCCCATACATAACAAAAAGAAAATGTAATTTTTAGAAGGAGAGACCTTTGGGATGCTTGAGTAGCTTGGTCATTTGAGCTTATGACTCTTGATTTTGGTTTGGGACATGGTCTCACAGTCATGGGATTGAGCCCTGCCTCTGACTTCACAGTGAGTGTGGAGACATCTTGAGGTTCTCTCCCTGCCTCTCCCTCTTCCCCTTTCCCACTTGACCTCTCTCTCTCTCTCAAAAACAAAAACAAAAAAAAACAAAAAACAAAAAAATCTTTTAGAACAAAAAGTATAATTTACCTATGAATAGAGGTATCTAAAAAGCTCCAAGATCTAACCAATAAAATGATAAAAGATAAAAGTTCATTGAAGAGCTAAGTCAAGATCTGAATAAATGGAGTGGTTTGTTGGATTAACGTACAGGAAAACTAAATGTCATAATAGCAATTCATTTTCATCTATAAAATACAGTTCAATTTTAATCCAAATCCCACATACCAAGTAATGAGAAAACCTAATTTTAAAATGTATATGAACCTCTTAACCCCTTCCTACCTGTTTTGCCTATCCTCCAACCCCTCCCATCTCTGGTAATCCACAGTTTGTTTCCTGTGTCTGTGAGTTTGTCTTGTGTGTGCATTCATTGTTTAGATTCCATTTGTAAGTGAAATCATATTTGTCTTTCTCTGACTTAGTGATAATATCTTCTAGATCTATCCATGTTGTTGCAAATAGTAAGATTTCATTCTTTTTTGTGTTTGGTTGAATAATATTCCATTGTGTATATATACACCACATCTTCTTGATCCATTCATCCATCGATGGACACTTGGATCACTTCCATATCTTGGCTATTATAAATAATGCTGCAGTGAATATAGGGATGCCTACATCTCATTGAATTGGTATTTTTGTTTTCTTCCGTTGAAAACCCAGAAGTGGAATTGTTGGATTGGTGAAGGAGATTGAGATACAGGCTTTCAGTTATCAAGTAAATAGGTCATGGGATGTAAAACATAGTATAGGGAATATGGTCAATTATATTGTAATAATTTCATATGGTGACAGATGGTCTTACAGTGGGGTTCATTTTGTAATTTGTAAAAATACTGAATCACTATGATGTACATCTGAAACTTATAGGATATTGTATGTTAATCATATGTGAGTAAAAAAAAACTTATAAGATTATATGTATTTGTCAATATAACCATCAAAAAGTAACATGTACCAGTCAAGCCTGAAGAATGACGAAGGCTAATTGAAGGACTCACGTAAATACCCAATTTCTTACAAAGCTATAGTAATCAAAATACTCTATTACTGATGCTGGGTGATAAGAGTTCTACAGGTTGATAAACCTATATTTATTGAAATTAAAATATTGGGCGAAACCTATTACCAAAATAAGAGTGAAGCTCCACAGTGTGGAAGAGGAAATTTGCATATTTGCAAAGCACACTACAAACAACACATTAATATCCAGAAATCATTAAGAAAAGAAAAAACTAAGGAAATGACCACCCTGGATAGCAATAGGTACTTGAGAAAAGAGGAAACTCGACTGACTTATAAAGATAGGGAAAAATATTCAGTCTCGTAAGTAAACCAAATGCAAAATCAATAACGGTATAGCATTTCGTGTCCATTAGATGGGGCACAAATTTAAATGTATGAAAACATCAAAGTGCTTTACAGAGGAAACAAGACGTTCCAGAAAATGAACCTGTTGAATTTAAAAATACAAAGAGAAACAGAATATGTTGTTTATAGATACAAGGAGGTGAAGAAACATAATCAAATATGCATGGGAACTGTAAGGAAGTGAATATAGTTAGGGAGAGAAAGAAGGGTGGTATGGGACTTCAGGTAAGTCTATAATTTCTCGTTAAAAACAGGTAGCAATCAGAAAGCAAATATGACCACATGATTGGTATATTCCCAATGTTTCTGCAATTAACAGTTCTTTAAAAAAGAAAAATGCAAATAGTCTGTGAGGTGACAAAAGCTTGGATTCACTGAGGTTGAACATACAACATCTGGCGAAGGCAAAATTAACAGGCCTTAGAGTTCACACAAGGTTCCACGGTGCTGTGTGCTGCAGAGGGAGATAGCCAGTGGATGGGCACGGGAAGGTGGGTAACAAGTGAGGACCCCTCTCAGCCTTGAGGACCATAGCCTTTGTCTTGTGGGCATGTGCCTTGGATGTGTTCTATTGAGAAAACAAAGCAACTCAGGCTCTGAATCTCTGTTGAAGAAATCAGAGTGGACTTGGAAGTTTTTCACCACAAACTCAACATAATTCTCTTGTCAACAAGCAAAGCTTTTGACACAGTAGGAGGCCTCCAGTCAATTTTTCTCTTGGCGTTTGTTCAAACTCCTATTCCTTCTTTGGACTTGGTCTTTGGAATAATTTGGCTGTGGATTGTGTTTTCAAACTAACGGTGAAGGAGGCATTTCAGCTTGTGTTTTTTTTTTAATCTTTTTTTAACATTTATTTTTGAGAGACAGAGACAGAACACGAGTGGGGGAGGGGCAGAGAAAGGGAGAGACACAGAAACTGAAGCAGCCTCCAGGCTCTGAGCTATCAGCACAGAGCCCCATGTGGGGCTTGAACTCATGAACCGTGAGATCATGACCTGAGCCAGAGTCGGATGCTTAACCCATTGAGCCACCCAGGGGCCCCTCAGCTTGTGTTTTTCATCCGTTCTGTCTTAACCTCCTGTTCCTTACCATTACCAGCCCGTAGTTTCTTTAGCGTTTGCCTCTGTCATTATGTACCTGACAGCCTAGGACTCTCCTATTGCTTTGAGAAGGCCATGACTGTCCAGTGGTGCCTTCATGTTCCCCTTTAGCAGCAGCCTCCTAAAGCTGGTGCCTACCTCCCTAACTACTTTCAGACTCCAGGACTTTCAAACCAGTTGCTGTCTGCCCCAAGTTGCCTCTGAGCCCCCGGACAGGTTCCAGTCCTTAGACAAAAGGGCATAGCGATTGGTTCGGGAGCTTGGAACTGCTGTGTGGCTGAGGTTAGGTCCTCAAACCCTTTCCTGAGCTGCTTCCGTGCCATCTCCACTCACACTTTTACCACTTTAAGTGTTTCCCAGCTCAAAAGATGTTTCCTTCCTCCCCTGTCATCACCACAGTTAGCCAGGATTTAACCAGTACCCTCAATTGCACAGATATATTCGTCTTTGACTCTGGCTTCAAATTCTAGTGTGTCTGATTCCATCACTTGAGCTTTCAGCCCACAGTGTTAGTGGTTCTCCAAATTCAGCATACATCACAATTGTGTGGAGGGCTCGTTAAAACTCACAGTGCAGGGCTTTGCTTCCAGAGCCCCTCCTTCGGCAGGTCCAGGATGAATCCTGAAATTTGTCCCTTCTGAGCCATTTCCAGATAGTGCTGATGCTGATGGTCCTGGGACCAGGCTTTGAGAACTTTAGGTGCTATCAAATTTGAAATGTTGTTGCTGGCCGTTTGGTGATTTACCGTGAAGGTTGCACTTAGTAAACCTGGGTGTTACAGTGTCCTGTGGGTGACACTGCCCCCTGCTTATACACTTCTGCTTTCCCTCCCCTCTAAGTCTCCACCCTTTGCTGGGTAAACACCTGACTGCTTTGTGTGTTCCTTTCTGAGAAATAACACTCCTAGGAAGGAATCTATCTACTTTGCAGAGGATCGCACCAGCTTAGAGAATGGTCACTTGGCTGTGCTCATGCACTTGGGGCAGCTCTGGGACCAGTGAGAAGCAGGTCCACATTTCTCAAAATCAAAGCTGACTCATATACTTGTATACGTCTTGCCAGACCATAGAATATCTTTAAGATCCCTCTTTTGGAATTTCTTGAAGAAGCAGCTTTAATTTTATATTAAAAAAAAGTGAATATCTAGATTTGAGTCTAGACCCTGCTCCCCCAAATGTGTTGATTAAATTCCCCTTGTTCAGTGGCTTCTGGACATTTCTAAAAATTGCTACTGCTATGGTAATTTTCATCATTACATGATTGGTGTTTCTCGTGTTTTATTCTTTGTGTCAAGGTTCTAAAATACTGTTCACATGGTAGATTTGTCGATTAAAGGATAACTTGGAAAGATCAGACTGTTGAGTGGCTAGGAGTGTGGTGTCTGGAGACCATAGAAGAGGCTTAAGTTATTGGTTGTGGTTAAGGACAATATAGCATCACTGAACCTCATTTTTCATGTACAACATAGGATATTTTCTTCCAAGGGCTTTTGTCAGAATTTAATTAATCTAATATATGTAAAGCACCTGAAACAGTGTTTGACTTTAATAAACAGCAGCTATTAACAGAAATCCTCTATCAACATAGTTTTAGGCTGTTGATAATTCAAAAAGACATTTAAAGTACAGAATATAGGATATCTACATCTCTGAAACCCTACAATTAAACTTGCAACTTCTGCGTTCACTTGCTCGTCTTTTGATGAAAGACCAAAGTTTTTTCTTGTTGCGGATCCCCTTGGTTAGGGCTCTTTTGTTGTTTTCTTTGGATGAACCCCGTCACCTAGGAGAGAATTGAAAGACAATCCTGAAGCAATCCGAAGATGAGCTATTTTTAGATTTTTGTGGTTTCCTCTTTTCAGTATTTTACAGTTGTCGCACATCTAGTAACTTTTTTAAAATGTTTACCTTTCTTAAGCATTCAGTAGCTTTCTTTTTGTACCAGGTTAGCAGTTTCTGGGCGGTGCTGGCTTATTACATTATCATGTGATGCATGGTCAGCAGCAAGGGTGGACAAAAAACACAGCTGAGTTGGCCACTGGCTACAGACTTTCAATTTCCCATTGATCTTGGGGGTGTAAGAAGAAGAGCTCAAATTAGCCCGCCATCCTAGCGAAATGAAGGATGTTATAAGTGCACCCGGAAAAAGGTGTTCTTTAAAAGGCTCGGGGTAAGGAGGTTTGGAGGAGGAGACTGCTACCCTTTTAAGAAGGGAATATTGAAGGACGCGGTAGGAGGGACTTTGCTTGGCCAGAGCCTGCTTAATTAAGAGAAAAATGTCCAATCAGGTTTGACAATCTGACCCATTTTCTCAAAGAAGGCTGACAGATTTCACTTGCATGCATGTCCCAGATGCTTAGGAGCTTTCCAAGCTCGGGTTTGGTAATCACAACAGCAACTGGGCTGGAACTGCTGCATTGCTGGCTGGCAGGCAGGGGTGACAGGCTGCCTGCTCCCCCTAGCTTCACTCTGACACTGTGAACTTTGCTGATTTACTGGAGAAAAACACATGCCACACATGGGCACACACACACTTCATATTTTCAAATACCTTACAATAAACTCCCAAGTCAACTCCTGTGACATCAAGGCTGAACCTCTAGTGCAAGCTTCTGGAAGTTGTTTTCTGTACTGACTGAAGGATGGGAATGTCAGTTTGCAGAGTTCGAACAGAGGCATCTTGTTGCCACACAGAACTTTGCTGACATTAATGCCCGACGTGTTCTACCCCTGCCTGGCCACTGGACACTGCCATCTGGCATTCTTCTAGTAAAAGCCATTGTTGTGAGGGGTTGGCTCAGGTCCCTTTTGGGATGCTTTGGGTTACCATAGCCAAGCCTCCCTTTGTTGGTAGCACAACAGCTGCTGTCCAGTGGTCCACTCGTGATGGTTTTTCACTGTTATTTTCAGCGTGCTTCTGAGGAAAACTGTGTTGTTGGGTAGATCCGCTCTTGCTCTGGGAAGTCAGAAGCTCCCAGTCCCAACCAGTCCTGTGACCTCAGCTAAGTTACTTGACTTCTCTGTAACTCAGTCTTGTGTGTGTGTGTGTGTGTGTGTGTGTGTGTGTGTGTGTGTGTGAGAGAGAGAGAGAGAGAGAGAGAGAGAGAGAGAGAGAGAAATATCTTGGTGCATTCCAGTTCTCAGTCACATTTTTGTCCATGAAGTTGCTTAATGATAGTCATAACGTCCAAGTTGCTGCTGCTTAGATCGCTCTTAGACCCTGCCCCTGCTGACTGACTTGGGCTCTGAAGAAATCCAGATTGCTCTGCCACTAGATCCCTGAAATTCCAGAAAACATACTTAAAACTTTTGCCAATGGAAATGGTTTGCAGATTGACCAGGCTTCATTATTCAAGTGTTAGTGTAGTCAGAATCTGGCCTCGCCGTACCTCCCCTCTATGTTTTTGCTGGAGTATTGTTTTAAAACGTTTGTTTACTTCTGAGACAGAGAGCAGGTGCACAAGCAGGGGAGGGGCAGAGAGAGAGGGACAGAGGATCCAAAGTGGACTGCAAGCTGACAGCAGAGAGCCCGATGCAGGGCTTGAACTCATGAACCATGAGATCATGACCTGGGCAGAAATCAAGCGTCAGAGGCTTAGCTGACTGAGCCACCCAGGTGCCCCCCTTGCTGGAATATTTTAGAGCAAATTCCAGGCAGCGTATTATTTCATCTCTAAGTACTTCAGTATGTTTTTCTGGCAAATAAAAAAAAAAAAAAATTTAAACACATACAACCAGAAATCTATCCTAACACCTAACACAATTAAAAATAATTCTGGGATGTCTGGGGCGGCTCAGTTAAGCCTCCACTCTTGATTTCAGCTCAGGTCATGATCTCATTATTCACGGGATGGAGCCCTTCATTGGGCTGTGTGCTGACAACACAGAGCCTGCTTAGGATTCTCTGTCTCCCTCTGTCTCTCTGCCCTTCCCCCGCTTGCACACATGTGCTCTCTACTCTCTAAAAACAAACTTAAAAAAATAATCCCATAATATCATCTAATACCCTGACACTGTTAAATTTCCCTCCAGTGTCTCACAAATAACATTTTACTTCATATCAGGATTCAGACACAGCCTACAAATTCTATTTGGTTGATATGGGTTTTTGTGTTTTCTTTTTTTTTTTTTTTTTTTAAAAGCTTTATGGAGATGCAGTTTACATACCATATAATTTGCCCATTTATAATGTATGGTGTTTTTAGTGTATTCACAAGATTGTGCAACCATCACCCAATCTAATTTTAGAACACTTGTCCCTCCTGATATAAACCATTTGTCTATTCACAACCACTCCTCAAATCCCCATCCCCACCCCCAGCCTCTGCAAGCACTGATCCTATCTATAGATTTGCCTATTCCAGAAACTTCCTATACATGATACCACATCATATGTGGTCTCTTGTAATGGACTTCTTCTACTTAGTACAGTGTTTCCATGTTGGCTCTTGTATCACACTTAATGGCTTTTTATTGCTGAATGATGTTCCATCATATGGATCAACCACATTTTGTTTATCCCTTCATCAGTTGATGGACATTTGAGTTGCTTCTACCTTTTGGCTATAACAAATACTAGGAATGTTCATATACAGATGTTTGTGTGAACATGTTTGCATTTTTCCTGGATACATTCCTAGGATTAGAATTGCTGTCTAATACTTTGAGAGACTACCAAGTTGTTTTCCACAGCAGCTGCACCATTTTACATTCCCACCAGCAATGCATGATTCCAATTTCTCCACATCGTTGCCAACATTTATTGTCCATTTTGTTATTGTAGCCCTCTTAGTGGATATGTGGTATCATACTGTAATTTTCTTTTAATGTCCCTGGTGGCTACTGATATTAGGTATATTTCATGTGCCTTTGGCCAATTGTGTATCTTCAGAAAAAATGTTTTTACGGATCCCCTTCCCATTTTTGGATTGGGTTGTCTTTTCATTGTTAGGTTGTAAGATTTCTTACGTATTCAGGATATAAGTCCCTTATCAGGTACTTAATTTGCAATGTTGTCTCCCATTTTGTGGGATACTTCCTCACTTTCTTGATGGTATCACTTGGACTTAGGAATTTTTTATTTTGATGTAGTCATACTTTTTCTTTTACTGAATGTGCTTTTGTTACTGTATCTTAAGTCTTGGTCTAACTCAGGGTCATAAGGTTTTATTCCTGTATTCTGTTTTATCCCTATATTCTAGGAGTTTTACAGTTTTAGCTTAGATGTGGGTCTCTGATCCATTTGGGGTTACTTTTTGTGTTTGGTGTGAAGTAGAGGGTCAACTTCATAGTTTTACTTAGGAATATCCAGTTGTCTCAACACCATTTGTTAAAAAGACGATTCTGTTCCCAGTGAAAAACGACTCCTTTGTGGTAACTTAACCAGCTATAAAGGTAAAGGTTAATTTCTCGACTCTTGATTCTATTCCATTGACCTGTCTATTCTTAGGTCAGTACTCCACTGTTTTTATTACTGTAGCTTTGTGGTAAATATGTTTTTTGAAACTCTTTTAATCAGTTACTATGTCCTCTTTTTCATATCTACCACCAAGCTGTTTATTTGTGAGGAACGTGGGTTCTTTTTATAGAATTGCCTAAGCTAGACTTGGGCTTATTGTACCCTGGTGGTATCACTTACCATGTTCTTCTCTCTTTTTGTAAACCAATATTTAGATTTAACATCTTAATTAAATTCAGGTTAAATTATATTTTTACTTGCTCTTTATTGCCAAGAATACTTCCTGGGTGGGGCTGTATATTTCCTGTTACATCAGTTAGGAGACATGTGCTGTCTGGTTATCCTACTTTGATTGATAACAAAATCGATTAAGTGGGTTTGAATCAGACTGAACCATCTACTATAAAGCTCTCCATTAACTTGTCACTTACTGATTTTAGCAGCCACTCAGCCTTGTTTTGATCTATTGCTTATGTCATTAGAAGCTATAAAATGATGATTTTGGACTCCTTTTCTTCTTCTCTATTGGTTAGCTTTGTTTCTTGCCCTAAATCATTTTTCAGTAAGAGTTGATGCCCTAGCCACCTATTAAGGTGACCACTGATTATTTTAAAGGATCTTTATGGGATTTCATAGATCTTTGTTTTTACCCATTGTGGTCATCAATTTTTATGACATTCTGATTGCCCCATAGCATGAAATTAGCTATATGATGTGTGGCATTTGCTTGAAACTAATCCTGGGGAGGGAATAGGTGAAGTCAGGAATGGCCGTGAATTAAAATTGTTGAAGCTCCATGGTGGATTCATCATCTCTCTTCTTTTGTAGAAGGTTTTACACATCATCCTCTTATTGGCCAGTGGTTACCCCTTGATGTCAGTCCAGTGTCCTTTTGATAACTTCTTTGATCTCAGGCCTAAGAAGCCCCAAGAACATTTGATATATTTCCTACCCCAGAGTTAGAATCAGTCACTTCTCCAGGGATTCTTGATTCCTTTTAGCAAGAAATGGTATTTGGAGGCCACCTGGTTGAGGCCTTGGGGGGTATTCATTGCCGCCTTGCCTTTAGCTCCCTCTGTGGACATACTAAAAAATGTTTTTCAGAAAAAAGAATGAATCAGACATTCAGACCAGTATTTCCAATGTGAATGAAAGATTGCAAGATTTTCAGTTAGCTTTTTTGTTTTTTGGGGTTTTTTGCTTTATTTTAAACTGCTAACAAGTTTGGTTTCTTACAACTAACATAATTACCATTTACTTTATCTTAATTATATATCATGCAGTATAACCTAATTTTGTAGTGTGTGGTGTATTTGTGTGTTTAGCAGAGAAAGGGTAGTAGTTTTAAAATAAAGCTATCAATATTTAGTATGTCTTCTGTAGCTCATTTTAACTTTAGGACCTATCACGAGGGATGTATACTTAAAAGATTTTTTTCCAATGTTATTTAAAGTCATTTTTCTCCCTGTAGTTAGACTGTCAACTTGATAAACTGCTAGGTTGATTTTGTTCAGTTTGCTTTGGATTTTTAGGTGTTGAATTTTTTCCCTCCGCTTTGTGATTCTAGGTGGTTCTAAAGTGATAACTGTAAAACAAGGAATATCCAGAGGTTTTTTTTCCACCCTTGTTCCCTTTGCGCCATTTTTCCCTTGTTTCCATAGAGAATCATTTTAGTTAGTATTAGGTGTATCCTTGTATTGTTTTAAAAATACGCATTAACGATATAAAATGAAAAATGCTTTCTTTCCTTTATCACAAAGACACTCTTGTACCCTTTGCTTTGTCATTTTATGATGTATCATGGAATTTCTTTCTTCTTTTTTTTTATTTAAATTTTTTTTAATGTTTATTTATTTTTGAGAGAGAGACAGACAGAAAGTGAGTGGGGGAGGAACAGAGAGAGAGGGAGACACAGAATCTGAAGCAGGCTTCAGGCTCTGAGCTGTCAGCACAGAGCCCATCGCAGGGCTCGAACCCATGAACCGTGAGATCATGACCTGAGCCGAAGTCAGATGCTTAACCGACTGAGCCACCCAGGTGCCCCTGGAATTTCTTTCTTCTTAATGTTAGTTTGTTCTTTATATCAGACTGGTTTTATATTTGTGTCCTATTGAAGTGCATTGTGGGATGTGATAGTCCATTCTTAATTTGTACCATCAAATACTGGGAGAGTTAGTGAACTGAGTTGTACAAAAAGTTTGTTTTCTTTGCTTCACACCATAGAACAAATGCCTTACTTTTTTTTTTTTTTTTTTTTTTTTTTTTTTTTGTATTCTCTCTCAGTCTAAAGGAATTCCTGCCCAAAGAATACATCAAGCAGAGAGGAGCTGAAAAGAGAATATTTCAGGTATTGGAAATATACAGAACTTTATTATTCCTCTCACTCCCTATCTCATCTATTAGTATGAGAGGGGCCTCTGCACCTAATAGTTTCGTACCCCGTGCATGTACTCTACTTATATCATAAATGATTAGTGGCTCAAGAGTAAAGAAGCTGACAGTTCTACTCTGGGCAGATTTATTATCTTAATCCGTACCTTCTTGCTAAAGGTTACTTAGTCCTTCTGAGAAAAATGTGCATACATTTAATTTTAAAGGCATTATCTTGGTAGCATGGAAACAAGGTGATTTGCTATTAAAATGCACTGAGGAAGAAGCTACAAGTAGCTTCTTTGTCCTGATATTTGTCCTTTGAAGCTTGGAATTTGAAAATTTGTATCTTTTTAAAATCTGTTTTTTTCCCCCTAAAAGAGAGTTGTATGTTCTAGGCCAAGAGTAAAAAAAAAAAAAAAAAAGCCCTATCATCAGCTTTGCCATGCAACAATCACACCAGTGAATCCAGAATATCAGTCGCTTTTGGTACTGAAATGTAAATATAAGTTGAAATAGAAATTTCCTGCGTATAAAACGTATTTTTTACCCTGTCTTGTTTCCAAGCCCTCTAATATGCAGGTATTCATATATCTGGGTCTTTGGGAAACTGCATATTTTGCATGCATGTTAGAATTATACCTGTCCTGGAGAACATTGTTGAAGCTCTCATTGAAAGCATTGCTTCTGAACCTATTGGGATATGGAGTTCTCCAAGAAGTTGATGACACTCAGGGACCCTGGTCTGCCATGCTGCACTGTGGGAACTGCTGTGTATAGTTACAACATCTCTAGGGAGTTTGGGGTCCAGTTCTAGTTAACAAGCCCTGCATTCGAGCTTTCTCTGTGCTCCGGTCCTTGGTCAGCCGGTACATGGGTCACGGAGCGGTCTGTAACACAAAACTCGATGACTGATCATTCCCAGCAACTGTACGTGGCATATACTTAACCACCTCTCCCAAGTCCACCTGCTGGCAGAACTCCAATAACTGATCCTTGCTGCTGTCACTTGTAGGAGCATAAGAACTGTGGAGAGATGAGCGAAATAGAAGCCAAGGTCAAGTATGTGAAACTCGCCCGATCCCTCCGGACGTACGGTGTGTCCTTTTTCCTGGTGAAGGTAAGTGGGCAGGGTGCAGAGGGGGGTTTGCCTCTATCACCTCCGCTATTAAAGTATCTGCTATCAAGCTGGGTTTGTTGTCCTTAGACCCCTAGTATTTGCGGATGAAGCAGCTGGCCAGTGGTGACCAGTTTAGCCATGGGTCAGACATGAAGTGTGTGAGCTCTAAGGCTGGTGAGGGAGCCTGGCCGCCCACAGGCCTCCGGGCACTTGTGTCTTGCCTTGGCACACTGTTGATGGTACAACGTCACCGAAGGGGCACGTTTATGTCTGCTTGTGATCACTCTCCTCTGGAAGTGTTTGACTTTAAGATTACCAAGAACGCCCTGGACTATGTGCAGGCTGTTGATCACTGCATACCGAATTGATGTGGTGAACGCAGCACTTACTTTGTATAATAGACCTGAGCTGGGAGATTTTTTGTGCCGTCAGATCTCTTTTCATGGGAATTGTTTGCCTTCCTAATAGAAGGAAAAAGGTGGGTCTTTGAATTTCAAGACTAAGGCCCTTGATGGGTATGTTCGTAGGTGGCCTGGAAAGTACTCTCATTAGCTTCTTTCCCCCTTGGTCCATCCTGACCTCACATACTCTATTTTAGTCATCTCACTAATAGGTTTCATTGATTTCCACTTGTTTTGCTGTGATTCTTGGCTTCCTGCCTTTTGCCCTTGGCCCTGGAGAAAACTCCACCCTGTGGTGGGGTTTCTCACGTTGCTTTACACAGAGGGGAGTATTACCCACTGAGCTGCAGCTGCTTTCAGGGACAGAAGTCCCAAGGCCAGCGTCAGAGTGATTTAAGGAGGTTGCTCTCCCCACAGCTCAAGAGAACTGGAGAAGAAGAAAGTTATACTGTCTTCTAGGATGTTTGGGGATAGAGATGCTTTTCTTGACTCAACTCCCCACTGGAGGAAGCTGCCTCATTTGGGCTGAGAAGAAACAAAGATGTTACACTGAAAAGAAAGTGATCTGCTTCATGCTGAGGAGTTCCTTAAACTGAACAGCTCTCGGCTTTACACCCGAAAATGCCAGAGCCTTTGCAAATGATGAATGCATAGGTGAATCACTGTGTTTTTCAGAAAAACAATTTAGAAGCTGAATTTTTTATATTTAGTGTGAGTTTGTAACTATCCATGAAGTTTTGAATGGGGCTGACACCTTGTCGGTAAAAATGACTCCATCCCCCAAGACAGCAACAGGAACATAGAGTAAACAGTTACGTGCCAAGGATATCTTACTCAAACCTGTCGGCAGCCCCCTGGAAGAACTACCATAACTTTCTTTTTACAAATGAGAAAAAGAGGCCCCGAAAGATCAAATGAGTTAGCTGGGGCCCAAGGCTAATACCTGAAGGAGGCAGGACTTGAATTGAGGTATCTCTGATTTCAAAGACCTTATTCCCTGCCTTTGCGCTCTGCTGCTTGGCTGAGGTGAGCCCGTTGGAACTGTAGTCACCTGCTCTCATCACCCTAGCTCTTACGTCATCACCATGAACAGATGGCAAGGTCTTCTTGTTATAGAAGAAAAAGCTGCTTTTCATGGATGATTCTGAACAACAGTAGATGACAGCTGAGTCCCAGTACCTAAGAGGTTAAACAGGTTCTCGGCATGTCTGATGCTTTGGCGTCGGTTTCCATGTTCTTGAGTTTTTCTGTAGTCCTTTATGTGTAAAATTCACCTCTTGCGTTCGTATCATTTTCCATTAATACCATCACACTCGATACAGTCAGTTCCAGTGATGTGCATGTAGCTTGGGAAATTTAGGAAAATACGTAGCACACAGCAAACTACACGTAATAATTAGGAAGGGCACTTGAGCAGCAGTTCGAGAAAAAATAAAATGTTCCCCAAGGATAATTTAGGGCCTGAGAAAAATATGCTTATGGTAGTAGAATAATTAGAGACTGAGCACAGATCTTGTTATTGCAAGGTCTTGCAGATTTACACAAAGAAAAACTTCTTTTACAAAAGCTTTTAAGGCAAAATAGGAAAATAATGGAAATTGCCTTTCTCCCTCTCTCTCTCTTCTCCTTTTCTTCTTCCTTTCTTGTCTTTGTTATTTTTTTTTTAAATTAACATCCCTTTGAAGAAAGGCCAGGATCAATTTTCATATGCATGTTAGGTATTCAAATTTTGGTTTTCTTTAGTTTTAATTTTGTGACTTTATCAAAGTGAGCAACCTGCCCACTTTAATATTTTGCCCATTGGTCCTATTTGTACACATTTAAAAATGTTTTCATAATATTTCTTTTTATAAATGTTTATTTTGAGAAAGTGAGCGAGCCTGAGCAAGGTAGGAACAGAGAGAGAAAGATAGGGAATCCCAAGTAGGCTCCACACTCTGTCAGCATCGAGCTGGATGCAGGGCTTGATCTCACAAACTGTGAGATCATGACGTGAGCCAAAACCAAAAGTCAGATGCTTAACCAGCTGAGTCGCACAGGGGCCCCTAAAATTGATCCTAATAAATAGTTTGCATGACCTCAGTTTGCCCTATTTTAAAATTAGTACAGCTGAGGAGTAATTTCATATTATGAATTATGAACCTTAATCAGATCAATAGGTCAAATCAGATGGCCTCATATACAGTGAAATAGCTACAAAAGAAATACAGAAAACAGTCCCATTTACAATAGCATCAGAAACAATAAATTACTTAGGAATAAATTTAGTCAAGAAAGTCAAAGATATACACACTGAAAACTTTAAGGCACTGGTAAAAGAAATTTGAAAATGACACAAATAAATGGAAAGATGTCCCAGGTTCATGGATTAGAACAGTTAATATTATTATTTTTTTAAACATTTATTTACTATTGAGAGACAGAGACAGAGCATGAGCATGGGAGGGACAGAGAGAGGGAGACACAAAATCCAAAGCAGGCTCCAGGCTCTGAGCTGTCAGCACAGAGCCTGAAGCAGGGCTCAAACTCACAAACCAAGAGATCATGACCTGAGCCGAAGTCAGATGCTTAATCGACTAAGCCACCCAGGCTCCCCTAGAACAGTTAATATTATTAAATCAACTATTCACTTAGCATAATTTCAGCCTACAGGTTTGTGTACATGTTATAACAATATACACAGTTATTTTAACTTTTAGAGTTATTTTTAAAATCAGTAAGTTGGTCAAGTAAATGTACAAACGTATGTCAGTGTAATGAATTCATATGTGCGTGTGTAAAGATAAGCACAATCATTTAAGACATAGAATGAAAAGAGGTCCCACATAGAATAGCGCGTGCGTGCACGCACACACGCACACACATTGTATGGCTAAGGGATAGTAAGTTTTTTAAAAGTATAAATAACATAACAGATTTCTTTAGAACCCCAACCTAAACGTGCTATTAATTGTGAAAGAGTTGCATTGGCATAATTTAGGAAGTTAAAAATGAGTGAACAGCTTCTCAATCCTTATTTATATAGGCTATTGGAAATGTAAATAAGTCAATGGAATTACAACTTACGAAACATTTTAATATTGATAGTGAACACAATCATAACCTTAAGATTAATCATAGATATTATCAGAGTGGCTAGATACATTTACAGGTGCTTCTATCATGTTTTCATCCATATCCATAAACATGTTGTCCTAATATTCAGAGCATTATATTTTGTTGTTATAAAAGAAAGTGCCTGGGTGTTGGGAGTCAGGAAGATTGGCCTGGAGTCCAGGAAAGCAGCATACATCTATGTGGGAAACAGCAGAAACTCGTATGACTTTGAGAGCCCTCCATAAGCCCCCTCAGCCTCAATTCCTTTCATCTGAAAACTTGTGTTCATGGCTTGTAGGGTGTAGTGCCTGGAAAGTAAGGATATTTGATAAATTTTAGATTATCCCAGCCCCTTAACTCTGTCCACATCTTCCTTATCCCTGGCTCCTGAATCTTTCAACTTCTAACGGGCTTTTAGCATCCATGATGTAGAACAAGAGTTGAAGTTTTCCAGTAAAGGGCCAAATAGTTCATCTTAGGCTTTGCAGGCCATACTATTCATCTGTGCCCATGTGGCCTGAAAGCAGCCATAGACAAGACCTAAATGAATGAACTTGGTTAGATGCCTGTAAAGCTTTACTTATGGGCTCTGAAATTTGAATTTCATATAATTTTTACATGTCCTATAGTATTGTTCCTCTTGTGATTTTTTTTCAACTGCTTAAAAGTGGAAAATTCACTCTTAACTCTTAGATCATAAAAAAGCAGGCAAAAAGCAGGTGTTAGCCCTGGCTGAGTTTGCTGACTCTGATGTAGAGAATGTCCATAAGCCATATAATGAGTCCATAGGGAACAGCTTTATGTGGCAATATTCTCAGTGGCTAGGAACATATGCTTTGAAAAGAAAGATCTAGATTTGGATTCTGGTTTTGCCACTTAGTTTTACCTTAGGTAAGTTACTTTACCTTCTATCTCTATGCCTGTTGGCTTACCTGTAAAATTGTGACATTTTTATGAAGTTTAAATGAGATAATATAAAAAAAAAAAGAGATTTCCATGAACGGAAGCTATAAATGTCTACAGGCTTCCTCTTTCATTGGCTCCTTTTGCATTTTATCTTGATCTGCTAATCAAAACCCCATGAGCAAGGATAAGGCATTTCCCATGAACTGCAAAGGATCTTGTTTTATTCCAAGAAATTACTGTGGAAACCTGTCTCATTTGTAAATTTGTCTTGAATTTTCCCTGTGGCCCCAACCAGAGCCTTGAGGTGACATACCTGGGGACTGACCCTCTTCTCCCCTTAACTGTAAAAACATCACAGAGGGGCATTCAGAGCCTCTCAGGATCATGAATTAAGTCGAGATAGATTGCCAGCTGCTAGAGAAAAATGGCCAGTGAACAGGATCTTTAACACTGTTTTGCTTTTGAACAGCCATCCGTTTCTTCTATGCCCCTAAAAGAAATATGGGTGCTGATAACAGAGCAGAGCATATAAGCCAGCACTTTGGAACCAAGCCAAGGTAGAATTTTCGTGAGCACAGTTGGATCACAGGTTTAGGCTACATCCAAATCAGGGGCCTAGAGCCAATGCATGCCAAAAGCTTAACCCTCTTGGATCCCCTCACACTTTTCTGAATCTCCCATGTAAAGCCCAGGTGATGTGAGAATCAGCCAATCGCCACACCAGTGGGAAGAGTCAGAAGAGCAGGCTTGACCACAACCAGCCGCCAGGGCTGAGGCCACAGTCATGGTTAAGATGCGCCAGAAAGAGGAGGGGTGGGGCTTGTCAATGAATCCTGCCCCTTCTTGGTAGAATGCGGACTTTCTCCTGCCTCTAAGTTATGCAAGCCCAAGACATCTTCAAAACAAAATCAACCTAATGAGGACCACCTGGAGAGAAGTTTCTACAGAAGTGCAGCTACAGTCCCTGTGTGTGTCTGTGCATGAGAGACCGGTCTTTACTGGGGCCTGCCCGGCCCTTTTGCTTCTGGAGATGAAAGGATGCTGGTCTGTGTAGCGGAAGGTTGGAAAGGCCAGGTGTAGGGTGGGCTGAGAATGGGAGATACAGGGAGGAAGAAGGCGCCTCTCCTAACCTGGAGGCTCTACCGCTGTGGGTTTAAGGCAGGACTTCATAGAAGAACCAACGTGGGTAGCTCTGAGCTGAGTGCTTCTTGATTTTAACTTTCTCCAGCTGCTGTGCATTTTGTGGGCAGGCCCTGAAGCAATTTTATCCTTGACAGTGGTCTCTGGTGCTGGGTTTCAGCATTTTCTGAGTTTCTTCTATCCCCTTCCCCCTAATCATGATCTTCTGACGGAATGCCCACTCTACGTTGTTTGCTTGTTCACTATGATTTCCTCTCCTGTCCAGAGTGAGCTCCTCAGGGGTCAGGGTAATCTGTCACAATTCTGTATTCCCTCACCCCAGAGCCCCTCGCGGGGAGGTGCAGATGGAAAAGGCTGAAAGCAACAGCTGCAAACCATATTTTATTTCATCTCCTCTTCCTGGTCCCAGCAGCTGGGCTCGTGCCAACCCTATGTGACTCACTGCCTAGGACTTCTTCACCTAAATCTCAATGTGGCTCCTGAAGCCAGATTAGACTAACTGGCATCACCCACCCTGCATGGATTTCACCCCTTTGGGAACCAGCCTCTCCTTACGAAGAATCTGACTCTTCTCAGGGTTCGTTTTTTAAGCACCGAGGGCTTCTTCCCCTGCCTTATTCCCTTTCTCAGACACCCACACAGATTCCCAATCTTATTCTCTCCTCCTCCTGGGAGGAAGCTGGAGCTGTGCATTGACCTTCACTGTCAGATGGCTTATGAACTACCGGTGGGGGCTGCGGCCGGGAGGGGTGGGCAGGGTGGATTTTTGTCTTTTCTCTGATTTCACCAGAATACAGTACACTGTTGTAGACAGACCACTTTGGAAGTCAGAGACAGTTTTGAGCTACTCAAATTTGTGTTCAAATCATGGCTTTGCTGCTCACTATTTGCCTTGGACAAGTGGCTGGTCTCTTCATTTGCAAAATGAGGATGATGATCCCAACGTTTGAGGGTTGCCCTGAAAATTAATGGATAATATTAACTACCTAGCACATGTCTATTATTTTAAAATTGCCTATCCCTTTGTATGCATACAGAATTGGTGTGTGCTAATTTGTAAGTGTATTCCTCCGAGAATAATGATTTAGGCGTTGCTAGGTTTCAGCAAATATTTGGGAAGTTGTTTTTTTTTTCCCTGATAACAATAGAAATAAATGTGAAATTATTTAAGGGAAGTTTTAAGTGAATTGATTTTAAATGAAATTTGAAGAATAAGGAAAAAAGCACAAGAAAATTAATACAAATCATTTGAGATGATCATCGTGACCATTTTATCATGTAATGAAATTTTTATTTTTAAATTTTTTTTGAATTTTATTTTAAAAATTTGTTTTTAAAATTTTATTTTATGTAAGATCATGCTATACAAACGGTTTTTACTTTATACTCTATTGCAAATTTATTGCCGTGAATCCAATTGTTTTCCAATCATATTTTCTTAAACAATTTTATGTTTATTTCTTAGAGTGTGCAAGTGGGGGAGAGGGGCAAAGGGGAGTGGAGAGGCAGAGAAAGAGAGAGAATCCAGGCTCCAGACTCAGTATGGAGCCCAACTTAAGACTCAATCCCACGACCCTGGGATCATGACCTGAGCCAAAATCAAGCGTCAGACATTCGACCAACTGAGCCTCCCAGGAACCCCTCCAATCATAGGATTGTTAATGGTTGTAGCATACTTGGCTACTTGACTATATATACCCTGATTTACTCAAGAAATCCCCTGTTGTTGAAATTTTTAGTTGTTTCTAGTTTTTCACTGTGATAAACTGTAGCTATGCTTGGTATTTCCTGTTTCAGGAAAAGATGAAAGGCAAGAACAAGCTTGTGCCTCGCTTGCTGGGCATCACTAAGGACTCGGTGATGCGCGTGGATGAGAAGACCAAGGAAGTGCTACAGGAGTGGCCGCTCACCACCGTCAAGCGCTGGGCAGCCTCACCCAAGAGCTTCACGCTGGTACAGACCGGCAACAGGGAGGACTAACATGGCCTTGGGTGGTTCTGTGGGGCAGGAGAGGGGATGCAAGCCCCTTGAGTTTCTCAGGGAGCAGTGTGGAGAGAGACAGAGGTGGAAATTCAGAGACAGCAGGGACTGGTCCAGTCTTCTAGGTTCCCGATGTTGTGTCTAAGCATGCCCTAAAAGGAAACTTTCTAATGCTCAGAGGCTGATCCAAGGTTCCCTCTTTATCTAGTTGTTTTGGAAGTTCCTGAGCATTGTGACATCTCACTGAGGTGTGTTTTCCCAACCTGCCTAGAAACAGCATGCTGTATAGTGGCAATGGCATAGACTTTGGGGTAGTATTCAAAAGCAGCTGGTCATTTCCCAGTTCTGTACCCTCGCCCGAGTCGCTTGTCCACTCTGAGACTTAATGTCATTAGCTTTAACATGGGGATCATAATATGTGTTTGACAGAGTTGCTAAGATCAAACAAGATGATGATGATAAAATTCTCAGTGTGAAATATGTGGAAAGTAGGGAGAATGTAGTCGTCCCAGGCCTTCAGACCTTAATAGTTGTTAGCAGAGTATAGTTGTGTTGTTACCTTAACTATTGCTACGTTGACATGTGAGAATTGATAGGGCTGTTATTTTGTAGGGCTAGTTGAGTAATAAGAGATATCAGTGTTGAAATTTGTCCATCTCCTTAGCGCTCCTGAAGTGTACTATCCTCCAGCTCTAGTGAAATATCAGCTTGAAATATCAGCTTGTATCTAGGTAAGATCTCCCAATAGGCCATCAAAAAAAAAAAAAAAAAAAAAGTATAAGGAAGGGGTTTTACAGGGAGTCTTTAGTTATCTAGTTTGATCAGTGGTTCATAGACTCTTGCCACTTGGAAGGAATCTTCAGAAAATATACCTTCTTCTATCCTGTAGTCAGTAACAGCTGTCGGTACATGGCCTTTACAAAGGGGTATTCCTACTTAGAGAACTGTATCCTTGTCTTACGTGACAGGAAGTTGTGAATAACTTGTGAAACAGAAAAATCAAGAAATCTATATAACCATGTTATTTATAAGAAACTGCTGAAGGGGTTCAAGGTAGTTGCCTGTGGGAATGGGAGGGGTGGAGAGTAAAGATGGGAATGGCTAGGGCAGGGGCCCACTGTGTTTTATTATATACCTTTTAGTGCTATTGGTCCTTTAAAACTAGGTCCAATTCCCACTTTGTTGAAAACGAAAAGTTACTTTGAAGATAAATAGTGATGAGTTGCAGTAACTACCTCAAGCACAAGAGAGAAAGAATATCATCAATGCTGTTTATTAAAGTTGAATTAAAGTTTGTCACATGTGATATTTCTTTCCACTCCGAGCCTTAATTTAACTTCCAAATGTTGGAGATTCTCCTGTTGTCTTCCTGTTAATGATTTTTAGTTTGATTCTGTTTTGGTTGAAGGACATACTTTGTATAATGTCAAGTCTTAGGATTTTAAGATTTGTTTTCCATCCCAGGATATGGTCCTTCTAGGAGATGTTCCCTGAGTACTTGACAGGAGTGTTCTGTAAATGTCAGTTAAACCTTGTTAGTTGATGGTGTTGTTCCAGTCTTCGGTATCCCAATAAGAATTACAGATCTTTCTATTTCTTTTTTCATCTTTATCACTTTTTACTTCATGTGTTTTGAAGCTCTCTTGGTGCCTGCACATTTAAGATCCCTCTGTCATGTTCATGGAGAGATTGTTTTATCATTATATTCTTCTGTTCCTAATACATTTTTTGCTCTGAAGTCTGCTTTGTCTTGATAGAGCCGTTCATGCTTTTTAAAATTAATGTTTGCGTGATATATCGTTTCATCCTTTTACTTTCAACCTACCTATATTGTACTTGAGATAAGTTTTTTGTAGAGTGCATAAAGTTGGATTGTGCTTTCTTTTAATCCACTTTGTCAATCTATTTTAATTGGCCTATTTAAACCATTTTTATTTCGGTCTAGTTACTGATATGTTAGGGCTTAATGCTACCATTTTAT
Source organism: Leopardus geoffroyi (assembly GCF_018350155.1). Taxonomy (NCBI): domain Eukaryota; kingdom Metazoa; phylum Chordata; class Mammalia; order Carnivora; family Felidae; genus Leopardus; species Leopardus geoffroyi. Next base: position 42,453,932 of record NC_059337.1, on the reverse strand, counting down.
AGTACTTTTCTCTTTATGCTCCCTCTGCTTATTTTTCCTCTGTTTTCCTTCTTTTAGGTTACATAAACATTTTTTAGAGCTCCATTTTCATTTCTTAATAATGTTTCAAGCCTATATCTTTGCTTAGTGTTCTTAGTGATCTAGATATTACCATATACATAAGAAAATCAAAGCCTACAGGTGTGGATACTTACACTTTAAGAAAAGTCTAGAAACTTCACTTCTATTTTGGTCTCTTTACACTCTTCACTTTTTGAATATAACTCTTCAAAGAAATACTTCTGTATCCATTGAACACCACGCGAGATGGTATTAGACCTTCGCTTCAACCATAGAATACAATTAAAGAGAGCTCATGAGGTGAAGGAGAGGTTACTACATTTACTTCTATTTTTATCTGTCCCACTGTTGTTTTCTTTTGAAACTTCCCAGCCTTCTTCTGTTACCAGTTTCTTTGTTTGAAGAACTTCCTTTAGCCATTTTTTAAAGATAGGTAGATTTACTCACAACAGATTCTCTTACTTTTCCTTCATCTGAGAATGTCCTTATTTCCCTTTGATTCATAAAGGATAATTTTGACAGGTATAGTATTTAATATTGACAGTTCTTTTAGCCCTTGAAAAACGTGCTGCTGCTTTTTGGCCTCCTTGCTTTCAGAGTAGAAGTGGTCATTCAAGTTGGTGTTCATTAGTAGATAATGTGTCTCTTCCTTAAGTTGTTGGTATGGATTTATTAGGAGTTATTCTATTTGGATTGTGATCAGCTTCTTGAGTTTGTAGCTGTATCTCTTTAATTTGGGAAATTTTTCAGCCATTATTTCTTTTAATACTTTTTTTGTCCCACATTCTCTCACTGTGGGATTCTGATGATATGAGTGTTACATCTTTTGTTATTGCCCTCCCAGATCCCTGAAGGTCTGGTTTGTAAGTTGTTTGTTTGTTTGTTTGTTTGTTGGCTTTTGTTTAGTCTCTATTCTTTTTACTGTTCAAACTGACTAAATTTTATTAATCTTTTTGTCAAGTTTACTGACTATATGCTCTGTCATCTCCACAGTGTTTACTGTATCACGTGAGTTTTTCTGTTTTGGTTATTACATTTTTTCACTTTCATAATTTTTTTTTAACGTTTATTTATTTTTGAGACAGAGAGAGACAGAGCATGAACAGGGGAGGGGCAGAGAGAGAGGGAGACACAGAATCTGAAACAGGCTCCAGGCTCTGAGCTGTCAGCACAGAGCCCGACGCGGAGCTCGAACTCACGGACCATGTGATCATGACCTGAGCCGAAGTCGGACACTTAACTAACCAAGCCACCCAGGCGCCCCTCACTTTCATAATTTTTATATGGTTCTTTTCACTTGTTTCTTTCTTGAAACCTCCTTTTTGTATCAGGAGAATTTGTAATTGATCGTCGAAACATTTTTTATGATGGTTTCTTTAAAATCTTCATCAGATAATTCTAACATCTGATTCAGCTCAGTATTGGCATCCATTGATGATCTTTTCTTACTCATATCATAGTTGCTTTGGTTCTTGATATGAGTAGTGATTTCTTTTTTTAATTACAGCTGGACATGTTGGTTATTAAGTTAGACTCTTCATCCTCATTTTTATTGTATCTGACAATCACCTTGTTTAGATTTAGTGTGTAGTGTGTGTAGTGTTGTGGCCTCCTTTTGTGGGCTTTGCTTACAATGACAGCTTATTTTCTGAGCCCTGGCAGTGCTATTCTGGATTGCTTTGTTGTGATGCTACTGGGGTTCCTGCTCAAACCCTGATGGTGCTGTTTGGGAAAGTACTTCCTTGGAGCACCCGCTGTCGCTGTGTGGCCTTTGTTGGGGTAGGCAGAAGCCACAGGCCTATCTCTCTGTCTCCCAGTGGGTGGAGGGCGGGAAGACAGAAGGCCTCACTGTGACTGCTGCTGCAAAAGGGACAGACCACCTGCCTGTCTGGGTCGTGGAGCAGGGACTGGGATGCTGGGCTTCTCCTGCTCAGCAGCTGCTGAACACCAGCCCCGGTTTTGAAGCTGGGTTGAGACTCTCAGATAGATCTCTTTTGGGCTTTTCCTCTCCTGGTCCTTTGGCAGGAAAGAACAGATTTTTGAAATCCTGCCTGTTGGAGGTTCTGGGTTTCAGGCACCCATCCTTGAGGCTAATAGATTATAAAAGAAAACTGAAGAACTCCCCAGACAGTGGTTTCTCAAGTACTGTGGTTTCTAGCCAGTCTACCTTTCCAGCTTTCAGAGCCCTTTTACTACTTGTTGAACAAATTTTAGGGTGTTCATTTGTGTTTAGAAGCAAAGAGAAAGGAAAAGTGAGTCTATGTCATCTTGCTCCCAGACCGGACCTGTTCACCTTTAAAACTGCGGAAATATAACATAGTTCTATTTCTTCTAATGCTGTCTTTTCAGGATTTTGGGGAGTATCAAGAAAGCTACTATTCAGTACAAACCACTGAGGGAGAGCAAATATCCCAGCTGATTGCAGGCTACATCGACATCATCCTCAAAAAGGTATTTCATACTGATGCACGTTGGAAAAGCTGCTGTTTTAGAACACTGAATGATGTTGCTCCCTGGGTGGGGAGAGTGGAACCTAATTTGAATTACTTGATTCATGAATTTAATATTAGTGTTCAGATCACTTGCGTGTGCAGTCCTTCGTCTCAAGATCCTACGAGAACTTGCATTTTAGCTACAGTTCATATTTATGTTATTACTGCCAGGTAGTGAACAGTAGTGCCTCACTTAGCTGTTGAATGAGACTAGCTAACCTCTCGGCAGCTTCCTCTCTAGGTAGTTAGGTTATGCCTTCTAGCCTCTTTCGAAACCCAGGTTGAGGGGCGCCTGGGTGGCTCAGTCGGTTGAGTGACCGACTTCGGCTCAGGTCATGATCTCACAGTTTGTGAGTTCGAGCCCCGCTTCGGGCTCTGTGCTGACAGCTCGGAGCCTGGAGCCTGCTTCCGATTCTGGGTCTCCCTCTCTCTCTGCCCCTCCCCCTCTCATGCTCTGTCTCTCTCTGTCTCAGAAATAAATAAACATTAAAAACAAAAAAAAAAGAAACCCAGGTTGAGGGTCTGAAAATATTCTTGGTATTTTTCCTGAAAAATTTTTTTACCAATTTTAACGGGGTTATATGCCATAGCGGCATGCTATGATTGACCACGACTTCAAGATACAGCCCACTGAGATAACCAAGTTCTACCAGAACATCAGTATATCTACTAGAACATCTCTATATTACGTTAAATAATGTATTTCGTATCGCTTTTGTTTTTGTTCACCTATCCCTTCGTCCAATAAAGGAATTTTGGGTAAACCTCAATATTGTTGCTTGTGTCTAGCTCCTTCTAAAAGGTATCTTCAGAGATTCTGGTGTCAAAACCTGCTGACTTTGTGGGTTCTTGTTCTTGTTTTTGGTCTCGTTCTACCTCAGAAACAAAGCAAAGATAGATTTGGATTAGAGGGGGATGAGGAGTCGACTATGCTGGAAGAGTCTGTTTCCCCGAAGAAGTAAGTATTATTAAGAATGCTGGAGAACCCCCTTCTCCCTAAATGGGCAGGTTTCTTCGTGCCACCTCGGGGCTCAGTTACCCTGAAGTCCGAAACATGGCGGAGATGACAGTGGATGAAATAGAGGAGTCTTCTGGAAGTGTGGTCCCCAGACCATCATTTTCAGTGTTGAGTATGTCTTGTGGGAGGAGGCAGCTATGGATTTCAGGGAGACACTGAGCAAGATGTAGTCTTTAACTCCCATCTTTGGACACAGTGAGTATTCGTGAATCCTGTTCTGCAATAGCTCAGTGAAATCTGATAATCTGCGTCATTTTCATCAAAGGCTGGAGAGTGGGCCTCTGTTTAGTTCTGTGCCCGTGGGGCAGGGGTCTAGCCGATGGAGGAGTTACTGTTTATAGAACTCTTACTACGTGCCACGTGTGTCATGAGGCAGCACACATGGTTAAAAACGTGGACTCTGGAGCCAGATTTAAGTGGGTTCAAATCTCAGGTCTCTTTTTTTTCATGTGTGGTCTTGGGGACATTACAAATTTCTTCTGCCCCTTCATCTCAACTGTAAAATGAGAATAAGGATAGTACCACCTTGTAAGTCTTATTTTGATGATTCGGTTGTTAATAAAGCATGTAAAATGATGTCTGGCACATCATAAATATTTCCTGCTCTTATCATCATTTTCAATTCAGAATAGTCTCAATTTAACTTCATTTTATAGGTGAAGAACCTGAGATGTATTAAAATTAAATAACATCTAATTAGCGATACTTTGGGGGAAGTCTGAGCTCTTGCTCCTGTTACATTATGTAGAGCATTATAATAATAAGTCATCTTGTCTACACTCTGTGTATCTAGCATGCTGTCTCCTTTGATCCCAATAACAACCCCCCGATGTAAGAGGTAGACCAGATATCATTGCCAGTTCATGACTGAAGAAACCAAAGCTCGCAGAAGTTACTTGAGATGCATACATGTGGCAGAGTCGGGAGTCAGTTCGGATCTTGTGATGTTTCTTCTAGGACACTGCCAGAAAGTTCTAGCATATTGAAGCATATTGAACTTGCTAAGTCATAATAATTGCATCTCTAACATTTCCACACTCCGTCACTTTATCCCAATTTGCTTCATAATTACCTTGAAGGTGATTTTCCTTGTGTCCCCTATTTTAGTACACAGTTTGGAACCAAACGTGATGTGATGCATTTCACATACTTGCTGCCCTCTTGAAGAACATCTTAAGTCCTTGGAATTACTAATGACTGTAGATGGAAATCAGTAAGCTAGTGCTTTTTGGCAGGGTGAGTTGTTCCCTCAGAGGGCTGTGTTGCACTTGGACTTCTAAGAGCAGCTGAGTAACTGTATGAGCCTAGAGCACTGGGGCCTCTTCTGCCTGGGATTCCTGTAGCCCCTTCCCACTGCCTAGGGCATCACGGTGAGATTTGGTCACAGCAAAGAGGAGGAATGGTCCAGAATGGTCCCCGTCAGAAGAACTGCCACTTTTCCCTGCATCAGACATCAGCTGAGATCACAGACTGCAGATGACTTCCTACTGGAACCCCTATATCTACCCCCCTTGGTGCCAACCCTTCCACTGTCCCTCCATGGATGCCTGCTGTCTGATATCCTAGCATGGCTCATGAATTTTTCCCTGAGCAATAAGGAATGATCTGTGATGGTGGGAAAACCCTAGAAGAGAGGCCTGACTTCTTAGTGCAGCTGCTCACCCAATCTGCCCCCTACAACCCCCCCCCCACACACACACACACTCCCCCAGACTCTCCTTTGCGGGTGTGCCCTCTGGGGTGCCTTGGCAGATCCACCACCTTCATATGCTCAAAGTCCTTTACTTCTCGTTCTAAGTAAATAGCAACAAGTAAAAAGTTAATTTTTTTTTAACTAGATATCCTAGGAATCTTCCCAGACTTTGGGTGAAGTCCTCTGGAGGAGGTGCCAAAGTCTGTCATATCATCAAGGCTCCAAAGGTGTTTAAACACCTTCTGTGGTCAGTGGCCTTGGACCTGGGGAAGGAGAGAGAAGCTGTGGGAGATTTTCTTTTAGTTCCTTTCTACACTTCCCCCTTCAACCAAGAAGACTAAGTGACCTGTGTCTCCAGTGCTTAGAATAGAACCTGGCCCATGGTAGATATTTGTTGAATGAATGCTCTTTCAGGTAGGACTTACCAACTAATAGGTCACTGTATCCTAAACTTTTTCTTAGACCTGGAACATCGTTGTTAGAAGAATATCTCTGTGTTGGTTTGGGCGGCCGGGGAGGGGAGCGGGGAGGGGCATGGAATTCTTTAAGAAGGACTAGTTGCATTATATCATGAATCCGTTGGGAATGGTTATTTATAGTAATAATTATAAAAAGATGCAGGGTTCGGGGAGCCTGGGCGGCTCAGTGGGTTAAGCGTCTATCTCTTGGTTTCAGCTCAGGTGATGATGTCACGGTTTGTGACTTCGAGCTCCACATCAGGCTCCATGCTGATGGTGTAGAGCCTGCCTGGGAATATCATTCTCTCTCTCTCTTCCCCTCCTGCCCACTCTCAAAATAAATAAATAAACTTAAAAAAAAAAAAAAAAGGTTCCGGGTTCTTCAGGGTATTTGAGTATCACTTCATTCACAGTCCTGTCTGTGCATGTCTCTTTTGAATTGACCTCCACAGCGTAACGCAGCAAACTGCTGTGGCGCTTATGCTATCTTATCATTACACTCCCTGCGAGCGGCCACCTCCCAGTGACCAGACCCTTGTCCCCTGCAGGTCTACCATCTTGCAGCAGCAGTTCAATCGGACTGGAAAGGTGGAACACAGCTCCGTGGCACTGCCCGCCGTGATGCGCTCAGGCTCCAGTGGGCCCGAGACCTTCAACGTTGGCAGCATGCCCTCCCCGCAACAGCAGGTCATGGTTGGGCAGATGCACCGAGGCCACATGCCCCCGCTGGTGAGACTTCCCCCACGCTTGCCCTGCACGTCAGTGCGCCACCTCTGATGTGCGGTGGGGGGACACCAGCCCTGGTGATAGCTTGTGTGTGTCATCGTGTTCTCACTAACTCCCATCTGAGCCATGGCTCTTCAGCTGTGCCGTCCTGACGCCTGACTCCCCGGTGCTCCTGTTAAACCAGATGCTTCGGGGCACCTGGGGGGGCTCAGTTGGTGAAGCGTCCAACTCTTGATTTCAGCTCAGGTCATGATGTCATGGTTTGTGAGATGGACTGGCATGGGGCTGTGCGCTGATGGCCTGGAGCCTGCTTGGGATTCTCTCTCTCCCCGTGTCTGTCTGTCTGTCTCTCTCTCTCTCTCTCTCTCTCTCTCAAATAAATAGGAAGGAAGGAGGGAAGGAGGTGGGTTAGTAACTCCCTGATCACAGGTGTCCTCTGGGGCTGGAGAACAGCCATGACCTCTCCACATGACTGGTGTTTCAGAGCTATAGAACCCTGGTTCCCTGCCTTCACAGCATCAAGCTGCTAACTAGCCCAGGTACCCCTTAGAAGGTCTTAGAAATAGACCAGGTCTGTAGTGATCCACACTTTGCCCTGAGTGAATTGTTGCTTCTTCTCCTGCTGCTGGTCTGGTCTGCCTTCTCAAGGAATCATGTGCTTCTGGGGAAGAACTTTTTAAGAGCTGAAAAGCCTATAAGCTCAGAAGAAATTTGACTCTGAAGAAGCACGTTGACTATGGGTTTTGGGTGGAATCTGTCCTTATTTACTAAGAATAGTTCTGTGTGTAACGTGTGTTTCCTATGTTTGAGATCTTTTGTCCTCAGTACTCAGAGTAGGGTAGCTTCCCTGCAAGAATTCTTTCTGGGCTTTTTGTCACCTAATTAAGCTCCATACGCTCCTGATCATAACCTCTCTATTGCAAACACCCATATCAAGCATTCTGTTGATACAATCAGCCCCTTGCTTGAAATGGGACGCGGTTGGGGTTGTTGAGACCCACCGTGAGCCACTCTTTCTTGAGCCCAGAGTTCAGTTTGGCCTTGTTTTGTATAAAGGGTAGTGTCAGTTCCAGCAGCCAAGGTATGACTGCCCTGTGGTCATCTGCCTTTGCAGACCTCGGCCCAGCAGGCTCTCATGGGGACCATCAACACAAGCATGCACGCTGTCCAGCAGGCCCAGGATGACCTCAGCGAGCTGGATTCACTGCCACCCCTAGGCCAGGATATGGTAAGTATTATTCATGGTTGTCAGTTCCGTGTCTCTGCCCTGGCAAAAAAGCTGGGTGTTGCATTCTGTCTGCATTCACCTCCAATAAGGGGAAGTGGAAACCTAGGGTTTGGTTTTTTTTGCTTTTTTGTTTTCACTATATTGAAGCTTTGTAGTGGGGTGGTACCCACAGGAAGAGAATCGTGGGGCCAAGAACTTGAACTCTGGAATCAAGTGATCTGGACTCAAATCCCAGCTCCACTGCTAGTGTCTATGTGAATCCAGGCAACTAAGTCTCTCTAAGCCTCCGTTTTGTCATACGTGCACGGGGTCCTTGTGAAGACATGGTAATCCCGTCGTGTGTGGCATTCTTAGCACACTACCTAACACACCGAGTTCAAGAAGTATTAGCTGTTAGGTCAGTGCTTCTCAGACGTTAGCTTGCATCAGTCACCTGGAAAGGCTTGTTAAAACACATTGTTGAGCTCCTTGTCTTTTTTTTTCTCACTCAGTAGGTCTGGGGAAGGGCCTGAGGCTTTGCATTTGCAACAAGTCCTCAGGTGCTCTGCTGCTATCTGAGGACTGTGCTTCCAGAACCACTGCCTTAGTGTTCAGCTTTTCAGTAGGGCGGGGTAAATAGCTGCCTTTCTGTAGGTGCTGCTGCACGAAATTCTCTGGCCTGTCCCTACTCAAATGGTGGCCCATGGACCAGTGGCATTGGCAGTACGTAAGATCTCTTGAGAGGTGTGGAATCTGGGGCCTTATCCCAACCCTCTGAATCAGGAAACTCATGTTAGTGGAGGTCCCAGCTGTTTGATGTGCACATGAAAGTTGCTGAAGGACTAGCACTGCCATTCTCTGCCCTGCTTTGCATATTCCAGTTATCTGTAGGAGCTTAAAGTTGGTTCAAACTTTAGCTTTGAGGCTAAAGGCTGAGGCCCAAATCAATCCATGTCATTGAGGGCAGGGCCTGCTTTTTTCATCTCCCCAGGTGGTTCTAATGGGCAGTCATGACTGAAAACCACCGAGTTAGGACTGACAGGGCCATCATAGCCCAGAGCCAAGTGCAGTATTTAGCCTCACGTTGGCCAGCAAGCATAACTGCCCTGTAAGTCGTTCCTGCGCACTGTGTTTTCTCACTTGCATACTTGTATACCTGCAGGTGCAATTGTACTCAGTGTTTTGTCTCCCAAGTACCTGAAATCATTAAACATTTTGCAAGGGGAAACTCCAGAGTAAAAATACATAAGGCAGACACCCTGCCATATCCAGCACTATTGTGAGATAGTTTTAAAATATTTGGACTTGGGGCACCTGGGTGGTTCTGTCTCTTAAGCCTCTGACTTTGGTGCGGGTCATGATCTCATGGTTCGTGCTTTGGATCCTGTCTCCCTCGCTCTCTGCCCCTCCCATGCTGACACTCTCTCAAAGCAACACAATTTTTTTTTTTAAAAATATAAAATATTTGGACTTAACATTGTTGCTTTACCAATTTTTAAAGAACTAGTATACAAAAAAATATTAGTGCTAGACATATCCTAAATCTCGATGAATATTTTGGGGATGTTTTGGGAAGCAAGTCAGCATCTGATGTTACCACAGGGTCATCCTTATGAATGTAAACGATCATTTATTGGCTAACCCCAGAAATGCCAGGAAATAGAGAATTTGCTATTTATAGCTTCCAGTGAACATAAAGTCGAAGATCTGGAAAGGTTTTTAAAGACCATTGAATTCCTACAGTAGAAGAAACAGGAGGCACAGGACATAGATGCTGTTTGCCCAAGGTCATGTCTCTTGTTAGTGTTAGAACTGGGTCTAGAAGAGAGGTCTTAACCCACCCACCCCCAGGTCCTTCCAGAACAGGTGTTGCATCTACACCCCATTCATGTTGTTAATAAAAGACAAATTTTCTGCTGACAGAGAACACCCATGAGCTGAAATACCCTAATTCTCACCCTGCTCACTAAAAGTGTAGGTGGAAATTATCAACAGTTGTTCGTGCTGATGTGCAATATTATCACGAGACATTAATTATTCTTATTTTTTACTGAATTTACCTAAAGAAAACCATGTAGAATTTTTCTAAGATCCTGAAAGCTACAGAGAAAGCAGTGGAAGAAACCTGGAGAACTCCCATGCCATCCAGCATCAGTGAATGAGCAAGAGGCCTGTGAAGGGCATGGCTGACTTGTGGGGCTCTTTGGTGCCGGCCCAGTAACCAGAGTACAGACAAAATCTTGGTATTGTTTTATAGCATGACCTCTCTGGTGTCCTGGGCAATCCCATGCCTGTAGTGACTGTGTCATGGGCTTGTCTGCTTTTGCAGGCGTCCCGGGTATGGGTTCAGAATAAAGTCGATGAATCCAAACACGAAATCCACTCCCAGGTCGATGCGATCACAGCTGGAACAGCTTCAGTAGTTAACCTCACTGCCGGTAAGTCTCTGAGGGCTTTGTGATGTGTTGTGGTTGGCTTCTTAAAAAAAGGACTCTTCTTGGATTGAAACAACAGATTTTCGTGTAATGAGAGGCTGGTCTATTTTTAGGCACACTGAGTGCTTCACGCAGTTTTTTGCACTGACCCAGGAGAAAGGTGGGGAACATCTCATTCCTTTCCATAGATATCATGCATCCTTCGAAAAGCACTTACGTAGCTCTCCTCCTTGTTCATCAGCATGATGGACGTGCCTCACAGTGTATGGAGACTAGTGTCTCCCTTCTGGGGCTTACAGTCTAAAACTGGCTTTGGATGAATAGACCCATCACGTGGGCCTCCTTCTGTCTTGTGGCACAGCGTGACTCCCACCTTGCGCTATCAGGTGAGAGCCCAGAAATGTCTTGGCCTCATGATGCAGCATTTCAGTGCTTCAGGAACAGAACTGACCGGCATAAGCTGCTGACACGGACCTGACGGAAAGTGCCATGGGATGCCAAGACCTGGGGACTATGCCAGTGCTCGTGCTCAGTATTTCAGCTTAGGAGGCCTTGGGGCAAAAGATTTGGGAGGGGCAGCACCTCGGAGACAGGAAGCCATGTGTCTCCCTGTTTGCATCCAGCTTTGTGTCCGACTCCTGCACAGTGAGGGCTGATGCCATCGCCCATCTGGGCTCTCCTCACCCTTCACCACCCTCCCTTCTCTGTCCCAGGTGACCCTGCAGACACCGACTACACAGCAGTGGGATGTGCAATCACCACCATTTCTTCCAACCTGACGGAGATGTCCAAGGGCGTGAAGCTTTTGGCAGCCTTGATGGACGACGAAGTGGGCAGTGGGGAGGACTTGCTCAGAGCCGCGAGGACCCTCGCGGGGGCAGTGTCGGACTTGCTGAAAGCTGTGCAGCCTACTTCCGGAGAGGTGAGCTCCTGGGGCACACGGTCACCCAGGTTCTGGGTGGCAGGTGCCACCTTGAGTGCTACAGGGCTGTTGCTCCCTGAGCTGTTCCTTCCATCTTGATGGGGCATGTTACCAAACTGTGGGGCTTAGAGTTGGTGAACTGGGTACGGAATCTGTAGTTCAACTTTTGGGATTGGTTGAGCTCTTAGTAGGAAATTTCCCTTTCCCCTCACCCCGGGGTACTTGATCAGATACAACTTCAGAAGCTAACACATATGGTCAATACACATTTAAAGGGGATACAAGTTTGTGCCCTAATTTCCATAAAGTGCCTATCACCTCCCTACCCGCCGAGCAAAACTCATTGATTGAACATTGCAAGTCTATCTACCTGTTGCTGGTTTATAAGACATCAGGCCCTTCCTTGCACAGATTGTACCAGGGTATTTAGGTCTCCCATCTGGCGGACGGTCTGAGACTCTCTTGTAGGTGAGCCAATCCTGAGGGGTTAGCTGTCTGATGGCACTTTGGAGGAACTGCATTTTCGTTCCAACCAGTGTGTGCTCTTTGTTGTAGCCTCGACAGACAGTTTTGACTGCTGCTGGAAGCATCGGACAAGCCAGTGGGGATCTTCTGAGACAGATCGGAGAGAATGAGACTGATGAGCGATTCCAAGTAAGATATCTGCAACCCATAATTTTGGAAAGGAGTCTAAGCGATGGTCTAGACCCAAATGGGGAGAATGTGTGAAAAACCAGATCTTCAGTGGGCTGTCAAGAATAAGACTGAGATAGCTTACGTTGGGGATGAGGTCACTGTTAATTTTTTTAAAGAAATTTTCAACTAAAAAACTCCTTTCACTTACGTATCCCGCATCATCACTGTAAAGCACTTACTTAGCTATTCTTGCTAGTCTGGATGCCGGGCGTTCATTAAACACAAAAGTGGAGGGAATAATGTCCTGAACTCCCTTGTGTCTACCATCCAACCTCTGTAATCATCGACTCATGGCCAGGCTTGTTTCATCTTCTGGGAGCAGTTTTTAAGTAAATGAGCCCAGAATCCCCATGGGAGAAAGAGTGTGGACTCCCATACACTGCACTCACAGGTAGCTTTGGTGCCCCCCCACCCCCACTTTGTATCCAGAGGTGGATCTGTTGTCTGTGTCATAGCCCAAACCAGCATGACGGGAAAGCCTTTTTTTTTTTTGTCACTCGTGTTCAATACCAAGGATATGTGCTGTTTGTCCTCTGGTGCACAGCTGTAGCCACTGTTGGCAGCTGGCTTGATGTGCTGCCAGCTCAGACTGGAGCTCAGCTTGTCTGCCTCTGTTTCCAGCCACCACAGATGAGGGGAGCTTCGGGCTACGATGAGCTGGGCTTCTCACATACTCGTGGGCACATGCCCTCCATGCCTTTCTCCTTCTCTGACGTCCTCATTTTGAGTAGTACATAACTCCATTCTGTTGAAACCTAATGGTTCGAGCCCAGGTTCTCTGGAAGAGGCCCTATTCCAAATCCCATGTCAGGTTTACTGTCAGGGAATCACACAGCATTCAGAGGAAAAAGATCATTCAGCTTTACAGTAGCGTTCAAGTTTCTTAATTCACGAGTGCCGATTCAGCTTGCCATTCCATCCGTAACTACCAAACTGCATCTACACAAGATGCATCAGTTACACTAAGACAGGGTTGTACATGTTGGGATACATGGAATGTGTACCTGCATCCGTAGATGTAGCTGTCTCCTACTTTGCACATAGTTGCGATGCTGGGACCATAGGACTCATTCATGTTCTGTCTACAATGCGATAAGACAGTCAGTGCTTAAACACAAGTCATGCTGGAGGGTGAGACCCATAATGGGTGGTTACAGTATTCTTGGAAGCCATTTCTAGGCTGGGATGGCCAGTAACGACTTAACTTGAAAGAGAATTTACTCCAGACCACATAAATATATCCCACTAAATTCAAGCAAACACCCTATCCTGGCTTGGCCTTGGCTAAACCCCCCAACTGCGCTTGTCTTGGGCATTGATTGTTTTATTAGCACAGGTAATTCTTGGTAGGCAGGGACCTACTTAGGAATTGGGTGAGTATGAGATTCAGCTGTTGGTGTACTAGGCTTCATTATCTTGAGGTGGTCAACTTTCTTTCCTCAAAAATATTACTGCTTTCCCCAGAGTGTTTGGCAAGGTGGAGAAGCAAGTCACAGTTCTTCCTGAGATCTTTCATGCATCCTTGTATTGTTGAAGCCTTTCCCTCTTTTCTTTCTCTCTTTGGCAGACTGTCACACTGTCATGTATAAATGCCAACTCTGCTCCCTGTCGTTTGTTTCTATTTAGAGGTGCTAGGAAAGCAGGTTCACGTTCACAGTAAGGTCCTGCAGACTTTCTTACCAGTGAAAGGCCTTACTTTACTGCTTTCCATTTCTGTAAGGTCTCTAGGCAAACATCAGTGTAGTAAGGTGATCCTGTAACCTCTTGGAGTTATGAGTAGCCCCTGGCTTTCTGACATTGGATTTCTTATGCACTATTTTTCTGATTCTTGAGATCTTATCTCAGAGCTTTTCTTGGGTTCTCAATGTACTGCATGTTCCCAGAGTTAACAAAGATTTATTTTACACGGGCTACATAATAGGGGTCTTGTTGAAAGGTTTGACAAAGGCCTTGTCAGCAACTGTAGCTGTAGTATCACGTTCTTTTTCTAACTGTATTTTTTTTGGACAAAATTAATAGGAAGAACAGGATTTCTTTAAATGAGTCTAACAAAGCCCTTTAGAACAATCGTGAGCCTACATGACCAAATCTTGGTCCCTGTGTGAAAAGACGAATTCATATCAAGCAAAAGAATACTGTGACCTACTTTGGAAAGATTTTTTTTTTTTTAATCTTGTGAATAATTTGTGACATTCAAGTTGAGTGTGCACTGAGCATTGAAATAGGTGCTCAAGAACTGTAACTTGGGCCATGTTGGGAGCAATTCCCAAAAGTTATGTGGCCAACAAGTGCCAGTCAGATCCCAAAAGCATCTTCACTTTTTGGCACCTCAGGCCTTGCTTTTTCCTTGGACATTCAACAAACCTTTTAAAAAAAGAAAGATAAAGACTGAACTAAACTGTTCCTTTAAGACTGTTTGTTTTTGTCCATTTTAAAATCTGCATATGTGGTCATTTTATGGGTTTCTGATTTGCCTGGATAGCATGTAGTTTTTGCTCTGTGTAAAATTGTACAGGGTGAACACCCCTTTCAGTATATCTTCCTGTAAAATGTCTTCTTGTAAAGACTCTTTGGGTGCCCTTTGCATTCAGAATCAAAAGTGCTTTTCATTATCTGATGAATTAATAAAGACTACTGACCACATTTCCTCTGGGAGAAAGCCTGGACATGTTCGTTCAAAATAAAAATGGCTCATATATTTGGGATATGTTTGGGAAGGCATTTCCAAACCAAATAAACTACCTTCACTATTCAAAGAAAGGAAGCAAATTAAATGTAACAGTGATTATTCTTCAGGCCACACAGATGGGTGACATATCTGGTGGGCTGAATCAAAGGATTCTCCACCCTGCAGACAGAGTGCCTTTTTGTTGAGTTGAAGCATGAACTGATACAGAAAGGCTCAAAGCTCCTTGCATCTTCAGTGAGGTCGTAGCTTATAGCTAGTTTATTTATGTAGGCTCCCTTTCCACTTTTCATAATAATTTAATTCTTGTCCAGAAGACTACGGAACACTGAGAATAACTTACGTTCAGAGCACTCCTTGGCTCTTGAGCTGTAGGTAATGTCTGTGCATGTCCAACATTGCCCTCTGGAGGCAGAGATGTGGCTGAATTTTTGATAGTAGCTTGGATCTTTGTGCAAAATGGAAATCCAAATGATAAATTTTTGCGTGACAGCAGGGCATGATGACTTGGAGGCCATGAATTCTATCCTTCCTACAGTATGTTGTATTTATGGCATCTGGATAGATTTCCAGCTTTTCCTGATCTACTGCCTCAATCACATATTCAAGAGACTTAAGACTTTCGGTGTTGAAGTACATGAATGTGAATCAGTGGTTAAAATACAAACTCTCCCCTCAAATCAACCTATTCTAGATTTAAATCTTTGTTCCTTAATGCATAGGAGACTATGTAGCTAGGATGCAAGTCTCTTTTTTGAATTACATCTAAGGTAAGTTGACATTTCAGAAAAAGAAATGGAAAGAATATTCTCATGAAGTACTGGAAAAAAAAAAAGTTCAAATGGAATGTCAATAAAATGTTTCATCAGACACCGCATTTTATTTCTAGGCTGTGAAGGGTGATAAAAAAAAATAGTAAATGCCTGTTTTTTTGTTTATTTAATTCTCTTTCTAAATAGGACGTTTTAATGAGTTTGGCCAAAGCTGTAGCCAATGCTGCCGCCATGTTGGTATTAAAGGCGAAGAATGTCGCCCAAGTAGCTGAAGACACGGTCCTACAGAACAGGGTGATTGCCGCTGCCACCCAATGTGCCCTTTCTACCTCTCAGCTGGTGGCGTGCGCCAAGGTAAGCCAACTGGCACCCCTGGTCCTTTCTTCAAAGTGTCATGTGCTCTTGTTTGCCCCCAGTCACTGGGGGAAAACAGGCAGAATTTGTTTAAACTGTCTGAGGCTTAGAGCTTGCTTAGGTATTGTCTCCAAGGTGACACCACCGGATTTTGGCAATAACTGCCCAATTGTGCTTTCATCCCAAGTTCTTTCCCCAAGTCCTCAGGCACTGGGACGTCTCGGTGTCTCGTTGCCATTTCTACTTGAAAACTGCCATGTGTCCCCCTTGAAATTCTCAGTGTGTCCTGTTTACACCTGCACACCAAGGGTTCTTGCTTTGTACAAGAAGGCAGTACAGTGTCACGAATGGGTTTGTAAATAATGTGCACATCTGGGGGAGCCCTTTTGCACTGCACAGTGCAAGAGTGACGGTAATCAGGATTGAGTTCATTGTTGTCACTCACGATGTGCACACTCCAGGTGTTGAACTTGACCTTGTTCAGCATATCATCCCCAGTTTACGGAAGGAAAACTGAGTTCTCTAAGGCTTCGTAAGTAGCTTGCGGCCACAGAAATCATTAAGTGGCAGAACTGGGGTTATCTCAGGCCTGTCTGGTTTCACGTATCCTTTCGGCACCATTGCGTGTTGATGCATCAGAAGACGGGATGTGTCCATTTCTCAACTTGATGACCTATCGTATTCTATAGATCCGTGACTAGCTTAGCCCGCCATTTCCTATCCTCTGGTGGGATTTGCAGTGTCAGGCAGATGTGTTGATGGTATCGCTCCTACCTCCCTTGTACACTGTTAAAGTACCCACAGAAAAACGGACAGAATCCCCCTGTTCTTTAAAGTACCTCGAGGTACAGAGTTCCAAGTACCTCTGGAAAAGAAATACAATCCTGTTAGTCTTGTTATCCTAAGTCAGAGGACTCAACCTAGAGGTTCCTAAAAGGAGAAGCTATGCCATAAACACCAGAAATTTCTCTCTGTGGAAGTAGTTCGTACGATAGTTACATATCACCAGTGAAGATAACAATTGTCGGGCATCAAAAACCACCAAGATAGGGTGAAATTGTGAGGTAGAAGAAATCTCAGTGATGGTACACTTTAAACCCTGGTGCTCTGAGTAAGGACCCAAGGCCCTGCGCAGGAAGGGCCTCGGTGGAAATGCTAGTGTGGGGTGGGGACTGAGAGCTGACCCTTGGTGCCCAGGACCTGCTTCTGTCTCCCTATAGGTGGTGAGCCCCACCATCAGCTCCCCCGTGTGCCAGGAGCAGCTGATCGAAGCAGGGAAGCTCGTGGACCGCTCGGTGGAGAACTGTGTCCGTGCCTGCCAGGCTGCCACCGACGACAGCGAGCTCCTGAAGCAGGTCAGCGCGGCGGCCAGCGTGGTCAGCCAGGCCCTGCACGATCTCCTGCAGCACGTGCGACAGTTTGCCAGCCGAGGCGAGCCCATCGGCCGCTACGACCAGGCCACCGACACCATCATGTGTGTCACCGAGAGCATCTTCAGCTCCATGGGAGATGCTGGTGAGGGGCGATGCTTGGGTGGACGGGTCAGCTTGGGGTTCCCCGATGGTCATCATTGTAACAAGAAAGGTGACGGTCACCTGTCAAGGGCAAGGTGTCATGAGCTTCTGTCAGAGACTTCGTTACTGAGCCTGGGAGAAAGATGGAAGTCTCCCGGTTTGCCCATCCATAGCAGCCCTTAAAGAGTTAATTAGGCTTTTTAGCAAATTCTTAGCAAATTCCTTTTGGTCAAAAACCTCCATGTTGGATTTGGCCTGGTAAAGTCAAGGTAGCCACAGGAGGAGATAAGCCTGAAGCTTGGAAGGAAAAATGTATTCTGCTCTCAAGTCCCAAAGAGAAAGCTACCACATGCCTGCAGGGTCACAGGGGTTTGGTCACAAGGGTTTGGTCAGGTCGCAGAAGACAGGAGTGAGGGGAGTAGCTTAAGCTCTATTCTTTTTTGGGATTTTCGTTGGGAAGGCAGGGCAGGGGAAACCGCTTGGGGCTGCTTAGTTTGAAAATCTTCAGCAGGCTCTGTGCTCTACAAGCGATCCTCAGTTGCCTGGCATCGGGCCATAGGATGATTGAGGCCAGGGATATTGCCTCCAGGAGGGTACTGGCCAGATAGAGGGGATGTGGTTCTAAGCTAAGGTCAGTTTGCATATCAAAGGCGTGCTCCTGGCTGGACTTTGGCTATCTCTAAGAATTGGCTAGCCTTCAGAAGGGCAGTGTCTCTAGCCAGCAAGGTTTCTTTAAGATGTCAAATGTCAGGATGCACAAAAAATTTAAAAATATGTAGCTTTCAGTCTATTAGTTGAAAGGTAAGTCTCCTGAGATCCAGCCCATCCCTATCCCATCTAAATCTCCAGATTTGGCAACTCACTGATTTCTGTTTTACGTTTCCAGAAATTTTCAGTCTTCCTACAGTCACATGTTTGTGTATGTTTGCACGCATGTGCGCATAGCGCTTCGTTTTCATATAAATGAAATTGCATTATTTATACTCTTAAACCTTTTTCTTTTAATGTGTCTTACAGATCTTTTTCATGTTGACCTATACACTCATCTTTTTAATGGCAGCATAATATTCTACTGAATGGAATTCTAGGATAATTTACTTAACTCATGATCTTGAAGCACATCTAGGTGGTTTCCAAGTTTTTTTGTTTGCTTCTTAGTTTTACTTTAACAAAAATATTATTACAATAACTATTTTTATAAAAGTATCTTGGTTTACTTTTGGGGATCTATGTAATTAGTGGAACTTCTGGGCCAATATATACGTACGATTTTTTTTCTACATATGGACTTGCTCTCCAGAAAGGTTCTACACTTTGTGACCCTACCGGTAGTTTGTAAGATGTTTGTTTCCCTACTTCCTTGTCAGCACAGAGCCATATTTTATAGCAAGTATTGGAAACAGACAAAAACTTGAACTTTTCTGTATCTTCCTTATGTGATTTAAGAAAATAGGAGTACTCTACACGATTTGGATTTTGTTGTTGTTGTTGTTTGTTGTCTTTCTTTTTTAATAGATGCTTTATTTTGGAATATTTTCACATCTACAGGAAAAAAGTAGAGGTAATACAGAAAGTTCTTATATACCCTTCCCAATTGCCCTCATTTTTAGCATCTTCCCATGGCACCCATGGCACATTTGTCCGAACTAGATTAGCTTTGGTGCATAACCGTTAACTGCGGACATTATTCAGATTTCACCAGTTTTTCCACTCATGCCCTTTTATTGTCCCAGGATCCAATCCACGATACCTTGAATTTAGCACATTTTGATTTTTTATGAAAGCTTTGTTTCCCCCTTAATGTTACAGTGGTGCAGCATCCTTCTCAAATGACCTTTGGGAGAGGAAAAATTCCCTTACATTTGAGTAGTTTTATTTTAAACATTTACTCTTCCATCCTTCCTACTTCTAAAGTAGATTTCAGTAAAATCACAGTACAGTAAAACCCAACAACTACTAATAACAAGATCAAAACTGGTGCCTGGAAGAAAAGAGTGAGCAAACAGAAAATTGATAGGGAAAACTCAGCCAAGACAAATCTTAGCAATTGAGCATGAATCTGGGGTCTGTGCTTCTTATTAGTGAGAGCCAAATGACACAGATACAGGGGATCTTGTGATACTATTCATCTGGAGTTAGGTAACATACAAATTCTTTCAAAGTTTAGAGATAATTTTTTGCCATTATGCAGAATTTAAGGAGTTTTGGGTCAGTGATTCTTGAGCTAAATGATATTCACTAGATAAATATTTATTAAATCACGTAACAAATCCACATAATTTTGTTCCCTGCCTTCTGTTTGTAAAGAGTTCCCCTTTGCTTAGTTGTGTCCTATTTACCCCTCTCTGTTCAAGATGGAACTTGGATGGGTTTGGGGTATACGATCCTAGTAGCCATAGGGAGTATTTTCAGTCCTGGGTCTAAGGACATAAGCCTTGCTTAGGACAGGAACTTGTGGTCTCCCTTCTTTCTGTCCCTCTTGCTAGAGGAGTGGAGACTGGACTGTGTGCTGCTTTTGAGCTTTAGAAAGCAGACAAACAGATGGCCTCCTCAATCCCATCCCGTAGGTGAAATGGTGCGCCAGGCCCGGGTCCTGGCCCAGGCCACCTCAGACCTTGTCAACGCCATGAGGTCAGATGCAGAAGCTGAAATCGACATGGAGAATTCAAAGAAGCTCCTGGCAGCAGCAAAACTCTTGGCTGATTCCACTGCTCGCATGGTGGAAGCTGCAAAGGTATCATGTTGGATCTGTTCTTTTGAAAAGTGAACATTATTAAGAGTTAGGATTTGGAAGGTGCCCTGAAAATAAAGAATGGCCAGCTGAGTGTGCATTTTTGTTGTTTCAAACCTATATGGTTTTGTAACGTTTAACCTTGTTCCAGTGGGAAAGGAGAAGGGCATGGGACACGAGAATAACAGTCTTTAAGGGGAGCAGGGCTGACTCAGCTGTGGCCAACACAGTTCCTGCTTACTGCGCACTCTTTCGCCATTGGGTTATCGCCATCGGCTTATTGCAAATGGTGGTGAATTTAAACTTGAGATCTTGAACAGCAGAGTCACTTAGGCCTGTTTTTTGCCCGCAACCTTAGTATTACTTTGCCCTCCATTTGACTTCTCAACTAACCTGTCAAGATTTTGCATAGTAGAGTGCTTCCTGCCTCACTGTTCTTCAAATGCCAGTAGCAGTCTTGAATGTTATATAACAGCTTGAATGAAGAGTTAAGAGTCAGCTTTTCTGCTTTTTGACGGTAATGCATTAGCATGATGCTTCTAAAAGCCAGTGATTCTTATCCCAGGGCTCTGTTTCAGAGCCCCCTCCCCCCTTCCCCGCTCCGCCCTGCCCATGAAACATTACAATGGAACGTGTCTCTGTTCCACCCCTCCTGATTCACAAGGTCACTGGTGGGACTGCGCAAGTATGTTCCACAAGGGATTCTGATGCCTCCCTCTAGGTGAGAACTGTATTAAATGGATAAGGCTGTATTTTTCTATGTTCCTTTTTTGGTTATTAGGCAACTAGCATACATTTTTGGTGGAAATGATAGAAAATGCATATAAATATAAATAAAATAAAAAGCATCTTCAGTTTCGTACTCTCAGATAACACGTTTAATGTGTTTCTATGCATGTAAGATTCATTGAAAGTCTCCACATCTTATCCTATCTCCCCAGCCTCCAATAGAATACCTTGTATGTGAATTCTTAATATGTTATGACACACAGTGAATTACGTAGACCTTCCTCGACTGACTCACCCTTGTAGTTCCTGAGGGACTGTGATTTCTTGGAGGTAACACGAATAGGATGAAGAGTAACCCAAGGAGAGGCAGCGTCTGAATTTGCTTCCTCTGTCCCCTGAGCCCTGTTTCAGCTGAGAAGTTAGGCCATTAACCATCCCTTTTAGCCAAAAATATATATGACGGTTTTGTGCAATGGTTAATTTCTTTATGGTTTTTACAAGTTCTGCCCCTTGTATTTCTAAGTCTAAACATAGCTCTTCTTTTTTTTTTTAAATTTTGTTAATGTTTATTTTTGAGAGAGAGGCAGAGTATAATCGGGGGAGGGGCAGAGAGAGGGGGAGACAGAGAATCTGAAGCAGGCTCCAGGCTCCAAGCTGTCAGCACAGAGTCCAACACCAGGCTTGAACTTGTGAACCACGAGATCATGACCTGAGCCAAAGTCAGACACTTAACCATCTGAGCCACCCAGGAACCCCTACACATAGCTATTTTAAAGTTTATTTATTTGTTTATTTTGAGAGAGAGAGAGAGAGAGAAAGAGAGAGAGAGAAAACAAGAATGCAAGCACGCAAGCAACTAGGGGAGTGGAGCAGAGAGAAAGAGAAAATCCCAAGTAGGCTCCTTGCTCATCGTGGATGCAGAGCTTGATCTCAAGACCAGGATCATGATCTAGGCTGAAATCAAGAGTCGGACCCTTAACTGAGCCACCCAGGTGCCCTTAAACATAGCTATTTTAAGCAAACCTTCACGTTCACAAAAAATGATAGACTGAAAAGAACCTTAGTGTAAAATCTAATCAACCCTTGTTTTACAAAGGGGAAAATTAAAACTCAAAAAGATTTTGCCTACCATCACATACTCAAGATTGAGCCAGGGCCAGTGTGCACCATTGGTTTCTAGATGCACAACGCTCACCAGACCTTAATGCACCAAGTTACTGGAAATTTGTTTCTTTTAGGTATTTATTTTTAATGATTTATATCAGATGGGACAATGTTAAGTGGTTTCATAAATTCTTGTAGTTAAGTGTGGTGACTTTGTCTTCACGACACTATTTTCATTTGCTGGATTTTGTTCAAAGCTGAAGAACCTGTTAGAGCTCCAAGAAATATATTTAATGTGTAGAAAAAAAATACATTTCATAATCAGTAACCAAGATTCCAGACCAAGATTAGTACCGCATATCTAATGTACATTCCTCATGAAAGAGACGTTGCTAAGGAAGGATCCAGATGCCCGCTTGAGAGTCAAGAGCAGAAATGGTTTTCTGCTGCTCAAAATACCAAAGGAAGGCTCGCATAGGAGTGGTCTAAACACCTGATGACCAAAAGAATAAAATGATTTTCCTAAACTCGCAAAAGAAGACAAAAGTAGCTGAAACAATCTTTCACATGTGAGATGCAAAAATAGAGGTTTTTTTAGTTACTGAAACACAAAATCAAGGCTACTTAAAGTGGTTACAGTTTGAAAGAGTGGAAGATTCCCTTTGAAGGATTGCCAGAACACTTCTGTCACAGATGTTAAAACTGTTGCAGCCAGGATGAATCCCCATCCCTTTTATAAATAGTTAAAAACAAACAAACAAACGGGTTCTTGTAAATGGTCAATTTGGCAAGTTGGCCATTTGAAAAATGGAGACATTTGAAAATTGATTTTCAATGATTGGTGAGTTTCTTTCTGTTTTTGTCCCTGCCTTATGAGCAAATATTATCACCCTAAAGTGTTGATGAAAAGAAACTCATTCATCCCTATACATTTAGAACCGGTCACAGAATATCCAGACTCTGAGAAACATCTTGATTGCTGCTTCTCTTGCAGGTGGGAGAGGAAGGTTGGATGTGCTTTAAGTCTTGGTTGAATTAGTATGCAGTGAAGTTATATCCTCTTCCTACGTTACCTTTAGTCTTTTCCCTACTTCAGAATCCCACCCATCTAAATAAAATCCATTTTGAGGGGCCTGAGTGGCTCAGTCGGTTAAGTGTCTGACTCCCGATCTCAGATCATGATCTCACTGTTCATGGGATCAAGCCCCACGTTGGGCGCAATGCTGAGCACTGGGCCTGCTTGGGAGTCTCTCTCCCTCTGTCTCTTGCCCCTCCTTCCTTCAAAATAAATAAACTTTAAAAATAAATAAAATCCATTTGCATTCCTCAGACACTTGAACCTACAGCAACACAGGGTGGCCATGGGCTGTGCATGGTGACTTTCTCTTGCCCTGCCATGATCAGGGACATGGGATATCTCTCATTACTTAAGTATAGTTGAGTACCATTTCTCCTTTGCTATACTTTCCAACTCAGTCTTTCTAGGCATGGTCTTTTCTGAACAACATTTCCTTATAGTATTGGGGATGGCATTCCCAGGCCCCCTGGTCCCTCTACCCCTTCCCCTGTGTCTATAGTATATTCTCAGCCTGTTCACATAAACCCAGTGCCACAAGACAGGAAAATCTTTCCATAGTGACAAGCGTCTGTCCTGCCAGTTAATAGAAAATTCTCCCCGAGTGATTGGGGCATGGGGGAGATTTATGTTAACACCTTTTAAACCATGGATAGCTGACCACAAGTCAATTTACGTGGATGGCCAAGGCTATGATCTCAAGTGTTTAATTTTTGCCATTGGATTTCTACTGTTTACTGGTACAGCTTTGAAACATCCCCAGTAGATTTTTTGTCGTTAGGAGATAAACATCTTTATTGTAAAGATACTGCTCGAAGCATTTGCTTTCTCTTCCAGATCTTTTGTGTTACCGGGAAAAAGTAAAATTCAAGGCATGAGTTCAGCATCTGTGGCGTGCTGTCCTCTGGACCTCTCAGCATCTCTGTTTTCTCCTTCTCAGGGGGCTGCGGCCAATCCTGAGAATGAAGACCAGCAGCAGAGACTGAGAGAAGCTGCGGAAGGTCTCCGTGTGGCAACCAACGCCGCTGCCCAGAATGCTATCAAGAAAAAAATTGTCAACAGATTGGAGGTGGGTAAAGAGACTGGTTTCTTAGAATGTCTATTTTAGGTTGCCAAGAGTTATCTGAAAGAATAACATGGGGCGCCTGGGCGGCTCAGTCGGTTGAGCATCTGACTCCATAGTGGGTCATCATCTCACAGTTTGTGAGTTCGAGCCCTGCGTAGGGCTCTGTGCTGACAGCTCGGAGCCTGGAGCCTGCTTCGGGTTCTGTGTCTCCCTCTCTCTCTGCCTCTCCCCAGCTTGCTCACGCTCTCTTGCGCTCTCTCTCTCTCTCTCTCAAAAATGAACATTTAAAAAAATTTTTAAAGAAAGAATAACCAAATTAATAAGGCATTGCCCATAAAAAGGAGGCTAAATCAAGATTGACGATCTAGTTTATTGGTTAAGGGACTTAGAAACAATGTGAAATGTTGGTTTAGGCACCTGGTACATTTAGGTTCAATGGCACACTAACGGTATATTCGAAAAACAACTTCAGCTCATGTTCTCAGTAAGCAAAGCCTTTTCTGAGTTGAGCATTCTTTTTTTTTCTTTTTAATGTTTATTTATTTTTTGAGAGAGAGACAGAGCATGAGCCAGGGAGGGGCAGAGGGAGAGAAGGAGACACAGAATCCGAAGCAGGCTCCAGGCTCTGAGCTGTCATCACAGAGCCCAACGTGGGGCTCAAACTCACAAACGGTGAGATCAAGACCTGAGCCGAAGCTGGATGCTTAACTGACTGAGCCAAACAGGGGCCCCTGCATTTAACATTCTTGAATAGATTTCAATTTTTTTTTTTTTTTTTTTTTTTTTGCAGCAGGAAATAGGAACTTTTTTCCCCTGGTGTTAAGGGTTGCCCATGTTCAGAAAGGACCTTTAGCTAAAAATTCCATACATATTTTGTCAGAGACAGTGACTCTTTCAGGACTTCCAGTAGAAAATAGAACCTTGGAAAGAGTGAAGAATGGGGATCCGGCTTCGGTGGACAGGTGTGGATGGAACAATAAGAAATATTTTGTCATTTTCAGAACAATCTGTTTGGTGGGGGAGGTGAGGGGGGTAGGAAATAGCACTAGGTGCAAACTCTAAGAAAACAAGTTTCTCTCACAAAGGCATACAGGAGACTCTTACACCAAAATTTGGGAGGTTGGAGGCCAAGAATCTGCCTGTCTGAGGAATCCCTCCGTATGGTCTGGTGGATCCAGAAACAAAACCAGCCTCCTTCCAGGGGGATGGGAGCGAGCAAACCCACTTAAGTACTCTGGTGGGGAAGCCCAGGCCTTTCTGAAGGAAGGCTTCACACAGGTGGCAAGAGGAAAGCCATGAGCACACCAGCGTTTCTGCTGCTTTCGGGGAAGAAAATGTTTCCCCCAAAACATTTAGACTGGATGCCGCTTATCAGTGCCATCGTGGTCATGGAATTAATGGTCCCTTCTCTTTTTGAGAAAGACAAATGAACACCGGAACTTGAGCTATCAAGTGTGACTGTCTTTCTCTCTGGTCCCAGGGAATGTAAACCAATGGAGATAACAGGGCGATTGTTAGACGAGGCTCGTCAGTGGCATTCAGGAGGCAGAGTCTGGGCCTGGAGTCCTCTTTCTTCTACGAGTGCAGCTGTTCTGTGCCAGCCTCTTAATGGTAGGGCAGATATAAATGTGCGTGTGTGTGCGATGGCCCCGCTCACCTACCGTCGCTCTGTCCTCCAGGTGGCAGCTAAGCAGGCCGCAGCCGCCGCCACACAGACCATCGCCGCCTCCCAGAACGCGGCCGTGTCCAACAAGAACCCCGCCGCCCAGCAACAGCTGGTTCAGAGCTGCAAGGTGAGGTTGCAGCCGCCCGAGCACCAGATCTGCTGGAGACCCCCCTGATAGCATTACAAGGCCAAGTGCCCAGATAATTCAGTTAAGACTAATCATCTGGGCCCCTAATGCAGTTTGCTCCAGCTCCTGTGTTCCAGGTACACACACATGCACGCACACACACACACGCACACACATCTGGTTTTTGTCTAAGTGGATGCCCTCTGTTTGGAAGGAGAGTATGATGCTTTTTCCAGCATTGTCTTTCCTTTGCCTAGATTTTCTTTGTTTTCAAGAGACCGAATCAAGGAGGATCAATGACCAGGCCATTTTAGGGCTCTGCAATAGTAATGAAGCATTGAATTTCCAGAGTGCCTCTTTCCCCGTGAGAGGTGGGCCTTCAGCTTCAGTGCTTGCTGGGAGGAGAGTTGATTTCCTGCTTTGCACTGATGGCACCCTAAGGATTGATGCTACCCTGTCTGGCCTCAGTGATGATGTGCTTTGGGGCTTTCTGTTCTTGCATGTTTTTTTCTGAGACCCGGGCCTTGATGGCATGTTGACTCCAACGTACTGCAAAGGGTACAGTGAATACCTTTGTTGCCACTTCTGAGGGCCCAGGGGGTCTGCTCTCCCAGGAGACCCCTGAAAGTTACCAGACACGACTCGGAATTGCGTAGCTACTGCCCTTGTGTTGGCAGTGTGTCTGACTGGAGTCTCCCAAAGGTCTTTGCGGTCAGCAGCGGGGGCTGGGTGGGCAGGTGTACTTGTGTTAAGGTTCTGGGAGTTGACTGCGCTCAGTCTGCTTTTTCACATCTCCTCTGTGAAACGGTTCACCTGTGAGTGGTGTTGCCATTTCCACCTCAGAAATGGCTTTGCTTCTGAGAACCACCCAGAGCCCTCCACGTCCTGAGTCTAGGTTCTCTGAGGCCAGCCCCTCACCAAGAAACGAATGCACTCTGGCAGAGAAGTCTCAGCCCTGGAGTAGGGCCCTGTCCTCGGGACTGTATGCAGAAAGACGGGGTTTTTCTGTGAGCCAGGCCCCCACAGAGGAGGAGAGGGTGTTTTCTGTTAGAGCCTCCATTCAGCCGCCGGCGTGGGTGAGGAAACCCTTCTTCACGAGCGCTTGCTCCTCATGTCCAGGAAAATACTACAGGTTGAAACACCCCCCGCCCCTTTTTGCGGAGACTGGAGATACTCAGTGTCTGTCTGTCACTGTCAGGAAGGAAACCACTGTTGATCAGCTTGCAGTGCAGAGGGGAGAGTGGACCAGACTACGGGAGCCAGCGATCCTCAAGAGGATCTGAGGAAAATCTCTGGGAAATATTCGTTTTAACCTTTGCTGGAATGGGTTCAAAAAAAAGAAAAAAATAGGTCGCCAGACTGGGGTACACTTGGGACCTTCTTCAGCAGTAGGGGCCACTGTGTGCTATGACCTTTGAGGACCTGGTCGGTCAGATGAGGAGTGCTCACTGAGGAGCAAACCCAGAAAAGGTAGCAGGCTGGTCTCCTAGGGCATTGTGGGAAATTGTTTCTTGACGTGGTCTCACCTCAGAAACTGCTGCTGCTTCCTCCACCCTGGGCATTGGGGTTTCCAGTTTGAGAAATGAGAGGGCTACTTAATCAAAGAAGACCCATGGTGGCAATGAAAGGTGATGGACAGAATGCATCCCTGCTAAGTGAGGAATCAAAGCACTGACCTATGCTGGCCCTTGAGTAGTTCTCTTAGTTTCTTCTCGTTGGGCATTGTGACTTGGGTTTCTCTGCCTGTGAATTGTAGAGACTTTTTGATCCTTGGCTGTTAAGCTTTATAAGTGGTCATTAGCCACATTGGTATTAGTTGCAAGTGGGCAAATGCCTTTAAGACCACCTTATAGAGATTCGTACCGTGCCTAAAGGTATGAGGAGCTGAGGGTCGAGCGTGTGTGGGAAACAGCTACCCAGAGGCACTGGGTTAGGATTCATTGTTGGTAAGGACCCAGCTAGCTTAAAAGTGCTAGGTAAATCCAAGGCTTGTGATAAGCATTGCTCACGTGGAATAGCGCATCCCCAAAACATCCATCACTGGTGTCATTTTCCACCCTTTTTTGGTAATTGGCTGTGCCGAGTGTGCTCTGTTTTAATTTTCCTTGCTTCCTATAGGCAGTCGCTGATCACATCCCTCAGCTGGTCCAGGGGGTGAGAGGAAGCCAAGCCCAAGCTGAAGACCTTAGCGCCCAGCTGGCTCTCATCATCTCCAGCCAGAACTTCCTCCAGGTAACAGGAGCATTCGCCTTGGTCACACTCAGAGTCCCCCATGGAGGTAGGAGGTGCCCTTAATCCTTAAGGAGAAGAATTACCCAGTGTCACAGCCACAGAGAAGTTTTTGCAGTAAGCAGACCTTGGAAGGCCTTCCCTTTGAATTTCCATTTGCAGGAGAGGTGGATTTAGCTTGGCAAAGCAAAATGCTAATATGCAGGGAAATTGCCCTGGGAGATAGCCCATAATCCATTTTTCTTGGGAGGCTCATCTTTATTTCTCCTCTGTGAGGGAAAACATGTAATAAGTTGCAAGTGTTGTTGAACAGCCTGGTACTAGATAGAGCTCGAAGTTTGCCGGTTTCCAGAGAGTCTAATGCTATTATCCGTGTACAAGGAAAAAAGAAGTGTTGAGTGCATCTTCTCTGAAGTTGTGATCTTTTCATATGCCGATTGTACAATTAGTTAAGTGTCGGCAGTCTTTGTGGGCTAAGGGGTAGATTCATTTTAAAGAAAACAAAATGAGAAAAGTGGTGGGAAAACTCCCTCTTTACCTACTTCTTGTCTTCAAATCCCTCAGCACTTCTGTCTGCTTGTATCTCTTGAACAGTTCCAGTGATCAGGTGATGTTCTTCCCTGTCCCTTTCTAGTTGAACCTGTCACTACAGGACCCAGTGATACATCTGTTGGGTTAATTTTTCAAGTGTCCTGACTGCAACATGCAGAGACAGAACGCGAAAGTTTTAATGTTATCTCCTCACGTTATACCTACATGCAGACATACGTATTTTATGTATACATTTTTTAATTGGGATTTATTGTGTAGAGACTCTTTGATTTTTATGTTAACATTTATATTATGAGCATTTAACATACAGCTGTGGCTCTCCTTTGTTTAGCTATTTTATCACCCCTAGGCATACAGGTTGTTTTCAATTACTTGCCGTCATAAACAACCGATGATGGGATAAAGGTCTTTATCTGCGCTCTACCTTTGTAACCCTGTTGAATTATTTCCTAAGGATAAATTCCTGGAAGTAGGATTGCCAATGGCTTATTTTTATCTTTGGGACATTGAGAATTGTGACTTGGACAGGTGCTTACCTTTTCATTCAGATGGTTGGAGGGCCTGGAGCCAGTTGTATTGTCCCCACTGCGGGAAGGCTTCTAGGGTAGTATGATAGAGCCATGTAGACATGTTCCAGGGTCCACTCTATCGCCGCTCTTAGATTTCCTTTTTCTTTCGTTCTTTGAATTTTGCTATCATAGACACATCACATAGTTACAAAAATAAGGCAGAGTTAGAAATAAGTAGAAATGGGGGCACCTAGGTGGCTCTGTTGGTTAAGTGTCTGACTTCTGCTCAGGTCATGATCTTGCCATCTGTGAGTTTGAGCCCTGTGTCAGGCTCTGTGCTGACAGCTCAGAGCCCGGAGCCTGCTTCAGATTCTGTGTCTCCCTCTCTCTGTGCCCCTACCCTGCTCGCACTCTGTCTGTCTGTTTCCCTCTCTCTCAGAAATAAGTAAACATTAAAAATTAAAAAAAAAAAAAAAGAAAGAAAGAAGTAGAAATAGAATTGACCAGAAAGTTGCTACATTTTCAAGTTCATTCACACGTGTTGTAAAATTGTCCTTCTGGAAGGCTGAATGCGTCTAAATTTCCATGTAGCAGTACGTGGAGCACATTTTCCAATACATCTTTTCCAAGTTGGGAATTCAAGCATTTAAAAAATACTTCGTTGATAATTTCTCAGTGAAGTTCTTACCGTCTGATTTTTGCATTTCCTTGATAGTCACAATGCTAAATATTTCATGTTCCGGTTGTTGTTATAATGTGAAGTTATCTACTCACATCTCAGGCTGGGTTTTTTTTTTTAAGTTTTTTTTTTTTTTTAACATTTATTTATTTTTGAGAGACAGCACAAGCAGGGAAGGGACAGGGAGAGAGGGTGACACAGGATATGAAGCAGGCTCCAGGCTCTGAGCTGTCAGCACAGAGCCTGTCGCAGGGCTTGAACCCACAAACTGTGAGATCATGACTGAGCTGAAGTTGGACACTTAACTGACTGAGCCCCCCAGACACCCCACAGGCTGTTTTTTTTAATGAATTCTCATGAGTTATTTAGATATTAAAAGTATTAACTTCTGCCATTAATGTTTATTTTCTGACACTTAAATTGTTTCAGCTTTACTAAGAGAAATTTTTATAACATCTATATTAAAACCCCTAAAAGTGTATATATTCTTCGGTCCAGAGATTGTACTTTTAAAGTTCTATACAAAGAAAATAATGAATGTGTGAAAAATTTTAGCTACAAAGCTGTTTATCATATGTCCCTGGAAAAAATGGACATATGCCCAACAACACAGGATTGAGAAATATTAATAGATGCATACATTGAAATACTATACAGCTATTAAAAATATAGAATATGTGAAACAAAAAATTTGAAAAATAGAATAAAGAGGATGATCTTATTTTTGAAGATATATAGGCCTGCACAGAGACATCCATGCATAGTGAAATTATACCCTAGGTAGTGAGATGTGATGTGACAGGTCATTTTGTTTTATTTTGTCTGCCCTTATCTTTTAAAGTAGTCTGTTAGGTATATTTCAGACACAGATTAAAGAGCTATTCTAAGAAACACAAAGAAATGTATTTAATAAACTCTGTCTGCAATCTGTCTTAATGGAAATTTGAAGCCAGTATCCTAATTTTTCCCCCTCTCAATGACACATACTTCTTTCTTTTTCTTTCTTTCTGTCTTTCTTTCTTTCTTTCTTTCTCTTTTCTTTTCTTTTCTCTTCTTTTCTTCTCTTTCCTTTCCTTTCTTCTTTTCTTTCCTTCTTTCTTTTCTTTGTTTTTTCTTTTCTTTCTTTCTCTTTCTTTGTTTTCTTTTTCTTTCTTTTTTCTTTTCTTTCTTTCTCTTTCTTTCTTTCTTTCTTTCTTTGTCTTTCTCTTTTTCTTTCTTTTCCTTGTCTTTCTCTTTTCTTCTCTTTTCTTTCTCTTTCTCTCTCCTTCTCTTTTTCTTTCTTTTCTTTCTTTCTTTTTTCTTTAACATTCTTAGAATGTCCTGACCCTAGAATTGGGGTGGCAGTTTTCAGGGATAGTCTAGATGATTTGATGATTTTACTCTTCCTTGTCATAGAGGAAAGTAAGTTCTGGCTTTGTTGTTTGGTCTGTGCTCTCGGACTCTTGCTGCTCAGGTGTCGTCTTACTTTCTGCTCCTCCCTTTACAGCCTGGAAGCAAGATGGTGGCCTCCGCCAAAGCCGCGGTGCCCACTGTGAGCGACCAGGCTGCAGCCATGCAGCTGAGCCAATGTGCCAAGAACCTTGCCACCAGCTTGGCAGAGCTACGTACCGCCTCGCAGAAGGCAAGTGGACCCTGTCCCAGCAGTTAGCTCATTGGGAATGGAGCTTTAGATGCCTTACTTCTGGGTGTGACCTGTGGATGACCCAGGACTTGAACACAGCTAGGCATGTTTCCTGGCAGGGGCGTCCATTCCATTTGCTTGATGGGGATTCGCTTTTACCGTTTTTAGCTACTGTCTCCTAGACTTAGTTTATCACTTTCCAGTTACACATGACTTGCGTTAAACTATTGTAGGTTACAGGCTCCCCGCTCCCATGCCCTGGGACAAGCAATGGTCCATGTTTCACAACCTTAAGGGAGACAGGGAGTCATCAGTTTCTTGGTGCCACGTAAATTCTAGCCACAATAAGTGATTGCATCTTGCAGGTATTATTTTGTGAACTTCAACTATTCAGGCAGCAAAATTATTCCAGGGAGCAGGGCAGGGGGGTCATTTATAGTATCTTTTTTGCCCTGAAATCTTTTTACACCTTACATGGGAGCATTCACCTTAACAAGGTCCTCAACAGAACAGAGTTAGGGATTAGTAAGTTTCTGTCTCTAGGACTTACTTACCGATAGACCTCAGTACTGTACTGTTTGATGTGTTATTAGCATGAAATTCTGGCATGAATTCATTTTTCCTCACTGTAGCAATCCCTTTATAGAAACAAGAGGCGTCATACGTGAGAAAGGGAAGAAGGTTAGAAGCTGATTTGAATTCTTGATATGAACAGTGTGCCTTAATCACCAAAGAAAAATTTCCAGAGCTTTAGGATAATACTCAGTTAAAAAAAAAAAAAAAAATCTTGAGCTGTGTTTCTCAACCAGAGGTCCAAGGACCATCTGTGCTGAAGTCACCTGGGAGCATTCAGAATGCAGGTTCCTGGGCCTCACCTCTGAGCAACTGAATAAGAGTGCCTGGACAGAGAGCCTGAATTTGTACATTTTACAAGTTTCTTGCCTTAGAGTCATCCATACCTCAACTGCTCTGGAGCAATGAGCCTCAAAGTGGGGCTCAAGCGAGACTGTCCCCTGGGGAGGAAGATACTGAGAGCTTTTAAATACGTTGTTTTATATAGTGTAAGGGTTAGGAGTATAGGCTCTGGAATCCAACTACCTGCATTCACATTCTGGCCTTGCCATCAACTAATTTTTGGTGACCTCAGCAAGTTAATTAACCTCTCTGTGCCTCAGTTTCCCCACCTTGTAATACTGGCACATAGCAATCAATCAGTGACTATTTACTGCTGTTGTTGTCACTATTATCTAAAAAAAAAAAAACAGAAAAAGAAATTAAGATTTACCAGTATTTGACATACTGAGCAATAATTATACACATATAATTTATTAACATGTGGGGGGGGCTTGATCAAAGTATTTGAAGACCAATATTTTAAACGATCAAGAGAATGAAATAGTTTTCTTAAAACAATTACTAAGGAAAAAAAATCTTTAGTAATTTGTAGAGATTCAATAAGGTGGAAAAAGCCTTGTCCCGATAGTCCTGGGTTCATTCACTCATTCCTTCTTCATTCACTTACCACATGCTTCTCAAGTCTCTTTGTGGACACATACTGTGTGTGGTGCTCTGTCTCTAGAACCTGGATACAGTGAAGAAGGATCCTCTTAGTTTGAGCAGCAAATGCATCTCAGATCAAAATAGCTTCCAGGAGACTTTAAGTATATCCACTTTTGAAGCATACATAATTGATTATTTCGGGACGTTAGGACGGTGGTCCTGAGTGAGGCTGGAAGTGCTATCAGGAAACGCTTACTCCACTTGCTTCCTGTTGCCAGTGTTGAAGAATCTCTGGGTACATCCAGAAAGGCATTTTGTACATTGCAAAGTACTAGGGACGCTTTTCCTCGGCAGCCTTGGTACACATATTCCCAACTCTGTTGACAGGCCCATGAAGCCTGTGGTCCGATGGAAATTGACTCAGCCCTGAGCACCGTGCAGACACTTAAGAATGAACTGCAGGATGCCAAGATGGCTGCTGTGGAGAGTCAACTGAAACCCCTTCCAGGGGAAACGGTAAGGAAATGCTGGAGCCCACGGGGGGTGGGACTCTGCCTTATGGTACGATCACGGTGAGGCATTTTTAGAAGCTGGAGTTGGTGTGCTTGAATTTCTGACATTTTGAAGGCAAAGCCTTAAAATAGCCCCATATTTAAGCACTGGGTTGAGTAAAAGATGGCCCTGAAGGGGCCTCTGGTAATGGTTGTGTGGCTTGAGGTTTGGCTGAGAATGAACGAGTGTCTGTTAATGATCATTACTCTTTTCACAAACAAGACACATCCTAGTGTTTTAGTCCCATGTTGTGAACCCACAGCATTTTTTAAAAAGAATGTCCATTGCAGCTAGAGGAGCTAGATTTTAAAATTTAGGAGTTCTAGGGGCGCCTGGGCCGGTCAGTCAGTTAAGGGTCCTGACTCTTAGCTCAGCTCAGGTTATGATCTCAGGCTTTGTGAGTTGTGCCCCACATCAGGCTCTGTGCTGACAGCTTAGAGCCTGCTTGGGATTCTTTCCTCTGTCCTTCACCTACTCACACTCATTTGCACTCTCTCAAAATAAATAAACATTTATAAAATAAATTTTGAAAAAGTAGGAGTTCTAGCATCTAGCTCCAGCTTATATCCTCTACTAGCTCTAGATAAGTCTTGGATCTCCTCTGTGTCTCAGATATTTTATCTATGAAATGGATGCCAATGATGTTATTAAGGTTGACACAGAAAATACTTTCAATAGTCATTTGAAAAAACATTTCCTTAGTGCAAGTCACTAGGATGGACAATGACAAAGAACTTGAATACAGTACAGTCACAACAGTCAGTGGAATGATGGCAACAGAGATCTAATTTGATGATGTTATGGTACCTCCTGAGGCCTGTCAGGGATTTCTTGGCTAAGATTTTTACCAGGTCTTCTCGTTTGTACGTACCTCCTTTTCCACATTACTGAACATTGCTAATAAATACCACCATTTATTAAGTACCTCGTAAGCACTGTATACACACAAAATCAATCTAGTTGTAACCTTAATGAACGAGTTCTGTTAATCCCATCTTACAGCTGAGAAACCAGAGGTGTGGAGGTAGGTTGTCACTATTCTGTGCGGTATCTACCAGCTAGTGGTAGAACCAGGGTTTGAATGCAGACCTATAGGACTCAAAAACCCATGCTTTTGATCGCTCATGTTGAGAGCTTCTACTCTTGACTACTGCTGCTCTTTGGGTGAACTGAAAACTTGTGGAATCTTAGAAGGAGACTTAAAAAGCACCAAATTCACCATGCAACAATGCCTGGTACATACGAAGCCCTCAGAAAATATGTGTGAAATCAAGCTACTGCGAAGTAGTAAAGACGAGGAAACTCAGGCTCAGAGAAGTTAAGTCACCTAAGGTCGCTTAGCTAATGATGAATCAGGACTGGCTGTAGGGCCAGCAGCTTTGTAATGTGGTCCACATGACCCTTTACAAACTCTTGCTCCAGGGAGCCCAAGAGAGGCTGACATGGCAGGAATCCTGCCTTTTATGTAAATCAACTGGTCAGTTAGAATGCAACAAACACGATGTAATTTTTAAGAAAATTGTTTGCCCCAAAGGAATGTGTGTGCAGCATTATAACACATTGTTGGCTGCAATGGACCAGGCTCTTTTTTATTTGAAGGCACTGCCTTTCGGGAAGCATGTTGTGGAATTAAAAAATGCACATGCTCTCTGATGCCTTTCTGCACTCTTGCGGTGTGCCTGGAGGTTCTGTTCCAAAATGTTGTCCTCATCTAGTAATCAAATAATTATCCATACCCTGGACCTTCAGTAACTTTGTTCTCTGAATTATTTATTCATTTTACAAAGCAACATGATGTGCTATTCACGGGAAGCAAGCACTTCGCCCATTTTCATAATCTCATTTACCACGGCAAACCTCTCTTTCTATTACATTTCCTTCTGGTTAGAACTCCTCAAAGTATAAAGATTGAAATTAACAATGTTAACGGTCCCACACACCAGGAAGGTGGTACCACTGGATGACTGCCCACTTCCTGCCAAGGCATAATTAATTCTCGCTAAGGATTTGTTGCAGATTTTCTAAATTAGCTTCAAAAGGCATAATGCTAATAGCTACCATTTGTTGAGTACCTACATTGATTCTGAGAACTTTCTGAGCTTAGGCATTAGGATCTCCTTAGGAAACCAAGGCATGGCGAGGTTCAGTAACCTGCCCGATCTCTCACAGCATGTGGGGGAAGGAAGTAGAGGGCAGGAGCATGAACCCAAATTTGTTCTGAAACATGGGCTTTTTCCCCTCTTTGACCCTACTCAGCATTACTGGTATTAGGGGGGAAAAAGCTAAGGCCCACGTTTGATGTGCATTGTTTTTATGCTAAGACTTCAGTGTATGTTTCTTTTCTTCTAAGCTGTCTTCCCCTTTGGATATTCTTATAGCTGGAAAAATGTGCTCAAGACCTGGGAAGTACATCCAAGGCAGTGGGCTCCTCCATGGCTCAGCTCCTAACCTGTGCTGCGCAAGGCAATGAGCACTACACAGGTGAGACTCACTCTTTTTGTGATTCCCTGTGGCCAGGTGCAGGCTCCTGGGTGTGGGCTGAGGGGTATGGCAGCTGGTGTTCATGGACTTGACCATGAACCTGACTTTGTTTTTCAACAGCGATTTACAGATTTTTCAAGCACTTTCCATTTGCTTGTTACGAGGCTTCATACTGTTAATAGGCTTCATATAAGACGAATCCAATATGATCACTCCAAACTATTTGTGGATCACCCCTACTAGTCTATAAGCAAACAGTAATTATAAACTTCTGGAACTATCTATGTGGGACTCTTGAAATCCCAGTAAAGTAAAGGAATAAAAAAAAAAAAAAAGGAAAAGAAGATGACAATAAGATTTGAGTGAAATTTTCAAACATGGAAGGAGGCAGATGAGTGGTAGCAGACAG
Organism: Leopardus geoffroyi; assembly: GCF_018350155.1. Taxonomy (NCBI): domain Eukaryota; kingdom Metazoa; phylum Chordata; class Mammalia; order Carnivora; family Felidae; genus Leopardus; species Leopardus geoffroyi. The sequence goes on along the minus strand of NC_059337.1, from coordinate 42,417,868 downwards.
AGCCAGTGAACTAAAGGCCTCCCAGGATAGGGCAGCCAACAAGAAACAAGCTGATTTGTACTGTGAAACTGTGGGAAGGTTTGATTATTGGAGATACCAGTTACCCCCAAAGGCAGGAGACACCCTTAAACAGGAGTCTGTATAAGAAACAGATTGTGTAATTATCAGCTCTAGGAAAAACACCAGGATATAAGGAAACATCTCCCTAGTAGGAAGAAGACCTAATAGGAAGTCTATAGCTACCTCAAATGGAAACATCAAGAAGTTTCATTATAAGCCCATTATTGGAAAGAGGAAATGTGTCAGAAGAAAGCTCAAAGATCTGAAGTGGTTCTAGGAGAGGAATGGGGAACTCTGGGATGGGGAGGAGTAGTTATAAATAGTTGGTTTTGTTACACGGTGGTACTGTTTGCCTTTGGAACACACACACACACACACACACACACACACACTGTTAGTGAAGTATAACATAAATCTAGAAGAGAGCGTTAAGTCCTAAATGTAGACCTTCATGAGTTATCACAAATGGAACGCACCCAAAACATCACCACCATGATCAAGTAATGGGACATTTTCAACACCCACATGGGCCCTCTGCTCCCTGCCCCTCATTATATTCCCTCCTGTCTCCCAGAGGTAAACACCCATGACTTGTAACAGCATTAGTTGATTTGCTTATTTGTAACTATGAAGGAAATCATGCAGATGTGTTGTTGTGTCTTCGCTGTCTTTTCAGGCATTACGTTGTGAGATTCATGTGATGTAGGCAGCAGTTCTTACATTTCTGTTGCTTCCTGTAATATTTTATTGGATGACCATATCTATTTGAGACTTGATCCCTTTGATGGGTAAAGCTGTGGACAGTTCTAGGACATGCTGTTTAGTGGGCATAAATAAGCATTTTCTTAATAGATACCTAGAAATGGAATTGCTGGGTGCCAGGCTGTGCTTGGCTCTAGCTACCTTCCTTCAGGCGCTGGTGTATGAAAGTTCCAGCTGTTCACATCCTTGTCTCCACTTTCTGTTGTCAGCCATTGTCATTCTGCTGAGTGGGTGTAGTATCCTATTATGGTTCTGATTTTTATTTCCCTGAAAAGCAGTGCAATTGAGAATTTTTTCATATACTAGTTGGCCATCTGGATATCTTGTGAAGTGCCTGTTCATGTCTTTTGCTCTTTAAAAAAAAAAAAAAAAACTTTGAGGGGCACCTTGGTGGCTGAGTCCGTTAAGCATCCGACATTGGCTCAGGTCACGATCTCATGGTTCCTGAGTTCCAGCCCCGCAACAGACTCTGTGCTGACAGCTCAGAGCCTGGAGCCTGCTTCGGATTCTGTGTCTCCTTCTCTCTCTCCCCTCCCTGGCTCGTTTTCTCTCCCTCTCCCTCCCTCCCTTTCTCTCTCTCTCTCTCAAAAATAACTCAAACTTGCATTTTTAATGTTTGTTTATCTTTGTATTTGTTGTAGGAAGTCCTTTTCATTTCCATGTATCTTTTATCTTGGAGCTTACCTTTTGCTCTCAAAGTTGTTCCTTGGTGAATAGATTTTTTTTTACAATTTTAATGTAGTTCAATTTACAACTCTTTGCCTTAAGGTTAGTCACTGTGTCCTTTGCAAAAATTTTACCTCCAGAATCATTAAGTACTCTTTTCTGTCGCTGTCTAGAAGCTTTGTTGTTTTACTTTCTATACTTAGAAGTACGATCCATCTAAAATTGAGTTTTGTACGTGAGCAAACACAACAAGTGGTATATCCCACACCACTTGTTGAAGCAACCATCATATCCCCAGAAGTCTCCAGTTTTCTCTGTCATTAGTTAAGGGAACTTTTATGAGAATCAGTTTCTGATCTTTAGATTCTTTTCCAATGACTTAATTGCCTCTCCCTACCTTCGTACCACACTTTGCTAATTACTGCGGTTTTATACTAAGTATTAATATCTGGTTATATAAGTCCTCTGACTTTAAGTGCTGACTCTTCTTAACCCTTTGCCTTTCCAAACAAATTCTACCATCAGCCTGTCAGTTTCCACTCCCCAAAAAGACCTGCTTATTTTTTCCTTTTTCTAAATTGGAGTTACATTGAATCAATTTGGGGATAAGGAAGCTTTTTATATTAGTGAGGTTTCTAATCTGTGAATATGTCTTGTCCTTGCACTTAGATTTTCTTTTTAATACTGTTTTATAGTTCTATGTATATAGTTTTGTGCGTTTGTTTTCATTAGGGTGTGCATGATCTGTTTTGTCCCATTGTCAACTTTGCTATATGCTTTTGTTTAACTGGTATGTTATAAGCATCATGTATTTTCTGTTTTGCAGAGAGAGGGGTTGTTGATGCAGCAATCTTTTTTTTCAGCTGGACTCTTTGTTCCATTTACCTATAATGTAATGACTGACGTATTGGGATTTTAATCTAGCCTTTTACTATTTGTTTTCTGAATGTCTTACCTGTTCTGGATTCCTTTCTTGCCTTTCTTCACATTCATATGTATCTGTTACATTCTGTCTGCCCTTGACGAGCTTGTTAGTTGTATATTCATTGACTATCCTATGATTTTCAAAGTCTAACATGAGTTAGTATGTTCACCTCTTCCTGGACAGTACAAGGATCTTGGAACACTTGAACTCCCTTCACCTTTCTTCCCCCTCATTCATTATTGTCATTTTTGTGTGTTGTAATTACACAGATCTATCAGTCTTCTCAATACAGTCTCCATATTGTTTCATTTGGTCAGTATCCATTTAGAGTCACCTCCATATTTACCCCTCCCATTGCTCTTTGTTCCTTCCTGCTTCTCCCATGTGCCTCCACTTGGGATTATTTCCTTTCTGCCTGAAGAAGTCCCTTCATTTGCCTTAGTACGAGTCAACTGGTAACAAATTCTGTCCATTTTTGTCTGCATCCACCTTTGTTGTGCCTTTATTTTTGGTGGGTAATTTCATTTATAAAATTTTAAGTTGGCACTTATTTTATGCCAGCCCTTTGAAGATGTTATTCCATTGTCGTCTGGCTTTCTTGATTTCTGTTGTGAAGTCAGCTGTCAGTGTCCTTTTGTAAAGGTAATACGGTTTTCTTTTGCCCCTCTACTAGCTTTTTGAATGAAAGAAGTTTTATTGTGTGTTTATCCTGCCTTGGGTTTTAGTACTGTTTGAGAATGGGATTTGTTATTTTACGTCAGTTTTGGAAATCTCTCAAGCACTGTATTTTCACGTAGTGATTCTGCCCCATTTTTTCTGTCTTCTCTGAAGATTCCAGTTACTGTCTATATGGGGCATTTCCACTGTTGAGCGTACCTCTTCTTCTTTCCCATGTTTGCTGTGATTTTTCTTCCCCATGTGTTTTTCTCAGCATTCTCCTTTGATGAGTCTGCAGTCACTCTTCCTCTCCTTAGCTGTGTCTACTCTGCTTTTAGCCTCTTCTGAGTTTTTAATTTGAAATGTCCCATTTTTCAGTTTGATAAAAGCCTCTTGATAGTTTTCTTGCACTTTCCAAACTTTGGATGCTGAAATTTTCTATCTTGCCATCTAATTTCTTCAACATAGTTATCACAAGTTATTGAAAGTCCTGGTCCAGTAATTCCAATATCTGGATCACCTGTGGGCCTGTATTCATTGTCATTTTTCTCCGTTTTCAGCCGTTGGTCTTACCTCCTGCTGTTGCTGATATTTTTTCATCTAATGCTAGACGTGGATACTTTAAATTGAAGAGATGGTCTGAGGCTCTGAATTGTGTTTTTTTCCCTACAGAGGATTATTCTTTGTTTCTGGCATGTAGTGAACATCTAAGCAGATCACTGTAATATGGGCAGGGACTGAGCTGATTGGAAACTGTGTGGTCTATTTCCAGTTTGTTTATTATGGGATAGCCCTTTGTGCATCCCATCAAAGCATCTGTGATGTTTACCAAGGACATTGCCTTTCATGGGCTCCCAACTGTCCTTTTTAATTCTCCCAGCCCCATGAGATTGCAGGAAGTTTTGCTCAGCTCCTGGGCAACAGTTTACAAATTAAGGAATGCCTTGAAGGGAAAAGTGGCACTGTACCTCCCTCTCTGTGCTTTTTTTCTCTTTAAAATCTTGTCCCTCTTGGGATGCCTGGGTGGCTCAGGCAGTTAAGCACTAGACTCGTGATTTCAGCTCAGGTCATGATCTGAAGGTTCGTGAGTTTGAGCCCCACATCAGGCTCCACACTGACAGTGCAAAGCCTGCTTGGGATTCTTTCTCTCCCTCTCTCTCTCTGCCCCTCCCCCATTCTCATTCTCTTTCTCTCTCTCTCTCTCTCTCTCAAAATAATCTTTTAAAAAATGAAATTAAAATAAAATAAAATCTTATTCCTCTTAGTGCCTTAGTCTCTCTCCACTGCCATCAAATAGATGTTTTGTATGATTTTTCCAATGAGGGGGAATTTATCTGCAATAAGTTATTCTGCCATTATGATAACCAAGGTCCTCTTTGATTTTTTTAACACTCTGTGTATTTATTACTTTAAAAACAGAGCACAATAGGAGTGCAAAAAGAGTTCTCCATAGTATAATACAGTACCTGCAATAATAAGAATTTTGTCCTAATGGGAGAGTAAGAGAAGCTGTCAAAGAGAACTGGCCACCTGATCAGGGTTTTAAGGGTTGCTTAGCATTCATTTAGTGTTCAAGGAGAAGGAAAAGTATTTATAAATTCTTACAAGGCATAGGGTACGTGGGAGATGCAAGCTTCAAGAAATTCTACACCTTTCTGGAATCTTGCCAAGCTTGGTACAGCTGATGAAATGCCTCTTTAATGGAGGGAAGACTCCTTTATAAGTCCCATCATTTGATACTGATAACATCTAGGATGACAGACTGTCTAGTCTGTGTGTGAAAATAGCCTGGAAGTAGCACCATTTAGTTTTGGCAGGCGCTGAATGGGTGGTTGGGGGGATGGGAACAGTGTGTATCAAGTCCCAAAGGGAAGAGAAAAGACTGACCAAGTGACCTTGAGGAGGGTTCAGGCAAAAGGCAAGCAGGAGAGGAGTAAAAACTTAAGGATGGAAAGGGAGACTGGGTCAGCTCCTAAAGAGCCTCGTAAGCCACCTTAAATAATTTAAAACTTAAGAGCATGTGAAGACAGTGAAGAGTTTTCATCCATGGACACAGTTTAGATTGCCTTTTAAATAGGTTGCCCTTCCTCTCCTATGCAGATAAAGTGAGGGAAACAAAGTTGGAGGCAGGAAGACGAGGGTGAATGCTGCTGCATTCATCCACCTGAGAGATGGGAGTGGCCTGCAGAAGAAATGAACAGATGAATTAAAGAAAAAGAGACCTGACAGCTGTTGGTTGACTGGTCAGGGACTGGCAGGGATGGAAGTAAGGAAAACAACATGGCCACTCAAGAGTTTGGCCTGAGAGCTGAATGAAGCACAGGGCCATGGGCAGGCATGGTGGGCTGGAGTTCAGGGATTCCAGATTCAACTATAGATGTATTCAGTTTGAAGCATCTCCAGGTCAAGGTGCCCATTAGGCAGCTAGATATTTGCCTTTGAAACTCAGTAGAGAAGTTTCGACTGGAGACGATGTTTCTTAACTGTTGAATACAATGATAACAATTGAAACTGAAGAAGTATGAACAAGTTTGCCGAGAGGGAGTGGTAGAGCAAGAAAAATGATCACAAGTAACTCTGGATAACGCAAATATTTAACAAGAAGGCTAAGCAGCAAAGGAGATGTTTGAAAGAAGTGAGAATGTGCAGCCTTGGAAAGAGCAAGAAAACCTGGAGAACGGGAGGTGTCTAGAGCCAGAGAGGTAGTTGCTACCCAGAAAGTTGCCTGAGAGAAAGGCTTAGGGGAAGCATCCATTGGCTCTGGGAAAAACAGGGTCACTCTTCTTGTTGGAGGCAAGTCCTTGTAAGTTCCAAAATGGCTGGTAGGGAAGGAGAGAGAACGTACGTGTGGACAGCGTCTCCCTGGGTCTCAGCCGCTGCTGGGCTAGATTCTAACACAGATGTGTTTTTGTTGGGCTGGTATCCAAATGTATCCAAACCACATTTCTGCTTGGCTGAATATGGTGGCATATAGACCTCTTTTCAGATCCTGTATGACAGATTAAAAACCTGTGTCATACCAGGTTTTTACCGTGTGAGTTTGCTATGTCATCTACTGCTGTCTACACACAACCTACGTGAATTCTAATCAGCGGTGGCTGCCATTACAGAGAATTTCACTGCATCGCTGATCACTGAGGAATCTTCTTAATGCTTGTTCCTGAACATAATTTAAGATCCAGATAGCAAGAATACCGTAAAAACAATTTGTGGCTTCAAAGCGTTGTGGTCGTTGAGACTCTAGTCTGCTTTTGTGTTGCCCACTGGCAATTCTGGCTGTGTAATGTACCCTGGACTATATGAACATTTTTGTTTGGAGGGTGGTATTTGCCTGCAGACCTGACCCTGATGAATGTATGTCATCATTACCATCGAGAATGTTGCTGTGAACTAAGCTGTATATAGCCATAGATGTTCATCGGGCTCCTGGCCTCTTGTTCCATTCCTTTGATGGTGTAGCTTCCTCTTCCTTGGAAACCTGATTCCTCCTAAGAGGATCCCTGAGGTGCCTTGAGATTTCATAGTGATTCCTCAGCAGAAAACACATGGGATAGACTAGCCTAAGCTCTTGGCATTCAGCTCCTCTGGTTTCTGCCTTTTTAAAAAAAAAAATGTCTGGGTCTGTAAAAGGTTTTTCAGTAAATGATTTTTGCATAAATGTGACTTTTCTAATTGTACGTGATAAATGTTTCATTCTCTCAAAGTCGTATACAGCTCAAATAGAAATGGACTCAGGAGACTATATCATAAATGGGAAGACAAGGGGAGATGTCGAGAAATCACAGCCTGGAATTTTCAACAGAGCAGTGATCTCAGCCTCCTAAAACTGGTGGGAAACCGAGGCCCTGAGGGAAAAGGCAGCAGTCTAGGCCACACAGCTAATCAGCTGCAGAGCCAGAGGTGGATGAGGCCTTAACCACATCTGGTGCCTTTCTGAGCAAGGGCATGCTTCAACCCTGTGCCAGAAGCTTAAACATAAAAAGGAATTGACTGTTCCACTCCGCTTGTTTCTCTCCTTCACATTCGCTTTATTTATCTTTGTGTTTTCTCTTCTGGGCTTCCCCTTTGCCATAAAAAAAAAAACACTTTGTTTAAAATTCTTTCATACCACACGTTGCATTCAGAAGTGCCGGGTGATAAACGGTGGATTGGCAGCTTTGTAATTTGCCCTGATTAGATTGTAGAGTTATGTCCCAGCTGTGTGACTTACTAAATATTTACAGATTCGCAAGTCTGCCGCGCTGCAAAGTTGCCTTGTTTTATGGATGCAGGGCCTCGCACATTACTGTATTATGGCGCCCCATCCTCCAAAAGGAGACGACCACCTGCTGCTTCTGCTGATGCAGCAGAAGCCACGGCTGGTAAAGGCCCCCTTCAGAGGCGCCCAGAGACCATCCCGCTGAAGCTTTAGACAATCGTCACCTCGAAGCTGAGCGCAAGAGAAACTGATGTGTGTCAGTTTCACGCAGATGGTGTATGTTCCAGCAAGAATCCCTCCTGGTTCTCTACCCCAAAGAGCACTGTGCAGAGAGTCTGACCCAGAAGCTTAAGCATCCTCAGATCTAGCCCCGGCACTGCCTCTGAAAGTGTGTCACAGACAAGATACCCCTCAGTGCTAGACCTCCTCTATGAAGGAGTTGGGTGAGATCTGCTTTAAGGTGGGTTCTTCTGCATTTCTCAGGGTGTCCAGATTCTCTTGTTACATGCTCTGGCACTTTAGCCTTCATCTTCTGCTTGGCTATGCCAGGCCCTCAGTGCCACGTAGGAACGTTCGTGTCCATTTTATGGCAGATGGTACTATAATTTTTAACAACTAGTTTATATTCATAGTTGATCTGCACATCCCATCATCCTTAGAAGTGAGTTGAAAGATGAACAGGCAGGGGTGCCTGAGTGGTTCAGTCAGTTAAGCGTCCAACTTTGGCTCAGGTTATGATCTCACAGCTTATAAGCTCGAGACCCTCATCAAGCTCTGTGCTGATAGCTCAAAGCTCAGAGCCTGGAGCCTGCTTCAAACTCTGTGTCTCCTTCTCTCTTCTCCCCTTCCCTGCTCACTCTCTGTCTCTCTCTGTCTCTCTCTGTCTCTCGTTATTTAAATAAATAAACATTTAAAAAATAAAAAATTAATGAAAAATAAAAATTAGTAAAAAATAAATAAAGATGAACAGGCACTTCCCAAAGGAAGATATACAGATGGCCACTAAGTGTATGAAAAAGTACTCAACATCATTACTCCTTAGGGATATAAAAGTTAAACCACAGTGAGCTACGATCATATGCCCACCAGAATGGCTAAAATAAAAAAATCTAACAATAGCAAGTTTTGGCTAGGATGTAGGGCGACTGGAACTCTCATACATTGCTGGTGGAGCGTGTCATAGTAAAACCATTCTGAAAAGGTTTTGTGGTGTCCTCTAAAGCTAAACTTGCTCAAAGACACAGTAATTCCGCTCCAAGGTTATATCCAAGAGAAATGATTCCCTATGTCCACTTACATACATGAAAGAAATGCAGGAAAGTTACAAGAACTTTCTTGGTAGCTTAATTCATAGTATCCCTAAACACCAGTCCAAATGTCCACCCACAGAAGAGAGGATAAACAAATGGTGAATTGGTACAATGAAATACTACATATCAAGTCAGAGGAATGAATATAACAGCATGGATGAAACTCCTAGCATTCTGGCAGAGAAATAAACCAGACACAGCATACTGGTGGTTCCATCAACAGGGGATTGAAGAACAGATAAAACTAGCCTAACTAGGGGCGCCTGGGTGGCGCAGTCGGTTAAGCGTCCGACTTCAGCCAGGTCACGATCTCGCGGTCCGTGAGTTCGAGCCCCGCGTCGGGCTCTGGGCTGATGGCTCAGAGCCTGGAGCCTGTTTCCGCTTCTGTGTCTCCCTCTCTCTCTGACCCTCCCCTGTTCATGCTCTGTCTCTCTCTGTCCCAAAAATAAATAAACATTGAAAAAAAAAATTAAAAAAAAAAAACAAAAAAAACTAGCCTAACTAGAAGAGTGGTCATTTCTAGTGTGAGAGGTTATTGACTGAGGAAGGGGACAGAGGTGATGGAAATGCTCTGTCTCCATCTGCATTGTGGCTACGTAGCTGTAAACATACATAAAAATTCACTGAGCTGCACATGTGGAGTGCTCACTTGATTGTATCTAAGTCATGCCCTGATAAAAAACAATTGGGAAGAAAAGTGCGTCTGAGTGGTCCATCTGTGTACTTGATCCCTTGCACTTGGCGTTACAGGTCCGTAGACACGCACAGCAGAGTGTGTGACAGGAACCAGAGAGAAATCGCTGTTAGCCTGCCACTTGTTACAACGTGTCTCTTGGATTGGCCCAGAGCCGGTGGTATGGGCTGCTCCTTCGAGAAGCATAGCAATTCACATTTCATAAAAAGTGATTTGGAGCCCACCTGGACCACACACTGTCAGAGGGTCTTCTCCTTTCTAGGAAGCTGTGCTCTAGAGGCTGACTTTCAAATAAAGTATGGCTTTTAGATGGAGTCTAACAGAAAGTCTGGTGGCATTTTATCCCTAGGGGTGGCTGCAAGAGAGACAGCCCAAGCTCTGAAAACGCTGGCCCAGGCTGCCCGTGGAGTGGCCGCATCCACGAGCGACCCCGCAGCTACGCATGCCATGTTAGATTCAGCCCGAGACGTGATGGAGGGCTCAGCCATGCTCATCCAGGAAGCCAAGCAGGCCCTGATTGCACCTGGGGATGCTGAGAGTCAGCAGAGACTAGCCCAGGTGAGGCCCCGGAATTGGCAATTGCGGTCATTGCTAAGGTGGTCACTCTTTTCCGGGTGTGAACATTGCTCAACGATGGGTGTTTTCAAGACCTTCCCAAGTAATATAGCCATGCTGGCCTTATGCGACACCCACTTTTTAACTTTGGCCTGGTAGCCCCCGTCATATGAGATCTGCTCAACTGAGTTAACAGAGAGCATGGGGGCCTTTGCTGAAATCTGTCCTTGGAACTTCGGGAGCCAGGACATGCGGCTTGTTTGCTTGGGGCCCAGGTGTGCTTAAATACATTCCTCTTCCTAGTCCGGGAGGTGAGGTAGGTCCACTTAGTGGGTCCGCTCGAAGTTTTCTACTCCCTTTATTGCCTCTTCGGATGAGTCTTTGCCTGCCTAATGAAACCTGTGGGCTAGAGACCATCTAGGCAAAGTTCTAGACAGGAAACTGGGAAGATGGTTTAGGTTAAAAGACACGACACAGCCCGCTTCCAAAAACCTTACCCTTTGCCTAAGGATACAGAACAGTACATACAGCAAGTCCTTGGACATCCTAAAGAGGCAGCATGAGGGCAGCTCCAAGTTCAAGTCTGAAGTGCTCAGAGCATCCCACCTGCCCTTGAGGAGGGTGAGGTGTGGGGGTGATGGCATCTGTGTGTCACAGAGAGAAATCAGCCACAGGCCTGCCTGCGACCCAAAGAATTCAAGGCCTCCTTCCACTTTGGTGGCCTCCACAGGGCTCTCAGGAAGGGGGCTCTTTGTGTTTCTTTTGGTAGTGGATATCTTTGTGGTAGAATCTGATGTAATATTAGAGAGTTCTGTGTTTGAGTCACAGAGCTGTGACAGCCTGGTGATGGGGTGCGCACGAGATGTACTATATCAGCGTGTCAGACCCTTTGCCAAGACAGGATGTTAACCCCAGTGAGAGGCCTAGAAGAGGTGATTTAATGGTAAACAATGTCAGCTGGATGCTGGCAGATAATTTCCCGATCCTTTTCAGCTCTGCGCACTGTCACTGCTGGTTCCCAGCACATCTGCACAAGTGTTTGCACTGAAACTACTCTCTTACAGACCTTTTCTCCCTCCGTGTATTCAGGTGGCCAAAGCCGTCTCGCACTCCTTGAATAACTGCGTGAATTGTCTCCCTGGCCAGAAGGATGTGGACGTGGCCTTGAAGAGCATTGGCGAGTCCAGCAAGAAGCTGCTTGTGGACTCGGTGAGAGGTTTTTGCATTGAGAAGGGGCACCAGGGGGACTGGGCTCGCCGTCGGTGTGAGAGGAGCCTTCTCCTTTCCATGGGGTCTCAGAGCAGCTAACCTCCATTTTAGGAGTCCTGTTTTTCCTCTCAATTTGCCTTTCCTTGTTTTGCTTTTCCATGAGCAAAGTTCCCAGGCGGAGCTTTTCAAGTTGACTTTTGCTTTGAGTCCTTGTTGCTGTTTGCTCTTGTATCCTCCCGGTGAAAACAGGAAAGGTGGGTATGTGATCATCTGACTTGTTATCAGGACATCACAGGCAGTCACAGGCAGGTGGTGGAGGGACATGTGTGTCCAGAGCTCACTGAGAGAGCAAGTTGTCTAAGGAACTGCACCTTGGAGCCTGTTTGCTATTTTGGGCACCCCTTTCAGTGGGGGCCTTTGGTTCATCCATCCCTTCTCTGCCTGGTGCCTGGCACATACCAGCTATGCAAGCCGCATATGCAATGTGACTAACAGAGCCTAGCCCTAACCTCTCTGGAACTTAGGACAATTCTGCCAGTGATGCTTCTGGTTCACGTAAAAGCTGTGTTAGCAAAGGTTACTAATTGGTGGCTATTAGTTTGGAAGAATAGGATTTGAGGTTTAATACAGCATCTGCTTTTGTGTTCTAGAAAGCTAAAGCTTTGAGAGGCTCCATCCGAAATAGAGTGATGGTTCAGAGCATGGATCCTGGAGTCAGATTGCCCACGTGTCAGTCCTGGCTCTGCTACTCAGGAGACCACAGCCCCTGAGGATAGACCATATTCGAATCCACTGTGTCTAGCATTGACTAGGTGTTCAAGTAAATTTCAGTGAATGAAATAACGTTGGTATGTTACAGGTCATACTTCACATAGGTGGGCTCAGACCAGAGCCTTTTCGTTTAGGTGACTCGGAAATGCATCCCTGGAGAGCCCTCCTTCCCTCCATGGCGCCTTCCTTATTTCCACCACGCAAAGTAAAACTTCTTAAGGAGCATGCCTTTCTTCCCCCTGCAGTTACCTCCAAGCACGAAGCCTTTCCAGGAGGCCCAGAGTGAACTGAACCAAGCTGCGGCTGATCTGAACCAGTCTGCTGGGGAAGTGGTCCATGCCACCCGGGGCCAGAGCGGAGAGCTGGCCGCAGCCTCTGGGAAGTTCAGTGATGATTTCGATGAATTTCTGGATGCTGGCATTGAGATGGCAGGCCAGGCTCAGGTGAGTGTGGCGGTGGCTGACTGGGGTTGACCCTCGCCTATCCTCTGATGGACTGTTCACCCTTGAGGGCCCGCTGGGCAAACAGGAATAGGGAACCTGTCAGCAGACCACACCGATGCGTTCTCTCTGCTGCTTAGGAAACTCTGTGACCTCACAGGCCTGGCATTCCTAAAGATGCTATTAGCTTATGTGTGAAATGCTTCTTAGAGATGACGGATAACTTTTCCCACGATCATGCAGCAGCGTTCATGGTCTATTTCTGCTTTTTGCAGGGAGGGCAGCTCTGTGTCCTGTGCTTCATAGGTGGTATAATATGGTGAGAAATCTTGTATTTGAGGTTCACTCGGCCCATTTGAGGAGATTGTGTCTGATGCTAAGTGTCAAATGATTAAAATTTACCTCCTTGAGATGAACAGATAAAACCCTTGTTCAGAACAAGGGGACATGACTGGTCTGGTGTCAGCTTGCAAAGCTGTTTTTTCTTGAGCTCCTGTGAACTGCCTAGAGGAGACACCCAGGGGTGTTGCTTGCTGTGTTATCTACAAATGGTTATTTCTCGGGTGGTAAGTAAGCCAGGTGAGAAATGAGACTTCTCTCAAGTCAGGAACTTCTAGGCTGCGGTCAGCTCTGAATATCTAGACAGTGGCAGTCGTTTGTGCCAGGCCGAGATGTACGAGCTGCTCGACAACTCCAGCATTGTTGAGCGGGATGCTGGAATCCTGGCCTGGTCTGTGCGCTGGTGTGCATGTGCTCTCTCTCCCTCTCTCTCCTTCCCTCCCCCGCTTTTAATGCCTGCCCTTGTGAGACAGCACAGCTCTCTGCCGACCCAGTTGGGGCTGGATTTCTGTCCTGTTGCGTGCATCTTGGTCAGGGTATCTGTTTGGGGGAGAGTAGACACTGGGCACTCTCTCGACCATTCAGGCCTCTGCAGACTCACCGGGCTACATGCGGTCTCCATAACTTGCTTCCATTCGAACATGGTACTCCTGGCTCTCTGAAGGCCTCCCGGGAGAAATGGACAGTCCCTAATTACTCTGCCTCCTTTTGACTTTCCAGACAAAAGAAGACCAGATCCAAGTGATTGGAAACCTCAAGAATATCTCTATGGCATCCAGCAAGCTGTTGTTAGCTGCCAAATCTCTCTCTGTAGATCCAGGAGCCCCCAATGCAAAAAATCTCCTGGCTGCTGCCGCAAGGTAAGAAGGGAAACAGAATGTGCTTTCGTGTGTGCTTAAATAATGTCACTGTTGTAGAGCCGTGCCTGACATCCTGCTGTGCTTCTGTCGCTGAACAGAGACGAGGTGCTGTTTCTCTGTTGTCAGAGGTAGAGTCGTGACTCTGGCATTTGATTAAACTGGCTTATTTTCATGTGCTTTCCCCACTAAAGAGGTCTTCTGTCTTCTACAGCCTTTCAGCTTGCTTAGGCTTCAGGCCCCCATTGATTTATAAACATGATGGCTTAAATAGACATTTTTAAAGTAGTGTTGTATCTTTGGGATTATGAATGTAATATATGCCCACTGAAAAAAAAAATGAGAAAATATTGCAAAGTACAAAAAGCCCACAACACCCAACGACACCTTCAACATTTCTTGAGCGCTTACTTTGTGCCTGGCTTTGATGTTAATTAGATGGATTTAAACATAATCTGTTTGTCACTTGCAGAAGGGCTCCAGTTTAGGATGAATGGGGTAGGGGTGGGAGTAAATTGTTTGGGGAGAAATATTAAAACGTGAGCCTGAGTTCTGGATGTTGTCCGTGTCCTGCTTTCCCGTTGTTTTCACCCGAGGAAGCGGTTAATACAATACAACATCTGTTCTACGGCCACTGTGGCTCACTAACGGGTGATTGAATGCTGGTACGTGGAGAACGTGCAGTGACAGCCCAGGCAGATTTTGTGTAAGCAAACCCACACTCATTTTCCTGAACCAAGAGAGTAGGGTGTTGCATGTTTCTCTGGTCCTGTAGGCATGCATGTTTTCGTAGCATTCCTTGACATAACTTGATACATAGGAAAGCTGACAGCAGTAACAGATGAGATGTGGGCAACTAGAATATATAGCATAATTGGAAGCCTTTTCAAAACGTGAAGGTTAGTGATTCTTTTTTTTTTTTTTTTTAAACGTTTATTTTTGAGACAGAGAGAGACAGAGCATGAACAGGGGAGGGTCAGAGAGAGAGAGGGAGACACAGAATCTGAAACAGGCTCCAGGCTCTGAGCTGTCAGCACAGAGCCCGACGCGGGGCTTGAACTCATGAACTGCGAGATCATGACCTGAGCCGAAGTCAGACACTTAACTGACTGAGCCACCCAGGCGCCCCGAAGATTAGTGATTCTTAAAATGCATAGCTTGAATTCTACTTCTCAGTTTTTCTTTTTAAACTTGACTTTGCTTGCTCGCTTATTGGTTTTTTTCATGTCTTTCTCCTGGGTGCTCAGTGCCTGTCTCTTCAAGCTAAGTTCAGAGTCAGAGCTGAATTCTAGTCCAGGCTCGAATGTTTGGCACACTTGGTTACATTGGCTGGAGTGCTCAACCTGCCTAAACTTTCCCATCTGCAAAATGGGGGTATGTGCTACATCATCCTTAGGTTCTTGTCCATTCTCAGTATTAAGGTATCTTGGTGATAATGGTTAAAACCTGTCTCGTCCTCTCTTGGCATATAGTGCTTTTTCCTTTTTTTTCTTTTTTTTTTTTTTTTGGCGGATGGTGAGGCAATTAGATAATTTTAGAGAATTTCCCTTGAAAACAGTTATCCTTAGGTGTGTATACTTTAGCTTCAAACAATAGTGAGAGCCACTAGGAGTGGAAAAAAACCCTCCCCTCTCTCCACCTCCATCTTAGGCTTTGTGACTGTGCCAGTGAGTGAGTGCCCTCCGAGGGGCAGGGGATGAGAAAGGAAGAAGTGATGTCTCCTCTGTTGAGCAGGTGTTTCTCATATAAAACCCTCTCTTGATTCCTCTTTTTTCTACAAAGACGCTTTGGATAAGGCAACTGATGTTTCCAGGTATCCGAACTCAGACGTTTTTCATTATCTTCAATTTTTTTCAAAATTATAGTTTCCAACTTAGAATGCGCTGTTCACTTTCCTAAATTATGGGAAGAAGGGGAGAGTGTAAATTGAAAGCCAGATAAGGAAGGAAACCCAGGCCCTCAAGGAATATTGCCGCTGTCCTGGCTCTGTGGGTGTCTGAAGGCCCCCTGGTGGTGACATTGAGGAAGGGCCCCAGAGACCAGGTGATAAAGCTTTCCTTGCCTCTGTCCTGGCTTTCAGCGTTGACAGGGAGTTCCCAGCCTGATGGTTTCATAGCCAAGTACATGCTTTAAAACCATCACGTGAAATCATTGTGCTGGCACATTGTTCTTGGCTTTGTGGCATATGTTGGGAAGCTGTGCTCTTTGAGGAGGTTTCCCAGTGGAAACTTCTGCCAGATCTCCTGAGTCAGGCAAGCTCCCTTTTGGAGGTAAAGTTCTGCACAGCTGGGGTGCATGCATGCATTCATTCATTCAGCTAGCAGATTTTTCCCAGATGCCTGCTATGGGCTAGGTCCAGCCTTGGATGCTGGGCTCACAGCATCCCGTGAATACAACCAGGATGGCCCTGGTAGAGTTAGGACAGAGGGCACACACACAGCATGCTCACCCCCTTCCATCTGGACTTGGCAACAACCCTGCATGTAAGTGCCCTTGGAGTTAAGAACCAGGTATCTTATTGCCACTGCCCTTCCTATTCTTGAGACACCAAGCCCTGCCTGTGTGTCATGTGGATGACACAGTAGCCCCAAGGATGCCATTGTGAGGACCCAGACCTGGACCAACTCAGCCCTGTCCTGCTCCCGGGTCAGCAACCTTGAATCCTTTATTCGTTATGGTCTCCAGACTCTTTCTTCTCTGGAAGAGCAGTTGAGTATGACCTTTTCCTTCGTTCTCCATTCTGCATCAGAGCCCAGGTGCATTTGAGGAGCCCAGTCCTTTGGTTTTTGATGCTTAGTGGGGATGAAGTCCTTTTCTGTTCAGTGCCCAGTTTGTTTATCTTCCTGTATAGTTGGTGAGCTCAGACTCTTCTCTGATGAATTGGGTAGAGCTGGAAACCCTTTGTCAATCATTCATCAGCTTTTTCCCTGACCAGGGGCTGGTCTGATGCTCCCTGAACTTAGCCAAAGAAAGGGAAAACCAGGTTGCAGTTGCAAAAGGTGGGGGAACATCGTACCTCTAAGTACCTCCCCTCTACCACTGCTCACACCACAGTCACCCTGGCTAGGACAACTCCCAGCTGAGAAGACTTTATGCCCACCACTGCCAGCTTTGGGACCCAGCCAGTCTTTCAGCTGCTTTCCTGTCCCCTGAGGGTTTCTTAGAACTTTGTGAGTGATTCCTCTTGCTGGGCTGCCCTTTGTTTTGAGGCTCCTGCCAGGCAGGCTTCCTCCTGTCTCCAGACACAGTGAAAAAGGATCACCCAGCAAGCAGTACTTCCACACTATGAAATAGGAAAATATAAACTAGGCCGTGTGTTGGTCTCCTCCAGAATGTTCTGTTTCCTTTTTCCAAATCTGGATCTCGCTCAGGCCTGACTTCTCTGATTGCTGTGGCCTCCCTGGAGCTGTCCCTTCCATGAAGAACCTGTGTCCTCCGTCAGTGCTGCCTGCGAGCCCAGAGTGTATCTGGCCTCTGGGAGGTTCAGGATCCTGTCTGACGTGCTACCCCCATCCCTGCTTCCTTTGGCTCGCCTTCTTTGTGCCTTATCTGTTCATTATCCTGCCTCTCCAACCGGATTGCAATCACCTTGCTTTCCTAGAGAGACAAACTATATTGTTATTTTTTTTAATTCTCATGCCTTATGCAGAACAGGACCAGGGAATATGCACAGGTGGAATTTGGGGGCTCTTTCTCACCTTCTTAAGGACACTGTCGCTTAAGGAAGGGAAATGTCTGATGTTGCTGTTTTCCCAGCCAAGCTCCTTATTAGATGATTTGTGCTTAACAGATCATCAAAAGCACAAATTGGTTGATTGTCTTTCTTACTGCTGGCACATCTCCATATCTGTTTAAAATTTCCGGGCTGCCTGGGTGGCTCAGTCGTTTGAGCCTGCGACTTCTGCTCAGGTCATGATCTCATGGTTCATGGGTTCGAGCCCCGCGTCGGGCTCTGTGCTGACAGCTCAGAGCCTGGAGCCTGCTTCGGATTCTGTGTCTCCCTCTCTCTCTGCCCCTCCCCCACTCACGCTCTTGCTCTCTTTCTCTATCAAAACTAAAATAAACATGAAAAAAGTAATAATAAAATTTCCCTCCAGAGCTCCCAAACTAGTTGAATCAATTCAGTATCTCTAACCACTAAACAATGTGTAGGTTAGAGAGTCTTGTTTTAACATCTGAGGTTATGGATTTCAGTTTTTTTCTAAAACTGAGAATGGCTAGATATGCCTAGATAAAGAACAAAATACAAGGAAACACTCACTACTTCTAGATGGTGGAATTGTGGCTATTTAACTTTTTTGTATTTAAAAAAAAAAAACTTGTGTAGCTTTAATCATTTTTTTAATTGTATAAAAAGATTACAAAAAGTAATCTATACATTATGATAGTTTAGGCCTATACATTATGACCTTTAATGGGAACCCAGAATTCTCTTGTAGACTATACATTTATTGAGTCAGTCCTTTATCATTGCACATTTGGGGTGCCTCCAATTCTTTGATCTTATAACTCACTGCTATGGTTTGAAACCTACAAATACTATTTATCACTGTCAAATCTGTGTAACCGTTTGCCTCTGGGCCACTCATTTTATTATTGGGCTCTTTAATCCAGACTAAAATTGGGAAAAACAATACCTAAACCATGCTCCTTAGCCATAGACCATTCAGACCTCAGTGCTGTGCTGCACTTGTATGGATTATCCAACCACAAACCTTTGGTCTCTTGGTGTTTTTTGACCCCAAGTTTTTACTTGAAAATTTTTCACATCTGAAAAATAGTCAAAACAATAGGACAATAAACAGCTCTGTATTCTTTGGATTCATCAATCGTCAACAGTTTTTAATGGAAAAAATCTTTATGTGAAGACTAGGTTAAAAAAAAAAAAAAAGCCAGATAAACAGGAAACAGGGAAAGAAATAAGCTAAATGGAAAGCTTGTGTGATACGTAGAAACATCCTCCACATGATCATGTCATCACAGTCAAGGGCATTCTGCACCCTTTGTTATGCTCCTGCATGCCGACCTGTCCACTCAGAAGTGTGTCTTGAAGCCTGCCACATGGAACATGGCGTTGGATCCCTGAGAGACCCATCTAGAGAAGGCATCATGGACCACACCCTCCAAGATGCCCAGAATTAGATTGTCCTGCTCCCAGTTGTTTCTGTGTTGGCTTTGCACCACGGAGAACACAGTTGCTTCCTTACAACACCTTAATTGAACACCTTGCCCCTCACATAAATGAATTGCTGGAGTTCATCGTACAAAGACTATTTTGGGATTCCTTCGTGAGTTCAGGAATGTTTTTTTCCTCTTCCCATCCACCCTAGCTAAATTTAAAATTCAAAGCAGTGTCTCCTCATCAAATAATTAAGCTGATTGCCTTTGTGCATTGGCAACATCATCTTCCATCAAATGTGTTATTCTGTGGGAAGCTGCAAAGCCAATTTAATAAAATGAGACGTCTTTTATATTAGGCCGCGTTAATGATGAACAGCAAGTGTGCTGTTTTGTTTTTGTTTGTTTTAAGTTGCCAGTTAGCTGCAGTGGTTAGTAACTATGAAGAGAATTGAGGGCCTGCCGGAGCGTAGACCAGTGATGATCCTACGGAAAAAATGATTGTGGATCTGGCTTCGGAGGCAGATAGGCATGGGTTTGAGTGTTTTTGCTCCTTACTTGTAGCATCCCCCTAGCGAAGTCTCTCCCATCTCTGTTTTTTTCGTGTCTAAAACACAGGCTATTCAATTTTAAGACTTACTTAGGATAAAAACAGTGTGCTATTGGCAAAGGGTTAGACACATAGGTCAATGAAATAGGGTCCAGAGGTAGACTCACATAAATAAGGCCCAGGGATTGTCCACAAAATTGGAAAAGCAAGGCCATGCAGAAAGAACAGCCGTTTTCAGTGAAGGGTGCTGAAATAATTCGACTTGCATAAGCCACCCTCACCCTCACAGAAAAAGAACCTGGACCCATATTTCACACCTTATTAAAAAATTAAAATGGACCGTGACTTTGTAAATGATCCATGGCCTAACCTAGGCAGGAGGTAAGCATAGGCTGCCCGGGAGAGGTGGAATCCTTTCCAATATAGAAAAAACTCTGAGCTGCCTCTCAAGTTCTAAGAAGAATAGAAACACGTGTAAAATCACACGAGTCTTTAATTCCTGTTAATGTTAAAGAAAAGAGCTATTTTGAACAATAATTTGGGGACAGCTTCTAGGAAGTAGCAAATCATGTAGAATTTCATGGAAAGAAGAGATTTTAAAATTATAAGCACAGTTTACTATATGCCCGCTACGTTTTAAGATACATAAAACCTTCCAAATGATACAAAGACTATCCCAAATAGCCTAGCTCAGATCATCTTATTCCTTATGGGCTGCTAATGAAGGATATTTTAAAACAGTGTTAATATGATTTCTTTGCTATTTGCAACTTGGTTGTAAATTCTTTCCTGTGAATATGCTAAAAGATAGTCCTACTTTCTTAAAATAACTATTAGTACCCTTTAAAGGGAAATCAAATGAATAATTACAGGCAGAGTGGGGGCACTCATTCTATCTTCCCTGATTGTGGTTTATTTTGGTCATTCAGAGCCTTGTGGAAGAGCCTGCGTGGGGACCCCATCCTTTAATTTTTTTGAATGTTGACTAATTTTTGGGAGAGAGAGAGAGCCTGAGCAGTGAAGGGGCAGAAAGAGAGACACGGAATCCAAAGCAGGCTCCAGGCTCTGAGCTGTCAGCACAGAGCCTGATGCAGGGCTCGAAACCACAAACCACGAGAGATCACTACCTGAGCCGAAGTCAGACACTTAACTGACTGAGCCACCGAGTCTTCTGGGACCCCATCCTTGTCAGTGACTTATTTGTATTTTTGGTGAACCGGAAAACACTGTTGGGGAAATGTTGGTATTCACAGAACAAAACAAAACCCTTTATCTGTTTCTGTCCCAGAGCTGTGACAGAGAGCATCAATCAGCTGATCACTCTGTGCACCCAGCAAGCTCCTGGCCAGAAAGAATGTGATAATGCCCTGCGGGAGCTCGAGGTAAGTCTCTGTGAAGGCTGCTGGGGATTTAAGAGGGTGTGGCTCTCTGTCCTTTCTGGAAAGGGTCAGTTTCTTCTCTGTTCTTGCCTTATATCCTTCTTATAAGACTATTGGGGCCAGAATTTCAGTCCGAGTGGGAGGGAATCAAAGTTAGATTTGGTAGGAGTATCATTTCTGCTTCCCCTTTTTCCACTAGGATGAGGGTTAATTTGTTCAAGGATTCTCTATTTCAAATAGGAAGAGGCCTGGGTGCAGGCTGAAGTTGGGCCCTTTCCACCTAAAAAGTTTTGGAGTTGTTACACTGGGGCAGGTGGGAGAAACTTGGATAGATGTTCTTTTTGAGTAAAAATGACTTTCCCATTCATTTTATGTTAGTCACTGTAGGGGGCACATGAGTGGAAACCCAGAAGTAACACCTATTGCAGGATCAAGGCGATGGTGGGACCCCTAGTGGCCCAGAACACAGTGTGGGTGCTCTTCAATTTATATTCAGGCTCAGGGTTTATTTATAATGGAGAATTCATGTCTGCCTGTAGCATGTTATGTGGGTAAACGGAAAATCAACGTGCCTACTTGTATGTAAAGCAGTCCTAAGCAGTGCACGTTATATTTAAACAGCCAAAGAGATAACTCAATAGATAGGGGTTGGTTGTACCCCATGTACCTTTAGTTTTCTGGATGGTTAGCATGGGAACACCCACCATGCTTCTGCATGGTTTGATGGAGGCCCAGTCTGCTGGGGACTATAGGCCAGGGTGCACAGCTGGAGGTGAGAAGAGGCTTGTTACCACTGGCCTAAAACATTCTGAAAACAGTGGAGGCTGTTCCCTACATTGGGTAGATTACTGCCCTATCCTGGTCTCTTCACATCCACAAATAGGATATGTGAGCTGGGTCTAAGATCTGTGGGCACAGATGCAAATACTCTGTCCTTTCACTGTATCCTTGGTTGCCAAAATTAGGACTCTTTCAGGGTTGCTGTGACTAAAACAGTTTTTATTGTGTGAAGAGTGGGAGGAGGATCTTGAATGAAATGAACTTCTTTATGCTGCCCTCTTTCCTGAGATCTTTAACTTAGTAACTCACAGTTTCCACCCTGACGTCCCCAATCCTTGGTAACTCAACGACGGTGTCTTTGTTGGCTGTGCCCCCACAGGCTGCTGGGTTCTAATGTACATTCTCCCTCTCTGGAGAGGAGGCTGGATGGCTACATCCCCAGACTTGCCTCCCCTGGAAAATTCCCTCGTATGTGACTGTCGGGGATAATTACAATCTGAGAGCTAGCAAAGATTTTCAGTGGACTGGAGACAAAGGAGCAAGCCCCATACCCGGCTCCTTGGCGGATACCTCAACAGGAGTGAATATTTTCTAGATTCTGTGAATTAAAAATAAATGAACCATCTCAGTGGACAGTTTGGAAAGGTTACCTTCTTTCATGCCTACTCACGAAAAGCTTCCAGAACTGAAAACTAAGGGTTCTCCTCATGAAGTAGAAATGAGTTAACGTGTCCTTGAAATTTAAACTCCTTGGAGTTATTCAGCAGAGAAATTGTGCTAATTGACTATTGTCGGGCATTAGCTTTTAGATTTTCTTAAGAAAAAAATCTCTCCCTTTTGTGGATACCATGCTTCTCCTCCAAATGTGTGAACAGGAGACTCTCCTCTCTGTCGAAGCTAACCTGAGACATCCTCCTCCTTGCCGTCTGTGTTTTTGTTGCCAGCGGAAAATCTGAAGTCACAGATAAAACCCTTTAAATTCGTTTCAAGAATCTGGAGACATGAGTGATCATGACCAGAATTCTCTGTAGGGAGGGGAAGTTGTTAGTTCATATGACGTTGGATTTCTCTTACTCTGTAACACTGGCTTGCTTTTGAAGTTGTGTTTTCCTTCTATAGACTGTCAAGGGGATGTTGGACAATCCTAATGAACCTGTTAGTGACCTCTCTTACTTTGACTGCATTGAGAGTGTGATGGAAAACTCCAAGGTAAGGGTGTCTGTGCTGTTAACATTCCTCTTCATTGTGGGGAAAAATCTAGATGGTTTTGTACGTATCTGCCTGCGGCCACTCTGTGTGACTACATCATCATGAAGCCTCACCATGAAGCCCTTTGCTCAAATGCTTCTTAACCTTGGCTGTGCCTCGGAATCACCTAGGCGTCTTGTTAAACACAGATTACTGGACCTTACCCCTGAGTTTCTGATTCAGTAGATCTGAGGTGGGGCTGAGATTGTGCATTTCTGACGAGTCCCCAGGTCCCTGCCAACGCGGTCCAGAAATAACACTTTGAGATACAATGGTTAGACCATATCATGGATGAGTCTTACGGTGAGTCAAATCATAGATTTCTTTCATTTGGGACCGACTTGCAGGGGAAAGCCTGTCAGTTAACGTTGGCTTTTATGAGACCCTCTTGTGTGTTCTTTTTGCCATCCATTCATGGCATGCATTCTCGAGGGGACTGAAAAACTCGGAGTTTTGTGGGGGAGGTAGGAGGAATGGAAAATCTAAATAATACAGTCGTTTGTGTCCCCACCCCCTGCTAAACCTTAACCTTGCTCAACAGAATCTTATTTCTTAGTATTTACTTGGATATGGGTGGCAGTTGCGGGTGGGGAGGCTAAATAGACTTCTCAGTGGACCAATCATGATGGCTTAAAAGGTTGAGAAACACTAACTTGTGATGGTAATACCGGAGTTGTTAAGAATGCTTCAAATCCACATTGCAGTGAAATACAAGTGAGAGAAACAGATAATGAGCAGCTGGCAATGCCAAGTTCGTGCTTGGAGCACAAGTGTGTGTTTGTCTGCATCACTCTTATGTTAGCTCTGGGGACATGGGGGCACATCTGTGTTGTGATGTCAGGACTGGCTTGCTGTGCATTGGGCTGAGACTAGAATTTGCTCCATCCAGCATCCTTTATGGAATTATGGATTGCCTAGGCAGGCTGCATATGTTTTACATACTTTGAGCCAAAGAAACTCTTCCTTAAAGAGGGATACAGGGTTATGGAAAGGAAAATAACTCACATAACAATACCTTCTAACTTCTTTGTTTTCCAGTCTTTATATAAACTGGACTGTTTGGTATATCGAAGCATTTTTAGGGAATTTCTTTTTTTTTTTTTTTTTCATTCCACCATCTGTGACTCTGGAAAGTAGACTAGGACCTGTCCTCTTGGGGCATGATGAGGCCCAGAGAAGACAGAACACCAGATATGGGGCAGGTGTCCAGCCTCTGCCCATGTGCCTTCTATGTGACTTTCTGTAGGATGCTTGACTTTTCTGGGTTAGATTTTAAATATTAAACTCCCTTTTATCTGTTATTTTAAAGACCTCTGGGGAAAAAATACATCAATGATTTTCAGAATAAGGGGAAATACTTAAAAAATTAGGAAATAGTCTTAGTGTTCAGATCACCCATCTTTGTATGTGTGTATGTGTGTACTTTTTAACAAAAACATATTTAAATTTTGCTGTCAATGAGTAAGTAAATAATATTACCTAGAGTATGTCTTCTGCTTCCTGGGTGTGACTACCTACAGTTTACGTATCTGATTTTTATATTCTGGGAGCCAGCAGTTCTCAGTTTAGACCACTAACTTGTGGCATGCCCTATATAGATTTTACTTTATTGATTCGTGTATACTAACTGTGTCTCTTTGAGATGTAGGTAACTTTTAGATGAAAGGTTCATACTTTCATTATTCACTTCTCTGTATGGAACAGAAATGATAGAATTCTCTTAAATCTCCTCTTAATGTGAATAAAGAAAAATAATGGCAAATACTGTCAATGAAGTGGCCTTGAATGTTAAGCTCAGAGAGTATCACTGGTTGGTTGTTTTGTAGGTTCTGGGCGAGTCGATGGCAGGGATTTCACAGAACGCCAAGACCGGGGACCTCCCTGCCTTTGGGGAGTGTGTGGGGATTGCGTCCAAGGCCCTCTGTGGGTTGACAGAGGCTGCAGCCCAGGTAAGGGACTGGCCCCCGGGCCCTATGATGCAGGCCTTCTAGCCTTAAGGCCTATGTCCTTTGCTTGTGTCCCATGGTAGATTGTGGATACCGGGAATATCAGATGTCTGGGGTGGGGGGTGGGGGGGGGTGGGAATGGGGGAGCTCCAGCTGCAGGGGAGTACCAGATCCCTGTGGAGAGTGGGGCATGGGGGAGCTCCAGCCACAGCTCCTTCTCCAACCACCATCATAGAAACCATGGTAAAGGCGGAAGTTCCTGTGATGGCTGGGGCATTTAGACAAAACATCAGCCAGTTACCCCCCCCCCCCCCCAAGGAGCAGAGCAGCCTGGCAAGGACAGTGAGACCCTGAACACCACAGACCCAGCATAAGGGTTCAGAGGCCAGATGTGTGTGTGTGTGTGTGTGTGTGTGTGTGTGTGTGTGTGTAAGACCATTTTTACAGATGAGTTGTTATGAGGAGAAAACAAATGGGTATTACATAATTCACATTCTCTCTGAAGCTTTAAAAATGCAAAAATCTTAGTCATGCTCTTTTTAGGATCAGAGGGAGAAAAAAATTAGATACCATCCTGCCAAGATGTGATCGGGCATGTTCCTTGCTTTTGTTCAACTGTCCTGTGCATCTCTGATAATTATTGGGTTCATGTGACTGAAGCTTCAAAAATTGTCAGCATTTACCTTGAAGGATTTGTCACTTGACAATTACCTTGAGCCTGAAAGATTTTACTGAACCAAAGGGAAACATTCCCTAGTTTGGGGGATGAAATTATCTTGCCCCTCAAATCTCACAGGAAATGACTTAAGGTTAAAATTCCTGCTCCCAGATTCATTGTCTGCCTGTGATTTGACTAACCCATCCAAAGGGTTTTAAAGAGAAGACCTTCTCTTAAAGCCTCTTGTCCTCTTAGAGAGCAAATACTGCCTTTTTTTGTTTGGTTGGTTTTGGGTTTTTTTGCCCTCCTGAGCCATCCTGCGCATTCTCCTTACTTACTATTGGAAATACGGGCCTAAACACTAAGGATGCATTAGGCTGTGAGACCAGAAACTTCCGTGCAGGACAGGCTCCAGGGTTGAGTGACCTAGCAGCTTCATGCCTTTGGTCTACACCCACTTTCTTGTGCTTCTCCCATCTTCCATTCAAAGAGTCAGCTTCACACAACACAGACTGGGTGCCCTTAGGCTCATAAGATGGCTACCAGCAGCACACAGGGCTGCCTTCATCCTTGTTCATGACCCATAGAAAAGCTTCTTTAGGCTTTCTTAGGCGCAGAGAGGTTTCATTCCTAGAAGCCTACAGAAGACTCCTGCCGCCATCGGCCCATGTATCCTTAAACCCTCACTGATGAGATGACCCTCACCACCGTACACTAAGGAGCCCCTGAGAATGCTACATTTGCATTGCCAGGCCGTCGTCCCCTACAGGCTCATGTAGGAGCACAGACAGTCTGAGCTGTGGTTTCCTCCTCCGTTTCCAGGCTGCATACCTGGTGGGCATCTCTGATCCAAACAGCCAGGCGGGCCACCAGGGCCTTGTGGACCCCATCCAGTTTGCCAGGGCCAACCAGGCCATCCAGATGGCATGCCAGAACCTGGTGGACCCCGGCAGCAGCCCGTCACAGGTAACCATGGGGCGTGGGTGTGAGGTCTGTGAGTCCTTAAGGTGTCCTAGGTGGGTAGGAGACTGTGAGAAGCGAGTAAAGAATACTGTTCTCTCGGAACTCACAAAGTCAGGTAAACTCAGCACTGCCAATAACAACTCAGGAACGTGAGGGGGTAGGGGGATATTGCAAAATGTGGTGAGTGTGCCAGTCTGTCAGTGCTTTGAAACTAGGTACTGGAGGCAGGAGGAGTGAAGTAATCACTGAGAGAGTCATCAGGAGTCTCATGATTTCATTCCGGTCAGAGGACGTAGGTGGAGTGCTCGTTCTGTGCTCAGCACTAGGGGGGGTCAACACGAGGACCTGATCCCCTCTGCCCTGGCACCCACTCTTCTGGATAGATGGGATGGTCGGGGTGTGATGACAGCACCAGGGATGCACGGGGGAACAGGGGATGAACTCGGAGGGGCCGTCAAGGTTCACTTCACAGAGACGGTGGTACTGAGCCAGAATCCAAATCCAAAGTACACTAAGGACCCACAGAGGCATTTTAGACTAGACCATACGTGCAACACTCCTTACTCAAGTGTCATGGAGTCCTGTTCACTTATTCAAGCTGCGTGTGCTGAAGAAACAAGGCCTGGCCTGTAGGGCCCCCCGAGCCAGCCTGAGAGTCCCACAGCCACTGTGAACCCTGAGACAGGCCTAGTTGAGGCTGGAGAAGGACCTACATTCAGGAGGCAATAAAGGGGTCCTCTGACCTATAGCAGGCCTGAGAGCTGGCGTGGAACGCATCAGGGCACCTAACCTCCCAACCTGTCCGATAAAGGTCAAAGATGTGTTACCAAACTCAGCCAAGTGGATCGGGTGACTCACAAGAGCCATTGGGGTTAGGGGTGGAGCCTGGAAGATGCCCCGCCCAGACCCCTTAATCAGGTGCCCACAGTCCACCTGTGCATGAAGAAGGAGCTATTACACCTTGATGTTTATTTTCCTCCTCTAGACCTGGGCTCCAGTATGGTGGCCACACACTGCTTGTGGCCATTAAGCACTCGCAACGTGGCCAGTCCAAGTTGTGATGGGCTGTAAGTGTAAAATACACACTGGAGCTTGAAACTTGGTATGACAAGATTTTAAAATCTCAAATTCTTAAATCAATTACCTGGTGAAATGAAATATTGTGCCTCTATCAAGTTAAACAAGCAACCGAAATAAATTTCTCTTGGTTTTCTCTACTTATTTTAATTTTTTTATGTTTATTTTTGAGAGGGACAGAGTGTGAGTGGGGGAGGGGCAGAGAGAGAGGGAGACACAGAATCTGAAGCAGGCTCCAGGCTCTGAGCCATTAGCACAGAGCCCGAATCAGGACTCGAACTCGTGAACTTTGAGATCATGACCTGAGCCGTAGTCAGCACTCAGCCAACTGAGCCACCCAGGCACCCTTTTGCTTATTTTAATGAGGCTACTAGGAAATTTAAAATTTCACGTGTCATTCACACTCTACTCATGTTGGGCAGCACTGGCCTAGATCCTGGGCCATTTGCCTCTTGGCTGGCCAAGGGTCATGAATCATAGCTGCCTGCATCTCCTTTAAGACTCTCTGGAGTCCAGCCCTCTCCCAGTAAGGAAGCATCACTTCCTTTCCTTTTGTTCGTTCTCTCTTGCTTAGTAATTCTTGTCCCCTGCTTTCCTGGAGTGACTTTGGGGCAGTGGAGCTAGACACACATGTTGGAGTTACACAGGCCCTAGACAGATATGGGAGCTGAAGAGGAATCCAGGGCTCCAGACCAGGGTGGACTCCTTGGCACTGAGCATGGAATGCCCCAACCCAGCTCCACACTTTGCAGGTTCTGTCCGCGGCCACCATTGTCGCCAAGCACACCTCGGCCCTGTGCAACGCCTGTCGTATCGCCTCATCCAAGACAGCCAACCCAGTGGCCAAGAGGCACTTTGTCCAGTCAGCCAAGGAAGTCGCCAACAGCACTGCCAACCTGGTGAAGACCATCAAGGTAGGTTTTGGAGCTGACACCTTCGTGACCCCTGTGTTACCTGTTGCCGACAGAAAAGATCTTTTCAGGATTTAAGCTCTTTGTCTCCTAAGGCTTGTGTCTAGTGAAGCTTCACTCCTGATTCAAATCACTAAGGAGGAGTCCTTTACTAATGGAGGTACTTATCATGAAAAACCAACAGCCTTGGTCTCAACTAACCTTCTTGGATAATGGGGGAGGGCGTCTCCAAATTCTGTACACGGGAAGCTTAGGGGCAGAAATCGGGAAGAGGTTGGCCGTGAGGCATTTGTTGGCACTATGCTTGGGTAGCAAATACCTTGGGTTTACTCAAACAGTAAGCTAATGTAGGGTGGTTTTGAGCTCATTTGCTGCAGGGAATTTCTGGTACAGGGTCTGCCATTTTTGGTACATCTATTGGGACCTAGAGAGAAGGTGGAGGGGAGAAGGGAATGGGAAATTGTGGGAAGTCACTTTAAAAATTCAGTTTAATCTATACTTTGATCTCTATTCTGTTTAAAGTTGTTTAAATGCTTGAAATGGAGTACTTGATTTTTAAAATAGAACGTCCCATGTTTCTATCAAGTTCATCTTTGTGTTAAAGGCCATGGACTGGCTGTGGGAGGAGCAGGGGCAGGGGCCCTTGTGAGGAAGGAATTGCAGCGGCTGGCCTATAGTATTTATAGGTGGGTGATAAAGTCACAAATCCTGTCTGCCCCGAGCGGGGACCAAGCTGCAGCTGGCAGCTGACCTTGTGGGGAAAAGAACCACAGCTGAAAAGCAGACCACAGGCAAAGAGCCCAGGACCTTGCCCCCTACATCCAAACCTCCAAAGGAGGCTGTTGTGGAAGGTGAGCAACCCCCATAGGAGGTTGGGGAAGCCACTGGAGGCTTAATATTTACTTAAAGATTGTCACATTCATTGAGGGAGGGTCACCTGCTTTGTTGTCGGGCAAGCCCGGGAGTAATGGGACTTTCCCCTGTCCTCTCCAGAGGATAGGGTACCACACCCCTCATTTTCCTAGCACTACGCAGAGCCACTTTAATAACGTGGAGAAGTCCATCCACAAGCTGAGCCAGCCAAAAGCAAAGGGGAGAACACACAGCAAGCTGGCGGGGGAGAGCAGGGGGCACTTAGCCCTGTCAGCAGTTTCTTAGCTGTCTAAACAAAGAGCCTGCGTCAAAGGAAAGCCTGCCTATTTGAAGACAATAATGAGATAGGTTGGAAACAAATTAAAGCCATGACCAGGTGCCCCTGGGATCCGGGCGGCAGCTTACCTTAATTGCCATCATAGTTCATAGAAACTAAGAAAGCTTACATTTTTAGCTGCTTGCTTTGTACAAAGCCTGTTTCAAGTGTTTTGTGTGTATTACTCATCAATTCATACAAACCCCCTGTGCTTGTCACCCCCATTTTACAGTCAGGACACTAGGAGCTAGCAGGTTAAGTGACTTACCCAAGGTGACCCAGCCAGTAAGTGGTAGATGGGAATTGCAGCCCAGACCCGGAGCCCTGCCCTTTCCGCTCTCGATCCTGCTCTCACCCAAGCATCCTGTTCAAATCCAGCCTAACCTGGGAAGAAACACCTTGGTGTGTTTACACTCCTTATGTGCAAATTGGGGGTGGCAGGATGAAAGACAGCAATAGAGTTGAAGGGAGTGACATCATCAGTGCTTGCTGTATGATTAACTGACTTCAGTTAAGCTTGGCCATTTTCTGATCATTAGAAAACAGAGTATATTTAGACGGACCACGGGAGGGAAAAAAGGCAGGAAACTGTTCTATAGAAATTCCTGGGAACCTTTCTTTTCTGTCTCCTCCTGGTATTAAGTCCTGACCTATCTCTGTATAAAGCATCTCTGCTAAGATCTCCTGTTCTTTTCAGATTCCCCTCACGGTGTCCAACCCTCTTTGCAATTCCCGGCGGCAAATGAGCTCTTGTGATGGCCTGAAAGATAGGCCTGTGCAGGAACATCAGAGGAGGGTACGGCGGGATCGTTAGGTGGGGAAGACGAAGGCCTCGCCTCTGTGACCTCCCTGGGATCCAGTAGCATTGCACAAGGAACAGAAATGAACCTAATGCCCCTCAGCTAGCTGAAATGTGCTTGGTTTTGCAATTCTCCCTGGGGGGACGGGGCAGGATTGGCCAGGGACTATGAGCCTTGTTTTTAATTTACTCAGAGGAAAATGGTCATGGTCATTTCACTGCAGCGCACCACACTATATACGGAATGTGGATTTCCTATTTTAAGGAAGGGTTAAGAATCCTGTCAGACAGCAAAAAAAAAAAAAAAAAAAAATGAATATTTAATTCCCTAAAAGTTTAAGACAGCTGCCCTGGTAGCTGCATTTTGCTCTGTTTTAGGCCTCCTAGTGCTTCTCTTTTTCTTCTCACCATGACATTGTGGCCAACCCTAAATCCCAGTTGCCGCACCTCTATAGGCACAAAGAAAGGTGGGGGACCCAGCCAGAGAGACACTGAAGACCAGGGAACAGACCTTTGTGGTGGGTTGTCAGCACCCTAAGAATGTGTGCCTCCGGGAATCTTAAACCGCTACCAAGGGCGTTCTTTAAAATCCCAAAGCTTGGCTCCAAGAATAAATTATCCGCACCCTCCTCCCTGGCAGGTTGCTCTAAATGCCAGACACGTTAGAAGCACACAGACCCCCTCCCCACGGTTGCTGTCTTTCCCACTGGTCACCCCACAGAGGTCAGCTGCTTTTCTTTCTTCATTCAGCTCATTACCTAGTCTTAAAGCACAGATGTGGAATGGAATGCTGTTTTAAATGTGCAGTCGCTCAGGTTTCGGTGCCAGGTAGAAGTTGTATGACAGCTTTTACTCTTCTGAGAAGTGAAAGCATGGCCTTGAGTCTGACAGCGGAGTTGAAGATCAGGTTTTGCGATGAAGCATTTCCAGGATGTACCAAAGATGCCCGATCAAGCTCTCATTAATCAATGTTGATCTTGTTGCTCATCTGTATGTTTGGATTGGTAAAGTAGGTTGCGTTGTGTTTTGTTTCGTTTCGTTTTGTTTTCGGAAGAAAAAGGGAAAAACTTTGCGGGTTTCTCTTCCTCCTTATTGCCTTTGTCCAACGTCAGGAGAGAAGGGAGGCAGGGGTCACAGGCTGTCATTTGAGGCCTGAGCCTGAATAGCGTGCCAGTCTCTGGGTGTTGGTTTTATCATCTAGAACGCTAGGGATTTGTGATTAAGGTCCCAAATGTTTAAGGTCTTAAGGTCCCTCCCAACCCCTTAAAGTCCGTGAATGTTTGATTCCGGTACATGTGCAGAAATTAGGTCTCCCAGACTCCTGTGAGATTTTGCTAAGAGAACATTCAGAGGAGCTGGCCCAGGGGTCAAGAATGTCCTTGTCCTGATGGGGCCTAGGCATTTGGCTCGGTGACTTCACCCCTTCATTGTTGCGATTGGGGTACTAGACATTCTGTGACGTGGAATGTCTACACGAAAACTGTCACATCTGCTTAAAATTTCACCAGTGAGCAGATTTGCATATTCAGGTTACTTGCGTGGCTCAGCCATCCCCAGAGCGGAAGAGGCATTCAGAAATGACATAATATCTGTGTAAACCATTCTCTCTGACGCTAAGTGCTACCTCCAGAGGAAATAGCTTTTCCTTTTTTTTTTTTTAATGTTTTATTTATTTTGAGAGAGTCCGAGTGGGGGAGGGGCAGAGGGAGAGCGAGGAGGACAGAGCATCTGAAGAAGCCTGCTCAGCGCTGACAGCTGCGAGCCCAGTGTGGGGCTCCAACTCATGAACCATGAGATCATGACCTGAGCCGAAGTCAGAGGCTCAACCAACTGAGCCACTGAGATGCCCCTAGCTTTTCCTTTTTGAAAATGAAAAACAAAGTGGTTGACGTAGCTTGGCCCACCGTTCCACATTATTCAAGGTCCTGTCCCATGAATAGCAGTGGGCTGCGTGATGTGTGATTTTAGTGCCCAGGCTCAAAAAATATATGTCCTTTCTTCACCTCTTGGTACAGTTTATGAAACTGCACAATTAGAAAACTGCTTCTTGGGATTTACCTCGGCTAATCATCTTTGCATTTTGAATAACAAATTCAAGTAAAGAAAGGTTGCTGGCTTGATCAGATGTCTGCCTTCCTAATAGGCTGAGACGATTGTGGGAGGTGGAAAAGGGGTGGGGAAAAGTGTGGGGAGGTAAGAACAGGACGCATGAGCATCCCTGAGGGGAGGCTTGGCATCTTCCATTGAGCTAGAAGCCACATCATCCCAGCTGGAGGCGGTGGCATTGGCCACTGGTGTGGCTGGGATTTGAGTTCCTTTGACACCGAAGACCGCTTCTGCTGTCTGCCTGTTAGGCTGCTTGCCTGTGCTGGGGCCACTCCTGCCCGGCTCCTGCTGTGTAATACCCGCCCTGCCTCCCAGCGTATCCTCAGATTGCTCTGAAGGCTGGCGGGGCCTGACTCAAGGTGTCAATGGTGTTGATAGTATAACAAGACGAGAGTAACAAGACACCACGCAGGTCACCGGTGCTAACTCCACATTGACTGAGCACACGAGTGGCAGTTGGAACAGAGGCCATATATGTGAGCCAGAGATGTGAGCAAGCACATAGGGTTGCTCTTGGGTCTGGAAGATTGGCAGAATTGGTGAGGTTAGGATAGGGGTCATTGCCTATGGATGAGCAGAGGCAAGGCATGCGTGGTATTAGTAATGATGGTAAATTAGCAGGGCTCCCGGGAATTCCTCTGAAAATGTTAGCATGGTGGATGCGTAATTATTGTCCCCAGCAGCCAGGGCTTGATTGGAATGTAGCTGTTATTCAGAAATAGCCTTTATCGCGTACGTGCCTGTCTACTCTTGCCTTCCTGAAAAATAGAAACGCTCTCATCTCAGATCTGGTTTGTTTCATAATGCTGGTGCCTCTGTTTTTTTGTGCACTAATTGTCCAAATTGGCTTTTATATATTGCTCATCACAGTTGAATTAAAAGTTTAATTGGCCATCTAATGGAGAAATTTACGTTCTTCTACAAGTATAACTGCCTTTTCAAAAGTAACCCTTTGCCTAGAAGAAGGGATACTCTCACTGGATCACAGGCTTTCTAACAGTCTTGTTCTTCAGGAGGTAGGGTCTGGGTTTGGAGAACCTCAAATCCAAGTGTTAACCCTTTGTCAGGCAGCCTGTCACGGATCATAAACTACATTCCTGGATTCTTCTCATCTGGGCCATTAATCAGCAGTGTGACTGATGAGTCACTGCCACTGTGTTACCTGCTACTATTTTTTTTAAAAAAGCTCTTGTAGCATAAGATGGATAGAAAGAAAACACATATCATAGGTACAGAGTTCAGTGAACTTAAGTTGAATACACGTAAGGAGCCATAGCCAGATCAAGACAGAACATGGCGAGCCCGCAGAAGCCCTCTTTGTGCTCCTTAGTCTCACCTGCTATGAAGGGTTACTTGATTGCTAACACCTTACATTAGTTTAACCTCTTTTGTACTTTGCACAAATGGAATCATACAGTAAGTACATTTTTGCAACTGGCCTCTGTAAATATACATTAGTGAGATTTGCCGATGTCGTTGGAGGTAGTTCTGGTCCATTCCTTCTCATTGGATTCCATTTTGCTCATTTCAAAATGGCGGATATAGAACCCCTATCTCCATCATTCTCTCAGGGATATTCAGGTAAAAGTTAGAAAAAGTTGAAAGTGCTATACAATGTAAAGTGTTTTTATAACTTGGGAGGGAATAGATTTAGAGTGGAAATGGAGGGAAAGAGCCCAAGGGTTATAGTCTAAAAAGTGGGGAAGAAAATGGTTCAGCTTGAAGGTCATATGAGTGGGAAATTGATGGACTTTGAGGTCAGGTGCCTTCTGAGCTACATACTAAACTTTATTTCTTATAATTGCTAATTGAGGCCCTCTGCTTGCTGCCGTGATCTCTCCAATTACTTATTTAGGAATTCCCCTAACATTTTCAGTATTCCCATTAAACCACGTTCTTCCAATAGGAGATGATTACAGTGGCCACAAGCGGTTTGTGCATTTCAATGGGCTAATGTCTCTGTGTTTTCTCCCGTCAGGCCCTGGATGGGGATTTCTCTGAAGACAACCGCAATAAGTGTCGCATTGCCACCGCACCCTTGATTGAAGCTGTGGAGAACCTGACAGCTTTCGCATCCAACCCTGAGTTTGTCAGCATTCCCGCCCAGATCAGCTCCGAGGTAGGGATCTTAGCAGCAAAGGTAATATTTCAGTCTGTGGCTAGTTTATGTGGCACTGAATGAGCATGAACAGTTAAGAGCTCCAAAAGCCCTGTCTTGCATGACATTGTTGTTATTGTCAATGACGATACATGCCCAGAGTTCATGAAACTCAAGGTGTGCACATCTTAAGTGGTAATGCCTTAATTTTATGTATTGAGAAAAATCTCTGTGCCTAAGTTTAGGGCTGATTCTTTCTTGGTATGTGCCACCCTCAAAAGTGATATTTAAGGGCAAACATGGACCCAAGTCCACACCATTCAGGCTCTGTGTGAACAGTCTTCACGGTTTCCTAACCTCTGTGTCACTTTCTGAAGAACCCAGGTAGTGACTTGGGAAAGAAGGGACCTTCCAGGACCCAACTTGTTCACTTAATCTGTGCACCCTGCCCTCTGACCCTTCTGCTGTTTGCTCTCAGGGCTCCCAGGCACAGGAACCGATCCTGGTCTCAGCCAAGACCATGCTGGAGAGCTCATCATACCTCATTCGCACTGCACGCTCACTGGCCATCAACCCCAAAGACCCACCTACCTGGTCTGTGCTAGCCGGACATTCCCACACCGTGTCTGACTCTATCAAGAGTCTCATCACATCTATCAGGTTAGTTTCTACTCTAGAAATTGCTAGGGGCCTGCATCTGAACAGGGCAGAAAGTAGATAAATCCAATGGGACTTGGGTTTCGTAGCAATGTACCTGATCATTATCATCATCTTTTCGTGTATCTCTTTGGGACCAGTGGTAGCACTGGGCACAATAGCTAACTTAAACACTTATTGTATGTCGGATCTGAACATATTACCTGTATTACCGTATTTCATCATCATAACCTTGAAAGGTAAACACTGCCATTGTCCACATTTTACTGATGAGAGAATTCAGGCAGAAAGGACTTAGGGAGTATTTTCATAGTCACCCCCAGGCCTGATGGTTCTGGTCCCAGGGCTAGCCATTGTACTACATTGTCTATACCTAGGAGCTTAGGCAGAGAACACCACTATGTATTTAGCAGGGATTTGAGGTTACCTTATTTGGCTAAAGAGGCAAAAAGAATATTCCAGGTCCCACAGTAACTCTGGACATCTTTGAACTCCTTGGCAATAGAATGAACCTGAAAAATCCCCAGAGTCAATATAACATCTCTAAGTTGGCCACATACCCCATAGAATGGAACGCATCCTTTTCCTTTGGTTATACTTTGTTTTTCGATTGCTTTTGAAATTCAGCACCATGGTTCTCTTAATGCCTCACAAAGTACAATCCACTAAATATTTGAACTCCTACCACAGGACTTTGTAAATAGTATACAACATAGAGAGTATAGTATGTTTACAGTGGAAATCACACTGACCTTTTTATAATACAAAGGTTTTTATTTATAATATTATTTATAGTATTAATTTATAAATATTCACGTAAGCCAGTGAAGTCCAAATTGTTGGATTAGCAGTTGTCTGTCACCAGCCTGAAATGAGGAACAGCATCCTATCCTTCTCACTAGAAACAGAGTTAGCACAAGTGTTAAATTAAGAAATGCATGGGCTATGCAGAGAGGCCTTCCCAAGCAAGAGTCAAGGATTCACTCCTTTTTTTTTTTTTTTTTAATTTTTTAATGTTTAGTTTTGAGAGACAGACAGGGCTTGAGCAGGGGAGGGGTAGAGAGAGGAAGACAGAGACTCTGAGGCAGGCTCCAGGCTCCTAGCTGTCAGCACAGAGCCCAACGTGGGGCTTGAACTCACATACCGAGAGATCATGACCTGATCCGAAGTCAACGCTTAACCGACTGAGCCACCCAGGTGCCCTGAGGATTCACTCCTTAAATAAAGCAATCAAATGTGGTAGAAGGTAGACAGGGCTCCTGCCCCAGCAATGTTGCTGCAAGCTGTGGGACTTGATCCCCAAGGAACTATTGGACTTGCCCTGTCTCTTCCAGGGACAAGGCCCCTGGACAGAGAGAGTGTGACTACTCCATCGATGGCATCAACCGGTGTATCCGCGACATTGAGCAGGCCTCGCTGGCAGCTGTCAGCCAGAGCTTGGCCACAAGGGATGACATCTCCGTGGAGGTAGGCCGGGGCTCTGTGGCTGGATCCGAGGCCTCTGGGGATGGGGAGTGGGGCCAAATGCATTTTTGATGCTGGCATTTCATCACTGAAGCACCTTCCCCTGGAACGAACCTAGGAAGTTTTTGGATGGTTTGGTGAAGGAACACATGTACTGCTGGAGTGGAAATTACAAATAGGGCTGAAACTTGGGGGAAAATGATTAATGTCGGATAAGAGTATATCAGTAAGGTGAGGTGACCATATTCGGTTTAACACATCAGTAGAGCAGGCCAAAGTAGGTAAATTTGGATGTTTCCCTGTCCTGTGTTATCAATGTACTTCTTGACTTCCAGGCATATTTAACATTAAACTCTACACATGTGGTCCTTTTAGAGATCAAGGATTCTGCCCTCAGTTACCCATTATCCCATTGTTGGGATCCTTCTGCCTTTTTTGTGTGTGTATAGCTTTGTGCTCGTTTCTATTATTTCCTTTATGCCTGCAATTTTTTTTTTAATTTAAATTCAAGTTAGTTAACATACAGTGTAGTGTTGGCTTTGGGAATAGAACCCGGTGATTGATCGCTGGGCTTGAAAAAAGCATAGAGGACAGCAGAGAATCTATTGCTACAGAGATCAAGGGACTAAGAAATAGTCATGAGGAGCTAAAAAATGCTATAAATGAGGGGGAAAATAAAATGAAGGTGGCCATAGCACGGATTGAAGAGACAGAGGAGAGAATAGGTGAATTAGAAGATAAAATGATGGAAAAAGAGGAAGCTGAGAAAAAGAGACATAAAAAAGGAGTATGAGGGGAGAATTAGAGAACTAAGTGATGCAATCAAATGGAACAATATCTGTATCATAGGAATTCCAGAAGAAGAAGAGAGAGAGAAAGGGGCTGAAGGTGTACTTGAACAAATCATAGCTGAGAACTTCCCTGATTTGGGGAAGGAAAAAGGCATTGAAATCCAAGAGGCACAGAGAACTCCCTTCAGACATAACTTGAATCGATCTTCTGCACTACACATCATCGTGAAACTGGCAAAATACAAGGATTAAGAGAAAATTCTGAATGCAGCTAGGGATAAACAGGCTCTAACTTACAAAGGTAGACACGTAAGAATAGTAGCAGACCTGCCTCCTGTAACTTGGAAGGCCAGAAAGAAATGGCAGGAAATCTTCAATGTGATGAACAAAAAAAAAAATATGCAGGCAAGAATCCTTTATCCAGCAAGTCTGTCATTCAGAATAGAAGGA
The DNA here is from genome assembly GCF_018350155.1 of Leopardus geoffroyi. Taxonomy (NCBI): domain Eukaryota; kingdom Metazoa; phylum Chordata; class Mammalia; order Carnivora; family Felidae; genus Leopardus; species Leopardus geoffroyi. The sequence continues at coordinate 42,380,241 of NC_059337.1, read as the reverse complement.
GAGATGAAGGCTTTCCCAAACAAACAAAAACTGAAGGAATTCATCACACTAAACCAGCCCTACAAGAGATCCTAAGGGGGAATTCTGTGAGTGAAATGTTGCAAGGACCACAAAGTACCAGAGACATCACTATGAGCATGAAACCTACAGACATCACAGTGACTCTAAATGCGTATCTTTCTATAATAACACTGAATGTAAATGGACTAAATGCTCCAACCAAAAGACACAGGGTATCAGAATGGATTAAAAAAACAAGACCCATCTATTTGCTGTCTACAAGAGACTCATTTTAGACGAGAGGACACCTTCAGGTTGAAAGTGAGGGAATGGAGAACTATCTATCATGCTACTGAAAGTCAAAAGAAAGCTGGAGTAGCCATACTTCTATCAGACAAACTAGACTTTAAATTAAAGGCTGTTACAAGAGATGAAGAAGGGCATTATATAATAATTATAGGGTCTCTCCATCAGGAAGAGCTAACAATTATAAATGTCTATGTGCTGAATACGGGAGCCCCCAAATATATAAAACTATCACAAACATAAACAAGCTTATTGATAAGAATGTGGTAATTGCAGGGGACTTTAATACCCTACTTACAACAATGGATAGATCATCTAGACACAGGATCAATAAAGAAACAAGGGCCCTGAATGATACATTGGTTCAGATGGACTTGACAGATATATTTAGAGCTCTGCATCCCAAAGCAACAGAAGGTACTTTCTTCTCGAGTGCACGTGGAACATTCTCCAAGATAGATCACATACTGGGTCACAAAACAGCCCTTCATAAGTATACAAAAATTGAGATCATACCATGCATACTTTCGGACCATAATGCTATGAAGCTTGAAATCAACCACAGGAAAAAGTCTAGAAAATCTTCAAAAGCATGGAGGTTAAAGAACACCCTACTATAGAATGAATGGGTCAACCAGGCAATTAGAGAAGAAATTTAAAAATATATGGAAACAAATGAAAATGAAAATACAACAGTCCAAACTCTTCGGATGCAGCAAAGGCAATCCTGAGAGGAAAATGCATTGCAATCCAGGCCTCTCTCAAGAAACAAGAAAAACCCCAAATACAAAATCTAACAACACACCCAAAGGAAATAGAAGCAGAATGGCAAAGACACCCCAAACCCAGCAGAAGAAGAGAAATAATAAAGATCAGAGCAGAAATAAACACTATAGAATCTAAAAAAACAGTAGAGCATATCAATGAAACCAAAGTTGGTTTTTTGAAAAAATAAACAAAATTGATAAACCTTTAGCCAGGCTTCTCAAAAAGAAAAGGGAGATGACCCAAATAGATAAAATCATGAATTAAAATGGAATTATTAGAACCAATCCTTCAGAAATACAAGCAATTATCAGGGAATACTATTAAAAATTATATGCCAACAAACTGGACAACCTGGAAGAAATGGACAAATTCCTAAACACCCACACACTCCCAAACTCAAACAGGAATAAATAGAAAACTTGAACAGATTCATAACCAGCAAAGAAACTGAATCGGTTATCAAAAATCCCCAGCAAATAAGAGTCCAGGACCAGATGGCTTCCCAGGGGAGTTCTACCAGACGTTGAAAGCAGAGATAATACCTGTCCTTTTCAAGGTGTTCCAAAAAATAGAAAGGGAAGGAAAACTTCTAGACTCATTCTATGAAGCCAACATTACATTGATTCCTAAGCCAGACAGAGACTTGGCAAAAAAAGAGAACTATAGGCCAATATCCCTGATGAATATGGATGCAAAAATTCTCAACAAGATACTAGCAAATCAAATTCGACAGCATATAAAAAGAATTATTCACCATGGTCAAGTGGGATTCATTCCTGGGCTGCAGGTCTGGTTCAGCATTTGCAAATTAATCAGTGTGATACATCACATTAATAAAAGAAAAGATAAAAGCCATATGATCCTGTCAATGCAGAAAAAGCATTTGACAAAACTCAGCATTCTTTCTTAATAAAAACCCTCAAAAAAGTGGGGATAGAAGGAACATACTTAAACATCACAAAAGCCATTTATGAAAAGCCCACAGCTAACATCATCCTCAACAGGTAAAAACTGAGAGCTTTCCCCCTGGGATCAGGAACACAACAGGGATGTCCACTCTCACCACTGTTGTTTAACATAGTGTTGGAAGTGCTGGCATCAGCAATCAGACAACAAAAGGAAATCAAAGCATCAAAATTGGCAAAGATGAAGTCAAGCTTTCACTTTTTGCAGGTGACATGATATTATACATGGAAAATCCGATAGACTCCACCAAAAGTCTGCTAGACCTGATACATGAATTCAGCAAAGTTTCAAAATACAAAATCAATGTACAGAAATCAGTTGCATTCTTATACACTAATAATGAAGCAACAGAAAGACAAAGAAACTGATCCCATACACAATTGGACCAAGAATCATAAAATACCTAGGAATAAACCTAACCAAAGATGTGAAAGATCTGTATGTTGAAAACTATAGAAAGCTTATGAAGGAAATTGAAGAAGATACAAAGAAATGGAAAAACATTCCGTGCTCATGGATTGGAAGAATAAATATTGTCAAAATGTCAATACTACCCAAAGCTATCTACACATTCAATGCAATCCCAATCAAAATTGCACCAGCATTCTTCTCGAAGCTAGAACAAGCAATCCTAAAATTTGTATGGAACCACAAAAGGCCCGAATAACCAAAGTAATATCGAAGAAGAAGACCAAAGCAGGAGGCATCACAATCCCAGACTTTAGCCTCTAGTACAAAGCTGTAATCATCAAGATAGCATGGTATTGGCACAAAAACAGACACACAGACTAATGGAATAGAATAGAGACTCCAGAATCGGACCCACAAAAGTATGGCCAACTAATCTTTAACAAAGCAGGAAAGGATATCCAATGGAAAGAAGACAGTCTCTTTAACAAATGGTGCTGGGAGAACTGGATTATCAACATGCAGAAGAATGAAACTAGACCACTTTCTAATACCGTTCACAAAAATAAACTCAAAATGGATGAAGGACCTGAATGTGAGACAGGAAACCATCAAAACCCTAGAGGAGAAAGCAGGAAAAAACCTCTCTGACCTCAACCGCAGCAATTTCTTACTTGACACGTCTCCAAAGGCAAGGGAATTAAAAGCAGAAGTGAACTATTGGGATCTCATGAAGATAAAAAGCTTCTGCACTGCAAAGAAACAATCACCAAAACTAAAGGGCAACCAACGGATAGGGAAAAGATATTTGCAAATGACATATCAGACAAAGGGCTATTATCCAAAATCTATAAAGAACTCACCAAACTCCACACCCGAAAAACAAATAATCCAGTGGAGAAATAGGCAGAAAACATAAATAGACACTTCTCTAAAGAAGACATCCAGATGGCCAACAGGCACATGAAAAGATGCTCAACGTCGCTCCTCATCAGGGAAATACAAATCAAAACCACACTGAGATACCACCTCACTCCAGTCAGAGTGGCCAAGATGAACAAATCAGGAGACTATAGATGCTGATGAGGATTTGGAGAAACGGGAACCCTCTTGCACTGTTGGTGGGAATGCAAACTGGTGCAGCTGCTCTGGAAAACAGTGTGGAGGTTTCTCCAAAAATTCAAAAATGGATCTACCCTATGACCCAGCAATAGCACTGCTAGGAATTTACCCAAGGGATACAGGAGTGCTGATGCACAGGGGCATTTGTACCCCACTGTTTATAGTAGCGCTTTCAACAATAGCCAAATTATGGAAAGAGCCTAAATGTCCATCAACTGATGATATATTAACTGATGAATGGATAAAGAAATTGTGGTTTATATACACAATGGAATGGCAATGAGAAGGGATGAAATATGGCCTTTTGTAGCAACGTGGATGGAAATGGAGAGTGTTAGGCTAAGTGAAATAAGTCGTACAGAGAAAGACAGATACCATATGTTTTCATTCTTATGTGGATCCTGAGAAACTTAACAGAAGATCATGGGGGAGGGGAAGGGAAAAAAAAGTTAGAGAGGGAGGGAGCCAATCCATAAGAGACTCTTAAAAACTGCGAATAAACTGAGGGTTGATGGGGGTGGGAGGGTGGGGAAAGTGGGTGATGAGCATTGAGGAGGACACCTGTTGGGATGAGCACTGGGTGTTGTATGGAAACCAACTTGACAGTAAATTTCATATTAAAAAAAAAAAAAATCAGAACCCAGTGATTGATGTCTTACCTAGGGCACCCAGTGCTCATCCCAACAAGTGTCCTTCTTAATGCCCATCACCCATTTAACCCACCCCCCACCTGCCTCCCCTACAGCAACCCTGTTTGTCTCTGTATTTAAGAGTCTCTTATGATTTGCCTCCCTCTCGGTTTTTATCGTATTTTTCCTTCCCTTCTCTGGTGTTCATAGAGCCATTTGGCCTGCTTTTGCCAATTTTTCCAAAGCTGAGAATAGTATTTTCCTACTTAGCTTCTGTGATTTTTTTTTTCCCGTTAACCTGCTCAAAGACCCTTGATTTATACATCCTTCTCTCTGTGTCAAAACTGCCAACACTCAGGAAGTGCTTAATAAAATATGGATGGTCTGTTTACTGATGTGTCCCTCACTGCCACCAAATTCATCAACAATGAACTTTGCCTGCTGTCTCTAAGTGGTAGGCCCAGAGTTGGTCTTGTTCATTTTTTTTTTTTACTAGAGCTGTCGATTGTACTTCAGCTTTACCCTCCTCCCTCAATGCCAAGAAAAGAAAGAAGAAATATTCTTACCCTGTGCAGAATGTTAGAATTACTGTCAACCTGTTACTTAAAGGGGGGATATGCATACAGAAAAGTGTGCACATCATAAGTGTGTGGCTTAATGAATTATCACCAACTGAGTATAGCCCTTAGCACCTAGATCAAGTATCAAAGATGACCAGCACCTTGGAACCCCCACCCTCGCCCTGCCTTTCACCACCCGTCCCAAAGCTTGTCCTCTGTCTTCACTTCCTCCCTAGGAAGAAAATCCCTCCCTTTGAACTATATGTGCTCCATACTTATATCATGTTTATTTTAAGAAGCCATCTGTAATAAGATAACATTGCTGGAATGTTCCTGCATTCTTGACTATAATCACATTATGAGCAGAAAGATGATAATGAGCTACATAAGACCCTTGGAAGTTTGAAGGTTTCTTTGCACGTCTGCCCCTGTTTTTCCATTTTTCCCTCCAGGATTTTCTTTTCACTTTAGCATACTACACTGCTCTTCTCATTGAGTAACCCCTGCTCAAAGGCCCCAGGCAGTATGCAGCATTGTTCAGAGGGGAAGCTGCCTGGGCCAGACTTTCTTTTCCAACAAGCAGGACATCGTCACTTTGCCAGGAAGTACCCTATTCCATGCCAGCATGTGCTGACCTGAGATGTCCAGTGTCCTGATATATTAACGCTGAGTCTTACCAAGTGAAGCTCCTAGGAAGAATCCTACAAATCTGACCTTTCCTGCCACTAGCTGCCAGTGACCAGCTTGGAATTCCCCATCTCCATCGTGTGGCCTCATCATCCAGATACTTTGCCCCATATCTTGACAGCACGAGTCCAATTCTTCTCTCAAAAGCCATTTTTAACAATGGCATCCACATCACCAAAAACAATGCCCTGAGAGCCTGAGCTGAGCGCAGCAGTTTACTCATCTGGCATTTTCACCGTGTCCTGTCTAGGAAATGGTCCTGCTTTCTGAGAGCTGATGTCATTTTCACATCACCCTTCTTGTCCCCCGCCCCTTCCTTAAGGAGTTCCTAGTTTTGAGGACTCAGCCACCTAGAGGTTTCCCCGAGGCTCCAGGAGTAGCTCTCCCCATTTGGATAAAATTGTCTTCCTTCCCGGAAGGGAAATGTTTTTTATTTCCAGTAATTGTGCTGAATAACCCAAAGTAAAGATACTGGCAACAGCACTCAACACTGTGGTTGGTGTGAGTGAGCAAGAGCTGGTAGAAAAAGTGTCCTTGGGGCCTGCCTCGTGTCATCCCTGGATAGAAGTGTGGGCGGCTGTGGCCCAGGGGAGCTGAGGGTCCCCGGGCAGGGCAGGGTGGACTGGTGGCTGTGTGGCTCACCCAAGTGAGCTTTTATCCACTACAGATAGAGTGGATATTTTGATATCCATTTCTCATGGCCTCCCATGTCTTTCGTACGGGCCTTTATAAATCCGTGTGGCTACGTGGTAAACTACCATCGGGGGAATTTGACAGCCCTCTCTCCTTATCAGGCCCTACAAGAGCAGCTGACTTCAGTGGTCCAGGAAATCGGGCACCTCATCGATCCCATTGCCACAGCAGCTCGGGGGGAAGCAGCGCAGCTAGGACACAAGGTAATGGACCCTGCTGGGGGCGTGCGTGAGAGATGGGTGTGGGGCAGTCATTGATCACTGACCGTTACAGGATCTGTTTTCCGCTAGAATCCAGACGGAAATTAGAGTGAAGTCTTTCTGGTTATGGTCAGACTTGCCAGCCAACAAGACATGACAGTCCCATGTTGCGCTTGACCTCCCCTGGATAAGCCAGAGACTAAAGTTGATGTCCCTAGTCTGCTCTCTGCCACCATTTGTCCCTGGCTGGCTGGCCTCATTCTCATGTGTATAGGGGTACATTGTTCTCCCATGGCTTCTAATAGAGTGCCTGTTTTCACACATGAGGGAGCAAAGCAGCCTTGCAGACTTCATCTTGAACAGCCAGGCCTCGCTGGACAGCCAGTCCAAAGGAGCCCTTCAACTGAGAGCTCATACCCGCGTTGTCTAAAGGCTGAATGATATTTTGCCTGTTTGGGACTCATTTTGCAAATCTTTGAAGTGCCTTGTCCAGCAGCCTGCTGGACAGAGAGAGGGCCTCCTCAGCAGAGAGAGGGCAAAAATTGGATTTGGAACCGCCTCCAGGGTTTCCGAGCATTTATCAGTGTGACCGTCAGTATCGGTGTGCCTATCAAGAGAACTCGGTAGCCAAAATCTTTTCAGCAGGTATTGATTTTAGAAAATCAATATTGTTGCTTTTTCACATCATGAAACAGGGGAAGGGCTACTTAGCTTCCTGCTGGTTCTAAGGGCAGGTTTTTGAGATTTAAAAATGACCAGGGTCCCTCTACGCTTTCAAATGTGGCAAATTTCATTTCTCAGCTGAGTGCCTTTATAATGAGAAGAGGGCTTGTCCACCTGTGTGAACCTCTTCACACAGGAGAGGAGCCTGGAGGAGCCGGGAGGGGAGGCTGGTCTGGAGGCCGGATCTCTGCCAGCCGGGGGACTGGAGCCACTGCTTGAATGGTGCCGGCCACGGGGAACTGAGTTTGGCACAGACACCAGACTTCACTTCAGCGGTGACTTTTGATTCCGGTCAGAACTTTGTAAGAAAATTTTTCTAGGGGTGCCTGGGTGGCTCAGTCAGTTAAGCATCCAACTTCAGCCTAGGTCATGATCTCACCATTCCCCACTTTGAGCCCCGCATGGGGCTCTGTGGTGACCGCTCAGAGCCTGGAGCCTGCCTCGGATTCTGTGTCTCCCTCTCTCTCTGCCCATCCCCCCCTCCCCCCCACTTGTGCGCTTGCCCTCTCTCTCTCTCTCTCTCTCTCTCTCTCTCTCAAAAATAAACATGAAAAAATGTTTTAAAAAAGAAAAGAGAATCTATCTAGACTTGGAGGACAACAAATCTTGTCCCTGCAGGTATTGTTGTTAGTCTGGAAGATTAATTCCTGTGTCGGTGGGCGATATCAAAAGAAAGGTAATATATTGTGTCACTTGAGTGGCACATTTACTCTCGGTCCTTGGGCTAACCCAGTCTCACTTGCCAAAAGAGAGTTCTGGACAAAGGAAGCCTCGGCCCTCCTTCCACAAGAGTCTTGGACTGAGAGTTGATACCTACATGGTTCCAGTTCTTCGTTGAGACACCCTGGTGGAGTTCCCGGGTCAGCTTCACTTGGGAGTGATAAACGCAAGCTCTCAGAACCCATGCGTATTAGTTCCTTGGAGCTGCTATAACAAATTCCTAAGAACTGGGTGACTCACACCAACAGAAGTTGAATCTCTCGCAGAAGTCTAAATTCAAGGTCTCAGCAGGGCCAGACTCTTTCTGGAGGCTCTAGGGGAGAATCCATTCTTTACTCTTCTTGTTATTTTTTTTTTTTTTTTTACCTTTTCTTTTTAAGTTTATTGATTTTGAGAGAGACTGAGACAGCACCAGTAGGGGAGGGACAGAGAGAGAGAGAGAGAGAGAGAGAGAGGGAGAGAGAACCCCAAGAAGGCTGTGCACCATCAGCACAGAGCTCAATGTAAGGCTCAGACTCAGGAAACCATGAGATCATGCCCTGAGCCGAAACCAAGAGTCAGACGCTTAACTGAGCCACCCAGGCGCCCCACTTCTTTGCTCTTCTGACTGCTGGTGGCTCTTCGTGTTCTTTGACCATATCCTGCCAGTGTCTGCCTCTCTGGTCACATTGTCTCCTGCTCTTTTCTTTGTCTTCCCTTCTTCTGGCTCTTATTAGAATTTTTTTTTTTTTAATTTTTTTTTTCAACGTTTATTTATTTTTGGGACAGAGAGAGACAGAGCATGAACGGGGGAGGGGCAGAGAGAGAGGGAGACACAGAATCGGAAACAGGCTCCAGGCTCTGAGCCATCAGCCCAGAGCCCGACGCGGGGCTCGAACTCACGGACCGCGAGATCGTGACCTGGCTGAAGTCGGACGCTTAACCGACTGCGCCACCCAGGCGCCCCTAGAATATTTTTTAGTAGATTTAGGACCCACCCAAGCAAGCTAGGATGACCTCATCTTAAGATCCTTAGATACATCTGCAGAGACCTTTTTTTCCCCCCAGTAAGGTCGCACTCACAGGTTCCAGGGATTTGGACATGGTCATATCTATTTTGGGCCACCGCTCAACCCACTCTGCCACCCTAGGCCTAAGGAATCCACGTCATGTAACAAATACTCAAAATTCTGTGTTATTTTAATTTCGGTGCTACCCCAGGTAAGGATATTTCCTCTGCCCTGTCTCGAGAACAGAAGATGTTAGAGTCTTTGCTAAGCTCCCTAAATACAGGGAAAAGCACATCCTTTCAAAAACCTTTGTCCACAATACATGAAGAATAAGGACATGTGGCATTTATCAAGTGCCTACTCCATGGCAGGCATTGTGCTACGTACTGTTATGTATGCTAATTTAATCCTTCTAACAATCATTTGGAGGTTAGTGCTATTATTATCCCCGTTTTATAGAGGAGGAAACAGAAGTTTGGTAATAGGAAGCAGATTGCCTAAGATTTCTCATTTAAGGAATTGACAGGATTCAGATCCAGCGGCTTCTGAAACCGGAGCCTTCTCTCCATCACCCAGCCATAGTGCCTGCGTGAGGGCACCGGCTCAGTTGTATTGAATTACTCTCCACACACAGCAGCCCTTGACATTTTGCAGTCACAGTGATGAAATGTACTTTTAAAATTAAAAAAACAGAGGCTCCTGGGTGGCTCAGTCAGTTAAGCATCTGATTCTTGATTTCGACTCGGGCCATGATCTCGTGGTTCGTGAGATCACGCCCCACATTGGGCTCTATGCTGACAGGGTGAAGCCTGCTTGGGATTCTCTCTCTCCCTCTTTTCCAAATAAATAAATAAACTTAAATTAAAAACAAAAGAATCAAATTAACAAATGAAAATAAATAATAAATAAATAGAATCTACAAAGCATGTTAGATTCTAATGCACTAAACACCTTGATTCCTCTAGTACATACAGGACCCATCCTGAGTCCTGCCCCCTGATGACCCATTAGTGCACTGTGGTTCACCTTGGTGGTGACCCCAGTACCCTACTAGGGGATGAGGGTGAAATCCAATGCAAATGTGTAGGGCTGATACCTGGAGTTGTGCAAGCTGGGTCTTACACAAAGGTGTTCGGGCAAAGCAGAGAGTGGGGCCAAAATCTAGTCGAGTCATGTGCCTTGGAATCAATCATGTCTGACCCACAGATAGGGAGCCCCTTTAAATTTTTTTTTTCAACGTTTATTTATTTTTGGGACAGAGAGAGACAGAGCATGAACGGGGGAGGGGCAGAGAGAGAGGGAGACACAGAATCGGAAACAGGCTCCAGGCTCTGAGCCATCAGCCCAGAGCCTGACGCGGGGCTCGAACTCACGGACCGCGAGATCGTGACCTGGCTGAAGTCTGACGCTTAACCGACTGCGCCACCCAGGCGCCCCTAGGGAGCCCCTTTAAAATTCATCCAAAGCATCACAAAGGCCAGCAGCAGCCCTGCGGAAGCGCTTTGAAACCATCTGATTAAAGAGAACTGTAATCGAGAGTAAAAGAGCAAATGTACGTTTACTGCTGGCTGATGGTCCGTCTCACTGTGAGCTCTAATGACCTTTAATATTTTGGACTCCCACCTTGGCCCAGCCACCACCAACTGCATGAACCCCTGCCCCCTGCTTCATTTCTGACCCAGTGACTGCACAGCTCAGGAGTGGCCTTCTTTGCTCCGTCCTCCTCACACTCATTATTCCTCCACATAATGGGAAGAAGCATTAAGGGAAATTGCTGGCTAGATGTCTGAACTCACATACACTTGACGGAGCTAACTTATCAGTTAGTAATTGGCATGCACAATGAGGAGTGGAACAGAAAAGTGTGGTCAGTGCCATTGTGTTTTTTCCGAGTGGAAGTAGATGGTGGTATCTGAAGCAAGTACGGTGAAATGTTCAACTCTGGCATTCCGGATGCTAGGCAAGTGGGTATTGCTGTATTAGTCTGGAACTTTATTTTAAATGCCTTACAGAGCAGCAAATACCAAACAAGAAACTTCTGGGGCGCCTGGGTGGCTCAGTTGTTAAAGCGTCTGACTCTTAATTTCGGCTTTGGTCATGATCTCCCAGGTTTGTGAGATCAAGCCCCATGTCTGTCTCCACGCTGACATCAGGGAGCCTGCTTGGGCTTCTCTCTCTCCCTTTCTCTCTGCCCCTCTTAAACTCACATGTGTGTGTGTGCTCGCTTTCTGTCTCCCTCTCTCAAACTTTTTAAAAAACAAACAAACAATATGGGGCGCCTGGGTGGCTCAGTCCATCGAGCGCCCGACTTCGGCTCAAGTCATGATCTCACGGTTGACGAGTTCAAGCCCCGCGTTGGGCTCTGTGCTGACAGCTCAGAACCTGGAGCCTGCTTCGGATTCTGTGTCTCCCTCTCTCTCTGCCCCTTCCCCGCTCATGCTCTGTCTCTCTCTGTCTCAAAAATAAATAAACATTAAAAAACAAACAATAAACTTCTTTTTTTTTTTTTTTAATATCTATTCGTACCTTCTGCCCATTTTTTAATTGGATTATTCAGTTTGGGGGGTGTTGAGATTTTAAGTTCTTTTTTTTTTTTTAATGTTTATTTCTGAGACAGAGACAGAGCATGAGTGGGGGAGGGGCAGAGAGAGGGAGACCCAGAATCAGAAGCAGGCTCCAGGCTCCGAGCTGTCAGCACAGAGCCCGACGCGGGGCTCGAACTCACAAACCGTGAGATCATGACCTGAGTTGAAGTCAGTCGCTCAACCGACTGAGCCACCCAGGTGCCCCAACAATAAACTTCTAAAATCCAATATTACAACCATAGCAGAGCTGAACTAAAAAAGAGAAGTAGCCAACAGTAGAGCAGAAGGTGGGAATCTGGACTGTGGTCTGGGACATGGGATTCCTTTCACAGCTCCTTGTCTTAGCTGCTTGAGGTCAAACAAGTTACTCCACCCACCTAAGCCTTGGTTTCTTCATTTGTATCTACCTGGTAGGATTGTTGTGGGGATTAGATGAAGCTTGGTGAGCTGTTAGTAGAAAGCCTCGCGTGTGGGATATTCCCAGTAATGCCTGTGAGGGGCGTCTGGTGGCCCAGTCAGTTGAGCGTCCGACTTTGGCTCAGGTCATGATCTCGTGTGTGTAGGTTTTAGCCCTGCATCGAACTCTGTGCTGACAGCTCGGAGCCTGGAGCCTGCTTTGGATTCTGTGACTCCCTTTCTCTCTGCCCTTCCCTTGCCTCCCCACTCACACACTCTCACTTTCTGTCTCTCAAAAAAATAAAACATTAAAGATTAATAAAAAATAAAATAGATTAATTAAAGAAGTAAGTAAGTAAAAATAAATAAATATGGCTCTGCGGCACCCAGTGGTTGGGTTCTCATGAGCACAGAAGCAACATGACGTTACGTACTGGAGAGGCCTAAGCAGGAATGGTGGTTAGCCATCCGGCTAGGCTTTTTTCTTCTCCTGGACTAGACTAATCACAAACAGAACATCTAGGGCAATGTGAAATCATTTTTGCTTTTATTCCAAATCTATGGTTAGGGCAACAATGCTCCAGGTAGAGAGCAGTTGGATTGGCTTCCTCGAAAGCCTTTGCTCTCAGGCTTCTTTTCTCAGCGGTCCTTGGTCCCTTGCTCCGCTCCTGTCCCCCTTTCTTCTGAGTTCCTAAGATGCTCCTCTTTGGTTCTTTTGAAAGCTTGACAGTTTGTGAGATTTGTAAAATGCTCACGCCCAACTCAGGATCACGAAACAAATTCCTTAACACTTGGGCCTTGATGAGAGACGAGATGAAGAGCTCCCCAGAGGAAGTAACATCCAAGCAAGAGTTCATTAATGAGCAAGTGCTTCTAAAAGTAAAATTGAGTGATGAATAAGTTCGGAGGGTCTAATGTGTAACATGATGACTGTAATGCATGATAGTGAATTATATTAAATAATAGAAAAAAAACAAAAAGTAAGTCGCAGCCTGTGTAAAAAGCAAATTTCAGCACGTCTGTCTCTCCCTGTGCATCATCCCAGTCCCCTCCCCACCAGTGCGACCCCTAAAGGAGACACATGTGATTACGTGATGTATCTGTGGCGTTTTTTTTTTGTTTTTTTTTTTTTGTCTTAAAAGGTGACACAGCTGGCAAGCTACTTCGAGCCCCTGATCTTGGCCGCAGTTGGTGTCGCCTCCAAGATTCTGGACCATCAGCAGCAGATGACTGTGCTGGACCAGACCAAGACACTTGCAGAATCTGCCCTCCAGATGCTGTATGCAGCCAAAGAAGGTGGAGGAAACCCCAAGGTACAGTTCAGGATTCCAGGGGCTCACCTAGGGCCACTGAGAAGCCATGGCACATTCCTCCTTGTTGTGTTCCTCCAAGGAAAACTCTTCCAGTTCTCGGTTGATTGTATGTGATTTCCCACGCCAAGATGGGAAATAATCTTTGATTGGCCTTCCCAGGGACCTTTAAGAGGAAAACCAAGAGACCTACATAATGAAGCCTTATTGAGAAGTTGCATTTTCCATGACAGAAGGTGTAGGCAAGCGTCCTTGGGAAAGAAGAACATTGTGTGGTGTTTGCAGGAATAAAAACTAATACTGCCTGGCACCTGCTCGGTGGTGACTCCCAGCTTGCGCAAAGCAAAGCTCTGTTGTTTTCCAGTGAATGTTATTTCCATTCCCGGTTCTCAAGTCCAAAGCAAAATGTGATGCAAGGTCACCCACGGCATGTGCTTCTGTTGCCTTGGGGACAGTCGTTTAATATGGAAATCTCCCTTACCAGTTTGCAGGTAGAATGTTTCCACAGCCAGAGGTATCACCCAGCTACTAAGCGACCAGAGATGGTGACAGCATGCCATCTTTCAGGGTTGATACTTGTGTCAGGGTGATTATTTTACTTGTGAAACCATCACGTACATTGTGAGAAGGTCGGAGGCTCCTCCTGCTCTTGGTACCTTCTAGCAACTGCCTCCACACAGTCCATCTGAACTTAATGGGTCCTCACTTAAGCAGACTCAGTTGTGGGTTTACTGACTGGAGAGATTTGTATGGGATACTTGCCTATAGGCTACAGAAATCCATATTATGTATCTATTCTTTTTAGTGTGCTTTGTTGCATTTCTAAGGTCTTTACATGAACAACATGGTGCAGCAGGGACGACTCTAGATTAAGAGGCAGAATCACAAATGGGTCCTCTCAGAGCTCACAGTTACTGAGCGCTGACTCTGTGTCACCCCTTACACCTCATATCCTCTTGATATTTGATCATCATAAAAATCCCGTGGTGTGAGAAGGTTCCCACTGGACAGATGTGGAAACTGAGACTGGTTAGGTGAGTTGTCCCACGTCACAGAAGAGGTGGACGTGGAGTCAGGACGGAGCCTGCACCCTGTGAAAGCACAGGCCGACTGCCCAAAGCAAAGGCTGGAGAGAGGTCGAGGAAAGTTGCAGGAGAGAGGCGACATGTGCCAAGTTGGTCTCACAAAAAGAAATTACCTGGTACATAAGGGCGGTCAGGGGCGTGCCAGGAAGAAGGAACAGCATATGCAAAGGTGTACGTGGGGTTATGAAAGGATTGTGATACCTTTAGAAAATAGCATGCAGTCTGGTGTATATGGAATGTGCTGAAAGTGGGGCCATCAGGGTGGGAGGATAGACTAGACTGTGTTGTGACTGGTCTCCTCCCACTGTACAGAGGTTGGGTTTTGTTGTGAGTAGTGGGGATGATAACCCCACCAGAGTTCCGAAACACCGCTTCTGTAGCACCATGCACACTATCTTAGACTTGGGTTTTCTGTGTGCACTTTGACCCGTCATGTATCTGGCAACTATTAAGAGCCTAATTCTTGGGATGCTAAAAATATTGAGAGCCAGCCATTGCCCTCAAGTTGTTCCCAGCGTTCTGGACAAAAAATAAGTCTCGTTGCTGAAATGGCGAGGTCGAACCTCAAGAACAAGAACACCCTTTTGACTGATGGATGAATGATAGTTGCCTCTGAGTTGGACCAGCCCCTTTTGCACCCGCCCCAAACTGGAGAAGCCAGGATTTGCCTTCCAGACCCAGTTCTGGGTTGTCTTTTCTCCAGGGCTGAGTGCCACATGTCTCCCCCTGACCTGAGAGGCTTTTATTCCCAGCAGAGTAATTGGAATTAGGAATTTTCTGGGGGCTATTTTAACGTGTTTTTTTTTTTTTTTTTTTTTTTTTTTTTTTTTTTTTTTTTGAGAGAGAGGCAGAGAGAGAGAGGGAGAGAAAGAATCCCAAGCAGGCTCCAGCACCCTATCAGCACAGAGTCCGGCGTGGGGCTCAATCTCATGAACTCAGAGATCATGACCTGAGCCAAAACCAAGAGTTGGATGCTTAACCGGCTGAGCCACCCAGGTGCTCCACGTTTTCTGGGTTTTTAAGATATTAGCCCATCTACTTGGACTACAAGTTCAGAGCTCCATGTGGAATTCTGTTCTATACCAAGAAACTCACGGTTGGGGGTGTATGTAGTGAGCACTGTAAGCTTTATAATGACATCACCTGCTTGAAAATGGTGGCTGGACATGAGAGTGGAACAGTTTTCAGTGAATGACCTGAAGCATTGGCCACAAGCTGAGACATGCTTGGCGGGAGCAAGGTGGCTACATGTGTGTCTCCACTGACTGGCATCCTTCGGCCCATGCTCTGTCTATAGACCCTGACAGGCTTGTCACAGAGGATGCCTAAGATACTACAAGTTGGCTTTTAGGTCCTTTCCTAAGAAGCCCGATGCGTGGACTTAATCACTTTGGGCGCTATTCTTTGGGCAAATATTCCCTGGGTGTTACTTGCTAAGTCTTCAGTGATGCATGTGTGTGTTAGATGTTGTGGGTCGTTGCTTGCCAAGGAAATACGGTTAAATGATGATCAGTGGCTTTGATGTAGTGACAAAGAGGATAAGCTTTGGGTCCAACATAATTGAATTCATTTCTTTGCTTCCTCATCTAGACAGTGGGGTTGATAATGAATACCCCTCAGGGAGAGTTGTAGAGATTGACTGAGATAATGTGCCTGACGCAGTAGGTATTCCAAGAAAAAAAAAAGTGACCTCCCCAGACCCTGCTGTTAATGAGTCATATGATTACAAGGAATTTGCTGGGTAGCCTCCCCCTTGCCCCGCGGAGTCCCCTCCTGCACTCATTCTCTACCCCCAAGTTCTCCCTTCTGTACTCACCCCTACCCCACCCAGTTCCCTCCTACATCCTCCTTGAAGGGCCCCTCCTGCTTCTTCTGCCTGAGACCCTCCAGCGTATCCACAGCCCTGCACACTGTGGGGCATTTCTAATTATTAGTGGGTTTTTTCCCTTCTGCTAACATTGACATCTGTCTCCCAACCCCCTGTAGCCTTCTCCCATTTTCCAAATTCCTGTGATGTCTGTGCCCGCTTTACTGGGCTTTGTAGTTGAAGCACTGTCATACAGAAATCAGACTCCCTTGGAAGTAGACTTCAGACGTGTTTCCAAAAAAGAACCGAGTCTGATGTTTCTCCCGTGTTGTGCTGTGAGGAACAGTAACAAGGAGCCCCTCCGGAATCTAAAATAATGAAGGGTCTTTGTTGAGCCTTCTGACTGCACTTCCCAGATTGCTGTCGGACTTAAGTATGCCCTCGTTGAGCGCCTACTGTGTCTTTGCATTCCTGACACTGGTGTGCACAGGTGGCCTGCGGGATGATAGCGATGTGGCCGTGTGGCAGGGATGAGGTTTGTCGTTGGAGGCACAGGAAGCAGCCCTGGGAGAGGCTTGGGGTAACTGGAGGAGGCTTCATAGACTCTCAGCTGACCGTTTAAGGGTCTGGGACTTAACGCGTGCAGAGTGAAGGGGAGCGGGCCTGGCGAGCTTCTCGTGCAAGCAGATGAGAAGGTGATCGTTTCTCAGGCAGCCAAGAGCAAGGGCGTGTTTTTGTGGGTTTGGATGCCCCAGCGTGGAGAAAGCGTTGTTTACGTTTTCGGAGTTCGGAGAGCAGTTCTGTGATTTACTGCTGCCGCCCCCAAAACTTGCTTCTCGTACCTTCCTCAGCCCATATGGGAAGGCACACGCTTGGCGGGCAATGCTCACTTCTCCCTGGAAACACGCACTCGACTTTAATGTGGGGGTGCAGAATCACTGACACTTTTGTGCCACCAGTGATCGTCTCATTTGAAGTGAGACTTAGAGAAATACGCACCGTCCAATTTTGCCTTCTTTTATCAATGAGAACGTCTTTGTATAGGGGCTCTCTCTAGAGGGTAACGTGCAAGAAATGTCACCTTTCAGGCTTCTGTCATCAAAATAAAGCAATCTGCACATGTTGTGTTTTACCTTCTCTGTACCAGGAAATCAGCGATCAACCTAAATTACCAGTTTCCTCCATCACATCCCTGATAGAGTTTTGCATCCTGACGCGTTTGCCTCAAGACAACCACCTGTGATCTGACCGTTCAGACCTCTTCTTGATTCTTGAGACTTTTCAATTCTGCAGACTTAGCCAGTTTCTGTGGCTCACACAGCCACCTCTTAGAATTCTTCTCTTTCAGTTAGTCAAGAGAGTTAGATTTAGGGGCGCCTGGGTGGCTTAGTTGGTTGAGCATCCTACTTCGTCTCAGGTCATGATTTCGGGGTTTGTGATTTTGAGACCCACGTCAGGTTCACTGCTATAAGCATGAAGCCTGCTTCCTATCCTCTGTCCCTTCTCTCTCTGCCCCTCCCCACTGACATGCATGCATTCTCCCTCCCTCCCTCTCTCTTTCTCAAAAATAAATAAAAATATTAAAACAAGAAAAAAAGTTACCATTTACCTTCTCTTACTGGCCTATTTACCTTCTCATCCACCAAAGTGAAAATGTCATTTCTTGGACCTTTGGAAGGGTCGTCTCCCCCTGAGGTATGTCAGGGCAGCCATGGCCACTGCCTGGGTGACCTCAATGCCTGGAGCAGTGCAATTCTAGAAATAACTCGCTGGCATCAGTTCCGATTTCCCAGTTTAAGAGCATTGTCCTCAATTCAGGCACCCGACATAAGTTCCAGGGTTCCCGGGCCATCCCCACTGTGACCTGATGGTTACAAATTCAAGGGATTCTCAGTACCCTTCAGGTTCAATAATTTGCTAGAATGACTCAGAGAACTCAGGAGATTTCTCTACTTTCTGTTACAGTTTTGTTATAAAGGAATACAAACCAGCGAAAAGAAGAGACCCAGAGGTGAGGTCTGGGGGGTGCCTGAACATGTCCCAAGGAGGTGTCACCCTCCCAGCTTATTGACATGCATCACCAACCAGCGAGGGCTCACTCCAGCTTCGCTGGATTTCAGTATGTAGGCTTGATTGATTGGTTTTAGTCATATGACCCGTGATTCAGTCTCCAACCCCATCATGTCCGCAGAGGTCAGGCTGGCATTATGTTGCTCAAAGCCACAGCCCTCTAATCACATGGTTGGTCTTTCCAGCACGACCAGCCCCCCATCCTGAAATTGCCCCCTGGCCACCATGAGTCACCTCCTTAGCATAAACTAATGTGTAGTCCAGGGGGCCCACCGGGAATAACAGGCAGTCCTTGATCTTGGAAAGGCTAAGTCTCCCTCCCAGGAACCTAGAACACAGATCAGCCAGATAATTTACTGCCTCACACTGGGTGAGGTTCCAGGGTCGGGCTCAGCTGGTGGCAAAAGCTACCAGGTGTTGGAAGGTATACGCAAGCTCGGCCCTGGGGAGCTCCAGGGAGCAGATTGGGGAACTGTGACTGGCAACACATTCATGGGCAAGAGTGGAGCCCACAATGACAGATAGAGCTGAGAGACTAGAGGCTGGGCTGTTGCTGAAATGCAGAAGAAGGCACTGAATGATGGGGACCCAGCCAACTCGGGGAA
Source organism: Leopardus geoffroyi (assembly GCF_018350155.1). Classification (NCBI taxonomy): domain Eukaryota; kingdom Metazoa; phylum Chordata; class Mammalia; order Carnivora; family Felidae; genus Leopardus; species Leopardus geoffroyi. The sequence goes on along the minus strand of NC_059337.1, from coordinate 42,361,612 downwards.
CAGTAGCAAGTCCTGAGGCCCCTTGCCTTTGCCACATGATACTTGTGAGGCTTTACCTTATTTAAAAGCACCCCGTTTGGGGGGAAAGGCGGAAACTTCCCTTTGTAGATGGCAAATTCCCTACATTCGTGGTTTATTTCCTAGTAGCGCTGATAAATTTGACCTGATCTGACCATCTGCTCATTTTCCTCGTGACCAGTGGTATCGTTTCAGCAGATGGCCCGCTGGTGGGTGGCATTTGTCATCCGCCAGATCCGGAAGCTTTAGTACTTAAGCTGCCATTTTCAGACTGTGACTGTCAGAGGGGGTCCCTGGCAGGGACATGGTCCAACCCTCCCCTTCCAGTGGGCTGTGAGGATGAACGGGACCTGAATCACAGTGGTGAGCACAGTGCCTGGCACAGAGGAGTCCCTAGGGAATGTTAGCAGCTGCCTGCTGTTCCTGCTGTCACGTGCTTTGACATTTACTGTTATTCCTGGTCCCCTGCCTGTCACCTAGAACGGAGCAGTGACTGTCAAATGCAAAAATACCTGACCCGAGATATAAGAACACGGGTTATGAAACTAGTTGGAAAGTCACATCGGGTCCACAGGCTGGCTCCTACATTGTATAAAGTACACACCAGCCCTTGGCATCTTGCTCGCATCCCCAGGAACATCGTTGGGTATTCTTGGCCCAGTCAGAAGAGCTGGAGCAGGTCACTGCAGCCCAAGGGAGCCCAGTTGATGGTTCAAGGTAGGAAGGAAGGGCTGGGTCCCGTTATGACTCCCCACAAAGCCCCGTCTCCACTGTCAGCTCTGCCATCCGTGCCTATTCAGCAGCATGAAAACAGATGGTTCCATTAATTTCTAAACAAGCCTCTCCCGAGGGGAAATTGGCACCAACAACCTGTGAAGGTTATCCTTTTAAAAAAATTATGCGTGAAAGTAAAAAATTAATGTGTCACCCTTTACATCAGCCCCACCTGGTGACTTGATCGGACTCTTCATTTCCTCTGAATACCGTGCTTCTAGAAGGAAGCAGAGCCCACTGTTGGCAAGGAGCACACGGTCTAGTTGGAGAAGGGGCAGGAGCTGTGCATCAGGCACCGTGTCAGACCCTTCACACACAGTGTTTGGGCTCATCTTCGCAGTCCACGTTCCCTCCTGTCTCTGGACCTTGGTACAGGCTGTGTCCTCTGCCTGGAAGCCTCTCCCTTTTCTCCCATCTTCATCCCGTCAACTCTGCTAGACTCTGGATTGTTCATCCAGGTCTCTGCTTCAACATGAACACCACCTATGAGAAGTCTCGTCTGGCCCCAAGGTTGCATTAGGAGCGCTCCTTAGGGGCTGTAGCAGTTCACTGCTGCTCCAAACAAGCCGTCCTAAAACTTAGTGACTTCAGACACACCATTTGAGTATGCTCTCTGGTGGATCTGCAGGTGGGCTGAGCTCAGCAAGGTAGTTCTCATTCAGTCCCTCCTGCCATTGAAGCCAGATGGTGGCTGGGGCTTAAATGACTGGACGCTCCATCACTCCCCGGCACTTGAGCTGAAATCAGATGTTGAGGGGGCTGGGGCTCCGTGGGCAGCCCTTTCTCGCTCTGTGTGGGCGGCATACAGCCTCAAGATAGCCGGCCTTACCCAGTGGCCGAGGACCTCACAGGAACATCTCCTGAGAGAGCAGGGCAGTACTTGTATTGTTTTTCATTATTGAGCCTCTTTTCCCAATGTTCTTTTCTCTGAGGCCTTTGTCTCTTGATGGCTGTTTGACTCCAGAGTTGCTTGTCGGGGCTACAGAAATCCCAGAGAAAGCTGACGGGAGGACGACAAGAAGGCTGCTGGAGGAGGTGGTATTTAGGCTGGGCCTCGAAAGAGGGCTGGGATTTTCACGGAGGGAAGAAAAGAGGCAAACTCAATAGAACCAGCTGCTACAGGCCTCAGGTGAGAGGGTGCAGCTGTGAGGAGGCTTCCAGATGGCTGCCAGGACCATACCAGGGAAGCAGGTCAGGGGGAAGAAGTCCCAAGAGGGAGGCTGCCTGGCTGCCCCCATGGAAGGCCTGTGAAGTAGAGAAGATGGCCACTAGTCTGGGCAAGCCACGGTGGTCAATGATTCGCGTTTGCCTCCTGACAGTCGCCTCAAGGTAACCATCCCTGAGGTGCGTGTTTCACGTCCCAGCAGATGTCATTGTGGAAGGCCTCCTCTCGTTTGGCACGCTTTCAGTTCCACACAGAGCCAGTTCCCATGGCTTACACAGCCTCTTCTAAAAATTCTTCTCTTCGGTTAATCGGTCAAGAGTTACCGTTGACCCTCGCTCAGTAGCTTCCTTGACTTCTCATCCACCCAAGTGAAGGTGCCATCTCTTGGGCCTTTGGAAAGGTCTTCGCTCCTGAAATACGTCAGGGCAGCCACGGCCATTGCATGGGTGGCCCCAGCACCTGGAACCTCACCATTCTCACACTGACTACCTGACGTTAGGTCAAGCTTCCCTAGGCTCAGGCACCTACTAGACTCCTCTTATTATAAATATACGGTGATGCAGCCATATCATCTCACCAGAATTCGGCAGAGCGTTGTTACCATTATTCCCATTGTGCTGAGGAAGCAAAGGCCAGGACCACTTAGCCAGTTAGAGATGGATCTGGAGCTAGAACCCAGCTTTTCTGATGCCAGGACCTTGGTTCTTTGTCCTGCATCTTGCTTCCACTGGAGGTGTTTTTCAGGGAGCCTGCCACTACCATTGGTTCATCTTTTCATTCATGTATTCAACCAGCGCCTACTCTGTGCTTGTCCTGCACGTAGCAAGCCTGTGGTCATTAGAGCCTCTCCAAGTGTGGGTCAGGGGGGAACTCATGAGCACTCGCGACTCTGCCTGCGGAATGAACATCTGTCCCTGGAGAACTTGGCTCACTCATCCCTCCAACCTCATGACAGTGTAATTTGTGACATAATTCCAAAACCTGTTCATCTTTCTGCAGATTTGTTTGTTTGCCATATGCTTAAATTTACGTGATCCAGTCTTAAGGAATGGTAGGGTATCGGGCAGCTTTGAACAGAAGTGCATTTGTTGTAAACACTTTTTTCCTTTATGTTAGTTTTTTTTATTATTTTCTTAACATTTTATTTACTTTTTTCATATAATTTATTGTCAAATTGGTTTCCATACACAGCCAGTGCTCATCCCAACAGGTGCCCTCCTCAATGCTCATCACCCACTTTCCCCTCTCCCCCACCTCCATCAATCTTCAATTTGTTCTCAGTATTTAAGAGTTTCTTATGGTTTGCCTCCCTCCCTCTCTGTAACTTTTTTTTCCCCTTCCCCTCCCCCATGGTCTTCTGTTAAGTTTCTCCACATTAGTGAAAACATCGTATCTGTCTTTCTCTGCCTGACTTATTTCACTTAGCATAATACCCTCCAGTTCCATCCACATTGCTGCAAATGGTCAGATTTCATTCTTCCTCATTGCCAAGTAGTATTCCATTAAATATATAAATCACATCTTCTTTATCCATTCGTCAGTTGATGGCCATTTAGGCTCTTTCCATAATTTGGCTATGAAAGTGCTGCTATAAACATTGGGGTACAAGTGCCCCTATGCATCAGCACTCCTGTACCCCTTGGGTAAATTCCTAGTAATGCTATTGCTGGGTCATAGGTAGATCTATTTTTAATTTTTTGAGGAACCTCCACACTGTTTTCCAGAGCAGCTGCACCAGTTTGCATTCCCACCGACAGTTTAAGAGGATTCCCGTTTCTCCACATCCTCTCCAGCATCTATAGTCTCCTGATTTGTTCATTTTACCCACTCTGAGCAGCGTGAGGTGGTATCTCAGTGTGGCTTTGATTTGTATTTCCCTGATGATGAGTGACGCTGATCATCTTTTCGTGTTTCTGTTTGCCATCTGGATGTCTTCTTTGGAGAAGTGTCTGTTCGTGTTTTCTGCCCGTTTCTTCACTGGAATATTTGTTTTTCGGGTGTGGAGTTTGGCGAGTTCTTTATAAAGAACTCACATTTTATTGATCTCTGAGACAGAGTGTGAGTAGGGGAGGGGCAGAGAGGCAGGGAGACACAGAATCCGAAGCAGGCTCCAGACTATGAACTGTCAGAACAGAGCCTGACGCGGGGCTCAAACCCACAAACCATGAGATCATGACCTGAGCCAGAGTCGACGCTTAACTGACTGAGCCATACAGGCACCCCATGTTAGTTTTTTTTTTTTTTTTTTTTTTAATTAAACCCATCAGCTTATATATTTGGGAATCTGTGGCATTCTCTTTCTGCTACCCTGAACGCACTAACTTAAAACTGGTCCTGTCGTAAGATGCTGTTTCATATATTTCAATTTTTCCTTTTAAATTGTAAAAAGAGATCTTTTTCTATTTTCCCTTCTGATTTTTAATGATTTCGCACACAAACGTACCCACATAATAAAAGGAAAAACCCAGAATACCTTATTGTGCTCCATAATGGAGATACAGTTTTGTATTGTGTCTTTTGAAGGTTATACTTAAAAGCAGTGAAGTGATTCTGAGGAAACTGAGCACCATTTTCTTCTGTTTATGGAAATTTCCCACAATCCTCTTTCCCCTTTGCTTTCTCAGGCCCAGCACACCCACGACGCCATCACAGAGGCCGCCCAGCTCATGAAGGAGGCTGTTGATGACATCATGGTGACACTGAATGAAGCAGCTAGCGAAGTGGGGCTGGTGGGAGGCATGGTCGATGCCATTGCAGAGGCCATGAGCAAGGTAGGCCTGGGCATCCACGTGTTCACCTTCACCCCTTGACCCCATCTCCTCCTCAGTTTCCCTCAGACGTGATCCCCAAGTGCTTTTCTCTAAGGAGTGGCCGGTCAAAGTGGCTATCGGTGAGCCTCCTCTTGAGGGTTCTGATAAATGTATACATTTTCTAACCTCTGTCCACCATAGTATTCATCCCTTATTATTCCTTCATTACTTTTTTAAGCCACTCTCACCCTGTCTTTCAGTTTTATGCAGGGGAAAGAAAATGGAGATGGAGAAGGTATCACTGGCTCCTTCACTTATAAAATGGAAATAATTATTTACCTCCCCTGTGGACCTCACAGAGATGTCGTGGGGAACAAACAGCAAAGTGAAATAGTGAAGTGATTCCCAAGCGCTAGTCTTTGGAATGGCTACTTAGGAATCACAGGCAGCACGTTCCAAGACCCTACCCTAGCCATAATCAGTTGGAATCTCTGTGGGGTTGAGCCTAGGAATCTCTCTCTATATTTTCTTTAATGTTTATTTAATTTTGAGAGAGAGAGACAGAGCATGAGCAGGGGAGGGGCAGAGAGAGAGGGAGACACAGAATCTGAAATAGGCTCCAGGCTCTGAGCTGTCAGCACGGATCCCGATGTGGGGCTCAAACCCACAAACCATGAGATCATGACCTGAGCTGAAGTCTGGCGCTTAACTGACTGAGCCACCCAGGTGTCCCAGAATCTCTGTATTTTTTTAAATCTCCCCATGGTTTTGGTATCTACAAATGCAGAAACCACTGAAGTACTATGTGTGAAAGCCTGTAGTGAACTCTTGTGGGCAACGGGCATAGGAGATAATGTGAGAATTATTTCTCCTGCAGTGACCCCTCCATTGACTTGGATCAGTAGAGAAGTAAGACTGGAGAGTGTCTCCTGCTCTTTCCCCAAGGAATCCTTCACTCGTCTTAGCAGTTTGATAGTCATTAAAATTAACAATTGTCCGTCAACATCTAATTGCCATTCTGGGATAGCACAGCCAAGAACTTGAGATTTTGTCTGTGTTTTGAAATGTCCATTGTCAGACTGCGAGTACATTATTACAGTTTTTCAGGATAATAAGTGGTCTTTAATTGCTAATTTAGAGAAGATTGGTTGGTTCATATCTCCATAAAGAGGTGATAGCCCGAAGCTGTAATTAGGATAATTCTCCTTAAACATCACAATCCAGGCTGAGATGCTGGGGCTCCTTCAGAGACCCCAGGCGTGCCTTGTCAGAGCCCTCCAGTAATTTCTGCTGTGGGCTTCTCGTGCCTCAAATGTGGACAGTTTGGCAGAAAATGAGTGAAGTTCCCCTCTTTCTAAAGGCCTTTGGGTAAGTCTCCATGGGTTTGTTTGGCTTCCAGGAGTCAGAACACCAGAACTTTGAAAGTAAGCCATGTGCCTACCAAGGTTATTAAATAATGGAGCTCAGGTCTTCTCAATACAAATTAGAAATTCAAATGATAACCTTTTTCTTCCTAGGAGAAGGTATTTTCCAGAATCACCCCAATGATGGGGAAGGGTTCCACCAATCCCTGGAATATGGAAGTCAGATTCTTGAAGTCTTTTTTTTTTTTTTTTGATAGCCTTTGAACCTTACCATATTGTGATGGGTTTTCAGTGAAGAAAGCAGCTCTTGTACTGGCTGCTGTCAGTCGTTTGACAGCTGCTCTCTCACTCAGCCCAGGACACACTTGATTCTCTCTGAAGGACTGGGGAGAGAAGTCCGGTGTGAACTGATAGCAATAATTAGGAACTGCTAATGACACGACCCACAGAGGCCGGGAACAAAGGGGTTTTTTCCCTCAGTTCCACAAGGTATGCAAGTAGGGTTTTATTGGTACCCCTACACTCGGACCTACCCAGACCTGCCAGCCAAAGCCCAGTGAACCACCTAGTGCCTCTTCCCCATTCTCCTTTCGTTCAGCTCACCCCAAACTGCCCATCGCTACACACTTTGGGCTAAGTGATATTCCAGATCCTTTGAACCCCTAAGCGTTGAAGTATTAGGATTGGCACACATTCTTAGTTCTGTTATTTGGTTACATTATTGATACACTGTTAGCATCATTGTCTGAACTTCTTAAAGCCATTGAGCGACTGGCGGAAAAAACCAACGTGCGCCCAAAGTTGATTCTAACGTGGACACAGTTTACACCACTTTTGGTGCTTCTGCTGTGGAGGTTCTTTTTGGAATTCTCTCCCCATGTCTAAGCACCAGAAGGTTTGGGTTAATACGAAGTAATCAACTTTCTGGTCTACCTCGGATAAAGAACTCAAGCCCTCTGAACCTCCATTTCCTCATTCAATGAGGTTAGTGGCCCTCGGCCTTGGGGATCTTGTGACCCACTGCCTTTTCTTTGTTTGAGTTTTTGTTTGGGTTATTAGATGGTGGTGGTGGTTTATTCTTTTTGATGAGGGATGGAGATGAAAACAAACAAACCTGCTACCTGCATCACTACTGTTTCCTGCAAGAAAGGTCATGTTAACATCCCCCTCAAAAAAAGTAGGAAGGCTATAATTAAAATCTCAGAGTAAAGGAAAGTTCTTTAAACTAAAGAAATCTGGAATCCAAAAATTCGGCCCCTTTGATCTTAATTGTGTCACTGTCCTCAGATTGGTAAGTTTGTCACAGTAGCCTGAAGCCCCTGTGTTCTGAGCTGCCCTCCAGCGCCAGCCTCCTGGTGTGTTTGTAGTTAGGCCACATTTCGTATGAAGTCTCCCAGCACATTGCTGGACACTTAGAAGATGCCCAGTCAGTCTCTACAGAGAGAAGGAGTCCACGACTCCGTCCTCATTTGACCAACAGGGTCCCCATAGTGCATTGGAGACTTAGACAGCAGCTCTATCCTTGGCAAGGAAGCCTAGACAAATCCACCCTGGGGTTTGTGCTGAGGCTTTGATGGCAGTTATATTCCCGAACTGTGTGGCCACATCACACATAGGCTGTAGTGATATGCCCCCTAGTCTCTGCCCAGACTTCAGACTGTCTGTCATTGCCTACCCTGGACCCCACGTTTTCCCCATGATTTCAAGGTTCTTCATCAGACAGACCAGCTTCATCCCCATGCTCTCAACAGCCCCTCTTCTGTTCACTATACTCCCTCTACCTGTATTCGTTTCTCTTTCCTCTATGTCCTTACCTGGAATACCATTCTGCAGTCAGTGGTGACAGTAGTGATGATGATGGTGGTAGACATGGGTTGCCTTTCTCATCGTCACAGTGCTCATTGACATCATCATCATCATCTTCTTCATTATCCTGGTCATCATCTCTTCCTTCATCTCACTTGATGTGCCCTACAACAGCCTGGCGCTAGGAAGTCTCCACTGAAGGACCTGAGACTCAGAGTATAAGCGACCAGCTTGAGGCCCCCTCACAAGCCCTGGAACCAGGGCTTCTAAACCAGTATGCCCCCAACCCTTCAAGGGACAGAGTCACTGTCCCACTTGTTCCACCTCTTCCCCCCACAGTGATGTCTGCCATTTATCAATTCCTGTTGCTTTCAGTCAGATGAGCAGCAAGTTGTTCCTAGTGGTTCCAACTCCTTGTCTTCCCCAACCTAGATCAGAAGTGAGAGTTCGAGGGTGTACATTCTACTGGTGGGCTACACCAGTCCTAGGGAAGCCATTCATGATGTAGATTCTGCCTCCTCTCCTGAGTCATCTTCTGTCATTCTGTGCTTCCCTAGAAGTGTCTGGCTCATGCCCACTGCCATATGCTTGAACTCTAACCCTGCTTCTCGGAACATCTTCCCCACCTTTTGTGTGTGGCAGACTCCTCCCCTGGTAACAGTTGGCAGAAATGTCCTTCCTCTGGAGTGCCCTCCCTCTCCTCTCAGACAAGGCTTGGGACCTCCTTGCCTGTGTACCCCGAGTGCCATCTTGACACTTCTGTTAAAGCCCTTATCGCCAAAGCTGAGGGATGCTGTTGACTCTAAGCCAAAGAAATTCTGTGGGCGTCTCCGTTTTCAAAGTTCTGATTCTAATAAAATACAGTCCACCCTTCAACTGTCCTCTCCTGACATGTGGGTGCTTATTTCTCTCCTCTGTAGCTGGATGAAGGCACTCCTCCAGAACCAAAGGGAACATTTGTCGACTATCAGACGACTGTGGTTAAATACTCCAAAGCCATTGCGGTAACAGCTCAGGAAATGGTAAGAGGAAAAGAGCTGCCCCACCCACCATTGGTTGCCCTGTTGTCCTCCACTACCACCACTGAGTCATCAAATCAGGGTCTGTGTTGGAGAGAGACGACTCCGTGTTTCTCGTTCCTTATGGGCCCCAGCTCTGTGCTTTATCTGTGATCTCTCCGGCTGCCTATGGTCTAGACGCCCCAGTCTGCGGGAGCTCTGATTTCATGGAAAAGCTGCAAGAGGGAATTACAGATAATTGAGACTTGGGCATGAGGACAGGGGAGCAAAGGAGGGAGAGAAAATGAGAAGGAAGTTGGAGGTAAGGGGAAAGAAAGAAATCCTATCCGCCTTGCCAAGGACTGGACGTGTTTTATCAAGTTACAGTATAAGAGAAGACACATGGGGGTAGTGCAGATTGTCTAATGGAATCAAGCTACAGTATGTGGACAATAAGATATGCTAGTCTGTCAGGCACAATGAAACAGCATGGGTCTGTAAGATCAATTTCCCAGACAACAGAAGGCATGTAACCTTTGGAGGTAATTTTCAATTTTTCTTTTTTCTTAGAATGTATTGCCATCAGAATTGTATTAGATGCATCTTTAGATAAAAATGGCATTGAGAGACAGTGAATGCTATCTCGGTATGCTAAAAAATAATACAAAAGATGACAAATGGTGTCCTCAAAAATACATAGTATGTAGTAAGAAAGCTCCTCTTAACCTCTGAAGGCTCAGAGGTCGCAGAATAAAATTTTGGAAGACGCCTCTCTGCTGCTGCCACATGAGCCTGAGTTGAGAGAGGAGGTGGCTTCCCAGCTCGAGGGACTGAGCCCGGGCCTGGCTCCTGCCCCACCAGACCCAGCACCTCTGGATGGTTTTGTCATGTAGTCTTACGTCCACTAGAGGTTGAACTTGGACCACAAAGCCTTCCCCGGCTGCTGCTACTCCTTCTTAGAAACTCTGTGATTGTGCCAAGCTCATTGGTACTTAAAAGGATTTGGGATGGGAGGGGGAACAGGAGCAGTGCCTGTCTCGGTGACTAAAAGAGCTGGAGTCAGGCCCATGCTGGTTCTGCTCAGGGCGCTCCGGGGCGGGGCACGGGTCGCATCGGGCGGCCCTCCTGTGCCAAGTTCTCTGAGCAGAGAGCACAGCGCAGCAAGAGATGAAGGTATTTTGAGTGGCCTCGTGGTGTTTTCTGGCACCTCTCGCAGGCTAGGTTCTCAGCAGGCCCATCCTGATCCTTGATGTGCATGCTCTTGAGGAGCCCCGCCTGGGATGGCATGTCTGCTCCTAGGCTGGCTGGCCTGGACCCTGAGTTGGCAAGGGTCCGCTTCGCCATGCCAGGTTGCCCGGGATCCAGGGCTCACACAAAGCACCCTCCCTCTCGCAGGGTGTTTAGCGTGTGTGTTCCTTGGGAGCCCACGCCTGTGCCAGAAAGCCTGTGATGTTTTCCTGGTGCACCTGCATTAGATGGCTACATGTTCCCATCCAGCCTCCGTGAATATGGAGCCATTTAAAACATTTTTTAAAGCCCTTTGAAGCCAAGGTCTTCTAATGCCACCAAGAGAGAGGAGAGGGTAGGGCAGGAGCAAAGCCTCTTAAGAGAATGAGGATATCTTCCCGGGTGGCAGTTAAAACTGCTGTTGTGACAACCAACAGGCATTGTGTTGGAGGAAAAGGAAAAACTAGAAACCACTGTGTTAGCCTTGTAGGGTAAACTTAAGTAAGTTTTTCTATGAAGCAGGAGGAAAACACTGAATATCCCGATAATGAAAAGGCAGAGCTCGACCGTTTAGGCTACAGTATACTCTTTTTTAAGTTTATTTATTTTTGAGAGACAGCACAAGTGGGGGAAGGGCAGAGAGAGAGAGAGAATCCCAAGCAGACTCTGCCCAGTGCGGGGCTTGAACTCACAAAAACCAAGAGACGTGACCTGAGCCGAAACCAAGACTCAGACGCTTAACTGGCTGAGCCACCCAGGTGCTCTAGAGTGTACTCTTAACTAAATTTGTGGCTGAAACCTTATTCTTTGGCACAAATTTACTACAAAGCTATATTCTCTTTGAATATCGTCCTCCCAGACATCCGGCTCGCCCATCCCTCCTCAATCATGATTTCCTTAACAGCCCTGTCCTCATGCCCTCTTGCCCGTGTGGGACCTGCTTCTGGGTTCCCAGAGACCAGGTCAGCACTCTGTAGAAGCATGTGACCAGGGAGGTGCACTGCATGGGGCCCGCGCCCCCCGTGTTTCCCTGGGGAACCCTCCCGCCGACCTGCAGGGCCGGCCGGGCCAGGGGCTGCCACGCTCACCTTCCGGAGTGGACGCCCGTGAGCGCCCGGCCTCCACGCTGCACAGCCGGGGCCTAGCGTGTCGCCCACTGGCCTGGCCAGGGCCTGCTGGCCTGAGAGGGGCCCTGGCCTGTTGTGCACGTCGCAGCATGGGCTTCGCTTGAATTGCCCTCTCCGGTGCCCAGCCCCCCACGCAAGTCAAGAGCTTAAAAGTGAACGAACCCCTTTGGCTTCCAGTGATATTAACACGTGGTTCTCATGCTTTTCTCTGTATGTGTGTGTGTGTTTGTGTCTTGCTTGTTTTCTTTTTCCAGATGACTAAGTCGGTTACTAACCCGGAGGAGTTGGGAGGACTGGCTTCACAAATGACCAGTGACTATGGGCACCTGGCTCTCCAGGGCCAGATGGCAGCAGCCACGGCGGAACCAGAGGAGGTCTGCCATCATAAGCCCCTGTTTTAAGAAGCACATGCACACTGGTACCCACGCCCGGGGGAGGCTCTATAGCGTAGCTCCACCCTAGAAGATTCCAGCCTGATAGCCGAAACCAGGCTTAGTTTTCGCTACTCTCCTGCCAGCCCTCCAGGTCCAGATCCAGTAGCCCCGGGCTGTGCTCAGTCCTTTCTGATGCCAACAGGCTGAGAGCTGGGTCCATCTGGGGATGTGGGTTCTCAGACAGACGGCCTCTGCTGAGAGTGTTCGGCCAGCTCACCTCCCTTCCAGCCCATCACCTGGCTCCCAGGGCAGAACACATGCTGCCATCATCCCCGTGCTTAGCACATCCCCTGCAATTATTTTCCTGTTTCTAAAGGCTCACAGAGATGTTGGAAGAACCAAGTATGGGAGTTAACTGCCTCTGATTAAGGGCCGGGTAGCCTGCTTTTGCGTAACAAAGTCTTGTCCAAATACGGTTGGTGGCTTTCTAAGATCTACCCCCCATTATCTCCTTTGGACCCCTCTGTGTTACCTACCTGCCTTCCCTAAACGCACTTTCCTTAGTGGCCAAACACAGACTTTGCCTTAGAATGCCTGCACCTGTAAGATTCTGAATTTGGTGAGAGGTTGGTCCCAAAGGCCACTTTCTAAGAACCTGCTTTCATCTCTGATACCCCAAGTAATCGGGTGGTCCTCTGGGAAACAAACAAGCCGGTGGGGGCTTCACATGCCTGAATGCTGCACCCATACCAGTGTTAGCACACAGAAGGTGCCCCTCCCTGAGCGACCGCCCGGCTCCTTAGAGACTGAAAGCTCAGTCTGGAATAAAGAATAGTGGAGTCGATTATAGGGACGCTGGGAAGATGAAGGTAACTACATACTGTGGGAGTTAGCATAGCCATTTATGAAGCACAGATCCTGTATATGATATTCCTAAATGAAGCGTGCTGTCAGGATGGAAGGCTGTGACTGATCTACCTTTCTCTTTGTGGTGACAGCCCGTGTCCCCAGGTTACTTGGTGTCATTTCTCCTAGGAGTCCCTTCTAAGTATGTCTTTACAAAGACTCCCAGAGATAATACAGGAATGACCCAAAACAAAATCACTTGCTAACATATGTTGTAACAACGCATGTAAATAGGAATATCATATGTATGTACTTGCATACATATATATCTAGCATGGGATGATGTAAGTTTCTAACAGTGCCTGCATTTTGAGATTTTAGTATGGTTGAGTATTAAGGCTGCAGCATGAATAATTCTGTTTGTAATGAGTCTGTTAAGTTACTACCAAGAAAGAAAAATCATCAGACCTCCTCACCTTGACCCCAGTCAGGATTCTGTTGATTCTTTACACAGTCCTGTTATTTTTTTTTTTTTTAATTCTTTTTTAATGTTTATTTTTTGAGAGACAGCACAGGCAAGGGAGGATCAGAGAGAGGGGGAGACCCAGAATCTGAAGCCAGCTCCAGGCTCTGAGCTGTCAGCACAGAGCCCGACACAGGGCTGAAACCCACGAACAGTGAGATCATGACCTGAAGTCGATGCTTAACAGACTGAGCCACACAGGTGGCCCCTGCCCAATCTTTTTTTTTTTTTTTTTTAAATAGGCTCCCTGTGTTAGTAAGATCATCTGGACTCCTATAACTCGTTTGATTTTACTCGTGCTTTTGAATTTCCTGAATAAATGTAAGGGAACTTGGGTTACAGAAAGGAACAGTTTGGACAGAAGGAAGCAATGTTAGGCTTTGTAGGACTGAAACACTAACAGGCTGTGGGGAAGGTTCGGATCTCCGTTTGCAGAAATCTTTAAAGACGGAATCTACATTTGTCTGGTTGGTTCAGATGTTGACCTGCCTGAGTTACTGAGTGAAGAGCCCATGATCTGTGGAGACCTTTCCACATCTGAGTTCTTCGCAGCTACCCGGCCCATGTGTGAAACAAGCAGGTTTTCTTACTGCAACCCAGAGCATGAAACAAAATACAAAATAATGCCAGAGCAGCCGGGAAAGAAAAGGTATCATTAAAAGCGCAACACAAAATGACTTTAGTTCCTGGCCCTGCGTTTGTAGCAGCTGACGTTTTCATTAAGGTTCTCCCTTTTCACCATTGCATCTTGAGTTATATTTTACATTCCAGACACAAGAGCAGTGTGACCTGAAGCAAAAGGGGGCAGAGAGAATATAAAATTACCAGTGGCTTGCTCAGGAAAATTCTTTGTGTGCATTTGCCAGACAGATATTTAGGGGAAAACTGAGAAGGTTGGGAGATCCCTAAAGCAATGTAGTTTTTTTTTTTTTTTTTTTTCCAAGACTGTGGAATTAGTTTTATATCCAAGAGGGCCCCACATCACAGCATGTGAAAGTATTTATACCCAGGGCAAATACGAAGCCAGTCCCCTGGCCGCAGTCCTGTAGGCTGTGCCGAGTCAGCGCTTTGGGCTTTCCCGGAATGTGACCGTTCCCGGACAGGTCCCAATTCTGCCCCCTGAACATCCAGCAGGAGCTTTATCTGCTGCCGCTTCCATGGGAAACGCAACTCCTGTTAACATCACCATGAAAACTACTTTCTTCAGAAAAACTAAAACCGTCAGGCAACTTCACGATCTAAGATCACTGCTCTCCTTAAAAAAGGAAATGTAGATCCTGTGAGCCCCAAGTCCTGAATATAAATGCCGGGGGAAGGCTCTAGTGACTACAGCTTTGTCTCTGGAGGAAACTCTGCTGGGACATGTGTAATACTGCCTGTCTCCAAAGCCGGCGGGAACGTTCGTCAAGAGCCTGTGGCAAGAACCACAGCCTTTTCCCAAAAAATGAGACGAGTGTCTGCTCTAGAATTCTCTAAAACTTTCCACTCCAGGACACAGTTTCTATAGGTGGGAAGTGATTCTTTGCTTCTGTTGTACACTTTTGATTTCTCCTTTTAAAGAGAAATTTGTAAAGCCTGTCATGATAGCCATTTGTTGCCTCTTCAGTGTTCCCAAGCTCTCCCAGGCAGTTATGTGACCTGATTTCAGATGTGATGGTTTTGGAAGCCTGAGAAAAATCTGTACGTTTTGTTTAGTTTTATATAGTAAAGAAGATGATCCGTATTTCTGAGACCCCCCCTCCACTTGAAATTTGATCCAAAATTTCATAAAGGCCAGACTTCCAATTTCCCCCAAGGCATAAAACCAGGAGACGATGCCCATTTTATTTGGGCAAGAAGGGAATTGAAGGCTTTTCTTGCCGTTCGAGTAACGCTTTGACTAAAGTTGCCAACTTAAAACCCCAAGTTGGATGTCTCTGAGCAATATTCCTTTATAACACACCCTGGTGGTAAGGCGGATCACCCTGGGGACTGGTCCTGTTTGCTGAGAATTGCAGTGTTGCTTTGACAAGTTAACGTTTTTAAAGCCCTTATCTTTTTTGAATACAGTCTTCAAAACACATTCCCTTTCTCGGATGTTCCTCCAGCAGCAGTACAGGATGTTCTGGGACACTGCAATAGAGTATGTTGCTTCTGTCATCCCCTTTTATGTAAACGCCTGCTCTGACTGTCCCACGTAGAAAAGAATACGATGAGAGGCGTTCATCAGGTCCATACCACACGTCACACCCATGACGGCTGCGGCCTCATTTACCGTCACAATTGCACAGTCCTTTGTTCTTCCCCATTTCACAGGTTAGCTGAGGTTCAGGGAGCTCACATTGTCCAAGACCACATAGCTACAGGAGTTAGTGTGGAAGCCACTTGGAATAACTTTTTGGAATAAGTGAAGTTTCAAGTAAGTACATAATGCATGGAAATGCCGGGATTCAAACCCAGGGCATCACAGCCTTTGCTCTTTGCCCCTCACCGAGCTTCCTCTTATCACAGCAGTGAACATTCACGTGGCACTTTCTACTTGGAGATGTTTTCACACACATATCTTTGACTTGGTGGTGTGTCAGCCCCGGGAAGTAGGGCAGCTTCTGTCCCATTTCACAGGTGAGGGACCAGAGGCCTGGGAGGTTAGCTGGCTCACCCAGGGAGTTGATGTCCATGAGAGGGCCGGCCAGAAGCAGGGTCCATGGGCCTTTCTGCTGCCCATGCTGCCCTCATGGGCCAAGGGCCAGGAGTGGGGCTGGCATCCTGGGACGCCTCCCTTTCTTGTTGCGTTCAGCCCTCGGCCTGTGGATGTGCGCAAACCCTATTTCAGCATGTCCTTTGTGACCCTCCGTCCTCCTGCATGCTGTCCACATAGGGCCGTGCGGCCAAGTGTATAGGAGGATTGCATGGCAACCAAGAAGGCAGTCATGTGACCTGGCACAGACGTGATACCCAGACTGAGGGCTGGATTGGCCAGGAACCCCACGGGCTTGTACAGCTGTGGCCTTATTTTAGGCGCATCCTTTTGCTTTCTGGTGCTGGTCTTCATCGGGGCTTCCTAACTGGAATCTCATCGCTAATGATCAGTGTCCCAGCTCCACAGTCGTCTTCACAGGATCCTTTGCTACGTGCACGATGTCCCCTCCAAGGAAGAGGCTGAGCGTCGGGGCGTTGGGGTGCTGCTTTTCATAGCATGGCCTCTTGCAGGGGTGCAGAGGGAGCATGCGGGTGTCCTGCCCGCCCATAGGTTTCAGGCTCGACACAGTGCGGGAGCAGGTCCCTTCTCCCTCACACCTCGAGGGTGATTTGAGAGTGATTTAAGAGACCTCTGCTGGTCCTGGTGCCCACCACTGTGCAGACCGGAAGCTCAGGCGTGGTTCCAAGGAGAGAGTAGGAGCAGAGCACGGAGAATGTTCTTTCTGGGCCTGGTCCTTCCTAGCACCGAGGTGACCGACCTCACTCTTAAGAGCTCTGACCCCGGGAGGCGCTTTGAAAGTCCTGCATGTTTGACTCAAGGCTCACTTTTTAAACATAATTCAGCTATTTTTAAAACTATTAGGAAAACCTGTGTGTATTTTTGAACATACTCTGGGCCAAATGGCAACCCATTGGGGGCCACCAGTGCCTTACCGTGGGCTGCTGGGTGGCTTGTGCAGATGTCAGGCTGAGGCAAGTCTCTGCCTGCTAAGGTTTAGGGGACTACGGGGAAAATCGCTCCTGTTTGCCTTATGCACAAAACAGGATTTTCTCAACACTGCAGCCAAATCAAAATACAGAAATGAGTTGGTGGCCAAGGCTATCTATATCTGGCCTTCAGAGTCTGACATTTAAACTTGGGCTCATTTAGCCTTATTGTTGACTTTTTATTGAGTCAAAGAGAGAAGTTTTGACTCCTATAGGAAAGGTATACTTAATAACAGATGATATCAATTTTACATGTTGACTTTCCATGAGAGGTTTGGGTGTGGGGTAGGGGGCAGAGGGTGGCTCTGATCACTTCTCTTCACAGTCTCTGCACAGTCTCTTCATCTGTCATTGAGGTCTGACTAGTGAAGTCGTTTTTATCTTGAAATCATATGTTTCTTCCTCCATTTGTGCTTTCCCAGCAGCACCTGTCATTTAGAGCTCTGTGGGCATCCTTGACACAGAGCTCTTGCCTATGGATTAGTGCTGAGCCTCAAGTGTTTCCGGTTAAAGTACACGGATCTGAAAAAGCCTGGAGAGCCAGGCTGAGTTTTCAGCTTTCGTGGGGCATCTTCCTACTTCAGCTGGGCCTCATGTTTAAACCAACAGCAAACAGCTACATTTCAGGGGTATTTCTGCTGAGTGGGTTGAATCGGACTGGAGATGGTCCATAAGAAACCCGGCCTGCCTGATCGTGAAGCTTTCGCAGCATCCCCAAAAGAGCCGAAGTTCCACTTTCTGGATCAGGACAATTTTCTATTAAATGGATTTAAACATGCTTTCGGCCTTAAAAGGCTAAGGGAGTTACCTATCTTCCCAAAAGCATTATGTGTTTCAATAACAGAGTTAACATTTGCAGCCCCCTTGACTGCCCAAAGCGCCCCTTCCTAATAGGACGATGCTGGAAGATAGCACCCAGGTGGTCCAGATCTGCCAGCTTTTACTCGAGACGCCAGAGATCTTAGTAGCTATTCTTGGTAGAATAGCTGGAAGGAGAAGCCACGACTTCTTGCTATTGTGGAGTCTTGGAAATAATGCTTGTTCACGAGAGCTTACGGTTTTTTGTTTTTAGTTGCTTACTCCGGCTGGAGGGCAGATTATTTATGGCAGCTGTATTGATCAGATCCAAATGAAAATTGATGTGAAATCGCCAGAGGAATGCACACTTTGGGCGGTGGAATGTATTACCCTATAACGAGACAGCTGGCAGCTTATCCATAGTGGAGCTCGTTTGGGTTCTTTTAGGCCAAGTACCTTTTATAATCACATGACCCAGAGGTCACTAAAAGAATGCGTGCCTGCTGAGCCTTTAGCTCTGAAAATATACCTTTTTAAGGAAACCTCAACCTTGCCTGATAGGCAGCCTGGGCCCAGTGTGGATATAGCTGAGGAAGGGGGCGTTCTGATTGGAAACGTCCCGATGTTGCAAGAATCTGCAAGCTTTATGCTTCTTACTAAAGCTGTATATTTTGAACTTCTAATTATTTTTTAGGACTGTTGTGTGGAATAAATGAAAGCAAATGCAATACCTGCTTAGAAGAGGCCCTGACACACAGTAGGGGCTCAATAAGTGCTTGAATGGCTAATAATTACCCCCACAGAGTTCATCTAATGAACATCCCTATCCGGTGGCTCAGATATAAGTTGGCAGTTCACTGGAAAAGGTAACAAATATCAGAAAGCCATTAGGCTAGCAGGATGAGGTGTAGGCCTGCTTCCTGGGGACCGTGGGCATTTTACAGTCTCTAAAAGGGGAAGTAAAATCAATGACATTCCATACTCCACCAAGCACAGACTCCTAACAGCAGTGGAATTTTCCTAGCCAGGCTCCCATAGGACGTAGGAGAAATTTTCCACGTAGGGGAGACCTCGATGGCAGAATCCCTCATGCTTCTCTTTCCCCACCCCGGGCTTGCCTCTGCAGATCGGCTTCCAGATTCGCACACGTGTGCAGGACCTGGGCCACGGCTGCATCTTCCTGGTGCAGAAGGCGGGGGCCCTCCAGGTGTGCCCCACGGACAGCTACACCAAGAGGGAGCTCATCGAGTGTGCCCGTGCAGTCACAGAGAAGGTAAGGAGCAGCCCTCAGGTCAGACACGGCCACGGTCACCCACATCCGCCCTCGATGGCCCACCGTGACCAGTGACATAAGTGGGACGCTATGCCAAAAAGGATGCAGTCAGGTCTGGTCTTCCCCCACATGCAGGGATTCCCCAGGGATGGGGCACATAAGGGGGCCGGGGTAATCCGTAGCCCTGAGAAATTCCGAACATGGGACGTACTGTCCCATGAAAGTCAGGGCCCCAGCAGTGCACCTCCCTGATGGGTTTTCTTGTAGGTAGACTGGACAGACCACATCACAGTCACGTGAGTACCAGGAGCCCCCTTTTGACACTTGTCCCCTGGGTTTCCTTCTCAGGGAGGCTCCCAGGTGCTGGGGACTGAGTAAGAAGGGCCTGAAGCTCTCTTCGGGTTACCTCCTTCCTCCCAGAAGAGACTGAGGTGTGCAAGGGTTGAGCACCGCACCCAAAGTCGCACGGCACCTTGGTTGAAAGAGCAGGATCCTGCGTGATCTTTTTAGAGTCTAGCAGCGGCTGTTTGTGGAGAGAACCCCATGGTGTAGCGAGTGGGGCTCCAGGGTCTCAGCTAAGTTATCTCACCTTTCTGAGCCTCTGTACCCTCACCTGCAGAATGAGCACAGAGAAATACAATTCCTGGCCCATAGGGTTGTGAAAATGAAATGCGGTGATAAGCGTGAAGGTGCTTGCTTGGCATCGTGCCACACAACCCAACGTGTCACAGATACTTGCTGTCCTCTGTAAGCTGCCTTCCGACACCCTCCTCCCACGAAATTTACCCTGCTCGACGAAGCCGGTTCTCCGCATCCCTTCATTCCCGTGGCTCCCTGATGGCCCCAAAGTACACTCCTCTTCTGCTTTGCTCATTTCTTAAGAGTCCTTTTTCAGGACAGCTGTTTTGCAGGCCGAAGCATCTGTGCTTTGCTGGCTTCTCCCTCTCCTTCTCTTGGGTCCCCAGGACACAGAGCTCTGCACTGTTGAGCAGCCTGGCCACAGGACTCAAGGGCCGGGTGGGGGACCCCTCACCTGGCAGCTGCCAGTACAGATGCTTTTCTGTACAGGGCTGCCAGCTGAAGCCAAGCAACGCCTGGCCGTCTCCTGCAGCCCACAGGACTACCCAGGCCTCCTCGGACTCCACAGGATGAGGAAATAAATCTCTCAGCCAGAGGAAGGCATTCTCCCTCCTTTCAAAGTCCTGCCTTGCTGTCGAAGTTACTCTGGCCGGGTTCCCTTGTTGAAGACCTTGGAATTGGCACATGAAGGCAGGGAGGCAGAGGTCCAAGCAACATGATCTTCCTGAGCTGTTCTCTGTCTTACTGCTTCTCCCAGCAGAGGGTCCCTGCCACCTCCTGCCTGGAGGAGGCTCAGAGTCAGAGGATCAGCTGTTCAGACTAAACCAGCCTTTTTGGTGCTTTCTTGCTATGTGCTCTGGCCCGCCATCTCCACCTGGTGTGTCTTTCTTACATGTCCCGGTTGTGTCTGTAACTTCCCACCAGCCGCAAGAGGCTTCACTTGCTCATCTTCGTGTCCTTGTCCCCTAGGAACTAGTAGCTGCTCAGTAAACTCACACAGCTTTTGTAGCAGGCGGGACACTGTTTCCGTACTCTTTGAATCTGGCTGAGAACGTCCCTCTCGTTCTCATGATCACTCGTCTTGGCCTTTGTCACCTGTCCTCAGAGAGTTCTTTCTGGAAACTAGATGCTTGATTCTCAGGCCATCTCTGTTCCTGGTGGGACATAGTGGCATTTAACTCCAGGAAGGAGAATCAGGCAAATGAGGAAGAGAAGCTGTTCCTTGTGGGCTAGTCTTGGGATGTGGCCGGTGCTCAGGAAGTGGGCCCTCTGCCCCGCATGCTGGGTTGTGTCCAACACCTCTCCTAAGATGTGAGCAGTGCAGAAGGAAGAGAGCATACGAGCTCTGTGCCTCTCAGTGTTGCTATAACTCCTCTGTCCCGGCCATTGTATTTTTAGAAAATGCATTCACGAAACTTTGCAGACTCTTCTATCAGCCAGCCATAGTCAAAGGTGGTACATGTGTGGGCACAGAGAGATTAATACGACAGCTCCAGACTGTCTCTCAACTCAGAGCCTCCGGTCACTGGCTGGACGCGTGCTGTTTTAACCTGTGCTGAATGAGCTGCCCCGAGGCCAGGGACAGCATGCTCGTGTCTCTGGACGAGGACAGCTGAGACTTTGAGCTGGCTTCTGCAGGATGAGCAAGTTAGTGGCTGGAGAATGAGGAGGGGAGGCACAGCAGGCAGGGGGCAGACCCACTGCATGAGAGGCGGGGGAAGTGAGGAGCTGGCCGATGTGGCAAGAATGTGGCAGGAAGCCACAGAAGTGGAACTGGTCTGTTCGTGGGAGGAACTCAGCTTCCCTTGACAGCAGGGGAGAATTGTAGGCGAGGGCGTGGGGTTAGCTTTGTGTTATAGGAAAGTGTGTCTAGGAATAGCGAGGGTTTTCTAGAAGGGGTGATGGGTGGCAGGTGGCAGTGAAGGGTTTCTGACTTGAAAGGCACTGGAGGGAACACAGCCAACTTGCTGGACTCTCAGGTCACTGGAATTATTATTTAGTGACAGGTGATAGCTCAAGGGAGTGTTGGGGTGGAGAGGTGACGCACGCAGGTCTGCTCTGGGCTCTAGCCTCAGTGGAGTCGACCATGAAGAATTTCTCATCGATAGGCAGCCAGAGGAAGGAATACTGAGTGTTAGCAGAAGGCTGTTCTACAGAAAACCTTATCAGAGCAGGGCACAAATGATCACACCTTTCACAGGAGCCTGAACTTCTTTCTGGTTCCACAAACGTAATCCTATTAAAATTATCTCCCTGCTGATCAGCTAGTATGTGATCATGTGTCATGCTAGACAGTTTACATACGTCCTCCCTCCTTATTCCTCCCAACAAGCCTTATAGCCAAGAAATAATATCCCCATTTTACAGATAAGGAAACCAAGGTCAAACAGCTTGCCCAAAGTTGTTTAGCCAGCCGGGGTGCCTGGGTGGCTCCGTCAGTTGAGCGTCCAACTTTGGATCAGGTCATGATCTCAAGGTCTGTGAGTTCAAGCCCCACGTTGAGCTCTGTGCTGACAGCTCAGAGCCTGGAGCCTGCTTCGGATTCTGTGTCTCCCTCTCTCTCTCTGCCCCTCCCCCACTCATGCTCTGTCTCTGTCTCTGTCTCTCTCTTTCTCTGTCAAAAATAAAGAAACATTAAAAAAAAAAAAAAAAGTTGTTTAGCCAGTGAATGATATTCACTGATATTCAGCCTGTGATGTTGACACCAAAACTGTGTTGTTAACCCATCAGCTGCGTTGAGTCCCAGAGAGGAAATTAAGTGTTTTTGTATTGTACTCTTCTCCCCCTGGTTTTGAGATGCAGTTGACAAAGGCACTAAGTTTAGGCTGTACCGGATGGTGATTTATCTGTCTTGTGTATTATAAAACGATTACCACAAGAAGTTTAGTTACAGTCCACCATCTCATGTAGATAAGAAATGTATATATATATTTCCTGGTGGTAAGAGCTCTTAAGATTTACTCTTAACCCTGCTGTATAATATGGATGAACGCTACATCCCTAGTACTTATTTTGTAACTGGAAGTTTATGCCTTTTAACCACCTTTGTTCAAAACACAACTTCATTCCCACCAGGAATCTGATCCCTTTTTCCGTGAGGTTGGTTGGTTGGGTTTTGTTTTGTTTTAATTTTTATTCAATGCGTGCAAACAAACAAAAAACTTCACCCATTTGTCCTAACTCCCATCCCCTGCCTCTGGCAACTACCAATCTGTTCTCTGTCTCTGCGAGCTTGCCTTTTTTTTTTTTTTTTTTTTAATGTTTTTTTTTATTTTTGAGAGAGAGAGAGGGAGGGAGGGTGGGAGGGAGGGGCAGAGTGAGACAGAGGGAGACACAGAATCTGAAACAGGCTCCAGGCTCTGAGCTGTCAGCACAGAGTCCAACACGGGGCTTGAACCAACAGACCGGACCGTGAGATCATGCCCTGAGCTAAAGTCAGACATTTAACCAAATGAGCCACCCAGGCACCCCTTGGCTTTATAAATTCTATTTTAGGTTCCACATATGAGAGACCAAACGGCATTTCTTCCTCAGACTTATTTCACTTAGACCTTCGAGGTCTATCCGTGTTGTCTCAAATGGCAAGATTTTATTCTTTTTCTGGCTGAATAATATCCCACTGGATGATAGGTCCCATATTTTCTTTATCCATTCGTCCGTCAGTGGATATTTAGGTTGTTTCCAGTGCTTGGCTACTGTAAATAATGCTGCAGTGAACCTGGAGGTACATATCTTTTTGAGTTAGAATTTTTGTTTTCTTCAGTTACATACCCAGAAGTGAAATTGCTGGATTACATGATAGTTCTATTTGTAATATTTTGAGGAAACTTCCTGCTGTTTGCCCTAGTGGCTACACCAATTTACATTCCCACCAGTACTGCAAGAGGGCCCCCTTTTCTCAACGTTCTCACCAACAGTTGTTCTTTCTTGTCTTTTTGATAATAGCCATGCCAGCAGGTGCGAGATGGTATCTCATAGTGGTTTTGGTTTTCCTGATAGGTAATGACTTTGAGCATCTTCTCATGTACCTGTGGCCCATCTGTTTGTCTTCTTCGGGAAAATGTCCATTCAGATCTTTAGCTCATTTTTATCATTAGATTGTTCTTCTGCTATTGAGCTGTATGTTTTATTTACATATCTTAGGTATTAAACCCTTATTACATATGTGATTTGCAAATGCTTTATTCAGTAGGCTGCTTTTTATTTTGCTGATGGTTTCTTTGCTGTGCAGAAGCTTTTTAGTTTTCTGTAGTCTCACTTGTTCATTTTTGCTTTTGTTGTTTCATTTTTGATGTCAGATTCTAAAGTTCATCCCCAGGACTTATGTCAAGAAGCTTACTGCCTATATTTTCTTTCGGAGTTTCATGGTTTCACTTCTTACATTCAAGTATTTAATCCTTTTTCATTTTTGTGTATGCTGTATGACAGTGGTCCAATTTAAATTTTTTGCATGGAGCTGTCCAATTTTCCCAACGTCATTTATTCAAGAGACTGTTTGTTCTCCCTTGTATGTTCTTGGCTCCTTTGTCATAAATTAATTGACTGTATGCTTGGGTTTATTCTTTGGGAATATTCTTTGGGAAGATGCCTGTTCCTTTGATCCATGTGTCTGGTTTTATGCCAGTACCATAATGTTTTGACTACCGTAACTTTGAAGTATAGTTTTAAATCAGGGAGTATGATACTTCCAACTTGGTTCTTCTTTCTCAAGATTGCTTTGTCCATTCAGGGTCATTCGTGGCTCTCTAGAAATTTTAGGATTGTGTGTTGTATTTCTGTGAAAACTGCCATTGGAATTTGAATAGGGATCGTGTTGAATCTGTAGATAGCTGTGACTAGGATGGACATTTTAACATTGATTATTCCAATCTGTGAACATGGAGAATCTGTCCATTTATGTGTGCCTTCTTCAACTTCTTTCCTTAATGTCTTGGAGTTTTTCTATACACAGGTGTCGGACCTCCTTGGTTAAATGTATTCCTAGGTCTCGTATTCTTTTCAATGCAGTTGTATAAATGGGATTGTTTTCTTAATTTCTCTCTGATGGTTCTGTATTAGGGAAATATAGCAGATTTTTCTGGATTGTTTTTGTATCCTGCAACTTTACTGAATTCATTGATGACTTCTGACAGTTTTAGATGGAGTCTTGAGGGTTTTCTGTATACAATATGTCATCTGCACATAGTGACGGTTTGACTTTTTCCTTTCCAGTTTGGATTCCTTTTATTTCTCTGAATTGCCTGATTGCTTTGGCTAGGGCTTCCAGTATTCTGTTGAATAAAAATGGCAAGTGTGGGGATCTTTATCTTGTTCCTCATCTTAGAAGAGAAGCTCTGAGCTTTTCACTATTGAGAATGATGTTAGCTGTGGGATTATCATGTGGGCTTTATTATGTTCAGGTACATACCCTCTATACCTACTTTGTTGAGAGTTTTTATTATCAAGGGGTATTGAATTTTGTCCGATGCTTTTTCTATATCTATTGGGATGATCAAAAGGTTTTTATCCTTTGTTGGGGTACCACATGGACTGATTTGTGGATGTTGAATCATCCTTGCCTCCCTGGAGTAAATCCCACTTGATCATGGTGTATGATCCTTTTAATGTTTTGAATTCAGTTCACTATATTTTGTTGAGGATTTTTGCATCTGTGTTCATCGGGCATATTGGCCTGCAATTTTCTTTTCTTGTGGCATCCTTGTCTGGCTTTGGTATCGGGGTAATTTTGGCTTTATAAAACGAGTTTGGAAGCATTCCCTCCTTTTCTGTTTTTTGAGTTGTTTTTTTTTTTTTTTTTTTTTTCAGTGATGTTTGAGTCTGAAAATCTTTGGGTTACATCTTTTTCATTTCCCTGTTCCCCCTGGCATTCTCTCTGTACCTACAGGTGTCCTTGGTGTTGTCAGCTCTCCAGGCTGGGAACAAGGGGACCCAGGCATGTATCACAGCTGCCACTGCCGTGTCTGGGATTATCGCCGACCTGGACACCACCATCATGTTTGCGACTGCAGGGACCCTGAATGCAGAGAACAACGAGACCTTTGCAGACCACAGGTATGGGAGGGGAGGTCGTCCTGGGGGCTCCTGGATCTGGAGAGGTTCAGGCTGGCCTGATGGATGTTAGAGACTGCTCAGGAGCCAGAAATGCGGTTATCCATGTTGATTTCAATAAGATGCTCAAGGGGAGAAAGTGAACCACATAATCAAAACAAGCCCTTCTTGCCAACTGTAAACATGTAGTCATGTTCCAGCTTTGTGCCTTTCACAGCCTGAACCCAGCCTGCTCTGGCAGAGGACAGCTTTTTGATCTTCTACTTGCCAAGCTGAAAAGATGTGCCTCTCATTTGCTCCCAACCCCCGTGGGAGTGGCCAGGACAGCCACATTTAGCTCTTACATAAATGGGGAGTGGGGCTCTGAGCCTCCTGTCTCTCCCAGACTGGCTCTTTAGGCCCTGCTCCTGGAGGCTGGTGCGGGGATCTCCACTTGCTGTTAGAGAACCACCCCCCCCCTCCCCAGTAGCCTTGCCACATGTCTGTCACCTTTCTTCCTCTCTCTTCAGTCCCAGGGCCAGGCTAGGGAGGAGACTGCCAATGCTGTCACCCATTCCAGGACCCAGCTGACCTCTCACTGAGCTACAGGGTTGGGGGCCAAACTGGTGGGCCTGAGTCTTTCGTGGAAGTTTACCATTAATCGACTAGGTGGATACTGGGCTGACTTTGCTCTCCTCTCCCAATTTTCCTACGCAGAAAATGAGTACCCCTGATAAGGGAGGGGAAACACATCACCTCTTTTTTTCAAAGCCCTGTAACAAAAAGCCCCGTATGAAGGGTTTCTTTGCTTCCTAATTGCTGGTAGCCAAACTTTGCCCTTTGTCTGTCCCCGTCTCCTCTGCCCTCCCCCCCTTTCTCAGGGAGAACATTCTGAAGACAGCCAAGGCCTTGGTGGAAGACACGAAACTGCTGGTGTCAGGGGCTGCGTCCACCCCGGACAAGCTGGCCCAGGCAGCCCAGTCGTCGGCAGCCACCATCACCCAGCTCGCTGAAGTGGTCAAGCTGGGGGCCGCCAGCCTCGGCTCTAATGACCCTGAGACGCAGGTATGGGTGGGCCTCGGGGGGCGGGTCAGTCACCCTCATGTTCCCATAAACACTGTGCCGCAGACCGCGGAAGAGGCCCAGGGCGAAATAGGAACTTCTGCAGTAAGCAGTAGGTGCGCGAGTATGTCTGTTGCTTTGGGGTCTGCTAGGAGGCATTTATCCTGGCAGGATGGTGGCACAGACTGTGATGGCAGCCACGAGGGTAGGGATGACTGATGAGGGATTGAGCACAGTGACCCCTTGGGTATATGGGAGAGGGAAAGGGTGGGATGAGTGAGTGGATGGTGGCTCCCTGGAGAGACAGCCGGCATGGGCGGGGAGACAAAGGCGGGTTCGGCGTGGGACCGTGCTAGACACACGTGCAGGTGGAACTAGAGAGGGGGCATAAGCCTGCACAGTTAAGGACATGTGGATTCAGGGGTGTTGCCATACAGACAATGACTACAACCATAGGAGAGGAAGAGCATGAGGCGAGAGAAAAAGGGGGGTTCAAGGCAGAGCTGAGGAAGCCACCATTTAAGACCGTGGTAAGGAGAAAGGGATGCCCAGAGAGATTGAGGAGCAGCAGCAGCGGATAGGAGGAAAGCCAGGGGTCCTGATGCTAAGAGCGGGCGTGTTTCATTCCACCGGAGGCACGGCTGAGTTGTCGAGAAGGTGAAGGTCTGAGAGCTGGCCACTGGCCCTCGTGCCACGGAGGGCCATTTGTGTGGAGTGGCCCGGTGAGGGAAAGGAAGGAAGCCAGCATGTATGGACACCCCTTGAGAAGCCTGGCTCTGGAGGGACGGGGAGGGACGAGCTCTGGGCTGGGAAGGGCTCTGTGCTCCTGTAACCACGCTTTGATTTAGCGCCGTCTGCCTGCTCCTTCGTCCTCGGCCTGGTGGTCCAGGTGAGGGACAGCACCCACAGTTCGCTAACCTCGGAGAGCCACGTACCCACCACCGCTCCAGCGCAAGGTGGATACTCAGCAAATGTCTCCTTAGCTGTTACTGAACCAGTAGCCAACCAGGGCCACCAGTAATGGACTCTAGCCGTTCCCAAGGGCAGAACCGAAAACCCCTCTGCTCCATCCCAGCACCATCAGATGGCAAACACCTCCATGTTCACTGCTTAAACCACTCTCAGTTAGCTCGTCTATTTGGTCCACGTGGACAAAACTGGATTGGAAGCCGCCTACCATCCAGTGCCCCTGTTGACGACAGCTACTGTTGTGGTTAACACAAGGCCGTCAGCTTTGCTCGCATGTGACCATGACCCTTCCCTGCCCGACATCCTCCAGTGGAGCAGAGCTCCATGAGGAAACGTTCCACGTTCCACGTGTGGCCATTTTACTCCTCCTGCTGGATTTCTCTCTGATAACATCTGAGCTCCGATTGGCTGCCCCTTGGAATTTGAAGCATTCACAGACATGCCTACCTGTGGTATTGTTCTTACCCAGTGGAGGAAGGAAAAGCTTGAAAACGCTCAGTGAGGTTGGAATCCACACTCTCCGAGCCTGGCTCAGCCTTAGGAAGAGTGAACAGGCTGGGGAGCATTTAAGTCTTTGAACACACGGAAATGTATCGAATTATTTAGTCTTCACTCCCAAATGGTCTAGTAGATGTCCTAGAGCCCCAACTGCTAATGAGATCTCTAGTGGAAAATATCCTTTCAGAAAAATGTGCCTACTCACCAGTCAGATGCCCAGTGACCAGGGATGGGACGGTGCATGCTGGGTGTTAACAGCAAACTTGGCTCGCTGTCCCTTGTTCTTCCCTGGCTGCCCCCCCCCGCTGTGATGACCAGAATCAGTGTGAGTGAGGTCCACACGCGTCAGCCCTTCCTCAGGAGCCGACCCCTTCTGCCCCGTGGTTTCAGAGGTTGCCAGAGGCTCCATGTACCCTGAGGGTAAGAAGGCACCGGATGGAGCCTGAAAGGTGGGAGGGGCAGAGGCACAGTGTCGCTGTGCTCCCCAGCCATCTGGGACACTAGAGTTTCTGATGTGTTCTCATGTATGTTACGCAGACACCCTCACAGCTGGGCAGTGAGATACAGTGGCACTGCCAAAGCCATTTGTACATGAGGAGCCAAAGCCCTAGAGCATAATCCAAGTGTGAAGGTTAAGACCATAACCCTTGGGATCATGCTGACTAGAGTCTGAATCCCAGCCCTGCCGCTCCCAGGCCCTGAGACAGTGTGGACAGGAGCACCGTAGCTCCCACTTGAAACAGCAGGGGTGAGGATTAAGTGAGGGCATGGGTAGCGCACATGGCTCAGCGCTTGGAACACTGCCCTCAAGTAAAGGGAAGTTGTGGCGATTACAGCAGCAGGAGCTAAGAAGACTCGTGTTATGCATTCAGTGTCACGTCTTTCCTAAGTATGGCTGGTGCTTCGGACCCCAGGTCCAACACACACACACTGTAAAGGTGGCCTGTGTTCTCTGTTGAGTCACGAGAGGGAAGATACCACATGCTGTCCGGTGTAATTAGGGTGCACACCTATCCATGCAGTCACTCCGTGAGTATTTACTGAGTGCCTGCTACAGGCCAGGCCCCGTGCCGAGCGCAAAACACAACACACACAAGTCCAGGCTGGCCCGCCTGGAGCTCACATCCAAGTGCGGGGAGAAGACAATAATTCCACATACTGATACATGCTGTAAATAAGGACGCGCTGCTGGAATTTCAGGTGGGGGGTGGGGGATGGGGAGTGGTCAGGAAAGGTCTCGAAGGGCCCGATGTGTGAGCTGAGACGTGAGTAATGAGGAGAGCAAGAGCAGAGGCCCTGAAGGAGGAACGAGGGGGATCTGTCCTGGGGAAGATAGACCGTATGCCCGTAGCATGTTGAGTGAGTCACAGAATCGTACGAACCAAAGCTGGAGACGCAGGCAGGATGCCACGGACGCTTTGGAGGCCAGGGTACGAGGCTTGCGTTTTGTTCTCCACGTTTGGGGTTACCAGTGCAGGGTGCGGGTGAGTAGCGTTGCCTCTCAGGCGTCTGCTTAGCTGGTCGCCTCCTTTCCTAGGCAACTTGTCGTCACAACTGCTGGCTGGGAGATGTCCAAACGTGCTGGGTGTGTGTGGGGTCTGTCCTCCGGCTCAGCGTCAGCCTCCCTCGGGGAGACTCCTGCGTCAGCATCTTCAGGGGTGGCTCCTGGGGAGTCTGCCTTGCTGCAGGTTGTGGAGCTGCCGAGATAGAGACTGGCCTCCCGGATGCCCGCACCTGGCCCTCGGGCCGTGTGCTCTTGGTCTTGCCCGCAGGGGACCGCTGGGGCTGCTCACCTGGGCTGTCTGCTTTCTTTCAGGTGGTGTTGATCAATGCCATCAAAGACGTGGCCAAGGCCCTTTCAGATCTGATAGGTGCTACCAAGGGGGCCGCCAGCAAGCCTGCCGATGACCCCTCCATGTACCAGCTCAAGGGGGCCGCCAAGGTAGAGCGGGGGTGCCAAGCAGGGACAGGCGTGGCGGGCGGTGCAGAATGAGAGAAGCACACCCGAGAATAATGGGAACGTATGCATCTGAGCGCCTTCCTTGCTTAGCAGCGTTTTGTCCTCCCGGCATCAGAGCCAGAACTGAAAGGAGCGGGGAGTAGACCTCAGGGTGCTCCTCATTTTCTCTCGGCCTCTCCTTCCTATGCAGGTGATGGTGACCAATGTCACCTCCCTCCTCAAGACTGTAAAGGCAGTGGAGGACGAGGCCACCCGGGGCACACGGGCGCTCGAGGCCACAATCGAATACATGAAACAGGAGCTCACGGTAAGGAGCCAGCAGTCACCTCCCTCGGGCATCCACGTGCAAGAGCTGACACCCCGCCCCTCCCCCCCTCCCCCCCCCCCCCCAGACATCTCAGTGATTTGTAGCATAAAGAGGTTTTACCTGGGGCACCTGAGCCCGGGAGGCCCACTCACCTGCCTGCCGGCAGCTTTGCATAATTGAGGCCCCGGGTGTAACTGACCTCGTCAGCGTTTGTCTACAATCAAGTTGTAATTAAGAAATCAATTAAAATGTGTCACTTAGGACTGTTCAGGTTTAGTTCCACTAAAACTGGAACTGAAACTAAAGCATTACAGAAGATTGCCGGCAAAGGGAAAACTCGGTACGGGTGTTGGCTGTCACCTTGAGCTTAAATGATGCGTATGGCATGTAGGCCCACCCAGCACCTCTTGATTCCCAGTGCCGTTAGCATCAGCTCACACGGCCGCCCACATACGGATTTTAGAGGGTGAGGTGCCCTGTTAGAAAAACCCGAGTGCCTTTACCTGAGATACTGGCCTGTAAAATTCAGCATCTTTCTGTGCGTGGTCCCTCTGATCTCCAAGAAATTGACCGCGTGTTCTTTCTTGCCGTGTTCCCGCATTGTATAGTGAGGGTGTCCCGGTGTTCCTGTGATATGGATATTCTCTCCTGTTCTTTTGATCCTGTGATGGCTGTGGATTGACTCACCCTAATCCCTAGAAATAGAAATATGCTGAAAATGAGGGTTTCAAACAGATTTCTTTCTAACTAGAGGTCTGATCACAGATTCAGTTTCTCTGTGCGGGGAGCAGGGGACCTGCTTTTGCTTCCAGCTACTCTGCGTCTTTAGAGAGTCACCTGGGAAGGCCAAAGGCCCCTGCGGATCAGCAGTATAAAGCAGCAATTCTGTTGGGTTTTGCTGGTGATTGAGCCTTGGGTTCTCTTGTCCTGTTTTTAATTAAGCCAGTCTTGCTTGGTGTTAAACCCAGTTCTTGCACAAAGAAAAAACTGAAAATTGCAGGTGGTGTCGCTAAGCCCTGCCTCCTGACGCTCACCTGCCTCTGTGGGCTGTATGTTTCCTATCAAAAGTCCGGGTCTGTATTCTGATAGGTGTGGGTGGGGCTAATGGTGGCAATGGAAGAGATTTGAAACTGGGAGCTTTCCTGGGACATTATCCACGGTCAACCGAAGTCTGCCAGTGTGGTGTGGAATTGACAGAGGTTGTGTGTGTCCGCGGACGTGGGAAGTTTCCAAAGGAGCATGTGCCAAAGGGCCACATTAATGCAAAGGGTTCCATACATGTGGTATTCGTTCCCCTTGAGCGTTCAGGCATGGTCCTGGGTAGCTTAATTGCACCTGCCCATTTTTAGGGGGCTGGTGATGTTTGGTGCTGGTTAACAGGCTGCAAGGATGCTGGCTGGGTTCTCCCCTTTGCCTCAGGGAAAACTACCTGGCTGAAAGGTGGTTGCCTGGGGCTGAGGACAGAGCAACCCCAACTGGTTTAGGAGTACTCATGTGTGGGGACAGATGCACATGCAACATACAGCCCCTGGCACCAATCACTCATGTTAGAGAGACAAGACAGATGGGCTTGAAGCAGAAATGGCTGGCTTGACTGACAGGTGGAATTTTAAAGTGGGATATTCACTCAGCACGGTTAATTATTTCAGCTTCTCTAAAGAGTGGTGTGTGTGTGTGTATGTGTGTGTGTGTGCATGCGCGTGTGTGTGGTTTTAAATAATTCACAGTGTCACTGTGGCGCCCTCGACACAAACGCCTCCACACAATTATGCAGTTATATTTGTAAGACAAGCTAAGAATAGAAGAAACTGAATGCTTCATTTCCCCCAACCCCACACCCTCTTAAAGAAAGAAAGGGGAGTTCACAGGGATGCGTCCAGGTCCGTCCTGCCCAGGAACCAGCATCAGAACTGCAGAATTTCTGGGAGCTGCCGAAGCCCCAGCAGGGAGGGGGGCAAGAACTGGGAAGCCACACCACCACCTTCCCCCGGAGAGTTTACAGATACCGAGGGTCTCTTTCCGCAGGCGAACAGGTTAATGCTGCAGACCTGTCTCCCTCACCATATGGTTCCCTTGAATACCGAGTACAGGTGTGCAAGACTTATCCGTGCTAGCATCTTGAAAGCAAGAATAGTATTACTCAAATTTCTAATTTCCTGCCATTTGACGGTTTCTTCCTGTTGCTGGCTCAGTTTTCAGACCGTGAGCAGCATCCTGGTCAGAGAAGAACCAATTATTTTTGTCTTTGTCTTTTTTCTTTCATTTTTTTTTTCCACCTGTTGTATTTCCAACTTCCAGGTGTTCCAGTCAAAAGAGGTGCCTGAAAAGACATCATCACCCGAAGAATCGATAAGGATGACGAAAGGCATCACCATGGCAACAGCCAAAGCCGTGGCCGCTGGGAACTCATGCAGACAGGAGGATGTGATTGCCACCGCCAACCTGAGCCGGAAAGCTGTGTCAGATATGCTGACGGCTTGTAAGGTAAAGGCCTTGGCGTTGTTTTGGGTGGCCGGATGATGCCCTGTCATGACTATTTGGTTTAGTCTGGAGCCAGGGAGGGGCCGGCCGTGTGCAGGAGGGAGCAGCTCAGTGCCTCAAACTCGGTGATGAAATGCGTGAAGAGCCCACGGGAAATGACTCTCCAGGGTAGTTTTGTGTTTGAGAGGGGATGGAGTCGGCCTGCTAACTCACCCTCCCACTTTTCCTCTCCGTTCTTGCCAAGTAGGCAGGATGCCTGCTCTGACAGAGGTGAAGAGGCTCCTGGCCCTCTGCACAAAAAACACATCCCACTTGTACCTGCCCCCCTTTCCAGCCTCTGCAGGTCAGCATTCTGGGCCAGGAGAGGTTCTGCCATGACTGGGGGAGGAAGTGAGTCAGAGGAACAAGACAGAATGTTGGGGAACAGCCTTTTTCGCTATCTGTGCCAGACATCTTGCAGAAACTCTCGTGATCCTTGGCTAGACAAGCAGGGTAGCTGCCCTGAGCCCATCCTTGGTGAGCGCGCTGGTGGGACCTGACCATTACAAGCTTTACTTTATTATTTTTTTAATCTATTAAGAAAGTGAGTCATAAGAGCCCTCCCACGCCCCCCCCCCCCCTTGAGCACCCCACACCAGACCTTCACCCTTCTGGGGACAGCTGGGTCCCAGAGACTCTGGCTTCTGCTCAGATTGATTGATAACCCCCCACCATGGTGAGCGGGTTGGGGATGAGTCACAGAAGTTGAAAAAGCAGCTGTTGCAGCTTGGGGTCTGAAGAGACAGGGCCGTTCTTTGTGGGGAAGTCAGTTGTGGGAGAGCTGGCGCCAGGTCCAATGAGCAGGTAGGATGAGTGAAAGGTGACTGGGGAGAGGGACGGTGAGGCAGCCAGCCTGAAGGAATGGGTGTGTGAGGACCAGGCATGGGAGACTGTGGGGGAGGGGGGCGTTGGGGGAGGAGAAGACAGTAGAAGGTGGTAGGGCCACTTTCATGGGGGACCATGTGTGCTGTGCCAGGGATTTAGACTCTCCTAAAGCCGTACGTGTTTGCAGTTATGATGTACTTAATGGAATCTGCCCTGTCAGAAGTGACAACTTTCCAGAGGGGTTATGGCCTCAATCAGAAAATAGTACTTTTCTAGCAAGGTAAGGTCTGAATGCCACCATGACATGCAGGGAAGGCTGGCATGCATATTCTGTCATTGGATCCTGGAGGGGAAGGGCACCAGGGATTACCCCAAGTTGATGGATGATTAAACAGGCTTGGGGAGTTTAAGGGGAATGACCATAGTCACACAGCTGTTTCCTCTCTTAAGGACGCTGAGGTTGTTGAGTGACAAGTGCTTTGTCTCCGTGTTATAGACCTGAAATGAAAAGGGGAAATAGATTAAGGGGGAAAGGGAAGGCGGCTCGATTTTCAAGTCCCTTTCTGACACACATACCCCTGTTCTCGGGGGAGGAGGATAAGGACAGGTGCCATTTGCACAGCCTCTGCTCCTCTCTGTCTTCCTGCCCCCGGATCAGGCCACCCTGACTTTGCAGGACAAAATAACAGCCGGAGCTTCATACCTCAAAGCCAGACTTGGATGACAAGTGTCAGTGCTGAGCTCTGAGACTTCTGTTAGGAGAGCACTTATTTAGCAGACTTAGTGCAGCAAGGAAATGAGGCAGCTTGCCAGAAAGGACGTGCAATAAGGAGTATATAGAAAACCAGGGAGGCCAAGCAGTGGATCAAGAAGAAGCCCTTATATCCAGCCAGAAGGCCAACTTGGCATGTTGGAGCACTGCCTTTGGGGCCGAGCAGGGTGGCTGGGGCAAAAAGGGAAGCGCAGGAAGTTACATCCTGGCTCATTTTCTCAGAAAAGGAGGATTACACTAAATGCTCAGGTGGCGACAAGGGCTGCCCCACACCCTGAGTTAATTCTTGTGTCTGTTTCTCGTCTTACTTACATGTGCGTATGTCTGCACTATATACAATACAATCAACTATTACAGCTAATGTCGTCTGGCTCTGGTCTCTGGTGCTCTGAGTCCTTATAACTGACTCTTTAATGACCACAAATACTCTGTCAATGGATATAATTTTACCCTCTTACCAGAAATTTCAGTTGTCTGCATTTTTAAATAATGCATAAACCGTACCGCCAGGAACATCTTTGGTCATACCTGTTTTTTCCATGCTTTGAATAATTTCCTTAGGCACGTCTCCCAGGAGTGGAATTAGTCAGATGGTCTGGCATTTTAATTCGTGCCAGATTGCTCTCCCAAAGAGTTCTGCCTGGACAAGAGCACCCACCCTCAGTCCCCATACAACTCTAAATTGGGGTCTGACACACTCCATACCAGAGGTAGCATCATAGCCTGTGTCCTCCCCAAGACATGGGCTCCATTCTCACACTTGGAGACACAGGGCAGTGGTTAAAGGCACGGCCCGTTAGTCCTCAGGTGGGCAAAACTGAGCTCAGTAATGATAGATCCTGGCCACTCAGATTATCCTCACTCTTTCTGGAGTGTATTGGGGGAGCGGGTGAGGGGAGCACCCACAGGTGTTCCCGCCAGCATCCCCCAATCCCAGACGGAAAGGCTTGAGCGGAACAAACGTGAAGGCTAGTCACTATCCCCCACCACTTTGGGGGGTGATTCATACGTGTCCCGGTTTGCGATGTATTTGCAGTTTTTAATGTGTTCTTGTAAGCCCCAAGTTCTTTCCAGGGTAAGGCTTTAGAAGGAAGAAAGGCTGGGCAGGGTTGCCAGATTTAGCAAATAAAAAATGGCGTTTCTCAAATTAACATTAAAAATTGTTTTATTGTGGGGGCGCCTGGGTGGCGCAGTCGGTTAAGCGTCCGACTTCAGCCAGGTCACGATCTCACGGTCCGTGAGTTCGAGCCCCGCGTCGGGCTCTGGGCTGATGGCTCAGAGCCTGGAGCCTGTTTCCGATTCTGTGTCTCCCTCTCTCTCTCTGCCCCTCCCCCGTTCATGCTCTGTCTCTCTCTGTCCCAAAAATAAAAAAAAATTAAAAAAAAATGTTGAAAAAAAAAATTGTTTTATTGTTTCTTCAAAAATACAGTTACCTGTGATTAACCTGGTAACCCTGTGAATGGGCGTGTCATCTGTTATATCAGGATTGAATGAAGCCAACAGGTCACAAGTGCAAGAGAAAAAGCACAGGGTGCTGTATTAACCATATGTCCTTGTTTGCTTATCTCACCGCGCATAATGTGAGATGAGTTATTTACGGCCCCTCTGAGGGGAGTGGGGAGCTTACCATCTGAAGTTTCCCAAGAGCCAGAGGAGACATTGTGAGTGCAGCATGGTCAGGCCACGGAGTGAGGGCCTGAGCGTGATCAGCCTGTGAACAGAGAGGGGCTTCAGGAACCGCCCCCTCCCCTTCCTGCTGGAGAAAGGCAGGCACACCCTGGGACAGGCAGCACATGTCCTGCTGTAAGCCCTAATCATGACCCTTTCCTGGGCTTCTTAGTGCACGTGGAATTTCTTACAATGCAATAGAAGGG
The DNA here is from genome assembly GCF_018350155.1 of Leopardus geoffroyi. Taxonomy (NCBI): domain Eukaryota; kingdom Metazoa; phylum Chordata; class Mammalia; order Carnivora; family Felidae; genus Leopardus; species Leopardus geoffroyi. The sequence continues at coordinate 42,325,510 of NC_059337.1, read as the reverse complement.
GACAGGGAGAAAGGATGGGAGGAGGGACAGGACTCAGGTGCTTCTGTCTGGCTCCAGGGCACTGAAAAAGGCAAGACACAAAATGTGGTGAGAGAACCTGCCATGGACACAGGTGTGAGGTTAACAGGAGAACACGGAGGTAGGCCACCTTCTCTATCCAGGGAGTCACGGAAGGCTTCTCAGGGAGGTCGCTGAGGGCAAGGCAGAGGGAATTCCAGAATCAAGGTCTCCTCCCTCTGGGGTGCAGGGCTGGTCAGCACTGCTAGGCAGGTGCCTTCCCCTCCCCTCTTACTCCTTGGTCCACTCACCAGCTGGCTCTTCCTGTTTAAGATGTCCACATTCCTTTCTCTCCCCAGCAAGCATCCTTTCACCCTGATGTCAGCGAGGAGGTGCGCACGAGAGCCTTGCGATACGGGACGGAGTGCACCCTTGGCTACCTGGACCTTCTCGAGCACGTCTTGGTGGTGAGGAGGGGCGTGGGCCGGGCCAGGACGGGGGAAGAGCTTGTTCAGATGCAGACCATCCTTTCCTCAGGAAAGTACCTCGTAGAGCGCTGTGCGGGCTCCACTTGGGAGACTGGGGGTGGATGGAGCTAGCAAGTGCCCAGCATCACACTGCTTCAGCACATCGAGATGAAAGAAGGCTCTAGAAGAAGCTGCAGTTAGCATCCAGGAGAGTCAGGCTGTCTCTTGGCACCAAAGAGGCAAGAATAGCATGCCAGAGGGTGGGACAGGCAAAGCCACCACTGAAACAACGTTGGGAGGTCCTGTTAGGAAGACCCCAGTCCATCCTGAGAGGACAGGGAAAGCTCCAGAAAGAGCCACCCTGGCCTCCATGACGAGTTAAGGAGAAATTTCACCTGTGCTGCAGGTGACCTACCAGCCTCTTATCCTTGAATGAGTACTCAGACCACACTGAGAATGATGCCTCCTTTCCTCTGATGACCTTCCTGTCAGCCTAGAGTGCCCACCTGGAGCTGAGACAGAAGGCTGGTAGGGAAAATTCCAGAAGGGGAGGTGGGGACAGTGGTCATGGCTTATAGGGACTGTCTACATGGGAGCCTTGGGCTTGTATTGACTTAGGTTCCCCACAGATCCTAAGGGCCAAACTCTGAGCAACCGAGAAATGTATTTGCTATGTGTCTCTCTCTGTCAAAACCCACCATGGGGAGGTCTGCCGCAGGCCCTGAGAGAATTTGTCCAGGAGTCAGACACAGCCTCCGAAGAGAATTGACGATGCCCCACATTCCCTTACTGCTCCTTCCCAAACCTTAAAAACAAAACAAACAAACAAAACAAAACAAAAAAAGATCACCACCAGGCCACAGACAACTGTAAACCTTTCATTTGTGGAGCCCTGAGATTTTTCATTTTGTCCTTGCGCTAATATATGAGGCTAGCAAGGCAAAGGAAGGATCCCGAGAAGTTCGGCCCCTTGCTTGAGGTCACCTAGCTACTAGGACAGTCCTGGAACCGAATCCCAATTCTTACTACTTCCAGGCCCATGCTCATTCCAGCACTTCACTGCCACCTTGAAATTAAATTACCTCCCGATGTTAAACATGTTAGGTCTCTTAGGGAGGGAGCATTACTTTGATTCTTCACCCAGGTTAAGTGTGGTCTGTGTGAAAGTGTATCTTCTGTGAGTGGAGGCACTCTGGGGTTACTAACATTGTGTTCCAAAAGCCCTGAACTCCGGTGACTAGAAAACTGTATCATCTCATGTGGGCCTAGAAAACGCGTTGGCCAGTCCTTGTTCACAAGGCACGAGCCTCTGCCGCCAAACTAACTTTCTGCGTTAGAACAGAGTTAAAGTGTTCAGTCCGGAGCATGCGTATTAGCAGGAAATTCAGGGTATTCAGAATGAAGCCAGCAAGGCTTCCAAAAGGCATTTTTTTCTTGGTGGAATCGTATAGTCTTAGTCATGTAGAACCTTGTTCTATCAGAAAATTAGGAGTTGCAGCAGAAGCAGTGTTAGGCTTAGGTTTAGAATCTTTGCATTCGATTCCCAGCTGTGCCACGTAAATAGCCGCATGACTACTGCTTTGTCCAGACTTGAGTTTCCTCGGATGGTAAACAGTGTCAGGAATCCGTGAGAATGTCAGGAAGATCGGGCTTCGGGGCTCAGCTCACGTGTGCTTTCCACCCACAGGGTGCCCATTTCCCATATTGCTTTCTGTCTCAGACTTTTTTTTTTCCTCTTAATCATTTATTGGAAGGGAAGAAAATACTGGGATTTTCGTATTCATTTAAATGAGGGATCCTCATTTTGCCCCTTTGCCCCCGCTCCATTTCTTTTTTTCTCTTTTTTTTTTTTTTTATAAAAATTTTTTTTTCAACGTTTATTTATTTTGGGGACAGAGAGAGACAGAGCATGAACGGGAGAGGGGCAGAGAGAGAGGGAGACACAGAATCAGAAACAGGCTCCAGGCTCTGAGCCATCAGCCCAGAGCCCAACGCGGGGCTCGAACTCACGGACCGCGAGATCGCGACCTGGCTGAAGTCGGACGCTTAACCGACTGCGCCACCCAGGCGCCCCTTTTTTTTTTTTTTTTTTTTTAATGTTTGGTTATTTTTGAGGCAGAGACAGAGCATGAGCACGGGAAGGGCAGAGAGACAAGGAGACACAGAATCCAAAGCAGGCTCTAGGCTCTGAGTTGTCAGCACAGAGCCCGACGCAGGGCTCGAATCCATGAACCGTGAAATTGTGACCCAAGCCAAAGTCAGATGCCCAACCGACTGAGCCACCCAGGCACCCCTCTCTAGCTCCATTTATTGAGCAAACCCTATGTCTTGTAGCACCTATGCCTGTATCTGTGCGGGGCTGATCATTTACCTCACGCCTGTAGGTCCAGGCCTCAGGCACATTGCCCTCAGGCTGGTGCTTTCCGGGTTTGCTGTGGTGAGCCATGTACCAGGAATGTCACTGCAGAGGCATCTACCTCCACCTATGTCTCTGACAAAGCCACACCCTGGATAAAAAGGAGGCAACAGCCTTTAAGGTGTCTAATGGACTGAAGGTCTCCTGTCATGCTCTGCAGCAACAAGACAGCTTATACCTGGGAGAGGAGTTTTGCCTTCATGAGGAGGGGCAGGGGCCAGCACTTGAGAAACTTTCCCAAGGGGGGAAGAAAAATGGAACCCTCAGAGGGTCCCCTCCCACCTCAAGCCAACTTTAGACCCTTTGCCAGTATCTGGGAGCCAGATGTCACATCTACCAAAGGGATACCCACCCGCCTGTCTCTGACCTCTTCTCTCCATGTGCATCTTGTTTGGGTGAGCAAAAGAAGACAAGGCCTCTAGGGGTTGGGTGGATGATTGGCCTCTTTGCCCGAGAAAAGGCTAAGAGGTCCACTGCCTCCATGAACATTACGTAGGGAAGCTGTAGTAGCCATTCCCAGTCCACACATTCAGAGACCCCAGTTTTATGGCCGATTAATTACTGTATCAGGCATCGGGCCTAATGATAATCATCAGGTTTTTCTGGAAGAGGAAGAAGGGCACTTGGTGCATGGAAACCCCACATAATGTGTGATTTGGGAGATTAACTATGGAGGACAGAGCTTAGCAAGAACGGGAGCATCCACTCCCTTCTTTTTCTGGGCCCAGGCAAGAGCGATTGCACTTTGCAGTAGATGTGCTGCTCTTGTGGCTGCTCATATTAGTTGATGGGTTTTCTGGTACGAGTTCTTCCTTGTATTTATTAGAGAAATGAGACTCTTAAGCCTTATGTGTTGTCAAGTTGGATGGTCGAGGTGACTGTTAAAAGCCTGCCATCTGAGTTTCTCTTCATCTTTCATACTTTCTATACTTCATCTTTCTATACGGTCTTCATCATTGTGACGGAGAATCATGGTGGAAGTAGAAACGTCTTGTTTCCCCAGAGCTGTTTTGAGGTATATTTTGTGAAGGTAGCTAGTGCTAAAGAGAAATCATTAATAGAAAGAAAGCCTGAATGGCGTTAAAAATGGTATAAAACATGCAGAACTTGTCTCATCTTTTGCAAGGTTGTTTCTGCCTCCTCATGACAGGTACTGATGGTTCCGACTTGAGGGAAATGTGAATGAATTAGCATCATACCTTTATTTGTTCTTATATTTAGGTTTGTCTCTTTGGAACGCTGGACATAATCTTTGAAGGTTATTTTCTAATAAAAACATAGCAAGAGAGCAAGCCTTCCCCGGGGATTATCATAAACATAGGAAAAATAGCAGTTCATAACTGAAAATTGCAGAAGTCCTGTGACAGCGTTCTTTCACTCTGCTGTGGACATTTGTAGTTTTCTTGGGCCTGCAGCTGAGAATAAGTTCATCTCTCATATCGTTAGCCCTAATTCTTCCTCCAAAGCAGACTGAGAAGAAATCTGGACCAACACGAGGCCCACGTGTGGAAGATTATACACCAGTGAGGGGCCCAGGAGCCACAAGACTGAGGCAGTGCTGGTGGAGAACCCAGCAAGGAATAAGGAAAATGGAGACGCACAAACAGGGAAGTTAGCATTCATGTCAGATACTAAATTGGCTCCTAGAGGGTGATGAATAAAGAAACAGTTAAAAAACTAGAGATTTTCACATGAACACACAGCATTCTGTTCTCCTCTTCGTTTCTGGTCTTCATGGGATGGCTACAGCATCTCCATTCTGAAAAGAAAGTTAACTTAAAACTATAACAGGAGATGGGGCGCCTGGATGGCTCAGTCACTTAAGCGTCCAACTCTTGATTTTGGCTCAGGTCACGATCTCATGGTTTGTGGGATCAAGCCCCGCCTCAGACTCTGTGCTGACAGCACGGTGCCTGCTTCGGATTCTTCTCTGTCCGTCTCTGCTCCTCCCCTGCTTGTGCTCTCTCTCTCTCTCAAAATAATTACACTTAAAAACAATTTAAAAAATACAAATAAATTTTAAAAACTGTAACAGGAGATCTTGAGATAGCCCCTTGGATCTCTTGTAAAGTTGACGTCTTGTTTTAATTGTTGAAAGAGAACTAGTAAGATTCTTGAAAGCTGAAGAAAGGCCAGATAATTGTCTAATTTTTACAAAAAGGGAAAGAAGTAGAAATTAAGGTTTGGAGACAGTGTCCAGCGATTTACATAAATAAACTGAGGTCATTTTCAGCTGGTCAAGGAGCTTCTTTAGTGAGCTGCTGCTTTTCTTAAATTAAGGCACATCAAAATGTGGGGAAAGTTATGCTGCTTCAGTCTTGTTCGATTTAAATATGTTAGGGCCAAGGATTCTTAACTTTCATGGCTGGTTTGTATATTTCAGTTTTCACTTTTGAAAGAGCTTCAAAATACAGAAAATCATATCAACATCCATGTGCCCACCCTCTATAATTAGCTAACTTTGTTAATGCTTTGTCCTATTTGGTTTAGATCCCTACTTTAAAAAATATATATCAATAATTTTTTATCTGTTATCAATCCCATTCTCCTTTTTTCTCAGGCACAAATAACTATCATGATTTTAGCATTCTTAGACCCCTTGGAGCTGAAAGTCCATCTCCTGCCTCCCACTACCAGCATCAGAGAAACCGCAGCACATTACACGCACAAAATTGTTCCTTAAACTGTTAAGAGGGTCCCCAGACCCAAATGCCCAGCTGGATTCTTGGGGAATTTAGAAACTCCAAATCAAGAACCCCTGCTTGGGGAATCCTTTCCTTTGGAGAATCTAGTTAGCAATTAACAAATAATGGGATCCAGTTTAGGCAGAGCCCTGTCCCTGCTGTCCAGGGAGCTGCTCTGTGAAGCTTTAGACACGCCCATGTGAGCACTGTTGGCCTCCTGCATTTGCTCTCTGCTGGTTTGTCATCGTAGGTTTGTACTGCAAGAGGCAGCCACATTGCCTCTGTAGCAACCACAGTTCAATATTGCTGCTAAACCACAATGTGAGATCTTTGACAGCCTTAAAATTACCCTCGCTTCCACTAGCAGAGCTTTAATTTGGTTCCGTCTCTTGTCTGCTGTTAGAAATCATGTTGACTTAATGGCAGAATAAAAATAGAACTCCTTTCCTCCTGCCTTGTCTGAATAGGATACTTTACCATAGGACTTGTAATATCTCAGAGCCAGAGTATATGAAGAAGTGGCTCTCTCTCTCTCACCCTCCAGGCTCTTCTTTTTAAAGACAGAAGTCTTTAATCACTCCACTTTGATGATGTAAGTGAATTTGCCCACCACACCCCTAACTTTTTTTCCAGCTTTATTGAACCATAACTAACATACAATAAACAGATATTTAAAGTGTGCATTTTGAGTATTCATATGTGAATATATCCTTGAAAGCATCACCACAATCAAAATAACGAATGTATCCATTACTCCTCCGAATTTCTAGGCCACTGCTGATCTTTTTGTTATTATAGATCTGTTTATACTTTCTAGACTTTTATGTAAACGGGATGTATAGCACATACTTTTCTTTGTTTTGGTTCTTTCACTCAGCATCAATATTTTCAATTCTATCCATCTTGTTATGTGTAACAATAATTTGTCCCCTTTTATTGCTAAGTAGTATTCCATCAAATGGATCTGCCATACTTGTCCATCATTAGGTGAAGAGACAAATATTTAAGTTGTTTCTAGCTTCTGATTACTAATAAAACTGCCAAGACCATTCTCTGTATAAATCTCTGAGCCTGAATTTGTTCATTTCTCTCAGATAAATACCTGGATGTGGAATACTTATAAAATAGGGTATGCATTTTTTTTTTTCCTTTCTTGGGAAACTTTTTTATAGTAGTTATACTATTTTACATTTCCTCCAGCAGAGTAGGAGAGTTCGGGTTGCTCCACACCCTTGTCAACACTTAAAATGGTCTGTCTTTTCAATTTTAGTCATTCTAGTGGGTGTGCAGTGGTGTCTCACTGTGGTTTTAATGTACGTTGTTGAGTATCTTTTTTAATGCCCCTGTGTGCCCTCTGTATGTCTTTTTTGGTGAAGTCCCTATTGAGATGTTTTTGGCTGTTTTTCATTGGGTTTGTCTTATTATGGAATTTTGAGAATTTTTTACATTTTCTAGATACAAATTGTGAAATTTTTTTTAATCCTTTCTCTTAGGGTGTGGTTTGCCTTGTCGTTTTCATAACAACGTCTGGAGAGAGATGGAAATGTGTGTTATTAAAAAAGAAAGTAACAATGCTGCAGAGAGTTAAGGAAACAAAAAGCTCAGATAAAACTTGAAAAAATAGGAAAGTAAAGCCAAAATAGATCTTATATCCCAAATAATTAAACACAGAAGATGAATTGAATGTTTGTTTGCATCAGTTATGTTTGCAAATTATTTTTAGGATTATATCCCGGTATAAGGGAAGAAAAAATAATTTTCTCTCTACACTTCAGAGTTCTTGCCCGAGACCCTGTGTAGTGAGGCAGATTAACAAGAGAAAAACAAATACCTTGTGTACCTCATGGATGCATAGCAGATATCCAGGGGAAAAATGAGTAACTACATAGGTGGCCTAAACCACTGGCTTAAATACCATGTTCAGTTCAGTGAAAAAAAAAGGTGTGTAATTGGTTTGGGACAGGTGATGGGAGGTTGCCAGGAAAAACCTCCTGGAGGTTGCCAGGAGATTATGCAGATTTAAATCTGTGCCTTCTCCTCTGATAAATTCTCTCGTGATAAAGAGTCAACCTTCTCTTCAGGCAGGGAGAGGGAGACACTGTAAACAGAGGAAGATTTGCTTTGTCACTGTAAATTTCTCTTTCACAAGAGTAACTTCTACTCTGTTTTCAGAGCCTCTCCCGTGTCTATTTCTCAACAATAATTAGCCCAAAACAATCCGTATACCAAAGAGGTTATTTCGGGGTGCCATGCTCTGCTACCTCTCACCAGCTTCCTGTTCTTTTATTTGCATGCCCGATTGATTCTCTTTTGAGCAGCCCTATTGAGGTGTAATTGGCGTACGACAGAATTTTCCCATTTCAGGCATTAAATTAATTGTTTTTTTCCTGTCTTTACAGAGCTGTGCACCTATCACAAAATATTAGAATATTTGCATCACCCCAAAAAAGAAACCTCATACCCTTAAGCAGTCGTTCATTGCCCTCACTCCAATTCTAAGACCTAGACAAACACTAATCTCTTTCTGCCTCTGTATATTTGCCTATTCTGGACTTCTCATATAAATGGAATCACACAGTATATGGTCTTTTGTGACTGCTTCTTTAAATTAGCATAATGTTTTTAAAGTTATAAAACATAAACTTCCAAGTTCATGATTTTTAAAGTTTTCAAGCCTAATTTATATTTTGTCCTCAGAGAATCCTTACCAAATCTGAGATCACTAAGATTATTTTCTTTGGTTTGCTTCTGTATAGTTTTAATTCTTATATTTAGGTTTAGATGTGGGGAAAGGGCCAGGGTTCATACTCCTACGTATGGCTATCCAATTGTTCCATCATCATTTGTTGAAAAGAATTATTCTGTCCCCATTGAATTAAAGGCATCTGAGCACACTTAATGACAATCAGTTGACTATATATGTGAAATCTAGTTCTGGACTCTTTTCTGCTCCATTGATCTATATGTCCAAGTACCAATATCATGATGTCTTGATTACTACTACTTTATATGAATGTTAAAATCTGGTAGTTGAAGGCTTTTAATTTGGTTCTTTTTCAAAATAGTTTTAGCTCTTCTATGTGCTTTGCATTCCATATCATCATGTAAATATCTAAAAAAAAAAAGCTTTTGGGGTTTTGACTGGGATTGTGGGGGAGATTTGAGGGTAATTGACATTTTAAGAGTGTTCTAATCCATAAACATGGCATGTATCTCCATTTAGTTAGGTCTCCTTTAATAATTTCAACAATGTTTATAATTTTTAGGATTCAGGTCTTGCACATGTGTTGTTGCATTTAGCACTAGGTGTTTCATAATTTTTATGGTGTTATAAACGATACTGCTTTTTAAAAATTCTTATTTTTTTATTGCTGTTGAACCTAAAAATATAATTGATACTAGTATATTGATTGACCTTATAGCCTGTCACCTTGCTATACTCACTTATTCTAGAAGCTTTTGTTTACATATGCCTCAGAATTTTCTATATAGACATTCACATTATTTGTAAAGAAAGATTCTTTTACTTCTTCTTTTCCATCTCTGTACCATTTACTTATTTTTCTTGCCTTATTGCACTGTCCAGGAATGTTGGTACAATACTGATAAGGGTGTGAGATCAAACATCCTTACCATATTCTTGATCTTAGGTAGGGAATGTTCAGTCTTTCATCATTTACTGTGAATCTCCCCATCATACTTTTAATTCTTTGCTTATGCTTGTTGTGTTGACCACCATGGATAAACCAACTAACCAACGAACAAGGCTATGGACCACTTAGCTTTTCAAACCCTGAGCCATAACCATTATTCACCTGGTGAACTTACAACATGTATTGTTTCAGGGGGGGAAAAAATAGTACAGGCCTTTGATTAAGTGGTGCCAAATGGTACCATTTGAGTCTAGGGCAGTGGTTCACAACTTTGGTTATATATAAGAATCACATGGGGGACTTTTAAAAACCCTGGTGCCCAAGCTGTACTTCAGTCCAATTCTATCAATAGCCCTGATGGGAATATATATTGTATCAAATTACATATTAACTTATGCAGTCTTACCACAAGTCGGTAACAAAAGGACTGTTGCTATGCCTATTTACTAGGCAATTTACTTACACTGAGGCTTAGAAGAAAAGTAACTAGACCAGGGTTACATAGGTAAATTGACTCTAGAACCTATACTTAACTAAACTGCCTACCCCTGGCTGTATTAGAAAATAAAAGACACTTAACTTCCTCCCCCCACCTCTCCATGGTTCTAGTGTTTTAGAACTGGTCCATGAAGCTATCATATTAGGACTTGTCCCAATGGTATGTTGCTCTGTTTTTACCCATCCATTCATTTGTTCACTCGTTCTCAGAATTGTACTGAGTTCTTTTCTTTTCCTAAAAATTTTCTTCAAGTAATCTCTACACCCAACATAGGGCTTGAACCCACAACTCCCAAATCAAGAGCCAGATGCCCCTGTACTGAGTTCTTAGTATCTGCATAGTGATATGTATAAGTCCTAGGGTGAGAAAATAAGAGCAGGATAACTGAATTCATGGAACAGTAGCAAATAGAAAATAAATTTTAAAGATTGCCAAAGGAAGGAGGATGGTGATGGATGCATGTAAAGTGATGCTCAAAGACCTTTGACTAATCGGTTCAGGCATATAACACAATGTCTTCTACACACTGGTGTGGCCAGTGCTGGTCAAAGTATAATCCCACTAACTCCCCCAAACCCAGATTTTTTTTTAACCAGACTTACAGTTTTCTTTTATCTCTGGGGTCCAAAAGACTTCTTTTCCAGACTCCTAAGAATGAATATGGGACACCAAGAAGGGAATTAACATTTAACGAACACCTGCCGTGTTGGAGGCATTGTGCAGGGTGTTTCTTATGTGTTACTCCTTTTGATCTTTATGCCAATCCTGAGGAATAGGCATTATCCCAGCTTTACAGAGGAGAAAACAGGTTCTGAGGGGTTCATTAATCTGCCCAGCGTCCAAAACCAGGCACAAAGGAAGCCAGGTGTGTGAACACAAGTTTGTCCGGTTCCAAAGCGATGTTTATCCCTGGCTCGAGGCTTCAGAATTATCCAGAGAGAGGCAGCCGTTGTGCTTTGCTCCTGAAGGTTTGAGCATTTCTCAATCTGAAGAGTAGCACTGGGAAGCATGAGAAAGAAATGCAGAAAAAGAATGTTGGAAGAGGAATTTCAGAGTTAGGCAGGAGCAAGGTGATTTAAGTCAGAATGTAAATTTATGGGGAAGATCTCATCCCATTCTTGAGTGAATTGGAGAAGAAATCCTCACACAGGATATCCTATAAATTGGATTGGGTGTTGGATAGCCAATATCTTTTTTAACACCATCAAAAACCAAAAGGCAAAAAAGAAACTTAAAAAAACCTTTGAGCTAGTTCAAAAAAAAAAAGGAAAATCCTCAGAATCTCTCGCAGGAGAGCTTGCCGTCTGATCAGAAGGTTGTGCTTTCTTGGAACTTTGTCTCTGAGACCCCACCGGAGTCACATATTTCTTCTGGCCCCACATTTGTTTTGTCACAAGTACCATCTGACCTGTAACCTCAGGCTTTTGCGTTCACTCGGAATGTTCCTAAACTGTGCGTAATTTTTGTGTGCATATGTTTGGTTGATGTGCAAAAGAAAGGGCAAATAAAGGACACATAAGGACTTCATCTCACTTACGATCTTACAGAAATGTGTCCAGAGGGACCTTAGAAAAACTCGTAATTCCCAACTTTTCATTTCTCACAGGAAACTGAAGGCCAGTGAGCCTTAAGTGTTTTCCCCCAAGTTTCTGAAGTCACTGGGGTGGCAGAGTTGCCACTTCAAACCAGGTTGACCAACTCGGTTCACCAGTAAGAGTGTGCTTTCTGTCACAACGGCTACCATCTTTCTTATGCATTTGACTTATTCTTCATCCTCAGATTCTTCAGAAACCCAGCCCGGAACTCAAGCACCAGCTGGCTGCTTTCTCCAAGCGCGTCGCTGGTGCCGTGACTGAGCTCATCCAGGCAGCAGAAGCCATGAAAGGTAGGCTGGATGCTCTCATGTCATCTCGTGGGACACCACTCACTGGCCGTGAACTGAGCAAAGAAACCCCGCAGCCAACACAGGCCCTTTCTTGGTGAACGCAGTCAGAAGGAATACAGTAGGGTTTTTTTTTTTGTTGGGTTTTTTGGTTTGTTTTTTTTTTAGCAAATGAGAATAGAGTTAGAATTTCAAAGTAATATCCTCCTCAAGCAAGGCTCTTTTCCGGTCCTTTGATTAAGTACTTCCACTTAAATGGTACAATCCACCTAGAGCAGCTCACTTGTCTTAAGGGTATCGCCCTTTATTTTTATCTGCATTTGCCTTCATCAGAATATCCTCATTCAAATCATACAGTCCATGTCTAGGAAATGATACCATCTGCGTTACATTGTTTGCACACCCCCTTGTGGTCACATTAGAAGCAGTCACCTCACCAGAGCAAGGTTTTCTTACCAGGTTCCCTTTGTCTGAGTTGAGGTGAATGGTGGTTCTCCATGAGTCCCCAAGAGAAGAGGGTGACAAATCTGTGTGGTCCGCATAGTCTCAAGTATCTTGAAAATGGTTACTTGCGGTCATGAGCTTTAAGAAAGAGGTCAGAGTAAGGCTCGAGCTGGCCTTGAACCATGAGATCTTGATTTTTGACACTGCATCGATGAGTGCTCCTGCGATAGGGCTGTATACACAACTGACTTACACAAGCGACAGGATCAGATAGGAGCTCCCCTTCACCCAGCTGATCTCGGTGAGAGCTGGAGAGAAGATCCCTTAGGACGGTGCAACTAGTAGGCTGACAGAGCCTCCTTGCACGTAAATCCAGATATGGTTGGCAATGAAGCCACAGCCCTGCGGTCATAGCTACCAAGAATGACCCTCTTTGGACTGATTTTAGGAACAGAGTGGGTGGATCCAGAAGACCCAACTGTCATCGCGGAAACAGAATTACTGGGGGCTGCGGCATCCATTGAGGCTGCTGCTAAGAAGTTAGAGCAACTGAAGCCAAGAGCCAAACCGAAAGTGAGTGTCCGTGTGTGGCTGCTTGTCCGATGTCAATAGGTCTTCCCGTGGATGGCTGTGAAGTGAAGCTAGGTGTGCCCACAGGGAGCCTGTCCCCTTCCCCGTGGTTAGACTGGCAAGTGGCAGACCTGCTCTACCTGCCCAGCACCTTTTTACAGGGCATGGAAAAAAACCCATGGGTTGACCCTTCAGGTTAACCACCCAGAAAAATACCTTTGGGTATCCAAAGGAAGACTCCAGGGCACTTAGAATCTGAATTTAGTTCCATTATATAGAAAGCAGGTGTTAGATGCTTACTATGGAAAGTCCCTGTTACTGAAGGGGACGTTGTCACCCTCAAATTTTCTGGTTTCCATAATGCAGTGCAAATAGCAATGCTGGGTCTCTCCTTTTCTTCAAACCAATAAACGGTAATGTGGACCTCAAAGTGGACCTAGTAACAGACTTCCTCAGTATATGCTGGAGACTGGTGGGCTGGTATGTTTTCTCCATCTGTGTTGGTCATCTAGATAAATGTTTAAAACTTAAGTCGTTAAGGGGAGCCTGGGTGGCTCGGTTGGTTAAGCATCTGACTTCGTCTCAGGTCATGATCTCACGGTTTGTGGGTTCGAGTCCCGCGTTGGGCCCTGTGCTGACAGCTCAGAGCCTGGAGACTGCTCCGGTTTCTGTGTTTCCCTCTCTCTCTGCCCCTTGCCCGTTCATGCTCAGTCTCTCTGTAAAAAATAAATAAAAACATTTTTAAAAATGTAAAACTTAAGATGTTAAAGAGAAACAGCCATTTTAGGACTTACTCTAAGATGGGGCCGTAGGAAGGACAATTATACATAAAAGGATGGTGAGCTAGTGCTGTCCAGGGGCAAAGCCTAGTCCTGTCCAGAAGCAGTTACCTTTCACTCTACCTCCCACTGCTGTCTTCTCCCAGAAGACGGTGGAATCAGAGGAGGCCTCTTTTTCTTTGTATTCAAGCAAGTCCCTGCTGGTACCTATCACCTCACTTCTCTTCCAAGGACCCAAAAACATTAGGAGGTAAAATAAGGTTTTTCCCCTCAGAAAAAGCTGGATCCCCCAGATTAGGTATGCCTAAAACTCTACCATTTTTATAAAACCAGAAGATGGAGTCTGAGCCCTGAAATACACCAAACCACTCAAAAGCAGCACCCAGGTTAATGCTGCATGTAAAACAGACGTGAGCATGTAAGTGAATGTATTGAGCTTGGGAACCTTCTTAAAACCATTAAATTCTTAGAACCAGTCTCCCGATAGTTGCTGATAGTTGGTGAAGGCATTTCTGTAAATCTCTCATCAAGATGTAATTTAGGAGTTATGGCTTTCTGATTTGGGGGGTTACCAGGGTTCTCTCTACTAGCCTCTAACCTGAGGGTCTTAAGAGGTCTGAGATTGTCCTAGGTGTTCTCAACAAGTTTAAGAACTGGATGTGTGCATATAGGGGCAACTCCCACTTTCTGGCCTTGTCTTTATTTCTGCTTGATAAATCAGGTTAATTGCAAATGGAAAATGTGCATTCAACTAAGAAGCAAGCAACTGTTGACTAAGATTTGGAGGCTTTGTGTGTAATTTGTCTTCCCTTTTCCTCATCTGATTTAGCACACGTAGCCTCTCCTGGAGAGCTTGCGTCTGCTATTGCTGAAGTCATGTCAGTAGACACTGTTCTGGAGAATTAGCCTGGTGCTCATGTAACATTAGCACTTCCCCAGATTCTGAGAGCTCCTGTTTTAATCCCTCTCCTTTTGTCCTTTTGTAAGGTCCCTCTGTGCTCTGTCTCTGAGTCCTAATTGCCCTCTGTCCAGCCATTGATATACCTCGTGATTCTTGATCTGAAAAAAACCCAGCAATTAGAGGTCCTACCCCATAGCATTGTTGTTATAACAGTTAAATGAGATAATTTAAGAATACGGTGCCTAACTGAATAAGCAGTAACCAAAAAGATGCTTCAGAGACTTTTATCTACTACTTCCTAGGAGAATGCCTGAAAGAATAATTTTTCCATAGACCCATGAGCTGATGGCCTTAGCAAAAAGAAAATAAAAGACTCACACTGATTGAGTACCAAGTATGTGCTAAGCAGTGCTTTACAGGCGTTGGCTCATCGGGTCCTTGCAACGTGCCCACAAAGCAACACCTGTCCATGCAGAATCAGAGGCAAAATACCTTGCCAGAGTCAGGTGGCCTCGACTGATCTGGAAGCATTGTATGTGCGCTATGGATGCCACAGTCAGTTCATACCATTTTTCTGGGTTTAGCCAATGTCAGAAGCTGGGGCAGCTCCACAGGGAAGCTTTTTGGTTTGCCTATACCCTCTGAGCTGTTACTGCCACTTCCTGTGCAAAGGAGGAAATCCAGAGAGAAAGAAACCTGGGGGAGGGGAAGGGGTCGGGGCTGTTGCCTGTAGCCTTGTTTGTAGTAGGAAGAAGTTAGACGTGACCTGAGTGTCTCCTTGAAGAAAAAGTACACAGCTGTTGAGAATAATGTTGGTAGGACTGTTCGGTGTGCAGAGGATTCTGTTCATGGCATAAACGTAAAGTAAAAAAAACAAAACAGAACAAAAAAACAGGATGCAGAATTATGTGCTCGGTATAACTCTGTAAACAACACTTACATACAGAGGAGACAGGCGGGGAATGTACAAGAATGACAGTGGAATTCAGGGAGTGCCTGGGTTTTAAAATTTTGTAAAACAGTGTTTTAAAAATAAGAGCACTTAAAAAATAAGTGATGGCTGCAGTGGTGGATGCGTGGGTGCTCCCTGCACTGCCCTGGGGTCATCTAGCTTTTGTATTTACAGTGTGGCTCTTTACGGAGAGCCAAGGAATCCTTCGGTCAAGGTCAAAGTGGACATAACTGTTGATCTGAGTCTCTTCCTTGGGGACGCCTACCTTAGGCCGCTCCCCAATTCCTATTAGGAAGGGTGCTCAGTACTTTCTGAGTGCTTTCTGAGTACCCTCTGAGCTTACACCCTTACAATGATGTGAAGTCTTAGGCCACCCATTGGCCAGAGGCTCCTGACACATGGATTATATTATCGATAAAATTCTTTTAAAGAAATCTTCAACCCAAACCAGGGTTTTTGTACCTGTCTAGGAACAAAACCATCTGCTACGTGGTAATAACTGCCTAAAATCAGATATCTTCCTTACCTTTATAAAGGAATGCATTTCCCCAGTTTATCAGTCAGTGAAGCGTCCGACTCTTGATTTCAGCCCAGGTCATCATGATCTCGTGGTTGGTGAGATTGAGCCCCGCATCGGGCTCTGCCCTGTCAGTGGGGAGTCTGCTTGGGGTTCTCTCTCTCCCTGTCTCTCTGCCCCTCCCTGCACTCACACACACTCTGTCAAAATAAACATTTTTTTTTTTTAATTCCCAGTCTGACACCAAAAGCAGCCAGTCTTTTGTGGTTCATTGGTTCTCTCCATCCCCTTCCATAACTGAAAAAAAAAATAAGTAATCCCCAAGATACTGTGAATAAGCATTTGCTCTCACATTCCCATCTCGTAACTACACACAAACACACAAGCCCTTAGTAGAGAGCAAATAATGCTTTCCTTTCGTAACAGGAGAGCATTTACGCTGCTTAGAGGAATAGTATCGGGGATGGGCAATGTTTTATTTTGTTTGTTTGTTTGAATTCTTTTGCTCACCGCATTCTCAGGTCGCCTGTTTTAAAAGTAGAATGCTCCATGGTTTATGAAGATGATTCCTGGCACCTTTTCCCCCCTCAGGCCCTTAAAATCTCAGCACCTCTTTTTGCCTGGGATCTGCCAAACACAAATGACCAATTGGCACTGTTGGATCCACTGTTTTCTTGGGAAGATGGTATCAAAGGGAAAGGAGAGAAGGTCGGATGGTATTAAGGCTGGTGCGTGTACCTACAACGTTGCTAATGGTGTCGTTTCCACACTTACAGACAGACTGTGCTCCACAGAGAGGTAATGGACTTGCGGCAGTGGTGACCACCCCCTGCAGCCGTAGCCTGCAGTACTCTGCCTTTTCTCGAGCTCAGTCAAACCTGGATGCCTTTTCTGCAGGCCTCTGTGTGATATGTTTGATATATTAGGTTGTTATTTAATCCAACTATATATCAAACATATTCCTACAGTGTCTTGCCCTGTCTCCGGGGGTTCCTAATATAGTTTATAAGGCAACAGGAAAGCATATGTTAAACTCACAAGCAGATTTAGAAGACGGGGTGCTCATTCCATTTCATAATGTTATATTTCCGTTTTTTCTTGTAGCGTTTAAGACCTGTATCAGTGTCGCTAGATTCTTTTGTTTGTTGTAGAAACAAATCATAATTGTGGATGTTTGCGTAAGAGCTTGAGACATTATGTATAGCTTAGTTTTGTCAGTAATGAATCCTTAAGGGATATGCTCAGTGGAAAAAAAATGGAAGGTTCCAGGCCATGTTTGTGACATGGGCTAAAAGCATTATAACCCCCACACACGTAGATTTACATTTCATCCTCATCTTCAATTTAGAAATTAGTAATTTTCATAATCTAATTTCTAGCAAATATTTAAACACAGATCAACTCTCTGTAAATTTCCCTTCTGCCCGTAGTACCAAAACATATAAACCAAATCAGCCATACTAACTGTAGGGATGGTGAGTCACTAGGTTTATAAAAACCTCAGGACTAAATGTATCTAACAAAGATAGTGTGCACCCTGTCTGTCACATTTCCTGTAATAGGTTAACTGGTCAGTCGAAGTTGATAATATTTAGAATAAGCTGACAATCAGAAAGTAATTCCATGGCCTAATTGGGTGCAACAGGAAGTTTGGGATTATGAAACATTTTTTCTGGCACGCAGCAAGCCGCCTTTGGTTGGCTTTGACCTCCTCCTCATGGAAACGCCTGTGAAGTTTGTGAGTTCATTCTGATCTGTCTCAACAGAAGACTGAGCACTGCTTTCTGGAAAGAGAACCATTGTGCCAACAGCTCAGTCTTTTGGAGCAGAGAAGTGCTCTTTTAAGAGCACATTTGAGTATGTGTGTCAGCAATGCCCCACACAGGTGGCAAGCCAGTGGTTTGAACAGGTTGGTCAGGAAAGTTTCCCCTGTTATGTCTAGAAGCCATCTCCAAGTTGCTTGCAGTGAATGCATAGTGACAGCAGCAAAGTGATGACACAGGAGAGGGAAACGCAGTGTTGCAGTCCCAGCTTCCAGAGTTATAACGTGGAACCTGTCCCTGGGATCCTTGTCCACTGAGAACAGATCAGTTTGGAGGGTGTGCAAGATGCTGCCACCTTCACGCAGCCAGAGGACAGTGTTTGGGTTTTGACTGCAGTCAAAGTTATTGGACCAAAATGACAAACTGTCATGGGAAAGAGATGACAAGTTATTATAAATAACGAAAAAGAAAAACCCAGTTTAAAAGGGACTTGAGGGGAAACCCATTTGTTAAAACTGATGGGATTTTCTTAATTCTTTCTGTAATCTCGCTGTTGGCCAGCATGCTGTACTGATTAGCTGAGTGGATGGGAAGGGGCAGCCAGGTGTTCAGGGAGCAGTAGGAACAGATAGGACATTTTCTGTAAGGCTGAAGTGGGGGCTTTGAGCTCATTTGCCACTAGTGGCTGCCAGTCCCGGAGATGTAAAGAGTGTGAAAAGCAAAGGTGTGCGGGGAACTCAACCAGCCCGTGTTCCCAGGTGACTCCCGACCGTGTAGAACAGGAGGTCTTGTCACACTCTCGTCAGTTACATAGAGGATTCCTATCACAGCAGCGAATGGATCTGATCAAGATATTTGAAAGCATTCCATTATCTTTTTTGTCTGTGCTTCCTAAGTAAACACTCACATGACTTGTTTTGAAAGCACGATCATCTTTAATAATTTTTTCATCAAACAGAAGTAGCAATTAAAAGATCGTTTCAGTGGTGTTAGTTTTTATCAGGAAAAAGATAAAATAAAACAAATAAAACAACAGCTACCATGGGAAAACCACTCCTAAGATACGAATCGTGCAAGCTCGGACCTTTTCTAATGGATGCTGCATGAACATGCAGTTATTACCTGGGTACAAAGAGTGGTCCCTCCCCAAGTGGGAGGCAAAACCATTTGGCACTCCTTTCTCTCCATCATCCATTTTGACTGTTTACTGTTTGCCTAGGGCTTTCAGGGGAACGAGGCCAGCTGTCCAGGTTTGGGATCTGGGCAGGTCTAGTTATTCTAAGAATCTTCCCATTTATAAATTCTCATTTATAGTAAGAGTGGTGGTCCTAAAGACAACCCACCCATGTGGCCTCTAAAAGAAAAGCTGATTTGGCTCTTATACAGTTGAGTTTTTGGGTACAGGCTAAGGTCTCCCCCCAGGCACTTCTCAGTTCAATACCAGAAGCAAACTGGTAGCAGCCAAACTATTCCACTCAGGCTTCCAATTGGCAAGAAAATGCTTCCCTGGTGTTGTGTGTGTTCTTGGTGTTGGCCTCCTTTTTTCCCTCAAGTATATTTAAATTATATGCAAAATGTCCACACCTTTAAAAAATATTTCCAAAGTTGTTTTTTTTTTTTTTTTTTTAAGTGTCTGATGTGATATGACCTTGTTTTTAACAGCAAGCATTCTGCAGGACTTTGGGTAACACAGAACAAAGCACAATTTCTAAATGGAAAAATGGCACCATGAGTTGTGATCTGGTTTTTGTAGCCAGTTGTGAGAAAGGTGACCCCTGTGTTTATCAGCTCTTAGCAAGGCAGTCCCTTAAAGGAGGTTTACACAGAGGGAGGCGGACACCAGGGCAGGGACCTTTGGACCATCTCCTATGGATACCCTCAGCTACCTCACCTTCGAGCTCATGGTCCGGGAAGGGGCCATAGGGCTGCGGGGATGTAATTCACAAATAGCAAGTAAAAGGAGGACAGACCAAAACATTTTTTCTCTGGGCACCATGTGCCCCACAACCCGTCAGGGAGAAGGTTGGCCAAGATGCGGCATGAGGGAGGCAGGGTTTCTCCATGGAGGAGACTAAGAGAATAAGGAAGAGAGAAAGTCAGCACCTTCTTAAGAAATGTTTAATTTGGAACTGTAGCACGTCTAGGCTACAGGACCAAGAGAGCTGAGGTTCCTCCGTAAGTAACGAATAGAAAACTGATTGATACCTGGAGAAAGGCAGCAAATTCTCTGTGGTCAGAAAGTGCAGGGCACTGACTAGAACCCCAGATTGCCCATCTCCTTTGGGGGGGTTGAGGCAGAAGCTGGAAGCAGTGCCAGTCGGTATCATGTGTTACTTGAAACTTCATTCATCACTGGTGTATTATGGGTTTTATTTATAGTTATTTTAGGCTGTCATCAGAAGTGGCAGTTAGACCCTTTCTCCAAATGATGAGCGGAAAATGGTTCAGAGAGGGAAAACAGACTAGCTTAGCACCAAGTCTAAAAAGAACAGTTTTTAAAACCACAGAACACGAAGGTAGTAAGAGAAGTCACCATGAAATTAATTGTTAGGAATTGTTGAGCATTTGCTGTGAGTCAGTTGTGCTCTATATGTGTTTATAATGTACTTATAACAACCCTATCAGGTAGGAGGGAAGGCAGGTTCAGAAAATGAATTGCTCCAAAGGTTATGTCCTCAGAATGCCTGAAAGGCCAAAAGGCAAAATACAAACTGAGTAAAGACCTCCCCTTTCCCTTCCCTTCTCTTCTCCCCCTTCGTACCCCAGTAGAACCTCAAGCTCCTGAGACACATTAGATCAAACAGAACAAGACAAGAGCCTCACATGTTCTTCTGAGCACAGGAAGCAGGCATCAAGAGAGCCAGCCCAAAACGTGGCCTTTCCCCAGAGGCACTTCCCCAGACCTCCAACTGTTTAAAAGAGAAGCTCTGCAGGAGATCACCAAACAGGAAAAATACCAGCAAAAGGGTGCTTGGGACTTTCCCAAAGCTACCAGAAAGTCAAGATGAGGATAGGTCTATCCTCTGCTAGGGCTTAGTGGACAGTCCAGGAGGGACAGCTCCTGAGGGCTGGCGGTGAGCTGGCCAGTGCTTTCTTACAGTGAAGGGGAGCAGGGAAAAGGGCACACCGTATAGAGGATGAGAAGACAGATTCAGCCATCATTTAAGCAGAGCAGATTCTCTGTTGGCACATCTGGTGCTCTCTTCACCAGCACTGCGTTGCTAAGAGCCTCTTTGCAAAATGCTGGAAATGCCATTTGCGTCCGTATGTGCACGAGTAGATGTCACAACAAACTACGGATGCAGGTTGAGGGGTGAAGGCAGAGCAGACAAATAACAACCCATGGCCTTGAACGGGGCAGGAGCCAGTGAATAGATGTGTGTTTCTTCCTCCCGGAGGAACCCAGAACGGACAGTTACTGATGTAGACGCTTATTCCATGCATTTCTCCTTCCCCAACCATGTAAATTGCCCTCTGGCTGAACTCTAGAACTTGGAAGACTCGTTTTGAATGGATACATTCATTCAGCAAACATTTATCATGTAGTCTACGCTGCCTGATTGTATACTCGAGAGACCACATTAGTGGAATAAAACACAGTCCGTGTCCTGGAGGAAATGTCAGGCGGGTAGGCTTCAGTTAACTGGGGTCTGTTTCCCGTAGCCCAGCCTAGCATTTCCCGTGGAGTAGCCCACTTCCATTAGAAATGAGACCTATTGAAACACAATCTGCATCTTGAACCAGATCATCAGGTGATTCTGAGCAAGGGCTGTCCGTTTATTAGCCTGTTTAATGAAAGCCTTTTCTTAAGTTCCCTGTGCCCTGGGTCTCGGGGTTCTTCAGGCTCTCCTTGTAGCGGCTCCATGTGACTGTCCTCATTGCCCGCCATCCCCCAGCTACAGCGGGATTTGTTCTGTTGACAAAGCCTGCAATTTCGTTGTGATCCTTTTATGTAGGAAGATCCTTTGAAGACCAAGCCACTTTGTTTCTTTCCTTTTCTGCAACACGCTTGAGCATGCGCCCTCCTCCTCTTGTAGCTCTCACCGCCCTTCCCCCAGATGCCGTCACAGGTGCTGGTGAGAGCCAAGCGGACGGCAGCATGGACAGGGACACTTAGGCATTTCCGAGTGTCCTTGGCTTGGGGAGAATCCCACCTTGTAGGCTAGAAGTTGTGTGTGGTATGAAGAAGTACCCGGTGTTCATGTTTATGTCCAGCAGGAGAGAAAAGATGGGCATTTAGTCTTAGTGATAAACCCGGCCTACAATGTCTAGACGTTAGCCCTCTGTCCCTGTTGTCAATCGCGTTCGGCTTTATTAAGCCTTTCTTGGGAAACTAGTACTTTTTAGTCAGAGCAAGTGTCTCCCAGACAGGAGGCTTTCTGCCATGTTCGTTTGAAAACATCAAGATGTTACGGAAAGAAAAACAAAAATTCATCAGCAGGCATTATACCAGTTGCCACTGCAAGAAAAAGCTGTGGGTGTCAAAAATATTTCCAAGCTGAATATCTATTTCAAGCATGTGTTCTACAAAAAAACTTCACGGCAGCAGGAGACGTGGTAGAGGCCTTTAAAATTAGTTTTAATAGGATGATTCTGTAAGATCTAGCCATGGCTTAGAGTTAGCACTTAATTGGAAGAAAACTCCATTTTTGTGGATCCCAAATTTGAGAAAGCAGAAATCGGATGGGATACTTCATACTGTGCATGGACTCACCTTGGAGGCCGCCTGAGATCAGGATCTGGGACCCATTCAGAAGCCACCATGGGCTTCTGTTTCCCCTGCCACAGTGGCGGGGGCTCCCTTGGGGCTCAAGAATTACGTGATTTCCCTGGTGCTTTAATCTGTCAGATACTTGAGTTTCTTTTGTAGAATGAATTTCCAAAAAAAGTTCTTAATTCCAGGTCACTGACTAGATAACTACTGATATCAGAGCCTAATGCAATTTCTTTGGGGCCTACGTATGATAGTACCTTTTATGCCAGTGTCTTACGATGAGTTGTTTTTCTATTTCAGTAAATAGATGTTATACTCCACCACTACTATAAGCTCCCTTACTCCAAAATGAATCCACTGCAACTGAATCCACTTCTGTCCTGAATGCTCCTAGAGCAAGACTTGGGCAGATAAGAAAGAATGTATAGCTTCTCAGAACTTCTAAAAGGCTGGCGTCGTTCTCTGGATTCACCAGACGTGCACTGAAATGTTGTTTTGATAACATGACTTGTAAAAAATAAAAATGAGCTTGGAATCTCTCATAGTTCAAGATGTGGTCATAAAGAATGGGGAACGGAAAAAAAATTGTAGCTATGTATCCATCCTGTCTGATGTTCCATATGGACCATTTAGCGACCAACTTTGAGCCTCTGGCACGAAGTTAGTCATCACTGATGCCCAGAGGGGTGACCAGGCTAGTAAGGACAGATCCTCATGGAGTCCGAGAGATGGAGAATCTTAATTGCAGCCCTATGACCTCATCCCAACACTCTAGCTCCCTGAGTCTGCTTTCTCACTGTGAATATGAGAATGAATATAACTACAGTGTAAGATTTGTTTTCCTCTTTCTCAGAATTAAACAAGCATTGGAAGTGGAAATGCCTCACAAAACATTTGGCACATGGTAGGCACTCTTAAAGACGTTTTGCCGTTGCACAGCATTGCAGATACACCTGATGCTGCTGCATTGTACACTTAAAATTGGTTCAGAGGGTGAATGGCATGTATATTTTAACACACAAAGAAAAGCGTTGCTATACCTGACCCTCACTGCAGTGCCTGAAAGGTACCAGCCCCACCTTTAACTTTCCTTAACCAAAGGGGGGCTTAACCGTACTCAGGTGCACAGAACATTAGTGGTGAGCGGACCATGGAGGGCATCCAGCGTGACCACCCCAAATTGTGAGACTGCATCCCAGCCAGCCTGGGATCAAGGTCCTTATGCTTGCCCCACTTACCAGAGCTTCTCTTCAGCTACCAGGGCTGTGCTGGCCTGGTGCTGGTGAACTTAGAGCAGGGCCCTCCTAGCTTCATAACACCTGCACAGTCATGGCCGGAGGTCTTCCCCAGGTGGAGCCGGGCCTCACATTCCCGGGGGGCTGAACAAGCTCCACCTCGATGTCATGTCACCTGGATTTCTTTCCCCCCTTTGGTGAGCTGTGGCTCGTAAGTAACTCCTTCTGCTCAGCCGCAGAAGATGCAAATACGGTTTTGCTTTTGGTTTTTACCCAAGAAAAATAAGGCTTTTCACAACTCGTAGCCACCTCATCATTGTTTCAACCCATTTTTGAGCCTTAAGGTCTGGAAGAGGATTCCACCACCCACTCTTGAGATTTTGATTACCGATTATTTAAATTTCGGTTGTTGATGCTAATGGAGCAATTTGAGCGTAGTTTATTCACAGTGAATTTACATCCTGTTAAAGATTCTGGTCTGGAAAAATAGTCTTAGAATTTCCTGATTTGAAATTTGTGTAGAATGTCCATGCTAGCAGCTTGTACCTTTTAACCTTTTAGAATCGGGGAAGGGGGGAGGCAGCAGATGGAGATTTGGGGCAGCTTAGGCCTACCTGCCCTGGGTGTGGTTTGTCAGCCAAAAGACATAAATGGATGAAGAGCCAGGTGATGGAGCAGTAAGTAGGTGGGCAAAAAAGCGCCCTTTGTGGATGTGAATGGCATGTGACGCCATTTTCTTTTGTTATAGCAAGCAGATGAGACCCTGGATTTTGAAGAACAGATTTTGGAAGCTGCTAAATCCATTGCCGCTGCCACGAGTGCCCTGGTCAAATCGGCCTCGGCAGCCCAGAGGGAGCTGGTGGCCCAAGGAAAGGTGGGTAAACCCCTCTGGCCACGTGCTGGAACATTGCCACAGCAAGAGCCTCTGAGGGCTGAGGGAAAGATGGGAACGCTCGTGGCCCGCACTGAGGAAACCGGTGCTGCGCCCTCCCTCACCGAACGGGTCGTCTCTGCCCCATCTGACTGAAAACTCTGTTCGCTTAAGCCTGACCTCCAGAAGGACGGGTTTGGCTGCTGGGCCTCTCATCTGCTTCTTGTTAAGGAAAGCGTCCCATTCCAGACAGTGATCAGGGCCTGAACAAGACGTTTATATTCCCACTGTAGATTAAGCTATTTAAAGATGTGAACTGTCATATTTTCCTAGCAGATGGCTGGAGGAGCCCCGTGGTCAGGGACTTTATAGAATACAGTTTCCACCTCCAACGTCTCAATCCATTTTGGAGGACTGCTGAGCTAAATGCTGTCCAACTCTGCAGTTAGCATTTTCCTGAGCCCATTGATCAAAAAGGCCAGTCTGGTTTCAAATCTGAGATTTCTTTTATCTGCTTCATCCCTAGTAACCCATTCCATCCGCATTAGCATGAAAGCATAGTTCTGTTTCAGTGACCCAAAGGATTATTAGTATATTAGAGTACTCCTGGGTATAAGAGGGTCTTACAGTTTAGAATACTCCTGGTGTTGTTCCCATACAACATGGGATGACTCCATCCAAATCGCGCCTTGCAGAGAGCCTCTCAGATACAGAGGCACTACAGAAATCCTGTCAGGTTGTGGGTTTGGGGAATTTGGTCACCATCGTTTTCAATTATTTCTGCCTGATATTAAAAGGCCTTTGCCATCAGTGCATAGGTAGATGGATACGATTGCACCTTGACCTGAGAAAACTTGTAATACAGACAGGAAGTTAGGTCCAACGAGTGGCCATCTGTCTTCCCCCACGAAGTGTCTTGTGAGCTAAGCCTTGTCGTAGTCCAGACCACAGACTTCGGCTCCTCTTTCTAAACCATCGTGTGTTCTATTGCTCATCATTGGCATATGTATTTCTCTCCAGCCGGCATGTGGTCTGTCCCTTTGTGCTTTTCCCTTATGCTCCGTAGATATAGCAGAGTGTTGACCTTATTTAATCAAGTACTTGTTGACCCATCAATACATAAAGACTGAAAATGGATCAATTTTAACATTTTAGGAATATCTTACCTACAAATTTCAGTCTCTTGATAAAGGGCTGACTGTGCACCAGATTGCTAGGTACTAAGAGAACCTAACTTGTTGACACATTGAGAAAGTTGGTAAAGGAGGCACCCCTGGACTTGAGTAAACTATAGGCTTATAGACAGGACCTTGGGGTTTTATCTGATGTTCACCGAGCCCTGGTCTGGTGCCTAATAATTGCTGGCAGATCCCTAATTTCATATTCAAATTGAGGTTTGAGAACTCCTCTCTGACCTCTCCAGGCACCTCCCGCCATGTAAAGGTATGTAAAGGTCTCCTCCCATAGCCATTCCCTCTACATCTGGACAGAAAATGTTTCACTTCTTCGTATAATTTCTAAATCAAAGCAGAGATCATCTTACATCTAGCTTCCTACTTCTCTCCCCACCCCTGACAAAATAGTCTGTATTTCCTTAAGACCAAGGTCTGCACTCCACCATACTAAAGGAAAGGCACTATCTTTTTCACCCCCCCCCCCCATCATCTGCCAGAAAGTCACAGCATGGCCTGAGGGTCAGTGATCAGGAGAGATGTAAGTTTCCCTTGGCCCTTGAAAGAAGAGGGCTCGGTGGCTCCCATGTTTGAAATGGAGAAAGGTCAGCAGAGGAAATAAGCATGTAAGGACAGCCCCAGTCCATCACTCCTGAGCAGTTTTCCCAGAAACTAAAGGGAGACCATTCTGAGCATTTCAGATTAAGTCACTGTGGCGCCGTGGACCGCAGGCCGTCTCAGAATGGCAGAATCCCACATGAGAAAGGGTGTTCCCTTCTCACGCCGGTGTTGCTGTGTGTCCGAGGAGATGTCGTTCTCTCCAGTTCCAGAGCAGGGGAGAGTCTGAGGGGCTGCAGATGACCCTGCACCTTCCGGCTCTCATTACGGATTTCTACGCTCTCTAGGTGGGCTCCATCCCCGCCAATGCTGCGGATGACGGACAGTGGTCGCAGGGGCTGATTTCTGCCGTGAGTCACCTTCTCCTTCCTTCCCATTTGCTTTTTGGGTCCCCTGAGGGAGTTTTGGGCCTTGGGTCACTTCTCTGTCAACTGTCCCCAGGCCCGGATGGTGGCAGCTGCAACCAGCAGTCTCTGTGAGGCGGCCAATGCCTCTGTTCAGGGACATGCCAGTGAAGAGAAGCTCATCTCATCCGCCAAGCAGGTCGCTGCTTCCACGGCTCAGCTGCTCGTGGCCTGCAAGGTGAAGGCCGACCAGGATTCAGAGGCCATGAGGCGGCTACAGGTAATGGTCACTGATGCTGGTGGGAAAATACTCCTGTTGGAGCGGGTAAGTGTCGCCAACGGGGACAGTCTCACTTCCTTGGCATGACCCACCAGGCCTTCCATCAGCTAACGCTGTCCTACTTTTCTCATTTTTACCACGTACGGCCATGCATCCTACAGCTGCTTCCCCAGCAGACTGACATTGTCCGTGTGTGCCTTCTGGTCTCATGAGTTGGGGCCCTCTCTCACCCAGAATGTCCCGGCCCCTCCCCACCAGCCCAACCTGCTTGTTCTTCGTGACTCCTCACTAGAGTCCCCTCTTCTAGAAAGCCCTCCCTGACCTCCTGCATGTCAGGCAGTCATTCCCTCCTCTATCCTGCCAGAGCCCCCGGCCAGACCACTCTTAGGGTTCCTGTCACCTGATACCACCGTATTTATTTTTATATCTGTCTTTCGGGAGGCTGTGAACTCATTATTCACAGGCACCACATCTTTATCTTTGCATCTGTCACACCCGAGATGGTGCCTATTCAAGAGGGGGCCCTCCTCCACTGTTGGCAAAAGAAAGCAGAGAGAGGACTGAGGCATTTATATGAGACTGTGGCTAAGGTTTCCCAGAGCCCAAAGGACATGGTTATTATGTAGGTTATAATCCAGTCTCTCCCAGTGCATATACATTTTCCTGATTGTTTTAATTACAGAAGTGTTTTAAACACAGCGAAGGAAATGGTTGAATGAAAAAATCACATAGCCTCGACATCTTCCCATGTCAAACGTTATCATTTTTTTCTCTTCCTGTTTTATGTCTATACAAAATAGTTGTGTCTACTTGTAATCATAGCAAGAGACATTCTGCTTTTGTTCACGTAACATTTTATCACACGTGTCTTTTTACTTGAAGACAAGGCGTCATAATTTCTCTATGCAAAGCTAACTGGTCCATTCTTCATGAGTCTCATTTTTAATGATTGCATGATATTACATCAACTGATTATGCCAGAATTTCCTTATGCCTTGGACGTTTTGTTTCCAGTTTCCTAGATCTTCCAGGTATTTAGGAGATAGACTCTTTCTGTTGCCGAAAAAAAAATGTTTATACGTCGTGAATAAACTCATAAATGGCAGAAGTATGAGAACAATTTCACCAAAACCCAGAACTTTAATTTTATTTTGCAAGTCCTAACGTGTATTTCTGTTGTTGGGTTCTCCTGAGTCTCTCTCTCACCCACCTCTCCTTACCTTCATCTGACCCCTGGGCTAAACCCAGGGGGGAAATGGGAAGCTTCATGTTGATGAACGTGTGGTTTGTGGGTTTGGGGGACACTTCTGGGGAAAGCATCCTGAGTTAAGAGAGACCTGGGTTCAAGTCCTGCCTCTGCCATGTATGAAGTGTGTGATCTTAATACAGATGACTCAAAACCTTTCAGGCCTTAGTTGGCCTCAGCTATAAAATGTGGATAGAGATACCTCACTAGCTCTTAGGAAGGTCAAGAGATGTGAATGTGCTGTTCTAACCGCCAAGGACTTACACAGACAGAGCACAGCATCACTCTCTTTGTCATCATTGCTGATTTAACCGGATGCTGCAGTGTCCTATCTGAGTCCCTTGCAGTGACCCAGAGGTCCCGTGGGGCTAGACTGATCTGTAGTCAAATCCCATCTATGTAACATACTAGCTGCAGGGTCTGAGGTAAGTTACTCGACCCCATTTCCTGCCTCAGAAAAGTGCACTGATGACCTCTAAACTCAGAAAGCTATTTTGAGACCAGGTTTGTCATATATATTAATTGGCTTCCCCTTCTCTTCTTGTGCAAAAGCCCTCATAGTCCCTGTTGGTGACTTGAAATCACCAGCCAGATGAGCTAGTTCGCTTTGAGAAAAACTCAACTTTCTGATGCCTAATCCCCACACACAAGCCCTTGACTCAGAGGTGGCCTGGGCAAGGAATATGGGAGTCTTAATGCAGCTTTGACCACCCTTTGAAGAAAACTCCAAACCTCAGGGGGCAGAGGACAAGTCCCCAGGGCCATGCTTCATGAGCATTAAGAGTAAGCCAGTATGACTTCACATCAAAAAGCTTTTCTTTACCTATCTCTAGCATTTGCCCCATCCTTGAGCACTTGGCATAAAGCCCAGATGTGACTCGGAAAATATACCTGTCGAGGCCCTAGTTACTGTGGGGCTCCCAGCCTTCCCATGCAGGGATAGGTTGTGCTTTCCTAGCCCATCATTCCCTCAAGAAGCATTCAGTGAGTGCCACCCCTGGGCATCCAGTGTGCCAAGTACTAGGGATGCAGAGAGAACGGTCACAATCCCTGCCCCCAAGTGACTCACTGTCCAGGAAGAGAGAGGCAACCCCAAGTGTGGAAATGGCCGCAAAGAAGCGAGTGCAGAGCATGCAGGGAGCACTGTGAGTAGGTGTTGGGAAGGCCAAGGCAGACAGGAAGAGTGCTATCTGAACCACATCTTTGAGTTATTTTAATTGGATGGGGCAGTGGGAGATAGTTTTCTAGACCAAGGAGATGACCACTGGGCATGCTTCTATTAATACGTTTCACATTGCTACCATCGTTTGTGTACATAATTTTAATTCTCCCTCAAAAGTATGTGTTCTGGGGCACCCGGGTGGCTCAGTCGGTTGAGCGGCCAACTTTGGCTCAGGTCATGATCTCACAGCTCATGAGTTCGAGCCCCGTGTCAGGCTCTGTGCTGACGGCTCGGAGCCTGGAGCCTGCTTCAGGTTCTGTGTCTCCCTCTCTCTCAGCCCCTAACCCACTCGCATTCTGTCTCTCTCTCTCTCAAAAATAAATAAACATTAAAAAAAATTTTTTTAATAGTAAAAGATAAAAAAAAGTATGTGTTCTTTGGGAGCCAGGAACTATATCTCATTTATCTGTGAATGAGAGAAGGTTAGGTAGGTGCCAGCATTGGTAGAATCGTTGGACAGCTGGACAGACAGATGGATGCTTGCTAAAGAGAAATTCTGTGTTATAATTGGACGATAAGCCATTCATAATCCCATGAATTGTACTCTCATGTCTATTCTTGGTGAATCCAAATTGGCTGTTTCTAATGATATAATGTATGCTTTTCCCCCCTCTCCAGGCAGCAGGAAATGCTGTGAAAAGAGCCTCAGATAATCTTGTTCGTGCAGCCCAGAAGGCAGCATTTGGCAAAGCTGACGATGACGATGTTGTAGTGAAAACAAAGTTTGTAGGGGGCATTGCTCAGGTTTGTGATTAAATCTAGACAGTGTTTACTCCCGAGATGGGCCTTTTGTTATTACAGAGACTCAAAGTAACAATGACTTCAACAGGATGGAAGTGTATTTCTCCTTTGGGAAACAATTGTGGGTGTAGGCAATCTGTGGATGGTGTGCTGGTTCCTTTGTGTGTCATCCCCAGGCTCCATCTGCCTTATTCTCCCCACCTTCCCTGAGATGTTGCCTTGGCCATTTGCTCCAAAATGGGTCAGTAACCACCCTCGCTTCCCAGCCATCAGAAAGGGAGAAAGAAGGGACCACAGGACCCTGAAGTTGCATCCCTTGCTCCTGCTCACATACCATTGGTCAGCCTTTTGTCACATGGCCAACCAACCCGGTGCAAAGGATTCTGGAAAATGTAGTATTCTTTTCTGAGTACCCCTGTGGCTAGGTAAAAATCGAGGGATTCTGTTACAGAAAGGGGGAAGAAGAGAGAGTGAAAGGCAGTAGTATTGTCATTTAAATAAAAGGACGAATTTGGAGATACTACCCACTTCACATATTTGGCCCTACAGAGAGAATGAACGATCACCCCTTCCCACAACTTTTATAAGAGCAGCTGGGCTTCAGACTCACACAGGATTGCATTCTTGTGCGTGGTAGTGAGGAGCAAACTTCAGGAAATCAGGCCTGCCGTTTAGGATATGTGCTAATACAGATCCATTATACGTGATCGGTTTTCTTATCAATGCCCAGAAGTTACTCATCCCCATGCCTTCCTCGGCTCTTCCCAAACCACTCCCAGTAGACATACACCTGGTGCGTTTTTATCAGCATCGATTTCTTGATGCGCTAGTTCCATGAGGAAAAGTCACTGATCAGATAAGGTGGGAAATACTGCCCTCTATACCTCCACCTTGGACTAGCACAGTGATGGTTAGTAGAGGCTCTGAAAGGGCCCACAGGAAAGTACGCTGTTTGGCTTTCTTGAACACTTACTTACCTTTTTCACCTGTTACCTATTAAGTGATACTCCTCAGATCATATCTTAGAAACATGAAACAAATATATGAAAGCTGTCAATTGGTTAAGGACTCCAGCTTTAGCTTCAGCATCGCTTGGCCAAGTCCTGCTCCACTAGCTGGGTGTTAAGGAAGGTAGACCCACATCTCTCAGTTTCTAGTTACTCATTGGAAAAAAGGGACATTCAGTAAGGACTTCACCGTGTTGTCACGAGGATGATGGGACGCTCCATGCAAAGTGTTTACACAGCATCTGGTGCATAGTAGGGATGCAGTAGATGTTTGCTGTTAAATCATTGGCCAGAAGCCACTTAATTTTCCTGGGTCTTTTGGATCTCAAAAACCGAACTGTGGCCCATAGGCTGGTCTCCAGCACTAAGATACTTAGTACCATTGTACGGCTATGTGTAGCAGAAGCTATGGGAACTTATGAGACAAGCAGTAGAGTTGGGAGGGCAGTTTCCTGGAGAGTTCTAGATCCATCCAGCTTGTCATTTTTCCTTCTAGATCATTGCCGCCCAGGAAGAGATGTTGAAAAAAGAACGAGAACTGGAAGAAGCGAGGAAAAAACTGGCCCAGATCCGCCAACAGCAGTATAAATTCCTACCCACTGAGCTGCGGGAGGATGAAGGCTAAGGCCAGAGCCAAAATGGCGTGCCCCAGGGAACGACTTTGCAACAAATAGTGTTCCTGAGAAGCTGGGACTTACCTGGAAACTGCCTGCCTCCCCTGGGGCCAACACAGAGCCCTGAGTGCTCATTCTCACGTCTCTGTCCTGTCGGGCACCGGCTGCATGATCGTGATGTCACACGGTACAGTGTCCCACCCACAGCTCCTTCGCCACCTCCCCTCATGCCTCACCGTATCTCAGGAGAGAGGGGCGCACGTTTCGTGAACTGTTACCAAAAAAGAGAGAAGTCAGTATTATGTCGTTCTCAGACACTTTTGCTTTTGTTGGTCCTTCTCTAGGCCTGCTCCTGGGCCTTCTGTGAAATCTTAAGAGGAAACAAAAATAATGGCTTGGGGGAAAGCATTGATATCCTAGAGATTATTCTCCCTCTCAGGAGAAGATGGAGGTTGGAGTTGGACATGGCTAATAAAAGCTGGAAGCGTAAACCAGTGTGGACTCCAGGAGGGCCACTGCCGTCCTTCTGTATCTCAAGCACTGGCTCACCCAGAGGATGGAGAATTCCTGCTCCCATTTGCACGCTTTCTTGCCTCAGTGTGTAAGCTCCTTGTACAATCTAGACCCGTCTTGTATTCTGTGGCCCAAGAAAACTGAACGATTATTTTTTTCCTCCATAATCCAAAGGGCAGAAGTATGGGGGACTGTCAGGGCTCGGTGAGCAGAGGCTGGAATAAAATGTGTGGGCTCCTTACTCTGCAGAGACTTTTTCAGTTCATACAAGTCCCATGGCCTCTGATGACAAACCCATGTCCTCCGATGACAGTCCACTCAACACCCCCTCCGAAGCATCCGAGGTGGGGATTCAGCTAGGATAAAGCACTTCCTTGGTGACTGCCAGGTCCTACCCGGGGTCCTCTGCTCTCAAAATGGTTAGATTTCAGAACCGCAAGGCATCTGTTTCAAAATCTGTCCCCTGCCCTCCATCCCAAGGTGCAAATTTGTTCTGTGTCTTAATATTCTTACAATCTAGATGCAAACTAAAATCAGTGTGAACCTTTAACAAGTAGACTTGCTCACTCTCGCATCTTTCAAGGGAAGGTATATGGTACATCCAGAGTCCCTCTTCCTGATGCTGCACCTCCCAAATTTCGTATTATTTTCCCTTCTCTCTTTTTTTTTTTTTTTTTTTTTGCTCTCCTTTCAGATCCCTTTCCTAAAAGGGCATTTTAAGGCCTTGGATTTACCTTTAACCTGAGTCTTTAGTCAGAACAGTACATGAAGGACGAATGACTCGTAGAATAGATCCGAACGCCAGGTAGCAAGCGTCCATGAGAGAATTCATGAGGGGAAGACGATGGTAACAG
Organism: Leopardus geoffroyi; assembly: GCF_018350155.1. NCBI lineage: Eukaryota > Metazoa > Chordata > Mammalia > Carnivora > Felidae > Leopardus > Leopardus geoffroyi. The sequence goes on along the minus strand of NC_059337.1, from coordinate 42,292,555 downwards.
ATGTCCCTGGGTTTCAAAGCTGATAACTGGTGAAAGCGGCCATCCTCCACTTCTCTATAGTAATGTGGTGTCACGTCTCCTATTTCATCCACAGGATGGCTTCAGTGTCCCACCCAGGGTCAATATTGACACTTGGGTCCTCAAAAGGCATCACCTGTAGACCTTGCCCCCTGGTCCTGCTTTAATAGACTCTAGCCTGTGGCATAATTTTAAAATTTAATCAAACCTCTGACCGTTGCCCGTATTTATTAGAGACTTGTAAGCACTATACATCAAATTTGTCTCCAGACAAGTGGAAAGTTAGAGGAAATACAGTACAAATAAAAAGCGGAGAGAGTGTAGGGCCCTGGGGGGATGTGGGTACCAGCTCTGAAGAGGAGGGAGCAACAGAGCCCTGGCCTCTCAGGAAGAAGCTCACACACTCTTGGTTCTCCCTGAGTGTAGCTAGTACAACTCTTCCTCCCTGCCCTGGGCTGTACCCTCTCAGACCTCAGGATGAAAACTGAGGGCCCCCTGGACTTGGCAGGGGTGAGGGTTCTCCCCGAGAGATGTTCCCTGGACAGGCACAGGGTGCTTTCTGAGACTCTTAATCAGACCCAAAGGCTCAGAGTCGAGGTGTGTTAATGGCCTCACGTAGCAGGACCCAGGGAGACCCTCCACGGCCCACCCTCCCCATATTTTCTTCCAGGCTGTTTGTTTGGTTCCCTCTCCTCTTCCCACCTGTCCTCTGTCACATCCCGGCGTCCCAGGAGTGAGGCAAGGGCAGACAGGGAGTTCTCTGTCCCTGCCTCAGTCATTGAAAACCTCTGTTGCGTTCGATACAGAAAACCCTTCAGAGAGAGGCAGCGAAGAGGCCTGTCCTTCACAACTTGAGAGAACAGGCATGAAACCAAGCTTGTTCTTGTATGACCTATAGAAATACACTCTGGTCTCGAGTGTTCTGCCGCTAGGAGCTTTGGGGAAGTTGGTTCCCAGTTATCATTGTCACCGGGCGTGGTGCTGGTTTTTCACCTGTCCCTTCCTCGTCCACACTGCAGACGTGTGTGTGTGTGCATGACCTCGTGGCTGCCTTCATCTCTTCCCATTTCATCAAATGGTTGAAAGACTGTGCTTCAGGAGTTATTTAGTAGGCTCTACAGCACATGACCCCAAATGGCATTGAGGGGGCTTCTGGTTCTTCTTCAAAAGGAGCTAAGGCAGATATGACTTGTGTTTGGGGTGTGAGCCTTCATTGAGGGGCCTCTAACAAGAAGATGGTTTCAGGGTAAAAATGGTCCCAGGCCTGGAGCATAGAAATGCTTCTGTCCCTGCGAAGGGAAAGCAGGTGTGTGCCCCATGAGGGGAACTGGCCCTGGGCTTCGAAGCTTTCAGCTGATCTTTGTGCCCCAAAATTTCTATTTCAGAAGGTCAAGAAAGGAACCTGAACTGGACTTGAGAACTGCTCGTTGATTTGGGAGTTCGGATTTTGTTTGGTTCTGCCTTTCAAAAGTCTTGGAGTGTAAGGATGCTTAAAGCCACATTCAGTTAAGCAGCAAGCCCTTATTTAGACTGGCAGTGCCCCAGCAGGTCAGTGTGAGCAGAACCTTGAGTCCTGGGCGGCTGTGCAGTCAGGTGTCATGGGGACCCCAGGCCACCTACTGAGGAGCCACATGGTCTTGAAGGATGAGCCACCTGAACCACTGCAAATGCTTTATCACAGATACCCTTAGGGCTTCTCAGAGGCTTTCCCTGTGTGCTTTCTGGGTGTTTCATCAGTCCGTGAGTTTCTAGTAACCAAAGCCTATTCTAAGTGTATCAATGTATTAGTACCAAATTTCACCATCCCCCAAGACAATGAACCCCACCACCAAAGTAATCCCAAGGCCGAAACCTCATGCAGGAACCAGGCTGCAGGACGATGGTGGTAAGCAAGCTGTGGTCTCCACTCCCCGGGGACTTGAGGACGTCCCACTGATAGGCCACCTCCTCCTCCTCCTCCTCAGCAGTGAACCCCCACATCTCCCCAAGCTCTGAGGTTCTGGGTCATGTCAGAGCCTCAGGGGATTCTGGCTTTGAGACCCCAGGACAGACTATGAGCATGTTCGGTTCTCAGACTCATGGAGGAAGTGTCCCCGCTGCTGACCAAGGGAGTAGTCACCTCTGAGACCCTTAGGGGAACGCAAGGAGTTGGGGACAAATGTTCCCTTCAGGCTAAGAGGCAAATCGAATTCAGAAACCCAAAGATCCTAACAGCTGTGCTAGGGGCTCGGGTTCCAACTCCCCAAGGTCTCTTCCAGGTGCTGGCCTCCCCAGTAGGGGGCCTCAGGGGAAAGGTGTCTTCGTCCCCAAGCAAGGTTCTACCACCTTTAAAAGTCCCTGAGATGACAACTCCGTCTTTCTGAGCGTCTGCTTGGTATGTTTACGGTCATTAGGAACAGGCATGTGACAGAGCTTCTGGTGACTCTAAAAAAACACAATGAAGGGACATTTCTGTACAAGAGGTTGGGATTTGGCCTTCCTCTGAGCCCCGCTCGGCCTTCCCATAAGCGTCGGCCTCTCCTTGTTCCCCAGTGCATGAGTATGGGTCTCCCTCCACCACCTTCCCACCTGGCTGCAAAATCTAGGAGCAAACAGGAAAGTTAAGCTCTGCCCTATGTCATAATGTCTTTATTGATCTGGTCGCATAAATTATTTTTTTTTAATTCACCAGAAATAAACTTTTAAAGGAATGAGCCTGTGTGAAAATGTCCTGGGAAATGGAAGGAAGGTGGGGGAGAGGGAGGAGGATGTGCCCTTTTTTTATGGGCAAGAAATTCTACCTTGAGTACAACCCCGCAGTTAACCAGGCATGTGTGTGTGACAGGAACGAAGTTCGTGTGTGTGTGTGTGTGTGACAGAGGCAAAGCCACAGGGACCACTGTCTATGTAGCTTTGCTGGCTCTGGAGGAAATTCAGAGAAATAGACCATAAGTAGGAAGATGATTCTTTTCCTCTGAAAGAAGCAGGCCCTGTGGACAAGCAGCTTGGAGCTCAGTGACCATGGTGTGGTATCCAGCTGACCCTGCGTTACTCTCCGACCCTGAGGGGCGCCTGACCCAGGAAGATGAGCTTCACCTCTGACAGCTGAGGCTGAAATGCAACCCACAGGGATTGCACCTTCTCCTCTGTGTTGGGGGGCGGGGGGAGTGCAGATGGCCTGGCAGCATCCTTGTGGGGGGGAAGCCACCCTCCGAAAACTGTGAGGCATTTCTACCCTGCAAGAGGGCGATGTCAGAGAATCACCACGGCAACGGAGAGTGTGCCCGCTCTGTCTCACAACTAAGAGGATTATTTCCCTCCCTGAGATGGTGATGGAGGATCTCTAGGCAAACTGGTGATTTGTTTCTGTCTTTGACTTGACGGAAATGGGGCTCAGACTGCAGATGGCCTGAGGTGCAGTCCAGGAGGGAGCGAGGGGAGCCAGTGTTCCTGCGGCCCCCTACGTTTCCTGCCTCCACAGCAGTGGGGAAGGTGCTGTGGCCGTTTGGCAGAGGGGCACAGCAAGAAGGCGGCAAGGCACAGCAGTGGGAGGCGAGGGGTTGGAGGCCGGCTGTAGGAATTCACATCCTCTGTGCAGCTAAATCAGGCTGGCCCACAAAGACCTGAGTGCCCCATCGCCCGCTCTGGGAAGGACACTGGAGACCGTAGAGAAGGTCACCAACACTTGAGCCAGGGCCCTGAGCAAAGAGGGCAGAGCCCTGGAGTTGAGAAAAGCCTCGCGAAGAGGGCATTCGGCCTGACTCCTAACGGATAGGAGTTTTCCCGGTAGAGAAGAGGCAGGGGTTAGCATTCCAGGCACTAGGGACCACCCCATGCAGAGGCCTGGTTTCTGAAGGATGGATCGCTTAGGGGAACAAGGAGGAAGTCGGGGCTTGGGGCGTGCGGCCCAAAGAGGAGGGCGGCCAGGAACACCTCACAAGGGCCGCTGCATCCGGCTGGGGCACTGGGATTGTTATCAGATGAATCCCTCTGCAGGAAGCTCAGAGAACTCGTGATCGAAGCGTGGAGAGGTACTGACAGAGGTCAGCCGCTCAGGAGTGCGTCGGGGCCCAGGCTGTTGTGCCAGAAAACTTGAGAGCAAGGAAAGAGGGTGTGAGCCGAGAGCCTCTCCGGCAGGAGATGCCACAACAGGAGGGACCGACTTAGAGGGAAGCGGATAGAACGCTCGTGTCTAGATAGCTACTTTATTGTACACTTAGCACATGCCAGGAATGAAACTTATTACCCTCTGGAATCCCTACCACATCCACACAGAGCACGACACAGAGGCACTCCTTTATTATTTTAGAGATGATAGGGCTGAGGCACAGAGAGGTTAGGTCACATAGCCGAGGCCACACAGCTGGCAGAACTGGGATCTCCCAAGCGCTGTGCTCAGATCACGCAGCTTGTGAGTGGCAAAGCAGACACTCACACTCGTTTGTTTGCAAAGCTCATGCTTGTGACCAACAGTATATGGAGACCCTGGCAGGCTGGGTAGAAATTAGGCAGAGGCAGGGGGAAGGAACCTCAAGGGCAGAGAGAACCCCGTATGCATGTGGCACAGCCAGAGACATGCTGGAGGGGCTGCTGGGCAATTCAGGACAGGAGAGGATGGCAAGTCCTCAAGTGTGTGGAGGCAGGGGGCATCCCAGGGGTCACTGAGTGCCTAAGGAGCTTGTTCTTTAAGGTGCAGGTTCCCGAGAGCCAGCCTTGGCTTTACTCCCACCTGGCATCTCCAAAATCCTGATCTGGGGTCTCTCTCTCTCAGACCACAGCTCTTTCCTGAGTCTAAAGCCCCACGCTGGGGCACCTGTGTGGCTCAGTCGGTGAAGCATCCGACTCTTGATACTGGCTCAGGTCATGATCTCACAGTCCGTGGGATCAAGCCCCGAGTCAGGCTCTGCGCTGACAGCACAGAATCTGCTTGGGATTCTCTCTCTCTCCCTTTCTTGACCCCTTCCCCGCTTGCTATCTCTCAAGTTTTAAAAAATCGTTTAAATAGGGGCACCTGGGTGGTTCAGTCGGTTAAGCATCCCAACTTTGGCTCAGGTCATGATCTCACAGTTCATGAGTTCAAGCCCCACATCAGGCTCTGTGCTGACAGCTCGGAGCCTGGAACCTGCTTCCAATTCTGTGTCCTCCTCTCTCTCTCTGTCCCTCCCCTGCGTGTGCTCAGTCGCTCTCTCTCTCAAAAATAAACATTAAAAAAATAAAATAGTTTAAATCTCCAGTGCTCAAGAATGTCTCATGGTGGAGAGCAATGCAACTGTGGGTTTTTATTTGAACATTGTCTGCAATCACAGGGTGTGATTGCAGCAGTTTCGCTAACTGAACCTCCCGAATGAGAAGCCCAGCCCCGGGTCCTCTGTACCGGCTGGCCTGGAAACGGGGACAGAAATGCCCTGTGGGGCTGGCACCTGAGAGGGACAGTAATGGGGCCCCAGCACTTGGGGCCACAAGAAGAGCTTCCTGTCTGCTTGGGCTTCTCTTCGCTCTATGTCTTATTTTTAGAAAGAGAAGTTTGATTCTGTGAAGCCCAGAACCGAATGTTGAGACATGCTTTCTGTGCTCACCAGAGGGCAAACGGCCTGGGTCTCGGGGCACCCCAGCGTGAGAAGCGGTTCCGACTGTATTCTTGGCACCCTGAAATAGGACGTTCAGAGGGATCAGGGAGGGAGAGGCAGATGGGCTCTGGGCCTGAGGAAAGGTAGAAAGAGAATAAAGGCACAGTCCTTCCCTCCACAGATGTCAGACCTTCCGGGAGAAGGCAGTCTCCTTCCAGGGAGGTGAGGACAACACACGTTGCTAGCCCTTGGGCCGAAGGCTGGGAGGGTGCAGGGACTGAGTTCTGGCAGGGCCAGGAAGCCATTAGGCTGGGCAAGCGGGAGGAGTAGGCAGAACATTGGGGGGCCTAAGCCTGCAGACGAGAGAGGGAGACGGGAGGTGAGGGTGGAGCCTGAAGAGGCCTGACACTGCAGGGTAAGTAGAGGCAGAGGCCTCGGTGTGGCATGCTTCTGCCCCTCACAGGCTGTTCCCAGGTTACAGGGAGGAAGGCCCTCTGCACCCTTACGGCCCGAGTTTATTGTGCATCCTGGCTGGTGTTGACCCCAGGGGGCAGTGTGGTTCCACGGGACACCAACCAGGCATTCTTGTTTTCCCTGAGGGAAAAGGGGCTTTCCTCTGGCAAATACTTTTAAGAAACAGAGTATTAAACAAGCGAGTGCCTTAAGAAGCCTCTGTGAGATGTCTTCAGGCCTGTGAGATACTCGGGTACACTGGATATCTCCAAAGGAGCGTATGATACATTTGGCCTTAAGGCACTTTTCTTTTCATTCCAGTGCACTTGGAGGGACAAATGTCCCACGCAGCGTAGCCGGGGACGCTCTGCTCAAGGATCCGTGGGGAATGACTGCCCCCCCTCCTCACTTGTCACATGTGGCACACCCTGTCTAACATTACTAGGTAATATTTCGTCTGTGCAGCAACCTCATGTAGGTCCCAGGCGGGGATCACATCTTGGCACGTAGCTGCCCCGGCTCCTAAAACTGAGCTGTGGATATGTGAGATATTTCCTAAAGACTGATGACCCGGGTGATAAACTTGAGACCATGTCGTTTGCACCAGTGTTTACGACCTGGGGATCAGCTGTTTTGGACTCTGGCTGATTTGAACTCAAATAGGCCAAAGAAAAAAAAATTTGTTCCCAAACAGTGCCTACACATGATAGCCACCCCTTTCCTTTCCCCACTCCCTCCCAGGGCCCCACCGTGCCACAGGGCAACATTATGGTTAAAACGGTTTCTCTGAAAATTGCTCTCCTAGGGTTCCCTTCCTAACACAGCTGCGTGGAAACATCTTGACCCTAAATATCCTGAAACCTCCTGGTAACACTCCCCCAACATGTGGCAAAATCCAGAGGATGGTCTCAGGCCGGAGGGGGTTGTTAATGAAACATTGAAAGGACTTCGGATGCTGTGAGTTGATCCCTACAAAATGGTGCCCATGGCCCAAATCCCAGTGCAATGCAGAGGCCATCTGGAAGAAAGGGGAAAAGCTGGGGTGGGAGGAAGCAGTTTCTTAAGTTTTCTCCAGCAGCTCCATTGCCTCAAAAGGGCACCTGAAATTCAATTCCCCAATCCATCCTTTTTTTTTTTTTTTTTTTTTTTTTTGCCACAGAAGGCAGCACAGTGAAGTGAAAAGAACACACACGGGGGCTCTGGACTATAGGTTGACCTAGTTTTAAGCACATCATATTGCTTCCAAGCTCACGGGGATATACATTGGATGGACCTTGCCCTTTCTCTCCCCAGGATTTGTTTTCCCCCAATGGGGCTGCAGCAACATTTGGGGCCAGTGGACCCTAGTCAGGGTTGGGCATGGCTGGTCCAAGGACACCACTCCAAGGTTGGTGATTGGTTCTGGAAAAACCTGATCTGGCCAATCAGCTGGGAGGCAATGTCTGCTGAAAGCGTTAGCCTCTCTCTCCCCCACATCAATAGTGAAAAGAGAGGCTGCTTCCGAGCACAGCTGAGCCAGCCTTGGGATGGAGCCCATCCCAAGGATGCACGGTGAAGACAAAGAATCTGTGTCTTTGGTGACGTGGTCGGCCAACTTGTCTAACTCTAATTCTTCCAGAATTCTCAATCCCTAACCAGTCCGTCCCTACCATGTCGAAGCCCGCTCAGTCTGACTTGCTCCCAGCACACTATGACTGACCCCGGCCAGCAGTCATGGTGGAAAAGAGCCACAAGCATTTGGCCACGTATTAGGCGCTCGGCAACCTTTTGCCTCCCCTTTCCCTCACACCTACGTAAAAGTGATCTTGAAATGTGGCCAAAGAAAACCCCATTTCTTCCACTTTCAAGAAGCAGCTCAAGTGTTCTCCCACGGGCCTAACGTGGTGCCAGACTCATAGTGGGTCTTCAGTTAAGTATTTGAATGACTCTTAACCCATGACACTCCTCTAGAGTATGATGTCAGTAATGTCTGGATTTCAGCTCATGGCGTGCGTGATCGGGGTGGAAAAGATAACAGACAAATTTGTTGCAGAGGTCTGAGTCCTGTTTTTGGACTCTGGGATGATCAACCGGAACACGGCTCTCCCCTCCCCCACGCCCCCCACTTCCTCCACCCCCAGGCTCCCTCCCTCCCTTTCAGATAGACATCTGCCACTGGTGAGCTCAGAAGTCTGGCCAATCACCTACCAAGCAAACCATCTGAGGAATGTCTGGTATGCAGGGTATGCAATATGGTGTAGGTTTGTTTTTTCTGTTCATCACTTGGCAAGGAAATCCTTCACTATTTTGTCTGGAGGCATTAGCATGGAGCTGAGGACCCAGGGAGTAGGAAGTAGGGACGGGTAGGTAGGATAGTTTTCCCTCTTCTCCTGCTCCCAGGACTGCACGGTACCATCCTCAACTTGGCATCCCCCAGCCAGCACCCCAGGCACCCCACGAGAAGTCCAAGTGAAACAGAAGTAGCTGTGGCAGGAGGGGAAGGCATTTCCCTGGGGAGGAGAATAACTGAAAGCCACAGGGGAGAATAAGGCAGGGAGGAGGCTGAGCTACCATTGAATGACACGGATCAGCGTACTTCACCTTCAGTGTCTAGCTCCTTAGTTTTGTGCAGGGGACCAAATCCGGCCGGGAGTCATGAGACCCGGGTTCTAGTTTTGGCTGGGCGATCTTGGGCACGTTTCTTCACTCCATGGAACGTCTTTTTCATCAGTGAACAGGCCGTCTGTCTTCTGCCGTGACTCCAACTGAGCCTGGATGAAGGGCACCCCTGATGTTTGACAGCTACCAATATTTTTGAGTATTAATCATATACTAGGAGCTCCTCTAGGTACTTCCTAAGTACCGTCATTTTCTTCGCCGGAGCTAACACTCACTACGTGCTTGCAATGGGCCAGTCACAGGTCTCAGAACTTTATTTCCATTGCTTCATTACATCCTCATTACAAACCTACGAGGTAGATACCAACCCCATTTTACAGATGAGGAAATTGAGGCACAATTACTTTCTCCAAGTTTACACAGCTTAAAAAAGAGCAGATGCAAGCAGTGAACCCAAGGCTTCCTGGCTCGGAATTGTATCTTCAACCACTGTGCTCTGTTGTTATTCATGATTCATTTTTCGTTAAATAAAATGGTATAATCTCTAAGGACAATGAAACTCAGAGTGAGAGAAGCCATACAATTTGTCCACAGGCTTTAGAGCCAAACCTGGATGTGTTCAACGTTTTTCTACCACTGTGGACCACTTCTCAACAGACCTATACAGAGAGAAGATTCTTCAGACTCATGGGGCAACCCCAGCAGCTGGCTGGGTCTGATCTTGGAAGTCCCATTTGTAACCATGATAAGGATGTCCAAATATGATGTGCGATAAGGTCAAATCCATGACTCCTACAAATAGTGAACATGTGTCAAAGATTTATTTAACTTATGAGAGAAGGAACCAGTAGAATGGCAAGGTTCATTCAAAAAATATAGAAAACTATTAATCATCCCTGAAAGAATGCTGGGGTAAGTTTGCTAAATTGCTTACAAGATTAATTACCCTATAAGGCAACAAAAATATAGCCTTTGGGTTGTAACCTATTTTACCAGCCAAAATCATGGTGCCTCTAGAAGACAGGAATCACGTGTGACTATTGGTCTCATGCAATTTCACATAATACAGTGTCCCATTTGCGAGTAAAAAAGGAATAGATCCCCAGAGAGCTAGATAAGGTTTAAATGACTCTGTTAGAACACACCCCATGCAGTCGTTCTTTTGCCTAACTCCAAGTTTTGGATCCTTAGTCTAAACACAGGGCAGTGAGCTGATGACCACCCAAAGCTGTTGTAGCACGATGTTGTAAAGCATGGTGTTTAAAAAAAATTTTTTTTTTCAACGTTTATTTTATTTTTGGGACAGAGAGAGACAGAGCATGAACGGGGGAGGGGCAGAGAGAGAGGGAGACACAGAATGGGAAACAGGCTCCAGGCTCTGAGCCATCAGCCCAGAGCCCGACGCGGGGCTCGAACTCACGGACCGCGAGATCGTGACCTGGCTGAAGTCGGACGCTTAACCGACTGCGCCACCCAGGCGCCCCAAGCATGGTGTTTAGAATCAGGAGACGCCCAAGTTCAAATCGAGGCCCTGCCGTTTTGTGTGCATGAGCAAACCTCTATACTCTGAGCCGTAGTTTAGTCATCTACAAAGATTCTTTTTTTTAATTAGGATAACCATACTTTCTCTTCTACCTCACAGAATTTGGGGGACGATCAAGTAAGAGTGAATATAGCAGGACTGGGTCAGCTCTTGCTCTGGCTTCTGATTTAAGGGGAACCAGCCCCTGGCCGTCACGGGAGGTCCTTGTTGGAGGACTCTGAACATGGCAGGATAAATTGCTAAGCCCCTAGTTCCCTGTGATGCTCCAGCAAACACGGGTGCACCCAAACGAGTATGTGCCACCTGCACCCAGAGCCAGATAAACAAGTATTGCAAAAGACTCCAGAGACCTAGGGTCGTATTCAGGGTTCAGAGCTGCTGGAAGGGTCCTTTTGACAATGAAGCTTTGGAGAGACACAATGACCCGGAGTCGTTTCACCGACCACCCCAGGGTGAGCTCAGCACTAGACATATGTCAGCCTTAACTGCGGTCTGGCAAACCCCTTCCCCCAGATGGTAGGTATTTTAGGCCTGGCAGGCCACATACAGCGTCTGTTGCAGAGTTTTGTTTTTATTTTTGTTTTTGTGTTTTACAGCTTTTTTCTTTTCTTTTACAACCTCTTTAAAATGTAAAAGCTATTCTCGATTTCCTGGCTGTACAGGCGGAATGTGGCCCACGGGTCGGAGATTACCGGCCCAGATGTGAGTGGCTTTGGAGTCCAGAGAACTGGCCCTGAATCATGCTTTCTTCATTTTCCCGCTGTGTGCGCCCGGGCGAGCTTCCTGTCCCTCTGAGCCTCGGTGTCCTCACTGATGAAATTCTTTCATAAAATACCTGCTGCTCATCTACTACCTTGCCAAGCACAAAAGAGGGTTTATGAAGCTAAAATAAAATGTAGAGGCCCCGGGATGTGAACGGGATGTGGCCTGAGGCACATCAGCTATTGCTTGAGCCCTGAAATAGCTGGGGCTGCCCTGGGCAGAGGACCCTAAAGCGGTCCATGCTCCATGACGACAAAAGTTCCACGACAATGTCCTGCCCTGAGGCAGGGCTACTTGACACACCCCAACGACTCTGTGAGTCTGACCTGCAGCCAAGGTCACTAAGCCCCCAGAGGAGTGTCCCGCTCCTCGTGGTCTGACAGCTGTTGCCCATGCAGACGGCACGATGCTTCTGGTGGCCTCCTGGCCCCCGTCCCTGTGCCCAGCTCAGCCTGGCGTCCTTCAAAGCAAAGCCGTTTCCCCAGTCCCCTCAGGGTGAAACTTGTGCCCAAGACACCAAGACCTGTTGTCTGCCAAGTGCATTAGGCCTGGCCCTGTTTACAGACATAAAGACTGAGGCTCAGAGAGGTCACCCAGCTGGCTCAGGCCACAGCGTTCATCAATAGTATTGAGAAAGAGAAGTACAGTGAATCTCCATAAGGCTGGTCTCTCCTGTGACCGCAGTCCTGTACTCTTACCAACACCCCTTTATGGCATTTTCTTATGGCCTTAAGATCAGAACAGTGAGGGGCGCCTGGGTGGCACAGTCGGTTAAGCGTCCGACTTCAGCCAGGTCACGATCTCGCGGTCCGTGAGTTCGAGCCCCGCGTCAGGCTCTGGGCTGATGGCTCAGAGCCTGGAGCCTGTTTCCGATTCTGTGTCTCCCTCTCTCTCTGCCCCTCCCCCGTTCATGCTCTGTCTCTCTCTGTCCCAAAAATAAATAAACGTTGAAAAAAAAAAATTAAAAAAAAAAAAAGATCAGAACAGTGAAACATTTATGCTAAGTATTTCCAAGGGGATTTTTTGTTTTTAATCTCAAAGGCTAATGATTAACTCTTATTAAGGAACAAATTCCTGTTCCCATCCTGGGGATTCAGACCTGGGGCATTTCTGAGCTGGAAATACCCAGGCTGTCACTAATTCTCTGCTTTATCCTCCATTTGTTCCTGAAAAGGTTGGATAAAAAAAAAATCATTACATGATTTAACATCATTTAAAAGAAATTTGTGTGTGTGTATGTGTGTGTGTGTGTGTGTGTGTGTGTACATGTATGTATGTATGCATGTGTTGAGGTTTTCTGGGGTTTTTTTTAAGTTTTTGTTTTGAGAGAGACAGAGCGCGTGGGGGTGGGGCAGAGAGACAGGGAGAGATAGAATCTCAAGCTGACAGTGCAGAGCCCGACATGGGGCTTGAACTCACTAACCGTGAGATCATGACTTGAGCTGAAACCAAGAGTCGGATGCTTAACCCACTGAGCCACCCAGGCGCCCCTAGGGGTTTTCGTAAACAGCAGAATTCTTCTGCAAAGAGAATAATGTGGTTTGCAAATTTGGATTTTGGCATAGTTGGTTTTCTTAATTATGTCTGTAACTTGAGCTACTGTTTCTTTAGTGACAGTTCCTAAGTTCCCACAGATGGAGTTTGTACTGTGTGAAAACGGACTCTTCATTTCCACTAACCCTGTACTCCTTTTGTACTTTGAGAGGGGCTGGTTCGCACACACAAGGAACACCAGTGTGGCCGGCTTCCCCCAAGTAAGAGGAAGCCCTCGCTGGTCTGAGTCAGTCAGGGGCTCACCCAAACCCAGGGAGGCTACAAAAAGGAGTGTGTATGGTTTAGACGCATCCAGACTTCCCACTGATCCCTGGCACTGTCCTCTGCTGGCCGAGTCTCATGCTTCACTGCCTGCATTGCACAGTGACCAGAAGGGACATAGATGTCCTTGCCTCTCACGATCTCCTGATCAGCGGATGCTCTCCCAAGGCACAAAACCCCCTCACCCACACCCTGTGAATCTGGAAGGATGTTTTGTTTTGTTTTGTTTTGTTTTGTTTTTAAATGAAACTTCAGATCAAGACTCTGGCCCGAACGCTTATGTTGATCTGAGTTGAGCTTCTGTTGCTTTGCCACCAAATGAGACCTGAGGAGCGAAGCTAGCACAGTGCTTACCGCAGCGCCTCGCCTTGTGAGTGGTAAGTCTCCGATAGTTCTCAGTGTTTGTGGTTGTTAACACCGGCTTCGTCCGTCTGCCCAGAGTCTGTGCACTCCTTCAGTGGGGTAGGCGGTTGTGAAGGTTGGCCAAATTGACCAGTGGAGGGGGCTTCGAAGGTGGCCCATAGCCCTGACGCCCCGTGATGTAACCGTGTCATAGCTCCGCTGCAGTCTTTCCAGTGAGTCCAGCTCATGGTTGGGGTACCAGTGGGCCCGACAAACAGGCCATGGTGATATGAGAGACAGCAGCGACTGCTCTTGACCAGGTGTGTGCCAGGTGCTTGGCACCAACCACGCCAGGAATCAGGAAGCCTCTCAAGGTGAAGGAAGTTTGGTCAGGACGGGGAAAATCATGGAAGGCTTTCCAGGAAGGTTTATGTCGTCATTTAACAAATGCTTGCTGAAAAGAGCAAATAAATACTGCATTGCCAAGAGCAGCGACTCAGAGTCCAGGGACCTGTGTTCCTGACCTTGGCTCTGACACCCTTGCGGTGTCTTCTCTGAGGCTCAGCCTTCCCAGCTGTAAGACGGGGGATTTGGACCAGATTGGCAGTTCTCACCCTGAATTCTCTTGGAGGCCAAGGTTTTCAGAAGGCCCCATGGGCAGGGGTACGTGAAGGGGAAGCAGAAGGTCAGGACCCCACACCTGCTTCGGAAGAGCGGCTTGTGTCTGCTATTTGTACAGGGACTCCGTGTGTTAATTCCACTTGGAAAAGGATTCTGTTTCAGGAGGGTTTAAACACCAGGCAGTCTCCAGGTCCCTGCCGCCCTGTCCACCTGGGGAGATGTGTGCCAGGCACTATATTCGCTGCTGAGCCAGCACAGAGCTGGGGACCCTGAGCTCCAAGCACGTGCAGGCAGAGTGGCAGGCCAGCGGAGAGGTTCCATGAACGTGGGGGCGGTGAGGGCGGGGGGCTCTTCCTTCCAGGGGAAACCCTCCAGGCCCACACTTGCCTAAAACAGAGGGCACGTGCCTTCAGGGCTCCAGGGCCCTGTGAAAGACTAGCTGTGGGCCAGGAGTCAGGAGTCCTGACTTCCAGTCCGGTCTTGGCTCTGTCCCTTCCTCTCTGCGATTTGGCCGGGCTTCTAAGCCCCAGTGAGCCTCATTCTCGTGAGTCATGGGCTCCTTTTGAGAACGAAACAGATGGTGGACACGAGACTGGACACACGAATGCCAATGTCATTATAAAAGGAATATCAAGGTGGAAGAATTCATTTGAAGCCGACTAACTCTAAACTGCAGATCCGCACTTCTGGGCTCAGCTGAGACACCACCTGGTAAAGTCCTGGCTGCAGGTGCTCCCCTATCTGAAGCGCTGTGTTATCTTTTCTTCCTTAACGGGGTTGCCATGACTGCTCATGCCCCTGGCAAACTCTGATCCTCCTAGCCCTGCTACGGCCCTTTCTGCATGTATTTGGGGGCGGGAGCAACATGTTCCAACCCTTCTCTACCCCTTAATAGCCTTCGTGGCTTGGTTTCCCCACTTGCCAAAGAGAAATAGAACTAGTACCTATGTCCGGGAGTGTTGGTGAGATTTGAATGCACAAGTGTACATGAAAGGCCTAGACTATTACCTGGCCCGTCGAAAGGGCTTGCTATGAGCTAACCGTTATTATACTATGGTAGAGTGCACATATGTCTGTCTACAGTTGTAGACGTAGCGTTCAGAAATATCGCTGCAATAAATGAACAACAGCTCAGGTTTTTGTCATGTCTGCAGTGAGCACTTTGCATATATTCATGTACACAACCCTCATACAACCCTGTGAGGTACAACTTACCATTCCCCTTTTCCAAATGAGGAGACTGAAGCACAGGGAGGTTCAGTACGTTACCCAAAAGTACAGAGATACAAAGGGGCAGGGGCAGGATTTGAGTCCGGGCAGTCTGACTCTGCAACCTTTACTCTTTTTTTCTGATAACTCTTTATTTATCAGAATATTTACCAGACTATATGGCTAATCTATATTCAAGGTAAAAAATGTTAAACCACAAGAAAGCACACTAATAAAAATCAACTTAAATTCCACCACCCAGATATGAACATCTGGCCAACCAACTTTTCCTACATGTGCTGGGTCCGTGTTTATGCAGATGCCTAGTACTTACATAATGAGATCATGACAGAGCTGCATTTTTTCTTTATCATAAGCACTATTACGGGTTGAATTGTGTCCCCTCCCCCCGCCCCCCGCCACCGACATTTCGATGTTAAAGTCCTAACCCCCAGTACCTCAGAATATGACTTTATTTGGAAATAGGGTACTTCCAGAGGTAATCAAATTAACATGAAGTCATTTGGGTGGGCCCTAATCCAGGATGACTGGTGTTATGATTACACAGGGGAAATGTGGACACAGAGTCACCGGTAGAGGGAAGATCATGTGAGGAAGCACGGGGAGAAGATGGCCGTCTCCAAGCCAAGGAGAGGGCTCTGGCACAAATCTTTCCCTCACACCCCTCAGAAGCAACCAACCCTACCCACACTTTGATCTTGCACTTCTGGCCTCCAGAACCATGAGAAAATACATTTCTTTGTTAAGTCACCCAATCTCTGGTAGTTTTTCACAGCAGCCCTAGAAAGCTAACACAAGCACCCTAAATACTTCTTTGACCTCTGCTGACTTTTTTACACCTTATCTATAACCCCTCCCTCCTTCCTCTACACCTGGATTCTACTCCATTGGACCCAACTTGCTGTGGGGGCTCTGGAATTTTTTTAATGGATCCAAATTATCTCTAATTTCTACCATGTTCTGCTCTGCATGATGGGACCAGAAAGGCTTTCAGAAATTGCTATGGAGTATCTCAGTGCTATGGAGTATCACCTCTGATCCCTACTGAAGCCTCAACTTTCCTGAAAGAAGGTCAATATTATGGAGAAGCTGGTACGGAGGTGTTCCCCACTGGGGAATAATGGAAGAGAAGGGATGTCCACAAGCCACTGTCAGCATTTCAGAAAAACCTAACAGACATCATAGCTTTTATTCTTAACAGAACCAAATTAAGTACCAGGCCAGCTGTCCAGGTTGCCAACCAATAAAGGCACCAAAATATCACTGAACTAATTCAGAAAGACGGAGCCACTTAACTCCACTCTCCAAATATGCCTCCCTGTTCAGCTGATGAAAGGTAAGTGAAGGTGACAGCATCATCTGGGAGCTAAGATGACGGAAGATCTCTCTGCCGAGCCTCTTGGTTGCCCACATGAAGATCCTGCCCTGTGCTCTCATGGGAGGTACCAGCAGCCCTGAGCCCGGCCAGGAAGCAGGGCCCTGCAGGGCCTGTGTCAGTCGACTGGACAGGAGACACCAATAATGCCTGTCATGGTGCGATCACTGGAATGCTGTCAGCCAAGTTTTAGGTCCTTTTAGGTGCCTTCCAGGAAGTTATCAGCTCGGAACATCAATAGAGACAACAGAAGAGACAACAAAAACCCTGAAGGTCAGTTTATAAAGAAAGAAAACATTTTAGGGATCCCTGGGTGGCTCAGTCAGTCAAGCATCCAACTTCGGCTCAGGTCACGATCTCACGGTTCATGAGTTCGAGCCCCCCGTGGGCTTCTCTGCTGTCGGTGTAGAACCCACCTCAGATCCTCTGTCCCCCTCTCTCTCTCTCTTCCCCTCCCCTGTGTACATGCTCTCTTTCTCTCAAAAAGTTAATTAGTTTAAAAAAGAGAGAAAACATTTAGAGCTGCACAGCTAGACTTTGTAACTTACAACCATGTTAATACCTCTGTCCTTGGTGATCATGTGAGGCTCAGGCCATCCACTTACGAATGACAGAAAAATAGGCTGACCTGCTGGGCATTTATATATGCGGCTTTATGTGACAGGAGAAAAGGAACCATTACCAAGGCATCGGGCTGAGTAGTTAGAATATTTCAACATGGGAAGGCTCAGGTTGGGGCTGGGAAGAAATGAATAAGAGAACACATCCTTGATGGTACAGAGATGGAACCCACTGAATGAATCAAGAAATGGGGACACAAGGTGAGGACAATGACCCGGGGGCAATAAATGGAAGATCTCCTATGCACCTGGTGCCACGCCAGGCGAGAGGTTCTCAAACGTTTGGTCTCGGGACCCCTTTACACTCTTAAAAATTATTGATGCCCCCAGAGCTTTGGTATGGGTGGGTTCCATCTGCTGACATTTACCACTTTATAAATCAAAACTGAGAACAATTCAAAAACAAGAAAACCCAGCACACATTCTCCTAGCTGCCAGAGCCAGTAGCCTTTGGAAAACTCTACTATACCCTTGTGAGGGTGAAAAAAGCAAATAATATCTTAGAATTTTCTTCTTTTTAAAAAAAAATTTTTTTAGTTTATTTATTTTGAGGGAGAGAGAAAGAGGGAGCACGAGCAGAGGAGGGGCAGAGGGAGAGGGAGGGAGAGAATCCCGAGCAGGTTCCACGCTGTCAATGAGGACCCCAACACAGGGCTTGAACTCATGAACTGTGAGATCATGACCTGAGCCCATATCAAGAGTTGGATGCTTAACCAACGGAGCCACCCAGGTGCCACTCTTTTTTTTTTTTTTTAAAGTAAACTCTACACCCATCAAAATTCCAATTCACTACCTCACGATCAGGAGCCACACGTTCTTCCGACTGAGCCAGCCCCGATAGCTCAGAATTTTCATGAAAATAGTTTTGACCTCACAGCCGTCCAAGGGTTTGGGGGGACTCTCTAAGGCCCCTGGACCATGCGTTGAGAGCTCCTGAGCTGGGCTGCTATATTTCAATTCGTTCATTTAAATCTCGGAAATGTATAGGATTGCTATTCCCATTTTCCACAGGAGGAAAGTGAGGACTCGAAAAGCCTAACAACTTGCCCCAGGTGACCACAGCCCTCAAACAGCAGGCCAGGATTTAACCCCGCTCGCTCAGACTCTGGAGCCGGAGGAGGGGAGCGCCTGGAGAGTCCTCGGGTGGTAATGCGGTGGGAAGAATGGACCTTCCCATCACGGAGCTGACTGGCCACGAGGAGCTGGGGTGTCCAGGCTGAACCCCACTTCGTGCGCATGCAACCTGGGCACAGACCTCTGACCGTCTGGCCTGGGGAGGGAGGCGACTGGGGTTGGTGGAAGGAATGGGTGAGTGGAGGGAGACCTGGCTGCCAGGCCAGGCTTTGCCAGCTGATGGTGTTGGGGGGGGGACTGGGCAAGGTGTGCCTGGAGGGGCGGGGCTGGATGAGGCCTTTATGCAATATTGCTGCGACTCCCTCCCCAGCCCTGATGCCCTTATCCTGGATCCCAGTGGGAATCTCGGGGCCACTCTCAGCCGAGGGTGGAAGATGGTCTGCACAGCCTGAGAGGAAAATAGCTCTGTTCTGGCTAACCCACACGGGTGAAGGATCAGCCCAGAGAATCTGGGGCCTCTTCCAGGACCATAATAGGTGATTTTGTTCCAAAGCCTGACATTGGGAGTATCACTGAAATCCACTGAGAGCGAGAGTTTTATATTAGAACAGCATTCCAGAGCTACTGCCGGCCTTCCGCTGGGGAGCTCTGTTTCCAATCGCAGAGATGTCAAAAGGTTTTAAAGGCACAGGAGCTCATTGTGACCCAGCAAGTCAGCAGTACCGAGTGACTATGGCTGTAGCCAGCACCATCCCGGCTGGTGCTCAAGGCACCACGGTGGCCCTGGCAGCCCCACCCCCACCTCGGACTCTGGGCCCCGCCCCCTCCTGCTTCCCAGCTCCTACGTGGGCTTGTGGGCTCAGGGCACATCCAGTCCTGAAATTGGGGGTGCCCTTAGCGATCCACTCAGAGCTTTCAAAGGAGAGGACGTCCACACCTTCAGGCTTGCCCACATTCCCTTCCTCAGGCACTTAGCTCCTGGCCACACTGTCTGGGATCACAGGCCCTGCCAGGTCCCCCGTGGCCCGCATTCCCTGCCAGCCTGGCATCGTCTACATGCCACCTCCCAAGGCCTCACATGTGGCCTCCCAGGGATGGCCACACTCAGCGAGCAAAAATAACACTAACGCTGTGCTTCACTTTACACTTCACACCTGACCACACACCTGTCTCCCCGGGTGTCAGGTTACACAGCGCCTGCCTCCTGAGAAGAGGGAGCTGAGGCTTGGTGGGTGAGTGAGAGTGTTCAAGGTCACCCCAGGGAGAGCGACCCCGGCCCCAGATCTCTCTATGTCAGCCCAGGGTTCTCTCTTCTGCACGGTGTGCTGTTTGGGGGGTGTGGGGGTGGGGAGCGGGAGAGATACAGGGCACTGGAGCCCACAGCCGTGGGGACCTGAGGGCCCCTTCCTCACCTTCATTTGATCTCTGGTGGCCCATCTGCCTGGAGTCCTGGGAGAATCATTCTTTGAGGTTAGAATGGTACCAGTTCCAAGTTTTAATCAGCTGAGCAGTCTGTTGGATTTGAATTCTCTCTCCTAAAGAGCCCCCCCCCCCCATTTAAGTGATTCTCCTGGGCCTTCTGCCCTCTGGTTTCTGGGAGTGAGGAGGCTGCCCTTGGTAATCTGAAGAGCCTCAGTGGGCAAGACTAGACTTTGATATTCTTCCTGTGATGTGATCATGGCCACTCAGTGGGTTATTTAATAACGTGCCCTGTGGGAAGGAGACCTTCTGACCTTTCGGCCACGGTGTGATAACCCCTGGGTCTTCCTGGGATCTGGTTACAGCCAGAAAGGGAGCTAACCTCGTGTTGGGGGCCCAAAGGGACTGCTCTCCCTGGTAAAGCCGCCTCTGGGAAAAAGCTCTCTGCCCAGACCAGGGATGGGAGAACTTTGGGGAGTCCTGTGAGGCGTAGGCCTGGATGACCTTTGGGGGCCTCTCTAATTGTGCAGCGATGGGAGGAGGCCAGCCCGGGACCATCCTGAACCTTTACAGTGAATGGGCCCTTCAGCTGGTCAAGGCAAGTAAGGCTCCCAGCAGGCCAGACAGCCCCAGGGGCCAAGGATGCCTCCAGAGGAGGGGGCCCAGGTGTGACGCTGACATTGCCATCTCGAATGCTTCACTCCGAGGGATCACAGGCAGGTAAAGCAAGCTTTACCTGAGAGCAGAGAGAAGCCTCAAAACAGTATCACTGTCACTCCTCACTGAGCTTGCTGGCTTTCTCCAGCAGGTACAGGACTCTGGGGTAGACTTAGGCATAGAAATGCACTCACGTGGGTGGGCAGTCACATGAGCTTTTTACCTCTAGGAAAATATGTTTCACTCCACCCAGATGCTTCCTGGGTCCTGAGTTTCCAGGGAGGGTCTCCTGGAGCCACTCTCTTGTGCTGGCCATAGAGCTGGTGGCTGATTCCAGCCTCCCAGCTGTGCTGCTAGGAAATATCTCTGAGAATCTAAGGAAATACCTTCTCCCAAGCAAACCCGGCTTTATTCCGGGAAGGCCAACCTTCCCTTCTAAAGTGACCCCTCTTCGTAGAATTATGTTCTTCGGCCCTGTGGGAAGTGTGGGAGTGCGAGAAGACCACATTTGTCCTTCCGTCCTGGGCGTTTTTGTGCTGGGGTCAGGTAAGGTGTAAACTGTCTCCTGGGTCACCACCCATGAATCAGTCACTGGTAGCCCACAGCCCTGAGGAGAGCAGAGGCAGTGGGACAGCAAATGGGTAAACAAACACGTGCATGAGAATGTGATTCAGCCACCGTCGGGAGGCGAGCACAAGTGCCAAGAGAGTGAAGGTGGTCATGACTAATGCCTGTGGGCACAAAGGAGGCTCGGCGGACATAATGCCCTGTTAGTCTGCAGCGGGGTGCGGCCCAGTTAAGACGCAGATGATGTGCCCAGGCAAGGCCTGGAGCAGTTAATGGGGCTGGAAGTGAGGAGTGAAAGAGCTGACCCCAACATGTTGGTGGCCCCTAAGACTGCCCCTGGGTGGCAGGCCTGGCCCCTACCTGCTCCTGAGAGAGGATATTGAGAATAGGCTTCCGCTGAAGGTGTGGAGTGGCTCAGGGTCATCAGGTGCAAGTAACAGAAACTCGTAGGCTGACTTGAGCAAAGAAGAGCTCTATAGGGAGACCCCTGGGGTGCTTACAAAATTAGCCGGAAATCTGGAGAAAGCAGGCTTGGAAAACAGATAGGAACCAAGAAAGGCAGGGCGGCAGCCAACAGATGAAGGGCCATGTCATGGAAACACTACTGCCAGGAATGATCTCCCAACCATCCCTGCATCTTGGCATCTTTCCTTCCGAGGTCTAGGTCCCAAATGGTAGAGACTCGGATCCCATCTCCACATTCTGACTGCCAGGGGGCAAAGAGCAGGACCCTCTCACTCCCACAGTCTGGGGAAGGGAGGCTCAGAGTCCTCAAGGGACAGACCTCGGCCGTTCTCCCAGAGTCTTGGCTGAGAGCTGCTTCCTGTGGGGAATGGGTAGCAGTTTTTCTAGGTGTTTTATCCCTGCTCCTAAGCTAGGGAAAAGTTTAGCAATGTCCTGGGGGATCAGGATGAAGGAAAGAAAGAGGTTAATTTCCTGTTTTCTATCCGTGTTTTTTTAAAGATTTTATTTATTTTGAGAGACAGAGAGAGAGCGGGGGAGGCACAGAGAGAGAGAGAGAGATAGAGGGAATCCCCGGCTCTTGGGGCTCAAACTCACAAACCATGACCTAAGCAGACAGAGTTGGACGTTTAACCGATGGAGCCACCCAGGCACTCCTAGTTTCTATCTTTTCTAATGTTACTACTTCATTTCTTTCTATGGCTTTTTGAAAAAATGTCATGATCATCTGTAGGCATAGAGAGCCCACTGTGATTTATATGGAATAGGGGAGGGGAATCCTAAACAGAAAATAATGAGGACATCTCTGTAAAATGCTTGCAAGGATCAGAGTATATTAAATGTCTAGTATGTCGGGCTCTGGATTAAGTACATTTGTTTATATAGCAGGGAGAAAAATGTATTTCAAAAGCTTGCTACACACTATGTGTAACAGCCTCAAACTGGAAACTACCCCAATGTTCACCAACATTAGGATAAATGAATTGTGGTATATTCATATAGTGGAACACCATGCAGCAGCATTCTTAGGGGGTGGTCTGCCCCTGTAGGTGCCTAAGATCCTTTCAGGAAATCTGCAAGGTCAAAACTATTTTCATAATAACCCTAAGACGTTATTTGCCTTTATTGGCATTTGTACTTTATTTACATTTGCACTGATGGTGCAGGAGCAGATATGGGTAAAACTGCAGGGGACTTAGCACACATCAAGGCAGTGATGCTCAACTGGACTAGGTAATCACTGTCTTTCTCCTTATCATACATTCTCAGAAAAATTTGGCAGTTTCACTAAAGACTATATCTTGATGAAACAGTAGAAATGATGAATTCTGTTAAACCTTAATCCCTGAGTGTAGGTCTCTAATATTCTGTGTCACAAGATACGAAGCACACGTAAAGCCCTTCTGCATGGTGAAATACGATGACGTAGAGAAAAGCCATCCGTGTGATTGTTTGAGTTGCAAGCTAAACTAGCCGCTTTCTTGTGTGTGATTCTTGATGTCCGTACACAAGACACTCTGGCACCAGGAATGCAATTGCTGGGTCATAGCACATGTGCATGTTCAACTTGATAAGAAAATACCAAACTGTATTCTAAAGCATAAGGAATGTATATGAAATCTTGTGAATCCACATTCCAACACTTGGCATTGTCTGACATTTATATTTAAAAAAATTTTTTTTAATGTCTATTTATTTTTGAGAGAGAGAGCTTGAGCAGGAGAGGGGCAGAGAGAGAGGGAGAGAGAGGATCCCAAGCAGACTCTGTGCTGACAGCAGATGGCCCGACGTGGGGCTTAAATTCACAAACCTTGAGATCATGACCCGAGCTGATGTCAGACACTTAACCAACTGAGCCACCCGACTTTTTTTTGCCCAAATTAGTGGCTATAAAATGGTATTTCATAGTGATCTCTGTGTTTTCCTGATTGTTAATGACATTGGATGTGTTCATTGGCCATATATTTGGCCTTCCACTGCTAATTTTGAATCAGCCTTATCAGCCTATGTCACAGAAAATAAGAGCATGTGTGGTACCAGCTAGGACTGGGAGAGGTGGCTTAGTATTATCATATTTAATGTTATAAGATGCCATCAGTTATAAGATGCATCATCAATATCATATAGATTTTTAGAAAAAAAGAACTGTCAAACCAAATCATACCAATTTTAAAAACTAATAACAGTGTACATATTTATCAATACAATCACACACCATCTTCCTTTTTAATATCACCATCTAGAATCAATCTTCGCATTCAGGATCTAAAGTTTCCTCCCAGCTGAGGCAAACACTGTAAAAGAAATGTGGATGTATGAAGTCTCTTCCCACGAATGGACATCCTGAGTATATTAATAAAGACAGTTAATATGCCACATTTTATGTGCATTTCCTATTTGGTTAAACTCATGGATTCATTTTCTCTGTAATTGAATTACATATCACTGGAAATTTGAAAGTCAGCCAGACACTTTTGACAGATGGGTGTGTAACGTCTAGTGACAATCTTCCACAAGGCGCCAGTTAGACACAGCAGCCTCTCATGGCGCTCGGTTCCGTGATCTACTCAGACTGGCTAAGTTTGCACAGTCCCTCGATGACAAGCATGTCACGACTCATTCCTATGGTTGCTACTAGCAAATTTCGGCTGACAGCAATTAAAAGATACAAGCCAATCCCAGAAGCATTCAAAAGGGAAAATATACGTCTTGTTTTTCTGCTAATTATTTATTAATTAAATTGTAAATATATGTATGGGTGTGTGTGTGTGTGTGTGTGTGTGTGTGTGTGCATGTGTCTAAAATTTATTGAGCATCTAGTAAGTGATAAATCCCATGTCAAGGACTCTCCATTCATTATCTCTAATCAATCTCTATTGTAGTTTTGTGAGGGAAGGAATATTATCCTCATTTTAAAGAAAACTGAAATTCAGGGGTGCCTGGGTGGCTCAGTTGGTTAAGTGTCCGACTTCGGCTCAGGTCATGATCTCACTCACAGTTCATGAGTTTGAGTCCCATGTTGGACTCTGTGCTGACAGTTCAGAAGCTGGAGCCTGTTTTGGATTCTGTGTCTCCCTCTCTCTCTGCTCCTCCCCTGCTCATGCTCTGTCTCTCTCTCTCTCTGAAAAATAAACATTTTTTTTAATTATAGGAAAAAAAAGAAAACTGAGATTCAAAGACAAGGCTCCTAAGTAGCAGAATCATTATTCAAATCCAGCCCTCTCTGGCTTCGAAGCCCATAAACCGTCTACCATGCCATAAAAGGCACAAATGTTGAAGACGACGAGTCTCTTTTTAGGTACTGAACTCCCTGGGCCACTGGGTGAGATCTCAGACAAATCATTGGCCCGGTCTTGCCTGTTTCGTCTCTAAGGGTGGATGCCTCCCTTTATGAAGGTTACTGGCAGGGACAATAGAGAGACTTACTAGAGAGTTGAGCTATGTTAAAAATAACAACAAGGTATTTACTCCTAATCCTGTTAAGCTCCTCTGAGCTGTGTGCAAGCTGAGCAGGGGAGGGCACGTCGGCTGGCCCGCGTACCGGTGGGTCTAATGTTGCTGTTACAATCTCCCACATTTTCCCACCTCGGCCAGGGCTCCCTGTCACTGTTCCTAGTGTTGGTCCGTGCAAAACCCTAAACTTACTTGTTAGGATGGATTGGTTGCCAACAAAGGAGTTCAAGTTTGGCCCTGGAAATGTACTTCTTTTCCTTAGGCATCTCCCACGCAGAGAGAGAAGGTGCTCTAGGCAGGGGGCTGATACCCCCGGGGTACCAGAACCCAGGGGATTGTGTTTTT
This sequence comes from Leopardus geoffroyi, assembly GCF_018350155.1. NCBI lineage: Eukaryota > Metazoa > Chordata > Mammalia > Carnivora > Felidae > Leopardus > Leopardus geoffroyi. The sequence continues at coordinate 42,267,655 of NC_059337.1, read as the reverse complement.
GCCAGTCTCCAGCTTACACACAGGTCTGATCTGGAGTTCCCACAGATCTGAGGACATCTGGGGTGGGGGTGGGAAGGGTTCCCTGCCTTTACTCAGAATGACGCTAAGCTATCCTGGGCAAGTAAAAGCTTATTTGCGTTTTCAGACCCTCCCAAAAGATCACATTCGTTCATCTCCCTCACATGTGTGGCTAAGTCTGGACATTCGCAAATTTTTCACCACCAAAAACCCATTTTATAATTTGTCCCCCATGGGCCTCTTTTGAAGGACTTTTGTCCACTAAGCTACATGTTGACTTTTAAAATGCTCTATGAATTGGGTATGGTCAGCAGAAAAAGAGAATCACAGCCCAAAGCAAAAGAACTTGAGATTTTTCTCAGTACAGGTTTTCATGTGAAAGTAAGTTTCCATTTCTCTTGGATAAACACCTAAAGGTGGGATTGCTGGGGCAAAGGATAAGCGCTTCTGCAACTTTATAAGAAGCCACCAAATTGTTTTCCAAAGTGTTTACTCCGTTTTTGCATCCCCACCAGTGATGTATGGGATTGTAGCTGCTTCTTGGCCTCACTAGGACCTGCTATGGTCAATTTACAAAAAAATTTTAGTCGTTCTTTTTTTTTTTTTTTTTTTTTTTTTTTACATTTATTCACGTTTGAGAGACAGAGGGACAGAGCACAAGTGGGGGAGGGGCAGAGAGAGAGGGAGACACAGAATCCGAAGCAGGCTTCAGGGTCTGAGCTATGAGCGCAGAGCCCAATGTGGGGCTCGAACTCACGAACCACGAGATCATGACCCGAGCTGAAGTCAGAGGCTTAACCGACTGAGCCACCCAGGCGCCCCAAAATTTTAGTCATTCTTACAGGTGTGCAGTTTTAATGTGAATTTCCCTAAAAACTAACAATGCTGAGCATGTTTACATATGCTTATTTGTCTTCTTATATGCTCTTGGGTGAGCTGCCTGTTCAGATCTTTTGCATATTTTTAAATGTGTTGTTTGTTTTCTTATTGAGTTTTGAGAGTCCTTTATGTATTCTGAATACAACAAGTCCTTTGTCAGATGTATTTTGCAATAATGTTCTCCTAGACTGTGGCTTGTCTTTTTATTTTCTTAGCAGTGTTTTGTTTTGTTTTGTTTTGTTTTGTTTTGTTTTGTTTTGTTTTGTTTTGCAGAGCAGAAGTTTTTATTTTGATGAAGTCTGATTTATCCATTTTCTTTTATGGATTGTGCTTTTGGTGCCATATCTAAGAAATTTTTGTCTAACTCCATGTTACAAAGACTTTTCTCTGTATTTTCTGCTACAAATTTTATAGTAGTAGGTTTGACATTTAAGTCTTTGATGCATTTTGAGTTAATTTTTGTGTAAGGTATGGAATATGGATCAAGGATTGAGTTTCTTTTCTTTTTTCTAAATGGATACCCAATTGTTTCAGCACAATGTATTTATGAAAAAAAAAAAGCGTTCTTTTTCCATGAATTGCTTTTGTAACTTTATCAAAAATCAGTTGACCATATGCATTTGGGGCTCTTTCTAGACTCTTTTCTTTGTTCTATTTGCTGATAGTACTTGATCTTGATTATTCTACTTCCATAGTAAGTACTGAAAGAAGATAGTATGAATTCTCTAACTTCATTTTTCTTTTTCAGTTGTTTTGACTGCTCTAGATCCTGGGGCTTGCCATACACATTTTAGAATCAGTTTGTTGATTTCTACAAAAAGTCTTCTGGGATTTTAATTAGGATCACATGAAATCTATCAGTCAGTTTGGGGAGAATTGCTATCTTATTTTTTTTTCTTTTTTTTTTTTTTTGAGAGAGAGAGAGAGCACAAGGAGGGGAGGGGCAGAGAGAGATGGAGACAGAATTTGAAGTTGGCTCCAGGCTCCGAACTCTCAGCACAGAGCTCGAATCCACAAACTGTGAGATCATGACCTTAGCTGAAGTCAGAGGCTTAACCCGCTGAACCACCCAGGCACTCCAGGGAGAATTGCTATCTTAAAGATAGTTAGTCCTCCAGCCTGCATATGACTTCCCTCATTTAGGTTTTCTTTGGTTTCTTTCATTAGTGGTTTGTAGTTTTCAGCATACAAATCCTGCCTATATTTTGTAAAATTTACACCTAAGTATTTCATGGATTTCGTTGCTTTGGTGCTATAAGTAATACTGTTTCTTTTTTTTTTTTTTTTTTTTAATTTAAATTTTCAATGGTTCATTTGCTAGCCTATAGAAATACAACTCGTTTTGGGGCGCCTGGGTGGGGCAGTCGGTTAAGCGTCCGACTTCAGCCAGGTCACGATCTCGCGGTCCGTGAGTTTGAGCCCCGCGTCGGGCTCTGGGCTGATGGCTCAGAGCCTGGAGCCTGTTTCCGATTCTGTGTCTCCCTCTCTCTCTGCCCCTCCCCCGTTCATGCTCTGTCTCTCTCTGTCCCAAAAATAAATAAACGTTGAAAAAAAAAAAAAAAAAAAAAGAAATACAACTCGTTTTGTCTATTGACCTTGTGTCCTCCAACCCTGCTAAACTTACTAGTTCTAACTGTATTCTTTACCAGTGCTTGGGATTTTCTATGTAGACATTTATGCCATCTGCAAATATTTTCTTTTGCAATCTCTACACTTCATTTCTTCTGCTTGCGCTATTACATTGGCTAGAATTTCTAACACAATGTTAAGCTTGCCTCTCTTATGATAGGCACTTTGATGGAAGGAAAAAGGCTTTGTTAGCCCCACAAGATGATGGCTGAATTACTACATTCTCCTGAAGAAACTGGAATGTAAGGAAATAGCTGTTCACATTTAGCTCATTAATAACAATACTTAATACCTCTTGATCACCTGCCCTAAGACCCAGTACTCTGCAGTTTAAGTGTATTATTTTACTTGATCCTGACATCGGCCTTATGAGATCGCTATTATTAACCCTACTTTGGAAATGAAGAAACTGATGCTCAAAGGATTTAAGAAACTAAGATAACAATCCTTTTCAAATGGTGAATTCAAATCTATCGCTCCCTCCCTCCAAAGTCCATGTTCTTCCCACTACAATACACTGCTCATGGTCCGAATCATTTTGAGGACATCTCAATCTTGTCTACACATGGCAGGCCTTTGGGGAGCTGTTAAATATTATGGCTCCCTGGGTGCCCCCAGACCAATTAAATCTGAATCTCTGGGGCCAGGGCCTGGGCCTGGGCACTTTTTCAAAACACCCCCAGTTGATGCTGAGCTACAGTCAGGGCTGAGAACACTGGACCTGCCACTCCCGAAGAGAGAGGTCCTCCTGTCCTCAATAGCACAGTGGCCTGAGGTGCTTAGTCTCTGGATCTGGAAGCAGTGGATAATGAATGCTTAGCAGGAGGTAACTTCTATGTCTGCTTTGGGCCCGGGAGGCTCAGGGCTATAAAAGGCAAAGCTTTCTCCTTCATTTATTAAATGCTAGTAAATCCAAGGAGTATGTCATGGTATTTTAGCATCAACTTATCACACATGTTTGTGCTGGCTTACAGTTGAAATCTTGATGGAAACCAGGTGGGACTCCTCAAAACCGTTGTTAAGGACTTAATGGGTTACAAAAGGATGCTAATGAAACAGTTTAATGAGAGGATCTTTGCCATTCTGGTTCAGAGGATGTGGGGGGCACCCTCTTTTCTCAGACAGATTAGGCCTGCTGGGGCATCTTTCAAAGCAAACAGTAAAACTCCTCCTGTCACTGTGGGAGGCAACAGCATCCTAGTGTGCTGCCGAGAGTAGCCACAGTCAAGAAATGGAACCTTCTCTCTAACATGGCAGATTGAGTCTGAGGCTGAGTTATTGGCAGGACAAAATAATTTTTAGGCCAGCTATTACTAAAGCTTTAGGATGCCTTTGGAAGTTTTTTCCACCCCAGATATGGCATCTAATCTGGGTAACATTGCCTTGTTTGAAATGTTCCTATAACATGGATCATATTTTTGTTGTTATTATTTTAAACTTATTTTTTCCCATGCTCGGGGTAAAATGCACATCATGGAAAATTTAGACAATGCAGAACAGTAACCAACAAGAGGCTGAGGAACACTTACAAAACCAGTACTGCACTGGAACTTTCACAAGCATCGTCCCATTGAGTCCTCATAAGAAACCTTGGCGGGGACGAGCCTTGTTGCGATCTTCAGATAAGACCACTGAGGCTCTTGGATACTCAGTGGATTGCTCAGGTTCCCACAGGGAGGCAGGTCGCCTTGCCGGAAAGCTCCTTCTCACCCTCAAAACCATACACATTCTGGAATGTCCCCCCTCCCCTTTCCTTTTTTTTTAAGCAAGCATTTTTATCTTTGATGTGATGTTTGGGTCCGTACTTTTGAAAACACATGAAAAACTCAGTTTTGCTTGTGGCTTTGTGTGTGTGTGTGTGTGTGTGTGTACCTTTAGCATAGAAATGGTTTTCCCGATAGTTTTTATCCTTAGAGCATTCATTTGATGGATGGCACACTATTAGTACAGGCTTTGAGGGAAGTTCCTCCCAGGTGACGATTTGTCTTGGCAAACCTGGCTGTGGATGAAACTCAGTTCAAAGAGGACATCGCTGTCATAGACAGGATTGGGGTGCTTGGGAGTGAATTTTGGGAGGCCAGAGCCAACAGGAAGTAAAGAACTGGGTTTTCCCATCACTTAGACTGATTGCAGCTCAAATCATTTTTTTTTTTTTTAGCAAACCACTATCCTGATTGCCCATGAGAATGGAAGCTTTTACAAAGTAAGGATTTTATTTTTTTAAGAGACAGGATGACATGGGAAATAAAAAAAGAATGATGGTTCCAGAGTTAACAGGCAGACCCAGAAGGAGGGAGCCAAAGTCTGTGCTGGCTTCTTGGAGGAAGTGCCTTGGAGAGCCCCCTTGCTTGCTCTGCAGGCTGGAGCAGGCCAAGGCTGTGGGAAGCAGAGCAAACAAACAAGACAGAGAGAAACAGGCCCCAGGGAGAGCAGGGCCGGCTGTGGAGAAGAGGCAGGCTTGGATTTCAGGCCAAAAAGGCAGGAGCGAAGACCACGTTTGTTTTAGAATCCTAAGCAGTTAGGAAGATTCCCGATCCAAGATGGTAGGAGTTAGCAAATCTCTTTTATAACCTCTGTTCCAGGTTAAAAGGACAAACCCCACCTTTGCATTTTTCTGGCTAAGGTCTTGCCTTTTTCTTTACTTCACAATAGATTCACTGACCCAGGCTGTGTCTGTGAGTGTGTGGGGGGAGGGGGGGACTGCAAACATGGGCATTCACAGGACAGAATAAACCACAATCTAGGCAAACTGGGATCCCTCTGTTTTCTTTCAACGTAAGCGTTTTGCTAATTAACTACCAGGGTTTCCGGTAGGTGATTAGCCCCAGCGTTTCCACCAAATGTCCTGGGTTTTCTCTCTTTCATATTTTGACCCTGTGCTTTTTGGCTGAAGAAGAAAGGAAGGAAAAATCTGAAATGCTTTCTCCGATTCTCAAAGGCCCGATTCCTACAAGGGGAGGATTGGAAACAAAGCATGCTTGGACTCTTAGCCGAAGCGGCCGCAATATCTCTGCTCAGAAATCTGCAGGTGAAGGACGGAGCGAGACAGTCTGTTTCTCATTAGAATTCTTGGCAAAGCGTTTTGAGGCGCATCTGGAAAAGAAGGGAGAAGGGCTGTCGGTGCGGGTTGTTGAATAAGCCCCTTTCCTCCATCACACGTCTGTTGGCTTTTCCCTGTCAAGGTCGCCTGGGACCAGGTCTTCAACCCCTGTGCACCCCCCTTCATACGCCAGTACATAATCTGGGTATATTGTGCATAAAGTGGGGGATCCACAAAAGGAAAACCCAGTTGACGGTCATTTTTCTAGATGTCAAGTGAAGTTCTCCCGCAGACAATCCCACTTTCAAGATGCGATGAATCCAAGGGGAAGGGCCCATAGTAAGATCCCTTACATTTATTTGTGTGGAATTAGACTTTTCAGGGTGATACCTTAGCCATTGCTTTCATTTGAGCATCATGACGTTTGCATGAAGTAGCAGATCTCCATTTTACAGATGGAGGAAAAACAAAACAAAGAACAAAACCCTGGGACCCAGAGAAGGTAGGTGACACATACCAAGTTTCAGAGGGAGCCGGAGCTGGGGCCGAGAAGCTGATCCCTACCCTACCAAACGCAGCATATAAAAATCAGGCCGAACGTTACCCCTGCTTGGGGCAGCCTCTCCTAGTCCCCTTTCCTGAATGTCTCAGGTCTTAGTTTAAATGCCACGTCCTCCGGGAAGCCCTCCCTGATTGAAAGTCACCCTCACATTAAAGTTAGTTTTCCCTGTTAGCACTCTGTGTGCACTTTTTCTTTATGGCACTTATCACAATTTTTAATCAGAGTTTTGTGTGATTATCTGCTTAATCACCCCCTCTTCAGCAAGACGGTAGGCCCCTATGGACAGAAACTGTGTCCAGTTTGTTCATCATTGGAAATGATGTCCAGCACAGTGCCCAGGACATGACCCCACCGCCCCCCAGTGCCACACACACACACACACACACACACACACACACACACACACACACACACAAAATGCGTGTGAGATAAATGAATAAAAAGTTGCCCAAGACAGTGGTGAAGGCTGACCCCAGACCAGGTTCCTAACTTCCTCGGTGAGCTAGCCAGTTTCCCAGGGAAATCTCTGGAGATTCTCAACAATGTTGGGTGAAACCCTTTGCTATAAACATTGAGAGAGGTCCTGAAAGGTTAGAGGCTGGAAGACTAGGAATGGTGCAGAATTTCTGCTTACTGCCAGACTCGGGAACATCAGGGATGAAGAGACCAGGGACGCCTACAGAGTTTATGCCCCACGAGTCATTTCTAGCTCCTGTCCTACGGCATTCTGGGGGACCTTCGCTGCTTGCTGGGTGGGTGCCTCGGGGCTGAGTAATGGACTTCCTCTTCCCGGCCTTCCCCATCACTCCTGTGGCCTGGTAGAGCTCTGGCACTTAGCTGGCCAGAATCACAGGGTGGTCATTGCACACACCATCTAGTTCACACGGGGAGACAGGCCAGAGAGTGGGGACAGGACTGGTCTGGTAAGTGGCAGAGCTGGAACCAGCCCCCGGGCCTCCTGACTATTGGTCTGTTATTCTCTCCACCGCCAATCAGTCCATCGGAGGGTGCACCCAGCCATTGGCATGGGCTCAGGGCTGCCTATACTGAATTCCTAAAGGGAAACAGAAAGTCTCCCTCATACTTGATCTCCTCTTTTGTAAAATGGGGTAAGAAGATAATAAAAACATTCCCTTCCTAGGGTTGTTGTGAGAATTGCATGATGTGACAGTTGTCAGGAATAAGCGGGCCCTCGATAAATCACATAATTATTAATAAAAATAAAGCTCTATGGAGCTAAAGTGGGTTATCCCAGGGAGGCAGTGAGTCTCCCATCACCAATGGTGTTCAAACTCTGGCTCCAAGTTTTAGAAGGGAGTAAACCCTAGAACCCGGTGACATGAATCCTTTCCAACACGGATCCCAAGATTACGTTGTGGGGCACGAGTAGCCCTTGAGAACAACTGGGTGCTAGCCAAGTGGGAAGAGGACAAGTGCAGTGTCTCAGAAGACGGGAACAGCTTGAGCGGAGGCGTGGAGGTGATCTGGAGCACGAAGGCATTGTTATAGTATCGAAAACTTCATCCTGCTTGGCTTTTCTGACCTTCTTGTGGATGGCTATTCATCTACAGCTTCCAGAAACACACCCAGGGTTTGTGGCAACTCAGAAGACTTCCACCTGGATGTACCTGAGTTCCACATTGAGAGAAGGGGGTTTTGTTATGTGATTTCCTTATTAATACAAACAGGTTTGGGGGGGGTGGGTGTTTATTTTTTGTCTTTCCTTTACAACATACTATTTATTTAGTGTAGTGGACCCACACAATGTCACATGAGTTTCAGCAGCCCAACCTAGTGATGTGACATTTTCTACATTATGCTATGCAAACGTGTAGGCTAAAGTTTTAACCATGATGATTCACTCCTGCTCATCAGGGCATTTTTTTTTTTAACGGGCCTCACTGATACCCTAATGATCGCTGAAGAACTCAGCCAAGGCAGCCTTCCCCCTCCCGGAAACCGACCAACCGACCGAGGTCATCACCCTCGTCGAGCCTCTGCACGCACGTGCATGTGGGGTACTGCTCTTGGAGACCGAGCTGCCAACAGGACAGGCATTTCACCGGAAGCGCTTGCTTTGCGTTCGCCGGGGTTTATAAAGTCTCTTTTTTAGGACACATCATAAAAGAAGAGTCGGCTGTCACGTGGAGTTAGCCCCTGATGCTGCACAACTGTTATCAGCGAAATTAACAGGAGAGGATAATGGTTCTGGGTCACCCTGGCATAGAGGCTTCTGACTTCCCCTGCCGGGGCCAAAGAGAACACGCTCTGGGCATTCAGCTCTGAGGCTGAAAGTGATGATTACCTAATGCACAAAGCTGCCCTTTAAAAAACTGGCCTCCTCTGTAGGACAGCTTAACAAAACCAACTAATTGGAAACAACTTGGATATTTTATACTGCCTCGGTTCAGTTACACGTGGCTGCTTCAGATACAGTTCAGAGCTGGCTGCCGGAAGCGGGTAGGGAGTGGGAAGACTGGTCCTGGGGGCCCTCAAGGGGCCCTTTGCAGATGACCGACTTCTTTACAGGCCGTAAAGGAGAGTGACATTTGGGGTCCCCCACTCCTTGCCTCCTTGGTGCCTGAATGGAGAGGGAGGAGGGAGGGAAATCACATGCTCCCAGTGGCACTGTGCACCTTTCCAACCCATGGTTTTAGGGATGGTTCTCTGCCCTGCGAGGCTTTGTCTTCCGAAGCCGCTGACAGAGGAAATCAGTGCTGTGCCTGCTCTGCAGGGGAAGCCAGACAGGAAAGTTCATTTCATTCTTCACTGCATACCAGCCCATTCTGCACAGCAAAGTGGGTCCGGAGACAAGGGCAGGCTCAATCCTGGCTTTCAGCAACGACTTGCATCTGTCTCGTTTTTCAGGGCATCCCTGGCAGCAAGCATAGCACCTAGCTCGTAGTGGGTGCTCAAGGAATATGTGTGGTGTGGATGGATGCTCTGTGCAGTGAGGTTGGTGACCTGGCTGCCGAAAGGGTGCAGTTGCCCTTGCGTATCAGGCAGGAGGGTGGATTGTGCCGAATTTCGTTCCTTTACCCGACAGAGAAGCAGGTTTATGGAGAGAGGCGGCAGTGAGGCCCAGAGAACCATGCATCCCCTCCCATTAGTTTCCCTCCCTCATCAGTGAGCAAGATCTTGTTTCCTGCCATAACTTGGGGCTGTATCGTTTCCCTGCTCATCTAAAGGGGGCAGCAGATTGGGGCGCCTGGGTGGCGCAGTCGGTTAAGCGTCCGACTTCAGCCAGGTCACGATCTCGCGGTCCGTGAGTTCGAGCCCCGCGTCGGGCTCTGGGCTGATGGCTCAGAGCCTGGAGCCTGTTTCCGATTCTGTGTCTCCCTCTCTCTCTGCCCCTCCCCCGTTCATGCTCTGTCTCTCTCTGTCCCCAAAATAAATAAAAACGTTGAAAAAAAAAATTAAAAAAAAAATATATAAAGGGGGCAGCAGAACATACACTGCCTACCCCAAAAGGTGCGGGGAGATAAATGGCAAAGACAAGATGTCACACAGGGGCTGACTTCACTCTGATGACAGGCCAGCCCCTCCCGAGAACCAGTGCCTGAGAGCGGCCTGGCATCCTGTGCGTGGGCTGGGCTGCTCTAACAAACTGCCATAACCTAGGTGGCTTCAACAATAGTCATTTATTTCTCCCAGTTCCGAAGGCTCAGAAATCCAAGATCAAGGTGCTGCCAGGTCTGCTTCCTTGTGACAGCTCTCTTCCTGCGGATTGCCACATTTTCATCGTAGCCTCACATGGCAGAAAGAGAAAGGGCTCTGGTCTCTTCCTCTTCTTTTTTTTTTTTTTTTTTTAATTTTTTTTTCAACGTTTATTTATTTTCGGGACAGAGAGAGACAGAGCATGAACGGGGGAGGGGCAGAGAGAGAGGGAAACACAGAATCGGAAACAGGCTCCAGGCTCTGAGCCATCGGCCCAGAGCCTGACGCGGGGCTCGAACTCACGGACCGCGAGATCGTGACCTGAGCTGAAGTCGGACGCTTAACCGACTGCGCCACCCAGGCGCCCCATCTTCCTCTTCTTTTTTATAATGTTTTTTTGTTTGTTTTTTTCTTTAATTTTTCTTAACGTTTATTTTTGAGAGAGAGTGGAAGTGGGGGAGGGGCAGACAGAGAGGGAGACACAGAATCCGAAGCAGGCTCCGGGCTCTGAGCTATTAGCACAGAGCCCAATGTGGGGTTCGAACTCATGAACCATGAGATCGTGACCTGAGCTGATGTCGGATGCTCAACCGACTGAGCCACCCAGGCGTCCCTCTTCCTCTTCTTCTAAGGGCACTGACCTCATCATGGCAAAGCTCACCCTCATGACATCACCTGAACCAAATTACCTCCTGAAGACCCCCACCTCCTACCATCACACTGCGGGGTAGGGCTTCACCGACTGAATGGAGATGGGGGAGGGGACACATTCAGTCTGTAGACCTTAGAAACCCTTCTTGGAAAGAAGGAGGTAATTAACTGCTCACTGGTCAGTGAAGGCAATGGGTCCTAAACTGCCTCATGGCCCTAACGCACTCAGGCTCCTGGGACCTAAGAGCAGACCCATCCAAAGACGCTAAGTGTAGTCTGTTAGTTTCTGCACGGGTGAGCTGGCTTGTCTGTCCAGGAAGGTCAAGGACCTTCTTCACCCTCTTACCTTTTCCAGATTAATCCATATGCCTGAGTAAAAGAGAAGTCAACCCTGAATACTAGGCTTCATTGTTTTTTCTTTTTCTAAATGAAAGACTGAACAAGAAGAACTTGGGGGCCAACTTGAATATACAGACTTAAGACTACAGATGGATAGGTCAAGTACTACTGATGATGTTTAACTTACGTACAAGAAATTTTAAAACCACAGGTCACATAAAATAACAGACTGCTTTTTTCCTCTCTTGGATTTCACGAAACAGTTTTGTTTTAACTCCGCAGGCTCATCTTCAGCACCGAGTCTTCAACGCTAGAGCTACTTTCTGAGTCCTTACCACGGTTTCCAAGAGCCCATCACCTTTACTCGCTACATTGTTTGAAATCAGGCACTTTGGGGGCACCTGAGTGGCTTAGTCGGTTGGGTGTCCAACTCTTGGTTCTCACGGGTCATGAGTTCAAGCCACACATCGGGCTCTCTGCTGTCAGCACAGAGCCCCCTTTCTCCCACTCTCTGTCTCTCAAAAGTAAATAAACATCAAAAAAAAAGAGAGAAAGCACTTTGTGAATTCATGTTTCTTGTCACTGGAAATTTACTCTGAGTCATGAGTACCCACTTACACAACCCAGTGTAAAACAAACTTTCTAAGCTTCCAGTGCGAGTATATATACGATCTCTATAACAAAACCACTCGCAGTCCCATTGTGATCAATGATCTTTAAAAAGTTTGCTCGGATACCCAGGGCTCGAATCTGTGAAGTCCTTGCCCCAGGGGAAATTAGTACTTTTCTATTCATTTCTTTGCTTCCTCTTTAACCAAATTCTGTCTGTGAATCCTTACCAATCTAAAAATAACATTGACTGAGTTCCTTTGAGGACTTTGTATATATTCTCCAGATAGTATTTTGTTATTCAAAAATACAATCATTAAGAGAAAACCCTGTAACTGAGAGCTTATCTAAGGCCACTCGCTCTTTTCTGAAGGATAATTTTAGGGAAGTGGTATATCAACAGTACCTCTGGAAAAAGCGATACTGTCTAATTACTATTTCCTTCCAGGAGGATTGATGCTAGAATTCCCTGGATGCCATTAAGGTCTTTCAGAGGGCAGCTTCCCAGGGTACCTAACTTCTTGACTGATACATATTCTGTCACTGCTGAGATCCTCAGTTCAGTCTCTAGCCCATTCAATCGCTAAAGAATGTGTTTCTATTTAACAGAGGCAAACGAGACCCACCTGAGCTGGAGAATTTATCTTTCTGCAATATTATTGGACTATGCAAAACTGTATAAAGATTCAGTTTCTGAAGTTCCAGGCACAGAAATATCTCTGCTTGGCAGGCCATAGTTTTAAGATTCTGACAACAACTCGGATGTGGGCTTCCCCCCCCCCCCCCCACCAACCAATTCTGTGACACCAGCCATGTGTCCTACAATTCAACTCAATGCTGACTCCATCTACTGGGAGAACGCCACAAGTGAGGTAGGGGTTCAGTCCTACAAGACCGGCCCCTCCTCGACTTCAGACACCAATTGCAAATCCAGATTATCACCTGTGCCTCTGACTGGCTATAGCTCAGAGGTTCCCATGACCCCCTCTTTGGGTTCATTTAATTTGCTAGAGTGGCTCACAGAACTCAGAGGAACATTTCACTTACTAGGTTCCCAGTTTATTATAAAAGAATACAATTCAGGGGGCACCTCTGTGGCTCAGTAGGCTGAGTGTCCCGACTTTGGCTCAAGTCATGATCTTGCAGTTTGTGAGTTCGAGCCCCACATCAGGCTTGCTGCTCTCAGTGCATAGCCTGCTTCAGATCTTCTGTCCCCTTCTCTCTGTCTCTCCCCCGCTCACACTCTCTCTCAAAAATAAACAAAACATTAAAAAGAATTTTTTTAAGAATATAATTCAGAAACAGCCAGATGGAAGAAATACACAGGACAAGGTACAGGATAGGAAGATCAGCTTCTGGGCTGTCTGAGCATGCCACTGTTCTAAATCTCCATCTGTTCATCAACCCTGAAGCTCTCAGAACCCCATCCTCTTGGGTTTTTATGGAAACGTCAGTACATAGGCATGGTTCATTAAATCATTGGCAATTGGGGCCATTGAACTCAATCTCCAGCCTCTCTTTCCTCCCAAGGTCAGGGGTGGGACTGAAAGTTCTAACTCTCCAATCACAGGCTTGGTTACCCAGGCAACCAGCCCCCATCCTTAGAATATCTAGAGACTTTCCAAAAGTCTCTCATTAGCATAACAAAAGACACCTTTCTGGCTCTCATCACAGGAAACCCCAAGGGTTTTAGGAGCTCTGTGCCAGGAACAGGCATGAAGACCAAATATATGTTTCTTATTATAAATCACAATAGCACATATTACTTACAGAATTTTTACATAATCCTGGAAAGAAAAGCTCTCTTAATTGGAAGGTTATGGGTATAATAATAACAAGTACAATTTCTCTTTATCAAGTACCTTCTTCTATTGAGTACTTATTTGTGTGGCATACATTATGCAAAGAATCTTAAATGCAGTATCTTGTTTATTTTCTTTTTCTAGCATCTTACATTGAAATGTTAATTTATTTATTTTCATTCTTGTTTTTCCAGTAAGGTGTTTTAAGGCTATACATTTACCTCTAGGTGCTGTTTTATCTGTACCTCACAAGTTTTGTTATTTAGTCCTTCCATGTCTAAGTATTTCATAACTTTTATTAAGACTTTCTCTTTAATCCAAAATACATTTAGGGGTATGTTGTTTCTAACTTACTAGCATTGTGGATAGAAATTATAATTTGTATACTATAAATTATTTAAAATTTGTTGAGTCTTCCTTTGCTAAAATAGTCAACTCGCTTGAAAAGGGTATGTGTTCTCTATTCAAATGAAGGCTTCCATACATTTATACTGGATCAAGTTTACTAAATTAGCTCTTCGAATCTTACATCTTTTTTGGTTGCTTGATCTATCAAGTCCTGGTAAAAGTATATCAAAAATACTTTACTATAAATATGAATTAATCAACTTCTCTTTGTAATTTACTCATGTTAAGTGCATACAAATTCACACTTGTTATATATTCCTAATGGGATGTAGCTTTTATAATTATGTATTATCTTTGTATATTCCTAATAATGCTTTGCTCTTACATTTTATTTGGTCTCATATAAATATTGCTAGACACGTATATTAGTTTCCTGGAGCCACCATAACAAATTCCACAAACTGGGTGGCTTAAACCAGCAGAAATTAACTCTCTCACAGGTCTGGGGACAAAATGTCGGAAATCAAGGTGTTGAGAGGGCTGTGGTCCCTCCAAATCCTGTAAGCAAGAATCCTTCCTTGTCTCTTCCAGCTTCTGGTAGTTCTCAGCATTCTTTGGCCGGCGCTGTAACTCCAGTCTCTGCCTCCAGTGCCATGTGGCTATCTTCCCATGTGTCTGTGTGTCTCTTCCCTTGTTATAAGGACACCAGTCACATTGGATTAAGGGTCCACCCTACTCCAGTCTGACCTCATCTTCGCTAATTACATCTGCAATGACTCTCTCCAAATAAGGTCACATTCTGAGGTAGTGGTGGTTAGGACTTAAACATATTATCTGGGGGCACACAACTCAACCCATAACAATATTTCTGGCTTCCACTGGATGGGTATATCTTTTTCCAACATTGATTTTCAATCTTCTCTGTGGTTTTGCTTTAGGTATACCACATAAATTTGTTCATTTGTATAACCTAATAGTCTTTTGATGGGTAATCTGTTTACATTTATTACAACTACTAATATATTTTAACTCATTTCTGCCATATCGTGTTTTCTATTTACCACCCCTTTTTTTGCTTCATTTTTTTTTTGTCTCCTTCCAGTTGTCTTAACCTAGACATTCCCCCCACCCCAAAGCAGAGTCTGAGATAAGGGCCTCTCTGCAGCTTGTTTATTTTAGGAAATGATTCAAGGAATAAGAACAGAGGAGGTGTCTGGGAAGGAAAAAAACAAAAATGAAGAGAAAGCTAATCACCACCACAGACAAATGGGACCCCATCCCACTTGGGACCGTGGGACGAGGTATTCGGAATACATCTCAAGGCTTGCCCACAGAGGTGTTAATAATGTTTTTTTTTTTAATGTGGCTGTGTCATTTTCACTTTCTCTCTCTGTATCATAAATCATTGGTGTGTGTTTGGAGCAGAGGGTATTCCTCACAGGAGAGCCACCATCTTGGCTGTCTGTCATTTGACTTTCACACCATCCTGTGAGGCACTTTACCATCTCTGTTTCAGAAATGGGGAAATTGAGGCTCAGAAAGGTGAAATAACTTGCCTGAAGTCATACAGCTAAAAAGGCATGGAGCCAGAGCACAGACTCTGGTCTGTTTGATTCCATAGCTATTTCTCTTAACCATAAGCTCTGTCCCCTGATGTGGCCCTGGGTGTGCTCCGAGGCTAGCTCACATCTACTTGAGTTTCAGTGCCATTTGCCTCAATCTCATCAGTCCTCACATGGGGTACAACTTTTCCACAAAGAGGAACAATGACACAACCAGGCTACTAAATGGTCTCTGTGTGGGTTTGAACCCATCTCTCTCCAAACGGGAATATTCTGGAGAGACTGAAAATTACAGAAGCCAAGAGATTTGTTAACCTTTATTCCAAGAAGGACTTTTGTTTTTGTTTTTATTTTTGTTTGTTTTGGCCCACAACTCTATCTACTCTCCAAAGAGTATGGATTTCTAAGTAAATCAGGTAATTATTGACTAAGGCAGGGGCTACTGTGATTGAGAAATTAACCATGTCTGTTTTTCTTCTGCAGGCTCACTGGAAAAGAATGTGAGGTATTTTCCCCTCTTCCTCTCCAGAGGCCCTGGTGTTTTGTAGGGCTGGGCTTCTCTTGCCCCAGGAGCAAGTTAGAGGCCTTTCTTAGATTTTCTAAGGGTCTGGAGACTTAACACTAATTCATAGAGATGCAGAAGGTTGGGGAAGGGCCAACCCTCAGAAGTCATTGAGGGCTGGCAGGACGCTTGAGTGCTGGGCCTCCATGGGGCACCCTGGAGGTGGCAGGGCTTTTGGTTAGTGACTAAGATGGGGGAGGAAGATGGTTAGGGACTGAACAACCCCTATGGCCTTTGATTTGGGGGGATGCAGGGTTTAGCTGGTCCCCCGGGACTTGGACATTGAGAAAGTCAGCATTGACCAGAATGAACCTGATGCCCTTCCTCGAGCTTCTGGAATCCTGAAGTTCTCAGGGTTCCACATAACAGGAGAGTGAAGGCCCTGAAAAGTGGCTGGGATTGAATTTTCTGAGGTCCTCACAGGTGGGGTCTTAACATGACTTTGTTTAATTTAGAAAATTCGTGAAATGTGTCATGGAACGCATTCGCAAGTGTCGTGGAACAATTTTTATCAGTTACGCTAATAATGACCAAATCCTGAAGGAAATTTTTCTAACGTATTTGGTAGAACAGGTCTTACTTTTTTTAATCCTTTGGAAATGGTTGATCGATAATTGACAGGATATAACTATTCCAAGCCCTTCTTCTGGTAAAAATATCCTCTATCCTAGTAATTTAAATTCCAAATTACCTCCAGACGAAGCTATAAAAACACCCTGTGATTAAATCCACACCAAATGGAGTTTTGTGGGAACCTTCACTGATTCTGAAGGCTGCCTGTGAGTTTTTGAAAAGCTGGGATCTGGACGTGGCCAGAAGTGCGACTTGGGGCCCCCAAAACCCTCATCTGTATGGCTCAGCCAGGGGCTGCCAGCCCTGGATACTTGCCCAGAGAACATTCTACTGGAAGAGTCTTAGGAGGAGGCACCGGGAAGTATCTCTGGAATCTCACGACCCTTTCTCACCTACCCTTATTAGACCAAAGAAGCAGAACTCAGGAGTGGGGGCCCCTGGGCAGAAGGCTGGGCCCAAGGTTTGGGAGGCAGCCAGTGCCATCATCCGTGTGTCTGTGTGCCTGTGTCTGTGCGTCTCTATGGCTGATGACTCCCAGACAGGCTGTATGTGTGTCTGCATGTCTCTGTGTCTGTATGTCTGTATCTCTGTATGTCTGTGTCTGTGTCAGCATATCTTCGTGGTGTCCATGCGTGTGTGTCTGCGTGTGTGTCCGTGGCACAGAGAAGGGGTCAGGGACACATCAAGTCAAGTGTTAGTTTTTTAAGCAACGTCGTTCACAGGACAGGTGGCCCAACTTCTCAGCCGGGAAGCCACCTCGGGATGTGTGGACCACCTGCAGCCCAGCCAGTGGCTGCGGGCAGGGAAAGCAGGGAGGACTAGCCTGGAACTTCTGCGTGGCTGAACCGGGGGTGGGGGTGGAGAAGGTGAAGGGAGGCGGGTGAGGGCTGAGTGGACCAACAAGGGGCTGGGGAGGCCCCGGAGCCACAGGGGAGCTAGGACCGCCATTTTCCGCAAGAGAAGCTGAGCTTCAGGGGTGTGCGCAGGCCCAATGCCAGCCGGCCGCTGTTCCCCTGTCCCCCAGCAACAGGTTCCCTCCTTCCTGGTCCTGCTGGGAACTCCCATCAGCCGCTGGGAATAATGGGGAGAGCACTTTTGTTTTCCAGTAACTGCTTTGGTGAGGCACAGGGCTGGGCACTTTCCACTCGTGATCTCAATGTGCTGGCGACCAGTGCTTTGTTGTCCCCCAGTCTTGAAGATGAAGACCCCGCGGCCCAGAGCGGGTAGGTGGGTTGCTCAAGGGAATAGATGAGTGTCAGAGCTGGGGTGAACCCATGTGTGCTGAAGGCCAGAGTCGAGGTCTCTCACCGGACAGCCCGCTACCTCTGAACTGCCTCCTCTCCACATCTGGACGCACACGCTCTCGCACACACGGTTGGGCCCGTTTATAAAAGACGACAGCCCAGCCCGCCAGGGTGTCCACATGACGGTAGTCTCTGTTTAGGATGCACGCACACAATAACAACAACAACAACAACGCAACTTTAGACCTAGGGAAACTTAGCCATTCTTTTACACCCCTCTCTTCTTTATGGGTATGGAAAAAAAAAAAGCCTCTAATTAGCATAGGGTTAAGACCATGAACTTGGGAATAGGACAGCCTGAAATTTAAATTTCCATTTATTAGTTCTGTGACCCTGGACGAGTCACTCACCTGCTCTAAGCTCCACTTTCTTCTTCTGAAAAATGGGATAACGCTATTTACCTCATTTGCTGTCGTGTGCGTTGAGTGAGGCAATGGTACCTACGCATAGCATCTGGCAGCCAGTAATCACTCAATAATTAGAAGCTGTAACTATTTCTGACAACAATGGTGGTAGCAACAAAACTACCCAAAGTCTCTGGATCATCACAAAAAACAAGGTGAACTGATTCGATGTAGGGACAAGGACGTGACATCCATGTTGTCGACAAAATCAGAGAGAAAGAGGAGGCGAGCAGCCTGCTGACTGGCCTGGAAGAGGAAGGGGACAGGTATCAGGGACCCCTAACCTTGAGATGCAAAGTCCTGGCATTGCTCTGGATGGATGTCCTGATCTGCACCTCTTCTGCTGTCAGAGTTTTAATGGGGCACACCGAGTGCTGTGCATTGACATAGATAGGACAAGTGTGACCCCCAATAGGGGCTGGAAGCCAACACCAGGAAGGAAAGCAACTGGTGCCAGGTGCTAGAGTGTGTCTGCTCTTTGTCCCAGCACCTGTCAGCTGGGAATTCTGGACGTCATCAGTGCAATGGAGTGTGGCCAGCCCAGAGCGAAGACCCTACTCTGGACCAGCAGTGGCTTCGTTAACACCAGCGTGTCTCAAGGGGGAGGCATTTTTTAGTGGCTTTATTGATTCCTGAACGTTGTAAAAAAGTATATTAAAACAACGTAGAGGAAGTATGAAAGTAAAACAGTAATAGGGAGATATAGATATATATATAAACTTTTTATTATGGAAGTTTTCAAACATACACAACAGTAGCACGAATAACACGGTGAATCGCCACGCGTTCATGACCTGCCTTCCGCAACCGAGTAGCGTGTGCGGGAGAGTGCCGGTTCAAGCAACATGGCCTTAACATCTTTGCAGTGTGTTAATGAGCTCCAGGGATTCCATAATACAAATGTATCAAATCCCCTGATTTTCACGCACCTGAAATTACTCCCCATCTCCTTCCCCGGAGCACCAATCTGAGCGAAGTATGAAAAAGGTAAGTTAATTTACCCCCAATACAGGAAGGTCAACAGGAAGCTCAACTAGTTCCTAAAACATAGGAGGGGTTCTAAAGAGTTGAAGTAATCATAATCATAATAATAATAATAATGGCAAAATAAGAGCTCGTGCTTATTGAGCACCGACTATGTGCTTGCTCCCTGAATTCTCACACTGGGCCCGCATCCTATCTTCATTCCTGTTTTACCAAAGAGGAAACGGGACACAAAGAAGTGCAGCCACTTGCGAACTTCACGCCGTTAGCAGCAGGGCAAGGACCTAGACCCGAGCGTTGTGACTCTAGAGCCTGTCTTCTTAACCAGCATATGGGGTGGGGGTGGGGCGGGTGGTGGAGGAGGGGGGGGTCCAGATCAGGGGACCCCTGAAACAAAGCCTGACATGGGCAAAATGATTCCCGCTGGGAAAAATGAGGATGGAGAGAAAGTCGCTGGTACCGAACTCACGGCTACAGGGCCAGGCACCTGCTGTTTCCCTATGACGTCCTCACAAACCCCTCCACAGAGCCCGGAGCCTTCGCTGGGAGTTGACATTAGCATTCTTCCTGCATGAGGAGCCCTCCTGGTTTCCTCAAGCCAGGCCTCGGGTGGAATTCGTATTTTGAAAAAAAAATAAATGCCTTATGTGTAAAGATGCATAGAAAAAAGTCAGAAAAATATCCACCAAATATCAACAAGTGCTTATCTTCACGCACTCACAGTAGAAGGGTCTGGAGAATTATAGGGCGTTAATCTCAATTTTCTCATTCCTCTACAAGGAATTGTTGGTGTCACGGGGAGTAAAGGAAGGAAAGAAGGGGGAAGAGGAAAAAAGAAGAGAAAGGGATACTTCTCAAGCTGCCCTCCGCAGTCTGGGGCTGGGCTGGGCTGGGCAGGAGGGCAGCAGGTGGAGAGGCTGGGAGCATCCGGCAACAAGAGCCGGGCAGCTCCGGGCCACGGTAGGCTCAGGTTAGGCCCGGACTGGCTTTAAAGGTCATGGTACACGAGTAGACACGTCCTCATAGGATCTGTTGGTGCCCAAAGGGACAGCAAGTCAGCGTGTGTAAAAATACGCCATGTGGCCCAGCTCTGGTTTCTGGAAGGGTCTGCCGGGGTGGGAAGCAGCCACACTCGAAGCCTCCAGGCCCACGCTCATTTGGCAGGTCCTCCCAGAGCCGAGCTGTTTGTTCTCTAACGCTGCAACACTGCGTCTTTGGGATTAAAAATAACCCTGAGGCTTGGCCGTGTTCTCCCTGCCCTAGGGGCAGAGATGGGCTACACTCCCGTGTGGGCACTTCTAGGCAGGACTGTGCTTTTACCCACCATGTCCCCCCCGCCCACCTAGCCACCCCCCATTGTGAGCCCTTGATGAAAAGGGGAAGAAAGAAAAGGATTTGCCGTGTCTACCAGGTAGGAAAGTAACGGAACCTCCCCAGAGTAGTGGCTCCGACGCCACTTAAAATAGCAACGGAGCTCTCTCGAGAGAAAAGCGACAGGCCCTTTATGGACGTTAAATGCCAGACAAATATAAGTCCTGCTGCAGCATGAGGAGGACGTGAAGAGGGCCACAAGCCTGGCTGGCCCCCAACTGTGTATACGAGTGAAAAATCCCGCCATTAAATTTATTCCTATCAGACTAAAAGGTGGTGTTCCCAAAGTCCCCTGTTAAAATGTCGGGGAAGGTTGGTTCTGGTGACTACAGGTAAGACTACCTTCCGTTGGAGAGATGATGGTAACTTAAAAGTCTTACACATACAGGGCCTCACTCCATTCTGATCCTTATTCCCGTGGCTGCGGACTCACAGGTGAGTAGAGGTCACCTCCTTGCAGCCGGGAGAGCCTCGGAGAGGCGAGGGCAGTTGTGGAGCCGCGGCTGTGGTTGGAACCATTGCTCCCCCAGCAGCCTCTGGAGGGGGCTGCGGGGACAGGGGCTTAGAAGCCAAGGACACACCTCCCGGCCTCCCAGTTTCACCTGGGGCCATCCTGCTTCGCAGACAATGGGGGAGAGATGGTGCTGGAGCAACCCATCCTACGTTTGGGGTGACAAAAAGGGTTCACCTGGGGTTCCATCTGCAATTGTTTTGTGATGCTGCCGGAAGCAATGTGTTGAGAAACAGGGTGTGGTAGGTCATTGTCTCTGCCACTGGGGCCAGACTAGGGCACGGGGAGGCACGCCTTTCAAGCGCTGGCCATCCCCGCCTTGTGCCCACCTGGAACCCCACAGTCAGGGAAATGATGGCAGTGGCCCCACAGGGGAGCGGAGCGGGGGAGGACTGGGCCACAACCAGACACTTCTGGCCTTGATATCAAGACAACGGCTCAGGCAACCTGACAGGGTCAGCTTTCCCATGGGTGCAATGAAGTCACAGAGCCCATCCAATGCCCATGGAGAGACCTAGGAGAAAACTGAGGGAAGGGCGTTAGAAGCAAGGTATGACATGGGTCAAGAAAGCAGCCGGGACTTCATAGCTGTGTCCCTCTTCGGTCACTGATGTTCTCCATAGAATCGATGTGGAGAAGGAATGGGATATACAAGATGGGGAGAAAATGCTCCAAATGATGAATCCGAAGGCACCCCTTGGGACGAGGGGGAGGGCTCCCCGTGCTCTTGGGAGATGGCCGTCCTGGCCCCTGAGAGTTTCTCAAAGGCCAGACGGGGAGAAAGAATGACTCTTAGGTGGATAGGACAGCTCCCAGAGCCCCAGAACTTGGGGTTCTCATGGGAAAACCAGGAGGCTGAGCAGTAGCACGTGTGGCCTAGAAGTCTCTCCGCCCTCACACTAACAGTTGTTTCCTGTGCATCCCTGGCCTGGCCTGGCTTCCTGCCCTCCTTCCCCAGCAGGGGCCCCTGCGACTTCATAACACCTCTTGCCTCCCTTGATTTTCTTCCTCAAGCCCCCTTACTCACTCCCTCATCCCCTTAACATGCTGCCTTCAGCTCCTTTTTTATTGTGAAGATCAAGCCAGAATCCCCTTGGCTCTCCTCTTTTCCTCTATGTCTCTCCATTCACCTTCTCCATCATGCAACTGCAGTGGGAGGTTGTCTCCTCTGTTCCAAGGAGAGCACCCCTCCACCTGCGTCTTCCATCCCATCTACCTGATGTTCCCCTCCTTCAGGATTTTCCAGCTCTTTCTCAACAAAGACACTAGCCTGCTGCACTGGGCTCCATGACAGACCGTAGCCTGGCACCTGGGGCCTTCGGAGCCACCTGCCAACACCTCCCTTCCCTTCATTGCCAAATACAGCATGTCTCTGGCTTGGTAGGCTGGTTGGCTGCTTGTTTGCTTGCTTGATTGATTGTTGCAAAAGCCACCTCCACCTTCCCGCCCCAACTGCCCTGGCTCTGCCTTGGAGCCCCAGCACAAAGGGTTCCTTATCATGGAGCCCTGGGCTCTGGCAGGCCCTGGAGGCTCTCCCCTCCAGCCCACACACGACTCACCTGCCTTTTCCCCATGGTTCCCATGCCTCGCGTGACCTCAGGCACCCAGGTGTTCCTGGAATTCTGAGCATGACTCAGAATGGACAACTAAGCCTCTGTTTCCTGGGTCAGGTGGTGATAATAACGCCTGCCTCACAGGGTTAAGGTAAAGACAAAATAGGATAATAAGTGTAAAATGCCTAGTCTAATGCTAAATAATATTAAGTATTCGATAGAGAATAATTAGTAATTATCTTAGAAAGTGTGGGGCTCCCGGGTGGTTCAGTCGCTTGAGCGTCCAACTTCGGCTCAGGTCATGATCTCGCAGTCCGTGAGTTCGAGACCCGTGTCGGGCTCTGTGCTGACAGCTCAGAGCCTGGAGCCTGCTTCAGATTCTGAGTCTCCCTCTTTCTCTACCCGTCCCCCACTCACACACACACTCTCTCTCTCTCTCAAAAAATAAACATCAAAAAAATTAAAAAAAAAAAAAAGAAAGTTAATACATACCTCTGATTATGGGCAGCTCGGTATCTCATTAGGCAGCCAGTTCACTGCTGGACATCACTGTGATGTCGAGAAAGTTTTCTCTTATTTCTTTAATAGATACTGACATGGTAAAGTATGTTCAAAGCAGTCTCTTAAGCGCTTTACAAATTTTAATTATTTTAACCCTTATGGCAACACTGTGAGGTATCTCTGTTTTACAGGTAGGGGAACGAAAGCACAGAGAGATTAAGTAACATGCCCGAGGTCACAGAGCTGATGAGCGGCAGAGCCAGGAGTTGAACCCAGGCAGTCTGACTCCAGAATTCTAGTTTTACTGTATACACAGCCATCTGTTAGGTTGAGTATAATTAAAAGGACGTTACTTAACGCCTGCTCATGGGAGTGCTCTGAAGTAACACAGAACAGTCCCCATAGTGATTTCATTAAAGTCCAGACACTACATCTCACTTATCTTTGTTTTTTTCATTCATTCATTAAGAAAGCACTTATGGGATATCTAGTGTGTACCCGGCGGTATGATGCCCTGAGTCCCAGACAGGCATGGCCCCCGATGTCACATTGCTGCTAGTGCCTTTCAGCAGCTAACAGTGAAGTTCTAAGGACTAAAGTGGACTTAGTCTCTGCATAAAAGCCCCCAGTTCTTGGCGGTCCTAGGGATCCCTTTCCCCTGAGAGGTTACGGCAGGAACACAAAGTTCCACTAGAAGGCGCTGTTCAGTAGAGATGCCATGAAGACTCCCTTCCACGCAAGAAGGGATGTTTGAAGGGTGGTGTTGGGGCTGTTTTGGGAATCCTGGAGGGTTTTAGAGACGGAGGGAATCATTTGCATTTTACCAGAGACATCCTTGAGCAGAGCCAAGTCCCCTGAGTCCAACACGCTGGTGGCCACAGCCATCTTGCTGGGTCCTGATGGGAACTTCTTGGGAGACACTGGACTCCCCACTCGGTTCCTGACCAGCCAGCCCAGCGATGGCCCCTCCCTCTCCATGCCTGCCCAGAGGGCACCCCCTTCCCCGTCCCTCAAGTTTGTTACCCAAGGCTGAGAAAAAGGTCTGGTGGAAGAAACAACTGGCTTCAGGCTTGGCGAATCTTGGGATAAAGGGGCAAGATGAACCAGTATGAGTAAGACTCATTGAGCTAAACTTAAGGCGGAATAGAGCTCCCATAATCCAGGAAGCTTGACTCCCGTCCTGGGGTTACTTTCTTATTATAAGGACAGAGCATATTCCTCAACATCAATTTCAAACTGGGCCTGATCCCTTGGCATGGCTGCAGGATTCTTCAGGGTCTGACCGGAACCTTCCAGACTTCATCTACTCCTACACTCTTCTTTCCTGCTGCTCCCATCACACTGGTGCCCTCGAGTTCCCAGGAGGAGCCCAGGCCCTTCCTGACCATTCCTCCTGCCAAGGAGACTCCTCTCCCAGATCTCAGGGTGCCTGTTTCTTCTCATCATCCGAGTTCCTGCTCAGATTTTACTCCTTCAGAGATGTCTTCTCTAAACACCCTGTCTAAACTACTACCAGATCCAGCCACCTCTATTCCCTTGTCTTGGTTTATGTTCTTCAAAGTGTTAAAGTATAGCCTTTAAAAGTGAAAACCATGGCTCTCACATATAAATACAATAGACACTGGGATGCCTGAGTGGCTCCGTCAGTTAAGCGTCCGACTTCGGGTCAGGTCATGATCTCAAGGTTCCTGAGTTCAAGCCCCACGTGGGGCTCTGTGCTGACAGCTCAGAGCCTGGAGCCTGCTTCAGATTCTGTGTAGTCAAAAGTTATCCTTGGAGACAAAGTAGAAGTTACTAGGGGCTGGGGCAAGGGGAATGGGGAGTTATTGTTCAATGGGACAGAGGTTCAGTGTGGGATGATGAACAAGTTCTGGAGATGGATGGTGGCGATGGTTGCACAATGTGAGCATAGTTAATGCCACTGAGCCATCCCTCCAAACATGGTTAAAATGATAAATTTTATGTTATGTGTACTTTATCACAATAAAAGTATATGATCATAATAGCAGCCTCTTGTCAAGGGCTTGTTCTCAGCCAATACTCCTCTGAGCACCATTGTACCTAAGTCCTGTACTTGCCCACAACTCTATGCGGTGGGCATTTTCCCCTATTTTCATATTCTATGCAAAAGAATGAGGTGAAGAGAAGTTAAACAACTTGCCCCAAGCTGCACACCTAGTTAATGGTAGAGCTGGGATTTGAGGCCAGACGGATTGTGCCCCTCACCATGGGTACGTTTATGGTCCAGGTTATCCGTACTGTGTGATTTTCCAAGAAGGAGCACTCTCCTTGTCTAGAGAAGTCAAGGAAGTCTTCCTGGAGGAGGTAGAAAATGATCCAGAAACTATCACGCAGAGGTGCCAGATGGATTTGCCCTCTGCTGTGGTTGCTATGCTGGACTCATTCCTGACTCCAGCTCACTGACACCAGGGCCCTTTCCCTGAAGCCCAGAAACTACCAAAAGTGGTGACTGTGTTGTGGTTGGGGGGGGGGGGCACGGCACGATACAGGCACAGCCTGTGCCTCCTCCTCTTGCCTCTCATTTAGGGATAACGAGCAGACCTTGCCGAACGGAGTGGCCAGCTATGCTGGCGTCACCTGCGTTCAAGACGTGGCCACCACTTCCATTCCCTGCAGCTGCGTAATGAGATTGCGGGCCGGGGTCCGGCAGGCAGCGCTTAAATACTTTATTAGTCAGACAATGCCCTGCACCTGGTCCAGCCTAGCAGCCCAGCAGCCCCACACCTGCTTCCAGGGCCTGAGCGAGAAATGTAGGCGTGCGCTCATGAGCGTGGGTTTGTTCTTCTCTTTCTGACCCAAGCCAAGGAGGCGAGTTCACGGCAGATGGCTCCAAGTTGGTGCTCTCAAAATATTTA
The DNA here is from genome assembly GCF_018350155.1 of Leopardus geoffroyi. Classification (NCBI taxonomy): domain Eukaryota; kingdom Metazoa; phylum Chordata; class Mammalia; order Carnivora; family Felidae; genus Leopardus; species Leopardus geoffroyi. The sequence goes on along the minus strand of NC_059337.1, from coordinate 42,241,920 downwards.
CGCAGCACTGCAGCTGTTGGACTTCACAGACCCGCCCCTGGAGCCTGAGGCCGACAGGTCCAGCCCATGGAGAATGCTGGCTAGTCTGAGCCCCGAGCACCCATTTTAGATCCAAAGGAAAGGAGGGTAGGAGCCTGGCTTTAATTGCAAGGTATGTGGTATTTCTATGTTCCCGAAGGGGAGGGATGTCCCATCTGAAAATATGACACCTTCTCAGCAGCTCCAACCCCCACGGGGGCAAGTCGCCTGACACAGGGGCTCCCTGAGCACCCACCATTCGCTGTAGGGCTGGAGAGGGCCTCTTTTGGCCAGGTGGACAAGGATTCTCCAGGGATTGAGAGGGACGATCTCAGAGCTCCTACAAGATCTTAAGGAAGACTGTTGACCAAGCAGTTTCCCTGAGGCAGAGTTTGTAAAATGAAATAATATTTGTGGGTCATACAATGACTCTTTCTCTCGAGTAAAAATAATGAAGCTGGCAAAGACGAACGCCATTGTCTACCAATTCTGTTTGCTTACCAGGAGGCAAACCTGCCTTTGGGGAGATTGAAAGCATTTTATTACAAGAGCAACCATGCAATCCCTCCATCTATGGCAGCCTGTGGTGGTGCTTTGTGTCCTGTATGGCCACGGTGCCCACAGGAGCCTGCAGGACACGGGACCCCTTAACAGGTGCAGGAACGGAAGCTGGTGCAGGGCTCCCACTAAGTCGTGTAGATGGTCAGTGACAGTCCCGGGGATGGGGAAGGGTGTTATGGCCATTACAGGTTAGTCCCCGCATTTTATCCCTCACTTTCTCTCCTCTGGGATAGTAAGCCATCACTTCCTCAATTTTGCACATAAGAAACTGAGTCACAAAGTCAGTGTCCTTATTGGCTTCTTTGGAACAGGAAACCAGCCCGTGTCCTTCCTCTTCACTCTCTCTTCTTTAGGGTCACAGGAGAAATGGCTATTTGCCCTGCCTGTTGCGCCCTCCCACCCCCATCAGGGACCAGCTGGTTGGTGGTTCATTGGAAAGCATGGGGCTGGGTTTCTAGTAAAATTCCCAGGAGGCACCCCAGTAAGATGGAGACAAGTGGGGAGGGGGAGAATGTCTTTTTGCCACTGGAAATCCCAAGGAGGCTGGGGCCAAGGGAGGGAGGAGTGTCTAGGGCTGGTCTCCAGACCACCAGGAGGGATTTTGTCCAAGCCGCTCTGAGCTGACAAAGCTATGGGCCTCATGCTCTGAGATGCAGCATCTCAGCCTACAGAACTCGGGGAGGTGCTTCTGGGGAGGAGGGGCCAACCAACAAGGCACCCAGTTCTGCTCTGGGCCAAGCCCAAGGCCTATGGCTGCTTAATATTCCCTGGGGAGCTCTTGCTGGGTCACTTGCGGCCCCGAGGACGGTGACATGAGTACTTGTAGGATGCCTGTCCTTTCCACCAAGGTGGGCAAATGATAGACCTGAAATTTCCACTCACAGAACAAGCATTCAGGGCCAGCCATTGGTCTGTCTTTACCCAGACTCTCCTCGGTCCAGACACTATGGCCCATGAGGGAATACGTACGCTGGTCTTGTACCCCAGTCCCTGTGGCCCCACTCTCTGTGCAGAGAGGTTCCTGGGTACACATTCCTCCACCTGCTTGGTTCCCGCTCAGCCCCAGCTTCCCTCAGTTCTTAGAGCCTTAGTCCCAGAACTCAACGTTTCCCTCCAAGAGCAAAAAGCAAACACAATTGAGAAAGAGGTTTGTTGACTCTTGGAGTGAGGAGGTACATGTGCTCTAGAAAGCCAAGGTCAGAGGCAGGCAGGACCCCTCCGTTTGGTTAAATGATCTGCTGCCACTGTCCTGGCATTCTTAATCATTTTATCTTTCAATGTGTGTTTTGCAAGTGAAGCCTGGGGAGTGCTCTTGAGCAGAGGAGATGTGCGAGCAGAGGAGAGCCTGGCAATGTGCGTGCGGCTGTTCCTTGCTGTTCCACATGCATAGAGCATTCCAGCCACCGCACCAGCACAGCATTCTGGGGGATAAAGCCTGGGAACCCAGCGAGAGTCAGTGTGAGTGCAAGGTAAGCATGTTCTGTTGATGACACTGAAAACCCCAAGAAGCCATGCTTTCCAATCGAATCAGAACTCGACTTCAGATGCAAAAAGGAGCCGGTGATGTTCTAAGAAGCAGGAACATCTAGAGAGTTCTGTCATCTCCTTTCTCACTCGTGTTACTCCCCTGTATTAGCCAACCACTTATGCTGAGAACGAGTTGGTGATTTGGCGATTCCACATAGAAATTGAGTATCTTCATTGGCCTGTAAGATTGGGATAGTACTATGTAAAGACTGGTAAAATTAGCACTGATCCCTTAGTTTTTTAATTTTTCACTTAGAATGACATTAAATAGCAAATTAAAAAAACTGAAGACGGTCAAGAAGTAGACAGTGGTCGAAAGAAAAATGTTTATATTTCAGGGCCCCTTAATGGTACTTTTTCTGGCCTTTTGAGAAAGGGGTCCCTTCCTTCCATTTTGCGTGAGGCTTTGCAGTTTGTGTGTCTGGCTCTGGAGGCCAAGCTGGGGTCGAAGTCGCGTTTGGCACTGAGGCAACCTTGGGCAGCTCTTCGGTTCAAGTTCCCGTTTTCTGTCTGGAAAAGGCGGATAGTACTTCAGAGTTGTTGACAGCTGGGACAGCTACACCTTGGTGATCCCTTGGACAGGACAGGGTGCTGTGCTACGTGTTTCACTGCTCTATCTTTCTTCTTCCTCAGAACACCCCCGCCAGTGGGTCCGTTGTCCGCTTTGCTGCCCTTCTGTGGTATTTGGGCCCCAGCAGCCGCTCACATGTCCTTCTGGAACTGCACCCAGCTCTGATCTGGGGACAATCTTGGTCTTGTACAGATCGGTGGGGCTGTCTCCTAACCTTTCTTAGCCACAGGGCAGCCACGTGACCCCAAAAGCTCAGTAAGTCTGCCTACCAGATCTATATTTTTGAGAGGGCCTCATCTACCCTCTTATTGTATGCGACCTCAATTGGTTCTAGCTTCTGGGATCTCTGAGTAACTCGGTAGCCTGAAACTTCTGAGCCCCCCTTTCTGGGACAGTTTCCTTCATTCTGTGAGCTACCTAGGACCAGCCCCCAAGTCTTCCTATGTTTAAGTGAACCAGAGTCTGTTTCAGATGCCCACAACCCAAAACCCCAAAATGCTTGCTCCTCCTAAGTTTCCAGATGGGGACTCCAGGCCCAGAGAGGTAAAGTAATTTGCTCAAAGCTCCACAGCAAGTGAGGAGCAGAGCCAGCATTTGAACCCAATAATCTCAGGATGCATAACTTTTACCCTCTTCTGTCCCTACAATGAGGTGCCCAATGCATGCACTCCATTATGTTAGCTCCCTTCCACCCACCGTGAGGCACTGGCTGCTGTTCCAGGCTCAGACCACAGATCCTCACTCTGTGGACCCCTCACAGGAGAGGCGGGAAGGGAATAGGGCAGGAGGCTCCAGGCCTGCACCCACCAGGGGAGGCCTTGCCTGAACTGAGTTGAATGGTATAGGTTCAGTTCTCTCTTTAGGGCGCTAGGAGCCCTGGAGGAAGACAGAGCCCCCACTCTGCCCACCCTTGGGCTCCAGTGGGAGGTCAGGCCCTGCATGGGTAAGAAGAGAGAGTAGTCCTGTGGCTGCCTTGGATGAAGAAAGGCACAATCACCCGTCCCCCAGCCTCCCTGGCTGGATGCAAACAGGGGGACTCATCCTGGCCATGTGTGACTGACTTCTGGCCTGGCTGGCCTCACATCTCCTGCAGGAGGAAGTCTGGTGGTTTGTCTGCTACACGGAGCAAACCGTCATTTCTGCCTCCTCCCGCTCCCCACACGTATTTCCTTTGTTGCTCTCTACTCTCCTTGCTTTTATGGTCGCAAATGCAAACGGCTGAATTGTGGACACAGAATTCCAGACGCAGATTTGCAGCCTGCAGTGGGTTCCATTTTCTTTACCAGGGAAAAGTAATGCTTGAGGGAGAAAATGAGCAGAAAGAGGATAATGTGATGTTAACATACAGACAATGAGATGGTCCTGGAATGATACCATTTTCGTTATTGCTAGATGTTGCCTTTGTGTGTGTGTGTGTGTGTGTGTGTGTGTGTGTGTTGACTCAAGGAAACCTCTTGTTCTTTTATTTGGTCCTCATAAAAATCCTGTGGTTGGTCAAGCCAATGATGGTCTCGTTGGAGGATGAGGCCACTGAAGTGCAGAGAACCAGGACCATCCAAGGTCACCAGGCAAAGTCATTGCAGGATCTAACGGAAACCCAGCCCTTGGTGGCCAGGCCAGGCCCCAGCACAGGGCACAGCACCACCATTGGGCTCTCGGTGAAGCAGGTGGCCAGGCACCCCCCTGCATGGCTCCATAAGGACCCGAGGGCAATGCACTTAATTCCCCTGTGCTGCCAGCTGCTGGTGAGACAATTCTCCAGACCACACACCTCTTCTGTCTGTGAAGCCCATATGGGCATTCTGCTGGGGGCAGCCTGAGAGCAACCATGTCACGTGGCAAGCAAACACTGGGAGCGGACTAAGACTTAAACCATGACTTAGTTCTTTCCCAGATGTCAGACAGCAATTAAAATAAGGCAGGAAGTTGTAAAATCGAGCCATGCCAACTATGCCACGTCAGAAGAACAGGGCCAAGTCCACATGCCGTATGTGACTTCAGTCCCTTGTGTCCTTCGGAAGAATCCTATGATAAAGAAGCACCGAAGCTGGAAGATGAGCGTCAGGAGAGCAGGGTCCTTGCCGGTTTGCTCACGGCTCTATTCCACATCTGCAGCTGTGCCTGGCCTACAGGCGGCGCACAACGAATGCTTGTAGAATGAATGAATGATGGGCTGCCACTGTTTCTAAACAAGATGAATAAGATTTCCCGGGCGCGTGGACAAGGGGAGCTTTCTCTGTCTAGTGCTCTACCGTCAGAGTCTCATTTAATTCCTCGGATAGAGCTCCGAGGTGGGGGAACCTTTGCAGGCAGAGAATCTGAGGCTCAGTCTTGCTGAAGGTAACACAATAAAATCCCTATCTGGAAGGGCTGGTCATCAACAGCCCGGGTCTGACTGTCTCCAGGCTTCCTGCTCCCCCTAGTGAACCACACCAACAACCTCAAAGGCCCTTACAGGTTCCCGTGTTGACAGCACTGAACCATCTATTCTCTGCAAGGCCGCCGTCTGCGTGTCCTGCTAACTGCAATCCCAGGGGGCCTCTGTGCCCCCACGCCAGGGTATCTCAGCTGCAGACAGAAGAGCGGTAACCACAGATTCACAACGGGGAAGGGAGTGAGGACGTGTGTGTGTGTGTGTGTGTGTGTGTGTGTGTGTGTCTGTGTTTGTGGTTTTACATGTCAACTCTGGATTCCAAAGGTCGATGGAAGTGAAATGTCCTTTGTTTGTCAACTCCTACATATACAGCCCATAAGTGCTTACACGGCACTTAAAATGCAGTAAACTTGAAAACAGAAATCATGTGGGGGGGCCTGGGCGGCTCAGTCAGTTAAGGGTCCTACGTCGGCTCAGGTCATGATCTCATGGTTTGTGAGTTCGAGCCTGCGTCAGGCTCTGTGCTGACAGCTCGGAGCCTGGAGCCTGCTTTGGATTCTGTGTTTCCCACTTTCTCTGCCCTTCCCCTGCTCGCACTCTGTCTCTCTCTTTCTCAAAAATAAATAAAGTTAAAAAAAAGAAAATAGAAATCATGTAAACTTCATCTTTATATTCATTTTTACTTTAGCCATTACAGTGGCTAATACAATTCCTGGCACATAATAGGTTCTTCACACACATTACTAGTAGGTTGAATTTATTGGGCCCTCCATGTGTACCATGTTAAATAGCAGAAGAGTTCACGAGACAGAATAACCTGACTTTGACCACACAGCAGAATAACAATAATCCTACCGCCTTTCAGCTTTCAAAGTGCCCTTTAACTTATCTTGACCCCAAGGGGTCAAGGCGGACATCAACCCCGTGTTAACAGATAAGCTAAAGAAGAGAAATGATATGATCTGGCCAAGGACCCAAGAGGCAGAGCTGAAATCAGACACTGGCTGTCTGTCCTTCTCACCCCACACATTGCCCCACACCCTCCTCTCTCCCACACTGGCACTCCCAGTGCACCTCTGTAGAGACTTATGGGGACATTTAAAAAGAACACCGGAAAGGGGACGCCTGGGTGGCTCAGTCCCTTAAGTATCTGGCTCTTGATTTCTGCTCAGTGAGATCAAGACCCACGTTGGGCTTTGAACTGACAACATGGAGCCTGTTTGAGATTCTCTCTCCCTCTCTCTCTGTGCACCCCCCCCCCCACAGTCTCTCTGTCTCTGTCTCTCTCTCTCTCAGAATAAAAAAGTAAACAGGAAAGAAAATTTAAAACAAAGAACAAAAGAGCACGGGAAAGAAAGGCTTCACCTAGAGAAGAATTAGAACCTCGGAGAAATTTTTCTTTCTTTCTTTGTTATCAAGAAGCAGTTTGTCGTGTAAGCACGGACTATTCTGTAGTGTTGAAAACACTTAACTCCCAAAGACGTGCCTGACGGATGGAGGCCCTCAGATCTCAGGCTTGTAGGTAGGGAGAGAAGCCACAGCTGTTAATCTGCTGCCCTGCGAGAATGTGAATTGGCAACTCCACAGGGCAGGACGCAAAAGGCTGTCGCCCCAGCTAATGTTACTGGGGACGACTTTGATTGCGCAACCCCCCCCCCCCCCCCCCCCCGCAAGGGTGGCCTGGTCTGGTTCACTCCCAGGTATGTGTGAGCCCCGGCAGATCGCAGATCGGGCCTGCAGCATTGAGTTCCTTCCTAAAATAAACCGGTTCAGATGTAATGCGCAAAGCAGCTGGGAAAAGCAGGCTGGCCCCGCCATTCCCCCAGCACAGAGGGGCAAAGGCTTCCTAGCAGGGGCCTGAAACCCACTCTCGGGCATGAAAGACCTCTGTCCATCACACCTCCCCAAGGGAGGAGAGCTCCCTAGCCTGGCCGCTTCAGTTGTCTGTACCTCTGTCCCCGGTCACTCCCCTCCCCCACTCCCGCCCGCCGCCCACCCTAGAAAGCACAGGTTTCAATCATTACAAGGATTTGGTAAAATGACCTCATTTTCCTGTGAGCCTGCCAAGTCTTATGCATGTCAAAGAATTGCGGGGCTGAGAATCATTCCAGCAATTATGATGCCCTGTCAAAAAGGGGGGACTTTGGCCAAAGAAAAAGAGGAGGGAGGTGCAGGATGAAGATTTACAGGAGGTATTGATGGAATAACTATTGGCATTTATCTCTCCCATGCCACACACACCGGCAGAAACAACTGCCCTCTCGCTTTTGTTTCTAGACCCCTGTGCACACATTTCAGTCACAGTGCTTCTCCAAGATCTACTGCATAGCCCAGCTTCGGTACAGGCATACCTCGTTTTACTGCTCTTTGCTTTGTTGTGCTTTGCAGATACTGCGTGTTTTATAGATTGAAAGGGTTTTTGTCGTCGTTTTGTTTAGCACAGATGAGACACAATGTTACCTTAGTTTCAGGTGGACAACTTTGGGATTTGACAAATAGATACATGACGCTATGTTCACCCCAAGTGTAGGTACTATCTGTCCCATTACATTACTATTACAACATAATATCATATCATTATCATTATAATATCACTGACTATATTACTTATGCTGCGCTTTTATTACCGCAAGTTATTCATTCCGTAACTGGAGGCCTATATATCCCTCTCCCCTTCACCTATTTGCCCAGGCCCCCACCCTTTCCCCTCTGGCAGCCATTGGTTTGTTCTGATTCTGCTTTTTGTTTGTTTATTCATTTGGCTTTTTTTTTTTTTTTTTTTTTTTTAAGATTCCACCTAGGAATGGAATCATATGGTATTTGTCTTTCTTAGTCTGACTTCTTTCACTTGGCATAATACCTTCTAGGTCCATCCATGTGGTCTCAAATGGTACGATCTTATCCTTTTTATGGCTGTGTAATATTCCATTATGTATGTATATACATGTGTGTGTACATCCATAAACACACACACATACACACACACACACACACACCCCACATTTTCCTTATCCAATTGTCTATTAATGGACCTTTGGGTTGTTTCCATGTCTCAGCTATTGTAAATAATGCTGCAGTAAACATACAGGTGCATTCATCTTTTCAGTTAGTGTTTTTGTTTTCCCTAGGTAAATACCCAATAGTGGAATTATTAGATCATATGGTATTTCTATTTTTTAGTTTTTTGAGGAAGCTCCATACTGTTTTCCACAGTGACTACCAATTTACATTCCCACCTACAGTGCACGAGGGTTCCTTTTTCTCCACATCCCCACCAACACTTGTTTCTTGTCTTTTTGATTTTAGCCATTCTGATATCTGTGAGGTAATATCTTATTGTGGTTTTGATTAGGATTTCCCTCGTGATTAGTGATGCTAAGCATCTTTTCCTGTGTCTCTTGGCCATCTGTATGTCTTCTTTGGAAAAATGCCTATTCAGGTCATCTGCCCATTTTTTAATCAGATTGTTTATTGGTGTTGAGTTATATAATTTTTTTTTTTTACATATTTTGGATGTTAACCCCTTATCAGATACATCATTTGCAAATATCTTCTCCAATTTGGTAGATTATCTTTTCGTTTTGTTGATGGTTTCCTTTGCTGTGCAAATGCTTTTTATTTTGATTTAGTCCCAATGTGGTTTTTTGTTTTGTTTTGTTTTTTGCTTTTTGTTTTTTTGGGGTTTTGTTTTTGTTTTTGTTTTTGTTTTGCTTTTGTTTCCCTTGCTTAAGAGACGTATCTAGAAAAATGTTGCTATGGCTGATGTTAGAGAAATTACTGCCCGTGTTCTCCTCTAGTATTTGTATGATTTCAGGTTTCATATTTAGGTCTTTAATCCATTTTGAGTTCATTTTTGTGTATGGTGTAAGAGAGTAGTCCACTTTTATTCTTTTGCATGTAACTGTTCAGTTTTCCCAACACCATTTATTGAAAAGCCTTTCTTTTTCCCATTGTATATTCTTGCTTCCTTTATTGTAGATTAATTGACCATATAAATGTGGGTTTATTTCTGGAGTCTCTATTCTGTTCTATATTTTTAATGTTTATTCATTTTTGAGAGACAAAGACGGTAATCCTTAGATTTGAGAGGAGTCTTTTGGAGGTGCATATAGCTGGGTCTTGATTTTCCATCCTTTCTACAACTATAGCTTTTGATTGGAGCATGTAAACCATTTATATTTAAAGTAATTATTGATAGGAATATACTTAATGCCATTTAAAAAATTTGTTTTCTAATTGTTTTTGTACTTCTTTGTTCCTTTATTATTCTCTTTCTCTCTTTCTTTATTTTCAATGAGTGTCTATAGTGTTTTGGTTGGCTTTCTTTCTCTTTATTTTCTGTGTATCTATCATAAGTTTTGGGTTTGTGGTTACTATAAGGTTCATATATAGCATCCTAATTAAATAGCATTCCATATTAATTTGATGGTCATTTAAGTTCAAGTACATTCTAAAAAGAAAAAATCTTCTTTCTTTTTCTTTTTCCCCTCTCTTCCCTTTTTTACTCTCTTCTCTATATTTTATGTATATACTGTCACATTTTACATCTTATTCATATTTTTCTTATGTCTAATTATGGCCATTTTTTCCACTTAAAGAAGTCCCTTTAAGATTTTTTTAAGGCTGGTTTAGTGCTAATAAGTTCCTTTCTCTTTTGTTTGTCTGGGAAACTCTTTATCACTTCTTCAAATCTGAATAACCATGCTGGATAGATTATTCTTGGTTATAGTTTTGTTTTGTTTTGCTTTTCCTTTCAGCACTTTGAATCGATCATGCCATTCCCTTCTGGCTTACAAAGTTTCTCCTGAAAAATCAGCTGACTGAGGCGCCTGGGTGGCTTAGTTGGTTAAGTGCCTGACTTCGGCTCAGGTCATGATCTCACGGTTTGTGGGTTCGAGCCCCACGTTGGGTTCTGTGCTGACAGCTCAGAGCCTGGAAACCACTTCAGATTCTGTGTCTCCCTCTCTCTCTGCACCTCCCCAACTCATACTCAGTCTTTCTCTCTCTCAAAAATAAATATTAAAAAAAATTTTTTTAACTATCTGAAAGCCTTATAGGTTTTCCTTTGTGTGCACCTTTTTGTTTCTCTCTTGCTGCTTTTAAGAGTCTCTCTTTATCTTGGGGCACCTGGGTGACTCAGTCAGTTGAGCATCTGACTTCAGCCCAGGTCATCATGATCTTCCAGTCCATAGTTCAAGCCCTGCATCAGGCTCTTTGCTGTCAGCACAGAGCCCACTTCAGATCCTCTGTCCCCCCTTTCTCTCTGCCCCTTACCCTCTCGCATGTGCTCCCTTTCTCTCAAAAATAAAAAATAAAACACTGAAAAAAAGAGTCTCTCTTTATCTTTAACCTTGACACGTTTTTAATTAAAAACTTTTAGTGTTTATTTTTGAGAGAAAGAGAGAGAGACACAGAGTGTGAGCAAGGGAGGGTCAGAGTGAGAGAGGGAGTCACAGAATCCAAAGCAGGCTCCAGGCTCTGAGCTGTCAACACAGAGCCCAACGTGGGGCTCGAACCCACGAACCGTGACATCATGACTTAAGCCGAAGTCAGACGCTTAACTGACTGAGCCACCCAGGTGCCCCTAACCTTGACATTTTAATTATAATGTGCTGTGGCGTGGACCTCCTTAGGTTCATCTTGTTGGGAACTCTCTGTGTTTCTTGGACTTGGATGTTTATCTCCTTCCCTAGGTTAGGGAAGTTTTCAGTTATCTTTCTTCAAATAAGGTTTCTACGCTTTTCTCTCTCCTCCTCCTCCTCCTCCTCCGCCTCCGCCTCCGCCTCCGCCTCCTCCCCCTATGTATATAATGTGAATGCTTGTTCTCTTAATATTGTCCAGAGGTCTCTTAATCTATCCTCATTTAAAAAATTTATTTTCTCTTTTTGCTGTTCAGCTGTGTGCTTTCCATTACTGTGTCCTCGGGATCACTAATGCACTTCTCTGCATCCTCTGACCCACTATTGATTTCCTAGTGTGTTTTTTATTTCAGTTATTGCATTCTTCAACTCTGATTGGTTCTTTCTAACATTTTCTATCTCTTTATTGAAGGTCTCACTGAGTTCTTCCACTCTTTACTCCAGCCCAGTGAGTATCTTTATGATCATTACTTTAAATTCTTTATCAGACATGTTGCTAATCTGTTTCATTTAGTTCTTTTTCTGAGTTTTTTTTTTTTTTTTTTCTCATTCTTTCTTTTGGAGCATATTCCTCTGTCTCCTCATTTTGCTTGACTTTCTGTGTTTGTTTCCACAGAGTAGGCAAAATGCCTACTTCTCCTAAAGTTGAAGGAGTGGTCTTGTGTATGGCGTCCCCTGTGCAGCTTTGTGTCCCTGGTGACTCTTGCTGGCTGATTAGAACCATGGCTGTATATGCTAGTTACGCTTTTAAACCGTGGCATGTTTCTGTCTCTCTTGCCGTTCTCTTGCCATTCTCGGTATCTTTAGTTGCTCAGTGGCTGTTCGGTCAGCCCTCAGTTCTCTTTCAGGAGAAACTGTTCTATTATAAAAGGTTTGTCCCATGGTGGGGGTGAGTTCAGAGTCTTCCTACATCACCATCGTCAGCTGGAACTCTACAAACTGGAGCTTTTATGGCAATCTTGTGTCGAGTAACTCTCTTGGTACCATTTTTCTTTTCTTTTTTTTTTTAATTTTTTTAATGTTTGTTTATTTTTGAGAGAGAGGGAGAGATAGAGTGTGAGCCGGGGAGGTACAGAGAAAGAGGGAGACACAGAATCCAAAGCGGGCTCTAGGCTCTGAGCTGTCGGCACAGAGCCCAACGTGGGGCTTGAACTCGCAAACCGCGAGATCATGACCTGAGCCAAAGTTGGACGCTTAACCGACTGAGCCAGCCAGGCGCCCCTCTTTTCTTTCAATAGGAGTATAGTTGACCTACAATGTTATATTAGTTTCAGGTGTGCAACATAGTTATTTGACAATTCTGTACATTACGAAATGCTCACCACGTGAGTGTAGTTACCATCTGTCACCATATAATGTTATTAAAATATTATTGACTATATTCCCTATGCTGAAATTTTTATCCCCATGACTTACTTCCTTTATAACTGGAAGTTTGTGCTTCTTAATCCCCTTCACCTACTTTGCTCATCCCCCCCACCCTTCCCTGCTGGCAACCACAAGTTGGTTCTCTGTATTTATGATTTTCCAACAGCACTTTCCCACTTCATGTCCCTGTCAGTTTGGTAATTCTCACAATATTTCAAACCTTGTCATCATTATTATATTTGTTATGGTGATGTGTGATCAGTGATTATGACCTGCTGAAAGCTCAGATGGTGGTTAGCATTTTCTAGCAATAAAGTATTTTTAAGTTAAGGTAAGTTAAGGGTTTTTTTCTTTTTAGACACAATGCCATTGCACACTTAATTAGTGTAAACATAGCTTTTATATGCCCAGGGAAACCGAAAACTTTACTGGTCTCCCTTTATTGCATTATTTGCTCCATTGCAGTGGTCTGGAACCAAACCCACAATATCTCTACGTTAAGCCCGTACCCATCATTCACAGGTCCGGGGGTCTGCATGACCGGAACTTGGAGCTATGAGTAGACAGCCAACACAGTCACATCCAGTGACCTTAGTCTTACCTCATTGTACTAGCAACTGTGATCCTACCCTGACCCCAACCCCCTGGACCCCTCTTTACCCAAGACTGTCCCGCTGAGCACAGATACTGTAACAATATTTCTTATTCATTTTGGAGGTCACAACATGTCACATAACACATTTTCGTCTCTACCATAACCCAGGTTTTTGCCTGCATGTCTTACAGATTTTGCTCTACTAACCCAGATCTCTCTGTGTCACCAGGTCTGACTCCGCTGCTACAGCAGAGGTTGCAGCAGGAGGCTGGGTCCCGCCTAATTGAGCCACAAGTGTTTCTCCCCAACACACAAATCCTGATTTTCTTCCTCCTATACACTGTCCGTTTGGCTTTCCTCCATGCCTAATGCGTAGATGCTTACCCTCAGTGGAGGAAGATGGATGGTGAAGTGTAAGAACCCTCTGGAAGACCAGGAGCATATATCTAGCGGCCATGGTGTTTTGCTCCAGATGAACTTGAGACAGAAGGGATTTTTTTTTTTTTTTTTTTTTTTTTGCAGTTTGTGCTTGAAACAGGCAATATTGCATTATTTAAGCAGTCCCTATTTTGAACTAGTCCCTAGATTAAAGTCTTTGAATATATTTTCTTATCGAATATATTTCTTATCCAACCCTATAGGACAGAAAATTATTATTCCCATCTTACGGATTAGAAAAATGGAGGCTCAGAACAATTCGGAACTTGCCTAAAGGCACGCAGTCAGTAAGGAAGGGAGCAAGGAAACAACTCCAGATCCTCTGGCTCTACAGCCCAGGCCCCTTCCATCCTGTAGGTTTCAAGCTACAGCCTTCCCTTGCACACCTGTGGAGCCAGACACAGACCTGTGGGACCACAGACACCCTCAGCCCTGCTTCTCTGGTGAAGTGGGTCATATCTCACCCGGGCCTGATTATCAACAGCTCAGAGTAGGGCTCCCTAGTGACTCCCACGTGACTCCCTAGTGAGAGGCTCAGTACCAAGCTGCCTCTCCAGGCTAATGGATAGGAAAGAGCCAATTGGACAGGGTGAGGAAGGTGGGATTCTCCGTGGAGAGAAAGAAAACTGAGTGATGGAGGTCAAGAGGCAGGAACACCGCTCCCGGGCCTACCACAGAAGGATCCACTCCTGCGAGTCCCCCAGTAAGACAGTCAGGGTCTCATCCTACTCTGGGCCTGGCCCCCTCCCTTCCCTCAGCCTGTCCTGGGTCTGCACCATGCCTTCTGCTCCTTTTCCTCCAAGGGACACCAGGAACAGGCAGGAGCCATGACAGATTGGCTGCCGCCTGGGCCAGGCCCTGCTGGTCCCAACACAAGCTTTCCTGTGCCTCTGTTGTCCATCATTCAGGGATGTCTGACATACCACCCTCTTTCCCTACTGCCATCTCTGGCTCCCCTGACCTTTCAAGACCACGGTTGCCAAAGCCCTCTTTCAGGCGCTCAGTGTCTGAGGTGATCCGTTCATTTTACTCCCCTACCATTGTGTTCTTTATATTATCGTTTACTGTTGTTATTCTTTAAAGCACTTCGCGATCCTAAAAGACCTATTGCTGAAACCCCCAAGTAGAACGAGGAAACAAATTGTATTATTCTTTAGACTCCTCATGTCTTCAAGCTGAATGACTCCTCAGATGTCATTTCCCAGAGGAGGGAACTGAACCCAGAGAACTGGCTGGCTTTCTAAGGGCCCCACAGTGTGTTCATAGCAACTCAGGATCTGTGATGGGAAATTGTCAGAAATAATTTCTGTTAAACAATTTTCATAAAATACTTAGCACTGCTCCTGCCCCTGACTTCTCTGTGGGATCAGGCGTCATGGAGCAGTCACCAAAGCATTCACCCTTGGCAGAACGACAGAGCTAGGTTTGGGCTCCACCTCTTTATTGACTATAGGCAGGCCCACCACCAACATCTGCAGGACCCAGGGAAGGGCCCAGATGAAGGCCCCAGGCCATATACCTCAGTACTGAAGAGTTATAAAATATACATATAGCAAACTGTTAAAAATAGGATTTTTTTTTCCCTCCAACCTTGACAAATAGACCCTCATAGTGACCTGGAAGACCATCTTTGATTGAGAATTCCCAGACTACTTGGAATTCTGCTCTGACATGATGGAATGAGAAGACCCAGCCTCGAGCTCCTACCCTCTCTGTCGCCTGACCCTCCCTTCTCTTCCCACCCTCTCCCGCTCAGCGCTGTCGTGCATCATGAGAAGCCTCACGTGTATGTGTGCAGACAACTAGCTCACACGGCCCTTTCAGCATCGCCTCCTTGGTCACCCTGGGGCCTGGGATTACACATCAACATCCCAGCACCCACTCAGGAGAATGAACCCAGGAAAGAGGCCTCTGTGGGCCTTGAAAGAAGGCGGGGCTATCTGGACAGAGAATTCCAGGGCTCCAGGTACCTGGAGCATCGTCCACTGTTGGGGGGGAGGCACACATCTGTTGCCCCTGGAACTTTTTACTTCATGGAGAGCGGTATGGCCAGAGTATGACCAAAGCAAAGCCTTCTAGAGCATGAGGCCCGCAGCGGGGGCCCCACTTGCCTAGGGGAAGGGGGACTGGCCATGTGATTTTAGGCAAGCATTTATTCCTTTGCCCATAAAAATAGGGATACTATTAACCTACCTTGCAGAGTGGCTTTGAGGATCAAGTGAAACACTTTATATAAAAAACTTAGCACAGAGTAGGTGTTTAGTTTCCTCTTCCTTTCTACCACCACCCCCCCTCCCCGCACCCCCATCCTCACCCCCTTTCTTTTCTCTGTAAGGCCCAACAGGACTGGGCTCGGCACAGCTGACCGCAGCCGCCCTGGGAAGGGCTCACTGTCCCCCTTTCCTGCAGGAGAGCTGTGACAGGCCACTCTGAGTTCTTTGTCCATTTAAAAAGCAGTCTTGGGTTTTTCTGATGTTAAGTAAGGGGAGATACTGCGGTTCACAGAGTGGGTTAGAAACCTCATATTACTCTCTGGCTTGCTAATGAGAAGCTTGAAAAAGTCCTTTGGGTCCTGACCAAAAACTCTTGGCTTTTCCTTGGCAGAAACTTGATTTCCTGTGAGATGTCAGAACTTGCCACTGAGCATAACTCACAGAGGTTTACATTTCGTTCTATCTGGCTTGGAAATGGATGAGAGACGCTTCCTTTGTGTTGCCCTCCTCAGAAATGCACACATCTGTGTAACTTGCTCTCTGTCGGCTCAGGCCTGAGGGTGTGTTGAGGGATTCAAGACACTGTCAAGTTCAGATTTCTTTTGAAGACTTGCCTTTCTCCAAAAAATCCCTTTCAGGAAAAGCCTTGGCATCTCATCTTTGTTCCCTGTGACTTAAGCCTGCCTTTGTGAATGTTGTTGCTGCATAGACAGAGAAGTTTGGCCTTATTCCTAAAAGCTGGAGCCTGGGCCAGGGGGTCAAGCCCCCACTGTCTTGTGTCCCTACCACCAGCCCACATCTTACCTGGAGTTTCTGAGGTCGGGTCTCTTCGAGAGATCCACTGTCTTTGGTGTTAATGAAATTTTCCAAATCTTCTCCTATGCATCTGGTTATTGAAGAATGAAGTTCAACCTTCAGTCACTCAAATTCGTCCGCTCTTCCGTTTTACATTGTTAGGGATCAGGAGGAGAGAGCCAGGATTTCTCTGTTTTGGGAGAAGTGGCCAGAAAATTAATAAAACACTTATGTTGCGTCCCTTACGTGAAATGTTTTCTGTGGGTTAGATTAGTGCACGTTTCCGCCCCCCCCCCCCGAACATTTACCCAGTCTGTATTTGTTTTCCCATATCAAAATGTACTTTCCTTGGAGCTGTACATGACATAACCAATTTATGATCATTTCTATCTTGATTCCATTCATTTGGCAAATATTTATTGGGCACATCCTATGAGGAAGGCACTGTGTTAGGTACTGTGACTGATAGAAAGATTTATGAGCCGTGATCTCTGCTCTCCACTTTAAAACCCGTCTTGGCTTAGTTATTCTTTCTCTTGAGCTGTTTTGTCTTTCCCATGTGTGTCTGAAGTCAGTGATTCTTTCCTGAGAGCAGAACTGTGTCTATGCAGTTCTTCGTACATTTGAATAAGAAAGAATTCACGTAGCAGGTACTCTGTACCCAGCCCCAAGCCCCCAGCACCATAGAGATACAAAGCAGATGAAGTCATGAGCCACTCTTCAATGATGTAGCTGCAAAGACAATTATACAGCAATAGAAGGCAAATGCCCAGATACAAACAAATACAAAATTTTGTAGTCAGGTGATTTTTTACATTTTGATCACCCAAATTCAAATACGACAATTAGATTATCTACTAATCCTTTTTCTTTTAAGTTTATTTGTTTTGAGAGAGTGCACACAAGCAGGGGAGGGGCAGAAAAGAGAGGGAGAGAGAGAGAATCCCAAGCACGTGCTGACAGCATGGAGCCTAATGCAGGGCTCGATCCCACAAACTGTGAGATCATGGCCTGAGCTAAAATCAAGAGTCACTTGCTCAATCGACTGACCCAAGCAGGGACCCCTCCACTAATGCTTAGCATACACATATCCTAAAACTCAGCGATTCTAGTCCTAAATATGTATCCAGTCGAGCTGTGTACTTGTATTCATCAAAAGACACCTAAAAGAATTTCATGACAGCGTTCTTTACAAAAGCTTTGCACTAGAAACTACTCCAGGGTCCTTGGCATCTGGTAGAAGAAATAAATAAATGGTTGTCTGATGAAATAATGGGATACGATACAGCTCTGGGGATGAAGAGTCTACCTGAATATGCATGCAATAATATAGATGAAACTCACAAAAATAATGTTTAACTACAACAACCAAAAGCAAAAGAAAAATTATTTTTCCATTTCTAGAAAGTATAAAAACAGGCAAAGGTATTCCATGCTTTGGGAAGTCAGGATAGTAGCTACTTTGAGGGGATAGTGATTGGAAGGGGACAGGAGTGGACTTCCGGGGCTGGGAAGGCTCTCTTTCTTGATCTGGGCTCTAGTTATGTTGGTGTGGTCAGTGTCTGATCCTTTGTTTACTTCCCTGCCTATATATTATACTTCATTGAAAAGTTTTAAAGATCCATCAACTTAAAAAGAGCTAGAAATCTGAATTGAGGTCAAGAAACCTGAGTCTTAGACCTGATTCCGATTATCATTATTTGCTCATATCCTTGAGCAAATCATTCTCTGCATGCCTTGGATTTTTCGTCAGTGAAAGGGAGAGAATCCTTTCTCCCAATGTTCCCAGCTAGATGCTTTATTACATGTGGAGAGACCTAGCATCCCAGGAGGCAGATGTGGGTTTCTTTGTGCTCTTTCACTGTATATTTAGAAGCTTGATTTACATGGATTTCATGCAGTCTAGCCTTGTCAACGTAGACTCTAACTTGGTCTTTGAATCATGCCTTCCTTTCACTGTGTTTATTCCCTCCAGCTCCTCAGTCTCACATCTGAATGTCTCACCTAATGACATTATGGTACGTGGCCTCAAAAATATCAACTGTAATATGGCATCTGCTGGGAATACGGAAGCTGGTTTGGTTCTGTTCCGGGATAATACACATGAAGGCTGAAGGCGGAGCCTGTAAGAGGGGATTCTACAAAGAACCCTTTTGCTTCTCTTCAGTTCAGTTCTGAATCTTAGAAATTGTCGCTGTTCAAGGCGGGCTTTGGCCTCTTCCTATGTCCCCTGGCCCCGCAGAGCTGCCCGACCAGGGGGTGGTACCCACGTCCTGCCCAGGTCCCTTCCCAGGAGTTCTCCTCATGGGTTGTCCTCACCTCTCTGTTCCCCACCCCATCTGTCCTTCTCTAACAGTACCAACAGAAAGCACATGGTGCCTCCTCACTTACCATGTCCTCCTCCAAGTAGAATCACACTACCTCACAGGTGCTGTGAGAACTTCACAACAGAACGGCTCCATTTCTCTCCCCCCACCCCAGTCTTGGTGCTGTTGTTACGCACATACGTCTACATATTTTATAAACTCCACGTTGCATTGCAATGATTTTCACTCAGTCCAATGTCTTTTAAAGAGAGTTAAATAATGTTAAAATCTTACTGTTTAGCCATGGAGTTAAAGTTCCTGGAACTGTCTGTTCCTTTGCTTAGGTCCATCTTTCCAGCTTGTGCCCTGTTCCTTCTACCCAAAGAACTTCCTTTGACATTGTTTATAATGCACTTCTGCTGGTGATGGATTCTTTCAGCGTTTGTACATCTGAAAAGGTTTTCATGTCACCTTCAGTTTTGGAAAATATTTTTGCTAGTTATAGAATTCTAGGTTGACAGGTTTGGCTCCCCCCTCCCAACCCCCCGCCCCTCAACCCTTAAAAGACATTGTTCCACTCTCTTCTCACATTGTTTCCAAAGAAAAATAACTGCTGTCATTCTTATCCTTGTTCCTCTGTCCATGACTTGTTTTGTTCCGCTGGTTGCCTTTAAGAGCTTCTCGCTATCCCTGATTTTGAGCGAAGTGATTACGGTGTTATTTGGCATAGCTTTCTCCATGTTTCTCATGCCCGTGGTTTGTTGAGATTCTCGGACATGTGGTTTTACAGTTTTTATCAAATTTGGCACATTTTGGCCCATTATTTCTTCAAGCAATCTTTTCTGTTTCCCAGATTCCTCCCATTCTCCTTCAGAGACTTCTATTACACATATAATTAGGCTGTTTTAAATTATGTCATGGCTCACCAATGCTCTGCCCATTTTCTCCTGGTCTTTTCTCTCTCTGTCTAGTCTCTATCGGTTCATTTTGGGTAGTTCCTACTGCTGCCTTCAAGTTCACTAGCCCACCTTCCACAATGTCTAGTTAATCCAACCTTGGACATGGCAGTTTTCATCTCTAGAAGTTTGATTTGCCTCTTTTTTTTCAATATATCTTCCACCTTAGCACTTGACATGTTCCTCTAGCTTCTTGAACATCTGGAAAACCGTTATCATAACTGTTAATGTCCTTCTCTGCTGACTCTACCTTCAGTGTCAGCTCTGGGGCAGTCTCGACCGGTCAACGTACCTCCTCCGTGTGGTTCTTCTTTTCCTACTTCTTTGCATGCCCAACAACTTTTTGTTTGCTGCCAGACATTGTTGGGCACTGGACCTTCCTGTATTCCTATAAATATTCTCAAGCTTCATCCTGGGACACAGTTGAATTAGTTGGCAACAACATGGTGCTTTTAGGTCTTTTATGATTTGTTAGGTGACGGGGGAGCAGTAGTCCACCTAGAATTAGCTCTTCCCCACTACTGAGGCAGAACTTTCCTGTGTATTTTGCCCAGTACCTTGTGAATTTTGAGCTTTTTCAGTCTGGCTTATGGGAATAGGCACTATTTTCAGCTCTGTGTGACCTCTGAGAATTGTTCCTCCTAATCCTTCAGGGTGGTTCTTTTTCCAGCCATGACTAGTTTGTTTGTATGAATGCACAGTTCACTACTTAGAAGACTGCTCTATAGATCTCTAGAATTTCTCTCTGGGCAGCTTGCTCCTGTCTGGTACTCGGCCCTGTGGAATCTAGTCACCTTGGCCTCTCTGAAGTTCCTGCTCCATATTTTTTTTTCAATTTTTTAAATGTTTATTTATATTTTGAGAGAGAGAGTGCGAGGGAGAGAGGGGCAGAGAGAGATGGAGACCGAATCTGAAGGAGGCTTCAGGCTTTGAGCTGTCAGCACAAAGCCTGATGCGGGGCTTGAACTCACAAACCGCGAGATCATGACCTGAGCCAAAGTCGGACACCTAACCAACTGAGCCACCCAGATGCCCCCTTGCTCCACCTTTTCAACTCAGAGAGACCACCAGGGCTCCTCCTGGGTGCCCTCTCCCTGTGCACCTGGAAACTCCATGTAGCAAGCTGGGTAATTATAGGGCTCACCTCCACAGTGGTTTCCCAGCTCTTAGAGAACACTGACCTTCAGTGCCTATTGTCCAACGTCTTGAAAACCATTATTTCATGTATTCACCCACTTTTTTAGCTATTTCAAGTTGGTGGGTACAGTGAGTCCCTGCGACTCCATTTTGGCCAGGACAGAAAGCATGTATAAACCTGAATGTGTTTATGACTTCAAGTATTTTCCCCATAATCTGATAGTGTTCGCAAGGCGAGTGTATTCTAAACCTTTATTTTGACATAATGTAAGAGTTGCAAATATAGTGCAGAGAATTCTGGCACACGCTTCACCCAGTTTCCTCGAATGTATTTTTTATTTGTACTTCTTTTCAGTGTACAAGCAATGAATGCTAATGGTAAAAAAAAAATGTTATAGTTGATACTTGAGAATATAAATAATGTAATAATCACATCATGTATTTTCTTGTCGTGTTAATATGGATCAGGGAAGAGGGGACACTGTTTTCCTTCTTGTCATATTCCTACCACAGCAAATGGAGGAGGGAGCTTCTCTGCCTCCTTGGAGAGTGTTGGAGGGACCACAGCCTTCTGGGTTTTTCTCTCTATACTCACCTACTCGCATGAGCAGAAACAGCTCTTTGGGTGAGGCCCAACATTGGGCCACATTTTGCTAGTGGGCAGGGCTTAAAGTGTTAAAAGTTCAGCTCTTATGAGGTGGGCTCACTGGACTCTTCTTAGCTTCTTGTCTCTGGTTGGTGACCCCCCCCCCCCCCGGCAAGGCCCAGCACCTGCTTCTTTTACGCTCTCCCTTCGACCATAATTAGGCAGATGAGACAGACCAATAGTCTAGGAAGGAAGCTGGCTTGGGGTCTGGATACAGAGTCAGTTCTGTGGGTCCAGCTCTCCCCATAGTCAAGCACTCAGGTCTTTATCCAGGGGAAGGAGGCTCTACCCTGGATTCACTTCCAAGACCTGTTCTCCCAGCCAGTTGACCAAGACAGTCCTGCACTCAGGGCTGTTGGTGTTTGCCTACGTAGTAATAAAGCTAATATTTCAATTCCATTTGCCTAGTGATTTTCCATTGGCCAGTATCCTAGGGAAAGAGAGCCAAGTGTATGATGGGTGTACCCAACCTCACATCCAAACCTCCAGAAATATAATTTACATAATTATTTTTTTAACTTTCTCTTTTTTTTAATTAATTTATTTTTTTTATTTTAGAGAGAAGATGTTAGCCAGGGAGAGGGGCAAAGGGAGAGAGAGAGAGAGAGAGAGAGAGAGAGAATCTCAATCATAGCGTGGAGCCCTAAGCGGGGCTCCATACCAGGACCCTGGGATCATGAGCTGAGCCAAAATCAAGAGTCTGAGCCACCCAGGGGCCCTTATGTCATCATTTCTTAAAGTTTATTTGTTTACTTTGAGAGAGACAGATATGGCACAAGTAGGGGAGGGGCAGAGAGAGGGAAAGAGAGAGAATCCCAAGCAGGCTCCAGGCTGCCAGTGCAGAGTGAGATGCAGGGCTCAAACTGATCTGAAACCAAGAGTCAGATGCTTAACCGACTGAGCCACCCAGGGGCCCCACGCCATCATTTTTAATAGCAATACAAAACTACTTTGAATAGTTATATCTATGATAATTTGTTCACTTCTCTCTCGTACATTTAGTGTGTTTTCATTTTCTCATTATTATAAACACTATCATGATAATAATCACTTTTATGCATATATGTTTTCATAGTTGTTTAATTATTTTCTTACACCTGCCGTTCACATAAGCTTCTACCAACTGAGTAGCGATACCTAGAGCTAATCTTGAAATCTCACAGATAGATTTCCCTTAGGCCTGAGCAAATAATCCAAAGAGTCTACTCAGTTATGTTTTTATACAAAGATCATTTTTAAATGTCAGAATAGCAGAGAAGGAACAATTAAAAATAACTTTTTACTCTATAATATAAAAAAAAACACAATTTTAAGTGAGGCTTCAACATACAACTTATGGAAAATTAAAAGAAATACAAAATCATTGGCTCCATCCGATAAGTTTCTTGTTTAACCTTTGATTATTTCTCCTTCACTGCAATATCTAATATCCGTCATTACTCAAACTCAAATATAATCCAAACTCTTATTATTGTAAAAATAATCTTCCCAGAGACATTCCTGTTTTTAAGGTTTGGAAATTGGGGGTTTGAGGCAAGGCTGACAACCAGATTTCTTTCATATGGTGTTCTTTTTGCTGTTTTGTTTCTCTGTAATGGATTTGCCTCCCTCACCGTCCACTCGGCACTTACCTAAGATGGGCTTCCCTGGCCCGTACAGACTTCAAGTCTCTGCCATACCTCTGCTTGGAGCAGATAGAAAGAAAATGGCAGCCAGGCCACTTCCCATCCCCAGGGCGTAGCACAGCACCTGACACAGGACAGACACTTGCAAACACTTGTCCAGGTTCTTACGGTGAACACTGTGCACCCAGCCACAGGCTGGGACCTCAAGAATGTGCTCTTCCAGGAAAGACTGTTCTCTGTCGACCGGTTCCTGAGCATTACCCTGGCTCTGTTCCCATGAGGAACCTGGTCATGAGTTCTGAGGCCACACGGCAGGCACGGTGCAAAACTGTCTTTTGACGTGCATTTTGGTTTGAACGAGAGAGAGACATAAGACCCTATTTTAGGGTAGGGCTTCTATGGGGCGGGGGGGAAACCCAAGCTGACAGCTTTGAGGCATGGAAAATGACAGATTCCCATGATGGGGGCTATTTCTTGAGAGCTGAGGGACACAGGGATCCTTCCATGCTGTTCACCCTACAGGCCAAGAATCGCTGCTGGTGTGGCCTGTGTGTGGAGCAGGGAAGGAGCCCCAGAGCTGATCTCCCCCTCGAGAACCAGGAGTCCATGATCCACACCAGAGCAATGTGGGAAAGAACATAGAAAGGTCAGTAATGCAGAGAGATCATGGGAAAAGAGGTCACGTAGGCCACGAACCTGGGACCATGTTCCCAATAAGGGGAATTGCTTTCATTGCTAAGATGATAAGACCTGCTTTTCTAGGCTAACTAATCTCTCCACGTCTTCCACTGTCTTCCTCTGCCCTCTCAAATGCTCCTTCCCACTGTAAGCTTTCTCCCCAGGTGATCCCTGTGACATTCCCACAAGGACCACAACATGACCAATGCCAAACCCATCTCAGGCCTGCTCCTCAGCCTGCGACCTCCGTGTCCTTGACTCACCCTTACCAGAATCGCGTGGTTCTCTCTGGCTCTCTTTTTCCATCACCGGAATGACACCAAGGTGTCAGCTCTGTCCCTAACATGCTTCTCAGACCGGCTCTTCCCTTCATCCTACCGCCTCCACCTTGGCACAGACTCATCCCGTCTCTCCAGACAATTGCATTCTTTTCCCACCTGGCCTCCCTGACTGCAGTCCCGCTCTTTCACTGCACAGGACAATGGCACCATGATTACCTATAAAATGCGGGGTCTCACAGTACCCCGCTGGCTTCCAAATCTGCTGTGGCTAACGTCCAAAATCTTCAGCAGGCGTTCACAATGTACTCCCCAGCGTAGGGCTCACTATTGTAGTATGAATATCCTGCGTTACAGTGTTCCCGCGTTGGTTACCGCTTGTTCAACATTCTGTATCTAGTATTTCTTTTATTTTTTTTTTATCAGCCCCATAGGATTTCAATCTTCTCAGTTTTAAAGGTTGTTTTCTCTCTTCACAATAGATAAAGAAGGTCCTTCAATTGTAGAGTTTCAGATCTGTCTTGCCGTCGCTCTGTTCTCTGCTCTCATGCTTAATTAATATTTCTGCCACCATTTCTCGAAGCTCCTGTCATAGTTTATTTTTATACTTCTTAGCACGTTCAAATCCATAATTAAACAAATAAGAGTCCTGATCACCGGACGTTTTGTATTCTTTGCCATGAGTGATCAAGGTAAAACGTGTGCTCTGAGAAAAAGGACACGCTGTCTCATGTAGTCATATCACAGCATGGAGCCCATTGTGTTTCAATGATGAGTGGCTCAGCCTGTCTCCTGTCACCCAGGTACAGTCTGGGCATTAGAGGGAGCCCCGTAAATGCTGTGGGGCCCTGGAGAGGGGCAGTGTAAACATATATATTTACACATATAGCCAAGCTTGCTGTCTCTAACACAGTACTAAGACACAGCTCTTCCAAAAGAATAATTGCTCTTCCTGACATAACTTCAAAAGTTGGGGGTCTTTCCCCAAACGTCTGTGTCTTTTTTTCTAGCCCAGGCATCCAAGAATTTATGTTGTAAGCATTTACATCCCCCCACCTTCTCTAGCACTTGCCGTGACAGATCAGGTGGTATGGTCAGGTGCTTCCTTTCCTTGATCCTGAAACTACATCTTTCCAAACTCAAGGAGACTCCTCTAGAACAGAGTGATATCTTGAGACTACCACTTCTACCGTATCTGCTTCTTCCTGAACAACACCTGCATCAACCTTGTCTAAGACAGTGACATGACTTTCCCCTGCTGGACGCTGACCCTGGTATCAGGGTCGGGGCCTGCCTACTGTTGGCCCTCGGTGCCTGCTTGTTGAGTGAATAACTGAACACTAAGTGACGATCCCTGTGACTTGATGTAGACCGTTTCATGTGGGAACCCCAACTTCCTTGGGCTTTTCCTCATGACTCAACCACGACTGGGGTTAACTTGACTCAGAATGAGTCAATGACCTGATTCCAAGCCTGTGGAGGCAGGAAGGCGGAAATGGAGACTTTCTGCCTGAACCACTAGGCCACAATTTGCCTGTGCAACAAAAGACCGTCTGACCTTTCTCCTCCTCATTTCTGTGTCCCCTGGAGCCCATGGAGGAGAGACAAGCTGGTGTCATCTACCAGGCAGCTGGACTCAGTAATTTGATGTTGGGCCACAAGCAGGGAACCATAAACTGTACCCCAAACCCTGGGGCGGTTGTCATTGTTTGAAGTTTCTAGAGGTGCCTCTCTAGACAAGAGCTGGCTCCATGCAGGAACATTTCCCTGGCGGTTCCTGCCAAAGACCATCCCACCAAAGATCGGTACGTTGAAAGCTCTAGAGAGTGGAGCTGCTTAGTCATGAGGCTGCCGACCAGCCGAGCTTGTAACTTTCAACTACAAGTTGTCTAATAGAACACAGGCGGTGAGACGAGGCCTAGCAGAGTCAACTGGATGTGTCCTCTGCCTCTGCTCCGTCTTCTGCTTTGCGCTAGTCACAGAGTCTGCATGCAGGTAAGGCTGCTGCTTGAGTCCTGCCCTGTCACTCCTGGGCAAAATGTCAAGCGAGGCTGTAAAACCAGATGCTGTTTCATAAGCCCGAGCTTAGTTTTCAATAACAGCAAGTTAATGGTTGAGCAACCACCAAGTGCTCGGCAAGGCTGCAAGGATACATTAGACGGGACTCCTGCTCTCACGTAACTTGGATTTGAAGGTAACCTGGTGATAAACACTCTGACGGAAGACGTGTGGAATGGTATATGCTCTACCCTTTTTCCTCTTTCATAGGGTCATATTCGTATAGAAAAGTCCATCTACCATACGAACTAACAAATAATTACAGAGTAGGTGCTGATAGAACCATGACCCACGTCTAGATTGAGAATATTTGCTAATAGCCCGGATGCCGTCTGTCTGCTTCTCCCTGATCAAAAGCACATCCCACCCCCCGCCCCCATGGGAACCGCTCTCCTGCCTTTTGAACAATCGTTTTCTTGCTTTGCTTTGCTTTTACCTCCTATGTATGCATCACTGAAGAGTGTAGCTCGATTTGTTCTGGGTCTGGAGCCCTCCTCTGTATATTCCTTAGTGTCTGGCTTCTTTCAGGCAAGCTATTTGTGAGATTCATTCATTCTGTTTTGCAGACTTAGCGTTTGTTCATTTTTAATTGCTAGAGAGTATTCGATCATATGAATATACTGTGGTGTATCTCTTCAGCTACTGATGCACATTTGTGTCATTTCCTACTCTTGCTTACCTGCACGCTGTGGGGTCACGTGACAGGCATGTGTTCAGCTTTAGTGGCTCCTTCCAAACACTGTTCCACAGTGGATGTCCCAACTTTGTGCCTTCATCCTCAGTGTATGCGAGCTCCTGTTGTTCTACATCCTTACTCACACTTGATACTGTCTCCTTTTCTAGTTTTTGCCATATTTTTGGCTGTAAAATGATATTTCATCGGGATTTTATCTAACACATCCCTGATTACTAAATAGACGGAGAGATTTTTTTTCATATACTTTTGGACTGTTTGTGTTGCTTTTCCAATAATGTTTGTTATATATTGGCCCATTTTTCTATTGAGTTGTATTTCTTTTTCTGGGTGATTCATAGTTATTTTTGTATTCTGGGTACGAATCGTTTAATGATGATTGTATGTGTGGCACATGTCTTTTCTTCATTTTTATTTTCTGTATAGCATCATTTCATGAAGAAATTCCTAACTCTACAATGTAATCTTATTCATTAACCTATATTTATGGTTTCTGCCTCTCAGTCTTGGCTAAAGGAACTCTTTTCCACCTCGAGGTCGTAAACATTTTATACTGTCTTCTAAACATTTTATAACTTTTCCTTTCACTTTTTTATTACTTTTAATTTTGAAATAATTGTAGACTCACAGGAATTTGCAAAAACAGTGCATGGTGGCACCCTGGTGGCTCAGTTGGTTGAGCATCCGACTGTTGGTTTCAGCTGGGGTCATGATCCCAGAGTCATAGCATTGAGCCCCATATCAGGCTCCACACTGAGCATAGAGTCTGCTTGAGATTCTCTCTCTCCCCCTCTGCCCCTCTTCCCCCCCCTCTCTTTCTTTGTAAAATAAAAAATTAAAATTAAAAAAATACTGGGGCTCCTGAGTGGCTCAGTGGGTTAAGCCTCCAACTTCAGCTCAGGTCATGATCTCATGGCTCGTGAGTTCGAGCCCCGCGTCGGGCTCTGTGCTGACAGCTCAGAGCCTGGCGTCTGCTTCAGATTCTGTCTGTCTCTCTCTCTCTCCCTGCCCCTCCCTCACTCGCACTCTGTCTCTCTGTCTAAAATAAACACTAAAAAAATATTTTTAATAAAAAAAAAATAGTACATAGAGGTCTGTGATCCCTTTCCTCAGCATTCCCCAATGGTGCTATCTTATCAAACTATAGTACAATATAATAACCTAGAAACTGACACTGATAAATACCATTAACTGTACTACATCCTATTTAAGTCTTCACTAGATTTTACAGGCACTTGTGTGTGTGTGTAGTTCTTATTCAATTTGATCACATGTATAGATCTGTCTTTCATTATTTAGTGCTTAATCCACATGGAATCCAAAATGGAATTCCTTTTGCACAGAGTGTGAGGTAGGGATTCTGTCCACACCTTCCCTCCCCATGGATAACCAATTGTCCTAACATCATTTATTGAATTGCCCATCCAAGTTTCCACGTATGTTTAAGTCTGTTTCTTATCTCTCTCTTCTACTCCATTGGTCTATTTATCCCTGCTCCTGCCCTCTGTCTTAATTACTTTATATTAATAATGCCCTGCTCTATGGCAGTATGATTCCCAAAACTTTATTCTTCTTCAAGAGTGTCTTAGCTACTCTTGAGCTTTTTCTCTTCAGTATAAATCTGGAATAGGTTTTGCAAGTTTTACAAATGATCTTGTTAGGACTTTTAGTGGCACTGCATTGCGGAGAATTGACATGTTTACAATAGTGAATCTCCCTACCAAAGAACATGATGTAGCTCTTAATTTATCTAAGTTTTCTTTCACGTCTCTTAGGAAATTATTGCAATTTTCTCCATAAAAAGCCTGCACATATTTGGTTAGATTTACTCCTAAGTAAACCTTTACTCTGTACCTTTCATTTCTCTTGTCAATCTTATCATTTTAATTACATTTTCAATCTGATTGTTGGTGGTGGGTTGAAATATAATTAGATTTTGTGTATTGATTTTTTATCTGTTAATGTTGCTAAAAATCGTATTAATGCTAATAATTTATTTATAAATTCTTTGAGGTTTTCAGAGAAGATAATCATGCAATCTGCAAATAAGGGTGGTTTTACTTCCTCCTTTCTGATCCTTCTTTCTTTTATTTTTTCTGGTTGTTTTACAATTGGCCTGAACAAAATTAACGTTTATTTATTTTTGAGACAGAGAGAGACAGGCATGAGCAGGGGAGGGTCAGAGAGAGAGGGAGACACAGAATCCGAAACAGGCTCCAGGCTCTGAGCCGTCAGCCCAGAACCCGATGCGGGGCTCGAACTCAGGGATCGCGAGATCGTGACCTGAGCCAAAGTCGGATGCCCAACCGACGGAGCCACCCAGGCGCCCCTGGCCTGAACAAAATTAAAGAGAAGTAGCGATGGGACACATCCTTGCTTGAATTTGCTTCTAAAGAGCCAACATCTGACATTTCACCATTAAGTATACTGTTTGCCGTGAGCTTTTGTAGTTGCCTTGGGTCAGGTTAATAAATTTCTTTCCTGGGGTGCCTGGGTGGCTCAGTCAGTTAAGCGTTTGCCTTCAGCTCAGGTCACGGTTTGTGAGCTCAAGCCCCACATCAGTCTCTGAGCTCTCTGCTGTCAGCGCAGAGCCCACTTTGGATCCTCTATCTCCCTTTCTCTCTGCCCCTCCCCTGCATGCTCTCATTCTCTGTCTCTCTCTCTCTCTCTCTCTCTCTTGATCTCAAAAATAAATAAGTAAACTTAAAAAATAAAACATAAATTTCTTTCCCTTCCTGGTTTATTTGCTTATCATTTCTTTCAGCATCCTCCACCTTCTCACATATTTTTTCTTCTTGATAATGTATGTCTTCAGGGTGCCTGGGTGGCTCAGTTGGTTGAGCGTTCGACTTTGGCTCAGATCACGATCTCACAGTTAGTTCATGGGTTCGAGCCCCACATCGGGCTCTGTGCTGACAGCTCAGAGCCTGGAGCCTGCTTCGGATTCTGTGTCTCCCTCTCTCTGCCCCTCCCCCACTCATGCTCTGTCTCTCTTTGTCTCTCAAAAAAAAAAATAAACATTAAAAAATTAATATATATGTATATATGTCTTCTAAAAACCCCTCTAATAAAAAAAAATCTGTTGCTCATCACCTCTCCTAGTTTTTGTTTATCTGAAAACATTTTTAATTTGACTTTTGCTCTTGTTCTGAAAAGAAAGTTCAGTGCATAAAAGTCTATGTCTTTTAACCTTTATTTTTTATAGTGGGATATATTTTAATAGCAAACTTACAGGAACAGCACAGAAGACAGACAACATTAGAAACATGTGCTTGCGTGTAAGATACCTCACAAAGTATAGTGAATGGATGGAATCTACTGTATGATAAAAATGCTACAAATACCATTTAGTAGCTATCCATAAGAAATTTACTTGTGTTTGAAATAAATCCAGGGGCACCTGGGTGGCTGTCGGCTAAGCGTCCAACTTCAGCTCAGGTCATGATCCCGTGGTTCATGGGTTCCAGCCCCACATCGGGCTCTGGGCTGACAGCTCAGAGCCTGGAGCCTGCTTCCGATTCTGGGTCTCCTTCTCTCTCTACCCCTCCCCCACTTGTGCTCTGTCTCTCAAAAATAAATATTTAAAAAAAGAAAATAAATCCAAATGTTGGCGTCGTCCAGAAAAATGTAACAGGTTTATTTATCATTGTTGTAAAGTTGAATTGCTGAGGTGTGTTCACAGAAACGTTTTGATTTGATTTAATGCTTTAAGTCCCTGCATTTGTATTAAAAATTCACGCATAAATGAAAATGGAAATACTGCCAGTGCCTGATTCCCATTCGCAGTCAGATACTCAGGTACCTTTTGACCCCATGGGGGAAAAAAATGTAATATTCAGAACTACCAATAACAAAAAGAAGAGAAGTTCTTTTTTTTTTTTTTTAAGAATGAAATGTTTTCCATCATAGTGGATTTTTTTTAACGTTTATTTATTATATTTTTGAGAGAGAGAGAGAGAGCGAGCGAGCAGGGGAGGGACAGAGAAAGAGGGAGAGCGAATCCCAAGCAGGCTCCTCACCATCAGTGCAGAGCCAGATGCAGGACTCACACTCCTGAACCCTGAGATCATGACCTGAGCAGAAATCAAGAGTCAGACACTTAACCAACTGAGCCACGCAGGCGCCCCATCCTAGTGGAATCTTAATCACGTTCTCCACATATGCAGTGTGCCAGCTGGATGTCTTTGGGCATAATGGTTACACGTTTGGCATGGATAGCATGCAGGTGGTGTCTTCAAAAAGGCCCATCAGATAGGCCTCACTCGCCTTCTGCAAAGCACCAGTAGCTGCTCTCTGGAAGCACAGATCTGTTTTAAAGCCCTGAGCAATTTCTCGCACGAGCTGCTGGAAAGGAAGTTTGCGGGTGCGAAGTTCAGTGGACTTCTGATCACGGCTAATTTCCCAGAGGGCCAGTTACCAGGCCTGTGACGATGATGTTTCGGCACCCCTCCAGGAGAGGGCGCCCTCTTGCGAGTAGCTTTTGTAGCAAGTGGCTTCCTCTGGGCTTTACCCTTGGTGGGTTCGCAGGCTCTGGTGGATCTGCTCTGTAGGAGCCGTCGTTCGTGGACACCTCTTTATTTACCTACCCTTGTGCTTCGGGCGGAGCTCGGCGAGGCATTAGAAGCCATGGCAGCCTAACAGCGGCTGCAAACCTGGGTCTTTTCGCTTCATTGAAATATCGTTTACATTCATAAAATTCACCCATGTTAAGTATGCAATTCAATGGTTTTTAATGAGTTTACCAAGTTTTGTAACCATCACCATAACTGAGTGTTAGAACTTCTATGTTACCCCAATAAGACCTTTTGTACCCATTTATCCTACTCTTGGGCCCAGGCAACCACTAGTCTATTTCCCATCTCCCACAATTTGCCTTTTACGGACATTTCACATGCATGGAATTACATAACATGTGGTTTTTTTCTGTGTGGCATCTTTACTTCGCATTCTAGTTGGTTCTCCATTGTATGGATGCAGTTCATTTGGCGTATCCCTCCACTAATGGCCCGTTTCTCCTTTTGGCTGTTACGATTAAGGATGCTGTGAACACTTCATAAGTCTTTGGGTGGACACATGTTTTCATTTCTCTGAGAGTGGAAATGCTGGGTCATAGCGTAAATTTAAGTTTTTAGGAGACTGACACATCGTTTTCCGAAATAGCTTCCTGCCAGTAGTAATATTTGAGGATTTTGATTTCTCCACGTACTTGTCAGCATTTGTTATTATCTGTCTCTGGTGATAGCTGTGGTAGTAGGTGTGACATGATACCTTCTTGTGGTTTTAGTTTGCATTTCCCTAATGATTTTGAACAACTTTTCGTGTGCTCGTTTGCTATGCGGTTCTCTTCTTTGGTGAAATGTCTGTCCAAACCTTTTGCCCACTTTTTAATTGGGTTGTGTATCTTATCAGTGACTTGAAAGGGTTCTTTGTATATTCCAGATACACGTCTGTTGTGGACTGAATGTTTGAGCCCCCTGAAAATTCATACGTTGAAATCCCAACCCCCCAATGTGATGATATTAGTAAGTGGGACCTTTGGGAGGTAATAAGGCCATGAGGCTAGAGTCCTGATGAATGGGATTAGTGCCCTTGTAAAAGAGACTCCAGACTGCTTTCTAGCCCTCTCTCTGCTATGTGAGGATACAAGAAACTAGCTGTCACCAGAATCGAACCATGCTGTTTTTCCGATCTTAGATTTCCAGCTTCCAGAACTTTGAGTATAAATTTCAGTTGTTTATAAGCCACCCAATCTATGGTACTTTGTTATAACAGCCCAAACTAAGACAAAGTCCTTTGTCAGATACGTGATTTGCAAATATTTTTTTTTTTTCTCAGTCTGTGTCTTGCCTTTTACTGTGAGTCTATGTGCCTTGGAACTTTGTGGAATTCATTGAGGCCTGGAGAGTCACTGCATCGTTCCAGAAATGAATTGTGTTTGCTTCCGTCAGTCACCTGGGGCACTTGTATGACCCACAGTGAGTCGCCCACCAAGTTTGCTTTCTAGACAACAGGAAAGGGGGGAGGGCAGGACATACTTCGTCACTTTCTGGGCAGATGAGGAAGCCAAACACCTACTCTCACTCACAATCCTGGAACTTAGTCATGTGGTCATGTACAACCATGAGGAAGGCTGGGAAACATAGCGTTTACCTTGGTGGCTATGTGCCCGGCTAAAAATCCTACGTAAAAGCAGTATCGCGCATTCCAGTAAATAATAGACTCACATTCGAACTCAAATCTGTAGGATTCCAAAGCCATGCCCTTTCCACTACGTTCTGCTGCCTTCCTCGGAAGGAGCCAACAGGAAATTATTTTTTATAGACTCCTAAG
Source organism: Leopardus geoffroyi (assembly GCF_018350155.1). Classification (NCBI taxonomy): domain Eukaryota; kingdom Metazoa; phylum Chordata; class Mammalia; order Carnivora; family Felidae; genus Leopardus; species Leopardus geoffroyi. The sequence goes on along the minus strand of NC_059337.1, from coordinate 42,209,113 downwards.
AACCCTCAGGTCCCCCAGCCAGTAAATGGCAGAAAAAGAGCCAGGACTTGAAAATGGGTCTTCTTCTCAGAGGATCATCTTCTCATTACTCCCCACTGCTCTCTGGACTGTTCCTGGAAGGGGATTTTCAGGGTTATCTGGGTGACGTTGGATTCATTCTGTATTTTTCCACAGAGCTAGTAATTGTCCTCCCACACTTCATCCCTTCTCCTCTTTCCAGACAACTCTGCCCTGCGGCCCAGCTTTGGGAATTTTTCCGTCCTGCCTTGTGGCACTCATCCCAATTTTGTGGCTTCCCGAGCATCCTCTGAGCCATGGGGCCAGGAGGCTGGGAGTCAGCCTAGAGCCTCCCTGCTAGGGACAATATTTGGAAGTCGATGCCCCAATGGAATGTTCACGGCCACGGTCAGTCAGGAAATGCCACTGGCCTCGAGGCTGCCCATAGAAGCATCTATTTTGGCCGAGAGGATGACTGAATCTGAAAATTACTGTTTCTTTTTCTTTCCTTTGAAGATTTTTGCAGAAGTTTGAGAACCAGCTAAGTGGGAAAAATGTCTGATAATTTCTGTCCTGTTGACAGAGTTCCTATTAGCTGTATATGCATGCTTTGAGTTCGTTCCGCTTCACTCTTTTGTCTTATGTATACCCTGTCAGGTCTGTTTCGTGGGTGGTTGATGTCTCCCTAACCAGAGGTGACAAGCTCCTTTCAGGGCCAAGAAAAAACGGTTAGAGACGCTGACTTCATGTGGGATAGCTGCCACCAAGAAAATGAAGCAATTTAAGCTGCTCGAAACCGAGGAAATCACTTTGCCTCTGTACAAAATAGGCATCCGTGCCTTTTCGTCCCACCTTCATTAGGTTATTAGCATATTCCTAAAATCTGAGGCCATAATGGACTTGAATTGTCCCAGAAGGAAACTTGAAAATTTGAGGTTATTCATCTCTCACCAGGATACCAGAATCCATCCGCTAAGCCAGTTGCCAGCACTGGGGTTGGTGCTGTGGGTGGTGGGGGAAGCACAAAAGAATTAGAGGACTCTCTTCGGTCCAGCAAATATTTATGTGGCACCCACCGTGTGGCAGGTACCCTTCCAGGCACCATGAATAGAACAGCCATTCCCCTCCAGGGAAGCAATGGTTTCCTGTCAGAGTTGGTCATGCCAACACATATTTACAGTGAAATATGCTAATGCTCTGTGGAAGAATAAAATACCCATTGGGGAAGCCATCTTCCTGAAGCCCCAAGAGGTCCAGAATCCAGAAAGAACATCTGTGGTCTGGGGAAAGCATTCAGGGTCCTTCACTGTGATTAAGTCCTGTGCTGGAGGAAGGTAGAGAGGGTGGGAGACACGTGTGGGAAAGCTGTGTGCTGGCTTGTCTCTGTGGCCTCTGCGAGCTCGTTCTTGGCCTTTCTCTGCCCTGCTCTTGCCCTGGAAGCTGACCTCAGGGACTGTGTTACCTGGGCTTTCACACTCCTGCCTGCCAGCTGGGTTCAGCCAACAGGGGGGTCCCAGTAGAAGGTGAGAGGGAACATGGAAAGTGAGGGTGGAATACTGATTCCTGCCACCCACCGGCTCCCTCCCTGCAGGCCATGGTGGCGGCCTCCTGCATTCCTTCCCAGGCCACAGCTCCCACCGGGTGGCCTGTCCTCTGTGGCTACAGCTCTCTCCAGGTTCCAGGAACACTGCCCTTTCCTTTTAGCCTAGAAGTGGGAACATCTCTCTGGTGAAGCCTTGGATGCTGCAGTGTTGGTTCCCTTAATTTTACCAACCCTTCTGCAAACAGTCCCTTTATTAAACTCCTTTCCGTTGACCTTTATGAGGGGTCGTCTGTTTCCTGCCAGAACCCCGGTGGACACTGCTAGGCTGGGTCCAATGTAAAGAACCGTCACACTCAGGAGTTGCTTTTGGTCTTGTTTTGTTTCACTGAGAGATAATTTAGGGGCTCCTGGGTGGTCCAGTTGGTTAAGTGTCCAACTCTTGATTTCTTCTCAGGTCGTGGTCTCACAGTTCGTGGGACTGAGCCCCGTGTTGGGCTCTGCACTAGCAGGGCAGAGCCTCTTGGGATTCTCTGTCTCTCTCTCTGCCTCTCTCTCTCTCTCTCTCTCTTTCTTCCTCTTCCTCTCCCTCTCATGCTCCTCATGCTTCCTCTCAAAATAAATAAATAGAACATTTAAAAATAAAGGAGAGATTTCGTTTACGTACAACATTGTATAGGCTTACGGTGCGCAAGGTATTAGTCTGATACGTTTATAGATGCAGTATGATATACTCTATCATGTCACATTATTATTTCCCTTTTGTAGGGAAAATACATACTTTGTTTCTGTTTTACAACAGCCGTAGCAAGCTATTTTTTTTTTAACTCCTAAGATTATAAATTTAAATTAACCAGATTCAAAAGGCCCTATATTGTACAATTCCATTTACATGAAATATCCAGAAAAGGTGAAATCTATGAGGCAGAAAAGCAGAGCAGCTGGTGCCTGGGGCTGGGGTACAAATGAGGAGTGACTACAAAGGTGCATGAGGGACCTTTTCCTGGCGATGGATTGTGGTGATGGTCGCACAATTCTGTAAGTGTATTAAAAATCATTGAATGGGAATGCCTGGGTGGCTCCGTCAGTTGAGCCCCGACTTAGGCTCAGGTCAGGATCTCGGGGTTGATGAGTTCAATCCCTGCATCGGGCTCGCAGCTGTCAGCACAGAGCCCACTTTGGATCGTCTGCCCCCCTCTCTCTGCCCCTCCCCCGCTTGCTCGTGCATGTGCACTCTCTCTCTCTCTCAAAACTAGATACATATTTTTTAAAATCATTGAATGGTATACTTCACATGGGTAAGTTTTATGACATATAAATTATACCTCAATACAATTGATAAGATTATAAACAAAACGTATCCACGATATATAAAGTTTGGAAAAGAGAGGAAACGATCACCTGTAAACCCCACCCCCCTAACAGAACTATTATTATTTTTTCATCCTCCATTCTAGCTATTTATTATCTGCAGTTGCCAATTATGAACATAACATTAGCCAACAGTTACTGCAGGCTTCCCATGGCTCATGCCAGGTTAAACACAGAGCACGGGCCATCTCGTTCAGTCCTCACAACATTTCAGGAGGAAGGTACTATTACCATTAAGAAGAAACCTGAAGCTCAATTGCATAATGTGTAGAATCGTCAAATCACTATGTTGTATATCGAAAACTAATAGAACGTTGTATGTCAACTGTACTTCACTTAAAATAACATGAAGTAAAAAGAAACTTGAAGCTCAAAGAGATTCACTGAATTGCTATGTAAACTTAATTTTCTACCTTATTACAGTTTTTTTTTAGTGTTTATTTATTTTTGAGAGAAAGTGAATGGGGGGGGGGGGCAGTGGGAATAAGGAAGGACAGAGAGAGAGGGAGACACAGAATCTGAAGCACGTTCCAGGCTCCGAGCTGTCAACACAGAGCCCGACGCAGGGCTCGAACTCACAAGCCATGAGCTCATGACCTGAGCCAAAGTCGGATGCTTAACCGACTGAACCACCGAGGTGCCCTGAGCCACCCAGGCGCCCCACCCTTGTTACAGTTGGGAATCTTTTTTTTTTTTTCATAGTGTTCCAGAGTTCTTTATTATTTTATTTTCTTGACATATAGTTGGCATGCAATCCTATGTTACTTTCAGGTGGCCAACATTCATTCAACATTTGTATATATTACAAAGTGATCACTACAATCAATTTAGTTACCATCTATCCCCATACAGAGCTGTTATGTTATTAACCATACTCTCCATGTTACACACTGCGTTGTGGTCTTGATTCTTTTAATGTCTGCAAAACAGTTTATTGGGTCAGTGTGCCACATAATACTTAACTCTTTCCTCTTCTGTAACACGTATGGTGTTCCATAAAAAATGTGATGAACTTCTTCATTAGAAAAAGCTTTATCTATACTGAACATTATCTTCTTAGGATGTTTTTCAAGCAATTGCCCCCCCCCCCAAAAAAAAACAAAATAATTTTAAAATTTCTTGAAGTGAAATCAGTTTCCAAAGGGTTGGGATTGATAGTCACCTCTATCCTCGTCAGCACTAGACATGCTAGGATTTTAATGTTCTGCTTCAGTTAGTGGATCTTGTCCTTATTTTAATTTCCATTCATTTCACTACTAGAAGGGTTGGGCTTTTTACCATACCAGTTGAATTTTCTCTGTTGTAACTTATCTATGATTTATGCCCCTTTATTTATTGGAATCTCATGGGTTTTCTTAGTAATGGGTATGAGTTCTGTATAAATATATTAACCATTAATGTTTTATCTTAGCTGAAAATGTTTCCCCTTTTTGCCTATTTCTTTATTTTACAAATACTTTGCCTATTTTTACATATGGAAATTATTGTTCTTTTCCTTTGTGAATTTATCTGTAGCTTCTAGACTTCACAGACACCTCTATCTGAGGCTTTGACAACATTCAGTTATATTTTCTCCCGACTTTCCTTAGTGCAATTTGTTTTAAATTTAAGAATAATCCATCACTGGGGCACCTGGGTGGCTCATCCGTTGGTTGACTCCTGATTTCTGGTCAGGTCATGATCTCATGGTTCATAGGATCGAGCCCTGCACTGACAGCTTAGAGCCTGCTTGGGATTCTCTCTCTCCTGTCTCTCCCTCTCCCTCCCTCTCTCTCTCTGTGCTCCTCCCCCATGCTCGCTCACTCACTCGCTCTCAAAATAAATAGACTTTAAAAAAAAAGAATAATCCACCATTTATTTTTTAATTGAGGTATAATTGACATACATTATATTAGTTTCAGGTGTACAACATAGTGATTCAATATTTGTGTATATAGTAGTCCCCCCATTATCTCTGGTTTTGCTTCTCATGGTTTCAGTTACCTGTGGTCAACCGTGGTCCAGAACATCTGATGTATCATTAGAAGGTCAGTGGTAGCCTAACACTGTGTCGTGATGCACACACCATTCACCTCACTACATCTCATCATGTAGGCATTTTATCATCTCACATCATCACAAGGGTGAGTACAGTACAATAAGGTATTTTGAAAAAGAGAAACTACATCCATCGAATTTTCATTAGAGCATATTGTCGTAATTGTTCTATTTTATTACTAGTTATTGCTGTTAATCTCTCACTGTGCCTAATTTGTAAATTCAACTGTATCATAGCTATATATGTATAGAAAAAACTTAAGAGAGTTTGGTACTCTCTGTGGTTTCAGGCATCCACCAGGGGTCTTGGAACATATCCTCGCAGATAAGGAGACTACTGTTTTGTGAAATGATCGCCACAATATGTCTAGTTAACATTCAGGACCATACATAGTTACAGAATGTTTTTGCTTGTAACGAGAATTTTCGGTATCTACTCTCTTAGCAGCCTTCAAACATATAATATGGTATTATTAACGGTAGTCCCCATGTTATACATTACAGTCCATGAGCTTATTTATTTTATACCTGGTACCTTGTCACCCCCTTCACCCATTTCACCACCCTCCTGCCCCTGCCTCTGGCCACCACCAATCTGTTCTCTGTATCTATGAGCTTGTTGTTGTCATTATCATTGCTGTTGTTGTTGTTTAGATAGTTGCACATGTAAGTCAGATCATATGCTATTTGTCTTTGTTTGTCTGACTTATTTTATTTAGCCAAATGCCCACAAAGGTCCATCCTTGGTGTTGCAAATGGTGAGATTTCACTATTTTTTTACGACTGAGTAATATTCCATTACATATATTATATATAATTATATAACATATTAACATATATTACATATGTGTGTATATATTAATATATTATATGTATATATACACATACACACGCACCACATTTTGTTTGTTCATTCATCCATTGGAGAAACTTAGGTTGTTTCCATAGTTTGGCTATTGTTAAATAATGCTGCAGTGAACATAGAGGTAATATATCTTTTTGAGTTAATGTGTTAATTTTCTTTGCATAAATACCCAGCAGTGGAATTGCTGCATCCCATGATAGTTCTATTTGTAATTTTTTTAGAAACCTCCATACTGTTTCCCATGGTGGCTACACCAATTTACGTTCCCACCAACTGAGCATGAGGGCACCTTTTTCTCCATATCCTTACCAACACTTGTCATTTCTTGTCTTTTTAATACTAGCCATTCTGACGGGCGTAAGATGACGATACCTCATTGTGGTTTTCATTTGCATCTCCCTGATGATGAGTGATATGGAAGCTCTTTTCATGTACTGTTGGCCATCTGTATGTCTTCTTTGGAAAAATGTCTATTCATATTCTCTGCTCACTTTTAGTCAGATTTTTTTTCCCCTGCTATTGAGTTGTACGAGTTGTATCCTTATATATTTTGAATATTAACCATTGATCAGATATATGTTAAATGCTTTCTCCCATTCAGTAGGTTGCCTTTTCATCTTGTTGATGGTTTCCTTTGATGTGCAGATGTGTTTTAGTTTGATGTAGTCCCACTTTTTTTTTTTGCCTTTGTTGCTTTTGCCTTTGGCGTCAAATCCAAAAAAAATCACCACTCAGGATGATGTCGGAACTTATCACTATGTTTTCTTCTAAGGGTTTTATGGTTTCAGGTCTTACATTCAAGTCTTTAGTCCATTTTGAGTCAAAATTTGTGTATGCTGTAAGACAGTGATCCAGTTTCTTTGTTTTGCATGTGGATGTTCAGTTTCCCCAATATTGTGTATTGAAGACACTGGCTTTCACTCATTGTACATTCTTGGTGCCTTTGTCATAAATTAATTGACTGTATACACGTGGGTTTATTTCAGGGCTTTCTCTTTTGTTTTTTTCTTTTTAAGTTTATTTATTTTGAGAGAGAGTGGGAGTGACAGTGTGGAAGGGACAGAGAGAGGGAATCCCAATCACATTGTCAATGTGAGCCCAATTGCGGGGGCAGTGGTGGGGGGGAGCTCGATGTTTTGGGGATTTCTATTTGTTCCGTTCATCTATGTGTCTGTTTTTATGCCAATGTCATACTTTGCTGATATGGTAGCTTTGTAATACAGTTTGAAATCAGGAAACATAATGCTTCCAGCTTTGTTGTTCTTGGTTAAGATTGCTTTGGCTATTCAGGGCCTTTTATGATTCTGTACAAAATTTAGGATTATTTGTTCTATTTCTATGAAAAATGCCGTTAGAATTTTGGTAGGGATTGCATTGAATCTATAGACTGCTTTGGTTAGTATGCACATTTTAACAATATTAATTCTTCAACGGGCATGCAATATCCATTTATTTGTGTTGTCTTCAATTTCTTTCCTCAGTGTCTTATAGTTTTCAGTGTATAGGTCTTTTATTCCTCGGTTAAATTTATTCCTGTGCACTTTATTCTTTTTTAATACAACTGTAAATGGAATTGTTTTCCTAATTTCTTTTTCTGATAGTTTGTTACTAGTGTATAGAAATACAGCAGATTTCTGTATTCTGATTTGGCATCCTGCAACTTTACTGAATTCATTTATTCTAACAGTTTTTAATGGAGTCTTTAGGGTTTTCTATATATATAATATCATGTCATCTGCAAATAGTGACAGTTTTACTTCTTCCTTTCCAATTTGAATGCCTTTTATTTTTTTTTTTTTTTCTTGCCTCATTGGGGTGGCTAGGATTTCCGGTCCTTGCAGAATAGAAGTGGTAAGAGTGGGCATCTCTGTCTGGTTCCTGATGTTAGAGGAAGAGATTTGAGCTTTTCACCATTCAATATGATGGTAACTGTGGGTTTGTTGTATATGGCCTTTATTGTGTTGAGGTATACATATATTTTACTGTATAGTTTGAGATATGAGTCTAAAAGACTTTTTCCCAAACTGCTACCCAACTTTTCCAGCGCTGAACGTTACTTCCTTTCCCCACTGTTTTTTTTTTTTTGTGATACTGCCTTTATCATATATTACAGTGTTATATGAGAGTCTGTTTGCTTCAGAACCACATGGTCTTAATTATTGTTTGAATATATACCTTTGGATTTAGTAGGTCTAAGAAATTTCATCTGTTCATCCTGCTTGTATGGCATCCAAGTCAACAGCAGGAAGTGTGGGTCTCCTGCTCAACCCAGGACACAGGGGAGGCTGTTGATAAACTTTGGGGGGCATGCTATGACCCTGGGGGTGACAGAGATACCCAAGGAAAAGCGTGAACAAGAAGCCTGGCCCTGAGATGTTCAGAACTAACGATAAGAGCCTCTCAAGACAGTGTCACCCAATCCCTTGGGTGATAGAGAAGAAAACCTAGGTGAGGCGATTAAGCCTTTTGTCTAAACTCACAGAGGCAGTTAGTGGCAGAGTTGGAACTAGATCTGGGCCTCTTGACCACCGGTCAGGGGCCCTCTAGTGTTCCCCAGGACAGAAGGGTTTGTGAGTGGGGGAGAGGGGCATGTGGGTGCAGTATATGAATGCCACTTCACTAAAGCCTTTCACACCTGGTGTCTACACTTGATCCTCACCTCAATGATCTGTCAAGTCCTGTGCAGAGCCTCTTAACCAAACTCCCCTTAACCAACTGGTCAGATTCAGCAGCCCCCACTCCCTGGCATAAATCCACCAACCGCTGCCCCCAGCTAGGAGCTTATCTGTGATGCATCTCTGTACTTCTGCTCCTATCAAATGTTTACCAAGAATCAATTCTTTTTGTTCCCAAACCCGTTTATGCTGCTTACACTTGGCATTTTAATTGTGCAATTTAACCCAAAGAGAGGGGTATGGAACAAAAGAAGTTCATTGCTGTTTTATGACACACATGTTGCTTTGGGAAAACTTGACAAAGGTGAGTCACTAAAAATTCTTACGGAATAAAATGCAGACAAGATGACTGTAACACACACACACACACACACACACACACACACACACACACACAGAGGAGGAGCTTTGTATAAACATAGAAGGATTCTGCACTCGCATTCTTTTGCAAGTAACTTGAGTTTCTCTTCTCTTTATAAAAACAGAACATGGAAATCATGAGCTTATATGAGACAGACAGGGAAAATGGTCATCCGAGGGCTTTTTTTAAAAGAGAGGCCTTGGATTCACATCAAAATAAGATTATATGTGTCCTGTTTTATGATTTCCCGGAACAACCAAAATTTTTTATTAATCAACCAACTACCTGTCCCAATCACATCAGATAGAAGGCTTCCTTCCATTTGCTAGTCCTATAAAATAATCCTCATTTTCAGAAGAGTTGTCTAGGCTTCCAGCACCATGGTCAGACTTTGAGAGGGAGACATGTGACTGTGACACTGGGCATAAGGCCACAGAAGCCACTGGTGTCCAAATTCCAGCTCTACCCTAACCAACAGTGTGGCCTCGGGCAAATCATCTATGCTCTTTGAACTCAACTTTCTCATCTGCTAAACAATTGCTGTGTCTTGGGATTGCTGTCTACTTGAAAGGAAATGATGTTGTTAGCACCCAGCATACTGTCAGACCCATTTTTGAAGTGTGAGCTTCCTTTGCTGATGCTCCGTGGAAGAAGTGGAAATGAAACGAGTGAGCCTCAGTGGGTGGATTGGATGTGAGTGGGCAAGAAGGGTAGGTAGCATCCCTCCTCATTGTCAGATTCCAAGTCACCGAATAAGGCGGTCTTTGGAGAGGGCACTTGGTAAGTGATTCAGCCAGGTGTATGTTCAGACCCTGTACCTGAGGGTCAAGACAAGAGGACCCTGGTAACAGATCATGCAGGACCACACAGGAGCCAACTAAAGGGGTAGTTTCTGGGTCTTGTAAGAGGGGAGCAGCTACCCAACTGGAATCAATTTTCTTTTTTGCTTTTAAGGTTTTTTTTTTAAATGTTTATTTATTTTTGAGAGAGAGAGACAGAGAGAGCGTGAACAGGGGAGGGGCAGAAAGAGAGGGAGACACAGAATCCGAAGCAGGCTCCAGGTCCTGAGCTGTCAGTCAGCACAGAACCAAACACGGGGCTCGAACCCACAAACCGTGAGATCATGACCTGAGCCTAAGTCGGATGCTCAACTGACTGAGCCACACAGGCGCCCCAACAGGAATCCATTTTCAGGGGATGATAACACCTGGCAGGTGTGCTTTGCAGTGCCTTGGAGGGCATCGTGAGTCCTGGGACCTAGAAGCTGTTTTCACTGGAAGTCAGCATCCTGTGACTTCCCCAGCTGCTGGGCCAGGAACTGAGGTACTTGTCATCCTCAGCACTCGAGGAAGCCCCACTTAGTTCCAGAGCATCTCTCTTCCTCCCTCACCATCCCTCGCATCCACTCACTCCCTTCCTCTCCCCCTTTCTCTGTCTCTCTCTCTGTCTCTGCCTCTCTCTCTCTCTCTTACTGGCTGAGTCAGATGGAGGAGTCCTCACATTTCACTGGTTGGCAGTTTTTGCCCTTCCCAGGATACCCATCTTCAGCCCATAAGTTGCAGAAAGAGCTCCTGCCAGCACGAGTTATTTTGGTTAGCGGAGTCACCACACCAGAAAACAAGATATGACCCCACCTTGCGTCTGGTCAAAGGGGCTGGAACCAGCTGGAACCACAAGATCTCCAAAAACCCTAACTGAGGCATCACCCATTTGAGTCAACGGTCCGGTCCCGGCCCTTGTGACCCAACCCCTAACTGGAAAGAGGCAGCCAACCCTCTGCCCTGGTGATGCGGATTCTCAGGGGGCATTGGCACCCATCCAGCGCAGCCCGTCTACAGCCTCCAGGCTTTTATGTTCGGACCACTGCTCCCTGATGCTTCTGGTTCGTATTATTGTGAATGGTACCCTGGGTCTTGGCTGCCTGCCCCACTAGACCCTGTGCTCCCTCAGGTGAAGGACCACACCCGTTTTTGTCCCTCTAGAACCAATCACAGTGACTAGAACATAGTAGATGTTGGACAAACATTAGTTTTCTTCCCCTCATTGTTCCTCTGCAAGCAAGCCATCTGAATCTCAGCTCCTTCACCTTCAAGAATATCTCCTGTCCAGAAGCACTTCTCATTTCCTCTGTGTAGCCAAGTCCACCGGGCCTGACTCTCCCAGTCCCCTAAGATTTCCGCCCTTCTGGCCTCCTTCAGTATTTGCTGCCTTATACCTGCTGCCCTGCACTCCACTGTATCTCCTGAGATCCCAAGCAGAAGTGGTCCACACGTGGGCATAGGCATACTCTTCCGGGAAATCTCAAAGGAGTCCTCGATCCCCAAAAGCTTCAGAACCATGGGGGAGGGGATGAGGAGGCCCGGGAAGGCTTTGGACAGAGCAGCGCTTTAGTAAGACTGGCCTGGCAGTGTGCAGGTGGGCTCTCCTTGTCCCTTTTGTAATGTTCCCTTTTTGGCTGGGGAAACTTTGGGAGAGGCTCCAGCATTGTGGCATTCAACGTGTGTCTGCCCTTCCTGTGACAGCATTCAGATGTCATGAGTAATGGTGGCTATCAGAATAGCCACTCGTTAGGCTTGTCGTCTCTACAGTTTTCCCCTTTTTCATATTCTTCACATTTATAAAGCAGAAATCCTGTTAGCTCGGCTGGAGTTGAAACTAGAGATGGAGTGAATTGCCCTGGTCTCATCTAAAATAGATAAGGAGGCTGAGTTTGGTGAGAGCTGTAGTCAGCCATTTGCATGGACACCACTCACAGCGGCAGGAAATGATACCCCCTTGTAAATAAATCACCCGCTGGCAGCCTCACCTTGGAATATTTATAAGGAAATGGACCTGGGAAGAAGAACGGTATGTCTAGGCTGCAAAAATTATTGGAAGAAGGGCTTTCTGGTATGTCTAGAAAAGTTAGATTCTTGGTTGCCTGTAGGAAGAAAGGAGAGAAAGAAAGGAAAGCTGACGATTCCATCAGGAGAAAAATGGTGTGTTGAATTTTTATTTCATTTTCAACAGTGTCCGGTCCTTGTGTGTGTCTGGGAGTATTTCTCGCTACAGGAGAGTGGAACTTACTGGGGGAGTCTGATTCTCTCCCTCCCTAACCTCCGAGCTTTGGTAGGGTAACCGGGGGCAGGATTCCCCCAGATGTTGGAGGAGAATCCCCAAGTTTGCTCTCAAAAATACCAAAGCCCCGTCTGCGCCGTGGGCCACAGGGACACTGGGCTGGCCCCCCTTCTCTGGGTCTAATATTGAGGAAGCACCTTGGGTGAAAGGGAATCTGCCATTGAGAGGAGATACAATGGACGTGGTGAAGTATCAGTGTGCACTTATCTCGATGCAGAGCCAAACACTGCAAGGGGACCCCCAAGTTCAATGAGCACAGCGTAACCTTAGGTATGCCGCCTCCTCTGGGAGCACCTTCCCCACCTGCACCCCTCCAACTGAGCAGTTTGTCTCATCTATTAAACTCCTCCAGGGATGATGGGGAATCACATCCCTCCTCCGCCTCCACCAGGAAAGCCTCAGAGAACCCAGGAGAGGAGTGTGTTGGTTGAGGAGGTGCACTGAGCAAGGAACAGGGAGCATTGAACTTTGTGGTCTTGAGCCATTGATTTTGAGCTCACTGAGTCCTCATAAGCAACAGCGGATTTAACAGCAATTCGTGTATTCATGCATCCTTGAACCACATGCACCACTGTTCTAGGTATGGATGGTGGGGTCACAAGATGCAAAAGGCAAGAGCCCATGTCCCCTGGGAATCGGAGATGTACAGGAAAGCTAACACAGAAGTTACAGTACTATAAAGTAAACTACTGACAGAGATACGTGGAAGGTTCTAGAGGGTTGGGGGGGTGCACATCACCCAGCCTAAGGGCAGGGGGTTATAACAGGGGGTAGCATCTGGGCTGGGTGCTAAAGGATGAGTAGAGATGAGCCAGGCCAAAGAGGAGTGAACTTCCAGGGAGACGGACAGTGGAGAGACTCCCAGAGTGGGGAGACATCACGGTACATAGAAAAAAACGAGAGCATGTTGCTGTTGCTGATGGAAGTAGCAAGAAATGGCTGTAGAACAGTAGTCAGGAACAAAATATAAGGGACCTCAAACCTCAACCTAAGGAGCACGAATCCTGTAAATGATCTTGTTAGAATGTGACCCAGAGCCTGTCATTCCTCTGCTCATAGCTCTGCAGTGGCCTTCATGTTCCCCACGGTAAAAGCCAAGGTCCTTATAGTGGCCCACAGGCCCCACATGCCTGGCTTCCAGCTGACTCTCTGACCTCATCGTTTTCTGTTGCCTCCGCCCCGCACTGCACACTCTGACAAGCTCTTCCTGAGCCCTCCAACAAGCCAGGAAACTCCTGCCCCAGGACCTTTGCACTGTCTATTCCTCTGCCCAAAACACTCTTCTCCCAGATACTTATGTGGCTCATTCTCTCACCTCCTCTAAGTCTTGTTGAAATGTTACTTCTTGGTGAAGCCTGCCCTGACCCTCCTTTCAAAACTGCCACACCCTCCTTCTCTCATTCCACACTCCTAAACCCCTGACCCTGTTTGATTTTGTTCTTCCAGAGCACTTATTAGGTCTCTCCGATTAGAATATAAACTGGACCAAGGCAGGGGTTTTTATCTACCTTCTTTATTGCTATGTCCCTAGCACCTAGAGCCGTGGCTAGCCCATAATGCTTTCAAAGAGTTCTTTTTTTTTTTTTTTTTTTTTTTTAACATTTTTAATGTTTACTTATTTTTGAGAGACAGAGACAGCGTGCAAGCAGGGGAGGGGCAGAGAGAGAGAGGGAGACACAGAGTCGGAGGCAGGCTCCAGGCTCTGAGCTGTCAGCATAGAGCTGGACTCAGGGCTTGAACCTATGAACGGGAACATCGTGACCTGAGCTGAAGTCAGACACCCAAGCTACTGAGCCACCCAGGTGCCCCAAGAGTATTTTTTTCTTTTTTTTTTTTTTTTTAAGTTTATTTATTTATTTTGAGAGAGAGGAAGACAACATGAGTGGGGAGGAGGCAGAGAGAGAGAGAGAGAGAGAGAGAGAACATCAAGCAGGCTCTGCACCTTCAGTGAAGAGCTCGATGCAGGGCTCGAACCCACGAACCGTGAGCTCATGACCTAAGGAGAAATAAATTGGTTGCTTAACCAACTGAGCCACCCAGGTGCCCCTCAGAGAGTCTTTTTTTTTTTTTTTTTTTAATTTTTTTTTTTCAACGTTTATTTATTTTTGGGACAGAGAGAGACAGAGCATGAACGGGGGAGGGGCAGAGAGAGAGGGAGACACAGAATCGGAAACAGGCTCCAGGCTCTGAGCCATCAGCCCAGAGCCTGACGCGGGGCTCGAACTCACGGACCGCGAGATCGTGACCTGGCTGAAGTCGGACGCTTAACCGACTGCGCCACCCAGGCGCCCCAGAGAGTATTTCTTAGTTAACAAGTGACTAAGCTAGAGAACCACGAACAGGCATTAGGTGAGGGGAGGGACGTACTCTAGCTACACAGCATAGACTCATGGCAGTTTTCCCTCTCCCCCTCTTTTTAACATGACCCACAGTAAACACATACTACATACACACTAATATACTTTAAAAAAAGTCTAACAGAAACAAAAGTTCCATGAAATAATAGTTACCCTTTTCACCTTTTACAATGCTCCATGATCTATTCTATTTGATCTATTCTATGGCTACTTTGTTTAAAAAAAAATACATAATGTGGGGCACCTGGGTGGCTCAGTCGGTTAAGCATCTGACTTTGGCTCAGGTCATGATCTCGCGGTTTGTGGGTTTGAGCCCTGCGCTGGGCTCTGTGCTGACAGCTCGGAGCCTGGAGCCTGCTTTGGATTCTGTGCCCCCCCCCCCCCGCCCCTCCCTCATGCTCTGTCTCTCTGTCTCTCTCTCTCTCTCTCTCTGTCTCAAAAGTAAATAAACATTTAAAAAAAAATTTTAAAAACCATAATGATCCAAAACTATTAACTTTTTTTCACATCCCACCAATAGGTGAAGGACCAGAATTGCAAAAATACTGCTCAAATATTCTGGAATTAGATCATGAGGATGGGTGTATAACTTTGGAAATATACCAAAAACAACTGTACACTTTAAAATGATCAAAATGATGGCTTTTGTGTGATATAAATTTCATCTCAAAAAACCATTTCATTGATATGCAGGATTAATTTGAAACAGGCCAACCTGGAGACAGAAGACCAATTTTAGAAAATGATTGTAATAATCCCGGTAGGAGGTGATGAGTGGACAGAGATAGTCAAAATAGAGAAGGACAATTCCAGAACTATTGAGGAGGTTAAATTGGAAAGCACAGAAATAGGGAGAGTCAAGGAGGATTCTAGACTTCTGCCTCAGGTACTAGGTAGGAGATGATGGTGCTATCATTAGAAATCAAGAGCACAGTCCATACACCTAGTAGGATACCATATTTATTAAAAATAACCTGTGTGTGTGTGTGTGTACTTGTACTTTGTTGATGCACAGAAAAGCTACAAGGCGGCACATCACCATTGGCCAAGCAGGGAAGCCTACAGTGTAGGACTAGAGGTGCACCAGCTTTTGAGAGGTGGGCAGAGGGAGAGGAAAGCAGGAAGGACGCCAGAGGGAAGTGATACAGAGAGCCCGGGAGTATGCCATGGTGTGGAAGGCAGAAGAGCAGAGACTTCTAGAAGGAAGGTGACCAGCCAAGACATCTAGAGATGTGGGTCCTGGAAAGTGAAGGGGGAGCAAAGACAGAGGAAGAAGGACAGGAGGCTGAAAGGTTAAGGTCCACCTGGGGAGTTTCAGTTTTTCAGGAACAGCTTCTCCAAGTGAGGTACACGTTCAAAACCAGCCATCCCTTGGACCGCGACAGGCCAGCTTACCCCTCCCCCCCTCCTCCCTCCCATTAGTGGCTTCCCTACATGGAGGTCCAAGTGGCCTCTGAAGGACACCCCTGAAGGAAATTTCCTGTTAATAAGATTCCTCCCTCTGGGCTAGGCAAAGAGCAGGCAGTTGTGACAACACTAAGGGCTGGATGGAAATAGGGTGGAAATAGGAAAATGGACAGTTCTCACTCTGAGGGAAAGAAACGCACAATTATTTGTTCAGCTAGATCCAGTCCTCACTGGTAATAGGTCTTCCACCAGCCACCTAGAGATGTGGTCCGGCTCTAAGACCCCACGTGAGGCCAGAGAGAGGCAGACTGCTGTCTGTGGGGGAGGGGCTGAGATCTTTCCAGAAAGGGATCGATGTTGGACAGATTTCTTACATGCTGTCAGAGAAGTATGCAGCCTCTTCAGGATAACAAAGTAAATCCATCAAGGACTTCACAGAGACAGAGCTGGAAAATAGGGTGTGGACATGACCAGTCGCCTTGAATCACCGTGTAGCACTCACATTGAAGAACAGGACTGCATTGATCCTACAAACGTTCATGAAGCTCTTGTCACCTGCAAAGCAAAATGCTCAGGTGTTGAGAAGGGTACAGACTGGGCCCCTCCTTGTCTGTACAGCGTCTTTAGGTAAGACAGAAGAAAACCCACCTTTTCCTCTGGGCCAATACAGGCCCTTGCCAGGGAGCACAGCTTGGTGAGCAACGTGCAGCCTACATCAGATCCCACTACCTCGCACCTCCAAGCTGGGGGCTCTTGTGCAGTGTCCAACCTGCGCAAGCATACACGGCAGCCCCAGATACAGAGACGAAGATGGCAAAGCCTTCCACCCCCAGAAGCTCATAAATGGGCTGGCCAGCACACACACGTAACCAGCCAACTAACAGAAGCAGCCTCTGGGAAATGCTGAAACAGAAGTGCAAAGGATGGTGGGGGCTTCCTACAGACCAGAGAGATTCACTCTGTCAGGGAAATCGGAGAAGGCTTCCTGAGAAGATGGAATCTGAGCCAGGCCTTGAAACGTTGCCACACAGGGGAGTAGAGAAAGGAGGCACAGGATTTCAAGGTGTCTTCTAGGAAAGGGGTGTCGACTGTTACGGCCGCAGATGAAAGCCAGAGGATGGAGGAAGACAGCTGGGAGGATGTTATAAGAGATGAAAATAAAGGTCATATGGGGGAGAGCATTGAGGGACTTACTGAGGACTGTGAGCTTGGATGGAGCCGGAGGAATCTGGGGAGTAGAGATCCCCTCCAACCCCCTGTCCTGGGCCTTTGTCAGAAGCGGGGTTGTCTTGCAAGAGGAATTCACACTGTGGCCTTCCAAAGGGGGTCCCAGATGCTCTTCACTACAGCTGAGGGAGTCCCTGAGGCGGGCGTCAGCATGACCGCATCCCGCAGAGGGGTGGTTGAGACATGTGTGCAGACGCATCACAGGACAGGGAGAGCCTGGGGAATGCCCATCCAGCTGCATCAGTTAGAGGTCATCTCAGACAGCCCTGCCCTTGTTCCTGTGGAAGAGGGGACACCCTGCCCTGCTTGGGGGCCCTAAGGAGGTGGTGCATTCCACCAGAAGGGCTCCTGGAGAGAGCTTGCCTTTCAGAATCCATAGTAGGGACTAAAGACCATGGCATCACCCGGTCCAGGTAAACCTGGGTACTATGCTCAGTCAGTCTTCTTGCCCCCGAATTCCTAAACCCAAGAGCCTCAGTCCTCCCCACTCCGTGCTCCTGCTGAGACAGACCGTCATTGCAGGGCGAAATCCCATGGCCAACCACTTTCTCCTTCTGAAAAGCCTCTTCCCTGACTTCTCCTACATGCTTGCTTCTCCAAGAATGGTCTGCAGCCCAGTAGCATCAGCATCACCCGGGAGCCTTATGGACCCACAGAATTTTGGGCTCGGTCCCAGATTTACTGAGTCTGCATTTTCACAAAAGCCTCGGGGGATTTGTGTGGGCTTCGAAGTCTGAGAAGCCTGACCTACACCATTCGTTCCCGTTCATGACGTAGTTCCCTGACCCCCTTTGCTCAGTCTCCTTACCTTGGCTCACGAAGCCTTTTCGCTGTTGCTGCAGGGAAAGTGGGTGGTGCAAGCCCTCACACCCGCAAACACTTTAGCCCTAAGCTGACGCGTTACTAAGGCTCACACACCATTGGTCAGAACTGGTCATGTGACCCCATCTAACTTCGATGGGAGGAGGGGGTGGCAGAGGGGGACCCTGCTGGGTCCTGGCCCGCAAGGAGGGGGCAGTTGGATTAAGGTGAGCGCTGGAAATTGCTGCCAACCATCTCCTCCCTTTCTCCAGAGCCCTTATCATCGTTGACATACTGTGTATTTGCCTGTTTACCTATTTGGGGTTCTGCGCCCAAGCATATAAGCTTTCTCAGGGCAGATAATTTATTTTGTTCATTGCTGTATTGCCAGTACCTGGAACAGAATCTAGCACATAGTAAGCCCTCAACACATATTTGATACATGAGTCACTGATAAAATGAACAAATGAATGGGCTGGATGGTATGTCTATATGGGGGCCGGATGTGGGGTGCAGTGTTGTTGAGGAGGAGCCTGGCAATAAGAAGGGGTCATATCCCAAAAGGCATTGTAAGCCAT
This sequence comes from Leopardus geoffroyi, assembly GCF_018350155.1. NCBI lineage: Eukaryota > Metazoa > Chordata > Mammalia > Carnivora > Felidae > Leopardus > Leopardus geoffroyi. The sequence goes on along the minus strand of NC_059337.1, from coordinate 42,190,780 downwards.
GTAAAGGAGGTTTTGCTCTATCCTGTGGGGTGTAGAGAACCACTGAGGGGATTTTAAAAGGGAGGTGATGTTCTGGAAGGTCACTCGGGATGCAGTTCAGAGGATGGATTGGAAGGCACCCCGCGGGATGGTGCATGGTGGTTTAAACCTAGATGGCGAAGTGCCTGAAGGAGGAGAAACGAGACTTGCTGAGACCTTGAATGTGGGTTTGAGAGGGCTGGAGGTGACTTTAAAGAGGTTGGCTCTGAGGGGCGCCTGGGTGGCTCAGTCGGTTAAGTGACCGACTTCAGCTCAGGTCGTGATCTTGAGGTTCGTGGGTTCGAGCCCTGCATCGGGCTCTGTGCTGACAGCTCAGAGCCTGGAGCCTGCTTCGGATTCTGTGTCTCCTTCTCTCCCTGCCCCTCCCCCACTCACACACTCTCTCTGTCAAAAATAAACATTAAGAAAAAATTTTTTAATTTAAAAACAAAGCGGGGGTGGGGGGGGATTTGGCTTGAGGTAACTAGAAGGATGGAGTCCCTTTATTCATCCTCAGGTGAGGAGGCCTGAGCACAGGAGCAGATCCGGGGAAGCTGGTGATGAGGGCTTCATCTGAAACACGTGAACGTTAACATGCCTGTTCAACATGCCCCTGCTTTGCTGAACTCCCCACATATGTGATGCTTTTCCTCGCCCCTGAAATTTTGCGCACACCATTTCTGCCCATGAATAGGGTGTCTTCTGTCCCAACCGCTCCTCGCTCTGACCTCAGAGAACAAATCAGAGAACGCTGTGAACATGGGCCATTCTCTTTGTGTCTGAGAGCTCCCCGCCCCCATCCCCAAGTGGGTGTAGAGGTCTCCAGGGCTGGCGGGGACTTGTCAGCTGGGCCCCACGAGGACCAGGATGTATGGATCGACAGCCTCGAGTCAGGGTGGCCAAGGCGGCCACCCTGTTCAAAGCCAGCCGCCGCAGTCTGCCCTGGGTGACACAATTACTTGTGGGTGAAATGCAGCTGTCCCTGACATGGGTGCTCCCACTCTGGGTTCTGCTCCCCAGCCTTGGTCCCAGACAGTGCCCCTGTCATTCCCGTTCTTGCCCTGGCCTGGTCCCCCATGCTGACTTCCCTCCCAAAGCCCTGCCTTTTCCAAAGTGGGATGGGATTGAAAGTGATCCCTCGACGCCCTCGCTCAGCGGCACAAGACAGAAGCCTGCAGCCGTCTCTTTCTGCTTGAAGGAAGAGTGTGGGCCTGCTTAATCCAGCCCCTAGGAGATCCTCCCTGGCCAGTTGGATGGTTGGGAACCAGTCCGGGACCATCGTTCAGCTGCAGCCCGACTCTGGTGGTCTTCAGGGTGGTAATTCGGTGCATAGTTAGCTTCTCTGGGGCTTCTAACTGCTGCGCTGGGAGGTGATTGAATATCGCCTCATACATTAACTATGTGCAGGAGAAGGCCGTTCCAGCTCCATTACCCAACCCTCCACCTGTGGCCCCATCCTTTCCTCACTGGCCATCTGGATTGACACCTTGATTGATTAACAAGGGCTCCGGTATATGGAGCTGCCACAAGCACTATGTGGGCAGGGGGCCCTGCTTGTAACCAGCCTGTCAGTCTATACTGAGTGTCCCTCCCCTCTTTGGAGACTTAGGCACACCATCCTGGCGTATTCGTCAGAGCCCCTTCGTTTGTGAGCGCGTGTCTCCAGCCTAGGACTGTGCCACCCCGCCATCTGCTCCACATCCTGTAGAAGGGGCTTTGGCAAAGAGAATCGCAATTCAGCAGTTTTGATGAACCCCCAGAGACGATCATCCCTGGGCCATTTCCCAGGGCAGGAAGTACCCGCCCCTACTTGTGCCTTACAAAACTCAGCCGCAAAATAAAGGGTTGCTAGCTTGCAGACGAATTGGCACAGCTGGGAAAGAAAAGTGCAGATGGAGAGCGCCTCGTCTTTCCAAATATCAGTGGGTAAAGAAGAAACGGCAAGCCGCTGCATCCAAAGCCTTTGGACGAAGAAGAAAATAACTCAAAACTGTGAATTTGGGTTCAAGTGCAAAGGGCTGTTGCCTGGAGTTGGGCAGGAGGGGAGTAAGAGGAGGGAGGCTCGTATTTGCTGAGTCCCTGCCACGGATCAGAGGCTGGGCAGGCAATTTCCCGTGCGTTCTCTCACCACAGCGTGGAGGCAGGTGTTTCTGCGGCCATTTGTCAGGTAAGGTGGCACCATATGCAAAGCAGTGATTCAACAGTGGCTGTCTCGTTCCGAAGTCCACGGTCTGTCTGGTACCACGTTCTCCCCCACCGCATTTCAGGAAAGCGGGGACCCTGAAAGGAGCTTAACTCATTCAAACAAAATCAGAACAAGAAACTTGAGAGCACGTGTCACCGAATAAAAATAGTTTGAATAATCTGTATTGAATTGAGGGTCTCCCGAGGCATCCATCCAGGAGGGAGCCTGGGGAGTAATTGGGCCTAAGGACACATTGTGCTGAGTAAACCTATTCCCCCAAGTACCACAGCTGATGACATTGAACACTCCTACCACGACTATTGTACCTGAGGGGGATTGGACAGGGTCTAAAAGAGGCACACCACGGGCAGGTGAAAGGCAGGGAACTGAAACCGTGCCTTGTGGCCTAGCCCTCAACTCTGAGACTCTGACGCCTCCTTAACCACAGTTTGGATGCACGAAGGGCAAGCAGGAAAAGGTTTGGCGGATCTTCTGCCCAGCGCCGTTTTAAATTGTATTTTTCTCGTTTCATTTAAGTACGATTAACATGGTGTTATATTAACATGATGTCAGGTGTACAACATAGTGATTCAACAGTTCTGTGCATTGCTCAGTCCTCCTTTGTTTCCCCGTCCCCCCATCCACCTCCCCTTTGGTAACTACCCGTTTGTTCTCTCTGGTTAAGGGTGTGCTTTTTTGTCTCTTTGTTCGTTTGGGTCTTTCTTAAATTCCACATACGAGTGAAATCATATGTGTATTTGTCTTTTTCTGACTGACATATTTCACTTCTCATTATCCATCCATGCTGTTGCAAATGGTAAGATCTCACTCTTGTTTTTTTTATGGCTGAATAGTATTCTGTTATATTTATATGTATGCAACACATTTTATTTATCCATTCATCTGTGGATGAACACTTGACTTGCTTCCGTATCTTGGCTATTGTAAATATGCTGCAATAAACATAGGGGTGCATATATCTTCTCAAATTAGCATTTGTATTTTCTTTGCTAGTAAATACCCCGAGTGAGAGTTGCTGGGTCATATAATTCTATTTTTAATTTTTCTGAGGAAGCTCCACAGTGCTTTCCACAGTGGCTGCACTAATGTGCATTCCCACCAACAGCGCACAAGGGTTCCTTTTCCTCCACATCTTCACCAACACTTGCTATTTCTTGTGTTTTTTATTCCAGCCATTCTGGCAAGTGTAAGGTGATACCACGTCGTGTAAACCTTCACGGTCTTGAAGAATCGCACTATCATGATTAATATGAGCAGTAACCATTGCAGTGGTCTAAATGTTTGCATCCTCCCGCAATTCATATGTTGACATCCTAACCCCCAGTGCAATGGCATTTGGAGGCGGGGCCTTTGGGAGGTAATTAGGTGATCAGGATGGATCCCTCAGGAATAGGATTGGTGCCCTTATAAAAGAGGCTCCATAGAGCTGACTTGCCTTCCTTCTGCCAAGCGAGGCAGTCAGCAACCTGGAAGAGGTTCCTCACGAGAACCCGACCGTGCTGGCACTCGGACATTGGACTTCCAGCCTCCAGAACTGTGAGCAATTTCTGTCGTTCATACGCTACCCAAGTCTGTGGTTTGTGTTTTAGCAACCCAAACAGACGTAAGGCACGCATTATTTTTCAGCTGCTCTGAAAGCAATCTGGGACCGTGTTGGGGGGATTTCAGCAGCGGTGGATGGTAGACAGACTTGGCTATGTGTGGTGGCGAAGGGCCGGAAGGAGAGGTACAGAGATTGCCAGAGCCCGAATGTTCTCCAGAGAACAGCAGATGGTATCTGAAGGCAGAGTGATATGCAGACTTGCCAACGGAGGAGACATGTGGAGGGAGAAGTGGGAAGGCATTCCGAATACTTCCCCCTCCTACCCGCTCATGTAACTGGTCAGATATGTTGCCAAGTAAATAAAGCTCAGGAGTAGTTTACAGCAGCATTGTCCAGTAGAACTTTCTGTGATAATGGAAGTGTTCTTTATCTGCACTGTCCAATACGGTGGCCATTAGCCACACATGGCTAGGGAGCACTGCAAGTGTGGTTAGTGTGACTGAGGAATCATATTTTTTTGTATTTCATTAATTGAAATTTTGAATAGCCACATGTGAGGAGTGGCTCCCAGAGTAGATGTCACAAAGAAGAAACTAACCTTACATTTAGAAAATTATGGAACGGAGGCCATGTCTGGAGAGGGTTAGCCTTAATCAGGCACCACATTGCAGCATAAATAACCCTGGGCATCTGAGACAAGGAAGGGAAATTCCAACGGAAGGTGTGTTGCTGAGGGATGTATGAAGACAGCCTCACCAGCTCAAGTTTTTCCAGCCACAGCCGTATTCATTCGGCATCTGGAATTTGACCAGATAGGTGTGGCTCCAAGGTATGTGACTGACCTCCACACTTTATACAAGCTCTGGGAGACACTGCTGTGCAGGGGGCAGTTTCACTTGACATGGAATCTTCTTGGATATCAGGCGCCTTCTGTCCATGCCATTTGATTCCACAAACTGGGAGATTGCTGCCCACTCCATTGTTTCCCTTGATCCTTGTATGTACCTCCCAGAGAGTAGCCACTCTGTGATTTCTTGTTCTTTCCTCCCTCCCTTCCTTCCTCCCTCCCTTCCTTCCTTCCTCCCTCCCTTCCTCCCTCCCTTCCTTCTTTCCTTCCTTCTTTCCTCCCTCCCTTCCTTCTTTCCCTCTTTCCTTCCTTTCTTCCTCCCTCCCTTCCTTCCTCCCTCCCTCCCTTCTTTCTTTCCTCCCTTCCTTCCTCCCTCCCTTCCTTCCTCCCTCCCTTCCCTCTTTCCTCCCTTCCTTCTTTCCTCCCTCCCTTCCTTCCTCCCTCCCTTCCTTCTTTTCTTCCTTTCTTCCTCCCTTCCTTCCTTCCTCCCTCCCTCCTTTCTTTCCTCCCTTCCTTCCTCCCTCCCTTCCTTCTTTCCTCCCTCCCTTCCTTCCTTCTTTCCTTCCTTCCTTCCTTCTCTAAAACACTTTGGATGCAGTGGAATGGGATTCATTCACAGGCCCCAAATTTTGCCTTGTAGGCCCCATTATCCTAGCAACGGCCTCTCTCATTTAATATCTCTGTCATCTTTGCCTGAGGCTTACAATTGCAGTTATAGAGACCAGTTTTTGTTTTCTTTTTAGACCCATACAGGGTGCAATCCGCAGAGCATCTTAGAAATCAACGTGTCCAGACCCCTTATGTCCTGTATGTTGTGAAGGAAGCTCAGAGAGCAAGGCTCACCCTGTGAAAGGGTGGGAGGGGTGGGATTAGAAACTGCACATGACATACCCAGGCCCTCCCCATCCAGGAACTGCTCGCCCTCCCTGGCTAAGCTGGAGCTTCAGTTTTTGTCAGCTTCTCATGTGTTTTCTACGGTCTCTGGTCTCCTCAAAAAGATACTCTTCACCCTGTGTGCAGGGATGCAGCTCAAAGACTTAGAATCCCAGCACACTCTTCGCGCGTTATCCAACCTCCCAGGCACCAGTGGAAGTTAGCCACAGAAGAGTCACCCTCCCCACTGTGTTCCATCCAGAGCTGTCTTTCTCTTTTACAGTGCTAATAATCGAGGACAGCCTTCTCAGACTGCATTGTGTGTACACATCTCCTTGGGAGCTTGGTAGATACACGTGCAGATTCACTGGGACTGGCACGAGGCCCAAGACTCAGCAGTGCTAACAAGATCCCAGATGATGCTGAGGCTGCCGGTCCATGGACCACACTCTGAGTAGTGAGGCTCTACACTCATGCTCTGGTCCGAGAGAGCTGGAGCTGAAAGGAGCTGTCAAGGTCAGGTTCTCTCCAAGCAGAGCCTGAGCCAGGAATTCTTGTAGAAGTGCCCTCTAGAGAAATTTGGAAGAGAGTGTAGGATGAGACCAGGGAAGAAACTAAGCACAGGGGTGGTGCAGAAGAACGCTAACCTCAGTCTGATCCTCAGGGCAGCTCTGGAACGCAAGTGATACCGCGACGGTATTCCATCCTGAGGCGGGAGAGCCAGGGTTTTGCCCCACCGTCAGTCGGTCATTGGCCATGGGCTGCCGCAGGGAGAAGGGCAGAACCTCCCTGTATGGCCAGGCGTTAGTGGCTCCCATTTGGTCAAGGAGAAGCATACAAGTGTGAGCCATCGGCATCCAACACTGACAGCCCCTGGGAGTTGCACACTTCCATGGTATAGGGATCTGGCAGGCCACCAACCATCTACTCCAAAGGCCTAAAAGTCTTCCAGGCCACCTGCCCCATCCCTACTCATTTTCATATCAGAGATTTTACCTTTGAAAGTATGTATATGGGGGCACTCGGATGGCTCTGTCAGTTAAGCGACCGACTTCCGCTCAGGTCCTGATCTCACGGTCTGTGAGCTCGAGCCCCGCGTCGGGCTCTGTGCTGACAGCTCAGAGCCTGGAGCCTGCTTCGGATTCTGTGTCTCCCTCTCTCTCTGCCCCTCCCCTGCCCATGCTCTGTCTCCTTCTCTCTCAAAAATAAACAAACATTAAAAACAGTATGCATACCTGTCTCAAACATAAAAAAATATGTATATGTACATAGAAAAAGAAAACTAGAGCTATATATATACTAAACCGTTCATAGTGATAATCTCAAGTTGACTTCCCTGCATTTTTCTGTATCTTTCAAACTCCCCACAGTGAACACACGTTAATATCCAGCAACAAAGTAAACCATGGATACCCTAGCTCAGGATCTTAGAAACATTTTTATTTATTTAATAACTATTGATTGTTTATTAGGATCATAGTTGTCTGGTTATAATCAATGTTCATAATGCAATACTAATGACAGAGCAGTCTGGAAAGCCATCTGTAGCAAAGAGAAATTATAGGCTCTTTGGTATGATTTTCAGTTTGAATTTATTTACTTGGGTTTTATTTTTGTCCAATTCTTTGAAAATTGCTCATATCCATAACAAAAGCCCTGGTAACAGGAATGGCCCATTCATCAACCCCTGGCTTAGCAATGTGAATGCCTGTGCTTGACATGGGTCTCGGCAGAAGGGCAAACAGAACTCAGACCTCCCACCTGATGCTGGTTCGCAGAGGCCACACGGCCTGTCCGTGTGCCAGGAGCCATTTTCATTTTGAGGGTTTCCTCTTTTTCTTTATTTGCGCTACTTAATTAAGCAATCAAGTTCATTGAGATTAATGACTGGCTATTTAATAGGGATTAATAAATTGCCAAAACTCCCTTGGGTTTGGGAACCCAGCTCTGGGCTGCTGAAAGTTGGAAATGTGGTGACTGAGTCTCAGCCCTCAGCCTCTCTGGGTTTATTTTTTTGTTTCTTGTTTTTATTTTTTATGTTTTTAATTCTGGTATAATTAACAGACAGGGTTTATAGTAGTTTCAGGTGTACAATATAGTGATTCAACAATTGTCTATATCACTCAGTGCTCTTCGGGGTAAGTCTACCCTCAATCCCCTTCCCCTGTTTCACCCATCCCCCCCACCCACCTCCCCTCTGATAACCGTCAGTTTATTCTCTAAAGTTAAGAGTCTGTTTTTGCGTTTGTCTCTTTTTTCTTTGTTCCTTGGTTTTCTTTTCTTTTTTTTTTTTTTTAATGTTTATGTATTTTGAGAGAGAATGAGCAGGGGAGGGGCAGAGAGAGAGAGGGAGAGAGAGAATCCCAAGCAGGCTGCATGCTGTCAATGCAGAGCCCAGTGTGGGGCTCAGACTCACCAACCATGAGATCAGGACCTGGGCCCAAACCACACGTCAGATGCTTAACTGACTGAGCCACTCACGCACCCCTTTCTTTGTTTCGTTTCTTAAATTCTACTTATGGACGAAATCATATGGTATTTGTCTTTCTCTGACTGATTTATTTTATTTAGCATTATATTGTCTAGATCCATCCATGTTGCTGCAAATGGCAAGCTTTCGTTCTTTTTTATGACAGAAAAATATCTATCTATATCTAGATAGATAGATAGATAGATTTCACATCTTCTTCATTCATCTATTGATGGACACTTAGGTTGCTTCCATAATTTGACTGTTGTAAATAATGCTGCAATAAACATAGGGGTGCTTGTATCCCTTCCAAGTTAGTGTTTTTGTATTCTTTGGATAAATACCCAGTAGTGTGACTACGGGATCATAGGATAGTCCTATTTTTAATTTTTTTTTTAAGGAACCTCCATATTGTTCTCCACAGTGACCGCACCAGTTTGCATTCCCACCAACAGTGTGGGAGGGTTCCTTTTTCTCTACATCCTCACCAACACTTGTTGTTTCTTGTGGGGTTTTTTGTTTTGTTTTGTTTTGTTTTGTTTTTAGCCATTCTGGCTCATGTGAGGCGATATCTCATTGTAGTTGTGATTTGCATTTCCCTGATGATGAGTGATGTTGAGCATCTTTCGCATGTCTGTTTGCCATCTGTACGTCTTCTTTGGAGAAATGTCTGTTTATGTCTTCTGCCCATTTCTAAATTGGATTATTTGGGGTTTTTTGGTGTTGAGTTGTATAAGATACTAACCCCTTATTGGATATTTCATTTGCAAATATCTTCTCCCGTTCAGGAGGTTATCCTTTTGTTTTGTTGATTGTGGCTTTTGCTGTGCAGAAGCTTTTAATTTTGGTGTAGTCCCAATAGTTTATTTTTGTTTTGTTTCCCTTACCCCAGGGAATATTTGGGGAAAATGTTGCTACGGCTGAAGTCATAGGATTTTTATGATTTCAGGTCTCATATTTAGGTCTTGAATCTATCTAGAGTTTATTTTTGTGTATGGTATAAGAAAGTGGTCTAATTCCATTCTTTTGCATATGGCTGTCCAGTTTTTCCACTACCATTTATTGAAGAGACTTTTTTCCAATGCATATTCTTGCCTCCTTTGTCAGAGATTAATTGACCGTATAATTGTGGGTTTATTTCTGAGCTCTGTATTCTGTTCCATTGATCTATGTGTCTATTTCTGTGACAGTACCATACTATTTTGATTACTATAGCTTTGTAGTGTATCTTGAAATTTGGGATTGTGAGTTTTGCTCTTTCTTTTTTCAATGTTGCTTTGGCTGTTCAGGGTCTCTGGTGGTTCCACATAAATTTTAGGATTATTTGCTCTAGTTCTGTGAAAAAATGCTGTTGGTATTTTGATAGGGATTGCATTAAATGTGTAGATTGCTTTGGGTAATATGGACATTTAACAGTATTTGTTCTCCCAGCATGGACTATCTTTCCACGTGTCTGTGTCATCTTCAATTTCTTTCACCAGTGTTTTATAGTTTTCAGTTTATAGTCCTTCACCTCCTTGGTTAAGTTTAATCCTAGGTATTTTATTATTCTGGGTGCAATTGTAAGTGGGATTGTTTTCTTAATTTCTCTTTCTGACAACTCAGAATTGGTGTATCGAATCGCAACGCATTTCTGTGTATTGATTTTGTATCCTGCGACCTTACTGACTTGATCTATCAGTTCTAGTAGTTTTTTGGTGGAGTCCTTTGGGTTTTGTATATATGGTACCAAGTCATCTGCAAATAGTGAAAGTTTTACCTCTTCTGCTACCCATTTGGATGTTGGGCCTCTTTGTTTTGTTCTCACCGCTCAGGCCTTCCAGAAGCAGTGGAAGAAGGGCAGAAAGGGCCGGGGGGCGGGAAAGCTGCCGGGTTCTCCCTGCCTTCAGCATTGCTTTCTGGGAGGCGAGGCCCTCCAGCTCCTGCCCATGCCACAGCCAGTTGCTTCTCTGAGCCAGGCAGAGTGCCCCCACATCCAGAGCCTGGGCCCCCAGCTCATGCGTGTGCCTCACAGGGCTGGACTCCTGCTGCACGATAAGGACACTCCCAGTCCTAACTGCTTCTAGGTCTCACGGTCTCAATGCTGGATCTCTCTTAGAACCCCTTGGCAGAGCTTGTGAAAAGTACTGATGTCCCAGCCACACCCCAGAGGTTTTTATTTAAGTGGTCTCATGACTGGGGGACCCTTTTTGTGAAAGTTCCCCAGACAAGTCTAATGTGCAGACATTGATGATGAGATCAAGGAGTATTTTTGAGCAAGCCAGGGTGAAAGAAAGAAATGGAACCGTAGCCACTAATAAAGCACTGGGGGGTTATCAGGCTGAGGGGGAACGGGGCAATCAGAGCAGGGTGGGAGACGCTCCAAACGGTGGCTGCCCCTCTCTGGTGTGTCTGTTGTGGAAGAACTTGGGGTGGAACTTTTTCCCAGTGGAAAAAGAACCACTGCATTTTCCTGCCCTTTGTTATCTTGACTGATCCCCTCGACTCTCAGCAGAGGCCTCACAGAGGCAGGGACACTTGTCTCCGGCACACCACTACCAGGCTGCACCCTTTGATGAAGGGAAGGCTGCACCCACTGCCACCTGGCCCCCTTGCCCGCTGGCCGCATCCCTGCCCTGCCCGCAGTCACTCAGCCAGCACGTGTGCTGTGGACAGCAGAGCCCGACTCCGGGGAGCGGGATACTTGGACCTGCCAGCCAGGTGCGGATTCTAGCATTACCAGACCCTGGCCTTTTCCTCCTCCTCCGTCCTCCTGCCCCCTCCCCGCAAACAACAGAGGCTTCACAAAACCTACCTGTGTGGCTCTGGGGTCAGGGACCTTTGGAAAGAGGTAGGAGCTGTGCCTGCAGAACTGAATGGACGGGGAAAGCTACCCTGACGGCTGTCAGGAGAAGGAAAGAACTATCCTGAAAGGGAGAGGGAACGGTGAGAGGAAAGTTCCGGAGGGTCTGGGGGGACTTGGCGGAGCGATGAGAGATCTTGGCCCAGCCGCCCTGCTCCGATGAGGGGGCGGGGGCAGATAGGCGTGAGCACACAGCGGTCAACGTTTTGCTGTGTTTCACAGACACGTGATCCTCCTGGATGTTTTTCGAGAGACGACGGCAGAAGCAATTTAAATTGCTTTTCGGTGATATGTGGATGTAGGGCCACTGTGAACTTCTGGATGTAACTAACGCCTTGTGAACGGAAACTGCAGCTCAAACCAGGAGTCCCCAGTTTGCTTGGGGACACGGGCGTCTCCCAGGTGCAGGCGAGGACTGAACTGATGACACGTGTACAGATGCCCAGGTGCACGGTGCCTGCCACCCAAAGGCAGGTGCTCGCTGAGTGCCCGATCTCACTACCCCCTCCCACACCCATCGTTCCCTAAGCTGATCCCGCGGAGCCACGTTTTAGCCTAACTACACAACACAGGACGTATTTCTTTCAGGGGTGACTCTGAGAGTGAGCCATCCAGGCCCTGGAAACTGATGCAGGTTTTGTGGGGTCCTAGGAAATGACTTAAGGGCAGTTGGGACCTCGCGGGGGGTGGGTCCAGTCACACACAGCCAGTGTTGTAATATGAGGCTTACGGGCAATTTACTCTGTGTGCCAGCATCTCTGGCAGGGGCAGACCCCCTGCACCCCCACCTCGCAGCTTCCTGGGTGTGGGCTTCCTGCGTGACCTCTGTGGCCACCACTCCTGGTCAGCCCTCACCCTGTCCCCGTACCCCGTGTGCTCTGACTCTCCTTGCAGGCTGGGCCTTGGCCGCAGGACTGGCGTTGTGGGAGGAGGTGGCGCGTTGCCATTGGTCCCTCGGAGGATGGTGTCTGTAATTTGGCCTGGAGAGGGTGGCCTTCCAGACGCAGACGGTTTTGACTTGGATGCGAGCAGAATTACAAAGAGTCATAAAAGGAGCCTACTATTTGGGCTGAAACCCTGCCAACACAGTCTGGTCCCAGCCCTGGATTTTTTCTAGAAAGAAATACTTGGGAAGTCAAAATCCCTAATACCAGTTGGCAGTGGCCTGAGGGACTGCCCCCTGCTTGGCTCCCCAGATTCATCCTCTGCCCCCACCATGTCCCGGCGCCCGCATTGGCCCTCCTGGGCTCCTCAGACTGACTCAGCTCTCCACCCCTCCCAGCCTTTGCCACACAGTGTTTGTTTTGCCCGGAAGCTCTCCTCCCAGCACTCACCCTATGCCTGGCCACCTCATGCTCTTGTCCGAAGTCCCACTTAAACATCACTTCTCCAGGGAAGCCCCCCTGACATCACCCTCCAGAAGAGTCTGGAAGCCCTGATGTGCTCGCTCTCAGCACCCACCCCACCCTTTCACCGTACCTACCCCTGGTCCAGTCCCACTCCTATTTGGGCAATTACTTCGCACCCTTCTCCCCCGTCAGTCTGCATTCTCCACAGAGACAGGAACCATGGCTGCTCTGCTCACCCCTGCATCTGAGAGCTGGCCCAGGGCTGGCACATGGCAGGCACTCAGCACATTTGTTGAATACATGAATGAGGGAAAGTGAACTGTTTTTGCAACAGGATGTTTTGTGTTACATAAAGGGCCGTGGTTACGCAGAGTCCCTAGGACAGGGATCTAGGTGGGAAACCTCCTTACCAGAGGATCTAGACTTTGTGAACCCTGAAGCTTGTATAATTGGGAGGGGGGTCCCTTTGAAGAAAAATAATATAAAATAATTGTGCTATAAGCTTTACAAAAACATGGCATGGGAGCACGCAATCTAGGCCATTCTCGGGACTTGCCAATAAGGGACCCTTACAGCTAAAGCTTCATTCGTTTCCTAGTAAATCCATCCCCTTCTGGCTCCAAGCGAGCGTGACCCAGAGTGACTTCCAGAACACTTCTGTTGCTGCACAGCTTTGGGGTGTAAAGAGCAGGCAGAGGCCTCCATTCTTAGTGGACCCTCCCCATTCCTGAGCCTCAGTCCTGTCCGTTGATTCAGGCCCTGAGAAGTTGGAGGTGCAGGGGTGAAGGACAAAAACACACAGAGTGACCCCAGCGCTCCTTGAAACCTCACCTACCTACTGTCGCTACTGTCTTCTATCTTTTTAATGGGGCCGGAGATCCACACAGCTTTCTGGGCTAGCTCAGCACTTCGCTGAAGTCTCAAGAGCCCTTCTGCAGTTCTCTGGGGGCTCTCTCCTCTCCTGGGCTCCACACAACACGTTCCCTGAATCTTCGGCTCTCTTTTCTCGATTCAAGGAGATTCCGTTCGGCTCTGTTGGGAAGCCCTCCCCACACTGTGGCCTGGAAACCCTCCAGCGAGCTGAAACACCTCATTTGTGACCCTTCCCCGAGAGTCACTGTCCTGAGCTGCCTATCGCCCAGTATCTGAAGGCCATTGTTTCCCATAGTTTGTCTGGCTTTCTCTGTTTTTCAAGTCGTATTAGGTAAGAGGATAAATTCAGTTCCTATTCCTCCGTTTTGGCCAATAGCGAAAAGCCACTTCATCCATCTTCAGGAAATTGTCTGCCCGATACAGGGGTAAAGAACCAGAGTTTGGATGTTCGTCATTCTATGCGGTACAAATTGCGTTCCATAAAACAGCGGCTAGTTCACCTTGCGATTCAAAGGGTTCCCTGAGTGCTTCTCCTAGGGAGAGCGCTTTACGGGTGCACCCCGTTTCACTACACAGAACAGCGCAAAGACATCTGCTCAAGGACTGAGACTTAATTTAATTAAGAAGTTTGCCGCTTCATCGAGGACACTCCTAACTGGAACTGGCCTTTTCTTTCTTTCTTCCCTGTGAGGGCACAGCAGACAAGAGCGGCTACACCCGTTTTTGTACACACATTTGCTTTTGTACCCGCAGTGCAAATACCAAGCAGCCTTGGTATTGTTATGAAAACGGTTTGGCTGGGGTGCCTGGGTGGCTCGGTGGGTTGGTTGAGTGTCTGACTTCAGCTCAGGTCGTGATCTCGCGGTCCGTGAGTTCGAGCCCCGCGTCGGGTTCTGTGCTGACAGCTCAGAGACTGGAGCCTGCCTCGGATCCTGTGTCTCCCTCTCTCTCTGCCCCTTCCCCTCTTGGGGTCTCTCTCTCTCTCTCTCTCTCTCTCTCTCTCTCAAATAAACATTTATTTTTTAAATAAACATTTAAAAAAATTGAAAAGAGGGGCACTTTAAGGGGTCAGTCAATTAAGCGTCCATCTCGGTTCAGGTTGTGATCTCACTGTTGGTGGGTTCCAGCCCCGCATCGGTCCCCACGCTGTCGGAGCTCCGTGAAGGCTCGGGGCCTTGTAGCCTATTTCAGATTCTGCGTCTCCCCCTCTCTCTCTCTGCCCCTCTGCAGCTCGTTCTCTCTATCTCTCTCTCTCTCTATCCCAAAATTAAATAAACATTAAAAAGAATTTAAAAACTGGGCCTTTCAGATCCCAGAAACAGTCTCAGGCACCACCCAAGGGGTCTGCAAAAATATTCTGTGAGAACTTCTAGTTGGGTTCCCCCAAGTAACCCCTAAACTGCTGGCTTGTCGGGCATGAGAGAGAAACAGCCTCGTCCTGGATGGGTTACAGGTTTCTTGGTCTGTTTCTCATTTTTAGAAATGAGTTCCCCCCTCCCCCCCGCCCCGTGTGAGTCTGCTGGTGCTCCTCCTGTCCCTGCTCTCTGCTTCCACCTCTGGAGCCAGGACTGGGGGTCCCAAGGCAGCTGTGTGCTCCATGGAAGCACCCCATGCGACTGTTCACGACTTTGGCTCATTCCGGCTGAGTGGATTTATGGACATAATAGCAAAAGCCAACACGTCCAGGGTCCTGATCCTGTGCTAAGAAATCGCAAACATTACCTCGCACACTCTGTTTATTCTTGAAGGGCAGCAGGCCGAGCCTGTCGGTCTCTACTGAGGCAGGGCCTGCCCCTGGGAAAACAATCCAGAAATTACCCCTTTCTTTCATGCTGTGCCTGAGACATGTGTGAGTGCGTGTGTTTGAGTTTATTGGGTTTTTTAAAATTACAAAGTAATTCATTCTAGGAAGTAACAAATGTATTTATTTTCTTGTCTGCATTTTAATTTCCTCTCCGAGTGCGTTCAAGAGCAAAGAAAATAATGAAATAGAAATTCTGTACAGTGTGTTCTCAGGGCTGATGGCTGTTTCCCCACTCTTTTTGAGGAAAGAATGATCAAATGCTACCTTTTACACCTATCAGATCTTTGTTGGAATGGACTTTTGTATATATCGAATGAACAAATAAATCCAGACTCTCATGTAAATAATGCCCCAGGAGGTACTAAAAGTGCCTGAAAAGGGGGCACCTGGGTGGCTCAGTCAGTGAAGCATCCAATTCTTGATTTTGGCTCAGGTCACAATCTCACAGTACCTGAGTTCAAGCCCTGCATCAGGCTCTATGCTGCCATTGTGGAGCCTGCTTGAGATTCTCTGCCCCTCTCTTGCTCATGCTATCTCTCACTCTCTTTCTAAAAAAATAAATAAATAGGGGCACCCGGGTAGCTCAGCCGGTGAAGCATCTGACTTCAGCTCAGGTCATCATCTTGCGGTTTGTGGTTCGAGCCCCATGTCGGTCTCTGTGCTGACAGCACAAAGCCTGTAGCCTGCTTTGGATTCCGTGTCTCCCTCTCTCTCTGCCCCTCCCCCGCTCAAACTCTGTCTCTGTCTCTCAAAAGTGAATAAACATCAAAAAAATTTAAAATATATAAATAAACACTCTTTTTTTAAGTGCCTAAAATGAGCCCTCTTCGTAGTTGGGGGCGGGGGCAGGGAAACAGCTACTACAATTGTACATCCATTTCAGAGATGGTCAAAGGAAGGTTTCCAGGTGTGAAAGGACATGAGAGTCCAGGGAAGCCACTGGAAAGCCAGATTGTGTTTCTTGTCAACCTCTCTTCTTGATTCTGAACTGTTTTTCCTGCATTTTTTCCATCCCTTCGCCACAGGACTGTCCCCTGGACTCATGAGAGGGGAAAGCCCTACCCCAGCCTCCGCCTGCTGAGGTTGGTGTCTACCGTGGCTGAGAGTGGGTGCTTGAATCAAACAGACCTAGAATCAAATCCAGCCTCTGCACTTCCCAGCTGAGCACCCTTGAGAAATTAGTTAACCTCTCTGAGCCTCAATTCCTTCCCTACAAAAGGCATAATGACAATACCTAGTTCACAGGGTTGTTGTGAGAATTATACATGACAGTGTAAGTAAAGTACATAGCCTAGTGCTTGCACCCTAAACCAGGGGCTGAGTCATTGTTGCTGCTCATAAGGATATCAAGCTACTGGTAATTCTCTAGAACAGTGGTTCATAAACAACTACAAATCCAGCCCTTTGTCTGTGTTTGTATGGCCTGTGAGCTAAGAATGGTTTTTATTTTACACATTAAAAGGGTCATAAAAAGGAGGAGGAGGAGGAGGAGGAGGTGGAGGAGGAAGAGGAGGAGGAGGAGGAGAAGGGAGATGAAGAGGAGGAAGAGGAGGAGGAGGAAGAGGAGGACGAAGAGGAGGAGGAGGAGGAAGAGGAGGAGAAAGAGGAGAAAGAAGAGGAAGAGGAGGAGGAAGAGGAGGAGGAAGAGGAGGAGGAGGAGGGGAGCAGGGGAGGGGAAGGAAGAGGAGGGGGAGGAAGAAAAAGAGGAGGACAAGGGGGAAGAGGAGAGGGGGAGGAGGGGGAAGAGGAGAGGGGGAGGGGGAGGAGGAGGGAGAGGGGGAGGGGGAGGAGGAGCAGGAGAGGGGGCAGGGGAGGGGAAGGAAGAGGAGGGGCAGGAAGAGGGGGAGGAGGACAAGGGGGAAGAGGAGGGGGGAGGGGGGAAGAGGAAGAGGAGGAGCAGGAGGAGGAGGAGGAAGAGGAGGAGGAGGAAGTAGCAGAAAGATCACATTTCCTGTCTAGCCCTTTATCGAAGAAGTTTGTGAATCCCAGCTCTCGAAGCCCAAAAGGAGCTTATTTTCAGATTATCGACACCGACCACCACCACCAATATCTGCTCAAATACTTCCATCTAAGAATGCAGAATTCACTCAGACCTGGGCACCTCCCCTGAGGAACTTTCCCTAAATTGCCCAGGTCTGAGTGGTCCTCTGCTCCTGCAAACTTCTTCACCTTATACTGCTCTGGATACGTCTCTTGTCCCTGAGGACAGGGACCATCTGTTAGATGTCTGTGTCTGTGCAACCCCTTCTAGCATATGATCCTGATCGTAGTAGGTGCCCAATAAACATTTGTAGGGTGATTGAACTGATGATCTAGCAGACACTAATAGTCTGCCCCCTTCCCGATTCTCCTAAACGTTCGACACCTCTGTACATGGCAGGCAGACACGTACAGGTACAAATGTTGATTCCCGGGGGCTCGAAGCAGCATGTCAGTGACAGATGCTTCATTGGTCTCTAGTGAACACAGACCCAACCCCCACAGAATGGCTCATGCCCCGAACTGGCTTTTCCCTGCAGTGTCCCCATAGCCCAGCCTGTCTCTGAGCGCTCTCCTCGGTCACCAAAACCAGATCTGGGAGGCAGCCCTCGCTAGACGCAGAAGCAGCAAGGGGCAGGCTGGGGTGGCCTTTAGGGGAAACGGCCCAGGCAAATCTGGGCTCCAGGAGGCAGCAAGCATTTGTGTACCCCCCTGGTTACCGCGATGGATGGACGACTTGGATTGAGGGCCTTCAGCAGGGTGAGGAACCACTCTGCAAGCACAGGCGAAAACATGGTAAGGGCTTTATTGGTATTGCATTACAGTACTTGACTAATAGAGCCTGTTTGCAGACACGGTGGCCGGCCTGTACATGTGTGGCACTGAGTAATAAGCACTTCATATGCATTATTTAATGTAATGCTCACAGCTGTCAAAAAAAATTTATCACCAATTTACAGATGAGGAAACTGAGGCTCAGAGGATGCCTTCGGACCACAGTCCTACAGCTGATTAGAGGCGGAGGCAGGAGTTGCACCCCAGTCTATCTGACCTCCAAGCCAGTTCTGAAAAATTCTCTGAGGACCCACCTATGTAGGAGGCTTCGTGCCAAGTGCTATGGAGACCAGGAAAGGGGTGGGCGCCAGCCCTGTGCAGAAACAGCTTACTCTGGGTCACCAAGACAAGATGTACAGGGATCTATCTGAAGGTCGGGGGACAGCCCTTTCCCTTGGGAGCCCAAAAGGCTTCATGGAGGATGTAAACCTGACCCTCTGTAGGCCTGTGGGCCAGTCAGCCCTTCTAGGGGGCAGTTTGGGGGCGGGGGTGGGTAAGAATGCCCAGAGCAGGAAACCAGGCAGTATCCTGAACGCACCCTAATTGTAGGCTGCTCAGACGCGAACGGGAGCCAGCAATGAACTCATTTCCCCAGGCCGGCTCAGAGCTGTGTCGAAATGGCTTGTCCCAGGGCTTGGGGCTCAGGCTCTGCCCACTTTGACTCCTCGGCCACTGCAGTCTCAGTCCTCCCTGAAGTCTTCCCTAAAGCCTTGCTCCTGCCGGCTGCCTTGTTATGCGGGAAGAGACCTTCCCTCCCTCTTTGCCCAGCACACTGATCTCCTACTGAAAGACGTAGCACCCCAGGCATGATGGCCCAGAACCAGGGCTAGGGGTGTGTGGCATTGGCCCCATGATCCCTTCCTGGGCCTGGGGACTGAAAAGCAAAATTCAAAAGTCACCCCACAAACATCCTCTGCAGGGCAAGAGGAAATGATATATCTCTGGAGTCCTTAGGAAGCACTTACCCAATGGCAATTATATTATCATGGTTGCTGCTATCACTGGCTATCTCTTTGAAGTCCCTAGCCTTTCTTGAATGGTTTTCTTCCCCTTCCTCGGCTCATTCCCTTCCACCTTTCTCTGTAGCAGGGAATCTGTGGACATACCGTTCCCTCCTGGCTTCCCCCTACCCACCGCCCCAGGCCTTAGAGTATACCTGCCCTTGTCTCATTCCATCAGAGCCAAAGGAGTCCAAGGATCAAAGGGGAGCTCCTCCAACAGACGGGCCATTTTGTGAGTTAATCTGCTAAACAGGCTTATGCTGATACGTGACTGAGGCAAGTGGGTGCGTGTGCGGCATCTCACACACAGTATGGGGGAAGACATGAGGCTTACTTTAATACGTGTTTACTGAGCAACTATTTAGTGCAAGGCCCTACAACGGACTTTGTCAATGTCCCCCAAAGCTGAAAAGGTTACGCAAGAAAAAGACTTAAAAAGACATTCCTTGGGCCTAGTTCTTGTGTTTGTCTTTGTGATTTGTCCATGTTTTGACATTTCAGCCCTTAGACCAGAGAAAAAAGATGACAGAGCCAAGAACAAAGAGAACTCAGAGAAAGTCAAACTCGGTATGAAAACAGAGATGCAATGTTGAGCTGCGGCCTTGGGACCCTTCCCCTTCCAGCACCAACCATCATGGGGAGAAGGAGGGTTGAGGGTGTACTTGGCCCCTAATTACAGCCGGTGTGCAGATATTATTAAAAAACTCCACCAGAGGCCCGGCCGGCCATGGAGATTCAGCTGAGAGTGTGGCTTGTGTTTTTCCATATTAGGCAACTAAAATAGGGGCACGAGCCTACTCTCTTCTCAATACTCTCTTTCCCCGGAAAGCCCCGCGCTCCCAGACACTTTGGGAGCTGGAGAGAGAAAGGCCTGGGGATTCACACCAGTGTAAGGACAGATCTTTCTTAACCATCAGTATGACTCAGCCCTGTGCCACGATAAACTTTTCTTGTTGCCTCGATGTTTCCTTGTTGTCAGGCTTGCTCTCCTACCCTGGGAGGGGACCTGTGAGCTACCTCTGCTTCCTGCAAAAGTTCCTCTCTCTCTCTCTCTCTCTCTCTCTCTCTCTCTCTCTCTCTCTCTCTCCCTCTTCCAAAATTCCTGGGAAGGGGCCCAGAGCCGAACCCAAACTGACGAGAAGATGCACCATGATGTGGTTGTAGCCCAGAAATAGTGTGGGCGCAAGGTTTCTTGGGGTCTTAGCAGTCAGTGGTCCCAGAGGGGGCTCTGGGTGTGCCTTCCCAGGCAGGAAGGGTCACTGAGGGGAGCACATTTCTAACTTGCAGAATAAAGAGCTTCTTTCTCCCACTTCCTTTTTCCTTTGTTCAAAAATCAGTCTTCCACAATGGAAAAGTTTTATTTTTTCTAATTATATAAGTTATACATACTTTATATATATATATATATATATATATATATATATATATATATATATATATATACACACACACACATATATATGTGTATATATATATACACATATATATGTGTGTATATATATATATGTGTGTATATATATGTATATTTTTTTTTAATCAGACAACACAAAAAGTACAAGGAAAATGAAAATTGCCTGAGATCCCACACACTGTCACCAGTGTGTGTCACCATTTAGTGACCATCATTTTCTTCATCATTATACACATCTATCCGTGAACACACACCTAATATTAAAAGGGATGTCACGCATACCGTTTACTCACTTTGACAGTGGGTTTTCGTTTAGGTTTAGTTTAGTTTGGTCTGGTCTGATCTGTTTTAATCTGGTCTGGACTGGACTGGACTGGTTTAGTCTGATGTGGTTTAGTTCGATTTGATTTGGGTTATTCTGTCTGGTCTGATCTGGTCTGGTCCGGTTTGATTTGGTCTGATTGAGTTTGGTTTGTGTTGGGCTTCCCTCCCCATTCTCCCTCCTCGGGGTGCCCGCTCCACTGCCTTTCTTCATGTTCATTCAAACCTGAGGGCATAGGGAGCGTGGTGGTTCATTTCACAAAGACTGAGACTGGGCTGGATACATTTCTCGGCACCTTGCATTTCTTTTTTCATGATACACCCTGGAAATCCCCTTGAACCAGTGGAAATCCAACATACTCTTCTTAATAGCCGTTCGATATTCCATGGTATGTATGTCCCCTAGGAACCCAGCCATCTGTCCGCCAAAAGGCTGTGACCCAGTTTTTGGTATTGGGCCAAAGCACACGTGTTCCATTCAACGCCAGCACGTCGTGCACCCCTCCAAGGGCAGCATTCACATAAAGGTGCTACCTGCAATGCAGGCTGCGATTCATATTATCCCACGGAGGGGCCCCCAAGTGGCTCATTTGGTTGAACATCTGACTCTTGATTGCGGCTCAGGTCATGATCCCAGGGTCCTAGGATCAAGCCCCATGTCAGGCCCTGCTTAAGATTCTCTCCCTCTCCTTCTACCCCTCTCCCCAGCTTGCTCACTCGCTCGCTCGCTCGCTCTCTAAAAACAAAAACAAAAAAATTTTTTTAACTAAAACAAAAATTATCCCATGGCTCATCTTACATTCTGATACTTTTATTTCTGTGAGATATACACCCAGCAGTGACATTGCTGGGTCAGAAGATATGTGTGGTTTTACTTATAAAAAGTGTTGCCAGGGGCGCCTGGGTGACTCAGTAGGTTAAGGGTCTGGCTCTTGATTTCGGCTCAGGTCATGACCTGACGGTTCCTGAGTTCAGGCCTCACATCAGTCTCTGCACTGACAGTGAGGAGACTGCTTGGGATTCTCATTCTCTCTCTCTCTCTCTCTCTCTCTCTCTCTCTCTTTCTCTCCTTCTCTCCCTATCTCTTCCCCTCCCTCTCCCTCAAAATAAAATTAAACACACTTTAAAGTAAATAAAATAGAATAGAATAGAATAGAATAAGATAAAATAATAAAATAAAATAAAATAAAATAAAATAAAATAAAAAGCGTTGCCAGAATCATCTCTCTCCCTGTTGGCAGTATGTGAGCCAAATCTCCTGCCATCTCTCAATTCTAGTCGTCAGCAGTATCTCACTGATACTTTATTTTGCATTTGCTAAACTAGTACTGAGACTGAGTGTGTCCTCATATCAACTTGGATTTGCTTTTTTCTGTGTCCACTGAGATGTGCATCTTTGTTGAACTACTAAGAATTTTCTATTAGAGGTTTTAATCCTTCATCTGTCATAGGTGATGCACACCCCCTCCTACCCCAACTTTAACATTTGCTTTCTGATCTTGTTTACGATATCATACATTCATTTCAAATTTAAGGTAGTGTTTCATAGCTATCTTTTGATGTATAGCTTTCAGACGATTGGCTTACTTTAAAAGGTATTGTTATTCCCTAGATTACATGTATGTTTTCCTAGATTTCTATTTTTTTTTTTTTTGCTTCATTTTTTACATTTGGGCCTTTAATCGATCTGGAATTTCTTTGTAAATGCAGTATAAGTAAGGATTCAACTTGATTTTCTTTCACACGGATGGCCAGTGATGTCATCATCTTTTATTAAAGAAACATTCACTTTCACCTGAAATAAAATATCATCCTTGTCATATATTACAGTCATATATTACTGTGACTCTTCTGGTGCTCTCTTTTTGGTTCCAGAGTTCTAGCCATCTGTTCCTCTGCCAGTGCTATGTTGGCTTTGATTGCAGGGCCTTTGTGCTATGTTTTAATACCTTGTAAAGCCCTCTGGTCTTGTTTTCCAGAAGACTTATGAGCCACTGAGATTGTAATTAGAATTGTGTTACATTCTTACTATATTAAGTTTTCCATCCAAGAATATAGGATGTCATTCCATTTGTTCAGCTCTTATTTATTTTTAATAAGATTTTATGTTTTCTTCATGTAATTCTTGTACCTGTCTTTTTAAATTTATTCCTAAGTTTATTATAGCTTTGATGCTATTATCAATGAGTTACTTTCCATTTCTATGTGTGACCAGTCTACTATTAGTATAGAAAAAGCTATATCTCAAAATAAAATATTTATCTAAGTACCAAGTGCCAAATTTTCTTATTAATTCTAGTTTTCCCCCCTAACTGTAGAGTACTTAGGTTTTCTAGATGCAATTATAGCATCAGCAAAATGGGCAATTTTACCTCTTTTTTTCCAAAATCGTATACAAATTATTTCACTTTCTTGTCTTTTTTTAAAGTCTTTTTTGTATATTTCTTGTCTTTTTTTTTTTTTTTTTTTTTAAGAATTAACATACAGGGGCACCTGGATGGCTCAGTTGGTTGAGCCTCTGATCTCATGATCTCACATTTCATAGGTTTGAGCCTGGCAGCTCAGAGCCTGGAGCTTGCTTCGGATTCTGTTTCCCCCCCTCTCTCTCTGCCTCTTTTATGCTTGTGCGCTCTCTCTCTCTCAAAAGTAAATAAAATTTTTTTTAAAAATTAAAAAAAGGAATTAACATACAGTGTTGTGTTAGTTTCAGGTGTGCAAAATACTGATTTGACAATCTTCTATATTACTTGGTGCTCCCCAGTGTCACTTTCTTGTCTTACGCCCATTAGAACCTCCTCCAAAACAGCCTTAATAGTCATAGGGAGAGGGGCTCCTGGGTGGCTCAGTTGGTTGAGCGACTGACTCTTGGTTTCAGCTCAGGTCATGATCTCATGGTTCGTGAGTTCGAGCCCTGCATTGGGCTCCGTGCTGGCAGTGCAGAGCCTGCTTGGGGTTTTCTCTCTCTTCCTCTCTCTCTGTCCCTTCCCCACTTGTGGTCTCTCTCTCTCAAAATAAATAAAACTTTAAAAACAAGTATAAACTTTTTTAAAAAAATAATAATCATAGGGCAAGTGCACATCCCTGTCTTGTTCCTGATTTCAGTGGAAGTGTTTTTAATGTATCACCCTTTTGGTTTTTTAGTTGTTTTTTTTTGTTTGTTTGTTTTGTTTTTTGTTTTTTGCTGTTTATTTATTTTGAGGGAGAGAGAGACAGGGTGCAAGCAGGGGAGGGGCAGAGGGAGAGGGAGACACAGAATCCAAAGAAGACTCCAGGCTCCTAGCTGTCAGCACAGAGCCCAATGTGGGGCTCAAACTCACGGACCAAGAGATCATGACCTGAGCCAAAGTCAGATGCTTAACTGATTGAGCCTCCCAGCTGCCCCATTGTATCGCCATTTTTAATGTTTGCTGTTGGGTTTTGATAAATAGCAATTATCATATTTAGCTATTTCCTTCTCTTCTTCTTAGGGTTTTTATTAGGGA
Source organism: Leopardus geoffroyi (assembly GCF_018350155.1). Classification (NCBI taxonomy): domain Eukaryota; kingdom Metazoa; phylum Chordata; class Mammalia; order Carnivora; family Felidae; genus Leopardus; species Leopardus geoffroyi. Next base: position 42,166,926 of record NC_059337.1, on the reverse strand, counting down.
AGGCCTCTGGATTTTACCAAGTGTCTTGTCAACCTCTATTGATCTGATTGTGTTATTGATGAATATAGAAATATAAACCTAAGTAAAACATTTGCATTATATTAAAAGAATAATACACTTTGACTCAAAGGGTTTATGCCCACGTGTAAGGATGTGTCAGTATCTCTATTCACAAGTTAGATTATTTAGTTTTTTATTTCATACTAAATTTATCAGATTTTGTATATAAATTTATGGCCCTGGTCTAGTCAAGATTTTCATCTCTGGTTGTGCTTATTATTTTTTTTTAATTTTTTATTTTTGGGACAGAGAGAGACAGAGCATGAACGGGGGAGGGGCAGAGAGAGAGGGAGACACAGAATCAGAAGCAGGCTCCAGGCTCTGAGCCATCAGCCCAGAGCCCGACGCGGGGCTCGAACTCACGGACCGCGAGATCGCAAGATCGTGACCTGAGCCGAAGTCGGACGCTTAACCGACTGAGCCACCCAGGCGCCCCTGGTTGTGCTTATTTTTGCTTCACCATTTCTTCTAGCTTTTCAGATTTTGTTGCCGCATACTTACACCTGCATTTGCCTACAATTACTCTCGTTTATACCTCCTTTCTCCAGGGCTGGTCTTCTGAATTTGGCTGAATTTTTTTGCCCCTTGGTCACAATTTTTTTTAAAAACTTTCCTTGGACTTTTCAAAAGAGGAATGATGTTTACCACTGAAATCTGGCTATTTTAAATCTTATGTTAAACACATTTTTAAAATTTTATTTATTTTTTATTTTTTAATATGAAATTTACTGTCAAATTGGTTTCCATACAACACCCAGTGCTCATCCCAGAAGGTGCCCTCCTCAATACCCATCACCCACCCTCCCCTCTCTCCCACCCCCCATCAACCCTCAGTTTGTTCTCAGTTTTTAAGAGTCTCTTAGGCTTTGGCTCTCTCCCTCTCCAACCTCTTTTTTTTTTTTTTCTTCCCCTCCCCCACGGACTTCTGTTAAGTTTCTCAGGTCAAGGTGGAGAAGTAGCCACATTACTTCAGTTATTCATAATGTGGCTACTTCTCCACCTTGACCTGCCGTGACTGACACAATTCTTTAGGGGTCCTAACTCTGATCTGTAGAAGTGACACCACCACTGTGACAGAAGAGACCCCATGAGACTGTGAGCTCCTTCCAGATGAGGACTCTGGTTCCCGATTCCTGGCAGAGAGCCAGGCACAGCGGGCACCCCGGGGCATGCTGGGAGGAAGGTTGCAGGAGGAATAGAGCCAGTCCCCTAGATTAGTTCTCAAGAAATGGTTAGAAGAAAGAGTTGTTTCAATAGCTCTCTCTCTCTCTCCTTATTACAAAAGGTCATATTTATTTACTTAACACATTTAAGAAAATATGGATAAGCAACGAAAAAAACTTTTAAACCACCCAACATCCCACCACCCGGAGATTCAAAGTCACTCAGTAGTCCACCGCTACAGAGAGGGTCCCCGGCAGCCCAGGCTCCGTGTGAACACCAGTTTCATGACCTACTCCCATGCTATCTCAGGCAAGCAACTGGCTACATTTTCCTCATCTGTGAAACAGAGCAAACTGAACACACAGGCTTGTTAGGAGGATTAACTGAAGTGATATTTATGAAGCACTTGCTACATAGTATGGACTCCACCGGAAGCTCTTGTTAATTACATTTGTGTACATGTCTTTTCCCTCTTTGCCTCTATGCAAACAGACATCATACAGACACATGGGCCCAGTAAAAACGCAAGCTGAGTCCGCGTAGGGTTCTAGAATAAGGAGTGAATGCTATTTTCTCAATCCAGTGCGCGGGAGCAAAGCTCCACTTGCTTTCTGCACCCTCAGCAACCCCCCCCCCCAAACAAACCTCCAGGTGCCTCTCCCTGACAATCAGACAGGAGGCTTCCTCCCACTTCAGGGTGAGAGCCCCTCCTCAACTCACCTGGGGGCTACTAAGTGGACAAGTGCAAAGAAAACCTAGTGTATGCTTTTTTTTTTCCCCACTGAATGTGACCCATATGTCCTACATCTTACTCTTTGGTGCAATACTTGTTCAAATGAAGCAGTCTCCACTCTTTCCAGTGTTACAGGGTATAAATAAGTTAAATGCAATCCAAGGATATTGTTTTAAATTGGACTGGCCAGACAGGCTGGACAAAGGGAAGTTGAGACAGTCATTCTGCCCTGTCAGATCTCACAGCATCCTGTGCGGAATCTCACAGCACCTCCCTGTTCTAATATTTATAAAATTATATTGCCTAAAATTTATGCAAGCATTTCATCCTTTGGGCATGTTTCTGTCTGTCCCACAAGGCTTGAGCTCCTTGTTCAGCTCTCATTGCTAGAGTTAAACACAGAGTGGATATTTTCTGCGTTCATTGAACAACTGAGTGAATGAGTGAGCGAATGAATGAATGAGTGAATGAGTGAGTAATCTCCTAACCAAGCTAGAAAGTAAAAGAGGACTAAACCCAGAACTAAAACCCAGATCTCATAACCCCCAGCCCAGTCCACATATTTCTGTCCTCTCACTGGGAAAAAAGGGATCTGGTACCCAAGCCGGTCACTGTCATCCCATTCACCCTCCAGTCATTCACACAGCAAATAGACAGGAGCCTCTGCCCTGTGGCAAGTGCTTCCTCTAACAGTACACACGCGGAAGTATGGGTGATGGCCTTGACAGTGTTATTATCAGCGAGTCCAAGTGGTCCAAGATGTGATGCCCCAAAGCGGGGACCCACTTTCCTTGTCACCCTCCTCCAGCCCAGCCTGATATGAGAGTCAAGATTCGAAGGTGGGGAATGGGAGGGAGAAATATCAATCCAAGGACTTTCTGTGCCCTGATCCCTTCTTTGAGTGCTGCACCCCAGGTTCTCAGGTCCTTCCTGCCACCCCCTCATCTCCCCTAAGTCCCCAACTATTGAACTTCACCCAGGTTGCCCTGCCTCAGACTTCAGACCTTTTTCTCCCCCTCAAGAGGGCTCTATGCCTTCCTGTACATGTTCATCCAGTCACCCGTAGCATGGCCTCTCTTCCCACATGCATCAGTTTCTTAGAACATTCTACCTTATGTTCTAGTTATCCAACATATACCTTATCTCCTCTACTAGATTATCAGCTGTGTGGGCTCAGGATCCATGTCAAATTCATCTTTGTATCCTCAGCAGTGCTTGACATGGTGCCTCTCAGTGGATATTACTTAATCCTTGTTGAATAAATGAATGAATGAATGCACAACAGAAGGAGAAAATGTTATCTGGGGAGAAAGGAATTAGAAGAAACATTTGCTCAGCTCAGCATAAGAAATAAACTAGAACTTTGGCGGGACAGAGGAGAGAAAAGAGGAAGGGAGAGAGCCAATAAACATGGCAGGAACTTGAGGAAATAGAAATAGCCAAGGGACTCTTTTTTTTTTTTTTTTTAATCTTTTTTTTTTTTTTTAACGTTTATTTATTTTTGGGACAGAGAGAGACAGAGCATGAACGGGGGAGGGGCAGAGAGAGAGGGAGACACAGAATCGGAAACAGGCTCCAGGCACTGAGCCATCAGCCCAGAGCCTGATGCGGGGCTCGAACTCCCGGACCGCGAGATCGTGACCTGGCTGAAGTCGGACGCTTAACCTACTGCGCCACCCAGGCGCTCAAGGGACTCTTTAAGAGCCGGAGAGTCTGGTATTTGAATCTCTGGTCTCTGGGGTGTGATGCCTGCTTTGGACTTTGTGTCTCCCTCTCTCTCTGCCCCTCCCCTGCTCATTCTCTCTCTCTCTCTCTCCCTCTCCCTCTCTCTCTCTCTCTCTCTCTCTCAAAAATAAACATTTTTTTTTTTAAAAATGAATTAAAATATGATCTGTGCCCAAGGAAGAATTGAGTACATAAGCTCTGAGGCAACTCCTTGGTTAAGCTTCCAATCAACATCTTGATTGGGCTTCCCAAGACTTTTCTGGTTTACACCTCGCAACAACCACTGTCCTAGGTGGAGACAGTGGCATTTCCATAGCTTGACAGATTTGAGAACAGAAACTCAAGATGTTAAGTGACTTGCTTAAACCCATGAATTTGGGTTTGAAGTCAGGTCACTTTAATGACCAGCTTCTTGCCATTCTTACGAGGTCAGCTTTCAGCATGTGACAATGATCAGACACTTCTAGCCACTCACTTGTGACTTCACTGGGACAGTGACCTAAGATAGGGTTGAATCAGGGTTGGAATCATAGCCCATAAATTTAACGAGCTCCAAAATAACTGCCTGGGCTCAAAGGCATCTCTTTCATGGACCCTGAGGCCACTCTATGAGACACTGATGCTCGTTAAAAATGGGTTTCTTTTAGAACATTGAGACACTAAGTCACCCTGAGTTAACATATTAACCATATGTTAACATATTATCCATATGTTAACATATTATCCATATATCCAAAAAAGCATACACTAGGTTTTCTTTGCGCTTGTTAACATGAGTTAACATATTATCCATAATTAATTCGTAATTAATTAATCAATTCATATGCCAAGTATCTAGTCTCCTGGCATTTCAGATTAAAATTAATGGCTTCAAAAGGATAAGAGACTCTTAAAAACTGAGAACAAACTGAGGGTTGATGGGGGGTGGGAGGGAGGGGAGAGTGGGTAATGGGTATTGAGGAGGGCACGTGTTGGGATGAGCACTGGGTGTTGTATGGAAAACAATTTGACAATGAATTTCATATATTGAAAAATAAATGAATAAATAATAAAATAAAATAAAATAAAATAAAATAAAATGAATGGCTTCAAGCTCACTCCTCGTGTAGTGGGAAGCTCTTACCCCTTTTTCCCATGGAGTCTGATGGGGAGGGTGGCTTGAGCTTGGGCTCTGAGTACCAGTTTCTGCTGAATTCGTTCTGAGGACACAGCAGTTGTTCGTACTGTTCTCTCTGGCTTCAGTCCAGTTGTGCACCACAGCTCCATTTCTTAGATTCCCACAGAAAACATGACCCCTACAAGATATCTCTAAAGGCAGTATAATTCACCAAAGATCGAGCATACAGTGAGAGATGGTTCCATCAAGCAAAGCAAAGCAAAGCAAACCACAGTCCTTGGTCTCCTTTGGCAATCTTTATTAGGTACCACCCTAAACCCCAAAGAAAATGGGGAAATGGTGGTTTAGATGTGTGGACCACAGGCACCCGGCTTCGAGAAGTGACGACGGAGAACAAAGAAGGTCGCAAGGTGGGAATCTGAAAAAACGACAACTCTAGGGACAAGAGACAGAGCTATTTATAGGGCTATAAAGCTCCATCTCCCCCATAAAACTTAATAATCCCTAAAAGTAACTCTGGGGAGGTAGGGAACATCAGAGAGGTTCAGGCCAAGTCAATGACGGCTCAAGCCAGTTACTAGGTCCTTCCTTGGGGCATGAGCACACACCGCAGACAATGGCTTGTGTTCACAGGGATGGCTTTGAGTCAACAAGAAAAGGCTAAATTGTGTTGCGCTGTGTTTACTGGGGAAGGTCGAGTTGAAGCATGTTTCAGAGAGACTTTAAAACGGTCACAAGGTGAAGTGAGGAAGCCGTGCAGACCTGGATTCAAATCCAGCTCCACCCTAACCAGGCCATTGAAGCGTGCAAATAACACCTCTGAGCCCCAGTCTCCTCATATCCGCGACAGGAATGGTGAGAGCTGCCTCACAGAATCGCCGAGTGGCTTAAATGACAGGACACAGATGCCAGCCGGCACAGATGTTGCCCTTAAAAGATTAGGCTCCTCGCAGTTCCAAAGCTACAATGCTGGGTAAATTAAGACGGCCTCGTGGTCATTACTCCCACTGCTGCTGCTGCTACTGTAACTACGACTGTTGCTACTACCATCTGTGTTGTTTTTCCACTCCCAGGGAGAGGTTGAGAAGCAACCGCTGATCGTATGGGCAGGGAAGCATTTATTTTCAAGGCTGAGACGAGCTCTCAGTTCACAGGCCACCTCCTCACTTGAAACGTCTCTCCCCACTGGCCTCTCTCCCAGGCAACTTCTCTCCCAAGCAGATGGCCCCCACCCTCCTCCGCACTCCCCAGGAGTTTGTCCATACTTGTTGGTCGGGCGATCTTGTCTCTGTGGGGATGGTTTTCCCTGATGGGTAAGAGCCCTCCATTGCATTCAGGCAGACCGGGTTCCAACCTAGCGATAGACTTGGCCAGGGCATTTTACTTCACCGTGCCTCATTTTCCTAGCGTGCAAGTTGGGAGTGATAAAATACCACCTCGAAGGGATAGTATGAGGATGGGATGAGTTACTACATGTAAATTTCTTGGAACCCTGCCTGTGGGCTTAGTATCATCAAATAGCAGTTCGTTATTATTGGTAGGTAACATGTACCTGTATGTATATATATTATGCATGGATACATATAAATATATGTGTACCTCATACAAATGGATACTACGTATTTTATGAATGGATGGAGGAACGCAGATGGTCTGAGAGAAACCCTAGTTCAATGAATTCCTGAGTAGGTTTGCTAGAGAGGCCATGACCTTTCCTTTCTAATTAACTCGTGGAGGTGGGGAGCGCCTTGTGGGGCGGTGACAGTGAAGCCCTTTCTTGATTTTACAATACTCCCTGTCTCGTGACGGCACAGAGGAGGAATTCAGAGAATCGGAGACCCTCACCCAAAGCATGCAGGAGAGGAATCCCATCTGCCATCCTGTATAAATAAACAACACAGCAGGGACCAGTCCCTTCTCTCCACAGGAAAGCATTTGTTCCCATATTTTGTTTTTGCCCTCTTCTGCCTTTACAGGATGATAAATGTGGCTTCAAAAAGCCAGAGGTACATTTTTCCCCCAGCCGACTCAGAATACCTTCACATCCATGGGAAACCTGCAATTACACAGAGACTTGGAAAAGTGCCCATGAGCTCCCCCATCCGCCGTCCCCACCAGAGCTAAAGGCCTGGGAGCTATAGTCTCATGTTTCATGCCCATCCCCCTCTGCTCAGATGTCGAGAGGGGACTGGGGAGTCTAAATGACCCACTAAGAGCGGAAAGCACCAGTTAGGAGTCAGGCGGGCCTGGGTTGAAATCTCAGTGATGCCACTTGCTGACTGTGAGAAATTGGGGGAGTTGCTTCACTTCTCTGAGCCACCATGCCTACATCTATGAAATGGGGCAACACCCCCACCTCTTGGGACCGATGTAGGGATGGAATGACAGTCATATGTGAAGCATTTGGCACCTCCTAGAGACGCGGCCTACACAGGTCCCCGGAAAGACCTTTCTCCTGAATCAGGACTCTCTTTATGCTAATGCCAGCTCATTAATTCATCCTGGACTTTGTGCACATCATTTAAACCCTCTGCCTCAGTTTCTTCTCTGCAACATGCAGATAAAAATTATTATCCACTTTACTTCCCGAATTTACAAGAAGCTAAAAAGTTAATGTATTTTCAAAGTTCTTTGAAAGAGTGAAAACTGTTTAACTTATTTTTTTCTAATGTGCCAAGATCAGAGTTTCTTTAAATTAAGCCAGATTTGCACTGTGGCCTTTGATTAATCAAAGTAGACCACCTCTCACAGATGAGACTTTAACTCATCAGGGCTCATGTGTAAGGCTCATCAGGGCTGAATGTGTCTACATTCAGAGAAAGGCTTAATGGCTTTAATTCTCACTACAGTGTACACGGCTGATAGCGGATCCTTTAGTGAGAGATTTTGATAGAGGAGGGAGTGAGCCCAAAGGAATCTGTGGGCTCAAAATGTGCCCCACAAGGGGCACCTGAGAGCTCCAGAAACATACTTTGCCAACTCATCCATAACCTTTGGGCTGGTCTGGACACACAGTTGTTCTAATTCCTGTGTTGTGTTTGTCCTATCTCGGGACCAGCTGCCCCCATCGTTTATAAATGGGGAGGCAAGAGCTGGTTATTATGAGGTATCTAGTTTCAAAAACAAGTGTTCTTACTACAAATATTCTAGCAACAGGCAGCCTGGTGTCCCCAGTTTACCTAAATCCGGGGCAATTGTCCCTGCCAATCTCCAGCCACCCATCTCCCCAGGCTGATCTACAAATCATCATAGAGGGTGAAGAACCACGGGTGGCCACGGCGGCGTGCTGCATGTTCTGGATCCTTGCTTTGACCCATCAAAGCTCCATGGCACATGAGCCCTGCAACGGCAATCCTGACCCTTGTCATCGGGTCCAGGTGACGAGCTCAAAGAATGCTCCGGAGTGAGCCAGGAATGTCTTTGTCTGACTTGGCAAATGGCTCCCCTTCCCTACAGGGGCCAGGATGTGGGGGTGGGAAATTACTTTTGTTTCCCTCTGGAAATGACCACAGTGGCCAGGGCCAGGCACAAATCCTTTAACTGCCCTGAGGGAAATGCGCCCCCCTTCAGAGGACACAGGAGACTTAGCCACACTTGTTTAGGAAACCAGAGCGTCTCCCAGCAGCCACATTCGACCCACGGGCTACACGCTGAAACCAAGAGGGCCCGGCTGGATGAGAGTGGACCTCTCTTCACTAGACCTTTCCTCAGATGTTCCAGACACCCTCACGTCTCTGCCACCATGGCTGTGGTTGACCTACTTTCCCAGGGGCGCTCCATTCATTCATTTAGGCAACGACTGCATCCCTGGCCCACTGCGTGCCAGGCACTGTGCTCCCAGACAGGGGAGGCCATTATGGGAGGAGCCCCATCCATGTCCGTTTCCCTTTCCTGATGTATGAAGAGGCGGGAGGGGGAAAGGGAGATTGCTACTGTCACACCGGCCTGGGGGAAATGCTTCAACTCCTGTGCAAAACACACTATCTTCCATTCCCCTCTGCAGAGGTGAAAGGGTTGAAACCTTCTCTGAGGTTTCTATTAAACTCTAAAAGTACTTGGAGGCACCTGGGTGGCTTAGTTGGTTAAGCGTCTGGTACTTGATTTCAGCTCAGGTCGTGATCTCACAGTTCGTGAGAGCGAGCCCCGCATGGGGCTCTGCACTGACAGCCCAGAGCCTGGTGGGGATTCTCTCTCACCCTCTCTGCCCCTCCCACCTCTTCCACATGTTTGCTCTCTCAAAATAAACAAACTCTAAACTCTAAGAGTACAGGGAGGGAGTGGGGAGGGATGGGACCACTATGTATTCAACTGCTGTTTGTTCCACAAATTTTCAATGAGCCAGTATTATGTGCCAGGCACTGCGCCAGCATGGGGAAAACAGGTGTGAAAGTGCTAAGCGCCGACTGTAGGGGGTGTGATAAGCCCAGGTGCTGAATTGCCAGGCGGTCCGCTGGTTTCTGGGCATCAGCCCCCCTCCCCACCCCTTCCTCCTACTGCTGGCTATTTTATTAAAATAGGAAAGCCTAACACAATTTGCTGTCCCATGTGAGCGAGGAGGACCTAGATTCCCACAGGCTACAAGTTCCCACTAACAGGCATGATTAACTAGTAGTTGTCATGAAAATGGAATGTCGTTAATTATGCAGTTTGAAACCGTTCAAGTTCACTTCCTTTGAAAATTGCATCCTGAAACTATGGCATCAGAAAGGCTCCGCACATACTTGACTCGTATTTGAGTCATATACACTAACGTACTCAATACCATCTATAAAACAGCGAGTGTTATCAATTTGTGTGTATGTGTGTGTGCGCGATGGGGTAGGAGAGGTTGTGCCACACACAAGGAAGGATGTCTGAGCATGTGGCCCATTATTCAAATGTAACATAATTGGCACGTCCATTTTGAAGTCTGGACCCTTGTCGAGTGGATGGAGCCTCCAGTGGGTCCCATAAAGTGTGCAAGGTGCCCACATTCGCTGTCTGTTGTTGTGTCACAAGTCACCCAAAATTTAGCAGCTTAAAACAATAATCACTGACTATTTCTCACCATTTCGGTGGCTCGGGAATTTGGGAAGAGCTCAGCTGGAGGTTCTGGCTCACAGTCTCCCGGGAAGTTTCCATCCAGTGTCAGCTGGGGCTGCACCTGAAGGCTTGACTGGGGATGGAGGGAACACATCCAGAGTGGCTCACTCCCATGACTGGCAAGTTGGTGCCGGATATTGGCCAGGGTCCTGCTCCTCTCCATGTGCCTCTCCTTTCTAAGAGGCATCTTGAGTGTCCTTAAAATATAGAGGCTGGCTTCCTCCAGAGCGAACAATACAAGAGACCACAGCCAAAGTGGCAGTGCCTTTTGGGACCTATCTTTGGTCTTAACTGTCACTTTTACAATATTCTGTTGGTCACACAGGCAGCTCTGACTCAACGTGGGAAGGGCTACCACCGGTATTCATCATCACGCATGCTTCAGACTCAGCCCTCTGCTGACCAACATAGGCAGTAGGACATTCCCTTTCATCCAATCTCTGCAAATTTCAGTGAATTTCAGTGAAGCTATGTGTAAACGGACATATTTTAGAGAATCTTGTAGCAATAAAAACAGACAATGCCAACACTCTGTCAAACATCATTTGGGCTGTTTTTGAACATTCAGAGGTCCCTTGATTCCACTACCCACAGATAACCACTGCTAACATTTTGGCATATGTCCTTCTAGGTCTTTTCTATGTCCTGTCCACTGGCTCCCCCCATAACAGCGCTTAAAGGTGTTTATGTCTGTCCCATCTTAACACAACCTTTCCTGGGGCACCCGGGCGACTCAGTTGTTTAAGCATCCGACTCTTGATCTCAGCTCAGGTCTTGATCTCAGGGTCGTGAGTTCAAGCCCTTCATTGGGCTCCATGCCGGGCATGAAGCCTACTTAAAAAAAAATTTTTTTAATGAAAAACAAACACACGAAGGCATGAAACCTTTCCTTCTCCTCTGTTCGCTTCAGCTGCTACCCTATCTCTCTTAGCTACTTCACAGCCTAACTTCTTAAACAACTTGGCTAAACTCCTCACCTCCCAGTTGCAACTCGAACCACTTAATCTGGATTCAGTCTCCACTTTTGCAAAGAAATTGTCCTTGCCAAAGTCAGTAATAACCTTTTGGTTGCTAAGTCTGATGGACACTGTCAAGTCCCTTTCTTACCTAACCGCTTAGCACCGTCTAATGCCACTATCTTCCCTGGTTTTCTCTCACTTCTCTGACCGTTCCTTATCAGTCTCTGTTCTGGGCTCCTAGTCTTCTATCCACCCTTACATGTTGGGGTTCCGCAAACCTCTGTCCCAGACGCACTTCTCACTCTACACCTGTTGCCAGGGCAACCTCCTCCATTCCTGTGCCTTCATTCAGCAGCTGAAAGCTGGTGCTTTTTAAATCGATGCCTTTAGCTCAGGTATCTCTCCTCAGATTCAGTCCCATATAACCCACTGGACAGTGGATATCTTTTTGTTAAGATCTCACACTCAGCTATTGAAGGCCAGATTCCTCATTTCCCACCCCCCCCTCCACCACCACCACCACATCCACTCCTCCTGCCTTCCCCCATCTCAACACACGCCGCCTTTATCCACTCCAAGAGCCTAGGCATTAATTATTCTTGAGACTCCCCTGTCTTCCATGTCACACATCCATCAGTCACCACGTCCTGTGGATTCTACCTCTACTGTAGGCCTGGGGTCCATTCTCTTTTCACCATCCCTACTGTCATTTCCCCAGTACCACTCACTGTCACCACCTCCCAGCTCTGTGCTCACCTCCGTGTCTCCGGTACTGCCCCACAATTTACTTTACCCCTTGTCTATCTTAGGATGTTTTGGCTTTTTGTACATATTATAATTTTATTATTTTTTTTTTTTGAGAGAGAAAGAGCGTGAGCAGAGGAGAAGGGCAGAGAGAGAGAGAGAGAGAGAGAGAGAGAGAGAGAATCTTAAGCAGGCTCCATGCTCACTGTGGAGCCTGATGTGGGGCTTGATCCTTTGACCCTGGGATCATGATCTGAGCTGATATCAAGAGTCAGACGCTCAAACCACTGAGCCACCCAGGTGCCCCATGTACTTATTATACTTAAAAAAATTTTTTTGGCTACTTAAGTTCTTTGTTAGCTTGGATTTTTATTTCATGGTGTTAATATATTTGACTCTAAGGCATGCTTTACAAATAAAAAATTAGGGATAATCGCCTGATCCCCTTCTATACAGAGCAAGTCTATCTCCAGAGTCCAAATTCGAGGGGGATGGGGACTCCCGTGTGTTTCCACGAGTGCACACGCGACTCCTCAGCCTGAGAGGCAAAATCCTCCACCTCCAGTCGAGCCTCATTCCCACCCACACACAGTATTTGTCCACTCGCTCGTTCACTCTTACGCATCTGGTTGTTCCTTCATCAGATGTTTACTTAGTACTGCCTCCATGGCAGACGTGATGCTAAGGAATATCCTCCCTTTGATGGATCCATAGCTTCATGACATTCTCCAGCCCACCTCCCAAACCGCATTTGATTTCTGGTTCTGGCCTTGGCTCACCACCACCCTGCCACCCGTACTGCCCTCTTTGATCTGCTTCCTCACAGCCCGGTCTTCTCTGTCCTTTGATGGCAGCCTCTTTACTGGCCATCCCAGTCTACGGTGATCCCTGGACTTTTCTCATCTCTTCTCTCTTTTCCAACCATCGCCCTCTCTGGCATTGCAATGTAATTATTTCTCTATCTATGGTTCTGGCTAGAGCTATCCTCAGCTATATCAATACTGTCTCCCCATCTAGACTTTAACTCCCCAGAGTCACGTGATAACGTTTTCCCCTTTCTAGGGAACTATTTAAATAGTTAATTACTTCTTAATAGCTGCGCAGCTAACTAGTTAATTACTTTACTTCTCTGAGCCTTAAGCTCTTCCTACCTAGGACTGGAGACAGTAATTCCAACATTACATTACAAGCTGGTTGTGGGAATGCAATGTGAGAACAGATAAGGCTTTGTACTGTGCATGCTACATAGAAGGTACCCAATCAATGTTACTTCCCAACCCCTCAACGTCTAATCCTGAGCTGAAAACACAATGACTACAAAGCGATTGTTTGCAGAATGAATGAATGAATGATTGAATGAACGAACGAGTAAATGAGTGACAAAGAACGGAAAGAATAAAGCATCCTCAACACCTCGGAGTGGCCCTTTCAGAGAAATAAAGAGCCTGTCCTTGGCTAGCAGGGGAGACATCCCGTCAGAGGGAGAACTGCGGAGGGGATAGTTCCTGCTTGGCTCGAAGATCATGAAATGTTGATCATTGGGAAATCAAGTTTGATCTGCGTATTTCTGCTGCAGTCAGCTAATTTTTTATAACTTTGACTGAGTTTGTGATCTGTCAGGATTCCCAGAAGAAAGTGGCAGGCAAGTGTTTCTTATAAACTGAAAAGAAATTCTTGGGTAAATTAATTTTCACTTGGCATAGGCCTGGCCCAAGGCTCTATAAAAAATGAGAATATGTTGGTTTCAGAGCCCAGCCTATAAATATTTATTCCCACACTGCCACTGGTGTTTGTAGAAACTTCTTTTTCACTAATGGGCATTCCATTTGTTTTGAAAAAGACATAAAACTGTCCAAAAAGCACGGAAAGGTCATGACATAAAAGGCCACTGGGAGGAGGGCACTGAAAGGAGGGAGTGTCATCTCCAGATGTGACCATTTGGTTTTCTAGCTTCATACACTGAGTTCATGGTATTAACTTTGAGTTCTTTGTGGAGGGAATGCCTTTGTGGTCTTCTGTGGTCAGCAGTGACGATTAACCCCTCTCCTCCCATCTCCACTGCAGAGGGTGACAGTCATTTTGCATTTGTCACCACAGACATGGCAGAGACTTCTTCTGATCCCCTTCTCCATTCTCCCTTCCCTCTGCCCTCCCCATTCCAGCAGACCTTCCCATCCCCTCACACCATGTCTTCTCAACTACATGGGGCAGTCTTAAAGGAGGGGGATCAGTCTTGGCACACTGATGTTCCATAGCAGATGAACAAACGGGAGAAATGTATTTTATGTGGTCACAAAATGGCAAATCTGAGACTTCACAGATCATTTACTTCAAGGATCCTTACCAGGGTCCCTGCAACTCTATGCCATCTGTCTGTAGAAATGAATGAGTCCATGAATTTGGATGGAAAAAGATTGCATCTTTATTTTCAATAACTACTAATGTTTTGCACTTCCTTCAATTATGAATGAAAGCAACACACTATAATTACTTGGGCAGTACCCGTGACTTTTTTCACCAAAGAAATCATACTCATTTTTATATGTCGTTATAGCGATTATGAAAATCTCAAGATGTTTTTTGCTTCCAACACTATTTTAAAATTATAGTAAAATGACAGCATTATAAAAAACTACCCGCCAGCAGATCTTGTTACTTGATGCATTAGTAATGAAGCAGGTCTATTATTATATCAAGCATTTATTCTTTTTCAATTGTATTGAAAGCATTATCAACATAATTGGTTCCTTTTATAATCCTTAGTATTTTGTCTTATGCATTTGAAAACATTTTTCTGAAAAGAGAACCTATAGGTTTCACCAGACTGCCAAAGGGGGTCCACAGCACAAAAAAAGGACAAGAACCCAGGTCTGCTCCCTGGAAGTACGTGGTTTGTCTCACACATATCCCAGGATCTCCGAAAAAAATAGTGCAGACACACCAGGGGGCAGCAGGAAAGAACACGGTAATTGATTAGCGATGTCTGTCATGGGCACACTATGGAGAAGAGTGGGAGAGCATAATTAATCACAGGTTTCCCCCGCTATCTGGAAGGAGACCATTCCTATGAAAACTTTTGCAAGCTGACATGGTGTAAAGCAAAGAAGCAATTAGCATTAATTTATATGGAAAATTTTGTGAGCATTCCCAGACCCAAAAATAACCCTCCTAGGCTTTTCTAATACCTTAGGACACATCTTGTTAACGCAAGCACAAAACGAATCAAGCTGAAGCCCAGATGCTCATAGGCACAGGTGAAAGCTATGGCTGTTGGAGGCTGAGACGCCGAGCGTAGCACCCAGGGAAGGAACTTGGCGATGCCACTCTTGGCTCCTCCTCTGCAAAACAAACGCTGAGTGCCTTTTTTCATAAAAGTGAAAATCCTCTTTGGATTTCTTTCGCTTTCTTTCAAAAACAGATACTAACGTAGGTCTTTTGTAAAAGCGAAGTGGCAGGACTCGAACTTCAGAAAAGGGGGCGGTTACCTGTACTCTCCAATCTAGGCCCCCTGCTGCAAATACTGCTTTGTGCATTGATGCAAATATTTTATATGCACCGTCCCACGTGGTGGCCACCAGCCACACGTGGCTTATGAACCCTTAAAGTGTGGCTGGTGCAACTGAAATTTGAATTTTTAATTCTGTTTAATTTACATTAAAAAAAATTTTTGAGAGCCAGACATACAGACAGAGCACAAGCGGGAGAGGGGTAGAGAAAGAGGGAGACACAGAAGCTGAAGCAGGCTCCAGGCTCATAGCTGTCAGCACAGAGCCCGATGCGGGGCTCGAACCCACGAACCGTGAGATCATGACCTGAGTCGAAGTCAGACGCTCAACCAACTGAGTCACCCAGGCGCCCCTAATTTACATTTTTTAAGTTCATTTATTTATTTGAGAGAGAGAACTTGCACAAGCAAGGGAGGGGCAGAGAGAGAGAGAGAGAGAGAGAGGGGAGGGAGAGAGAATCCCAAGCAGGCTCTGCACAATCAGTGCAGAGCCCAACGCGGGGCCTGAACTCACAAACCCGTGAGATCATGATCGGAGCCAAAATCAGGAGCAGGATGCTTAAAGGACTGAGCCTCCCAGAGGCCCCTAATTAACACTTACATAGCCATGTGTGGCTAGTGGCTATGACATTGGACAACATAGCCCTAAACTAATCCCACCCACACCCATTCTTGTCACCCCACACCTCAGACCCCACACGGCCACCTATCACAGAGGAGGAACCTGGACCCAAATAGAATTCATTGAACCCATCTGTGACAAACCCAGACCAATGTCCCATTTTTTTCTCATCTTTGCAATGTTCCTAAATTATCATTTAGCAGAAACTGTTCCCCGAACAATGCACTTTATGACATGAGAGAATAATTTGAGGTTACATATGTTCTCAGTAAAACAAGGTAAGACGCCATCTCTTCACTGCAGCAAGGTCCGAGTTAATGGGTTCCTTTTTGTTTTTGTTGGCTTTGTCAGTTCCAAGGGGAAGGGTTGGAATTCTTTTGCCTTTTTTTTCAGCTAATTTAAGAAAATGCTCACAGGTGTTTCAGATAAAAATATATTGTTTGCTGTTTTGCAATCTGCAAACATTTAAGAAGCCTGCTCTGAGCCAGACTGCTTCTGGAGATAACGCATGCCCCGAAGCAGGGTCCCCTTTGTGACTCAGAGAGCGCCGCTGTCGTACTGTGGGGAGCCCACTCTCAGTTTGCCGGAGGGGCAGCTGTTGATGAAGAATTTGTGGTGGAAAGTTCTGGCCTGAGGAGGGGACAGTTTGTGATGAGGTCATGGGGAGGGAATGCCTTTCTCAGCAGAGGTGGGAGCCTGGGACAGCCGCCAGGGGTGAGAAGCAGGGGCCCTCAGAGGAAGGAAAATGAGTCCTGCCCTTGCCCTGCACGTTAGACCTCCTTGGGGGTCTCCACAAGGAGTTTCAAAGTTTCACCCTCCTGCAGGCTGAAGCCTCAAGAAAAACAAACAAACAAACAATGGGCTCCTGGTTAGGAGTCGACGTTGACGTTCTGACTTGAGTCGACATTGACGTTCTGACTTGCAGCGAAGGCCTGCCACAACTCAAAACATTCAGACACAGCGAAACTGCCCAACACACTGATTATGATGTGTTCTAAAGTTTCAGCGGTATATAAACAATTTTCAGAGACTTCTTATTGCAGAGTAGCAGACCCTTCTCCAGGCAAGCTGAATCAGAATTTGAGAGGCTGTGTCCTGGGAAGATCGGTTTGCAACAAAGCTCCCAGCTGATCCTGATGTGCAGTCAGGTTTTGGAACCACTGGCCTAAAGGATGACAGCCATACCTTTAATCCCGGCACTCAAGGCCTCTGGGAGCAGGCCCGACTCTACACGGGTGAGGCCTCATAGTGGGAAACAAATTGTGTAGGAATGATATAAATAACAACAGGTGACATTTACTGGGTACATGCCAGGAGCCAGGCATAGACTAAGAGCTTTAAATGAATCACCATTTAATGCACACACTGGCTCTGTGGTTACCATTTTTCAGATTAAAAAGGATGAGGTTTAGAATGGTTAAACGATTTGTCCAGGGACACACAGGAAAGGCAGAAATGCAACTTGGACTGAAGTCCGTCAAATTCCAAAGTCCATGCCCTTGACCCAGGGTGACCAATTATCCCACTTCGCCGAGGACTGCAGGCCTCCATAACACACGGGATGTTCGGTGCTAAAACCAGGAAAGCCCTGGGCCTCCTGGTGAGTTGGGAACCCTGTCTTGACTTGGAGATTCTGCCTGAGATGAAAACTCAGCTTCACCACTTGTGACCGTGAGACATCAGGCCAGCCTGCCCAGCCTGGTCTCCCAGGTTCCTCATGTGCAAACATGAATCGCCACATCTATCCCAGAAGGTGGTTGTGGTCATTAAATGAGATAGTGCGTGCAACACCCAGCTGTAAACCTGGCACTGCGGGAAAGGGTGAACTCTGGGGCGCCTGGGTGGCTCAGTCGGTTAAGCATCCGACTCTTGATTTCAGCTCAAGTCATGATCTCACGGTTCGTGGGTTCGAGCCCCACTTCAGGCCTTGTGCTGAGAGCACAGAAACCACTTGGAATTCTCTCTCTCTCTCTCTCTCTCTCTCTCTCCCTGCCCTTCTCATCCGTGCCTGTATTTTCATTCACAGGATTTATAACTCGCTCTTCTTCATACCCATCTGGTCGTGCCTCATATCCGCCTGCTCTTTGTTTTTCGAATATCTTGGGTTTTCAAGGTTTTTTCTCTTTCAAACCCTTCCCCTGGCTGTCAGTTTTGTTGACCATCTTTCCTGGCCCCCTTTGCCTCCTGGTTTGGAATTCTGGTTCACAGGTGCCTCTGGCGCTGGAGCTACCTTCCTTCAGTGTCCCTGCACCCGTAAGGGAGCCCTGACCCTCTCTTGTCCCACACAGCGCACTGGAGCTAGTCCTCCTGCAAATCGGGGACCTTTAACTCCCCATTATGTTAAGAGGAGCTGAAATGGCCAGCGTTCCCTGCGGGCTCTCAGACCCAGAGCCAGGCAGCCCCAGCCTCATCTACCCCCTCTTGTAGGTCTGTGTCTTATATTGTGTATTGTACCCTGGGGGGGTTATCTTGCATCTAAGTATTCCTGGGTGTTTGGGGTTTTCTTTTATTTCTAGTCTTTCTTTGCTCAATATTTAGAGAAGAGGATCCTGAAAGAATCATCCCTCAAAGCCATCTTGACTTCGGTAATTCCCTGAAATTGTGTTTTAAATGAAAACAAAAACCAAGGAAGATTCAACATTGTCCTGAGTTTTTTTTAAAACGAATAGCCCCAAGCAACCAAGAGAAAGAAATAAGAAGCCACAATGTGATGCCAGCACCTTTAACTGACTTTTCCAGACCCATTCAAAGTCAGACAGGGTGGGCCAGGCAAAGATCCCTACGCTGGGCCCTTATTTGAGAATCTGCCGCATGACCTGAGGTGCTAGTTATTTGGCTTCTGGCCCCTTCCTGCTAAACTGAGACCTCTTCCAGTTCTGAACGTGTGATTCTCTAACCAAAGGGCAGCAAAGCCCCGTGTCCTCTGATCCTGCAGTAGCGTCCCTAGGGCTTCCTTCTTACGCACCGCCACTCCCAGATGACTGCCTGGCCACCACCTCCAGGGCCGCCATTCCAGAAATTATGACTTAACAAACCCAAACAAAGGCTGTTTGGGTTTCACAGAGGGAACTATTGCTCAAAGGCTACTTATGCTTTTCCTTTTTCTTCCTTTTCTTCTGGTCCAAACTTGAATTGCTAACTATTGTTTCAGAAAGTCCCAGTCGAGGGCAAAGGGAGTTGTTAAAGAGAAATAGAGGTTGCTACTTCCGTTCCACAGAGGAAGACACCACAGGCGGCAAAGGTTAAGTGACTTGCACAAGGTCACTCGGCCAGCGGAGAAGGCAGGCCCTGAATGCAGTTCCACCTGCTTCACAGCGCCCCGCCCCTCAGCTGGCTGATGGAGGGGTGAGGCCCTGGAGCAGTTGGCATGGTAACAAGCAATAGGGTCTCTCCCTTCCCATCCCGCCGTTTCCCAGAGCAATTCCTCAGACAGGGGGGCTGGGGCAGCCCCCACGGGTTCACCAGCAACTGCTATCCCCACCCCGGGTTCAGGGCCAGCTTCTACAAATATCCCCCTAAATCTCACCAATCTGGGGTTTTATTGAAATCACAGGGTGCACATTTTGCAGACCCAATCTTGGTAATCTCTCCTCTCTCCACTCACCATCGCCTAACCTCCGGGCAGCGTTACAACCTCAGCGCAAAGCTCCTCTGCCAAGGAAAATAACTCTCAACCTTCTGTGTTTTCTGGCCTCATAATTCCCAGCTCAGGGCAAAACCGTGTGTGAAGCTGGCGGCGCGCGTTCCCACCGCCCTGGATGCCTCTCTGTTCTGCACCCTTTCCGCCTTCAGAAGCCCCATCATCCTCAACTCCACCCCCATCCCTCGCATTACCACCCTCTCTTTAGCCACAGCAGCTCAGGAAGAGATCAGTATGGCAGCAAAAGGGTAATCTTTCCCAGGGGAGTGCCATACTGAGGCGAGTGCATCCTTTAAGCACGCACACGTGCCCATGCGCACACACACCCAACGTTTAATGTGTCTATTATACATGCCCAACATAGAAAATCCGAAAGGCACAGAAAATACGAAGAAGTACAAACCCAAAGCCCCACCGGCCAGAGAAAGCTCCACTAACTCTTTAATGTATTTCCTTTCAGTTCTTTTCTTAGCGTGTATGTGTGCACACGTATATGTGGGTATCATTCATATATGTACACACACACACACATACACGCTAAGGTCTGTTTGAGGGCTGTATGGTTTCATTGCTATGCCTGCCAACACCCCTTACCACAGTGCTCACATTATCATTGTTTTATAACAGACTTTAGTCCCTAATGGGTGAAATCCTCCCTCATCGTTTTTTCTCGGCATTTAAAAAATGATTCCCAACTACTTCTTTTTCCTAATGAATTTTAGATTCATTGTGATAAACAAATAAGCCCAGGGGCGCTTGGGTGGCTCAGTTAGTTAAGCGCCTGACTTCGGCTCAGGTCATGATCTTGTGGTGCATGAGTTCAAGGCCCGTGTCGGGCTCTGTGTTGACAGCTCAGAGCCTGGAGCCTGCTTGGAATTCTCTGTCTCCCTCTCTCTGCCCCTCCCCTGCTCGTGCTCTGTCTCTCTGTCTCTCTCTCTCTCTCTCTCTCTCAAAAATAAATGAACATTAAGAAAAAAAACACAAATAAGCCCATTGTTTTGCAGGATTGCAAGTTCATTAAATTTATAAGTTAATTGGATAAAATCAGCATCTTTGGAATGTTCAAATTTCTATCCAGAAATATTGTATGCCTACCTATTTAGTCAGATCTTCTTTAATATCTCCGAATCAAGTAAAAAGATTTCCTTCAAATGGGTCCTATACTTTCTTGTTGAGGTTTTTATTTCACTATTTTAAATTGGGAATTGGACTTTTTTCTCTAAATGCTTCCAATTTGAATTATTGATTTGGAAAGTGTATCCTGCGACTGACTCTTATCTTACTCTGAATACTTTTTCAATTTCAATCCCTCTTTTTCCTAGGAAGATAATTATACCATCTGCAAATAATGATAATTTTATCTCCTCCTTTATATGTATAATTTTGTTTTGTGAGTCACTGTACGACATCAAGAACCAGGTTAAACAACAGCAGTAAAATCAGTGACCTCTTAATTTATTATGGATTATTTTTATCCCATTCAGGAGATATTTCTCTAATCTTAGTTTTTAGACTTTTAAGTCAGGAATGGATATTGAAACTTATCAGATGCATTTTCATTATCTGTTGAGATTATCATTTCTTTTTTTTACCTGTTGATGTTAGAAATTACCTTCATAATTTCCTAATACTAAATTATCTTTACATTTCTAGAATCAAACACACCTTTCCTTGGTGACATTTTTAAATGTACTATTTGGGGCGCCTGGGTGGCTGGCTCAGTTGGTTAAGCATCCGACTTCAGCCCAGGTCATGATCTCACAGTTTGTGGGTTCGAGCCTCGCGTCAGGCTCTGTGCTGACAGCTCAGAGACTGAAGCCTGCTTCGGGTTCTGTGTCTCCTTCTCTCTCTGCCCTTCCCCCAGTCGTGCTCTGTCTCTCTTTCTGTCTCTCAAAAATAAATAAATGTTAAAAAAAAATTTTTTTTAATGTACTGTTGAAGTTGATTCTTACAACCACTCTATACATTTGTAAGATTAGTTTATGGCAGCGTGTCCCAAAGTGTGTCCTAAGAAATACCACTGCTTTGAGTTATGCTACCAGAAAAGGAAAAAGAAAAGAAAGGGGAAAAGGGGATGGGAGGGGAGGGGAGGGGAGGAGAGGGGAGGGGAGTGAAGGGAAGGAAGGGAAGGAAGGGAAGTTCTATGTTGAAATTGGTTTAGAAAATACATATTCCTCTTGGAGATTCACCAGGTACATTCCCATTTTAAAGATTCTGAGACAAGCTAGAGTTTAAAAAAGAAAAAGAGAAATTTGTGCTTAAATTTATATAATCCAGCATTCCAAAAATGATGGCCATGGAGTCCCTATTTGACATAATTCCTATTAACATCTCGCAGAGTTCATGCCTGAGGCATGCACATGAAAATACTGTCTTTGTCAGTGTGGGTATCAGAATCACATCAGAGGCTTTCATCAGAGAGCCTCTCCCTTCTCTGAAGTTCTAAAAAAGGCTTGTAATCAGTTATACCCTACTGCTGCTACCCTACACATTAAGATACTCATTGTTTTCTGAAGCCACCTTCAAACCTACGTTTATGCCTTTCAGTTTCATGGTTCTGAGATACTGTCTCACCCACCGGGTCCCTTTGGGATCTCAAGGATGCAGAAAAACTCTGAGCCTTCAGAAAAATTCCTGAATCTTCAGGATTCAGCTCGGGGCTGTGTTTATTTAACCTTCCTACCATGCTTGAGTAGATCTTCTTCTGTCCTCTCCAGTTCCTGAGGCTGTATGGCCCTGGCCATCTACTGGCAATGTCCTCATCCCAAGCAGCCTGACTCTCCAACTCCAAGTGCCCTTGTTGGGCCAGGTGACCTTCCCTCCCTCCCCTGGCATTCTAAAGCCATCTGTTCCCCCTCACCATGCCCTTTGCTCATTCTTATCCTCCCAACTCCAAAATCCCATTTTTCTCAATTCCCTAATAGTTACTCAAGACTCAGAAACATAAGCACTGAGCTGATTCATAGGGGCACATGTACCCCACTGTTTATAGTAGCACTTTCAACAATAGCCAAATCATGGAAAGAGCCTAAATGTCCATCAACTGATGAATGGATAAAGAAGATGTGGTTTATATATTCAATGGAATACTACTTGGCAATGAGAAAGAATGAAATCCTGCCATTTGCAGCAACGTGGATGGAACCGGAGGGTATTATGCTAAGTGAAATAAGTCAGTCAGAGAAAGACAGATATCATATGTTTCCACTCATACGTGGAACTTGAGAAACTTAACAGAAGACCTTGAGGGAAGGGAGTGGTAAAAAAAAATAGTTACAGAGAGGAAGGCAAACCCATAAGAGTCTTAAATACAGAGAACAAACTGAGGGTTGATGGGGGTAGAGAGCGGGAGAGAGGGAAAAAGGGGTGATGGGCATTGAGGAGGGCACTTGTTGGGACGAGCACTGGGTGTTGTATGTAAGCAGTGAATCATGGGAATCTACCCCTGAAACCAAGAGCACACTGTATACACTTTTTTGTTAGCTAACTTGACAATAAATTAAAAAAGAAGGAGAAAGAAACACAAACACTGACATTCTCTTAGTTGCGGGAAGAAGTTCCCAGAAGCAAAGTCCTTCGAGGCATCATGGGGAATATACTAGTTTACCTTAAAGCCTCCACCCTCAAGGAGCTCAGGTTCTCATTAGATAGATGAGTGAGTATCTAATCATTGCAGTAAAGCTCTGACACGGTGCCTGGCAGAGGAAGTGCTTAGTAGCTATTGGCCGCCATGTTGAACATAGAGGGGTAGGTGCCATAGTAGAGTTATGGGTACAGTACAGAATTCTTCTTCTGAAGAATTCACAGAGGAGTGACATTTGAACCAGGTTTTTATTTATTTTTTTAAGTTTATTCTTTTAATTTTTTTTAAGATTTTATTTTTATTTTTTTTAAATATGAAATTTATTGTCAAATTGGTTTCCATACAACACCCAGTGCTCATTCCAACGGGTGACTTCCTCAATACCCATCACCCACCCTTCCCTCCCTCCCGCCCCCCATCAACCCTCAGTTTGTTCTCAGTTTTTAAGAGTCTCTTATGTTTGTGGGGAGAGGATGGGAAAAAAAAAAAAAGAAAAAGAAAAAGAAAAAAAAGAGGTTAGAGAGGGAGGGAGCCAAAACATGAACCAGGTTTTAAAGGATGAGTAGGAGCTCAAGAGGCAGAGCAAGGGAGCAATGCAACTAATTCAACCAGCAGTTGAATTAGACTTGCCAAAGCTCTTTCACATACCAACCCCACTTGATCTTTACAATACGTTGAAGGTAAACTTTGTAGAACTGTTGAGGAAGCTAAGGATCCCCTGTAGCAATGAGCTTTCCCAACTCAAAATATTTCAGGAAAACATGAGTAGCTGTTTTAACACTGACACCACACGTTCTTACCAAGTGCTGAGGTCCCAGGAAAATGAGTCAGGTGTGGTTTCTGCCCTCCTGAGCTTACAGGCTAGATTCACCGAACTTCAGGGGTATAAATTCTCCCTGTGTAGCAAGTAGTCTTTAGCTCAGCAATTCATGAAAGAGCTAAAGAAATCGGGTTTTTTTCCATAGACCGAAGCTGCAAGGATAGGAGTAGATGACGCAGCAGCCCAGGCAGGAGGCCTGCAGGTGCTCTCAAGGGGATGGGGATCAGGGTGCCTGGGTGGCTCAGTCGGTTAAGTGGCCGACTTCCGCTCAGGTCATGGGTTCGAGCCCCACGTTGAGCTCCGTGCTGACAGCTCAGAGCCTGGAGCCTGCTTCAAATTCGGTGTCTCCCATTCTCTCTCTGCTCCTCCCCCACTCATTCTCTCTCTCTCTCTCTCTCTCTCTCAAAAGTAAACATTACAAAAAAAAATTTTTTTAAGTGGGGAGTGGGATGGGGCTCCACCCGGGCTTATGAGTGAAGCACCTGGGAACCCATGAAAAATACTAGTGCCAGACCTGCCCCAGACCACCCCACCCCTGCCCCATCCGCCCCACCCCTCACCATGGCAGAATCTGGGTTTGGGTGGAAGGGGGCAGTCATGGGCACACTTGAAAGTGTCCCACTTGATTCTGATATGCAGTCAACGTAGCAAACCAGTCCTGACTGAAAGATTGGGGACGTATGGGAACACAGTTGTAAAGTTCTAATTTTGTTTCTTCTTTTTCCTTTGCCTCCCCTCCTCTCTCCCTGAAATTACCCTCTCCTGGTCTTGTTCTCTGAGTGCCCACATCTGCTTCACCCCAGCTACCCAACAGCTCCTGGGTTTGTCCCCACTAAAGCCTTAACTTCTTCCTCTCAGATCCCAAAGTTGTATTTAGAAGGGGCCTTGTAAGGAATGACTCTGTGGCGATAATGGTGGGCTAAAGCAAAGAGCCAGAGTGCGATGGGCCTCCAGGACTCTGTTCAGTCACACCACAGAGGCAGCTGCCTGTGGGGTTGAATGTGGGGTGCACAGAGGTAGGCCAGCTCTCACTGATGAGATGACCCCCATTCTCCCCCCTCACCACCTCAAAGTTGTCGGGAGAATGAGGAAAGGCTCCTATCCTGCTTCTTGCCCACGGCCAGAGTGGCTCAGGGACAGAGCCCAAGGGAGGCTGGGGCCTGGGGCAGGGCGGTACCAACACTGCTGGGGAACTGACCCACCGCTCAGCATCCTCCCCACCCCTCACCACGGCTCAGCTGCTTTCTCAGTGACCCAGAGAAGGAACAGAAGTGCACGCCCTCAAAACTCTGCTGGTGTTTGGGCCTTTGTGAGGTCAGCCTGCCCTACCCCAAGTCCCTGAGAGTGGGCGATTCTCTCCAGCCAGCAGCAACCGGAATGTGTTCCAGAATTCATCTGGACTCACCAGGGCATGGGAGATGAGGTGGACGAGGGCATCCACCTGAGGTCCCACAGCAGTGTAGTCCGGCTGACCTGATGCCATCTGATTAAGCCACTGAGAGTGAGGTGTTATGGCACCAGAAGCCAGCTTTAGGCTGTCATCCCAAATAATCATGCCAGGTTGATTATCACTACTGTTATCCAATTTATGTGTTTCCATGAGTGATTTGCTGCATTAGATCCCTGTAGCCTTAAGTCCGTGGTATAGGCTGGACCGGGACCCATCCATGAAGCCCTGACTGGAGGTGTAGAGCATTAGACTGTAGATTTCCCCAGCCATCAGCCAGATAGAGGTGCGCGTGTCTACTGATGTCTGCCTGTGACCTTCTTGGCCTCATTTCTGCAACTGCAGAACCAAAAGAGCACTGCTGACCCCGGGGCTGCTCCCCCAGGATGCTGGAAAAGTGAACAGGTTACTGATGGCAAAGAACTGGCAGTGTCTGAGTGGAGAGGCTAATGAAGCAAACGCTCCCGTCAGGTCTGTTTCCAATTTCTCCTTTCAGTGAATATTTACTCATTGTCTACAGCATGCAACAGCATGCCCCAGCTCTAGTGATGGTGATCTTCTGTGGGTCATGGGTTAAGAGCAGAAACTCAGGATCCAGACCGATTTAGATTTTCATCCTAGCTGGTGACCTTGGGTAAGTAACTTCTCTATGCCTCATTGGTTGTGAATAGTTAATAATAGTACCTACCTCACAGGGTTGTAATAGAGAACAAATGAATTAACATCTATAAAAGGCTTAAAATTGTGCCAAGCACATAGTACGTGCCCAATAAATTTTCACAGTGAGGATGATTATTACACAGCATTCTCACAAAATGATCCCACAGAAGCTTACTTAATTTGTTTGGCATCCAAACCATATATAGTATTTCCCTAACTTGTCTAATGATTTTTTTTAAAAAAAACTAGCCAAGGGGCGCCTGGGTGGCGCAGTCGGTTAAGCGTCTGACTTCAGCCAGGTCACGATCTCGCAGTCCGTGAGTTCGAGCCCCGCGTCAGGCTCTGGGCTGATGGCTCAGAGCCTGGAGCCTGTTTCCGATTCTGTGTCTCCCTCTCTCTCTGCCCCTCCCCCGTTCATGCTCTGTCTCTCTCTGTCCCAAAAATAAATAAAATTAAAAAAAAAAAAAAACTAGCCAAGTCACTTGTTAAAAATAGAGATTCTGGGGCGCTTGGGTGGCTCAGTCGGTTAGGCGTCCAACTCTTAATTTTGACTTGGGTCAGGATCTTATGGTTTGTGAGTTCGAGCTCTGTATCAGGCTCTGTACTGTGTCAGTGTGGAACCTGCTTGGAATTCTCTCTCCCTCTCTCTCTGCCCCTACCCCACCTGTGCTCTCTCTCTCTCTGTCAAAATAAATAAACTTTAAAATTAATATAATATAATATAATATAATATAATATAATATAATATAATATAATATAATATAATATAATATAATATAATTTTTTTTTTTAATAGAGATTGAGCTCCTGACCTGAAGATTCTGATTCAGCAAGTCCTGGGTGGAGCATGTGTCCTATAAGTGTAACAAGCAGCCCAGGTGATCCTAATGAGGAGTTTAGGGACCAGCTGCTCACCTGGGCTCCCCTGTGCTTTCCAGTGCTCACTCTGCCCGTTAACCTGAAGTGCCGAGGACGGGAGACTGCTTGAATTCGGAGCTTTGGGAAGGCTCATATTGTGTTTCCCATCCCATTTCCTCAGGAGAAGCTCCCTAGAAGAGGTAGGTGAAGCGGGGAGGGAGGTGGTTTCCAGAAGAACCAGAACAAAGGGAGTGTGCTGGGCTCACAGACAAGAAGGCGGTGAGTTGTTGCAGGGTCAGGACAACAGGGGTGGAAGGGGCCACGGGTGCCCAGCGGTCACACACATGGCTGGAGCCTGGCACCGCATCAAGATTCACACAGCTTCGGTCCTAGGCTGTACAGCCCCTGGCCAATCTCTCCAGGCTTCTGCACTTTGTTAGACCACCTTTTTATGCTTTGGGTAAAATCTTGAGGTTCTAAAAGACTACAGGTTCCATTTGTCCAGAAATTCTGAACTAGTTATTGAATCATGTATTCATTTATTCAACCACATCTCCTGAGCACTCATCGGCATTGAGAATATAGTTGAATATGTGTGTCTGTGACAGCCCTCTCCATGGCTAAGCTCAGAGGCTTGGTGTCCAGAGGGAAGGGCATGTGAACAGATATTAACAATGCAGTGACAAAAGTGTGCCAATGGTATGCAGCAAGGGCCATGGGAAACTCCAAGGAGAAAGGAACTCTCCTGGGGTGGGGGTGGGGAGTAGTTATTGCAATCTTGGAAGGCTTCTCAAAGGAGTTGAGCCAGATCTTGAAGGAAGAAAGTGCAATCAGACTACCAGACCAAGAAACTGATGTTCTAATTTAAAACAAAAAAACTAGTTGGAGGAAAGACACCCAGGTGTCAAAGGGCACAGGTGTGGCCAGAACGCAAAGGACTGGGCATGGGCTGGGCAGGGAGGTGGGTCTGGCTCCCAAAGATCCCTGAGTTTCACCCCAAGAGTCTGGACTTCAAGGACTTGGTGAACTGGCTCGAAAAGGAGAGCCAAAGAGGGCAGAGGCCAGGACAAACAGCCTGAATTTGGTTTGAGATGTCCAGGAGGCCGTTGGGTATAACAGTCTGGGGCTCCACAAAAAGGCCCAGACTAGACGCAGACATTGGGAGTCTCTATCACTAAGGAGAGAGTTGATGCTGGGGCGGAACACCCCCGTTGCCAGGGAGAGCACACGGTGACGAGGGGGGGCCTTCACTTTGATGGGAAAGCCAACCCCCCACTCATGCAGGAGCAGGGGCCGGTGAGCCCTGTAACTGCACGCCGTGCGGTGACCTACTTTACCCACCGTCAAATTCTGACCCAGTCTCTGCCTGAGGCCAGATTAGGCCCTGGTGTTATCTGCTAGACAAGTCTCCTCTGGTGAAGGAAGTGTGGTTTCATGGTCGGTTTAGAACTTCCTGAAGGGATCTTCAAAGCTTGGGGAAAAGCAGGGACCTATTTCTGTCTGCAGATCTCTATGAAGGAAGGGGTATGGTTTACAGCCCATTATCCCCAGAGCTAGCTGGGCAGGCAGGGAGGGGCCTCTCAAGTGGACCTTTGCTCCCCCGCCCCAAGATTTCCCCCACCCACCTGTCCTGACACTTTGAACTCCGCCATCTGTGTCCCATTTACGATCCTCTCCAAGTGGGTAGGACTGTGTTACCTTGGGTTGGCTAAGTCAGCAGGTATTTATTGGTGCTCTAGCTCTGCTCCTTACACACTCCCCTAGCTTTCCACCTGTCACCTCTATTTAGGGATCTGCCACATTTGCCAGATGATCCAACCTCTTAGCTGTGTCTGGCATTTCCGATTGCCAGCAGGACCTTTATGGCCGAGAGATACTGTATTTTCGGGGTTAAGAACAAGAGCTCTGGAGTGTGAGTTCGGAACCCGGTTTTACTTCTTACCGCCTCTGTGCCCTTAACTTTTCTTTGCCTCAATTCCTTAATCTGCAGGATGGGAAGAGGAGAGTACCGACCTCATAGGGCAATGGCAGAAAGAAAATGACCTCAGCTGCCTTGATCCAGAGCACACAGCCAGCCAAAGGCAAGGTTGGGGCTCAGGTCTCCTGGCTGCTTCCCATGTGCCTCCTCACATGGGCTTGTCTACCCTGCAGGAAGTTTCAGACACCTGCAGAACCCTTAAAGAACAATTTAGACTCGGCACCAAAATCACCTGGGCCACTAATTAAAAATGGGGATTCCTGGGGCCCCCTATTAGGTTCCGATTCTATAAGTCTAGGGTGGGGCCCTAAATTACCATTTTAACAAGCATGTCTCTTCCCCTGCCCCCCTCCCCCCTCCCCCCCACCAGGTGATTCTAATTCAGTTAGTGCACTTTGAAAAACGCCTCTCAAGAGCCAGTGTCCCTCGGATGCCTCCACATAGAGATGAAATCCTGAGAAGGACCCAGCAAAGCCCTCTGGCCCACACTGAACTGCACTTTCTGAGAAACACCCATGCTGGTGCAGTTACCGGGCATGGCTGCGGTCCCTTAGTGGTATCTCAGGAATTTGGTCACATTCTTTCAAACTCCCATCCTGAAAATGAACGCCATTCTTTCAGCCAAAAATACACCTGTACCCCTACAAAATCAGCGGGACATTTAACACCAGGATTATCATTCCACTGGGCGTTGCTTTACTGCATGCAGTAGGAACCCTGGAAGCTAGGGGGATTGTGGGTAATCTTACTCATAACACCTGCCTCCTCCATGGGTGACATCATCAAAGCCTCATGCAGGTTAATACTGCCTCAGAAGCTTCTGTCCTTCCTTTCCTACAAAGGCGACTATGTGGCCCTATGTCTCTGCCTCTCACCCATCCCCATCCTCAGACCCCTTCCAGAAGAGGGAAATCAAAGCAGAGCAACCTGTGTGAAGAAAGAACAAGTATTTCGAAAGCCGTGTGTAGAGACAGTGGCAAGAACTGTAGTTACTCTGGGGCACCGGGTTGGCTCAGTCGGTTTTAAAGCATCCAACATCGACTCCGATCACGATCTCACGGTTTGTGGGTTCAAGCCCCACTTCGGGCTCTGTACTGACAACTCAGAGACTGAGCCTGCTTTGGATTCTGTGTTTCCCCACCACCCCCCCGTCCCTCCTCCACTCCTGCTCTCTTCCTATGTTAAAAAAAAATGTATCAAAAAAAAAAAGAACCGCAGTTATTGCTTATTGAAGGGCTCTGGCTGTGTGGACAGCTATCTGCTGGGAAAAGAGAAAGCATCCCCCAAAATAGTTAAGTGGTCAGATCTGAGATATCATTTCTTAAAAAGCTGTCATCCAGTCATCCAGCTTGAGGAGGATTTCATTTGGGAGAATTTTAAGAGCTCTGTTTACTTCTCAGCTTTCAACTTTCTCTGTACCCAGGCCTGTGTCCATTCATTTCCATTTCCGAGTTATCACTAGGACACAGAGATAACAAGGTCTGCTGATCACAGTATGACTCTGGGGACTAAGAAGGTCCATGATAACTGTCTTTCAGCAATCGGAAGTTGACCTTTGTCAGCAGTGTGGCCCACAGTGGGAAATACATGACCTCCAGATCACACAGAACTGGTTCTAATCCCAGATCTGCTGGTCACTAGCTGTGGGCCCTTAGGTTACTTTTAACTCTGAGTCTCAGTTTTCCTATCTGCAAATTGGGGATACTCACATTGAATTTACAGGGCTTTGTGCTGATCAAAGGACATAGTGAAAGTGATTGTGCCGTTATGGAACTAAAGAAAAGAAGAGGAATTGCTTTTAGGCTAGAAAAGCGGGAAATAAAGCATATTTGACCAATCTAGCAGAAGGCAATGAAGCAGAGAAAGAGAAAAAGATACATTTTTTTTAATTAACTTGTTTTATTTTTTGTAACTGAATATTTCTTTCTTTTTGTAAAATTATATTTATTTACTTATTTATGCTTTAATTTATATAAACATTAGTTTTATATAAACTAATTTATATATATATTTATATAAATTTATATAAACATAGTTAGCATATAGTGCAATAATGATTTCAGGAGTAGATTCTAGTGATTCATCCCCTATGTATAACACCCAGTGCTCATCCCAACAAGTGTCTTCCTTAATGCCCTTTACCCATTTAGCCTGTCTCCCTACCCACAACTCTTCCAGAAACCCTCAGTTTGTTCTCTGTATTTAAGAGTCTCTTGTGCTTTGCACCCCTCCTTGTTTTTGTATTATTTTTGCTTCCCTTCCCTTATGTTCATCTATTTTGTATCTTAAATCCCACATATTAGTGAAGTCATATGATATTTGTCTTTTTCTGACTAATTTCGCTTAGCATAATACCCTCTAGCTCCATCCACGTAGTTGCAAATGGCAAGATTTCATTCTGTTTGATTGCTGAGTAATACTCCACTGTGGGTGTGTGTGTGTGTGTGTGTGTGTGTGTGTGTGTGTGTGTGTGTATACAGCACATCTTCTTTATCCATTCATCAGTCGATAGACATTTGGGCTCTTTCCATTCTTTGGGTATTGTCGATAGCGCTGCTGTAAACATTGGGGTACATGTGCCCTTTGAAAACAGCACACCTGTATCCCGTGGATAAATGCCTAGTAGTGCAATTGCTGGGTCGCAGGGTAGTTCTGTTTTTAGTTTTTTGAGGAACCTCCACACTGTTTCCCAGAGTGGCTGCACCAGTTTGCATTCCCACCAGCAATGCAAAAGAGACCCTCTTTCTCCAAATCCTCACCAACATCTGTTGTTGCCTGAGTTGTTAATGTTAGCCGTTCTGAAGGGTGTGAGGTGGTATCTCACTGTGGTTTTGATTTGCATTTCCCTGATGATGAGTGATGTTGAGCATTTATAAAGTTACATATAATTAGAAAACAAAGCGGTATAAGTCAGTCAAATATATTAGTAATCATAACAAATGTAAACACATTAAACTCATCTGCTAAAGGACAAATATTCAGATTAGATTTAATTTTTTCCATTCATTAACTCAAGAAATAATTACTGAGTACCTACTATGTTCTAGGCACTGATCTAGGCCCTGGAATCCATCTAAAAGCTATTCACAAAAGACACATCTAAAACCAGAGACAGAAAAGGGTTGAAAACAAAATAAAGGAATTAATATACTAGGAAGACATGTACTAGGTAAATATTAACTAAAGGCTGATTTAGCAATATTAATTTGAGACAAAATAGGCCTTAAGGCAGAAACTTGGCAAGAAAGAAGTTCTTTGACAAAGGGAACAGATGACAAAAATTATAACTATCCTGAACCTATATGCATATTACAATATAGCCTCAAACTACATAAAGCACAAACCTACAACATTATAAAGAGATATGGACAAGCCACAATCATAGTGGTAGATTTTAATCCCTTCTCCCAGAAAGTGAGACAAAAAAAAAATAGAAAGTATATAGAAGATTTTAACCACAGTTATTCATCTTGGGTCTCATAAATAAACAACTTTTCAAGTACATACTTACAGGAATTAATCATGTACCCAAGGCCACAAAGGAAATATCAAAAGACACTGAAGAATTGCTTTCATACAGGTCACATTCTCTGATGTCAGTGCAATAAAATTCTAAGTCAGTAAATGAACCATTTCCACACAAAACCCATGCATTAAGAAAATTTCTAAATATGCTTCTAAATAATGGGTGAAGGAAAGAATACTCATGGAGTAAAAAGATTTTATCACTGAATGATGATAAAATATGATACGGCATAGAGCAACATAAATATGGTTATTGCCCCCATGGACATCTTCAAAGCACAGGGGTATTCCAAAGGGGTTAAGGCAGCAGATGGAAGCCCTGAAAACTAGGGCAGGTAAACAGGAGAGGTAGAGTAGTGCTGGACAAGCTTATTTCTCAATACTTTGTTCTCCTTCCTGCTTTTGCTCATTTTGCTGTCTGTCTCGAATGCCTTTCCTCCCCTGCGTACCCTCCAACCTGCCTCCACACCCCAACCCTCATCTGGTGAATTCTTTTTCATACTTGAAGACCCAGTTCAATTATCAGTGTCATTGTCACAGACTCAGCTTACCCTTGGCTCCCAAAGCATCACCTTTCTAGACCACGTTTTGATCACAGGTAGTTATCTGTGTATGTGTTTCTCCTTTACTAGCTATTACATTCTAGACAGCAAGGGCTGTATCCTAGACATCTTCCCCTATGTAGAGCCACACACCGTGGGCACTCAGTAAGTCTTTGTGGAGAGTCCCTTAGGGTCTTCATCTCCGACCTGTGTCTTTAATTAGCTGGGGCATTTCAGACGGTGGCCTGCCTGCCACGGCTGGAGGAAAGACCCCCATTCAGGTTTCCAGAAGTGTTCCACAGAAGTTCCCAACATTTCTGTGCCAGAGAGAGCCAGAGAGCCACATTCCTACCAGGTAACGGCCCTCACAGCTAAATGCAATGCCACCCTGAAGGAGACCACTAGGAAGGAGAGCCCAGGATTTTTGGCAGATTCCGTATTCTAATATGCCTCCCGGAAGTCTGTAAATTTGGACATTTGGCCCAAATTCTGTCTAGAAATTGGTACTCACCTGCTTTTGGAGAAATAAGTAAGATGTCACTCTGGGCAAGGGAAAACCTCATTAAGGACTGTCATTTATCTCCCCGGGGAGCCGCTTGCCTGTTGTGAACCGAGTTGGAAAATGCAAATTCTTTCTTGGAGAATGAGTATGGCAGCTGATGTTGCAACATCGCTCAGAATAATTTGAGAGCCATTCTTTTATTATTCCTATCATCATCATTACCATTATTTCAACCTAGCAATTAGGTTAATATGATTTAGTCAGCATTTTCAGCAAATTGCTATGGCGTGAAGGAGTGTGTGTGTGTGTGTGTGTGTGTGTGTGTGTGTGTGTGTGTGTATGTTAGGGATTCATGCTATCCTGTTTTAGGGGTTAATGCTTTAAGCACAAATATGTGCCCCAGGCTGAAACCTGATGAGTGATAGGGAGCCAGGGAGAAAGAAGGGGTCCTAACGATACTTTTCCTTATTAATATGAACGTAATCAACATGACTGCCTAGTAAAATATAACCCGTATTATATAACCCGGTCTGTGAGGCCACACCAGATCACACGTGTACACATCAGCATCTCAGCACCTCCTGTGCATCCTGGCACTCTCTGTGGCTGAGCACCATGGCAGCCCCAAAGAAGGCTAAGATGAACTTGACCTAAGCAAATGGAAGCAGCCCTTGTGGCTTGTCTCTTGCAGGAGCCACTGCCTGATTTATTATCACATCCCCAATTACCCAGTGCTTTAACACACCTGGTAAAGCAGAGGGGCAGGGGGCACGAACAGCATTAGATCCTGTCCACGGACAGCCAGGGAGCATCACCGAAAAAGTTGAAGTGTTGGCATCAGCAAGACCTGAGTGTGAATCTTAGCTCTGTGACCTTGCAGAGATTCCTAAACCTCTCTGAGTCTGTTTCCTCGTCCACAAAATGGGGGCTGTAAACCTCTTCCCAGGGCGGTTATAAGTGTTAAATAGGATAAAATTCATGTATCACTGTAGGCACATGCATTTAGGCACTCAGTAAAGAGAGGCTATTTTGTTGTGATGGTCATTCTGTTCTCACGAATTCACGCCGTCTCGACCCTTGTTTCCTGGTTCCACAGTGCCTAGATCAGTGTCTACCCCAGGGCTCTCA
Organism: Leopardus geoffroyi; assembly: GCF_018350155.1. Taxonomy (NCBI): domain Eukaryota; kingdom Metazoa; phylum Chordata; class Mammalia; order Carnivora; family Felidae; genus Leopardus; species Leopardus geoffroyi. Next base: position 42,132,532 of record NC_059337.1, on the reverse strand, counting down.
TGGTGCTTGCTGGCCAGGGCCTCACAGAACCTCCATGGCCAAAGGGACTGTCCTGAGGACATCCAGGAGGAGGCACCCCACCCCTGGGGAATCTCTGTCCTCTTCCCCCCCCCCACCACCCCCAGCCCTGAGAAGTAATTTGAGATGTCAGGCTGGACATTTCTCTCAAAGGACAATGTGTTTTCAAGCACTGACAGGGCGACAGTGTGCAGGCTGTGCCTGGACGCTCAGTGACTATGTTTGGGTCTCCCTTTCCTGGGAACCCCCTGTCCATCTGTAGTGTTCCTCAGTAGGCAACCACATGACAGGCCTCTGAACCCCATTATGCCTCATCTTTTTTGGAGACTGTGGCCGGGACTGAAAGACCCGGGGCCATCACTGCAATGGCAGTAACTCTGCCCAGAGGGTAGATAAATGATCTTGTCGATGGTTTAATCCCCCACCCTTAAGCTTACTTTTTAAAACTTAGAGGGGCGCCTGGGTGGCTCAGTCGGTTGAGTGTCCGACTTCCGCCCAGGTTATGATCTCACGGTCCGTGAGTTCGAGCCCCGCGTCGGGCTCTGTGCTGACCGCTCAGAGCCTGGAACCCATTTCAGATTCTGTGTCTCCCTCTCTCTCTGCCCCTCCCCTGTTCATGCTCTGTCTCTCTCGGTCTCAAAAATAAATAAACGTTGAAAAAATTAAAAAAAAAAAACTTAGAAATAATAAACAGGGAGAAAATAGAGGGAAAAACTATAGTTCTACTCTCTGAAAACCTTTGCTAGCATTTAGCAACACCTCTCACAAGTCTTTCTCTAATACATATTTTACACAGTAATTATCATCCACATATTTAATAGCCATGTGTATATGCCCTGCTTCTTCCATTTAATTGCACAGAGTAAACATCATTTTAAAAGTCACATAATATTCCGTAAAGAAGGACACGCCATGATTTATTTACCCCAATCACCGGAACCCTAGATGACTGCCCAAACATTTGCTGTGGCTTTTATAAATCTGTAAACACTTGGAAATGGCATTACGAAATAAATCAAGCTTTCTCTGCTTTGGCGGTAATTTCAGGAATTATTTTCTAGAAATGTAAGTATAAGTTTAAATGTTGTAAGCCTCTTGATACGTATTACCAAACTAATTGCCAAAAGACTTATACCAGTGTGTAAACCCCCAAACTTTGGTCCCCCCCCCAAATCCCAGCATCCTTAGAGGATGCCTCAATTAAGCAGCAGAACACGGACTCCTCCATCAGTGTCGCTCCCATACTGCCGAGGACAGGAGGTGACATTAGGATATGCATGATCAAAGTTTTTTTTCACGTGTTGGCAAAACCGACATACCAAACCATCCGTGTTTCTGTAAATGTCGTTATTTAGGACCTGGTTAAAATATGTGTGTTTCACTTGTTCTGTTTGTCTGTCTTCAGTGTGTTGGGTTGAAGTAAAACTATGTCCTAAGAGTTCAGCAGTACACTGTTAGGACAGACGCTGTGACAGTGGCATAGGAATCCCCACCCTGGTCAAACAGGCGGAGCCCAGCCGTGCCCTTAGGACAGGGGCGAAGGAAGGAAAAGTGAGTGGGGAAAATTGGTTTCCACCCATAGGCCCACATGCCAGTAACATGCAGAGACCCTTGGAGGGCTGAGAGTGAAGTAAAAGCAGAATTTTGTGCTGTTACCAGGCACGATGCCCTTGATGGAAATGAGGAATCTGAGAAAGTGAAGTGACCGGGGCAGACGTGAGGGTACCAGACTCCACCACGGGGATTTCAGGCATGGGGAGGGAGGAAGAGACAAGAACAGGCGATTCGGAAGGAAGTTTTGTAAACCAATCGGACGGTTTCACAATCTGGCCTTGAACACAAGTGTTGTCAAACTGTGCCAGAGCTGGGACCCGTTTCTGCTGCTGAAACATCCAGGCGTGTGGCAAGAGCGTGAGCTTCAGATCCTGGTTCCACCACTCCGTGCCCAATTTTGTAACTTTCGATGGGAATAGTGACACTACTAATTTCATAGTACCAGTGGGAGAAAGGGAAGGGACGGGGGTATCTAGCTCGGTGGCCAGCGCACAGACAGACTGCAACAGAGGCCAGTAAGTAAGAGCTGGTGGGGGGGAGGAGGGGTGCGGGAGGGGCGGAGACATGTCAAGTGGTGACAGCGGGGAGGGAAGAAGAGGAGGATGTGATACAGTATTGAGTAGTGACAGTCCCGCTGGTGGTCTTACCACCCAGATAATTCTTGGCTCTCCGTCACAGGGCTCAGAGGACATCCTGCCTCTCCCAATCTCTACCGAAGGAGTCCCAGCAAGAAAGAGGTGCCTGGCAAGGGAATTCTATGTACCCACTGACTTCCAAAGGGCTGGGACAGGTAAGTACTATTGAGAACCTATACTCCAACTGTAGTGGGCTGAATAGTGTCCCCCTGCAAAACTCATGTCCACCTGAACCTCAGAATGTGACCTGATTTAGAAATGAGGTCTTGGGCCACCTGGGTGGCTCAATTAGTTTAAGCACCAACTTCGGCCCAGGGAACGATGGCACAGTCCGTGGGTTCGAGCCCCGCATCGGGCTCTCCCGGAGCCTGGAGCCTGCTTCGGATTCTGTGTCTCCCTCTCTCTCTGCTCCTCCCCCACTCGTGCTCTCTCTCTCTCTCTCTCTCTCTCTCTCTCTCTCTCAAAAATAAACATTAAAAATTTTTTAAGAAGAAAAGAAATGAGGTCTTTGCACATGTAATTAGTTAAGGATCTCAATGAGGGTGGGTGCCAAATCCAACGACCGGTGTCCTTACAGGAAGAGGGGAGGACATGCTAAGACACAGGGAAGAAGGTCCTGTGGAGTTGGAAGCAGAGATTGGAGTTATGCTACCATATGTCAAGAAATGCCAGGAGCCACTGGGGGCTGAAGACAAGGAAGGACTCTCTCCTAGAAATTTCAGAGCAGCATGACCTGAAATGTAGCAGCTCAACAGGGGCCAGAACCAGTGCCCTGACCCCCATCCAGGGGGTCTTCCCTCACTTTAGGAAATCCTCCAAGCCTTGGACGTGTGACTTTACATCTAGGTTAGGACCAGAGAAAGGCCCATTTTGACCAGGCCCCTTACCCCACTGTGCACATGTCCTTCCCAAAGAGCACTCGGTGAGTGGAGCCTGCTTCTCCTAAGAATGACTTACTGCCCAGTTGCAGGTAAGAGCTCCGACTGGTTCATCATCCTGAGACTGGTGAGTTTGCTCAACGGTTGGCCTAAGAGGGAAAATGCCAGAGAGTTCCCTCCTCCTGCTGAAACCAAGGGGCAAGAAGTTAATCCCCCAAAGGTGCTGCCAACTGCCACAGGATGTTTCATCGTAAATGAAAGATACACTGCATAAATCATGTATGCTCAGTACTTGTTAAATCAATGAATGTTGGTGGATAAATATCGCTAAGCATTCCTTTAATAGGGCACAGAGTTATCTTTTTTTTTTTTTTAAGTTTATTTATTTCGAGAGACGGAGCGAGAGAGAGCATGTACATGTATTGGGGAGGGGCAGAGAGAGAGTGAGGCCAAGAATCCCAAGCAGGCTTTGTGCTCCCAATGCAGGCCTTGAACCCACGACTCATGTGATCATGACCTTAGCCGAAATCAAGAGTTGGACCCTTAACCAACTGAGCCACCCAGGCACCCCAGAGCACAGAGTGTTCTATTCTGCATGTAAATAATTGCTTCCAGGGGCACCTGGGCGGCTCAGTCGGTTAAGCATCCGACTTCAGCTCAGGGCACGATCTCACAGTCTGTGAGTTTGAGGCCCATGTCAGGCTCTGTGCTGACAGCTCGAAGCCTGGAGCCTGCTTCGGATTCTGTATCTCCCTCTCTCTCTGCCCCTCCCCTGCTCGTGCTCTGTCTCTCTCTCTGTCTCAAAAATAAATACAAACTTAAAAAAAATGTTTTTTAAATAATAATTGTTTCCATTTGTTGAGCACTTAACTATGGACCAAGTACTATGCTAAGTTTGTTGGCCAGGCCCCATCAGAAGCAAGCTGAACACTCTAAGCAGGTCATTTGAGGAGAGTTGAATAAAGGGGCTGTTTGTAAATGTGTGGCCAAGTGGGGGGACCCACAGAGGAGAATGCAGTACCCCAGGGTGGATGGCACAGAGCTCCCTGGGCTGTGACTTGGGATCAAGGGAAGCAACTTACTGATGGTGCCCAACAAGCAAGGAGCCTGCCCTCAGCCTCATTCCTGTGCAGGATCCACAGGGGCAAAGGGAAGGTAGCCTTGCCCTCTCAGAATTTGACATGACTTAGGCCATTTAATTTTCACAGCAGCCTTGTGAGGCAGGTACTATTATCAGCAGCCCGTTTCAGACACATGGAAACTAATGGTAAAAGAAGAAATAACTTCTGGTAAATAATTTCTGGGTCAGGATTTGAACCCAGATCGCTCTGACTCCACAGACCATAGAGTTTTTCCGTTCTCACGTATTGTGCCATGCGTTGCCATGAAATTAGCAAAATGAAGTGGTTTAAAAAAAAAAAAAAAAGATAACTCTAACACTGGATTTTCTCTCCCCCTTAACTTTTCCTATCAAATATATACTTTTCTTTGTCGTTTGGGGATGGGAAAACTAACTCATAAAGTAACTAACTGGTGAGCACCATAGAAACATGTTAAATCACTAAACAGTGGGGACCTGAATGTTCTGTTATTCAGAAAGAAAAGAGAGAAAAGATGAAAGAAGACGTAGGCTGTGGGCACCAGACGGACCTTGGTGGTCGGCAAGCTCCCTCCCCTCCCTGTGTGGGGAAGACTAGAGAGGTCAGCTGAGTGGAGAGCCGTGAAAGCCATGAGCCAAGAAAGCGCTTCAACCTCACCCTCTACCATAGGTACGCTCTGCCCTCACCAGCTGGAGCAGCCTGTCCAGGCTTTGGCCTTCGCTCATGCTGTTCCTTCTTCTTGAAATGACTGGAAAGAACAAGTTCGAACACGGCTCCAAACGCTGCACATCTGATTTCATCTTTGAAACAACCTGTTAGATGGGTCCTGTTACTACCCTCAGTCGACAGCCGTGGGAAGTGCGGGCACAGAGCAGTTGAGTAACCTACCCGAGATCTCACAGCTAATAAGTAGCGGAGCAAGAATTCAAACTCAAGGAATCTGATCCAAGCCCTTGTTCTTTTCTGTTGAACTCTACTTTCTAGAATGCCCTAGCCACTTCCTCCCAGCCTCTGTTCAGTTCCTTCCTATGGATATCTCAGAGACCTATAGCTTCGGGGTGCTCAAATTTTTCTGTCAAAAGACTTAATGTCTGAGGACAAGGAATAGGTGCTCCTGGGGTCTGGAGCCATACCCTTGAACCCGTCATGTAGGAAAAATCTCTTTACAGTCTCTTGTTTTTAAAAATTCACCCAAGGGGCATCTGTGTGGCTCAGTTGGTTAAGCGTGTCTTAATTTTGGCTCAGGTCATGATCTCATGGTCGTGAGATCGAGCCCCGCGTCCTCAGCAAGGAACGTGAAGCCTGCTTAGGAATCCGTCTCTCCTCTCTCTTTCCCCTCCCCTGCTCGTGTTCTCTTTCTCAAAATAAGTAAACTTTAAAAAAATTTCATCCATATTTTATCCTCTTCTACATAGTACTTTCATGTATGTTTGGTTGTTAAAATGATATTTTTAATTACTTACCACCGAGTAAGCTGATGCTCTAGCGAGAGGCACCAGGCTTATCCTCTGACTTCACCCAGCCCACCACGCAAGCCCCACACCCTCCAGGAATATGAAGTCCCCCTTAGTCCCAGCATTGCTTCCTCAGGCGAACCTGCCTTAAGTCTGCTCCACCTGGCTGAGCTAGGAGCCTGTGCTCACCAAGCCTTCAACACACACCTCTCATTTCCAGAAGAACTGTCAACTCTCCCATCCCTCAAGATGGTGACTCAGTCCTTCCTTGAGTAATTCAGGCAGCTGCCCTAAAGAGCTGTTAGTTCCAAAAGGCGCCAGGCAGAGCAGGCAAGAAGCCAAGTGCCGCCCTGCAAAATGATGTGACACCATGAGGAAGGTGGAAGAATGCCCCGCCCACTAAAGAAACATGGTGTTTCTCAGTGAAGAGCTGCTAAAGGTTTATCAGCCAGCTCTGGGGGCGGGCAGGGGAGCCATGATTTGTGAGGTTTGCCAGTGTCCGTGGTGTAAAGATTCCCACCATGGCCAAGGTCAAGCTACCAGGGTGATGTCACTAAGCGTGAAGTTGGACAGTGATACTCAGTAATACACATCCGGTATTCGGCCGCACAGAATCGGTAGATGGAAGTTACTTCAAGAACGTAGATGATATTAGAGTAAAACAATTAGAAAGTACTGAATTCTTAGTATTTGTCTTCAGTTTGATATATTTGCTTATTTTATACAGTTTGCTACTTCTTAATGGCAACGCTTAACAAACGGCTTGCAGATTCCTAAACATGTATCAGTCAGCTCTTGTAAGCCAGGATGGGCTACCTCCGGCACACCACTGATTAGCTGGATTTTTCTTGCATGGTTTAAACAACACTGTCTCCCAAAATTAATTGTTGTGTCAGGGAGAAATGTGTAGTCATAATTTAATGGCACTGCTAGATCGTAGAACCCGTACCTATGGGGCTCACACTGATGGGAATATTAAAAAGAAATCCAAAGAGGGGCGCCTGGGTGGCTCACTTGGTGGGGCTTCCGACGCTTGATTTCAGCTCAGGTCGTGATCTCACCATTCGTGAGTTCGAGCCCCACGTCAGACTCTGTGCTGACAGCAAAGAACCTGCCTGGGATTTTCTCTCCCTCTCTCTCTGCCCCTCCCCCACTTGCTCTCTCTCACTCTCTCTCTATTTCTCTCACACTCTCTCAAAAAAGAAAAAAAAAACAACAACACTTAAAAAGAAAAAAAGAAACCCAAAGAGAAGGATCCTTACTCACTGCCAACTATGGGCTGCAGGACTTAGAACTTCTCCCTCTGTGGTCCTGGCTGGTCTCTAGGACGTGAGTGGCCCTGACAGGGATTGGGGAAGAGAAGATGGCTGAATGGGCAATACTCCAGAATGAATGTCCTAGGGCAGGGGTATCAGAAGGATGGAAGTTAGGGGCGCCTGGGTGGCTCAGTCTGTTAAGCGTCCAACTCTTGATTTTGGCTCAGGTCATGATCTCACGGTTTGTGGGATGGAGCCCTGCATCGGGCTTCTGCTCTGACAGCACATGGAGCCTGCTTCGAATTCTGCCTGTCCCTTCTCTGTCCCTCCCCTGCTTCTCTCTCTTTCCCTCAAAATAAACTTTAAAATTTTTTTTAAAATAAGATGGAAGTTAGAAACTTCTAGTGGGGAGGGAGAGAGGATCCCCAAAGGTGTTGGGTGGAGAGTTGAAGACCTGGACTTGCCAAAGTGTGGGAGAATTTCAGGGTTTGACGAACCAGGTCAGGTTTAAGGGGGTGTCAGCGATAGGCTTATTTTTAAGTGCCTTTCCTTTAAGATTCAAGGGAAACTTGGGACACCTGAGGAGCTCAGTCGGTTAAGCATCCAACTTTTGATTTGGGCTCAGGTCACGATCTCATTGTCTGTGGGATCGAGCCCCACATCGGGCTCTGTGCTGACATCACAGAGCCTGTTTGGGATTCTCTCTCCCTCTCTCACTGCCCCTCCCCTGCTTGTTCTCTCTCTCTCTCTCTCTCTCTCTCAAAAATAAATAAACATTTTTTAAAAAGATTTGAGGGAAAGTTTAACGAGAAATTTGGCTTTTCTTTCCATATGTCATAATTCCAAGTTTGGAACCCTTCAGTACAGAACTCAGGTCATGCCTATTCAGCCTCATGTGGCTATTTTAGGAAGCCCAGCTAGATGGAGTAGCAAAGGAATATTCATCTAGTCACTGGCCTCAGAGAAGAGGAACCATTAGCTTCTCAAGCATCCAGGGAACGACTCAGGGTTCATGGAGGCAGGGCCACGAATATCAGGGGAGGCTCTGAGAGGACAGACAGATAACCCAACCTTCTGCCCACTCCTGTAGATTAGTGGACACTGCCTTCTGAAGGATGTGGGAGGGGCCCCCATGCCTGCATAGCATCTCTGACTCTACCTAGCACACAATACCATTGTTGCTGTCCTTGTCTGCTTCCTTTCTTAGATCTTACACTCTTTGAAGGGAAGAGAAAATGTCATTCCTAGCACAGACTTGGTATGCAGTAGGTAGTCAATATATGTTTGAAGGTATTAATGAGATTCCCGAAGGAAGTGCCTTCTTCAGTCTTCTTATGAGAAGAAAACCCAGAACCGCTGGACCAGAACCAGCCATAAGGCAGACATAAGCAAGTGAGAGACGCTGACCCAGGAGCTCACAACCAAATGTACTAGTCAATGAACAAATGTCATGTTTGGCCCCTAATGAGCTCAAGGCACTGAACTTGGTATGGGGAGAAGACAGGGCGTTTCTGGAGGAAAGGAACTGTGTCCACCGGAGGAGATCAGACGAGTCCAAGATGAGCTCATGGGCATCTCTGTGAGGTTGGGTGACTCACCTAAGGTCTCAGGAGCAGGATGAGGATTCTGCCCAGGCTCCTTGCTCCTTCACCAGTGCTGGACACTCCCCCCCCTCCCCCCCCCCCCACACACACTCTCTGGACCAGGCAGAAATGCTGGCAGGATCCCCTTCAACCAAGGAGTCTTTGCAGACCTGTGGTATTGTTACGGGGCTCTCCTGGGGTGGTGGAGGTGGCTGGAGGGAAGAAAGGAGGAAAGGAGAAATGAGGCAGCCCAGGGGAATCTGGAGGAGGGAAAAGACAAGTTATACCCGGTGAAATGCATCAAGGGTATGGGTGGTGCTCCGGGTTGGGTAGGAGAGTAAAGTGGCACAACGCTGGAAAGGCAGCTAGAGGCTCGATAGCCCAGAGCCTTGAGTGCCCAGCTCAGAATCTGGCACTTCACAAATCAGTTTCTTCATTGGAGGGAGTGAACATTTACTTGTGTCATTATTCAATTAATGTCTCTCTCTCGCACTACCCTGTAAGCCCCACAGGTGGGCTGTGCCTGGTTTTACTCACCAGCGTTCCCCCTGTGCCTGGAGAAGTGCCAGGAATGGAGCAGGCACTCAGTAAGTGTTCATCTAATGAGTGATGTGATTTTCAATTTGTACTTCCAGTGTCAGATTCCGAGGTAGCCTCAGGAGCCGGGGAGGCGCCAGGCCTAAGCAGCACTTCCTCCTCCGGTCCTCTATATGCAGAAGGTAGCTTCAGTATCTCATTCAAAGCAAGAGTTCCTTACCTAAAAAACAGAACAAGTTTGGCTCCCACTGGAGCGGTGTCCTCTAAGGCCCTCACTGCCGTATCCTTGTGGGCATTGCCAGTGGCCAAGATGCAGAGGTCTGTGCGTGGCAGGGCCAGACCATGCTTCTCTAGGTCAGTCTGTCTCTGCTGCTGGTTGGACCGGGACGTTTTGTCCCCTTTGGAGCTCAGGACCTGATCCCCAACGAGAGCCTTTCCTCTGCTATTGCCCGAGGCCCCAGGAGAATGACTCTGTGTTTCCTGCTCTAGCCCCGCAGGCCCAATGTGCTCACCTCCTCAGGCTAGCAGATGCCCTGACCTTGCTGGAAGGTCACCCCCAGACATGCCAGCTCCCTCCAGCTCCCTGGATTTTCCAGACCTAGAGCGGCCAAGTCAGTTGAAAAGAAAAAAATATATATCCTCCTTCCATGCCCAGACTCCTCACACTTCAGCTGGGGAAGTGCCAACAAAAATAGCGTGATGCCATCCCCTGCACCACTGATCCTGTTAATCCCTTTTCTGCCAAATATTGAGTCTCGGTTTTTATATAAAAGTGATTTTATTGTCAGAGGCCGGTTAGAAGCCTCTGAGGGCTATGCTGGGAAACCTGGTGGTGTCTTTGATGTGTAGGGTGATGCGGAGCCCTCAGCCTCCTGAGCCCCAACAAGGAAAGAAATGAGATTTGCAGAAGGCCGGGAAGCTGGAGGAATTCTGTGTCAGACAGTATGCTTTACCAGTGGCATCTGTTTTGGCATTTCGCAACCAGCACACCTCTGCAAGGCAGCCTGCAGGAGAGGATTTCTCCGCCTCTAAGGGGCCTGTGAGGAACACCACATTCCTCTCTGGACCACCCCCTTTCCTATCCCCACCATAAGGAACAGTGTCCCCGCTGCTGGGGTGCCCTGCCCCCACTCACACTCCCATCACCAGGAATCCCAATACCAAGCTATTCTAGAAGGGCTGCTTTCAATAGGTGAGGTGGACTTGGGGCCAGGAGGTGCAGGTGGGGGGCTCAGCTTTGGGCAACGCTGGAAACTTAACCTCTTTGGGATTAGTTCCTCATCTGTCAAACAAAAACATGAATACCTGCCCTACATCATATATGACCACCAAAATGTCTAAGTGAAATCATGTAATTTCCAAAGCTCTACGTACTATGAAGAGCCTTGTACTTAGACCAAGCATCATTACAAGTTGGGTAAAGTACAAGGAGGGCTGGGGGAGCAAGGGAGTTAGAGGTATGTGCAAGGGAGTGATGTTAGTGAAGAACCATGGAATCTAAGACAGAAAGGAAGGGAAATGAAGCCAGGAAGACACTGATGGATAGCAAGAAAGGAGTGGGCCAATAGGTCTGGGTTTATGATGAAAACAAAGAATTATTGTAGGAAGGCTTGAGGAAGTAAGCTTCTGTATGTATGGGAAATGATGGTCAGAGAGCGAGGTGCTGGGTTTGCTATTTGGGAGGTTATGCCCTTTTGGGTATTGGGAAGTGAGAGGGTAGCTGAGGTATGAAAGTGGTCTTGGCAATGAGGTCCAGACTGGGAACATGGAAAAGTCATCCTTGTGAATGATGAAGGCCCAGGGATTATGAGGGAGTTGGGGTGGAAAGGGCGTCTAGGAGCCCAGGAGCCAAGGTGGTTGGTGATGGAGTAGGTTGACCAGGAAGCCTGGAGAACATCAAGGAAGGGGAGGGAGCTGAATGGTGTGATTCTAAAGGAGCAGGGACTTTCACAAGATGAAAGAGAGTGCAGGAATAGCTTGGGGAGCCAGGAAGATTGCAGACCGATCCCGTGACTCTGAGGAAGGTATATATGAGAATGGCAGTCCCCACCTGAGAGGACAACAGGCTGAGAGAAGGGAACATTCCAGAAAAAGACTGAGGGTACAGAGGATTTGCTGTCACGGAGCAGTGAGGGGATAAAGGGGAATAAGACGGGGACTGAGGACAGTGATAAGATGAACAGAGTAGCGTGTGGATGGAGTCTGGGAGCCGGTGGGTACAGGAAGAGGCCTGGGCTGCCAGCTGAGACTGTGGAGAATGGGGATGGATATGATTATGTCATCCCTGTGGTCTCATAGTGGGGTGAGGACTTGAAGCTGAGAGCTTCATACAATGACTTGGCCACAGCGTGGGTCTGGGCAGGCCAGCCTCGACCCAACAATTATCTAAGAGCTGCTTCCATGGACCTTGCTCAGTGGGTGGTATTCTTCAGACCTCTGCTTCAACCAGACTTGGGAGAAGGGATGGTGGCCCCACAGGCTGGAGGCGTGGCCCGACAAGGGCCTGGATGAGTCCTGAGGTGCAGCCCGTCTCTGCCACTCTTTGATCTCATGCTTCACACATGCCCCAAGGACAGACCCCCAGCTCTGAACTTGAGGCTGTTCTCATTGCTCGGTCTCTAATTGCAGCTAGCTCTACCAGGTGTGCAAGTGCCTTGACCACAAAATGCTGAGAGAGGAAATGGGTACCCTGTCCTTCCCCAAGGTCTGAGCACAGCCACCTGAAGCCGCCCTCAGAGGCACACACAAGGGGGTCTGGACTGACAGGAGGGAACATACAGAAGCCCCTCGTTCTCAGGGCTCACAGCAGACTGTGGAATCAGAGATCTTGAAGCTAGAGGTGATGCTGCTATTTCTGCTGCAAATAATAATAGCTAACATTTATTGGGCACCTTCTGTGTGCAAGGTATATTACATGGCCCGGCTCATTTATTCTCCACAGAAGCTTAGAGAGGTGATATTCTCACTCTTGCTTTTATGGATGAGAAAATTGAGGTCCACAGAAATGAGGAACTGGCTAAGTGGTGGGGACTTGACCCCTGTGCCACAGTGACCTGGGTTCCAAAGACTTTCTTATTCAGAGATGAGAAAACTGCAGCTCCAACAGGGGACATAACCCATCCTAGGACACTCAGAAGGTCAGAGTCTCCTGAGTGCCATCCCACATTTCTCTCCATCCCACCGTGCAGAGGCCACTTGGAGCATCTGTCTCTTCCTCTATCCAAAGGACCTTTCCCACCATGTATGACTACTCTTATTTGGGGTGAGATGTGTGGTATCCAGCCTCCAACAGAGTTCACGGTGAATCTCATGCCTAGGTATTCCCCTTGTGGGAAGCTAATAGGATGTTATACAAGTAACAGTGTGCTTTCTCTCAAGGAAGCCAGCTACCATGTTGTGGGGACATTCAACCTACGGAAAGGCCCACGTGGAGTGGAACTGAAGCCACTCCTCAACCACCAGCACTGACTCGGCAGCCATCTGAGTGAGCCACCGTGAAACCACATCTTCCAGCCCCAGTCAAGGCTTCAGGTCCTGCAGCCCCAACATCTTGACCTCCTCAAAGACCCCAAGCCAGAGCCCTTGTCTGGTATTTTCACCATAAGTATCTTGGCTATGACCATTTTTGCCACGTAACTAATTAGACGTAAAGCAATTTTAATGTAAAAGATTAAATCACAGAAAATAAAAGAGGGACAGTCGTTAAAAGGACATAATGAAACATGAAAAATGAATAACAAAAATTTTTTAACGTGTATTTATTTTTGAGAGAGAGAGAGAAAAAGCATGAGTGGGGGAGGGGCAGAGAACGAGACAAAGGATTCAAAGCGGGCTCCAAATGATAGCAGAGAGCCAGCCCAATGGGGGGCTCGAACTCAGGAACAGTGAAATTGTGACCTGAGCCAAAGTTGGACACTCAACCAACTGAGCCACCCAGGTGTCCCAACAAAAATTTTAAAGCTTCATTGTGAGATGCAAAATAGTTAAATACATTTAAAATGCATATAGGTTTATATCAAATCTGTACAAAAAGAAAAAAAGCTTTTATTTTATGGATTTTATCTAAGCCCTTATCTTCAATGTCTTTCATTTATAATGTGTTACTTTTTTAATTTTTTGGTTATTGATCCTCCTCCTTATTCACCACACACTTTTTTTTTCTTGCTAAAATCTCCTTCTTCATTAAGAGAGGTACCAGTTTCCGAATACTAGGATGTGTGTCTGTAATCGAGTTTTGAATTGTTTGGGACAGCCTTCTACGCTCTTGTTTGCTTGCAACTGTCACATGTCCGTTGATTGACATTCCAAAGTTCTATGGGAAATGTCGGTTCAAAACTCTGTGCCACTGCATAAAGCATTACGAAGGCGGAGATTTACATAATGTGAAAACAGGAGTAGTGGCGTCAACGGGGAAATGAAACCAAACTGTCCACCAGAGATGAAACTAACAAACTGTCAAAACAAACTGTCAACCAGTTATCTTTTTCCTTTACAGGAAAGTTGCCCTACAACCAATGAGTTATCTGGCAAAAATGCTTGTGGCTTACAGTGAAACCACCTAGAACTGCCAGAACAACCGAGCTAAGCCATTCCTAGAGTCCTGACCTACAGAAACTGTGAGAGATAATAACTGTTTATTGTTTTCAGGCATCACATTTTGGGGTACTTTTTAAACAGCAACAGGTAACTAATACGGGTGTGCAGACCTCTAACTGGCTCACGTATCAGGATTTGGTGAGATTCTCCTTGACGTTTCTACTCTTGGAAAGTCCTTCATCTTTTTTTTTTTTTTAATGTTTATTTATTTTTGAGAGAGCGAGAGACAGAGACAGAGACAGAGGATGAGTAAGGGAAGGGCAGAGAGAGAAAGGGAGACACAGAACTCGAAGTAGGCTCCAGGCTCCACACTGTCAGCACAGAGCCCGATGCAGGGCTCAAACTCACAAACCATGAGATCATGACCTAAGCCAAAGTCGGACGCTCAACCAATTGGGCCACCCAGGTACCCTGGAAAGTCCTTCATCTTGAGAAAGGTAAAGAGAAGCCACAGTGCCTCTCTGTCTGCTGTGGAGCCAGGAATAGAGACTAGACAATGATGCTGCCCCTCTAGCTCTCAGGTGTGCTAGCTGAAAATGCTTTGACTGTTTTTACCAGGAGTCAGCACAGTGTTCCTTAAAAGGCCAGAGAGAAAGTATTTTAGGCTTTGCAGGCCACATATGATATTTGCTACAGTTATTCAACTCTGCTATTGTAGTGCAAAACCAGCATTAGACAATACACAAATGAACAGGCATATTCTGATAAAGCTTTATTTATAAAAACTGGTGAGTGATTCATGGGTCATAGTGTGTAATCCCTGGTTTACACAGAGGGAAAACACAATCCCGGAAGGTCTTTGCTCTGACAGGCTTGCAGAGATGGAAGGACATTACTCAGAGAGGGAAGGCCATTCCTGAACTGCCCATCCCTGGGCCCCAGTGATTGCCTTAACCTTGTACCAGGAGGCCAAAATATTTGACATCCATTACAACCACAACTACATATGAAAAACAGATAAGGGAGCTCAAGGTTTGCTGAGAATCTGAGTACCTGTCACAGCTATTATTGAGGAGATGTCCATACCTGCTGGAAGGTCCCTTTTAGCCCCAGGAAAGACTATGTACCTTAATTGGTTATTGCTTTCACACAGATTACATACTTTCTTTCTCACCTCTAATTTTTGTTGTATAGAAAATTATTTCAAAACTTATTGGCTAACTCACGTGGCTGGCATGAGGCTCCTTGAGTGTCCTCACAACATGGCAACTGGTTGACCCCACAGCCACCTATCCAGGAGACCGGGGTCGGGGGGAGAAACTATAGTGCCTCTATGACCTAGCTCTGGAAGTCACACGTGGTCATATATACTGTATTCTATTGTTCACATAGGTCAGCCCTGATTCAATGCGGGAGGGACAATAATATCAGGAGGCAAGAATCATTGGGGGCCATCTTGAAGGCTGGGTGGAGCGAGTGGGTCTTGAGGTTAGCGCCACACTAGAGTGATCACTACAACGAAAGCTTACCCACTTAAGTTTGGTGAGGAGGAGCAAATAGACGGGACACTATCACCTGTTCAAATCTATATAAGTGACCTTAGGCCCTCAGTCTTGAGGCACCAAGGCTCAGGTACCAATGGTTATGAGTTTTAGCTACATTTGACCACAAATTTTCAGTGGGGTTCCAAAACCACCATCCTTGATGCTCTGTCATTTCTAGAAGTCCGTAGTAAACGCTTATCGTTCTTTTTTGGCTTCCCAGCGTCCAAATACTTTCCCAGAGGAATTTCCCACGTGTGAGTCTTAGTAGGGGCAGGTTCATGCCTGGTTCTTCAGTCTTTCTGTCAGTATTTGATTTACCCTCTAGTTCTCCAATAAACCCATTTGCTGTTTAAATGAGCTATACTTAGAGGCAGTTCACCTGGTGCCAAAGCCACTACATCTCTGCCACTTTAATGCAACAAGTTAATTTCCAACAAATTACTTAACATCTCTGAACTTGAGTTACTTCCCCCGTAAATTGCAGAAAGTAACCGTTAGCTCGCAAGATTGCTATGAAGATCAGCACCTAGCACTGTGCCTGACACATCATTGGTGCTCAATGACTGCTCTTACATAACAAATGACAATGGTGATGATGATGACGATGGTGGACATGGGCTATGGCTCCTCCTTACATGAACACCTTTCAGGGGTTCACAAAGAGGCATAGTTGCTCCCATCTGATGACAGGTCTTTCAAACTACCTTGAATGGCCTGGTCTCTCAATAATAACTGCCCTTTAGAACTTTCAAAGCTGGCCCCACTTGTAAGTTGAACAGACCCTTCTAACAAGGAACTTGCTAAAGTCCCCCGGAGACTGATCCAGACCATGATCAAGAGACAACCCTCCTCCATCCCCACTCCCATCTGCAATGCTTTGCAAACGGGACTCTTTGTGGCTTGTGCTGAGGTCCTAGAGCATCCAAGATGGGCATGTTACTTCATGTCCCATGGTGGTCCTTGCAGTCTGGTACCAGGTCAACCAGAACTTTGGCCCAGGCCCCCTGCCTGATGTAACCCCGTGGCTGCTAGAGACATATCCTGGATGGAAAGTCACACTCCGAGATACTCTATTTCAGCAGCGGCTCTTTCCTCTTCCATCCCTTCTTTGAGCTGAGGGGAGCTGTAACGCAGTGTGTCCGCCTTTCCTAAGGATTATCCCGAGCCTAGGGTGTTCATGAGAAGTGATTTGCAAGTCTCATCCCAGGCTGCTCTGATTCTAATCTTATACCCAGTCCGAGCAAGAGTCCGATCCCTCTCTTCTGCCCCGCACCCCAAATCCTGGCAACTGGGTGATGCCACCTATACTGGTTATGTGGGCACTGAAGATAAATGGGCAACTGCAAGGTCAGGGAATCAGCCTGATGTGGCAAGAAACCTCAGTTGTAGCTGACCAGCCCCCCATTATCTTTCTCCAACTAGAGTATAAGCTACTGGGAACGGGGAGCCTTCTTACGTTCTTCCTGTCCCCTGGCATTGTGCCTGGAGATGAATCAGGGCTTAGAAATGTTTCAGCGGCTACTCCATTGAGGGAATAGAGCACAGACTGCGGGCCCTGCACATATCACCCTCCTACCCCCAGAGCCCCAAAGAGTAAATACTGTGGTCAGTGGAGCAATGGGAGGCCGAGGCATCTCTCAGGGCAAGTCAGCTGACAGATGGGAACACCAGCCCTCGATGGCCTGTGTGTTTTTCCACGTTGCAGAGGCAGGACGGGTCCTGTGCCTGACCAGCAGGACACGACCATCCCTGAAACAGAGCTGAGCCCCAGCAAGTCTGCTGCTGCTGGGAAAGCTGGTGCTATCCCAGCTGAGATTTCAGGCCTGCAGTAGTGGGGTCTCAGGTTACACCCCGCTCTCCAGCTCCCCAGCCTTTGATGGGAGCTGCCTTAGGACAGGGCCATCACCACCACCCCATCAGTGCAAGAAATATTTGCCAGAGAGCGTCACCGTCCAGGAGGAGAATGACAACTGAAGATCTACATTTCATTTGTTCCAGGACTATTTTAGCTTAGATAGATTCCTTAGTCCTCCCTCCTTCCCAGTAGGCTCAAAGACCTGGAGACTTTCCACACACTCAG
This sequence comes from Leopardus geoffroyi, assembly GCF_018350155.1. Classification (NCBI taxonomy): domain Eukaryota; kingdom Metazoa; phylum Chordata; class Mammalia; order Carnivora; family Felidae; genus Leopardus; species Leopardus geoffroyi. The sequence continues at coordinate 42,115,357 of NC_059337.1, read as the reverse complement.
TGTCCCTTTTAAGATTAGAAATGGACCTAACGATAACGCCTCCTTGCAATATCCTTCCAAGTGCGTGCCCCAGTATGCACTGCCTGGTGTATTTGCATGTCAGCATTGCGAGGCTGGACAAGGAGATGCTTCGGCCTGGATCGATAGTGGGCATGACTACCACAGCTAACGTTGTACGAAATATTTTATAAATAATCATGATAAGTAAGCCTCAGGATAACCATATGAGGTGGGAATGCCACTGCCCCATTTTCAGAGGAGTAAACTGAAGCTCAGGGGCGTTAAGAAACTTCTGAAGTGGCGAGACCAGGATTCAGATTCAAGAGTGCCTAGCTCTAAAGCACAAGTTCTTCACACTCACAGTCTACTGCCCACACGCCTATGATACATCAGTCGTCATGCTCCACACAGGAAACACGGGGACAATGAAGATACCAACTTGATTCCCACGTGTTCAGCCTCGCCAAGGAAACCAATATTAACATATTTTTTTAATTACTTATTACAATGTGACATTTGTAAGCATTAAAAAATAGGTACAGGAGTGGTTCAAAGGATGGTAATTAATTCCATCTATAAGGGAAGAAGACGGATTAGGGAAAGCTTCGCAAAAGGACACTCGAAAAGCCGAAACTTTCTTTGCCTACGGTTCCGTTTCTTTCCTACTTTGAATGTGTGATCTTTAGCCATCATTCACCCACCCTGGCATCTGTTAACTGAATCATCCAATCATCTGGGCAAGACCCAGGCAAAAGGGGCCACGTCTCTGAGCCCTTGCTTCACCGGGTCTCCTACATCACCAACACCGCATAAGTTAATGTATGAAAGGACGCAAGAGTGCCTCTGTCATTCAGGATCCTGAACTTGGCACTGGCACAGCACAACCGATAACCCTAACCATCCACTCTCATAAGTAACACCATTCAGGCCCCAGGGAAACTTCTCCACCTCTCTTGGCTTTGGGTCTGTGCATCAAAAGGAAATTGTGCCCAAAAGCCATGACCTGTGGGTTGTGCTGCTGAAGCTTTGGAGATGGACCCTTCCCTTCAGAGGGTGAGCAAGCTTTGAGCAGTGGACACACATACGGGTAAAGACAAATTAATTAACTTATTGTATTCTCCCTCTCTGATTTGAACACAACAGATTTATGCCCAGTGAAGTATGTTTTCCTAGTAGTGTGAGTGTCCATTTCTTCTGTGTTCTAACGTGCGTTCTAAAGGCACTCAAAAATTAATGCAGTGTTCACAACAGTCATGCATGATGGCTAGAGAATATTTTCTACTGGAGACCAAATCACGATACTTTTAGTTTGTTTATTTGCCGGCCTATCTGTAACACACAGGAAGCATGATACTAATTCTTTGTGGTGACCCCAGGCAGACACTGAAAGCGAGAATTGTAAACAGTTTTATTTTTATAAGAGTGTTTTTAAAGATTTAATTATATTTTCAAAAGATTAAATAACAACTTTTATCTAAATGTTGATTTTTTTAAGCTGATACAAATTTATTATCATTGATACTTTCTCTTTTAATTTCAGTAGATTGCTCTGCTTATTTATTTGCATAAATATTTAGTCACTTGCAAACATTAGATGGGTTCACTCCCCACTCCAGCCACACTCCCTTATCTCCCATGGGACCCTTCCTGGACCAGCAAACAGGGGCTTGGCCAGTGTGGTCTCATCATCAGCCCTGGTTCAGCAGGAAGAATATAAAAGGCTCTCTGGCTAAGGCAGGAAGGGCCTCAGTTGCAAGCCAGTTTAGTTGCTGCTATATATACTTCTCAGTTTCTTGTCTGGCTTTGACCTTGGCCTTCTGACTGTCTCGTGGTACCTAATTATTCACCTGGCTTCCTGGTCTACCTCAACAGATAGCTTCAGGCACTGTCCTCCTGAGCCTGGTCCTCATCAATCTGCTTTGGTGGTCACAATCCCAGCTTCCTCCCCAACAAGTACCCCCCCAACACCCATTGGCATGGCCTGATGCAGTTCCCTAATGCAAATTCATGCTTTATTTTTTTTTTTAATGTGTATTTGTTTTTGAGAGAGAGAGACAAGAGTACGAGTGGGGGAGGGGCAGAGAGGGAGGGGGACACAGAATCTGAAACAGGCTCGAGGCTCTGAGCTGTCAGCACAGAGCCCAATGCAGGGCTCAAACTCAGGAACTACGAGATCATGACCTGAGCCAAAGTCGGACTCAAATGACTGAGCCACCTAGGTGCCCCGAAATTTAAAGGTAAGCCCTCAGGGCACCTGGGTGGCACAAAGCAAAAGCAAGAGAGCTCATTTCCTAAATGACATAATGGCACTCTCCAGAGTTGAGTTGCAGGGATTCCGCCACCCCGAGAGTCTGCGTGCCTGTCTGAAGACTAAACATTTCACAGTTCCTTTGGCCCATGGGTTATTTTCTTGCTGGAAAAAAATGGAAAATCCTCCTTACAGATGGTAAGAAAAATAACTTCAGCTGGACTAATCCAGAGACAAAGATTCTTCTGAAACTGGAGAAGGATAGGGGAGTCAGGGGGAGCAAATATTTACTTTAACTACATACAGAACGTTTCTTCTGGGTTTCTTCTTATTTGCTCATGCCCAAGAACGCCTAACTAGCTCATTAAAGAGAGGCTGGGTCACCTAGGTCATAGGAGGAGCTGGGTGGTCATAAGCCTGCAGGAGCCCAGGCTTGCAGGGGTCCCCTGTTTGGCCAAGACCGTCAGGAGCTGCACCACATAGACCTTGGTTGAGAAGAAGACATATCTTCAGGGGTCACCTCCCTTTACCCAGATGAGCCCCTCCCTAAAGATGGGATTGTCACAAGTCTAAGACTCTATTTGTTATTCATCTTCAAAATGTACTTCTTCTTAATAAGTGCCTTTGACATGAAATTTCAGTTGTTACAATTTGTTTCTTCATATCAGAATGATTTATGTCCATTTCATCAATTTCATAATCCATTTTTTTAATCTGATTTTCTCTCACTTAGCTAAAGGAAAACTAGTTTTATATTTTATGTATCCCATCTATGAGACAAAACTGCAAAAGAAAAGAGGCAACTGATGGAAAACACTGAAAATATCAACAGCTTCAGGTACCATGGAAGAGAGATTTCTCCTGTGAGACAGAGGAAATCAGCTGGACATGTCACCTATTCTGAGAGCCCATGATGCTTTTCCAGCATGCTTGGAGCTGTGTTGTCAGGGTGACCGTGAATGTTGTTAAGAGTGGGCAACCATCTTCTAGAATTCGTGTCACAGACCGATGGCTTTCACTTGCCAGAATGTTTGGAATTGCCTTGGAAGGGCCCATGCAAGTGACCAGCCTAAGTGTCACTAGCTGCATAGTAAATCGCCCTGTCAACCAGAAAGTGGGTTTGGCCCAGCCTCTCAAGGGTCATTTCACCTCTAATTCAAGATACCTACCTCACAGCCCATGCACTTGAACACAGCCTGGTGAACAGGGGTCACATCCTGATTGTGTATATGAGGAGCATGGGGGAAAGAGCATCAGATTTGGGACTGTGTCCCATCTGATTGGATGATACTTTATATATCTGAAATAAAATTGTATTAATAATACCATTAATACTTCTGTAAAATAGCATTGATAATACTAGCCCTATCTACCTCACAGTGGTGAGGATCAAATTGTATAAGATATGGAATAGTACTTTATAAACTACAAAGCACTTCCTGAAAGCAATGAATATTGTTCAAACAGTCACACGTCCAGCGAATGTTTACTGAGCACCTACCATATGCTAGGCACTATTCCCGCATTGAAAGTAAAGCATTAAACAAATATTATTATCTTTCTATATGTAAAATTGATTTTCTTTCTGACTTTAAGTTGAATGGTTCTTTGATGTGGCCAGTCTTCAAGATGCTCCCAGGGATCCTCGCCTTTGTTATGGAATACGTCCCGACCACATTGACCCTGACCTAAGTGACCAATGGAGTATAGGAGAAGTGATACTCTGTGACTTCCAAGGTTAGGTCATAAATTACATTACTGCTTCATCCTTGGTCTTCTAGATGAGTTGCCCCAGAGCAAGCCAGCCACCATGTCATGGGGGCATTTATGAAGCTATGGAGAGGCTTGTGGGAATAAAAGTGGTGCTCTCTCAGAATCCAGTACCAAATGACCAGGCATGCCTTACTTTGGGAGTGAACGCTTCAGGACCAGACAAGCCTTCACATAGCTGCTGTCCAGCTGACATCTTAACGACAAGCAGATGAGAAGCCCCAAGCCACAGTTGCCCAGCTAGACCACTTCTTAATACCTGACCCGTAAAAACTGTGGCAGGTAAGTATTTCTTCTTGTTTTATTATATTTTTCAATAATTTGTTATGCAGCAATATCTAATTAATACTTCATCAAATAATTCTCCTGAAAGGTTAAATGATCTCATAGCACTATAAATTGCTATTTGTTGCCTCTCAATCATTACTTGTTGGAGGAACCTTACTCCCATAGCACCAACCATGTAGCCTGTACCATAAAGAATTATTTGTTGGCTGCTGAATTATTGATTTTAGAACCTCTGAGCACAACTATGGCCTACAGGGCAGGGAATAGGTCACAGAAGAGAGATGGTTGGCCAGGACAAAGGCAGACCCACCAAGGCATGGCAGGTATTTGAGGATGGTCTCAGTGACAGGTAATCCTGGAAGTCCACAGAGGTGGGCTGGCCTAAGGAAAGCTTGGGGGTAACCAGTGGACATCTTGTGGCCTGTCAGAACACAACATTCAGGTGGATCCAGGCTGGAACATCTGGATTGGAGGGAGGAAAATATCAGGTAAGTATAATTTGAAGGAAAAGCAAAGGATGGGTATGGAGACTCCAGGCCAAAACTTCAGACCAAGGCTTTGAAGTAAGGTATGGGGGTCTAGATGAGGATCCCAATGTCAGAGACTTAGGGAATCAAGGTAGAAAGGGTAAGCAAGTCAGGAGCCCAAACCTGGAGCTCAGGCCCAGGGAGAGCTGAGGGGTGCAGCAAGGTTACCGAAGGACCAGCTGCCAAGCTGACTCAGTAGGTATCCACAGAAGGGCAGCTCCAGGCCCCTGCCATTCTCCCTGTCTAAGATCTAGCTTGGCCCTGAAGCCCAGAACATAGGACAGTGTGCAGAGGAGACAGTTAAAGAGGCTCCTGTCAGGTGAAGTGGAGAGAGAAGAGTGGGCAGACATCAGATTCATCTGCAGTTTGGGAGAGGGGTCCGGATGGTGTGTACTTCTAGATCCCTTTCCTCAGAGTAGAGACAGCCAAGGAGACATAAAGCAAACCACAAGTTGAAATGCTTGCTTGTTTCAACCTCTGATCTTTCATCAAAGCTGTTCTTTTGTTATTTTACTGGTTGGTGGCCAAGTGGACTCTTGTGCTTTCTCTGTGCTCCCTTCTCCCTGGTCACTTTGGGATGGACGGTCAGGTAGATAGATGGATCCAAACATTCAGAGAGCAGAGTGTAGGCAGCAAACTGGCTAAGAAAAGCACATAGGCATGAAGGGGAGCTCCATAGATGCTCAAGGAACTAGGGTGAATGTTCAGCTTCTGACCCCTGACGATCAGCACTCCCCTCTGGGGAATGAGCCAGCCTCTGAGGGTCATGGGTATGCTAGCACACCATCTGCCTTCACAGATCTGGTCCTGACTGTTCAGCCCAGCTTCTTCCTCTAACTGCCCCTCACCCTTCTGCTCCTCCTCCTCTTCCACCTCAGCCACCTTTGGGATTTGACACTTGTTAGGGTGCCCTTGGTTTTGGCTTTGACCACCTCCCACTAAGATTCTTCATCCTCAACCTGACAAAACATCCTTGAGCTGCTGCCCTAAGGAACACCCGTCCCTCTGCTCACCTGCATTGGACCTTCTTAGCCAGACCATCTTGCCTTCCTGCTGGTAGAGCTCCCACCATACCCACCTCAAAGATATCTGGCTCCTAAGTCTGAATTCATCTTGATTTGGGATAGGGGACTCAAATATAGTCCTTCCATATCAAAATCAGGAGAAGCTGTCTCTCCATAACCATACCTTCACAGTTTTCCTTTTGTAGTCCCTGGGCTTCTGGGGCAATAGACCATGTCCCCAAAATAGGTGGCAGTGAAAATCGAGTGGTGACACCAGATTGTGAGAGTCTGGTGGGGGAACAAAGCAGGAAACTTCACTGACAAAGAAGGACCTCGCGTAGGAGCTCTGGGGATAAATGAACAGAAACAAAATACAGAGCAAGCAAAGTAAGGCTCTCACTTCTCCAAATATCCTTGCTTTCTCCTGAAGCTGGATACTCAAACCACAAACATATAACACAATGTGAAATGTCAAGCTTAAATGCAAACTCCCTCCTAACACTGTAGAAACTACCTGTGGTTTTGAAGCATCTCCTCGTTTTTCAAATATGTCAAAGACACACATTTTCCAGGCATTCATCCCAAAAGTAAACTCTCCAAAAAAAAGTTTATCACCCAAAAAGTAGGTGGATTGATGCTGTGCTCTTCCATATCAATCTCTGCCCAATCCCACCCTCTACACACAACGTTCAGGTCCCAGGAGGGTCTTTCTATAGCAATTTCTCAACACAATGTTCACCATTGCTCACTTAACTGGCTTAACTTTTTATTCCTTGCTTGAACTGTAAGAATTGTTACTACTGAAATGTTTCTGAACTCAATCAAATCGGGCTCCAATGCCTGATTAAACTAACGTCAGTGTGAAAGCCCATGTTGGTCATTGGGGGCGGGGGGGGGGGGGAGCTCCCTTGTCCCTTCCCTGAGGTTTTCATGATCCATGAGAAAGTAGGAGCAAGTTCTCTGGTTGTGGTCAGTTAGAATCCCTGGTCCAAGCCTGTGGGGACTGCGCCACAAACATACCCATGACAACCATACCAAGCTCAGCCACGGAACGGAAACCAAAGCTCCATAGGTATGGTCCTTAAGCATCCACCAGCCCACCCTGGGTTCCTGCCACCCTCAGGAATGAAGGTCTCCTGTCCTCTTTCCCACCCAAGCCCCAAGCCTGATCCCTTCTCCTCTAAGACAATCAAGCCTTTCTCCTAGCTGGGCCTAGACTTTACAGAAAAAAAAGCTCTGATGCTTTTCCTCTCCTTCCTGCAATCACACGCAGAAAAAGCTGTCCATTACCAGCCCTCCACCCCATTCCGCAGGGCAAGTTGTGCAGGACTCAAAACCAGGAGGGCTGGTGCCCTGCACGTGAGGCTCAGGGAGGATTGCCTCTGTTCTTCTGCTGATGAGCCTGCAGCAGCAAGAAGGAGAAAACCCTCATTTTTCAATAACTTGATTATTAATTTATCTTCACCTAAACACATTTCATGTTCTTGATTCTAAAATAATCTACTTTTGGGATGCCTAAGTGGCTCAGTCAGTTAAGCATCCAATCCCTGGTTTTGGCTCAGGTCAGGATCTCATGGTCTGTGAGTTCGAGCCCCCGGGTCGGGTTCTGCTCTGACAGTGCAGAGCCTGCTTGGGATTCTCTTTCTCTCCCTCTCTCTCTGCCCCTTCCCTGCTCGTTCTCTCTCTCTCCCTCCCTCCATCCCTCTCTCTCTAGCTTTCAGTAAATAAATAAACTTTAAAAAAGAAGAAGAAGAAAAGGCTTTGAAAAAATAATCTAGTTTTTTTGGAGAAATCCAATGTAATAGTACTCATTCATGTCCAGGCACCCAACAGGGGCTCCAGACAGCTTTGCCTATGAGTACTGAAAGATTGTGTGAAATCCACTTTGCATTTCCTTAAGAGAGTGAGAGGGAGGGAGGGGAAGGGTGAGGGGAGGGGGAGGGGGAGAGAGAACGTGTGCGTAAAAAGGGCAGAGGGAGAGAGAATCTTAAGTAGGCTTCACGATCAGCACCTGAGCAGAATTCAAGCGTCGGATGCTTAAAACAACTGAGCCACCCAGGCGCCCCTCCACCTTGCTTTTTTCAGCTGCCATCTGGCTTGTTACAATCTCGGGAACTAAGGTAAGGCTCCAAAAAGACTACACTCAGGACTGGTTCGTCCCATGGGTCAACATGCCTCACTAAGGATTTGTCTATTTTATTTGTTGAAACGATTTGTTGTGTGTTAGGTCCTGTTGAAGATTATAAGAAAAAGATGACATGGCCCCTACTCCCATGACTTTGATCTTCTCATTGGGAAGGTATGCACCCGTGAGAAAGTTTCAGCTTAATAATAGTATAAAATAGCAATGAAAGTAATGTCACAAGACAATTTAGCCCATCTCATTGATTTCTTGCAGTGATCCGGAGTGGTATTATGACCTCCTGGTTTGTAGATGAGGAAACTGAGGTTCAGAAAAGGGATCCTGTCCTCCCATAAACCGTGCTTCTGGTGGTGTAAGCTAACATGGGACCAGAGGAGCTGTTACACCCCCCCTCCGCCACCCCCACTCATCGCTAGCTTGCTCCCCACCTTCCCTGGCCCGCAAACTTCCCAACACATATACACACAACCTGGCTCTACCTTATGGTGCAACTGACTCTGCAATAGTCTATAAAAGTTTTATTGTTCCTTCTTTTAGAAAGTTGCTGGATCTCCCCAGCATTTGTAAATAATAGGGCACTGCCACCCCTGCCCCCACCCCGTCCCTAACCACAGGCACCCAGTGAGGATGAGGAAAATGGTCAGGGGAATCAGCGATCACAGACCTCCACCTGTAGGTTGTCCCGTGTGTTCCCACCTGTCAAAGAGAATATTCCCACTATTTCTCCTCCTCAGGCTCTAGCTCACGTCCATCCCTCCTGGAGAACCCTTCCTTCAAATTATGCTTGTCCACTGCACCCCACTGACAAGAACTTAGTCGAGATATTACCTCTCCGTCAATCCTTCCTCAGTTTCGTCCCTCCGTATGCTAGCATGCCAGTCTCGGAAACACCAGCATCGTTTGAAGGCACGCTTCACCATCTGCTTCTTATTATAGTCATTTCTGGATTTGCTATCGGGGATTGAAGTCAGAGCTCTGAATCTGTGTCCAACCTCTGCCACCTATGACCTGTGCAAAATTGGGAAACTGAGCCAAAAGAAATTCACCCATAAAATGGGTTTTCTTGACGATGAAATGAGATAATAAGGAGAAAAGCATTTTGTGAATGATAAGAGGCTTCGCTTGTGCCCTGCTTAACCACTCTCTGCCCCAATTTGCAAATTCATAAAAATGAGTAGTAGTAACAGTGTGTCCCTTTGGGATTCGCAGCAAGGATTAAGTGGGCTCACGTACGTAAAGCAAACTGAGCACAGTTCCCTGCCTCCATCTCTGACCCACACATGATATCAGCAGGGCTGGGACCACAAACCCAGCAATATGCTCTTTACTCAGACCACGAGGTTGTGCAGGATTCAGGACGCCTTTGCAAACACTCGTCCACAAGGCTGACTTTTGGAATCTGGGCAGGAATTCCAATGCTCTGTAATAATCATCATCATCATAAACAGTTGGTGGTCCCTGAGTCTAGGAAATTAGTTTTTAGGGGACAGGTCTGGCTGTGACGGAACGTGCCCTCACCCTCAGAGGAGGGACTGCAGAGCACGTGTGCCTATAAAACCACAGCTGATCCTCGGTGTGAGATGAAAAGAGCCGCCATCCTGCATGTCTGGCCGCTGCATCAGAGCCAGAAATGCCCCTCAAATGGCAGTTCGTAGAGCATTGGCCTTGGTTCTCCACAAGCACTGTTATCTCCGAAGTGCTTCAGTTTGGCACAGAGTGAATAAATCAGTTTAGACTTTGGGTCGAGGATCTGTATGTGAGATGGAAAAGAAATCATAGACTATTGAGCTAGAAGGGGCCAGTTTGGACCACGGTCCTTGCTGAGAACCTCCAAGCCAAGCCCCTCTGCCTTCCTCAACAGCCTCCCCACTTTTCAGGGGGAGGGGTCCACAGCCCTTCAGCACCCTGTGTCCCTAACCCTCTAGCCACTGTTGATATGACCAAGAGTGGGCCAGGCCAGGTCAATCAGATACTCTTCTTGGAATTCTGGAGTTGGAAATCAGACACGCTGGTGGGTTTCTTTGGGGACCTTTGCCAAGGTCACTTCTATGGATAGAAGAGAGAGCGGAAGGCAGACAAGAGAGAAGAGTATTGGGAACTTGGACCTGTTTCCAGGGAGGCAGCCCTATGCAACGAGGATCGCAAAAGTCACTCACCAGACACTTTCAACTTCTTTTGCCTCATTGCTTTAGTTAATTAACACAGTGTCTTGCATGCAGTTGCTGCTGAATAAAAGCTTGTTGACACTTGAATTAATAATCAAAAACAGGTGAAAACCTAGTCACAGAGTCGATCTGGGGGAGAAACAAAGAGGCCCTGAGCTGCTCAAAATCAGGAGCCAGATTTATCTGCAGTTCAAAAACAGGAAACGACTCATCAGAATAGTGGTTACCCTTAGAGAGTATGTAGAAGGGGCACAAGGGGCTTCAGGAATGTTCTGATTCTCATTCTGGGTGCTGGCTACACAGGTCTGTTGAGTTTGGGAGACTTCAGTGAGCTGTATGTTTGCGACGTATGTACAGCTCTGTATGTGTGGTACATGTCGATAAAAATTTTTGAATAAAACAAATGAGGGTCAGGTCTTAACTCATCCCCAGAGCCTACCTGATGCAGTGCCGGTAGGAGTTCAAGGATCCAGCTCCCTAGTATTTCCATACACGTGATATCTGGTTAAAATAACTAACCGAAGCAGCCTGGAAAAGCTTAGGAATCTGAGGGCCAAGTCCCAGAAGAGCAGCCTTGTTCTGAAAAGAGTTCGGTGTGGAGAAGGGCTCATTGCTAGGAGACCAACCCCGAATGGTGTAATAACATTGTGTTTGGGCTAACGTTTTATACACAGACCAACAAACAGACGTATGGGTGTGAGCATATGTTCACATGCCTTGGACCTTTTGATAAATTCAGGACAATTATATAAGTCAATCTTACTGAAACTTTCTACGTGGCAGGGACTTGTGGTTTACATTCCTTAAATAGTTCATTGATCACAACAACCCAATGAAGTGAGCATTACTATTTATCCTCATTTTTCAGATGAGGGAACTGAGGCACAGAGAAGTTTTAGTGACGTGACTAATGTCAGAAAGCAAATAAATGACAAAATCAGGTTGGTCTGATTCCAAAACTTATATATTTTTTAAATGTTTATTTTGAGAGAGAGAGAGAGTGCATAAGCACATGGGGGAGGGGCAGAGAGCGAGAGAATCCCAAACGGGCTCCATGCGGTCAGCACAGAGCCCAACGCGGGGCTCAACCTCTCGAACCATGAGATCATCACCTGAACCAAGATAGAATTGGACGCTCAACAAACTGGGCCACCCAGTCGCCCTCAAAACCTATATTTTTAAAAGAATACTTCCCAGCCCCCAAAAAAGTTATAAACAGAGGTTTGTACACTTGGCTTCTCCATGTAAAATGTAAATACTCAGTTTCATTCATCAGTGGTTTACACTGAAGGCACATCTGGTAGCAAGACAAGTGAGCTTGTTTGTTTCAAGGGATAAATAGGAAATCATTAATTTGCTGGTCATTTTTCCATATGTGAAAGTTGGAAGGGAAGCAATAGATGCAGCAGTTCTGTAATCATACTTCTCCCAACGATTTTATGAGGTGGGTATTTTTATCTCTAGTGTGCAGAAGAAAGTGAGGCGGGAAGAGATGAAGGACCTTCATCCCCGTTCAGACTCTTGCCTGGATTACTCCAAAGCCCAAGAAGGCATTTTTACTCCCAAATATGGCAGCCTACATCCTTGTGTTGGCCTCTTAACTGGACCCTCTAGACTGTTGGATTGGACAGGAGGACTCATGTGTGGCCTGGCCTTGTGCTAGATCAGGTGTGCTCAGTGACTGGCCCAATAGCTCAGCAAGCACCAAGAAAAAGTGATCATGCCAAGGAGCACACCCACAATGGGTTCCCTGGAAAAGAGGAACCCAGAGAGCACCACCAACACTCATGCCTTGGAGGAATTTGGCTGATGACTAAAAAGTCACAAGCCATGCCAGCTTCCCCAGAGAAGAGAAGGACGTTAAGTAACAGCTTCCCCGCTAACAGCACACCTGGGAAAAGTACACCATTTCCAGCTATGAGCTCACCATCCTTGCTCAGACTTCAAGGCTGACAGAGTGTGAGTGGAGGTGAAAACAAGCTATGGTGAGCTTTGCTTTCTCTCTTTCCTTAGCTGAGGAGAAGATTCTGGCTGTGGGCTTTCCTGTTGCTGTTAATGCTATGTAACTGCAAGATATTGTGACTGCTACTCTTTTAATTCACACATGGGACATTCGTTCACTCAATAAACGTATGATGTGGGCCTATTTCCATCAAACATTAGGAGGCGTGATGCAGTCTGGCAGTCAAGAAAGGGAATTCTGTGGCGGTCTGAAGTGGGTTCAAGTCCTAACCTTGTTCAGGCCCGGTCCAGTGAGAGTCTGCTGCTGTTATTACTCGTGTGATTACTCAGTGGAAGCTGGGTGCTTGTCAGGAGAGGGAGAGTACTCAAGGAGTGTTCCTGCTAGGAGAGGCATTAAGACAAGTACACAAATAGCCCACAATTGTGAAATAGGAAACATGCAGAATATGACAAGTAACCTAATAGGCAACTGAGAATTGTAAGCAGTGTCTCTTTCAAAATTGTTCCTTGGGGAGGCCTCATATTTACATATAAAGCATTGTTGCTGAGAGTTAAAGGAGCTTCTTAACATTTATTAATTTATCATTATAATACAAGTAAAACATGTTTTACTCTTTTTTAAAGTCATGTCTACCCTCAAAGTGGAGCTCTAATTCACAACCCCAAGATCAAGAGTCACATGCTCTACTAAGCCAGCCAGGCACCCTCGTATTCATTTTTTAACTGCGGAAAGTACAGAAAGCATTTCAGAAATGTCTCAAAATTCCATCATCGAAGCAACTATAGTCAATATTGTGCATATGTTCTTTTGAGTTTTTTCCAGAAGTATTTTTGAGCTCCACATTTGGAACCTCTATTCCCTTAGACTCTGTAGCACATTCTTTTGACTTTGCCTAGTGAGACAGATCTTTATCCTTTGAAGGTAGGTTGTATGTTAGAAACAGTCACAGGTCGTCAGGAACCAGGTGTGGCAAATTTGATGTGATCAAGCCAAGGGCACGTTGCTTTGGTTCCAAACACAAGATGATAGAGGAATGAAACTAATTTTATTGGGTGGCTTGTCAAATAGCTCTAATGACAGTTCCAGTGAGTTGCTTGAAATTTCACTTTGCATAAGCAGCGACTTAGAAATAAAAGGTCTCCAGGGCACCTGGGTGTTTCAGTCAGTTAAGCATCCAACTTCAACTCAGGTCATGATATCGTGGTTCGTGGGTTTGAGCCCTGCGTTGGGCTCTGTGCTGACAGCTCAGAGCCTGGAACTGTTTCAGATACTGTGACTCCCTCTCGCTCTCTCTTCCCCTCCCCCACTCATGCTCTGTCTCTCTCTTAAAAGTAAACATTTAAAAAAATTGTTTAAATAAAAAATAAAAAGGGGCGCCTGGGTGGCTCAGTCGGTTAAGCGTCCGACTTCGGCTCAGGTCATGATCTCGCGGTCCGTGAGTTCGAGCCCCGCGTAGGGCTCTGGGCTGACAGCTCGGAGCCTGGAGCCTGTTTCGGATTCTGTGTCTCCCTCTCTCTCTCTGACCCTCCACCATTCATGCTCTGTCTCTCTCTGTCTCAAAAATAAATAAACGTTAAAAAAAATTTTTTTTAATAAATAAATAAAATAAATAAATAAATAAAAAGATTTCAGGGCCAGAATGCTGAGTTGTTCATTTTTAACTTCTGGGCACCTGAAGTTAAAAATGTTATTCCTGACAAGTAATAGGCACTTAAAAACAGTTGGGTACCATGAAGGAGATCAACCACTTTATGTTTTAATTGATTGTTAATTGCTGTGTGGCTTTGGCTAGCATTCCTTCCTCTAGGAGACTCAAGAGATTATAAACCCTCCAGAATTTTCCATAATATACTCAAGAATATATTTTGAAAGAAGAGCAAAGGGGAAATAAGATATTGTTAACGCTTTAATTATTCAATTCATAAAAATGTTCCAGTTATAAAATTAAACCTTAAATATATGGCTATACTCCCTTTTGACCACCATATTCAATCCTATCCACCACCCCCCCCCCAACTCCTTAGAGGAAATGAATTCCATTATCATATTGATATGCACTAGCCAATTATTGTATGTTTGTGTATGTGTGTATATATATATGACATATATAAAGCATACGTATCATTTTTTACTAAATTGTATCACTATATGTATGATTCACTGCTTACATTTTTTCAGTCAAGTAAATTAAAACTGACTTCTTTAAGGGGGACAAGATCCATTTACATATTTAAGTGCTGGTTCACTTCCTTTGAAAATAAGCTCTTGATGTCATAGGACTCCCATAGCCCTTCCATGGCATTTGGGAGAATTTAGAGGAGCCAGAGAAGTCAGCAGATGCACAGAAGAACTTCCCCGCAGGCTAGCCCTCGAATTTATCAGCGCAGCACCTCACATGTGACAGTGGCACTGAGGAATGTGGTGGATAACATGAACTGATGTCAAACTCCAGGATTAGACATCTCCTAAGAGACTCCCTTTATCCTTCATGACCCATGATGCATCTGTCCTCCACAAAGGTATCTGGCTCCTTGAGAACATATTTCTATTTCCAGCTTGTACCACCTTTAGGGGCTAATGAATTCAATAAATTATATCTGCATTGAGAAAGAGGTTTGCATCCCTACCATTATCATCTGAACTAAAACAGCTGGACTTTGTCTCTTCACATATTTTCGTGGATAGCAAAAGAGGATTTTGCTTCAGGGAAATGTGGACTGAGATTCTCGTATTCCCTCTATCTAGCACAAACAGTAGAGGGTGAAATGGAAGCTGGGAGCCAGGAATAGAGTCATTATAACTCAACTGGCTGGCATCTAGATAGACAGATCCAGTGGTTTTTCTCCAACCTCTTCCCAAAGCAGATGTCACACGTCTCAGCTAGCATCTGTAGCAGCCCCACAGTTTGGGGAGGAACAAGGAACAGAGCTGGAAATGAAATGGCTCCTGTAAGAAAAGCCTCCCTTGGGTGGTATTTTAGGACATGAGCTCAGGCTGCCTTGTCCTCAGTCATCTTGCTAGCATTTAAGCAGCCCCTTGGGTCACAGATCATGGCAGGTGCTGGGAAGGAAAGAAGGCCATGCTAAAAATAACCAGCCTCTTCTGGAACTCTGCCTGCTGCTGGGAGCTCCCTCCTCAAGCGGCAGCACCTCAGAAAAAGAGCAGAGTTTCCTCCACCTCAAGCAGTAGGAAAGGCCTGGCTCTTTCCTCCTCTGCAGTCATTGATGTGGAAATGGTCCTCTGGAGAAAATACCCTCAAAGAAGCATTTCTACTGAGAAATAGCAATTTCGATTAAAGCAAGAAAACGGGCTCTCTTAAGGAGAAGCCACGGTCCCAGTAGAAAGTGCTGACGGAGAAGGGTTTGGCTAGACCGCCAAGAAAGGGTCTTTAGGAAAACAAGGAAGTCCACTGCTTATTTTCAGTAACCTGGGCCCACCCATAGGCCTCCAACCCAAATAATCGCCACTGAAAATTGAGCTGTTGGCAGTGGCCTGGCAAAGTCGCAGGAACAAAGTTCTAGAAATCCCAGGTTTGTGCATGCCGAACACAGCAGCCCTCCGAGAGCCTGGATGGGTGGTAGCTAGATGTCAGCTCAAGCGTGAGGCTCAGGCTAGCCCACGTCCACGGGCATTTCTGTGTCAGGTTTCACATCTGCAGAGCAAGACTGGGGTTCTGCCTGCCACTCAGGAGGCTTCAAAGGTCACTTTCACATATGTTCCTGTTAAGGACATCAGTGGAAACTTGAGAACCAAGTATAAAAATATAAAAATGAACAGGTGGCATCCAATGCGAAAAGAATGCGGGGTTTGCCGGGAAGTAATGATTAAAACCATTCCAAAGCTTAAATGTGGCCCCTGAGGCTGGCTCAAGTCTCTGGACTGCAAAGTCTGTGGATGCTTTCATTTCTGCACAGTCTGGGTCTTGAGGAAGCTGCTATGCTGGCCTCATATCTTGTCTTCGTTTTCCCCCAAACATACTACCTGGATTGATTGGTGGCTCATTCTTTCGCCAACCCGACGGTTTTAGCAGGTGTAGATTTTTTTTTTTTTTTTTTAGCAGGTGTAGATTTCTAACAATTGCCTCAAACTCTCCCTTGAAGCTACTAGGAACAAAATTAATGTACCTGCCTTTCTCTCTTCATGAAGATGTCCTTCTTTTCCCATCTTGAGCCATAAACATAGAGAAAGGTCTCATTGGCCCAAACACGCTTTCTCACCAGGTTATCCCAATAGCCGCGGGCGGGGGGGTTTAGGAACCGGGGTGGTAGTCCAGAGATGGCCTGTACAAGGTAAGACACCCTTTCAGTCCCAGCCTCATTACTGTCACTTTTTCACCATTTTCGTATGGATAAATGACTTCTGGTGGCCCTGAGTTCTCTCCTCCTCACCTTATAATGTGTTACTTTTCAATATGAAATCAAATATTAATATAAACACGACTGCAGAAGGGTTAATGGAAAGAACACCGTTGCTGGGAGCTGGGACATCCCTGTTTCTATCCTTGTACTCCCACCTCCCAGCTAGGTGATCTGGAGCCAGCCCCTGCCCTTGGCATTCCAATCTCTAGAGGGGGAATAACAGTCCTCATCCTGACGCTGTCACAAGTTGTAAGGAGGAGGTAATAAACTTGAAAGTGCTTTTTAAACCGTACGTCCATAGGGACTATGGCCACTCTTGAGGCTGCTAAATTCCACAAGTCAGGCTTGATTAAACCTATATGTAGCTGCTGCTGTCGTAAGAAGAGATTTGTCAGGCAGGAAAAGCCATATGCCTCTTTTCATACTGGGAGAACCATTTTGCCCGTGCCAACCCTCCAGGTCGCAAGCACACTCGGGTGACTCGCAGTGGGATATGGGACCGGCCGTGTGTCGCTGAACAATGGAGGAAGGCATCCACATAGCCCCAAGACTTTTCTCAAGGCTCTGAACCCTTCCTGGAAACAGAGCCTATTTTCGTTGGGTCCTTGGTGGTAGCATCACAAGCCCTTGAGAAAGAAAACTCCCTTGTGTACGAGGAGAACATGCTGTATCTTGTTCCGTGAGACAGTGAGCCATGAGCATAATAACACGCTGCATTCCAAAACCCAGTGGAAGAAGCAATTGTCTCTGGGTTTAATTATAGATTCTTCACTTTCCCTTAATTGCTTGAGTCAGCACTGTTGACTCCGGGGCAGTCACCATACACAGGTAGAGCTATTGCTGTCGAACAAGGTGCGACTATCAGGTAATGAGGTTTTCGGTTGGTTTGGTTTTTTAAACAAACAAACCCTCACATACATATTCAGGTAAGTGCTCCTGTTAAAGGTGTCGCTGATGTAACATAAGCTTTGCTTATGTTAACTCTCTTTTCTAACCAAATATTGGGAAATGTAGTGTGGCCGGTATGGGTGCTCTTGTGGGAGTAAAGGGACAGTATTTTTAATACTAGAGCTCTCCTAGAAAACCTGAGATATGTGATCCTCATAGCTATAGGAGGCACAGACAGCATCTGGGACAATGATAGTAACACTGTTGGAAATACACATTAAGTGACCCCTAGAGAGAGGGTTTTATCCTCAACATACAGATTTTCCTGGAGGAAAAGATCCACTTCTCCTATTCACCATCCGTGATCCCATAAACTCTAGTTAAATGCCTTGCATACCACAAGCATTCAATGTATATTTGAAGGACGTCTGTCCTACCCTGTCACAATACTTACATTTATTCTTCAGAAAATAAACCATCGAGCCCATGTTTTCAATAGAAATAAATCTTTGGAGACTAATTTTGATATCTTCCCTTCCCAGTCCTGTTTCTCCTGCTTACCTGTAGCCATTGAATAGTCATTCAACAAACATTGGTTGATAAATGACTGAATACTAAGCACTGGAGAAATCTGGAAATTCCACAGACATTCTTAGTGTTCACAGAGAACCTCAGGGCCAAGGTGTTGTGCAGGCTTCTGCAACGCCATGATTTGGTCAGCTTTTTACTTTCAAAGAACACAGACTCTCTCATGTTACCCCAGGAAAGAAAGGGAGTTATTATAAGGACACTTGGAACTGAAATATGATCATATTCTCCCAGTCTCTCTCTCTCAATGGTGCTTCTGTTTATCTTGATATGTCTACTCCATTCCTTCTCCATAACCAGACTTCTCTGCTTCCTCAAAATTTAGATGATGCATGACCTATTGTAGTATATTAGTCAAGAGAAGCTAGTTATGCTTCAGTGAAAACAGCCCCCGTCTCAGTGACCTAAAATAGCAAAGGTTTATGTCTCACTCGAGCACTTGCTCACCAAGGGTTAGTTGGGAGAGGGGGGAGCTCCTCTTATCACAGCCACTTGGGAACCTAGAATGACAGAGCAGCAATAATCTTGAAAAGGGAACATGAGGAGGCATGTGCTCTTAAAGTGTCCACCATACGTCACTTCCACTCACATTTCCTTGGCCAAAGCAAGTCAATGACCACAACTAACTTAATTGAGTGGGGATGTGCAATCCTACCAAGGCCCTGATTGGAGAGAAAGCCAAAATATGTATAAATACCCTTAATCACCCTCATACAAGGTGTCTTCAGCCCAAGACTGCAAACCCCTTTTGTTTCAGCAGCCACAGCTAATGATTCATATTTTCCATGTTCCTTCATTCAAACTGCAGTGAGAGAAAAGCTGAGTGGCCCAGTCTGTCTTGGCCTGACAGGCTGCAACCTATGTCCCTGGTTAGCCCATGGATCTGTCCTTAAGTTATGGCCAATCATCTGGGGACAGGCGTATGCACTGTCTGTCCAGCCCACGCCCATGGCTGTCCAGCCCATGCCTCTTAATCCTCTCCAGCCTCCAGAAGATCTGTCCAGTGTGGAAGAAATTGTTGTTTGAGTTAAGTCATGATGTTTTCTTGTCCTAGCCCTTGGTGGCAGGTCATAGATGGTGCGGTCCATCAAGCTAGGTGGGGTCTGGCCATGAGGCTATTTATGGGGCAAACTCTCAACAATGGTGAGATGGAAATGAGGGAACCCAGGGATCTGCTACGTTAACCCATCAGCGTAGGATCAATGATGGCGCACTAAAGAATTTAAAAAATTGGCGCTATGCAGCTCTTTTTCCACCCTTGGACACCACAATCTTCCTCCTCTGAATATGGACCTAGGTGGGAGGAGCAGAGAGGGTAACAGAACTGGATGACTTCAACCCACATGAGAAGACCTGAATGTGTGAACCTGAAATTCAAGTCCCATACTCCCCCATCTATCTTTCCAGTCTCATGTCCCAGTCTCATGTTCACCCCCAAATAAGCCTACTATCCAACCACCATCAAACATTCCTTTTTCTTCCCTTGGCTCCTCCAATACCCTCCTCTCTGACTGCTACCCTTCCTCTAAAATCAGTCTAAAAATCACCACTTTCCAGAAAAGTGTTTTTTTCTGTCTGCCATGACCTGGTCACTTCTAGGTCTTCCTCCTCTGAATTCTAAAACCTCTGCTCATGCTGAACACCCAGAGGACACGGACAGGCCGATTCACTTTGGAATCCCAGAGCTTGGTGCCTGCCTAGTATGTAGCAGTTGCTCACCGATGGGGTGTTTAATGACGGTCTGTAGCATTGGACATTTAAGGAAACTTTAACAAGTTCCTCTGCTATATTAGGCACAGTGGAGAAAAGTTAGTAATATATGATCTCTCCAGGAGTTTCTCTAGTTCAGTTGCCTAGTTTCACAGATGAGAACATTGAGGCCAAGAGAGGAGAAATGATTTGCCCTTTGCCACCCAAGCAGTCACTATCTACTGAGCTCTTTGCTATGTGCTAGAAAAAAAAAAAAAAAAAAAAAATGCTTTTCACTCTTTATCTCATTTTCACCCTTGGAACAACCCTAGGAAGACTTTTTATACCTACTTTCCAAAAGAGAAAACTGAGGCTCAAAGAGATTGTAACCTGGCTAAGGCCACATTGCAAGAAGGTAGCCAGGCCGGGTTTGGATCCTAGAGTCTGACTCCCGAGACTCTTGCCCCCTATGCGGAGCTCCAGGGTAGGGAGTCAGCTCCTTATGGTCCATGCATCTGTATATTGCCCAGAGGCCTTGAACTTTTCTGTGTTCCAGTGGCTGGGTTGACACATGGTGATTTAAGGGTTCTGGTGCGTTTTTGTGCCACACAGCTCCTATGTACACAGGTCTAACATTCTGACCATTAGGTCAGGGTATTTTTTCCTGCCTGGGCAGTTGGGCTAGTGGAAGAAACCTGATAAAATCCTGGAGAGGAACTTGATCATTCTCTGAAGGACTTACAAGTTGTTTGGCCTGCCTAATCTGCTCAGGCACCGTCTGGGGAATATTCGGTATCCATGTAGTACAGGTTGTGAATTGCTCCGTGGGGACTGTTAACAAGACCCTCACCAACTCCATCACAGCCAGTCTCAGACAGGGCCCTGGGGCAGCCCCCTTTCCTCCTCTCCCACCAAAGCTCTGAAAAGAACAGGCTTTTCCCCCTTGGGAGCTGGGAGGTGTAGGAGATGGAGAGGAAATCCTCCTGCCTCCAAGCAGAGATCACTCTACAGAGCTGGATCTGGTCCCTCCTCAGGGATATGGCTGTGGGTACAAGGACTTCACTATGACACTCAGCCCACGTGTCGGCAACCTGGTGTCTGAGCACCTAAACATGGAAAGAGGCTGACACCCTAAAATCAGTGCAAGAAGAATGACAAAAAGCTAGATCTGGAGGCATCTCAGGGATCATCTCCCCCACCCTGGATATGAAAAGATGAGGAAACTGCAGCACTGAAGCTACTTGTCAAGGTCACACAGCTGCTGGTGATGGAGAACCAAGACCAAGGTGCCCGAGTCAAAACTCAATGTTCTTTCCGCTTAAACTCCCAACCACCCACCTACACACCGACTCACGCCTTCCTACCCTTGGCCATAGCACCGCACACAGGTGCACGCACAACTAAGCCAACTGAGTCCTGTGTCCCTGAAGTCTTTGACTGCCCCTCCCCTGGGAAGAAGGACACAGAGAAGACAGATTCGCAGACACCCTGACCCGCACCAGCAGCCAAGTCTCGGGAGCAGCCCCCGGGCCTTCCTCTCCGCTCTCCTTTTCTGTGCACCAGTTGAGTTTCCGAGAAAGGGAGCGTCCAGATAACACCTGGCGAGCTGAGAGCCGCCAGGGAAGCACGGGGCCGGAGCGGGTGCGGGGAACTCGCAGGCCGGGCCCCGCGCGGCCGCTGCTCCGGGGGCCCCCGGGGCGGGATGCCGAGAGCGCCGGGGTCTGGCGTCTCCCCGGGGCCACGCGCGCCCACTACCTGACCCACGCTCCCCCGGCCTCCTGGGGCTCTGGCGGGCCCGGCTCGGGACCCCGACGGCAGGGCACGGGCTCCGGGAGGAGGGGGCGCGGAGGGCACAGGGCACAGGTCAGGGCCCCGGCCCGGCTCGGCCCCAGCGAGGCCTGGACGCCCTCTCCCTGGCGCGCAGGTTTGGGAACAGGGCGGCCTCGCCCGGCCGCCGCCTCGGCGGCTCCGGTCCCCATATATAGTCATATCCACCGTCAACTGGGAGGCCGGCAGGCAGCAGCGAATGGGCGCGCGGCCCCCGCGGGAAGGAGCGGGGCGGGGGCAGGGGGCGGAGGGAGGAGAGGGGGAAAGGGGGCAGGAGAAAAAAGCTTTTCCAAAAAAGTATTGGCTGTCTCGAGGAATGCGGTCGCCCCCTTGGGAAAGTACATATCTGGGAGCAGCAGGCGGCTCCGCGCTCGCACTTCGGCTCGGCCGCCCCACCGCGCACTCGCCTCTCCGCTCCCGCCGCAGCCGCAGGGCCCCTCGCCGCCGCCACCATGGACGCCATCAAGAAGAAGATGCAGATGCTGAAGCTCGACAAGGAGAACGCCTTGGATCGAGCCGAGCAGGCGGAGGCCGATAAGAAGGCGGCGGAGGACAGGAGCAAGCAGGTCTGCGCCTCCCCGGCCCTGCGCTCCCCCCGCCCTTCACGGCGCCCCCGGGCCCTGAGCGCCTGGCACCCCTTCCCGGCCGCTCACCCCGAGGACAAGGGGAGCCACTCCCCACCCCGCCACTCCTGGGAGGCCGGGGACGCGCAGCTGAGAAGGGGGAGGGGAAGAGCAAGACTCAGGCTTACGCTAACTTTTTGGTCTCGTCCGGGGACGTTTATTTCCCTCCTCGGCTTCCCAGAGCCCGCGAGGTCTTCTCAACTCCTAGAGACACTTGACTCTCACGATCGGGGATCAGTGTTGGACCGGAGTGGGGGGGCGGGGGGAGCAGGTTAGGGTAAATCGAGTCCAGAAAGTGTTAGAAGTTCTTCTGCACTTTTGACTGGAAAGAATAAAACCTTCAACTGGGGTAGAGCCTGAGCAGGGGGAAGGGGCAGGGAGGTGGAGGTGGGGGCGGGGGGGGGGGGGTCGAGTCATGAAGTTTTTTCCTAAGAACAAAGATGGAACAGAATGGAGAGTACGGCCCGAAAGCCAGGGAGACTGGGGCGTTTTTCTGCACCCCCAGTGGTGGACTTGAACGCGCTGGGACCTTGGCAGGATTCTCGTCCCGCGGGAGGTGGGGGTGCAGGGTGGGCCACAGTGCGGTTCCATATTCAGGAGAGAAGAGGTTACTTAGAGACCCTTGAACCCCGAGTCGGCAGCGCCCCAAGCCGAGGGGCCGCAGCCAACCAGGCGCTCGTGTGTTGTGTGTGTCTAACACCCGGTCCGTGCCGGCCGCCCGCGCCCGCCCGCCGCTGCCCCCCAGCTGGAGGACGACATCGCGGCGAAGGAGAAGCTGCTGCGGGCGTCGGAGGACGAGCGGGACCGGGTGCTGGAGGAGCTGCACAAGGCGGAGGACAGCCTCCTGGCCGCGGATGAGGCCGCCGCCAAGGTACCCGGGGCGCGCGGCGCAGCACGGCGCACGAATGGCTAACTCTGTCTCTCTCTTTCTCTCTCCCTCCCTGTCTTTCCCTCTCTCTCTCTGCTGTCCCTGTCCTTCTGGTTCTGTGCACCCACACCCCTCCCCCGCGGGATCACGCTGCCTGCTGCACCCCACCCCCACCCCTCCCCGTCCCTCACGGCCAACTCCCAGCTGGAAGATGAGCTGGTGTCGCTGCAAAAGAAACTCAAGGGCACCGAAGATGAACTGGACAAATACTCCGAGGCTCTCAAAGATGCCCAGGAGAAGTTGGAGCTGGCGGAGAAAAAGGCCACTGACGTAAGTGCACGCACACAGTATCTCCCTCAACTCCTGCCCAGTGGCCACTCTGAGGTCACCACAATGGCCAAGGGGCAATGGAGGAGGGTCACCTCTTCCTGCTGGACACCCGCACACAGCCCTGACATGGCCCAGAGCACTGGATGCTGCCTCAGACTTCTATTGCACACGTTCATTTATACTTCATCCACTCCTCTCTCTTTTTCTCCTTCTTTTCCCCACTCCTGGGGGTGGAGGTGGGTGGGTGAGAAGCTGGGAGTGGAGTGGCTGAAATTGGATGCTGGAGGTGAACCTTGCCTCCCTGGTGGCAGAAAACCTCTGCGGTGTCATCACCAAGGTTTGTGCAAACAGAATGCCTAGTTTACTTTCTTTCCTTTGCAGCCTCTGGTGGGTGGGAATGCCTGGTTTTCAATGGTGAGTCTAGTCAGGGTACAGAGGGCCTGGTCTCTAAATTGAAGGAATGACATGGTGCTACTTTTACTTAGAAGGCTGAGCTTGATGTTGGGGTGCAGAGACACTTGAGGCCTCCTTGCTCACTAGGGAAGCCTTAATCCAGCCCTTAAGATCCGCCTGGGAAGATGATACTTGCTTGGGTCTGCAGTCTGACAGCACTAGATCCTGAAAGTACCCTGGGAGTTATATATAGCTCAGTGCTTTATATGGTATAGTGAGCTAACTGCCCCCTGCCCCTCCTGCTTGCCCCACCCCCACCTGTCAGCCTTCTGACAACCACCACATAGTTTCAGGGGTGATGCACACACTGCAAAAACTCTACCAGCACTTTGTCCATTGCCCTTTGGAATCTTTTTAGCTGAAGAGCTTGTCTCTTCTGCTCCATAAGTCAAGCCAAGCATTAGATTTCCAAAGGAACGACTTCTTTTCACACTGTTGGATTCCATTGTAGAAGCTCATTAAGGCTAGAGGCCCAATTAGGAAAGAATTCCTTGCGAAGTTAGTAACAATTCCAAGAATGTATGAGCACGGGGGGAAAGCTGTGCCCAGAAGTTGAACTACCAAGTACAATGGCAGAATTTTTTGTATGAGAGTAAAATGCAAATTGCTGGAGGGTCTTGGGCCTTGAAACCAGTAATGGCTTTTTGTGGCGTGAAAGGCTTAAAATGTAATCTCCAAGCATGCTTTGCAAATGGGAAATCCAGACATAGGACATTTAGAATCGACCAAAAAAAAAAATTCTTTTTTCAATGAACATCAAGATTACTGGAAACGGGGTTCACAGAAGCACTGACTTAGCTAAAACATTAAAGCTACAAACTACCTGGCTTTAGAAAAAGAGCCAAAAAACACATATAACTCTGTGTCTGCTTTGTATAATGTAGATCATATGTCTGCTTCGTGTAAGGCTAAATGGAGGATGTCTGTCTCCCCCAAATTCTCCAGCAGGACGTTTATTTAGCTTTTTCAAAAGAGCCGCTGATAGATCAAGGAGAGATATTCCTTATAAGGAAAAGAATGCAGAGAATTTGAAAATAGCCTAGTAAGACTGAAGGAGAAAAAAGCGACTACAATTCTTAAAGGGAAAAAAAAAGATCATAATTATTGTAACTATGTAGTGCTATCATGTCTTTATTGAAAAGTCTTGTTTAAGGGAGCTTTGGAATGAAGTGGGGCAGAAGTGGATGAGGATATTTAAAGCCACCTTGGTGGAGGCGGGGTTAGCAAGGGAGGGAGCTTTTTGAAACTGTGTTTTGGTTTCCTACTGGAAAACTGTCCCTAATATGGTACTTTTTTTTTTTTATAGTAGATTGATCATTGAACTTTTAAGATATTGTAGGTTGTTTGGAATGTGTAGGGATGTTGAAGAAGAACATTTGCAAAGAAATGCTATATTTAAAGTGATTTCCTAACAAAAATAATCAAGAGTTAAGGAGGAAGAGACCGATATCACTAAAGAAAGCGGGAGATAGGAGGTCAGCTTCCTGAGGTAGAATCATATTACATTTGGAATTAGGACATTTCACTGTCATTACTCACCAATTTAAAAACATTTTTGCATTTTCCTACTACTTAAAACCTTTTTCTACATATTTACCAATACTTTACAAATTTTATTCCAAAAGAAGGGTCTTCCTAGCTTAAAAGATTGTAATTCACAAGGTAGCAAGCATCCTGATGCTTTTCTTTTGAAACTTTTGGTGTTCCACCTAAATGAGGCTGAATGGGATCAAGGGCTCCATTTTTTCTCTGGCCCCCAACCCCTTCGCCAATATTGTGATGTATCTGATATTTGCAGTATGTGAGTCTTTATTCCTTGCAGGTCTTTGCTTCCTAAATCAGTGATTCTCAACCTTATGTAAACAGAATCTCCTAGGGAGGTTTTAAAAGCCCAAATCCAGACTGCACCCCAGGCCAATTAAATCAGAATCTCTGGGAGTGGAACCCACGCATTAGTATTTTTTAAATGTGCACCCAAGGTTGAGAACTGTCCTAAACTCTTGTATAATGACATCAGCATTAAAATGAACTCCCCTAAAACTGTCTTTCCCAGGTATTTGAAAAGCAGGACATTAAGTCATTAGTTGGCTGCTTTTAGAGCACTTGCAAGTGTCCAGTAGTTTCCCTGGCGCCCCCTTCCTCCACCTTCAAAGTTGGAGCCCACTGTCTGGACTCCTCTGGGGGAGGAGTTGTAACCTCCCGCCTGACCAGATGAACTGTGTGGAAACAAAGCCAGAGGCTCCACCTACAGGGCGTGAGGGCACATGCTGAGGTTTGTGAGAGTCTCAGCGGAGACTGTGACAAAGTCCATAGAAAATGAATCAGGAAAGCAAAGGAGGTTCCTTGTTAGGGCTTTGGAGAAGGAGGACGGGGTTGTCAAGTATGTTTTTGTTCTTCATTATTCCCACACTTAAATACATCAGGAATTGACTTGAAGGGCCTCCTGTGAGAAAGGTGAGGAAGAAAGCCATGAGATTTGGAAGGCATTTAAAAACGCAGCCCAAATGGGAGAATTGGCAGAGGACGGTTCCCAGAGATTGGGTTTTCATCCAGCTGTAGCCAAAGGCTCCCATAGTGTTCTGTAGCCTTCATGGCTGTGCCTTTTAAAGGCATCTCAGTCCAGCCCAGAATTGGTCAGATTCCAGAAGATCTCTGAGGCTGATCTAAAACCAGAGAAGCTTATAAGTTATAAGGGACCCGTGAGATGATTGTTTTTATGGAAAGGGAAGTGAGCCCCAAAGAGGTTCGTGGCCCTGAGAACACAGCCGGTGATGGACCCCCACCTGACTCTTAAGGCAGTGCCTGCATATTTATTCACTAAAGCTATCATTTGAGTTAACTGTGTACAATGTATTGTGCTAGGCACTTTGTTTTATTTCATAATCCTCACCACAGCCCCATGAGGGAAGTACTGCTATTAATTCCACTTTTATAGATGAAGCCCAGAAGAGTCAAGTTACTTGGCCAAAGTCAACAGCCAGGAGAGATTCTAGGAGCCGAATTCTAACCTACCTGGGAACGCTGCATTTAGAAAGGTTTAATCACAATGCAATATGTTAGTGGTTTTCACTTCGTGAGTTTAGTGAAAGAGGAAGGTTGTTGTGATTAGGATCTTGTGTGCTGTAGTTCTTTATATATAACGAGGAAAGGTCCTGGGGACACATTCAGGCCCCAAATTCCTCCACTCAGCTTCTCTCTTGGGCTTGGGAATTCTGAACTCCCGAGTGCGAACTCCCGCCGCCTGTAGGCGGCACCACCGCCCTTAGCAACCAGGTCCGTTACCCGGGGTCACCACGGAGCCAAGGAGGGGCGCTAGGAATCGCAGTAAAATTCCTGGCGCGCTGGCCTCCCTCCCGGCCGGGCCCAGCTCTCCAGGTGTCCCAAAGCGAGTCCACCACCTCCGACAGCCCCGGTGCCGCGAGCATGCGCAGTGTCTCACGCGGGTTGCATATTCCCGGGGTCCGCGGCGCGCGCCCCGCCTTCTGTGCCCGCCCCCGGCGCTCGCGCACCCGCCTGCGGTTCGCCTGCGCCGCCCGGGAGACCGCCACTTCCGGGCTCGTCCTGGGCCACTGGGGGCGCCGCCGTTGCGCGGCGCGGCCTGGGCGGGGCGGCCGGGCGCTCAGGAGTGCGGCTGCGGCAGCGGCGGCCGGAGCGCAGCAGCCGGTCTCTCCCACCGCAGTTCGCCGGCCAGCCCGCCGCCGCCCCGCGCGATGGCCGGGAGCAGCTCGCTGGAGGCGGTGCGGAGGAAAATCCGAAGCCTGCAGGAGCAGGCGGACGCCGCGGAGGAGCGCGCGGGCAGCCTGCAGCGCGAGCTGGACTACGAGAGGAAGCTGAGGGAGACCGTAAGGGACCCACCCATTGCCCACCCACCCCCACCCAGAGGCGCCTCCGCCCCAGTTGGGCCCACAGAGCGGTGCAGGGCCCTCCAGAGCCCACCTACCCCTGCCCCCACGCCTCCAGGGGCGCACCTGGCGCACCTGGGGCAGCTGGCGTCGGACTCTAGGGAGGGGCCCTGCCTGTTCCTTTCAGCCCTTCCTTTCCATCTTCGTTGGTTTAAAGTAAAAACCCCGAGGGGAAGCAGGAGTGGTGTTGAGAAGGTTCTGGAAGCAGCGCTTTCCCAAAAAGGGCTCTATTTTGGGGTTATTTGCGTTCGGCCCGGGTGTCTCGGGTCCCTCGGGATGTGCACTTTGCGCTGCTGGCATTATTTTCTCGAAGGGTGGGGAGGGAAGAGGGAAATCCTTTTGGAAATCCGTTCCTTTGGAAAGGGGCGCTGACAGGGAAAGTCTGGGGCACTGCCAGACTTTAGGGCCGGGGGATGCTAAACTCCACCATCCCCGTTGACCATTGGTTTTCTTTGTGGTGGTTGAGACATTGACAGCGCCGGGCTCTGACATACATGTATGTATGACATGCATAGTATGAGACCCGCTTACCTTTCCCTTTGTATTAACCATCTCTCCTCCCTAGTGGTCTTATACAGATATTCCTTTGTTACCGAGTATTGAGAAGAGTTGGCTACATGTCAACGATCATTGGGTGTATTCTCTTGCCGGCTTCCCCCTCCCCCATGTTGAATGTAATACCTGGCTTCCTTCCTTTCTCCTAAGGCAAATGTATCCAACATACAGGAACAGGCTTTCAGAGGTAGCTCAGGCATTTGCTATTTGTTGATTTTTGAGTGTGTGTTTTAAATCAGGATACTCAAACACCTTGGGAGTTTTATGACAAGCATAATATGGTGTCCAGCTGTGCTTAATACGGACCCATTCTTCTGAGTTGAGTAAATCCTACCGGTTAGGTGTTTGTAATGGCAATATGGCTGGCTGCAGAAACTTCAATGCCTGTTTTGCATAAAATACATAGAAACAAATGGGTCCTCTTAGGAGGAAGGCCTAACTAGAGGAAATTTGGCGGAAAATACAGAGAGGAATCAGGAAATTAATAAGAAAGACAGCTTTCTTGAGAACAAGTCAGCAAAGATCCCATTGATGTGTCTGAATTTGACAGGGCAATAAAATGATTCCAGTTCTCTCTCTGCCTGGCTAACAGCTGTCCTTGAACCATTAGAACTAATAGAACATGATGGATAAGAATGAGAACTCTGGACCCAGACTGCCAGGATCTGAATTCTGGCTTCTGCTCCTTACTCCCTGTGAGATGCAGAATAACTTCTCGTTCTTTCAGATCCCTAACTCTAAAATGTGGATAATAATAATACCTACCTGTTGAAGTGGCCAAAGGAGTTAGTATGTGTAAAGAAATTACAGCAGTGTTTGACACAACAGAGTAAGTGCTAAATGTCAGCTGGTATTAAAACTGCACAGCACTTGGCTTTGTTCTTCGCTCCTTTGCCTTCAGTTCACCACCTATTCAAAGGGTCTTGAAAATGGCCTACTCTTTTCACTACATGTCAAAGCACTGCATATAAATGCTTTTAACCGATATTTTTTTTTTTCTTTTGGGAACTTGATGGAGAGAGGATGTGGGCAGACTGGAGGAAATGTTTGGTTGAGGTGGCATTAGTGGTGGAAGTGAGTAGATAGAACCCCCCTCACCCTCCTCAGAAAGGGAACATGTAGTCCTCTGCAGGAGAGCCTTCTATAGACTCCTGTCCTAGTGTTTGATGTTAGACACAGAAGATTAATTTTATGAAGGGCATATTGTTACTTTTATACATGTCTTCTCTTTTGTACATCATTTTTCTAACGGTAGTCTTCCTGGGCCTGCTGGCTAAAGATGATGCTTTCACTCTTTTCAAAGCTTTGTGTTTAAAGTGGTTTAAATAGTTTGAATTTTTTGGAAGTAATTTTGAAAACACTCTATCCAGGTTGATTGGACACAGAACTTTTTTTTTTTTTTTTTTTTTTGAGAGGGAGGGAGGGAGAGAAAGAGAAAGAATCTTAAGCAGACTCCACTCCCAGGGCAGAGTCTGGTGACACAAGAACTCGATCTCACAACCATGAGATCATGACCTGAGCTGAAATTAAGAGTCGGGTGCCTAATTGACTGAGCCACCCAGGCACCCCAGAACCTTTTAAGATAGCAGTTTGAGGACTGAGTCAGAAGAGACCATTGCAGATTGAGAGTTGTTCCTAACTTCTGCAACTGTAATTTAGAGGGAGTTAATTTAAGGTGGTCTCTTGGTAGTTGTCAGACATAGCTGTGAGTTAAGCTAGCAGTCAGTTTCTCTTAGCCACAAGGATACAGGTTTAGTGACAAAATCATGAGCCGCTGCAAGAAATACTTGACTGGAGAGTTGGCCCTAAATTCTGATTCTGAAAAGTTCAGACGTACTGTAGTTAATTGCCCCTCTTAGGCTAGCACTACCTTGGAAAACTTGGTTATCCCTTATTTCCTACTGGTTTGTTTTTCCAAGGTGTGTGGGCCCTTCAAAATGTTGGAATGAGGATACTTTGCTTGATATAATGATTGACTCTAGGTCTTGTGACACACTAGGGTTTTGTGTGTTTTTTGTTATTACCAAAGGAAAGAGTAGCAAGAAGGAGCCAGTCTTTCCTCCTTTCTGGGTGGTATCCAGCAAACAACGAGACTTAAAGATGTATCCTATAGGTTCTCAGCTAGTAATTTTATTAAATCATGGGAAATAACCAATTAACAGAAATCCCCTGCCCTCTCCCACTTTCAAGTTGGTAAATAGCTCTGAGACCAGGAAACTCAAAAGAGTGCGCTTTGTGTTCACATTGGCAACCCCAGGCTGGCAATGACTGGAATATACGCTCATGATTTCTGTCTTCATATGTAGGCAAGGCAAGGGCACTACAATGCCCTGTTCATGTCCGTTCTCCCTCATTATACAAATATGCCTCATAAATTATAGGCCTTGGCACAGATAGAGGAGGTTGTGTTTATCTATTATCCATGGGAGTGCCCCTTAATGTCATCAGTGGTTTTTTCCCCTTTCCTTACCATATAAGGGCAGAAGTTTAACTTGGCTGTAGTCACTTGGTCTTAACACAGCAAGTTGGGTGAAACCTTCGCCGTATAACTACAGTTTGCATGAAATAAAAATGCCTGACCTTTGGTCATCCCATGTTCCCCTCTGGTTCAGGCAGGACTTTGAAAACATATTCCAGAGGATCATTTTTTGGGGTATAATGTTACTCTCCTAGTTGCTATTTTCTTGACTGTTTTAACTAGAATACTTTTTCAAAGTAAAAACCATTGCTATATATATATAGAGAGAGAGAGAGTTATATTGGCCAAAGCATCTGGATTTCATGAAAATGTAGGCATCATAAAAGTTTGCTGTCAAATCTGATTTGGAGTAATAGTTTGCTGTGTTGAAGTGGCCCTGCTACCCTTGATTCTGTATAGTACCTTGTTGAGGTTGGGAGAGCGGTGTGCCTACCCTTGTTTTCCGTGTAGGTAGCTGGTACCTTTGGGTTGGGTGCAGGGACAGGCCAGGCCCAACTGCAAAGTGCCTGCTGGCTGTTTAACAACAGATCTGCAGGAAGATAATTGGTAGCCTTTACTAATATAGCAGTCTCTTTTCTGAGTAGCTCATTACATGTTGGGACACAATAGCACTTTTCAAGTAAAAGAAACTAGCATCCCAAACTGAAAGACTCCACCAGCAGTTATCAACACATTTTTAGAAGAAGCCAACCCAGCGCACTAAGGGTGATTTCCATGCCTGGAAATGATTTGCGTCTGGAGTCTTGACCCTTCCCACACTCCTTGTTGTTTATATGTGCTTTTTAAATAACACATACTCATGTGGCTGGGGACTTGTACTGGCAGAGGTAACCGAAGGTTAAATCTTAAGTAGACTACCCAGGTTCTGTGATGAAGGAACCTTAGAGAATACCTAAATAAACTTCAGAACTTAGAAAACACATACCAGAAATAAAAGGCTAGTGAAGGTAAGAGCTAGAGGCCTTTTGAACAGAGCGTAATCCAAAGCACACACATATATTCATTCAATCATTCATATTCTCTCTCTCTCTCTCTGTCTCTCTCTCTCATACACACACACACACACACACACACACACACACACACACCCACAAGTAAAAATAAGAGTAAGAAGTTTCCTTAATTAATTTATGGACTTAAACTTGAGTTGCAGGGACCGAAACAAAATTGCGGCCATCCCAGTGTGGAACGGCCTGAGAAGCCAGTGGGAGTCCAGGTTTTTCCCAGGGAAAGCTTACGTGCAGACGTACCCCAGACACTGCTCCCAGGTCCCAGCTGTAGCCTACAAGCACCTTTGCCCGTGCTGCTGTGAAAGCTCAGGGGCAGCGGGTGTTGGCTTCCCAGCTTGAGGGCAGATGCTCTGTGTCTACCTGTGAGGTGTCACCCATGAGTGCTACTTGGTGAAGTTTTCAGTGGAATACCATACCTTATCTCTGAAGGGACGGAGAGGGCTTGTTTAGTGGATGCTATGCAGTACAGTAACTGTTCTCCTAGGCCTGTCATCAAAGCCTCTCTGTCACATGGGGAGTTGTGTTGAGAGAGGCTATAGGGGACTTGCCACTCTAACATAGGAAGAGAGAAGGTAAGAGGTAAGAACCACCAATTCCAGGGCTGCTGTGAGATCCCTGGAGGCCATGAGAAGTGGCCGAGCCCACACACGAGGACCCAGGCACCTGGGGTTTTAGTCTTGTCTCCCACTGATGTCTGTATGGCCCGAGCAGGATCAGCACTGTGGGTCAAAGCTCCCTCTCTCCTTTCTTTTGAAAGGAGAGCTGGAAGAGTGGTTCCCACAGCATTTGCCAGCTTCTTTGGATGGTGGGGCCGGGAAGGTGGAGGGATGGAACAGGTTGCGTATTTATGTTGCAGATGTCTGCCCTCCCCTCTGACCTCCTGAATCAGAATTTCTGGAGATGGGGCCTGGAAGTTTGCATTATTAATACGCCTCTTCTAGGGGATTCTGACAGCCAGTTGTGGGAACTGCTGGATGATGCCTAGAGACTCTTCCAGATAAACAGTTGAGACCCCATTTTGTGAACCAGCCACAGGTCTGCTGTGTGCACGGTCCTGGCTCCTAGAATAGACCTCCGTTCCCAGTTGTTGCTTGGGGGCCCTGTATGAGGCCCTATATAGTGCCAAGAAGTCGAAGGTTCTACGACACGCTCCTAGGAAAGAGTTAGTGACATTTACGTATCAGGGTCCAGAGCTAAAGGAATGAGTGGTTAGAGTGAGGGGCAATAAGAAGGAAGCTACAGATTGACGGGGGCCGCTTAGGCAGGGAGATCTTGTGTACAGAGGCAGGAATGAGCATGGGGGCATGGTCTCCTTACTCTCCATGCCCTGGCCACATGACAAGCTGGGGACCTAGACTGCCCTGCCACCCGGCAGGTCCTTTCCCCAGAGCATAAACCCTGTTCTTTCTGTGAGTACAAAGTCCTCAGGGTTGGGGCCCAGGTGAAACACAGAGCAGAACCTTATAGTGTGGTGGCTACAAGAAAACATTTTGAAAATCGTGTTGACATTTCTCTGGCCATAGCACCTGTAACGAAGATACTTGCCTTCATGTTCAAAATAATAACGAAAGGTGAGGAATACTTTCAAGTGTATGACCTAGACATTCTACTAAGGTATTTTTGTTTTTGCTCTTCGTTTTTGTTTTCAGCTTTCGGAGTTGCTTGTTTCCTGACAACCCCCCCACCACCATGCCCCATTCATAAAAGGAATAGAATTGTGTTAGAAATGGAAAATACAAAACGAACAAAGCTGACCTGACCTTAATATATAGTTCCTTCCAATTTTTAAGAAATAGGGCTAGAACGACAGTTCCTTTTATGTAAGAAATGCATTGTCCCTATTACTCTCACTCCTCCTCTAGAAAAAAAACATACTCATTGGCCGGTCAGACTTAGCAGAACCCATTACTAGCTGTGCACCCCTAAGGATTTACTTTGTGGGCCTATATGGATGCAAATTGTCCTCCTCAGAGCCATTTCCCATTTCTCCTATTCCCTGTCTCCGTTAGCCTGTTACTACTACATAGTTAATTTTTGTCGAGATAAAAGTGTATTTGAATTTTTTATAAAGAGTCCTTCACCGTGGTTGGAGATGCCCTAATAACTTCTCTTTCCCAGACAAAACTTGGCATTTAAAATTTTACAAATCCAGAGGAGCAAAGAGCTGAACATTCTCGTATTCATTTCATTCAAGGCCATAATCACAGTCTCTCACTACATGTGCCTTTTAGACTGTGTACATCAGGAGTCCATGAGCTAAGAAAGTTGCTTTTGTTTAAATTACGTCAGTCTTATTTATTTTATTCAGTAGACATTTACTGAGCCCATATTCTTTCTGTGCAGAGAACTATGATTCCTTACATGTAGGAAGCTTCCAACTGAGTAAAGCACACAGAAATATGGATAGAACTGGCATGCCTTAAGTATGTATGGTAATTTTTAGAAAACTCTAAAGTGGTGTCCTGAAAACCTTCTCACCCCATGATAAGCACACATTCACAGTGGCTGCAGATGAGGAAATGGTACCTGATTAGTAAGTTCTCTCTTTGACTTCCAGGCGTAATATTGAAACAAACACCAGTGCAAGTGTATGTAATGGATCATCATAGACTTGCAAGTGTTCTGAGGCTCACAGTAAAAAGTGCTTATGATAGCAGCTAATCATTGCATCCCCCGAAAAGTAACATCTTAATTTAGATACAGATACTAAATAAAAATAGTATCTGTACCGCTTTCTCCTAAGGAGTTTGAAACTTTTCTTGTAACAACCTTGCAAGAAATGCCAGTAAGCTTATCTCAAGAACACTTGGGAAATTTGTCTTGGCCCTGTTCCAGCATATGACCGAGTTCTCCTAAAGGGGTTACTGAAATGGGAGTGGGGGAGGGGCGGTTGTGTCTGTATGGCATATATTTTAGAACGGCTGACTTTTTAAATACTTTAGTTCCTTTTAAGACTCCTTTGAGAAAGTAGCCAGGAGGAAGGAGAATGCAGACTCCTGAGTCTGGTTTCCGGCTGGACTGCTCTTGTCCTATGTGGCGGAGCCTGGGTAGGTCTTGTCTCTGCCCAGTGCTTGAGCCCCCGTGAGTGAGGTGGCCATAATGAAGCGCCCCTTTAGCAGTCAGGGGGACCCACTGTGGAGTTCTGTGGAAGAAAGGAACCAAGTGAAAGAGCACTTGGTAACAGTCCCTCTCTCCACTGAGAATGGTGCGTGTGGACATAACACACGCGAGTGTGGACGTTCACTATATAAATCAATGTAGCAGTGTCTTCGAGAACTCTGGACTTGACCAGGGTGTGTAATGCACTTAGAGGTAGCTCACCACACGGCCAGGCTTCCTGTCAGAAATCGGTGTTTCTGACTCAGCCACTTCCTGTAGGCAGTGCCCTCACTTTCTCTCCCAGTCTGAAATGCCTTTCACTGTCTCTGCCTAGGCTGAAGCCGATGTAGCTTCTCTGAACAGACGCATCCAGCTGGTTGAGGAAGAGTTGGATCGTGCCCAGGAGCGACTGGCAACAGCTTTGCAGAAGCTGGAGGAGGCCGAGAAGGCAGCAGATGAGAGTGAGAGGTGAGGGTGCCTCTCCCAGCCCACCTTTCTGCACAGGCTTCTCCTCCAGGTGGAACAGGAGGGCTTCTCTGATCTTTGGGGCTTCACAATTTTACAGTGCCTTGGTGGGATCGTCTCCTCAGTTGATCCCAGGTATAACTTTACTAGGTTTGTTCCTTTAACGTAAGTGGAGCCCCTGTGTACAAAGCACCGTTTGAAATCCCAAGGTTACAAAGAAGAAAGAGCTCCTATTCCTGCCTTCATAGAGCTCATCGTCCAGAGAGGGAGATGGACCTTTAAATGAGAAATTCTAGGGATGCCTATTGGTTCTTTCATTCTTGCTGACCGCAGAGCAGTTAGACATTTCCAAAAGATAAACTTTATTTAAAATACGCCAAGGAGACTGGGCCCAGATAAATGAACCATGGACTATCAGTTGTCAGGTAACCCAGCAAATTGGTGGAAGAGGAAGCACAGATAAAACAGAAATATTATCTGCAAAAGTAAATTGTTTTGGACTTAGTAATGTTGGTAAGATACTGGTGCACATGTAAATATAGTCGGATACTCGTGTATTCAGAACCCACTCCCTGTAACCTGGCTCCACCTGATTATTACTCCAAGATTCAGTTTTGTGGTAGTAAAGGAATACCATGGCCATATAGCCCAGCACAACTCCGTGTATTCTAGAAGTTGTTCAGCTGCTCAAGTTAATGTATTCATATTGCATAGAAGCGTTCCAGGAAAGACTGAACTGGAGAGTTCTCCTGCTTGGAAGCATGACAGAGTAATGTGGTGGCTCAGAACACTGGGAGTGTGCATCGGTGCTGTGGCCTGGGCAGGTGAAGGCAATCCGTCATTCTTTCCATTTCTCCTTCTCCGATAGAAGTGAGTTTCTGTCCACTCATTCCGATAGAAGTGAGCACCCTGCCACCATGGGTAAAGAGTGATTTCAGCCTTGAAGATTAAAGAAGCATTTAAGTTGAAGTTTCCAGCTCCTTATTCACTGCTGCTTATTGTTTCTTCCCTAACCAAGAGTTTTGGAATTCCTTAAGATGACTCATCATCTTTTACCGTGCACACATGCCAGTGGTTTTGTGGCTGATTCTTCCTAAAATATACTTGCCAGTAAACGTAAAAGGCAATCTGGCAATGTTAGACTTTGTAGGGAAAAAAGGAATTCAGAGATCACTTACCCCACTCCCCTCTTTTTACAAATGAGAAGACGAGGGCTCAGAAGTTGATGTGGCCTGCCCAAAGTCTCCCGGCGAATTTATAGACAAGCCAAGAATTTTAGTCTTCTGATACATACTGTAGTACTTCATCATCTGAACTGCCTACTTAGATTTTGGTAAACGAATCCCATTTTATTTTATTTTATTTTATTTTTATTTTTTTAATGAATCCCATTTTAAAATGACTTATTCCATAAAACTGTAATACATCCCACAACAATTTACATTTTCGAAAACTTAACACCATGAGATCCAGAGACAGCACAGACGATGGCATCAATCTCTCTGTCAACACCTCTATTATGTAAGAATTCTCTTAAAGGCAAAACTCACAGTTTTTCATCTAAAGTATTAGGTTGACCCATATGAAGTTGTCATTTTTGTAGGTCTGACATAGTCAAGTGTCCGCAGCGTCACATGGTTCGGTCTAATGTTTACGTTTGTGACTGATGGGGTGAGAACAGCTTCCTTCTTTGTAGGAAGAAGTACGCGAAGACAGATTTGTTTTTGTTCTAACTAGGAAGAAATCTCATTATTTATATAGCAAGTAAAGCATGTTGGCTTTTCCTGTTTCCATGCCTCCCAGTTTCAAGCAGGATCCTGACGTGGTACCTTTCATTTGACATTAGCTCCCTGGATAGCTTCACCAGTATCGAAAGTGTGAGCTTTCGTTCACAATAAACAGAGAAGTGTATGTCTTTTTCTTCCTTCAGCTCTGGAAACTCTTGCTTCGTGGTTTGGAAAATAAAAGCAGCCCTGTGCTCTCTTTTGGTCTGCCGGTTACACCAAGCCTCACGGACCAGTGCAGCGCAGTGTGGGTTCACGGAGGTCTCCTCTAAACCTTGGGTCTTCTGCTTGTCTTCCTTTTCAGAGGCATGAAAGTCATTGAAAGTCGAGCCCAAAAGGATGAGGAGAAAATGGAAATTCAGGAGATCCAACTGAAAGAGGCCAAGCACATTGCTGAAGATGCCGACCGCAAGTATGAAGAGGTCAGATCTTGGGGCCCAAAGCCTCACAGACTCCCCTGCATTGGCCTTGGTGGGGGCCAGGAAGCAGTGCTTACAGCCTTGCGTTCTTCAGTGAAACGATCTGCTTCCTTGGTGGAAATGGGTGGTTTTGAGAAGCAGATTCCCTTTGTCTCCAGAAAACAGTTCTTATTTGATCCTGCTAAGGCATCCCAGTCTTTATCATGAAGCCAGGCCGTAGCGCTGAGAAAGACCAAAGCTTCCCCTGTGATATCCCAGCTGTGCAGCCCCCAGACAAGGACAAAAGACCTTTGGCCAGGAGAGAGGAGAGTTGGGCCTCACTTGTGGAAAGAACCTCTCGTACTGTCACCGTGCAGGCGGCTCTTCCTGGTGTGATTCACCTAACATGATCCAGTTCAGGCAGCATAGGGACACAGTCCATGCACTAAAGTCCGCGTAGATTCAAGAGGCCCTTTTCAATGTGTCCTCTCTTGTCAAGGTGGTAGAATCCTGTTATCAAGATAGGCTCACAGGT
Source organism: Leopardus geoffroyi (assembly GCF_018350155.1). Lineage (NCBI taxonomy): Eukaryota > Metazoa > Chordata > Mammalia > Carnivora > Felidae > Leopardus > Leopardus geoffroyi. The sequence goes on along the minus strand of NC_059337.1, from coordinate 42,077,398 downwards.
GAATCAGCTTCTGGTCATGTCTCCATGAGAACAACTTCCTGTGATAACAGAGCTAACATGACTGTTGCTTTAGTTTTATCTTAATGTGTCACGGCTGTCTTGAAATGGCATTGACACTCCTTTTTTCTATTATTGTTATTTACCACCATCGTTATTACTATTATTACTTCCAGGTTACACTATGCCTGCTACTTTTGAAATGCTTCAAAGGATCCCTTTGAAGCTCTCAGGTCCTTTCCTCTGCTAAATACAGAGTTGACTCCATTAGTCATCTTACCAGCTCATCTCAAGTTAGCTTCTCTTGGTATCCTGTTGTCATTTTTAACCTCCTCCACAAAGAGGAGGTTGAGGTACAGAGCTCTAAATTGATAGAGTTCTCAGGATTATTTTCAGTGGTTTTTGGCAGCCCCCACCTTGCTGGATGCATCTTGTCTCACCATTCTGCTATTTTCAAGATGGTGAATTTCCTCTCTCCCCCTTCCTCCACACTTGGGCTGGCTGCCCTGTAATTAAATGGACTTCACCTGAGTCAGACTTAAAATCAGACTGCCTCCCCCAAACGAGAGACTCTGAGTCTTTGTGAGCAGAAGCCTCTGGTCTGCTCTGCCCTGGCCCTCCGGGTAGCGAGTTGCTTCTCTCCCATCCACGGGAAAGAGGGTCATCTCATTTGTCGATAAGAACTTGTAGGGGCCGGTGGGGCCAGTACCCACCTCTGTGTCCTGCCCCCATACTCAAAGCTTGCTGGCCCCATGGTATGTGTGTGTGTGTGTGTGTTGTGTTTGTCCTGCTACAGGTGGCCCGTAAGCTGGTCATCATTGAGAGTGACCTGGAACGTGCGGAGGAGCGGGCTGAGCTCTCAGAAAGGTAAGCGGGCCTGGTGCCGGTCTGCTGTGTGTGGGGTGCTACAGAGCAGTGACTAAACAGCATGACCTTCTGGCAGCTGCACATTGACCTGTTTCAGCTCCGGGCTCCTCCTGTGCTCATCTGACATGGATGAGCTGCGAGTACGGAACACGGAGGACTTGTGTGGGGTGTCTGTATGAATGCGTGTATCACTGCATGCCTTACCTGCACACTGATTTTGAGAATGGCCTTGTGCATTTCCTGTGTCCACTAACAGCCAAGTTCGACAGCTGGAAGAACAATTAAGAATAATGGATCAGACCTTGAAAGCATTAATGGCTGCAGAGGATAAGGTACTGATGGCTCATGTGTGGTTTTAGGTTTAACTGCAACCCAGACGCCTTTCAGCTTCCAGTGTCTACTGGTTCGTTCGGTATAACGACACCCTCTGCTGTCTTCTGTCTTGCTTTAAGTGCTTTCTTTGGGTCCTTTAAACTCCTTTGATTTTCCTTCAAAATGCTCTTTGGTGCAGCCAAAAAGAAGCCAAATTAGCATACTCCAAAATTACTGGATTTTTGTCACCCTGCCTTTTTGCTGGTGCAAATTTAAGGAGGCAGTGTCCTCGGCACAATTGAGTTCCTTAATACCTGATGATTTGGCTACTTTAAGGCAGCCCTTTGTTCTCTGGGACTCGGTTTTCATTTTTTCCCATCCCTCTCCTTTTTCTCTCCTCCTTCCTTGGGCTTGTCTCCCACCCTTTCTGCCTCTGATCGAAAACATTAGCAAATGTGCCGAGCTTGAAGAAGAATTGAAAACTGTGACGAACAACTTGAAGTCACTGGAGGCTCAGGCTGAGAAGGTAGGCCAGGAGCATGGTGTGGGGGAGAAGCATCTTTTAAGAGCTGCTCGAAAGACCCATCCTTTGTCTCTTCTGAGGCCCTGCTGACGAAATCATATTGTTTAGCAAATGGCATGATTTTGAGGTGATTTCCTGATGGTTATTGGATAACAGATTCTCTTTTTTAATAGAGAACATCTTTTATGTTGAGTATGTGACTCGTCTATAACAATTCAATTTAAACCAAGTGCCACATGGCTAAGTTATCTTGTTCTTATCCCATGTAAAACAATAGGCAAGAAAACAGAGAATGTATTGTAGTGTGCCATTTGATACCAGAGGCTCCGTTACCTCCTAAGGGATCCTCAACATCTGTTGGCTGGGCTGGTGCTTTCTTTGTATTAGAAGACCTGAGTATAGAGTGAGCTGTAGCCTGACATCTGGAACGCTCTTTCTAATTACAGTACTCGCAGAAGGAAGACAAATATGAGGAAGAGATCAAGGTCCTTTCTGACAAGCTGAAGGAGGTAATACTATGAGTGTTTTAGATGAAGCCAACTGGATTTTAAATGAGTCCATTTGTATAAAGCTGGTCAGGGCTTCTTCATTTCAAAAGTATGGTGATCCAAGTCAGGAATATTCAAAGGTGGTGTTGGAGTTAGTGCGCTGTGCTAGCGACTGACTGAAGTGTTCAGACCCGTTTTATGGGTGCTGTGCTTGATTTTGATTCTCTAGTTTTCCCTGTATTTGTAGCTCCTAGAAATGTAAAACCTCCCGATTTTGACTAAAATAAATGGAATCGTTACAGGCTGAGACTCGGGCTGAGTTTGCGGAGAGGTCAGTAACTAAATTGGAGAAAAGCATTGATGACTTAGAAGGTAAGATCTTAAGTTTTGTTTTTAATTTAGTCCTTATGGTTGAAAACTGACCTGGCGGAACACTTCGCCAATCCCAGTGCATCCTCCTGGATATACTTCTTTGCTCTTGCACATTCTTCCTGCCTGTCCTTTGGGGTTTCCATTCTGTGGCTCTTAAACTCTTGGACCTGAGTCCTCTGCTCTCCAGATGACTGTTAGCCACCAGATGAGGCACGTCTCTTTGTAAGGGCAGATGCCATCCAGCTTTCCTTCACACTGTGCAGAAGTGGGGCAGGTTTATTTGTTGTCGTTAGGTGAGAATGACTTAGTGTATTCTCTGCTTATTGATGCCTCCTAATTGTCAGAGTGGCATGGATTCGTTTTTAGACACAACTCGTCTTCAAGTGTGAATTCAATGTAACAGTTGGGTCCTTGTGGTTTTAAGTCCTTAATATCTTGGTAAATGCTCTATATTCTGAAAGGGGGGTGGGGGTAATAGGACATTGTTTTTTGAGATTATGTTCAAGCCTTTCTCCCCTAAGATATTTAGGTTTTTGTTCTAGTAACACCTGCCTTTGTCTCACGGAAATCCTAAATGTTGAACTCTGAGGCTCGTGAAGGGTCAGCTATGAAAAGGAAAGAAAGGAGAATGCATAGAATATACAAGAAAGGCAGAAGGGGCTGGCGAAGGCATCCAAGCTAGTGGAGAAGAGAGAATGACAGGTGGTTGTAAAACAGTCTGCCAAAGTGCAGCAAAGTGTGAAACCTTCATCACTACAAAAACTAAATTGCAGACTTGGCAAGAGCCCCACCATAAACGTGTGGCTGTCCTCGCTTTTCAAACCTCGTGGGCCAGTAACAGGGTAGCTTAGTGAGAAGACCAAAGGAGTAGCTCACAGGACACTAAGAAACCGACATCCCAGTGGTCTGGTTTGGTCAGGAAGTCAGTGGCTTGAAGGCGGAGCCAGATAAGGATTACAGAGTCACAAATTGTTCTTCCAAAACACTGCCCTTGGGAATTTTTTCCACTGTTGAGAATTGCAGATGGCTGACTACTTCAGTGGAATTAAAATATAGCTATAGAAAGGAAAGCTATTCTATTACCTACCCAGGAGACGGCCTTCTGTGGTTGTATTCAGGGTGTAACATGATTTACTGAGAAACCAATCCTATTTGTTATGATTTTTCGTATTGAGTCTTTCTTGTTTTATTTTCTAATGGGTTTTGTTCTTTTTGTTTTTGTTTCAATTCATTTAAAAACAAAACGCACGCCTCCTGCATTGGCCACCTGCTGCGGCATCACTTCCTTCATGCATTGCCCTTTTCTTGCTGCTGTGTGGGGATGGTGTCCATGCCACCCTCGCTCACCCTCCATCTCTTGATCACTCTCCATGCCCTTGCACCTCTGCCTTCCACTTCCTGGTCATAGACGAGCTGTACGCTCAGAAACTGAAGTACAAAGCCATCAGCGAGGAGCTGGACCACGCTCTCAACGATATGACTTCCATGTAAATGTTGATCCACCCTGCCTGCTCACATCCGTGCCCTCACGCTAATATGATAAACTCACCACTGCTGCCTTCTGTACCTCCAGAATCTCCATCTTCACACCTTTCTGTTTGCTCTCTCTGCATAATCTAGGATAGTTATTGTCTGCTCACATTCTACTAATAGAAGAGCCGAGTAGATTAAGTCAGTCTATACACATCATTTTCCCTTCAGAATGTGTTTATTTCATGATCTCTGAGCTAGATTGTCCCCACCAAGCAGTGAACTGAAATACGAATGGCTTGAGCACTACCCTTTTAGGAAATTAAACTAGGCTCAAGTAAAACTAGAAGGCTACGCAGTGGTGCAGGAGCTTCCCCGGAAATATCAAAGATCGGTTTCCCGAGATTCGATTAAATACAATAGGATCATTTTTGGTAAAAGAAATGTACACTTAAGGAACCCTCAAGTGTCTGGTTACTGAGGATCTGAGAGGAGATTGATCCAGTACAGCCTAGGGAATGGTTGAGAGATGATCTCTTCCTCACCTGTAAGAATTCTGGAGAGAAATGGTTCATCTGCTGAATAACCGAGGCTTTAATTTTCTGTGTTTAAATAAAAGGCATTGAAATATTCACAGTGAACACCACAGCTGGTGTCAAAGAATTGGGATACAAGACACCGATTACACAGTATGAGTTAAGCAGTTAATGGCTCACCTTTAACTGTGTGAGGCAGTGAGAGAGTAGATACCTTGTTCACATGCGAACTTCGATCATACACAACTAATCCACGTATTGCTAACCCACCCTAAGCGTTACACTTCTTCTGCCTCTCTAGATTCTAACTTGGAGTGTTCCACAGAGCGTTCTCTTCATTCTAATAATATAGCACTGAATTCCACATAAGCTGGAAATTTCAGACCCACCCATGTATGAACATGATAGCATAAAGAGTGTGGCATGTGCCTGCTGCCTTACAGGCTATAGAATTTCCACATCACCATTAGAGACGTGACTGTCACCATGGAAAGTAGAGAGAATTCCATCCTCTCTTCCTTCGTTTGTAAATGCGGGGGTGAATCAGAACATCTGTCTCTGGGTCTTTTCTGGTGCTAAATGTGGTGATTCTATAGGGAAAATTTGTGGCATCAAGAATGCTCAAATATTCTGAAAGGTGAGTTAGCTTAAAACCTGTTTTTGAATTCTACTCATGGGCCTTCTTGACGATGGACCGTCACCCAGAGGGGCCTGTGCTGGCCTTGGGTCTAGACACGGGTGGGCGAGGAGGGACATCCTCCTGCAGTGTGGCTGGCAGTGGGTTTTGCATGTCTGCTTCCTGCCTGGGTTTCAAGTGCTGCTCTCATCTGTTAGTTTGCTTTTCCTTTTTTCCATTGTGCCACTTTTTTTCTTTTTCTCCCACCTTTTCTCCTCATGCAGATAAGTTTCTTTGCTTCACTTCTCCTGAGACCCCTTCATCAAGCTGGCTGTCCCACCTCTCTGAGCTCTGCGGTTTGTCTGTTCTCCATCTGACCTGGCTCATTCTTTTAGCATCCTGCCTGAGAGCCAGGCACACTGCTTTCCATTGTACAGAAGCTCCTCATTTCAGTGTAAAATAAACACTGTGTAAGCTATTTCTGTTTGCTATTCTTTTTACTTCTTATTTATTGACATTTCAGTTTCAACAAAACTAAATAATAAATAAAACTACAAATCTGCTTCACACATAGGAGGCTTAGTTTTGGCTGCTACCCTTTTTTTTTTTTTTTTTTTTCATTCTGAACATGAATGTTAAAAGTTGGTAAAGCACTAGTTCCTCACTGGACTTTTAAAAAATGCTCAAGCGTGGGTCCCTCTCAGAGTTTTGGTTTCCAAAGATTAAAGAGTGGGGTGTTTTGTTTTGTTGAGATTGTGATGGTGCTGGTGTATAGTCCTCACTGAGAACCCACACAGGGCACATTGCTTGTTGGAGTGGCAGGTGTGCCTTGAGCAGTGCCTTCCTCTGCCAGAGGTGTAGTTAGATGTGTCAATGCTGAGTTGGCCCTGTTCGTGGGGCTGCAGCTAACTAACACAAGGTTCTGCCGAAGGCTCCACAGCGGTCCCACACTGCTGGGACTTCACATACTGGAACTTGGAGCCAATGTTACTGAGATTATTGTTGATCCTCCTTTACAGCACAAAGAACAGTTAAAGATTTTTAAAAGTATGTTCGTTACTTAGCCACCTTCATTTAGATCACGAGATGACATCTTAAGTTTTCTACATATGGTTACATTTAAGTCAAGATTCATTTTTGTGCCCGTAAGGACCTCATGTATTCTTTTTTTTTTTTTTAAATTTTTTTTCAACATTTATTTATTTTTGGGACAGAGAGAAACAGAGCATGAACGGGGGAGGGTCAGAGAGAGAGGGAGACACAGAATCGGAAACCGGCTCCAGGCCCTGAGCCATCAGCCCAGAGCCCGACGCGGGGCTCGAACTCACGGACCGCGAGATCGTGACCTGGCTGAAGTCGGACGCTTAACCGACTGCGCCACCCAGGCGCCCCAGGACCTCATGTATTCTTTAGGAGGAGTTGTGCGTACATAATCTTTGTGATAATAGCAGTTTTTTTTTTTTTTTCATTTGTAGTTGTTATTAAAGTATAACCATTAGGGTTGGTTCTTTTTTTGCCAGTGTAGTTAGTGGAAATTGTTCAGAATACAGTTGTTGTTTTTTTTTGTTTGTTTGTTTAAGTTTATTTATTTTGAGAGAGTGTGAGTGGGGAATGGGGAGAGAAAGAGAGAGAGAGAGAGAGAGAGAGAGAATATCCCAAGCAGGCTCCATGCTGTTAGCACAGAGCCCAGCGCAGGGCTGGGACTCATGAACCGTGAGATCATAACCTGCGCTGAAATCAAGAGTCAGACGCTTAACTGACTGAGCTACCCAGGTGCCCCAGAATACAGTTATATTTTATTTAGGCTTTGCTATTTTTACTTTAAGAACAATGGTTAAGTGATTAAAAAAAATTTTTTTTAACGTTTATTTATTATTGAGAGACAGAGAGCGTGAGCAGGGGAGGCGTAGAGAGAGGGGGAGAGACAGAATCTGAAGTAGGCTCCAGGCCCTGAGCTGTCAGCACAAAGCCAACACGTGGCTCAAACTCAAAAACTGAGAGATCATGACCTTAGCTGAAGTCGGTGGCCCAACCAACTGAGCCACCCAGGCACGCCAATGGTTAAGTGATTTTAAAAAAAATTGCAAAATTAGAACTTTAAAATGATGTGGATTTTTGTTTCTTACTTCCCAACATTTCTGCAGCTCAGCAGTCTGGCTCTATTTCTCCTGTGTTTTAAACGTGAGTGATCTTGATCTGTTTTTGTTAGCCTGAGAGTGTTGACATATACCACTATACTCAAATGTAGACAAACTGAAAATATTGTCAATTGCTCCACAAAGACTTCAGAGTTGAGAAAAAATACTCTTTAAGAGGGCCATAAATTAAAGCATTTTAATACTGGTATAGTAGACTTTTTAAAATTTGGAATCTGGAAGTCAGTGTCTCTCCCTTGAGAGTGTAAAAAAGCCTTCTATAGGGGCGCCTGGGTGGCGCAGTCGGTTAAGCGTCCGACTTCAGCCAGGTCACGATCTCGCGGTCCGTGAGTTCGAGCCCCGCGTCGGGCTCTGGGCTGATGGCTCAGAGCCTGGAGCCTGTTTCCGATTCTGTGTCTCCCTCTCTCTCTGCCCCTCCCCCGTTCATGCTCTGTTTCTCTCTGTCCCCAAAATAAATAAACGTTGAAGAAAAAATTAAAAAAAAAAAAAAAAAAAAAAAAAGCCTTCTATAATTTCGTGGATTTTTTCCCCCCTAAAGCTCCTTGGGTCTGCTTTTGACCGTGATTCCTGCCTATATTTTTTTAACTTCCTAGTAATAGAAGGGGCCCCTTCTCTGCGTGCCCCTACTCCCTGCTATAGACAAAATGACAGGTCTCCAAGTTCTGCTGAGCAGATGTGCAGTTAATTCTGGAGGCACATCTGTTTTGGGGGGGTGGTAGGGGAAAACTTTGCAGAGACTTTCACACTTTGTGTAAGTACATTCTACAAGGAGAAACGGGAAAATGATGCATTGGGAAGACAAATCTGGAATAGCCCCAGGAGGTAGGGGTGCACGAAAGGATAAATAGCACCTTGATTCTGTCAAGAAATTGCCAGCGTCCAGGTTTCTCGTTCAGAGAGTCAGGCCATAGCTGCAGCTGCTTCAAGAACCTGGTTGGACCAAACAGAAAGCATTCCTGAGTCTGGGCACTAGAGGCTCCAGACATCTGGGAGGTAAGACAGGAGCAGAAAATCCTTCCAAATGTAAAACCACTTCTGGTTCCTGCCCCCAGTCTACCCAGGCATGGCAGCTCCATGACAGCTGGAGTGGAGCAGGCCCAGAGGGGGATGTGGAGGGACAGCTGTCATTTAAGCTGAATTTACATTGACCTTCTGGATTCTCTAGGGTTTCTCCAAAGTTCTTTTATTCCAGCTTCGCCAAACCTGCCTGCCCGTGGCGATCGCCCCCCTGCATTAGCGGTAATATTGCCAGTGGGGTTTAAATTTGCAACCCCCAAGCATGTGTCCTTCACAGGACACTGTGGAAGGCAGCAGAGAGGGGGTGAAGAGCTGAGCCCAAAATGTTCTTTGCCCTCGATGAGCTGGCCATTTTGCTGGAAGGTGGAGGAGTGAAGAGAGCCCAAACTCCTAGATGGTGTATGTGTGGAGCTACCTGGAGGAGGTGACATTTGACCGGGGTTTTGAATATCCAGAAAATGAGGATGAGCAAAGAGGACAAAGTAGCAGACACTCCAAGCTAGAAAGCATAGTGCAACCTAGCATCTTCCCCATCTTCTGTCACTTCTCAGAGAAAGCTGACATAAGAACTGATTAATTTCCCAACACCCCTGGGGTCCAGAGGCTGGATGGGTTCATTCTCCCTGGGGTTAGGATTGTCAGCTTTTCGAGATCGGTCGGTAGTATTTCTGGGTCCAGGTTGTCACTGTCATTTGAACCAGTCGTATCTCCTCCAACTTTTCATGGTAAATGCCAGGTTCTTGTCATTTTGAGGGCATCCCCCGGGCCATCAGATACAGACTAACACCTGTAGTTGGCCTCCCTAGCGCATGAGCAGATTGGACGCCAGTGTGTAAAACTGATGCTGTGCCGGTGGCCTTGTGGATGTTTGAGGTCTTGACCGTGCTGTACGCCTCCATCTCGCGCCACACACGAACGCCATTCTCTTCAAGAAGTCGGCAAATGAATTTTACGTCACTTGTGCGTGGAGACATGGGCTTGTTGTTGTGCTCTTTGAGTAGTGTAGCACCCTGTGTCAAAACGACGAGAGGTCAGAGTGCACCCTGTATGGTGGTGATTGGGGGACCGACAGGGAGCTTAGTTCTGCATTTTAAGAGCTGAGTGCACAGGCAGCCGTGGGGGGGTGGTGGGGGGGCCTCCTGGTTCTGCCTGAAAGGAGAGCCAGTCCCTGGAGCGCAAGTGAAAGGGGTTCCCGGAAGAGGTGGGCAAAATGGGCGGGTTCAAGTTTCACTGTAAGATCTCCACCATGACCCCCTGCCTTGGCTCCTCAGGCTGTTGCCAGGAACTGCATTCGGCTCCGTTCACCTAGGGGTTTTAGTAAGGTGCAAGAGGAACATTCCCCCTCTCTCTTTCTTGCCCCTGTCACTCCCTTTCCCTCCCTGGCCACCAAGAGAGAAATCCTGGCTCGTCCTGAGTCTATCAGGCCTTTCCCACCCATCCTTCCTGAGCACGGGACAGACGACCACCGGGTAAGGGTGAGCTGCTCGGCAGGTGACCTGAGGGATCTCTGTTAACTCCTTCACCACGTCTGGCTAACCTGTCTTCCTTCTGCCTCTTCTCTTCTGCTAACCTGCTTGCTGACCTGTACAGATCAACTCTACCAGCAACTTGAGCAAAACCGCCGCCTAACTAACCAACTAAAGCTGGCCCTGAATGAGGATTAAACTTAAGTGGGAAAGAACTTGGGCTGAATTCTAGGAATGGAGCCCATGGGCAGGAAGTCCAGGCCTGCCATGCCTTCAACTAATAGGGCCGACAGCACTTGCTCTCTGCAGAATCGTACATGGAGGGAGTTAGCAGAAAGGCTGGCTTCATCTGCGTCTTTCTTCCTCTTATAATCTGGAATAATTAAGTTCTCTTTAGACCCAAAACTGCTTTTATGGTAAAGTTATGTGTATGTATATGGATCAAATATTTATAACAATCAATTCAGCAATCGCAGTTCTTCTTGTTTGAACGGATACAGAATGGGGACCAAAAATTGTTTTCTGTTTCCCACAGAGAATGAGTTCTGCCTAAGTTAGAAAGCCAAAGCCAAGGAGTGTGTAACTATATACGTATACATATTATATATGATGCAATATATAATATATATATATATATTGCTATTACATATTCATATTCCTAACTTCTTAATATCTGGTATAGCGTTTGATTAAATGTACCTATGCTTGGGCAAAATAGCTTTTGAAAACAGGAGCTCATGTCAGAAGTCCCTGATTGTCTAAAAGGTATGCTTTTATTCCGTCTAATGGTGTTGTTGGAATCTGGTGAGAATGTCATGCTAATAATAAATATAAGAATAGTAAGAGAATGTCCTACTGAAGTGTGCATGAAACTTGGATATTTTTTTTTAACGAGCAACAGAAATAAATCATTTTAAAAGTTGTCAGAATATCCACTTATATCATCTCTGTCTTCTGTGTTAAACACAGCTCCCAGATCTTTAACTGCCTGTAACTCAGAAATGTCTGCCATAAGTAACTTGAGTGCTGCAAGCACCGTCGCTGTCCCTGTGGCAGACGGCCGGGGGACCTTCACCAAGCCCCACCCGTGCTCTGTTCAGAGTGGCCTGTTGGTGGAGGTTCCCCTGACTGCTCTGTGAGAACCTGCTGTGCCTCTAGCCCCTTTGGGTCAGAGATGTCTTCTCCCTTTGTAGGTCCTTGTCTGGAAATGAGCAGTATCTTACAAGCATGCCTTGTCCTAATCATCTCATCTTTGTTTGTGACTGATGTTTGCCTGCCTAAATGTACAAACCGCCTCTGTGTCCAAAGTGCAGCTATTCATGACTTAATTTTCTAATCCCATCACAGAGAAAGTGGCTCATGCCAAAGAAGAAAACCTTAGTATGCACCAGATGCTGGATCAGACTTTACTGGAGTTAAACAACATGTGAACCCTCCTTAGCTGCGACCACACTCTTTCATGTCGTTTTGTTGTTGTTTTGTTTTGTTTTGTTTTGTTTTGTTTGTTTTGAAACACCACGCTTACCATGAAACCCCTTAAACGCATTTTTATTTACTTTTACACTGTCACAGAAACATCCACAAGATACCAGCTAGGTCAGGGGGTGGGGAAAACACACACACATACACACAGACAAGGGGAGCCCATGGCAGGGCCGTAATGACTTAAATGTGCCATTTCCCGGGTTGACGTTGCCACACTTAGTAGAGAGTTTTGCAACACAGTATACTCAGCCAGTCTAGGAATCCTCACTAAAGCAGAAAGATTTCCACTCAAAGTGCCAATGATGTATCAACAGGAAGGTTAATGTTGAAAACGCAATCAGGTGTGGATTGGTGCTACTTTAAACAAAAGGTCCCACTGTGGTCTTTCGTTCAATATTGTACAATTTAGAATCCTGTCCGACACTAATTTATTTTGTCTTGAGTTTTATTATGAGATGAGACTGCGGATCCGGTATGCCTGAATTCACTAACGCCAAGGGTTTGTAAGGCACGCTGCTCTTTTAAGACTTCTAGGGCCTTCTCATTGGCACACCTGCGGCTCATTACAACTTGTAGGATAGCATTCGATGTGGATTTCCACTCTCCATTTCTCCATGTTCAAGTGAAAGATTTAGGCACTACGTACAATTGGTAAAGAAAAATCATTTTCTTAAGAGTTATAACTATATGTAAACATTGTATAATGGTATGGAATAAAATGCACATTGTAGGACATTTTCTAAATTTGGTGGTCCTGTCATTTGTATGTTTTTACTTGGTGAACTTTAGATGGTGTGGTCGACCTACCTTCCCTCATGAATGGTTTCTTTTTTTTTTTTTTTTTTTAATTTTTTTTTTTTTCCAACGTTTATTTATTTTTGGGACAGAGAGAGACAGAGCATGACCGGGGGAGGGGCAGAGAGAGAGGGAGACACAGAATCAGAAAAAGGCTCCAGGCTCTGAGCCATCAGCCCAGAGCCCGACGCGGGGCTCGAACTCACGGACCGCGAGATCGTGACCTGGCTGAAGTCGGATGCTTAACCAACTGCGCCACCCAGGCGCCCCATGAATGGTTTCTTAAAACAGTATCCCAAAGATTGGGGGAAACCGAATTCTGAGTGTTACCCTTCCAGAAGCTCTCGAGGCAGCATCCTTTTGGTCTGTTAGAGTTAGAACCCAGCAGGAAAGACCCCATCCAGAAAAGCCTTCCTCCATGATGTGGTCATATATCTGCACATACATAAAGGCTTTTGCAGTGACTGTAGTGGTTCAGGGGGTTTTCCTCAAGTCTTAGCTAAGTCCCTAGCGATGGCACATATACCAACACATAGTGAGTGAATGCACCAAGTATGCCCTTGTCCCCCAGCAGTGTGACTCGAAAAAGTATTGCTGTAAAGGGTCTTTGTGATTTTCTGCTTTCTCACTTGTCTTGAGTTCTAAACTCCAATACATCTTCGTCTTTTTGGACTTGGAAACTGAAAATATCACAGGTCACTCCTGAAGACTGACAGCAAACGAAAGATTACGAGCACTATTAGTTGGCCAAACTTGTGCTGCAGGGCGGAAGAGGACGTTCTCTTGGAAAGCAAACATGGGAGGATGGAAATAAACGGAAACGGATTTGGATGACAGATTATATTTTCATTGAAAAGTATGAAGTGTATCTGTAGCTCTTCTTTCAAGTCCTTTGATCAGGTATTTTCTCTCCACAGAAAGCGTGTGTATGGCAAAGAAACTCTTTGGGTCTCAAATTCCCCTGGTCTTCACCGGCCCTAGGCTCACCCCTGCCCATCCTCAGCAAGACCAAGAAGGCCTCTCTGCCTCACTGTAGTCCCAGCGGCCTTTCCTGAACCCAGCACCCTTTCGCTTTGGGAGCCAGGTCTGGCTTGACCTTTCCTAGCTGCCTAGCCTCGTTAAGTCCCTAAATCTGAAACTCTTCATCAATCAAGTGGAGACGAGAGTCTCCCCTAGCTCATTACATGGGACTGGAATGCGTCACCTTTGCAGTAAAGTACGTAACACAGAACGCAGGACGTGCTTGATAACCATTAGCCTCTGCCGCCCTCGTCGTGCCGCATGTGCTCCAGGGACCACAGCAGAGCAGATTTGATACCGGACTTGGTAAGGCTGGGGCAACGCTAAACTTTGCTCCAGATGGTGATGGTTACTAATTCCTTTCTGCGATACCGCTTGCCAGAACCTGTACTAACGTGCCTTCCGAGTGTTACTTCAGCTTCACATTGGTCCCTGCTTTATTTACACAAAACCCGAGGCTCGGAGAGTCCATGAAACTACACACGGTCCCATAGCTCACAAGGAGGGGGTCCTGGCTTCAGATTCGGGCCTGTGTGACTCCAGAGCCCTGTTTGGATTCTTCCACTTGTTTTAGATGCTTTAGGGCAGAAGAAGATCAACTGCCAGACGTAGCTAGAAACAGACGAAGCCGCAAATACGGTTGGGGAAGGAGGAGATGGGGAAGGTGTATGCGGGGTCAGCTCTCTGGCCAACCCGACCCCTAGTGAGTGGTTTACTGCCTAACTTCCTCCCTGGCTTTCAGGGATCAGCTGAAATAATTAATGAGGCATTAATTATTCAACTTATTCACCATTTCAAAGAATTATCACCCGATCTTTCTGATAGGGGGGAACACTGTCTCCACGTGGCACTCACCTTGGGTCTGTTCCAATGTGATAATCCCGGAACACGCCGCCCCTGTGAGGTCAGGAGAAAGATGAGGGCTCTTCAGTGTGGAAACACCGAGGCTGGAAGCCAGTATGGTCACTGCTTAGAAAACCGTGAAGTACAGAGAAATAGTTCAAGATTCATACCCTAAATTCCATTAACAGGCCCGGATTTCAGAACGAGAAGTTGGAAAACGTGCCTTGTTCAGGTAAAGCAAGGTGGCTCTCCACAAAAAAAGAGCTACAAGTAAGAAATAAGCATCTCCCAAAAATGTTTAAAGTTACGATGAGAGTTGTGCAAACTGTTGCTTTCTGGACACAGTCTGAGCTTTTTGAGGCTGGCATTGAAGAGAACAATTCCTCTACTTACTACTGCTCCTGGAGATGTCCTTAGCAGAAAGAAAATCTAATTTTTGAGTATGCTGGTATGTATCCTCCAGAGTTTAATACTTTGGGCATGATTTTTTTCCCCCCCTCCAGCGGGGGAAAAAAAAAGGCTTTTTACTTGAACAAACATTTGAGTGCATGTTAGCCATTTTTTCAACCTGTCAACACTATTTGTAGATGTGATTTTGTTTTAAAATCTTCAGTCAGATGTACATACAGGGGGAGAAAAAAAGTCTGAATTCTCCAATCAAAACAAAAAGTCCCGGGGTGTTCAGGGAGCCATCATTTCCAGAATTGGAGACAGGGGGTTTTGGGAAAATACTCGAGATGTCAGGCGGTGCAAGAAGTGTACCTTCCATTATGTATACTTTTTGACATTGAGGGTTTTCAGAGCTCTGTTCCTCCAACAGATGTCATAAATTTTGTGTGTCAAACAATGAATGAAGCTATGTTGAGGGCCCGCTAATAGGAATGCACCTTTTGCAGAATTTTTGACAAATGGGCATCGACCTGGAGGATAAGACCGGTGTCTGCCACCTGTGAGAGTTTTATTTCCATCTGTTATCAAGGCCGTGGAGAACAAAGAGTCAAGTCACAGCCTTATCAGGGCCTGCCAAGGCTGATGCCTTAACCGCAATGCTGATTCAGAGCCGGAAGGAGGCCTAGAGGGGTTCATTGGCTTGGTCAAGGCCACTCAGCTGCTTGAGTTCAATCCCATGGAGTTCAGCTCTCCCACAGGGCCTGGAAAGCAAATGGGCAAAGCTCTGAAACCCGCCCCACCGCTCACTGTGTGAGCTCGGTTAATTTCACCATTTGAGCAGTCGTTTCTTCATCCTCAAGGGAGAGGGTTTGTTCCTTCACATGCTTCTGCACTTCCCCACGAGCCTGGGGACTAACCAAGGTGGATTGTGATGATGCTCCCACCACCTCCAGTCCCATCTCTGCTCCTCAGCTGGAGCCCCTTTCCTCCTTCCTTGGGGTCCTTAGGAAAACGGAAAATACCTTCTTTCCTTTTGGAGTGAAAACCTCCAGGACCATTCCCCTGGAGGCCACTCGTTGCAGTGAATCAGTACCTCACACCTAAGAGCCATTCAAAATGCATTTCTTGATTGGACAAATGGCCAGACACAAATGCTCAAGTAACAGTTACAGAGTCATTAACCATCTATGCACAGAAGGTTAAGAATGTGGTTTTTTTTTTTAATTTTTTTGATGTTTATTTTTGAGAGAAAGAGACGCAAAGCGCTAGCACAGGAGGGGCAGAGAGACAGAAAGGGAGACACAGAATCTGAAGCAGGCTTCAGGCTCTGAGTTGTCAGCACAGAGCCTCACGCAGGGCTCGAACTCAAGAACCGTGAGACCATGACCTGAGCCGAAGTTGGACACTTAACTGAGCCACCCAGGCACCCCGGTAAAAAAATGCTTCAAAGCAGTAAATTGAGATTTCATTTTTTAAGCAAAAACACTGGCCTTTGAAAGTCAGTTTTTTGTTGCTGGCTTCTCACACTGCATTTGGATGTGCTAGTGAGTAGGAAAGCAGACAGTAGGAATACTGCCCCTGGTTCGTTCTTGAGGAGCCGTTCTTGAGGACGGCTTGGGAATCCACATCTCCAGAGGAAAGCTGGTGATGGCAAAACAAGTCGTGTGTGGTGGGCGGGGTGGGGGGGTGCAGTGCAGGATTGTTGGTTCTGTCTCCCAAGGGGCCTCCTGGGTCTGGCTGGGCCAAAGTTCCTCTGGGTGTATGTTGCATGGGGTTGGGGGGGAAGAAGGAAGCACACTTCATCCTGGTGAGTCCTGATC
This sequence comes from Leopardus geoffroyi, assembly GCF_018350155.1. NCBI lineage: Eukaryota > Metazoa > Chordata > Mammalia > Carnivora > Felidae > Leopardus > Leopardus geoffroyi. The sequence continues at coordinate 42,061,225 of NC_059337.1, read as the reverse complement.
TGTTTTCAACTCCGGAGATACTCTGGATTTGCAATGCTGCCTTTCCACTGGAATTCTTATTTCTTAGACTCCTAAATCAGATATTAAACTCTCGGGTACGTGCAGTAGAATAGTATAGCCCTGTGGCCTTCCAATGAGCCAGGTTTGATCGGCTGACTACATTCTGCATCAGCAGCGCCACACTCTACCCTGCCCCATGCCCACTTTCTCTGTGAAAACCATGTTTCACACTAAAACAGTTTGCCAAAGAACTGCTTGAATCATGTTGTGGTCAAGGACACCATTATCTGAAGCGAGCCCTGTCACTATCCCAAAAGGGTTTAGTACTGGTGCTAAAAAGCCCAGAGAGTGTGTTAGAAATGTGAGCCAGCACCTGGGCAGTAGGGTTTTTCATTTTTGTTCTTAATTAAGGTGGGTGATGGTTTCATAGGGACTCCTACGTCGTACCTCTCAGAACCCAGCTGAGAAGTGATGAATTACTGGTTTATTCAGCTTGAAGACTGCCTTTCCCATCATTTGTCGTCTTCCTGTTTTCACCAAGTACTCCTTTCCAGAGTACTCCAGAATTGTCTGCCTTAGCACCTTCCCAAGAAATTAAAAAGGGAAAAGAACAATTTGTCTAGGAATAGAAATATAAGAAACATAAAGAAAATGTGCCTCAGTGAAGTGTTTCTAGACTCAAATCCTGGCAAAACTGTTCAGGCAAAACATCTCTTCAGTTACTAATTCTATACTTGAAAGCTTCTGTCTGTTTCTGGCTTGTGATCTCTCTTCCCTCTCCGGTTACAATTTTTTACTACTCCAATCTCTTGTTTTGTTCACTTTCCCTTAAACACAGAAAGGACTTCCATATTGTCCTCTAGTAACTAGAGAATATATGGAAATTAAGATTATACATGATTTAGCCTATAGGACTAAGAAATTCCATTTTCACCTAAGAAGCATGCACATTATTTTAGGAACTATATAGGTTGGGGTTTATAGGACGATAAGGAAAAAGCATAAAATAGACTTCTTGCCCTCAGTGTCTACAGAAGAGGTACACAGACTTGGAAAAATGAGAGGTGGGGCGCCTGGGTGGCGCAGTCGGTTGAGCGTCCGACTTCAGCCAGGTCACGATCTCGCAGCCCGTGAGTTCGAGCCCCGCGTCAGGCTCTGGGCTGATGGCTCAGAGCCTGGAGCCTGTTTCCAATTCTGTGTCTCCCTCTCTCTCTGCCCCTCCCCCGTTCATGCTCTGTCTCTCTCTGTCCCAGAAGTGGATAAACGTTGAAAAAAAAAAAAAAAATTAAAAAAAAAAAAAAAAAGAAAAATGAGAGGATATGGGGGCACCTGGGTGGCTCAGTTGGTTAAGTGTCCGACTCTTGATTTCAGCTCAGGTCATGGTCTCCCAGTTCCTGAGATAGAGCCCCATTCGATCTCTCTCTCTCTCTCTCTCTCTCTCTCTCTCTCTCTCACACACACACACACACACACACACACACACACGCAAACAAACATTTAAAAATAAATAATGGGCACCTGGGTGGCTCAATTAAGCATCCAACTTCAGCTCGGGTCATGATGTCATGATTTGTACAGTTTGTGAGTTCGAGCCCTGTCAGTGCAGAACCTGCTCATCTCCCTCCCTCTTTCTCTGCCCGTCCCCCACATGCCCACACGCTCTCTCGCTCTCTCTCTCTCTCAAAAATAAATAAACATTAAAAAATAAATAAAAACAGTAGGATTTGGTTGCATGGAAAATTGAGAGTAAATGTTACAGGAGTGCATTGAAAACACAGGCATCATGCCTCCTTCCTGAAAGATTGCTAACCACCTGAAACCGATGGAAAAGGCCCTCCTGGGCGTGCTGCATCGTTTTCTCAGAAGTACTCCAGTTACAGGCAGTTCACGATTCACCCTTACCTTTCAAACCTTAGAAACGAGACCTCTGCTCCTTTATAAAATGCTTTGGTTTTGCTCTTTACTCAGGCCACCAAGTTTTTTTTCATTGTAGTTTTGTTCTGCCAGATTTTAACTGAAAAATTCTCCCTTTCTACCCACCTTCTTATTCTTTGTCTTAGGCTATTTTAACTTGTTTTAAATTATTACATTTTTGGGGTCTTACCACACCTTTGCTTTTATCCTAGAGCATCTCTCAATCTTTGCATAGACTCTTAGAGACTATAAACTCAGCTTTCTATGCCAGTAAGGAAATTTGCAGGGAGCCTTTGATTTGTGGATAAGCAAATGAATGGGAGATGCCATGAACACTCCATTCTCCCCTGGGACCATTCCCCAGTGCTCTTTCTTGTGGCCTTTAGAGAAGATAGCAACCTGACCTGCTGGGGTTGCCAGACTTCAGCCTTTCTAACAGGTTAGGGGCCCTGGGGGTCTCCGGATAATTCATTTTCCAGCTTTCATGCAAAGATGAAAAGTGAGGTGGTGCATGTGAGAAAATTGAGTTTCACTGTGTATTGATAGGAACTCTTCAAGCTTTTCTAGTTTTGGTTCCTACCCCCAAACGATAAGCACTATGGATAAATATGGCATAATTAAATTTGGATGACAAAGACTCTAACCTGAAGAATTAGCCCCAACTTGTATAACAGGGATAGATACTTATTATGTAGTTAAAGGAATATGTAAATTTCATGCAGCAATTTGCAAGTTCAAATGAAAAGCTCTGCCGGATTTGGAGACCAGGTTGTGAAGTAAATAAGCCAAAATGTATACATAAGGTCCAAACCACAATATAATTGTATACCCTGTGAGTTTTTCATTTGTTACATGTTATTAAAACTATAGAAAAAATCAGCAAAGGAAAAGTCACTCATAATCTCACCTCCATTTTTTAAAATAATATTTTCGTATGTTTTACCTGTGTATATATTTAGGGCTTTTTCTTCAAAACTTTATATTATTTATTCAAAAAATGTTGCATAGGTATCTTTCTATGTTGCTAAGCTAGCTAGCCTTTATGATATTACTAATATGATTTTCCATCTGGTTAGTGTGCCATGATGTACTATTCTCCTATTTTTGATCATTTGGAATGTTTCTGATTTTTTTTTTTTTTTTGCTTTCATAACTAGAACTGGTAGAGATTCATTGTGATTTGGATATTTCCCATTATCCCATTGTGATAGGATATTTCCCATATATAGGACATGGAAACAGACACTTGAAAAAAACAACAACAAACAAAGCTATTTCTTTTTAAGTGCAGGCATACCCTAAATATAATGTTAAGCTGTTTGTTTTTTTAACTGTGTAGTGATTCCTGCTCTAGCCAGGACTAGACAGCCCATTTGAGTTCCAGCCTTTGGGTTCTTAACAAAGAAACAAAACAAACGCTTCCCAAACTGGTTAAAATAGAGGTTTTTAAGAAATCCAGCTCGACATGTTATCTCTGTTTCTCCCCAATCTCCACAGACCAACAAAAACACAGAAACTTGGATTTTAAGCAGTGCTTTTACAGCACTTACCCTCTCTCCTACACCCCGGTCTAGACCCAGAATTGATAAAAGTGAATAATGGGTGTGTGGGCCCAGAGGCCCTGTCCAGGGCCATTCTTGCCTCAGTTTTAGGAAGACCCTTCATCACTGGTAGTGAACAGTGACAGAGGGTAGCAGCAGCAATAAGTTAACTTAAGCTACACTACGGAGAACCCAGCCGAGGACAGCAGTTACACTCTCAGGCTTTGGAGTTAGAGCAGAATTTGAAAGCCATCTCGGGTTGTGTGACTTTGAGTAAGCTACTTAACGTCTCTATCTGCAAAATGGGGGTGACACTAACAGTAACTGCATTAAGGTCATGACTAAATACGATAATGCATGTCAAGTTTTCAGTTCAGTGCCTGATACCAAAAAACTCCATGATGGACAACTTCTTTTGTTGTATTATTATCTCTTAAATACACCTGAGTCTTGTGTCCTTGTGGTCAGCCCTTATAGCCATCCTCCTCAGGCTTCAAAGAAAAGGCTGCCCTTGTCCCTTCCATACTTACCTATGAGGCGCCTCTGATGTTCATCGGGATGGTACAGGGCCAGATAGTTCAGTGGGATCTTCCCTCGGAAATCACAAGGAGGCAAGGATTCACGTCCCTTCAAGACTCAAAGCCAGGGTTGGTAAATAGTGTAAACAGCCCCTCTCCAGTGAGGAGGAGAAGGGCCTGAGTAGACCCTCAGTGACCAAGGGAATCACCAACCATCGCCAGCTTTCCAGGGAGTCACCTCTTCCATGGCATCCAAAATTGTGTACCCGGTTCCTCTGTCTTCACCAGAGCATGATGGGGGTTTGCCTGCAGGGTTTGGTTTCCTGGGGACTTCCCAATAACACTGTGAAAACCCAGCTTGCCTCGTTGCTGATCTTATTCCCCCGAACACTGGAAGGTTACCTAGGCCACACGAAAGTTTTCTTCAGACCATAAAGTACCCTCATCCTCCTCTGGTGAAATCCTTACATGTAAGGTCCTGCTTCTTGGTGTCCTCTGTTGGGTTGTGGCTCCTGTCTTCTGTATCTTTAGCCTTGAAAGAATGGGTTGGCAGGAGGAACAGGCTATTCTCAGTTGGAGCAGATCCTAGATATGCTGGAGGAGGCAGGAGCCCATGCTTCTTAACTGTGACTTTTGTCTAGAGAGGTGTGGGGTGTGGGGCAGGGTGCAGGGACCCAGCCAGCACCAGGAACTAAAGCCAAGCACCTGTTCTGTGCTTTTGGGTCCGGTTGGCTAGGGTATCTGACACTAGGGAACATCTTTTCTTTCACACTCCATTGTCTGGGGCTTCAGTTACATTCTTGACTCAGAGCCCAGGAATGGGGAGAACAAGCACTCCAAAATCCTTAGAGCAGTGACTCACTAAAGTTTTCGGCCTCCCCACCTCCCTAACAATGAGGCATACCACTGGTCTTCCAAGTGAAGGGTGTTACCACCACTTCCAAATAGCTGGGGGAGTGTCTCTTGGCTTCAGAGCTGGTGTTAAGATGGGTCCTATAAGCATGGGCACTGAGGGCATCAGCAAAAGAAGAGCACCCAAAAGAAAGGAAAAAAAAAAGGTAGAATTTAATATTTTATATCTCTCCCAAAAAAGCATTGATGCAGTCATCATTGGAAAAATTTGAATATCCTTGGTCTATTGCCACTTATTTTATAGTGATATTTTATTTTAATTTTTTTTTTCAACGTTTATTTATTTTTGGGACAGAGAGAGACAGAGCATGAACGGGGGAGGTGCAGAGAGAGAGGGAGACACAGAATCGGAAACAGACTCCAGGCTCCGAGCCATCAGCCCAGAGCCTGACGCGGGGCTCGAACTCACAGACCGCGAGATCGTGACCTGGCTGAAGTCGGACGCTTAACCGACTACGCCACCCAGGCACCCCGTGATATTTTATTTTGAATTATAAATGTGTGAACGGTATCTGAAGCCAACTACGTATCTCACCAATGCCATGGCCCACCATCACAAGGAGCTGGGTTCCTCTCCAAGCTTCTCACCTGTGCCTTTGACTCTCCTGAGGACCCCATCCCACCTTCCCCCAATGCACATTCACACACGCCCATACCCAGAGCCATCATCACTACCCACATGGGGCAAATGCCAACCACAGTTACATCTTATGTGTTATGTTTCATGTGTTTTTGTGAGTCTGCACCACTGATAAAACCTGTTCTATCCCTGGAGTTCTCCCCAGCTAACAACTGGGAAATTTGAGGCAAGTTACTTGGGCTCTGTGAATTTCACTTTCCTCTTCTGTGGAAGCCTGTCCTTTGTGGTTGTGTTAAAGAATGAAAGGTCAAATTTGTCCAGGCCTGGTACATGGTAGGCTATCAGGAAATAGTAGGGTTGTTAATGCCCTTTCTTCACCCCTGGCCCATTCTGAAAGGAAGACAGAGCAGGCCCCTTCTCTAAGAGAACCAACACCATCCACCGTCCTGTGTCATTCTCAGGGACTTTATAGGGAAACTTCACCCTTTGAAGTAGCTTCCTGAGTCTCCTGCACCCACCACCCCAAACCTTTTTTTTTTTAATGTTTATTTATTTTTGAGAGAGAGACAGAGTGTGGATCGGGTAGGGGCAGAGAGAGAGGGAGACACAGAATCCAAAGCAGGCTCCAGACTCTGTCAGTACAGAACCCAATGCGGGTCTCGAACTCATGAACCGTGAGATCATGACCTGAGCCGAAGTTGGACGCTTAACCAACTGAGCCACCCAAGTGCCCCTCACCACCCCAAACTTTTAAAGGGGAGGAGCATCTCTGGAGAGAGGCTGATTCAAAGGGTGGTACTGTCACCATTTTCTGAAGTCAATGCCTATATTTTTATTTTAGTGTCAACCATCCAGTGGAGACCGGATGAGTGGGTCTAAGGAGCCCTAGCCTGAGGATTCTTCAGAGAGCAAGCCCATCTAGGAAGGGGAGAGCCAGCGCTGAGCCTTCTTGAGTTTCAGCAAGCTGTGCACTTCCCAGGAAGGCCCTTTCCCAGGCCCTTGTGGCTGTGAAACCCAAGGGGAGGAAGGTGGGGGAAAGTTATACAATAGATTTCCCACTTTTAAATGAGCACAGGAATCACCTGGAATCTTGTCAAAGTGCTGATTCTGACTGTGGTCTGGGGCAGGCTAGAGGATCTGTATTTCTCACCAGCTCCAGGTGATGCCAGCACGGCTGGTCTGTGGACCACAGTTGGAACAGCAGGGCTCCAAGGTGTGGCTTGGAATGTGACATTGGCATCACTCAGAAAGGCTGTAGATGTCATGTGGGTGGTGAGAAGAAAACAGAAAACAACTCATTCAGCTCAGAAGTCACAGTCCAGGAAGGGAGGACGCGATGCCCACACCATGCTCAGACCCTCACACCAGCCTAGGCCCCGAAGGTGAGGCTGGGGCGCGGGGTGGCGGGGGGGAGGCTTCCACAAGACTACCTTAGGAAAGAAGGATTTCCTCATGAGGAGATTGGGACATCTTAGGAAAGGGACGTGAACATGAGGTAGCCCAAACCCACCAAGGCCTATATTCCAGCCCTCCCAGGACCACAGCAGGGCTTTGAGGGAGCTAAAGCACAAGCCGGGACTAGGGTGAGGCAACTGAGAGGCCCTGGGTGCAAGATATAAGGAGGTGCTCATTCTCAAGGTCATGCAGCACTTGAGTGTGAGGCTGCCTTGACCTTTATACCCTCGAGGTCTCACTCACCTCACGCTAGTCCCAGCCCTGCTAAGGCAGGTACTAGTCACCCTCTGGTTTCCCACTTTGATATTCTGTCTGGGACAGCCAGCTAGACCCTCCATGCCTCCTGCCTCTGGTTTTCCTCAAGAAAATAAGATAGGAACTAAGTGAAGTGAGGAAGAAAGTCACTTGCAATAAACATCTTTGGAATTTATTTATCTTGGAATTTCTGGCACCTAACCCAAGACCTAGCACGAAGTAGGTGTTCAACACATGCTTTGTTCAATGAATGGTCGGATACTATTACTAAATAGAAAGGACCTTTGATTATTTACTAGCAGCTGCCCCTTGTCAAAAGGCAGGAACTGTTTTTTTCATTGTCTTTATCTGAAATATAATAGAGGTCAATAAAAGTCTATTTAACTTGATAGAGGTGAAATCCATCCTGTCTGAAGGAAAGGTCAATACTTGTTTTACAAAGTGTCAAATGAGGAACCTTCTTGAAAATACTTTTCTTCTTGAAATTCCTGTATTAATAATTTATTCCTTTAACTTTCTTTTTGCTTACCACTTGTCTTATTTTAAAATACCAGAACCAGGGGCGCCTGGGTGGCGCAGTCGGTTAAGCGTCCGACTTCAGCCAGGTCACGATCTCGCGGTCCATGAGTTCGAGCCCCGCGTCAGGCTCTGGGCTGATGGCTCAGAGCCTGGAGCCTGTTTCCGATTCTGTGTCTCCCTCTCTCTCTGCCCCTCCCCCGTTCATGCTCTGTCTCTCTCTGTCCCAAAAATAAATAAACGTTGAAAAAAAAAATTTTTTTTTTTTAAATAAAATACCAGAACCATAGGGAACGGATTACATTAACCAAAAACAAAACATTACCTGCATTATATTTGTGTCCTGGAAATTTTATAAACAAGGCATAGTATCACCTATGGGCCAAATTCAACCCACCACCTATTTGTGTACAACCTGAGAACTGAGAATGATTTTTAAATTTTTTAATGGCTGAAAAAAATTCACAGGAAGAATGATAGTTCATGATATGTGAAAAGTATATGAGATTCACATGTCGGTGTTTATAGTTTTACTGGAACACTCACATCCCTTCATTGATGTGATGTCTAGGGCCGCTTTTGTGCTACAGCTATGGAGTTGAGTAGTTGTAACAGAGACGTATGTTCCAAAAGTCTAAAATATTTACTATCTGGCTTTTTACAGGACAAGTTTGCTGCCTGTCTGCTCTAAAGGAAGGCTCTTATCCTTATCCCATCAGCTTGTTCCAATAGTTTTTATAAAAATCACTAGATATAACCTAATTTTAGTGAGGAAATGACACTCATGTGATACGTAGATTCCTAGAAAGTTTTGTGTAGGGGCGCCTGGGTGGCGCAGTCGGTTAAGCGTCCAACTTCAGCCAGGTCACGATCTCACGGTCCGTGAGTTCGAGCCCCGCGTCGGGCTCTGTGCTGACAGCTCAGAGCCTGGAGCCTGTTTCCAATTCTGTGTCTCCCTCTCTCTCTGCCCCTCCCCTGTTCATGCTCTGTCTCTCTCTGTCCCCAAAAAAATAAATAAACGTTGAAAAAAAAATTTAAAAAAAAAAAGAAAGAAAGTTTTGTGTAAATAGAAATCTTATAAATAAAATCATATTTTTAAAGTTTATATTTTTTTGAGAGAGAGCAAGCAGGGAAGGGGCAGAGAGAGAGAGAATCGCAAGCAGGCTCTGTGCTTTCAATGCAAAGCCCGATCCGGGGCTCGATCCCACGAATCATGAGATCATGACCTGAGCCAAAATCCAGAGCCGGACACTTAACCAACTGAGCCACCCAGGTGCCCCATAAAATCATATTTTAAAATATTTTTTTATATTTCTACTTAAAATAATTATTTAGGTTTAGAGAAGTGAAAACGTTCTCTCTCTCAGTTTTGATGGTCAGGTTTGTCTGAAGCAGGCACTGCATTACCCCAAAGGCACCTTCTCTTTATCTTGTCTTGTTCCTAATTCTTGGAGCTCAGGCAGTTGGTGCTGGTGCACTTTATCTCAGTCTCAGCTCACTGGAGGCGGACTGTTTGAATTATGATTCAAGCAAGAGAGAGACCTTTCCCGGGGATAGAGAAGGAAGTGATTTACTCCAGGTACTCCCAACAGTATGCCTGGGAAGCCATCTGTCTGCGGCTAAATGGTTTCCATGCTGCAAGGAGTGTGTGTGTGTGTGTGTGTGTGTGTGTGTGTGTGTGTGTGTTGGGAAGGAAGAGGGAGGTGGGGAGGACAGGACAAGAACAAACAAGAATAGGAATTCTAGAATGGGTATTTCTCTCATCGTCTCCCAACCACCCCCCCTTCAAGCTTACCAGAAAAGATGGGATTGTTATTCTGGCCCCCACATCCCCACATGTATTCTCTCCCCATACTTCTATTTTGCAGTTGGTCAGCCTCAAGGAAAGTGAACTTGGCTTCATTTGGCAGCACAGGGATTTGCAAGTTAGACATCATCTCCCAGTTATGAAAGTTGAAGTTTGATCCCAGTCTGAAAGTTGTGATTTCCCCCTGGCCCTCTGGAATTCTAGATTTTCCTGGATTTGCCAGAGGGATTTCGTTGGTCTCACCAGTATGAGCCCTGAAGCTCCATTCTCCCTTCTTACCTTAGAGTGTCACAGCCGAGTACTGTATGAGAACCCACAGGGCGGTAGCAGCATGGGCGCCTTCCAGCCACACTCCGCATTGCTGGTGGGCAAGTTTAAAAGTCAGCTCCACCTTCAGGATGCGAACTGAAGAGACTTAATGGGAAACGGCTTGTTTTCATTCTGCCTGCCTCGGTAAACTTTTCCATCTCCCTGTTTTCATAGTGTAATGTGTTATATGTCGTGAAATACCCTTACACAAAGAATCCCCAATCTTTTCCTGATGTGAAGAAACTTTGAATCTGCCCAAAATGATCAAATCAACGCACTACCATGCTTGCAACACTTCTGACACCAGACGTGTGGGTTTTCCACACTTCAGGCAATTCTCCGACGCTAGCCGGGTGTCCTACATTTCAGTTCAGTTCTGACACTATCTACCTGGAGTTGGCATCAGCTCCCATAGGTGAAGGGCTCAATCCCGCGAGACTGAGCCCACTTAAAGTGCCAATCCTAAGTCCTAGGCTGTTACCTGTACTTCTGACCAACTGGCTAGAAATAGAGCTCCCATGAAAGACCCTCCCATGAAAGAGCTCCCACGAAGAGCTCACAGAAATCAGGGCTCCCATGAAAGACCCTCCCATGAAAGAGCTCCCATGAAGAGCTCACAGAAATCAGGGAAGGAGTTAGGTTTTACCAGTTTATGATAAACGACATAGTAAAGGTAAGGAGTGCAGAGGCAGATGAAGAGATGCATAAGACAAGATCCAGAGGGCTCCTGAGGAGGAAGGAGGTGGAGTAAGGCACCATCTCAGCATGTAGGTGTGTTCAACAACACAGAAGTCCCCCAAACCCCAAACCTGGTATTATAGGAATTTTTATGGAGGCTTCATCATGTAGGCATGGTTGATTATTAACTCCATTTCCAGCCCCCTGCCCTCTTCAGAGAAAGGGCTTTGAGGCTGAACGATCCAAGCTTCTGATTATCCTCAGTCTTGCTGGTGACCAGCCCTGATCCAGGATTCCACCAAGAGGTGAATACCGAATACCAAAAAATGCCAAGAGGTATTTTATAGGAGACACTGAAGGAGCTTTGTGACCAGTTTTGGTACCAGCTGAAACCAAAGCATGAGCAGCGATACAGGAGAAAGGAATCAGAAGGATGCTAGAAATGAGGTGAGGGGCAGGCCAAAATCTTGGGAAGGCTTTTAGCAACCTCCAGCAAGGCCACCTGGTCTGCAGCCCCCATTGGTACAGGGCCTCTGGCAGATGTACGGTTTTCAAAGGCCCGTGAAAACATATGAGAAAAACAATGAACGGGTCTAAACACAGGAGAAAAGTATAAAATTGAAAGTAAAGCATTTTATTTAAACATCTATAAAACATGTAATTATGTCAACTGCAGTTTTAAATTTCGTATTTATAAATCCTTTGTATTTGAAAGTAATACTATGGTTTGATAGTCTCACCCTGTAAAATTTCCTGTGCATGTCTGATGACAGCCTAGATATCATAATCATATAGTAAATGAATGACTAGTAGCTAAATAATTTCGAAAACAAAATTCATTTTGATTTTTTTTTTTTTTTTTTGCCTAGCAAACATTTTGTATTTAATGTGAAATATGGATATATTCTAGCGTGTTTGCTATGATGTGGAATGTGAATTCCAAAATTAATTGAAAGGGCCTGGGGCCTGTTATAGTCGAAAACTCACGCTGGTCACAGGCCTTGGAACTGGGGTTCAGGACAAGTTGAACCGGATCTCCAAGGGGTAAGATGGAGGTCCCAGCTGATAAGAGATAATCACTGCAGTGAGTAACCTCAGAACCTTTCAGTTCACAGTCCATCTGTATCAAAGTGCTTTAAACCCTGTGACCTCCAGTGTACGAGCTTTCAGATGGTGGGTGTGACGCTTTCTGGAAAGAAGTACCTTACACATATAGTGAACTGCTACATTGAGCCTATGCTAGGGCTGATACAAGTCAGGAAAGAGAAAGTAAACCAGAATGAGTGGGTGATACGTTACTGGTTGGCTGCTGGCAAGAGGCCTGCGCAGGTCAGCCCGACCGGCTGTGAGGCGAGAAGCTGCTGGGGGGCCTCTGGCCTGAACCGGCCACCCCGCAGCCTCACTGAGCGATGGTAGGTCTCCTGATAGCAGTGCCTGTGTACTGTCACCCATGCAAGCATTGAAAGCCGACCCTGGTTGCTTTTTCCCTTTGAAGAATGCCCTTCCTCTCCTTTTTCACTCTTACACTTGAGAAAAGGGAGGAGACAAGAAAACAGTGCTTTCTAGACTTCTCCCCCCACACCCCTCCACTACCATTCTTTTGTCTTTGGTGTTCCCAGGCTCTCTTGGCACACCCAGCTGTGTTCTGTCCCTTCCTCGGCCCTCCCCAGTGAGGTGTCCTTGACTGCAGGTTTCTTTCTGTGAGTCAGCAAAGGTGGCCGGTGGACATTAGCTCGGAACACTGACAGGCTGGCTTCAGCGCTGTGGTGAGAGGGAAAGGCCAGACCAGGGGGGCATCAGCAGCCCTTGCGGGCCCAGGAGTGACTGTGGGAGAGGCCAGGCTGCTCTCCTCACCCCTCCTGCAGTGGCTCTGCACAGACAACCTCAGCCTGAAGTGTCCAGGGGAGAGGCGCTGGTTATGAGGCCGCTGCTGTTTGTCTGCTCTTCACAGGCAGGTGACCTGTGGGGGGCAGTTTAATAGGTCTATGCGTCTCTCTGTCCCGGGTGTCAGTGACCAGAAGGGCAAGGCCAAAGAGCAAAGGAGAGAGCAGGCCAGGCCCTCCTTCCCCAGGAAGATCCTACCCCTTCCTCACCACACCAGTGCACTTTGGACCCTGAGGTCTAATTGCTTCACAATAATGAACTCACATCCATCTAGCACTTCCCTGCTCCCAGAGAACACTTAAATATTTCATTTGATTTTGACAGTGATGCCAGGAACAAGGGAAGGGTGCAGGCTTCAGAACTATGCCCGTTTTACAGATGAGGAAACAGTTCAAGGATGAGCTGGCTGGCCAGTGTTCTGGGGCTGGCTGTGGGTGAGCCGAATGAGGTCGGAACCTGGTTCCTCTGACTCCAAGCCCACAGTGTGTGGGCTTCTACCCTGAACCACCGGGAAACACTGGTGGATGCTGAGCAACCAACCAAGGCCATCAGCATGGATTTGGAGCAGAAGTGCACACAACATGATTCTAGAACCAGAATTTCTGTCTCAGGAAACTTTCAAGGCTCTTAAAATGCTGACATCATGTAAACTCATTGAATGTGTGTGTGTGTGTGTGTGTGTGTGTGCGCCATTTTATTATTTTTTTATTTTCCACTTTTATTGAGAAATAATTGACATACGTCACCGTGTAAGTCTAAGGTGTATAGCATGTTGATTTGATTCACATATATTGTGAAATCACCATAGTAGGTTCAGCTAGCGTCCATCTTCTCATATCAATACAATAAGAAAAAAAGACGAAAGGAGGGGCGCCTGGGTGGCGCAGTCGGTTAAGCGTCCGACTTCAGCCAGGTCACGATCTCGTGGTCCCTGAGTTCGAGCCCCGCGTCAGGCTCTGGGCTGATGGCTCAGAGCCTGGAGCCTGTTTCCGATTCTGTGTCTCCCTCTCTCTCTGCCCCTCCCCCGTTCATGCTCTGTCTCTCTCTGTCCAAAAAATAAATAAACGTTGAAAAAAAAAAAAAAAAGACGAAAGGAAAAAATTTCCCCCTTGTGACAAGAACTCTTAGGCTTTATTCTCTTAACAACTTTCCTGTACATCATACAGCACTGTTAGCTCTAGTCATCGTTTTGTACGTTACGTCTCTCGTACTTGCTTATCCGATTACTGGGAGTTTGGACCTTCTGACCACCATCCTATTGTCTCTCTCCTTCTTCCACCTCTGGTGACCACAAATCTGATCTCTCTCTCTCTCTCTCTCTTCTAATATGAGAATAATTGACACATAATGTTACATTAGTTTCACATGTACAGCTTAGTGATTTGACAAATATATACATGATGCTATGTTCACCCCAAGTATAGCTACCATCTGTCCCATTACGTCACTATTACAAGATCACTGACCATATTCCTTATGCTGTGCTTTTATTCCTAAGACTTAGTCATTCGGTAAATGGAGGCCTGTATCTCCCTCTCCCCTTTACCCATTTGGCCCAACCCCCCCAAACCCTACCCTCTAGGAACCATTAGTTTGTTATGATCCTGCTTTTTGTTTGTTTATTCATTAGGCTTTCTTTTTTACATTCCACTTATGAGTGGAATCATATGATATTTGTCTTTCTCCGTCTTACTTATTTTACTTTCTATAATACCCACTAGGTCCCTCCATATTGTCTCAGATGGGATGCTCTCATCCTCTGTATGGCTGTGTAATATTACATTGTGTGTGTGCGTGTGTGTGTGTATCACATTTTCCCTGTCCATTCATCTGTTCATAGACTCTTCCACGTCTTGGCTATTGTAAATGATGCTGCAATAAACACAGGGGTGCATATTATCTTTTCAAGTTAGTGTTTTTGTTTTCCCTGGGTAAATACCCAATAATGGAATTCCTGGATCATATGGTATTTCTATTTTTAATTTTTTCAAGAACCTCCATACTGTTTTCCACAGTGACCGTACCAATTTATGTTCCTACCAACTTTTCACAAGGGTTCCTTTTTCTCCACATCTTTGCCAACATGTTATTTCTTGCCTTTTTATTGTAGCATTTTAACTGATGTAAAGTGATCTCTCGTTGTGGTTTCGATTTGTATTTCCCTGATGATTAGTGATGTCAAGCATCTTTTCATGTGTCTACTGGCCACCTGTATGTCTTCTTTGGAAAAATGTCTATTCAGGTCCTCTGCTCTTTTTCATTGGTTTGTTTTTTTTTTTTTTTTTTTTCTGTGTGTGTGTGTGCTGAGTTGTGTAAGTTCCTTGTATATTTTGGATATTAACTCCTTATCATAAATATCATTAGCAAATATCTTCTCCCATTCAGTAGGTTGTCTTTTGGCTTTGTTGATGATTTCCTTTGCTGCTGTGCAAAAGCTTTTGGTTTTGATATAGCCCCAATAGTTTATTTTAGCTTTTATTTCCTTTGCCTTAGGAGAGATATCTAGAAAAATTGCTATGTCCAGTGTCAGAGAAATTACTCCCTGTGTTCTCTTCTCTTCTAGGATTTTTACAGTATCAGGTCTCATATTTAGGTCTCTAATTCATTTTGAGTTTATTTTTTTTGTGTATGGTGTTAGAAAATGGCTCAGTTTCATTCTTTTGCGTGTAGGTATCCATTTTCCCCAGCACCATTTATTGAAAAGACTGTCTTTTCCCCAGTGTATATTCCTCATGTATATTCTTGCCTCCTTTGTCATAGATTAACTGACTATATAGTCGTGGGTTTATTTCTGGGGTCTCTCTGTTCCATTGATCTATGTGTCTATTTTTTGTGCTAGTATCGTACTATTTTGATTACTACAGCTCTGTAGTTTATCTTGAAATCTGGGGTCGTGATACCTCCAGCTTTGTTCTTCTTTCTCAAGACTGCTTTGGCTGTTTCAGTATCTTTTGTGGTTCCATACAAATTTTAGTATTATTTGTTCCAGTTTTGTGAAAAATGTCGTTGGTATTTTGAGAGGGATTGTATGGAATCTGTACACTGAAAAGTCACTGAGTTTTAGAAGGGAAGATCATTTCGTTTATAGCAAGATTCAGTGCATTCATTCATTCATTCAGATGTTCGTTACTCAACAATACTACTCCATGACCGATAGATGCAAGCCAATTTGCCAAAAGTCAGTGTACCCCAAAACTCAATCTGTTGAATGATCAATTCACTCAATTTGTCAGTTTAATCAATGTTGTCAAATGACTGCTTTATTAGTTTTACCAAATTTATTCATTGTAATTGTAACGACACAGCAGTAATATTTTAACAACATGTTGGCTAAACAGAAATATGCAGACGTTAATTTTTTTCCACATCAAACACAACTTTTCCGGGCAAAATTCTAGCCTTTAATCATATGATAGGACTGTTTTGGCTACTTCTGGCTTCTTTACGTGCTTTTGAATCTAAGTGTGTACTTTCAAACTTAAAACATTTAAACATTTTTTCATCAGTTTCTCCAAAGCCATGTAATAAGCCTTAACATCAGAGAGGCAGTGTAGAGCAGTGATTACACAGGACAGCTTGGACCTGGAGCCAGCCCAGCTCTGCCACTTGCTTAGGGACAGGTTGCATCTCCATACGTGATGTGATCTCAGCCATGTTACATATAAGCACTGAGGGGAAAAACAGCACACCGCAAGAATAACAGAGTTAATTCTGGGTGGTGGGATTGTGAGGGGTGCCTTCTGTATGTTTGACTTTAAGGCATAGTCCTAATAAATTTAAGTGTTCCTTATGTAAGAGGAACTACACCAGAGAGCTTCACATATGTTATTTTATTTAATCCTCATAACAAACACACAAGGTAGATGATATTATCACCATTAGACAGACAAAGAAACCGAGGCTCTGAAACATTCATTAACTTGCATGTGTTCCCACACTTCAGAGCAATCTGACTTCCTCTGTCTGACTTCAAAGTTCATGTTAACTTTTACTTCCTCTGACTCAACCTGAGTCCTTCTCTGTTAAACGGACATAATATCTGCATCTCAGAGTATGGAGGGAGGATGGAATGGAATGGTAGGTACGAAAGCCCTTGCAAATGAGAAAGCCATCTACAAAGAATAGTACTAATGAGCAGCATGTGTTGTATTCACTGTACTGTTCGAAAGATTTGCACGTATCATATTTCTTCAATCAATGACCCTGTGAGACAGGTGGCCATTATTATCCCCATTTTTCAGAACAGGATGTCAAGGATCAGAGAGGGCAACATGCCGCCATCATACAACTGTACATGACATTTATTATCTGGATGGAGCCTTCCCATTACAAATGACTTCTGGGTCATTTTCCCCAGTCTTCCTCCCCTAGTTCCTCAGGGATACACTGCAGAGAAAGGGAAACACCTTAATAGGTGTCAGACAGTCCGCTTGGCTCAGCAGGAGGTGGATGAAGGACGGGAGACAGATCAGAGAGCAGAGGTCAGGCATTAGATCCATGCCTTCCATGGTGCGCATTGACCTTGCTTTCCAAGGACTCAGAGGATAACCACAACTCCAAGGACGCTGCTGCCACCTGCTGTTCACACATTCTCCACCCGAGGGCTTCTCCCCACCTTCGTGCAGTTTCTCAGGATCTTCGTCGCTGTCTTTCCCAGACCTCCTTTATAACCTGGGTAGAAGAACATCAGTCTGCTCAATTTCAAATGCAGGGAGAGCAAACCCTCAGCTGAAGCAGAAGGGCTCGAATAGGAGAGTAGAGGCACACTCTGAGCTGTGTGACCTTGGAGGCAAGGCCCTGCTCTTCTGTTCGTCCGTGTCCTCATCTATAAAATGAAGACAATACCTGCTTCACACAGTTGTTTTTAAGGTGAAATAAGATTTTTTTTCCCTCTACAATCTACCTGATGAGAAAAAAAAATTAAATATGTAAAGGGCAAACCAGGGAAAAGGAAACGTCTCTACATGGCATGAAATCACCTCTGCTTACCTTAACATTTTTAACAATTAAAAGAATTTTTTTTTAGTAAAGTGTTCCCCTTTATATTTTGCTACTGCTTTTGAATTTATCAAAATTAAGGCTCAAGTCATTTTTGGTGTGTTTTGTGAAGAATATCTGAATGAGACGGGCACCTGGGTGGCTCAGTTCGTTAAGCATCTGACTCTTGGTTTCGGCTTAGGTCTCATGGTTCATGAGTTTGAGCCCTTCATTGGGCTCTGCACTGACAGCACGGAACCTCCTTGAGATTCTCTCTCTCTCTCTCTCTCTCTCTCTTTCACTTTCTGCCCTTCCCCTACTTCCTCTCTATTTCTCTCTCAAAATAAATAAAAATAAACTTAAAAAAAGAATATCTCAGCCAGCATATGAAATAGTAAAAAAGGTATCTGATTTTTCTTTAATGGAGCAAGCTTTCATAATTAAAATTGTCACTTCTATCTGAGACTGTCAGAGTTATTTCCAAGATTCCATTTCACATGTTTCATAGCACTTCTCTCAGGCAATGCATTTAGCAAATGGGCAAAGTGAAACTGAGAAAACTACAGTAGGCTTTTGCCACCCCCAAGTTCTCTTGGGAATTTGTGCAAGTAGCCAAGCTAGGAGGCCTGGCTCCCTCTAAGCAGCAATAAACATCACACCAGATTCTGTTTGCCTGAAAATTCCTTCTGACTAGGTCTAGATGCCAGTATTTGGGTGATAATCAACTTTCACATTGCCAAACCTATATCCCTTCCTGGAATATTTGTAACTTGTATTTGCTGGTTTTGAAGTTCCAGGAAACTGAAACCCTCTATTGGTGAGTTCCAGCAAGTATGTAAACTGTTGCAGGACTGTTCCTTTATGACATACCGGAAGACCGAATGTGATGTGGGTTCCAGGGCAGGCCCGGCTGTTCTCATCCTCTGAAGCAGAGGTTGGGAACCAGCTCATTTTCTCACCTTCTTGGGGTGGGCAAAGTGTTGAAGAAAGGTACTGTCTGCTTCCTGGATTTCTCTTCTTGGTACCCAAACTTTCTCCTCTAAAAAGTAGTCCTTTAAGGGTGCCTAGGTGGCTCAGTCGGTTAAGCGCCTGACTTCCCCCTCAGGTCATTATCTCATGGTTCATGAGTTCATGCTCCACGTCGGGCTCTGTGCTGACAGCTCAGAGCCTGGAGCCTGCTTCTGATTCTGTGTCTCCCTCTCTCTCTCTGCCCCTCCCCTGCTTGTGCTCTGTCTCTCAAAAATAAATAAATGTTAAAAAAAAAAAATTAAAAAGCAGTCCTTGAAAATTGTCTTTCCTTTAAATACCATGTGATTTCACTCATATGTGGAATTTAAGAAACAAAACAGATGAACATATGGGGGAGGTGAGAAAAAAGGGAAACAAACCACAAGAGACTCTTAAAGATAGAGAACAAACTGAGGGTTGATGGAGGGAGGTGGGTGGGAGATGGGCTAGGTGGGTGATGGGTACTAAGGAGGGCACTTGTGATGAGCACTGGGTGTTGTATGTAAGTGATGAATCACTGAATTCTACTCTTGAAGCCGATATTGCACTGTATGTTAACTAAAAAATTTTTTTAATTGATAAAAGTAAGTCAACTCTAAGAGAGCATTTTATACCTCTTAAATGGGTAAAATTTTATAATAAATTGCTCAATCCTGGAATGTTTGCAATGAAATCAAATACATCTATTGGCATTATAAATAGGGAAATCCTTTTGGAAAGCAATAAAAATATATTTGCAAGAATCCTAAAGATTTTTCATACCCTTTGAGGAAATAGTTCTACCCTTGAGAATTTATTTTTCAATTAGGCAAAAAGCTATGTTTAAGAAGCTCTCCATTGCAGCATTATTAACAGTAGCAAAAGAAAAACCTGGAGACAATGTAAATTCTGACCCAAAGGGGATTATGATTAACTAATTTCATGGGATATTATTTTGCCATTACAGTGATAAACATGGAGGCTATGTAGAAACATGGACAAATGTTTGCTATAATGTTAAATGAAAAAGGGTAGAATACCAAATGGTGTGTACATTATAATTACAGCTATCTTAAGCTATCTGTGTTTCAGGATGACAACTGGACAGTAATGGGCAAATACACAAAAAGTTATATTCAGATAGTAGGATTCTGGATTATTTTTATTTATTTCCAAGTTGTCTTAAATATGGTTACATTATAAGAAGAAGCCTGGCCTTTCAGGGTGCAGATGTTCTATTTTTAAGTTGAAACTATTTCCTCTACAGAGCACCTCTTTTTGGAACAAGGAGGCAGTTATGATCTACTTGGAAAGGCAAGTGATTCTCATTTCCATCAGTCATAGGTTGCCAAAAAATGTCATCAAGCACCACAACATTCAAACACGATATACTGCAACTAGAAGAAGCAAACATCTTGCAGGGAAAAAAAAAAAATCCTGTCTTTAAGAATCTTGTGTTCCTACATCCTCAGTATGTTAATTGGGCTGGGATGACACGCTTGTCCAGCCTCAATGGGAGGAATCATAAAGTGGCTATTAAATATGTCAATGTTGGTCTTACTACCAACTTGCCTTTGTTTTGTTTATTTGTTTATTTTTAATTTACATCCAAGTTAGTTAGCAAATAGTGCAACAATGACTTCAGGAGTAGATTCCTTAATGCCCCTTACCCATTTAGCCCATCCCCCCTCCCACAAGCCCTCCAGCAACCCTCTGTTTGTTCTCTGTATTTAAGAGTCTTTTATGTTTTGTCCCCCTCCCTGGTTTTGTATTATTTTTGCTTCCCTTCCCTTGTGTTCATCTGTTCTGTGTCTTAAAGTCCTCATATGAGTGAAGTCATATGATATTTGTCTTTCTCTGACTGACTAATTTCACTTAGCATAATACCCTCCAGTTCCATCCACGTAGTTGCAAGTGGCAAGATTTCATTCTTTTTGATTGCCGAGTCATACTACATTGTATATACCACATCTTCTTTATCCATTTATCTGTCGATGGACATTTGGGCTCTTTCCATACTTTGACTATTGTTGATAGCACTGCTATAAACATTGGGGTGCATGAACCCCTTCGAAACAGCACACTTGTATTCCTTGGATAAATACCTAGTAGTGCAATTGCTGGGTCCTAGGGTAGTTCTATTTTTAATTTTTTGAGGAACCTCCATACTGTTTTCCAGAGTGGCTGCACCAGCCTGAATTCCCACCAGCATGCAAAAGAGATCCTCTTTCTCTGCATCCTCGCCAACATCTGTTGTTGCCTGAGTTGTTCATGTTAGCCATTCTGACAGGTGTGAGGTGGTATCTGATTGTGATTTTCCCTGATGATGAGTGATGTTGAGCATTTTTTCATGTGTTGGGTGGCCATCTGGATGTCTTCTTTGGAGAAATGTCTATTCATGTCTTTTGCCCATTTCTTCACTGGATTATTTGTTTTTTGGGTGTTGAGTTTGGTAAATTCTCTATAGATTTTGGATACTAAGCCTTTATCTGATATGTCATTTGCAAATATCTTCTCCCATTCCATCAGTTGCCTTTTAGTTTTGCTGATTGTTTCCTTCGCTGTGCAGAAGTTTTTATTTTGATGAGGTCCCAATAGTTCATTTTTGCTTTTGTTTCTCTTGCTGCCAGAGATGTGTTGAGTAAGAAGTTGCTGCAGCCAAGGTCAAAGAGGTTTTTGATGGCTTCCTTCTTACATTGAGGTCTTTCATCCATTTTGAGTTTATTTTTGTGTACGGTGTAAGAAACTGGTCCAGGTTCATTCTTCTGCATGTCGCTGTCCAGTTTTCCCAGCACCACTTGCTGAAGAGACTGTCTTTATTCCATTGGATATTCTTTCCTGCTTTGTCAAAGATTAGTTGGCCATATGTTTGTGGGTCCATTTCCAGGTTCTCTATTCTGTTCCATTGATCTGGGTGTCTGTTTTTGTGCCAGTACCATACTACCTTGATGATTACAGCTTTGTAATACATCTTGAAGTCCAGAACTGTGATGCCTCCAAACTTGGTTTTCTTTTTCAGGATTGCTTTGGCTATTTGGGGTCTTTTCTGGTTCCATACAGATTTTAGGATGGTTTGTTCTAGTTCCGTGAAGAATGCTGGTGTTATTTTGATAAGGATTGCATTGAATATGTAGATTGCTTTCGGTAGTATCGACATTTTAACACTGTTCTTCCAATCCAGGTGCATGGGATATTTTTCCATTTGTGTGTGTGTGTGTGTCTTTAGTTTCTTTCATAAGCTTTCTATAGTTTTCAGTGTATAGATTTTTCACCTCTTTGTTATGTTTATTTCTAGGTATTTTATGGGTTTTGGTGCAACTGTAAATGGGAGCAATTCCTTGGTTTCTCTTTCTGTTGCTTCATTATTGGTGTATAGGAATGCAACCGATTTCTGTGCATTGATTTTATATCCTGTGACTTTGCTGACATGGATCAGTTCTTCAGCTTGCCTTTGACTAGCACTTTACAATTTTCAAAATACTTTCACATCCTTCATTATCAAAACTCCACACAACAGGCAGTGCATGGCGTATCATTACCACTTTGTGGTTGGGGACACTGAGGCTCAGAAGGTTAAGTGATTTGCCCAGTTCACACAGTTAGTAAGTGGAAGAGTGGGAACTAAATACAGAAAAACCTTGGACTGCGAGTAACTTGTTCTGCGAGGGTTCCGCAGGACCAGCAAACATTTCTAATAAATTCTAACTTGATAAATAAGCGATGTCTTGCAATACAAGTAGTACGTGATGCCAAACATCACATGACCACAAATGAGCCAAAGGTTCTCACTCTCTCCCACTGCAGAATCGTGGGTGATCGTCTCCCATGCTCAGATGCTCAGTCTCAGGCCACGGTATTTGGCAGAAATCAGTGATTTTTCAGAATGTTTGAAGGTGCCCACAATGGGCGCTAGTGTATTTTTTGTCACTCAAAGCACCTATGGACGGTCCTTTGCTTTTCCACACAAAAAGCTTAGGAATGCTTTGTTTCATCCTAGGTCAGGCTACCTGCAGATATAGACCCTTTCCTCTGCTGCCTTATTGCCAGTTTTTAATTAAATATATTATTTAAATATAGTATCTGACAAGAGTTTAATACTATTCTGCAGTTAACACCCATACGAGCATATAAAATGGCCCCTAGCATATTTTGTGCTTAGTGCTTCGTGTGCCTGGGAAATATGCACAATGGCCTGTAGGAGAGCTTCATAGCAAAGTCGGGGAGCCAGAGCATGGAGCTGTGGAAGGAAGGTGACTCGGGACCTCTGTACCCACAACAAGGAGGCATGTGTGAGAGGGAGACAAGGCATATGACATGTCTGATGGGAACTTTGGGAGGAAGAACTAAGGGTGGACCTGGACATAGATTTTTGGTCTGTGGGTAATCAACAAGCTAAGAGGAAAACATTTCGAACTGAGTTCTGGGGCATAGAAATAAGAACAACTCTTCAAATGGCATTTAGAGATAGCTTTTAAGAAACTACTAAGTAACTATGTAATTGGTGCTGAGAACAGCAGCATTTCCAGTGTCTCTGAGGTTCATTCAACATACGCTTGAGCCAGCTAGCTCGGGCTTCTCGAGCCCGGAGCTGTACACTCACCTTCAGGCATCTGTGAATGCTCCATGAGGACTTTCAGGTCTTGTCATTTGATGCCTATTTAAAATAATACTAATGTTTGCGGATTCTGGGTCATCTAGACAGCCACTGAGTACCATAACATGACTTCAGTATCTACATGGGCACTGTGTAAGATAGTATCGGGGCCAAAAAATGCTATGAGAATTGTCACAACTGGAGGAAGAAAAGAATAGAGATCTACATAATATCTAAACAACTAGAGGCCAAGGACATCACAGAACATCGTATGAAGAAAACTTTCCCAGCGGCATCTGGATTGGCTCAGTCGGTTAAATGTCCAACTTCAGCCCAGGTCATGATATCACAGTTGGTGATTTCGAGCCTGCTTCGGATTCTGTGTCTCCCTCTCTCTCTCTGCCCCTCCCCTGCCGGTGCACTGTCTCACTCAAAACTCAAACAATCAAAAATAAAATAAAAACATTTTTTAAAATTTAAAAAAAAAAGAAAAGAAAACTTTCCCAGTTGTTCAACCAGAAAACTGGTGGGTATGCAAAGTTATCACACAACTCATTATGTACAGACACACCAAATACATAAGAACTCTGTCAAGAGAAGATACCCAAAAAAGGTGGGCAACATGTTCCGTCCATAGCATACGATGATGTTCTTTCGGGTTTCAGGATCCATTTATACTCTTCAAAATTATTGAGAATCCCAAAAATCCTTCTTTTTTTTAAGTTTATTTATTTTGAGAGACAGAAAGAAAGTAAGCTGGGAAGGAGCAGAGAGAGGGGGCAGGAGAGAGAGAGAATCCCAAGCAACCTCCACACTGTCAGTGCAGAGCCCAACACAGTGGGCTCAAACTCGTGAACTGTGAGATCGTGACCTGACTCAATGTCAAGAGTCAGACACTTAACTGCTGAGCCACCCAGGCTCCCCGAAAGCTTTTGTTTATATGAGTTGTATCTATCAATGTTTATGTATTAGAAATTAAAAACGGAGATTTGTTTACTAATTTATTTTTAAATGATAATAAAAAACCCATTATAGATTAACATCTAACATTATCAATGAAAATATATCTTGCAAAATAAAATTATAGTGAGAAGAGTAGCATTATTTTACATTTTTGCAAATCCATTTAATGTCTGGCTAAACAGAAGACAGCTGGATTCTCATACTTGCTTATGTATTTAGCCCATTTTGATATATTGGTTGACAGATGTGAGCAAAATATGACCTCACACATATATTTTGTTGGAAAGGGAAGAGTATTTTAATAGACTTTCAGGTGGTTGTGGACATTCTTCTTTGATATTACATCAAAATTGAACAAGTGGTAGTTTCTTAAACATTAACTGCAAGGTAGAATCTGGAACCATAGCAATGAACTTTTCATATTTGGTTATATTAAAATCCACTGGTTCGTGTTGCCTTTTGAATTTCCTAACATCATGTTTGTATAGATCTTCCAAATGTCAGCGTATTTCATTATACGATACCAGCGTCATTCATTAAGGTCTCAATGAATCTCAGGGTACTAGAAAGCTGTCAAGCTTGTGGTGTCAGATATAAGCCTACCAAAATTCTAATTTTCACTTGAAAACTCAAGATTTACCATTGGCAACAAATACTGTTATAGGATTTCTTTGAAGCGACAGGCTTACCTGGCTCATTTTTAAGAAAATGTCTGCCAAACTCCCAAGTTAGAAGAAGTTGTCCACCATCCTTTTAGGTAAAAATGGTATTTCATTAAAAAGTGACTAATTCAGCTCACAGTTCACCTCTACGAGTGTCTCTCCTCAAGGCAACTGATCATACTTTGTGAACACTTCCCGTTTTGTCACACCAAATATTAAAAAGAGAGTTCTACTCAGTGGGCAAGGTTTAATAGAAGAAATTTCTATGGCTTCACCGAGGACATTCTTAAGTGAAACACTTTCTTTTCTCTAGGAGTGCATGGTGAAGAATACACCAACTAGTTCAGTTCGCTGCCACTGCCTTGATCTGTGTGACAGTGACAGCAGTGTCAGCCACCATTTCTCCTGCCCCATCAATGAAACTGTTAACACCGTGAGAAAGATAAATAATGTTATGATGATGATGATGATGATGAAAATAATTTTGAACACATAGATCCCTAAAAGCTTCTCTCAGACCTGGGCAGGGGGAGTCTCATGGACCAGATTTGAGAACCACTGAACTAGAGTAGTGTACTTAATTGGACTCAGTTTTTAATAAAGTTCCCAGACGGAGGGGCACCTGACTGTCTTAGTCAGCAGAGCATGTGACTCTTGATCCCTTGTACTCATGTTCAAGCCCCACATTGGGT
Source organism: Leopardus geoffroyi (assembly GCF_018350155.1). Taxonomy (NCBI): domain Eukaryota; kingdom Metazoa; phylum Chordata; class Mammalia; order Carnivora; family Felidae; genus Leopardus; species Leopardus geoffroyi. The sequence goes on along the minus strand of NC_059337.1, from coordinate 42,035,981 downwards.
CTAGAGATTACTAAAAATAAAGTAAAATAATGTTCCCAGACTTTGAAAAATTACATGTTAGCTTACAGATTTTTTTTCCTAGGAGAGATGCAAGTGATTTTTGCTTAGTAGAAAAGGGAACTCCAAGTGTTGTAATTTATTGCCATATGGGACATTAACCAGTCCTGTATCTAACCTAGCAATTATATCCTAACATTCTTTTATTAAATTACTGATAAATACATAGCTTCTCAAACACGTTCTAGACTGGTCTTTACATCTTCCTGTTTCCCTCATTAATTGATGAATTCAGTAAAATCTTTGACATATGTTATTTATATTTGCATGAGTCATGATTTTAACTTTTTTCAAAATTGTCCCTTAGCAAACTCAACTTTTACTGTCATCAGCATCATTATCACATTCATGTTACTAGTAGCAAATCACTTGTTTAGCAAAACATCTTTAAATTAATGTCAGGGCCTGTGGGTGGCTTAGTCGGTTGAGCATCTGACTCATGATTTCAGTTCAGGTCATGATCTTGTAGTCATGAGATCAAGCGCTGAGACCGGCTCCATACTGGGAGTGATGCTTACTTAAGATTCTCTCTCTCTCTGTCTCTCTCTGTTCTCCCCCCCTCCCTCTCCCCCATTGAATTATTTGGGGTTCAATGTTACATACATTTCAAGGGAAATATCTCGTAGACCTCTAGGCTTACCAAAATTAATTTTATTTGAATGCTACTTAAATATATACTAGCATGGAATTATGTATAAACTCCTTATGCTATTACACAGCTATAAATACAAAACATATCGAATATGTACAGAGCCACAAAACCAAGATAATACATACGTGCATCTACAGCACCATAAAGAATTCCTGACCCAAGAAAGACAAGTATGAGCAGAAAATTAGCACTTGACTTGTGGCTGAGAGTGGTATAATATTCACGAACCCACAGACCCCGACAATGCCATTGCTATCAGTGGAAAACCCACATGGACATGTGGCCACCTGCTGAGAAATTCTAGGTGCCTCTAGACAAGAAATTTACTTCTCTGAGCTCCTCTGCAAAATAAGAGTGTGCCTACCTATCTAATACAGATGTTCACTTGGAGAAGAAAGCATGCAGCCATTTTTGATTTCTAAAAGAAGATTTTAAAAAAGCATTTCACTCTTTTCATTCTTCTCTCTCCCCTTTCAAGAACTGTCTCATTCCCTAATTTTGTTCTCAGGGTTGGCCCTGGAGCCAAACTCTTAGTTCTACCCTTGCCTACAGATTTGACCTTAAACAAATCTTTTACTCTCTCACTTCAGATTCCTCATCTGTAAACTGGAGGTGATTATAATCTCTACCTCATAAGAGTATTGAACGGGCAGTTTAGAATATGGGATATAAAGCACTTGAAAGTAATCAGTAAATTATTATTACTAGCGTAATGCTCGGCGCCTAAGAGCTAAATAAATGTTGGTTATCATTAGTCAGATTTTAGGTGATAAGTAAGGGTATAGTCCCTTCTACAATGATATTTTTAGAAGGAGGACAAGAAAAAAACTGGCAGTTAGTGAATGGACACCTTGTGCCAGGTACTTTTCATACAGTCCGTAATTTCATCTTCACAAAGCCCTGTGAGGCAGATATGATCATCCAGGGTGGGACTAGGGTGAGGGGAGTGAGGCATTTAAGGTTCAAAATTAAGGAAGCACATAGAACACAAAATTAAGGAGGCACTCCCTCTTAGTCTTATGCTCAGGAAAAATGAGACCCACACACAGGAACTTGGCAACAAAATGGTAAGCGACAGAGAGGGGATTTACCCTCTGGTCTGCCAGCTGAAGCTGAAGTGGATCCTCTGAAAAAGAGGGACCATGGGTGGGTCTTCTTTCCTATGGGTTCTTACCCCTTTACTGCATTCAGATAGTATAGGTCTCTGAGAGATTTCCCAACCTGTTCTAGAAATTTCCCAACTGATTTCCTAATTGTGATTGAAGTCCCTGACATACTAAAATGTTCTAACTTTTCTTTCACAGGAGTGCCCTGTTAGAGCTTCACTTAAACTTCTGGTTAAGTATCATGGCAAGGGCCTCTTAAGATTTTCTCAGTGAGTCCAGATTCTAACAGCTTCTAACAACTTAATAAGAAAAAGCCTCGGGAGAAAAATGGGAAGTTAAGATCTTTCCGAGAGAAGCTTGTCTTTGTAACCTGGAGGATGCTTTTGGAAGTCTTAACTGTCATTAGGATGAGTCCTTCAAGCCTACCCTAGGTATTGTTTTCTAACATCCTCTTTGACCTAAAAGGTTAAAATGACTCTGGAAATAAGAAAATCTGCCCTACAGTTTAGTTTTTCCTTTTCCTTAAAATAGAAAGATTGGCTGAGTGAACTTTGGAACAAAACATTGAATCCAGGTAGAAGCCAGCTTCTTAGAATTTGGGGGCTTTCTCTAGGAATCCCTGATGTATTTATGTGACTAAGCAACCCAAGGGCAGGAAAAACCTTCAAAAGAAACAATTAAAGTCTGTTTGGAAAACCTTTCCTGGAGCCTGAGGGTAGAATATAGACGGAAAGGTGGCCCTCCCTCCACCCTACCTCAGGAAAGGAGGCTGGGCGGAGCAATGAGTTTCGGGGAAGGAATGTGCCGGAAAAGAATGACTGTGTGTTATTTCCAAGATTTAATGATTCCTTTAGGAGCATGCTATGAGCTAAATTATTTCCCCCAAAATTTGTAAGTTGAGGCTCAAATCCCCAGTGTGACTGTATTTTATGGAAGGGCCTGTAATTAAGATCAACTGAGGTCACAAGAGTAAGGATCTGATACCATGGGATTGGTATCTTTATAAGAAGAGACACAAGAGGTCCACCATGTATGTGATCGAGCCAAGAAGAGGGTCATCACCAGATCCTGACCTTGCTGGCACCCTGATCTCAGACTTCCAACTCCAGAATCGTGAAAAAACAAATTTCTATTGTTTAAGCCACCCAGTCTATGATATTCTGTTATGAAAGCCAGAGCTGACTAATACAAAATACTTGGGGTAATGTTTCATGCCCAGAGTTTCTTCAGTTGGTTCCCAATGACTCCAGCCTTATTTATGCTGGTTTCACTAATTTTACTTCTCTATCTCTTTAATGCTTGCCACCCAATATGTGGCTAATAATTTTTTTCTGTTTCGCAGCTGAAACTTAGAATAATAGATTATTTGGCTTATAGAATCAAAAACAGTAAGGTCCAGAGCTGGGTGGTCTTATTTGGATCACTTAACCTTTCTGGGCATTAATTTCTCCAGCTGTAAAATGGGGAATATATTAGTTTCTACTTCATAGATTGCTTATGAGGATCTAAGTATCTGCCCCACAATCCCCAATGGCCGGTGTAGGCCCTGACCAAGCAGGTCAGAGCCAAGATCTGGTTCCTAGAAGCCAGAATTAGAGGAGGCCAGAAAGGAGAGAACCAGAGGGGTGAGTGAGTGTTCATGTTCTTAAACACTACAAGGTTTCAGTGCTAAGAGAGGGTATAGGGACTGGGCTCAAATAGGAAACACACGTGTGTGCCTTACTGGGGGAAAGAGTGTCCTGGACAGGCAGAACAGATGACAGAACAGAAGTGGCCACAGCTTGCCCTATTGGCCATCAGATAAGGTGGAGGCCACAAATAGAGTGAGTTGGGGTGACTTACATATTGTGTGGTAATGAATGAAATCATTACCAAAGGCATTAATTTGTTTTTTAACACCCTCATCCCGCACCCCTCAACCCAACTCCCCGTGATTCAAGTACAAGCTGAGAGTCACAGATGTTAATGATGAAGTATGGGGTTTGGTAGGAGTCAGGGCTCAGGTGTGCATAGATCTCAACTATGAGATTTTTAGAGCCTTAGTTATGTGTTGGATGCAATAGTTACTGAGTTTTAATTTGCTTCCCTCATTTCTTTTCGTAATGCGTAATTGAACAAAAGTAATGGCCCTGTTTGGAGCCCACTGGCCATGTTCCCTGTTTGGGAGCCTTCAGTGTTCATGCCAGGGTGCACTCTCCCCTCCCCCACTGCCTCTCTGCTGAGCTGGGAGGCCAGGGCTCTGACCCTTAGATAGCAGAACCTGAGAGGATGTTTGTTCCCAAAGCGCCTGCTCCCTTTAACAAGTGACTTTAATTGGGACCTCCAAGTAGTCCCACCAGGATACTTAGGACCAGACACTCACATTTGAAATCTTGGAAATTCTCTCCCAATGAAGCAACCAAATGCTTTGTTATAGAAAAGCATATTGAGAAAAAAAATGTTTATGCAAATTCTCATTGCACCAGAAAATATGCTGTATTTGAAGAGGGAGAAGGGCGAGGATTCTGAGATATTTAATCTGAAACAATGAGGCAGAGATTGTTCTGGACTCCATTGCCTTTTGCACCCCAGAGTTATTTGGTTTGAACGACTGCCAAATCCTAAAGTTCGAAAGAGAGTCACAAGTGGGGAAGGGGGCCAGGATTCTTGGGGTTGGTTTCCCAGAATGCTCCGATTTATTGTAAGCTTCTCCCTCTGAGGTCAGCCTGCTCTGTCTGGTGGTTCTGTTTTAGAGACAACCTCTCCCGCTAGAGTGGGTCTGACAGGAAAAGCATCAACTATGTTGGCCACCCAAGGACTTGAACTTGGATGTGTAAACTTCTTCCGGAAGCCACCACCATGGTCATGTCTGAGGTTCATAAGGGTGTGCAACCCTCTCACATGCAAGGCAGCTGTTCTCATCAGGCCTGTCATAAAGTACACAAGAGTGGGCATTTTGTCCTTTTAACAGTGTTTCATTGCAATTGAATGTAAACATCAGTTCAGTTAATAGGAGTTTATGTAAGCCATTAGGCTTGGTTTCACCTTGACAATCTTCCCCTCTGTGCCCTCATCTTCAAACTTCCACCATGCCCTGGTGGATTTTACCTCCAAATTTCCACACCAATCACTTTTCTCCCCCACTGCCACCCCGGTGGCCAGGTCACACTCATGGTTTGCCTTTGTTACCTTGAGAGCCTCCTAACTGCTCTGTCTGCACCAATTCTGCCCTCTCCTCACCCAGAGTCTGTTCTCCACGCTCTAACGAAATCGATGGTTTCAGCACCCAAGTCTGACCTTTTGCTCTTAGGCTGAAACTCAAAACCCTTCCCTTGGCCCCTGGCCACCTCTGCGGCCTCATCCTGACCTTCCTCCTGTCCATCCCCTTCAGCCTGAAGCCACATTAGCCTCACAGCATCTTCCTTCCCTCCCCTCACCCGCCTGATGAGCAAAGTTCAAATGGCACTTCCTGGGAAAGTTTCCCTTGAGGACCCCAATCTAGAACAAGTCTCTTTGTTTTAAGTTTTCATTAGCCATGTTTCTTTCCTTAAGAGCAATTACCTTCATTTTTAATTACACATTGATGAGTGTGATTATTTGCTGAAGATCCATCTTCCCTACGGGTCTCTAGGTTTCATGAGAGCTGGGGCAAGTCTGCTCACTACTGTGCACCTAGGTCCTTCCAAGGTGCCTGGCACACAAACAGCTTCTCATGGAACATTTCTGAATGAATTTCAGAGAGGTAGACACTTGAGTGGGAAACACAGACAACTGACCTCAGCTTCCCTAAGGTCCTTTCCACTGGGAGCCTGGCCTGCGGAACCACTGGCTCTTCTTTGTAAAGACCACATTGGTCACTGATAGTTGCTAGTTATGTGTGGGCTATTTGGTGAGCTCTGGGAAACAGAGCAGAGACACTGGCACCAGAGAGGCCGAAGTTCAAATCCCTTTTCTACGCCACTCGATGGTCACGTGATTGTAAACAAGTTACTTAACTTCCTTCGATCAGCATTTCCTAACCTGTAAAATGGAGGTGACAGCTTCCTAGTTCATAGTGTTGTTGGACAGATTGATAGAGATAATGTATGTCTAACGCTGACCCCAGACTCAGGGCCAGAGTAGACATCCCATCAAGGTTGCTCTCTCCCACCTTCTTGCTCCCCACCACCCTGCTGTCCATGCACTTCCCCTGTGCTCACCTCTTTTTATGTGGGACTCTTCAGCTACTTTCTCTAGGGCTGTGTAAGCCATGTGGTGGCCCTGTGTTTTGTTAGCCCCAGGGCTACAAATCAACAGCCTCAATGATCACACTTCCAGCCAGTGGCCTGATGTCTTAGTTGGATTCCCCCAGAACTGGCACCTGAGACAAGGATTCCAGTGTAGGTGGTTTGTCTGGGAGATGATTCTAGAAGCCACAGTAGAGAAGGGAGACAGGGCGAGGAATGACGTGTGATCATGCAGGTCACCACTGTGCCCATCTGGAGCTTAACCCTCAGGGAACTCTAGAAGACAATTATTCTATCCAAGGAGCAAGGGAATTAAGGCATACACCTGGCCCCAACAGTCTGTCTTTTCTCAGGGGTGAGGGTGGCATGGCAATGACCCTCTGACACCTCCTCTGTGCCACATTCATGTGCAGGACTGAGAATGTGTGGCACCAGAGAAGCCTCACGGGCACAGAGCTGCAGGTGCTGGCATGGAAGGGGTGGCGTGGAAATATGGGCAAGACACCAACAGCTTCTGCCTCAACTGGTGAACAGCTCCTAAATTCATGCCTTCCCGGTCACAGCTTCCACGTTTCCTTGACCAAAGTGAGTGAACATGCCGACTGCCTTGTTCTAGGCATAACTACATTCTAGCCATAGACTCTTCCAGTTTGCAAACTGATAAATGAAGGAACTTCAGGGACGCCTGGGTGGCCCAGTCGGTTGAGGATTCGACTCTTAATTTCAGCTCAGTTCATGATCTCACCATTCATGAGTTCAAGCCCCACGACTGGCTCTGCACTGACCGTGTCAAGCCTGCTGGAATTCTCTCTCCCTGTCTCTCTGCCCCTCTCCCCCCAAAATAAATAAACTTTTTTTTTTTTTTTTTTTTTTTTAGTGAAGGAACTTTATACCTGTCTTTTGATTTGGGACAGGAAGGGACATCATTTCCTAAACCAAAGGCTGCTTTCTCTGCTTTCTATTATACTCTCAAATATCCCACATAACTACCTTCATTTGGCAAGTTTTAAAGACACAGTCTGCATATTTAAAGCCTGTGTAAGTCCAAGAGAAAGTTTTCATCACCTTTAAAATTTCTAATTCTTTCCCCCCACCCAATCACATATAGATAGCTCAGGTTTATTGTTAACATTACCTGAGGATATTTTAAAACATCCAGATAATCAAGAACCCTAATTAATGAATGTCTGGATAATAGGAGGGTCACTACATTAAATGCCCATTGATAATATAGGCCAGATAAAGCACAGGGGAGGAGTTTCAGATGTGACCTGTCCTGATGAGCCAACTCTGACCCTCTGGATGCTATTCATTATTAAGCAATATGTACCAAGTGCCTACAAGGTGCAGAGTGCTGTGCTAGGCGCACAGAGAGGCTTGAGAAGGTTTCAGAAAGAAAGAACTTCCCTTCCTCAAAACAACTCTGAGCCTATTCTAATTTCCGCTATTAGAGATTTTTTTTTTTTCTTTTCCAGCATCCTTTTATACAATGAATTCTCACTAGGAGGGATCAAAGTCCCAGATGATACAGCCAAGAGGGGCCTCAGTGTTCCTACTGCTGTACAGATAGAGAAGCAGAAGGGAAATGATTAGCCTGAAGTGACCCAACCCACAGTGGGTAGAGCTGGGCCTGAAGTCCGTGCCTCTGTCCCTACTGTCTGCTTTCTTCACATTTTAAAACTGTTATCTGACCTTCGCATTTGAGGGTGGATTAATTAAGGGCTGGTCTCCGAGATAGCTTTCTTTCTTTTTTTTTTTTTAATTTTTTATTGTTTATTATTTTTGAGAAAGCAAGCACGGAAGGGGCAGAGAGAGGGAGACACAGAATCGGAAGCAGGCTCCAGGCTCTGAGCTCTGAGCTCTCAGGACAGAGCCCGATGCGGGGCTGGAAGTCACAGACTGCAAGATCATAACCTGAGCTGTAGTCGGTTGCCCAACCAACTGAGCCACCCAGGTGCCCCTCTGAGATAGAGCATGTACTGGCAAGGTGGGTTTCACCACCTGCCCCCACTCTCAACTTTGCAGCTGATGGTCGTTTTCTCTGGCAGACCCTTTGCTGGCTAAACTCCTCTGAACACCCTTCTAGCTCACCACTGTTTCTCCTCTGACCACTGGATCAAAATCCAATGGGAAAATCATTTTAAGTGTTCACTCTTTTTTTTTAATGTTTATGTATTTTTGAGAGAGAGAGAGAGAGAGAGAGCAAGCACAAGCAGGGGAGGGGCAGAGAGAGAGGGACAGAGGATCCAAAGTGGGTTCCGCACTGACAGCAGAGAGCCCGATGCGGAACTCGAACTCATGAATCGTGAGATCATGACCTGAACTGAAGACAGACGCTCGACCAACTGAGGCACCCAGGTGCCCCAAGTGTTCACTCTTAAGAGCCCCCGTACTCCAGACCTACTGAGTTAGAACTCATCTCAGGGGCTTGGGCCAAGGAAACTACACTTGTAATAAGCCTTTCATGTGTCACAGCAAAGTTTGAGAACCATCAGCCTACTGGCTGAAGCCCAGCATCTTCAATGTGGCTTAGAAGACCTGCCTACCTTCTGGCCTCACCTCCATCAGCCGGGCTGAACCACCCTCTGTTCCAGAAACAGGCCTCAATATTGTCAAGTCCCTGCACCTTTGCTCACTCTGTTTCCCCTGCCTTGTTTGCCTTTCTTTCATCAATTCTACAGGGTGAATTCCTGTTCCTCCTGTTCTCCTCCAAGGCCCTCCTGAAATGTCCCTTCCTCTCTGCCACTCTTCTTGACTCCTTCCCTGTTTCTCCTTCCTTCTCATAGTTATCGATACCTGTATCTATTACAGCACTTATGTTCCTGTAGGAGTGAGTGCTAGGCCTCTACCTCGATCCAGGGCCCCTGGGAACACACATTGCTCCTTTGTGTGTATTAGAAAAAAGCACCCCTTCCTCCAGAGCCAGACACGTGGCTTGGCAATAAGAGTAGAGGCTGGATTTCAGCCCAGGCACCCTCCCCAGGCACCCTCGTGCAGGCCAGAGGCTGCTCAACCACGTGCAGGGGCCCTCCACCTGCCTTCTCAGCTGTGAGCTCCTGAGGGTCCCCTGGAACTTGTTCATCATTGTACATCCCCAGCCTGGAAGTGTGGCCCTGCAGTGACTGTCTATAAAAGGTTTTATGAGCTGAAGTGAACGGTACGCGGGCTGGGAGCATAGGCAGCGTTGCTCCTCACATGAGTCATCAAATGCTGTGAATTGCAGGAGGCCCCCAGAACAGCATAGGCGGGATGAATAATGTCATCTGTTCTGTTCTCCATGGATTTTGGATATTTTAACATCTGCAGCTGGAAATTGTTCAGAGTTGTGAGACTAAAATAGATGCCTGCAGCAATCTGTTAACTCATTCTTTGCCTTTTGGACCTAAAAAAAATAAAAAAAATCCTTTCTACTTTCCCCAGAGTTAATCTATCTGAGGCTAGTTATTATTAAGGCCATGGGAGAAATCGCCTGCCTGAAAGACCCTCCACAAGATCCCTTCTGCCGCACAACTCGCCCATCAGTCAAGTGCGGTTGCCTGTCAGGCCCCCCGAGGCTGAGTCGCTAAGTCGGGAAACACAGTCATCCACAGTAACAGAACGACAGAGCACAGTGTCAGACTCCCTGCTGCTCTGTAGAGAGGGGACATGGGTGGCAGTGCAGGGTTTGGTTCCAGTTCCCGGGCGTTTAACATTCTCATTACTCCAGTGAGAATGCATTCCCGTGTGACTTGATTCCTTTCCTTAAAAAGGTCATTATGACATTTCACGACAGGGTTGTTTGTTAACCTTCTGTCAGTACCAATCCAGGAGAGGCATAGGAATTGAATTCCTGTTTTCCTTTAATCACTGAGGCAGTGACCAAACAATGAAGTCGACAAGTGGAGGAAAAGAGATGTGAGAGCAAGACAAACCATGTAAGAATAAACTGGAAGATTAGTTCACATGCAGCAGGAAAAGAACTGGTGACTTTAGTAGTTGACATCTGGGGTGTTTGTTTGTTTGTTTGTTTAATTTTCACTAAAAATAATATTAGGGGCCGAATAAACAGTTCTAATTTGTACTCTTCATCAGCTGGCCCCCTCGCTAAAGTTTATATTTCATCATTTTTACAGGTCCAAGCACACTTAATTGTCACAACAAACATTCAGTGTTGTTATGATGAGTCCTACCTTACAGGTGAAAAAACTGAAATTCAGGACTCATCACCCAAATTCAGACCCAACAGGTCATAAAACAGGTGCTGAGCTTTGTATATGAGGGACACAAACATATGTAAGACCAAGTCATGCCTTCAATGGTTTGCAAACTAAATCAGAATAAACAACATGGACAGTGATTGGAAAACAAAAGATCAAGGTAAAAGACAGAACATTTAGCTCGGATATTAACCAGAGAAGTCTACATGCAGGAGACAGAAATCGGAAGTTGTGCAATAATCACATTCAGGAAAAGACATGAAAACATTCTGAGGGTCCTGAGGTTTGGATTTTTTTTTTAAATATACAGTTAGTGCCAGAGCAGGGATTTGAACCCACTTCAGAACTCATCACAATTTCATTTGCACCCTACGTTTTCTAAAAGAGACCATTTTTCGAGCAGATTTAGGGTAACAACAATATTGAGCAGAATATTCCAGAGATTTCCCATATATCTCCTACCTCCACGCATGCATAGCCTCTCCCATTATCAACATCCTCCACCAGAGCAGTATGTATGTTACAAATGATGAACCTACCTTGACACATCGTTATCATCCAAGGTCCACAGTTTATATTAGTATTCACTCTAGGTGTTGTACATTCTATAGGTTTGACCAAATTTTAATGACTTTATAGTATCATACAGAATAGTTTCATTGTTCTAGAAATCCTCTGTTCTCCACCTTTGTATGCCTCCCTCCCCACTAATCCCTGCACCAATCTTTTTACTCTCTATAGTTTTGCCTTTCCCAGAATGTCGTGTAGTTGGATTCATATAGTATGTAGACTTTTCAAACTGGCTTCTTTCACTTAGTAATATGCATGTGAGTTTCCTCCATATCTTTTCATGGCTTAATAGCTCATTTCTTTCTTTTACTGCTGAACAATAGTCCCTTGTCTGGATGTGCTACAGTTTATTTATCCATTCACCTACTGAAGAACATTTTAATTGCTTCCTAGTTGTGACCATTATGAATAAAGCTTCTATAAGTATCCATGTGAAGGTTTTTGTGTGAACATAAATTTTCAATTCCTTTGGCTAAACACCAAGGAGAGAGACTGGTGGATTATGATAAAATATGTTTAGTCTTGTAAGAAATTGTTAAACTGTCTTCCAAAGCAGCTATACTGTTATGCATGCCCACCAGCAAAGAATGAGAGTTGCTCCATATCCTTGTCAACATTTGGTGTTGTCAGTTAGATCTTGACCATTCTAATAGGTGTGTAGTTGTATCTCACTGTTGTTTTACTTTGCATTTTCTTGATGACATATGATGTGGAACCCTCTTTCATATGCTTATCTCATCTGTGTGAGGGGTCTGCTGAGATCCTTGGCACATTTTTAATTCAGTTTTTTGTTTTCTTATTGTTGAATTCTAAGAGTTTTTTGTATATTTTTGGCTAACAATCTTTTTCAGCTTGGGGTTTGTAGGTTTTGTTTTTTGGATAACGGTCTTTTATCAGATATGTCTTTTGCAAATATTTCTCCTCCTTTGTGACTTCTCATTCTCTTGATGGTGTATTTTGCAGAGCAGAAATTTTTAATTTCAGCGAAGTCAAACTTATCCATTTTTTTCATGAATCATGCATGTCTTTAGTGTTGTATTTATGAAGTCATGGCCAGACCAAAAGTCATCTAAATTTTCTCCAATATTATTCTCTAGAAGTTATATAGTTTTGCATTCTTAATTTGTTTTTGTGATGATTTTAAGTTAATTATTGGAAGAGTGTAAGGTCTGTATCTAGATTTTTTTTTTTTTTTTTTTTTGCATGTAAACATCCAGTTGTTCCAGCACCATTTGTTGAAAGGCTATCTTTTCTCCATTGTATTGCCTTTGCTCCTCTGTCAAAGGCCAGTTTACCATAATTATGTGGGTCTATTTATGAACTTTCTATTCTGTTCCAGTGATCTATTTGTCTGTTATTTTGCCAGTACTTGATTACTGAAGCTTTAAAGGAAGTCTTGAAATTGAGTGATGTCAATACTCCAACTTTGTTCTTCTCCTTCAATATTGTGTTGGCTATTATGGATCTTTTGCCTGTCTATATAAACTTTCGAATCAGTGTATTGGTATCCACAAAATAAATTGCCAGGATTTTAATTGGGATGGCAATTAACCTATATATCAGGTTGTAAAGAACTGACATCTTGACAATATTGAGTTCTCCTTGCCACAAACATGGAATATCTCTCTACTTATTTAGTTACTTTGATTTTATTCATCAGAGTTTTGTAGTTTTCCTCATATAGGTCTTGTACATATTTTTCCAGATTATACCTAAGTATTTTTTTGGGGGGTGCTAATGTGAATGGTATTTTCTTTAATTTCAAATTCCACCTGTTCATTGTTAGTATATTAGGGAAGAAATTAGCTTTTATATATTAACCTTGTATCCTGAAACCTTGCTATAATGGCTGATTAGTTCCAAGAGCTTTTGGTCAATTCTTATGGATTTTCTACATAGATGATCATTTCATCAACAGATAAAAGTTTTATTTCTTCCTTTCCAGTCTGTAAACCTTTTATATGCTTTCTTGTCTTATTCCACTAGTTAGGACTTCAGAATAATGTGGAAAAGCTGTGCTGAGAGGGGGCATCTTTGCCTTGCTCCTGATCTTAGTGGGAAAGTTTTTCACCATCAATTATGATGTTAGATGTAGGGTTTTTTATAGATATTCTTTATCAAGTTGAGGAAATTCTCTAGTCCTCCTTAACTGAGAGGGTTTTTTTTTAATCATGAATGGAAATTGATATTATCAGATATATTTTTTTGCATCTATCCATATGATCATATGATTTTTCTTCTTTAACCTGTTGATGTGATGGATTACATTAATTGATATTTGAATGTTGAACCATCCTTGCATACCTGGGATAAATCCCGCTTGGCCATGGTATATAATTCTTTTTATACATTGTTGGACTCAATTTGCTGGTATTTTGTTGAAGATTTTTGTATCTTTGCTCATGAGAGGTATTGGTCTATAGTTTCTTTTCTTGTAATAACTTTGGTTTTAGTATTAGGGTAATGCTGGCCTTATGGAATGAGTTTACAAGTATTCCCTCTTCTCTGCTTCTAATCTCTGAAAGAGATTGTAGAGAATTGGTTTAATTTCTTCCTTAAATATTTATTAGAATCCACCAGTGAACCCATCTGAGCCTGGTGCTTTCTGTTTTAGGAAGTTATTAATTATTGATTCAGTTTCTTTAATATATAGAGGCCTACTCAGATTGTCCATTTCTTCTATGTGCATTTTGGCAGACTGCCTTTCAGGCAGTTGGTCCATTTCATCTAGGTTATCAAATTTGTAGACATAGACATGTTCATAGTACTCCTTGATTATTCTTTTAATGTCTGTAGGATTTGTGGTGATGTTCCTTTTTCATTTCTAATATTAGTAATTAGTATCTTCTCTCTTCTCTTCTTTTCTCTTTTCTTCTCTTCTCTTCTCTTGTTATCCTAGGTAGAGACTCAACAATTTTATTGATCTTCTAATCAAAGAACTAGCTTTTAGTTTCATTGATTTTCCCTATTGATTTTCTGTTTTCAATTTTATTGATTTCTGCTCTGACTTTCATTTCTTTTCTTCTGCTTACTTTGTATATTTAATTTGCTCTTCTTATTCTAATTTCCTAAGATTGAAATTTACATGACTGATTTTAGATTCTTTTTCTTATTTAATATATTCATTTAGTGGTATAAGTTTCCCTTTAAGCACTGCTTTTGCTGCATCCCACAAATTTTGAGAAGTTATGTTTTCATTGTCATTTAGTTCAATAGTTTCTGTGGGTTTTTTTTAAATTTTTTTTTTTTAACGTTTATTTATTTTTGAGACAGAGAGAGACAGAGCATGAACGGGGGAGGGGCAGAGAGAGAGGGAGACACAGAATCGGAAACAGGCTCCAGGCTCTGAGCCATCAGCCCAGAGCCCGACGCGGGGCTCGAACTCATGGACCGCGAGATCGTGACCTGGCTGAAGTCGGACGCTTAACCGACTGCGCCACCCAGGTGCCCCTGTGGGTTTTTTTTTAATGTTTATTTATTTATTTTGAGAGACAGAGCACAAGCAGGGAGGGGCAGAGAGAAAGGGAGAGAGAGAATCCCAAACATGCTCCATGCTGCCAGCACAGAGCCCGACGGGGGCATGCAATCTCATAAACCATGAGATCATGACCTGAGCCAAAATCAAGAGTCAGTCGCTGACTTAACCAACTGAGCCACCCAGTCACCCCAAGTTCAATAGTTTTTTAGTTAATTTCCCTGAGGTTCTTCATTGATCTATGCATTATTTAGAAGTGTGTTATTTAGGGGTGCCTGGGTGGCTCAGTTGGTTAAGCATCTGACTCTGGCTCAGGCCATGATCTCACAGTTTGTGGGTTTGAGTCCCACGTCAGGCTCTGTGCTGACAGCTCAGAGCCTGGAGCTGCTTCAGATTCTGTCTCCCCTCTCTCTGCCCCTCCCCAGCTCATGCTCTGTCTCTCTCTGTCTCTCAAAAGTAAATAAAGGTTTTTAAAAAACATTTTTTAAAGAAAATTGTGTTGTTTAGTCTCCAGATATTTTGAGATTTTTCTAGCTATTCTCTATTATTAATTTCTTTAAAATTTTTTTTTAATTTTTAAAATTTTTGTTCTGTTACTAATTTCTATTTTAATTCTATTAGAGTCTGAGAGCAGATGTATGATTTCTATTCTTTTAAATTTGTTGAGGTAGGGTCGCCTAGGTGGCTCAGTCGGTTAGACATCTGGCTCTTGATTTCAGCTCAGGTCATGATCTCTCAATTCATCGGGCTCTGCACTGACAGAATGGAGATTGCTTGGGATTCTCTCTCTCTCTCTCTCTCTCTCTCTGCCCCTCCCCAGCTTGTGCATGCACTCTCTCTCTCAAAATAAATGAATAAACTTTAAAGAAAAGCTTGTTGAGGTGTGTTTTGTGTTTTATGGCCAAGAATGGGGTCTGCCTTGGTGAATGTTCCATATGAGCCTGAGAAAAATATGTATTCTGCTCTTACTGGATAAAATGAACTGTAGATGTCCATTATATCCAATTTATCAATAGTGTTATTGACTTCGGCGGTGTCATCCCCAATTTTCTGCCTGCAGGATCTGTGTGTCCATTTCTGATGGAGGGGAGTTGAAGTCTTTAACTATGACAGTGGATTCATCTATTTCTCCTTGCAGTTCTGTCAGTTTCTGCCTCACATCGTTTGACTCTCTGTTGTCAGGTGCGTACATATTAAGAATTGTTATGTTTCGTTGAAGAATGAATCATGGGGATTCTTTTTAATTGCATTTCTTAAATTAAACATTTTATTTTCTGAGATAGGTGTAGATCACATGCCCTGATAAAGAATCCAGAGAAATCCCATGTGCCCTTTCCCCAATTTCCCCCAGTGGCAACATCTTGCAAAACCATAGTATTAATATCACAACCAGGACATTGATATAACTGCACTCCATCAATACAAATCAGGTTTCCCAGTTTTACTCATACTCATTTGTGCATGTCTGTGTATTTAGTTCTGTGTAATTTAATCACACGTAGGTTCATGTGTCCACCGCAGTCAAGATAAAGAACAGTTCCATCACCACCACTATGCTTCAGGTTGCTTTTCATAAATGCTCCCAACTCCCTTCTCTCCTCCTCCTGCCCCAGTCCCTAACCTCTTGTAACCACTACTCTGTTATCCATTTCCATAATTTTGTCACTTCAAGAATGTTATATAAATGGGAAAAGATCCAAATAGACGTTTCTCCAAAGAAGGACAAATGACAGATAAACTCAACATCATTAGCCTTCAGAGAAATGCAAAGCGAAGCCACATCAGATAGCACTTCACACCTGCAAGGATGGCTGTTATCAGAAAGACAGTATTGGCAGGGATATGGAGAAATCCCTGGCAGGGATATGGGACTCTCATCCAATGCTGGGGGGAAAGTAAAAGGATGCAGCTGCTTTGAAAACAATCTGGCAGGTTCTCAAAAGATTAAACATAGAGTTATCATATGACCTAGCAATTCCAGTCCTAGGTCTATGCACAATGAAAACCTATGTGCACACAAAAACTTGTATATGAAGTTTCATTGCAGCTTTACTGGTAGTAATCACAAATTGGAAATAGCTCTAATGTCCATCAACCAATAATACATAAACAAATTGTGGTATATCCATATAATGCAATGCCACCCACCAGTAAAAGGGAATGAACTATTAATACATGAGTTAGCATGTATTAATTTCAAAATATTATGCTGAGTAAAAGAAGATATACAAAAAAAAAGAGCATATACATGCCATATTTTTTCACATACATAATATTCTAAAAAATGCAACCTAATCTACAGTGCCAAAAAACTGTTGCTTAGGGAATGGATAGGGAAACAACTAGCGAGGCAGGAAAGGATTGTAAAGAAGATGATGGAGGGATGCCTGGGTGGCTCAGTCAGTTGAGCATCCAACTTCAGCTCAAGTCGTGATCCCACAGTTCATGGGTTTGGGCCCCACGTCAGGCTCTGTGCTGACAGCTCAGAGACTGGAGCCTGCTTCGGATTCTGTCTCCCTTTCTCTCTCTGCCCCTCCCTGCTCACTCGATCTCTGTCTCAAAAATAAATAAACACTTTAAAATAATTTATAAAAAATTTTTAAAAAGAGGATGATGGATATGTTCATTGTCTTGATTGTGATTGATGGTTTCACACTTAATCAAACTGTACACTTTAAATACATACAGCTTATTATATTTTAATTATATCTCAATAAAGTTTGTTTTAAGTACACCATTAAATAACATACTTCTAAAAAACACACGTAATCCTACAAATTCCTCCTCCTCTACGTTCTCTTGTCTTTATACGTGTTTGTGTTTTTACTACTGCAAAGCAGCATGTCTTACTTTTTCCACTTAACACTGTTTCAATGATTATTTCTTAAATTATGTTTTATTATCATTTTTTCAAGTTTTTTCTTTTTCTTAAATTTTTTTTTAGTGCTTATTTTTGAGAGAGAGAGACAGAGCATGAGCAGGGAAAGGCCAGGAGAGAGAGGGAGACACAGAATCTGAAGCAGGCTCCAGGCTCCGAGCTGTTAGCACGACGTGGGGCTGGAACTCATGAACCACGAGGTCATGACCTGAGCCAAAGTCAGAGGCTTAACTGACTGAGTCACCCAGGCACCCCTCATTTTTTCAAGTTCTTATTTTGTTATACATGAACTTTTACATGAAAATATAAAATACAGGGGTACCTGGGTGGCTCAGTCGCTTAAGCATCCGACTTCAGCTCAGGTCATGATCTCACAGTTTGTGAGTTTGAGCCCAGTGTCAGGCTCTCAGCTGCCAGCACAGGGGCTGCTTCAGATCCTCTTACTCCCAATCTCTCTGCCCCTCCCCCGCTCATTGCATGTTCTCTCTCTCACTCTCTCTCTCTCATAAATACACACATATATATATAATACAGAGAGAAAAATGCGCAAATTATAAGTATACATCTCAATGAATTATCACTAAGTGAACACATCTATAAGATCTCGCTTTGAAAACAAGGATCTCTGGGGCACCTGGGTGGCTCAGTCACTTAAGCAGCCAACTTCCGCTCAGGTCATGATCTTATGGTTCTTGGGTTCGAGTCCCACATCTGGCTCTGTGCTGACAGCTCAGAGTCTGGAGCCTGCTTCAGATTTTGTGTTTCCATCTCTCTCTGCCCCTCCCCTGCTCATGCTCTGTCTCTCTCTCTCTGTGAAAAATAAACTTTAAAAAAACATTTTAAAAAATTTATTTTTGAAAACAAGGATCTCTTTTTGAAGGATAGTATTTGGGGCTGAACAATTCACAGTGCACCGTCAAAGATAAACACGGTAGGGCACTAGTTCAAGTGGTGAAAACAGATTTTCTTCAGGAACCACTGACAGTAGAGGAAAGAGCAGAGGGCCATTCAGATTTGTACAGAGGTGCTGGGAGTATTTTAAAGGAAAAATGAGGGTACAGGGAGGGGGCAGAATGAACAGAATCAGAGAAGTGAAAAATTACAAAAAGCTGAGAGAGTTTGTTTGTGTAAAAGGCATCTGAATTAAACTGCTAGTTAACCTGTTAACAACCTGCTAGTTATTGAAGTTAGGTTCCTACCCACCCATAGAAACTGGGAGGCAGATGGCCTATCTTCAGGCGTTGACTGACACAAACAGTAAATGCTTTTGGCAGCCCTGATTTTTGTCGGGCAAGCGCCTTAGAGGGGAGGGTCGGCCTAGAGATATGGCCTTGAGCTGTTAGAAACTGTTAGTGTCGGTTTATGGGTTTTTTTTATAGCCAAGGTTGAGGCCTAGTCGAGAGGAGGGCTCAAAGGAGTCTGGCCAGAGTTTGGTCACGGAGAAAATCTTTGCCAGCACAACTCTCCCACAGATTGAAGGGCTTTCAAAATCATCCTGGGCCCCTTTCCACTAAATGTCAGGGCCCCCCCTCCTCCCTCCCCCAATTATGATAAGCAAAAAAAGAAAAAGACAAAATAGCTCAATGCCTTCCTAAATGCCCCATCCCACTAAAACCACCACACTATATAATGTCTGATGTGCCTTCCAGCTTTGCAATCCTACAGTAATACCACTGGCTATTTTGTCTCCATTTGAAGATAGAGTCAGGGGCGCCTGGGTGGTTCAGTCGGTTAAGCTTCTAACTTCGGCTCAGGTCATGATCTCTCGGTCTGTGAGTTCGAGCCCCGCGTCGGGCTCTGTGCTGACAGCTCAGAGCCTGGAGCCTGCTTCGGATTCTGTGTCTCCCTCTCTCTCTGCCCCTCCCCCACTTGTGCTCTGTCTCTCTCTATCAAAAATAAATAAATCTGAACAATAAAAATAAAATAAAAAAAGAAGATAGAGTCAAAGAGGCAGGCAGAAAAGACAGTATGCAGAAATGGCAGGCAGGGAATGGAGGGTGGAGGCAGCTATCGTGGCCCTGCCTCCTCTGTAAATCTACATGGCAAATGCATACACACTCCCTTGTCTGAATCACTTTGTACAAATCCCCAGGCAGCAAAGCAAGGAAACGCGCAGACCCTGGAGCAAACCCTAATTCTAATTCCAATTCTTCCATTTGACTTTATTTCTTTGAGCAACTTAGCCTCTCTTAGCCTCTGTTCTCTTACTTGTCAGGGAGATAATACCTACTGCTCAATGTACAAATGCATATCAAGTAGCCAGCACATAATAAAGTCCAATGATGGTGAGCTCTCCTCCCTCCGGGGGTGAGATGGCCCAGTGCTAGGAAGGTCTTCTCCCCGGGTGAATTCCATTTTCTAGTCCTCCAGTAGGATTCTCTCAAGCTAAAAAACAAACCCAGCAAATGAAAACCTTAGGAGATGGAACTTGAGTAGCAGACTGCAACTATTTTTCTATAAAAAGTACAATTTTACACTCATTCATATAGAGTCTTCAATATATACTTGTTGAAAGCTCACCATGTGCCAGGCACTAGGGCTAAACCCAAATGAAATAGTCTCTGCTCTGAAGGAATTCACGGACCATTGGCAAATCCAAAAAGTTGGGTAAAAAAACAAATCCAAAGAGTTAGGTCAAATTGTACCACAGGGCTAAGTGCCGCAATGGAGGAATGTAGGGCAAGATGGAGGCAGGAAGGGAGCGTCCCACACCCTCCAGGGCGGGGTTTGCTGGGTAAACCCCAGATGTTGATGAGAACTTTCCAGGAAGAAACAAAAGCTTGTGCAAAGGCCTGGAGGCAGCCAGCAGCCTGTTCTCTGAGAACTCGAGATAAGAGCCCTGATGAGAAGTGGGAGGTGAGGGCGGTGGGAAAGTTGGGAGCATACTGTCTGCTGCAGATTACAAAGACCACTATAGCCAGGTCAAGTAGAAAAGGAGTTTATTGAAACATATTGGGTGGGATGACCATATATTTTCTCGTCTCATTTGAGAGGGAAAGGGCACTATTTTTAATTATGCCTGACGGCACATGTACAGGAGACACGCATGGAGTTGTTAATATTAGGGCACTCCCCAAAGCTGGAAAATTGAGAGCAGTGCACAGCCTGGAACACTGCCCAGGCCTGCAGTGGGGCGGCCCTGCCGCCCAGACAGGCACTGGACGCTGGACAAGAATTCCTGTCACTGCCACCCAGGGAAGCACCCTTGATGGCATTACCAGCTTCCAAAAACGGGCACCTCTGATTGGTGGAGCCTACTTCACACACCTGCCACCAAGTGAAGGAAGACTGAGAAGATAAATTCCTGACACCACCACCTACCGGCTGGGAGGCTTTGGGCCAATTACTTGACTTCCCTGTACCTCTATTTCCTCATGGAGGAAATGGCAAGGATAATAACACTAGCTGCCTTTAGAGTTGGCACGCTGCTAAAATGAAATATGTGTCAAGAGCTTAGACCTGTGCCTGGCACAGAATAGCGCTATGTAAGCATTTGCTATGATTGTCGTTTATTCCCCAAGGAGGCAGAATTCATAAGAGAGGAAATTCTCTCAAAGAAAGGAAAAGTGTTTTTGCAGGGGCCCAACGGAATGACACATATCCACTACACCTTGATTCAGTGCTGAAATTGTAACAGAAATGAACTATTCCACTCATTTATTTACTCAATAAAAATGGCAGTGTCCATGGGGCTGAGGGTACAAATAATGCCTTATCTTTTCATTTGCATAAATCAAATCAAACATAGCAAAAGCTCCACCCATCAAGGTTGGTAAAAAGCACTAGATGGATCTTCTTTGGGGGGGGGGGGGGACTCCTTACACCACCTTAGTATTAAACAAGAGCCCCAGAAAGTTGTGGGATTGTGTTGCTGGACCCCTGTCTATGGTTGTTGTTGCTGTGGTGCTCTGCCAGGGGCGAGGAGTCCCCGGGTCTGTGGAGGCTATTGTAGGTGGGATTCTTCTCTGGACACTTAACCTTGTCAGCCTCCAACTTAGTCTGGGAGACCTTCGCTGAGCTCTGCAAAGCCATGGGTTTTGGAAGTTCCCGCTCAATGTACACAGGCAACCGTGCCTTCTAGGGGCAGGCTTTCTAAGTCTCCGCCAGCTGCATGGCCCAGACCCAGGGCCACACCGGCCACCATTCTTACACCAACCACCATTCTCCCGTCAGCCCCCTGACTCCACAACTGCTCGTGGTGGTGAGTGTAGGCGTGAGGGACTGGAAGGAGGGGAGAGGGCGATGAAAGCAAGCAAGCCAAAGCCCCCCTTCAACCTCTGCCAGGGGCCTCCGTGCAAGAGGCAGCCTGCCCAGCTCCTGGAGAGAGGGTGTTGAACTGCACTTGGCAAAGGAAGTAGTACCTAGAGCAACTGAATGTTCCCTTGAAATTACACTACTTAATAGCTAGATGTGACTGAAAACGTTTGGGACCAAACAGGGATGTCACTAAAGTTCCTTTCTATCCAGTTG
Organism: Leopardus geoffroyi; assembly: GCF_018350155.1. Lineage (NCBI taxonomy): Eukaryota > Metazoa > Chordata > Mammalia > Carnivora > Felidae > Leopardus > Leopardus geoffroyi. Next base: position 42,014,372 of record NC_059337.1, on the reverse strand, counting down.
GAAAGGGATTTAGCCAAGCAAAGTAGATAGCCGGGAAAAAACAAAACCTTCTCTGTTTATACTTTGGTGGGTTGAGATCTCTCAAACAACCAGTTACAGTTGTTAACTGCCCCCTGGGGGATAAGGAAAGCCCAGACCTTCAGGTTGCAGAGGCCTGGCTACCCTCTTGGCAGAGAAGGAAATGTCGTTTATTCCTTTGTGGTAAATCCAATTCTGAAAAGAAAAAAAAAAAAGTTTCTCAATAGGTTATCCTACCATGTGACGAACCACAGGAGTCTGGACTTTCTCCTGTTGAGAAATAGCACTTTAAAGCATTTAAGTAGGGGATATGCATGATTACACTTCAGTTTTGGCATATTCATCCTGGTTCACACTACATCTTGTATTTTTAAATAAGCTTTTTAAAATTTTGGGATAATTGTAGATTCACATGCAGTTCTAGGAAATGAGACTGATCTTGCACACCCTTTCCCAGTTTCCCCGTGGTAACATCTTGCAAAACTATAGGGCAGTATCCCAACCAGGATACTGACAGTTGATGCAGTCAAGATAGAGAAGAGTTCCATCACCACAAGGATCTCTTATGTTGCCCCTTATAGGATCTCTATATAGATCCTCACCACAAGGATCTCTTATATTGCCCAACCCCCTCTCTAACCCCTGGCAACACTAATCTGTTTTTTATTTCTGCAATTTTGTCAGTTTCAGAATGTTATATAAATAGAATCATACAGATACATATATATGTTTAGATACGTACATATATATGTATGCAGATATATACGTATATGTACAGACATATACAGATACAGATATATAAGTATTATATATACTGTATTCTCACAATAAAGTAAGCTAGAGAAAAGAAAATGTTAAAATCATGAGAAAGGGGCACCTGGATGGCTCAGTCAGTTAAGCGTCTTACTCTTGATTTCGGCTCAGGTCATGATTTCATGGTCCATGGATTTGAGCCCCGAGTCATGGGTTTGAGCTGTGCCGACAACACACACAGCCCGCTTGGGATTCTCCCTCTCCCTCTCTGTCTGCCCCTCCCCCACTCATATGTGTGCACGCACTCTCTTTCTCTCTCTCAAAAGAAATAAATAAACATTTAAAAAAGGAAATTATAAGGAAGAGAAAATGCATTTACAGTATTGAACTCTATTTATCAAAACAAATCCACATATAAGTGGACCCATGCTATTCAAACCTGTGTTGTTTAAGGGTTAATTGTATATACTTTTAAACCTAAAAAACTTTCAAAAACATAGATGTGTACCCATCAAAAATACGTAATATTGTTTGTGTAGGTTTTAAAAATGTAGACATGGTATTATTATATACAATTCGCTCGCTTCTCAGTTTTCTTTTTTCTTTAAAAAAGGGGGGTTTGTCTTACATTTCTTATAGGCGACCTAGAGAGAGACCTAGCCCATTCCTTTCAATGAATACAGAGTGTCCACGTGGTATGTATGTGCCACAACTTACCCATCCTTCACTGAAGGATATTTAGGTTGTTTCCAATGTTTTGCTATTACTAAAAATGCTACAGTAAACACCCTTGCATTGTTTCTGTATGCGCGTGTGTGAAAGATTGCAAAAACGGGCCATCTTCTCTGTATCCATTGTAATTTTTCACCCTCCCTGAATCCACTGCAATATGACTTTGAGGCTCTGCCCATCAGCAGTTAACGTCTGTTTCTCCTCCCTTTGAATCTAGGATGACCTTGGGCTTATTTGGCTAAGAGAATGAAGCAGACAAGACAGCGTGCCAGTTCCAAGCCTAGGCCTCATGAGGCCTTGAATCCTTCTCCTTTTCTCTCTTGGGTCTTTATCCGCCACCATGTGAACAAGCTGAGGCCCACCTGTTGGTTGGAGAAAGAGAGACCACACTGAAGAGAGTTGAGCTGTCTTCTGAGGGCATCCTGTACCAACCAGACCCAGCTAACCCAGCACCAACTGCTGACAACGACTGAGGCCAGAGGAAATCAAAACTGCCTACCTGAGTCCAGACCACCTGCCAGTCTGAAGAACTGTGAGCCAAGTCATTGTTTTAACAGCGAAAGTTATCAGATACAATTGTGCAGGTATTTCTTTAGAGTGGTTTTCCTCAAACTGTAGCATGTATCAGAATCAGCTGGTGGGCTTTTAAAATCACAGATAGCTGGGCACCCCTGTTGGAGTGTCTGATTGAGTAGGTCGATCTGGGTGAAACCTGAACATATGTGTTTCTAATGACTCGGGTCGTGCTAATGATGGTCCAAGTGCCATACTTTGAAAATCATAGCTCTAGAGTGTACAACCTAAAATGGTGTTGCTGGGTCATGAGTTACAAGCATTTTTTTAAACAGCTAATAGACACTCCCTAACTGCCATCCGAAGTCAAGGTACCCTCAACTAAATTTTAAGGGATGAAAGAATAAACTACCGAAAGAACACATTAAAACCAGATAGTATGGTACAACAAGTGTAACAAAGGAAACAGCAGCATGAAAGAGGAAGTGCTCTGAAATTCTTGTGGTTGGAAGGTTGGGCAGGAAGCTGATTAACTAAAAGTTATGATCCCTGATATCTACACACCAAAGCACAGAGTATGAGTGATGAAGTAATTTTGAAAGTCTCCCTAGAAAACAGATAGTATTGCATAATACTAGATATTATAGTATAGCTTATACTGCACTGAGATACGGTGGAATAGGACTTGTGGCAAGAAGCAGCTCTAGAAGAATATTCTTTCTTCCAAAGACTCAAAGGGGAGATAAGATCTTGAATGTCAGTGCTCAGCCTCATTTCTCACTTCTTTCCCCTTTGTTTTCCATGACGGCCGCCATGGCCACTTTTAATTTCTTGGATGAACCCTCCTCCCTCCTACCACAGGGTCTTTGCTGTTGCTGATCCCTCTACATGGGACACTTCCTCCTCTTTCTGTCCATGCTTGGACCAAGTTAATTCCCATTTATCCTTAAGATCTTAGATCTCATTTTGCCTCATTAGAAAAACCTTCCCTAATCTTCCAATACTAGATCAAATCTCACCATTATAACCTCTCAACACACTTTGCACCCCTCCTTCACAGCTCTTGTTACAGTTGGAATTTTACATTTATTTGTGTGTTTATATGATTCATGAATATCTTGCCCTCCCGCCTGTGATCTCTAGGGGGGCTGGGTATGTGTCTGTTTTGAGTAACCATTGTAACCTTAGCACCAACTTTGTCTCGTAAAGAGCAGATACCCATAAATATGTGTTGGATGATTAAGAGTAAGGTTCTGTGAAAGCCTTCAATGAACCTTAGATCAAAAGTGCAATGGGAAACATTCTGAAGAGAATAGGAGAGGAAACAGAAGTACTTTCAGGACATCACACACTAGCAGGTCACAAATAGCAATGACGGGCTGCCAGCCGTTTAAACAACCACATCAAAAGTACTGGCTACTAGATCTCTGATCTCCTGGAGAAAAGTTTCTATTGGTGGACTAGTGGGTTCTGTATGAGGTCCAGTCATATTCAATATTTGAACAAGATGGAAGGCTTGCCTATCTTGTTTGCAGATGATATGAAAGCCAAAAGGTTATTATAACATAGACAGTGACAGAATTTAGGTTAAAAATAATCCCAATGGAAATACTAAGCCAGGGGCACCTGGGTGGCTCAGTCGGTTAAGCATCCAACTTCAGCTCAGGTCACGATCTCATGGTTCATGGGTTCGAGGCCTGCGTCAGGCTCTGTGCTGACAGCTCAGAGCCTGGAGCCTGCTTCGGATTCTGTGTCTCCCTCTCTCTCTACCCCTCCCCTGCTTGCACTCTCTCTCACAAAAATAAATAAACATTAAAAAATTAGAACAACAAAAAGAAATACTAAACCAAAACAGGTAAGATAAAGGTTAATCAATCTTGCAAGTACATGCTAAAGAAGGGAAGCTAGGTTTGACTATATTGTTTCTATAAAACAAAACAAAACAAAAAGACTTGATTGCTGACCACATATTCATTATGAACCAGTCTTGCAATTCAACTGGTGAAAATGCCAACTGTCCAGAAGAGGGAAGATGATGGGCTCACTTTACCGTGGACCCTGAAGCACAGTGTCTGCTAGTTCTTAGAACCGGTTTGGGGCCCGGAAACCTTAAGATATGAAGAACGATTAGAGCAGCTGGAGAAGGTTAGCCTGCAAAAGTAAACATTGAGGGAAAACAAAAACTGACCTCACATAAAGGCAGCCCACCAAATTCATACTTCCAACTTTAGAAAAGATGCTCTTTTTAAATCTCTCATGATTTTTTATTTCCACAATTTCTGATAAATTCTTTTTAATATCTTTGTTGTTTCACTTATTCCTATTTTTTCATAATTCCTTACTTGTTTTGTGAATATGAGGCATTCATTTCTCTCTTCGAGGATTCTTTGGGAAAAAAACATACTTTGTTTTCTATCAACCTTTTTTTTTTTTTTTAAACCAGGGAATGGCTTCTTTTTTCTCTTTTCCTATAGATTGTTCTACTGCTTTCATTTGTTTGAGGTATTTCACTTTTTGATTATTGCCAGTGTTTCTTAGAAATATTTTCCTTCATATGTTTAGGAAATTTGGTTTGCCGGTTTATACTTAATGGAAATTTTCTTTCCTTCTTACTTTTCCTTCCTTTTGTTTTTCTCTATTCCTATCTTTCCCCTCCTCTTTCTGTCTTTACTTTTTAAAGTAAAAGTTTACTTTTCTTCTGTCTGGTTTCTGTGGCTCCCAGTCCAGAGCAAGCTAAAATATTGGCGTTCTGGGCTCTTGCCCCATGGTGATAGTAAAGACACTTCTGCCAGCTGTTTGGTTAGGTTGCTTCCTAGGTACTTGGCTCTCATGGAGAACATTTATTCTTTTACCTTCACAGAAACTATACTATGGGTGGCCTCTACCTGCTTCTGAACTGCTGGAAGTCCACCAGGAACTTGCCTTTTGCTCTCTGCATGGCTCTGGGCTTCTATTCCATTTTTGATCCAAGGAGAAGTACAGAAGAGTACATAAAATATATGTACAAATTTAAAAAGAATACTAAAATGAGTGCTCATTGTGACCACCACTAGCTATGTCTTTTACATTTTTGTCTTTGTATTTTTGTTCTCTTGTTGTCATGTGCTTGGAGTAGTGGGGCTTCCAGCAATGCCATCTGATAGAATGCACCTGTCCATTCTAACTGCAGGTGGTGCTCTAGAGACCTCTGTGAGTTTCAGTGCCAAACCCGAGTCCTAGGATACCCTGATCTCTTGCTGGTAGTGGCTTTGTTAGCAGCCCCAGTGCTTTATAATTATTTAGCCCCAGTGTCTCCCTAATAAATATATATATTGAAAACTAAATATGCATAATTGTAAAATTGAAATGGATAAGTGTTTAATTATCTTTAAAATTAACATCGCCATTACTTGTTCAGCAATAATTATACACCTTTTACATGTAGCAATTAAAAAATGTTTTAATGTTTATTTATCTTTGAGAGGGAGAGAGACAGAGACAGAGACAGAGAGAGTGTGAGCAGGGGAGGGGCAGAGAGAGAGCGGGACACAGAATCGGAAGCAGGCTCCAGGCTCTGAGCTGTCAGCACAGAGTCCCATGTGGGACTGGAACTCACAGAGGGCGAGATCATGACTTGCGCCCAAGTCGGTGGCTTAACCGACTGAGCCACCGAGGCGCCCCTTTTTGTAGCAATTTGATGTTAGATTTCTTATTTCACAGTAATCTCCGATCATCTACAGATGTCAGAAATGATAGCTAATTGTAAATTATTTCAAGTGCAAAAAAACGTTTAAATGTTTGCAGCAAAAAGAAAAATTGTTTTTAATATGGGCCTGCATATAACTTAACGCTTGATGTGATGTAACGCTGGACCTCCAAAAGTAGATTTTAAAAAGGACTCAAGTAAATGGAAGGAGCTGAAATGAGGCATAAAGAAAGGACATGGCAAGAGAGAATTGGGGGGTTGGATGCGGTGGAAGGAGATGCCTGCAGAGTGGCTGCTGTGTACGTGGCGCTGTTCCAAGAGCTGAGAATCCAAAAGTAAAAGTCACAGCTCTCCAAAGAGGTCATAGCCTGTCTGGTAAGCAATCAGATAAGTTCGATGAAAGCGTTAAGTATTATTAAGGAGGTGTGAGCACTGGGGGGTCAAAAAGGTGTGGCGAGTACTTCCGCTGGGATGGCAACTGGGAAGGCTTCCCTGAGGAGGTGACAGTTGATCTGACGAGAGGCAGAGAAGAGAAAACCGGTGCGGGGAAAGAAGAAACATCAACAAAGAGACCAGGCAAGGAGATAAAGGGATAAGAGGAAAGGCTCGATGCTATCGGCGCTCCCGAATCCGGCGTCGACTGCTAAGGTCTGCGCGCGGTCACCGCCTCCTCATTTCCATCCAGTCCCCTCCCCTCCCCGCGCCTCTGCCGCCCGCCCGGCCTGCGCGAGCTCCGAGGCTTCGGTCTCGCAGCGGACGCCATGTACCGGCTCCTGTCAGCCGTGACGGCCCGGGCCGCGACCCTCGGAGGTTCGGCCTGGGGCCGCGGGCGGCGCGCGGCCCACCACCGCGCTGGCCTGCCGCCCCTCGGCCCCGGCTGGGTCGGGGGGCTGGGGCTGGGGCTGGGACTAGCGCTCGGGGTGAAGCTGGCTGGCGGGCTGAGGGGCGCCGCCCCCACGCAGTCCCCAGGGGCCCCCGACCCCGAGGCGTCGCCCCAGGCGGAGCAGCTGCCGCCGCAGGAGCAGCCCCTCGCTCCGTGGTCTGCACAGACCCCGATGCTGCCCCCTACCCGGCGCTTCGCCAGAGCCATCGACAGCAGCCGCGACCTGCTGCACCGGATCAAGGTGCGGAGACGGGGGCGTAGGCTGCCGAGAACCCGGCGCCCCGCCACAGGCGTCACCCCGGAATGGGGCGTCTTGGTGGTCATCTCCCGGGCCCGAGCGGACCCCACCCCAGGCGGTGGGATGCCTGCGGTCGGCTTCCGAGAAGGACTTCCCGTTCCCCGGCCGCCCGGCCACGGTCAGATGTTCTTGGGGGTTGCCCAAGTCGGGGCGGAGGTCACCTCGCCCGCCTTGGGGACCGCCCCTTCGCCCTCAGTGCAGACCCGGCACGCCCCTCACCGTTAACGGCGGGCTTGGCCGAGCCGGGGTGGGCAGGGCCCGGGCGGAGGGGCGGGGCGAGGGCGGGGCCTCGGGAAGGCCCTAGAGGTGGGCGCTGGCTGGCGTGCGAGGTGTTTCCGCCTGTCTTTGAACTGTCTGTTCTTTCCCCTTCGCTCTTAGGATGAGGTGGGCGCCCCTGGCATAGTGGTTGGAGTCTCTGTAGATGGAAAAGAAGTCTGGTCAGAAGGTGGGCTCAGAAAAGTGTTATTTAGTGGTTTGTTTTGTGCCAGTTGGCGAATGAAGTTTTGATGTTTTACCGCGTGGAGTGAATCCCATGAAATGTTCAGTTTTCCTAAGACCATACGTGTTGTAGAGAAAACAATTCTAACGGAATAAAGAATGGGGCCTTCTGTAAACAGCAAAGTTTAAACGTGATTCTTGAAGTCATAAAGACGGCTTGTGTCTAAGGACTAGATTTATCGTCCTGAAAGTTGTATATAGAACAATCTGTCACCTCCTGCATATTTGTAGATAACACTTAATGCTAGTTAAATTTTAGTTAACAATTTATTGAGCCCCCTTTTCTGTAAAATGCACTAAGAACTAGGGGTATGCGTAATTCTCTTAGTGGGTTTTACAATCTACTTTATTACTTTTGTTTTTCCAAACAAAAACTAGAGACGTTGGGAGAGAGATTTCTAATCATTTTATGATACTTTTATCAAAGCATATTTTATAATTTGATTTACTTACCCATTGCACACGAATTGGTCCAACTGGTCATTCCAGGTTTTTAAGAACCCTACTTTTAGGAAATGTGTCAGATATCATTTAAAGGAATGAGTACTTGTGGGGCGACTGGGTGGCTCAGTCAATTAATTCCTATTTTGGCTCAGGTCATGATTTCCGGGTTGATGGGCTCCGTGCTGGCAGTGCAGAGGGATTCCCTCTCTTTCTCTCTCTTCTCTCTCTTCTCTTCTCTCTCTCTCTCTCTCTCTCTCTCTCTGCCCCTCCCTTGCTTTCTCTCTATTTCTCTCTCTCAAAATAAATAAATAAACATTTTTTTTAAAAATAAAGGGCTGAGTGCTTTTTTAATGTTTATTTATTTTTGAGAGAGTGAGTTGGGAGGGGCAGAGAAAGAGAGAGAATCCCAAACAGGCTTCATGCTGTCAGTGCAGAGCCCAGTGCTGGGGCTTGAATTCAGGAACTGTGAGATCATGACCTGAGCCAAAATCAAAAGTCCGACACAATCCACTGAGCCATCAAAAATTATGTAAATGTCAGCTTTATGGGTGAGGGCTTTATTTTTATGTAAATATTTTTCAGCATAATCTCCATTTACAATTTAAAAACAATCATTGTATCCTTTTTGTTCTTTTCAGATTTCAGTTCTTATCGCTTAGATTTTCACACTTTCAGCCTCCAGAAGATAAAAACAAACTTAAAAATTTCTCTAGGACTTTTTTCTTCTGGTTTGCAGCTGGGGTAAACTGATGGTTACCTACATTGGGTTTGCAGGACACCTTTTCATGTTTACTTTTTTTTTTAAGTTTATTTATTTATTTTGAGAGAGACTGAGTACAAGTAGGGGAGGGGCAGAGAGAGAGGGAGAATCTCAAGCAGGCTCTGGGCTGCTGGTGCAGGGAAAGTCAGGAAACTGTGAGATCATGACCTGAGCCAAAATCAAGAGTTGGTTGCTTAACCCACTGAGCCACCCAGGTGCCCCTCACGTTTACTTTTCCTGCGTGGCTATTTTAAGGAATTTAGTGGAAACTCAAGAATCAAAAATAAATATAATCAGAGAACAAAGATGTTTTCTTTAAAGAATATAGAATAACTTATGTGAAATGTGGAATAACTGAATTGTTGAGATAAACTAAGAATAATTAGGATCTGAAGCAGATAGAAAATTGCTATCGTGCACAGTGTGTAATTTTGGCTCAGTTAGAAGATTCTTAGCCTTACTGTTGGCAGTGTTACTGAGGTTCTCTTCCCTTAAGTGTTGACTTTTTTATAAAAGTGTAATATCAGGGTGCCTGGGTGGCTCAGTTGGTTGAGCCTCCTACTTCGGCTCAGGTCATGATCTTGAGGTTCATGAGTTCAAGCCCTGAGTCGGGCTCTGTGCTGACAGCTCGGAGCCTGGAGTCTGCTTCAGATTATGTGTTTCCCTCTCTCTGTTCCTCCCCCACTCGCAGTCTCTCTCTCTCAAAAAATAAATAAACGTTAAAAAAAAATTTTTTTAAGTGGAATATCTTTTCCTTTAGATAAATACATGGGATGTTTTAAGATAGTATTGCTTCAGTTTCTGAAGATTCTTTTGACCATGAAGCCTGTTAATAGTGACTTTTTGCTTTTCTTTTTCTAAAGGTTTAGGTTATGCTGATGTTGAGAACCGAGTACCCTGCAAGCCAGAGACTGTTATGAGAATTGCCAGTATCAGCAAAAGCCTCACCATGGTTGCTCTTGCCAAATTGTGGGAAGCTGGGAAACTGGATCTTGATATTCCAGTACAACATTATGTTCCTGAATTCCCAGAAAAAGAATACGAAGGTGAAAAGGTGATGAAACTCATAGTTCATTTTACTGACGGCATGTTAAATGGTTTAAAAGGTTTCACAAAATTCTTCAGTTTGTTTTTAATGATTGTTAATGGATTAAAGTTTTTTTTTTTTATCCAGATGATAAGTGATTGTGTATTTTTCTGAAACTTAAGGCTGGAGATGTGAACATGACATGTTTTTCCAGCAGCAGTTTAAAATGGAAAACAGTACTGAGGCATTATTCTAAGGCTACTAACTTTTTATTATACAGTTTAATATTATAATTGAATTTCCATGTTTTTACAATTAGGTTTCTGTCACAACAAGATTGTTGATCTCCCATTTAAGTGGAATTCGTCATTATGAAAAGGACATGAAAAAGGTGAAAGAAGAGAAAGCTTACAAAGCCTCGAAGATGATGAAAGGGACAGTGGAATCTGACCAAGAAAAAGAGTTCAAAGAAAAAGGAGGCAAAAGTAACGAAAAGAGTGACTTTGCTAAAGCTAAGATAGAGCAAGATAATGATGCCAAAGGCCGGAATTTAAAACCTGGCAAGAAAAAGAATGATTTTGAACAAGGCGAATTATATTTGAAAGAAAAGTTTGAAAATTCAATTGAATCACTAAGATTATTTAAAAATGACCCTTTGTTCTTTAAACCTGGTGAGTGTTAATTCCTTCTCTTAACAAAGTCATCATTATTGAAGTATTAATTTTCAGAAAATCTAAGATGATCTCACCCCGAGAGCACTGGATGTGGTTGATGATTGCGGCATGGGTTTCGCTGTTAGACAAGTGTGTGCCTTTTAGTCTGTAGTTCTTGACACAGCCTACCCTCCAGGTAGCGAGTTGTTTAGATTTAGCCTTATCAGTCATTTAGTGGATTTTCTGTATCAAGAGATTTTTGAAAAATTAGGGAGAAATGTGACAATGTTCTCCAAATAAAATCTGGACCAAAGAGGGCATGATAAAATATTGCCAATATGTCAGTATTTAGTGTCTAATTTAGTGTTTAAATTGCTCCACTTATTTTCTGCTTTCACTCCTTAAAGAAAATAGTTTTCAGCAACTTCGTTTTATTTCCGAAAAAGCTGACTACAAAAAATTTTTGTAAACATATTTTTTGGCATGATGCCTACCAAAACCACTTAATATCTTTGAATTTACCATAAGCTTATGTACTTCTATTCCATTTCTATTTTAAAAGTTGTTTTCTACCATGAAGACATATTATATAGGTATAATTAATAAGGACAAAGGAATAGAATTCTGGATTTTGTCTTAAAAAATCAGGTTACAGTTATTAGCACAGATCATATAATCTGTGTTTCCAGAATCCCAAATGATATAACGGTATGTATTTGAAATGTATCTGTATTTGAATATATATTTGTATTTTAATGTGTATTTGAAACAAAGTCTTTCTACCTACATATACTTTATTAAAATAAGAAAGTACACAACTAATTCATGCCTTAAACAATGAGTATTAGATATACTAAGAACAAGACCGTTAACTCAAGAAACCAAATTTGCTTTTCTTCCCCTTTCTGTTTTGTTACCAGTTTGAAGGATTTTAATTTAATTTTGAGGAAGGATAAGTTTGCTTATTCATTATCGCAGAAGGAGTAGATTCATGTGAAATGTTAAGTATTCTGATCTTCATTGAATCATGGAGTAAGCAGGGCCATTGCAAAGTTGACAAAATTTATTAACATATCACCCATTATCTTTTTCTAAATGCTGAAGTAAAATATTCCAGTTGTAAAGGTATGCCAGTTTTCAGTGGGAAACGTTTTATGATTGTAAATAATAATGAAGCATTTTCTTTTCTTCCCTCCCCCTTGCAATGATGTCTCAAGGTAGTCAGTTTTTGTATTCAACTTTTGGCTATACCCTACTGGCAGCCATAGTAGAAAGAGCTTCAGGATATAAATATTTGGACTATATGCAGAAAATATTCCATGACTTGGATATGCTGACAACTGTGCAGGAAGAAAATGAGCCAGTGATTTACAATAGAGCAAGGTAAATGATACCGTCTGGTGCGTCTAGCTGTATCACATCTTAACGCTATGTTGTTCATTAAAAGTCAGACTTTCCTTGTCTCCGTTCCAAAATCACATGTGCCACATTTTAGAGCTTTTCCGCATGTCTGTTTTTCCATCTATAAAGTAAGAGAAATTGAATGTATTTGCAAAGTACCCCAAGTTCCTCAGATGAAAGACAGCAATAATAATTTCAACTCATTATTAATTGAACCAAAATTGCACCTATCATGGGCATCTATAATATGCTCTTCCATCATCTCTTTTCTTATGTTGTAGCTAATACTTTACCTTTTATTATTTTTTAATGGTTTTTCAATTTTGAAATGATTTAATACTTAATAGAAAAGTTACAAGATGAAGTCCAAAGAATTCCCATATACCTTTCACCTGGATTCCCCAAATGTTGTCTTTTTACCACATTTACTTTATTCATTCTTTTTTTCTCAACCATTTGGAAATAAGTTGCAGACATGGTGCCCCTTTACCCGTAAATACTTAAATATATATTTTCTAAAAATAAGGACATTCAGGAAATGAATATCAACACAATACTTCTATCAGATCTACAGACCTTATTCAAATTTTGCCAGTTCTTCCAGTAATGTCCTTTATAGCAAAAGAAAAGGAAAAAAAATTATTTTCTGGTTCAGGATCTAGTCTAGGTTCATACATTACATTTAGTTGTCATGTCTCTCAGAAGTCACATGAGGTCAGTCCATCCCATTGTTGGTGATGGTGACTTAATTGCTTTTTGAGGTGGCACTGATAGGTTTGTCCCCTGTAGAAGTTTGAGTTATTTAATTGAAATGTATCAAACTAAAATTTTATCATAATTTTTACTAGTGATTTGTAAAAGGGGTATTGGGAGAGAATTTTTGAGACTAATGACTATGATGAGTTGTATGGTTGTGTTTTCTTTTGCATTTCACTCATTACTATTTGGTTTGTTAGAAAGGTAACACATTTAACAAAGCAACTGTTACTTTTATTTTGTATATTTTTCTTAGTTCATGCTTTGCAAATGGCTTAATGGTACTTTCATAGTGGGATTATTTTAGCTTTATCTTCTTATCCCTTTATTGGTTTTGTTCAGTCTTCTGTTATAGTTAGTTAAATTGCCATTTTAAAATTACCAGTTTATTTAAAAGGATTAAATGTACATTGCAAATCAGCCTGAAAGAGGTTTTTTTGGATCTAAAAGAAATTAGGTTAGCAGCAAACAATGAATTTTAATTTTAAAATGGCCTATGGTTCTCAACCTCTTCAAACAATTAGTGTTTATTATTTTTAGATCCCACATTACATTCTCCTGGAAAGCATAAGAAAATGCCAGAGTTTGTCAATTGAATCTAAAATGATTCTCTAGTAAAGATGGCATAGATGCATGACCTTATTTTGTTTTAAATCTAGGCATTTGATAATGCTTATATGTAAGGGGGAGAGAACATTAGGTGTAATCACTGAGCTTCTTTTCTAAACTGAAAATGAAGCCTCTATGAAGGTACAGACTGCAGGGCAGTTATTTGCTGTTCGTGACTTGCACGAAAATCAAAATATGGCATATGATGCTGAGTTAATTTCAGCTTATCTCCCATTCTTAAAATAAGAAAGAAAAGAAGAGGCCGTGGGTTTCCATTTCTTTTGTTAAAGGCTCCTGTCAGCTCTGATTTGTTAGATTTTGATAGTACCCAGTGGAACTAAAGGGGTAGTTGATTCATTTTAGTTCTATTAAATGGGCTGCTGAAAAAGGGCACTAGAAGAAGGGAATATTGTTACCTATGAAAATGGTCTGTCTGTTTGCTTTGCTTTTGTTTTACTTACTACAGTATCTATTTGGGCCTCTAAAACTCAACTCTGATTATTTTTTTGGTAATAATTATTTTAAAAGAACTTAAAAGCACTAGCTTTTAAGGAAGTATAAGGAGTATAAGTATAAGGAAGTATACTCCTTATAAGGAGTATAAGGAAATTTCAGAGATACGGTTTTTTAAAGACAAAAAAATCTTAAAGTAAAACTTAGTAAATGCGTATGTTTCTATTTGTTTATATTAAACAAGTTCACTGCTTTGTTAGTCTCCTGACTCCTTGATCATAATCATAAATTTAAGCATATTTATATTATCATAACAGGCTTGTTAGAGTTATTATAACCCAAGAGTAAATACGTATCATCTTTATCACTTCTCTGTGTGTATATCTGTGTGTTTAAAATAATATCTCCCAGTGTCTGTCACCTGTTTAGGGTATTTCCCTGGAATCCCATCCCAAAATACTACTTATATTTCTTTGGCCACAATTTTAGCAACAGGCCACACTTAGCTGTAAGAGATGCAGAGAAATTAGTTTTTAGCTGGATACATTGATGTCTTGAATAAAACTGGGATTTTCTTAAATGGAAGATGAGGAGCATTGACTTAGTATACACAAATAGATATATTAATTCTGTATAACAAGCATATTCTGTATAGGCAAGTAAAGTAAATAACCCTTTAAGCAAATACCCATGGGGGGAGTGGACTGAATATTCTTGTACTGAAAGACACTCAGTTTATTGATAGGGGAATCCCTAGTCAGTGCATTAGCTTATTTTCATTTTATTTTTTTAAAGAATATGAAAAAAAATTTTTAATGTTTATTTATTTTTGAGGGAGAGAGGGAGACAAACAGAATCTGAAACAGGCTTCGGGCTCTGAGCTGTCAGCACAGAGCCCTATGTGGGGCTTGAATTCACAGATTGCGAGATCATGACCTGAGCCAAAATTAAATGCTTAACCCACTGAGCCACCCAGGTGCTCCGCCCTTTTTTTTTTTTTTAAGATGTTTATTTTCATTAGTTTATTTTTAGACTCTGTTCATATTTTCTGAGTTTGGCATAATAGTTGGCAACAAAAATCTCTTTTATAATTGGATGGGACCGAAAGCTAATACAATGGATGCTTTCCAAAGTGTTTACTATAGTTTGACAGTGTAGATATGGTCTGTACCTCCAGTTATTATCTTTATGATTATTACTTATTAGCTTTGTTTGCTACAGTATCTTCCATAATTAAGCATTGTTACTTAGGTAGCTCTTTTCTGTGCCATTAGCTGATAGGCTCTCAAGTAATAGGTTCAATCCAAATGTTAATGCTAAATGTCAAGTGTGGGATTGGTTTTTATAATATGCATTTTAAATTCTGTGGGTTTTTAAACTTCTCATAACAATATAACATGAACTGGTGCATATTGATTTCTAAAGGGATTTAAGAAGCATTGTAAAAATAAAAATATTTTCAATTTCTAAGTTGATAGAGATTTCTATAGTTATATAATGCTGTTGTGCAGAATCTAGAGATTCTTAAATAAGTAGGAAGAGGCTGTTTGTCATCTGGCATTATTCCATCAGTTACTCAGTTACAAAGATGTCTCAGTAACTTACTCAAGAACTTGTGTCTATATTCCATTCTTTTTAGAGCAGAAATTCCTTAAGAATTTGAAATGGTAAACATATCTTTTAGCTGAACAAAATTATTTTCACGAAAAGTCATTAACTTGTTCTCTGTGAAAAGGAATCAAGAGATTAAAGCCTAGAATTTGTTTATTTAAAGTTTGGAATTCTTGATTGGAGTCTGAAATTCTCCATATTTTTATATTTTAAAAGAGGAATGCCTGAGGAGTACTAATTTCCAGCTTTGATATAAGCAGTTTGGAATGCTTTACTTTTAAAAGAAAGTTACTCACAGCTGATTATCAGCCAAAATATACTGGTAGTTCTCCCCTAGTTTACAAATTTGGAATTCACTGTAAAACATACATTACCCAATGAGAAAATGTATTTCTATTATGTGGTTTCATTTCGATTTCACTGGCTGGAATTAGGAGTGTAATCAGAGTTCAGGAAGAAAGTAAGGAGGCCCTAAAATATGGGAGAAGCCATAGGAATGAAGGAAGGGAAAAGGGTAAGTCACAAAGCAGAAGTTGAATCATAGAATTTAGCCTCTTGATGGATGTGAGAGTTGAGGGCAAGAGAGTCAACCAGGGTTTTAATGGAGATGAGAAATATGAGAAGAAGTTTTGGAAGAGATTAATTTAATTTTGGACATGTTCATTATGAGAAATGAGAAGACCACACACATATCAAGTCATTGGTTCTCAAGAGAGCATATTAAGATTCTCTGTAGGCTTTTTCCCCCCCTATGTTCAAAGCACATACCTTTGGCCACCCCTGCTTCTCCCAGTGTTATGCCTCAGACTTTTAGGGGACATAGAAGATTCTTGAAGGAAGGAAGAAAGGAGTGATTTTTCAAATTATATATGCCCACATTCCCTCCAAAGTTATGAATTTTGAGGGAAGGGTACAATTTTGAGAGAGGGGAGGCCCACAGGTGATTCTGATAAACAACTTTCCTGCCTTTCCCCAAAACCAGATTTGAGAATTATTAATGCTAGTAGAAACTCTGATTGTAATTTGGAACAGGGGCTGTGGAACTGATGGAGATTTATAGTTATCTCTGTAGAAGAGAACACTTGGGAAAGCGGGGCCACGGTGATTGAAGGAGATGTAGGGAATCGGGATTGAGATCTAGAAGCAGAGAGCAGACTGGCCCAAGGGGGAGTCTGAAGGAAAATCTGGTTAACAGTGCTGCAGGGGCAAATAGGATACAGCCTGGATGAGGGAATTAGGAGAGCCTTGAAAACCCACAAGAGAGCTGTTGAGTGACGAAAGACCAGAAGCCAGGTTTTAAGGAGTTGAATGACTAGAGAGGGTGAGTGCGTGGAAACAGAAGGTATGGGCTGCTCTGTGTAGTTGGGAAGTAAATGAGAAGAGAGAAAGGACTGACAACTGGAAGCTGTAACGAGGATAAAAAGATAAAAGGCTTTTCCCTCCCTTAGGATACAGAAAACCAGAGCATTTTGTGAACTAAAGTGAAGGAGTCAAGGCTCCTAGCGTGACATAGAAAGTTCTTTGTGACCTGTCCCCTGGCCCATGTCTTGTCTTCCAGCATCACCTTCTGCCACTTATCCCCTCAAACTCTCTGCCTCAGCCAAAAGAACGACTTTGTTCCCCAGCCTGGCCTCTGTAATCGGCCATTTCAACAAGGCTCACTCTCACTAGTGCTCAGGAGTCCTCACATCCATCTTGCTAATCACCCCACAACCTGTTTCTCAGAGTGTGGTCCAGGATCCAGCAATATTGGCATCACCTGAGACCTTGTTAGAATTGCAGAATGTTACCCCCTCCCCAGACCCACTGAAGAATCTGCATTTTAACAAAATCCCCAGGTGATTCATATAGTGCTTTGTAATTTAACTATCCAACAAGACTGTTAGCACCTTGAAAGCAGCCGGTGTATGGTTTAACCTGTCTCTCCAGTGCCTTCCAAGGTGTCTCCATTAAATATTTGGCCAACAAGTGATGTTTTCATGTATTGAAAACTTTTTTTTTAATGTTTATTTACTTTTTTTTTTGAGAGAGACAGAGACAGAGGCATGAGCAAGGGAGGGGCAAAGAGAGGGAGACACAGAATCCGAAGCAGGCTCCTGGCATTGAGCTGTCAGCACAGAGCCCGACACAGGGCTTGAAGTCATGAATGGTGAGATCATGACCTGAGCTGAAGTCAGACACTTAACCGACTGAGCCACTCTATATTGAACACGTTTAATGAGCACTCATTGGATGGCAAATACTGTTCTAGATAGGGGAATCATCAAGGGGCAAGATAGGTAAGGTTCCTGCTTTTATGGGAAAAAGACAAACAGGCTAAGAATTTCAGATACTGATAGGAAGAAAATAAAAGAGAACATGGGATAAAGAGTAACATGGAGAGAGGTAGGGGATCTATTTAAAATACATTGGTTTTAGACATGACTGATAAGGAAGGCTAAATTGCCTTGTTGCAAATACAGAAATAAGGCTGACACAAAAGAAGCAACGGAAGATGTTCTAAGTGATGAGATCAGAGAAGGAGGGACAAAATCTTATTGGATGGTGAGTCTCAATGCCATTAGACCCTCTGCCCCTTAATTTCACAAATATTTTATAATACTTCTTTTAATATCCTGAAATGAAAGTTGTAGATCATATAACCTATACTCACTACTCTAAAATAAAAGAAGAGGGGCACTTGGGTGGCTCAGTCAGTTGAGCATCCAACTTCAGCTCAGGTCATCATCTCACGATTTTTGAGCTCGAGCCCCATGCCAGGCTCTGTGCTGACAGCTCAGAGCCTGGAGCCTGCTTCAGATTCTGTGTCTCCCTCTCCCTCTGCCCCTCCTCTACTCGCACTCAGTCACCCTCTCTCCCAAAATAAATAAACATTAAATAAAGAAGAAATAAAAGAAATGTAATTTATAATACATAGTAGATATTTCAACATGTTTGTTTATTCAGAACATTAGAAGACATGATGAAGTCACATGCAAGTTAATACATAAAAGCATCGTAAATGTACCAACTGTAAATGCAGACCACCACAGGTATATTGTATTGGTGCTTCAACTCATGCCTTTGTTGGCCGCCTCTGGCTAAAGGTTTGAGCAAAATAAAGTGCAATCTTTCTTCAGTTTTCACAATAGTTACTTTCAAGAAAAAGGCATTGTAGAATAAAAACATGCAAAAAGTACTTTGTGTTTATGTACCAAATGGAGAGGTTTGAGGCTCAGCCCACTATAAATAGATTTTTTACTTCCATGAGTATCTGGTGGGATAGTGGAAGGTCTTACACGGTATGGGAGAATACCACTTTGTGGTACTTTTCCATACATCATAAGAAGTTTAGGACGCTTGAGCCTTTATCCACTAAATGTCAGAGCCCTCTAATAATTGTGCCACCTAAACAAATGCCTCCAAAAATTTCCCTTAAGGACTTAGTACTGCCTCTGTTGAGGACCATCAATTGTGTTGTAGTGCATCATAAAAAACTTGGGTTTTGTCCTCAAAGTGGTAACCATTGGAAGGTTTCAAATGGATGGAAGAAGGGGGAGGGAGACACAGTCTCAGGCTTCTGCATGGAGAATAGACTGCAAGGAGATAAAATGATCTCGGAAGTAGAACTGGTGGAACAAGGGTGTAGAGGCAAAAAGGCAGTCAGAGATGCAGGTAGTAGAATTAGTCTTAAAAATAATAGGACATTTTCATAAGTGACCGGAAAGGAGACAATAATGCGTGATAATGTAAATGCACTTTAAGATAAAAATGGCAGTTTGAGGCCATCTAAAGCACCTAGAGTAGGCTGGAATTTTCTCAGTGAAACAAAGGATATAGTTGTCTGCTCACTGGCCAGGGGTGGATGACCAAGGGTGGAAGAGATTGGAAGTAGCTCTTGTGAAGAACATACCAGATAATAACCAGGAAAAGAAGGAGATTTGGTAACAGTAGTGACAACCCTTAGCAAGAGCATGACTTGAGACCAGTCAGCTTTGTTGTGTGAGTATCTGCAGCCTTTCTTGGCAGATAAGGATCCAAAGAAAGGGGTGCCTAAATTTATTCAGGATTGGCGGATTGGTGAGTGAGGAACCCAAAGGTGCTAGTAAGACCACAGCTGAAACAGTAGTTCAGGCTAAAACAGAAAGTCAGGTGAGATCAAGAGGAATTCCAAGACCTGGGGAGATGCGGAAGAGTCCAGAGGGAATAGATGGGAGTCCAGGGGGAATAGTCACAATGAGGGCAGAGAGCAGGTTCAGTTGGAGAGTTTGGCAGGACTGGAAATCACAGTCCCAGGAAGAAATTCCCGAGTTTGAGACCTTGCCGATAAAGCAGCTGAAAGTAATGGTGAGCTTGAGTCTGACAGTGTTAGGAATAGCCAAGGTGGGAAGAAGATGAAGGTCATCACAGATGGACAGCACACTGCAAACCTGAGAGCACATTTTGTTATGCATCTTGAAAGAACGGATTCTCCTGAACCACGTTTCATTTTATGTCTAATTATTGGGTGATTTCATTCCATTTACCTAATATGGATGGTGCAGTCTCCTCCTATTAGAGTAGAAAGCTCATGAGGTCAGGCGCTTGGTCTCTTTTGTTTAACATTTCATTCCAGCATCTAAGCAGCGCCACACGCATAGTAAGTGCTCCACCAGTAATTGTTGAGTGTGTGAGTAAATGAAAGCTAACGTTTATTAGGTAGCTACCAGAAATGTGTAAAGGGATTCATGCACACATTCCTAACTCTGCAAAGCAGGTATTTTTGTCACCACTTCACGGATTAGGATGCTGAAGCAGAGAGGCAACAGACAGCCTGGGTTTGAATCCAACTCTGCCACTTACAAGCTTTGTGACCTGGGACCAGTTAATTTATACCGTCTGTGCCTCAGTTTTCTATCTGTAAAATAGAAATTATAGTGGTACCTACCTCCAACTGTCATTAGTTCATACTTACATAGTTCTTAGAACAATGCCTGGCACAAAATAAGAGATGTGTAAGTGTTAGTCAAATAAAATAAGCATATTTCACTAGCTAGGAAGGGTGAGTTGGGATTCAAACAGGTTTGCAAACTCCACTTTCTCTCACTACACCAAGAAAGTACCATGTGACATCGCTACACATAGTATTCCCATGGCATTTTTAACCAGGAGATGTAGTCTCCTTACAAATATTAATTTTATTCTTAAATATCCCAATGTATACACTTGTAGTTATAAAAGTTACATGTGGCACATGATTCATTGACCCCAAGGACTGGGAATATCTACCAAACAAGAAGTGTTTTTGCATATGCACAGGGTAAATGTATCATGTATAACAATCAGTACATTTTTACCAGTATTAAAAGTATAATACACTCAGAATGGGCAAGCCGTGCCAATAGGGGGAAAAAAAACACACATTCTATGCTTTAATTACTCAATTATTTATGTTTTTATCAGAATCTGAATCATACTGAAAATCAATGATATCTGAGAATGATCGCTCCATGAAAACACATTCTGTCTCATGTACATATTTTCCTATTCATTTTCATATGTAAAGTCAGTAGTAGACTATTAAATTTTTAATGACCATTCTTATTTCATTTTAGATTTTACGTTTACAATAAAAAGAGACGTCTTGTCAACACACCTTACGTGGATAACTCCTATAAATGGGCTGGTGGTGGATTTCTGTCTACAGTGGGTGACCTTCTGAAATTTGGGAATGCAATGCTGTATGGTTACCAAGTCGGGCTGTTTAAGAACTCACATGAAAATCTTTTACCTGGATATCTCAAACCAGAAACGATGGTTATGATTTGGACACCAGTCCCTAACACAGAGATGTCTTGGGATAAAGAGGGTAAATATGCGATGGCATGGGGTGTCGTGGAAAAGAAGCAAACATATGGTTCTTGTAGGAAGCAACGGCATTATGCCTCACATACTGGAGGTGCGGTGGGTGCCAGCAGCGTCCTGCTGGTCCTTCCTGAAGAACTGGATGCGGAGGCTATAAATAACAAGGTTCCCCCAAGAGGAATAGTTGTTTCTATCATATGTAACATGCAATCGGTTGGCCTCAACAGCACTGCTTTAAAGATTGCTCTGGAATTTGATAAGGACAGATCTGACATATCTTAACATCACAGGTACAAAATGAGCTGTTTTATTCTTGTTGTTGTCTTTGGAAACATGAAACTCCCAAAATACATGAGGTTTTTTAAAAATAGATTTGTAATAGAGTATAATTGAATGCAGAGAATTATGTACCTCTAATTGCTTACTTTTGTAATTGTCTTTTATTGTAGGATTAGTTCTTTATACTCAGGGAAGTAACTATTATTTTTACTTTTTGAAAAAACGTGTTAATTCTTGAATAAAATATTCTGATAAAAAATATATTTTTGAACGTGTAATGTAAAGCAAATGTCATTCTACAGGAAAGTTCAAATACTGTTATTTTAACATGACAGCAGAAACAAGTTTATGAGAAACTGTATATTATCTATTGCAGTTTAAAAGAACAAAAAATTAACTCATGGTTTCTGAGGCTTAAGAATTCAGTAGTCTGGCTGGGTCAGTCTGGCACCAGTCTCTAATGAGGTTGCAGACAAGATGTAGTCATCTCAAGGCTTCTCCGGAGCTGGAGGAAATTCTTCTAAAATGGCTTACTCACTTGACTGGTGGTAAGAGGTCTCAGTTTCTCACCATGTGGGCCTCTCCGTAGGACTGCCTAAGTGTCTTAGTCTCATGTTAACTGGCTTTTTCCAGAGCAAGTGATTCGAGGGACATTGAGAGAGAGGGACAGAGAAAGAGGGAGGGAAAGAGGGAGAGCCATAAGCCAGGCAGAAGTCAGTGTCTTTTATACCCTAGCCTCAGAAATCATACCCCATCACAGCTGCTATATTCTCTAGATCACACAGACCAGTCGTGATACAATCTTGGAGGGATTACACAAGGTATGAATATTAGGAAGTGGATGGAGATCATGGGGGGTCATCTACCACAGTCTGACCTCTGCTCTAAAAATCATAAGATTTTTAATGTTCTCAACCTAACAACCAACTGAGAAAAAGGCACTGATGTCTTCCTACTTCTCTCATTTTGAAAAAGGCAATTCCTGTGAGCAATGAATCAGATCCTGCTTGATGCTGTGGTCCTATCCGTTCCAGCTGTAACTGTTCAGCAACTTCCTGTAAACCACCTTTGAGATTTTTGCAGCTCTTCATGAGGTACTTCACATCATATATGACAGGAAAAAATAATCAAAGGATCTCCAAGAAGTCAAGTTCTTCAGGCAAGTTAGAGTTGGTCAGGATTTTCATTAAATAGCCAAGGTCATAACCACTATGAAATGATAACCATTTGACCCCTTCACGGAGGACCACTCCCGATGTCTTAAGAAGTTCTGCAAAGTACTGGGTCTCAATTCCTTCCTCCTCATGTTTTTTAAACTGGATGCCAGATGTTGTTAGTAGCTCTGTAGAGTCCTGGGCATACATGTCCTCTGTCAAATTAAATTTAAAATTAAACTGCCAAGTTGAAGTTCCTGGAGGGTATTCTCCTTGCTCATTCACAAATGTCAGTCCTAGCTGAATTATCTTTAACAAGTCTACATTAATGTCCTTTCTACCTACAAAATACGCTTATATCCTCCCAAGTTTTCCAAAAATTTCTTTCCATTATAGTATCCGCTCATAGCCCAGTATCTATCGTGTAAATCCGGTCTAGGTATGGATAAGATTCCTTGGGGGTAGTTCCTGAAGTATAGTTCCTCTGTATCTGAGATCTGTGAACTAAAGACAAGTTCCTTGCTCCCCACATGTGGAACATGCAATGGCACAACATATGTACAGTTATTGCTATAGACCCTCCTCTTCAGAAAGTGGGGAAACGGAAGACATACATGAGTTCTAGCAATTCTGAAATCCAACCAGACACAGGTTGGCAGCTCCTTGATTAGTACTCAAGGCCTGGGGATAATTCTTTGTTCTTGGCTATATTCTCCAGGCCGCTGGTTCTGCCCACTGAGTTATAATTTGTTCATGAAAGGTAGCATGTGTTGGGAGCTGAGTGGCTTTCTCAGCCTGCTTTCTGCTCATACAAGTTTGAGGCCCAAAGGCCTCTTTTGTGCTCTGTCCTTTCAATCTAAGTAGTGTTCCTGCCAATGTAATTTGTTTCAACCTGGCAAGTTTCCTACAAATCTCACAGGGAGGTGGAGGGGTGGGGGGGTGGGTTCATGTTAGTAAACATTAGAAACACTTGTTTCTAATAAACCCTGTTGTTTATATAGCCCTCTGAGGCACCATCTTGGTTCTTCCAGCAGTGAAAGGATTTTATAGTCAGGACCTCAGCTTCATCTTTAGACCATGTTTTCCAGGAAGTGCCCTAAATTTTATCTTTGCCTTGAAGCCATTTCTTAATTTTAGCTTCATTTGCCGTCTGGAGAGTCTGGGAATTTTCCAAACCATCCATTATTGATTCTTTTTATCAAGTAGTCCTTCCTTTAGCTTATGTCTCTCGTGCCTTTGGTATAACCAGCAGGAAGAAGGCAGGAGGCACATTGAACACGGGACATCTCAGCTGGATTCCCCTGTTTATTGGGCACATTTTCTACTTTCTGTGTTCCTGCAGGCAACAGTGTGGCCAAAAGTGTTTCTGCCACTACACAATTAGAATTCCTTTCCTCCGATTTCCAATAAGATTTTCCTTACTGTCCTTTAAGGCCACAGCTTCAGCCTCAAAGGCCATCATACTTCTGAAGGGTTTCTTCGAGGCTCCTGAAGTTTTCACTAACACCCTCTTAAAAGTCCATCCAACTTCCAGCCCCTGCTCTGTTCTAAATCCACTCCCACATTTTGGGTTTCTGTTATAGCCACACTCTATTTCCAGGTCACAAATCTGTAATATATAAAAAGCACATACTTCAGATACAATTCACAATTCATATACCTTAAAATTCACCCTTTTAAGGTGGTACAATTCATTGGTTTCTAGTATATTCACAGGTGTACACCCATTCAATTCCAGAACATCTTCACCCCAAAAAAGAAATACTCATTACCAATTGCTCCCCATTCCTTTCTCATCCGAGACCCTGGAAACCACCAACCTACTTTCTGTCTCTTTGGATTTGCCTATTATGGACATTTCACATCAATAGGATCATCCAATATGTGGCCTATTTCGTCTGCCTTCTTTCATTTAGTACAATGTGCATTAGTTATCTATTGCATTAACAAATTATCCCATCTCACAATTTCTGTGTTTCATAAATGTGGGCGCAGCTAAACTGAATGGTTGTAGCTCAGGGTCTGTCCTGTGGTTGCAGACACTATGTGAGCAAAACCTTCAGTCATCTGAAGGCTTGCCTGGGACCAGAGGATCTTATGTTAACGTGGCTTCCCCATGTGGCTATAGGCAAGAGGCCTCCATTACTTGCTACTGGCTTAAGGCAAGAGATCTCAGTTTCTTACCACATGGACCTAGCCATAGATCTGCTTGATTGTCCCATAGCATCCCCAAAGTTGAGTAATTGAAGAGAGGACGAGGTAAATGCCACAATGTCTGCTATAATCTAGCCTTGGAAGTCCTTTCTCATCGCTTACGACAAATTCTTCTGATCACACAGACCAACCCTGATTCAGTGTGGGAGACTGGCTCCGCAGATGGTTTCTTAGAGCGTTGACATATTAGGAAATTTTATTGTAACAGCCATAGACGAATATATTGGGGATACACTCAATTCAGGAAAATTCAAAAAGATAGCAAAGTTTTCCTACACTCTAATAAAAGAGGGGTTTTCTATACTTCTGAGCCCTAAGCCTGTTTCCTCACTTTCCACTTTGATCTGTAAAGGTAAATACATGGATGTTTCTGAGTTGGTTGAAGTATAGAGAAAGCAGCTCTGTCTCTATAACTGATCCGTTTGATCTCCTTATTCCTTTCTGGCTTCTGATCTCTAAGTCTTGTATTCATATTTGTCAAAGTTTTCAATCCATGCTGTTTTTGATAAACGTGAAAAGGTCATGCCTTCCTTTATTAAATTTAATGTTTAAATTTTAAAATATGTTGTGACTAAAAACAATAAAATTATGGCAACTTATTTATTTTTAATGTTTATTTAATTTTGAGAGAGAGAGAAAGAGAGCACAAGTGGTTGAGGGGCAGAGAGACAGAGACAGAGACAGAGAATCCCAGAGACAGAGACAGAATACACTGTCAGTGCAGAGGGCCCACTGTGGGACTCTGACTCACCAACCATCAGATGGTGACCCAACCCAAAATCAAGAGTCGGAAGCTTAACCAACTGAGCCACCCAGGCACCCCAAAATTATGGTAATTTAAGAAAATGGGGGTACCTGGATGGCTCATTCAGTTGACCATCAGACTTTAGCTCAAGTCATGATTCCATGGTTGTTGAGTTCTAGGCCCACATCAGGCTCACTGCTGTCAGCGCAGAGTCTGCTTTGGATCCTCTGTCCCCCTCTCTCCGCCCCTCCCCTGCTTGCGTGCGCGCTCTCTCTCCCTCTCTCAAAAGTAAATAGACATTTAAAAAATAAAAATAAATCAATGTTTCTGATACTGAAAGATACATATGCTTGCAACCTGATCATGCGATGTTATTGTATGCTTCGAGCTTGGGTACAGACTGCAGAGTGAACTGCTCAGAGGCTCCAAAGTGCGGACATTTGAATTAGGGGAAAAGGATGAGGAAAGAACGTTATCTGGGCATTGGGGAGAAGTGCCCTGTGACTGAACTATAGGTGCAGGAGGATCCACAAAGCGTGAAGAGCCTGCGAATTTAGTGAGTGTGTATTATGAACAAGGCACTTGCTTTAGATGTTTTTCATCTTCTTTAGGATTCTCAAAGCTCTGAGAAGAGCTGTGAACTTGCTCAGAAAATGAGGTGCTATGCAAATGTCAGGGCTTCGCAGACCCTAGATTAAGAATTCCTGTTTTAGAAAAAGAAAAAGAAAGAATTCCTGTTTTAGATATTTTTGCCATGATAACTTCTTGTCTCAATATTGTTAGAAACGGTCTTGATAAATGTACCTATCTCCCAGAGTGCTATCTCTGGTGTGGCGGATCCTTAATATTAGGGAAAAGAACTAAAGAGAACTTGACACAAGTCTCTTGTATTTGGGGTTGTTGTTTTGGTTTTTTTTTTTCCTGCAATATACAAGTTGTCAAGGTGATCATTAGCTACAAATTATTTTCCTTACCTTCCTGTACTAAACTGATCTTTTATTTTTATTAAACTTTTATTTTGTGAAGTCAGAAAAAAAAAAGCAGAAAGCACACAAGAGTCATATGGCAAATATTCAATATAATCCCAATACCCAGAATTTAAAATGTTAACATTTCATTAAATTTTCTTCATTAAAAAAAATAGTATCATAAGAGATAAAGCTGAAGACCCCTTCATGCCAAACCCAAAGTTCCAGCCCTTTTGCCCTACAGGCTACAGCTATCAGGAATTGGTATTTACCCTTCCAATTCCTTGTTTAATTTTTTCACAGCCATGTATGTATCCATAGCTAATAACAGTATTAACTTGTATTATTTACATTTATATAAATAGCATCATTGTATACATGTTTTATACATTCCCTTTTTAAATTTAACATTGTTTGGTGATCTGGCCAGTTTATTTTAACTGCTGTAAAATACTACATTGCTTAACTATATCGCATAATGTTTTCTCATTGACAGATTTTTTTTTTTTAGTAGGCAGTGCTGTAAGGAACATCTTTTTCTTGGTTGGACCATATGAAATTGCTGTTTTTGTAGGTCAAAAATATTTGAATAGGGAGTTTTTTATGATTAACCATTAGCCATTTGGATTTCCTCTAATGTAAATTTCCCACTTACATTCTGTGCTATCTGGAATAAGATAAATGAATGAAGTATTTCAAGAATTTACTGTGGGAGTGCCGAAGTGGCTCAGTCGGTTAAGTGCCAACTCTTGATTTTGGCTCAGGTCATGATATCACAGTTTGTGGGATCAAGCCCGGCATCCAGCTCTATCTGATACCATGGAGCCTGCTTGGGATTCTCTGCCTCCCTCTCTCTCTGCCCCTCCCCTGTGCTTGCACACATGTGTGCACACCCTCTCTCTCAAAAATAAATAAATAAACTTTTTAAAAAAATCTTAAAATAGTTAACATAACTATACTCTAGTACGGTAATGAGGTAGGTAAATAATTTAGAGAAAAATAGAACTTGAAAGTACGTGATTTTTAATAGGATCCTTTTTAATTAAAAACATACCATTAACAAAGTGCTTATTATGTGTTAGGCATTGTGCTAAGCACTTTGTATATGTTACTTCGTTTGATCTTCAAAACAACTCTATTAAGTAGAAATTATTCTTATTTTGCCTAAGGTCACACAACCATTAGCCATTGGAACTCATTGCAAACCCAGGTATATCTGGCTGTAAAGCCTGTTCTAATCATTATCTTGCCTTCCCATAAAAAAAAAAAGTCTCTAAAAATTTACAGATCCAATAAAAGTCACACTTAGTGGCATGCAATTTTATAGAGAGTAAAAATAGGTTAGTAAAAACTATATTTTAGATATTTATACTTTATAAACAATAAATAGTAAGTTCTTAAGGTACATAAAATGAACAAAAATAAATATATATTTGGATTTTAATTAGTAAACCTGGCTGCAAATAAAGAAAAGTACACAACTTTTACATTACTGCACAGATTAATATAAAGACAAGACGAAGGTGGCACAGTAGAGTCATGTTCTTACATTCCACCTCCTAAATACAGCGCATGACATATAAAATG
The DNA here is from genome assembly GCF_018350155.1 of Leopardus geoffroyi. Classification (NCBI taxonomy): domain Eukaryota; kingdom Metazoa; phylum Chordata; class Mammalia; order Carnivora; family Felidae; genus Leopardus; species Leopardus geoffroyi. The sequence goes on along the minus strand of NC_059337.1, from coordinate 41,986,508 downwards.
GGAAGTGGGAAAATGAGAAAGACATTCACGGACTGAAGAACACAAACACAAAACACTGAGCAGAGCTGAAGCTAATGTCTGGTGAACTCTGGGTCCAGAAGGCAGTGACAGCTTAAATTTCTGTTCATGTGGAATAATCAAAACTAAAACTGCTTCCATAAGGCAAGATTTGAAGGTAGGCTTTTAACTAAATCTGACAGGACTATTTTCCCTAATTCTCATTCTAAGGTGAGGTTTTGCTAAGCAAGAAAATAACAATAGACTTGGTATAGCAATGAGGGAACTGAGCTAGGATAGGTAGAAGAGATAAACTGAGAAAATTATTCCGGCCTTCCCTTAGAAACAAGATTCAAAGGCTATCTGAGCCTGGGTTTAACTTGATGTAATTATTTATGCCTATAGTTAAGAAAATGTAGCATTAAACTCCTAAGAGGTTATAAGGTAAGGTCATTATTCTATAAAAGTAATTGTTTTTCTCTATAAAATGCAGTTATAAATTCTAACCCTTCCAGACGAAGATTTAAGGTTATTTTATATGTTTCTTTTTTTTAATGTTTATATATTTATTTTGAAGGAGAGAGAGAGAGCAAGCGTGCATGCATGCACACAGGCACCTAAGCAGAGGATGGGCAGAGAGGGAGGGAGGAGAGAATCCCAAGCAGGGCCACGCTGTGAGCTCAGACCCCGACTTGGGTCTTTATCCCACAAACTGTGAGATCATGACCTGAGCCAAAACCAAGAGTCAGATCCTTAACTGACTAAGCCACCCAGGTGCCCAGATTTAAGTTTTTTTCCACTGAGAATTACAAAGACACATTTCCAGAATCTCCGTTTTCAATTCTGGGATAGAATTTTAAAGCTTTGTATTCTGTGATAGGCAGAATACGGATGCCCTAATCCCCAGAACCTGTGAATAAGGTACCTTACACGGCAAAAGGGACATTGCAGATGTAATTAAATCAAGGATCCTGGACAGGGAGATTGTCCTGGATTATCTGGGTGAGCCCAATGTAATCACAAATGTTATAAGAGGAAGGTAGGAAGTAAAGGCCAGAGGAGATGTGATGACATAAGCAGAGGTAGGAAGATGTGGGGTCAGGGTCCAAGGAATGCAGGCAGCTTCTGGAAGCTGGAACAGACGAGGAAACATCTCCCCCCAGAGCCTCCAGAAGGGACATGGCCCCACCAACACCTTGATTTTTGCCATTTTGGATTTCTGATCTCCAGAACTGTAAGATAATAAGTTTATGTTTTCCTTGTTTCCCTCTCTCTCCCTCTCCCTCTCTGTCTCTGGTGTGTGTGTGTGTGTGTGTGTGTGTTTTGTTTTATTTTTAGAGACATGGATGATCCATTAAGTTTGATGATCCATTTAAGTTTGTGCTGTTTTAAGCCACTAAATTTGTGCTAATTTGTTACAGCAGCAACAGGAAACTGCATTCCAACTCTTTTTAGACATATTTCTAATATGGAGAATTTGTTGTCATTGTTGTTGTTGCTGGTGTTATTAAGAAAAGGCAAATGAGAAGGAATTCTAGGAAGATAGCAGCTTATTTTGCCTTTTTTACATTCCCACACTCCTCAGTAAGCAGATATACAAATTAGAGTAACAATGATGTTTGTGTAACCTTATGGTCATCAAAATGTCAAAAAATTTAGATTCCATTTATTAGTGGAAGAGATGGAGAAGGAGGAGAATGTTTTCATATATTGCTGGTGAAAAGCAATCAGTATTACCTATTAAAATGAAAAATACATTTATCTTTCCAACCAACAATCCCACTCCCAGAAATCTAACCCACAGAAATAAAAGCACCTTTACTAAAGACATATTTAAATATATTTATGGCATTTGATTACAGTCGAACAAACTAGAAACAAAGTGCCCATCAACAGGATAATACTTAATAAATTATGGCACTTCCATACCATAGAATGGTATGCAACCATTAAAAAGAATTAGAGAATAAAGTTGAACCCCTGTCTCACACCATATGTAACAATTAATTCAAGTTAATTCACAATGGATCAAATCTAAATGTAAGAACTAAAACTAGAAAGTTCTTAGAAGGAAACAGGCATGAATCTCCATAACCTTGAATTAGGCAATGATTTCTTAGATATGACACCAAAAGCACAAGAAACAACAAAAAAAATAGGTAAATTAGGCTTCATAAGAATTTAAGATGTTTGTATTTCTAAGGACAAAGTTGAAGACAACCCACAGAATGGGAGAAAATTGTTTATATGTGTAATATCTACAGTATATAAGAATTCTTACAATTCAACAATAAAACACAACCCAATTAAAAATGGGTAAAGGATCTGAACAGACACTTCTCCAAAGAAGAAAAACAACAAGCCAATAAGCACATGAAAAGATGGTCAACATAATTAACCATCAGGGAAATGCAAATCGAAACCACAGTGAGATAACTCTTCACACATAGTAAGATGGCCACGATCAAAAAGGCTGATAAAAACAAGTGTCGGTGAGGATGTAGAGAAATTGTAACTCTTGTACATTGCTAGTCAGAATGTAAGATGGTACAGCCTTTTTGCAACATAGGCATTTCCTCAAAAAACTAAACACAGAATTACTATAACCTAGCAATTTTCCTAGGTATATTACCCAAGAGAATCTAACTTACATCTACACAAAAACTTGTACACACATGTTCATAGTACAATTATTCATAGTAGCAAAAAGTGAAAACAACCCACTGTCCATCAACTGACGAATAAACAGAAGGTATATTCTTACAACAAAGTATTATTCAGTCACAGAAAGGAATGATGTACTAATACATGCTACAGCGTGGATGGCCGTCTTAAACATTATGCTAAGCCAAAGAAGCCAGACACAAAAGGTCACATATTATGTGACCCCATGTACATAAAGTGTCCAGAATAGGCAAAATCATGGAGATAGAAAATATATTAGTGTTTGCCAGGAACTGGGAGAAGGAAGGAATGGGGAGTGAATGCTAATGAATATGGAGTTTCTTCATGAACTAAGGAAATAGTCTGGGATTAGACTATGTGATGGCTGCACAACTTGTGGATATACTAAAAAACACTGCGTTTCATGTTGAATGAAATGTTCACTGTTCAACGTTGAGTTCTATATACATCGTATGAAGAAGAACAAGGACAAGAACAAGGATAAGAACAAGAACTTTTTTGGATGATTTGCAGGCGCCACCAGGTAAGAAACCATTTGTCATCTGATCAGGTCAGAGCCAAGAATCCATTTTATTTTGTTACCTTTATGTAACTGGATTTTCTATTTAGAGAAGAGAGGAAAGTTTTCCTTTAAAAATCTGTTTACATCTGGGGTACCTGGCTGGCTCAGGCCTTAGAGCATGTGACTCTTGATCTCAGGGTTTTAAGTTTGAGCCCCATGTTCGGTGTAGATTACTTAAAACCTTTTTTAAAAAGTTTACATTTTTAAAAAATGAAGTCAATATAAGTAAGAGTATTAAAGAAAAGCATTCAGTAAATAACAAGGTATATTGGCAGACTCTGACATTTGTAAAAGTCCTAGTGTTCTATTGCATATTTTTCAAACCCAGGAATACTGTTTGGATTAATAATGAAGTAAAAGTCAATACACCATTCACTTCCCAGTGCCAAATATCTCCATAACTTAATCCTTGGATATATTTTTCGAAGTACAAACCCTTTCTTTCAGTACTATTTCCAAGGAAATTTTCAGGGATTTGCCCTCTAGATTAGATATCACAGGTTTTGCTCCTTTCCATTTCAATAGGCTGCCATCCCCACTGGTCTCCATGGGGCCAAGTTTCCTGAACTGTGCAAGCTGAGGTGAGTTGAGGCACAAGAAAAGCTTTGATACTGGGTATCTTTTGGATACCATGCCAACTTGTAGTTCCAGGTAGTTAATATGTGACACCACATTCCTTTCGATGTATCAGATCTTTTTTTTTTTCATGTTTACTTTCAGAGAGAGCTGAGCAGGGGAGGGACAGAGAAAGGGAGACAGAACCCCAAGCAGGCTCCACGCTGTCAGTGCAGAGCCTAACGCCCAATGTAGGGCTCGATCTCAAGAACCATGAGATCATGACCCCAGCCAAAATCAAGAGTCAGATGCTTAACCAACTGAGGTACTCAGGCAGCCCTGATGATGTCGTATCTTTGCAAAGCTGGGTTTTGGGTCATTGCTGTGATAAAAAGCAAGTACTACGCAAAAATCAGTGTGGAAGAAAGATGGCAGTTGTCTAGTCTGATCCCCATTTTGAGAAACCGTGCAGTGCCCAAAAGGGACACCCATTCGATTACTAATGTGGTCATTTAAGAATGAGATAAAAAATACCACTTTTGTTTTTAATTTACATGTATTAGAACCTAACTACTTAATGTTAACTGTTAGGTTTTGTTTTGTTTTGTTTTGGCCAAGGAACTCTGAAAAAATTACTGAGACTCTAAAGATACCATAAACCAAGCAAGTTTGGAAACGTTTGGGTTATTTACTTCCCCATATATTACATTCCAAACTTTGGATAGTTCTTCAGTTTGTTTTTGGAGAGAGAGAGAGGGCAAGCAGGGGAGAGCAAGCAGAGGGAGAGAGAGAGAATCTCAAGCAGGCTCCACACTCAGCATGGAGCCTAATGCAGAGGGCAATGCAGTGCTCAATCCCAAGACCCTGAGATCGTGACCTGAGCAGAAATCAAGAGTCGGACGCTCAACAGGTTGAGCCACCCAGGTGCCCCAAGTTTTTCAGTTCTTGTGCCACATTCCTCTTGTATATGAATATGTTTAAGGATCAGCCTTCCAGATTGGGGGTGAATATATAGAAACATCTCTTGATAGCAAAGGCCCATCTTAAGTGCCTACTTTAAAGATAACACGTCAAATACAAGCAGTCCAATGTGGCTAGAGGGAGATACACTCCACTTCCTAGCTCCCTAGGATCACTCCATAAACTATCAAAATGACAAGGAGACACCAGAGCCACTCAACACACATCTGTAATCAGGTGTGCTCATGTGTCTGGATCAGAGAATTCCATGCCATCTACCATTCCCAACCAGGACATCCTAGGGTAAATCATGCTACTCCTGATGTCTCCTCTCAAATTTCCTACCCCAAAAGGAGCTTCCTATAACTCAGACCCCAGCTGCAGTTATTCTACTAAATTATGCAGCATGTTAGGGCCACAAAAACGCAAACCATTACATTATAATTACTCTGTAGTTATACTGATTGTTACAGCACATTAAATATGTACTTCTGTAAATGTGTTTCCATAGTTACAATAGCAAACTATTTTTAGAATTAACAAATAATGGACTTCTTTCCATTTTTTAATTGTTTAGCCCACTCACAGCAATTTGGAAAAGGGCTGAAAATCAAATATTTAGGGTTTCCAGTCTTGAAATGAGACAAACTAATCAGAATACACTTCTTAAAATGTTTATACCAAATTCACACAGTATACATATAAACATAGAGCATAGTCACACATACTTTAAAAAAAAGAAAAAGGGGAATTTGCCCATAATCAAAACTTTATTGAAAAACTGACACCAAAATAGGAGATGACTGTTGTATACCTTACAAAATTAAACATAATTACATTATCTTGGTAGATTAACCAGAATTATTGAACTGATAAGGCTTTCTGCGATAGAACACAAATTCAAGAGGTTGTGTGATCATTAGTGTTGCTTTCTTCTAAATGAACACCCTGCAAAGGAATCACAAGAGCACATTAAACAAGTGTACTCTATCTCTAGTATAGTTTTAATGACAAAAAGTACTTTTTAAGTTAAAAAAAAACAAAGTTTTAGGAATATTAGATTAACATTCATATATACGTTATTTATCCTTTTATACTAGAACTTTATTATAATAAATCTTGTACATTTGAATTTATTCTGATGTGACTATAACTATTATTCCTGTTTCTCAAATGCTATGTTGGAGTCTACATAAGACCATGAGCCTAAATTCAACAGTTAAAACTTTAACGCCAGCTATCAGAAAATGCAATCTTAGTTTTTAGGAATTATTTTGAATCACTTCCCAAGAAACTAATTTTGATGAGGATGCTCTTCAAGTCTGCTAGGAAAACTCTAATACCCTATTAATCATCCATCAGCACATGGGCACAAAACTCCAAGATCATGGCATGATATAAAGGTTTAAAAACTCTTGCAAGTATACTTTTGAGAGCAACACTACACTTAAATATCGTATGCTGACCTCATACTTAGATCTCACCAGCTCACACAAAATACATTTTAGATTAGTTCCCAAACCACTTATAACTCTTCTGGTGAGAACAATGTGGAATTCACAACTCCCCAAAATATCACAAGCAAATTTCAAATATAATTATGGAACTCTAAGTCTATAAGTACTACTATGGAAAACAATATTCATAATTACTCTTTTTTTTCTTGGTGCACGAAAGTGAAAGAGCAACCCAAACGGGATTTTTAAGGGCACCCGGCTGCCTCAGTCAGTAGAGCATGTGACTTGATCTCAGGGCTGTAAGTTTGAGCCTCACACTGGAGGTAGAGATTACTTAAAAATAAAGTCTTTAATAAGTAGATGAATAAATACATAAAAATTTTTAAATGAGATGTTTTATTAAGCAGGTACTCACAAATCAAAACCTCTGGCATTTTAATTTATACATTAGTTTTCTGTTGCTTAGCCAGCAATGATAAAAACTGTCTTCAGTCAAATGCGTCAACTATATATGAAACAAAATATTTATGATGGAATTTTTAAAATTCTATGGTTTTAGGGGCGCCTGGGTGGCGCAGTCGGTTGAGCGTCCGACTTCAGCCAGGTCACGATCTCGCGGTCCGTGAGTTCGAGCCCCGCGTCGGGCTCTGGGCTGATGGCTCAGGGCCTGGAGCCTGTTTCCGATTCTGTGTCTCCCTCTCTCTCTGCCCCTCCCCCGTTCATGCTCTGTCTCTCTCTGTCCCAAAAATAAATAAACGTTGAAAAAAAAAAAAATTAAAAAAAAAAAAAAAAAAATTCTATGGTTTTAAAAATCTGTATGTACTATTGTATGTAGTTATTGTTTGGCTCCATTTTGACTTCTGTTTAAAATTCCAAGTTAAACAAACTAAATGACTAACCGTAACAGAATTAGGTGTTCCAAGCTAAGAAAAATAATAGTTACATGAGTTCTTTACAAAGTCAAGAATATAAACTTAGCCATCTGAGCAGGGTACTCTTTACTGAAAGAGCATACGATGAAAGATACAACTATTTTGGTAATAATGAATTTAAGATTTCTTTTAAACTGGTTTTTAGTAAAGGACGACATTTATAATCATAAAATCTCATCACTGGGTTAGAAACGGCCAAATGACATACCTTCTGTGAGTCTGGCCTTTCCTCCCGTTGGCTGGCACAACACTGTTGAACAGCCTACACAAAGAACCACCGTCTGAGCATGGCTGAAAACCGTGGTAATCTTGTAGCAACCTAGAAAAAGGGCAAATTGAAAGCGAAAAGCAGAAGAAAATAAAGCATATTGTTCAACATATTTCTAGCAAAGATTTGTAAAAGATTAAGACTTTAATGTTTGCAACAGCAAGCCACATATTTAACGTCACATAAAAAATGTTTTTAAAAGCCAACAGGTGAAGTTAGTAATATATTTTATTGAACTATTTCCAAAATATTATTACCATTGCAACATGTAATCAATATGGTTTTTGTGTGTGTATGTGCTACATCTTAAAAATCAGGTGTACATTTTACACTTAAGGAATATTTCCCATTTTGGCCACATTTCCAGTGCTCAGTAGCTGCCTATGGCTAATGGCCACCACACTGGGCAGCACAGCTTTACACTGAAGAATCAACATACTTTTCATGATTAGTTTCAAGAAAACTAACCATCTGCATAGCTTAACACTTACTAAGTCAAATGTCATATCCCCTTTGGAGTCTCCTCTTCACCACCCCCGCCCCCAAATCTTTCTCCTATGGTTTGAATAGTTTACTAGGAAACTGTCCCTTTTGACATTCCAATTCTGTAATCCCACTGCTAGTCAACAAAGGGTCCTAAGGGATCTAAACATACACACCACATTAGCAATCCCTTCAGAAATTTTCCTTGAGAAAGGAATTAAGATCTGAAATTTTACCTGGGCATTTTACATCCATAAAATAGGAATTTGGGCTTTGAACTAGACGTTTCTTCTTATGTTTTTTCTTTTCCTCTTCCAAGGACGGGTGGAGTAAATCTCTAGCCAACTGAATAAAAAAAAGTATTATTATTCCCAGAATGAATCCACAATGGTGGCAGATTTAACCAGACTTAAAATACACACGCAAAAAAGGGAATAAAAGTCATACTCAGCCGACGCAACATGTCAGATACTTGTTATTTTTTTAGCCTGTTAACTTTAATCCATACTTTTTATAATGCTTGTGTTCTCTACGTCCCGGTAAAGGAACTCTAGGACGATCAAGAAGCATATGGTAAGGTTAATCTCGTTCTTCTTTAGTCCGCTGAGTAACAGTCTCCGATAAAAACAACACTGTGGTGCTAAGTAAGAACTTGACCCCAACCGTGCACCCGCTGAAAGTAGAAATCGCTGAGGTAGACCGGAGAGTGCCAACCCGGGGGTGACTTCTGCCCCCGGGGTTCAACATCTGATCTGACAGGTACTCTGAGCGGCTGAAGCCTGACTGTCCTTGATGCAGTTAACAAGTAAGGTAACTGCGAAGACAGTTTTGAAAAAGGAAACCAGCAGAAAATCGCTTCCGAGACGAGGAGAGAACCACCAAGCACAAGGAGAGCAAAAAGACTCCAAAGACTACAGTCTCGCGAGCGCCCACCCAAACCCAAGAAGGCTGAGTGTTACCGAGAAGCTGTGTCCCCCTAGCTAGGGACTCGAGACCTAAGCACTGGGCGGCCCCGGGTCCACCCCGCTCCACGCCCATGCAGGGCCCGACACGCCGCGCCGTCCAGGCAAGTCCCAACAAGTCCGCCACGCGCGGAGGAGCTGCGGGATCCGCGCCCCTGAAATGCGTTCGGCAGGGACCCCCGGGCCCGCGGAAGCGTCGGGCTAACCCGCCCCCAGGACCCCTAGACAGAGAAGCCCGAAATAAACGGAAAACCAGAAAGTAAACAACTCACAGGCATGTTGATCCTTTCGCAATCCCAGCCAGTCCCGATCTCTAAGGCGACACCCCTAACGAGCAGCACGCGATCTGGCGAGCTGCATCAACTTCCGGGATAGAGGCGGCTGGGCGGAGCGGAGCGTCAGGACTAGAGGGCCGGTCCGCTCTAGGCGCTCCTCTCGGTGGTGGGGGTCGGCTTCGGCCGGGTCAGCCGATCAGGGGCTGCGGGAGAGGCCCTGAGGTTCCCCTCGTGCCGAAAGCCCGAACCGCACCAGCCTCGCGGGCTCCTGGGCCAGGGCCGCCGGCCGTAGGGCTGCGCGTCGAGCCAGCGGTGCCCGGAGTGAGGCTCAGGCGGTGTGTCCGGCTGGGAAGCCTCCTGGGGCTTAGGCCGCGGAGGGGGAACGCTGACGGCCGCCTGAGCCCCGCGGCTAGGGGAACCGGGCGGGCGCGGTGGGTGGCCCCCGCCACGGTCCTGGTCGCCAGGCCCCCGGCTCTCGCCGCCGTTCTCTGTTCGTTTTTTAAAAAATAGTAGCGTCAGTCAAAACCGTTAACCCGTGTTGGAGAAATTATGAAGGGTTCCTATACTTGAGCATCCACCTTCCAAGGTACCCGTTAAGTTCTTTGTGGGATGCGGCTGTGCCTTGGGTTTGCTTCGCCCTGAAGTTTTTAAGAAGCAGGATTCGCTGCCAGGCTTAGTTCACCGCATGGTTCCTTCCTGCCTCCGCGGACAACTGGGGCCTGAAAAAAATGGTGTCACTGAGAGCCAGACTTGAAATGTGGTGGTTTTTTTTTCTTTTTATTTATATTTAAGTTAGTTAATGTACAGTGTAGTCTTGGCTTCAGGAGTAGAACCAAGTGACTCATCTTTTACATATGACACTCAGTGCTCATCCAGGAAAGTGCCTGCCTTTTTTTCTTTAATTTTTTTTAGGTTTATTTATTTTGAGAGAAACAGATAGTGCGGGTGGGGGAGGGGCAGAGAGAGAGGGAGACAGAGAATACCAGGCAGGCTCTGCACTGTTAGCATGGAGCCCAGCATGGGGCTTGAACTCCCCAAACCTTGAGATCGTGACCAGAGCCAAAACCAAGGGTCGGATGTTTAACTGACTGAGCCACCCAGGTGTCTCCCCACCTCCCCAGCGAAAAGTGTCCTCCTTAATGCCCATCACCCATTTAACCTCCCCCCTGCCCCCCACCCCGCCAAACCCTCAGTTTGTTCTCAGTATTTAAAAGCCTCTTATTGTTTGCCTCCCTCTCTGTTCATCTGTTGAGTTTTTCAAAGTCCACATATGAGGGAAATCGTATCTGTCTCTGCTTGACTTACCTCACTTAGCATAATACCCTCTAGTTCCATCCACTTGTTAGAAATGGCAAGGTTTCATTCTTTTTCATCACTAAGTGGTATTCCGTTGTATGTATATACCACATCTTTTTTATCCATTCATCAGTCATGGACATTTGGGCTTTTTCCATATTTTGGCTATTGTTCATAGCGCTGCCATAAACATTGGGGTGCATGTGCCCCTTGGAACTGAAGTATTTTTGATGAGGATGAACTTGAGGGATGGATGTGAACAAGTGTAATTAAAAGGATACCAAGGAGAAAAATGTGCTAGATAACATTGTCAATCACCTTTTATTTCACACATTTTGGCAAATGGAGAAAAATTGAAGAAAATTAAAATGACCATCCAGAGATAAACATTATTGACATTTTGACCTTCCCAACATTTTTTATTTACTTGCATAGTAAATAGTAATATACTTGGGGTTTGGGTTTTACATAATTGTTATCTTGTGCATATTCTTTTGTAGACTTTGTTTTCCCCCATTCATTATATAATGAACACTGCTCCGTGTTACATGTTTTCCCACATTATGACTTTTTTTTTTTTAATGTTTTCATTTATTTTTGAGACAGAGAGAGACAGAGCATGAGCGGGGAAGGGGCAGAGAGAGAGGGAGACACAGAATCTGAAGCAGGCTCCAGGCTCTGAGCTGTCAGCCCAGAGCCTGACGCCGGGCTCGAACTCACAGACTGTGAGATCATGACCTGAGCTGAAGTCGGACACTTAACCAACTGAGCCACCCAGGCGCCCCCACATTATGACTTTTAATGTGCACACAGCATTCATACTATCAATATATAGCCTCCTTTCATCCATACACTAAAGTGGACGTTGAATTTAGGTTTTTTAAATATTACAAAATACCATTTTATGAAGATAAGTATATGGAACTATAATACAGTAGTGTAGGCAGAATAATGACCCCCAAAGACTTCAGCATTAATCCCCAGGACCTATGGTTACATGACAACTGGAATTAAGCTTGCTAATTAGCTAACTAGGAGCATTGTCTGTGTAGGCCGGATGTGATCACAAGGGTCCTTAAAAGTGGAAGAGGAAAACAGACGAAGAGTCAGGGAAAGAGATGCGGTGATGAAAGAAAGGTCTGAGGGATGCTGTGTTGCTGGATTTGAAGATGGAAGAAGGGGAACCTGAGGCAAGGAATGCGGGCAGCCTCTAGAAGCTGGAAATGGACACTGCCCTGGAGTCTCCAGAAGGAACACGGTCCTGCCAGCACCTCAGTTTTAACCCAGTGAGACCAGGTCGGACTTTGAACTACAGAACTGTGACTTAAAAAATGTTTTAAGCCACTAACTTTACGGTTTTTTGTTCCAGTAGGAAACTAATCCAATAATGAAGACCCATGTAGCTACCCCCCAATTCTGTCAAATCTTAACATTCAGTACTCCCTCCCCAGAATTTGTCATTGTTAAAATAACACTGTCGTAAACATTCTTGTAGGTAAGTCTCTGTGCACGTCCTTGATTATCTCCTTAAGATAAATTCCTAGAGTACAAACTGCTGAGTCAAAGTTATGCACATTTTGGGGAGCCTGGGTGGCTCACTCGGTTAAGCGTCCAGCTTCGGCTCAGGTCGCGATCTCACGGATCTTGAGTTCAAGCCCCGCATCAGGCTCTGTGCTGACAGCTCAGAGCCTGGAGCCTACTTCGGATTCTGTGTCTCCCTCTCTGTCTCTGCCCCTCCCCCATTCTCACTCTGTGTCTTTCCCTCTCTCTCATAAATAAATAAACATTTAAAATAATTTTTTTAAGTTATGCACATTGTAAGGTTTATAATATAAACTACCCGGGCCCCTGAGTGCTCAGTCAACTGAGCATCCGACTTTGGCTCAGGTTATGATCTTGCAGTTCATGACTTCATGAGCCCACATGGGGCTCAGTGCTGTCAGCACCTAAAGTGTCATCAGCACAGAGCCTGCTTGGGATCCTCTATCTCCCTGTCTCTTTGCCCCTCCCCCACTTGTGTGCACATGCTCTCTCTCTCTCAAAAGTAAATAAACATTAAAAAAAATAATAATATAAACTATCAATTACCCTCCAGAAAAATCAAACCAATTTACATTCCAGTTATAAATATTTGAGATGCCCCTCTCTTTTACCCTTGACAATACTGGATATTATGTTTTTCCCTATCTCAGTCAATCCTGAAGAACTGTATGGTATTTTATCACATTTCACTGTTATTTAATTAATATTTTCCAGTGCTTATTGGCAGTTCACATATTTCCATTGAGGTGATCATCCATTTCTTCCTTTCTGTGTTAATGACATTAACCAGTAATCACATGTGCTGCAAGTGTTTTCCCAACTCATTAGTTCCTGTTAACTTTATCCTGTTTAATTTTTTTTTTTTTTTTTTTTTTTTTGGTGATTTGTTTATTTCAAACTATTGGTTTTTCCTTTTTTTTTTTTTTTTTTTTTTTTTTTTTTGCTTTTGTGTTTTCACAGGCCTTGGCCATGTTAGGATCAGCTAAACTTTCTTCTAATTCTTTTGTTGTGGTATTCATTCTTTAACTTTTTAATTAACCTGGAATTGATTTTGGCACTTGATATGCAGTAGGCCTCAGAACGCTTTTTTTTTTTTAAGTTTATTTATTCATTTTGTGAGAGAGGGAGGGAGGGAGAGAGAGAGAACCAGCAGGGGAGGGCCAGAGAGAGGGGGACAGAGGATCTGAAGTTGGCACCAGAGAGCCCGATGTGGGGCTCCTCCAACCATGAGATCATGACCTGAGCCGAAGTCAGACACTTAACCGACTGAGCCAGGAGGCGCCCCCCCTCAGAACACTTTCTAACGACCACTCCTAGTTATTGCTTCCCTTCCTTACTAATGCCCCGTACAGTGTCAAAACCCTCAACTTCTGAGACACAGTAATGGCATGGGAAATAAAACTCAAGGTCAGAAAGACCTGGACGCCACAACTCTGCCTCCTCCTCCAAAGCTAAGCGTCTCCTAAAATGTCCCGCTGTCTTTGCACTGCTGGCAGATTAAGGGACCCAGAGTCCCTTTGCCTTGGCAGTCTGCTCTCAGGGATCCGGCGCAAGGAGCCCCCACCTGGCTTCCCAAAGTGCCAGTTGGAATTCTGTGTACTGCTGAGAACTCCCCAGCGGTTCTACCTGGCCACGTCTGAGAAAGTGCTTCTGTTATCTCCTGTTCAGTACCAGCCTCACAAGTGCGCAGCCGTCTCCGCTCCCTTCCCCCTTTGTCAACTTCAGACACTGGGAAAGCGCACAGGTGTTCCAATTAAGCTAGGAACTTAACTTAACCGGTGCTAAATTTCAGGCTAGCCAAGACCAGTTCTAAATAGGTCAGATCCCTACTTGCCCCGGAGCGGGGGCGTGCCTCTGGCTTGTGCCCTTCTTTTCCCAGAAAGATGGTGGGAGATTCGTTTTGTCTTAAGAAATTTGGGGTACGAGGTGGGGCCCAAAGATAACTTTTCACACTCCTGCCTTCCTAAGTATTTTTCTGAGAAACTCTGAGAAATCTGTGTCATCAGCAAACTGTCACAAGGTTGTATTCTTTTTCTCTTCCTCTGTGCTCCACCTGTTGTCAGGATTCAAAGCTTGAGTGGCTTACTCTCAACACATTCCTGAAATCAACAGCAACTTCTGAAAGCTCGCCTCTTCTCTGCTCACCAGTTCTCCAACAGGATCACGATCATTGTCCCAAAAGCTCCGCTGTGGGGGTTGAAGTTCACCTGTCATTCATGAGGATGTTTGACACTCTCAGGTAAGCTCCCGTCTAGAAGGGGTAAGAGTCTCAGGTGCAAACTCTGTTGTCATTTTCTCTTCCATGCCAGCTGAATTTCTGACAGAAGCTGAGCCCCACTGGGCTGTACTATAGGCTCAATGTTTGTGTCCCCCTGAAATTCATAGGTTGAATCCTAACTTCCCAGTGTGGTGGTACTGAGAGGTGAGGACTCTGAGAGGTGGTTAGGTCATCAGGATGGAGCCCTCATGAATGGAATTAGTGCCATTATTAAAGAAGCCTGAGAAAGCTCCCTCACTCCTTCTACCATGTAAGGACATAGTGAGAACACTGCCATCTATGAACTAGGAAGTGGGCTCCAAATCTGCCCACACCATTGATCTTGGACTTGCCAGCCTCCAGAATTGTGAGAAATAAATGTCTGTTATTTAAGCCACCCACTCTAGAGTATATTGTTATAGCAGCCTAAACAGGCTAAGTAGTCTGGCCTGGCAGAACATTTCACCTCATTCTTGGAGATTGTGCTAGGTTTTCCATGACCTGATCTGCTCTCCATCCTTCACCCTTCTCTGTGCCCAGGAAGCTGACTTTGATGGACTGCATCTGCTGAGTTCTCTTGTCCTCTGGTTTCTACTTGAGTTGGGCCAATGGGAGGTATTAGTAGGAAATCACAAGGTGTGTGAAGAGAAATATTGGGGTATTCACTCCCCTGGATCTATCTATGGTGGGCTATTTTCTTCATGTGGCTGTGCTTCTCGAAATTAAACAGTTGTGGGGCACCTAGGGCTCAGTGGGTTAAGTGTCTGACTCTTGATCTCAGCTCAGGTCTTTTATTTTTTTGATGTTTATTTTTGAGAGAGAAGAAGAGAGAGAGTGTGAGCAGGAGAGGGGCAGAGAAAGTGGGAGACAGAGGATTTGAAGTGGGTTCTCCACCTTCAGTGCTTTCGATGCAGGGCTCGAACTCACTAACCATAAGATCATGACCTAAGCTGAAGTCAGACACTTAACCAACTGAGCCACACAGGTGTCCCTCAGCTCAGGTCTTAATCTCATGATCCTGAATTCAGGTGCCTCATTCGGCTCCGTGCTGGGGGTGAGGCCTCTTAAAAAATAAAAATAAAGGGACATCTGCGTGGCTCAGTTGGTTAAGCATCCGACTCTTGATTTCAGCTCAAGTCACGATCTCATGGTTTGTGAGAAGGAGCCTGTGTCGTGCTCTGTGCTGACAGTGTGGGGACTGCTTGAGATTCTCTCTCTCCTTCTCTCTCTCTGCCCCTCCCCCGGTAAATAAATAAATAAACAAATAAAAATAAAAGAAACAGTTGTTTCAGGTGTCCCTTTCCTACAGCTTTTATGGGATTCCAGTCAATACATCCTCCTCTTTTGGTTCTTCTGCCTGAGGGATGGTATCTCACCATCTTTTGTTCATTTCTGTTAACCCTGCCTCAACCTTGTAAATAATACCTACATGAAGCTATCTTCAGTCATCTCTTCTGAGTGGGCCATTTGTACTCTACCAGGACCCTGACATGGGGATCCCCTTTCAGGATATGCTCCTCTTTAGCCCGCCAGGCTTTGGAGATCTGTAGATGGGTCTGTCTGCCCTTCAGCTCTCAATCAGACCAGGCCACAGAAGGATGTCCTTTGCCCCTGACTGTGGAACACTTCACGTTTAACAGGTTGTGGCTTCAGATGGAAATGGGAATCTTAAGAGAGACAGCCTAGAGTCCTAGCCATGAAGATCTTTGACATGTTATGGGCAGCACTGGGATCACCTAAGAACTTTCTGGAAATGGAGACTCAGGCCCCACCCCCTACCTCTTGAGTCAGAATCTGCATTTTAACAAGATGGCCTGGCAATTTGCATGCAGATCCCAGACCTAGAAACACCGCCCTAGATTTACCAACTGGCATTCTCTCTGGAGCCTTCTTACCTCCTCTGTGGGACTCTATGAAAACCAGAACCCAGATTCCCACTACTCCAGACAACAAATCAAGGCTATTTCTCTAGATTGCAACACGGAAGTTCCCCTCTTCCCTCCTTTTCCAAGATGCTTTGTCCATTTTAGTAGATCTTATTCTCTCTTACTATGTCCAGGAACCTTTTAAGTCAGTGGGACTCAAACTTGGTTGCACATTAGAATCACCAGAGGAGCATCCCAGGTCAGTTTAAGAGCATATGGGGGTGGGACCCAGGCGGCAGTGTTTTTTATAACTCCCCAGGTAATTCCAGGAGGAGTCAAGGTTGAGAACTACTACTCTCCATTCTCCAGAGGGCTCAAAATTTTCAAAAGCAAAGCCCAGAAGAACTACAGGCTACTCCTGCTGAAAGGTAGAAAGAAGGACAAATACAGAGGGAGAAAAAAATCATTAATATTTGGTACATCAAGACTCGGTAGCCAGGTGAGACCTGCCAGCACCGTCTTGCCTGCCTTGATGGCCGGGTGCTTGGTCTCCATGTCTCTCCAGCTGTTGCTTCCTGCAAACCCTCTCATCGCCTGCCTGAGTCTCCAGGGGAGAAGTGAGCTACTGAGAGGCCAGGTGTTCTCTCATAACTTCACTGTCTCCCCACAGCTCACAGTGAAGATATTTTATGAAGATGCTGGGGTCAGCAAAAATGTATGCAAATGTAACCTTTCCCTTTTCTGCAGCACTTACTGCCTACATTAATCCTTTCTCAATGACCACTGCTGTCTTGTGTGGTTTTTCTCTGCAAGTTCTTGTACTGCAGGTTCACGCTCCTCATGTTCCTCTGAGTGTGTTCTCTTCCTTAGAAGTCCATAGGCTTAAGATCAGGATGTGCTGTCATTCCCCCACTTGTCTAGTAGCATGATAGGCACAGGAATATGTCCAGAGTGCCATCTACTCAATGTAACTGGCTTGATCGTCTTTCTTTGAGAACTAACTCTTCTCCCTCTGGTTTATCCATAACCCTTCTTTTTCTCTCATAACTTTATAGGTCCTTCTTGATGCATGCCTTTGGTATTTCCTCTGCCTCAACTTGGTGTGATGAGAAGACCGAACGACCACAGAATTCTGGCCAAGCCCAAGTTAACTTGTTTTCTGAAACTGAAAAAGTAAGTGTAAGTCATTATAAGGTTAATGAGATATTATAGTGATATAGTGATATGGAGATAGTATAGCCTTCCCTTGGAAGGCATGTTCAAGCAAAAATAAATGAAAATCATTCTGTTTTCCCATTAGATAAAAGCTGATTAAAAGGCTAATGGGTCAGCAGGCTCAGAGTATTAAGAAGAATGGTGCTCTGTTTATTCACATTTATTTTATTTTTTTTTTAATTTTTTTTTTTCAACGTTTATTTATTTTTGGGACAGAGAGAGACAGAGCATGAACGGGGGAGGGGCAGAGAGAGAGGGAGACACAGAATCGGAAACAGGCTCCAGGCTCTGAGCCATCAGCCCAGAGCCCGACGCGGGGCTCGAACTCACGGACCGCAAGATCGTGACCTGGCTGAAGTCGGACGCTTAACCGACTGCGCCACCCAGGCGCCCCTGTTTATTCACATTTAAAAACTTACTCAACTATTTGCAGAATGTCTATATACAGAACGGGCAGGCAATGCAGAAACTTTTTAAGCCTAATAGCCACTTAACTGTGCTGTTTCCCTATCTGTAAAATGAAAATATTTATGTCTGCTTCATAAGGTTATATGAAGACAGAATGAGGTAATGCTTGTAAAGTGCACAGTATACTAAGTGCTCAGTCAATGCCAACTGTAATTCCTAGAGCTTGTTGATTACAAAGGAATCGGTTGGCTCTGTGAATCTCGGGCTGATGATGATTTCCCTCTTAGTGACTTGTAAAATTCTAGCTTTTTAGAATAGTTCTGATTTAGGGAAGACCATGAATTTGTTCCAGCTGCGGAAAATACTTGCTGGTGTCTTACCTTTCAATCAAAACCTGAGAGACTGTTCTTTCAAAGTCCAATAGGTGGCACAAGGAGCCACTTGTCATGCAGGACAAGCACTGGCCAGCAGAGAGCCTTATCTTCCCAGCTCCAGAGGGCCTTAGTCCTGGCTCTGTCTCCCTATAGACTCTTTAAATATATAGACTGGGTTATTACAAGTTTTAGGAAAAATAGATGTGACTTAGAAGGCAGTTGAGAATGAGTCTAATCTTCCCCAAGTATTTCCCCCTAAATATTCCACTCATCTGAAACTAGTTAACTCTGTTAAACTACTTAAATTCCAAATCACCCTTAGGTGAAAGTTAAATACCATTGGCCCTAAGTATATCTTTCATAGAGACACATAGTCCAAAAATGTAGTAGAAGGTCTGTCATCATTGTGAATTGTGCCAGCTCTTGCAGTCACTGTGTAGCATAGACTCGAAGCAGTGGGACCCCGGAAGATGGGGGAGAGTTATGTTGCTGATCTGTAGTGTTTGCTGATTTCCCTAAATGTTTCCACAGTGGTCAATTTCAAGAACTAAAATGAAGTCACTTTACACAGAGGCGGGAAGAGGAGAGCATACTCCTCCTGACCAGGTAATGCCAAAGTCTTATTCTAGGAATATTTCTACCATCATCAAAACTGCTAATAAAATATCCATATCGACACTTTGGGGCATCCTTTTCTTTTACGTCAAAAGCAGGAATCGAAAATAGGAGAAAGAATGAACTACTAGACTAACCCACAAACTATATGGTTGGCTTTAAATGAAGAAGGGCTGACCTGCTGGATCATTTTATCACCTGAGCACAGCATATTACACAGAGTAGGAGCTCTATAAGCCATTGCTCTCAGACTTGCTAATAATGTAGCAACGTATTAAATATGGAATTTCAGGTTAGGAAGGGACAACCCATTCCTATTTTCAAGAGGAAATCCTTTTATGTCGAAGTTTGCTTGCTTTTAAATTCCCCTATTGATGGGGCGCCTGGTTGGCTCAGTCGGTTGTGTCTGACTTCAGCTCAGGTCATGATCTCATGGTTTGTGGGTTCAAGCCCCATGTAGGGCTCTCTGCTGACAGCTCAGCGCCTGGAGCCTGCTTCCGATTCTGTGTCTCCCTCTCTCTCTGCCCTCCCCCACTCAGGCTCTGTCTGTCTCTCTCTCAAAAATAAATAAACATAAAAAAACAAAATAAAATAAATTCACCTCTTGACTTTCAGGCCTAGGAAGGGAACACAGGAAACACATGTCATTCATTTTCCAACTGAATGCCCTGAGCTAATTAAGGACAGGGTCGCCTCCTCTTAGAATCTACTTCTCCAGGATGAATATCAGAGTATTGGCCGTTTCTCATCACCCTTTTCATGTTTCTTTGGTCATGCTCCAATTTGCCCACATCCCTCTTAAAGCGGGCCCAATGACTGAACACATTGTCAGCTCTGAATCACAGGGAACCATTGCTTGTCTTGTTCTGATCATCACATGTGTACCGGCACAGTCCAATATCACATAAGCTCTCTTGGCAGCATAATAGCATTGCACCATTTATTTACCTAACCGTATAGCTGACTAACATCCTAAGTCTTTTTAAGTGTTATTAAGCCTCATATTTCTCATGCTTTAATTGCATTTTAAGAAATCTAAGTCTAGGGGCACTTGGGTGGCTCAGTCGGTTAAGCAACCAACTCTTGTTTTCAGCTCAGGTCATGATCTCATGGTTGTGAGATCGAGCCCCACGCGTTGGGGTCCGTGCTGGCCGTGGAACCTGCTTAAGATTCTCTCTCTCTGTCTCTCTCTGTCTCTCTCCCTCTCTCCCTCCTCCCCCTCTTTCCCCCTCTCCCCTCCCCTCAAGAAAAAAAAAAAAAAGAACAACAACAACCCTAAGTCTAGTGAATATAATAAAAACCGTTGCACTGCACTCTGTCAGTGGGTTGTATGATATGTGACTATCAATAAAGCTGTTAAAAAATATAAGTTCAGGAAAGAAAAGCAGATGTATTTTATCAAATAACTATGAAATCTTGCCAGACACATTATCTCATATAATCCTTTCAACAATTCTTTTGTGTTCTAGAGGAATTAAGAACCTTGTGTAAGTGAAGGAGCAGGGATTTGAACCTAAGTGTGCTCGAGATGCCCATGCTCATTCCACCACATTGCTTCCCTGTCACCTGTTAAGTGCTAGGCATTGTGACTGGTGCCCAGTTGAAGTGACAGGGAGGAGGTCTTCCAGGCAAGCAGAGCTGCAGGACCATGGACCCTCAGAGTAATAACAAGTGATGTGGCAATTTAGAGAGATTCAGGTACCGAAAGAAAGTGTCCCATAAGTGAAGCAAATGTGACTATTGGCAGCGGTGAAAGCAGGGGGGGAAGATGTTGGGAAAAACAGTGTGAGTGACCCCGAGTGGCAGTGGGGGAGGGTCACACAGGATGAAGGGCAGGTAGCAAGGTCCCCAGCTTGGTCTGCGTTTCAGGTGTGTTACCTACAAAGAATAGGTGTATGCAAATTACAGTCCTGATTTTGGAGGGGCCACAGTCCTGGTTTTATGGTGGCAGGGGCTGAAGCCTGAGGAATCAAGGAGTCAGGTCCTGTGACAGGGAATCTAACCAACTCAATCCCAGGGTGAAGGCTGAAGCCCAGATGCCAGAACCAGAGAGTTTGATGAGAGAACAAGTCACAGGGTAACCTAACAGTGTCTCCTGAACTCCTGAGACAGGGCTCCTTGAAACCTTCCCTAGAGATAGGATTTGCCCCTGAATCTGGGGCAGAGCCAAAGCTGAGTGTCAAGTGGCCAGAATGGGGACAGACAGATCGTTAAAGCGACCAGTGCCCATCTGGTTTTTATTTTTCCCCTGCAAAATTCCTGACCGGTGACAGCTGCAGTTACATATACCCCTGTACAAGTATTCGGGGTTAGACACAATTCTGGGTGTGCCATCCATAATGCCACTTTCTTCCCTATTACACAAGAAAGTACATCAGGAAGTGACTAAGAACGTTGTTTCAAGAATAGCCATGAATCTGTTCCATTCAGTTTTATCGTCAGCAAAAATGATTTGTGTGCATGTCCGATTTGGGCAGGCGGTTGTGATGGGATCACCAAGGTGGGCATCACCAGGCAGACCCTGCCTGTACAACCAGAATCCCTGGCTGAGCCTCTCTCTCTCTCTGCCAGACCACTCTCTCAGCCAAGAGTCCTTGGGTTTCACGTAACAGATACATCTTAAGGTTGCCTGAGCTAAGGTGGAGAGTGTGTTGGACATGGGCCAGGGCAGGAAGGGCAGCTGGGCCTCAGGGGGGGTCAGAACAAAGCCCTGAGAGGCCTTGGGAATGGAGACAGCTCTTCTCTTACCACCTCCCTTTTTCTCTCAGGAGTGACCTGGTTTCTCATCTCTACTTCTCCCTGACACTCTTTCAGCCTCCTCTCCCTACATCCCAGCTTTTCTGCCTCTCAGGGCACATCATGACAGTGGCTATGCCAGCCCCTTGTTATATGCTGTCCTACTTCCAGGGCCAATAGTGACTGACCCGAAGGCCTGTGTCCCAATTCCAGATGCCCTGGCAAGAGAATCTGGCTGTCTCAGCTTGGGTCAGGAGCGTGTACTCCAACAGTCTGTGAGCATTTGGAGTGATAGTGACTCTTGGGGCCCACCCCTGTGCAAGAGGGTCAGGGAAGCTCTGAGAAAAGGAGGCATGGGCTGGAGAGAGACCCCAAAAGGTGCCTGTTCCCTCCAAACATTGTCGCGACTGCCTTTGGTGAGGCAGCTGATAGTCTAAATCCTCCCCTCAGGCTGCCTCAGTGTTGTTCTGTCTTTTCCATGAAACATCGAGTGTTCACTGGACATATTTGTTAACTGAAAACAACTTCTCCACAAACTTCAGCAAAGTGATGATAAATGTATGCAACAACTTTTTTTTGTTCACGGAGAACAAACAGATCTAGAGACCACATGTTGAGGAGAGATGCCATTTTCAACTAAACACTTACCTAGTACATTGGAGCTAAGCCCATTTCCAAGGGCCCACATTGCCTAGCAATATATTTTACAACCAACAAAATGCCTTTTAAATAGCCCTTACGTTATGTCTGAATGAGAACTATCTTACTCATACTTAAAGTATCTAAAGAGTAAAATCTGAAATCAGGAGCTAGAAGCAGAAAACTTGGAATTTCTAACCTATGTGGTTTCCTATTTCATATTTATAAGGCATATTAAGGGAACTAGGGGGTAGGCTGTGAAATCTGGAGGCGATACTCTAAGGCTCTGAGAGCACCCAAGACTCCTTCTCCTACAATTTCTAATGGTGATGACAGTGATATCATCTGAATGTTACTTCTTATTTCGTGTCAGGCATGGCACTAAGCACTTTACATGGATAATCTCATTTAATCTTTACACCATCTCCATGAGATGTTATCTGCATGTTAAAGATGAGGAAACTAAGGCACAGAGCTTATTAAGTACCATTCCCAAGAACTCATAAATGGTAATTTGAACTAAGATGTAAGCCTAGGTCTGGCTGTAGCAGAAGAATTTTTATCTTAACCAATATAATATACTTAGAGATTCCAACAAGAAATTTTTAGAAAAGATATTTGCAAATGACATATCGGACAAAGGGCTAATATCAAAAATCTATAAAGAACTCACCAAACTCCACACCCAAAAAACAAATAATCTGGTGAAGAAATGGGCAGAAGACATGAATAGACACTTTTCCAAAGAAGACATCCAAATGGCCAACAGACACATGAAATGATACTCAAAGTCACTCCTCATCAGGGAAATACAAGTCAAAATCACACTGAGATATCACCTCACACTGGTCAGAGTGGCTAAAATAAACAAATCAGGAAACTGTAGATTCTGGAGAGGATGTGGAGAAACAGGAACCCTCTCTCACTGTTGGTGGGAATGCAAACTGGGACAGCCGCTCTGGAAAACAGTGTGGAGGTTCCTCAAAAAATTAAAAATAGGGGCGCCTGGGTGGCGCAGTCGGTTAAGCGTCCGACTTCAGCCAGGTCACGATCTCGCGGTCCGGGAGTTCGAGCCCCGCGTCAGGCTCTGGGCTGATGGCTCAGAGCCTGGAGCCTGTTTCCGATTCTGTGTCTCCCTCTCTCTCTGTCCCTCCCCCGTTCATGCTCTGTCTCTCTCTGTCCCAAAAATAAATAAACGTTGAAAAAAAAATTTAAAAAAAAAAAAAATTAAAAATAGATCTACCCTATGACCCAGCAATAGTACTGCTAGGAATTTACCCAAGGGATACAGGAGTGCTGACACATAGGGGCACTTGTACCCCAATGTTTATAGCAGCACTTTCAATGATAGCCAAATTATGGAAAGAGCCTAACTGTCCATCAACTGATGAATGGATAAAGAAATTGTGGTTTATGTACACAATGGAATACTACTTGGCAATGAGAAAGGATGAAATATGACCTTTTGTAGCAATGTGGATGGAACTGGAGAGTGTTATGCTAAGTGAAATAAGTCATACAGAGAAAGACAGGTAACACATGTTTTCACTCTTATGTGGATCCTGAGAAACTTAACAGAAAACCATGGCGGAGGGGAATGGAAAAAAAAAAAGTTAGAGAGGGAGACAGCGAAACCATAAGAGACTCTTAAAAACTGAGAATAAACTAAGCATTGATGGGGAGTGGGAGGGAAGGGAAAGTGGGTGATGGGCATTGAGGAGGGCACTTGTTGGGAGGAGCACTGGGTGTTGTATGGAAACCAATCTGACAGTAAATTGTATTAAAAATAAATTAAATTAAATTAAAAATTATTTGAAAGTGAAGCTCCCCAGACAGAATGAATGAATGAAAGAAAGAAAGAAAGAAAGAAAGAAAGAAAGAAAGAAAAAAAGAAACTCCCTATGAACATTAGGCTTTCCTATCATTTTTATCACCCATTAGGTCTTTTCATTTTCAATGTATTTGATTAAGTGTATTTTTGTGTCTCCTATAAAGAAGACACTGATGTAAAGGGCAATGTAACAATGATTAAGACCCTTTTGGGGTTTTAAAGGAGCTCCAGATTATCTAATAATAAGGAAGAGGCTGTATAAACATAATTACAACATACGATACACCATCCTAGAAACATAAAGTCTTGCAGAGATTAAGAGAAGGAGCAATCATGTTCACTTACTACGTAAAAGTTAGGATTTGTTGCATATGAATGTTGTTAGATGAGCAGTGTAAGAGACACAGAAATCCCATGTTAGCCAGAGTGATCAACCGTTCCAAAGTGGAATGCTTAGCAAGGCCAGTATGACTTCTGGTAAATCATATAGCCATGTGTTTAAGTGAACCATGGAATGTGACCCCTATAAATAAGACGCATGACTTTAAAGGAAGAAATGTATCCTCAATAGGCTTGATTCTTGTTGCATATTTTCAGTAAACATTGTCCCTGAAGAAAACACCTCTAGTGTGAGCTGTCAGCCAGCAAACTGAGGCAGAGACAATAGGAAGAAGTGCAAGGGAGACCTTTGGGAAGAGTTCTTTACTCGATGTGATGCCTGATAGCTCAAGAATCTTTCCAGAATGGTTCCAGGAATAAATGGATACACCTGTTTTTGAACTTTGCTTGCAGAAACCAGTCCATCATCTGCCACCGGCCAGACCCAGTGGATGTTGGTGCCACCGGCCATCCAGGAATCTGAAATGGGCACTGATTACTTGCCCCAGTTCTCCCCCCAAATTACTGACCCTGCTTTCTGCTTCAGGTAATGGGAGCCCAGCTGTGCTTTTCCGCACTCTTGAAGTCTGCAGCAGTCTGTGATCAGTACTTAGAGGCTTAACTGTGGCAATGGAAAGCAGGACGCGTTCCAGACTTGGCAAAAAATAGTTGTAGTGCCCCTTTCAATTATGTATAACTTTACATTACAAAGCCCATTCACAGTCATCATTAATTAAACCTGCCACTCAATGTCCTCGGAGGTACGACTGAATTAGTCTACTCACTTGACCCCCTACAAAACAGATAGAAAGGCTTAGGGATTTGCCGAAGTGAAGTGGTTCAATCAAGGAAGCTTGGCCCAGTTCTTTTTTTCTCATTCATTCTTTTTCGCCTGGAAGAGGCCTTCAGGGCGCCCAGCTCTTAACTCCAAGCAGGTTAAAGAAGTCAACTGGGAAGAGCGTTTTGGCAGGGATACGGCAGCAGCCTAGAGCAGAGCAGCAGTGTGGGCTTGAATTATTTGAAAACAGCCAAGTCATAGTCTTCTGATTCCCAGTGGATGTTAGACATGCGCACACACACACACAATTTCCCCTATCAGGCCAGGGAGCAGGACCAGGACATTGGGACGTAGTTGGAACATGGCTTATGAGCATGCTACATTTGACCTGACAAAGCTGCCCACCCACCACCCACATTTCAACCCTCTGTTACCAGATCCTTTGTATCCAGTTTTTTTTTTAATTTTTTATTAAAAGAAATTTTTTTTAATGTTTATTTAATTTTGAGAGACAGAGCACAAGCAGGGGAGGGGAAGAGAGAGGGAGACACAGAATGTGAGGCAGGCTTCAGACTCTGAACTGTCAGCACAGAGCCCGATGTGGGACTCGAACTCACCAACTGTGAGATCATGACCTGACCTAAAATTGGACACTCAACCAACTGAGCCACCCAGACGCCCCTGTATTAAGATTTTAAACAAACCCCAAATCAAACCTATTCTAAGAGAGGTCCTAGTCCCATAATTTGTGGGGCTTAGGGTGCAAAAAAGTGGGGAAAAAAACAACTACAACAAACAACAAAAACAAAGAAAAGAGTGAAAACAGAGGCCCATAAATCTTATGTCTAAATATTTAACAATTATAGATGAAGATAACAAGCAATTTTCCTACCTTAACAGATATATATTTATAATGACCTAAAAAATCGATAATGAAATTTAGAATATTTTAGCTCCACAGAGCTCCACACCAGAATGTGGTGGTTTAGGGAGAGCAGTCCTGGCATGGACCAACGCCCCTCCTTCCCCCATCCCCAACCGCCCCAGGCAGGGCCCATATCATGAAGGCATCATACACATGCGATGAGGATCCCAGACCATGTGTTCAAGCTCTGTCCATGTTAGCACCCCCTTTTGGCCATTGCTTATGCCTGTGGTGCCACACCAATGAAACAGTGCACCCTCAGAAGGATAGATCCGGAGATGAGGTCCATACCATTCCTGGAAGCAGGGCATTCGGCTGAGAATTCTGGGGTGTGGGTACCTGGAGTGTATTCTGAAAAGGGAGCATGACTCTGAATGAATACATCTCCTGGCCTATGGATTCCCTGCCCAATTTGGAATAGTGACCAAAAGAGGGCAAGGGTAGGGTTCTCTAAAGAGTGGGCCCCAGGGGAAGGGACCCTCTTGCTAAGACTTAAGAACAAATGCTATCTGGCCATATAACAAATAAGTCAAAAGTCTGAGTTAATACTGGAGTCTGCACAAATCTGGATACCATAAGTAATTGCTACCTTAACTATAAAACACAAAAGGCATGAGCTGTTTCAAGTGTTTTGACTGTTTGCCTCCCACAGATAATTTATTCTGGGCAGTAGGCATGGTCTCCGGCAGGTATAAGGGCCAGGAATCAAACGAATAAACTCCATAATTAAATACTTTACCAGAGAGGTTGAGCTCCCATAAAAAGCTAGATACCAAAGCTCTAGGTGGTGATCCTAGCATAGATGACCCTTTTGTTGCCTCCCCAAAATGGACCAAGTGGAAGGAGGAAGAGAAGCATGAATCCCTGGGACCCTGGGTGTGTGCTGCCCTGCTCTTTGGTCAGCCAAACTTGCAAGGAGCTGGGGGACAAAACCGATCCTTCTGTCCTCATCATACCCCTCAGAATCAGAGTCATGATCCCAGTCCTGGCCTGACATACAAAAAAGTTAAAATTATGAGTTTCCTTGCTAACTCATATCTGTTTCATTTAATGATTTACAATATTTAATAAAAAAAAACTATGTCCATACATAAAAAGTATTTTTAATCATCGATTTTGAAGGCAAAAGATATAAATAAGGAAATGTGTAAGTGTATACTTTGATGTTAATTTGTTGTATATTTAAATGATGACAGTATTGGGGTGCCTGGGTGGCTCAGTTAAGCGTCTGACTCTTGATTTCAGCTCAGGTCATGATCTTGAGGTTCATGATTTCGAGCCCTGCATCGGGCTCTGTACTGACAGCACAGAGCCTGCTTGGGATTCTCTCTCTCTCTCTCTCTCTCTCTGCCCCTCCACCCCTCATGTATGCATTTTCTCTCCCTTTCTCTCACAAATAAATAAATAAAACTTAAAAAAAAAATAAGTGATTACCGTATTAAATTCTGGATTCTTGGCTCAGAGAAAGGCTTTAGACCAACTTTCTCTGACAGCATCATTCCTAACATATGAAAGATGTGTTTCCATAATGATCTTGGGATGTTGGATGTGTAAATGAATTCCTTACTTTTTTTGCTTTTAAAATGGAGATAAAGGGGCACCTGAGTGACTCAGTCGGTTGAGCGACTGACTTCGGCTCAGGTCATGATCTCACGGTTCGTGAGTTCAAGCCCCAAGTCGGGCTCTCTGCCTACTGGCCAGAGCCTGGAGCCTGCTTTGGATTCTGTGCCTCCCTCTCTCTGTGCCCCTCCCCCACTCATGGTCTATGTCTCTCTGTCTCAGAAATAAATAAACAGTAAAAAAATTTTTTTAAATGGAGATAAAAATATATCTCAAATCAGAAAAAAAAAGAGTCAACTCACATCATCAGGTAGTGGTCACTTCTGGGGTGTGGACCGATAAATCCTCCTACTGCCCCCACAACCTTCTCCCCCACAGACCCACTCTCTGTTCAGAGGGAGCTACTCAGCGAGCCAAGGACAATTTGTGTGCCTACGTTGACCCCATTTCTGGCTGTCACTTAACAACTCGACCCCTGTATTACTATGTTGCTGCCCAAAGTACCCACCTTCCTGTCATTGTGATTCATCCTCCTCACCCATCCAGTTCAAGTGAATTGTATGTCCAACGTCAGGGACTTAGTGCTGGTCAATAAGACCTTCCTGGGATGGCCCTGTCCTGCTATATAACAAGAAGCATGGCTCCCAGACAATGCAGATCACTGCGAATAAAACTTGATGTCACAGATGCTGCTTATCCAGAATAGTCAGGAGATGGGGCATTCTAATTCACAGGGGAATCTGCTTACCTAGAGACTACCAGTTTTGAAAGAAAAATAAGCTAATTTTGAAAGAACTGTAAATTAACACAACAGCACATTACCAGCATGTCGTAATTTTACCCAGCATTGTAATTACTTATGTGCGTGCCCCACCTCTCCTCTAAGACCACAGGCTTCTTAAGGGATGGCCTGTATCAGTTTCTTTACTCCCCTTACAGTACCTAGTGAGTTGCTTTATATATTGTAGGGGCTAAAAAAATTGTTTTTATTAAGTGAATGAATATACAGAAAAACTGTAATTTACCAACATGACTTAATCCTTCTTTGATGACTCAGTAGGCCCTCCAGGGTCACACATTGTTTCAGGATTATTATTATGTGTGTTATCTCTGGGATGTTTAATACAGGCCAACTGGCTGACAGGGGAATTCTACAATGACTGGAAGATAGGAGTCAGTATCTATGGACTCATTCCACATCTAAGTCTATGTGCATGTATTCAAAAGTCAAACACGGAAGTGATCCCACTTATTATTTCCTGAAAGAAATACTGCATCACAGTACAACCGTTTGTGAAATAGAAGGTTACAAATAAGGAGTGTTAACTAGCTTCTGCTTTTAAACCTTAACCAGGTCAAGGAATTTATCTTTGAGATTTTTGGAAAGATAGGATGTCATTAGTACCGTTAATGTATTATTATCATTATTAAAGTCTAATCATCAGGTTGTAATTTACTAATGAATGCAAACATATTTATTACTGTGTGCCTAATGTATGCCAAGCCCTGTGGTGGTCATTAGGGATACAATATGAATATAATTCATGCCCTCAAGAAATTTAAATTATCTATTTTTAAAAACATTTTATTATACAGACCATTTTACAGAACTTTAGATGTCAATGTAGAAAAATTAGTCTGGGTGTGATGTGACCCTTAACACATCCTATAAGTCACTCAAAATAGAGAATAATACAAAAGAAAAAACCACAAATGTTAGCCTAATTACTTGGCATTAACCTTTCAAAAAAATTTTTTTAAGTTCGTTCGTTTGTTTGTTTCTTTGTTTATTTAGAGCACATGCAGGGAAAGGCCAGAGAGAGAGAAAGAGTCCCAAGCAGGCTCCCCACTGTCACTATGGAGCCCGAATTGGGGCTCAAACTCATGAACCGTGAGGTCATGACCTGAGCCAAAATGAAGAGTCAGACGCTTAACCGACTGAGCCACCCAGGACCGCTGGCATTAGCCTTATTTCCTGAAAAAACTCAGCCTCAAGAATTTTCATTTAAGAATCTAGTTTTTTGGAGGTGCCTGGGTGGCTCAGTTGGTTAAGCATCCGACTTCGGCTCAGGTCATGATCTCATGGTTCATGAATTCAAGCCCAGCATCAGGCTCTGTGCTGACAGGTTGGAGCCTGGAGCCTGCTTCGGATTCTGTGCCTTCCTCTCTCTGTGCCTCTCCCCCACTCACACTGTGTGTGTCTCTCTCTCTCAAAAATAAACATTAAAAAAAAAAAAGAATCTAGTTTTTTGCACTTTTAGAATGCTGGGTAAATTTCCTTCTGCACATAAGGTGATTTTCATTTCAGTTCAGTACAATGTCTGTCCCCCAGGACTTGGGGGCAAGTCACCTGCCCCAGGTCAGGAGGAAGCAGCCATCACAGTACCCTAGACCCCTTGGCTAATCTTTCCATGGGTGTGATTGTAACAGAGGCAGCATGAGGGAGCCATGCCCTGGGATTCAGGAGAATCCTGAACAGGGACAGATGTTCTCAGTCCAGCAGGAACTCTGATAAATGGATGTTGCCTCCCTTCCTGACACCTTCCTATAAACATGCTGATTTTCTTCATGACAGTAGGACTTTACAGCTCAATCTTCATATCTAAAACTAGGGTTCAGATGAAATCACTTTCTTGACATATATACTGAACATAGGTCCCATAAGATGCTCCATCAAAAAGGTACCTCGGAGCACAAGTGTGGGGAAAGCCGCACTCAGCACCAGACTATGAAGAGTCACAAAGCACATCAGCATATTAAGTGTTCTGAGAAGCCCTATCATCAAAGCACTGTGATAGCAGAATTTGTCAAAAGGGTTTGGCCATGAAACCTATTCTTCTAGTTTCACCTACTGATTCACTTCGTATTCTGAGATACAAACTTTGGAAACAATAAACGATCTCTATACTCATTGGTTCTATACCATCTTCAAGCAGAAAATAGTCTTAGAAAACAGAAGTCCATGAGGTTAGGATCTCATAGTCAGTAGCCAAACTAGGTCCCTTTGATTTGTCAGTTTCTTACATTCTATATTCCAGTAATCCCAGTGAATGAAATTTACTGTGAGGGCTTCAAAGACCATCAGTAATTGAGATCTATAGATTTCTCTAAGCTCCAGGGTTTCCACATTGGGTTAAATTCTCAGTTGAAGTTACTCCTGATTAAGCAAAACTAATGGTGTGTATCCATTGGCTAGGAAGGTGTTACTGAGCAGAGAATTATCCACAATTCGAGAAAGTAATGAGAAAGAGGGAAAGGCAAAATGAACAGCACAGAGTCCAAAGCCCAAGTAATTATCTCCTGGGTGACCAAGAGTAAATTCCTTTTTTTTTTTTTATACTGAGTTCATGGAGATCCTTTGATTTTTTTTTTTTTTTTTTTTTTTTTTTTTTTTTTTAAGTATTGAGTCATATATTCCTTTGGTGTCAAGATTAAGAAAAGAGAACTGATGCTTGCTATAACAACCTCAAAGTCCAGTGTCCCTAGATAGTGTCTCCTTAATGCCAACTTATAAAAGTCTCACACATCACTTCACAAGGGACTTTGCCTTGAGTTTAAAGGACAAAGATAATTTTAGGCTTCAATTTCTTTTCATGCCGTTTGCTTGTAAAGAACTCTTTAAGTTTGGTGGCTAAGTAAACAACCGTATGCTCCTTTCAGTGAATTGGCCGTCCCACAGTCCCAGCTATAGTACAGCCTAACCCCAAAGTAATTAAAGAACCAAGCGATTTGCATTCTTTTCCTACAAAAACTACTCTTGAGTAGCAGATGGCAAACACAAATGTTTTGCTCTAGAGACATATGGAAACCTCTCTGTTTCATAAAAGCCTCAATGAATATTAAATGCTGAATGATGCCATTCATGGCAGAAATAAGATGTTGTGATAATCTCCCAAACAGGCCTAATTAGGCCATATAGCTACTTGAGTTTCAGAAAGCAATACGTGGGAAATTACTATGTGATTGGGATTTCATTAGCAGTTTTTCTTAATCTGAATATTCATCTTGGCCCCAAAGAATCACCTCTTCAGCCTTATTTCTTTAGCATCCTATTATGTTGTCACCATCACTTATAATTGTAAATCTTAAAAATGAGTAATCAAAGAGTTCTACTTGATTTCATACTAACTGCTTCAGTTCTGTCTGGAGAGTGAGAGGCAAGGAATTTAAAGAGATAGGGTGTTTTATCCTAGGTTCTGGAACATTCAACATGCACCCTGATTAAGGGTGCCTTGCTGCTGTTAAATTAGGCGGGGTGGGGGGGGGAAGCCTATGTTTAAGGTTATTTGGGAAATGATTATCCATATTAAATTGGAATTGGAAGCAGGAATATAACTGGATATGGCTCAAAATACAAAGCAGAATCTCATTTTTCTCTTAACCTTCTAGATTGGCAACCTAATAAATTGCTGTTGCCATCACAGAGAGGACTGAAACTTTGCACTCCTTGGAAAGAGAGAAGTACGATAACTGAGTCATAGGGTGAATTGAATGCTGTTTGGAACAAGGAACTAGGTGTCTTGGGCTCCTTTCCCAGCACCACACCCTGACTGGCCTCCAAGACCCGCTAGGCCTTGGGGCTGTTGATAAATCCCCTTGATTCAACAGGGTGTTTGGTTGGCCTGGAAGACCAATGTCTGTAAAACCAGAATCCCCAAGGCAGGTCTTGGGTCACCTGTTACGGGGGGTTGGATTTAAGAGCTAAAGGATTTTATAGACAAAAAGGAATCATCTAAACAAACTCCCCTCATTTTACAGACGAGGAAACTGAGACACAGAAAGGTTGTTGTCCTTGTTTAAGGTCACAGAGTTAGTTAGTGGCAGAGCTGGGAACAGAACCCCAGTCACCTGATGCTTAGTCTGCTCCTCTTTCCATCACAAAACCCCAGAACTTAGAAAGTTCAAGGCTGCTAAAGTGTTTAACCTTAGCTGCTTGCTGAAGTAGGGTAGAAAGGGACCAGGTGTGTAAGTGCCATTGTTAATTCTAGCTTTGGACCACCTATCCCTTCTTTCTTAAGCAAAGTTATTTCCTTCTTGCCTCTTCTTCCCAGTTCAACATCAATCCATTTGTATAAGAGAACAAGTCAGAATTTTCCTGGATTCAGCTCCATGACTTCTGCAGAAATTCCAACATAACTAACCACTTAGAGGTACTCAGTACAAAAACCAATATGCACTTGACACTGAAACAGGTGGTAGTATTCCTTTGTTGCTTCTGTCGCCTTGTCTCCTCTTCTTTTCTCTGTTTCTAACAGAACCCCATGATTTAGGTTGAGCTTGACCCTACACTCAGCCTTACTCCAGTTAGTGTAGGCCAGAATCTTAGACTCTAGGGATTGATTCATGGAAGGGCAGTCCAGTCCCGTGGAACTCAATTTTAGGGTATTCATTTAAACTTTTGAGGAAGAGGACTCTCTACATCCTGCTTTGTTGAATCTGGAAGCAAGGAGTCTCAGGAGTTTCAGGAAGACATTTTGCAACCACATTGGGCTGGCCTGTTGAAATAAGTGTTACTTAGGAAACATTACTAAGAAAATGACAGAGAGAAAAACCGGGTACCAGGCATGTCATTTGAGCTGCTGAATTACTCACCTGTCATTAGTTTTATATCTGATTGTTTCAGTGTGTGATTAAATGTTTTTTCTTATTCAAGCTATCTAGTGTTTTGTTATTTACTACCATAAGCATCTCAATACCTATTAGGATGCTGATTGTGAGTTTCAGCATATCTTGACTTTGCCATTGGATCAAAGTCCATTTTAAAGTTGGTCCCAAAACTTTCTTTAATCACCCACGCTTATAAGAAACCCAAAAATGCATAGTATTTAGTGCATATGCCTTATTTGACACAAAATCCTACATAGCAATGTCTAGGTTACTTTATTATCAGAAAAAGAAATAATATAAGAGGTAGTGGAATGGGTTCCTTCCAGTCCACCCCTTAGTAGAGTAAAATATTGATCTCAACTCTCTATGCAGGCTAAGGTTGACCTCCCCTTTCTGTGGGCTGGACAGTGCCCAGAAATGGAGCCACTCAGAATTGTTGCAACTTGGGTGGCTTCTTCTGCATTGTAGATGACTAGGTATTCACTCCTGACACCCAGGAAAGGAGTTTTGCCTTCATCTGGGCGTTGGCTGTGGTCCTTTCCCATATTCTAAGGGCCCATGCTATAGATGGCCTCCCTTTCAGTCACATTCATTAACTCAGGCCTGAACGATGCAGTCTATCTTCTCATCCCCTCTACACCTCTGTTATACACCTACTGACTCTGTTCTAAAAAGCTAGGTTTATAGAAATTTGTTAATCAAGCATACTGTAATTTCATGCAGCAATTTTTTGTACCATATCATTTTTATTTAACTTTTGCATCTAGTTGAGATATGCAACATATTTAACCATCTGTTTGGCAAGAGCATTTGATCCATCACATTGGAAGCCTGACCAATCAGAATGTATGCCCAAATAATCAAAATGGACACCCAACCAGTCAAATGGATGCCTCACCAATCTGAATTAAAAGCCAACCAATCAGAATGAACACCTGACCCATCATAATAAATGAAGAGTATACAGCCAAATACTGGTCTCCCATTTATTATTGAACTTGTCACTTGTGGATTCTCCCCTCAATTAGATGGGAAGCAAACTGAGGGAAGGGATCATATGATAGATCCCTTTGTATTCTCCAAGTGGCCTTGCTGAGCTGGTTTCATAGAGTGAGCTTAATGGATATTTGTTTGAATGGACATTATTCACCCTGTGATTGCTCAGGAAACATCAGTGGGTGGAAAAGGTACAGTTTGTCTCTCTGATGAAGATAATTATAGAATTGTCCCACTGGAATATCACTAAACAAATAGCATGTTTTTGGCTGACACACGGGTGATAGGAGAAATTGGTATTTTTGAGAGATTATCATTCAATATGATCTTGACAAGCTAGAGAAGTAAGATATAATCATACTGATTTCTTAAACACAACAATGAACAGTATACTTACAGAATGAATAACATATAAATATACTATAGAGTACAACCAGAAAGGTATTTGTGAGGCCAAAAATACCCAAGCAAATAATAAACTGAAGGTGAACCAGCTGTTTGAAAAGCTAGAAAATTGGCATGATAATCAGGTGTTCATTCATTTATTTGACAGTTTAATTGAGTACCTACTGGGGTACACAGTGAGAAATTAGAAATGTTCTTTTCCTCAAAGAGCTCAAGTTGTAAGGGAGAAGACAAAGAAGTACACAAACTATTAGATAACAGAGAGAGAACTTATTCAATGGCTGAGTCATGAGCCAGTGAAAATAATCACCATGAAGGACATCTTTGTAGCCCACCGGGACAGCTGTGCTCAACAGATGGCAGAGGACCAGAACCCAAGAGTGCTTGAAAAGAAGCGTCAACACTGCTGGGTGCAGACAGATGATCAGAAGCTGCTTTGCCCCTAGTGTTTCAGGACCGTGTAAGCTCCTGGATTCGTATAGGATATAATTAAGAGGAGGAAAAGCCCCAATAATGATAGATACCAGTTTTTCCAGCCCTTGACAGGTAGGGTCTCAGCCAAATTTAATTTCACTTAGGCAGTTAAGAAAGGTAACTCTTCTTACACTCAAGTGCTATAGAGCAATTCAACAGTTAAAGAGTGCTTGAATAAATTTGAAAATTTGCCTAGAGAACACACAGACCCTCAAGAATATGTGTAGATTCTTGGGAGCCTTTGATCCCCCATATGAATAAACTGTGAGATGTGAATAATGCCCTTGGAATTGTGCAACATGGCGGTCCTGAGGAAAAAGCCAGTCCAAGGACATGGTGAACACGAAGAGGAGGGCAGCAACAAGAAAATACAGGAAAACGAACTAAAGCTCTGTTCAAAACCAGCCTGAAGCTCACACAGACCTCCCACCATTCAGACCTCCTTTCAGTATCATTGCCCCACCTCATCAGGAGATTCACAGGGAAGAACTCAGGTTCACCCAGCTCGGCCTTACATCTACCTCTTTGGCTAAAGGAGTAGAGTACCCTGATTCACAGCCATCAGTGGGGGAGGAGCACTTACCAAAAGCAGGAAGAAAGAGTGCTGGCCTCACAAAAACCACAGAGAGTAAACTCCTTGGACATCGAGATTTCTGTAAGTCAAGCTGCCATGTAGATGTTAACCTTATCAAAGGCTTCAGTAAATATTTACAGAATCAGATTGAATGTGCTGGTGTTCCTAGTGCTCTGCAGTGATGTAGCATTTCAAAGATGGGTCTGGGCAACTCGCAAAAAATACTGATGTGGTTTCCTCAGAGCACAGTAGCATGGGTTTTTTGAAAGGGGTCACCAATGCCACTGAGAGAAAGAAAGCAAGGTGGCAATCAGTGATCAGTTATATGTGGTACTCTCAGCTCTACAAAGGACGTCCAGTCCTTTGAGCAAAGTACCCTGATTTAAAAAAAAAAATTTTAATGTTTATTTATTTTTGAGAGAGACAGAGTATGAGTAGGGAGGGACAAAGAGAGAGAGAGAGGGAGACACAGAATCCAAAGCAGGCTCCAGGCTTATGAGCTGTTAGCACAGAGTCCGACACGGAATTCAAACCCATGAACTGTTAGATCATGACTAGACCCG
The DNA here is from genome assembly GCF_018350155.1 of Leopardus geoffroyi. Classification (NCBI taxonomy): domain Eukaryota; kingdom Metazoa; phylum Chordata; class Mammalia; order Carnivora; family Felidae; genus Leopardus; species Leopardus geoffroyi. The sequence goes on along the minus strand of NC_059337.1, from coordinate 41,950,334 downwards.
AAGTTGGACGCTTAACTGACTGAACCACCCAGGTGCCTCTTGATATAATAGTACTGTGCCTACCACCAAATCCGTTCTCTAAGTAACATTGTTGTACAAATTTAAAAATTAATAATGCATAAAGAGAAAAATTTGAATTCTTCTTGAAATAGGGCCCACATATCAAAATTTGTGAATGGTTCAACAGTGATGCACAGACTTACCACCTAGAAAGTCCCAATATTATATACTTGGTAATAGAGAAAAACCAGGGAAGTGAAAATAAGACAGATTTTTTTTTTTTTAATTCCCATCAATTAAAAAAATTCCCCTAAGGAAATTTAGGGACTTTAAAACTCCTAACTCTAACTTTTTTTTCTTTTTTCTTTTTCTTTAGAGAGAGAGAGAGCAAGCAGGAGAGGGGCAGGAGAGGGAGAGGGAGAGAGAGAATCTTAAGCAGTCTCCATGGCCAGTGCAGAACTTGATCTCACCACTGTGAGATCATGACCTGAGTCAAAAATCAAGAGTCAGATGCTTTCCTAACTGAGACACTCAGGTGCCCCAACTTCTTTTCTGAACTTAAATTTTATACCACATCTGTATGTTCTTATTCATACGGAAAAAGAATGGCAACAGTTGCATGCAGATAGTAGGACTAAAATTTATTTTAAATCAATACACATTTTATAAAAGAAAGAGTTCACTGGTCTTTGAAGATTTTTTTCCTACTTTCTCAGAATGAAGGTGCAGGTATAGAACTGAGCTGTTCACACTTGTTCAGCCCTGGTTGAGGCCAAATTCACAGACTTGCGCAAGAACTGACTGGGGCAAGGAGGCTCAGCCTGTGCCAGAGGACAGAGCCCTTCCCTTAACGGGGCAGAAACTGACACTGACCTCCTTAGACCTTTGTTTCCATCAGGCAGGCTCTAGGAACTAGACACTTTATTAGCAGCAACTCTCTGGGTACTGTATTACCAATGAGTGTGAGTTAATGACACATTTCATCTTTTTTCTACATGGAAGGTGAAGGCCAATACTAAGACCAACCAAATCTTCTGCCACAAGACTAAGAATAGAGTATCACTGACACTGTATATAAAGTCACAAGTCACTTGAGGTGTTTTAGAAAAGCCTGCTGTCGGGGAGCCTGGGTGGCTCAATCGGCTGAGCGTCCAACTTCAGCTTAGGTCATGATCTCACAGTTTGTGGGTTGGACCCCCACATCAGGCTTTGCACTGACAACTCAGAGCCTTCTTTGGATTCTCTGTCTCCCTCTCTCTCTGCCTTTCCTCCCCCCCCCCTCAAAAATAAACATTAAAAGAAAGGAAGGAGGGAAGGAAGGAAGGAAGGGAGGAGAGAAGGAGGGAGGGAGGGAAGGAAGGAAGGGAGGAAGGAAGGAAGGAAGGAAGGAAGGAAGGAAGGAAGGAAGAAAAGTCTGACATCTTGTTTACTGTCCCAAGTGTTTTCCTTATTCCACTAATGGTTGAGTCCACTGGTTTCCTTTATAACCTCCTCTAACCTTCCATAAGGTGTTTCCTTAGATCTAAGGTAAATTCCTAGGCCAGTTGTTCTCCAATATTTTGGCCTCAGGACCCCTTTATCCTCTTAAGAATTATTGAGGTGGGGTGCCTAGGGGCTCAGTTGGTTGAGCCACCAACTCTTGATTTCAGCTCAGATCATGATCCCAAGGTCGTGGGATCAAGCCCTGCGTCTCTCTGGGCTCCTTGCTGAGCGTGGAGCCTGCTTAAGATTGTCTCTCTCTCCCTCTGTCCCTCTCCCTGCTCTCTTTCTCTAAAATAAAAAAAAAAAATTATTGAGTACTCTGAAGAGCTTTTGTTCATGTGGGTCTTATCTGTAGGTATTTGACATATTAGAAGTTAAAACTGAGAAGAGAGAAGAGATGGGAGATTGAACCCTGACTGGATGAAGCCTCTGGTCCTAGACCTCCTTAGCCATTCCTTGCCCTGTGGCTTTACTTGAGCCAGGAAACTTCCCTTCCAGGAGAACTTGTTCTGGTTGGGTTTCTGCCAGTAGCAAATGAAAGAGGCCTTAATGATACATCCACAAAACAATTATAGAATAGTCTAAAACAGTAAATAGAGGATTACATTGAGTATGACAATGCTGCCCCCCCCCCTTCATTTGTCATCCATGGAGAGAGAGGGCTTAAGAAGGTAACTATCACCACAAACATTTATGTTAGGTATTTCATTTAATTTTCTTTACAACCCTATGAAATGCTTGTTTTATGCCCATTTTACAGATGAGAAAACTGGGGCGCAGAGATTGAACAGCTGAGTCGCTGAGCCAAGACAAAATCCGATTCTCATTCCCAACGTCATAGTTCGGGCCTCGCATAATGATTTTCATTTTATAGGACATAGACCTGTAGCACAAGCCTTAATATTTTCAATTTCCAGATTTTTTTTTATCCATCCTCTTGCCTTGGGAGGGGAGCGGTCTGCACAACAGATCTCTAAAATACCAATTGTATTTGGCTCTGGTCTGTGTGCCGTGAAGAGAACACAGATGAGGTTCAAGTTAGAACGGCAATCATTCTTTTGGAGATCTGTAACTGAGGAGCTGCGGGAGGGGGCTTGGGGTGGTGCTGATAAGGAACTGCAGGAGAAGCCAGATAACGCACTCTGCAGATAATCCACAGGCTGCGCCACAGCAGCATGAAGCAAAGGAAGCATCTCTGCTCCGGGTCCGGACCGGAGACACACGGGAGTCGTGGGACTCAGATTCCGAGGTCTGGATTTGAAAGGCGCCCACACACAAAGAAAACGGTGAACTTGAGTTCCAGCGACACTACGCGCAGAGTTCGAAAGGGGACCCTCCTTCCCGGCAGGGGTGGAAACGTCTAATCCACCAGGTCACCGAGCCCCGAGCAGATCCTCTTTTATCCCTTGGGGCTGCTCGGACAGCCCGCGCTGGGCACGCCCGAGACTCCTCAAAGGAACTACAAATCCCATCAAGCCCTGGGACGCGGGCGGTGATGACGAAGCCCCCTCGGATTGGCCGCGTGGGGCGGGGCGCGCAGGCCTTCTCCAAGGGAAGGGGCGGGTCTCAGGGCGGGGCGAGCGGTGGTGGCTCGGCGGACACGCCCCCTCGCCCGCGGCCCCCTCCCCGCCTCTCTCCGCCGCTTCTCTAGCTCCCCGGTCAGAGGGCCGGAGCGAGAAGATGGCGAAGACGTACGATTATCTGTTCAAGCTGCTGCTGATCGGCGACTCGGGGGTGGGCAAGACTTGCCTCCTATTCCGTTTCTCCGAGGACGCCTTCAACACCACCTTCATCTCCACCATCGGTGAGGGAGGGGCCGCGGCCGGGGACAGGGAGTGAGATATGGGGGGCGGGTGCAAGGCGGCGGGGGAGAGGGCTGGAGGAGGGCTTGGGAGCCCCAGGGAGGGGACCCCGGGGACGGCAGGGTGGCGAGGGCAGTGGGAGAGGGTGAAGGCGTGAGGGAGAGGGGCGGGCGGGGACGTGAGGCTGGGGAGGGGGGAGGTGAAGAGGGAACTTGGGGGCAAAGGAAGGGGAACCAGAGGAACAAGGACTGGGGTATTGGGGGAAATTAGAGGGTTGGGGGAGTGACAGGGAAGGGTCTTAGCAGGACAAAGTGATTGGAGCGGGGGGGGGGGGGACACACGAAATCTCATGGAGAAAGAGAAGGGGATAGTGGGTGTGAAATGGATTAAAAGACAGGAAAGAGGAAGGAAATGTGAAGGGGGAAATGAAGCTTTGGGGGGAGTAGGAGGGACGTGAAGTAAAAGAAGGGAGGACATCAGGGACAAGAGAGGTGAGAACCCGACAATCGGAAGGGAATTCAGGGGAATGAGTGATCAGGAGGTGAGGGATTGGGGGCACTGGCGGCAAGAGGTCTGGATCCCTCCTCCTGGGAGGGGCAGAACAAAATTGCAGGATGGGGAGCACAGTTCAGGGGCCAGAGTGAGGATGGGTGGTGGAGAAAGTAAAAGAGAGCTGGGTGTGAGACGGGAGGCAAAAGGGGAAGCGGAATATACAGTTGAGAGGGTGTACAGAGAGGACGGAGAAAATGGGAAAGGGAGGGGAAATGGAAAGTGTGGGGCACAGGACTTTCTGCAGTAACCGAAAACACTGCTTACCATTTTCTCCCTCTTCTTCCTTCGGATCAAGTGCCAGAGAAAGAGCAAAAAGTGACTAAGGGTGGAATAATGTCTACAGGATATTAAATTGTTGTGTGAGTGTTAACGGGTGTTAAGAGAATTGGTGACTCTTGGGAATGGTGTGGTCAGGAAAATATGGTTCACTCCTTTACTACCATCGCCTAAGAAGCAACACTTCCCAACTTTTTAAATTCTTGGGCTTGAATGTTTCATAACTTCTCAGCAGAGGAATTGATCTTACATTCTGCCTGCCTCCCTATGCATTTTGCTTTGGTTTTAATTATTACTTGCTAAATGAATCACAGCATGCACTGTACCCGCCCCCCCAGTTGCTTTCAATTGATTCAGTTTTTCCTGATCTTGGTTGGGAGCTGTCCTTTCTACTTTTGTACTGGCAAGACTTTGTGTTCAGGTAAAGAGATCTCTAACTTACCATAAGCTGAAGAGCAAATCAAACTGGTGTTTTTTCTTTTTTTAATTTTATTTATGTATTTTGAGAGAAAGAGCACAGGAGTGGCAGATAGAGAGGGAGAGAGAATCTCAAGCAGGCTCTGCACTGTCAGTGGGCAGCCCAGTGTGGGGCTTAAACCCATCACCCGTGAGATTATGACCTGAGCCAAAATCAAGAGTCACACGCTTAACTGACTGAGCTACGCAGGCGCCCCAAAACTGGTTGTAAGCTGCCTATACAAGTGACCTTAACATCATTTCCTTTATTAAATAGCTGCAGTTAATTAAGTACCTTAAGAATCTTAGCTTTTGGTTGGGTGATGTCTGTGGTTTCTAATAGTAGCTCACTTAAGCACCTTTCACATGGTTCTTACAGCATATTTCACCATGAACTTCTGGGGTTATTACGGGGCTAGTGCTATGGTAATAATTGTATGTGAGTATTGTATGTTTTAAGGATTATTTACCATTAAAAAAAGAATATTTGGATATAGAGTGCTCTTAAAATTAAGAGCTGGAAAATTCTTTGGTTTGTTTGTTTGTTTGTTCTGGCCTGTTTCATATGGCTTGAGTGCTCTGATTCCCCCCCGCCCCCCCCCCCCCCCCCCCCCGCCCCTGATGTTATGATGTCTGGGCTTAGGGAAGTTTGAGTTGCAAGTTCTTGGCAGTCATTCTTGAGTGGGACTTTTTCTTTTCTGAGGAAGCAGATTTTAAATGTCATGTCTCAAGTATATTCCCAAGAGATTTGGTGGGAGCTGTCACAGCAACCAAAGGACAGTAGTTTTTGATGCTGGTACTAATTTCAAAATCCCAAATAAACCTTTTTCACTGTTGAATGCATATTGCAGTCCAGATGGTAAAGGACAATTTCTAACAAGTGGAGTGGGTAGCCTTTTGTCCATTCTTTATGTGACCCTCCCAGAAGCATTCTCTGTGTCGAAAGTGAATGAGTCTCGCTGATGCTGTTTCTGGTAAGCTCTTTGGATGACTTTTGCTCATTTGTAATAGCTTTATTAGTAACCCCCCCCCCTTTTTTTTTGCCCTAATTTTCGTTCCACATTTCCTCTAAGAGTATCTGCTTCCTTTTGTGATAGTAGCTTTTAAAAATTACTTTTCATGTTGTTGGCTTAGAATCTTTCTTGTGTGGATTTTTTTTTTTTTTTATTATTGCAATTGGTTCGGTGAAGGGTTGCAGCCATGAAGGCAGGAATACCAGTATCCTGAAACTGTGTAGAACAGAAGGGAGACGTTAAATGGGGTGAGTCTCATATGTGATCTTGCTCTTTATATTTTCTGTGGGGTGGATGTGGTTAAAAGAGGCTCTGAGCTGTGTCTTCAGTTGACGTGGAGGAGGGGAAATCCATGCCTCTTACTTAGCCCCAGAACCCGACAGGAAGTGGTATCACACTGCCTTCAAACAGCAGGAAAACTTGTATACCTGAAACCTAATGCTTTGCACTTGAAATTAAGCTGGGAAAAGAAGGTGAATGTTAACACCATTCTAGTGAAAAAAGTTCCACACATTCTTCACTAACCACAAACGTAGGCTTGGAGTGTCCACATCTCTAACAGCCATATCCACTCCCCCTCCCCACCTCCTCCCCCATCCCCAGGTGATCTGAAGTTGTTGAGATAAGAGTTGGTGGTCTCTCTCCTTCCAGTCATAATTGTTTTTTGAGGTACCCAATTGTGTAAGTTCCTGGGTTTCTCCTAGGTTCTGCTACAGCCTTGCTGACAAAACTTGATAAGGTCAACGTCACAGGAAAGAGTCATTTCTTAATGCCTGAGAGGTGTGTGTGTGTGTATGTGTGTGTGCGTATGTGCGCGCGCTCGTGCTTTGGTACCTACGTATGTGTGCTTGTTTCTCCCCATGAGGATACACGTTAAGTCTTAATTTTGCTCTGTCAAAGTGGAAGTCATTTTTTAAAAAAAGCATCTGCCATCCGTAGACCCTGTTTGATAGTGGTTCGGCCGTCACGACAGGAAGGAGACAGTCATTTTGATTACAGATACTGTTGTCTCACACACACAAGAACTTTCTTCTTACTTCTCTAAGGTCCTGCTACCTTCTCTGATACCCTGGCTTCCCTCATTTCCTTTCTGCTCTTGGGGGTGGTGGAGGGTACATTTTCTCTCACCTGTCCTATTGGGGATCTTTCAGTGTATCAGTCAGATAATACTTGTTGACTATTGAGTAGGGATGTTTTGTCCGCTTGAAATTATAGGCCCGGTGCCTAGGACCAAGCAGCCTTTCAGTTCAGATGTTTGAGAACTGAAAAAAGTTTTTCGATTAGCTCCCCCAAACCTCTTATGTAATCATAAGTAATGTTTAATTAAATGTCTGTAAAATGTGACATTGAGACACTTAGGAAACAGTAGTACGGTCGGCTCTGCATCCTGATTCCTATGGGATGTGGGTACAGTTTATTATCCATATGAGGCCATACTGACACCTTGGAAAGGCCTGTCCTGAGCAAGGTACTGATGGAACAGAAAGAGAAAACCTAGCCCTGTCCTTTGACTGGACAGCGTGAGCGTCTTCCCCTGGCTGTCTCTCCCCTGCCCTCCCCCCTTCTTCCTGTTAGGGTATTTCCTGAGTGGTTTCATTATTTAGTTTAGTCATAGTTTGACAGCAGAAAGAGTTAGAAATTATCTACTTTATACCCTTGCCCCAATCTTGTAAATAGGAGCACGAAGGTGAAGTTGACAGCGTCAAGATCACGCAGCCGGGAGCAGCAGAGCTTCTAGTGAAGCCCCGAGTTCAAGTCTGTGTCACTTTTCACAGTTGAGCTGCTGCTAGTTTTGATCAGTCTGATCATGTCCATAAATCCAAGTCACCGCCTTTCCCAGGGAGGAATTAAATTTTGCACATGCGTTTTTCTGTGAGGAATTTCTGCTGGGATAACTCAGCACATTATAGCTGTCCTTTGCCCTTTCTTTTGTGTCCATAGTTTCAGATTGGGAGATCAAAGTGCATCCTGTCATTAAAGTTCCTTCCATGTGCAAAATAACTAATGAAATCATGTTAATGGCAGTGTGCTGGTTAATTGTCGCTGCCTGGTCTCATCAGAGCACTTTTCCATGTTTTATTCTGTAACAGTGCATTTTTTTTTCTTGGATTTGCTTTTCCTAAAATCAGGGTTTGGCAAACTGTGGCCCCCAGGCCAAATGTGGCTTGCAGCTTTTGTGCCATCAATAAGCAAAGAATGCTTGTTAACATTTCTAAAGAGTTATTAAAAAATAAAACAAAGAAGAATATGCAACAGAGACCATATGTGTTCTACAAAGCTTAAAAATATTTACTCACTGTTCCTTTATAGAAAAAGTGTGTCGACCCCAGCTTCAAATTAAAAACTGTTTTTGGTTGGTAGCAATTCAAGGCTTTTATCAAGACTTATTGACTGAAAAACAAACTTTGTCATATTTACATTTTTATCCAAGATGTTATCAACATTTGGTCGAGCATAATCCAGATATGTAGAGCAAGTTGATTTTAATTTTCATAGTTGTTTTCCTTGGTTTCAGACTCTCAAACAAAACTATGCAAGGAACATGCAACTTCAAATTGAACATTTTGTACATAAAGCTTTATTTTAATGTCATCGTGTTCTTTCAAAGCTGTCAGTAGGTTTTCCATCTAAGTGATAGCTTTGATAACCATACTATTTCAGAAAAAGTAGAACTTAATGCTTGATAATAAAGGGTTAAATTTACCTCCTCAATCAGTGTTTTCGTGCATGAGAAAAGCCATCCAACATATTAAGAATGGGTGTGGGGAAACTGAGTCTTGGATACAATATGGATATGTCCTAAGAATAAGTGTACTTTAAAAAGAGTTTTGCCAACTGTTCTATGTGGCCACAAATCAGGGAGGAGGTTCTCTGGGCAACAGCACTGGCATTGTCTGGACCCACTGAGAAAGCTGGAGGGAAACAGGTTTGGAGATTGTCTTAGGGGGAAATAAGTCTAGCCTTTGAAGACCAGGACAGATTTAGCAGTTGATCTGTGAATTAAGTCCCATAACGGAATCTGAAAAGAACCACGGAGCCAGAAGTGGAAGACCAGGGGGCTGCTGGCGTGGCCTGAGGCTGGCTCTAGTCTCGGTCTGCCTGCCTGCACACACAGCCATCTGGGGCCCAGCTCTCTTGGGTGTAGTAGAATTGGGAATATTTTGCGGGAAAGAGATTTCATACAGGATGAGGGGAGGGTTGGAGTGGGGATGGAGAAGTAGATTTTCAGGGGTGAGTAATATTGTGGAACATAACATAATAGGGAGTTTGTGAAATGCAAGTAGCCGATCAAGTGGACTGGTTCATGTTTGGTGTTAGGGAGATATACGGCGAATTAGGAGGAGCAGTGGGGTCTGCAATCCATTCATGTCCTGGCATCTGCCGTTCCTAGTGTTCTGGCCTTGGTGAGTCACTTGTCCTTCTAGGCCTTGGTTCTTTCATCTCTAATAGAGTCTAATAATATTATACCAACTTTTCAGGGTTGCTGTGAATTGCCTGGGGGCAGGAATCAAGCCTTTATTCACCTTTTAAATCTCCAAGGCCTGTATTAAATGACTCATCAACTGAACGAATGAATGGCTGGATGGATGAATTGTGAAAGCACTGTATGAGCTCTACAGCATTGCTTGAGTTTTGGTTATTATTCCCTTCCATAGTATTATAATTACAGTATGTCTGAGATAAGATCAAAAGGGCTTAATCTGAATTCTTAACTCAAGAATGCCAGTAGAAAACGTAAAGGGACGTTTTAGACTAGGTACGATATCACTTATCTTTCAGTCTCCATAATAAGCTGTTTAACACCCCGCTTCCCACCCCCCACTGACATAAATACCAAATGGAAAATGAGTGGCATCACTGGGTTTGCTTCAGAAGAGCTTTCAGCTTTGTCTCTGCCCATTAGCTTCACACAATGCAACAGATGCCTGTTAACAGTTTCATGCCCAGTTTTAATTAGCAGATGGAGCTCTGTTTGTGTCTGTATCCTGCCTAGCGCTTGTTTGAATGACAAGGTAGTGAGTGGATTGGAACCAGGCTGGGCATTTGGGTTGAATAAAGCCAAATTCTGTTTTTCAAAAGATGAATATAAATATTTATTGTATAGAACTTCTTGTGTATCTCACCAGAGTGGCATAGCGTCTAGAGTAAAACTAATGTTTGCAGTTACGTTTTCCGCTCTTATTGCCACTTTAAAATTACATCAGGTAGAAAAAAATGACCATTTTTACGGCTTCAGTGAAGGCTTTACTGTCATCAAGTGGCTTTCTTTGAAGACCCATTTCAATATCTTGGCATGGTGTGTTGAGGCATATGCAGAGCTGGGCTGAAATAGACTTCAGCACGAATGCCAGGGCTGGCTGGTTGGTAGTGGCCCCCCGGCATGCTGCCTGGCGTGGAGTTCTGAGCTCCTAACTAAGCTCACCAAGACCAAGGGCCCGATGGATTCCTGACCTCTGCGGTGGTGACTAAGGGAGAGAATGGGTGGCGTTGCCCTACACATTTGCCATCTGTTTTCTCAAGTGAGTAGGTAGCTATTTGTGGTCCATCCTGTTAGGGCTAAATTTCAGTAGTGAAAATGTTATCCTGGAATGATAATTGGATATACTGTACGTAGAAATGTGTCCTTTTCCTCTGCTCGGTTTTGTGTTTGGGGATTTGTCTCATTTTGAGTTGAATTAATAAGAACCTTAATGGAAGGTGCCTGATTGTCTTTAGAGGAAGAAGTGTTGCAAAGCAACGTAAAGTGGTGGAAACAATTGGAAACTGTTCTCTGCAGCCGACCTGTTACTTGGCTGCAATGAAACACCTATTTTCTTGCTGTGTTGACTGTAGCGTTCTGCATCAGTTTAATTAGGCACTCTGGTACTTACCTGTAGCTGAACCTTGGGACATTTTCCAAGTAGCTCTCCTTCCTCAGCCCAGAATTTTAATTCTTGGTACCCAGGAAAAAATGCTAAAGCTCTCTATGTCCTCATGTTCATCAAATTTAGTCTTGCTATCATTAAGAGACAGGCTATGGCAGTGCTAGTCGCAGCCCTGTGACAGCATTACAGGACTGAAGAGCACTTTGCAAATGCCGGGTTAGGTATGAAATCCCGCCTCATCATGATAAACACAACCACAAAGCAGTTAAGCAACGTGTAGTGTTGCATAGCTTTCTGCTGGCAGAGCTGAGACTGGCATGACTTCCCCACATTTTGCATATTTTGGCAAAGAACTTGGCAGTAATTATTTTAATAACTTATAGATGTTTTCCTGATATATAATGTAGAGGGACAATCTCTAAAATATAATATCAAGTTTTGACGTGAGATTTAGGATGATCTATTTAAAAGTTGAATTATAAGGGGTGCCTGGGTGGCTCAATCAGTTGAGCGTCCGACTTCGGCTCAGGTCATGATCTCACGATTTGTGGGTTTAAGCCCCACACTGGGCTCTGTGCTGACAGCTTAGAGCCTAGAGCCTGCTTTGGATTCTGTGTCTTTCTCTCTCTTTGCCCCTCCCCCCCCCACTTGTACTCTGTCTCTCTCTCTCTCTCTCTCTCTCTCAATATAAATCAACATAATAAAAAAAATAAAAATAAATAAATAAAGGTTGAATGATAAGAGTTTGTTTCTTACGGCCTTGTGCAAAATTTGTCTGGAATAGGTATTACACAATACTGTAATCTCATATACACAAAAACACAAAGTCCATCACAAAAAAGAAAAAAAAAAGAGTTTGCATTGTGAGCTCTCTGTGACTAACTCTACTGTAATTTGTTTGCTGCCTATGAATTTGGATGGGGTAGCTGTTTATGGTTTTCAACAAAGAATTTTTCACTTTTTCTTTTCTAAAGGTCTCTGAATAAAATCTTCAGATGGCATGGAAAATAATTTTTTATTGAGAGTCAACTCTTTCAGTTTTGGAATGATTCAGACCACTGTCTCAGTACAGTCTCCGTTAACACCTCACCCTTACCAGGGTTTGGGGACAGGGGTTGGACTGGGAGAGGGAAGAGAATGAAAACAACGTTCTACCCTCCTCCCCCTGTCAGTTTCTCTGGCTACTCCTTTAGTCTCTTTTGGTTTTGTTAGTAGCTGGAGAAACTATTGGGTAAGGAGTTAGAAACTTCTGCCGGTAAGAGTGTGAGGACTGGGGGGTTCCTGGGTGGCCCGGTAGGTTGAGCGTCCGACTTTGGCTCAGGTCCTGATCGCCCTGACAGTGCGGAGCCTGCTTGAGATTCGCTCTCTCGGCCTCTCTTCTGCTAACTTTCTTTCTTTCTCTCTCTCAAGATAAACTTTAAAAAAGAAAGTGTGATGGGGCGCCTGGGTGGCGCAGTCGGTTAAGCGTCCGACTTCAGCCAGGTCACGATCTCGCGGTCCGTGAGTTGGAGCCCCGCGTCGGGCTCTGGGCTGATGGCTCAGAGCCTGGAGCCTGTTTCCGATTCTGTGTCTCCCTCTCTCTCTGCCCCTCCCCCGTTCATGCTCTGTCTCTCTCTGTCCCAAAAATAAATAAACGTTGAAAAAAAAAAAAAATTAAAAAAAAAAAAAAAAAAAAGAAAGTGTGAGGATTGAGGCGCCAGGCTGGGTTGTCGGTTAAGTGTGCGACTCTTGATCCTGGGGTTGTAAGCTCGAGCCCCACGTTGAGTGTAGATTATTTAAAAATAAAATCTTTAAAAAAGGAAATAGAGGCACTTGGATGGCTCAGTTGGTTGCGTATCTGACTCTTGATTTCAGCTCAGGTCATGATCTCATGGTTGCTGAGTTCGAGCCCCATGTTGGGCTCTGCCCTGACAGCACAGCCTGCTTGGTATTCTCTCTTCCCCTCTCTCTTTCCCCCACTGCTCGCAATCTGTCTCTCCCTCTAAATAAGTAAATAAACTCTGAAAAAAACAAATAAAAGAGTGTGAGGATTAATAGTGACTTTTGACTTCATTGCTCCCTTACATTGTTTTGAACTCATTAGTAAAAACTTGGTGCCTGTCTCAGTCATAGCCGGTAACGAACAGTGACAGATGAGGTGTCATCCACAAACAAAATAATTTGAGCGAGTGTGTGTTTCCTATTTTGTCTACTTACTTTTGTTTTGAAAATTTCAAATCATACAGAAGCATGAAAAATTGGTGGGACAAGCAAAATAATTTCTTTCACTTCCAGAAAATTCTATTATAATCAAATTTTAAGACATACATGTATATAATATCAGAGGGGTGTCTCTATCTTGGCCCTTCAGCCTTCAACTTTGATAAATACCATTACATTTTAAATTTGTTTTTTTTTTTTCAATACACGAAATTTATTGTCAGATTGGTTTCCATACAACACCCAGTGCTCATCCCAAAAGGTGCCCTCCTCAATACATTTTAAATTTGTGTTGTGATCTCAGCATGTGATTTATCACAGTTTTTATTCCAATTATCTGTTATTGCAGAATGTATAGTACTCTGAAAAACAATTGGTGCATGTTTCCAATCAGCCCTGCTTAAGCCCCTCCCCAAGGACAGTTAGACTGGGCCTGTTTTCTCATTGTGAAAGGCAGATACAGGCTTCGATGGTTTTCATAGTCTCTTCTGGCTGCATCATCCTGCGAGTCTATGAAATCAAGTAGTGTCTGTAAAGAAAAAAGTGTTTGTCCTTTCAGTGAATGACTGTGGACGAGGGTTCTTGTTGCAGGTGGACACTAGTGTCTTGATGACTTGAAGACAGAAGGAAGAAATAATGGCACTAGTTAATTCAAGCCACGCCTGTGTTGATGTTGTAAATCGGTTAAACTTTTTGTAGTCCTAAGGAGACTGCTGAAAGACTTTGAATCCTGTCTTTAAAAAATGCTTTGCTTTGAATAATAAAGCTAAATGTCACCAGAAAAATAACCATGTGAAGGTTGTAAAGAACATTTCTTTGAGAAGAGTCGCAGAAAGTATTTTCAAATTCTCTCATTTTCTTCACATAAAACATGGTCAAGTAGGTGAAAAATAATCTAAAAAGGTAGGAAGCTTTTTGCTGCTTAGGTATGTTGGTGCTAAATTTCCATTTGACGCTTGGGGGGCCTGAGGCCGGCGGGCGTGGGGATGGCTCCAGGTCACCCAGAGCCAGGCCTTGGGTGTCAGTTTTCAGACGTCAAGTCCCTTTTCTCTTGCATATCATCTGCCTTCAGTTCCCTTGACTGGTGTCCCTAGACACCAGTGGTATAGCATAAAATTTGGACATTGTCAACATTCTGTAGTAAAAAATTCAGTGTTTGAACCAGGAGATGTAGGGGCCAAACACATCTCTGCCCTTGATTAGCCATTTGCTTTTGGTCAAGTCTTTTAAGTTCTTCTCATGATCTTTGCTTTCTCGCCAGTAAAAAGGAGAGACCGCGGGTGGGGAGGTTGCTTACAAAGCTTAGGGTGAGAACTGCAGAGATTTTGTTAGTCATTTACTACTGTCAGAAACGAGGTCATTTTCATTTTCACTACATTTTCATTTTCAGTACATTTCATTTTCACTACATTTTCACAACTTTATTTGGTCCCCCAATTTTGAGAGGGGGAACGACTAACAAGTATTCAGGCAGTTTAACACAATGATGAAGACTGCTCCAAAGTAAACATAAGAGGTTGTGAAAGCGCAGAAGAGAAAGCTTCTAGGAGGAAATGGCATCTAAGCTAAAATCAGAACCCGAAGGAGTACTTAGTTGGGTAGAATGGGAGAGCGCTGGGAAGGAGGGCTCCCCCGCTGCAGGTGTACCAGACAACTTCTGGAAGAACTCAGGACATCCGGTCTGGCTGAAGCCTCAAGTGAGGTGGAAGGTAAAGTTGAACAGAAATTAGAGGACATGTTGTGATGGGCCTTTAAACCCGTTCAAGGGTCTGTCCTGAGAACAGCGGGGGGTCACTGAGGGTTTTATGCAAGAGACCAGTTAGATTAGCAGACGGTGTCAGTTGCCTGTACCTCACTGGGACCCTCATGTTCAACTCCTCAATAATCACCTCTATGGACAGAAGTTGCTATCTCCCTGTTCTAGACAAGGAAGCTAAAGTTCTGAGAGAGTAATTGACTTGATCAATCACATGAGTCTTAGACGGGCCATGAGCACACCCTGTCCACAACAACCTGCTCTTCTCAGAATGGGTCCCGGAGTTTTCCATGGGGCCAAGTGTGTTGGCACTTAGGCTGGAGTAGCAGGGCCTTTCAACGGTCTGTCACAACTGTGTAAACTGACTTGAGAAGTGTATTGCACGGAAAGACGAAATCAGCCTCTCCCTCGACAAGCTCCCACGCGGCTAACGCAGACATGCGTTGCATTGCCTCTTGGCCCTGGGAGGTCAGTGGACTTGCGGTTTTGGGTTGTCTCCTGGCCTCTAACCCAATCCCTTAGGAAGCAGGCAAACATGTGCACAGCAGAACGGGGGCAGGAAGGGACAGAGTTTAATTATGAATCCAACTCTCTTGTGAAAAGGGAACTAATTATACCAGCATCTCAGCACTGTCTCTCCACATGGGGCCGTTGGTTGTTATGCTTGTATGTTGTTGGCCTTAGATAGATGGCGATGTGCTAGGAAGAGCTGCTTTAATTGTGAGCTTCTTTCCTTTGACAAATTAAGTTTAAACTTCGTGCTAGCCTGTCCCTTTCTTTTTTTCAGGGTGAAATCGTCTCAGCTTTGGGTTTTGTTTGTAAAGCCCTGCTTGGCAGCTTTCCTCAGAATCACGGTGACATTGTAGGCTAGACTAACACCTGATTTGTTTGCTAGCCCTGAGTCTGCAGCATGCTGCTGTGGGCCAAAAAGCAGAAAGGCCCAAGCAACTAAACTTGATAAAACAAAGTCCATCTGCTAAAACCCACGAAGTTGCCTGCTGGGGAGTCCCTAGGTCTCTCATTTTGCCTTTGCATTCTTGATTTTTACAGTGGTCCTTTGTTTCTCTGAGCCCTTAAAAGATCAGGAGCAGAGCTGAGATCCTCCTAGAGGCAGGCCACCAACATCAGAGAGAAAAAAGTGGCCTTGTGCTACTGTAGCAGTGGCTTTCAGTATATGACTGTGGGCAAGTCAGTAGTCAACTTCCTTGGCCTTCCCATTTCTTCAGAAGCAAAAAGGGCGTGTTGTGTTCAGTACACTCAAACGACTCTTCCAAAACTCTGATCCTAAGTGATAACCAAAGGATTCACTGACAAAGGGGAAAAATAGACTTAAGAACACGAAATAACATGGTGTAGATAAAAGAACTTGGGCTGCTGAGACAAACTCTCAAGTGAAGTCCTGTTTGAGAGCCTTGGGCAAATTATTTAAGCATTTTCTTTATTGATCAAGGAAGCATGGGAACTCCCTTTTAGGTTTCTTTGTTTCATGTTTTATTTTGAGAATGAAATGCATTATAGTGTGTATATTATCTTTGGTACATGGGACACACACAGAAGAGGAGTGCGTGTGAGGGAACTCAGTCCCAGTTCACTGAGGGTAGACCCAGACAGCTGTGAGGGAGGACGCTGGCAATCCCTCAGGCTTCCTTGTTATAGCACTTGCTTTCAATAAGAGCGAACATTTATTGAGTGTCTGCTGTATACTAGGCACAGTTCTAGGCATTTTACGTGGATTAACGTTTTTCATGATTGATCCATGTAATTCTCAAAACAACCTCTTAGATGCGTTCTGTCATTATTTCCATTTTCTAAAAGAGGTAGTGGAGAAACAAAATAGTTGAATAACTTCTCTGGGGCATATAGGCCGGTAAGTAGTAAAACTGACCCAGATTTGAATCCAGGCAGTCTGGTTCCAGAGTCTGTGTTTTTAACCACTGTGCCTTTCTGTGCCACCAGCAACTCAGAAATATTAAAAAAAAAAAAAAAAAAAGGTTCGTTATCTTCAAGGAAGCGGTGTCAACGTGGCACCACTTCTGACCAGTGACCAAGTGGTGACATCACCAAGTCTTTTGACCTCCTTGGTATCAGTTTTCCTTTGTTGCAGAGGATTGTTGCGAGGTGGTTTGATGATGGTACTATAGTAAAGCAGTTAGCATAGGGTCTAGCATGCAGTCAGTCTCAGTAATTACTGAAGGGTTTTGTTTTTTTCCAGGTAATTTAGGAAGCCCTTGTTGGAATGAGTTCCATAAAAATTATGAATGGGAACATTTTGGTTACTTAATGAGGTGTGCTTCAGTTTTCTAGAGAATTAGTTCTTACGGTTGAGGCCCACATGCATTTTATGAAGCTAGAATTAGAAATATTTGTCTTTAGCCTCATTGTCACAGTGGAGGTGATTGTCCCTGGCCTTAGCTGGCGTTAAAGGAGGTGTCCAAGAACAGCCCTTGACCCCAGGGGCAGCATGTCAGTGTAATGTAAGGAGCAAATTCTCTGCAGCCTCTGGCTGCTGCAGACTCCCAGGGCATCTTGAATTCTTCTTTTGGGTGAGAACAAAAACAAAAACAAAAAACAGTGCAAAATACCCTGTCTAGGAGGGACAAATGTTTCAATTTAAATATTCCAGCTCAATGTCCTCTGTTAGGGCCCTGAATTTTAAGTGGAGCGAGTTTCTGAGTGAAGTCTCCTGAATTTTAATGAGTTTGTTTGCATACATGAATTTGAACAATACATTAAATCTTGAAACACCCTCGCTGATTCTAATGGAGTAAATTACCCAACTTGAAAGTTAGTTGATAGGTTTTTCTTTACCAAATAATCAAGATGATGATGCTTTAATCTGAAAAAAGTCATTAATCACATTTTTACAATATCGATACATGCTATTAATTTCTTTTTAATCATTAAACTGTCTTATCAAGAGAACTAGGGGAGTAAATGTGTCAGTACGAGCGTGAAGCACAATTTTCCCCCTTGTGATATTTAGTACTTAATGAATGATAACCTGAGCATGGTAAGCATAAAACTGAAATTGGGTTTGGTTTTGTACAGTACTTGCTTGGGACCACGAGGATGAGGTGAGATGCTCTTCACTTGTTTCAGTTTTTTTAAACATTAAAAAAATATGTATAAGAGGTGACAGGGACCAGGTCATGAAGGGCCTCGAGGGCCAGTGTAAGGAGGATAGATTTTATTGTGACTCTAGTTGAAATAACATATGCAGAGTTGTGTGTAGGGAAGGGACACATACATGATTTGTAATTTTATTTTGTTTTTCTCTTAATGTTTATTTTATTTTTGAGAGAGAGAATGCAAGCTTGAGCGGGGGAGGGGCAGAGAGAAAGGGGGACAGAGGATCCTAAGCAGGTTCTGCACTGACAGCAGAGAGCCCGACGCAGGACTCAAACGCAGGAGCCTCAAGATCATGACCTGAGCCAAAGTCAGATGCTCAACTGACTGAGCCACCTAGGCGCCTCTATGATTTGTAATTTTAAAAGCTGCAGTGGTTTTAAGAAAGTTCATTTTGGGGCACCTTGCTGGCTCAGTTGTAGCGTGTGTGACTCTTGATCTTGGGGTTGTGAGCTTGAGCCCCACATTGGGTTTATTAGAGATTACTTAAAATCTTTTTTTTTTTTTTTAAGTTCATTTTGAGGTTTAATGGCACTGAAAAACCATGCCATGGAACTCTGGTCCAGTCCATTCCCCAAAGTTATGTTGCATCCAGAAAAGTATCTAGTTAACAACCTTCAGGTGGCCAGAGTCTTCCCTTCTAATAAAACATAAAGATTGTGATAGTGGGTTCAGTTAATGCTCCAAACAGTGAAATATGCCAAAATGGTGGAAAGAGCAGAAGCTTTCAGAACATCACTTCTGATTGTGACCTTCTGGCGGACAGGAACCATGACTCGTCTCTTCAGAGGTGGTTTATCTGAGGCTCAGGCCCACGGTATCTGTGGGATAAGTAAACTAACACCATCTATTTCCTTCTGAGGAATGGATCTTGGGCTCCTGAGTAGTGACATCTCATCCATTAGCACATACATCAGCTTCAAAGGATGTGTAATTATCACCTGTTATTGCTTATGGTCTTTTTCTAGATGCAAGAGCGACAAAATCAGTCTGTTTCTTTTTTTACCCCGAGAACAAATGCCTGCTAACTTCATTTATGCTCAGCCATAAATGCACAGTTTGTGGAACATGGAAGGCCCTCAGTGAATGTTTGTTGAATGGATAGAGTTGGCAGCAGATGCCATCTTCTCAAGTCCCAGCCGTACATGTGGCTCACTCAACGTCTCTTCCCAATCGCTTCCAGAAAAGACCCCACAACCTCCTAACCAGAGCTTCCTCAACGTTTTTTCTTACCATCTCTGATTTCTGGGTACTTTCACCGTCCCAACTTCCCTTTCCCCTTCTCTCCAAGGAGGCAGTGCTGACCTGTTGGTTGATGTGCCTGTGAACACCTTCCCTTTCTCTTGTGACGGGGCCCTGGCTGTCGTCCCCTTCTCTCTTGCATCTTCTGTTTTTTTCTTTCTCTTCCTCTGCTGGCCCTTTCTGCTCTGCTTTCAATCCTGTTGAAATTATCCCCAGTCTAACAGGGAGACCCCATAAATGTATTGTTTCCTCAATCCCCCCCATCTCTCCCTTTCCTTTCCTTTGTTGTTTTACTCCCTGAAAGAGAAGTCTTGTCACCTGCACTTTTCTGTGTCTTCACGCCTTAACCCCTTGAAATCCTGCTCCACCTGCTTCACCGCTGCGTCCAGGTCATCCTGTCCTCCTCACTGAACGGGCCAGCGGCCCTTTCTCCGTCCTTGTCCCCCTTGGCCTCTCAGCAGCATTTGGCACCGTCGATCACTTGCTTCTTGAAACTCATTCTCCTACCAGCTTCCAGGAATTGTCTGCTCCAATTTGCTTCCTACTCTTCTAACTGTGCCTTCTGTCTCCATTGGTAGCCTCATTTCACCTTTTAATTGAAGTCATTTTCCAAGTGTCTCTTCTCGATTTTTTCCTTTTTTCTCTTTTGGAAGTTAGACACTTTAATACACTTTGTAATCGCATTCATCTGTGTCATTACTGCGTGAAGGTCTGTCTCCCCTCTAGGTTGGCACTCTGGGAGCACAGGTGCCGGATCTGTTGTTCTTCACCGTATCCCTAGCACCTAGTACAGTGCTTGCAATGTAGAAAGGGTTAGAAAATCCCCAAGTGATGAAGAAGGTAGGCTTGCCCCCTTCCAAGGCCTTCCATGTGGGACTCCCCAGCTTTCTATCTCATTATATCCCCAGCCTTTCCCAAACTCCTGCCCTGCATGTCCCACCCCCAAATGAATTCATCTCATCCTCTTATCTCATACCCTTTCATGAATTTTTGTATATCTTTTAATACTACCCTCAGCTTCGTTTTGTTTACTTTTTCATTTATCTAGGCTTAAGACCTGGAAGTCATCTTAGGCTCCTTCCTTTTCCTCAAATTCTGCATATGATTCGTTGCTGAGTCCCTTCCTTTCTGTCTTCCACCGCCCTGATACAGGCCCTGCACACCTTTCACCTGGACTTCGCAGCGTCCCCTAGGTGGCCTAGGCACTTCCATCATCACTTAGGCAACACCCCTGCCCTCATTCCATTCTGTCCACTTTGCTCAAATTCACAATAGAGCATAGCTCTAGGTATTAATCATGTCAACTCCTTACCCCTCCTCTTAAAAGGCTTATTTTTTACTTTGCCTAATTGAGTATAATTTTCTCAGTGTATCCTTCCAAACTCCCTACAGTGAGGCATCAGCTGTATTTCCTACTGTTTCTTAAAGGAGTCCTACATCCAAACCCAGGGCCTTCTAAACAGGTGTACCCAGCAGGCTGTGGCCACGCTTTTTCCTGACCAGTGTAAGGTTACTAGCTGCCCTTTTGTGAGAAGAAATGCCATTTTTAAGTTCCCGAGATTATGTGCTTCCTTCATTTTTGGAATTCAAATGCTCTTTTATTTGTAAAATGATGGTGATGATAGATGGCCATTATTGATCTAACATCTGAAAAATTAAAAAATACATTGCAATAGAATTCTTGCTGTTTTGCTTCTCTGGGGGAGAAAAGCCTATTTCCAGCCCAGCAAATTTTATGGAATAACAGTTCCTAGGTTAGAATATTCCTTCTTTCAACTTCTTCCCTTCTCCCTACCACTATCTTCCCCACCGCCCCCCCCTGCCCCAGAAACTTTACCAGTTCACAAAATTAAACTTTCTACCCAGAATCACTGCTCTACCCAGAATGGGTGGTTTCATGAACACACTTCGTATCTGCCCATAGACATCCTACCTTTCATTCCTGATGCTCCTCGGATGTTCCTTCTTTGTGTCACCATGTCACAGCCTTTTCCCAGCCCTCCACCACTGGAAGGTGCTTCCTGTTTCTTCAGTGGTATTTGGTACCCTGTAGTACTTTGGACTTGTGCACGACGTCTCCCATGTTCTTCCTGTGTTCAAGTAGAACGGGCTTCCTTCTCTGCGTCCCCACCTCCCCACCCCCATGATAACTTTCTTTAGGACAGAAGCTTGTTTCTTCTTTGTGTTCTTTGCATTACCAGACATTGTACTTGGCACATAATTGTTGCTCAAAAAAATTGTCATGGAACTGAAATCTTCGCCTGGTGCTGATGAAGTAGTTAGGTAAAGCTCTCATCTTTGGAGGAAAGGGTCTTTTAAAAGTATTCGTTTAGACTCTTTTTTTTTTTTTTTTTTTGATGATTCTGAAATTAAAATTACAGTTGCTTATTAAAATGTGCTGAGAATAATCGCCCATTTATCTTTTAAAGACACACTCATCTTAGACTGTAGCAGCTCCAGATATCTGAGTCTTGGATTAAGGTCTGCTGTGTTTGCGGTGGTTAAATTGAGAAATTTACACATTTCATTTGACATCTTTTGTGAAACCTGTGAAATCGTTGTTGGCACGTTGATTTTGATTTCATTTCGACAGAGGAGGCCCTGAAAATGTTCTTTCCCCCAGGTGGTCGGTTACGATTTCTTTGCTTCTGGCCTTCTCTAGAGTTGTCAGCACCCTGTGAACATTGGCCTGATCAAGACCATGAGGCTTTTCTCTGTGTCTGTATACAGGCCTGTCACTTCTTCCCACTTTGTCTATTTCTACTGTCGCTCCCCCCCCCACCCCCAAATCTTTGGTTACTGCGTTTGAATTCTGCAAAAGCACACCTGGATGAGAAATACATATAAAACAGCTCAGCCTCCTAGGATATGTTTAAGGCACTCTTCAGTGCCAAATACCTTCTTCTCTGGGTTCCTGACCATCCGCAGTGGGGCCATGTTTCCCCATTTCCCACTGAAGTGCTGAGATCATTTTAGACATGGAGAAAATGGCAGGGTTTCTGACACGGAAGCCCCTGGCAGGAGAAGGAAGGGTGTGCCACGCCTTCTGTCCTGCCTTTCCTCCTGAAAAAAGGATGGGGAAGTGAGTAGCACTCGCCATGGTGGCAGCCACAGCTGTGGGCACTGACCACTGGGCCAGCTCTTGGCCTCCTTTTTTTAAACTGTAGACTTGTTTTCTATTACGAGTGACAGGTATGTAAATAAAAGATGAGAAATTGAATTGTCTCTCGGGGAGAATGAACGTTTAGCATCATACCACAGGCATTTTCTAGCAGCATACTGACAAGATATGTGGTATGGTTCTAATTAACTTTGAAGAGCCAGGCCTTAACTCAACCTAGAGAAACTTCTTTTGCCAAAAGATACTACTGCGCAGTGACCCATGGGAGCCCTTGCCGTATTGAAGGATAAAAGCAAGGCTAGAGTTTGGGGGAGGGTTCTTTGGTGTGTTGGGGATGTGGAGGGTTTATCTGCAAAAGCCCAAGTAAAAATGAATGATCAACTCTGCTTTCATTGGCTTAAGTGTTTTTGCATTAAAATCTCTTTTGACTTCTCTGGCCTTACTTTTCTTTTTTGACAGGGGAACAAATAATAGAACATCCTTTGTACATCAGAAGTATAGAAATTGCTGAGATTATGGGGAAATTCAGGAACAGATGTTCCTGAAACTGTAGCAAAATTCTTGCCTCTTTACACGTTGGGAGGTTGGGAGATTATTGTCTCACTGGGATGTTATAACTGTCCTCTGTTCTAGGCTGTATACACTCGGTATATCTCTTATTGACTGGCTTATTTAATCTTACCGTATTTTAACTATGTTGGTCATTCGAACAAAAAAGAATATGTAAGACCCTAGAGAGAGCCTGAATTTGAAATTTTCTTTAAAGCTTCTTGGTAATGGGGCGCCTGGGTGGCTCAGTCAGTTAAGCATCCAACTTTGGCTCAGACCATGATCTCTCCACCTGTGAGTTCGAACCCCACGTTGGGCTCTGTGCTGACAGCTCAGAGCCTGGAGCCTGCTACAGATTCTGTCTCTCCCTCTCTCTCTGCCTCTCCCCTGCTCATTCTCTCTCTCTCTCTCTCTCTCTCTCTCTCTCTCTCTCTCAAAATAATAAACATTAAAAAAAAATTTTTTAAAGGCTTCTTGGTACTGCATTTGGCAAATACTTCCTTTAAATATATCTTGTTAAAAGTAAAAGTAAGTGTGGTAGAATTCAAAATTAGCCCCCAGTTAAATCCAGTTACGGTTTTGGTGGATTTTTGTTTTTGTTTTTGTTTTTTGCCAAGCACCACATTTTCCTTCATATTGTCCCATATTGACTGACCAGTATCTCTCATATGTATCCTATCTGAAGGTGAAATGCCCCTAATTAATTGTTCAACATCACTAGGAGCCCTGTCTTCCCAGCACAATGCATTGTGGTCCTGCCTGAGTTGGTATAAAAGCATCCTTGGTGCATAACAACGGAGCATGCAAAACTAGTTCACAGCAAAAAACAAAATAAAACAAAACCAAAAACAAAAAGCAACAAAAACTTGATACCTAGGTTGCTGTTGCATAGGTCACTGTGTTTGTCATTTTTAAACCACTGGCATTGTGAGATAAAGTTGTTAAGGGAGGGATTTTCATCAGCACCTTTTCTGTTTCGGTTTATGTTCACCTGTGACTCATATTTATTCTAGTCTAACCCCATTTTGCTTGGAAATTTTTTGTATTAGAAAATGTCACTTTCAACTAGGGGAAGGGAAATTCTGCTGGAGTCTCAGAAGAGTCAAGATATTGTAGTGATAATTTGGCGTTGCTTTTGACTCAAGGGAAAAAAAAAGAATCCTCACAAAGAAAAGTGTTGTAAAGTACAAAGTGATTCTTACACATAGACACGGAAAGGAAATGTCATCTCTGAGCTTTACTGTGGGAAGGAGGAGGGTGGAGATCAGGGAAATTATTATAAAAATTTTATACATGGTGGGGAGATCGCCTCTGGACTTCCTCACGTTTCCCTATTCACTAAAACCGCTCTAGTGAATTGCCTCCCGATTGGTATATGAATAGGAAGAAAGACACTAGAACTCTTAAACTTGATCTTGAAAGGCCCGTCTTCGCATATAATCATCCACAGATGTCTGTATGTGATTATATATTCCCATAGAGAGGGAATGATAAATGTAAATGAGAACCATGATACAATTTTGCCTTGCTTGCTTGCACATTTTCAGAATATAATTAAAAGCACATGCCACTGTCAGTAGTTAACTATGAGGTTTGTGTTAGGTTTTTGTAAGACTCTGGCAGAAACCTAAAGCATGTTTTAGTATCTAAGTCTTCCCTCTCTCCTGCTTCCCTCCCTCCCCACTCTTCCTGTGTCCCTTCCTTTTTCTTCCCATTCTCCCCTTTGAAATCAAAAGGAAACTCTCTAGGTTCTAACTAATATGTCTTCAAAACTAGGGATAATTTAACCTTTAATACACAGATTAAAATAATTTTCAGTTTTCTACTTCCTAGCTGGTACCTGCAATTGTAACTAAGTTTTACAAGATAGTTGCTTTCTGACTTCTTTCTTCAAATAAAATCCAGTGAGAATAAATCTCTTCCAGGCACTATTTCACTACCCAAAACAAGTGAATGTGTAGGGAGGTGGCATGTGGGAAGGGAGGCAGAGGTTAGATTAGGGGAGCAATCGTAGATTAGGTCAGTGGATTGGTGTTTGGTAAATCATGGTCTTCCAAATAGTGCCAAATGCCCAGAAAAGCCCCTGTACTGCCTAAGGAATTTATTGTTCACTTGGTCACTCAATTTATGCTCAAAACTGTAATGTGTGCCTCTTCTGAATTCAGCAGGCTGTGCATTTATGACTTTAGATGATGCAGCTTTCATTTTAAAAATAATAATGGGGCGCCTGGGTGGCTCAGTCAGTTAAGCATCTGACTTCGGTTCAGGCCATGGTCTCACCATTCCTGAGTTCGAGCCCCCTGTGTAGGGTTTGCTGCTGTAGGCACGGAGCCTGCATCAGATCCTCTGTCCCCGTCTCCCTCTCTGCCCCTCCCCCGCTCACTCTCCCTCCCTCTCTCTCTCTCAAAAATAAACATTTAAAAATGACAAAAGCTTAAGTTGTGAATTTAAATTGTAATGTGGACACTAAAAAAAAAAACCATGAAAAGATAAAACAGTCCTCCTCTGGTTAAGGGCAATTCTTACATGAGTTCTTTCCACCTGCTTTGTTTTGAGTGTTGAAACTTAAAATGAGTAAATTTTGGTAACTTTCTACGTTTTCCACTTATTCTTATATGTCTGTCCTATCTGCTCTTGAGAACAAAACAAAAGTGGCCTCCTTCTCTGCACCAACTTTATAAAATGTAGAAATTTCCAGTGCTGAAAAATCCAAACTGGTCATTCTTCTCAAGGTATTGCAGCGTGGGAGATAAAGAGTCTGTCTAATGTAACCATCCAAGAGCTTGATTTCAGTTTGAGAAAAGAATTCTGCAGTGGTGTTGAATTCCTTAGAAATGGGTGTGCTCCACTTCTGACTTTATCCAAAGCTCGCGCATCTGACAATGGATGTGACCAGGGCGGGCTCTCTTGCCTCCGATTTCAGTTCAACAGTTCATTTCTCTTTTCTTGTGTAACCCTTGTGATTCGAGTTTCTGCTTTTGAGAATTCACGTTTCTGGTTTTTCCCTTCTAACTTAACCACACGTAGTGGTGTATTTTTTTTTCCTAAAGAAAAAATATTTTCTATGGAATATAAATACAGTATTTATATTACTTTTCTTGTTTAATAATTAAGGTCTTTAAAATTGAACAGGATATCTAAAGCTCTTCTGTCCTTGTGACTTCTATCTCTTGTCAGATGTCTGCATTCTCTACAGGATTCTTGGCTGCTTCCCGATTCCAAACAGGGCAGGTACCTACTGTTGGTGGTTATGACCAAATACCACGTTTGCCCCAAACCATCAGCCAAGGGCCCAGGAATCTGGACGTTGAAGACTGGTGTCTGCATAACTTACTTAGTTCCAGGACCCTTCCTCTCTCATACACTTCCCTCTTCCACGCTCTGATTTGGACTTTTGCCTTTCTCCACCTGGACCTCAGTTTCTACTTGTGTGAAAGGGGCTTAATAGCCCCTGTGCAGGCTTGTTATGAGAATAGTGATAACGTATAGTAAGTACCTAGCACAGTGCCTGGCACTCAGTGGGCCCTTGAGAAGTGATAGCTATTTCTATTAATGATGGTCTGTCTCACAGCTGTCAGCATCGTTCTGTGCTGAGTGGGTGAGCCATCGTCTCAGGAGAGTATCTCGAAGGATTTTATCTGATTCCATTATACAGAATTATCTGACGCTCATTGTGATTTACTGCCTCTTGTTCTTTGGTACAGTTTGCGCTGTAGCCATTCTGGATTCATTTAAATGGGGATCCTTGATTTTTCAGGCAATCATTTCCTCATTTAAAAGGTATAGTCCTATTTCATTCATTTGGAGTATGGTCAGTTACCAAACCATGCTGACCCCTTCTGCCTTTTTGTGATGGGCCTTTCTCTCTTTTTCTTCTTGGCCTTAGGCCGATGGATCAAAGCATCTCAGGTGATACAGGAAGCTAAACCTCTGGCAATGTTATGCTCAAAAAAATTGGGCATGTTGCCCAGGCAGTATTTCCATGATTAGAATTCTCCTTTTTCTCCTTTAAGACTTAGTTCCCTGCTCCTTTCTATGTTACTTTAACCACAAAACAGAAACAACAACACACACTATCTTTTTAATGGCTTATTAAATTTAACAAATATTTTAGTGCTTGCTAGGCCCTGAAGTTGTCTTTGTTTTTTCTTCCTTCGTCATTAAAAAGTGAAGCTAGAGGGGCCTCTTCTTATCAGCAATGGATTTTCTAAAAAGAAAGAGCATGTGACCTTTGGTTGACTTCCACCATGTTCTTTAAGCCAATGTTTTTCAGTATGGGTTGCAACCTACTATTGAGTCATGAAGTCAATTTAGAGTGTCCAGACCAACTTTTTTTTTTTTAGTGGAGGGAGAGAGAATAGACCAGCACATAAGAGAATAGAAAAGAAAATACAGAGTCCATTGCATGTAGAAAAGTAACAAGGGGGAAAAGTCAACTGCTATTTTGTGAAACTTTTGTTTCAGTTATATAACATGTATAACATGCACACATATGTGTATGTGTGTAATGTGGTGTGATATAAAAAGTATTTCTTAGCTGTGGGTCACAAAAGCTGGGAAGTCACTGCTGTGGCTGCATTTGGCCATGAAGAGTTAAAAAACAATTTTTTTTTTTAAAGCAATTATCTGGAGGCTGTATTTAATCGGATAAAACCCTTTTTTCCCCCCGTGAAAGAAAACTGGGCCTTTTAACTGTCAAGCCTTTTATTGATGGAGGGCTTCGGCTGCTGGTTTGACTTGCTCTGTTTTTGTTAGGGTCTTTTGGGTAATGAGCCCATTGTCTCTCTCCTTTTTTCGTTTCCTGCTTTCCTCTTCTCTAAGTGGGGGCCCTGGAAGCCACTCTGGCTGTTGGAGCATTGGCAGCAGTTTTTATGCAGCAGAGACATCTGCAACATATGGTTGTGATTGTTGCCAGAGTTTTAAGAAAACTGTGGTTTGGGAAGAAAGTAAAACTCTCTAACCAACACGAAATACCCAATTCTTTTTTCCCCCCTAGTGGTAGCACTTATGTTATTGGTCCTCCTGATATAATTACCGAAGTGGTATTTATTTACTTGTGTGTAGATTTTTATTGCTTTTAAAATTTTTTTTTTTCAACGTTTATTTATTTTTGGGACAGAGAGAGACAGAGCATGAACGGGGGAGGGGCAGAGAGAGAGGGAGACACAGAACCGGAAACAGGCTCCAGGCTCTGAGCCATCAGCCCAGAGCCTGACGCGGGGCTCGAACTCCCGGACCGCGAGATCGTGACCTGGCTGAAGTCGGACGCTTAACCGACTGCACCACCCAGGCGCCCCATAGATTTTTATTGTTTTTAATTTTTAAAGTTTATTTATTTATGTGGCGAGAGAGACAGAGCGAGTGAGAGAGAAGGAGAAAAAGAATTCCAAGCAGGCTCCACCCTGTCAGAACAGAGCCTAACGCTGGGCTCGAACTCACAAACTGCAAGTTCATGACCTGAGCCGAAATCAAGAGTCAGACAGTTAACCAACTGAGCCACCCAGGTGCCCCAAGATTTTTAAAAATCACTTCCACTCCTAAGCCTATCTAAATTAACAGGTTACTATTTAAGGATTGGAGTTGAGACAATGGTAACAGAACCTTTCATTCAATCCCTTATCTCTAGAAGAGACTGCACTGTTGTCTTTTTTCCTTCTAAAATAGAAAGACGTCTATTTTATGTGTGCTTAATACTGTCTTTTGTGATTTGTTCTGTTCTCATTTATGTAAATGTTTTAGTGTTCGTGTATCTGTGTGTTTGTTTCTTTTTATCACCTAAAATTATCCAAATTTGTAACGTAATTTGTCAGTCATTAAGATGCATTCCAGTAGGATCAATTTGGAGATGTGTGAACCTGGTTGTATCCAGAAGTAATTAATCAATGTCAAGAAGTATTTATTGAGTGCCTGTGATGTGCTTAGCAAACAAGAAGGAGTTTCCAAGGCTCCCGCTTCTAAAGGACTTCTCTTTCATTCATCCCCGTAAACATTAATTGAGTACCTACTCATTCACCTGCATACTGTGCTAGGTTGTCTGCCTAAATCTAATTGGGAAGGCAAAACTTATCATATGAAATAACAAGCATAATTAAATGCCATCTCTAATGATACTTATTCTAAATTTTGTAGAAATTTAGGGTAGAGAGTGAGCAGAATCGGCTAGGATATCTGGAAGAAAGAGGAGGTGGAGTTACTGAGTCTTGAGTTATTGTCAGCATTCCAGTGGGAAGGATGGAGAATATTCCCGACAGTGGAGGAATCCTGACAAATGCTCAGAGGCAGGGAATATCAGCATGGAGCATGAAGGAGACATTGCTGAGGGTGTGTTCTGAGGAATTGTGAAAGGTAAGGCTGGCTTTGTTGGGGGGGACCATGTATTTTAAGATGTATGGATAATTGTAGAGTTTCATAAACGGAAAGGGTACCCCACATGCTGCGTGTGCTTACAGTCTACTTTGGGAGAAGGGAGGGATCATAAATAACTGTGAGTCTGCCCTGTAAAGACTGTGCTGGAAGCCAGTCGTATGATGGAAGTATTATAAGCAAAAAGCTTGGAGTCACCATTGTCAGTGGTTACCCTTGAGCTATATTGGGACTGCTTGGGCTCAGGGCTTGGCAACATCGCTGACTCAGTGACAGACTTCCTTTTTGGAAGGCCTGGCTCTTGACTTGCCAGCATATGACACTCCCAGTTCACCAGGTCATCCTGTCCCAAACTGCCCAGTTGATTGTGAAGCTGCAAGATCATAATGGCCTCGCACCTCCAGCCGGGGGTTCTGCTGCATTCCTACACAGGTTCCCCAAGTGCTTCTCTTTCAGCACCAGGGCACAGTTGGAGAGCTGTACGGGTGCTTGCCCTCTGCCCCAGGCTCACCAATTAACGGTGGAAAAGTTTTCCTCAAAGCAGTTGTTGAAAATAACTATTAATATCATTTCATGTTTTTAAAAAAGTTGTTGTAAATGTTTATTCATATCTGAGACAGAGCGAGAGACAATGCAGGCAGCGGAGGGGCAGACAGAGGGAGACACAGAATTTGAAGTGGGCTCCAGGCTCTGAGCTGTCGGCACAGAGCCCGACGCAGGGCTCGAACTCACGAACCATGAGATCATGACCTGAGCTGAAGTCGGACACTTAACCGACTGAGCCACTCGGGCGCCCCAATATTATTTCATGTTAATGGAGAACCGTGTTTGCTTATCATTCAGCTTTTGTTGTTACACAGCCCCCAGATCTCTGGCTTACAACAGTAATACACGTTTCATTCTTGCAGCGAAGGGTTAACCATATTCTTGGTTAGTTTTCCCTCATCTATATTCCTCCCTCTTTTCCTGCCCAGGCTCCTGGGTTAGCTGACAGGTCAGACAGAGACACTGGCAGGTGATTTGAAGGGAGGAGAAAAAGAGACACCGAGGTATTTCTCCTTTTCCCTTTCTGCTGTGGGTAGCTTCTTCAAAGAGGTTTTTTTTCTCTGGGACCACAGTTTTCACCTCTTACTGGGTGACTCTGAACCATCAGCTCTAGTAACACCATCTCCTCCTTTTGTCTCTCTAGCTTAGGGGTGGTCGTGGCTTCCTGCTGTTGCCAAACTATTCATCATCTCTTAGTTGGCTCTCAGCAACTTCATGGCTTAAGTGATCATTTCCCTGTATTAAATTCCTTCTGTTACAGATACTTGCAGGAGGTTCTTTTTCCCCCAATGAGACTCTGACTGATATACTTTGCTAAAAGAAAAGTTTTTCTTTTGTCTTTTATGGTGTTTTTACCCTGTGGTGCAGCCTAAGAAATAGGTATAAAATAGCCCATATCATTATCCTATTAAATGTCTCCTAATGAAGCAATGAGATGAAGTGAAAAAAGGACTGGTTTTGGAGCTTCAGAACAGTCTACCAGCTGGTCATATTTGAATTTTTTTATGAGCATTTGTAGTTATTTCCAACATAGTTTCTTTCTCATTATAAACTCAGAATTGGAAGATGCAACTACAATTAGCTAGAGACAAGTTATGTAAAGCATTCATCTCATGTTGGGAGAAATTAATGTGCATTTCAAAGTTACCCTCTGAGTGGCTAAGAAGTACATATGACCACTGATGATCCCCAGTATCCCACACTTTTTTGGTTCTTCCTTGCTTTCCTACAGAACCAAGAGCATGTTCCCTGGGGCAGCATAAGTGTCCCAATCCCTGTTTTGTAGACTAACATGAAATGGATTTCAGTCATAAGAATAGACAATTGCCTCTTCTCCCTTCTCCTGAACTTCCTTTATTTGGGGCCTTGCCTTGGAGGAGAGATTCACTTTGATTCAAAATAAACTTGCAATGATAGAGTCTTTTCCAGTTTGAAAGATGTCAGGATGATCTGATCTATTTCAGATTAATCCAGAAAAAGAAGTCTTTATGCAGTGGTTATACGAAGCATACTCAAAGGACTCAAAGAATGAATACCTAATATTCAGGTCCATTCAGAGCAGACCTATTCTTTTGTGGCACAGAGATGATCTGGAACTAGGTTCAGCTTCCAGTGCTGCGTTGGAAGCTGGCTCCTCCCCGATATTTTGCAATGTGAGTTAGTACCACGTGGTGGGGAAGGGCTCTGAAAGGGATTCCCCTCTTAGTACCATGTGAGTCACAGAATTCTCATCCTTAGCATAGTGGACAGCCCAAGGAAGGGAGCTAGGCAGACTTAGCTGAGCACGTAGCCCAGCTCTGCCAGCCACCAGCTTGTCGTCTTAGACACCTCATTGGGCCTCAGCTTCTTTGTTGGTGAAATGGGGGAGAATGTTAGCTATTTCCTTGGGGTATACCTGGCATGTAGTTAGTTCACAGTAAATGGTAAACTCTTCAGTATAATTTCATCATGCTTATCAGATGAAGGACTTTGGAGTCAGGAACTCAAGACTGCAGCTGAGCTGCAGAGGTTTGCCGAGCCCCTTTGCCTTTGCCAATATAGGTTTAAACTGACAGAGTTTTTAATACGTCATTCCTTGTGAATATTGTATTTGCTCATTTTGATTTTCAGCTAGTCACTAAAGTTCTTAGAATACAGAGAAAATTTCAAATTTGACCAAGACTGTAGTATGATCACTGGAGGAGGGAATGCGAAGGTGATAGTATAGTACCTTTTTGTTTCTTTTAAAGTTTACGTACTTATTTTTTTTTTTAAGTAATCTCTGTTACTTAAAACACAACCCCAAGATCAAGAGTAGCCTGCTCTTCTGACTGAGCCAGTCAGTTGCCTCCCCTTCCTTTTTTTTTTTTTTTTAAACTGCCCTAAACCTTCAGTCAAATTGGTTTCTAAACAACAGTGAAAAATTGCTATTACCATGTTTGCCGTTTGTGATAGACAAATGCCACTTGTTTACTTTCAGCCTTTGGGGAGATAATTACACGCTTGCTGGTGGAAATGACAGAATTAAAGCAGCCAGTTTCGTATCTTAGGAAATCATGTTTTCTGTTGGTTCATCATCTGTCATTAGTTCCTGCTCCTGAGGCGCAGACCTTAGAATATTATCTTTAACAAAAGACACAAGTGAGGCATAGGATTTTCACAGTAAGACATTTTACTGATCGGTCGTAGCCCAGGAGCTCCTTGGGGCCCGTAACGTTTCGTCTTTGTGTTCCTCAGTGCCTAGCACAGAGTCAGGCTCAGGTCAGGCTCAAGACTTCCTATCAAATTAAATACTAAAATTTGCCCTTTCATTAGTTGATTTGATTTACATTTGACTAAGCTGAACCTCGCTGTGCGTGTCGTATGCGGTTGAGCGCTCCTTAGCAGATCTCCTATGTGGCCAGTCAGGCAGTGTATAATTCGTCGCAGGTCGGCTGGGGAATTGGTTACAGAGTTGAAAAAGGTCCGAGTCTGCTCCTTCTTTGCCCTCAGTAATCTCCAAATGTGGACTGCAGCCTTGAGGCCCACAGTGGTTGGTCTGAAGTCGATTAAATACCAGTTTTTTTCTGAACGTGCAGTTGTCTTGCTTTCTTCTTTTACTTTCAGAAATTCATGCAAAGAACTGCAGTCCAGTGGTGATGATCTCTTCTTTTCCCAGAATGGCCAGTGACATTTTCCTTCAGGTTCCTCATTCTGCTGACAGCCCATTTGGGGTTAGAAATACACAGTCATTGTGTATCGTGTTTCTTAAGCCCTTTGCCTCGCTGTCGTACACATTTCCTGACCTAATGGCAGCGCTGTCCAAACTGGGAGCGCTAACACTGTGACCACCAGATGTGGAAATCCTGCCCCAGGCTTGCCTGAGGACATCCTCGAAATGACGCTGTGTCTGTAAAGTGATCATGTGAGTGGATAGTTCTGTTTTTGCTGTTCATGTTAATAACTGAGGGTTCCACTTAACAGGGCTGCCAGTGTTCGTTTGGATCAGCCAAAAGCTGGGTAGATGAATTTAACATTGTAAAATACCACCTTTTCAATTGCAGAGGTAGAATTTTTACCTCAATGGTCAAGTTCGTTTTGTTTAATTTTTCTCAACTCTTTATATATGGTAACACTCTGACTTGATCCACCTGCTACACACCAAAGGCCAGATTTCTCTACCCTCTGTACCCCTGAGTTGACTTTAAAATAATCTGGATTTACCTCCTGTTTCTTTTTTCTAAACCATATTGTAATATGGGTCCTTATGAGTAGAAAAATGAGTTGAAAATGTACAAAGCAGAGGATTCACCAAGGCCAGTTTTGCCCTTTGTATGTGTGGGATTTCACCATGAGCCTCAGCTGAGCGGCGTTTGAAGTCCAGTGAGCTCAGTTTATTAGAGCTTGCTCTGTTGCCCGCCCCTGTTTTACAGCTGATTAGATTAATTGAATATGATTAATAAATTATAGTATGGCAAACTCAGAATTATCTGTGTTAATTAGGGGCAGGGAGAGCATGGAAAAATGAAATCTTCAGATGTTGTCTTTCCTCTTGGGTTTGTTTCTGCAGAAGCCACAAAGATGCATCATGTTAAAAGTAAGCTTCCATTTCTTTATCCCTTTCTTTGTCTTCCATACATTCTGTTGCAGGTGATAGCAAGTAAACTGGAACTGAAGGAATTAGGGAAAGAGGGATAGACTTGTCTAGTCTGTTTGGTAGGTGATGGTTGCAGTCTTAAGACCCTTTCAGATGGAGTGTGTGAATTGGTTATTTTGTGTGCTTTTTATTCAACGTTTATTTATTTTTGGGACAGAGAGAGAGCATGAACGGGGGAGGGGCAGAGAGAGAGGGAGACACAGAATCGGAAACAGGCTCCAGGCTCTGAGCCATCAGCCCAGAGCCCGACGCGGGGCTCAAACTCACGGACCGCGAGATCGTGACCTGGCTGAAGTCGGACGCTTAACCGACTGTGCCACCCAGGCGCCCCTTGTGTGCTTTTTAAATGCTTGCCCAACTCCCCCTGCCAAAAAAAAAAGAAATGACATTATACTCAATGGTAAGATTTTGTAAGGGCAGCCCCTGAAAGCTTCTTTAATCTAGAATTTGAAGTCTAGTTGTAGTGAGTACTGCTTCAACTATATATAGCATGTATAATATTTGTTCAATGTTAAAGACATAGTGCATTTTATATTTTGCTCCTTTTATAATATATGTCTTGCAAGTTTATGTATAATCTTTTGTTTTTTTACATTTATTTATTTTTGAGAGACAGAGACAGAGCACAAGTTGGGGAGGGACAGAGAGAGAATGAGACACAGAATCTGAAGCAAGTGCCAGGCTCTGAGCTGGCACAGAGCACAGAGCAGGCTCTGAGCACAGAGCCTAACACAGGGCTCGAACCCACAAACCATGAGATCATGACCTGAGCCAAAGTCAGATGCTTAACCGACCCAGCCACCCAGGTGCCCCTAGTCTCTGTATAACCTTGATAATGACCAAGGATTGCTTTTAACAGCTTCAGAATATTCCTTCATGGTGAAAAAGACACAAAGCCTTCAGTGGCTACTCTAGCACTGGGAAGTCAAGGGTGGGGATGTTGAAGGGGTGTGTGTTATTTTCAAGGAAGTGTGTGCGTACCTGCCTAAAAGAAGACGTAGCTCACTCCTAGGTATTCTGTTGTGGGAAATACAGGTCATTGCCCTCCAGGACCCAAGATCAGACTAGAGACCTCCAAATGAGTCCTTTGTATCTTACATGCTTGTCATTTGGAGCAACCTCCTGCTTGTGACCTGTTTAAAAAACATACTTTATATTTACAACTTTGAAAACCTTACCTGAGAAAGACAAGTGCTAACATTCAGTGATCCTTAATGCATTTCTCCAGGATTTGGGAAGAATGGTCTATTTTGAAAGAAGTGGGTAAAGGGAAACATAAAGTGAATAATTCTTTTATCCAAGATTGGGGACCAGTCATTGGAAACTATGCAGTTAGTTTTCTTGCTCTGAGAGGGTCAGATGGGGAGGGTGGGGATGGGGAGCCTTGAATGGGGTGTTCCACTTTGATGTTGGTTTAATAAAAACAAGTTGATAAAATATAATTTGAAATGTGTTTTGTCAATTTTAGAAAAATGATGTTATGTGCTGCTGGATGATTCTCTGAGCCATTCAAATATCAGGATGGCTTTTTCGAAATGGTCTCTTGTCAATATTGTTCAGGTTTTCTTTCCTCCTAACCCCAAACACTTTCCTCCTAACCCCAAATCCCCAAACACTGGGATTTGGAAGTAGGGAGCATAATGATCAAACGTAAACTCTGAAGTAGCATGTTTTGGCAACTCACTCATTTTATGCTTTGCCTGAGTTATTATTCATTCCTTGTATTTGAAGATTAAAGTGGCAATTAGCTGGGGACAAGGGGTACAAAAGGAAATGGGATGCATTCTAGTCCTTTGTTAGTCCAGACTGCATCTGTAGATCTGAAATGTGAGTGAGAGAAGATCTTGGATTTACCAACTCAGTTGGTATTGGGTATTGGCCTCACTGTGTTCTGTTAAAAGTCAAGCCAAAGAAGTAGCAGGTGACAGAATCCTTTATCACCCTCTGAAGTTAGTAAAATGTCTTAAGTACGTAGAGATGGATGGCCATATATATTTATATGTACACACACGCGCGCACACACACACATACATACATACATACGTGATAGCCCCATGGAAGTGTTTCCTTCCTCTGCATGAAGCTCATGGTGCTGTTAATTGTTTACTTTTATATCACGAGGGAGTATGTTTACAAATCAGGCTGATGTAATCATCTGCAGAAGATTTTCATTCTGATTGGGAAAAACTATACTCTGTTCATGCCATTTGTATTGATCTTCGTGTCATCCTTTTACTTGCATATACTCCATCTGTTTGTTTTAACCTTACTCATTAGCAATAGCTTATTATAATTACCCATCTGTCACCCTGGCTACCGTGAGCTGTAAATGCTGCTTAATTTTACTCTACTTCTGTGGCATTGATGTTGGTTTTGATCAAGAAAAGGCCTTTTTTGCTAACTAGGTTCAGAGCACTGTGAGTTTGCAGTTATGTTTGTTTATTTTATAATCTCTGATCACTTTCCTTTTATCTAGTGAAAAATCAGCGGGAGAAGATGGGAAGGGGTGAGGTAGGTATTGCAGGAAAGAGATGATGACTTTTGATGATTCTTCTCTTCAGCTTGAAGTTATTTGGTACAGACCCTACCCCTTTCCCTCCATAAAAAAAAAAAAAAAAAAAAAAAAGTTGATTTGTATTAACTTGGTGAGGGAGATGACTAAATTTTGCCTTTTATACCAATATAAGCTGAAATCTTTCTTAAACAAGTGATTTGGAAATTTTCCTGAAAAATGCTAACATTATAGCCAAACTTTATTTCAGTCCTAGTTGCTAACTGATATATTACATCGATAACAATCTTTTTTGTGTTTACTCTTTTAAGAACTCAGTTCCCAAAGGGGAAAAAAATACATCATTTGTTTCTAGATAGTTGCACCATGGCATGTTGTTACTTAGTTATATTATTTTATATGTATTTTTTCTTTTTAGCTTTCATTTGCCTCCAAATGAATGGAAAATATGATACATGGTCAATACTTAGAAAGATCTAAAGGATCAGTTTTACTGCATTTTTGGTGCAACATCATTGGAATGTAGTTGTAATTTTTTCCAGTGATAATTCCAGTGATTTGGCAGAAGGTTTTCCCATAGCAACAGTGTGTCAAATCAGGGAATTGCTTTTTTATTTTCATTTTCTAAATAACCACTGTATTCCCTTCACCCTTAAATGAAATGGACCTGACCCTGAGTTGTCAAAATACAAACAAGGAAATTCCAGGTTTAGGAAAGTGATAGTGACTCATACTGGGGGGCGGGTGGGGGGAGGGGTGGGGGGTTGTGTTTGCCTACTGCAAAGGGACACTTTCTCAGAAACAGTGGATGGAGCAGAGGTGATGCAGGTGGTTTCATTTGAGAGCAGTATGGTTCTTGACATGGTCATGAATTAATAATGGGGAAAGGGGTGGAAATCTCAGACATTCTGCACTTGTATTCTTCAAGAAAAGTTTAATTCATATATTTGGCTCTTTCTGAAAAAAGATTTTATTGAAGGTAAAACATCTGTTCATTTAAAACTTTTAAAGTTTACATTTTAACTACTTCAAGCACGTAGCTACTTCCAGATTGAGTAATACTTAAAACACATTTCCTTTTGAAAACGCAAGATTTGCAAAAGAGACTTGTCACGTATTCATTTGGCCATTCTCAAATGCTGATAATGCTGGATAATCTCTGCTGGCCCCTTAATCAGATTTAAAATTCTCAATCTTGTCTAGGTGTTTCTGCCTACTTTTTCTGAGTTGTAGCTGTGTTATTGCACCTTATTTGCTATTTTTGTTGTGTTTTTCCCCTTCTTATGTGATTCAACACACAGCTCGTTTAGCAGTTATCACTTGGTATATATAATAATTTGTTATTTTGCCCTATAATTTCCCAAAGACATGTTAAGAGTTAATTAAATCATTATAATTTAATCTACAAAGCGCTCTGAGACTCTCAAATACAGACCTTACATAAAACTATTCCTATCTGCACAATTTTTGTATCTGTTGCACATATGTATATGGCTCAAAAAAGTAAATTCTTCCTAATTTCTAGAATTAGTTTACGAGTTTATCTTTTGTTGGTATGATCAAATCATATGGGTACAGCTGTCTTATGCCAAGAATGCCAAGAGTTGAGTTTAATTCAGTAACAAGTAGAAAATTTTAAAACAGTGTAAAGATGTGCATGCACCTTTTTCAGCAAAAAGGAATAATATGTGTCACTATTTATTTATACCATAAAAGAGTTTTAATTTACTGCTTCCTATTCACAGAATAGAAGAACCAAAGAAATCTGAACACCTCTGTCTTCTTTTGGCATATTAGTTGTCTTTTCTAAGAGCAGATTATATTTGCAGACCCCTGTAAGTCCACGTTTGAAAAAAAAAAAAATCCTCTTTTTCCTATGTTGGATATAACAAAACTAACATATTTGGCTGCCAGTGATCATTTGAAACTGTTGTTAAATGCCTTCTAAGCTTACTTTTCAATGTTTTTTTTTCCTCCTAAATTTTAGACTTTCTGATTTTCAAAAAAGAAACCAGATTGTAAATTTGAATATAAACAAAATAAAAAATTAAATGATTCTAAATATACGCAGCAAAATTGGTCCTTGGTGAAAATACTTCTGTGAACTTACAGAATGTGTATTTAGAAAAGAACAATGCCTTGAACTCCTCTCGTTCCATCTAAGTAACATTCTTAACTTTATTTTTACTTTTTCTCATTTTCTCCAAGTCCTTTTTATTTTGGAAAAAAAAAATATTTTAAAGCTTCCATCTATGACTCTTATTTTTTCCTATTTCAGTAATCTATTTTTCTAATTAGAGATTTTAGCTATTTGTCCTAAAGTCAGCTACTTTAAAATCTCATTAATCTCCATGTTTGAAAGTCCACAAAAAAAAAAGCATAAGCAAAATGAGGTTGTCAAAGTTTCAAAACTGGCATTATCTGTCTACACTGCATCTTTATCATTAATAATAACAATCTCAAGTGAGGAAGTGGATGTAGCATTTTTTAAAGTGGATTTCAATATTTGGGAAACTTTCTTCTATTTCTGGAATATCTCGGAAATGTAAATAGACCAACCACATAAAACCCATATTCCGATAGCCTGGGATCACAGATGTTTCCAGATGTACTTTTGAAACAAAGTACATTTTTCCCCCCGTTTCATTGTGAAAGTGCAGTATTGGACTTCTGCTTCTTAAAGTGGGTCAAAGGGGATAGATACCCCGTTGTTTTTTGGCTGTTGATATATGTATGTATGTTTGGCGCTGTGAGTAAACTCAGCTTTGGAATCTTGCATTGCTGTCATTCACTGAAAGACTGAATGTCCCAGAAATAGGACTTCTTTTTTTTTTCATGGATCTCTTGGCTGCAGCCAGAGTGGACTTTTTATAAAAGAACTTGAGTGGGAACCGGGTGTGGAACACATCAGTTGAAGGTCCCTGCTGCTTCTCCATCCCTGATTTTCCTGGGTGAGCTGACTTCCCCAAGTAACCCAAGACAGTTCCAAGGTAGAAGAGAGAGCTATGTGTGTACTTCTTTTTTCCTTTTTTTCTTTAACAAATTACTCCAGGTTTCTGCCCCCCCCCCCCCCCCCAGAATTTCAGATTGCATGGGTTGGGGGAATTTGCATTTTTTTAAATGTTTATTTATTTTTGAGAGAGAGAGAGAGAGAGAGAGAGGTAGGGAGGAGCAGAGAAAGAGGGAGACACAGATTCTGAAGCAGGCTCCAGACTCTGAGCTGTCAGCACAGAGCCCAACGTGGGGCTCGAACTCATGGACCGTGAGATCATGACCTGAGCTGAAGTCGGTCACTCAACCAGCTGAGCCACCCAGGTGCCCCTAGAGCTTATTTATCAGCACAGAGCCTGACACGGGGCTGGAAGTCACAGACCGCAAGATCATGACCTGAGCCCAAGTCGGAGGTTTAACCGACTGAACCACCCAGGCACCCCTAGCTGTGTGTGTTCTAAGCTACGGTACCCACAGGGCAAAAATGCATCCGATCACAGCGATGCTGAAGGTCAGGACAACTGGCTGGCCCTGGCGTTCCAAAGGCCAGGAATAGTCCTTCATACCCTTTCCACACCCCAGCATAGGGTGTCCTTTCACCCTTTCACAAACCCAGGGCAACCTCCCTATTCTCTTGAAGCAGAAAAAGGTTATGATAGTAAATAAAACATCTGTTGGCTGACTAGTTTGACATTGTGTAAAATAATGTCGTCAATCTATTCCTCTCCATGTTAAATTAGACCTAATTTGTGGAATGAAGGGTGGCCTAGTACTGCTCATTCCAAGCTCCGTGCCCTGCTAGGTCTATTAACTGTGGGCTTGGGTTGAGTTCAAAGGTTCCTTCCCTCTGTTCTGCTGGCCAGGCCCTCCCTCCAACTGCCTCCAACTATACTACTGGTTTCTGAGAAATATCTGATAAGCAGTGCTTTAGGCCAAGTGCTCACACCATATCCCTCCCTGGAGCCTCACTGCCAGGTCTCTGCCAGCTCTTGTTCCTGTGGGTCGCCCTGGACAATGCAGAGACCTCAAGTACAACTTTACCTTCTCTTCAGAGGTGCAGGGCATAGCCCCTTCCCCCATCCTGAGCGGGGAGGGAGGCTATCCTCTTCCTTCTCCCAATGGAATGGAAAATCAGAACTCCTTCCTTTGTTCCTCTCCTGGAGTGCCACTCCCAACAGAGACCAAATGTGTATTCTTTCATTATTCTTAGCCGAAAGAGAATGTTTTTTTTTTTTTTTTCCCTCCAGGCAGGGAAGGAAATGCTCCTGAACCCCTGCCTGAAATCTGAGTGGCTAGCACTCCTTGCTGCCCCAAGGCCCTGATCTGCCCCCTCGCTTTCTGACCTTGATCTAATCTTGCTATCACTCACGTTTGGTCACCAAGGGCTCCCAGGCCCTCTGTATATTGAGCAGTGTGGGGTGGGGTAACGCCTGCTTCCCCCACACCCCTGCCACCTCCCACGAAGATTTTTAAGTTGCCTTTCATCTCTAAATTTGGTTTGATTTTTCTGCTATTATTAATGAATGAGAGTCTCCAGATGTCATTTTTTAAAATAACTACTCCTTCTTAAAAATTATGAACAATTTCAGGCATACAAAAGTACACCTAATATAAAACACTTCCACATCCAGGTACCACTACTGAGTTAGAAATAATAAATGACAGAGTTGAAGTCCCTCTGAAGCTCTCCTTAATCCCTCCTCTTCCATTTCTCTCCAGAGGTAACAGCGATACTGATTTTGTTGATAGTCATTCTCATGTATGTGTTTTATACTTTAATTACACATAGATGTATATACAAATGATACATAGTACAGTTTTTGGTGTTGTTTTTTTTTTAATTTTTTTTTCAACGTTTATTTATTTTTGGGACAGAGAGAGACAGAGCATGAACGGGGGAGGGGCAGAGAGAGAGGGAGACACAGAATCGGAAACAGACTCCAGGCTCTGAGCCATCAGCCCAGAGCCCGACGCGGGGCTCAAACTCACAGACCGCGAGATCGTGACCTGGCTGAAGTCGGACGCTTAACCGACTGCGCCACCCAGGCGCCCCAGTTTTTGGTGTTTTTGAAATTTTGTAGGCATGGTTTGACTGTGAGAAATTTCTGCAGTCGCTTTTTTCACTTCATATTATGTTTTTAGATTCACTCATGTTGATTCGTGTGACTCTTGTTTACTGCTCCTGGATAGCCCCTCTGTACCAAGGGATTCTCCCACTGCTGGACACCGCCGTTGTCACTAGTGTTATGCCATAGACCCTTAAAGAGCAGGCCTCCCCAGGGAGACATGGCCATTCTCGTACACATCTCTTTGGGAAGGCCTGATCTTTAAATGCCAAGTTTGATTTTAACCCCTTTTCAATTAGTCTTTGCCAATCTGGATAAATTGCTATATCTGCCTGGGCCTCAGTTTTCTTAGGCACACAGGGAGGACTGACTAATCCATCTCTAAGATTCTTTCTAAGCCTAGAATTCTATGGTTCCTTTCATGCTAGTTTTCCTGGTTCCTTATAATGTATATATCAGTTATGAGTAACTGTTTAGCATGAGAATCAATTCAGAAAAAAAAAAAAATGTGTGTGTGTGTGTGTGTGTGTGTGTGTGTGTGAATTCAAAATAAAGGGGCGCCTGGGTGACTCAGTCATTTGAGCATCTGACTTCGGCTCAGCTCATGAGTTCGAGCCCCAAGTGCAGCTCTGTGCTGACAGCTCGGAACCTGCAGCCCTGCTTCGGATTCTGTGCCTCCGTCTCTCTCTGCCCCAACCCAGTCGCATTCTGTCTCTGTCCCTCTCAAAAATAAACAAACATCAAAAAAAAAAAAAAAAAAATTAAATAAATAAATAAATAAATTCAAAATAAAAATGGCTTTGAGTCCTTTGGGAATGTTTTCTTGTAATGTAGATTTCCTATTTTATTGACTAGATAAATATTAATGACAAAAACTGGCACTGCTTTAAAGCCATCAAAAAATTACTGTTGGGGCATATTCTAGTACACGTGGATATAGTGTTGGAGTCTTGTCTCCTGAACGTAGGTGTTGGGCTGTGTGGCCAGCTGGGCAGGCTGCACGAAGCCTGGTGGCTGATGGATTGCTCATGAGTTGGGATAACTCAGGGTCATCATTTTGAACATGAGTTATCGTATTATGTACTGCCAAGAAATGGTGCTTTCTAAAAGGCTATTGAAATGTGAAGGGCTTTTTTTTTTACCCTAAACATAATGCTCTTCAGAAGCTATGTTTTTTAGATTGTATAGTTCTTTAAAAAAAAAAAAAAAAAAAGTTGCTCCCTTCCTGCCGGAATGAGCTGTGGTGGTTATTGCTGCTGTTGATATGACAGACAGCCCCCTCCTTCTTTGTGGTCTCGAATCATCTGGGCCTGGTGCACAGGCCAGTCCTTTGGAGCTGGGACTCGCAGACGGTGAAGCTCATGGTCTAGTGCAGAGAGGTCATAGCAGCTGCTTGGTTTGCTCATTGTATTTTTTTTTCCTTCATATTTTCTGCTTGTGGCTGAACACCGGATGAAGTCCTAGACTTATCATTAATCTTAGTAACATTCATGACAGGGTTGTAGTGATAGTGATATTCATATAGCTATGAATATAAAGTTCTACCGATTGGTAGATCTGAGTGTTATTCTGACAGATACAATGACCAATCAACAGCTTTTCCACTCTCTCCTGTTTTCAGCAGTCTTGTGGGTCAAGGAAGTGACCAGCTCCAGGGATGGGTTTTGATTAATCTAAATTTAGGGATGAGTTTAGATTAATTCAATCTTGGTAACTGCCCATGGCAGTGATTGGTTTCTGAACTCAACATTAGTCCCGAGAACATGACATTCTCATGGTTGTAATTCCAGAAGTGAAACATGACGGAAAGGTCGCTGGAGGCTTTGGGAAAACATTTCCTCACTTGGAAGTGAGAGGCACAAGATGATCTCTTTTCTTCTCAGTATTGCTGTGGTGGTCAGGAACGGTTATCAGTCAGGGGATGAAACTGATACTCCCAGGAGGGCAGAGCCCAAGGAGGTACAGAGAAATGAGCCGGAACTACTGAATTGAGTCATCCCTGAACCCCAACTCATCACTGGGCTTGTTATATGAGTCAACAAATTACTTTAAGCTAGTTTGATTTGGGCTTTCTGTTATTTGCAGCCAAAGCATCCTGATTGATATAATTGTATCCCTGTATTATGACTGGTTATTCTAATTCTGGAGTAGTCTCAGGAAGTTATCTTTCCTTTAAATGTCAAAGTGAGTGTTAATCCACCACATAGTCTACTGATGTTATTATCAA
The DNA here is from genome assembly GCF_018350155.1 of Leopardus geoffroyi. NCBI lineage: Eukaryota > Metazoa > Chordata > Mammalia > Carnivora > Felidae > Leopardus > Leopardus geoffroyi. The sequence goes on along the minus strand of NC_059337.1, from coordinate 41,907,076 downwards.
ACTAATTGTAATGTAAAGACCTTGATTTTCATATTGTAATAGATTTCTTAGCATCCTTACTATTGTTACTATGGTGTGCTAAGAAAACTTGGAACTTCCAAGGTTTTCTTAATTCTCTTCACACTTAGTAGAATGTAACCTTTCCTCTCATAAGAGTATTTAACCTTTTATTATCTATGCATGTTTCTGCATGCAACCTAACTAGCAAAGAGAGGCTGGAGCCCTTGTTTGATTTGAGAGCAATTCAGAGGAGTGTGTTAACAAAACCAAATAACACAGGATTAAGCCAGGACTTGCTATGTAAGGGATGGACGTGGCCAAGTAGAGAGCTGAGGGGGGAAGGAGGGGAAGGACCCACAGGTGGCATCCTCAGGGAAGGCTGCGGACATGAGTGGCCCTGCACGTGCAGAGGGGAGGAGATGTGGGGCGGAGAGATAGAAGGCGGCCGGTGGAGGGAGGCTCTGAGGGTTGTCGAGTCAGGGGAGCAGTGCCTCTGGTGGCAAAGGCCGTATTGCCAGGCAGAGGGAGTTGGGCCCATAGCTTCCTAAAGATTGAGGTGACATTACCACGGAGATTGTTGACAGTTATTCTTGCAGTGGCATGCAGGGGAGATAGAACCAGGAGAGATGTTGGCACAGAGTCCTGGGACGCTTTTACCATAATTCACATGTGAAGCGACAAGATCTGTAGGATCATAGCATCTGAATATGTAATATTTTACATTTATCTGGAATTTCAGAGTTTCTAAATCACATTCAGACACATTATCTAGTTTATCTAATTAGGTCCCCTCACCTTTTCCTACCTCCAGTCTAGGTCTTTTGGCTTTCAGGGCCAGTGCTTTTCAATAATAATATAAACGACATTTTCCATCTTTAGTGAAATTCAAGTTGAGCTAATTTGACCGTGTTCTATGCACGTGTCTCTCAGCTGGCTCCTGACAGCGGCGTGAACAAAAGCTAACCCCCACAGCTCACGACTCTTCCAAACGCTGCAAACCTCTGAATTGTGAAAAGCTGGTTAAGTTTCACAGACAATGTTAGAACCGCCTCAAATAACAGAAAGATAGTCCTTCTACAGAAAACAAAAGGCAGAGTCCATAGAAAACTCCCTAAATGTTTTAAATGACTGGAGAGTGACTGAGACTTTAATGAGCCTCAAAATGGCAGCCTTTTTGTGTGTTCTCAACGTTTATATGTAGAAACATTGTAGTAATTTAGCCGTTGAAGACTCTTCTCCCGGCAAATAACTGCATTTGATGGTTAAGTCAATATAGTGGATAATTGACATATTTTCTTGAAATGTCTTGGAGCCTGCTTTTAAGGGATTCTGTACAGGATGCAAAAGAATAGGGAAATCTAAAAGCTCAGTGGCCAGATGAAGGATTTAGCAAATTGCGTTCGAATTGTTTTCATTAACTTGTCCTGTCAGAGGGTAGCAGCTTATTTCTGGTAAAAGGATAGAGCATTCTGATATTTGTCAAAGACTTTGTGGTTCTTTGTAATTGAAATTGCTAAATGAGTTTTGAGCTACATAGTGGGGGGAAAATGGGTGAGGGTGGCGTTGAACATTTAAGTGCCAGAGCCGCAAATGACTTTCGCAAACTACCTCACAGTCCCGCTTGAGTGTTACTTACAGGTTAAAATCACCTGGAGAGCTTTTAAAATTACTAGTGCACAGATCCCACCCTTGACCAACTAAGTCAGAATCTCAGAATTTGGGGAAAGGAGCAGACCTAGCCATTAGTAGTTTTTTAAAGTTCTCCGGGTAATTTCTAAAGTTCAGTCAGGGCTAAAAACCATTCTAGCTATGTCAGGCCCAGTCAGTAAGATGCGAGAAACATTTATTAAAATGTGCATAAGATACTTGCCAGCCATGTAAAATAAATATGCGGGTTTTCCCATCTCTGAGCTCAAACAGGCAGGTTTGGGAGCCTGGAGTTTTGTTTTTTCCCTTAGCCAGTGGCAGATCCCAAAGAACAAATGGAAGGAGACGGAGGAAGACATTGTAAAGAGGTCCCACGGTGTTTCTTAGGGAAAGATGGGCCAGAGGGGTAGGAATCATTGTTTATATGTATATCAGGAAGTGGAAAATATGGCATGTTCTCAGCCTATCTAAATTATATAACTTTGAGGGATGTGATCCATTTGTATCAAAATAATGAGGCATATAATACGTTCCATTTAACATGTGTGGGAATTCTTTGCAGAGTAATTAGCATTCCTTTCTTCAGCCTGCATTCAGAGGAAACATACCATTCACACCCTCTCTGTGTTCACATTTTCCAGTGCGTTGGAGAGACTTTTTCTTTTCAATAGAAATCTTTGTCCTTTTCCTAATAAGACTTGGATTATATTTGGAGAAATTTAGCGTTTCTTTCTTTCTTTTTCTGGCAGGAATTGATTTTAAAATCAGAACGATAGAACTAGATGGAAAGAAAATTAAGCTTCAGATATGGTAAGTAAAACAAAAATTATATACACAGTTTCTACCTTAAGTGGGAATTGAAAGTGGGAATTGAAATGTGAAAAATGTGAATTGTGGTAAGTTAGAGGTAACTTGTGATCACTAAAACGTCTTTTCTTTATCAGAACCAAGGGGAAGTGGGTAAATATTCAAAGGTGTCGCCACCGAGAATGAGAAGGTAAAGAATGAAGCCACTAACCCTTACAGCTGGAGGAGATCTGAGAACTCATTCTACACAAACACTAATTTTGTAGGGAAGAAAACTAAAATCTAAAGAGCGCATACACTTTATCATTGTAGTTGTTGCAGCTTTGAAATCAGATAAGGCAAAAGTATTCAGGCGGTAAGAAGCCTAATGTCTTCTTCTGTGGGAAGTACAGATCTAGGTTCTAGGTTCTGCCTCTAATCTGAGGATTTGGACCTGTGCCTTCCCTTCTTAGGGCCTGTTTTTCATCATCTATAAATTGTTTGGTTGGACTGAAGACATTGGAGTTCCCCTCCCGATCTGATACTTTATAATCTGTTTTCGTATTTCTCCTCTTTAAATAAAAAAAATGAGGAACACTGGACTGATCTAATGTGTGATGATGACAAGAGTAGACAAAGCTTAGAAATTTAGAGCAGTATAGATTAAGAAGGAGGCAGGGCAAAATAGTCAAGTAATTATATCAGCTTTTTCCTTAGGCTGTTTTTCTTCCTTGAGTCTCAGAACAAGAATAGAACTAGAGCATCATGTTGAAACCCACTAGTCCTTCTTTTACAGAGGAGGAACCTAGGGCTTCGAGCAGTTAAGTCCATCTGAGGGCATTTGTCTGGGTTAATGTTAAAGCTGGGACAGCTACCCAAATCTGAAGCAGGATGTCAAGCTTCATATATTAGCCTAGTATAGTGAGTGGTTCCCAGTATATTTGTTGGGAAACATTGTGAAGGTTACCACAGGTTGCCCTTTTCATCTATTGATGTTTAGTAGGCCAAATATTTTAAAGATAGTTTTAAAAATTTTAGGGGGAAGCCAAGAGAATTTCTGACTCTGTGCCAAACAGTCCTGACCATAGCAATAAGAAGCCTTTCTAGGAGCCTGCAGTCGGTCAGCTAATTAGAACTTCATGTAACATCATAGCACTATTTATCAATACTCTCAGCAGCAAAATAGTCTCCATTCAGTCTTCACGACCAACATTGAGTATGGCAGGGCTTCTCCTCCGTCCTCACGGTTCCAAATGCAGCGGTGTGTTAGATCAAAATATGGTTAGTTGGCTCAAAGGTGCTTGGCTTGTGTTCCCCCTGACTTCTTTGCCATATACCAAACCAGTGCCGTGTGTATCTAGGCCTGATCAGTGAGAGAACAGCAGGATAAGGTGACCATGGTGTGATGCCTGGCCCTGCACTAAACAACTGAGACCTAGATGCTCCAGTGTCATTCAAGGCGACGAGCTGCTTGGTGGCTTAGTGGTAGACCCTAGCCTACCTGAGCCTGTTGCCTCTCGTGCACAGTGAGAATGGTGGTCATCCTACCACTGCACTGGGTGGTGGGGGGCATCATGGGAGCACCAGAGGAAAGTATTTGGAAAGGTGTGTATAAATGTTAAGGTATTTATTGTTTCTAATTTATGGTATTTCCCTTGGGCCTTCATCTCTTGTTTGGGTTTGGTATGCGTTCGATTTCTAGTATATTTCCACAAATGCCTCGCTCTCCCCTGCAATTCAATTCTACAATTTAACTTGCCTTAGTGGCACAGGGAGTGAATTAGTTCTGGGGCTCATGGCAAATTTAGAAATACTGATTTTCCCAGATATCAAGTCAATGTGACTCCCTTTATAGGGATTGCTTCAATAAGCATAATGAGAAATTTGAAAAAAATTTTTCAGGATGTGTTTTCATAGAATGCCATCAGCTAAAAAGCAAGAATATATTCAAGTTTATGTAATTTCGAAGCGTTGTCCATATTTTCAAGTCTTTGGAAGCATCGTCACCTGCTATGTGTTAAACTCCAGGCTCCCATTTAATCCCAGGCTCTATAGCTGAGAAAGTGCTCGAGGAGATCCATTTTAGTGTGTTCCGCTGAGCAGAATTTCCACAGTAGTAAGTCTAGCCCAATTGCTTGCGTTGTACAGAAATCAGACTTTCGGTCAAGAGAGCTAGATGCCTTAGTCATTAGGCGTTTATAGAAAGGATTATAACTACCTCCAGGGGTCCCAGAATTTAGAACCATTCTCTGTTCTCTCCCACGTGTGTTTGACTAATATGCCAGTTCCTAGCCGGAACTGTATTTTCCTGTTGCTGCTTTTATCATCAAGGACCAAGTTTCCCACCAAAGTCATTGTGAGCTCCTGACAGGCTCCCGTGGCCACCACCGCCTCCAGCTCACAGGCAGCAGGCTCCCGCTGCGTCTCGTTCCCCTTTCCCTTGAAACCACTGCCTTTGTGAGCAGACCAGAATTATATCCACAGCTTAAGGTCTCTCCTCGGTGATGCCGGCGATAACTTTTAAAACCTCTCTCTCCTTTGTTTCAAATTTTAGGGACACAGCGGGTCAGGAAAGATTTCGAACCATCACAACCGCATACTATAGAGGAGCCATGGTGAGTGTGTTTTAGGGTTTTGTAACTCTTCCGGTGAAAGTAAAACATGAATATTCATTTGTCAAGTTGAGAGGATCCAAGCTAGAGTCTAGTACAATGGGGGAGATACATTTTTGGATGTGAAAACAAGACATTTAAAGGTTTTGTTTTTGTTTTTGTTTTTGTTTTTTATGTTCTGTGTTTAGTATAACTGCATGCTTTGCCGTTGGTCTTCATAATATTAATCAGGTCAATAGCCTGTAGATGTTTGAGAACTCCTCCACACATTCTGAGCAATTGTAGATTTTTGTGAAAGCTGGGAGACCAGTTAAAGACAATGCCAGCGATTCAGGTAAAGGCTAATAGATGAGAATGCGAACAAGGCTGTGCATGCGAGTTGGGGGTCAGAATCGGGAGATATTGCGGTTGTTGGGCCTATAGGATTTAGTGACTGACTGGCTGTGAGGAGGTTACTCGCAGGAGTCTGCTTGGGCGGCCTGGCAGGGTTATATTGCTCTTTAGCAAAACGAGTACAAAGAGGAAGAGAAGATTTGGAGGGACAAAGACAACCTGGTGGTTCACTTGTTGGGTTTTTGGTGACGACAGGGGATATTTGGGAGCTGATATTCAGTCGTTGGTCTCCAAAGCATGCCTGACCCTGTCTGTCTCTTTGGCCTCATCTTGTCTCCCGTTGGATCTGTTCACTCTTACTAAGATGGCTTTCTTTTAGTCAATCCAGTGGGTTCTGGGCCTTTCTGGTCAGCAAGATATTTATAATGCTTCTACTGTGTGTTGGGCACTGTGGGTTTTTTCTCCACCCCTGCCTCAACCCCATTGCCCAATTCAAGTTTGATACTCAGTCCTCAGGTCTTGGCTTTAATGTCATTCTCTCCGGGAAGCCTTCTCTGACCACCCCTATCTCCTCAGCCAGATTAGATTAGCATTTATATTCAAAACTCTCCATGGTGGGGAGCCTGGGTGACTCCTTCCGTTCAGCCTCCGACTTTGGCTGGGCTCATGATCTCGTGGTTTGTGGGTTCGAGCCCCATGTTGAGCTCTGTGCTGGCAGCTCAGAGCCTGGAGCCCGCTTCGAATTCTGTGTCTCCCTCTCTCTCTGCCCCTCTCCCTACTCCTGCTCTGTCATTCTCTCAAAATAAATAAACATTAAAAAGTATATATATATATATATATATATATTAAATATTAATATATATAAATATATATATATATAACTCCCCATGCTTCTTCATAGCAATGGTGAGTTATAATTACTAGTATAATTATTGTTTATTGTTTTCTTTGCTAGCCGTGCTTGAAAGAAAGGGGCCTTGTCTATCTTGTTCACTGCCTGGTAGCACTAAGTATGTTATCACACACATAGTGGGTGCTCGCTAAGTGTTTGTTGAATGGTGGATAGATAGGTAGATCTAGCACTTAGGAGTGTGGTCTGGTGATACAGATTTTACAAGCGTCGGTTGATACATTGAGAAGATAAGCCTTTTAGAAATACCAGACGTGAGGGTCTTTAAAGATACGATGACATTGCCTTTCATTAAACCTGTATAACAAATGTATTCTGTTTTAAGTGTCTGTGATTTACGTAGATGATAGTGACATTTTGATTAGCCCATATAAAAGGAAATAATTTTATTGTATTTATTTATTGTCAAAGATTTTATTTTTAAGTAATCTCTACATCCAGCGTGGGGCTCAAACTCACAATCCCGAGATCAAGAGTCTTTACCAATTGAGCCAGCCAGGTGCCCCTAAAAATTATCTTTTTGGGACACCTGGATAGCTCAGTGAGTTAAGCGTCTGGCTTTTGGCCCAGGTCGTGATCTTGTGGTTCTCAAGTTTGAGCCCTGTACCAGGCTTTGTGCTGACAGTGCGGAGCCTGCTTGGGCCTCTCTCTCTCTCCTGCTCTCTCCGTCCCCCACCACCCCCCCCCCCAGCCCCAAATAAATAAATAAACTTTAAAAAAAAGAAATTATTTTTATTTACTTTTTAAATTTTTTTAACTGTTCATTTTTGAGAGAGAGAGAGAGAAACAGAGCACGAGCAGGGGAGGGGCAGAGAGAGGGAGACACAGAATCTGAAGCAGGCTCCAGGCTCTGAGCTGTCAGCACAGAGGCTGATGTGGGGCTCAAACTCATGAACTGTGAGATTATGACATGAGCTGAAGTAGGATGCTTAACTGACTGAGCCACCCAGATGTCCCAGGAAATAATTTGAAAGTAGTATGGTTACAATCTTAGTATAGGGGTAAGAAGCAAGACATTTCTACTTGTAATAAACAAATAGACAACAGAAGTGATTATCTCTTTCTTTCAATGCTCTTATCTCTGTTTTAACTTAAATACTCTTTTAGCTCCAGTTAGTGCTGATTCTTATCACATGAAGTCTGGTAGAAAGGGTGTATCACCTTTACTGCAATCACTAATTCATTAAAGGTTAAGAGTAAAAATGTTTACAGACTATCTATTTACATGGTGAGACAATGGAAGTATTTATTTATTTATTTTTGCTTCTCTGTACTTTAAATTTTTTATTGTGTTTCATTAAAAAGGACACAGGACAAAAAATGGTTTCTGGAGGGTAGGGGTACACTGCCATTATATTCTATTACTTTAAGTATATGAAGTACTAAATAAAGATGTTATTTTCTTGTCACAGGGAATTATGCTGGTCTATGACATCACAAATGAAAAGTCCTTCGACAATATTAAAAACTGGATAAGAAACATTGAAGAGGTATGTATGGAAAGCGAATGGTGATGCTATGGAGGAGCCCTGCTGAGTACTTTAAAGGGCTCCTTCTGTTTCTGGAAGAGGCGGCTGAGCTGCCACAAAGTAGGGCACGGCCAGGTCAGGCCCCCTCGCTCTGAGGAGCACCACAGAGGGAGAGATCTCTGGTGCTGCCAGCCTGGTGACCCTGTCAGACGGGGGGGGGGGGGTACAGCCAGGACAGCAGTTTCACAGAATTCTAAACTTGGGCCGGATCTTGAAAATAATTTCATCCAAGTCCCCCATCTCACACATGAAAAAACAGAAGAGACTTGCTTGCGCTCCTTCCGAGAGCTTTAACATCTGACCCCCAGATTCTTGTCGTTGGACTGGCAAAGATACCTCTCTTCCAACATCTTATCAGTTTTCCCTTCTAACATTTTCTCCATCTTAACGTATTTGAAATCTGGTTTAATTTCAGATTGACTGGTATTAAGATGTGTTTTTATGTCTTTGACATTTCAGAAAGCAATCTGACTTTGAAATCATTTTGTACACATTTATATTAACCTACATGAATTTATATTTTAAGTAGTTCAGAAGCCAGAGTCCCTTCCTCATTGGCCCACTCAGTACTGGGTTTTTTTTCCCCCCTTCTTTACTAATATTTGGTAATCCTTCTAAATCCTTTAGTTTCCTTCTAAACTAATATTTGGAAGTTTTGTTGTTGGACTAACCGTCCGTTTTATTTCTGTTTGTTCATGTACAAAAAAAGGCATGAGAATGACCGCAAGCCTTTGAGGGAAAAGTTAGCACGGACTCTTAAGCTGTAGCTCTTCCCTCCTCCCATCTTTTACATTTTCCTCTGAATCAGACCCTGTGTTGAGTAAAAGCTTGTCTTATTATTAAATTTATGGATATGTTTCTGACAGGTTAGGATTTGTCTATTGAATACCTGTGTTTTTCTCAGGCTGTTTTTATAACGTACTATTTTCTCCCTGCAGCATGCCTCTTCAGACGTCGAAAGAATGATCCTGGGTAACAAGTGTGATATGAATGACAAAAGACAAGTGTCAAAAGAAAGAGGAGAGAAGGTAAATTTGAACTGAATGCATAAAGATTGGAATCTATTCACACTAAGCGTTTATTTTCTTAGTATTATTTAATTACTGGTTTCAGTTTGAAAAGTATCTGTGATTTTAATCCTTTAAAAAACAACAAAGAGATGTAATCCATACTTGAATGTTGTGAATTAGTATTCGAGATCCATCCCCATATAATGTGTAGTCATGACTCATTCCTGAAGAATTTGCTGTTTTCTGGGAGATACAAATTGGTCCTTTTTCAGATTCCTACAGCTTAGAGTTCAGGCTATTTCTTCCATATCTGTGTGAAAATGTCCAGTTTTAAAGGTCAAGTAAATCATTCTCTTCAAGTAAAAGTAATAGAATAAGTGAAGTTTAAATAGTAATCATAGTCCCGTTCTTTTTTTTTTTTTTCCTAAGAATATTTTACTTTACTACACATTAGGTTTAGGTCATTATGAATAAACTGCTTGTAACTCATCAAAGCTATGGATCTCATTTACAGGGATTTCTCTATTTTGCATCCTGCAAAAAAAGCAAAAACGTTTATTATATGTACATATTTACTTCTAAATTTTCTAAATTAACATTTTCTAAATTAACTTAGAGGCTTCAATTTTTAAGTCTTGGAATTTTGCTGTGCCTTTTTTTAGTGATACATACAAAATACATTTTGTTTTTAAATCTGACTGCAAACTTTTCCCCTATGAACATTCATTTATTCTTTGTATTTTAAATGAACTGGGAGCTTTTTGGGAGTAGATGGAAATAGAAACCAAATAAAAACGAAAGCATTGAGTACCTAGTATTTTAAGCTTTCATTATCTCATGCACCAATTTATTAAAAAAAAATGAAAAGTCCATATAGTGACTGTTGGGAGAGTTGTACTTTGGGAGCAGATAAAAGACGTCAGTGAATCCCAAATTAATGGTAGGAGCGAGTGTCTGTTTCATAGTTTTTCTTTTCTTCTTCTTCGTCTTCTTCGTCTTCTTCTTCCTCTTCTTCCTCTTCTTCCTCTTCTTTTATTTATTCATTCATTCATTCATTCTGAGAGAGAGAGAGAGTGTATGCATGCATAGGGGAGGGGCAGAGAGAGAGGGAGAGGGAGAGGGAGAGAGAGAGAATCCCAGGCAGGCTCCATGCTATCAGTGCAGAGCTCTATGCAGGGCTTGATCTCACAAACCATGAGATCATGACCTGGGCTGAAACCAAGAGTCAGACGCTTAACTCACTGAGCCACCCAGTTGCCCATCACAGTTTTTCTTGTAAGTATATTAGAGAACTGAAGTATAATAGAAAAAAAGAAGTACTCAAATGGTGTTTTGAGTGGAAGCAGTGCCATTTTACTTATGATGAATGAGTTAGATGTCTACATTTCAAAAAATAGAAGAAAGCAAAGAAATTTGAGAACCACAAGAGTTCTCAACTACATACTGTACCTTTGGGACTTTGAGAAACCTAGAAAATGGAAATGCTTTATATGTTGAAGCAAATTGAACTGAATTTAAATGTTTCTGTTTGCCTTTCAGTTAGCAATTGACTATGGGATTAAATTCTTGGAGACAAGTGCAAAATCCAGTACAAATGTAGAAGAGGTAAGAAAGAAATGTTTGATGACTTCTCTGGGGTAGCATTAGAGCTTAGGTACCTGTGTTCAAACAACTCTCCAAGACTTGTTATTTTCTTTCTTTTTTTCTTTTTAATTTTGTTAAATGTTTTATTATTTATTTTTGAGAGAGAGAGAGAGAGAGAGGGTGTGAGCAGAGGAGGGGCAGAGAGAGAGAGGAGACACAGAATCTGAAGCAGGCTCCAGGCTCTGAGCTGTCAGCACAGAGCCCGACGCGAGGCCCGAACCCACGGACTGCGAGATCATGACCTGAGGTGAAGTCAGACGCTTAACCGACTGAGCCACCCAGGCACCCTGTCTTGTCATTTTCTTAGTAAATGTCTTGTGGGAACTCCACCTCCATCTTGTGAACTTCTGTGCTTCTCACTTTATGCGGACTCAGGTTGTTAAATGCACCCAGCCTCCACGTGGGCTATAATGAGATTGCTCAGTTAAGATTCACCGAACAGAAGGTAAAAGTTCCATTTAAGTGCACCTTTGCCCTTTGTTTGGGAAGCTGGAAATCCTGCACTCGCCGACCAAGCATAGTGTCCTCTGCTCATTTGTCATGGTTCCTGTCATACTATGGTAGCCTGTAGCAGGAGAGTCTTAATTACTTTCATGTCGGTACTCTCTCAAGAGAGAAACGGTATATTGAACAGGTTCCCTTAGATTAAGCATGATACATTGTAACACAGCAGTATTTAGTAGAAATAAGTGTGTCTATCAGAGAGTAGTTTTAATACATTTTCAGTAAGTTAACTGTTAAAGACAACCAAATCATCTAAAGACTTCTAAGAATAGATTTTATTTATCACCGGCAGAGTTGTTGATAATATTTTCTTTTTTAAAAACATTGTTTAAACTGATCACAAAAATGATATATGTGCGTTAATACATGTAACTCAATAAACAATAATGTTGATGGTTTTGTAGACATTTAATTTCTTAGGCTACTCGCCACTCACCATAACATTATGGCTAAAAATCGAGATTGAAATGACTTTATTGGCTAGTGAACACTGATCAGAACTTTTTCTTTGTTTTCAATAAAACTAAATTTTTTCCGGGTTGGCTAATGGGTGTTAGGAAACAGGAAGCTTCTTTTGATTTATTTACATCAGCATAGATAAGCAGAAAAATGCTTCTGTCCGCTAGCCACAAAAAAGCAGAAAAAGGGGAGCCTCTTTGGTAGAGACAGGAGAAAATGTGTTCACTGAGATGGCCCAGATAGGATTGCTCTCACAGAATGAACTCCATACCCTGGCTTAATGGAGCAGGTGTAGGTCTCTTTTTGTGCACCCTACTCACACCTGTGGCTTAGAGCAAGCTTTGAGTTATGGAAATACAGAGCTGGGGAGTTGCCTGAGCTGCTTATTCTGACCAGGTGTTCTACAGAAATTAGCAGTTTGCCCAGAGCTTTAACTTAGTGCGGTTGGCTTGTCATAAGAACTAGGATGGGCTTCTTTAGAAACTTAGACCCACAGGTGACCAGTGTGACAGTGCAACACTGATAATGAGTGATGATAGCGGTTATCACATTGTTTCTATTTGGCTTGATTGGACATAATCCTGCTGAACATCTTTGGGGGTATCCGGAGTGTTTGGGAACAAAGAAAGTGACAACAGTGGGTTTAGCATGGAGACAACTGAAGGTGCTTTAAGAGTCTTGGCTCTGTAGAGGGGTGCCTGGCTGGCTTAGTCAGTGGAGCGTGTGAAATCTTGATCTCAGGGTTGTAAGTTCAAGCCCCACATTGGGTGTAGAGATTACTTAAAAATAAAATCTTAAAATAGAAAAAGTCCCGGCTCTGTAGAAACAAAGTAGAGATGATAGAGTTAAAAAATGTGTGGTTTGGGTCAAGAGACACTAGGCACAAAGTAAGATTAGTCAGATTTGTCCTGCTTCCATTTGAACTGATTTCCATGGTGGGGAATTTAGCTGAGCTAAGACATGGAAGATGATATATTCTCGGTACAAGAGTGAAAGCAGTTTGAAAGGGAGGAGATTGGAGATAAAAGGTAGAGGTTTTTGGGAAAACAGATTCTAGAGCTCTAGGTATTCATTCAGTGATTAAACAGATATTCAGCATCTCCTGAACCAGGTGCCGTGTCCCTCTCTGAGGACGTGGCGGGACTTAGAGCCTCCGCCCCACTAGGTGCTGTTGGTGCACCGAGAAAGCGACCCATAACTCAGCCAGTGTCACATTAGGAACTTGTGCCGGATATTATGTGCAGAAAATATTTGGTGAGTGAACGCATGACAGTTTTATAACCCTGGAAAGTGTTTACGATATCATTGAAAAATAAGAGGCTATTCAAGTGTGTACTATGATTGTAGTTATGTCCTTTTCTCGATTAAAAGGTGTCAAGTAATATACTTTATAATGAATTAATGAAAGAATTCCACATTTCTATTTTAAAATATGCTATAAACGTATAATAATACAACGTTTGGTTTACCTTTAGGCATTTTTTACACTTGCACGGGATATAATGACAAAACTCAACAGAAAAATGGTTTGTATCACTTATCATTTTTATTTTCCTTATGCTATTTGTTAAATTTGTGGTCTTATTCATGCTGTTTAATTTGATTCGTGCTTTTATTTGATTAAAAGGATAGGCCTGATTAGGATATATTCACGTTGACTCCTTTTTTTCTGGACTCACGTATTCACCTGGTTGAGCTTTGATTCTTATTTCTGTTTCTTCACGTTTCTTACTTCTGAACCACAGCTGCCTCCGTTCTTTCATCTGACTCTTAAAGGTGGTCTTTAATGGAATTTTGACCAGAATAATTAAAATATTAATGACACAAATTAAATTTTTGCCATAAAATTATGTAGCTTAGTTTTCATGTGGCAGATACTTATACCTATATGTAATTATGATCTTAAAGTTGTTAACGTTTGCTTAAATTAGACATGATCTCAGCGATGAATCATTAGGACCACATTGGAGGGTTGTTTTAACCTGAAGCCTGAATATAATTGTATACCTTATGTTACCAACTCTTCCTACATCTAACAAGAGGATTGCCTATACCAATATCTTAACATCGTTTCCCTCATTACCCTTGAAATTTTACAGTCCTTTGGCTATAATTTCTCTGAACTGGAAATAGGAGCTTCCTGTCTAATATATTGTTAACATAAAAGGTGCTATCCTAAAAATATTTTTCCCGTTTGAATCCGCCATTTCCAAAGAAACAATGTCAGAGCCTAACGAGTTACTTTCTAATAAAAAAAACTCTACTGAATACGCATTTATGGTTTTATTTGATATTTGTGTTTTTTAGATAATTGGATCCAAACCATGAAACTTCAATTTGCATGGTAACTTTATTATCTTCCCTTTTTTAGAATGACAGCAATTCATCAGGGGCAGGTGGACCAGTGAAAATAACAGAAAACCGATCAAAGAAGACCAGTTTCTTCCGTTGCTCGCTACTTTGATGAACTCTTTCTGAGAGACTGCAGCACACCTAAAGGACCCTTTCCGGCTTCTCTGAAAGCACAGGTCAGCCAGCCTCAGAACCACACCGCCCGGCTGCTGCGGAGAACACCACTGAACCTAGACTTCTCGACACAGAACGCCACGTGGGTTCCAGCCTCGCGGCCTAGAAAGATAACAGGCTCCTTTTTTCAAACATGGAAGCAATGAAGTGGAGACATACGCAGGACTTAACTTGTTTTTTCTTTGGTTTGTCCCAGAAGCTGCTATCTTTCTTTTTCACTTTGCACATCAGTGTTAGCCTGTCCCTGCTACAGCACAGTCTCAGACTCGTATCTGCACACTTTTGCCTTGTGAAGTTCTAGACAAACTTGTGCACTTGGGGGTGTTTGAAAAAAGTAAAACATTTAACGCAGAGATTAATATGCTAAAACTAAAAGATGTTGGGTCTGGTTCATGTGGCCAAATGTTATCGCATTGATAGAATTTTTTTAAGGGCTCTAGTTTGTGATTTCCTTCAATAAGAATCATTAAATTCTGATAAAATTCATCTTAAAAGTTCATAAAAATGTCCATCTATTCATCAGAGGCCGCAATTTATTTCTCCAGATTGTTGAGAATTTTGCTTCATTCCTGGCCTTTTGGTCAGAGAGTTTGGGTAGCTGAAGAAATCACTTTTTCAATTGATTACCTCTGCCTCATCTGTAGAAGCTACATTTGGAAATCACCTTAAGCTCACTTTTCCTGGGGTTTGTATTCACTGTTCTTTCCTATTTTTGACCTGTTGTAACTGCTCAGTTATCTAAAACATAACATATTTGAACATTGTTGTCTGTTTCTAATTGTGAACTTCCTGAGCTGAATTTTATACAGGCAGAGAGATGTACCATTTGGGTTTTATTTCAGCGTCCTATTGTTCTGTCACATCAGCATATGTAATATATTTTTTTCTTAGGTTCACTCCCTAGCTTGCTGGTTTCGTTTGTAATACCCAGTTCCTACTGTAATCCCTGTCTGCAAGAGTTAACAAGAATTATATTTAGACCTTTGTTCGTAGAAAGCTTACCTACAGGGAGAGAGATTAACTTGTTGATATAAATTTAATAGAGATAGCTCTTGGTGATGGTAAACATAATGATTTTTTATTCTGGTTTTATTTGGGCTTCTTTTTTTTTTTTCTTTTAAATAAAGATAATGAGACCTAGACCTAGTGCAGCCTCTAGGAAAAGTCTTGCCCTTTTGTTAGAGAAAATATGAGTAAGGTTTCCATTCTAAAACAGCTGTTGTTGAATGCGTAGAACCCAGTTCCATCTGTTCAGGTTCATTGTTACAGAACTTAGTCCAGTCATTTGGGTCAACGCCAACCAAGAGCTTAGCTGCCTTTCTCACCAAACACTGGTACTGGTATACCTTTTGTAGGTGAAACCTTCACTTAAGAAAAAAAAAAAGTATTTAGTGTTAACTTATGTGCCAAATTCAGATAATTTTGACATTGCTTTTTTCCTAGCCTTCAGTGTCAAAACACAGAAGGGAGTAATAAATCGGTGATTAGGGAAATGAACTCTCTTAATAATCACTCTTCCTGTTAGGTCCTTTTTGTTTCATGGAGGGTACCACCATGCTCGATAGTTTAGAGTGGAGAGGAAAATGGAAATGGATTGCTTGTTACCACAGAGCATTGTGCTTCAAATTAAGACACAGCGTTAGAATGCTTGGACCAGTCAACCTTTATTTAGCACTTGTTTGAAAACTTACGTCCAGTTTAGCAGCAGCAAATATACCAGAGCTATTTTTGATGGGTACGCTAAACTTAATGTTGACAAATTTCAGCCTTCTTGATTTTTTTTTTTTTTTTTTATTTACCTATCGGTTTAGAGGCACCTGCTGGTGTCCCAGTATAATCAGTAATTGCTCGACTGAAAGCTGATTGTACATCTACCGTCTTAAAATTAGATACGTTTTTGGAAAGAAAAAATAATTTCTTAGAAACATCTTGTCTTTGCTAATTTTCCGAAAAAATATCCAAGCGGTTAAGCTTTCTGAATGGTAACAAAGTACTTTCTAAAAGGCAAGTGCTATGACACCATGTATGAATGTAATTCTAGTAATTTACCTCTGACTATTTGGTGTCTTAACACTTTGGTTTATATCTCAGGGGTTGTCTGCAAACCAAAACTGACATTTTCTGTGGTTAGACTTTTTTTTTTTTTTTTTTTTGTAACGGAATGCTTTGCTTCTGATTTATTCCTTCTTTCTTCTTTTGTCTTATATGGGTTAATAATTAGTCTCCATGAATTTCCCTTTGAAAGAGCCTGTAAAAGTGATGAGTCTAAAAGTGCTCTTTGAAGTAGCAGCAATTTGGGGATATATGCTCTGTTATATAGAAATAAATTGTCCTTGCTATTTTCTTACATGTAGCTTTGCTGAATTGTATATAATTTGAGCTAAGACCATAGGAAATTCCCTTTCTGCATGGTAAAATGCCCCAATAAATACTCCACTTTGCTTCATAATGTACCTACAGTGCATTATTTTTTCTATTTGTAGATGAATTTAGTGACAGATAATTGTCTGTTCCCTGCTGAAACTGAAGAAATCTAGTTTTGCGTGAACACGTTTGTGGTCTTAGGGGAAAGGTACACGCAGACTTTGGCAGCAGTTAGTGGTTCGGTGGCTGCACTTTATTGTCAGTGTGCGAATTTTTGACAATGATTGGACTAGACCTTTTCAAATAGAGTCTGAGGATGTCAGACCATGAAAATGTGCTGTAACTAAGTTAGCATGTGAACCAGTTGATTGTAAGACGTTTCGCTGGGAATTTATTTTCGCTATGTTTTACTTCATACAGATTATGAGAAAATAACCACCTGTGCGTCGGTTAGGAGGCTCCACAGGGTTTCTTACTATTTACGTGAGCATTTTGTGCAGTCTTTGTTATAAATGTTCCGAAGACTATACTCTTTACTCTGAAGGACTATTTTTTAATTATACCTCATTTAGCTAACTAGTATTCTAATACCTGGTAGAAAAACAGTGAGCCAGCCTTTAAGCATCCGGCACCATTTAGATTTTATGTTTTGTTTTGGACTAAAGACATCATTGGAAGAGGTAGGAGATAGCTTACTTTAGAATAGAACATACATGTCATATCCACTTAGTGCAAAAAAGGTATTCTCGCCCTGTCTACATTAAGAAATTTAGCTGTGCAATATAGATAAATGTTTGCAGAAATTTCTAAGTAAGAGATTATAACTCCATTTTACGGATTCTGAATGCTGAGAATCTGTATTAAGACTTATAAAGTTTTTCCTGTGAACAGTAAGTGATACATTTAAGGAGACTTTCTTTTCTAGTTCATGACTTAGATTTCTTTATAAATTTAGTACTTAATCTTTAAAGATGGACTTCTGAGCTTCAAATTTTAAAACAGCCTTTCATTACGTTGGTTTACTTAGCTCAGATTTTAAGCACTCATTTCTGCTGTCGGGTTTTTTAGAATTTTTCTTTTAACAGAAAGGACCATTCCTTTTCCTTCTTGTGATATCCAAAGAAGGGAGGAAAAAGGAATGTCTAAAAATGAAATTCCTTGTCCTAGAGGTACAGGATATGCTAATAAAAATTTAAATCCCAGCACAATTTTACAGGAGAATCAGTCTTTTTTTTTTTTTTTTTTTAGACTAATAATATTAATGGGAGTCATGGTCAATATGAAAAAATTCTAAATGACTGAAATTTACAGAAGTGAAAATTAGCAAACAGTTATTTTAGGGATATTTTCAAATTTTACTTTGTTTTTTGCAATGCTTGTGCCATATGCAATTGCATTTCTTATTGCCAAGAACTAATAGAAACTTCTTGTTTCGTTTTCTTACCTTTTTTAAAATGTGAATTTAATTATTATAATTCATTCCTATGGCCTTACAGATGGGTTTTATTTTGTTTGTTTGCAGCTGACACTGTAGTTCCTTTAATGCAAAACGCCATAAACGATTTGACTAAAATCATGCCCCTAGTGGGAGATATCTAGTCTTTCCATAGAATTGTCCTACTGTGTATGTTTCGGCATTTTTTTTTTTTTTTTTTTTTTTTTTTTTTTGCTTCAACGGCTTATTGTGAAAAGCTCCTGCAGATAAAGTGAACCTGTCATGTGGTTAATCTTGTTTAAGCCAATTCATTAACTGTATACTGATAACTGATGCTGTGTTTTTTTTTTTTAATGGACTTTATTCCAGGTGAACTTTTTTTTACAATAATGTTCGTCTAAAATAAAAACTACATAATGAAAACACCCCCGACTCTGAAGTGGACTGCACGTTTAAAAAATGTTTCTTCAAATTTGCTAAGCGTGTGTGATTCAAACCGTGGTCGACTTAAGATATGTGAGCAAACATATCTGGCTTGAAGTTGTTTACAACTTAGAAAAATGGCCACATCTGCTCATACCTACATCAGCATACATTGAGGTTGTTCTATTCTAGAACTGTAGCCTTCCCTTCTTAGTCCTCACAAGTGTAGTTTCTGTTGTTTCGTTTTCCCTTCCAAATCCCATGGATTGAGGCCCTGGACCTCTTGCTGTCCTACCACTATGCTTGTGCACATTCCTGGCCATAGCCTTTTGCATTCAGCCCCACCACCATTTTGAACGCTCACGGTTCTCGAGCTTCCTACTTCTCTCCCTTCACTCATAGTAGAGAGGTCTTTCACCTCCTGCCTCACAGAGAAAAGCATCAATCAAACACGAGGTTCTTAGCCACCTCTTCCTCCCCAACCGATAGCTTCCTGTGGGCTGGCTGCCCATCGTCAACCCTCATCCTCACTCCTTCCCTTTGGAATAGAGGCATCTTTTCCATTCTGTGCACTTTGCACCACTGCCTCTTCTCTGAACTCTTCCTCCCCCCCTACCCTTCAGAGAACTCGCAGCTCTTTCTCTTCTACATTTACACCCTTCTCCTGTGTCACCCCTGTCCCTTCAGCATCTAAGCAGCCCTGATGTTTGATGTACCTGCAGCAGATCCCAGGGGAGATGTCTAGTAGGCAGATCAACTTGGAAGTTGATCCAGCCTTTGGCCTCGTCTCTGTCTCACCTATTGCCCTTTTTCCTCTTCTGTTGTAGCTAAGCTTCTTCAAAGAGTCGACTACAGTTACTGTCTTCAGTTTTTCAGTTTTCATTTATCCCTCAGCTCTCCTCCAGTTTGGCTTCCACCCCTGCCACTTCACTGACATTGTATTTACAGTTGCCTAGTTGCTAAAGTAGCTGACAATTTTCAGTCCTTGCCTGGGTTAACCTCTTGGCAGCATTTGAGCAGTATATCTCTTCTTCCTAGAAATGTTCTCGTGACGGCTTCTGTGACAGTGTTCTCCTGGTTTTCCACTTTTTCCAAAAATAATTTCATCCCTTTTCATGGCTTTTAAATGTTCATAACTTCTGTGGTCAGCTGAATAATGGCCCCCAAGGATGTTCATGTCCTAATCTCTAAAACCTGTGATTGTTACTCTATACAGGGAAAGGGACTTTGCAGATATGATCAAGTTAAGGATCTTGAAATGGGGGATTGTCCTGCATTATCGGAGGGTGGGGAGCATGTAATCTCAAGAGTCTTTATGGGAGGGACACAGGAAGAGTTGGAATCAAACAGAAACTATGTGATGACAGAAACAGAGGGAGAAAAGGTGTGATCGTGAAGGGCTGTGAGCCAAGGAATGTAGGTAGCCTCTGGGGTCTGGAAAAGGTGAGGGAAGAGATTTTCTCCTAAAGTCTCCAAAAGGAACCAACCTGGCCCTAACAGGTTGGTAAGGTGTATTTCATAATTCTGCCCTCCAGAACTCTTAAGAGAATAGATTTGTGTTGCTTTAAAGCCACTAAATTGTGATTATTTGTCACAGCAATGATAGGAAACTAATACAGCTTTCAAGTTTATATCTCTAGCCCCAACCTCTTTGCAGATGGGCAGACTTCCAAGTCGATCTGCCCACCGGACATCTCCCCTGGGATCTGCTACAGGTACCTCAAACATCAAATACAGTCTGAAACTCATACTCAGCTCTCCATCTTTCCTCCTCCCCAGCAGTTCCCACCAACAGCCCTTAAACCTAAGAGGAAAAAGCTCTTCTCCTTTTCCCTTCCTTGTGATAGATAGCATCATCACCTACTTAGATCTGTACACAGTTCACTAGCCTCCAAGTCTTATTTATTTATTTATTTATTTATTTATTTATTTATTTTAATTTTAACTAAGTAGGCTTCACGCCCAACGTGAAGCTTAAACTCACAACCCTGACATCAAGAGTTGCGCGCTCTGCTGACTGAGCCAGCCAGGTTCCCCTTTGGAGCATTCTTTTTTTTTTTTTTTAAAGATTTTATTTTTAAGTAATCTCTCTGGCCAACATGGGTCCCAAATTTATGACCCCGCAATCAAGAGTTGCATGCTCAGTAGCCTCCAAGTCTTATAGATCATACGCCTTAATCTCTTTCTAATCTGTCCACTTGTTCATTGTTTCTGCCTCTGTCTTTGTTCAGGCCTCGTCATCTTTCGCCTAGATGTCTGCAACCTCTCCTAACCAGTCGCCCAGTGTCGAATCTTATTTTCCTCCAAGCCGGTTTTCACAGTGCCAACAGGCTTTTAAAACTGTAATCTTCAGGGGTGCCTGGGTGGCTCAGTCAGTTAAGCCTTCGACTTCAGCTCAGGTCATGCCCGGCTCGTGAGTTTGAGCCCCGCGTCGGGCTCTGTGCTGAGATCTCAGAGCCTGGAGCCTGCTTCGGATTCTGTGTCTCCCTCTCTCTGCCTCTTCCCCACTCTCTCTCTTTCTCTCTCTCTCTCTCTCTCTAAAAAATAAATAAGAATTAATGGGGCGCCTGGGTGGTGCAGTCGGTTGAGCGTCCGACTTCAGCCAGGTCACGATCTCGCGGTCCGTGAGTTCGAGCCCCGCGTCGGGCTCTGGGCTGATGGCTCAGAGCCTGGAGCCTGCTTCCGATTCTGTGTCTCCCTCTCTCTCTGCCCTTCCCCCGTTCATGCTCTGTCTCTCTCTGTCTCGAAAATAAATAAACGTTAAAAAAAAATTAAAAAAAAAAAGAATAAAAAAAAAATAAACTGGAATCTTCTATCACTGTCAAATTTAATCCTTCAGTGATACCTCATACCTTGGGGTATAAAAAGCTAAACTCTTTAGCCTGGCAAACAAAGCCATTTACCACCCCCACATCTTTCTCTCCAGCCTTGGATCTTGTCATACCCTAACTCATACCCGTTTTAAATGTCACCAGTAATACACCACGTTTTGTCATTCCTTTTCTTATGCTACTCCTTCTGCTGACTCCCTACCCCTTTTCTGGCTAACTCTTCCTTATCTTTCAAGACTTACTAAGGGTTTTTCTGGGAAGACTTCCTGCACAACCCATCCAGGTTAGGAGCCCCCTCCTCTGTAGGAACAGAGTGTCACTGTATCGGATTCAAATTGTCTGCTTATTTCCTTCCCACTAGACTCTAAGCTCCCAGGAACTTGAATCTACGGTATCCTGTAAGGAGCCTGGCACATAATAGGTGTTTAATAAGCGCTGGAGGAATCAGTGAACTTCATCAAAATTAACATGTTGTTGAAGAAAGCGAAGTAATTTAGGAGTTTTTTCCCCCATTTACTTCTTAGAGAAAAATTTAAAGTAAATTCATCTATGCCTCAGTAAGTATAGCAAGAAAAAGAGGAGCTTCATTATCTGGTTTTTATTCTAGCCCTTACCTTACATTATTTTAGTCTTTATTAAATACAGAAGAATTTCCTTTTAATAAAATAAATCACCCAGAATGCTACCTATGTATTGATAAATTGAGTAAACTTTTTCTCTCCTTTTCTTCATGTGTCCTACCTTCAAAATTTGGGTTTTCCAATATTGGTTCCGGGAATATATAAGAATTCCCCCATAGCAAATAAAATTAATATCTGTCCTTCAGAAATGCCCTGCTTTCTTTCACTTTGAGGCCTTTCCACTTGTCCATCCATTTCTCCCCTGCTTCTCATCTTTGCTAACTCCTAAGCAGACACCTGAGTGAGTGCATGTTCTCTTTAGCAAAACCTCACACATCCGGACTGCGTGCCCTTCCCTCTTCCTACACATTCTCACAGCACCTTATACCTGCCTATCCGGCTTCCCACTAGACTGTAATCTTCATGGAGACAGGAGCACATCTGGCTCCTCGTGGATTCCCTTTGCCCAGCATTGTGCCTGATAACTTCATCGCTATTCAGCATGCATTTTGAATGAATGAATAGATGGTTGAGTAACTCTGAATCTATCAGCACTACCAGAAACAAAGCTCAAGGGAGTTCATTAGTATTTTGTGAGTTACACATAGGTATCTCAAAGCCTTATCTGATAAATTGCTAAAATGTGGTATTACTTTTGTACCCCCCCCCCCAACCTCCCTGCCCACACCCAGCTTCCCACATGCACCCAATTCTGAGGAATTCCCAGCAGTCTATATCCAGAGCCATACCATGTGCCAGCCTCTTTCTGCCAGTCACCTCTTAGGGATTTAACCATCATCACTTAGTACCTTATGTTTTCAAGTTTTCAGGGGACGTTAATAGTGCATAAAAGCTTGAGGAGTCAATAGCACTGCTACTTGGCCTCAAACTCCTCTCTTGTAAACAGAATTGTTGAAGTCAGTGTACAAGTGTTCTTCAAATAACAATGCATTATATAAATGTAAGGTGCTATTATTCAGAGAAAACTTGAAATCAGTTTTTCCAGTAAATAACCGTGAATGCTGAAGATGACTGTTTTCTTGGTGTTTTTTCCAATTTGGTCTAGTTGCTTTCTTTTCTCTTCCAAAAGACATCAGTTAAAGATGTCTTTACTGATGCAGGTGGGGGGGCGGGGGGCAGACCCATTACATTTTACATTACCTTCCCGTTGTTTTTAAGTGGATTTGAGGACTAAGATTGAACTGAAATATGGTCAAGACACTATGAATACAAATTGCCCCAACTTACAGTTCTGCCTGTTGAGTTGCCTACTACAAGATATTTGAGGCAGCTTTAACCAAGACACAAGATCTTAGTTACAATTGGGGTAATCAAATCATTAAAATAGGGATAAAAGAATACGTTGTTTTCTGAGGTCATGGCAGTAATTATAATGCTAAAAAAACCCCAGAATAGTTGCTATAACCGACTATTAAATTTAGCTCGAAGCTTCCTGAGAGTGCAATGAAGCCTGAATATGATGAGTTAGCTCTCAAAGCTGAGCATGTGTATCTATCGGGAGAAACAAAACTTTTTTCTAGCCCTGAACTCAAGTAGTAAAGCATGGATCTACTAAAGATGTTGAACAATGATAAAGTTTTATAAAATATGCAGGAAAAATGTAGATGGCCATTTGTGGTATAAAAATCTTAATTTATGCTAAGGACATGAGTCCATTATGCTTTGTGAAGACATTTCTGCATGGAGCTGAAGTAATGAAATTGCATCTGGTAACTTTGATTCAGATTAGAACCAAAAGAATATGTAATGGTGAGTCACTCCATCATTTTGAACTGTGGTCTCAACCTGAGTTTCAGTAGGTACTATATAAGACATTTCAAAATGAAGTATATTGTGGAGTAAATGGAAAGTATATATGTCTGTTTTCAGTGAGCAAAGGTGATGTTTTATCATAATTAAATACTTGTAGGGATGCCCAGGTGTCTCAGTCTGTTAAGCTTTTGACTCTTGATTTCAGCTCAGGTCATGGTCTCACATTTTGTGATATCTAGCCCTGCATCAGACTTTGTACTGCATCAGACTTTGCATCAGACAGTGTGGAGTCTGCTTAAGATTCTCTCTCTCTCTCTCTCTCTCTCTCTCTCCCTCTGCCCTTACCTCTCTCTTTCTCTGTCAAGATAAATAAAATAAACTTTAAAAAAAGGAAGGAAATACTTGTAGTTGTATTATTTGAAAGCCCATTATCAGAGGCGAGATGCAAAATATTTTCATTCAGGTCCTGGCTACCAGTGTTTCTCTTTTCAGTGTTCATTTCCAAGAGCTTTATTCATGATATTAAAGAATGAGTAGGAATGGCTAACACTTATATACCACTTACTGTGCAGGCACAATCCTCAAAATACCACATAAGGTATTATTATCATTATTATTCCCTTTAAACATGGAGAAAAATCTTAGATGTGAAATCCAGGAACTTAACCTTCTGATTTTAATTCTTAAACCTCTCAGAGGTTGTTCCATTAATATAAAGTAGCAAATGTTTATAAGTTCCATCTTTTAAATTGTTTAATTCACTTAACAGATATTTAGTCAGCACCTTCTAGGTGTGTGGAAACAGCAAAACAAAACAAAACAAAGCCCCTACCCCTAAAAATTTACATTTTAATCGGGGACACAAACGAGTAAGTGAAAACAGAGCAGGGAGATTTTACTGTTCGTATAGGGTGGGGGGTAACCGGAGAATGTCTTCAAAAACATCTTTTCGAAGACCTGGGGGTGAGGGGACAACATAAATAGAAACAACCCTGAGGACAGCTTCGTCCACCACTATTTCGTATGTGCTTGGGTTTTATATACGATGGAGCACGAAGTTCCCGCAACTGTGCAAATGGCAAAATGTGCTTTAAAAAGACACATTTAACTTTTACTTAAAAAGTTAAAATTGACAACTTTATTTAGAAATGGAATCCTGCTTCTGTCCGGCGCTATATTTCTTTAGGGGATCTGGAATCTTCCCCCGTTCAGGCTCCAAAGCGGGAGCGGCACCGGCGGCCTGATCGAAGTGTAGGAGTGGTGATGGTGGTTTCGGGGGCTGGGGGCCCCAGGCTAATGTCGCCAGGTACCCAGGGAAGGGTACCTCGGCATCCGGTCGGCCCTAAACGCCCAATTCGGGGGGTGGGGCGGGAGCTTGGCGATGAGGCCCGGCCTCCGCCCCGCCTTCCAGCATCAGCGCTTCACCCCCTCCGCTCCGCCCCGCCCCAACATCCCTCCGCCCCGCTCCCACCTGCCACCAACCCTCCGTGCTAAAACCCGTCCCGCCTGCCCCAGTTCCCTCCGCCGCACCCAAACACCCTCCGCCCCGCCCCCAGCTCCCCTGCACCGCCCTATCTCTCCGCCGCGCTCCGCCCCTCCCCCTTCTCCGTGTCCCGCCTCATGCCCCCTGCTGCGCCCCGCCCCCGCCCCGTCTCCAGCCCCCTCTGCCGAGCCCCGCCCCACCACCCCGCTTCCAGCCCCCTCCGCTGTGCCCCGCCCCCTTCCAGCCGCCCCCGCCGCGCCCCGCCCCGCCTCCACTCCCCTCCGCCACGCCACGCCCCGCCTCCAGCCCCCTCCGTCGCGTCCCGCCCCTCCGCCCCGCCTCCAGCCCCCGCCGTCGCGCGCTGCTCCCGCCCGGCCTCCAGCCCCTTCCGCCGCGCCCCACCTCCAGCCCCTCCGCCGCGCCCCGCCCCCGTCCCGCCTCCAGCCCCCTCGGCTGCGCCCCGCCTCCAGCCCCCCACCGTCGCGCCCTGCTCCCGCCCCGCCTCCAGCTCCCTCCGCCGCGCCCCGCCCCCGTCCCGCCTCTCCGCCGCGTTCCGTCCCCGCCGCCGCGCCTCCAACCCCCTCCGCCGCGCCCTGCTCCCGCCCCGCCTCCAGCCCCCTCCGCCGCGCCCCGCCCCCTCCCCGCCTCCAGCCCCCTCCGCCGCGCCCCGCCCCCGTCCCGCCTCCAGCCCCCTCCGCCGCGCCCCGCCCCCGTCCCGCCTCCAGCCCCCTCCGCCGCGCCCCGCCTTCAGCCCCCGCCGTCGCGCCCTGCTCCCGCCCCCGCGCGGCGCTGAGCTCTGTCGGCGCCTGGCGTACTTCGAGTCCCCGCCAGGCCTCCGGGCCGGCTTCCGCGGTCGCCATGACGGCGGCCGTGTTCTTCGGCTGCGCCTTCATTGCCTTCGGGCCTGCGCTGGCCCTCTACATCTTCACCATCGCCACTGAGCCGTTGCGCGTCATCTTCCTCATCATCGGGTGAGGCGGTTGCGCCGGGAAACCCAGGCCCGGGGCTCCCCTCCCCCGCCGGAGATACCGGCGATCCCCGGCGTCCGCACCAAACGGCTCGATCTTGTTGGGCTTGGAGGGGAGAAAGGTTGGGAGGGTTGAGCCGGGACCCCGGTCCCCTAGTACTCCTCGTCCTCCGAGGGTCGGCGGGAAAAGAACAGGACCCCCGGGACCCCACAGTGGGGGCTCTGGGGAAGGAGCTCACACTGGGTCTCAGAAAATCCTGATGCTTGGCTCCTGAGTTTTTGCCGAGGGTCCATGGGTGGGCTTTAGTGAGTCGTGAACCCATTAAAATTGCATGAAAAAATTGTGGGTAAGTTCACATATTCATCTTTTATATTTCTTGAGGGGGGAGGTCTCTAGTTTCCCTCAGATTCTCACAGGCATCTGTAATCCCGAAGGGGTTAAGAGCACATTAGCACCTGGGGCTTAGGCGCTTTTAAAACGTACGCATGCCCACCCCCTACCCGGATCAGCCACTTCGGAATGTCGGGGGGGGGCGGGGTTCGGGCTACGAATTTTCTTCCTTAATGCTCCCCAGAAGGACAGCCAAAGGCTGGAAACCTGTGAAAACACCGACGCACCTGTCAGTGCATCTCCTGGCAGGAGCTTGGTAAATACTGAACTCTGGTGGCGAAGGTGGTCATAATCCCGGTTCTCACCTGTCCTGCAGCCTTCCCGGGGCTCCCCACGTCCCCCTCCTCCCTTGAGTCTCGCTTAGTACCAGGAGAAACAGCCT
The DNA here is from genome assembly GCF_018350155.1 of Leopardus geoffroyi. Lineage (NCBI taxonomy): Eukaryota > Metazoa > Chordata > Mammalia > Carnivora > Felidae > Leopardus > Leopardus geoffroyi. Next base: position 41,880,447 of record NC_059337.1, on the reverse strand, counting down.
TAGTAGGCCAGTGATTCCCACCTTCTCTGAGCTGTTTCACCTCTCGCAGCTGTAGTGAAAGTGCTGCATCACAGGTGTCATTTTAAACACAATAGAGATTTGGGCAAAAGGTTTGTAAAGCTGGTTATAATCATTTAAAATCCACAGGTATGTTGCAAAAGCGGGACTGGAAAACTGATTTAGATTTGCAACCATCAGCGGTTTCCAACCTCTGAATTTTATACTAATCACTGTGTTAATAGAGATGTAGACATTTTTCTGGAAAAGGCTCATACTTACACATCAGTGGGCAAAGCCTTAATTAGGAAGAGTAGCAAATAACCAAGTTTCTAGCTAAACGGCCCTTGGCAGGTAGTCTGCACATGTACTTAGAAATAGCAGAGTCACTGAAAAAAAAAAAAATGACTGTTAGGAAAAATCTCACATTCCTCTTGGAGGGCATGTTCCTCTCCCTGGGGAAAACGAACCAGTGATGAAGAACAGTTGATCCAAGTATCACTTTATGAGGACTTACCCCCCCCCCCCCCACCTTGTTAAGGAGTCAGGAAATCTGTTCCTTTTCAAGTAGGGTTTGTTTTTTTTTTCACTTTTAAGTCTTTATTAATCCTGTTCACTTAACCTTTTTCCCCCCTCTAATTTTCAGAGCTTTTTTCTGGTTGGTATCTCTGCTGTTTTCGTCCCTTTTTTGGTTCATGGCAAGAACCATTACTGACAACAAAGATGGACCAATACAGAAATATCTGCTGATCTTGGGAGTGTTAGTCTCCGTCCTTGTCCAAGAAATGTTTCGATTTGCATATTATAAACTTTTGAAGTAAGTTAAATGTTTGCTTTACCTTTCTTTGCATTTATACTTGAATTATGATTTAGTAGTTTGAAAATGTTAATATAGTGTGGTGTTTGAGGGTCCGTGTCTTCCTAACAGAGTTGAAAGTCAAGGGATTGTATATGTTCAGCCTGAAAATACTGAGTATTTTAACTGAGTATTTTAACTCCCTTCATTCATTCACTCATTCCAAAAATACTTCTTCAGAATTTGCTTAGTGCCAGGCACTATCCTGTGCACTGGGAATGATACATCCTGATTAAAAGACAGTTTCTGTCTTCACGGACGTTATTTTATAGTGGAAAGAGATGACAAATGAATGAACAGGAAGATATATTGTATGTTAGAAGATAATAAGTGTCTTAGAGAAAAATAAGCCAGAGAAAGAGTTATTGAAACAACAAGAAAAAGTGTTCCAGGTTAGAATTTCTGTGTGCTTCTTTTTGCTGCCACTTAAAATAAATAATTCTTGTGGAGATTATGCCCACCACTGTTTTAAATGCATTAGGGGAAAACTGGGGTTTATTTTGTGATATTTCATGGCATTTCATATCTATAATAGAAAAATAGATTTAAAAAGAAGCCATTGTCTTGAGTTTCATTTTTTGGTCATAGGTTGTCTGTAGGACCCATGAAGACCTCACATGAAACCACTGATTTGAAACACAGCTTGATCTTGGGACCATGTTTTCTTTCAGGCAGTCATGAGGTTGACTTTGATTATGTAGTAAGAATTAATAAAGTGAATGTGCTCTTTTTATTTCTGCAAATGAGATGATTAAGGCATTCCACGAATTTCATAGATGAAATCAAGACAGAGCCTCAACAACATCTCTTGTAATAGGCTTCTGATAATTTGTTCTTGCCACTATGCCGGGCCTTCTCTATTTTTTTTACTTGTTGCTTTTAATAACAGATACTGCAATTTAACACTGAAGCTGTTTTAATTACAAATAACAAACCCAGGAAGCTACTGCTTAAAAGCAAAAGTTCTATCTTAGAACAGGTTTAAAAATGATATTTCCCCTAGTTTCTGGAAATATTAAAGAGCAAAAACAAAATACCGACAATTACTTTTCAGTTTCCACAGGAGTACAGTACCCTTAACAGATGGACCATCTATTCACCTGTGGATGTTTCTGGTGTGCAGCAGTTACTTTCATTCAAAAATTTAATTTTAACCTTAGAATATATTAAGGTAGACAAAGTCTCCCTCTTTCTGACCTCTGCCCCACATGGCCAAATGAAATCTTTGTTACATGGTTGTCATCTTGTCTCTTACAAGGCTACCCATACCTCATTTCTTCGCCTGGCCCTCAGAAGACGTAGATATGGCTTCCAAACCTATTCCATCTCTGTTCTTTACGTCACTAGACACCCCGTTTTTAGTGCCTGGAGTTTACCTGTGCTTAAGACAAGCACAGTACTCTGCTGTGGTCGAAGTGGTACCGAGCAGTGGCCCTTCCCACCCTTGACTGGGCACTGTCCTCTGAACAACTCAGCCTCAGATTGCACTGTTTTTTTCCTGTCAGCAACATCATTGGCTCATGTTAGTTTTACATTTTCCACATGATGATCCTGATTTTGAAATAGGTTAATTCTGAACGATTTTACAGTGTAGGGATATGGGTTTAATAACCCCTTAGGGCTTTAGGTCTGTAATCCAGCTTGCCTGGAGTGGCTAAATCTGCCGTTCTTTACCACCTTCGTTCTTCATGGTGTCTACCTGGAATGCAGCCTTTTATTTTGCACTGTCCTATGTTTCTAAAGGACCGCAGGCTGAACATTACCATTTTTAATAAGGGTAGTGAGGGAGTGGGGCCATATGTGGAAGGAATTACAGGTCAGTCTGATGGCTGTCAGGCCCGCAAGTTCAGTAAAGCCTCTTCGGCTTTCTGGGGAAACCATGTTTACTCCTCTGAAAGGGCCTTTGAAAATTAGCAACCAGGTAACACGGCAAACCTGTATTAATAGGTTCCTTTAAGGACACCTGAGTGGCTCAGTTGGTTGAATTAGGCTCAGGTCATGATCTCACGGTTCTTGGGTTCGAGTCCCATGTTGGGCTCTACGCTGACAGCTCAGAGCCTCGGGCCTGCTTCAGATTCTCTGTCTCCTTCTCTCTTTGCCCCTCTCCCACTCACACTCTGTCTCTCAAAAATGAATAAACGTTTAAAAAATAATAGGTGGCTTTATTTGCCATCGCAAAATGCATCTTTGCTGAAACTTTGGATTATTGTACCATATCTTCCTAGCACATTTTAGACATATTGGCTGTCATGTAGTTATGTGTTAAAACAAGTTTGAGAATGATTATGATACTTTATTCATGACTAACATAAATACATTTAAGTTGTCTTATGCTATGCTGTATTTAAATATAGGAACTTTGGTTCAGTTGATATTTTAACTATCTTCACTGTTAAAGTGGGTTCTCAACTTTAAAGTACTGCCTTAATCACATATTTGCTATCCGAATTTGGTGCCAAGATTAAAATGTGAACATTTTGCACTGTTTTTTTTTTTTTTTTTTACATATATGAAATTGAATCAAAATAATTATCATTGTAATCTCATAGTTTTATTTCATGGGTCAGGCTTTAGGAAAAGTACTTCATCTTGAATAATGAATGATAACTTTCACCCTAGCAAAGAGTTGTACCCTGAGAAACTGGCATGTGGCCACAAGTGATAGCTCTTCCTATATTAATTTTTTAAAAAATCCAAATTATGGGCCTATACATTGCCTAAAATATACATTAAAAAAATGTTGGCTTGGGTTAACCTTTTGCAGTTTAATCCAATTTTGTCTTACAATGCTGATACCATAAATATTTCCTAATTTTAGAAAATCTTCCATTTATAGAAAAGGTTATCTTTACTATAGTTTCCTAAAAGGCATAATCTATTTTTAAAAATTTCTAAAATGGAATGTTTATATGCATATTTTTTGATGCTGTTGGTCTCTTACTACACATACACAAAAGAAGACAAAGAAAACATGATTTATCAGTAGTTTTTCAAAGTTTGTATTTTAAAAATTGGACTTTTTCTTTTATGTTCTTGAAAATAGTAATAAATGCAAACAGAGAATTTTCCACTTCAGTAAAACTGTCAAAAACGCTGTCCATCAGGAATATGGGAACTACTTTTTCATTTCCTAATGTTAGCATTGAGAACTGTTAATGCCATTGACCTTTCCTCTCACAAATTTGTAATGTGGAATGAGGAAGTTTATTCAACTTTTGAAATTATATATTTAATATATTTGTGATAGCAGTACTTTGCTATACCAGATAGCAAAAATCTTTTATTCATTATTGAGCAATTTAAACAGATCCTCCAAAATTTAATGATTCTGTTGTATTCTTACGTCCATTTGTTGATAGAGATTATTACTATCATATATGTCTCTAAGCATTTTTTTCTAAGCTTTATTATTTTTTTAAGTTTATTTATTTATTTTGAGAGAGAGAAAGCACGAGTCAGGGAGGGACAGAAAGGGAGAGGGAGAGAATGAATGCCAGGCAGGCTCCATGCAATCAGCACAGAACCCAACTCAGGGCTCAAACCCATGAACTGTTGAGGTCATGACCTGAGCTGAAGTCAGATGCTTAACCTACTGAACCACCCAGGTGCCCCTTTTTCTAAGCTTTAATTAGCCTTTAATAACATTCTTGTGACAGGTTATTTTATTTTATTTAGAAAAATTGAACATTTTAGTTGGTTACTGCTCCAGAGAAAGATGATGACAGGCACTTAATGTCAATGTCCTTGCTACCAAATAATGCTTCTAAATGGAGTACCCTGAAATCGCATATTGTTTGTCTTGAGTCTGGAAAAGCAAAAGGCCTTTTTCATTATGCTTATTGCTATTTTGGTTGAATTCTGCATTGCCTTAATTTACTTTAAAAAAAAATTTTTTTTTAATGTTTATTTATATTAGAGAGAGAGACAGAGTGTGAGCACGCAAGGGGCAGAGAGAGAGGGAGACACAGAATTGAAGCAGGCTCCAGGCTCTGAGCTGTCAGCAAAAGAGCCCAACGCGGGGCTTGAACTCACAATCCGTGAGATCATGACCTGAGCTGAAGTCAGATGCTTAATCGACTGAGCCACCCAGGCGTCCCCGCATTGCCTTAATTTAAAGAAATCCGTGATATTTATATTTATGTGATGAATAAGCCAGCTGTACTGAATATGTGTACCTTGAAATTTAAATTAACACAATGCCCAGAATGTAAGTATGTTTTGGTTAATTTAAATTTTCTATTTTTAGAGTTAACCCAACTCATTTTGTTTCCGCATTTGCTAAGAAATCAGTCTAAAACGTTCAGTTTCTTTATTGCTTTAACAAATATACCTTATAGTAAATATAATGTAGATATCCTTGGAGTCAGGATCATTGTTGCAGAGTTTCTAGCCAACAAATGTTAGTAATAGTGACAGTAGTGGAACAGACCAGCCACATCTTGCATTCCTTGCATACATCTGCATGGGAGCAGGGACTCATGGTAAGTTTCTGAATTGTTCACAGCACAGATATGATCACTCTGAAGATCATTTCTTATTGAGCAGTATTTTAATGCTTCATTTAGGTATTCATTTATCTCCTTTTCTGAGGGCAGCATTTTATTCTCCTCTGATTATTTCTTATCTGAAGCCTGATTGAGATATGAAACAAATATGTTCAATACTTTTATCATCCGAAGACCAGGTTAAGTACTCATATAAGAGTTCAGACCATGGGTATTCTAGGATTTAAGAATAAGAAACTAGAGCACCTTAGGGACCTAGATCCCTCACTGAGTGGCTCAGTGAGTGGAGTGTCTAACTTTGGCTCAAGGCATTATCTCACGTTTCTTGAGTTCAAACCCCATGTAGGGCTTTGTGCTGACAGCTGGACCCTGCTTCAGATTATCTGTCTTCCTCTCTCTCTGCCCCTCCCCCACTCACACTGTCTCTCAAAAATAAGCATTACAAAAAGGGGGTAAGGAGATAATAGCAATTACCAGTCACTGGCAAAGGTGGTTTCTTTGAGACACTGCTGAGTAAGTGAGACTTTGGAGGATGAGTATAAGTTAGGTCCTATGAAGTGGAAAGTAGAAGGGAGGGTAGCACGTAACTATAACCCAGGCAGGTGACAGTATAAAGTGCCACTAAACTGGGATTGAAGATATAGTACTTTTTTTTTTTTTTTTTAATTTTTTTTTTCAACGTTTATTTATTTATGGAACAGAGAGAGACAGAGCATGAACGGGGGAGGGGCAGAGAGAGAGGGAGACACAGAATCGGAAACAGGCTCCAGGCTCTGAGCCATCAGCCCAGAGCCCGACGCGGGGCTCGAACTCACGGACCGCGAGATCGTGACCTGGCTGAAGTCGGACACTTAACCGACTGCGCCACCCAGGCGCCCCTATAGTACTTTTGAAAGAGAAAAAAATTCAGAGTGATAGATGCCATATTGAATTAAATATTTACTGAGCTCAGAAAGTAGTCAGAACCATACTTTTTTTCTTACTAAACCCAATCCTTGATAGCTTGTTTACTTACATTTTTCTTATTTTTTTCTCTTCTACATGAAAGTCAGATAAAAGGCAAAATGTTGGTTGTAAATTTCGATTGATTTCAGTTAATTGAAAATTTTCTGGGTTTCGTTTAAATGGATTTTAGATTTAGAGTATAACCTGATTAGAAACCTCAATAAGCATCTAGATTTTGAAATATCTTGTGTATTTTCCTGATATACTATTTTCCTTTTAAAAAATTGTCTGTATGGTTTTATTTTAGAAAAGCCAATGAGGGTTTGAGGAGTATAAACCCAGATGAGACAGCACCCTCTATGCGATTGCTGGCCTATGGTAAGTTGGAGCTGCATGTTGTCATTAAGAGAAAAAACCATACCTGGCATAAGAGCCATTTTTACTTTTACGTCTTTGTAGATTTTAAATAGTATTTTATTACTGTCTTGGCCTGTTGGTGTACATTGTGCCTTTTTCTAGCTTTTCAGGACCATTATATAAAGAGAAATAATTACAGGTGATCTGTGTGTCCATGAAATATTAACTAGATTTGAAACTTGGGTTTCTAATATGTATACACTCTAACAGTTTTTAAGTGATGTTTCTCTTCTCTGGATGGTTACCGTGACTTTGGCTATAGTAGGAGGACTTTTCATATTAAATAATTAATACCCTTGTATAGTCTTCTTTCAGAATTATGTTTTAAAGACTGGATCTAGGTCCCTAAGTTGAATCACCTTTGTTTGACCCAGGAATTACTTTCTATAATCCAGTCATCCCTCAAGATCAGTTCCAGTTTTGAACCCTCAGACTTTTTTTTTTTTTTTCATTTTATTTAGCTTTATTTAATTTTACCTTATTAATTTTTGGAGAGCTGACTGTATACATTATGACGTAGGTGTGCAAAGATGAATACAGTTATAGACTTTAAGATGTGAAACATTGACCAAAACAAGAGGAGTATTAACTCCCTTACTCTATGCCTGGCAGACCAAATCTAGACACTGTTTCATTCCAGGCATCCCGTTTTAAAAATGATATTGATAAAGTAATGACAGCTCAACATTCTGACCTCTTAGTTTTTGACCTTTTCATCTTCAAAGACCTACCTCCACCTTTCCTTAGCCTCCCCCTCCCACGAATGGTAGGAGGCAGAGTTAGGAGGAATCTGTACATAGTTTATCCGTGTTGATTCCCTTGTCCTAAGCTCCCAGTTCCCAACCCTGGCTGCACATTAGTGTTACTGGGGAGGCATTAAAATATATTCATGTTTAAAACCCACTCTGGAATAATTAAACAGAATTGGCATGAGAAAAGGGAAGAGATCTGTTCAATTTTAAAAGTTGTACAGATATTTGTAATGTGTGGTCAAGGTTGAGAATTAGTTCTACAGACTGTTAACATAAACCAAAGCCAGAACTTCAGCATAGTGTCTTTCTCTGTCTTGCCTATTGTTTCTGTGCCTTTCTAGATCTTTTTCTCTCCTTTTCATATCTCTGCTACATTCCACTGTTTATTTCCCTTCCTTTTACACCATTCTTGCTCTATTTATCATTTAGCCAAGCACTCATCTTTTCTGAGCCAGCTTTCTCCACAGCTTCTCCAATAGCATGTGTCCTTTTTCTCCTTTAAAAAATAATATTCTCTAATCCTTGGAAATTTGATTTGAAGAGAAATCATAACATAAAAAGGGTCTAACAGTGTGTTTCTTCCTCTTTAGTTTCTGGCTTGGGTTTTGGAATCATGAGTGGAGTATTTTCCTTTGTAAATACCCTTTCTGACTCCTTGGGACCAGGCACAGTGGGCATTCATGGAGACTCTCCTCAGTTCTTCCTAAATTCAGGTATGTGCCTACCAGTTGTGAATGTCAAGTCTTCTGGTCTAAATGATCATCCTTATTCAAGTTACCTGGCTTAGGAATTCAAGTGAATATAAATTTATGTGATACCTTTTAGAGGCAAAATACTGTTAGACATCAGAAGGAAAGGACCTAGGAGGGGCGCCTGGGTGGCTCAGTCAGTTAAGGGTCTGACTTTGGCTTAGATCATGATTTCACAGTTGGTGGGTTCAAGCCCTGCGTCAGGCTCTGTGTTGATAGCACAGGAGCCTGGAGCCTGCTTCACATTCTGTGTCTCCCTCTCTCTTTGTCCCTCCTCCACTCACATTGTGTGTGCTCTCTCTTTCTCTCAAAAGTAAACAAACATTAAAAAAAAAGAAGTAAAGGACCTAGGAAAATAAAAATTTGGTTAGGGTATTTAGGATTTTAGGGTGGAATTTAGCATACATAAAATTTATTTTTATTTTTGTGTACTAATAATGTTGCTGTGTAGTTGATATATTGTAAGTGAATTTTTATAGGATATATGCTTTTTGATTTTTATTAGTTTGTATTTATTTTCAGTATAAGCAGTAGTTTTTAATTAGTCATCCTGGCCCCTTTTTGGGATAGGCAGTATGACTGGATCTTGAAATTGAGAGGGGAAAATGGTTGTTTAATGTGATGTTTATGCGTCTACAATGTATGTTTAAACATACCCGTATCATTTAGAGATTAACAACAAATCTTCCCTTTTCCTTAAGAAGTAGAACACTAATAGGACCTTAGAATCCCTTGTTTTTCATTGTTTCTTCCCCACAGGTAACTATTGCCTTGACTTTGTGTTATTAATTCCCTAGGTTAACCGGCTTTGAAAGCTAGGGTTTTTTGTTTTGTTTTTTTTTTTAACTTATATACGTATTTTGTTTTGAAGGTAAAACATGAAAGTTTTACCTTCATGTATGTATCTGAAAAGAAATTAATCGTTTTCCTGCTTCTGAATATTTAAAAATAAATCATGTGACATTCTTTGAAAAAGAAATTGAGAGGAAAAAATGATAGTAGAGAAATTGACCTTTTTTTTTATTGCTTTTCAAATTTTTATTTAAATTTCAGTTAGTTAACATAAAGTGCAGTATTGGTTCCGAGTGCAGTATTGGTTCAAGTGATTCACCACTTACATACAACACCCAGTGCTCATCACAACAAGTGCCCTCCTTAGTACCAGTCACCCATCTAGCTCATCCCTCACCCACCTCCATCCATCAACCCTCAATTTGTTCTCTATCATTAAGAGTCTCTTATGTTTGTTCCCGTCTCTCTTTTTTCTTTTATTTTTCCCCCTTCCATTTGTTCATCTGTTTTTTTCTTAAATTCCACATATGAGCGAGCTAATTGTCCTTCTCTTTTTTCGCTAAGTATAATACATTCTAGCTCCATCCATATTGTTGCAAATGGCAAGATTTCATTCCTTCCAGTGGTTCAGTTATATTCCATTGTATGTACATACCACATTTTCTTTATCCATTTATCAGCCGATGAACATTTGGCCTGTTTACACAGTTTGGCTGTTGTTGATAGCGCTGCTATGAACATTGGGGTGCATGTGTGCTTTTGAATCAGAATTTTTTTTTTTTATGAAATTTATTGTTAGCTTGGTTTCCATACAACACCCATTGCTCATCCCAAAAGGTGCCCTCCTCAATGCCCATCACCCACTTTCCCTTCCCTCACACTCCCCATCAACGCTTAGTTTATTCTCAGTTTGTAAGAGTCTCTTATGGTTTGGCTCTCTCCCTCTCTAACTTTTTTTTTTCCTTCCCCTCCCCCATGGTCTTCTGTCAAGTTTCTCAGGATCCACATAAGAGTGAAAACATATGGTATCTGTCTTTCTCTTTGTGACTTATTTCACTTAGCATAACACTCTCCATTTCTATCCACATTGCTACAAAAGGCCATATTTCATCCTTTCTCATTGCCAAGTAGTATTCCATTGTGTATATAAACCACAATTTCTTTACCCATTCATCAGTTGATGGACATTTAGGCTCTTTCCATAATTTGGCTGTTGTTGAAAGTGCTGCTATAAACATTGGGGTACAAGTGCCCCTATGTGTCAGCACCCCTGTATCCCTTGGGTAAATTCCTAGCAGTGCTATTGCTGGGTCATAGGGTAGATCTATTGCTAATTTTTTGAGGAACCTCCACACTGTTTTCCAGAGTGGCTGCAACAGTTTGCATTCCTACCAACGGTGCTGGAAGGTTCATTCCCCTTTCTCCACATTCTCGTCAATATCTGTTGTTTCTTGTATTGTTAATTTTAGCCATTCTCACGAGTGTGAGGTTGTATCTCATCATGGTTCTGATTTGTATTTCCCTGATGATGAGTAATGTTGAGCATCTTTTCATGTGTCTGTTAGCCATCTGGCTGCCTTCTTTGGAAAAATGTCTATTCATGTCTTCTGCCCATTTCTTAACTGGATTATTTGTTTTTTGAATATCGAGTTTGATAAGTTCTTTATAGATTTTGGATACTAACCCTTTATCAGATATGTCATTTGCAAATATCTATCCTTTCCTATTGCGTTGGTTGCCTTTTAGTTTTGATTGTTTCCTTGGCTGTGCAGAAGCTTTTTATCTTGATGAGGTCCCAATAGTTCATTTTTGCTTTTGTTTCCCTTGCCTCGGATGACATGTCTCATAAAAAGTGGGTCATAGGGGTTGCTGCCTGTGTTCTCCTCTAGGGTTTTGATGGTTTCCTGTCTTACATGTAGGTCTTTTATCCATTTTGAATTTTTGTGTATGGTATAAGAAATTGGTCCAGTTTCATTCTTCATGTTGCTGTCTAGTTTTTGTAACATCATTTGTTGAAGAGACTGTTTTTTCTCCATTGGATATTATTTCCTGCTTTGTTGAAGATTAATTGCCCATATAGTTGTGGTCCATTTCTGGGTTTTCTATTCTGTTCCATTGATCTGTGTGTGTGTGTTTTTGTGCCAGTACCATGCTGTCTTGATGACTACAGCTTTGTAGCATAGCTTGAAGTCCAAAATCGTGATACCTCCAGCTTTGCTTTTCTTTTTCAGGATTACTTTGGCTATTCAGGGTCTTTGTGGTTCCATACAGATTTTAGGATTGTTTGTTCTAGCTCTGTGAAAAATGCTTGTGGTATTTTGATAGGGATTGCATTTAATGTGTAGATTGCTTTGGGGTAGTGTAGACATTTTAAAAATGTTTGTTCGTCCTTCCGGTCCATAAGCATGGAATGTTTTTCCATTTCTTTGTATTCTCTTCAGTTTCTTTCATAATTGTTCTATAGTTTACAGAGTACAGATCCTTTACCTCTTTGGTTAGTTTATTCTTAGTTATGGTTTTTGGTGCAACTGCAAATGGGATTGTTTCTTTGATATCTTTCTCTGCTGCTTCATTGTTGGTGTATAGAAATGCAACAGGTTTCTGTACGTGGATGTTATATCTGCAACTTTGCTGAATTCATTTATTAGTTGTAGCAGTTTTTTGGTAGGATCTTTCAGGATTTCTACAGAGTATCAAGTCATCTGCAAGTTTGGCTTCTTCCTTGCCAATTTGGGTGTCTTTCATTTCTTTTGGCTGAGGCTAAGACTTCCAATACTTTGTTAAATAGTGTTGGTGAAAGTGGACATCCCTGTCTTATTCATGACCATAGAGGAAAAACTCTCAGTTTTTCCCTGTTGAGGATATTAGCTGTGGGTTTTTTGTATATGACCTTATGATGTTGACATATGTTCCGTATATCCCTACCTGTTGAGGGTTTTTATCAAGAATGGATGCTATGTTTTGTCACATGCTTTTTCTGCATCTGTGAGAAGATAGATCATATGGTTCTTATCCTTTTATTAATGTGATGTATCACATTGATTGGTTTGCAAATATTGAGCCACCCTTGCAGCCCAGGAATAAATCCCAGTTGATTGTGGTGAATAAATCTTTTAATGTACTACTCGATTTGATTTCCTAGTATCTTGTTGAGATGAGTTGACCTTTTTATTCAAAGATACAGTATAAAAGGACCACCTCATTTCAAATTGCTTTTTCATCCACCAGGTAAAAATTGTCATGCTGCCATGATCATACATTTAGAGTTGATAATGTACATAATATAAAATTTATCTTAAATGTTCAAGAAGAATCTTTTAAAAATAGTTTTAAGAAAATTCCATTGTATTTTTTTCTCCACAAGTTATATCATTAAAATAAGTGTCCCCCATAAACACGTTCTATTAATTAAAAATTATTTAACATCATATGGGGTGCCTGGATGGCTCTGTTGGTTAAGTGTTGAATTCTTGGTTTCAGCTCAGGTCATGATCTCTAGGTTCATGGAATGAGCCCCATATTGGGCTTTGCATTGACAGCACAGAGCCTGTTTGGGATTCTCTCTCTCCTCTTTCTGCCCCTCCCCCCTCAAAATAAATAAACATTAAAAAAATATTTAACATCTTATACTAAAGGAATTTCTGTCCTCAAGGATCTTACCCTCTGGCAAGGAAAATGAGACTAAAAAAAAAAAAAAAAAAAAAAGGAATAACTGTTTTAATATAATTTAAGGTAGCAGTAGAACCAGATATTGGAAGGTATGCCCAAATTTTAAAAACTGCCACAGGTCTGGAGGTTCCTCAAAAAACTAAAAATAGAACTACCCTACAATCCAGCAATCACACTACTAGGTATTTACCCAAAGGATATAAAAATACAGATTCAGTGTAGCACATGCACCCCAGTGTTATAGCAGCATTAACAACAATAGCCAAACTATGGAGAGAGCCCACATTCCTTACACAGAGGAATATTACTCAGCCATCAAAAAGAATGAAATCTTGCCATTTGCAGCAATGTGGAAGGATGTATTGTGCTACAATACACTAGAATGTAATGCTACAATACAGCACTAGAATGTATTGTGCTAAGCGAAATAAGTTAGAGAAAGACAAATACCATATATTTCACTCATGTGGAATTTAAGAAACAAAACAGATGAACATACGGGAAGGAGGAAAAGAGAGGAGAGGGAAACAAACCACAAGGGACTCTTAACAATAGAGAACAAACTGAGGGTTGCCTGAGGGAGGTGGGTGGGAGATGGGCTAGATGGGTGATGGGTACTAAGGAGGGCACTTGTTTTTTTTTTTTTTTTGTTTTGTTTGTTTTTAAAAAATTTTTTTTTCAATGTTTATTTATTTTTGGGACAGAGAGAGACAGAGCATGAACAGGGGAGGGGCAGAGAGAGAGGGAGACACAGAATCAGAAACAGGCTCCAGGCTCTGAGCCATCAGCCCAGAGCCCGACGCGGGGCTCGAACTCATGGAGCGTGAGATCGTGACCTGGCTGAAGTCGGACGCTTAACCGACTGCGCCACCCAGGCGCCCCTAAGGAGGGCACTTGTGATGAGCACTGGGTGTTGTATGTAAGTGATGAATCCCTGAATTCTACTCCTGAAACTATGATTGCACTGTATGTTAACTGAAATTTAAATAAAAACAAGCTGCTGAGGTAATTTAGTCATCCTGACTGTTTCAGTGATCCCCAAACCCAGTAGACTCTTGTTCTTCATTTTAGTCCAGGCCTTGGTATCTCCTATCTAGATTACTACCATCAACTCCCAACTGCTTAGTCTTTCCTCAGCACACATTTCATATGAATCTGTCCTATATGCAGGCAGCCACCAAACTGATCTTCCTTATACAAACATGTATGACTTGCTAGGGTCTCTTCTTTCCAGGGATTAAGTCAGGGCCCATTACATCTGGCTACAAGTTCATGGGTTGGACTTATTTAGAGGCACCTCCAACAAATCTAATTTTCTTCATCGTTAGCATTCCATAATTACAGCATTTCTGGCAGTTTTTTAAAGGAATTATAATGAACATTAGGTTTTTAGAATAAATGTAATGTTAATAGCTAAAGTCTGTTAGAGTCTAGTATAAATGAACAAAACATAATCAGGATGGAGTATTACTGCTACGCTTTTCTGTATTTTCTGAAATTGGCCTATTATACTGCTACCTAAGCAGTTTTCTTTTGGTCCACGTAGCATTCTCCTAATGGAGTTTCTTTTTCTGCCAGCTTCTTTCACTAGATGGTGCTAATTCCCTTTCATAAGACTAGCTGAAGATGATTCTTTTGGAAGAAAGCGAAAGAAAGATGTGCTAGCAGTTTGGGGATTGTATTTGCAATTTCTATAAATGCAAGAGAAAATGCAATATTCTAAAGAAAATAAAGTATTTTAATGTCTCTGGCTGTTAGGATGGCAGGTTGACCATGCTGTGAACATGACCTATAGAAATAAAGAACAGCTGTCATTTTATTATATGCAAGAGTTTCTTATTTGTTATAGCATCATTATTTGGAACATAAACTCTGAATTATGCATTGAACACATTTTCATTGCATTTTTTTTCAATATATGAAGTTTATTGTCAAATTGGTTTCCATACAACACCCAGTGCTCATCCCAAAAGGTGCCCTCCTCAATACCCATCACCCACCCTCCCCTCCCTCCCACCCCCCATCAACCCTCAGTTTGTTCTCAGTTTTTAAGAGTCTCTTATGCTTTGGCTCTCTTCCACTCTAACCTCTTTTTTTTTTTCCTTCCCCTCCCCCATGGGTTTCTGTTAAGTTTCTCAGGATCCACATAAGAGTGAAAACATATGGTATCTGTCTTTCTCTGTATGGCTTATTTCACTTAGCATAATAACACTTTCCAGTTCCATCCATGTTGCTACAAAGGGCCATATTTCATTCTTTCTCATTGCCATGTAGTACTCCATTGTGTATATAAACCACAATTTTTTTTATCCATTCATCAGCTGATGGACATTTAGGCTCTTTCCATAATTTGGCTGTTGTTGAGAGTGCTGCTATAAACATTGGGGTACAAGTGCCCCTATGCATCAGTACTCCTGTATCCCTTGGGTAAATTCCTAGCAGTGCTATTGCTGGGTCATAGGGTAGGTCTATTTTTAATTTTCTGAGGAACCTCCACACTGTTTTCCAGATAGACTCCACCAGAAGTCTGCTAGAACTGATACATGAATTTAGCAAAGTTGCAGGATACAAAACCAATGTACAGAAATCAGTTGCATTCTTATACACTAATAATGAAGCAACACAAAGACAAATAAAGAAATTGATCCCATTCACAATTGCACCAAGAAGCATAAAATACCTAGGGATAATTCATTGCATTTTAAAATAATAACCTCAGATTTGCATATTTTTTGTGTTTGTTGTATATGTTATTTATAATTGCTATCGTAACCACTTATTTAGGCATAAGCTCATTTTTTTTAAGTTTATTTATTTTTGAAAGAGAATGAGAACATGTGCGAGCGGGAGATGGGCAGAGACAGAGGGAGAGAGAGAATCCCCAACGGGCTCTGCGCTGAGCATGGAGCTCAGTCCCACGAACATGAGATCATGACCTGAGCCAAAACCAAGAGTCAGTTTTTTAACTGACTGAGTCACGCAGGCACCCTGCCATGAGCTCATTTTTAATTTGTTAGTTAAATCTGTAAGTTTATATGTTAGTTTAACATATGTCATTACACATGCCTAAGTAGTAATCAGAATAGGGCCTATGGGGTCACTATGTTAGTGTCAGAGATACACTGTATAATACCTGTCTGTACATAAATTTTTGTGTTACAAGTAGGCATAGCTTATAAATGATATGTATTTCTAAGTTAATTATTTTTATTTATAGTTGTGTAGCAGGCGAGCATTAAATTTTATTAGAGTCATTACCATCTTAGTAACGCTGTATAGAGGCAAAAATATGGAAATTGGAGTCCTAAGTTCAAGTCTTTTTCTGGCTCATTAATTTAGTATTTTGGGCAAGTCCATTTGATCATTTAATCACTCATTCCACACAGGAATATTAAGTATTTTTATCAAACAGAAGTTATACCAAGCTATGAAAATACAGCTTAATTGGTGTCTGTGCCTTCCACTCTTAGTGGGGGATGAAGACAAACAGCTGATTATAGTAAAGTGTGATAAATGTTATGATGAGGAAGAGCCATGAGCACACAAAAGTCAAGCCCTGACCCATGCTCAGTTGACCTTGTGCTTGTCTTTTTAGTACTTTCTGCAGTTGTTATTAAGTGGTCAAGTGTGTAGTTATTTATGTCTTTCTCTCCAGCTGGATGCAAAGTCTTTTAAGCGCAAGGACTATATCTGTTTTGTTCACACCAGCACCTTGTGGAGTCCTTTATTTCTCAAATATTGATGGAAAAAATGAAAGCTGGGCACAGCTTATGGAGAAAGTGCTATTTGAGTAGAAACTGAAAGATGAATAAGAGCTAGGCAGGCAAAAGAAGGAGGTTGTCAGGGAAGAATGTACCAGGTGGAGGGAAGAGGTCTTTTCCCTACTGTCCTGGGGGTAAGAAAGACATTGTTCATTGGGTAAAGGAAGTACTAGACTTCTGTCTAACCCTCAATTTCCTCATCTTTCTTTTTTTTCCTTTTATATTTGGCTTTTACTTATTTATTTATTTTAAATATGAAATTTATTGTCTAATTGGTTTCCATACAACACCCAGTGCTCATCCCAACAGGTGCCCTCCTCAGTACCCATCACCCACCCTTCCCCCCTCCCATCCCCCAAACAAAATTTCCTCATATTTCAAGAAGAACAAAAATGATGCCTAGCTCTGAGTTGTAATGAATTAAATGAAATTAATTTAGAGAGTAAATAATTGAATAAACTGTAAAATGGCATAAAGGTAGAAAAAGTTGTTCTTATCAGGGTAGAGAATTTGGTTCTTGAAATTAAAAAACAGGATTTGGAGGATAATTTCTCTAATTTATGTGGAATCTGGGTTTATTACTCTGAATTGTCTCTCATGCTTTAGAAGAAAAATGTCTTTAACTGGTACTCAGTAATAAGGGCAGCTAATATTTTATTCTTAAAACTTCCCCAAATCATTTCATTTATATTTTCTTGGCAGTGCTCCTATCTAGGTAAGGTCTTAAACTTTGTACCCACTCACTAGGAGAAATCAGCACAGGTCAGATCATCATGTTCAGTTCTAAGCATTGTGATTTAACAGGAATACTAAAGAACTAAAATTGGTACAGAAGAACATTGTCAGTATGGTGAAAGACCTAGAAGCTGTGTCTAATGGGGACTGATTGAAGGAAGAGGAACGTTGAGCCTGAAGGAAAATAAAAGTAAGAGGAACACAGGAGATTCGATATTTGTCCCAATTTGTCATTCCCGTTATAGAATTATGCATCCACATCCTTGCATGGCCTGTCGTGGCCAGGATGTACTTCTCTGCGCTTGAGGTTACACGCAGTAATGTGACTTGAGTTGGTTAATTAGTGGATTTAAGGTAAGTCAGAGGCCAAAAAAGCACTTTATGGTTGGGCCTGCCTCTTTGGACTCTGGTCATGTGCCATGAGAACGTGTCCCGCATAGACTTGCATGCAGCTGTAGCAGCCTGTAGCAGTGCTGCCCGGCTGAGCCCAACCTTAATCAGCCAGAGCACAGTCAGTGAGACCTTTAGACCAATGAACATGACTCTTATAACCCAGTGAGTTTCCTTTTATTCCTATAATATTTTAAGTATAATCCTTATAATATGTCAGTTTGTTACATGTTTAGACTTTTATTATTTTTGTTAATGTTTGTTTATTTTTGAGAGAGAGAGAGAGCGTGAACAGGGGAGGAGCAGAGAGAGGTAGACACAAATCTGAAGCAGGCTCCAGGCTCTGAGCTGTCAGCACAGAGCCCGATGTGGAGCTCAAACTCATAAACTGTGAGATCATGACCTGAGCTGAAGTGGGACGCTTAACCAACTCAGCCACCCAGATGCCCCAGGTGTTTAGACTTTTAAATGAAAGCTCTTTGTAAGCAACATTATCTCAAATGATTGTCTTACCAATTACAAAGTGGTAGACTAATAGATTAACATCTATTAATGATACAGAGAAAGTTTTTAACAATGGAGATTAATCTGCAATTCCTACTCTTTTCTGAATGTATTAGAATCTTAATTTCTTAGAATAAATTATCGGAGCTAACTGCCACTGCTTATGATGCAGTAATATATCATCAGTGTTGTCATCACATGTATTTCTTCGTTATGTTTTCATTATATCAGTAGCATAATAGTCTTGCCTTCAAGCTGTCCATGTAACAGAGAATGGGAAACTCTACTGTTGGAATGTCCTTGGCTTGTTAGAGACTAGCAGCTTGTGATACGTTATCATGGATGCAGAGCACCGACAACCGTCTTTAGGCAGTGTGCAAACAGCTCAGGAGGCTGCTTCACAGTTTGGCTGAAAGAACGACGCAGGCTGTGGCTCTAAGACTTGGTGGCTCTTTCAGATATGTTCCAGGCTACTTTCTGAGACACTGATGTCTTTTCTGTCACATGGCTGAGTGGCTGGCCCCTGCTGACCCCTGTGCAGCTCAGGCAGTCTACTGGCTTCTGCTGCTCATTTTTCTTCAGGCCATGTTTCTTCTTCTTTGCATGTGAATAAGTCCTTATTTTCTTCATCCACTACTGCCTTTAATTTTTGGTGTTTTTGTGTTTAGTTTCTTTTTCTTCCTAGAGAAATTCCCAGAGAATTTTTTCATAGCAATGATGAGCAGGATATTACTCTGCAGATGATTTGCGCTGGATAAAAGTAACATTTTTGGAATATCATCTGACATAATATCTTTTTTTCCTTCAGTCCCATAGGAACATATATTTTTTCCACTACCTCACTATTTACAAGTTTGAAAGGGCGGGGGGGGGGAAACCCACCCTGTTTCCAGTTTTATTGACCAGTCTGGCCTTTCTCAGTCACCTCAGCGTGATCCTGTGAGCTCCGTTGCTGTGTTGGGAGCATGTTCTGGGAATCCTGGCATTTGCTGATCTGTTCTGTGCCTACTTCTCATCACCAAGGATGCTCTTCACTGCTGGGATCAGTGGTGCCAGTTTGCTCCCCTGCCTCTCCATGGTTCTTCTAAAGAGAACTAGAATGTTCACATCAGGGCTGCTGCATTGCATCATTTCTGGGGAAATCATTCATATTGTAATATGTTTCACTGGTGTACTCTGAGGTTTTCCTCAGTACTCTGAGTGCTATTACTGGAGCAAGTCTTAGCCAAATTTCCTGGAACCAGACTTTTTGTATTTTATGCATAAATGTTTAGAAATCTTTGTGGTTCTTTTTTAAGGAATTAATCAACCTTGAGGTTTATTTTAAGGGATAGATCTATTTGATTTTATCAGCTTTTTCATTATTCGCAGTTCTTCACCAAAGAAGATATATTTTACTTCATCAAAATATCAAAAAATATTTTGATATACAAAGATTTTGATTTACAAAGGTTTACTCCAATATTAACTTTGAATATTTACTTGAATATTTTTTTCAATTTTTTAATGTTTTTTATTTTTGAGAGAGAGAGAGTGAGCGAGTGTGAGTGGGCAGGTACAGAGAGGGAGAGGGAGACACAGAATCTGAAACAGGCTCCAGGCTCTGAGCTGTCAGCACAGACCCTGATACAGGGCTTGAACTCGGAAATGGCGAGATCATGACCTGAACCGAAGTCAGATGCTTAGACTGAGCCACCCAGGTGCCCCTTTACTTGAATATATCAATCTTGAGATTGAATTCCCAGTTTCAGATGTTGATTTTCCATTTTTGGGGGATTTTTTTCTTCTTACATTGAATGGAACAATGAGTTGAAAATCTGACTTCTCATCAGTAATTCTGGAGGACAGAAAACAGTACAACAACATCTTTAAAGTGATGTTCTTAAGAAGTCTTCCTCATTTCAATTGATGCCCTTCCATCCTTCCTCTTGCTCACGCAAAAACCTTGGCACGATTCCTTTCTTGGCACAATTTTTCCTTTTTTCTTATAACTCACATCCAGTCCAGCTACACATCTTACCTCCAACTTTCATTTGAATCTCCATCCAAATTCTTTTGGCCAACTACACATCTTATCTCCAACTTTCATTTAAATATCCATCCAAGTTCTTTTGTGCTTAGTTTTGCTTTATATATAGCATTAGGAACGAACGGTTTGAGAGCTGGTTTGGAGCAAACACTTAAAGGTAAATCTTGGGATGCCTAAGTGGCTCAGTCAGTTAAGCGTCTGACTCTTGATTTAGGCTCAGGTCATGATCTCATGGTTTGTGAGCTCAAACCCTATGTTGGGCTCTGCGCTGACAGTGTGGAGCCTGCTTGGGATTCTGTCTCATTCTCTGCCCTTTCCCTGCTTGCTCACTCTCTGTCTCTCTCAAAATAAATAAACAAACAAACAATTAAAAAAAAAAAAAGGTAAATCTGATGATGCTGAAACTATTCCAGGCCAGAGACGAACATGGAAAGGCCCTAGTTAATGTCGTAAAGCCAACACAGCATTAATGCAAAGCAGTAGAATCCGGAGAACCCACACTCCCGGCCCACTGCCAGAGGATGGGTTTCCCATTAGGGAGTTGTACCGTAGGTTCCCATGAACACTGCCTTAGGCCACTCATGCTCCCAGTGGCAGCTGTAGCCAATAACTTCTGGCATAGTTATCCAGCATTTTTGTGACGATAGCTGAGTAATAGAGTTTCAGTTTTTTTTAAGTGTGCTACATATGGGAAATAAAAGAGTTGACTCATTTTTCTTCAAAAAGCCTTCCTAGGATCAACAAGCAGCATTTGGAGCAGAGTTTCTCAATGGCACTATTGACATTTGGGCTCAAATAATTCTTCGTTAGCGGGAGATGGAGGGCTGTCTTATGTATTGTAGGGTGTTCAACAGCATCCCTGGCCTCTGTCTACTAAATGCCAAAAGTACCCCATCCTCAGTTGTGGCACCCAAAAATGTCTACAGATATTGACAAATGCTCTCTGGAGGCAAAATTGCCTCACTTGTGAATCACTGAGTTAGAAGGCAGATTTGGGTTCAGTTGGAGAAGAAACTTTCCCACCGTGACTGCTTTAATGAAGTAAGCTTCTAGACTGGATTCGAAGTGGACCCTGTGGGATTTACTTTTTCATTGCACAGAGATTAGTTCATAAAACGTCTAAAAAGTTTCCCAATGCTGACTCCCCACTCTGATGAACTAATCTGGAGAGGATTTCATCATTTTTTAACATTTGTTAGGGAGACTTTAAACAAAATCATATCTTTGACAGTCTGTTCAGTTCATGAGAATATTTCAGAAGCATTTTCGTAACTATGAAATGATAAATGCTGTTTAAACACCAGTAGTTAATTCAGATTGCTTTCAGGACATCTCTTTTATGATCTGTTTGGTATTAAGGGATAGTACTACCCCTTTCTTATTGCTATGTAATATAAGATAGTTTTCAATATGTCTTTTTTAAATCTTGGAGAATGTTATTTGATCAGCAATGTATGTATTTGTATATTATAATAATTAGGTCACAGGAATGTCATGTTTTTTAAAGCTAAATTTTAAGTTAAATCACTCTTACAGGAAAAGCATTTTCAAAAATATTTAGTTCTGTGGCTTGACTTCTACTTTGGGTAGGTCAATGGAGGTCGCTCAAGAATCCAGAGAGTTTCTGTAACCAAGAGGGATGGAGAACAGTCCCTCACTTCACAGAACCTTGACACCCCAGACTCTTTTCTTACTTAGAGAAGGAAGCCAGAAGCTCATTAGTAACTACATTCTGTCTCTAGGCAGTTGAGGCTAACCCTTGGCTTTGCTAAGTCCTCCTCTGCATGTTGCTGCCACCACCCAGCAGCAGCCTTTGGCTGTCTCTGGCATAGTTGGAGATACTCTGAAGTTGTCAAGGGAAGCCAGATGATAGCAGTGTCTGTGCTGGTAGGATCTAGTATTAGAATCAGTCGCTATTTTAAGCTGCTATCTTTGCAGGGACAGAAAAGTAGATACCAGGAATAAGGGAGAGAGGGACAAGCATGAAAATGAGGATATTTGTGAATCTGTGTGCTGAAACATTTAGAGTATATTCAGGAAGAACAAAAGAGCCAAATAGTAAATGTGGCCTCTTAAAGATAACACTGAAACATTTTGCTTAAAAATGGGTCAGATTAAAACATTCTTTACCAAGGGAATTTGACTTAAAAGATATTTGGAAGAGGAAGTCCATTATCAAACTAGCAGCTACAGTTTCACAAACAGATGTACAAAATTTGTTAGAATGTTAATCAGGTTTCTGATTAATGTTCCAAAACACTAGAAATTATAGAACTTCCTTTTATCAGTCTGTATTATAAAGAAGTTGTGAAATTTATATGATTAAGTTAGAGAAGTTTTTTTTCTATTTTTAAGAATATTAGAACAAAGCACACTTAGGGTTAGATTCACTGAAGGAATTGTTCAATTTTATAGTTAGGAACATGAAATGAGCAAGTTTTACTAATGAAAAGATAATATCCTAGAATAGCAAAGCCTCTAGTTGGAATTCTGTTTACTAGAGACAAGTATCAACATAGTATGTATGTACCTCTAGCTACATGTACATGGCAGGATACTCAGGTCTCCATTTCTCTTGGACCTCTAACCAGTTGCAGAGGGAATAAACAATGAGCACATTGTAATAGGAAAGGCTTGTGATGACCTGAGAGCCAGCCAGAAATTAATGCCAGCCGAGTAAATAAGCAGTCAGGTAAGAATATGCAGTGTTTTCACAAATGTCCGAGAGGTCCCCTTTGGATTCTGTTAATAAAACAGGAAACTGAAAGGATGAGGCAGAGTCCCATGGGATTGTGTTTTGTGCACCGTGATAGCCCCAGTGCCTGGAACAGTGCCTGCCCATAATGGACATTGAATAAGTATGGGGAGGAAGAAGACAAATGTAAAAGTAATACCAGGTCAGAGGAAGAAATAAATGTCTAAGAGTGAAGAAGAGTGCATTTTAAAACATAGCCCAGTACCTAGGAAACTTGGATAAATGTGGTAACCGCTTGCTGCTTTGCCTCGCTTTCTTTCCCACATGACAGTACAACTCATTAAAGGCTCTGCCCTACTCATCTTTGAACCTGGAGATGATAGCAGCTGGTAGTATCATTTATTGAAAAGCTGTGGTTTATATTAAAGCACTGTTCTTCCCTGGAACCGCCCTATGAGGTATTATTGGCCCCATTTCTGAAATAAAGGAAACAGAAGGGGAGGGAGGTTAAATAATCTGGCCAAAGCCATATTGTGGAGCTCGCATTCCATCTCAGGATTGTGTGACTCCTGAGCTCCTATACAGAATCTTTAGGCCAGACTATCCAGGTGCTCAGTAAATGTGTGCTCAGTGTTTTTTAAAAATGAAGATTAGGTGTCCTAAAGAATTCACCAAGGAGATGGCATCAAGCTAGATCTTAAGTAAAAGTAAGATTTGGATGTGGTGAAATGTTGCCATCATCCCAAAGGTACATATTTTAAAACTCCTCCTCTACTTTAAAGTATTTGTCATCATTTCACTAAATGATGTCATTATATATAAAAACTTGCCTTCTAGGGGAGTCTAGATGGCTCACTTGGTTAAGCTCCCGACTTGGGCTCAGGTCGTGATCTCACAGCTTGTGGGTTCAATCCCTGCGTCAGGCTCTATGCTGACAGCTCAGAGCCTGGAGCCTACTTTGGATCTGTGTCTCACTCTCTCTCTGCCCCTCCCCCGCTCACGCTCTGTCTCTCTCGCTCTCTGTAAAGTAAACAAACATTAAAAAAAATTAAAACTTGCCTTCTTCTAATCACAACAATTATATCCTTTTAATGTATAACAGTTTTGTCATTTTAATATAGTTTTTGGATGTTTTTAACTTTGTATAAATAGTGGTTGGTGTCCCACAATATATTTTTGTCCCCATTAGCATTATATATTATTGAGATCATTTATATTATAGAGCATATAGTATTCCATTGTGTGAATACACCACAGTTTATCCATTCTGATAATGATGGAAATTTTTTGTTAATATAAACAACGATAGTATAAATATTCTTGTATATGTCACTTGGTGCACATATATTAGAGTTTTCCAGGGTAGTGGTTCTCACATTTGAGCATACATCAGAACCACCTGAAGGGCTGTTTAAACACAGGTTGCAAGGCTCATTGATTCAGGAAGTCTGGGGTAAGTCCCAAGAATGTGCATTTCTAACAACGTCTCAGGTACTAATGATCTATTGATCCAAGAACTAACTGCTTCAGAGTATATATCTAACTGTGGAATTGTTGGAGTGAAATAGAGAGTACATACTTTGAATTTTACTAGGTAATACTAGATTGTTTTCCTATCAGGAATGTGAAAGCGAATTGTCAGACTTGAATTTTTGCCAGACTGGTGGGTGTTAATGGTATCTTATTATGTGGCTGAAAGGGGAAATCGATATGCTTTTTTTTCTTCATATTAAAACTTTCAGAATAGACCCTAGAAGCAGCTTCTTGGCTCCTTCTCGAACCTCAGGCAGGTTCAGCCTACTTGCCTCCACTCTAACTTCCACACTGGCCTCCACCATGTCTATCAGGGTGACCCAGAAGTCCTACAAGGTGTCCTCCTCTGGCCCCCGGGCTTTCAGCAGCCTCTCCTTCACTCACGCGCCTGGCTCCCGCATCAGCTCTGCCCTGTCCTGGGTGGAAAGCGGCAGCAGCTTCCAGCGTGGCCTGGGCAGCAGCATGAGTGTAGTTGGGGGCTACGGCAGGCCCGGGAGTATGGGGGGGCATCACGGCTGTCTCAGTGAACCAGAGCCCGCTGAGCCCTCTTAAGCTGGAGGTGGACCCCAACATCCAGGCCGTGCACAGCCAGGGGAAGGAGCAGATCAAGACCCTCAACAACAGGTTTGCCTCCTTCATCGACAAGTTGCGGCATCTGGAGCAGCAGAACAAAGTTCTGGAGACCAAGTGGAACCTCTTGCAGCAGCAGAAGACCTCTCGCAGCAACATGGACAACACGTTCAAGAGTTACATCGACAACCTTTGGCGGCAGCTGGAAACCCTAGGCTAGGAGAAGCTGAAGCTGGAGGTGGAGCTTGGCAACATGCAGGGCCTGGTGGAGGACTTCAATAAATATGAGGAGGAGATCAAAGAACGTGCAGACATGGAGAATGAATTTGTCCTCATCAAGAAGGATGTGGACGAAGCTCACATGAACTAGGTGCAGCTGGAGTCCCGCTTGGAAGGGCTGACTGATGAGATCAACTTCTTAAGGCAGCTGTACGAAGAGGAGATCCGTGAGCTGCAGTCCCAGATCTCGGACACGACTGTGGTGCTGTCCATGGGCAGCAGCCACTCCCTGGATCTGGATGGCATCATTGCCAAGGTCAAGGCCCAGTATTAGGAGATCGCCAACAGCAGCCAGGCTGAGGCAGAGACCATGTACTAGATCAAGTATGAGCAGCTGCAGACATTGGCCAGGAAGCATGGGGATGACTTCCATCGCACAAAGACGGAGATTTCCAAGATGAACCAGAACATTAACTGACGCCAGGCTGAGATTGAGGGCCTGAAAAACCAGAGGGCTTCCCTGGAGGCCGCCATAGCTGATACCAAGCAGTGTGGGGAGCTGGCCGTGAAGGACGCCAATGCTAAGGTGGCCGAGCTGGAGGCCGCTCTGCAGTGAGCCAAGCAGGACATGGCCCGGTAGCTGCAGGAGTACCAGGAGCTCATGAACATCAAGCTGGCCCTGGACATCAAGATCGCCACCTACTGCAAGCTGCTGGAGGGCGAGGAAAGCAGGCTGGAGTCTGGGATGCAGAACATGAGCATCCACACTAAGACCTCCACCGGCTACTTGGGTGGGCTGGTCTCAGCCTACAGGGGCCACATGAGCCCTGGCGTCAGCTATGCCTTCCAGTCCGGCTTCAGCTCTGGCCAGAGCTCTGCTTCCTCTGGCCATGTCAGCTCCTCCAAGGCTGTGGTGGTGAAGAAGATCGAGACCCGTGATGGGAAGCTGGTGTCCCAGTCGTCTGACGTCCTGTCCAAGTGAACAACCACTGTGGTCCCTCCCAGCCTCCCCACTCCCGTGGCTGCCATAGAGCCTGTGAGGGAAGGAGCCGTGCAGGGGAGCGTCGGGAATGGGAGGCCCACCTAAGCCTCACCTCAGTCCTTGGCCTACCCTTAGGGGGAGTCCACCACCCTGGGTACCCCCCTCTTGCCCATGGCTCCAGCTAAAAGCCAATTCACGAGTTTTTTCCCAAATAAAGCCTCAGATGGCTCTGCCAGTCCCCCCCTTCCCCCCAAAAAAAACCTTTCAGAATATGCGGAATTGGTTCATTTTAAATAATATTTTCAGGGCACAGGAAACACATTCTTTTCCACAGAAAAATCTGGGTGTGCTGATCAAATTCAGTTTTGGTTGCCTAAGAAGAATCTTAGATAATTGTTGTAATTTTTAATTTTTGTATTCTTGCATTGGCCTTTTTAAAAAGGAAAGAACACAGGAGAAATTCCACTTTAGTGAGACTTGTGTAAACTGAATGTACTCCATTTAATTCAGGATGGTGCAAAAGGCTAATTTGGAAAGAGTTGATTAGATACCACACTAGTTTTATTGCGTTCCTCAGAGATACTCCTTGAAAGCCAGGTCCAAGCTGACTTTAGGTTTAACAGGTTTAACAGGTTCACATTCTGCATGAGAAGCTACTGCAGACCTGGCGCCTCCTTCAGAAATGTTGCTTTCCAGGGGTGCCTGGGTGGCTCAGTCGGTTGAGCATCCAACTTCGGCTGAGGTCGTGATCTTGGGATTCGTGAGCTCGAGCTCTGCATTGGGCTCTTTGTGGACACCTCAGAGCCTGGATCCTGCTTCGGAACCTGTGACTCCCTCTCTCTCTGCCCCTCACCCTCTCATGCTCTCTCTCTCTCTCTCTCTCTCTGTCTCTCTCTGTCTCTCAAAAAATAAACATTAAAAAAAAAAAAGTGTTGCTTTTCAGTTACTGTTTGAGCAAATGTGTGTCAAAGTCCTGCTTCTGGCAGGTGGTAGTTAAACTCTCAAGGTGGTGTACCGCACCCCAAGAGCCTGTTGTATCATGACCAAGTGTGACTGGGCTTTGGCATCCGTGTCTGTATGACTGGACACTAATTGATAACTGTCTTTCAGCTTTCATGACGCTGGTTATCATATTGCTGCACGTGTTCTGGGGCATCATATTTTTTGATGGCTGTGAGAAGAAAAAGTGGTCTGCCCTTCTTGTAGTTCTTCTGACCCACCTGCTGGTGTCAGCCCTGGTGAGTATTGATTGTCACCATGCTCACAGTGTTTTTTGGATCATAAGTCCACATATGGTAGATTCCACTCTAAATGAAATACATGCTCATGGGAAGATGAAGCTCTTTAATGAGTGAATGGTAGATAGATAGATAAATCATCTATTCCTACAGAAAAAAAGCCACTCTTAATTTGTTGGTTGATTTCATTAAAGATTTTATTCTATGTATCTTTCTTTTATGGGTATAGTCAAACCTGAAATAGTCTTGCATTAGGCTTACATTATGTAACACATCTTAAATAAGTACCATGTTATTAGAAATCCTTTTCATATATACATTTTAATAGCCTTATATCATTACATAGAATTATAGTTTGCTTAACTGATCACATCTATTTCAAAATTTTGTTTCTTACAATGCTGTCTTGAACATCTTTGTACATGAAATTTTTTCAATATGATGTTTAGATTTCATAGAATGAAAATATGAAATTAAATGGTACAAATATTTTTAAAGCCCTTGATATAAATTGGTAAAGTCCTCTCCACAAGGATTGTACCATTTCTACTCACTCTGATAAATAACAAGGGTGCCCATTTTATTCCCTCCTCACTGAAATTAGAATTATTATGCCAATTTTCTAAATAACTAAAATTTAAAAAGAAAGCTTGACTAGCCATATTTCTTAAGAATATTTAATGGTTTGGGTTTGACTTTCATGGTAATTTGCCATGTATTTACATCAGAATTATCCCCACCACTGCCTTGTCCAGACCCTTATCATGTCTCATCTCTTAGTATTAGAAGGGTTCTTTCTGATGGTGTCCTACCTCATGTTTCTCTCTTCTCCATCCACTTAGAATTTATATCAAGTTTTCTCATACTGGGCTCCTTGACCTCTGATGCATCTAAAATGAAGTCTTGCAGGGGTGCCTGGCTGGCTTAGTTGCTAAAGCACATGACTCTTGATCTCTGGGTCGTGAGTTCAGGCCACCAGTTATAGGCATAGAGGTTACTTAAAAGATAGATAGTTAGATAAAAACGCAGTCTTATTGCTTCCCCTTCCTAAAACCTTTCAGCGGTGCAGGATACTAAAGTTAGTGTGATGGCAACTATGTGAAGCCAAGTCTTCATGGAAAAAAAAAGACTGGAAAGAGAAAGCATTAAAATACTAATAGTATTTATCTCTCAGTGGATTCTTTTCTTCTTTATAGTTTTTGGCATGTTCCAAATTTTCTGCAATGTACGCTTCTATAATCAGAAAGGAAATTAAATGAAAAAACAAATGTCCTTTTCTTGGATCCATTTGGCTAATTCATTCATTCGACAAATATTTACTGAGTACCTTCTATGTTCCAGGCACTGTTTTAGGTAAACAAAACAGTTTAGTGAACAAAACAAAGATCCCTGCTTTTACAGTTTAGTGGTGAGAGAAAGGCAGCAAGCAGCAGGCTTAATAAATAAGAAATTTTATCGTGATAGGTGCTATGGAAAGTAGAGCAGAGTTAAAAGGAATCCAGAGTGTGGGGAGGCAGAGGATGTCCAATTTTTTAACTAGGTGGTCAGAGTAGGCCTCGTTGTGAAGGTGACCTTTGAGCAAAGAAGTGAAGTAGATTGGTCATGCGGCTCTCTGGGGAAGAGCATCCTGGACTGCACAGCCAGTAGCAAAGTCTAAGATCAAAGAAATTGCTTGGCGTATTTTTGGAAGTGAGGGTGGCCAGAACAGAGTGAGCTAGGGTAAAGGTAATAGATATTGTCACGGAGTTGAAGGTGGGGAGGGAAGTAGAGGTTAGAAGTGAGAACCACATCTAGATAACGCAAGATGTTGGCATTTACTGTCAGTGAAATGGGAGTCGTTGCAGGGTGTTAGGGCCATGATCTGACTCACATTTTTAAAAGATCACTTGGCCGTGTTAGGAGTGAACTGTAGCAGGGAAAGATTATAGTCATCAGGAGAAGGATGGTGATAACTTGGGTGAAAAAGCAGTGGATATAATGAGAAATGATCAGATTGAGGATATATTTTTGAAAGTAGAGCCAGCAGTATTTCCTTACAGATTGGGTAAGGCATAGAGTGAAAGAAGAGGAGCCAAGGATGTCTCCAAGGTTTGGGCCTGGACAATTAGAAGGATGGAGTTACCATCAGCTGGGATGGGGGAGCTTGTGAGGGTGGATCAAGGAGTTCATCTGGACACATTATAAACGTAGTAGAGGTGCCTATTGGACATCCTAGTGAAAATATCCATTAGGCAATTGGATGAGAAAGTACGGAGCTGGGGAGAGAAATCCAGGCCAGAAATCCAAAGACTGAGCTCTGGGACGCTCCCACATTGAGACTGGGGAAAGAGAAGGTGCCAGCAAAAGAGACTGAGAAAGAGCCACTAGTGAGCTTGGAAGAAAACCAGGAGCCAGATGTCCTGGAAGCCAGATGTGTTAAGGAGAGAATGATCAGCTGTAGTAGATGCCTATGGAATAAAACCCAGACTTCTTTGTTTGACATAAGCCTCTTATCAGCCTTACTGGTACAGAACTTAACCTCCTGCTGCTCCCCACAGTTCACATCATATGCTCCATCTAAATTAATCCATTGTGGCTTCCCAGTAGGTGTGCCTTGTCCATGCTGTTTTATCTGCAGTGACGCGTCTCCCCCTAACCTAAGTCAGTTTGGAAAAGTACTCGTTCCATGTGAAGCCTCCCTGGAAAAGGTGCATATTCCAGACTGAGCACGATCACCGGCCCTTATTCATAGCTGTGTTATAACACTTATCCACAGATAACACTGTTTTATTTAATATAGTTATTTATTCATTTATTATTATTTTTTAAAATTTACATCCAAGTTAGCATATATAGTGCAATAATGATTTCAGGAGTAGAATCCAGTGATACATACAACACCCAGTGGTCATCCCAGCAAGTGTCCTCCTTGATACCCCTTGCCCATGTAGCCCATCCCCCCATCCCAAACCCCTCCAGCAATCCTCAGTTCTCTGTATTTAAGAGTCTGCAGCTACTTTCGAGGGAGTGCTTTTCCTGTACTCTCACGATGTGCTGCACGCTTCTCCCCTTTCTCTGTCCTCTCTCTGCAAAAACAGCTCCCTACCCTCCACAGCTTCTCTCTCTCTCCCCCACTTCACCTCTCCGCACCATGTACCTGCCAAGTTCTGTGGTTCAAGTTATGCAGATTGTTGTGTTAATCCTCAGATCAGTTTCCTAGATGTGCAAAATAATGTGGTGCTGATCTAGCTGCATTTCAGGGATGAGAGAATCTGAGAACTTGAGTGCTGTGCTGCTCTTCCATCTTGGCCTCACCATCTTATTTAATACAGTTTTTGTGTATCTCTCTCCAACTAGAGTTTGATCATCAGGGATGATCTTATCTTGTCAATCTTTGTATCCTCAATCCTATAAATGTTGTAGAATATTGAATAGTTGATATTCTCTTTAATGATTAAAGAGAACCCAGGAAAATAAACTAAAATAAAAAAGAATTCGGGAAATTTGGAAGATTATCTACCAAAATTTTAATAGTAGTTGTCTCTGAATAGCAGAGGGGGGAGGGGAACGGGGTAGTGCTTGGTGGCTCAGTCAGTTAAACATCTGACTCTTGATACCTGCTCAGGTCTTGATCTCCTGGTTGTGAGTTTAAGCCCCCTGTGGGGCTCCATGCTAGACATGAAGCCTACTTAAGAAAAATAACACACACACAGAAACATATACAGATCAAAAGTGTACATCTTGTAACCTATGTAACTCGAACCTAAATGAAAACTAAAACATCAGATCCCATGAGCCTCCTACCACGGTCCTGACTTCTAACACCATGGCTTGCCTTGCCTTTTGGTAGTTTATGTAAACAGAACTATACGGTATTTACTCTTGTGTCTGACTTCTTTCGCTCAACATTATCTTTGTGAGATTCATCTGTATATATTGCTCATTTATTACACTCTAGTATTCTATTTTGTGACTGTACCATGATTTATCCATTCTACTGCAGAAATGGTATCTCTAGTTTTTGACTTTTGTGACTAATTACAATGCTTTGAGCATTTTAGAATATCTCTTTTGAATATATGTGTACATTTCTTTTGGATATATGCCTAGGAGCGGAATTGCTGATCATGGGGCGTGCATATGTCAGCTGTTATACCACTCAGCTTTTCAGAGTCATTGTATTGACTTACATTCCCATTAATTTGTGAGTGGCAGTTCCTCCACCTCCTCACCAATGGTTGGTATGGCACTGTCTTGTTACTGATCCCCCTGGGTATGTGGTGGTATCACATTATGGTCTTAATTAGCATTTCACTAATGATTAATGAGATTAAGCAGATCTTCATATATTTATTGGCCATTTGGATCATTCTTTTTTTTTTTTTGAGTTGTAAGAGTTGTTTATTTTTTAAATTTTTTATATGAAGTTTATTCTCAAATTGGTTTCCATACAATACCCAGTGCTCATCCCAACAGGTGCCCTCCTTAATGCCCATCACTCACTTTCCTCTCCCCTCCCACCCCCATCAACCTTCAGTTTATTCTCAGTATTTAAGAGTGTCTTATGGTTTGCCTCCTTCCCTCTCTGTAACTTTTTTACCCTCCCTTCTCCTCCTCCCTGGTCTTCTGTTGAGTTTCTCAGGATCCAGATATGAGTGAAAACATATGGTATCTGTCTTTCTCTGCCTGACTTACTTCACTTAGCATAATACTCTCCAGTTCCATCCATGTTGCTACAAATGGCCAGATTTCAGTCATTCTCATTGCCAAGTAGTGTTCCATTATATATATATATATATATATATATATATATATATATATATATATATATAAACCACATCTTTTTTTTTTTTTTTTAATTTTTTTTTTAACGTTTATTTGTTTTTTTGAGACAGAGAGAGACAGAGCATGAACGGGGGAGGGTCAGAGAGAGAGGGAGAGACAGAATCTGAAACGGGCTCCAGGCTCTGAGCTGTCAGCACAGAGCCCGACGTGGGGCTCGAACTCTCGGACCGCGAGATCATGACCTGAGCCGAAGTCGGTCGCTCAACCGACTGAGCCACCCAGGTGGCCCAAAACCACATCTTCTTTATCCATTCATCAGTTGATGGACATTTAGGCTCTTTCCATAATTTGGCTATTGTTGAAAGTGCTGCTATAAACATTGAGGTATAAGTGCCCTTATGCGTCAGCACTCCTGTATCCCTTGGGTACATTCCTAGCAGTGCTATTGCTGCGTCATAGGGTAGATCTACTTTTAATTTTTTGAGGAACCTCCACACTGTTTTCCAGAGAAGCTGTACCAGTTTGCATTCTCACCAACATTGCAAGAGGGTTCCTGTTTCTCAACATCCTCGCCAGCATCTATAGTCCCCTGTTTTGTTCATTTTAGCCACTCTGACTGGCATGAAGTGGTATCTCAGTGTGGTTTTGATTTGTATTTCCCTAATGAGGAGTGACGTTGAGCATCTCTTCATGTGCCTCTTGGCCATCTGGATGTCTTCTTTAGAGAAGTGTCTATTCATGTCTTCTGCCCATTTCTTCCCTGGATTATTTGTTTTTGGGGTGTGGAGTTTGGTGAGCTCTTTATAGATTTTGGATACTAGCCCTTTGTCTGATATGTCATTTGCAAATATCTTTTCCCATTCCATCGGTTGCCTTTTAGTTTTATTGATTGTTTCCTTTTCAGTGCAGAGCTTTTTATCTTGATGAGGTCCCAATTCATTTTTTGCTTTTAATTCCCTTGCCTTTGGAGATGTGTCAAGTAAGCAATTGCTGCAGCTGAGGTCAGAGAGGTTTTTTCCTGCTTTCTCCTCTAGGGTTTTGATGGTTTCCTGTCTCACATTCAGGTCCTTCATCTATTTTGAGTTTATTTTTGTGAATGGTGTAAAAAAGTGGTCTAGTTTCATTCTTCTGCATGTTGCTGTCCAGTTCTCCCAGCACCATTTGTTAAAGAGACTGTCTTTTTTCCATCGGATAATTCTGTTTTTTTGAGAGCAAGAGAAAGAACAGGCATACACACGTGAGTGGGGGAGGGGGTGAGAGAGAGAGAGCGAGCATGTGAGCAAGGGAGGGGCAGAGAGAGAGAGAGGGAGATAGAAAATCCCAAGCAGGCTCCATGCTGTCAGCGCAGAGCCCAACTCAGGGCTCAATCCCACAAATTGTGACATTATGACCTGAGCTGAAATCAAGTCAGACGCTCAACTGACTGAGTCACCCAGGCGCCCCTGGATAATTCTTTTGTGAAGTGCCTATTCAAATCTTTTGCCTATAAATCATTTTGATTTTTAGGAGTTCTCTTTATGTTCTCTGACAAAACGTGTTTGTCAGATATACATATTGTAAATAACTTCTCCTGTACTATGGTTTATCTTTATCTCCTCATACTGTTGTCTTTTTTATAAGCAAAGTTCCTCATTCTAATGTAGTTTAATCAGTTTTTCTTTATGGTTTGCAGTTTTTGTGTTCTGTTCAATAAATACTAACCTATCTGAATTTCAAGTTTTAAAATTTGTTTATTTTACTCATTTGTGTATTCTAATTTTTTGCAACAATCACAGCTGCTTTTGTAATTGTTTAAAAGAGAAAAAAAATTTAAAGAAACTAAAGAGAAATACAAAAGAGCTTAGCACCCTGTAAAATAAATTAAAATTCAGTGGATTTGAGGTAGAGAATTATTCTGAAGAATCCAGAAAATGCTCAATGCCTGTCATACCCACCAATGCCTCTTGAGAAAAGCACTTTTTCTGCATAAGTAGCTACCTGCAAAATCAGCCCATTTTCCTGGCCAGAGCTGATAGGTGGGGTCATGTACAGGTATGGTGAGGGTAAGGACAGTGAGGAGCCGTGGAGGCACTTCCCCTGAAGCCCCTTATTGGCAAAGGTGTATGGTGGCAAGTTGACCCAATCAGATTCTCTCCTTTGGTACGTGTAAGTGCTGGCTTACGTGGGAACCCATCTCCTTATCTTACCCTGGCCCAGTAAAGGAAGTATCCCTCTTTCTGTCAAAGGCCAGTCCCTCCTCCTGGCCACCAGATCCAGTTCTCATTTAAGGACTTCACTCCTCTGATTGTGCCCTTTATCCCATACCCCCAGCTTTTCCCTCTTTCCATCAACATACAGACATATCTTTTTGCTTTTTTTTTTTTTTTTTTTTTTTTTAGAGAGAGCATAAGTAGGGGAGTTGGGGGGGGGTGGAGAGAGAGAGAGAGAGA
Source organism: Leopardus geoffroyi (assembly GCF_018350155.1). Classification (NCBI taxonomy): domain Eukaryota; kingdom Metazoa; phylum Chordata; class Mammalia; order Carnivora; family Felidae; genus Leopardus; species Leopardus geoffroyi. The sequence continues at coordinate 41,845,916 of NC_059337.1, read as the reverse complement.
GAGAGAGAGAGAGAGAGAGACAGACAATATGTTAGGTAGGCTCCATGCTTAGCTCAGAGCCCAATGCAGGGTTCCATCCCATAACTCTGGAATCATGACCGGACCCGAAATCAAGAGTCGGACGCTCAACCACTTGAGCTATCCAAATGCCCCCATATAGACATATCTTTAAAAAAAAAAAAAAAAAAAAATCTCTCCTCTTGCCTTTCCCCCTCCTAGCCTTCACTCCTTTTTTTCTCTTCCACATCACAGCCAAATTTCTCAGAGTTATGTCCACTAATTTTGTCTCCACTTCTTCACCTCTCCTGCTTCTAATCCAGTCTGGCTTCTGCTCAACCACCTTCTTTGTTGTTGTTGTTGTTCTTAAAATTTTTTTTAACATTTATTTACTTTTGAGAGAGAGAGAGTGAGCACAAGTAGGGGAGGGGCAGAGAGGGGGAGACAGAGGATCTGAAGCAGGCTCTGTGCTGTGAGCACAGAGAATGATGCTGGGCTGGAACTCATCCAGCATCCCAGCTGGAGCCACCCAGGTGCTCCTCAGCCACTCTTCCAAGATTGCACTTGTCAAGGTCAAAACAGACTTTAGTTTCTCCAAACCTGATGGACATTGGTGTTTTGGTTTTTTTTTGTTTTTGTTTTTGTTTTTGTTTTTTTTCATTTCAGCAGCCTTTAAAAGAGTTCACCCCCTGTGAAACATTTTCCTCTTTTGACTGCTATATCACACTGTCCTGATTTTTCTTTTACCTCACTGTTTGCTCTTCTCAGACCCCTTTGCTGACTCTCTCAGTACGAGTCGAGCTAACAGATTGGGGTACCTGGGTGGCTCAGTCGGTTGAATGTCCGACTTTGGCTCAGGTCATGATCCCGTGCTTCATGGGTTCGAGCCCCGTGTCGGGCTCTGTGCTGATGGCTCAGAGCCTGGAGCCTGCTTCAGATTCTGTGTCTCCCTCTCTGTCTGCCCCTCTCCTGCTTGCACTCTGTCTCCCAAAAATAAACAAACATTAAAAAAAGTGTAAACAAAAAACAAAGTCAAGCTAATAGAAAGGTGTTGACACTTGTAATTTGCTCCTATAATACTAAGCAGCACAAACAATATATAAATGTTCTCAGGGCTTATTCTTCTCCTTTTCCTTCTTTCTACAGTAGCTCCCTGGGTAGAGACATGGCTTTAAATACCATCTATGGGGGTGCCTGGATCGCTCAGTCAGTTGAGTATCTGACTCTTGATTTCAGCTCAGGTTATGATCCCAGGGTCATGGAATTGAGCCCCATATTGGGCTCTGCACTGGGTCTGGGTCCTGCTCAAGATTCTCTCTCTCTCTCTCTCTCTCTCACACACACACACACACACACATTCTCTCTCTGTCTCTTTTTTAGAGAGAACTCTAAAAAATAATAATAAAATAAAAATAAGTTAAAATTTTTTAAATTTTTAAATTTTATGCTGTGGACTGTGCTTTTGTATTCCTCTTTCTAGCCTAGGCCTCTCCTCTGAGCCCCATGCTCATATACCTAATGTTTACCTGACATTCCGTCCTTTGAAATCTCACAGGCATTTCACTCTTAGCGTGTCCTTATTGGACTTGATTCTCACCCATCATTTCGAGCCTGGTCTTCCTCAAGTCTTTGTCATCTCCTTAAATAGCACCATCATTTACCAAGAGCCGGAAACCTGGAAGTCATTTTGGCCTCCCCCTTTCCCTCACATTGCATCCGTCAGCAAGTCCTGTCAGTTCACACTGCCCACTCTCTCCATCTCTACTGCCACCACCCTGAGTTCATCAGTCAGTGCAGAATCTTCCCAATGAGTCTCCCTGCTTTCACAGTTGCCTCCTCTAATCCATTCTCTGCAGTTTTAAACATCTAAGCCAAGTCGTTCAGCCCCTCCATGTAAGCCTGTTCTGTGACCCTCTGTTGCACTGAGGATAAAATTTACACTCCTTACCCATATGCTACACAGCTGGTCCCTGCCTTCCTCTCTGATGCCTCATCTCTTGTGCTGCCTCTCCATCCCTACACATCAGTCATAGCCCTCTCTCAGGGTCTCAGCTGCCCCAAACTCTTTGCTTTACTGCCATTCCCTCCCTCAGTCTACACGAGGCTGGCTCTCTCCTCCCAACTATGTGTCTCACTTTATGTGCCACTTACTCAGGACCTCTCCTGAGCAACCTCAATAGACCACCTTATTCTTACTTATCCTGGCACCATCACAATTAGAATTATTCTGTCTAGCATTCATCACAATGTGTAATTATTTAATTCATTTATTTGTTCTTTCATTACTTGTCTCTCTTCCTAGCATATAAGCTCCAGTAGGTAGATACTTTGGTCTTCACTGTTGTGTAACAGAGTACCCCTTGGCTTTTCATCGTTGTTTTTTAAATAAACTTTTGGAAGCCTCAGCAGTTATGCAGCTGAAAAAGAAATGCTGTGCCCTCTTGTTCCCTTAAATACTAAAGGTTCATACTAAAGTAACTTGGACGTGTCCTACTTTCTCGCAGATATAAAGAGCCAGCTAACACAGAAATTATTATAAACTGGGCCCAGATTATATAACATGTATCTTCTCTTGGGTATTCCATTAGATGCTGACTTCTAATTACCCTCTAGGTTTGGCATTTGAATATTGCAAAGCGCACACCTATGGGTTAGCGTCTGTTGATTAGGTTAGTTCTGTTCGTCTTTGTGGAACTCCGCAGTACATGACATACATCATATGTTTGTTGAAACACACCCCAGCTGTTGAAAGTATCCTAGATTTTCCTTTATCTTTGGTTACTCTACATGTTTAATAAGCTTGCTGTTACTACCCAAACTGCTTTATTTTCCTTTTGCAGACCTTCATAAGTCCTCATTATGGAATAAATTTGGTGTCAACATATATAATTGTGGTACTCATGGGCATTTGGGCATTCTTTGTTGCTGGCGGCAGCTGCCGAAGCCTGAAACTGTGCCTCCTCTGCCAAGACAAGGACTTCCTCCTTTTCAATCAGCGTTCCAGATAACCTCTGACAACCAGCACCTGCCAAACAGTAAGCTGCATCTTTAGAGGAAGCACAACTGTGCCTTTTTCTAAAAATTCCTTTTCCTGGTGGGATTTAGAAAAAACAAAACCCTCTAGATAAATAAAATATGACTTCATGCAACAGCTCTCTGGAAGGATACAGCAGTGGATGTACACATCCTGGCTGCACATTAGAATCGAATCCCTTGGGGAAGCGTAAAGAATATTGATATCTGGGCTTCACCCTCCACATATAATTGGTCTGGGCATTTGGTCATTTTTAGAAGCTTTTCCCAGGTGACTCTGATGTGCAGCCAGGTTGATAATCATCAGTGTCCAGATAGGAACTTTCTGAGAACACCATAAATGAATAAAAGTCCGATGTTTAGCCGTCTCTCAACTCAGCTTGTGCTGAGCAGGTAAATCTCTGACTGTCAGATCCTGCTTAGCCTTTGTCTTTTTAAGTTACGAAGTCACAAAACGCTAAAGGGCTCTCACCCCTGTGAACTTTTCATGTTCTTTATTATACCCTAAATTTATGAGAACATGGTAGGTTGTGCTTCTAAATGCAATAGTAAATTGCACTGACTATGATAATTTAGCCAAAGTAAGCTAGTGATTAACAAGTTGCATTTTTCCTGTAGTTTTACATTCTGGATTCTGCTTTTTGAGGCATTACTTTGTTCGTGAGCGTAGATTCAGTTTCTTTACCTAAAAATCAATTATTTTCTGATTTCTGGGAAGGTATGATAAACCAAGAATTTTTGTGCAACTTCCGTAAATCTTTCCTGGATTTAAGGCTTTTCGTGAGCTGTGCCCCGAGGCAGTGTTTACCAGCTGAGTGCTAGCAACCAGCTGGGCTAGTTGGGGTGAAGTCCATTGTTATATCTCTGAGCAGTTCTGCAGGTTGCTGAGTGATGTACCCTGGGACACGCTTCACTAGAGCTGGTGAAAGTTCAAAAGCATGAGGAAAACAAGCCAGTAGAATGATGTTGACACTTTAAATTTGCTCCTGTGATACTAACCAGTACTTTCTCCTCCTCACCAAGTGATGTAGTGCAGAATTAGAAATATGTCTTAAACTGCCAAATCGATGCTTTTACAGAATCCGTATAATCTTTAGAGCTAGCAAATGTCTCTGGGTTTTAGTAGCAGATACAACACTCCCTTTATAGGAATACCCAAGGTGTTCAGCTTCTGAGCAACCCTTTTGATTTCCTTTATAAAGAGGAAATGCCAGTGAATTGTGCCTTTACTAACTAGAAATTGCTCCCAGTTAATGGCTTTTAGAGAGTGGATGGTGTGAAATGAAAATTCCCTACACATTAAAGTGATAAGCTCAATGGATCCCATATGTGCAGTAAAACACCCAAAAGAAATGGGAGCAGCAGTGAGAGAGAGCTCACCAGTGCCATGACAGATGGAAGAATTGAACGGTACTGTGATGGGAAAGAATAACGAACATGGCTAAAGTGGAAATGTGGCCAGTGTTTTGGGCTAGCCATACATCATTCCAGGGGCCAGACCTTTCACATGAACTAGATCTTTATCGGTGAAATCTCCCCCCATGTTTAAATTATGAGAATTTCTCAATCTAGGGATTCAAGAGAAATAGGATTTCTAGCAAGGCTGTAAACAGTCCCATAGCAATTACAGTTATTACCCTAAAGTTCACTTCACAACACTAATACCGACGTTTCCACTGGAGTTTGCAGTTTTCCCCCTTTATACAAAGTTTTCCTTAGATGAAAAGAGCCACAGGAAGAGTCAAAGGCATAGAGACTGAGCAGTGAAATTTACTGTGCAGAGTTATGGGAAACAGGATACCCACTGAACTGCCCTTTATTCCTATAGGAATGTGGTGTTCTTTGATGAACAGAATAAGAAAAATACATAGTTGGTTATTAGTATTGACTTACACACCTCTTAAATGGATAGTCTGATAAAATATTTGATCTGTAAAGTATTGAAAAATCCGAGAATATTAGTTGTACACATTCCTGCTCTCTGAGGATATCCTCTGTGCTTTAATAGTTTAATATTAAGTAAAGAAGCTGGGATATGGTACAATCTTATTTATAAAAATTTCTCAGGCCAGAGGAAAATTTTCTTTGATGCTAAGACTCTTGTCTGAGGAAATTATTTTTGACTCCCTATGAATAAAGGACTTTGTAATCCTGATTTCTCTTAAAATGTGAGCATTGCCATAGTCAGCCTAGGCACTGTTGTCATAAATAGCCCTGATTTGCCTGATGCCAAGGACACCCAGAAGGAGAGGAGAGGATAGTATTCCTCTGTTGCTGTGTATATATCGAGGTGCCTTTTTTTTTTTTTTTTTTTTTTTTTTTTTTAACATTTGTTATCTATGGTGAGCCTTCTGAGCCCTGATAGTATTTGTAGAGGAGGTGGTATTGATATTTTATGTTTTCCTCCGCACAAAGCTTTCTCAGTTTGGAAGGAAATGTGGGTTATAGAGTTAAAGTTGACCTTGGAATATGAATATTGTTGCAGTGCTTGAATATTTTGCCATGTGATTAATAGAGATTGGTTTTGTTGCTCTCTAATAAATTTGTATTTATTTTGTATCCATTTAAGTCAGTAGTTGTAACTGCAGGAGTTTTGTTACCTCAATCCTGGCCCACCTGGCTGGTCATATAGTAAGTAGCAGTTTCTTTTAGAGCATCTAATGAAAACATGGCTGAAAGGAAATGATGATAATGGCAGATTGTCTAGAAAATGGTTTTTGTTCTCAATGTTAATTTTTTATTTTAAATCACACTTAAATGTTTGCTGAGAGTGGTAGATTCACATCAAAAATATTAGGTGTTCTTATCCATAGAGTTGGTGCAGTATAAGCAGTTGTTGACAGAAGCTTCCTCTTACCTGCTACTCCTCCCACTTCCCAGTCACCTCATACTAGCGCCAAGACAGGGATTAGCTGTCATTTTGGGCCTGAGGGCTCCAGGGAGGCCAGGGTGGCGGCCTGTCTTGGGCAGCGGCAGCCTGATCCCCAGGAAGAGCTCCTTGAAGGTGCTAGCTTTCGTTAGCTAACTGTTTCTTAGGCCCTGCTATTCCTAACTCTGGGTGGACCAAGTAGGTATCACAACAAACCAATTTTAAAGTGCTTTGCTTAGAGCATTTTGTTTATGATTGCAATGTTTACAGTTCTCATTTAATACAAGGCTTTACTTCTATTAAATTCTAGTGTTTAGAAAGGTGGGGTACTGTATGTATCATTTTTTGTAAGTATGCAATATGTATCATTTTATATAAGTTACGCCATTATGTCATGTATCCTTGTAATGTCAGGCCTTGCGTTCAGTACACAATGCAATAGACTCTTTGCAGACCTGTATTTTTCAGTGAACAATAAAAATATTGTTTGGCACTATTCATTTCCCATGTTTCCTCTTTTTGGAGTAGTGTATCCTTCAGTATGTGTTGTTACAGTTTTTGTCTCTTATAAAACTTGGCTGTATATCCTGTTGTTTATGACTGGTCAGCTCTGAGACTTTTTAAAGAGAAATCTTTGTTACCTTAAAATTCCTAAGGCCTATTTCATTTCTGTGTGTTCAGAAACAGTTTGGTGCAGAGAAGTTCTTTGAGGTGTTCTAAACCAAGTGGAAGATTATTCTTGAAGATCCTAGAATCACCTTGAAAAATCTCCTTTAAGTAGTTTTTTTAAAAAAGTTTGAGAGAGAGAGAGAGAGGGAGAGCATGAGCAGGGGAGGGACAAAGAGAGAAGGAGAGAGAGAGAATCCCAAGTAGGCTCTGCACTGTCAGCGTGGAACCCGATGTGGGGCTTGAACTCACCAAACTGTGAGATCATGACCTGAGCCTAAGTTGGACGCTCAACCGACTAAGCCACGCAGGCATCCATCTTTCTAAGTAATTGTAAAACAATGAATTTATAAAACAGCTAAAGATGGGAATTGGTTGACAAAGAGAGTATAGTTTACTTTCTACCCAGTGACCCTGAGCAGCCTATAGAGTCCTTATGTTTTTTTCTCTCCTTGATGTGGAGGCAGGGCAGCTGAGGGGTTGAGCTTGGCTTTCACCATCAGACAGGCTGTGAAGAGAATTGTTATGGCCTGAAACGCAAACCATGTGATACCTGTTCACTCTGGTTTGAAATGAGGCTGCTCAGGTTTATGTTGACTGTGTTATTCTGTGAAATAACCTCAGAGACCAAGAGCCTTTTGGTTGTAACTTGTAAGCCAGTGGAAGAGATGTACATTCTGTAGGTAATAGCCCAGATTTGTGTACAATTTTTTGGCCCCTTCCCACTGAAACTGTGGCTCTAATTTAATTGTTTGATATTTAGTTGGAACAAGGATTTCTCTGTGACCAGCCTCCACACATGAGAAACCTCCAATGGAAAGAAGTACATATTTTATCTTCATCTCATTGAAAATGTTGAATAGAAGGAGCTACTTAACTGGCTTTTGGATTTAGTCTTAGTAAAAGAACTGGGGACTTGACACATTCTAAGGCGACTGTAATTATGAGCCCTGAGCAGGTCCTGGCTTTAAGACTCAATAATACAAGGTACATGTTGCATGAGTGTGGCTCACTATAAACCTTTCTTCGATTTTGTAGTAAACCATTCTTTTTTCAGTGCTTGAGCAAAATCAGAGATGGAGTTTGTTGTGTTTAATCAGGGCCTAGCATGCACAGAACACTGTATTAGATACTTTAAAAAGATGGAAAAGAACAAGATGGTGGAGATCTTTGTTCTCTGGGAACTTATAATCTCACTGCACAGATTAAAACACATAAATACTACTTTAAGGCAACTAAAAATGTACTACCAATTATGAAATAATACAGAATAGCTTGAGTGCATGATACTTGCAATTTTAGTGGTAGATGAAAGGCATCTGGGTAATGGATGTAGCTCCAGAGGAGAAGGTGTGACTGAGGACTGAGGACTGAACCCTGGGAAACTCCCAACTGAGAGGTTGGAAAGGGGAAGTGGAATTGTGCCCTGAAGGAGGGAGGAAAACCGGGAGGTGGCCTGAGAGGGGAAAGTATGTCACATACTGTTGGATAATGAGTAAGGTGAGAAGTGAGAATTGATCATTGCATATGAAGAGATGGAATTTCATTGTATGGATGAACACCTAAATGGAGTGGGTTATAAATATTGGGGGATAAGGACGTAGACACAGCATATTGGGTACAGACAACCATTATAATTGTAGTACGGGAATGGGATGATAGCCTGAGGAGTATGAGGGGGCAACAGAGGGTGTCTTTCTTCCCCCCCGACCCCCATAATTTATCATTATAACAACATGTTTGTATGAAGATGGGAATTATTTAGTGGAAAGGGAAAATTGATTGATGCAGGAGATGGGGAGGATAGTTGCCAAAGCAAAGTACCTGAGGGAAGAATAGAGTGAAATTTTTAGTATTAAATGCTTATATTGGGTAAGTCAGAATGCTTAAAATAGATGACTTCAAGCTTTTTCTTAAGAAACTAGAAAAAGAGCAAACTGAAGTTTACAAAATAAGCAGAAGAAAGGAAATAATGAAAAGAATAGCAAAAATCATGTAGAAAGCAGAAACACAATGGAGAATTTTTTTTTTTTTTAACGTTTATTTATTTTTGAGACAGCGAGAGACAAAGCATGAACGGGGGAGGGTCAGGGAAAGGGAGACACAGAATCCGAAACGGGCTCCAGGCTCTGAGCTGTCAGCACAGAGCCCGACATGGGGCTCGAACTCACGGACCGCGAGATCATGACCTGAGCCGAAGTCGGCCGCTTAACCGACTGAGCCACCCAGGTGCCCCTGGAGAATTTCAATAAAACAAAAATCTAGCTCTTTGAGAAAACCACTACAATTGATAAAGCCCTGGCCAGATTGGTAAGGGAAAAAAAGAGGGTACAAATTATGACTATCACTACAGATCCTACGTTTATTAAATAAAAATAGAATATTATAAACAACTTAATGCCAATAAATTAAAAACTTAGATGAAATGAACAAATAGCTTTAACAACTCACCCAAGAAGAAATTGAAAATCTGAATAACTCTTCAGACTATGATAATTATTTATTAAACCTGCACACGATATATTGAGTAACAGGAACTGAAATAGGCTTTTAGTGTAAATTTTAATCTGAGCAGAAGTTGGATTGTATTAAATGTTTGTTGCAGCTCTAAGTACCAGAGGCTTCAGATTCCTCTAGTGTCCTGTTTTGGTCTCCCCTCTTGACTTTGGGCTTCTCTATATGCTCCTTGTCAAAGAAAGTCTGAGTCTTACAGCTCTTTCAGCTATAATCCACTGTTATTATGTTGGAAACCTATTGGTGTGACAGTAAAAGACTTAAGAGAAAGAAGGTGTCCTATAATCTTAAGATTAAATTTCAATTTTGTATTGGGCCTGCATCCTTAAACTAAGCATCTCTTAACTTTTTACCCCCCTGGGTAAGACAGGAAAGCCAAAGAGGGCTAGAGTGGGAGGAATGCCTTCCCCCCAGGTAGGATAAGGCTCTTATAAGGTCTTTTTCTGTGGAGAGTAAGTCTTTGTTATGGATAACACTGGGCATAATTTACAATATTTGATCTTACCCTTTCCCTGCCTGAGCCATAGGGGATGGTCCATGAGATTGTGGTCATGTTCCTAGAGGTAAAACCTAGAAAAAGGTGAGCCTCTTAAGACTGTGTGCTAGTCTTAGGGATTTCTCACTGTTAGGCTACTACACACTCAGACTGCAGCAGTTTGTTAAAATTAGCCTGTAAGTGTCCCTATCTATTTATGACTCTGGTGGCTTCTGCCCTAGGCAAGCAAATCTCAGTTGTGACTCTGCAGATTCCCCTGTCTTTCAAGATTTCAGGGTGGTGGCGTGTCCTGAGACTCAGTTCTCTAAGAAGTGCAAAGCATTATTGATTGTTAATTGGTTTAGTGTTTTCTTGTTGTAAGGATGGGAGCGACAACTTCCAGACTTTTTACTTATTGGAGCTAACCAGAATTCCCCTGTCTCTATTAAAGAAATTGAATTTGTAGTTTTCATGAGGGCAATTCCTAGAAGGCTTCATTGGAGAATTCTACCACACAGAAAGAAAAAAGGAGAAGGAAACAATACTGATTCTACACAAACTGTTCTACAAAATAGAAGGATGGCACACTGTCCAGTTCATTCTGTGAGCATTACCAATGATAACAAGACCAGACAAAGATATTATAAAGGAAAACAAAAATAAAAGCTACAGATCAGTATCTATCATGTATAAACATGTAAAAATCTTCAACAGTCTTTTGGCAAATTGAATCCAGTAATATATAAAAGATAAAATGCATGTGACCAAATGGAGTTTATCCCAATAATAAAAAATTAGTTTAACATATAAATACCATTCAGTTCACCATGTTAACAGACTAAAACAAACAAACATGATCATATCAACAGATCCAAAAAAGCTTTTGACAAAATCTAAATTCCATTTTTTAAATTAAACAACTCTCAGCAAACTAGGAATAGAAAGGGATTTCTCTGACCTGAAAAGAAGACATCTATGTAAAACCTATATCTAAGGCCATGCCTAATAATAAAGTACTGAATGCTGTCTCCACTAAGATTGAAAACAAGGCAAGAATGTCCACATTCACCACTTTGATTCAACATTGTACTGGAGGTACAAAAAGACAAAAGGAAATAAGTCATCGATCAAAAAGGAAGAAATAAAATTTTCTTTTTTCAGATAATATGAATTATTAGTGTAGAAAATCCTAAGGAAGCTACAGAAAGGTGATTACAACTAATTAGTGAACTTAGTAGGGTCATAGGATATAAGACCAACATAGAAAAATCAATCATGTTTCTCTATACAAGCAGCAAACAATTGGAAATTGAAATTGGTTGGCTCTCTGGAACTAGTTTGCTTCTCAAACTGTGGTGAAGGGCCATTTTAAAAAAAAACCTTCTAATTCATTGCAGATCAATACTTTTGTAAAATACAACAAAAATGAATTATTATAAAAATGTGATAAAACATTCAAATTACAAACCCAAAATTGTTGTTGTTAGAGTCAACAGATATAAAATTACATTCAGTAAATAAACCAAAGCAAACATAGAGGAAAAAAAGAATTACAAAAATGTATACGTTTTATTGACCATGTACTTATAGGCAGTTAATATGGAACCAATATTATACTCAAAACTTTCTGTTCTATAATAACTGAACAAAATGTCATAATGAAAAGGATATTCTCCATGTTGAATGCCTATTTAACACACCATGAAGCTATTTTATGTGATAAATAATCTTGTATCCTGTTTCTTAATTTACCTAGTCTATTCAAAGAATAAAGCATATTTATAGTATTTCCGTGTTTATCATACTAGTTACCAAAATATACCATAAATCTACAGTAATGGATATGGATAGAAGATTCAGGAGCAGGCCAATGTGTATATGAAAATCTAGTATATAATAAAACCAGCGTTTTAAATTAACAGGGGAAGAATCAGCTATTCAATAATTGGGCTATTTGATAATTTGATTATATTCGGGGGGAAAATGTACAGCCAGGTCTTTCACTTTTACTGTAAAACAAAATCTAAACATTAGAAATTCAAATGCAAGAAGTAAAACTATAAAAGAACTAGAAAAAAATTAGACTACAGTTGATCCTTGAAAAATGTGGGGGGGTAGTGGTGTTGACTCCCCCGCTCCCTGCATGCAGTTGAAAAATCTGTGCATGACTTTTGACTCCCTAAAAACTCAACTACCACTAGCCTTACTGTTGACTGGAAGCCTTACTGATGACATAAATAGCCAATTATCACATTTTATGTGTTATATGTATTACATACTGTTTTCTTAAAGTAAGCTACAGAAAAGAAAATGTTATTCAAAAATTATAAGAGAATGGGAATGCAAGCTGGTGCAGCCACTCTGGAAAACTGTATGGAGGTTCCTCAAAAAACTAAGAACTACCCTACAATCCAGCAATTGCACTACCAGGCATTTATCCACGGGATACAGGTGTGCTGTTTTGAAGGGACACATGCACCCCCATGTTTATAGCAATACTATAGACAATAGCCAAAGTATGGAAAGAGCCCAAATGTCCGTCGATGGATGAACGGATAAAGAAGATGTGGTATATATATATATATACAATGGAGTATTACTCGACAATCAAAACGAATGAAATCTTGCCATTTGCAACTGCATGGATGGAACTGAAGGGTATTAGGCTAAGTGAAATTAGAGAAAAGCAAAAATCATATACCTTCACTCATATGAGGACTTTAAGAGACAAAATAGATGAACATAAGGAAAGGGAAACAAATATAATATAAAAACAGGGAGGGGGACAAAACAGAAGAGACTCATAAATATGGAGAACAAACTGAGGGTTACTGGAGGGGTGGTGGGAGGGAGGATGGGCTAAATGGGTAAGGGGAATTAAGGAATCTATTTCTGAAATCATTGTTGCGCTATATGCTAATTTGGGTGTAAATTTTAAAAAATAAAAAAATAAAATTGAAAAAAATTATAAGAGAAAATACATTTATAGTACTGTACCGTATTAACATTGTAAGTTTACATCATCTGTTTACAAGATGAATTGTCAGTACCTACATCAATATTGCCTTAAATGATACAAAACACTGTAAATGTTATATGTATTACTAACACTAGACATCAAAAATGAAAACATAATGTGAAAAAGAAACTCATATTTATTTACAGGTGTAATAACTCATGCATTGAGAAGCAGCAATATGATTGCTTTATGGTAACCATATTTTTATATAATCAATAAGATTGCTTCATGGTAGCCTAGCCTACACTCTGATGAATTAATTGTTATAAGATTATTATGGCTTACAGTATTACAGTCATATTCATAATACAGTATTGGAAATATTGTTGCTAAAAAAAAAAACGCTTGTGATGATAGGCTGATATGCAGTTTCTCTAATTATAAGAAGCATACTATAATTCCTGAAAGCAAGATTATAAAACAGAAAACTAACACATTATTATCTTTATGTTAAATATCACTCACCTTATGCCTATGTGAGGATAGGCTCTCCACTCCCATACAGGTTTCACATGCAGTGTTCTATATGATGAACACTTAGGCGATGATGGTAATGGTGACACAAAATGTCTCACACAATTATTGTACAGTTGTTAGATTTTCATATGAAGACACTCATATATACATAACACATAAGTTTGTTGGCTGTACAGCATGATTGATTATTAAATGGAAGTGAATCACCATAAGGGTCTTCATCTTCGTCATCTTCACATTGAGTAGGCTGAGGAGGTGGAGAAAGGAAGGATCGGTCTTGCTATCTCAGGGCTGGCAGAGGTGGAAGAGGTCAAAGGGGAGGCAGGAGAGGCAGGCACACTCAGTGTAACTTTATGGAAATGCATCGCAATTTCTGACTTTTTGTATTTTCATTTCTCTAAAAATGTTTCTATCCAGTATCAATTGTTTTTCCACCGTTTGTTTTAGTTTCAGTGCCTGTATCGTAGAAGGGTCCATGTTGTAGAAGTCACAAGCAGTCTTGAATAATCAGAACCCTTCTGCCAGATTGTCTAACATCCACTTGTTTTCTGGCTTCTGTGACTCCTTCTTTGTCTCCTTCCTCATCATCTGGCACTATTTCCAAAGCATTCATTTCCATCAAGTTGTCTTCTGTTCATTTTTCTGGTGTGGTGTCTATTAGCTCTTGAATTTCTCTAAGATCCTTGAAACTCTCACCCTCCACCTTTTTTTGCCATATATAATCTCTAGGACTGGCCCTGTTGTAAATCCTTTGAAGTCATGTTTAACATCTGAGCACAGCTTTCTCCAGCAGGAATTTATTGTTCCTGGCTTGATGCTTTCATGGCTTTTTCTATAACAATGATTGAATCTTCGATGATGTGATCCTTCCAGACTTTCATAATGTTTTCCCTTTCAGGGTTCTTTTCCATAGTGTTGGCAATCCTTTCCATAGAGTATTATGTATAATGAACCCTAAAGGTCTTAATGACCCCCTGATCTAGAGACTGAATTAGAGATAATTGTGTTTGTGGGTAAGTAAACCACTTTGATGCCTTCTGTGTTGAGCTCATGGAGTTCTGGGTGAGTAGGGACATTGTCCAGTATCATAAGAACTTTAAAAGGCAGTCACTTACTAGAGATCCTGTCTGGCTCAGTAGGAACAGCATGCGGTTCTTGATCTTGGGGTGGTGAGTTCAAGCCCCACATTGGGTGTAGAGATTACAAAAAAAGATAAACATTAAAAAAAAAAAAAGCCTGGCTGTCACTTACTGGCAAGGTACTTCCTAACTTCAGGAACATTGATGGAACCAATCCAGAAAAAGAGTTCCGTTGTCCTCTTGTCGTGTAACCAAAAGATTGGCACCTGGTCTTTTTTTTTCCCTTCAAGGCTCTGAGCTGAGTAGCATTACAGATAAGGACAACCCTGACTGCATCCGCACAGAACAGTAGAGGTAGCCTATTCCTTCCTGCCTTAAATCCTGTTGCTTAATTCTTTATTAAGAAATGTCCTTTGTGGTTTTTCTTCCCCCCTAGAATAGGGCACTTTTGTCTGTATTAAAAACCTGTTCAGGCAGATAATTCTTTTTTCAACAGTGATTTTCTTAACGGTGACTAGGAGCTCATCTGTTGCCTCTTGGTTGGCAGAAGCTGTTTCTCTTGACACTTTTTAAGCCAAACCTCTTTCTAAAAGTATCAAACCACTCTGCTGGCATTAAATTTTCCAGCTTTCGATCCTTCGCCTTCCTTTTGCTCTGAGTTGTCACATAATCACTTTTCTTTTTCTCAAATCATGATTAGGGTATATAGGAATGCCTTTCTTATAGCAAGCCTGCACTCACATTAAGGGTGCATTTTCAGTACAAGATAAAGGTGTTTTGCAAAAAAGTGCAAGATATTTTGCACCTGCTGGCATAGCTGCAGTGACAGCTTTGTGAATTTTGGTTTTGTTGTTGTTTTGTTGTTTCTCACAATGGTCCTTACACTGGATTAATTTGCCTTGAAAAAGCAGGCAACCGCAGCTGCAGACCTCAAAGTATGGTGCAATTCCACTTTTTCTTGTAACGTCATGACTTCTTTTTCTTGGCAATGTTTCCAGCATTACTTAGTGGTACTTCAGAAGGGTCCTGTAGTGGTATTCAAGGTTTATAGTATTGCACTAAACATAATGAAAACTATGTGAGACCTGAGAGAGATCACTTTTTACTGTGATATGCAAAAATACTGGAGAGGTAAATTGGTCATGCAGAGACAATTAGCGTCACACAGCGTTTTAAGCAGATGCTTGCAATGCTTGAGTCCACCTCAATAGCAACAGGAGGTGGCTGTGAACTATTACAGTAGTACGTTATGTATTGCAGTTAATTTTATGCAGTTAAGATTTAATGCTGCATTTTTGTGTGTTTACATTTCTCCTGACTAATGGCGCCATGTAGGTAAACTTTAACTTTTTATGATAGATTTGTGTATTTTTCATGGAAATAAATGATAAAGTAGACCATTATCTACATCTTTTGTATGCATGACATACCTAACATTTTCTTAATTTTTTTTTTTATATTTCTAGGCTATGCAGTTGTCTAAGTTTTTTTAAATTGTTGCAAGTCTCCAAAATTTTTTCAATAAATTTATGGAAAAAAATCTGCCTGTAAGTGGACCAGCACAGTTCAAACCTGTGCTGTTCACGGGTCCACTGTGGTTTCATAATCTTAAGGTAGATAGAGTATTTCTCAGCACTTTACAATAAATCACAAAGGGGGAAAAATGGATGGATTTAACTGCATAAAATTTAAAACAGCAAAAGATACCCTAAAGAAGAAGACTGGGAGAAATATCTTTGGCATATATTACAAAGAATTGTCACCTATAATATATAAGAAGCTTCTATAAATAAAAAGATGACTGATTTAGTGAAGTGATCAAAGGAGGTCAACAGATAATTCACAGTATGTAAATGTAATAGCCAACAAACATAAGATAAAATGCTAAACTATTAATAATAAAAAAAAAACAGTTTTTAGATTTATCAGATTGTCACAGGTGAAAAAGATTGATAATATCAAGGGTGGTTAAACATATGGTGGAAACAGCATGTTGTGAGATAGCAAATTAGTACAACCTTTTGGGTGGTAATTTAGCAAAATTTATTGTATCTATAAAATGTTGAGATATGCATATTTTGAGCCAGCAGTTCCTTTTCTGGAAATTTATCCTATTAAAATATATCCAAGTGCAAAAGGATCTTGCATTAGTACTGGAAGGTAAGGAATTTGCAGTGTCTGTCAGTACAGCTTTGCCACAAGGAGCAGAATACTTTATAGCCATTAAAAAGAATGAGGATGTTCTTTGTTTTATTAGGAAACAAAAGCAAGGTATAGACCATTCTTCCATTCAGCACATATTTCTTAGGCTAGGCATTGTGCTAGATACTGAGAATACAAGAGTGAAAGTAGACAGGTATGATCCTAGCCCTTGTAAAGCATGCAATATGTATCCTATTAGTCCATTTTATTAAAAATTTAAAATAAATATTAA
Source organism: Leopardus geoffroyi (assembly GCF_018350155.1). Classification (NCBI taxonomy): domain Eukaryota; kingdom Metazoa; phylum Chordata; class Mammalia; order Carnivora; family Felidae; genus Leopardus; species Leopardus geoffroyi. The sequence goes on along the minus strand of NC_059337.1, from coordinate 41,829,353 downwards.
AATATGCACACACTTACATAAAAGCCAGAAAGATAAAACTAAATTACTAGCAATTTTTATTTTAGGAGTTAGGATTATGGGGGACTTTTGGTTTTATACATATATTATTTGTATTTTTTAATTAGCATGTATTGTTTGTGTAATCAGACAAAATGATAAGCCCTTTCATGATTTTTGTTGTCCTTATTAGAAAGTGGATATCATTCGAGGCCTTTCACAATCTGATCCCAACCACTTTTTCCCTATCTTTGTTTCTCACATGTTCTCAAACACATCCCTGAGAGCTCTTATTATCCACTGTGGACTTTCACACCTCTACCTTTCTGCTTTTGTTTTCAGTTTCAACCAGAAAGCATCCTATTCCTCCTTCAAGGTCCTGCTCAAATTTTACCCTTTGTGAAGTCCTTCCTGATTAGACTCAAAACAAATGGCTTTCTCCACTGTTATCCTTCAGCATGTATTTTCTTAAATCAAGGAATAATTTACATATGATAAAATGCACAGATTTAGAGTATACAGTTGGATGAGTTTTGACAAACGGAATCACCTATTTGGTGAACACCACATCTATCAAGATATAGAACATTGCCTTTCCCCAGGTGGTTTCCTCATGCTCCTTTCTAGTCTATTCACCCCAGAGGTAATTGCCAGTTACAACTTCTGTCGCCATAGATTAGTTTCACTTGTTTTGAACTTCATATAAATGGAATAACACTAAATGTACTCTTTTGTGTCTGACTTCTTTCATCCAACATAATTTTCTGAAACTGATCCATGTTTTTGTGTATATCAGTAATTTACAACTTTTTGCTAAATACCATTCCATCTTTTGGATATACAATTTGTTTATCCATTCTTCTGTTGATAGGTACATAGTATTCTTTTCATATTACTCTTCTGTATATTATGTTTAGTGTTTCCTGCTTGCTTCCCCAAAAGAGACTGTGATACCAATTATCACTGAATATAGGAACTCTATCTAAATCATGTTTGAATCTCCATCACTTAATCTATGCTTAGCAGACAGTAGTTATTCATTCAATTTTTGCTTTTGAATAAGGAGGTGTGAGAAAGGAAGGCAGTTAGTTGGAAATTACTTTGAGTGGTAGAGGAGAGATCAAGGAAAATGCTGTTCTGACAAAATGTGTGAGGTTTTCCACACCAAGCAATTCTCCAGTTCTCAGTGGACACTGTGTAAGTGTTCTATAATTTAACTCATTTCTAACTAACTCCCCAGACCCACAGGTTAAAGGCTCAATCCCACAAGACTGCCCCCACTTCAAACACCAGTTTGTCTGACACCAGTTTGTCCCAGATTGTCACTTGTACTTCTGACCAAGGTATAAGTTGTAAGTTTCCATGGCTCTCTTCTCAGTCTGATAATTTGCTGGAACAGCTCATGAAACTCAGGGAAACATTTACTTATATTGACTGCCTTATTATAAAGGATATTACAAAGAATACAGATGAACAGCCAGATAGAGAGGTACATAGGTCAAGGTATGGGGAAGGGGCACAGAGCTTCCGTGTCCTCACTGGGTGTACCACCTTCCCAGCACCTCCAGGTGTTGGAAGCTCTCTGCACCCCATGGTTTAGAGTTTCTGTGGAGGTCCCATTATATAGGTATGATTGATTAAGTCATTGGCTATTGGTGATTGAACTCAATTCCCAGTACTCCCCTGGAGGTCAGAGGATAGGGCTGAAAGTTCCAACCTTCTAATCACATGGCTGGTTCCTCTGGCAACCAGCGTCCCATCCTCCAAGCATCACCTCTTTAGCATAAATTTAGGTATGGCTTAAAGGGACTTATTATGAATAACATTTGGGATCTCTGTACCAGGAACTGGGAACAAAGACCAAACATGTATTTATTATTATATTACAGTATCACAGGAGATTAATCCAGATTTCACCCAGTGGCTAAGAGAAGGTGATAAGCTCCAAAGCATGCTTGTCCAACTCCATGAAAGATTGTACGTTATTTAGGAAAACTTTTTTAAAAATTTTTTTAAATGTTTATTTTTGAGAGAGTGACAGAGCGTAAGCAGGGGAGGGCAGAGAAGGAGAGGGAGACAGAGAAGCCAAAGCAGGCTCAAGGCTCTGCACTGTCAGCACAGGGCCGGACACGGGGCTCAAAACCAGGAACCATGAGATCACGACCTGAGCCAAAGTTGGACACTTAACCGACTGAGCCACCCAGGTGTCCCAGGAAAACTTTTCAAATGGTTATGTGTTGGGTGGCTGGGAAGGAAGGAAACTAAGGTGCATGAGAACTATTGTTGGATGTCTAGGTATCTTGGGAAACTAGTTTCAGCAGACGAATGAACTGGTTATATTACCTGACTCACCAGGAGAGTCTTTGCTTCTTGTAGAGAAGGTAGTAGACCCTGTCATCACTGACACAAAGCTCCTATAGAGGTCTGCATCTGTCCTTGAACCTGTAGCCCTGTGTTTGTTGTCTTCATTGCAGGTAATTAAAAGTTAATATTTGATACTAGTGAACTCAAGCAGAAACAATGACTTTGACTTCCAGTATCAAGAGGTCATAGCTGGTCATGTGAAGAGAGAGCACACTTCTTCCTGGGCTCCCACCCATAGGGTGGGTTCCAGGGAAGGTGCCAGTCCTGGGCAGGCTTCTTCTAGATGGACCAGGAGGATAAGCTCTCAATGGAAACTCCAGGACAGGGAAGGGTGTCATTTGGCTGTGTGGGCGCATATTTAAAGTGTAAAATTTGACCAGTCTTGACCTACGCGGAGAAACCATCATCGCAAACAGGATAATGAACGTATCCATCACCTCACCAGTTTCTGGTACCCCTTTGTAATCCCTTCATCCCCCACCTTCCACCCCCACCTCATCCCTAGGCGACAACTGATCTGCTGTCACTATAGTTTATTTTGCACTTTTTAGAATTTTATACAAATGGAATTAAAGTGTGTGTGTGTATGTGTGTGTGTATGCATGTGCACACGTGTGTATTTATTCTTTCTCTCCAGTTCAGCCATCAGATAGAGAAAGTTCAATGAATGCATCCTTGGGACACATTTGGTTTGCAGAAGTAAGAGGTGAGGGTTACATCCCAGGAGCTGTGCTGACTCCTTTTTCTACTTGCAGTTGGCAACCTTTGGACCGACTTTTCCTGAACAGAGGCCAGGGGTTAATATGACCAAGCAGAGTGGAGGCAGGAGGTGGTTGTTGACTTTTCAGAAATTGTTGGCACAAATGCCTTTATTGCCTTTAGCCTTTGGGGCTTTATGAGGTTGTGGCATGATTGAGATAAGCATAGTACGTTCTATTACAAGAAGGTGTTTTCATGTCACTGGAGCTGCGAAGGGCAGACCGTACTGTCACTGCAGATCCTAGAGCCGCAGGAGCTGTGTCAACTTAGCCCAGAGCAAGAGCCCTGGTTTGGTTTCCTACTTACAAGGGCAGTGTTTCCTCTTTCCCTGGGTTGTGAGATAATGGAGTGAAGGTACGTTCAGTCTAGGATATACAGGTGGGAGACTTACTGAAGCCTCCCTGGTTGACCTGCAGTCATAACAATATGCTGACCTGGTTGCAATGATTTGTTTCTGGTGAATAATTCTATTACAAGGCACTGTGGCCCTTATCCCTACCCATTCAATATAAAACGAAAAGGCACAGGTAGAGCATGGGGCCCCTCCTCTCCAGCACTGTCTGGGCCTTATGCCTTCTCTCCCACCCTCTCGTAGTGGAGTCTGAGCCAGATGACCATAGAGGATCATGCACTCCTGCCAGGCTGTGTACAATGTGGACGTAGATGGCAATGCCAGAATGTGCGGTGGGCACCTCTGCTTCCCAGCAGGCCTCTCCAGAGGTCTCCTTTCCTCGTCTCAAGACTTCCCCCCCCACCTGAATGGAAGGCAACTGACAGCCCCTTCCAATATGAGGGGCCAGGCCCAGCTGACAGTTCAAGGAACTCAGGTTTCAGGCATTTGCTGTCTTCAGGCTGGCCAGGACTGGAAGAGTGGAGACAAAGCAGCAATGTTGGGACTCTGAGATCAGGAAGAGGATGTTGTCACAGAGGTGGGGGGGGGGGGGGCGGGGGGGGGGAGAGGGGAGTTAGCACCTGGCACTTGGCCAGGGAAGTGCAGCAAGGTCCCCTAACAGGTTCACCAGGCATCCTTGTGCCTTTAGCTCAAACTCCTGCAAAGTCACCAGAATGCCCTAGATCGAGTTGCTACTGAGCACCTGAACCCCAGGGCCTGGCCAGGGGACATTGCCAGGGTGAGAAGGGCTGAGAGCCCCCATGGAGCTACAAGAAGAGGTGTGAGGGAAAGGAGATCTATGCCTAAGGCCTGCTGCTCTGTTCACCTTGTCCTGATTTTCTGTCTGCCCTCTTTTCTTCTGTCGTCCATATCCACCCACCTGGATTCCCCATTTTCTATCTCTCATCCCCCATCCCTTGCCCCTCAAAACTTTGTTCTTAGGTTGATTTTGCATGAAAGTTCTCTAGGTTTAACTCTCACAAAGGTTATGTCCCAGGAGGTGAGCGGTCCATATTTGCACAGTGGTTGTGCTGGCCTCTGGCCATATGTGCCTACTGAACACTTAGGATGTGTCTAATGAAACTGAGAAAAAACTTGATGTATTTTCCTTTTTTTTTTTTTAATGTGTATTTTTGAGAGAGAGAAAGAAAGAGAACAAGTGGAGGAGGGAGAGAGGGGAACAGAGGATCTGAAGCTGGCTCTGTGCTGACAGCAGAGAGCCTGATGCAGGACTTGAACTCTCAAACCACGAGATGACCTTAGCCAAAGACACTTAACCAGCTGAGCCACTGAGGTGCCCCTGATTTATTTTACTTTAATCACTTTAAATTTAAAAGCTGATAATTGATTCAGTTATTTGGAAAATTTTTAAGTGTGTTTGGAGCAACTCCTGGCATATGAATCTGCTTTTTCAACTGTAATTTTGTCAAATCTAAATACAGATCAATTATTTTCAATGAAAGTTCAGCATCTGAATCAAGATGTGCTATAAATGTAAAAATACACACTAGGTTTCAAAGACTTACTACAGGAAAAAAGAATGAAAATACCTCATATCAAAATATTGATTACAAAGTGTAGTGTTTTGGACCCACTTTTTTCCTTTTGGGAGGTGTGGCTACTGTGAATGTTCATGTGTCTTGCATTATGTTGTCTTGTATTCTGTTGGGCTTTGTGCTCCAGAATGTCCATATAGCTGGATTTACAAGAGGAGGTAATGGCCAACCTGAAGAAGGACTTGAGTGTCACCTGGCATCCCATGGCTCTTGCCACCTCACATCCCTGATCATCACCCCTGATGAATCTTGGGTTCAGGGAGTGGGGAGAGAGGCTATGGAGAGACGAGGGAGATGATTTCTGTTGCTCGCCCCAGCCTCCCCTCCCGTCGCCCCAGCCCCAATGGGAATGAGAGTCACAGGCACTCTGTGTATGCCTCGCTTCACCTGTCCTCACCCCAGAAGGATGCTAAAGGGGGCAAACTCAAGAATCCCTGTGTTCTGACCAAGAGACCATCAGAACCTGGAGGGGTTTATAGTGTTTCTATTCTAAAGCTGGGTCCACTGTTTTATCACCTACTGGAGCAAAATTACCCTTGGACAGTTCATCTGTTTCCATCCTTGGGCAACTAAAGTGAAGACTGGAAGCTTTTCTAAGTAACTCAAACAATTATGTAACCGGTACAAGACTGCCTCTTTTAGCAAACCAGAATATGAAATCTGGAATTAGATAAAAATTATATGGAAGGCGATAGCATGTTTTGAAAAAAAAATCCAAAATAGGTAGCAGGCAAGCTAAAGCAGCTACCAACCTACTAAGTGCAGTAGCTACTAAGACCCGTTCTCTATATTCATGTCACTTTGGTTAGGAATGCCTCCCTCTTTCCATCCATCTGTTCAAATGTGACGTATTCTTTAAGGCACAGCTCAGATACCCACTTCTCTCTGAGCATTTCCCTGATTATTCTAAACTTCCCAGCTGTACTCCCTAAGCAGCTGTGTGATCCTAGGACTTTACTGCACATACCATAGGCCTCCTTCCTCAGTAAAATGATTAAATACATCGGTGTATTTTCCTTTGGAGCCGGGTTCTAAGACCTGGATGCAGGTGACATCATTATGATCAGTTACATGTCACCATAGACCAGGAACTACAAAGTGCTTTGCCAACAGTAATGCTTAGCCTCACCTCCAAAAAATCAGTCTGATGTGAAAAACATTTTATTTATAATTTCTCATATTTATAGTTTAGGTCTTCATTACAATCATTGTTTCAATAAATACAGAAGTGCTAAACGTCATCATCACAGTGGCCCATGATCCATCCATGGCACAGGAATGGAGGGGTGCTGCAGACCCCACTGCTCCCCAGCAGTGCTCAGGAGGACTTCAGAGAGTTTAGCAAAGGGGAGAAGAATCTAAGGTCTGAATTTGAAATAGGATTAATAGTGAATGCAGCAAAATCCTAGAATGTCTATTAAGGAAACAAGTATAAGTTACTGTTTTTACCAGATGGCACTAAAGAAACAGAATACAGAAACTCAGGTTATCCGTTGGTGAAGCAAAGAAGCCAGGGCCTTCCGTGTGTCTCTTTCCCAGTCTGTGCCTGGTTTTTGTGATCTCTGCCTGCTGTGCACCCAGCACAGCACCGGGGCCCTCCACCAGGTGCATGGGAGACAGAGAAGCGTCACACACCACAGTCTGGGTTCCTGTAGTGGCCACTGGTGTCAGTGGAAGGAGGGAGAATCTGAAGAAAGGCTTCCCAATTCCAAAGCTGCTGGGTCCTCAGAGGTCCCATAATGATTCACATGGAAGTTGACAGTGTTGATTCTTGGAGCCTTCTGCCTGCCTCCCTAGTGTTGCTTTATCTCAGCCACAGGGCAGGAAAAATGCCAGTTTTCATGGCTCAGTAGATCTCCCTTTCGTTGAGCAGCTGTCATGCCAGGTATGATGATCTCTTTGTTCTCTTACAAAATTTGTTCATAAAAGGTATAGAGAGATATTCCCATGGCTCTGGAGTGGTTTATGTTGGTTTCTGATAGACAACTTTGGGCCAAGGCCAAGAAAGCATCCCCTAAGTCACATTGCTCTGTCATGAGGGCTGTCCCTACTGTCATTTGATCAGCATCAGGCATGCTAATGGCAAGGTTGGGATGCTGCCCCAGGCTCCAAAGCTGTCAGAGTTCTCATCCACACACATCTGAGTGTCCATTAGGTCTTTGATAACTTTGTTTAGCAAACTAGCTACAAAGCCACGGGGCTTGCCATCGCTACAAAAAGTCATGACAGTAGAAAAGGGAAAAGACTTCTCAGAGTCAGAGAGAGGAGTAGAGGGAAAAAGATGTTATAAAGAAATCTGTGCTTTGATAGGACATTCCATGCTGTCAAAATGAGACCAGGAATCAGAAAGCTGTCTGTGAACTGCAAGGTGTTGGCCTTGAGAGGTTGGTGCTGGAAGCTCCTTCTCAGTCACTGAACTAACTGATCTCCATGGGGCTCTTACATCTAGGAAAGAGTTAAGTCTTTTCAGAAACTGCGACTTGAGTGGAAGACCATGAAGAATCTTTGTAACATTCCATTATTATTGGTCCCTAAATACCGTGGTGCCCCCACCCTGCACAGATAACTTCCCGCTTTCATAGTTCGAAAACAGATTTTAACCAAGCCCCCCCCCCCAGATTTTAACTCAATATCCCCCAAGTCAGAGAAGTAAGAAGTCCCCATTCCATCCAGCTAGGCACTAGAGATACCACAGAAGTGGCAGAAATGAAATTTGGGCAAACGAGATGAAGCTCTTCAATCGTTTTGCATCTGCCTGTTTCCTGTAGAGTTAAAAGCAGTTTGGGTCATCTCAGAACTCATGTCTAGGAGAGAGAAAGCACCAACACATTTTCAAGGAATAGCCTAACCATGTATAAAGTGTGTGGAGTACAAAGCATAACTGCCCCACTGACAGGAGTCTGGGCTTGACCTTAATATTCTGTCCTTCTCACACTTATGGCTTGACAGACAACTTCTGACTCCAAAGTGAGGTTCCTCCAGACCTTAGGTGTCTTCTCATTCTCTCCCTCTCAGGTCCCTTCACTACATTTGAACCAAAGTACAGGACTTTGGAAATGCCTCTACTGTGTTTCAAAGAATCTCTCTTGTTTTCTTTTGTCTCTGATACCTTGACCCTTCCTGAATCATTCTTCCTTCCAATTGTAAGGTCAGACCAAAGCTTTTGTCATAGCAGGAGGAAATCAGAGGAGAACAACAACCCCTTCCCTGAGGAAAGAAACTGAGTCTCAAAAGCAAATCCTAAGCAGAGAGTGCACATCCAGGTCTGAAAGCTTCGACAAGAAGCAGGATTTCCAGGATCCTTGAAATCACACTCAGGTGAATCCCTGGGTCAGAATGCTTTACAGTCACTAACAGCCCCCAGTGAGTGACCTGGCTTGTGCCCCCAGAATCCAGACAACTTAATGGTCCACACAGCTGAAGCAGACTCAGAGTTTCTGCCTCCTTGGTGAGTTATTCCCATCCATGCATCGCACTGGCCGGTGGCCGTGGCATCAGGATGGCAGGGCACCCACCGAGAAGCGCCCCCATGGGTCTGGAGTGTTTGTGGGTTGAGCGTCAGAGAACCTCAGGTATTTCAAGTGTCTAGGGAGCCACATTGTGTAGTGTCCAAACCAGAGTCCTTCCTTGGACGTGCCTGGGAGTTCTGGGGCCTCAGGCATGAGCGTCGGTCTCCTTCTTGATGGCCGGTTTGTAAATGACTCCTTTGTTGTCACCTTTTTTGCTACTGGAACAGGAAGAACACACATTTAGTCTCAGTTAAAGAGAAGAGACAGGCAGAGAGTAGCCTGACTCAGCTATGAAATAAGATGAATTTTAGGGGTCAGATTCCTTTCTTAGGGACCTTTCCCCAGTTCTGTCACTCTTGGGAGGAATGCCCCCAAATAAAGCATCAACCAAAAAGGAACCTCATCTGAAGAGCTTGTTTAAATGTAGACTTTTTTTGAGCCCAACCATCAGAGACTGATTCAGTCTGGAGTGGGGCCCAGGAATCTGCAACTGTTCTCTTTTAACAGCTGACAATACTAGACCTGCATTTTGAAGAAGGTCTCATTACTACCCTGACTTCAAACCTTTGATTGTGTGTAACAAAGCTCCTGGAAACTTTTGTTACAAATGCCAGAAGAAATAGATTTTATAAAAACCAAACATGACAATAAAAACATGAGCAAAGGGCATTAACAGCTAATGTGAGTGATGAATCAAGTTTTCCTTCTTTTTTCTTTTGGGGTTCAGAGAAGAAAAATCAGATTTAGAACGGAGACAGCCTTGCAGCTTGTATTTAGCCAAATGGGGCCTCCCGCGCCCCAGTCGAGAGACTTGTCTCTTGTCTAAGGTGTTAGCTGGTACAGCAAGGCTGGCAGACACACCTCCAGCTCTGAGCATCAGGATCCTTAAATGACCAGCATCTCCTGCAGAGGATGCGAGGGGCAGTTGTGTTCTGGAAACAGCACCCGTAGGATAAGTGTTGGTGACAGGGGCCCTTCGTTCTGCAGGCTGCCTTTCCAGGCAGATCAATCCTCATGGACAAATAAGCTACCCACTCTCATTTAGAATCAAAACCAGCTCCTACCTCTTCTTTCTTCTGAAAAGCCAAATGGACACTGCCAGGACAACGCAGATGCCAAGAACGCCAGCCAGGGCCACTGAAAGGATGATGCCTGGTGAAGAGGCAATGAACACAAATTACCTTCCTCCCTTCCCCTGCATCTCGTCCCATGGCACATGGATGTGAAGTCATGTGACAGCTGTATAATCTGCCACAGAAAGGTGTCATTTCCCTATTTCTGTTCTCAGGTTCTGGTCTTTGGCTCAGCAGAACTGGCTGGAGTACTTAGGGGGAGGCCATTTGCAAACTGTAGTGACTCTTCAAGGGTTCTCAAACTTATACCAGGATCATCTGAAGAGCTTGTTTAAATGTAGACTTTTTTTGAGCCCAACCATCAGAGACTGATTCAGTCTGGAGTGGGGCCCAGGAATCTGCATTTTTACCAAACAAACAGCTCTAGCTGATGCTGATGTAAATGGTTCATGAACCATACTTTGAGAAACCCTGAGCTACAGAATAAGAACTTACTCTGTCTTTGTTTGCTGGATTTAAGGCCCATTGGGATGCCTCTATTGGCTTTTCCCCCGAGCTCCATTGCACAGTCCTAAGCAGTCCAAGACAACCAGGGGTCCATTGCCAAGATCACCTAGCCAGTCACCCAACCTCCACACTGGGCTCGGGCATGTTTTTTTTCAGACAATGGCTTCCCACCATGGCCAGCAGGTCTTGGATAGCTCGTTGAATGTACACATGCTATAGAGTGATTAGGTCTTTCATTAGGGAAGCATTTGATTGGCGGTTCATCTTTGAATCACAGAGTGACCTGAAGGTAAGACCCACAGCAAGGAGAGGACCGGGAGCCAGAGCAACAGCACAGAGAAGCAGGGAGATTGGGCTGGAAGTATCACAGGCCCAGATCACACCAAGAATCACAGAGATCACCCAGCTGCAGCATGCAAGGCCAGCAGGCCACATACCCAGACTCAGTCCTGTGTAGGTAAGGTCTTGCACTTCAAAGGGGAGAGGAAAAGGTTGAAAATTAACCAAGTCAAACCATGGTGGATTTGACCAGTGTGCTGAACATTTGGTTGGAAGTACAGGGCTTATACAGACTTTCTGAGAATATTCATTCTTGACTCAAGTGCCTGATGGTATAGAGGGAATTGCCCACCTTGGAAGTTCACAATGTGATCCTCCTTTCCAATTTTTGTCACAGCAGTCTTTTTGCTAGGGCAAGACTTCAGTTTTTAGTACAACATGGCTAGAGTGGAACATAAGGAAGGGTAAGGATCAGAGTCTCCTTGGGCAAGCTATTATCTGCTGCTTGGATACCTATCCCTCTTCATCTGTAAGGAATCTTCCAGGTTCTGGCTGTCTGGGGCTGGCAGGGCTTAGGTGGAGCCTGTGGCTAGACTTCTGCTCCATCCCTGTCTAGTCCTGTTATCATGATTTGGTTTTGTTTTTGCTTTGGCCCCACTGGGCAAACTGGAGATACCCCTCCCTGATACTAGCCTCCCTTCTCTGATGTGGAACAAGAAGATTATGGCTTCTCTTAGTGAGTTCCTTAGGGGGTAAGTTAGGAGTCTTCAATGGGGCTGAAATAGTGCCCAGCTATCTAAAATAAAATCCCATAGTCAGCCTCCTAGGGACCTCCCTGGGGGAGGGTAATGGGTTAGCCCATCTTTTTGAGTAAGACAGTGGTGCCCAGTCATGAAGCTCCCCTGGGTAACCCCAGCATGCTCCTTCCAGGTTCTTAGAACTACTCCCCATTCTCCTAATCAGGTCCTGCATCTAAAGAAAGTCTCTGTTACACATACCCTCTTGTCTGGTGGTTTTCTGACCTTAGCAGAAACTTCTAGCATATGTGTGTATGTGTCGTGTGGGTGCTTGTTCCAGTTCACATTGGAAGCCAGAGTTGTGCTCGGAGTTGTGGCCACCCAGCGTGACACTCAGGAGAGCCTGTGCCCACAGAGCCCACTCTGAGACTCAGACCTTGGGAGAGCCCTGGCCAGTTGTGAGATGTCAGCAGAGGGCCAGGGACTCAGACTTGGGGGCACTTGACACCCTGGGGAACCAGACCTGAGACTGCAGGATGAGGGTTTTTTTGTTCACCCCCTTCTCCTGTTATGTGGCCGGAGTCTGGTTGATTCCCCCAGAGCCATCAGCCCTGTGTCTTTTCCCGGCTGTCCTCTTCCACAGTCTCACACTGACCCTGCAGCCTCCCTCATCCAAGGCTGGCCCCTAGGAGTCTCTGGTCTGGCCTCCCCAGGTGGCCCGAGGCTGTTGTCAGAATAAGCAGAGCCGGTATGGAGAGGAGCTATCCACAAAGTACAGGGTGGCCTGTTCTCTTGGCTCTTGCTAGCCATCAGCAGCCCATGGCCTCCCAAGTGGCAGAGAGACTGTGGCTCCGATGGCCTGATTCCCTGCTCCAAGTCTCTTCTTGTAACCTGAATACAAGGACCAATCTGTGGCTTAGGGAGACACTCAGGATATGAGTCTCCCCTGAGGAGAGTGTCCAGATGTCTGTGGTACCAAACTAGTTCTCGCCACATAAGACCATCACTAGTAAGCCTAACCACTGGCTAAGCCGCCCCAACTGAACAGTTTCTAAAGTCATTGCTTTCACAGTCACCTCAAACATCCTTGAGAAACACACAGGGCCCCGGACAGCTGAGCAGCCCCACTCCAGACTGTAGGGGGCACCCCCAGGGAGCTTGGGGAGCAGAGCCAAGTCTACAGAAGCAAGGCCCCCAGAGATGGGACTTTTCTCAAGAGTCCATGGCCCAAGTTGATATATCTTATCTGGAAGGAAATCTGGCTGCCCTTGGCTGTATTAGGCCCTGTAAACAACAGCCTAATTTAATCCAGGGCTCTAACCAGGATTCCTTGCTCCTGGATGACCACTTGTGAGGGCCTAAATTGCCTTTCTGTGGAAATAATGAAATGAGCAAGCAGCCACAAAGGCAAAGTAAGCCCCGGAGACTGGGACAGATGCTTTTCAGCCAAGACTTTGATGCAGCAAAGACAAAGCGGCCTGACTGAGCAAGTGAAAAGTGTAAGCCACTATGGAAGAGGAATGGTAGTGAGGGTGTCACCTCCCAAGAATTCCACCCCCAGGGGAGCCCAGGGCAGGAAGATGTTGTTGGGATGCTACCCCTGCCAGTTGAGACAGCACCAACCATCCAGGAAGCAGGACTTCTCTGCAGAGCCAGATGAAGTCCACAGGGCTTGGGGCCCCCTGGAAGCAGCTGCTAAAGCATTTGCTAATTAACAGGAGAGGGGAAAGTCAGGGAGACTTTGGGGGCACAGGGAAAATTCTGGGGGCAACTGAAGAAGTAGAGCCCAGAGAGAAAAGCCAAAGCCTGCATCAAGCAGCGCCTGTGTGATGGTGTAGAGAATAGGGAACACAGTTGATGATGGGAGGGACACAGCCAGAGAAATTCATCTGCAGATTAAACAAAGAAATGGATTGGTTTCTATATGGCGACTAACATAGGCAGTTCCCACTGAAGAACAGTGAGACAGGAGAAACAGAGACAGGCTGCTTGACGGAGATGGCCCACAAGAGCTACTGCATGAGAACACGACGAAGGGGCTTCCGAGCTGGTTGGTTAAGAGGGTGCATGCCATACAGATGTGAGAGCTCTCTGCTATCTAGAAAGTGCTCTGGTACGGATCAGGGTGAGCAAAGATAGGGCATTATGACACAGAGAATGAAATCACACAGATACAGAAGAATTCGGTTGTCACATGCCTCCCCCAGGAGGGTACAGATCCCGGAGAAGGCAGACAAGCTGATCGCCACAGGGGCACTGCTACCTGTTGTTGCTGGCTCAGGAGCTGGATCTTCCACTGGTATCTCGCTGGACCGAGGGATGCTGGTTAACTGCTTTTGAGGTCTTCTGAAGCCTCAAGTGCAGACACAGAAAAGCCCAGCAGAAGGAACAAGCCCCTCGTTCACACAGCTTGCCGTTCCTGGAACAACTCTAACATTTTCGAGATCTATTTGCAATTCTGTTTATTCAAACAGAATTTTAAATAAAGAGGAATACAATCCTTATTGTTATTCCTTTCAAAATGTTATTTTAGGGGCGCCTGGGTGGCTCAATCGGTTGAGCATGCAACTCTTGATTTCGGCTCAGGTCATGATCTCACGGTTTGTGGGATCGAGCCCTGTGTCAGGCTCTGTGCTGATAGCATGGAGCCTGCTTGGGATTCTCTCTCCCCCACTCTCACTGCCTCTCCCTCGGTCATGCTTGTTCTCTCTCTCAAAATAAATAAACATTAAAAAAATATTAAAGTATGGACTATTTTGGTAAGTGACATTTTACATAGTTACATACACGTGTATACATATGTATATGCCTCTTTAGCAGTCTCCAGTCTTATAAAAGAGACAAGAAGAGCTTTGGCTTAGCAGGGATTTGATAGTTTAAATACATAAAATCCAGTTTGAGATGATAAAAGCTCTTATTATTATGCTTAATACAAGTCATAGAGTGAAGTAACTGAAATGCTAGTCCTCTCTTTGGATGATGCTTTGGTAAGAAAAGCAAGGAAGATGCCCTCAGTGACTACAGAACATAACTATCTTTGGAGAACATATTTAACTGGAGGACTTTTTTATTGACACTATGGAACCCCAAAAAGAAATAATTTCTACAGATCTGCCAAAAGGATGCCACCACATTACATCAGGGTGCTGGTTTTCTACAACCATGATACGGAGTGAGGGCTTTGCCCTCCAGATGGCAGGATTGTAGGCCCAGGACAGAAAGCCACACATTGCTCTGAGGGGCCTGAATCCCGGGGCAGTAGGCATGGGTTCCCATCCCAGCACTGGGGGTTTAGTGCGCTCCACTCCCTTCAGTGGCCAGACACAGGCTGTCTGTGCTGAAGGAATGGTAGGTGGTGGCACGGGGGCCTCTTACTCCTTTCGGGCCAGAGCAACAGAAAAAGCCTGACAGCATCCCTAGGCGACTCTCTCCTAAGACTTTGAAACTTGACGGCTAAGTTCTGATCTTTAAGGCTTCTTAAACCAATGGATTGGTTTGAATGCCTGTTGGCAACCTGAAACAAAGCAAAAGAAGACTTGAAACTAAAAGGTGACCGCTGGCCAGGCTTATGTTCAAATCATTCTGCAGAGAAGAGCCTGGGGAAGGGAGCGGAAGGGAGCTGGCTTGTTTATATCCTCTCAAACTTGTAATGAGCACCAGGCACGATGCCTGCCACAAAAGTGAGTCCTTGTCCTTAGGGTCTTGGAGTGTGTGGATAATCTAGACATTGTTTTTCTTTTTCTGTACAGCAGTAAATCATTATCCTGCGCTATGCTAAGAACCATAACAGAGATGAACGGGTTGTTCCAGCCGCATTGAAAGAGACTGTAAGTCACCTTCAGGGGAACAGGGAAGATTTCTGGCATGACATTAGAGTGGGGTCGTGAAAGAATTTTCCAGGTGGAAAGCTGAGGCGCATCGCCGGCAAAGGGAGTCGTGTGCAAAAGTAAATCATATGCACATGTAAAAGCCGTGCCTTGCTAAGGGAGGCCCTGCAGGGCGTGGACGGGTGCCAGGAGGAGAAATGCTGGAAAGATAGCTGGGGCCACCTTGCCGTGGGTGGGTCCAGCTTTCTGACTTTCCACCTGGTCTGCCCTGTGCCAGAGGCTTGTTTTTAAGGAGCAAGAGAACATCCACAGTGAGGTTTTTGTTCTCCATAATGCTCGGCTTGGGGTATGCTGAGGAAACATGTGGTGTGTTGAATTGCACTAGATGAAGGGGCTAGGGACTTCGTAGCACATTTGACAACTACTCTTGACTGTTCAGCCCCCTGGATCCAGGGGAATTGGAAGGTGGGAACCCCTCTGTCTTTCATTTGGATGTCTCAGGAGACTTGATGATACTTTCCATCTAATAGTTTTTATTTAAAAATAGGAACTTTTAGAAACAAGAGGTCAATAACCACAAAGCATACAGTCTAGTCTCAAAAAGTAGATAATTAGCCATCTTAGCTTTGTAAGAGTTTTTCCTCTTTTTAAGGGTTTTATAAAACTCCCCAGGTCTCTAAGGGTCAAGCGGATTCTAATCATGCGACTCCACAGATTTAGCATGGGTCAAAGCCCCGCCCCACTACTGTCCAGTGCTCTTGTCTAAGAGTGCCTCAGCTGGCTCTGGGCTCTGCAGTGGGGAACATGCAGTTGCTCAGCGAAAGCCCACTAACGCATGATTATAGAAACTCTTTGGCTTCCCCTTGTCCCTCGAGTGTCCCTTGCCCTGGTATATTAAAAATAGGACTAGATAACATTAGCATTTAGGTTCGATAGGCTCTTGCTTTATTACCCACCACCGTCAGGACCCAGTGTTGCTATCTTTAGCTTGGAAGAGGTCAACGTGAAGGAACTAAGAATCAGGCTCCTGGACTGTAAATCTGCCCATGCCATCTTTCTCCTCCTTCACAGAGGGCATCTGACTCCTGTGAGATCTGGTCTGGCCACAGGATGTCTCCCCCCTCTCTGGGGTCCCACCTTGAGGGCAATGACTCTTGTCTCCCCTCTTCAGCTCAAGTCCTCCATTTGTACCCCTTGGAAGAGGCACTTTCACAAGAGCTTAAAAAAAAAGTGCCTGACGTGACTTTCACCTCTCCATAAAGAGTGGTCATTTTAACTAAAGGCAACAAGAAACAATACACATGAGAGAAAAAATGGTATAAAAGCAAGGGAGAAAAATGATAACGAGTTTCCGAAGCAAATTGCTGCCTCGGAGGCATCTGGAACCCTGATAAAGGGGTTTGTATGCTTCTCTTAAGGGTGGATAGTTCTCACCTGTCCACTTCTCTTGGCCTTGGACATAGCCAATTATACAAAAAGCAGGTATATTCAAATTCTAAAGGAAGGTAAGGAACAGGGTTTCTCTTGAGTTTGGTTGTTCTACCTTAGTAACCCAACAACCTTTCGGTTTCAAGGGTAGCCATCACCAGTTTGAAAATGTCATGCTGTAATAGAGGAAAGACCAGGGCATATGATAGAAAACTCCAGAATCCTGTCATATAAGTGAAAAAAAAAAAAAAAAAAATCAGCATGGGCCTAGGAAATTCATCGTGTAATTCCTGGGTAGTGGTTCTCAATTTTGCCCCTCATGCCCTGGAGACATTTGGCAATGTCTGGAGACATTTTTGTCAGTCATAAGTGGGGGGATGCTATAGGCATCTAGTGGCGAGAGGGCAATGCAATGCATAGCCCCCCAGTGAGAATTATCCAGACCAAAATGTCAATAGCACCAAGGTTAAGAAACCCTGCCCTAGGGCTAAATCATAGACTACCCCTTAAGGACAGATTACTACCTCTTAAGGACAGAAATTAAGTTCTTTATTCCTTTTCTAAGCACAGTTGAGGAAGCATGGTAAAGTTAAATGATTTAGTCCCAGTTGTTCCAATTTGGCTAAACCTCAGAGCCTACTCTCAAAGTCCTTGCACTTTCTCTCCTAGAGGATTTCCTTAACATCACTTTTCTCCTGGCTCAATGTTCCAACTCCATAGTTCCTGTTAATTTCCAGAGAAAGCTCTGAATAAATCAGGCCCTAATTACAAGTTTGCCTTAATGGAAGTTTACAGATAATTCAGCACAATTGCTAAAGGTTCACACTGACACAGGCTCACTCCATAAACCTGAAATGGCATGTTATGGTCTGAGGCCCCTCCAAGTTGGTGTGAGAGCCCTTCATAAATGCAGGTGCCCCCGGGGGGTGAGGTTTGGGGCTTCTCTCCTTTGTGGCCGCCCTCCCCATTGTTCCTTGGGAAACAGCCCCAGTAGCTGCCTATGTCTTCGAGAGTGGGAGGGGACAATTCTAGCCAAGTTTCTATAATCAGCCTCCAAATGAACAGGTTTGCCTTGGACTGCCAGGGTTTCTCCAAGGGGAGAGCTGGGCACAGCCTGCGCTCTTGGAAGCAACAGTTCTGGGTGAGCCGTGCAGGAAGGGCAGTGGCAAAGATGCATTTGGGCTTTGATCTTGATGTCCTGAGCTTGGAGTTGGTCTCCAGGCTTCTGCTAAGAGGCCCCTCAAGCTCCCCAGCCAGACTGGGAGAGTCTACTGAAGCGCTCTGCTACAAGCCTGACTGCACTGCCCACTCTGTGAGGGCCAACTTAGACCTGAGCTGGTCTAAGAAGATGGCTAATTATTCCCAGTGCCATAGTCCATTGTTACAAGTGGAGGTTACTTTGGGATGTCAGACTCAAGTTCCTGTGTGGTTTCTTCTGATCCTCTGTAACTGCCCTCAAACACTGTCCCTGCAACGTAAAGTCAGGATGGGCAGTTGTTAGTATCCGCTTCGAATCCTATAGCATGTTAGCGTTGAAAGGACATTAGCTCACCTTGTCCAACCTATCATTTTATGGCTAAGGAAACCAAGGCCAAAGAAGGGACATGATTTGCTTACATCATACAGCAGGGAGGAAACAAATTGAGGCCTTGAACCTAGGTCTTCTGACTGCAGGGGGAGTCTTTATGACCATATCCCCTGTGACTTATATAGACCAATCCAGAGAAGAGATCTGATTATTATCTTGAATCACAAATAAGATCTACCTTATCTATGTGGGCCAAGTCCCTTATCTCCAGGTAGTTTTTTTGTTTTGTATTTTATTGAAGAGTTGGAGTATTTTCCATTTACCCTTGACTACTACTCCATTTAGAGGAATGGGAAAAGAGAAATTTATATCCAAACTAGATCACAAAGGGATGATCTGTACATTCGAGGCGTTTTCCTAGAAAAGAAGTTGACAGTCATCATCATATACGTTCTCTGTGTTTAAGAAGGACCATTGTTCACAGATGACGTTTTCAGACCAGGAAACTGAGAAAAAGAGAGAAACTACCTTAACCAGTGGTATGTGGCAAGGAGAGCACAAAAGATAAATTCTTGGGCAGGTCTGATTAAGTGATTGACAGGACATAATTCTGATCATATATATGGGTCAGTGCAAAAGGGCATGTTTCTAAAGCTTTCTGGCAAGGGCCCTGAAATACTATCTTCCTATGTTTAAGCTTAGTCAGTGGTAGTTAGAATCTCACACAATAACAAAGGAACAAGAAGGTGAGACAAGGAGAACTGATTCTCGGACAAGTGGGTTAATGGGGTCATCTTTAGATATGAACACCTGGCCCAGTACCATCACAAGTGACATAAGGAGAAAAAGTGGAACTTGCACAGACCTACCTGTTTCTGACCATGAGATTCCCGTGTTGGGAGTGGCCCAAGAGTCTACGGTGAGAAAGTGAACTTGGAGGTTTGAAGAAGGGTGTGGACCCCCAGGGTGCTCTCTTACCTGTTTCCCTGAACCCCCAGCTTCCAACAGTATTGATAGGGGTATTGAACAAGTAAAGATGTTAAATGTCCTTCTGGGGAGTTATGGTTACAGATTTAAGAGGAAGAACGGAGCTTTCATAGCATTAGGAATAAACCAAACTATTCAGCTTCATTCAGTATAGCTCCTGTGTGTCTGTGCTTAGGCAAGCTTAAGGAGATGAGACAAAAAGGCAGTGAATGAAGACGCTTTCTTGCCTGATGGGTCCTGCTACATCAGACCATGAGCTACTTATGCCCACAAATGTGGATTATGCCCACTCTCTGAAAGCTTAACGAAGGAGCATCCCTGGACGTTGGTGATGCTGATGGTGCTATGAATCACCTGGTGAGGCTGAAGATGGGCCTTGATGCCAAGAAAGCCTATGGCAAGACGTTAGGAGTTTGTCTCCTGAAAACAGTCCTACCATGTGTCTTAGGAGACGTAGTTCTCTGACAGAGAGGACCCCAGAACATCCTCTCTTCCCCATCTGTGAGAGACTCCCAGACTTAATGGGGGCTCCGGTCCAGGCACCTAGAAGCCTTGGCTGGTGCTTCCCTGCAAAGGCTCAGGGAAGTCAAGAGCAGTGGAGGGAGACCTCAGTAAACCCACACACAATAGCTTCTTGCATACTTGGTTCCCTTGGCAGCCAGAGTGCTCTGAACCCACCCCCTAAGGGTATCAGTGACAAAGCCCGAGGGTAGGGCACCCAGCTGCAGATAAAATGGGTGTGCTGGCACCATACGCCCCCCACACACCGCGTCTTCTCACCTTGTCGGAAAGAGATATACACCAGCCTCTCGTCAAAGTTCTGGACCCGCCGGAAATTGTTGACCATCTCTCTGGGGGATGGGTCATCCACATGTGTGCAGTACAGAGCAGTCTCCAAAGCTAGCAGCTGCAAGGCAGGAACACACCCCATGGGCAAAGTGATGCTCCCTTGCCTGACCTCAGTGGGGAGGAGAACTCTGGGGCTTGGCAGGAGGCACGTCAGAAAGCAGTGGGAAAGCCAGAGAACTGTTTCCCCTCCCTCGCAGGCGTCTGGTTGCCTGGACACCGGGTCAGCTGGTCTGTCACCACCTCCCAAGGCTTGGGGGGAGTTTACAGCTCTTAGCTGCTGGGTGGTGGAGGGGCTCCTCAGCCTCTCACAGGCCTGATTTGCAACCCGACTCTAAATCAGAGGGGCCTGGGGCTTATTCTGGTGGTCCCATCACAAGGAACAAAAAGAGGGAGGCAAGAGTTTCACAGTTCCTCTGACCACTGGTTCCATGGAATTTTCGTACACCCATATAGATTATATAATCTGTTTCCAAGGCAGCTTCTAGGTTACTGCTTCCCTGAACATTTCATCTCTTGATTCATCACATCTCTATTCCTGTCCGCCCACCTGCTGCCATTTATCTACATTACTCAGATCAGTAGCTCATAGTAAAAAGAACGACCAACAGTGAGGGCCTTACTGGTCAGGAAGAGGGGTTGGGGGTGGGACGGGCCATGAGCCAGTGTGCAGCACTGCCCCTGGCCCTGCCTCCTGGACAGTCAGTTTTCTTCTTGATGAATTTCAACTGTGGAGTAGGGGATGGACAGCGACCAGCAACCCCAATCTGACTTTGGGACTTTGTCTCCAACCAGCAGGCGACCCCACAAGCTCCCTCAACTGTCTATCCCTCACTTTCATCATCTGTAAGATGAAAGGTTGGAGATGATCGCTGAGGCTTCTGTCCCCCAGTTTTGCACTAGACTTTGAGCTTCTTGAGAACAGAGTCCATTGCCTACTCACTGCCGCGGTCCCAGCGCTCTGGTTGGTTAAACCATCGAAACTGGGTCTGTCTGTCTTCTGCCCTGTAAAGGAACCATGCTCGCTCCACCATGGAGGCAAACACTATGCAGCCACTGAGGGGTATATTAGGAAATGCAGCCTAACGACTTGCTTGTAAGGAATTGTGGAGATGGGTTCATTTTTCAAGCTTGACTTGATAACTCTGTTTTTGAAGCTCAGCCTGTAATTTTTGCAGTGCGTCCAGGAACCCGCACTATTTGGAGAGGTTTTGCACAGCTGTCAGTGAAACTCTAAGTGAGGAAATCAAGTTGTTATGATATTGGGTGATGGTAGAGACAGAGGTGCCACATGGCCTCTGACTCAGAAGAGCACGACAGTTACCTGCTCCTGGGAAATTTGCACAGGGTTCCGGAAAACCGTCCAGAGCACTGTGGGGTGGCAAGGAGGTGTGGTCAGGGAGCCTTTGTAGCGGTAGTATTCGTCAGGCCTCTCAGGAAGCAGCTCTTCAATGCTAAAACCCGGAATGAGCACTTCTTGGCCTGGAGAGACATATTGGGGAGATGGTGTCCGCCTTTCTCCCCATGGCAGAGGTGCTGCTGGGCATGCGACTGAGCCTAGAAATGTGAACAGCACCTGCCCCCTGCATTCATTTTTCTTCAGGTCACATGGGGGTGACTGTATTCTCCTCTCTAGGGGTAGATCAGCATCCAAGAACCCCTTACCTTTGTATTTGACATCTTGAAGGTGCCTGAAGATCTTGTCATAAGATGGATTGAAGGAACCCATCTGCAACATAGATGGGGCAGGTTGAACTAGGACAGAATTATATAGGCTGAGCCTGGTGTAACAGTTGTTAATGGAAGGACTCGAGTAGGGGTATATAGTCACCACTGCCAAGGTCCTCCCTGAAGGATTCACTTTACTAGGACAATTATGAAGGATCGCTAGCCTGTTACAGAGTGAGGGTGATGGTCCTGTCCTCTTGCATCTCAGACGCGAGGCACTGAGCCCTCAGGGCACTGGGGCTTGAGCGTAGCGAGGCAAAGAATATAGCCTGCGCTCCTGGCGATCAGGCTTTGAGTCTGAAAGCCACAACTAGCATGTTTTCTAACCAGAACTCAAGGGAGATGTAGTACGTACAAGCCAAGTCAGGCAAGTAAGCATGTCGAAAAACGAGGTACTTGTCTTATTAGGGAGATACATGCAAGCGAATCAGGAAACATTCCCATTTGGGGGATTAAGGAAAGAGTTCACTCCAGGGTCCATATAAAGACTGCAACTTGGATGTTAGGAGTTGTGTAAGGGATTCGACACCTGATGAGGCAGCGCTGAAGGATCCCCACCCCCCAACCCCATACACACAGGGCCTGCCTCGCTGGACAATTCCAAGCTTTATACAATAGGGCTAGCAACTAGGGCTCATTTTCTCCAGTCTTCCAAAGGACATGCCCATTTCTGCTGCCCAGCTACACAAAGTGCTGCCTCCTGGCCAAAAGACAAGGTCCCCTGTGGGGGCATACCTCTGGCTCTAGAGGCAAGACACAGCCAAAATGAGAGTGAGCCACACACATCCAACGGACAGGCAATTCAGGGACCAAATGCCGAATGTGATACCATCCTGGCTTCAAATTTCATGTAAAACCCCTTTCAACATCTCTTACCTCTATGAGAACAGCTAGGACGGCGAGGCCTTCTGACTTGTTACTGGCGGTGCTGGTGTTGGCATACAGGTCCGAGTTATAATGGACAATATGCAGCTGCAGTGGAAGGAAAGCTGCTCACCACGGGTGGGCGACTCATGGGAACCTTTTGCTTTTGCAGGGGGAGGACACATATTTATCCCTCCGGTGGAAAAAGAAATCACAGCCCGGCTTTTACACGGATTTAATCAGCCATATTTCAAGAGGCCAAAAAAACAAGGACGTTACTCTCTGAATGTAGATTCTTAGCATTCACAAAAAAATTCTAAGCTCATTTTTTCAAAGCAGGAATTACTTGCGACTATTAAAGTGAGGGAAAGAGAACGTTCTGAGAAATCTTGGGTTTCAAAAGTCTAGGTAACTGGGACGCCCAGGTGGCTCAGTCGGTTAAGCGTTTGACTTGATTTCGGCTAAGGTCTCACGGTTGTGAGATTGAGCCTCGAGTCCAGCTCTGGACTGAGCGAGGAGCCTGCTTGAGATTCTTTCTCCCTCTCCCTCTGCGCTACCCGCCCCCCCAACATTGCATGCACACATGCTCTTTCTCTCTCTCTCTCAAAAAAAATAAATAATTAAAATGTCTAGGTAAGCATTAAGGTATTGTTATGATAAATTCTGACAATAGGTTGGACCTAGTTTTTAATCCAAAATGTGGTGTCTGTCACTTGTCCTCCAAAAAACTATATTAGTAGATACATCTATATATGTGACATGCATTTTCGTTGAGTCTTTGCCTCTTGAGACTGTGACACGCTGAGATTTTCTCTTTGTTCATCTCTTTCTCCGTCTTACATGGTCGTAAATAGAATTCAAGCAGATTTTACTGAATACGGCTTAATGTTCCCCACCTTTCAAGTGGCCCTTTCTAATTTTCACAAGTGACATGACATCATTTCTTTTTTTAAGTAGTCCTTGCTACGAAGGATGTAGCCTGCCGCCTTGCCCCCCCACCACGTTAGCTTGGCACAGCCTTGAGAAATGGGGGATTCTGTATGGCTGACACCTTGTAGGTCCTAGATCCGTATTTCTTTTTACAGCTGCCCTTTGAGCATGCGGTCTGCTTCAGCACTTTTCTTACTGTGTTCAGATTAAACGGAGAGGAACAGAATTCCCTGCTAAAGAGATGAAGAGACTCTTCTCTATAGGACCCAATCCACAAGAATTGTGCACTTTCAAGGACCCTCCACAGGGAATCTGCCACTTTCGGGTCACCTTGAAGTATTTTCTCTATTAGAGACATTTATGGCCCATCTTCACCAGGCCCTTGGTGATGATGTGGCTTCATGGCAGAAAATATAATAATGAGAAATCCATTTAAATGCCCACACTCTCCCAGCCTACACCCTAACTCCTTCTTTATTCCCCGTGTGTAGGTAGAAGCCTCCACATTGCAATTAGCCTGAAAGAAATTGAAGTCCTGGGGTTTCAGAGATGGGCCTGGTTTGAAATGCGTGCCCCTCCAAGAGTGCTGTCCTATTGGGCCAGAATTATAGCCCCTCCACACGTGTAACTCTACCTATAATTAGCCTGAGACATTAAGCAGTTCAGCAGTTAAGAACAGAGGAGAATGGTCATGTCATTATTTACCTTGGGCTCCACTGGCTGATCAGTAGCATTTATCTCCTTGTATTTATTGCCGTGTAAACAGTCAGAGCCACACCCCCAAGTTCTGTCCTCTGGGAGCTCTTAAGTGGAGCATCTCAAGCACCCCCACCGTACCCCTGCACACCTATAGTGCAGGAACAATGCTCCACTCCTTCCGTTTCCTCTGGGCATTTTGGGGTAGTGCCTCAGAACGACACAACACAATGTTGTGCCGACATCCCAGACTATCCTCTTTGACTCTCTCATTGCCGTGATGTCCCGTGAATTATAATGCCAGTCTTCCCTTGGCTTGTGGCCCTGGGCCCCAAGGTTCCAAGCACAAGCCATGCCCAGGAAAAGGAAAGCTGGAGTGGGAAAGGCCTGTGCAAACAGCACGGCTTGTGAAGAAAGATGGAGAAGTTGGGGGAAGCAATTAGCCCAGTAGGATTCAGCAGCGAGATACGATACGTCAGCGAGACAAGCCAGTGGGATCCCGATCTGTGCAGGCAGAAGAGCGATGCCGACAAAAGGGGCATGTGTGCCCCACTGTGCCACCCCGGGAGCATTGCCTTCTGAGCGGCGCCACTCAGTAAAGACAGAGACAAACTCCGTACGTTCAGGAGGAAGGGGACCAGGGCACCGCGGAAGAACTGCGGGGGGATGGGAGTGGCTCTGCCTTCCCTAAGTGGGTGTGTGGAGCCTGAAGGCAGCCCTTGCTTGCACTCTGATCTTCGCTGCACACCAGCCAGGTGGAAGGGTGCCAGACCACCCACCTCCAGGCAGCCTCTGCCGGCCTGCCCGCTCCACTCACCTCAGCAGCAAAGTGCTTCCCACCGACAGTGTGCTCGGAGCCGTGAGGGTCATTCTGGTTCCCCCAGTGCAGGTGCAGCTGGGCGGCACTGTAGCGGGACCGGAGGCCCTGGATGTGCATGTCCGAGGGCAGGTTCAGCCTCACTGTGGGGAGTGGAGCCTTCAGAGCCCTGGCCAGCTGAGCACTGCCTGAGAGCAGTTAGCGATGCGACACCGGCCCGGGGCCCAGACAGGAGGCATGGTGGATGCAGTGAGTGGAGACACAGCCTGGGGCTCAGAAACCTGGGCTCTTCTCCTGAAAATGTCCCCATTTCCCTAAAGCAATTCTAGTCGCACCAGCCCCTTCTAAGCTCCCCTGGGAAAAGAATGGCAAGAGCACTAATACTGGATGGGTGGGTGTGTTTTTACATATCTACGTATTACACACCCAGCTATCAAGATAGAACCTTTAATGAAGTATCTTCCAAGCCGTAGAATAATATAATAGCAACAATAATAATTGCTATTTGTGAAGCATCTTCTGTATTCCAGATCCCCAACATACATAATCTCTAGTCTTTCCGCAGTACCCATCAATATGCCCATTTTCCACATGAAAGCTCAAGGAGGTTAATATTCTTACCCAGAGTCTCATGAGTCATAAGTAGTCAAGCCAGGATTCAAATCCAGGTTGGTCTGACTCCAAAGCCTGGGCGACCCCACAGTGAGTTGCGTGGCTCCTGGAGTGTTTGCGCCAGGGAGCCCAAGGGCTCAAGCCTGTCCCCCGCCTCCCCCCCCCCCCCCGCCACCCCTTCCCAAGAAATGTGCTTCTTATGCGAGGCGCTGCCCTTCCAGCATCCCCCCCAGTGAGTGGTCCAGGCATCTCTCATCCCTCCCCCCTCCCACCGCCCCTTCTCCTGGGGGCTGTACTTCAGTGCACCCCCCTCCCTGCCAGGCGCAAGAGAGCGGGCCAAGGAGCTGAGGGGAGCTCAGACATCCCCTTGCAGTCCTCAGAGGTCTCTCTCACCTGAATGGCCATCGTTGGTCAGGAGAAACTGCTCGTTGGCAGAAACATTGTAGCCTTGGAACCCAAGGGGCACAAGGCTGGCGTCGTACTGGAGGATGTCACTGTGCAGGTCTATTGGGGACTGCAGCACGCCCCCACATGATGGGTACTTCTTGGACCAGCTCTTCTCCCCATCTGGACCTGACAGGGGAGATTCCGGCCCTAAAGTTAGTCCATTTCCCACACAACTGTTTTCCTCACTTTCTAATTCTGTGTCCAATACAATCACTCCTTTTCTCCTCTTAATCCCCAGAGGTATATTCTTCGAGGCCCAGAAATCTCAGCCTCCTGCCATTTGTCCTTGAAGGGAGATGGGGATAGAAGGACTAGAGCAGCCCCATGCCACGGAATAGGGCCCACCAAGCTCTGTTTTCATTGCTCATATTTTGGCACAGTACACATCCTTTCCATGTGAGGACCTGTTGATATTCAGCAATTTAGCCTCTGTTTATGGAGCACCTATTACGAGCAGGAATTACTCAGGGTCTTGGGGCCACCAGGTTGAACACAACCATAGGGCCCTGCTTGCCCAAGCTTGCATCCTCTGGGATGCTCCAGGCTGGAAAAAGTGGTGTCTTACTGACCACAGCTCCAGGGAAGTCTTCAGGGCTCGTGGATTTATAGATATGACCTTCCTGATAGGAAACCTTTGAGGACATTGACTCTTGATAGCCACATCCAGAGCAAGTGTAAAACCCCATCTGATAGGGATGCTTGAAAAATTCCAAGTAATTAGGGGATCACAGAGCTAAGTGCACAGTGTACCCTGAGAGAGTGTGACAACACTACAAACTAATGACAAACGATCAGTGAGGAGGAAGATACTTAAAAATAAATCCTCCAGGGCTCAGGTTTCTTGCTAACTACCAGGTGATTGTCCTTCCTCTGGAAATGGAAATAAACAATCCAATCCCATGTTCAGATAAACTTTCTTACTCCCACAGGGAAAAATCTTTAAAGAATGTAAAGCTGTGTTTAAAAGATTATCTCCCGTGGTAATTAAATGGATTTTCAGGCTGAGGTTTCTCCAGAAAAGCGAATAATTGGCATGTCATGGCTCGTTAGGGTAAAACCATTGTGCCCTGTGGGCTCTGTCTGAGCTGGGGACCACGCTTTGCCATCTGGGGTCCATTCATCAGTATTTTGGCACCAGGAATGATGTTAACTGGAGCAGAGGGGAACGGAACTCCGCTTCCAGGAAGCCTTCCATAGACAGCGGCACCATTTCACAAGAGTGTACGTGTGTATTCTGGTTCCCTACCCCTTGTTCTCTAACTAGGGGACTTCATCTGAGAGTAAGGAGAGTCTAAAGAAAAACTTGGGTGCCCGCGTTCATTTAAAATGCTATGAGGAATTGATCCGAGGTCTGGACACGCAGTGGAACCCTGCTAATTTTTCCGACTGTCAACCTTTGGATCGACCTTTTGGGAAATGTTAGGGCTTGAAGGGATTTCACCATCTCCTGTCCAACCTTCCAACAGACACCAGTTTCCTCACTTGCACAAGCCAGTCAGAGTCTTCACTGAGATATATTTTAATTTCCCAGACCTCAGAGCCCTGGACTCAAAAGCAACTCACACCAAGATGGCAGAGGGAGAGGGAGGCCGGAGGACATCAAAGTTGTCACTCCATGGGGCAAACTGGAGTAAAAGTAAGACCGTTACTCAGCTGAGGGCAAATCCAAATTCCTTAGGGACAGTTGGAAGCATAGATGAAGCAATCATGGGGACCCTTCGAAACCCTCGGGTCGGGAAGAGGTACAGCTACCGGGTGGCAAGCCTTCTGGAGTGAGGCCGCCAGCCTTTTCTCTGATCACAACATCGTCTGGACCCACAGCCAGCGTGGCAGAAGCTGCCAGCCAGGCACGAATGGAAAAACTCAGTGAGTAAAGAGGCGTAGCGATGAGACGATTTCTCCTTGCCCACATGACTGAAGGGAACTGGGTGAGAAGGACTTTCTCTTCCCAGAGCAGAGGTTCCAAAAGGTGTCATGAAGAGAGCCTTCTAGTGATAACTAAACCAAGAGCTCCTGGGGGACAGGGACATCTCTTGTTCATCTCTGTGAACTCATGCTGTGATTAGGGTCCCATGCATAACAGGCATTTAGTAAACAGCTTCCCAAAGAATAAAAGACCCCAAAGAACAGAGAGCTTGGGAAAAGGTTGTCAGGAGGAACTTTTCCTTTTCATTGCACCCTAAATACTCTTTGTTGGAAGTCACACTGAATTAGGTATTTGGGGGCAGAAAGACTAGGGATATAAAAGGCAACAGAGTCTGTGTTGGCAAAACCTCCCGAGGAAAGAAAAGCAACTGCACAGGACCAGAAGAGTCCAGAAAACAAGATTTCAGCGCCAGCTGTCCCAGCACCTCAGTGAGTGACCTTGAGCAAGTCACATGCGCTGCCTGAGTCTCCTTTACCCTCCTACAAATGAGAGGATTGAACGCTGCGTTCTGGAAGTTCCATTCTGGCTCTCAGCTCCGAGACTGATTGAGATTACTAGGACTAAGCACCTCCACCCTCGGTGTCAGGCAGGTTTGAACGGGTTGGAGACGGTTGCTCATGCCAAGGCAGCTCCTGGGCATGTGACAAGGTGCCCAGTGGGGAGCGGCGGTGAGGCTGAGCGCAGGGCGCTGCTGCTCCGAGGTCTGGCTGGAAAGCCATCTGCATCAGGAACTTGCCACAGGTGTTGGCTGCCGTCCACAGGGGGCCTCGTCTTTGAGCCCCACTCACAGGCACTTTTAGGGGCAACAGGGTCTAGTAGAAAAGGCTACTCTACCCCTCCTGCCTTGTTATTATTTTTAGTAGTTTTGGTTGTTACATCTCTAAACTCTATAGGATCCGAAAGGCAAGAATTGCCCCCATTTTACAGATGAAGAATTGCCCCCATTTTACAGATGAATTTGCCCTAAGTTAGACTTGGGCTCAGGTAACAGAGTTACCTTGCCTGGGTGCCAGGACCTCCATGCCCTTCTGTTTTAGTATGTACCCAGGAGATTTGGTGCATGCCTGTTTCCCCCCTCTCCTGTGCTCGCCATGCAGGTAAGCATCATGTCATGTTCACCTGGCATGGAGCAGGCCCTTACTTGTTTACTGAGCTGGATTCTGATGCTAATTTTGTGCTTGTTCCTCTCCAGGGAATCATGCACCTATGAATGCCCCTAGCTTCCCTTTTACCCCGTATAATTTTTTTTTCCCATTAAAAAGAAAAGAAGAAACTTCTGTCCTTTGCTCAGGTTCAAAATTTACCCTCCTAGCTTCCTCGTTTACCTGCCTGAGGGTTCGTTCTGTTTGGGGGCCACTCACTGAGAACAAAATCTGGTTGCTGCCCTGGAGCCTGGGAGATGGTCTGCCAAGTATGGGGCTTCACCACAGTTCATAGGACCCTCCACCAGCACGTGGCAGCCAGTGTCCCCTTCTTGCACATCTGGGGACACTGTCAGAGCGGCCTCCCATCGTTGTGGCTTGTGAGTGAGACAGGGGTGAGGTGCTGTGTGGGTGGACACCAGGGCAGCCGGTATCAGGGCTGGGGGTGTTGTCAGTAGACCTCTCTCTGTCCCCCACCCCTGGCCTCCGCCTGGGCAGTTTGTGACTTGTTGCAGAGGCAATGCTGGCTTTTTACAGGCAGCTCCAGCCCGGGCTGTGGTTTTTCAACTTGGCCACGATTTTCACACTCATGCCAAGTGCTCTGGTGCCAGAAAACCGCCCTTGGGATGGACTCTTCCAAAAGAAGCATTTATTTCCAACTATCAGAAAAATGCGACTTTTCTCATCTGAGTTTTGACTTTGCCTTTTCAGTTAGTTGGATTCCTCACATGATCCTGATAAAGGAGATCGTGTGTATCTCCCAGTTTGTTTTTCCAAATAAAGTCCCGGCATTATTTCTTTTCCAGCACATGTTTTTCTGCTTTAGGCAAAACAGAAGTGGACCTCATTTTTGTTTTGAAATGTGACAAGAGATTAACATGGCACAGCTCAGAATGCCTCTCGTGATCTCTGAGTGGGAATTATGAAGCCCAGGGTCCAAGATTTGATGCCCAAGGACCAGAATTTTTTTCCATGGAGAATTTCAAATACATACAACGAGGGAGAGGGGAGCACAGTGAAACTCCGTGTCCCCCAGCTTCGACAACTAACAATTTGCAGAAACAAATCGCACCCACTCCCCCCATCCCTGGATAATTTTGAAACAAATCCATTTGTGTTTTTTCTGTACATATTTCAGTATGTGTCTCTAAAACACAAGGACTCAAAACCACAAGACCGTTACCACACTTCCAGAGTGAACGACTCCTTAATGTAATCAAATCTAGTCAGAACTCAGTTTTCCAGTTATCTCCTAACTGCTGAATGGTTTATTTGTAAGCTTCGGGGTTGAAGTGCGGTCCACAAACTGCAGTTAATCAACCTGTGATGGCCTGGATCTCAATTCGATGGTGTGATGCCTCATCAGAGAACAACTGGCCCCACTCTTCCAAGGCTCCAGATCTCAGAGCCAAGCTGGCTGTGTCCATCCTGTGCCCTCACTTGGTCATGGAATCAGACAGAAACTGTTACCACCACCGTCTCCACCACCCTGGGGTAAGCCCTCATCATGTCCACCGTCAAGGCTTCCTGCAGAGTTCCGTGCCTCAGCCTCTCCTGTTAGCTGCCAGGCTCCTTTCTCTCGTAACCGCGTTTAACCAGACTAACCAGACGTTGCCCTGCCTCTGTGGCGCCGCCCCTCCACCCCACCCCCCTTCTCCAGAGCACGCCCACTCCACCCAACAGATCAGAGCAGAGCCATAGCCATCTTTCAAGGCCTGTCGAGGCCTTCGGTGGCCCTCACACCCTCCCCCGCCAGCCCCCATGATCAGGCCGGCTTCCCCATCCTCAGAACAAGCTATGAACTAACTCAACCTTCCCATATGTTCTTATGCTAAAAAATGTGCTTAAAATGCCACCTTCTTTCCTCTTTGCCTTTCTGAATCTTGTTCACTCTTCGAAGTCCAGCTCAAGTCCTGCCAAAACTACTTCCAGGGCTTTCTCCCTGCCCCGGGACTCCTTGGCCAGCCTGCTAGGGGTTCACACGGTGGTACAGTGATATGAATACTCACTAAAGTCTCATGTGTGACTGCTGTCTCCAGACTAGCACACGAACCTGCTCCAGACTGGAACTCTGTCTACAAATTTCACAGTCCTTCTGAAGACTAGAGCTTTTTGTCACGTCCCTCCCCCATGTCTGATATAGCAACACTTACTAAACACTTAATAAATTGATTTGGGGGATTTCTTAAGCTCATTTCAGAAATCTAGCCATAAAAAGTTGAGAGAAGACTCTGTGTGTGTGTGTGTGTGTGTGTGTGTGTGTGTGTGTACATGGGCATGCGCACATGGTTATAGGAAGATGAGGATAACAAGAAGGGTTTTGTTCTTAATAGACAGACTTAAGCATACTTCCATACAGAATGGAAAGGGGAGTAGAGAAGGAGAGTTGGATCCAGGAGAGTTGGATCCAGAAAGAGGAACCTATGGATGGAATGTGGCTCTGAGAAGACAGCGGGTTGGGGAGGGTCCAGCCAGCAGAGCACAAATTGACTCCAGGCTGAAGGAGGCACTCAGTAAGTATTCAGCAGATGAATCAGAGCAGGACACTGAAGGCTGCCTGGAAGTGAAACCCATAGACTGAAAACCTAGGCAGAAATCCAGGAGCTCAGCGGGCCCGCCATGCTGATCAGAGGGGATTGGCTATGGGAAGACAAACTTTCTCCACATTCTGCAGTATATGCAACCAAAGTGCGCCAGTGAGCCTAAACAAGTCAGTGTGATTTTTTTGATGAACTTATATTTTGATATTTTCTTAATACATCTTGTGTCTTGTTTTAAAACTTAATTACAGAGAACTTCAAAGCAGGTGCAAAGGTACCATATAATGTACCCATCTGTCAATCCATGATTAGTTTAGTTTTTGTCTGGCCCCCCACCACTGGATTACTTTGAAGAAAATCTGTGGATGCTTATCTAAACATAAGGAGTCTTGGGGCGCCTGGGTGGCTTGGTCGGTTAAGCGTCCAACTTCGGCTTAGGTCATCATCTCAGGGTCCATGAGTTCGAGCCCCGCGTCGGGCTCTGTGCTGACCGCTCAGAGCCTGGAGCCTGTTTCAGATTCTGTGTCTCCCTCTCTCTCTGCCCCTCCCCTGTTCATGCTCTGTCTCTCTCTGTCTCAAAAATAAATAAACGCTAAAAAAAAAATTAAAGATAAGGAGTCTTAAAAAATAACCACAATATTGTTTTCACATCCAAAAACTGTTGGCAGTAATGCCTTAATGTCATCAGATATCCAGAGACTGTTCTGGTTTCCGCAATTGTCACATAAGTTCATTGAACAGTTTGTTTGAGTCAGGGTCCAGGTAAGGTTCATGGATTATGACTGGTTAATATGGCTCTAGGTTTCTCTTTAATGGCTTTAGATCTCTCTTTCCTGCCCCCCCTTCATCTCTTCCCAATATGGGTGTATTTACTCTGTACATATATGAGGCATGTCTTTGCCTCAAGCAAATAATAATTTATGCAAGTAAATGGAGGATAATTTTATTATTTTATAACCTGTTTGCAGACGTGGTATGGGGTAAGTAAAAACTTTATGGGTTGAGTAATTTCTTATATTTTTATGCCTGGTACATATACTGTAATAATAAAAGCACGGAGAGCGCCTTCGAAGATGAGAACTATGTAGTTACTGCTACAATCGGATTCCGGTTTCTCACCGATTATTCTCTCTCCCTGACTGTACATCCTATGTGCTCAAGAATAATAAAAATTTTAATAAAAACATTGTCTGTAACTTGCACTGTATCTGATGAGTCTGGACAAAAACCAAAATGCATTCATTGTCATCCTATTTTGAGGTTTGTCTTTGAGCCTCCCTTAAGTCGGTCCCTCAGATCCACCTGCTGCCCCTGACATTTCTTCATGGTCATCCTCTCTGAGGTAGACTCATCTCCGTGTCTCTGTGAACCCTTGTGCAGGCAGCTGCCTGGGAAGCCAGTCCTGTGCCACAGGCTCCAGGGCGTGTCTCTTCAGCGTGACTGCCGAAACACAAAGTCAGATCAAAACTGTGCCAACCGATAAAACCATCGTGGGAAGGTTTACAAGGTCTACATATTATGGATGTTGACATGCCTTTTTTTCAACCAATAGTCAAAGTTTCAGTGCAATAAAAGCTTTCGGTCAGTCCCCCAAAGGATCTGACTATATAATGAAAATGGACCTAGTCCTGGCATGTATATACTTAAGTGATCACAGATTGTGTATCAAGTTTGAATACATTTAATGAGATTGATCATGTTTGCAATTAAAAATGGGTATTCAAATGTTGAATAGAGGAGGGAATTGCTACTCTCCTTGGAATGCTACTTAATTTTGAAGTTCATTCATTCATTTCTCCAACAAATGTGCCTACTATGTGCCCGACACTGTATTGGGTACTGAAGATGCAATGGAGAACAAAACAGACGTGGTCTCTGTCCTCATGGAGCATCCATTCCAGAGGAAGAGTCTGATAATAAAGTGCAAATAGGCAAACCAATACATAAATATAATAATTACAGTCTGCAGTCAGTGCTATGAAGGAAATCAGCAACGACTAGGATGGAGAAAATGGAGGGATCACTGTGGACCAGGTGCTACAGGAAGGCTTCTCAGAAGAGGTGCCATTAAAATTGAGACGTAAAGGATGGATCTGAGCCAACCATGAGCAAAAACAGAGGAATGGCATTCCAGAGAGAGGGCACCACGAGCTCAGAGGACTTGCTGCAGCAGAGAGCCTATGTATTTTGTATGCATGTGACGTATCAACTCAGAAAGAACCTAGGATACATCTGGCTTGCCCATGCCCAAGATGGGCATCGCCCTACGACAACACTGCGAATCTTTCGGCACCTGCTCATGTACACTCCTCTGTTAGAAAGGCCCCCCTTTCAGGGAGCTGGTACCCACCTTTCCCTGAGGGCCATCAGTCATGGTCCTGTGGCTAGAGCCATACGGAACATGGCTAGGCCATAGGACCCCATTCAGAGGAGAAGGCAGACTTTGGGGCCCCCTCTAAATCCATCTTGAAACCACACATCCTGAAGATGTCATTAGGACATGGGAGCCACGTTTTAAAACTATTTAATATATACTTTATAGGTCCTGCAGTTTACTTCCAAAGTTGATTAAAAGATATACAGCTTCTCATAGAAGTCCAGTGGGTTCAGCCTATGGGGAGTAGGGAGTGCCCACAGAGTCCACCCTAGCTGGGTTCTGGCCCCCCTGCAGAAGGCCATGTTCTGCCGATTCTGCCTGTTTTCCTGCCAGTCAAGTGGAGAGGCATGGCCCCAATAACCAAGATCCTGCCCGGAAGGAAAGGAGGCTAGCAGGGCTGTGGGTTAATGATTGGTGGATGAGGTCTTATGATTTTATTATAAACAAGTGGAGGCCAAGGAATCAAACTGGCATTTTCCTTTGTTAATGTTACAAATGAGTCAGAGACAGGGCAGGGAGCAAGGGCTGGAGAGTCAGGGTTACTTATTATTTATACAGCTTAAAGCTGGATTGCTGAAGGAGGCCCATTCTTCTTCCTTGGATTTTATGTTATGGGTTAATAAAAAGGGAAAAGTTTTTTTTTTAAGTTTATTTATTTTTGAGGGAGACAGACAGAATGAGAGGGGGGAAAGGCAGAGAGAGAGGGGGACGGAGGACCTGACAATGTAGGCCTTGAACTCACAAACCGTGAGATCATGACCTGAGCTGAAGTCAGATGCTTAACCGACTGAGCCACCCAGGCACCCTGAAAAGGGAAAAGTTTTCTAAAGATGCTTTAATCTGTACTTTATCTCAAACTTTCCTCTTTGTTATTTCCATTAGTATTTGGGCCAGCTTGAGAGGGAGAGCTGATGCTGGCGTCAGCTGGGCCAGTTTGAGAGGATCAAGCCTTGCTTGGTGTCATTTCTGGCTTAGCCGTGGCAGTAGGGGGAGAAGAGGTGAGCTGTAAGACTGACCGCCAACTCAACTCTCTGCTAGCCCTCAGAAGCCCCTCCCCTCTGCTTGCCATATCTAGAGGTACCCCCACAGTAGCACTGGGGTTGTGGGGGGGGGGTGGAGGTACGAGGGTAGATATCTCTCCCTGCCCCTCTCTCCCCCTAACACAGGACAGAGTGTTTCCCCCTCCTCTGTGCTCCTGTAGAGCCCTTGGCATTTCTCTTTCCTAGTAACACATACACTTTTCAAAATAGTATTTTCTATCTTTCTATCCCAGTAGACCAGTGGTTCAGTCTAGTCTCAGAACAGCTGTTGTCAAGCTTGAGTGACCATCAGAATTCCCTGGAGGGCTTTTTAAAACACAGATTGCTGAGCCCCACCTGCAGAGTTTCTGATTCAGCTACCAGGTGATGCTGATGCTGCTTGTCTGGGGACCACACTTTGAGAACCACTGTCTACAGCAGTGTTTCTTAACCCTGGATTTACACTGGCATCTCTGAGAGCTTCTAAGTGTGCCCCTGGCCCCAGCCCCTGACATCTGATTTAATTGGTCTTGGGTGGGATCCAGACACAGGAAGCCTTAAAAAGCTTCCCAGGTGATTCTAATGTGCAGCCAAATTTGAGAAGAGCTGATGAAAAGCCCTTCCCAGATCAAAGGCCTTGAAGTTGGAGCCCCGGCTTTTACTCCCCATCGTCAGGGTAAGATTGCTTTTTTTAAAAAAAAAAATTAATGTTTCATTGTGGTAAAATATATATAACATAAGTTTGCCATTAGTGACACTTGGTATATTCACAGTGTGGTACAACATCGTCACTCTTTAGCTCCAGAACATTTTCATCACCCCAAAAGGAAACCCCATCCTCATCCCCCATTTCCCATCCCCACCCCCAACCCCTGGTAACCACTAATCTACTTTCTGTCTCAATGGATTTGCCTATTCCGTATGTTTCATCTAAGCAGATCGTACAACATGTGGCTTTTCTGTCTGGCATCTTTCACATCACAGTGTTTTCATGGTGCATCCATATTGTAACATATATCCGTACTTCCTTCTTATAGCTGAATTCTATCGCTTTGTATGGATATACCTTCATTTATTCATTCGTATTGTTGCTTTTTATTGTAGTTTAAATATCTGACTCTGGTTAAATTGCTATTCTGTTGTGTAATAAAGCATCAGTGCCTCTCCTGTGAGGGTGTTAGAAGAAGTGTGACTAGAGTCAGCAGAAAAGGAAGATGGAGAAAATGCAGGCTGCTTTCCCGGGAACAAGAGTCTAGGGGTCAACGAGGCTCTTACTTGAATGAAAAGGGGAACCTTCCATCATCATGCTAACAAAGGCATGTTCCATACACGGTGGTGTAGCCGTGTGCCCTCCCACAAGAAGGAAGTTGGTGGGAGGGCAAATTAAGGGGGCAGAGGCTGCCTTTGTGACAGGCTCTTTGGCGAAGAGAGATGTGAAAATGTCTCAGGTGCTCTGAATCATTGGTACAGCCGTCTCCTCTAGCTGACAAGAAGCTGCTCGTCTCCAACGCCACCCCCACCCCTTTGTTAAAAGGGTGAACCTGGGGGTGACAAACCGTGACTGCATTCGGGGTTAGACAGTAGGTGAGGGACGAAAGTGGATATCTAAGTTGAATGTGGCCTTGGCAAAATACTTAGTTGTGGACCTTGGGTGTCTGTTTACTAGAACGAGTACTTCCCCTTTCGCTTTTACTGTGATATCTTTCCTCCACTTCTCAGCCAAGCATCTCACAAGAATTGTCTAAGCTGCTGGCTTCTGCGTCTTCACTTCCCATTCAGACTCCCTGCCCTGCGACTCTGCCCTCTGGGTCCATGTGCCACTGAATTCAAATAGACTCTTCAGCCCTCGTTTTTCTTGCAGCCCTTGATCCCAATGCCCCCACCCCCGTTTCTGAAACCTCTCCTCTTCCACTATCTGTAACTCACTGCCCCCTTAATGACAGCTGTCTTAGGGTTTTGTTCTTGGCTCTTTCTTTACTTTCACACACGCCTCCGGACTGAGGCCATCCCCTCCCACGGTTTCAACACCACCTCTGCCCTACGCAGTTTCCTCCTGAGCTCCAGACCAGCTGCCTACTAGATGCCCCCATTCGATGTCCGTGGCTCCCTGAAACCAGACATGGCTGGAGAGGAAGGCAGACAGACAAACCATCAAAAAAGAATAACCAAACTTGCCATAGTTTCCTCTCTGACCCTCCTTCTTCCAAAACCTCCCTTACTTCCTTCAAGGTTCTCTGTCTCAGCTGATGGTACCACCCACCACACCAAAGCCTGGAATCCCAATCTACCTCTTCCTATCCTCTTCTTTGGCCCCCTTGCTAGGCACAGAGACATAATGATTTTATTTTCAGGTATCTTTTTTAAAGACTTTTTTATTTTGAAAAATCTTCAATGTATGGAAAATTGAAGGTACCACAATGAATTCCCATGTACTCTTCACCTAGAGTCACTAGTTGTTAACATTTTGCCACACCTGCTTTATTACTCGCTCTCTATATACATATATATGCACATTATTATTGTTATTACAGTTCCTTCTCAACCTGTGACAGGATTATGTCCCAATAAACCCATTGTAAGTTGAAAATATCATGTAATTTGAAAATGCACCTAACCTCTCGAACATCTTAGCTCAGCCTCGCCTCCCTTAAACATGCTTAAATTAGCCTACAAAGGGGCAAAAGCATCTCACACAAAGCCTAGTTTATGAGAGAGTGTTGACTATCTCATGTAATTTGTAGAGTGCTGGGCTGAAAGTGAAAGTCAGAGTGCTTGTCTGGATACAGGATGGTTGTAAGTCCCTCAGGTGTGTACCCTCGTGGTGGTGTGACTGCCTGGGAGCTGCAGCCGCCCTACCTGGTGTCACCGAACGGAATCACACCAGGTATCCCTAGCCAAGGAAGAGATCCAAATTCACAATCCCAAGTATGGTTTCTACTGAATGCGTATCACTTTCACACCATCCTAAAGTGGAAAAATTGTAAGTTGAACCATCACCAGTCGGGGCTATCTTTTGAGACAAAGGTTTAGACCTCATGCCTTCCTGTACTTAAATACTTACATGTCTGTCTCCTGAGAACAAGGACATTGTCCAACATAATCACAATGTAACGATCCCAGTCACGAAATTTAACAATTAGTACAGTTACCTAATATACAGTCAACATTCAAATTTTTTGTACCCAGTCTCAAAGGATCTTCCCATAGATTGCCTATGGTAACATTAAAATGGAAAGCTACAGGCATTATCTTAACCATGTGATCAAAATTATCACCAGTCGAGAGCCTCCTGATGAAATACATAGATATTCAAGGACACATTATTTCTATGGTATTCATGCCAAAATGGACAACCTAATCTCATGAGAAACCCTCAGACAAACTCAAATTGAGAGACCTTCTAGGAGATATCCAGTCTATATGCTTCAGAAATGTCAGAGCATGAAAGGTCTAAAGAGGCATGCAATGAGTTACCTGGATTGACTCCTGTATCAGTAAAAGTGCTATCAAGGACCACATTAAGTTTCTTTTAAACTTGGCCTTCATGTGTTCCCACTGGCACAGCCTTTGTTCAGACCCACAGCTCCATATCTGTCCGCCTCACTGGCCTTGTCTCTCCAGGCTTACCCCACAGCCCTCGCCTCTCCACACTAATTCACACCACTTCTGAACATTACTTTGCTGAAAATTCTACAGTGGCTCCTCAAGCCTTTGGGAATAATCCCAAGGCCTTTACTGCAGCCCTCAAGACCTTTGTGATCCCCCCTTCTCCAGCCTTTGCTTTCCCCACTGCCACCTGTCAAAAATCTGAGGTCAGTGGAGGGGGGACCTAAAATTTCAACCAGACTAATAAGTTAGGCTACCACAGTTTCATGGGAAAGACACGAGACTCCTGAGTCAGAGACAGAAGACAGTTTAGTACTCACAGCAGTAGAAGAGTGACATTTGTGTCTGTTTCCCAAGCCCCAATTCCACAGGGTACTACAACGAGGGCCAGGTTATACCTGCACATGCCAACTGCTCCGCATCATGGCCAAGCAACTCCAAGTTGGGAAAACCTGCCCAACTTTACCCCCAAGGGAGATACTGTCTTTATCTTACTGGATAGCAAACAAACCTGCTCTCTGCCCTGGAGGGAGACACTGTCTATGTCTTCTAAAACTATTTGCTACATACACATCCTTGAAATGATTGTCCGGAACAAAAGCCATCAGTGCCTCTGCCCACAGATTTGCTGAAACACAAGAGACCCAGGGAGAACAAGCTCCCAACACCACTCCTCAAACGCTAGGCTGCTGCCACCCTGATTCTCTAACCACACCACACACTCTTACCTGCTTTTTGGACCTCTCTTGCCTTCAATGGAAAGCCATCCTCATCCCTAAAACACACACCACCCATGCACATAAACATTCACATGCTCTTCTTGCTGTGCTCCTTTGTCTTTCAAGAAACAGCTCCTCAGGCAGCCCTGACAGTCACTCTGCCTCCAAATTGAGGCTTGTTGTCATCCCTCCGTGTCCACAGCTCCAGCACACATTGTCATAGCACTTAATTTGCTCCACTCTAATTGCCTGTTTACATGTCTGCCAGTCCCTTGGCTGTCAACCCATTGAAGGCAAGGGCTGTGTCATGCTTGTCTCTAATCCCAGGACCAGCCCAAAAAGGAATCATTAAGGACTGCTGGCAAGAATAAGTGACTCTGTGAATGAACTGTTATTTTATAGCAGCCAGCAGCTTCTTCCTGTCACTTGAGGTAGAGTCAGATGTACAAACCCTTGAAGCTGGAAGATTGGCATGGGACAAGGGGTGGGGCAGGTGTGGGGTTCATAAGCACCTTCAACATTCTGGGGGAGGAGCCAGAAATTTGTCCACGGGGAAGCCCTCCCCGTGTTGTAAGATGGAGCACTTGGATAAGCCTTCTTAGCTATACACACCTGAGGTCTGAAACTACCCAATGTTGCTATGAAACCGTAACCCTGCTGTAGCCATCCAAATGCTCGTGTTTCAGGCTGAGATGCTAAGCGTTCTGTTTAGTGACCCAATGATACAAACTGGGTGCATCTTTAACAGGTCTGTGTCCTTGCAAAGAACACTGTTTTTCTAAATATGAATTTAGGTGTCCTGAACAGGAACATTGTTGTCCCACTTGTGATGTTATTTCCAAAGTTTAAGCATGGTGGTAGGGGACCCATGGCAAAGGGATGATTGTTGCCCTCAGGGAGATCTGTAGACTGTAATTGCCTGTGTCGTCCCAGAGCCTGAACCAGTTTTTTTTTTTTTGCTAAATCCAAGGCCTAATGAATTGTTTTTTAGTGTTAGTGTTTTTTTTGTTTTTGTTTTTGTTTTTTTACACTACCGTATAATGAGCGCTTACTGTGTACCAGGTATCACTCTGTATCTGAGGTTGGCCAATATTTTCTGCAAAAGACCAGAGAGTAAAATATCTTAGGATTTGCAGGCTGTACTCTTTCTGTCCCAACTACCCGGTCCTTTTGCTCTAGTGCAAAAGCAGTCCTAGCAACTGCGTCAGTGGATGCATGGAGCCGCACGCCAAGAAAGCTTCGGCTACAAAAACAGGCTGCCTTTGGCCCACGGGGCATAGTTTGCCAATCCCCATTCTGTATGCGTAACATCTGTTAATTTAATCTGCGTACGAGCCCTATGACATAGGTACTATACTCTCATTTAATAGAGGAGGTGACCGGTGCACAGAAGTTTGAATAATATGCCCAAAGTCATACTGCCATTGAGTAGCAAGGCTGGGCTCTGACCTTGGCAGTTCATACTGGCCACCGTGGCAGCTCCCAGCGCGCTTTATAGGGTACAGAGCCCGGGCATCGGCATTGGTTACAGGGTGGTTAAGAGGTGACCAGCAGGTAGGCCCTGGGTAACCATCCAGAGCTAGAGAGGAGGAACAGCCATGGAGGCATTTGTGACCTTGTAAACATTCCCCAGGGAGTCTGGGAATCATGAAAAGAAAGGATCTGGTAAGAGACAAACTTTCTGCAGTTACTCTGGGTGGAAGCTGAACTAAAGTGAAGGGTGACTGGGCCTCGAAACACGGGCCTGATGTTAGCTCAATCCTTCACTTACCAGCTTTCACAATGAGGAAGTTCTTTCTGATAGCTAACCTACAGCACTCTTGCTGTTACTTAAAGCTACTCCCTCAGTTTTCCTGTCTAGTGAGAAAAGCTGCTTTTTCATGGGTCTCTCCCACCTGAAGACCTCATCCCGGCTACTTCTTACTATCTATCCCCTTTCCGGAGAGGCATGAGGTGCAGCAGGAGGGCTTTGGAGCCCTCAGGCTGAGCTGCCAAGCACAGCGCTGCCACTTACAAGCTGGGTGACCTTGGGCACATGTCATCGATGCCCTGAGCTTCACTCAGAAAATGAAAGTGACAGCACCTCCTCCCATCCCTGTCATGAGGAATAAATGTGGCAGGGTAAGATCAGTGCCTAGATGTGACAGACTCCCAAGACAGGCTGGGCCCGGGGCCATTCTGAGCTAAATTGTCTCAATCCTTTCTCTTGCGGGCCATTTGCCAACCTTTTCGAGCAAGTTCTCCCTTTCGCCTCTCTGGAAATTAAATCTAGAGTTCCCTGTGTGTCTCCGTTTACTTCTAATGAGATATGCGTGGTGATGTGGCATTTCGTTTCAGACTGGCTTTTACCTCTGAAATCCTATCATCCCAGATCAAGTGTCCCCTTCTCCCTGGTGACTTCCCCAACTCCCAAAGCCAAAAATAAGCAGAGAAATAAACCATTCTTTCCTCCTTCACTCAACCAGTGTTTCCCAAGCATCTTGCCTGGGCTGGGGTCGGTGCATCTGTCCAGGCAGCCCCTATGGGGAGGGTGTCGCTCCCCACAGGCTGTGAAGTTATGTGCTCCTTCTGGATGACCCTCCTTGAGGCTGGAAATGGCTCCTTGCTCAGCCCCGTACCCTGCAGAGGCCCTAGAACACTGCCCTGCTTGCAGTAGGCTTATGCTAAAAAAAAAAAAAAAAAAAAAAAAAGCCACTGAAGCAAAAACTTCTCCAGTGATAACTGGACACGTTAATCTTCACTGGAAAGCAAGCGCTTGGCTATTATTACCAACCCAAGAGGCACCTGTGCTTCGGGGGACAGTTATGTGAAAGGAGAACACTAAGTTCCTGCAGTTCCCCATTTCTCTCCAGGGTGCAGTAAGTTTTCGGACCAGGCAGCTTTGCATACTCAGTGTTACTTGCACACCTTCCATACTCAGGGTTGGGACACTCCCTCCTTCATCCTTGCCGACGGACACATTGAAGCATCGCACCCAAAGGTTTATCAAGAGCCGGGGAGGTTCTTGGGTCACTGCCAGAAGGAGGCACAGAGGAGTCACTTGTAAGATTGCA
Organism: Leopardus geoffroyi; assembly: GCF_018350155.1. NCBI lineage: Eukaryota > Metazoa > Chordata > Mammalia > Carnivora > Felidae > Leopardus > Leopardus geoffroyi. The sequence continues at coordinate 41,787,088 of NC_059337.1, read as the reverse complement.
CCTGAGGGTCCCTCCAAGCTGAGTGTGTAAACAGACCATGGCTCAGAAACCAGCCGAGAGGCTACACCAGCTCACAGGCTAGGGGATGGAATTGTGAGCGTGTGTGAGTACAGACGCATCTCAGAAAGCAGATACTCACGTGAATATGGATGTGGGTGTGCATGTGTGCATGTGTATGTGGGTGCATAGGCACGCCCTCCTTCCTGAGGAACCAGGACAGAGCACAATGGTCAGGCATTCCTCTTCAGTCTTGCCGGCTGCCTCTAGTCCTGCGGTGTGCTGTGCTCACACGACACTTGTCCACTAGATGCTCCCTTTGCCCCTGCCACCCAGCCCACTCACTTGATCTGCTTTTCTGACCTGCTTCCTCACCTCAATTCCTCCTCTACTCCCTACTCTTCCTTCCAACGCTGATCCTTCTGATTCCAATGACCACATTCCTTTAGCTGCCCTTCCTCTTCCTAAGAATCTGAGAAGGGTATTGATTCAGGAATGCCCCCAGAGGAACCCCGACAACAGTAACAGCCGTGTGTTGCCAACGGTAACCATGGCCGGGGGCGGGGGGAGTCTATTGATTTTTTTCCTACCAACCACACTGGTCCTTGATCTACATTTCCCATGAGTGTGGCACATGGAACCTTATCAGATATTTATCTATGTCAAAACGTATTGTGTTTTCTTTAACCACTAAGCCTTTTATCCTGACGAGGGGAAGAAAAGCACGTTAATTTGGCATAATTTGTTCCTGGGAAATCTACATTATTTGCTTTTAAAAAAAAAAATCACTGCCTTTCCTCAAGGGCTTTTACACAATGTCATGATGTGCAGTCTAGGGCACGCCACACCTGGTATAAAATAAACATCTGCAAAATGACCGGGAAAGCACATGCAATGGGAACCAGGAGACACAAGTTCTGGTCCTGGCTCGGTGCTTCCTGCTCTGTTCGGGCCACTGTGGAACTGTGAGTTTCCCCTGCCTCATTTGTAAGTGGGGGTGGGGTTTGGCTACATCAGTGTCCCATACGCACACACACACACACACACACACACACACACACACACCCCAGGGTCCCACGTAGGCAATATGGCAGTCTGGATGCCAATTTGAACAGAGACAGGCACTCCTCCACAATCAGGCTTCACCATGTCTACATTTCTGTTAGGTGTCTACATTTCCAGCTGATTTATACCAACAGGTCATTACCCCTATTCCCCCTCCCTTGGTTCAGACCCCTAAGCCCCTCTCCCACATCCCTCTGGCCTCCCATTCTCCAGTGTTCACACTCCATTCATTCTCTACCCTGCAGCTGAGATGATCCTTCTAAACTGCTCATCTGATCACCTCAGGTTTGTACTTGGAATGCTCCAGCAGTCCCTGCTGCCTCCAGAATGAGGTCCTAACTCCTCAGCTGGCTCACACTCGTCACACTCTGGCCCTGGCCTGCCTCCCCAGCCCCAGTCCCCCTCATCAAGGTTCTTGGGTGGTCCCCAGAACATACCAGCCTAGGTGGTCATTGTATAGTTTGTTCCTTGGCCCCCAGTGCCCTTTCATGCCCTGCCCTTTGCCTGGCTTGCTCTTATCTGCCCTCCAGATCTCAAATTAGATATCACCGCCTCTAGGAAAGCCTTCTCTAGTCCTTTCCCCCAAACCCTAGGTGAGGTCTCTTCCATGCTTCACCTCTCTGTATTGTAAGGCCCCAATTCCCTGTCTCCTCCCAAATTCATAGTTCCACAATGGTAGAGACCATGCCTTACTCGTCATTCTTTAGCATCTAGTCCAATACTTGGCACTTAGTATGCACTCAGTATTTGTGGAGTGAATGTGAACCAATTATCTTGGGCTAACTGAAAACTCTGATTGGTTTTTATGTGCGTCTTTGATTAATAACAAAGGAGAAAGATTATTTCATTAATGTATTAATTTGCTAAAACAAATCTCTTAAGCAGTGGTGCCCATGGAGGGGGCAGAATAAAAAAGAGTAGTAGCAATCTAGAGTATCTCTACTATAAGGTCCCTTCTAGCTAAAAATTCCAGAAAGCTATTTGTTGTAACCTTTTGGCTCAGGACCAGGAAAAATATCTAGCAACCAGAGGGTGATATAAGGAAGAATCTTTAGATTTGCAGGTCATAGAAGAATAGACAGTTACTCAAGTTGGAGCCACCAATCTGCCTCTGGGCTTCCTGGTGGCCAAAGCCAAAAGGGAAACAGTCATTTGCATGACTGCCTCAGACTTGCTACAAAATGTCTTTTGGGGGGGGGGAGGGGGGGAGTTTTTGTTCAACAACCTTCAGAGTCACCTTTTCTCACTTCTCCACTCCTCGTCCACCTCCCAGAAGGTGGAACACCCAGGAACGGCCGCTGCTACGACAGCACTAGGCACCATTTGCCAATGTCCTTGTTTCCTGCTTTAAGTAAATCTCACTTTGAACATAAGGAGCCTTTCCAGAGTGATCAGCCCCTGGAAGGTGGGGGCTGCCTGAACCTTGCCCTGACTCTGCTGGTGTCTGGACGGGTCTCATCCAGTTCACCCAGGAGTCACCCAACTGATCTAGTCACCAGTTAATGATTGCAAAACCATTTAAAAAGTTAAGATGATTTAAACAAACCATTCCGAATTACACCAGTTCTGAGTCAGCCTTTATAGGCAGAAGGAGGTACAGCTGGCGTTTCTTCCTTCCTGGTTGGCATAAAATCGAGTGCTTGTGAGGAAATCGGGGAGCTTGCTTCTTAAAGAAACACTTTGGTAAAAAAAAAAAAAAAAAGCTCCTAAATTACTTTGTTTATAAGTATGTGTACTATTATCAAACAGAACCGAAAATTGGAAAACGTTATAGTTTAAAATCAAATATGATGGCCCATCATTTCTGTATGCTGTGTTGGGCAGTGTGCGTGCCAGCCATCATTTTTACACTTTTTTGCCCCCACTGTTTTCACTATTGAGTTATCAAAAGTAATCATTTCAGCTCCTTTCCTCGTGTTCTTAGCATGTAACAGGGTGCTTCTCAGTGAGTGTTTGTGGAACAACTACCATATTTCATTGCTTCCAGACACCATTGATGGTATGTCCCTATTTCAGAGATGCTAAAATGTGGGGGAAATGTGCATCTGAGAATCAAGCCATTATGGTCTTTGTCCAAGGCAGGCACTTGGCCACATGGTGTGGCCCCTGGAAGTCTGGCTGTGCTTCTGGGCTTCTGTACCCCTCACCCCTGTGGGTGCCGCTGCATAGGACGGTAACAGAGCAGGAAGGAAGGCCCACCCGCCCAGGGGATTGCAGAAACGTCTTGGATCCATTCTCCTCCCAGAAAACCAGACTTTCCAGTCCCTGCCTAGAGCCTCCTTCACACACCTGCTTTGAATTCAGCCTTTTTTTGCTTTAAATCTTCCTTTGAGCCAGTTTACCCCAGAGGTTCCTCTCCGTTCAGTGCTGAGGCTGGGCTGCCAAGGGCTTTCACCAGCTCTGGGGGGCCCTGTTCTGCCCTCACCAGGATGCCTGGGGCACAGGGCAGGAGGCACGTGTCTGAGCACTGCAGGAGGCCTGATGGGGCCCCTGAGGAGACCTGCTCCTAGCTCCAGTCAGCCAGCTCTCACCCTGCGGTCCCAAAGCTTGACTCTGCCTCAGGTGGGTGAGGGTTTCTGCCTGGGGCTGGGCTTACTTAGCTCACAATCCTCACAGCCCAGCCTCAGGTTTCTGCCCAGGTTCAGACCTCCACCCTGGCATCCTAAATCAAGGATCAGCCTTGGCGCTTCCCAGGGGCTGGGTCGGGAGGCCAAGGAAGCTGCAGTGACTTCAGCTGTCTGGCTGAGGTGGCTGAGGTGGCTATGGCTGTGGAGCCAGGTATCTGGTCCCTAGAGGCCAGAAAAGCACCAGGGAGATGACGTCTGACTTCTCCCTGGCCTAATGGACAGAGCTAGAAGGAACATTCTGGCCTGTGAGGAGCTCGTGTTTTTTTGCCCGGTCCCTTTCTTTCTCACAAAGGAAATGTCCATTTGCTCAGAATACAAAAGGAGTACCTCCTTGCTATTAAAAGCTCAGGCAATTTAGAAAAGCACGAAGAAGCAACCCCCTCCCAACCCAGCTCACGTCTGTTTGGTGCGATAGGGTTTACAAGGCATTTCCCCACATATTAGCCAATATAATTCCACTCTGTGGGGTGGAGGGAAAGAAAATGGTGATTAGCTGTATTAGGGGCTCACTATGTGCCAGGCTCCACTAGGCTCTTTCCACACGTGATCTTACTCAATCCTCCATGAAGCAGACCCGTGCTTCTCAGACACCAGTGGGCCTCAGGATCCTCGGGTGGGCTTCCCCAAATAGATGGCTGGGCCCAGCCCCAGTTTTTTAATTTGTAGGCAGATCTGGGACGGGCCTGAGGTTTTGCGTTTCTAACAAAATCAAACACGGTGCTTTTGTTACTGCCACAGAACCAGAGCTGAAGAGGTTGGTGTTTCCTCCCAGCCTCCTTCATATGTTCCTCTTCTAGTTCTTTCTTAGTGTTTGGGAAGGGCATCGCGAGTCCCAGGTGACGCTGATGCTACTGATCTGAGAACCACGGAGTAGACGCTATTACTTCCAATCGGTAGTTGAAAAAAACTGAAGTTCAGAGAGGTTAAGTTCCTTCCCTAAGGCCATTCAGCCAGAAAGCGGCCCAGCAGATATTCATGGAGGTCTGCCTGGGTCTGGGTTCCATACACTTTCCACTTCTTCCTCCTGGTTTTCTGCCTCCCCCACTCCTGAGCCACTACACCTGCCTTTAGGAACTAATCCTGACTTCCCTATGGTACTACCCAGCTGGTAAGGCCAGCCATGAACACTAAAATGCAGGCATTTTGGTAGCTGCAGGCCAGGATCCCCCCGAACACACAAACCTCAGTTCCACAGCTCAGAAGAGATGGGAAGTAAGTATGAGTAGGCAGACCATACCACATCCTAACAGACCCTGGATGTCACAACCTCAGTTAGAAGTAACTGGAACAGCACAGATTTCATAAATGATAGTGGGTTGGATTGCTAGCCTCAAGGGAAATCCCTAAGGCATAGGGCTGGGGATTCAGTTCCCTGGTATGAGAAACATGTTCCAGCCTTTTCCTGCTGTCTCTCCTCACAGTGCTCTGTGCCTCTTGGCATTCACCCTCAGGACAGCAACTGGAATCGGGGGCAGGGCGGCGGGGGGGCGGTCACTGGGGTGTTTGGAGTTGGTTGGGCCTCTTACCTTTGGTAAAGACAAGAGCTATTTTTTTTTTTTTTTTTTTTTTTTTTTTTAGTTTATTCATTTATTTTGAGAGAGAGGGAGACAGAGCAGAGGAGGGGCAGGGAGAAAGGGAGAGGGAGAGAATCCCAAGCAGGCTCCGAGCTCAGCACAGAGCCCAACATGGGGCTTGAACTCATGACCACGAGCTCATGACCTGAGCCGAAACCAAGAGTCGGACACTTAACCAACGGAGCCACCCAGGAGTCCTAAGACAAGATCTGTTCTTAACTAATTGCATGTGCTTCCTACCTGTGTTTTAAGTTCTCCCTTTAGCTCTTAGTCTGCTTCCCATACTACATTTGAGAGTGAGGTCACAAGTTGCCTTTATCTGTACCAAAGAATAGAAAGTGAAGAGTTTTTCCCCCACCCTCCCCCTTGTTTCGTATCTAGCCTGTAGAGTTTGGGAAGGCGTTGGGAAGGATGTCATGTGTCAGGGAAAGCTTGTTTGTGGCAATTTAGTGTTCCAGAAGATTCGGGACAGAAGGTGGGTGGAGCCGAGAGTCGGGAAAACCAGAGAGGTTTGCCCCGTGAAGGATCCCTGCCTGATTCCCAAGGAAAATCCTTTAAGACAGGGAATCTATTGTCTGGGACCCAGGAGAGCAGCATGAGGAATGCAGTGACAGGGCCTGGATCACACGGAGTCCTGCCAGAGTCCTCGGCCACATGGCAGAGACGCTGGGCAGGAGGGCCTGTGAGGGGCTGCAGCCCACTGCCCGGTGCCCCCAGGCCACGCCACTGTCGTTCCAGAGTTCCCTGCACCAGGATGGTGGGGCTGACCCAGCGGATGTCCTGCAGGGCCCCGACTCCAGGAGAGTGGGACGCCCGCCCCATGTTCCCCATCCATCCCATCTCCTTTGAAGGCTTATCTTTTATCTCCCAAATCTCTAGCAGATGATGGTATCTGTTTCTGAGCTAGCTCACATCTAAGGAGCACCGTAGCAATGACTGCTATGCTCAGGGATGGGGCACGGCACCCGTTCTCTGCTCATCTGACATGTCCTTAGGTCATTAGTTCCAACACATTCATCCTTTTTGGCTGCTCTGTTGTTTTGAACACACTAAGGGGTCTGGGGGGCATTTTTGTGGGGGGAGAAGTAAAAAAAACTTCCAGGGTAAGGACGACTCTCCCAGCCAGCTGGAATTGGTTGACTCTTTTATTGAATATAACACACGTACAGAACAGTGCATGGAGCATCCGTGAACAGCTTGATGAATTCTCCCCCCTCTGAGCACAGTACCCACACCAAGGAACTAACCGTGACCAGCACCCTCCTGGTGCCTCCTTCCAGTCACCTCCACCCCATGAAGGCCCCGGCTACCCTGACCTCCGTCAGCAGACAGTGACTTGAGCAGGCTGGCGTTTATCTCCCGCTCACAGGACAACCTGACTGGAAGTGCCCTCCAGTCCAGGGTCGGCGGAGCTTCCCGGGCTCAGCAGGATTGATCTGGGACTGATGAGCGGTGGGGAGGGCCTGCTCGGCAGCTCCAAACCCCGCTGACGCACCCAGCTGCTGCCCCAGCCGCCCCAGAGGGGTGCACAGGACGGGGGGTGGGGGGGGCCATCTTGCCTATCAGAGGGTTCTCCTGTCTCCATGCGGGCCGTCCAGGAGCTCAGCCTGGTGACTTTGTGGAGGGGGAGGGGGGAAGAGCTCTCTTTCCATGTGCTTCTAGAAGTCCTACCCTGTGTTCCAGGCCTTGGGAGGTCCCTGGTTCAGGATGACTCACCCGCATTTACGTGCAGAGTAGCTGAGGTCTGCAGCCTGGGAAAACTAGCACGTGGCCTTTGGTTGGACTCGCCTCATTCAGGGCAGCCCTCACTGTTTGGAAACCATTTCCCCCGAGCACCTATGCCAGGCCCTCTGTTTCGCCAGGTGACGCTGAGCACAGGTGCCCGCTGCCAGCCTGGACCTGTCCCTAGCCATCCTTCATTCGTCCTCCTTCACTGGCCCCCACTGAGGGCTGACTCCACATCACGTGTACTCATGTCACTAACAGGAAGCCAGATCTGTCTTTGTGCTCACCCCACGAATGTCACGCACCATTAGACTCTGCCCTCTGCTTCCTCAGCAGGGGGCTGCTACAGAGGTGCCGGCCAGAGCCCATGGTCAGGAAGAAACGCTTCTGCACCGCTCCTGATGCCCCCCCCTCCCCACACTGACCCTCCCGAGGAGCCCTGGGGCCCAGACTCTGTGGGTTCTTCCTTTGTCACGTCCCTTGCCCTGCCCTTTCCTTCCCTCTTCAGCCCCTACCACCACATTACTCTCCCTAAAACACAGACTACTCCTGGCCCTGCCCCTCCATCTATGGAAAAAGTGGGAAAGCTTCGCCCTGCCCCTGCCTGTCTCCCCTGTTCAATCCAACCTATCTTTCCAAACTTAGAGTTAATCACTCCCCTATAACTCTTTTTTTTTTAATATTTATTTATTTATTTTGAGAGAGAGAGAGAGAGAGTGTGTGTGTGTGTGTGTGTGTGTGTGTGTTCAAGAGGCAGAGAGACAGAGGGAGACAGAGAGAATCCCAAGCAGGCTCCTTACTGTCAGTGCAGAGTCCAGTGTGGGCGGGGCCTGGATCCCCTGGACCATGAGCTCATGACCTGAGCCGAAATCGAGTCAGATGCTTAACCAACTGAGCCACAGATGCCCCAAGTCTTTCTGTACTTGTTGCCCCTCAAATACCACCTTATTTCTTGCCTCCACTCATGTGATGCCATCATCATCTTGGCCAACACCACTTCTCTGAATCCACCACCACACTGAATCCTCTCCATCCTCCACGGCCCAGGTGAAAGCCCTTCTCCTCCAGGAAGCCTTCCTGGACCATCCAGCCCTAACCCTCTCTATCCTCCTCTGAACCATCAGAGCACTGAGCCATTTATTACCTGTCATTATCTATTTAGCTTTGAACTGTGAGCTTAAAGTATTCCCAGGTACAGACCACAGCCCACCCTTCTGATCACCCACGCACTCCGCAGTGTGCCTTGCACACAGCAAATACATAAGGGATGTTAGTAATGATGGAGCCATGCAGTGCTAGGACCAAGGGGACCTTGACCTCTAGGATCATTGGTTAATTAGCTCAGTGACTTTGCTGTGCCTCCTGGGTTAACAAACATCCAGAGGCTAGCTTTTGCAAATCTAAGGCAGACCTTTTTTGGATTCTGCTTACGCTGTTGAGATCAACTCCTCTGCCTGTCACCACTCCTCCTGTGCCAGTGAGGCAGTCCCAGCCTCCTCACTATACCAGTCCATCTTGCACATTGCTTGTGACCGTCCCTAACAAGACATTATTAACATTCCTGTGCTTGTCAGTGGACCTGCTACTTGGCCTCCATTCCCACCCCAGCTGACGACCAAATTTCCAGTTCATTGCGACACACCAGCTGGGCTGATTTCAGGCTGCTAACCTTGCAGGCCCGCCAGAAGTGGCTAATGTCATTCTTGAGCCAATCCCGCAGAAACCCCATTGCTTACTCAATGTCCTTCTCTCTCCTCATGCACGAGGCAGGCATCCCTCTTTCACGAAGGACTAACTGTCACTACCCCTGAACTACGCTTATTTACAAACATGGCAACAAGAAGTTAATCCTAGGCACACTGACAGCTTAACTCCTGGGGCCTGAGCCAAACTTCCAGAAAGGAGCCCTTTGTTCTTTGTTTTTTGGAGAATAAATGTCCTCCAGAGGAGAAGGTCTCTCTCCTAGCCAAGGCCCTTGCAGTCTGGAGGTAACCCGGGCACATTCACCTGGGAGGTTTGGTAGAAATCCTTGCAGGAAGCTGGAAACCTTAACGCTGGGATTCACAGTTTACGTGCACAGAGCAGGCTCCTCGGCTTGGAGAAAGTGCCGCGTGGAACCTGGGTGGAACCGTCCTTTACAGAAGCCTGGGTACCCCCTTTTAATGATAGCAGAGTTGCTCTTCTCAACCCCCACCGTCACCTCCACAGATCGTGGAGTTTCTGGCTTTCTCATTAAATACAGCCGTCTCCTCAAAAATAAAAAAGTATGCAAGATCTCTACTTACCAAAATAGCTCCACTTGGATCCTGCAAAGAACAAAACAAGGCAAAGTAAGTGCAACTGAACTTGAGCAAGCTAGAGAAAACTACAGATTTTATTTTGACATGGGTGCGGTCACAAAGGAGGTGGACACCCAGGCGTAAAACGTCATTGGAGTCGGTGTCAGAACAACCGGTTCCCAGACTCACCGTGCTCCAGAGGGAGGCACAAGGCCATAGGTTCGGGCTGGGGCTCAAGGATCAGGGAGGGGGCTTCTTGATTAGAAGCCTCCCAGATCTTAAGCCAAATTTTATTTTTCTGAATACGTAATAAAATTCACAAGGCTCAAAACCCAAAAGCTCCCGAAAGGTACCAGTGAAAGCTCCTCCTCCCACCCGCTCTCCCTGCTTCCATTAGAGACAGCCAGTTTTATAGTTGATGAGAACATTTTCACGGTCTGACTACGCACACACATGTAATCACGTTCTTTCTCCCCCTTTGCACACAAACGTCCGCATACTGGAAACGTGGGTCTGCATCTTGCTCCTTCCCACTGAACAGCATACCCTGGAGAGCAGTTCACCTCCGTGCATAAAGAGGAGAAAAGTCATCTCAAAAGGCATGTTCTTCGTGGAGGAAGCTGCCACCCTCACCTGCGTTAGAAGGCCAGGGGCGGTAAGAACGTGGAGAAGTTCTGCCGGGAATATAATGGAAGCCGCCTACCCCCTCCCGCTCCACGCCCTTCACAGGTAGAAGTCCTCTGTTCCCACGTCAAAACACAGTTTGGGAAAAGAGGCTGCTGGGTGGCACTTTTGGTACCCCGCCTGACACCTCCCTCGTCACCTCCAGAAGGACACAGAGACCCTGAATCGAGACTCAGGGTGTCTCAGGGGACACCGCCAGGGAGAGGGACTCTCTAAATCCTAAGTGCCTCTCCTGGCTTCTCTGGAGGCCTCCCATCATTCTGGGCCCACGGGGTATAGTCGGAAGAAGCTCTCACGTCTCCTTTTTCTCCTGGGAATTGATTTGCAGTAAAGCTTTAACTGACCAGCAATCTGCTCACTTAGCACAACTGGGCATTTTCTACTCAAGCCAATGGTGATTTTGAAAAGCTAAAAGAGTTTTTTAAAAAAGGGAGGGTGCGCTTGGGTGGCGCATTTGGTTAAGTGTCCGACTCTTGAGCTCGGCTCGGGGCATGACTTCACAGTTTGTGAGTTCGGCACGGAGCCTGCTTTGGATGCTTTGTCTCCCCCTCTCTCTGTCCCTCTCTTGCTCATTCTCTCCCTTACCCCCTCTCTCTCAAAATAAATAAACATAAAAAAAACTTTGGAAATCGTTGAGTCTCCTCAATCTGTAGTGTGGGAAAGAAGGGGGTGTTCAGATCTCTTAGAATATCTGATGAGTACCTAAGGACCTCTTCCCCAAAAAATGCCTGTAGGCTTGGACACACAAGCTTTCACATACAGTTAATTTCCAGAGGTCCACAGTGCCTCTAAAACCTGCTCTGGACCCCATAGGAGTTAACAGTCCCAAGATTAACCTTCCCTGAATTAGCAGTTAGATGAAGACATTCAGAACCATGGGGAAACCGAACTTGTACACTACCCCCAAGTGTACCGCTGGACCTTTTACTGAAACAACACTGCAAGGGAACAAAGGAGGCATTACCGTGGAACCAAGCTACTGAAGACCTCAACCCTCTTTGCTGAACATTTTCCTTCAGCGGTTTTGCCTGAGGGGTTCATTATTAAAATGCAATCATGGATTTCAGAGACAGAAGAAATCAGACTGCCATTTAGGCTGGGCAGCGCTCTTGGAAGCTCAGGATCTAGAAGCTCACAAGTCATCGGGGAGTTTATCCTCGCCACTAACCCGGAGAGACAGGCCACTGCGGTGAGCCTGGAGACCACCAGAAACACAGCTGCTGCCCGTGAGCGGTCCTGCCTTGTCCAGAAGTTGAACTGCGCCTGCCCCAAATCAAATCATAGCCTCAGGCTTCCGCACCTTCCGCTCTCCTCCCCAAAGCTGGCCACGCTGAGGTTTTCCCTACTGTTGTAGCTCTTCCTCTGATGAGCCATCTGTGTGATACTTTGGAAAGCTCAGGGACCAGTGGTATAGAGTGGACATCTGGGACCGTAAAGCCTCGCAGGACCAAGGACTCGGGTCTTTAAAAAGCAGCGGCATCCAGAGTAAACGTTCCCGCCCTCCTCTCTCTGAGCAGGCCTGCCTGGTCCTTAAGACCAAGATACAAATGGCAGTCTCTGGAAGGACTCAGGAGCTGGAGGCTGGGGAGAGGAAGCATGATAAAATGAAGGGGAGAGTAGTCTAAGGGGGAGGGGGTTTCAGATGAAGGTCAAGGCCCAGCCTGGTCCATCTTCAGCTCAAAATTAACCTTAGGAAGACTTTCTAAAGGAAATGTGTGTGTGTGTGTGTGTGTGTGTGTTTGCTTTATCTGCAAGTAGCACCTCCTGGTTCCTCGCCTCTAGCTTTAGGGGCAGGAGTCTTTTTTTTTTTTTTTAATGTTTATTTTTTTTGAGAGAGAGAGAGACAGAGTACTAGCTGGGGGTGGGGGGAGGGGGTGGGGGTGCCGAGAGAGAGGAAGACACAGAATCCGAAGCAGGCTCCAGGCTCCGAGCTGTCAGCACAGAGCCTGACTCGGGGCTCAAACTCACGAACCACGAGATTATGACCTGAGTTGAAGTTGGATGCTTAACCAGCTGAGCTACCCAGGTACCCCTAGAGGCAGGAGTCTTAGCAGACTCACCTGACCATACACAGGAGGCAGGCCAGGCCAAGGCTCCTTCAGCCACATTTCAGAGGCTTCCTGAGGGAGCAGGCTCTTCCAGAAGGAAAATTTTCCCCTTCCTGGAAAGGTGATCTTTTCTGTTAGATGTTGGAGGCTCAGCTCAGTGCCTGTTAGAACCTGCAGGCCTACTCTGTACTGGGCAGGGAGAATGCCCTGAGGGCTCACTGAGGAAGTAGTATGGATAAGGATCCAGGCCAAGGGTTCAGGGCCCGCCTGCTCCCCGTCCTGGGTGTTAGAACCTTCTCTGAGTAACTGTCGTCGGGGAGGCCAGAGACTGTCTAGCTCTCCATACCAGGTTCAGACAGAGCAGGCTCTGCAGAATTCATTGAAATGTTCCCCCGCAGCAACTAAAAATTCCAAGGTTTTCTCCAGAAGACACTTGACCTCACTTTATTACATTCCCTCCTTCCCGACTCAAGTCATTTTTTTCAGACATTCACCAGTGCCAAATGCTGGAAGTTTAAGTGCTCCAGGGGGAGGGCAGACCACACTCCGACCTCTTTACCTAGCTTCACCCCCCTCCATTCCCAACCTTGGGTTAATACTGACACTCTACATCTCAGTGACGTTTGCTTTGACCTTGTCCCCCAAGGCAGTTAAACAGCCAAGAAACCTGCATGAGGAATAGCAGAATAAAACCCGTGTTCTTCAACTCTGGGGGCTGGGCAGGCTGGCTACTCAGTGTGGGGTGAAAGTGAATTTTTTTAACTGCAAGCTTCCCCTGCCCCAACTTGGAGAGTGGGGAGGGAAGCAAGGCAAAGGAGGAGGGAAAGGAAAGGAAGAGGGAGGGCACGGAGAAGAGGGAAAGAAGAGGAGGGGAGGGCAGGGAGACAGGGGAAGAGACAGCAGGGAGGAGGAGCTGCCCCAGAGTGAGGGGAGTAACAGGCTTTCTGGAAGGCGAGCCAATAAATGGCTGTTTCTCTCCCGTCTTGAGCAGCTTGGAACTACAAGGGAGATTTCTAGCAAAACTTCAGGTCTTGGTGCAGCTTTCTTGAGAGGGGAATACATGTCAAAGTCTGCAACTGTAAAAATTAATTTCCACTTTTAAATAACCCCTTTCTCCCACCCACCTTCTATTTCTCCTGGGCCAGATAGGGGAAATAATATCAAGCCTATCTTGCCGGCCAGCGGATTTGAGTTGAATTAAGAGTGATGCCAAAGCTGCAACAGGTCAGCTCCCTAGACCTTCCTCCTGCCCTGCCCCACGGGTACAGTGACCTCCAGGAGAGGAGGAGGGTTGGAGCTTGCACGCTACAGAGGAGGTCCAATGTCCCACGACCACTGCCTAGTAGGGGAGGATCCATTTCCAGCCGTCATAGTCACTTTCAGCCCTCCTACAAATGTTTCACCCTAATCTTGGTCCAGGAACCAGGCACCTACAAATGCCCCTACAACTTGGGACAGACTTTGTCAAGGGCAGGAGCTACCATCGGTTAGTCACCCAGAAGTTTCCACAAATGTCACCATCTACCCTCAAGAAAAGTGCTCACCCGGCAACTGCAGAGGCAGGGGACAGGTTGGAGTCCTGCTGTTTGTTCCTAAGGATGAACTAACCTTGACCTTGGCTGCTCACCCAAACTCACTGCCTTGACCTGAGCCTGCAGTTCAGGTCCTCCCCGTCTCCTGTCATCCCATTGGGCACCCTCAGCCTCCAGCCCTTCGGGGTTAAGGGCCCTAATTACACTCAGAAATGAGGTGTATATGCTCTCCTGAGTGCACACACACTTCCGTTCAGGATAGTGGAGCCCTTCTGGAGAAAAACAGTGATTAAGGATGGGATGCATCATCCCTTAGGCTTGGAGGTAAAACGTCATGGTGGAGAGTCTCTCCTCCAAAGAAAAGCATCCTCCACTGTGGAAGGTTCTGCAACTGGGGCGCGGCAAACCCCTCCTGGTAACCACGCAGCCCAGAAGGCCACACTCACTTCTCTGCCATCTACACGTGGACCGAGGCACAGTACCTTAAATCCCGGCTCCCTTTCTCCTCCCTTCAGCAAGTTCCCAAGCCGCCCCTGCCGAGCTGGCGAGAGCTCAAAGAACACACAAAACATCTTTCAATCCGAAGACGACGTGCTTCCCCCAACCGCAACAGGTCGTGCCTTCCAAAAGGAAACGAATTTCCCGAAACGCATTTTCTAGATTGTCTAAAAAACACGCGTTTGAAAGTATGCATGACCTTCCCGGCTCCCCCACAATGTTTTTGCTTTAGCATGAGAGAGAGAGAGAGAGCCCCGCAGGAAACCCTCCGTCCAGGTGTGGCTGAGCTCCTGGGACCGGGAGGAAAGAAGAGGCAGGCACTTTACCGTGGAGCGGGGCCGGGCCGGCTGGCTGTTCGTTTAAGCACAGGAGCAGGAGGACGGCGGCGGCGTGCAGGCTGCGGGGCATCGCTGGCTGCCAGGGTGCGGCGGGGGCGCAGCCTGGGCTCCCGCTCCGTCCCCTCCCGGGCTCTCCGCGCTGGGGACCGCGTGCGCGAAGCCCCGCCGCCTTGCGAGCACGTCTGCTCTTCGGGCTCCGGGCTCCCCGCGGGCTGCTTTTAAGGAGCGACTCAGCCCCAAACACATGATGTCATCGTGCAGGGGTGGGGGGGGGGGGGGCGGGGGAGAACGCCCTGCCTACGGGAGGTCTGGTGCCCGGGGCTGCGAGGTGAGTTGTAGCCTGACTCGAGCCGCGCTCCGCAGGGCAGCGCTGACCCGGGAATCCAGGGCTCGTTGGGAGCAGCGGGCAGGTGTGGGTCGAGAGCCGCCTGCCTCGGCCCCGCCGGGACGGGTGCGGCTGGGGACTGGCTCCACTGGTCACCGCCTTGATCTGTGGCTGCCCTTAAGTGAGAAGGGCCCTGAGTATAATGCCATACGGACAAGTGCCTCCTTCGGGACGCCCAGTTGCGTGCCTGCCTGGACCCGGCACACATCAGGGACTGGAAAGGACAGCAAAGGGGCTGCACTCCAATTCAGAATTTCGCAGGTTGTGCAGTGCAGCCTTGCTTTTGAATTTGCAAAGAAATTAATTAATTAAGAATAGGTAAATAGGGTAGGCAGTGAACAGCTTTAGGAAGCAATTAGACTTTCCCTAGTAACATGTTAAGTAGACAAGGCTCATATTCGTTCCTAGTACCAATCCGTTCTCTACGAAGCTGGGGGGCGGGGTGTCCCTTCTGTGGGGTAGAAAAAGACTTCGATTATTTATTGAGTACCTTCTATGTGTCAGGCACTGTACTAGGCATTTTGCATCATGCATCAATGTCTGAGTTCTGCTTCCAATGCATATTATCATCACCTGTTGCTCATTTCTGCCCATTTTTCTCACATATCTGTATTCTTTTTTTTTTTCTTTTGAGAGAGAGAGAGAGAGAGAGAGAGAGAAAGCTCAAGCAGGAGAGGGGCAGAGGGAGGAGAGAGAGAGAAGCTTCAGCAGGCTTCATGCCCAACGCTAGCTGGACATGGGGCTCAGTCTTCATGACCTGAGCTGAAATCAAGAGTCCCGTGCTTCACTGACTGAGCCACGCAGGCACCCCTGTATTCTTTTAAGTATGTGTATACATACATCTAGTCATATACACGTGGTTCTGATTCCCCTTTGTATTTAGTCCATGTTCATTTGTTAAGTCAAAAGTCTTACTAACCTGCTGCCTCCTTACATCTTCCTCCTGCTGTTACTGCCACTTGCCGTTCCCACATCCTTGTCGTTTGTTCTTTTGGCTTCCCTGGGCTGTCTCCATGTCTGCACTGCTCCCCGTGCTGGGCTCAATTTCCTTCCTGCTCTGCGACCTTGCCTGTTCTCTTGGCTCCAGCTGCCTATAGACGCTGTACAGACCACATGGTCTGCTGAAGGGCACCCACCGGCCCTGGTACACGACCCCTGCTTTTGTGACTTGGCCCATCCTGCCCTCTTCTCTTGGCCACAGCAGCCTGACCAGCCTCCCATCTCTCCAGTCTGGGCTGACTCTCAGCCTATGTGGACTCTCAGGCTGGCCTCAGTGACCAGTGAAACCACTTGTCCATGCAGGTTTTGGAGGGAAAGAGCAGCTTCTGTGCTGACAGTCACCAGCAAGCACATGCCACCCACATTAGAAGGGGAGCTACTGTTCTGTCCCCAGCAGCTCAGCTACTGTTTGCATTAATCAAGAGCCCTGAAGTCTTTTTAAGGAAGTAGCTACAAAGACAATCTTGTTACCGGCACTTCCAGACCACAGCAGGCTTAAGGATGACCTTTTCTGCCTCCAAATCTTGATAAAGAGACTTGACTAAGCTCCAGAGCAGCGAGTGAACAGTTCACTTACAGTTCTTAAGACATTCCTGCCTCCGATTTGTCCTCAAGGGCTTTAGAAGATTAAATGTACTTGAAGGACACAAGAGATAGGGAAGAGCTGTTGCAGGTTCAGAGATGCACACAATGAACCTGTGCAGATGAAATCATTCACCCCACGTCTCACAACGACTTAAAGGTACCCTGGGCCATGCACACACATTTCGTTACTCTCAGTTCAGGTGTTTTCCCATTATGTCTGGCTAAACATTAAGTTCAATTTCTCCTTGAACATGCATCTCTAAGTCTTCTCCGAGGATCCTCCGAGATCGAGGTGGACGGGATTAGAAAAGAGGGGGGATTGGGGCGCCTGGGTGGCGCAGTCGGTTAAGCGTCCGACTTCAGCCAGGTCACGATCTCGCGGTCCGTGAGTTCGAGCCCCGCGTCGGGCTCTGGGCTGATGGCTCAGAGCCTGGAGCCTGTTTCCGATTCTGTGTCTCCCTCTCTCTCTGCCCCTCCCCCGTTCATGCTCTGTCTCTCTCTGTCCCAAAAATAAATAAACGTTGAAAAAAATTTAAAAAAAAAAAAAAAAAAAAAAAAAAGAGGGGGGATTTAATAGAAGAGTAAGGCAAGATTGTGAAGTGGGTTTGGTGGAGAGAAAGGAGAGGGCTGGGATGTTCACTGCGTGTCTAGAACAGAGATGTGGTTAATTAGTAAAGAATGGATAGCAATCAAAAGAGAATTGAGAATATCAACTAAGATCCAATTGCCCTGCTTTGAGTGATTTTTTTTTTTTTTAGGTTTAGGGGATCAGAAAGGGGGAAAAGCAAGCAGGAATGGATGGAGTGACCAAATTTCTAAAGTATTAAAGCTGAACATCAAGCACCCCCCTCGCTCCCCAACAAACAGCACAAACCTAACCAGCTTAAGTTCCCAACTCTGGGAGCCTTCCCTGCCAGAGGCTCCCTGAAGCCTGCGTAACTAGACACGCACGGGCTCGCTTTGCCATCATCAGATGGGGCTGTCATCCGCCAATAAATAATCCATTACTCAATGGGTTAAGGTGGAAAACGGACCTGTGGCACACAAAAGGTGGCAGCTGGCCACCAAACAACATGCCCAGGCAGAAGGCTCCAGGGTGAGGAGCTCCTGTATAATGTCGCCATCTGAATTGACGAGAGGGCGAGGCTGCTGAGTCAAAGGGCAGAGAAGTGTGGGGCAAAGGAGCTCGAGATTTGGTGGCGGGGGGGTCTGGGCTGAAATGCCTGCCCCATCACTACTTACCGAATGGCCTTGACAGTGGTACAACCTCTTGAAACTTCAGTTTCCTCCTCTGTATAGTGCAGGTTGTAATCCTGGTCCCTGGGTGACTAACAGAAATGATATATGGCTGGAACGAGGGCGAGCAGAAACTTTTCTGTTCATTCATTCACCTTCTGTGTGCCAGGCGCTGTGCTAGGCGTTCTCCTTGCTCTTGGAGAGTGTGGAAACGTAAAACAACCTCATAAACAGCTATATCAGATTGGAATAAGTGTGATGGAAGGTTGATGTATAACCAGACGGGAACCACTCTGCCTGGGGCAATGAGGGAAGACATCATCCATGTAAGAATTAGATTCTGTGACTTCATAAAACCTCTGAAGCACACTGCTAATGCCAATCTCTTCTTTCCCAGAGCTGGCATCGTTTGTCCATAAATAAGCTAATGTGTAGCTATAAGCATTCCAGTATAAAGAGTTTGATTTCCTGGGGCACCTGGGTGGCTCAGTCGGTGAAGCGTCCGACTTCGGCTCAGGTCACGATCTCACAGTTTGTGAGTTCAAGCCCCGCGTCGGACTCTGTGCTGACAGCTCAGAGCCTGGAGCCTGCTTTGGATTCTGTGTCTCCCTCTCTCTCTGCCCTTCCCCCATTTGTACTTTGACTCTCTCTCTCTCTCTCTCTAAATAAGTAAACATTAAAAAAAAAATTTTTTTTAAGGAGAAAAAAAGAATTTGATTTCCTAAGGTATGAACTAACTTTTCACATAGTGTCACTCAGGGTTGCCCAGGTGGCTCAGTCGGTTAGGCATCTGACTCTTGATCTCAGGTCAGGTCTTGATCTCAGGGTCCTTGAGTTCAAGGCCTGTGCTGGGCCCCAGGCTGAGCGTGAAGCCTACTTAAAAACAAACAAACAAACAAACAAACAAACAAACAAAGAAACAGTGTCACTCAGTTGGGAATGACTTGTTTATGGGGCTAACGAAAGGACTAGTGGGCAGAGGACTAACATTTAGTGAGTACCCACTGTTTGGCACTGTGCATGGCACTTTATTCTTACAACAGCTTGTGGGGATAGTGTTAGGATTGCCATTTCACAGATAAGGAATCTGAGGCGTGGCAAGGTTAACTCCTTTCCTTGAACGAGACTGTTGGGTGGCAGAAACTGAATCCTCAACCAGACGATTCTCTGTCTCCAAGACCCAGGCAGGCTCTTTTCACGGTTCCCCTAACAAATACCTTAGATGGGGATACTTTATATCCTTCTAGGATGAGGATTCTTTCATTTTTTAGATGCTTTGATCATTTATTTGTGGATTAGAGGCACAATGTGCCAGAATGCCCAGCATGGGCCGTGGCTGTGTCCTCCCTGACCCCCATGGGGTTACTGAGAGCCCCTGCACTCTGATCAACGCTTAGCACATCTGCCAAAATGTGATACGAGGAACCTGAGACCACAGAGCTTTGATATGACACGTCTCTCCAGCAAATGAGAATATGAGCCCGACTGCCTAGTTACTTGTTATAGTAATGGACTTGTTATATAATGAACCAAGGAAAGGGAGTATGGAGGAAGGCAGAGGGAAAGGAAGGAAGGAAGGAAGGGAGGGAGGGAGGGAGGGAGGGAGGGAGGGAGGAAGGACAAGGAAGGACAAGGAAGGAAAAGGAAGGAAGGAAGGAGGGAAGGAAGGAAAGGAGGAAGGGAGGAAGGAAGGGGAGGGAGGAAAGGAAAGGAAGAAGGAAGGAAAAAGCCACAGGCTTTCCTTTGACTGGGTAATAGCTGAGGAGACCTCTGGGCCAAGACTTGCACAGACCCCTTGATCCTGGTGCAAGTGTCTAGGACTTTGAAAACGCAGTCACTTTTGTAGCTTTATTCACATGGGCTTCTTCACTTGTGAAGCTGTGGCTTGGAGTCATAGCCTCTGTGTGAACCCTAGCTACCCTGCTCACTTTCAGGCAGGATCGTCACAGGGTAGAGTGACCCACAGGAAAGAATGCTGGACTCATGGCTTTGCCACGAATGAGCTCTGGGCTTATAGCACATCTCTTGTCCAGCATAGGCCTCAGTTTTCTGATCTGTAAGTTGAAGTAAGAATGTCTAGCCCCACACAGGGTTGCGAGTGTGGGATGAGACCATAGATATGAAAGTACGTCGGGAAACCAAGTGAAAGTACTCGACAAACACGATATTCCTAAGAGAGGGCTTGAAACAAAAGATATTGCTTTGATCTCGGCCTTGGTTTACGAAAGCAAATGAAAACTGGATTCCAACAAGGGACCATAAGTTCTCGTTCAGCCCCTGCCACCAGCTACCATGGCAACTTGTGACTCTGGTCCAGCTACTTGTCCGCTGAATCCTTCAGCTGTTGCTTCTGTCAAGTGGGAAGTCATGGCTTGTCACCAGGACTTTTATAAAGCACTCTGCATGATTAATAACAAAATGACAGTAATTTAAAATTCTGTGCACAAGGAAAGTACGCATTGTCAGTGAAAATAAACCTTGGTGCAATGTGTTTCCTCTTTCCAGGCAAACGATTCTGAAAACCATGGTTAGCCGACAAGAGACTGCTTAGGAGATATAATTAGACTACAATAGCTTAAGGTTTCTCACATCCATCTCCTTTCACCCCTGCTGGTTGGATCCACTCTTCTCTAACCTCGGGGGTTTGGTCCAGATCCTGGACTATTCAGCGAAAGTGAATAGTCCTCGTATCAATTCTGACAACTTCCGCCCAGGGTTAGGAAGGCCGAATGGTATAAGGGAAAGAGTTTGGCATCACGTGAACCTGGGTTTTGAAAGTCAGCAACACCACTCACTACCCATGGGAACTTGGGCAAGTCACTTAACCTCTCTGAGTTTCAGTTGCCTATTTTTCTTTTCTTTTCTTTTCTTTTCTTTTCTTTTCTTTTCTTTTTCTTTCTTTCTTTCTTTTTTTTTTTTTTTTTTGAGAGATAGAGGGAGTGAGAAGGGAAGAGGGGCAAAGAGAGAGAGAGAGAGAGAGAGAGAGAGAGAGAGACTCAAGCAGGCTCCATGCTCAGCACGGAGCTCAACATGGGGCTCAATCTCACAACGGTGCAATCATGACCTGAGCCAAAATCAAGAGTCAGATGTTTAACTGACTGAGATACCCAGGCACCCCTCCTGTTTTCCTTTTTAAAGAGATGAGGGCCATAGAGTAAGAATACCCCAGAGAGCAATAAGGAGGAATAAACAAAATAAGCTAGGCCTGTAAAGAACTTAGCCCAGTGGCATGTAATGAGCACCATATAATGGTAGTTCTCTGCTATAGAAAGGCCTTGAATGGCTGATGGGGGACTATTTCACCCATTGTTCCTGGTTTAGGCAACCCCACCAACTTCCCTGGTTTGGGCAACCATACCAACTTTCATGAACCCTAAGAGAAGAATGAGTGAAGATCTCAAGACATCTCTTTTCCCCTAATTTTACACATTGGCCTCTCAAAGAATGTCACTTTTGTCATAACACACCAGCCTTCCTATAGAAGCAATGATACCTTTTAATCAAGGAGACTCAGAACTACTTTATCACGGGAAATGACGGATCACTAGAATCTCGGAGCTGGGAGGTACTCCTGAGCTCAGAGATGCCACATGCTATTAGAATAAGCTGGTAATTTCCTCTTGCTTCAATACCCTTGTTTTTTACAATTGCAGGAATTTATAATCTGATCCCTCATTTCCTTTCCTTTCAAAGAAAACTGGCAAGCAACTCCCACCTTCCTTCGGCCCCAGTGCCAGGCAGAGACTCAGTAGGCTGGAAGCCTGGTGCAGTTAACATTGCTGGTTTCATGGCATGGACAGGTGAGGGCCACTGAGCATCTCAACAGACCATCCAAGTTGAGTTGGCTCTCGGGTCAGGTGCCCTCCCCTGGCAAGGACCCAGCTCCATCTCAAGCCCCGAGAAAGGGCTCAGGTGTACCCGGTGGCCAAGGACAGCAGATAGGCAGCCAAGGCTTCATTGTTCTCTCACCCAAGAGAGTATGGCCAGTGAACTAGAGATACCTCCCTGAGGAAAGGCTACACGGTGAGCTCACTGAGATGAGTAAAGAAATCTTACCTATGGAACTAACTTCTTTTTTTTTTTTTTAATTTTTTTTTTTGACGTTTATTTATTTTTTTGGGGACAGAGAGAGACAGAGCATGAACGGGGGAGGGGCAGAGAGAGAGGGAGACACAGAATCGGAAACAGGCTCCAGGCTCTGAGCCATCAGTCCAGAGCCTGACGCGGGGCTCGAACTCACGGACCGCGAGATCGTGACCTGGCTGAAGTCGGACGCTTAACTGACTGCGCCACCCAGGCGCCCCTGGAACTAACTTCTTTATGCCCACCCCATCCCCCAATCCTTGAAATCAAGAGTCTGAGGCTCAGGGAAGAGGAGAGGGGCCGGAGGTTGAATCAGTCACCAACGGCCAATGATTTCCTCAGTCATGCTGATGTAATGAAGCCTCCAGAAAAAAACAAAAGAACTTCTGGGTTGGTGAGCACATGGAGATGTGGGGAGGGTGGGCCCTGAAGAGGCATGGAAGCTCCATACCCCTTCCCCAGACCTCATCCCCTGCAGCTCTGCCATCTGTTCCTGAGTTGCACCCTTTAAATGTGTGGGGTTTTCTTTTTAATGTTTATTTATTTTGAGAGAGAGAAATATATGCGTGCATGCACACAAAGGGGCGGGGAAGAGAGAGAGGGAGAGAGAGAATCCCAAGTGGGCTCCACGCTCTCAGCACAGAGCCCGACGCAGGACTCGATCCCATGAACTATGAGACTGGCAAGATCAAGAGTTAGACACTTAACCAACTGAGCCACCCAAGTACCCCTGTTTGTTGTTGTTGTTGTTTTGAGAGAGAGTGGAGAGTGGGCACAGGGAGAGAGACAGAGAATCTCAAGCAGGCTCCAGGCCCAGTGCAGGGCTCAACACAGGGCTCAGTCTCACAACCACGAGATCATGATACGAGCCGAGATAAGAGTCTGATGCTTAACTGACTGAGCCACCCAGGCACCCCGAGTTATATCCTTTGATTATAAACTGGTGATCCAGAAAAAAAAAAAAAAAAAAAAGAGTTTGAGGCTCACTTTACAGTGGAATAAATTATAACTAGGTTACTTACATCTTCGAATTCTGTTTCTCTTGGGGAGGATGGGAAGGAGAAATGCCTCAGATACCTCAGTCATTCCATTTTTGTAACAGAAACTGTGCCAATTAATTCCAGTGAGAATTTGTAAAATTCTTTTGAAACATTTAGGAAGGATTCCATACTCCATAATTACAAAGTGTACTGATGCTTGTTACTATTGAGTTGTTCATCTTTAGTGAAGGCATCTGATCCCCCTGTGATAAGAAGGATCTCAGAGTCATTACCCCTCTGAGACAAAAAACATGTTAACATAGGCCCAGTTCATAGTAAAGAAATCACTTCAGAGCTAGTGAATAAGAGAAATCCCGTCATGGGGTGCCTGCCTGGCTCAGTCAGCAGAGCATGCAACTCTTGATCTTGAGGTTGTGAGTTCAAGCCCCATGTCGGATGTAGAGGTTACTGAAAAAAATAAAATCTTTGAAAAAATAAAAAAGAGAAATCTCATCGTAGTAGTTCCTATATAACGAGCTGCCAGCAGAAGGGAGATGGTAAAAACTGGGGAAGAAGGCAGAGAAAAGTTATGGAAGGAACAGTGCTAACTTGTAGCCATTGTCCAGACTAAAGGGGAAGAAGCCTGGGGAAGTCAAGGATAACTCCATGGTCTTCCGCCTGAGGGATGAGCAACATGTGATTTTGTGAAAATTCAGGAGTCTGATGCTGGACCAAGCATTCCTGGCCAAGACTGGAAACACAACTTTTTTGTTTGTTTGTTTCTTTTTTTTTAATGTTTATTTATTTATTTTGAGAGAGTGTGTGAGCAGGGGAGGGGCAGAGAGAGAGGAAGAGAGACAATCCTAAGTAGACTCTGTGCTGTGAGCACAGAGCCCGACATGGGGCTCGATCTCATGAACCATGAGATCATGAGCTGAGATCAGGAGTGGGACGCTCAACCTACTGAGCCTCCCAGGCGCCCCTGGAAACAGAACTTTAAATGCTCAACTATAACAGGGAAACATCTCAAATGATTTTTATAAACAAAGTTATTTAGAGGGAATTCATAAAAGGAAAAGAAATCGCATATGAATGCATCCTAGTTGACAATAACTTCTTGCATGTTCCATTCTTATTCTTGTTCATGTGAACAAAAAATATTTATCCAGTTACTATCAAGTAAATATACCATAATGTGCATACAACTTTTAATAAAAAAAAAAAATGACAGTGGATCATAAGCACTTTTGTACTTTTCTACGTAATCTTAATAATTTTTACATTGACAAATCTTAAGTTTCAAGAAGTCATGAAACCTGGGAAGAGTAGTGATTTAAAACAGGGAATCAAATTTCTTGAGGGAGTTCCTCAAGAAGGTCAGGAAACTCCTAGAAGAACAATGGAAGATACAATTTGACGGATTTAGATAAATATGACACTGGGTAGATTGTAAGTCAGTGGCTTGATGGCTTTGGGGACAAGGGGAAGTGATTGTATATACAGCACTGGCTGCACAGGGGAAGTGAGCCCACAAGGATGGGTCCAAGTTCACAGCCCAGAGCAGGAGCAGCCATAGCGTATGACAATGAGTCTTCTTTCGAAGTTCACATGCTGCACAGTGTTTCACCAGTAGGCACTCTAAAGAAGCTTCTAGGCTTCAGAGCTCCTAAAAGAGCCCAAGACCAAGACCAAGAACCAAGGACACTCAATGAAAGGAAAAGTTTGGGGAATCATCAGAACCACACATCCAGGACATCCAGAGCTGGGCATTTTATTCCTTGTCCCACTTCTAGGTTGCCAGCCGCCCTCCTCCCACTCGCTTGTCGTGCTTTTCCTTTCTTCTTCTCTATTTCATTTATTCCTCCCCCGTGAACGTTCTCCATCTTTCAGTCTGAAGAATCAATGGGCTAGGGCGCCTGGGTGTCTCAGTCAGTGAGTGTCTGACTTCAGCCTAGGTCATGATCTCGTGGTTTGTGAGTTCAAGCCCTGCTTCGGGCTCTGTGCTGACAGCTTGGACGGAGCCTGGAGCCTACTTTGAATTGATGTCTCTGTGAAGAGGGATTAGCTAGGGCAGTAGGAAGTAAACTCCGAAGACCCTGTCCCAGGAAACAAAGTGACAGTTTTACTTGTTACACTTCTGTATTGTTTGAAAGTTTGGGATTGTTGTTGTTTGTTTTAAGCAAATCTGTTACACATTGAAACAGTCACACAAGTCAAATTTTAAAACCATTGAAAGAGGCAAATGTTTTCTTTTTTGAAGCAAAAAGAAGCAACAGACAACTGTTAAAGAACAAAAGTGCAACTGAGTACATTTGAAGCTCTGATTGGCTTTATGAAGCGATTCAAGAATCTCGCAAGTGGAAGTGAGCTTCCGGAGAGGAATTCGACCACATGGAAGGTTTTTATAGGAAAGACAGTGGGACAAAGACATCATTAGCAAAAGAAATGATTGTTCCAGGAGAGGGCGCTTTGTCTTTGGGAAAAGGGCGGGGGAGGGGGGGTCTCATCATGCACATTACTTCATCTCCCCTTGGGTGGGGTGGAGAGGACCCTCAGGACAGGTTGCCTCATTGGTGCTGGCTGGCCTGCATTTGTAGGGAAGGTTGAAACTACAGTTAGGTTAGGTATAAAGCCCCTGTTTCAAGACTTGGCCTCAGTAACGCCGTGTTGAGCTGCTGGTTCTTTTTCACACTACCTAAGGAGAGTCTACAGTGCCAATAAAAGCAGGGGCAAGATCCCAAATAGCAAATGCAGAGGAAAGGTCTCAGATGACAGATAGGCAGTCAGTGCCTCCGAGAAATCCCGTTCTGCAAACACACAGAGTGAGCCTCGAGAAAGAACCCTGATAGGAGGGAAATGGCAACTGATAAGAGATGGGTCATTTAAAAACGTCAGCAGGGAGGACAAGGAGACAAGGCAAGAGCAGCAGGAGTCTCAAAGATTTGGAAAGCTTGAGGCAAACACAGAGAATAAAAGGAGCTGCCATTTCGGAAGCCAGGAGGGAACATTCCAGACAGAGAAGAGCTGGAGAAAAAGGGACCAAGAGGAGCAAGGAGAGAGCAGTTAGGGCTTGCACTGCAGGAAAAAAATGGTTCCGATTTTTTAAAACGTTGTACTAGGGAAAGCTTCCAAACACATATAAAAACAGGGTACAGGGGCACCTGGCCGGTTCAGTTGGTGGAGTATGTGACTCGTGATCTCGGGGTTGTGGATTCAGGCCCCACAATGAATGTAGAGATTACTTAAAATCCTGGGGCACCTGGGTGTCCGACTCTTGGTTTCAGCTCATGACATGATCTTGTGGTTCCTGGGATTGAGCCCCGAGTCAGGCTCTGTGCTGAGTGTGGGCCTGCTTGGGATTCTCTCTCTCTCTCTCTCTCTCTCTCTCTCTCTCTCTGCCTGCCCCTCCCCCACCATGTGTGTGTCCCTCTCTCTCAAAATAAATAAACTTTTAAAAAATCTTAAAAAAAAAAAAAAACAGTGTAGTTACAATGAATCCCTGTGTACCCATCACCCAGCTTCAACAATTGGCAGCTCATGACCAACCTTGCCTCCTCTATACGCACACCAACTCATTACCCCTTCCCTGGGCTGGCTTGAAACAAATCCAAGATTCAACACCCTTTCAGTGGTTCTCAGACTCGACTGAGCATCAGAACCCCCTAGAGGGCTTATTCAAACATGGATTGCTGGACCCCACCCTGGGTTTCTGATTCTGCAGGTCTGGAGGGGGACTGAGAATTTGCATTTCTATTTATTTACTTTTTTTAATGTTTATTTATTTTTGAGAGAGAGACGACAGACAGAGCGCAAGCAGGGGAGGACCAGAGAGAGAAGGAGACACAGAATCTGAATCAGGCTCCAGGCTCTGAGCTGTCAGCACAGAGCCCAACATGGGGCTCAAACTCACAGACCTCAAGATCATGACCTGAACCGAAGTCGGACGCTTCACTGACTGAGCCACCCAGGTGCCCCGAGAATTTGCATTTCTAACAAGTTCCCAGATAATACCAGTGCTGCAGATCCAGGGGCCACACTTTGACAACCATTGTATTATTTCATCTGTACATATTTCTCTTTCAAAAACGACCCCCTTATTTAAAACATAATCACAATGTTGCCACCACTCACAAAAATCTATCGTAATTCCTTACTATCATGTTTTCCCAGTTGTCCTCTCGGTGGTCTTACCAACCACTTGCTGATCTGTGCTCCGGACAAGGTCGGGGCCTTGCCGTTGGTTAGTCTCTTTTCTACTCCTCTGGTCTAAGGGGTGGGGTTTGAATGAGTAGCGTGAGGGTCGTTTGGGCGGTAGCATTGAGAGATGTGCCGCTGTGTATTGTGAATAGAGCACAGCCTTTGGGTCTGAATCGCGCTCTGCCACTTGCGACTGACAGAGGTCGGACCCGCCACCGAAGTGCTCTGAGGCTCATTTGCGTCATCTCTGAAACGAAGAGAATAAGCCTATCTCATGGAAGACTTGCGAGAACTGCATGAACATCAAGCCTGTGGCACGGTGTCTGGTCACCTGTTGGGCTAAGGAACCAGAAGACATGGTCGGTAGCAGCTCTGTGACCTTGGGACCTCAGGCAGGTGCTTCCCTAAGCTCCAGCTTCCTAATCAATAAAATGGAAATGATAATAATAGTACTTTCGTGGGGTGTGAACGAGCTAATGGGCGCAAACAGCTGAAGCATGGCAGCTAATGTGCACTAAGCTCTCAGATTTGTTGTTGCTCTTAGGAAAATACCAGTTATTATTAGGAGCACAACGAATGTCACTTCTCTTTCACCTGAGTAGGAACGCCTTCTTAGAATCTTGGTTTTCAGAGTGATGGGCTGGGAGATCCCAGGCCGTGAATGTTCACGTTCCCCATCTCACTTATTTCTTAGTTTGGTTAATGGCACCACCATCCTCCCGGGTGCCTGAGTTAGAAACTGGGGGTCGCCTCGACTCCACGCCACATTCAAGTGCATCATCCGTTATGAGGGTTTCCCCCTTCAGGTTGCCGCCGGGATCCCAAACTGAATGAAAGCCCAGTATACAGCAGGTCCTTAATCAACACTGATGGTTTATTTTTACTTCCATTGCCTCTGCTCTCCTTCTGACCGCTGCCCTCCCCCCACCCACACTGCCCAGCAATTCCCCTCCCCAACCTCCCTTGCCCCGCCCCCGCCAGCCTCTCATTCTTCAGATGACAGCCTTTCTCCCTGTTTCTCCCCCTCCCCCACCCTGTCTGCAGTGCAGTCTCCCTCATTCTCCAGCTGTGTAAGGAGCCACTTTCCTTTTGTTGTGCTTCTCTCCCTTTGTCCCTGATACTTCCGGCTGCCTCCTTCCCATAGGCCTTCACTTTCATGGGTTTTTTAAAATGTTTATTTATTTTGAGAGAGAGAGAGCATGCACAAGCAGGGGAAGGGCAGAGAGAGAGAGAAAGAGAGAGAGAGAGAGAATAGCAAGCAGACCCTGCGCTGTCAGCAGGGAGCCCGAGGTGGGGCTCAGTCTCGTGAACCCTGAGATCATGACCTGAGCCGATGTCAAGAGTTGGACCCTTAACCGACTGAGCCACCCAGGTGCCCGGCACGTTTTTGATAACGTGTTCTTGGCTATGTATGTGAACTTAAAAAATACATTATGTTTTTTTGTGTACATTCTGCTCTTAAACCCACCTACCACATCTACTTATCCGGTCCCCTGGCAAATACCCTCAACTCCCCGCGGCCAGTACTCCAGTGAGACGAATGTCTTTGTTGATGATCCTTTAGGACCTGAGCAAGAGTTTCTCTGAAGCATATGCCAGGAGGGGAATCACTGAGTCATAATATCTATGCCAATTTCCTTTGACAAAGTACTGCCGGGTCATCCCTGAGAACTACAGAACTCGCGGCACCTGAAGACTCCGTTGTCCAAACCCTTCCACTAACAGACTTGATGAAACTCTAGCATGGCTTCAGTCGCTTAAGGTCATCCCTGGGATGATCCTAGCCCCCTGGAAGGGCCCACCCGGGGTGAAAGTTCAGTGCTGCCAGGAGAATTTGCTGTTCGTTCCCGCAGATGGGCCCCCGAACCCCTCAAAGGGCAGTTACTTTAGAAAGCTTGCAATTATGAATTCTTTCTCTGCCCTTTGAAACGCAAATCTACCACCTCAAACTGTTTCCTAAAAGACCTAAGAGGAAACATTCAGGGAGATAACCCTCCTCTCCCGCCTATCCCTGTGGGAGGACAAAGACCTAACTTGAGCGGGCGCCTCGTTGCATCTCACACCACTGCGTCCTTCATAAAGACGGGAGAATTTGTTTCTCCTCAAATAAGCACCAATTAACGAATCCAGGTAGCCTCGTCACATAGGCTGAGCCCTCTTAACCCCCATCTCAGTATCTTTCCCCTTGCACAACCTCGTTGAAACGTTTCCAGCCTTTTGTTTTGAGGACGTCGAGTCCCATTCCCTCTGGACTCATTTTCCCTGTTGCAATATAGTTACTGAATAAAACCTGTCCTCGCTGCTTAAACTCGTGTCCAGCTTTATTTGTGACACGTGCTAGAAAAATCCTAGCAGTGTACTTTCTTCCCAGCAGGCGACCAGAAGAGTTTCAGACCTTGCGAGAATTTCATATTACCCAGTCCCCTAATTCTTGCCAGCCTCCTGGGTAAAAAGAGATCTCTTTTGCTATTGTTTGGATTTTCATTTACCTGTAACAGGTGGGATTGAGCAGAACTAGTAGACTTTCTTGTGTGAGTCACATATTCATATTCTTTGTCCATTTTCCTACTGGGTTCTCCATCTTTTTCTGATCGATTTGTAGGACTCTCTTATACATTCTATAATCCCTGTTGGTTTTTGAAGTCTCAAATATTTTTTCTCAGTCTATCACCTGTGAGTTAATTTTGGTAACAATATCCATCATTATCATTAATTTTGACATAGATCTCTCCATTTTTTTGGCCTATGATTGTACTTTTTAGGTCTTGGTTTTAAAAGAATCCTTCCCCACTTTAAAATCATAACTCTAGGGGTGCCTGGGTGGCTCAGTCGGTTAAGCGTCCGACTTCGGCTCAGGTCATGATCTCGCGGTCCGTGAGTTCGAGCCCCGCATCAGGTTCTGGGCTGACAGCTCAGAGCCTGGAGCCTGTTTCAGATTCTGTGTCTCCCTCTCTCTCTGACCCTCCCCCGTTCATGCTCTGTCTCTCTCTGTCTCAAAAATAAATAAACGTTAAAAAAATTTTTTTTTAAATAAAATCATAACTCTATTCTCCTACATATATTTCTGAGTCTTTTTTCGTAGGGATGGTTTTCACAGTCAATCTTTAGTGTATCTGAAATTCACCTTTATTTATGTGTGTTGAGGCTTCAACTTAATTTTTCCCCATGTAGTGAGTCAGTTTCCCTGTCCTATCAACTCAGCATCTTACCCTGTCCCCATTGATTGTGGTACTTTTTTCCTGTACATCAGGTACACTCACACCCAAAAACATATACGTTTCTGGGCACTTTATGGCCCTTGGTCTCCTCACACGTTTCTGCACCATAGTGTTTTATTCCATGACCCTGGAGTATCGTGAGGTAAGTCCCTCCTCTTTGCTCTTTTCTCAGAATTATGGATTTTGATTTTATTCTTCTAGATAAATTTCTGAATATGCTTTTCCTTTCCACTCAAAAAATTATTAGATATCTATTGAAATTGCCTTACATTTTTAGATTCACTTTGGGAGAATTGGGATCTTTACATGTTAGGGAGTCTTGTCTACCAACATGGCATATGTCTTTGCTCATTCAAGTCTTGTATTGTGCCCTTTAATAGTTTTACATTTGGCTTCCAAAAATGATTTTGAACTTTTCATTAATTTTTAGGTACTTTATAATTTTGTTGCTCTCATAAAAGGTATCTTATTTTCTATCATATTTTCTGGTAAAATATTGTTAATACAGAAGAATGCTACTGATTTCTGAAAGCAGACCTTGTTCCTGACATCCTTGCCAGGATTCTATTAATTCTGGGGTGATTTTCTATATGGATAATCAAATCACCTGTCAATAGTGACAGTTTTGTCACTTCCTTTCCTTTTTTTTTTAATTAGAGAGAGAGAGAGAGAGCAAGCATGCAAGCATGGGAGGGGGCAGAGGGAGAGAGAGAGAATCTTTTCTTTTTTAATTTAAAAAAAAATTTTATGTTTTATTTATTTTTGAAAGACAGAGAGAGACAGAACAGGGTAGGGGCAGAGAGAGAGGGAGACACAGAATCCCAAGCAGGCTCCAAGCTCTGAGCTGTCAGCACAGAACCTGACACGGGGCTCGAACCCACAGACCGTGAGATCATGACCTGAGCCAAAGTTGACGCTTAACGGACTAAGCCACCCAGGCACCCCAGAGAGAGAGAGAGAGAGAATCTTAAGCAGGCTCCATGCTCAGTGTGGAGCCTGAAGTGGGGCTCAATCCCATGACCCTGGGATCAAGACCTGAGCCAAAATCAAGAGTCAGATGCTTAACCAACTGAGCCATCCAGGCACCGCCCCCCTCTTTTTAAAAATTTAAATCCATGTTAGTTAACATATGGTGTAATAATGATTTCAGGAATAGAATTTAGTGATTCGTCACTTAAAACACCTAGTGTTCATCCCAACAAGTGTCCTCCTTAAATGCCCCTTGCCCATTTAGCCCATCCCCCCCACCCAACACCCCTACAGCAACCCTCAGTTTGTTCTCTGTATTTAAGAGTCTCTTGGGGTTTGTCTCCCTCTCTGTTTTTATATTATTTTTGCTTCCCTTCCTTTATGTTCATCTGCTTTGTATCTTAAATTCCACATATGAGTGAAGTCATATGATATTTGTCTTTCTTTGACTAATTTCGCTTAGCATAATACCCTCTAGTTCCATCCACGTAGATGCAAATGGCAAGATTTTATTCTTTTTGACTGCTGAGTAATATTCCAATATATATATATCTCACATCTTCTTTATCTATTCATCTGCCGATGGACATTAGGACTCTTTGCATACTTTGACTATTGTTGATAGTGCTGCTATAAACATGGGGGTGCATGTGCCTCTTCGAAACAGCACACCTGTATCCCTTGGATAAATGCCTAGTAGTGCAATTGCTGGGTCGTAGGGTAGTTCTACTTTTAGTTTTTTGAGGAACCTCCATACTCTTTTCCAGAGTGGCTGCACCAGTTTGCATTCCCACCAGCAGTGCAGAAAGGTTCCTCCTTCTCCACATCCTTGCCTACATCTGTTGTTGTCCAGGTGTCCCTTTTTTTTTTTTTTAAGTAGGCTCTACACCCAACGTGGGGCTTGAACTCACGACCCTAATAGTAGGCTCTACACCCAACGTGGGGCTTGAACTCATGACCCTAATAGTAGGCTCTACACCCAATGTGGGGCTTGAACTCACGACCCTAATAAGATCAAGGCTCTAGTAACTGAGCCAGCCAGGCACCCATCCCTTCATTTCAAATCCTTATACCTATTACTTCTTTTTCATGTCTTAACATGTTGGCCAAGACCTCCAGTACTCTGTTGAGAGGTAGCAGTTCCTGTTCTTAGAGGGAATGTGGATCTACCTGAACCTCTTATCTCCTTCCTATCCCCAGGGGCTAAGCCTGCCTTCATGTAGCCACAAGCTCTATTTCCTACTCGTGCAAGACTGGTGATTCTGTTTTGCCATGTAGTAGAGTTGGGATAAACCATAATCTGTCCATGGAAATATGGGGGAGATGTATGTTCCCCCACCTGTGGCACCTTTCCTCTTCCCCTATAGACTGTAGTCACATACACATATACCCTGGGACCCAACTATTTGCTGTCTCTCTAGAAGCTTCTCACAGTTATTACATTAGATACTCAGATTCACCACTGCTCCATTTCTGAGGCGTTCGTTCCCAGCACTGGGTTGAGGAAGGTAGCCAGTAGCCTAAAGTGGGTTGCCATTTTGTCGAGATCCAGAAGCCAGAGTGACATTTCTAAAACAATTCCCATCATGAGAGTGCTTTAATCATAGACCATTGAAGGCCCTCACTGTAAATTAATAAGAGCATTCAAGGACTTGACAAGGTGGCCTCACCTCCTTTTGTGCTTACCATAGCATACCCCACACTCACATCATCCTGGGTGATCTCCTTTTCCTGAATGTGTGTCCATTCAACCTTATCTGCTTACCATTCAGTTCCCTCTGCAAGGGATTCTCTCGCCGTTTCTCCACACTGAGAAAGCCTAATCATTCATCAAGGCTCAAAACAAAAGTCATCAGTCTTATGCTGTCTTCCCAAGTTTATCTCATTGGTGTAAACCATTCCTTCCACCGTGCTCTCCAGAGCACTTGGCTATCAGATTTGCCTTCCAGTTTGTTGTTACTTATCTAACTGTTCCATTAGATAGCGACGTCCAGAAGGTCAAGGACTGTGTTCTATTCATCTCTGTCTCTGCAACAATTCCTCGCACACAACAAATGCTCAATAAATGCTTGCTCATCAAATGAAAGGGTAGAGATCACAAATTACTCAAAAAAGAGGTCGTGAATAAAGATGAAGTAATGCCGATCAAATGTGTATTTGCAGAGGTGTTGTTACCTGCAGTAATAGTCGGCAACACGCAGATAGGAGTGAGAACAGACCCTGTACGTGCCTAGTCATTCTCGTTATTCTGTGATAAACCTTGCGGGTGCTATAGTGACAGGTGTTCAACCTGTGCAGTGCGGAGCAACCCTGGGGGCAATTGTGGAAGTTAGCGTGTGGGCAGACATGCCTGGGTCTCTCCTTCTGAATGATACTTCTACTTATGCTGTATGCTACAAAGGCCCTTGAACTGTGCCACTTTACAGGTCAAGATTATAAGATACCTGGAAAGGGCTTTTGAAATATTACCTTTGGAGCACCTGGCTGGTTCAGGTCTGACTTTGGTTCAGGTCACGATCTCACGGTTCTCGAGTTTGAGCCCCACGTCAGCCTCTGTGCTCTCAGCACGGAGCCCGCTTCAGATTCCCTGTACCCCTCACCCCGTCTCTCTGCCCCTCCCTGCTTGCACTCTCTCTCTCTCTCAAAAATAAATAGAAACATTTTTAAGCACCTTTACTTTTGATAGGCATTTTCAATAAGTGGGAGAGATTGGTCATGTGGTAGAGGAGATGTGGAAAAAGTACATGAACAAACTGAAGTAAAATTAATCCCGTTTGTATTGTTGCTTTTCTTTGAATGATGGTTTCTTCTGTGTGTTTATTCTTTTTGTTTTTTGCCTGTCTAGGCAGTAAGTAAAGAAGGTATTATATATATATATATATATATATATATATATATATATATATATATATATAGCAATCTATCCTAAGAGAGAAAACAGAAAGGAAGGAAAAAAGCAAGGGCCATGTTTTTGTCCCCATGATACAGAAGAGAGTCTTGCAGAGTCACTGGCCTGAACAACTTCAGGGAGCAACCATTCACATTGAGGTCTATACTAATAGTCCCCCCACCCAGTTGTGCAGTGCGCAATGTACACAACTGTACACGAGGCCCCTGCCTGGCACCTAGTAAATGTTGAATGAATGAATGAATGAATGAGCAAATGAGTGAGTGAGCGTGTGTGCGTGCCTACACATCATGTTTGTGGCATTTAGCAGAGTTTTAACTGGAAAGAAAAATAAGCCAAATTAGAAGGAGTATCCCTGTTTAGTGGGCTCCCAGAGCGCAAACCACTTTGCTTTTGGTGTGGAAAAGTGAGAAAATAGCCAAAGCAGCTATAGATTCAAAGAAAAAACTTTCACCAAATGTTTGGTTAATGGTGACACCTAGTGGTGGTATCCAAGGTGTGGGTTTTCCTTGGAGTAATAAACTATTTTATTTTACACGTTAGGGTAGTGGAGTCCTTGGGAAGGTCGATTCCTGCTCCCCTAACAGATTGGGCAGTTAAGGCCGATAGGCTTCCCACGGTCAGCACAGCTGGGACATTTGTTGTTCTGGAATTTAGCCCTGGAGAGGGCATTCCCTTGCTGCTGCCACAGAGACCTCGGAATAAATGCCAGAGGTGGTAGGAAACTCCCTTCCTTCCAGTGGCACAGGGTCACTCACTGTCACTTAAGACAACTGTCCTCAGCTTTTCCACGTATGTCTTAATCTTTTTCCCTCTCCTTCCTTTGCTTCTTCTATTTGTCCATTGCCAAAATCGCCAACCCATGTGGCCATTTAGAATGAAATGAATTAGGGGCACCTGGGTGGCTCAGTCGGTTGGGCGTCCGACTTTGGCTCAGGTCACGATCTCGTGGTCCCTGAGTTCGAGCCCTGCGTTGGGCTCTGTGCTGACAGCTCAGAGCCTGGAGCCTGTTTCAGATTCTGTGTCTTCCTCTCTCTCTGCCCCTCCCCCGTCATGCTCTGTCTCTCCCTGTCTCAAAAATGAATAAATGTTTAAAAAAAATTTTAGAATGAAATGAATTAAAACTAAATGAACTGAAAACTTCAGCCCCTCACGTTTCAAGTGCTCCACAGCACTGGTGGCCACTGAAGTCAGTGCAGAACACGATCATTTCCATCATTGCAGAAAACCCTCCAGGAAAGCACCAGCCTGGAGTTTGGTTACCTACCTCTCCAGCCTTCCCTCTCTTTTCCTTCTCAACACCTCTTCTCTAAGGGGTGATTCTGTCGCCTCCCTCCCTCCCTGCTCACTCCAGTTTATTTGGTGGCTTTCCGTGTTCTGTATATTATTATGTAAACTCGTTGAGGTGACCTTACCAAGTGAACACAAAAATATATAATCATATTGGACAGTTTATTCAGGACAGTCAATGATTCATCGCATCTTGTTTTCCGTGCATTGGAACACATCAAAATATTTTTAAACTCAACACATCAACACATCATTTAAAACAATTATAGCTCAGGCTTTCTGTCTCTCTCTCTCTCTCTCTCTCTCTCTCTCTCTCTCCTGCTTTTTAAATCCACAGGTTTCTGCCCTTCTACTTTGTCTTGAGTTAAAGTGGCTTTAAAATTAAACAGTATATCTTTTTTAATGTCTGAAAAAAATATTTTTTAAGGTTTTATTTTTAAGTAATCTCTACACCCAAAGTGGGGCTCAGACTTACAACCCCAAGATAGATCGGGAGTCGCATGCTCTACTGCCTGAGCCAGCCAGGTGCTCCAGAAAAAATATTTTTTATGCATAGAATAGCTTTGAAGTAATATACCAGAAA
This sequence comes from Leopardus geoffroyi, assembly GCF_018350155.1. Lineage (NCBI taxonomy): Eukaryota > Metazoa > Chordata > Mammalia > Carnivora > Felidae > Leopardus > Leopardus geoffroyi. Next base: position 41,751,288 of record NC_059337.1, on the reverse strand, counting down.
CTTTTGGTTGAATACTCTTTTATAATATCTTAGTTTTTACCAGATTTTTATGCATGTGTATATTTGTATCTGTGTATGTATTTATCTCTATGTATAACTTTTTATTACTTTTTAGACTTTTTTTAAGTTTATTTATTTTGAGAGAGACAGACAGTGCCTGTTCGAGAGGGGCAGAGAGAGAGGGAGAGAATCCCAGGCAGGCTCCTCACTGTCAGCACGGAGCCCGACGTGGGCCTCGAACCCACGAAACCGTGAGCTCACGACCTGAGCTGAAACCGAGAGTCAGATGCTTAACCAACTGAGCCGCTCAGGCGCCCCTGTATGTATAACTTTTTAAATTAAATTGAATTCTAAATCACTTTTGCAACTTAAATCCTTTCTGAAAATAAATGTCGCAACCCTGAGAGGATCCAACCAGAGGCTTTGCAGGATACATGAGCTCTCGGAGGGAGAGTAATTTCTGAATGAGCCTGCAAAGTTTGGGTGGTGACCCATCTCTTTAAAGACGTCAGGCGGGACGGGGCGCGGTGGGGGTGGGGGTGGCACTGCATGAACTTCAGATTTATGTCTAATGACAATTTGCCAAGAATCGGAATGCACTGACAAGTGGCCCTCTTGACTGTCGATAGGAAGTTACATTGGCTGGAGAGTCTTCCTTTTCCTTCCCACCCATGATTAGAGAAGAGTGACTGAGAGCTTGTCCCCTTGGTGCCCATCTCGAAAGGGACCTTGGAAGGTGCTAACAGCTTGGATCCTCCTTTTCAGGGGCACACTGACCCCCCCACCCAGGTCTCTGTAAGGGCTTGATGAACAGGGTGAAAGTTACCATCTCTTGGGGCACTTGGGTGTCTCTGATGGTTAAGACTATGACTCTTGATTTCGGCTCAGGTCATGGTCTCACTGTTCGTGGGTTTGAGCCCCTCTGTGCTGACAGGCAGAGCCTGCCTGAGATCCTCTCTCTCTCCCTCTCTCCCTCCCCGCCCCCTCAAAATAAATAAATGAACATTAAAAAAAAAAAAAAAAAGAACATGGGCTCAGGGCATGATCTCACGGCTTGTGAGTTCAAACCCCATGTCCGGCTCTGTGCTGACAGCTCAGAGCCTGGAGCCTGCTTCGGATTCTGTGTGTGTTCCCCTCTCTCTGCCCCTCCCCCTCTCACGCTCTGTCTCTCTCTCTCTCTCCTTCAAAAATAAATAAATATTAAAAAAATTCTTTTAAACAAAAAAAGAACAAAGGTTACCATCTTTCTTCCTTTTCCTCTGATCCCTCAGCTAGTCATGGCCACCCACCCTCCGTAGAACCACCGGCTTTCAAAGAAGGAAACCGGACAAACCCTGAGATCTCTCCTGACTTCAAATCTGGTTTCAGCTCAAAGTTACTTCAGAACTTGGATTTATGCAGCATTTATGTAAAGACATGTATCTCTTTGAAAAGAGATTTGGGGACCAGGACAGAATCACCATACTTCCATGATAAATAACGGCTCTACTGCCAGTATGAGAAAAAGGGAAACTGAGGCAGGGCACAGTAACTGTGGTGTGTGCTGGGATTTGCAGCCACTACTTTTGACTTCCCGTAAGCCAGTTTGCATCAAAACCATATAATCATATGCCCAGACCAAACTGTAGCATCTCTGTGTGGATTCCTCTAAATAAAGTGCTGCCCGGACCATGCCGCCCAGGGGAGTTGGTTTGTGGTTCCTTCTGACCGTGGATGCCTGTGGTGCCAGCCTGGCTCAGGCAGAATCATGGCCCTTCTGAAAGAACAGGCGTTTATGTGTCAGCTCCATGGAACACGGAGGAGTCCGTTTCTAATGGTGCTCTGTGATGGGAAGACAAATAACATTCCATCCCTTCCGCGGAGGACCAACATGGTCCTTATCCCAAGGCAGACTGGCCATGGGAAATGGAAAACTCAGGATCATCAGTGCTACGAAGGCCCATGAAACACTCCTAGTCCATCCCCAATTTTATGGAGAGGGAAACTGAGGCCCCAAAAGGTTAGGGGGTCAAGCAACCTTCCTAAGATTATATAAAGGGAGTACAGGGCTGCAGCACAACCCCGGCCCCTGCCAGGCCTCCCAAACCATTTGGTGCTGCCTTGTCTGCACCATCCCAGCGGCCCCGAAGCCCCCCGTGCAAAGACTTCCTCTAGCCTCGTGGAAAGATGCAAACACCTTCATAGTGTCCATTCGTTAATATGAAGATTCACATACTGAGGATTACTCGGTGAGTGTTTTCAGGTCAGATTTTTTTTATTTATTAATTTTGAAAGAGAGTGCATGCGAGCGAGGGAGGAGCAGAGAGAGATAGGGAGAGAGAATCCCAAGCAGGCTCTGGGCTGATGGCGGGGCTCGAACCCAGAAACCCATGAGATCATGACCTGAGCCGAAACCAAGAATCAGGCATATAACTGATGGAGCACCCAGGCACCCCTCAGGTCAGATTTTAAGTGTGGATCTGTGCTAATAAATTAGCTACTAGCCACATGTGGCTACTGAGCTCTTGAAATGCAATCACTATAAACATGCTATAGCTGTAAAATACACATCAGAGTTTGAATAGTTGTTATGAGAAAAACAAACTAATCATTTTCATACTGACTAAATATTGAAATAATATTTTAGGTATATTAGGTATTATTTAACGTATTATTAAAATATGGGTGTATTTCTTTTTACATTAAAAAAATTTTTAATGCTTATTTATTTTTGAGTGAGAGAGAGAGAGAGGGAGAGAGCATGAGTGGGGGAGGGGGAGAAAGAGAGGGAGACACAGAATCCGAAGCAGGCTCCAGGCTCTGAGCTGTCAGCAGAGCCTACAGCTAGGCTCGAACTCACAAACTATGAGATCATGACTTGAGCTGAAGTCAGACGCTTAACTGACTGAGCCGCCCAGGCACCCCAGACAGGCTTCTTTTTATGGCAGTCTCAGGGCATTCTGAGTGATAAGGGCAGAAGCTGCAAGCCCTTTTGGGTTCTAGGCCCTGAACTCACGGGATGCCCGCTTAGCCATCTAATATCGGTCAAGGCAAGTCACAAAGCCAGCCCCACTTGAAAGAGTAGGAAAATAAACTCTGCCAATTGGTGGGAGGAGCTGCAAAGAATCGATGGCTGGATTTCATTCACCACACACATGTACTAAAATATTCATTTACTCTTCTGAAATCTACATAATGCACGGCAAACCTAGAAAGCCTTGTCTCAATTTCCACCATCTCCCTTAACTGGTTAAAAGGAAAAGCAACTATCGCGAAACTATCCAAACTCAGAAGGTTTAATTCTATTTAAACTTAGATAAATGTGTGGGTTTTTTTTTGATGGAAGAATAAAAGGGGGGCGGGGAATGGACTTTTAAAGAGAATGATGAAATGCAGGCCTGGAAATGGAGTCCCCAGCAGGAACATCTGCTACCACTTAATATTTAACTGTGTGAGACCCAGACAATGAGAATGGGTGGGATTTGAGTGTTTGGAACTTACTAAGCACCATCTATTTGCTACACTAATTTTTAGTTGATGTGGAATTCTGTATTTTAGGAAGACAATTTGAAGGGCACAAAATAAAGCTAAAATGAATATAAGTGAGCAAAGTCGGGGGAGCCCCGCGGGACAGCAGGTGAAGGGGGTTAGCAGGAGTGTAGCTGGGTATTCATTAGATGTGATTGTTACATTAAGTATCAGTTTTGCACTCAGACAAAATGCATGGAAGAGAAAAAAGGAAAGGGGAAACAGCGAGAGGAGGAGAATCTTAAATGTTAAAAAGTGCAATTTGTGAAAAAGCTTTACTTCCAAAAGAAAAGAAAATTCATTTAACTTTGGAAGAAACTCTTTCTCAAACAACTGCCGTTTTCATCTCCAAACCCAATCCACCATATGTGAGGTTGCGTTCAGTTAAAGAGAACATGTTCTGGAAATGATTTACACACTCAGGCATCAGGAAAAGTCACTGATAAAAGCGAATGTGCAATTTTCCTGGGGGAGAAATGACCAATGACCACAGGGATTCAGAGAGTATGGAGTGGAATCAAGGGCTGGGGGAGCCAGGCTGAAAACAAGAGAGAAAATGTAAGCCAGGTGAGAATGATCTGGATACGAGAATTGCAGGCTGCGAGAAAGGGAGATAACTGGGCAAGAATCTGCTCGCTTCCTCCCTACCGGGATCCTGCAAAAGCATTAACTGGCCTTTTAAAAATGAGAAAAAGGAGAAAGAGAAACAAAATGAAAAGGAAGACCCCGAGACATCACCAGCCTGGACCAAAAGCCAAAATGGGGCGTTTAGAGAGAGTTGCAAGGCCTGTGGCAGCTGTGGGGTCCTGACCCACCCCTCGCCAGCCATTTGACCTTGGGTGAGTAATATGATATCTTTGAACTTCAAGTTCTTAGTCTGTAAAATGGGAGCCGAAAGTGATGCACGTAGCATGCCAGGCACGCAGTAAATTCCTATTATTCTCTCGGGGCGAGCTAAGCTCCTGCCATTTTGTCACTCTTCCTGTCTCCTCCTCAGCCCTGACATTTAAGCTCATTCAAGACAGGCCCCGACTCAGGCACGGCAGCTTTGGGGGTCCCAGCAGAAGCGGTGAATAGTTTTCCTTCTGGTTGGGATCTAGTGGGGCCCAAAGGGGCAAACCTCAGCACGGCTCTAATTTTTAAACATTTTGTTGCCTTAAGAGGCAAATGTAAATACTTCCCAAGAGCCTCAGTAGATTTCCAAGCGTTGCCTGTGTTGCGGCATCTCCGTCACCCCAGAGGTAAAATGCTTAACGTTTTTAATGTGGATTTTCCTTCTCCCGAAGCCTTTAAAAAAGATCTATTTCTCTGAGTGCCTTTTGCCAAGAGACAAGAGAGTAGAGAACATGCCTCTGTTGAGTTTTACTTCTAAGCATAACGTAATCCTTTGCATTAGCTGAATTCACTTTAAAAAATACTTATTGAACATTTACTATGTGCCAGGCAAATTGAGGAGCTCAGGTGAAACAAAGAAAAGTGAAACATAGTTCTTGCCCGTGAAGAGTTTCTGGTCTAGAGGGAGCTAAATCGAATACACACTCAGGGACCCCCAATCAGGTAGGAGCAAGGTAAACCGGGGGTTTTGAAGGAAGGGTAGCATTTTCTCTAGATTTTTATCACATCAACAACATTCTAATAAAAATAATGCCCTAATAAATAGTGATTTTCTGTTTTCTGTGCTCCCTTACACAATCTTATTCAAGCATCTATGTGATTTTTATAGTATGTTCACAGTACAGTTTTGTGCTCTCCTAAGCATCAAGTTATAAGCATTTCCTTTTGCTAAATACTTTCCATCATAATTTCCCTCTGTTGGTGAATGTAATTGCCTTTACGGCCCCCCATTGTAGGATGGTTGGGCTATTTCAAGTTTTTTCATAGTGACAATTTATGATGTAAAGGGTATCTTTACGCATGTAGCTTTTTTTCTTCTTTAGTATAATCTTATTTAGGTTAGGTCTGCAAAGTAGGATGGATAGGGGTCGAAGGGCATGAACATTTCTGTATCTCTTGAAATATATTGCTCTGTTGTTTCCAACACCCTCCCTCAAAACTTGGACCCATTTACAATGTCACCAGCAACCTGTTTCTTCAAAACAATGTCAGCATTGGGTGATTTTTTTTTTTTTTGGCTTTTTGTTTTTTTAATCTGATGTCACAGCTATGCCATGATGCCTTACTGCTATCTTAATTGACATTTCTGCGATAACTTTTTCCATATCCTTCCTGGTTGTACCTCTTAGTGAGTTCCTGTTCAGGTCAAGGGGGCAGAATTCTACAGGCAGAGAGCCGGGGAACAGGCCCGTTGGGGAGAACAAATGGCTCAAGCAGGTGTCGGGATGGAAGGGAAACGCAGACTTCTTGGTTGGGGGATAGGGTATACCAAAAAGAGAAATGGTGGTGGTGAGGCTAGAAAGGGAAGTGGAGACCAGCTTGTGCAAAAGTTTGCTTTGAATCCTATGGGTTTTTAGTGTAACTGGTACAGAATGCCTCATAGGAGCGAACAGTGAGATGGCCTGAGTCTCTTTACCTTGATGAATCTATGTGACCAACACCCAGAACAGCCAGCTTCACGACCCCCTATTGCTTCTGCCCAAATAAGCTTCTGCTGCTCCCTTCTTTTGCACCCGGGGCCTGCTGATTCCCTGGCTCCTGCCCACCTGCCTCACCTCCAGTCGCACACTCGGGGAACCGTGGCCCGCCTCCTCAGCAGTGTCCCGCACTCACCCTCAGCATGTGGCATGGGTCATGCTACGTGGGCTCTCTCCACCTGACCCAGCCCAGGACCCAGCATCAGTCCTGAGCATTGGATCCCCAGTCCTGCACTCCTCCTGCGCCCACCCCGGCCCCCTTGGGGATGTGTTCTCTCTGTCCTGCAAGAGGGTTAAAAACCACCAGACTGGGAAGGAGGCATCCACAGTGTCTTTCCTCACCTACTGGGAAAACCGGACAGCCTGAAACAGAGCTGTAGAGGAGTGTGTTGTCCTTTGAGAAAGCACCTAGGCCTTGGTTCCTAAGCTTGGTGGAATCTTACGCAATAGTGTGTGCAAGTATGAGAATCTCAGATGTGAAATAAGGCTCCCAAGACAATGGCCTGGGAGCACTCTCTGACCCAAGGGTTGCCCTTGTGACTTTCTATAAGCAGACCTTCTGATAGAAAGCCCTTGGTTCCCAAAACATGCCTGTGGGAAATTTCATCCCCCCACTAAGCCTCAGTCTCCTTATCTGTGAAGTGGGAAGAATAAAACCCATGCAAGGTGTTGTGAGGATTAAACGAAATAATGTATACAGAGGACTCAGTGCCTGGAGACACTCCATAAATGGTGGTCACGATAATTTGGGTTGATTTGGTCAGCTGCCTGCCTCTGTGCCTCTTCTGAGTGCACCAGCCTGAACACCCACAATGAGATTATTGAGCATCTGGCCCCAAGCCCTCAGGTATACCACAGGCCGGGCCATTCCCTCCAACCAGATCTGTAGACCAGAGCTTCCTTTCAGACATCTGTGGTGGGTCCAAATGCGGGTCTCCCGATGCCCACCCATGTTAGTAACGACTGTTCCTCCAGGGCAGGGAGGGGAGAGCCAAAACCAAATCCATGCTGGACCTTGATGGGAGGGGCTGCACCCAGGGGCCTGAAGTGGGCGGGTTCCCTCAAGGCATCGTGGCTTCCATGCTGGTTAGGGGCCTTGCAGCACGTGGCACCGCCCAATTTTGGGCCACTGGTGGGCCACTTACTGAGCTCCCGGTGCTCTGCTCAACCCACAAAGCCAATGTCATTCTCTCCCAGTGCTCTCCAAATAGGAGGGGGAGAATGCTGAGGGTTCTGTCCCTGGGTTCTCTGTGTGGACAAGCACTACTCTGTCTCCACAGGAGGAAGGTGTGAAATCATGTCTGTGGCAGCCCCGTGGAAACAACAAAGAGCTACACAGTGTCAGGCTCCCAACTGTGAGTTTTGGCGTGAGCCCCGCCCCTACGATTTACTGACCCCTGGAGACCAACTGCAGGTAGCGTGTTGTGATATTTGAGCAGATTGCATGGTTCACCAGCATGGTTTTTCAGACAAGGCAGATGAAATCACACCCTCGTCAAACTGGATGGACGCCCCCAGCTGGGGTCTGGCGTAAGCTGTGTTGATGATATCATCCAGATTCCAAGCTTGTCCCCACACTTACCTGGTGCACACCCCGAAGGGAATTCTGGCAGCTCCAAAAAGTAGAAAAACAGTTGCTTTTGATCTTGGACTACACTCTGCTCTCATATTGTGGGAGAGCAATTATTAACTTGTCTTAACTTGACATTCGAAACCATCTCAGTGTCTGTTTTTTATTAACTATATCCCACCAGACAGCCTAAGACAAGTGAAGGAAAAGGTAAAGCTTTGAACGTTATCTTAGTGACCAGCTGGAGGAAAATTAAAAAAAGAACAATCCTATTAGCATGTATTCAGTGCTGCCCTCCGCTAAATCCTGCCTGCGTTCTCCCTTTATCTTGACAATGACGTGGGAATCTATTATCGCCATTTGCCAAACAAATGGATCTCAGCTATTGGAATAATCAATATTTGGTTTTCACAATGAAAAATAAATTGAGCTTTATGTCCACATGTAGTAAAGCAATGGGGATGCTTTTCTCTCTACACCAAAACACAAGTTGTGGTAAATGTGTTGGTTGCATGACTTTTGTACGTTCTTTGCCTAATTCCATCTGTTCTTCCTGGGGTAAGCTCACTACTTATATTTGCAGAGACTAAAACATGCATGTAAAGGGGGGCTCCCCGGCCACAGCTCATGTTGCTGCTCTTGTGGACACGCTGTTCTGTTCCTCACTGCAGAGGGCCCTGCATGCACGTAGGCCAACTTCGTCCTCATGCTCCCACCAGAGCGCCCTTGGCTACCTCCTGGGCCCCTTGATGTGCACGTCAGACACACTACCCGCCTTGGGGAGGATGGATCTGGGGAAAAGTTCATCGAAGGGTCTGGGGCTCATTTCAACAGAGAATTCCAGGGCCCCAGGCACCACAGCCTGATCTGGAAGGTGCTTCTTGTCCCCGGCCCCCTTGGCTCCATCTTGCTCCGTGGGGGAAGAGCCCAGGGATAGGAAGGCCTAAGCACGTGGTCCTGTAGAGCTGAGTGTATAGGGCAGGAGCCCTGACTGCCTGATCCAAGGGTGACATTTAATGGTGTGTGCCAATGCCAGCCCAGATGGGAAACCAAGTGGAGAAGCATCGGCTGTTCTGGCCCCAGAGGGCCAATAAGTATATCCCTGGACCCAGTAGAGGTCCCCAGAGTGGAGCTGACAAAGACTGGATGCCCTCTCCACCTAGATCATGTGGGTTTTTTTTTTTTTTTTTAAGTTTATTTATTTATTTTCAGAGAGAGAGAAAGAGTTAGCACATGTGCATGCAGGGTTGGGGCAGAGAGAGAATCCCAAGCAGGCTCCTCACTGTCAGTGCAGAGCTCAACACAGAGCTCGAACTCATGAAACCCGTGAGATCATGACCTGAGCCACAGTCAAGAGTCAGACATTTAACCAACTGAGCCACCCAGGTGCCCCTATGTCAAAAGTCTCCTTAGCCTGGCCTCAACCCATTCCTCCCAACTTAGTCACAGCATGTTTCCAATTAAAGGTTAACCTCCTCCCCCCAGTAAAAGAAAGGATCTAGGCCTAAAGCAGCTAGTTTAGGAGGCTTAAGCCATGAGGCCCCCCCAAGCATGCAGAACCGACTAGGTGAAGTAACCAGAGAGAAGATTGGCTCAAAGGCTAGACAGAAGAACAGATGAGAAAAATGAGTCCTGCTTCTATTCCTGAGTATAATACCTGGAGAAAGGGGTTTACAGACCTAGGATTTAGTGGGTAAAGGCATCATCCAAAAGCAGGACTTGAAACCTTCCACTTAAGGCAGTAAGAGCTCTGAGCCTCAGTTTCTTCACTACAAAACAAAAATCTACCTGCTTGCAGGGATATCGTGATGCATATGTGGAGATAATGCAAATGAAGTGTTTTATGCTATCGAGTGCTTCACGTATGTAAGGGCGTGCTACTGGGTAATCTTGGAGGTCTTTTCAAGTCACTTGGAAAAAATAGTTTGATGAGGTATACTTTGTGTACCATGAAATTCACCCATTTTAAGTGTACAACGCAGTGATTTATTTTTGCACAGTAACAGAGTCGTGCAATCCTCGCCCCGATCCAGTTTTAGAACATTTCCATCGCCTCAAAGGGACCCCTGATGCCCATGTGCTGTAGAGTTCCATTCGCACCACCCCCCAGTCTGAGGCAACCATTGATCTGGTTTCTGTACCTTTGGATTTGTCCTTTCTGGACATTTCACATAAATGGAGTCATACGATACATAGTCATTTACATTCAAGTTACTTTTTACAACATTTTATATGTTGTCTTTTCCTTTTTCGCTCTGTAATTCCCAACTCACCAGACGAATTTATTCTAAAAGTTTATGTCTTGCATTGGTCTTTGAACCTCACTTATGCTTCCCCAAAGAAATACTGTTGTAAGTCATGGTTAAGTTCCCAGACCAACTCCCAATGCCTACTTAACCCCGAACAGAGCTGAACTAGAGTGTAAACACTTCCAACCTAAGCTTTGAGTCCTGAGAGGAGGGGGCCACGGGATACAGAAGGGACATAGGTTTTCTCCTGCTTTCCCTTATACAGGGTGCTCCTAGTAACATCCTTGGGGTGGGCAAAACTTCCTACTGCACCTCTCTCTAGATCAAAATGGGATCCTTGGATTACCCGCATTAGAATTCATTCATTGGGGCACCTGGGTGGCTCAATCAGTTGAGCCTCCGACTTTGGCTCAGGTATGATCTCATGGTTCATGAGTTCAAGCCCTGCATCGGGCTCACTGCTGTCAGTGCAGAGCCTGCTTGGGATCCTCTGTGCCCCCCACCTCTCTCTGCCCCTCCCACACTTTCACTTTCTCTCTCAAAGAGAAATAAAAATCTTATTTTAAAAAATTCATTCATTCATTCATTCATTCAACAGAAGCATTTCAAGAGCTCTATGAACTATGCATCAATTCCCCTATCCCATATTTGGAAACAGAATATCTGGGGGTGGACTGCAAGAATCTATCATATTTCACAAGCTCTCCAAGAGATCAGAATGCACAAGACAGTGTGCCTCTTCTATGCTGGACTGGCTGTCCCTGAATTTAGGGTGTCCTAAGCCATTCAGGCCTAGGCTAGCCACAAAGTATCGATTACCTATCTCCCCTCCAATTAATAAATTCCCTTCCCTCAGTGTAGCTCTTTTCTGCTAGATAATAAAAGAGCATCCAGCACTGCCCCTGCATGTTTCTGTATTTTCCAAGTTTTCTTGTCTAACCGTTTAAAATTAAAAAGAAAATAAAGATAACAACAGAGGCAAAACTGGATTCTGTAACCCCTTGTCCTTCCCTGCTCAGAGCCCTATAAAAACTGCACTTAGGGGCGCCTGGGTGGCGCAGTCGGTTAAGCGTCCGACTTCAGCCAGGTCACGATCTCGCGGTCCGTGAGTTCGAGCCCCGCGTCGGGCTCTGGGCTGATGGCTCAGAGCCTGGAGCCTGTTTCCGATTCTGTGTCTCCCTCTCTCTCTGCCCCTCCCCCGTTCATGCTCTGTCTCTCTCTGTCCCAAAAATAAATAAACGTTGAAAAAAAAATATTAAAAAAACTGCACTTAACAGCTTGATTATTGTCTCCCTCCCTCCTGCTGGGGCACAAGTTGTGGGGCGGGGGGAAGGGGGCTGGGGGGGCTGCCTTTGTCTGGTATATTCCTGCTGCCTTGCCCAGTGGCTGCCAAATAGTAGGTGCTCAGTAAGAATCTGCTGAAGATTGTGAAAGATATTGGAAATCTGATTGAACAGCTCAATACTTTGAGGAGGGGGCACCTGGGTGGCCCAGTCGGTTAAGCATCCAACGCCGGATTGCTGCTCAGGTCATGATCTCACGGTTTGTGGAATCGAGTCCCACATCAGGCTCTGTGCGGACAGTGAGGAGCCTGTTTGGGATTCTCTCTCTCCCTTTCTCTCTCTGCCCCTCTCCTGCTCACACCCTCAAAATAAATAAACATTTAAAAAAAAAAACCCAACAACTCAATTCTTGGGGTTAATATTTCTATTCACTCAAAGGTAGTTAAATTTTTCAGAGACTGTCTCTAAGAGCAGGAGGGGTACCTGATGATTCCTTGCAGTTTCTGACAGAGAAATTAAGGGAAAATAAGAGTCCAGACTTTTTGAAGAAAGAGGATTTGGGGCCCAGAGACCATCACATGCAGGCTCTTGCTTTTAACTCCACCTTCCCAGTTTGTGGGACTCTGTTACAGAGGCCTGAAGAAATCAGTACACTGTCTCACCTCACTTCCATTTTTCCTTCACTTTTGCTGTGCCGTGGGATTATGTCCTTCCATAAAGTGTTTGCCTTAGGCTCTGTTGTCAAAGGCAGTTAAAAATATTATATATATATATATATATGTATATATATAATATACATATAATTTTTATATATTACATATTATTATGTTATTTTATTATATATTATATTATATATTATATATATTTTACAATATATAATATAATTATATATATTATATGTATATATTATAAAATATATATAATATATATTTTATAATAAAATATAATTTATAATGTAATATATAATATCTATAAAATTTTAAGTATTATGTATATATTTATTATGTGTATATAAAAATGATGGTAATATTACGTATTATGTATATACACATTTGTGTATATAAATATATATTTTTGTGTATTATGTATACCTGAGGTGGAATTTGACCCATGATAGATAGGAGATGATTATATATATATATATAATATACATTATATGATTATAGGAGATGATTTTAGGAGGGTTATGTTTATAAAGGCATGAACTATTATTTTTGAGAGAACACATAAGAAACTGGTAAAAATCATTGTCTCTCCAGAGGAGGAGTGTCTCGGGACAGGGATGAAGAGAGAATTTTCTGGTTTTCTTTTTGCACCCTTTGCATGTCGAACAATGTGGATTTATTGTGTTTTGGTTTTTTTAAGGTAAATTTAAAATGGTTCAAAGACAGTGAGCCTAAGAAGGCCAGAGGCCCTGAAAAGGACACAGAGAGTACAGAGTAGAATGGCCTTGATGTAGAATGTAGAATGGCCTTGATGACCAGATAACAGATGAGGTACGTGATGTCCCAGAAGCCAGCACATTCTGCGCCAAAGCCTAGTCAAGATGAATCACAGTTCAGGGAGTAAACATGGGCAGGTGTCTTCCTCCACTATGGTGATGACACGTAAGCCCCCAGGATGAAGGAGGACAGTCACCCTAGGGAAAAGAAAAGAGAGGAACAAATACAGACTTCACTGAGCTTAAAACTAAAATGACCAAGAAAACCCCCAAGTGTCTGAATTTTCCTGGAATTGACTATCGTCTGACTGTTACTGTGTCTGCATTTAACCAGAAGGCAGGATGGGAGCTCCTGGTAGTATTTAAAGCTAAATTTCAGAAAAATTTGGTATTTTAATTGGTATTTTCCCCATGTTATAGATGGGAAAACCAAGACTTAATCACGGTTAGGCAACATCTACGTGTTAGAGCTGGGTGTTAGTGTCAAACCTAGGTGCTTCTAGCCCCCGAAGCTGATGCTTTCTTCAGAACTCCACATTCCATGTTAAGTGGGGTTTATTTGGTCACTTTTCTAAGAGAGGTCCGCACATCTGCCAATTAAGTGGCCAATTGGCTCTTAACCAAATGATGCTTTGGGGTCGGGAGTAGGAAAGACTGAAACTGGAGAGGAATGGAAAAGATAGAGGGAAAGAAGTGAAGCCCCACTCCCACTCATCTTTGTTTCTCTTTCTGGAGAAGGTACATCTTGTCCAACAGGTTACTTCTCCCTTCAGTACAGTCTGATCCAGGTGTAGCTCCCACTTGGCCTGAATTCTTGGTGACCCGGTGTTTTGGGGGACTGATTTGAGAAGGTTTGAGTTGACAAGCTATGGTGTCATGTCACAGGATGTCTGTTATTGCCAGAGTGTTCCCCAAGGGACAGTGATAATCTGGGTCAGTCATAGACTGTTCTCTTGGTCTGACTCATAGACAGACAGACTGTCTCATAGACAGTCATAGACTGTTCTCTTGGTCTGACTTTATAAAATTCGAAGGATTCTGCTCCCAACTGGTTCTTGTAATTAAAGAGCAACAGTATTCCTGTGGCAAAAACTTATAGATTATTTATATAAAAATAAAAAGAATGTCTGAAACTATGGAAACTGGAATCTTCTGACCTAACTATGGTTAGCAATAGGAGAGCTTCATATTTACCAAACACTTCCTTTCCTTTGGGCCCCAGAGTTACTGAGTTCATCTTCTATCAATCTACTTATCCTATCAATTATTGGGAGAGAGGTTTTAAAATCTCAGACAGTTGGGGCACCTGGATGGCTCAGCTGGCTAAGCATCTGACTCTTGATCTCAACTCAGGTTTTGGTCTCGGGGTTGTGAGTTCCAGCCCTGTGTTGGGCTCCACACTGGGCATGAAGGCTACTTAAGAAAAGAAAAAAAAAAATTCTCAAACAGTAATTGTGGTTTTGTTTATAACTCCTTGTAGTTCTATCAGTTTTTCCTTCATGTATTTCATGAAGCTCTATTATAAGGTATACAAGTGGTTAAGATTATTGAATTGAATTGACTTCTTTGTCATTATTTCATTACTCTCTTTATTCCTGGTAATATTCTTTCTCTGAAATCTACATTGTCTGATATTTGTATAACCACTCCAGTTTTCCTTTGACTAGTGTTAGCATGGTATATTTTTTCTATCCTTTTACTTTTAACCTATTTGTGTTTTTATATTTAAAGTGAGTTTCTTATCGATAGCATATAGTTGAGTCTACTTTCTTATCTTTGTTTTAATTTGGATATTTAGCTCGTTTACATTTACTGTGATGATTTTTATGATTGGCTTCAATTTTCTCTCTTGTTCTGCCTTTTTTCAGCTAATTAGATATTTTTCATGATTCCATTTTTCTCGATTTATTGGCTATAGCTCTTTGTTGTGCTACTTTAGTGACTGCTTTAGGGTTTATAGTATGCATCTTTTAACATCACAGTTTAACTTCAATTGACATTATACCACTTCATGTATGATGTAAGAATGTTATAATGATATACCTATGTATAATTTAAAAACCTTATAACTGTATATCCTTCTGGCTTTTGGGTTATTGTTCTCATACATTTACTTCTAAATAATGGCATTATTATCTTTGCTTTAAATAGTCAATTATCTTATTTTTTAAGTGTTTATTTATTTATTTTGAGAGAGAGAGTGCACAAGCACGAGCTGGGGAGAGGCAGAGAGAGAGGGAGAGAGAGAATCCCAAGCAGCCTCCACACTATCAGTTCATGGAGGCCGATGTGGGGCTCGAACTCACAAACCATGACATCGTGACCTGAGCCAAAGTCAGACACCCAAACAACTGAGCCACCCAGCTGCCCCATAGTCAATTATCTTATAAGGAGATTTAGCTAAGAAGAAAAAAGCCTTTAAATTGCTGATGCAATTGTCATTTCTGATGCTCTTTATTCTTTTATGTGGATCTAGGTTTCCCTTTGGTATCATTTTCCTTCTGCTTATTAGACTTTCAATAACATTTCTTGTAGAATATGTCTGCTGCTGATGAATTTTCCCAGCTTTTGTGTTTCTGAAAAAGTATTTTACCTATCTTTCTTTTTCCTTCTTACAAAACTTTTTTTAAAGATTTTATTTTTTTAGAGCAGTTTTAGGTTCACAGCAAAATTGAGAAGGAAGTGTACAGATTTCTCATATATCACCTACCCCCATACATGCATAGCCTCTCTCTTTATAAACATCCTCCACCAGAAGGGTACATTTGTTGCAATTGATGAACCTACATTGACACATCACAGTCATCCAAAGCCCAGTTTATCTTAGGGTTCATTCTTTGTATCATACATTCTGTGGGTTTAAGGCAAATGTGTAGTAACATGCATTCACTATTGTGGTATCATACAGAGTGTTTTTACTGCCCAAACAATCCTCCCTGCTCTGCCTGTTCATTCCTCGCACTCCAACTCCTGGCAACTACTGATCTTTTTACTGTCTCCACAGTTTTGCCTTTTCCGGAATGTCATACAGTTGAAATCATACAGTATATAGCCTTTTCAGATTGACTTCTTTAACTTAGTAATATGCATGTCTTTTCATGCCTTGATAGATCATTTCTTTTTAGCATAGAATAATATTCCATCGTGTGGATGTACCACAGTTTATTTAGCCATTCATCTATTGGAGGACATCTTGGTTGCTTACAAGTTCTGGTAATTATGAATAAAGCTGCTAAAAACTAAGGAGTGCAATTTCTGAATCATACGGTAAGAATATATTTAGGGTTTTTTTTTTTAATGTTTATTTATTTTTGAAAGAAAGAGAGGGAGAGGGAGAGAGAGAGACAGCACGTGAGCAGGGAAGTGGCATAGAGAGGAGGAGACACAGAATCTGAAGCTGGCTCCAGGCTCTGAGCTGCCTGTCAGCACAGAGCTGAACACAGGACTTGAACCCACAAACCACAAGACCATGACCTCAGTTGAAGCCGGACGCTTAACCGACGGACACCCAGGCGCCCCAAGAATATGTTTAGTTTAATAAGAAACCTCCAAAATGTCTTCCAAAATGCTCATGCGATTTTGCACTCTCGCTAGTGGTGAGTGAGAGTTCCTGTTACTCTGAGTCCTCACCAGCAGTTGTCATAGTTGACAGTGTACCAGATTTGGCCATTCTAATAGGTATGTAGTGATACCTCATGTTTTAATTGGCATTTCCCTGATGACATAGAGTGTGGATTACCCTTTCATATGCTTATACACCATCTGCATATCTTCTTTAGTGACATGTCTGTTAAAGTTTGGCCCACTCTTTATTTGGGTCTTTTGTTTGTGGGTTTAAAAAAATTTTTTTTTAATGTTTATTTATTTTTGAGTGAGAGACAGACAGACAGAGTGTGAGCAGGGGAGGGCCAGAGAGAGAGGGAGACACAGAATCCGAAGCAGGCTCCGGGCTCTGAGCTGCCAGCACAGAGCCCAGTAACGGGCTTGATCTCACGAACCATGAGATCATGACCTGAGCTGAAGTCATATGTTCAATCGTCCTAGCTACCCAGGTGCCCCTAGTTGTTTGTTTGTTTGTTTGTTTAATTACATCTCTCTTTTTTTTCTTATTGCTATCTTACTGTTGAGTTTCAAGAGTTTTGTGTATGTTTTGGATAACAATCCTTTATCAGGTGTGTCTTTTGCAAATATTTTCTCCCTGTCTGTGGCTTGACTTCTCATTCTCTTGATCATCTTTATTTTTTAAAGATATTTTCATTGAGTACAGAATTCTAGTTTGACAGATTTTTCTTCTTTTTAGCACTTTATTTAATTTTTTGGTAAAGTTTATTTATTTTGAGCTAGAGTGTGAGCAAGCACAAGCAGGGGAGGGGCAGAGAGAGGGAGAGAGAGAATCCCAAGCAGGCTCTGTGCTGTCAGTGCAGAGCCCAGTGCAGGGCTCGATCCCACAAACTGTGACATCATGACCTGAGCTGAAATGAAGAGTCAGATGCTCAACTGACGGAGCCACCCCGGTGCCCCTCTTTTTCGTACTATGAAGATGTCATTCTACTATCTTCCAACTTGCTTCATTTCTGACCAAAATAATCTGTCATCTTTATTTTTGTTTCTCTGTAATATGTCTTTTTTCCTCCATTGCTTTTTATTCTCTCTTTATTACTCATTTTAAGCAATTTGATTATGATGTGCCTCGAAGTTTTTTTCTTCATGTTTTTGTGCTTAGGGTTTGTTGAGCTTCTTGGATCTGTGGGTCTATAGTTTTTGTCAAATTTAGAATATTTTTGGCCATTATTCCCTCAAATATTCTTTTTGACCCCTGGACCCCCATTTCTGGGACTCTAATTTCTAAATTACACATATGTTAGGCCACTTAAAGTTATTCTTCATTTTACTGATGCTGTAACTTTTCTTCAGTCTTTTTTCTAAGTTTCATTTGGGATAGTTTCTATTGCTATGTCTTCAAGTTCACTCTTCTTTTTTTCTATAACGTACAATCTATTTATCCTAGCTCGTGCATTTTTCATCTTGGACATCATAGTTCCCATCTCTCAAAGTTCATTTTGGGCCTATTTTATATCTTCCATGTCTCCACTTATTATGGCCATTCTTTCTTCTAGTTTCTCAAGATATTGAATACGTTCCTAATAACTTGAAAAATACATTGTTGTACATGAATTATAGCATCTGTATTCTTTCTGGGTCAGTTTTAACTCACTGACATTTGTCTTCATTCTGGATTATATTTTCCTGAATTTACGCATGCCTGGTACATTTTGTTTGGATGCCAAACATCGTGAATTTTACTTTGATGGATGTGAATACTTTTGTATTTATATAAATATTCTTTAGCTTTGTTCTTGAATGCAGTTAAGTTACTTGGCAATAGTTTGATCATTTCAGGTCTTATTTTAAAATTTTGTGAGACAAGGGGCGCCTGGGTGGCGCAGTCGGTTGAGCGTCCGACTTCAGCCAGGTCACGATCTCGCGGTCCGTGAGTTCGAGCCCCGCGTCGGGCTCTGGGCTGATGGCTCAGGGTCTGGAGCCTGTTTCCGATTCTGTGTCTCCCTCTCTCTCTGCCCCTCCCCCGTTCATGCTCTGTCTCTCTCTGTCCCAAAAATAAATAAACGTTGAAAAAAAAATTTTTTTTTTTAATTTTGTGAGACTAGATCAGAGCTGCATTTCATTTACAGTTATTTTTTCCCCCAAGACAAGACCCTCCTTAGTACTCTAGTCAGTGCCTCCTGGATTGTGATGTTTCCACTCTGGCTGTTGGGAAAAGGAATTACTTTTGGCCCAGTGTGAGCTCTGAGTACTGTTCCCTCAAATCCTTTTAGGTGGCTCTTTTCCTTGTCTCAGCAAGATTCTTCACATGCATGGGCTGACCAGTATCCAAATGTGTACTCAGGGGGCCTCCTTTGCAGATCTTCAGTATTCTCTCTCTGTGCAGCTCTCTCCTCTCTGCTACTCTGCCCTGTGAGCTCTAGCTGCCATGGCTTCCCTGGACCCCACCTCTGTTTATTCAACTCAGAGAATCTCTCCTTCTGAGAGAAGCCTCACCTGAGATCAGGCCCTCCCCAGGGCAGCTCACATCTGGAGACTTAGAGAGGCAGACGTTTTGCATCACTGTGGGACACTCTGAAGGCCACTACTCATCCCTGAGCTCCCTGTGGGTTGACTGAAGCTTTGTCAGTCCTGCATAGCCGTTCTTCTTCTCCCGATGCCCAATCCTGGTTTCTCTGCTTGCCTTTTGCAGGCATTAATTCCTAACAAATGCCTTGTGCCCAGGCTCTGGCTCAACATCTGCTTCTGGAGAAGCCCGCTTGAGATGATTATCAAGCCAGTGACTACTGTGGGCAATTAAGTGGAGCTTAACCTCCAGGGACCTCTAGGAGACAGTGCAGGGCGTGTGCCTCAGAGTTATTCTGTCTGAGGATCAAGGGAGCTGGAGAATGTATCTACCAGCTCCCCTCAAGCATGGACTGAGGGCTGCTCTGGGAGCTGTTAAATCCTGGCCCTCTGGTCTGCCCCGCGGGCAGTAGAGCAGGCTCCAGCAGCCAGAGAAAGCCCTCTGGCAATAATGTGGGATGCTGGAGCGGGGCCAGGCCTAAGTGCTGGATCCAGGCAGGCGAGATTCCTGGTTGGTACAGGGACTGCTACATTCATACAAAGGAAGAGTAAATAGCAGGAAAAATGAATGAAATATCTGTATCGATATGAATAAATCTCACAAAAATAATATTGAGTGAAACCAGCAGGTTGCAGGAGGAGATATGTAATAGAATATAATTTATGGAAATGTTTCAAACATGCAAAACAAGAGCATATATTTTTGCGACTTAGGTATTCGTAGTAAAAGTAGAAAATGTGATGAACAGCGAATTCAGGTGAGTCATGACCACAGACAGGGAGGGAGGGATGGGATTAGAGGTCGCACACAGGAGGCCTTAAAATAAAAGTGTATTTTAAGTGTTTTGTTTTTTATGCTGGGCAGTAGGTATACCTATGACCATGACATTATAGTCTAAAGTTTTTCTAGGTCTGAAATTTTTTAAACGAAAAAGTAGTATTAACCAAAGTAAAATCTTATTGAAAGAATCCAAATGGTTTTAAGGATTAAGGATCTTTTTAAGTTGAAAAATGCATCTGTGAGAAGAGCACCAGAGAATGTAATAGGAATCGCCATTGGAAAGTAGAAATACTTCCAACTTCATACTTTCCCTGTCTGAACTTTTCTTAACATGAGCAGAAACTGCCTTTTAAAAGTTTTTTTTTTTTTTAATATTTGTTTTTGAGAGAGAGAGCATAAGTGGGGTAGGGGCAGAGAGAAAGGGAGACGGAGGCACTGAGACGGAGGCACACACTGGGGTGTGTGGTGTATGGGGATACAACCCTATTACCATACCATTGCCGGGATTCCCTCCGTTGCACCTTCATTCCCCTGACTTATTCATTCCCAAACTGGACACCTGTATCACCCTCTCCCTGCCCTCTCCCCTTCACCCATTTTGCCTAGGCCCTCACCCCTTCCCCTTGGGCAACCAGTTTGTTCTTTGTATTTGTAGGTCTGTTCTGCTTTTTTTCTTTTTCTTAGATTCCACATCTAAGTTAAGTCATAATGGTATTTGTCTTTCTCTCACTTATTTCACTTTGCATTATACCCTCCAGGTCCATCCATATTGTCCCAAGTAGCAAGATCATTCTTTTTTTTTTTTTTTTTTTTTTTTTTTTGTGGCTGAGAAATATTTCATTGTGTGTATCTACCTACCTACCTACCTATCTCTTTATCTGTGTCATATCATCTTTATCCATTCATCAAGTAATGGACATTTGGGCTGCTTCCATATCTTGGCTATTATAAATAGGGTTGCAATAAACATAGAGATGCACACATCTTTTTTAATTAGTGTTTTCATTTGGGGGGACGGGGGTAAATAACCCAATAGTGGAATTAACTGGATCATATGTTATTTCTATTTTTAAGTTTTTGAGGAAACGCCATACTGTTTTCCCCAAGAGCTGCACCAGTTTGCATTCCCAGCAACAGTGCATGAGGATTCCTTTTATTCCACATCCTTGTCAACACTCGTTACTTTTTGTCTTTTTGATACTAGCCATTCTGACAGGTGTGAGGTGATATGTCATTGTGGTGTTGATTTGCATTTTGCTGATGGTTAGTGAGGCTGAACATCTTTTCATGTGTCTGTTGGCCATCTGGATGTCTTCTTTGGGAAAATGTCTATTCAGGTCCTCTGTCCATTTTTTAATGAGATTATTTGGGTTTGGTTTTGTTTTATTTTGTTTTGTTGGTGTTGAGTTGTAAAAGTTCTTTATAGATTTTGGATAGTAAACCCTTATCAGGTATGTTATATGCAAATACCTTTTCCCATTCAGTAGATTGCCTTTTTATGTTGTTGATGGTTTCCTTCACTGTGCTAAAGCTTTAACACCACTATTTTAATTTCCATTAATCCTTTTCCAGGTTTGCCCACACACATACATAGTGCTGAACTGCAATCATATTGCACATGTATTCTATACTCTACTTTTCTCACCTAATCATACATGGTATGTCCATAAATGTTTCTCCATTTCTATGTAGTCTAAAGAATCATCCTTTTAAATGGCTGCACAATGTTCTTTTGTGTTGATGCATTCATCCAGTCCTCTATTTTGGACATTTATATTGCTTCTCAATTTTAGATATTGAAATAACTTTATGATAAATATACTCATAGAGGTTTTTGTTTATGTTAAATATAACCTTAGCAGAATCCCAGGGGTACAATTACTAAGTCAGGGGGTGTGACTGTCTGTGTGGAATTTTGCCATGACACACATAAAGCTTTCCCTCTGACAATGGCTGTTTACTTAAAGCCCTGGCCCTCCCAAATGCCTAGGAATCTTCATTTTAGAAATAATCTATTTTGGGCTTGTTTTTGTTTTACTAGTTTGTGGGGAGGCTAAAGAAGACAGCTGGGAGGAGATGGGCAAACCCCAGTTTGCCCAAAGAAATGTCTATTTTCTTTTTTTTTTTTTTTTAAGTTTATTTCGAGAGAGACAGAGACAGCACAAGTAGTGGGGGAGAGGTGCGGGGAGAGAGGGAGAGAGAGCATCCTAAGCAGGCTTCGCACTGCCAGCACAGAGCCTGATGCGGGGCTCGAACTCAAGAAACTGTGAGATCATGGCCTGAGCTGAAACCAAGAGTCAGATGCTTAACCGACTGAGCCACCCAGGCACCCCAGAAATGTCTATTTTCTAAGGGCCATGAAGAATTTAGGGGGAAGGCAGTCCTCACTTCTAATCCTGACTACTACTGCTGAGTTGTGCAGCCTTAAGAAAGTGGTTCCCTCTAAGACTCAGTTTCCTCATCTGTGAAATAGATGTCAACGATGTCTACCTCACGGGTATGTTCTGAGGATGAAGTGAGAAAATGCACTGAAATGCCGGATGCAGAGCTTGGCCCTTGGAAGGTGCTCCCCAGATGCGGACTGATACTACGATCAGCAGAAATACTCCCCCACAGACCAGTGCATCAAAGGCAGAGCCCAGCCCTGCTGATGCAAAGGGTGCAGAAGCTGGACCCACAAATCTGCCTGGCCGCAAAGTCACTTCCTACGTGAAAGGCTGGTATTTCTCAAGGGTTCTGATGCTGGTGATAGTTAAATGGTTGAAGGAAGGGGAGGGAAAGAATCTTCTCTGAACTTGGGAACCTGTACTTTCCATATTAGCCCAGAAATGAGAGGAGACTGGTGTTCCTTGGACCACGATGATGTCCTAGGTGTTTCCCGACCACTTGTTGCCCCACGGTCTCTGTGCAGTGTGAGGAAAACTTGGAGTCGTCTAGGTAACCCATGTTTGCACCCTGACCCCCCACAGCTGGGGAATTGCACAACTGTATATAATGTTTCCTTGTGTGTAAAATGGGGGTGATCAATCATCCTCGTGGGAAGAAACCATGCCTCTAAAGCGCCTGGTACATAGTAGGCACCCAGTGGCAGCTGTAATGGAAACTTGCCCCAGCGCTGAGCCTGGGGTGGGGTCTCCTGCCTCCAAAATCCACATTCTTGTCACCACCATTCTTCCTCTCTATGCACATACCATGGTCTGTGTGACACAGAACACTGAAGGAATACTTTCATGTTGATTCAAGGAAAGGATTCTTCTGGGCGTCTATGTTCCGAGCATTCTATAATCATGAAATTCACCTCTCCACTCACTTCTGAAAGTTTCCCTTCTTATTCAGGACCTCAAAAGGGATGGAGACCCCGAAATGTAGATTTTCCCCAGATCAGAACAGCCACTGGGAACAGAAGCCCTGATACCCTCGTGTAGAGCAGTCCCTGCCTCTTCTTGGATGACGGCTTTCCCTGGAATAACTGGACATTCATTCGTTCACACAAGGGGAAGCAAGCTCAGAGAAAAGCAAACCCGCGTTTTAAAGCCTTGGGGATATTTACCACACCTTGTTGAACGTGTTTGGTTAACAGGTAAGGAAACTGAGGCCCAGTCAGTCATGTTGGTCACAACTGCTCCACGCTTTCGTGTCTGAAACAAAATTACTAACCACCCTGTGCTTCTGGTAAACAGTGTTTGAGGTTTCACATCAATACAAACGATCATATATGAGAGCGTCTCTGGCTGTGCCGTTAAATTACCACCTTTCTAGAGTAATCTCTGCCCGAAATACGCTGCGGCTGGAATGGCCTCTTGCGCGTGAAATGACCGCGGGCCCTGTGGGCATGCAGAGGTCGGAATAAGGAGAAAGGTGACCCCCTTGGCAAGATGGGAGGAAACCTCACGTGTTTCAACTTGCTGGTGCCAGATTCCACACAGGGCCTCCTTCTGTCAAACAGTCCCTCTCTGCAGCCATCATCACGTGACGGGGTGGAGCCACCACGCTCGCTTATTTTCAGCGGGAGCAAGCAGGGGCTGCTTCATAGAGGAAAGAGCTAAGAACGCACTCTGCCCACAGCGGGTACCGTGTTTTGCTGTTCTTAGCCTCGGTTTCCTTATCTAGGAGGTGGGGACGGTAACCTTTCCCGCATCCAGTCCTATGCATGACCGGCAATACCGTCGGTAGACCGATGCCTCCCACATTCAAATCTCCGTCCCCAGTGGCTCTCCTAAGCTCTAGGTTCATGCCTGTACCTCTGCTTTGTCATCCAATAATCAACACGCCTCTTCTCTGTAACCCATCAGTCTTCATCCACCTGCTCAGGCCAAAGACCTGGGGGCCCCAACTCCTCTTCCTCCCCTCCCCATGCTTAATCCACCAGCTGGCTCTGCCAGCCTCACCCACAGGATGCATCCAGAACCTATTTGTTACCACATGCCCTATTTCCACTAGTGCTGGCATTTTCTTCATTTTCTTGCCAGGAACTGAAGGATCCCTGTATCAGAATAGTGTTTTTTCAGTACATAAAACGCTGGGGATTACAAAGAAAACCAATCATACTGAAATATAGCTACCAAAATATTTTAAATAACAGACTTGTGGTATATTAATATATGTGCTTCACTGGTTAAGTGAAAAGACCTAGTGGCAAGTCTAATAATTATTATAATTACAAAGTAGTGACGAGGATAAGCAGTATTTCTAGACACCTGCAGAAACTGTATGTAACGTGATGTAAAACCATCTGTGATTTCTAGCGGTGACAAAGTCACAGGCACTGCCCATACTGTGATCGTTGCCTACGTTTATCATCGCGGGCAATGCTAACGTTTAGTTAGAGGTTAATAAAAATAAAGCAAAGCCCCATCTAAGGGCACGAACTCCCCGAATTCTGCATGCGACACCTGGAGTTTTACAGGAAGCCTCCAGGCTTGCAACCCGGCCTCCCTCCGTCCATTTTCCACACCACAGTCCCCCTGACTGCTTCCTATATGTGTCCTATCATATCACTGCCCTGCTTCAAACCCTCCAACAGTGTCCCATCACCAAAAATAAAATACCAAGGGACCACAACAACAGGGCCCCACCTGATCCGGGCTCTGGCTGCCTCCCCGCCCTCATCCTACCACTTTTCCCTCACTCGTTACACCTGGTGGGCCCACAGGGTCTTGGCCCAGTGACACTCCTTTCCCCAGTACCCACACGGCTCCCTCACTTCCCGGGGGCTTCTGCTCACATGGTGCCTCCTCAAGACACTTCCCGCGGTCCCCTCCCCACCTACCCTGTCTCAAAAAGACCAGCCCCTCTTCTCAGTCACCTTCTATCCTCATGCTACACTGTATGTCCTTTCTAGTGTGTATTCCTGCCTGAAACGTGTTGTATGTGTCTGGTTTTTTCTTGGCTGTCTTCCCCACTAGAGCGTAAGGCTTTATTCACTGTTCTTGGGGAAAACAATGCCGGCCCTATAGAGAGAACTCTAGACGGAGTGAATGGAGAAATGTAAGCTTCAGACTCCTCAGCCTTGAGAGCACCGGCCAGGAGAGGCCAGTCAGGGTAGTTCCTGGAGAAACTGGAAGGCAAGCAGGGCCCCTGCCAGTTGAAGTTGTCCTCTGCTTCAGTGCCTCACTTCAAATGCTCCGGTCCCCATGTCACTCATGTTGCCAGCGGACAGCCCATCTCAGAACCTACAGAGAGCCCAGAGGAGAGCGGGGCACCAGGCAAAAGGAAGTCCTGCAGTAGCCGAGCCCAGCCTTGGAGGGCACTGAGTGAGCTCTTGATGTTACCAGTGCAGCCCCGAGGCTCTCAGCCCCTGCCCCAGGCTGAGGTCCCCTTCCCCAACCTCATCGTGCTCTCCATGAGGCGTGTTGAGAAACACAATTCCGGAGGGGAACCGTCTTAGTCCATCTGGGCGGCTGTCTCAAAATGCTATAGGCTTCGTGTCTTATAAACAGCAGAAATTTATTTCAAACAGTTCAGAAGGCTGGAAGCTCAAGATCAACATGCCAGCATGTTCTGGTTGAAGCCCCTCCTCCTGGTTCATAGCCAGTGCCTTCTCACTGTGTCTTCCTATGGCAGAAGGACAAGCAAACTCCCTGGGTCTCTTTTATAAAGCGCTGATCCCATTCATGAAGGCTCCACCCACCGTGACCTAATCACAATCCCAAAGGCCTACTTCTTAATACCATAGGCTTGGGGGTTAGGATTTCAACATATAAATTTCAGGGGGACACAGACATTCAGACTATAGCAGGTACTACTGTCTTTATTGGTCAGTGCTCCGCCGATGCCCCTGCAATTGACTGTAGTGGGCTTTTCAGCCTCACGGTCTTGTCCTGGACAAGAACTGGGACCTGGACAAGGACAAGGATCTGGACTTCCCTCTCTCCTGGCCTGGCCTACCTGATCTCTCAATTTCAGGTTTTGGCAGAGCCCCAATAACCTTCAGCTCCCTCCAACCATCATGCTGCCTGTGCCCCACATCTATGGTGGACCTGCCTGAAGAGTCAGCCCGTCGGCCACAGAAGAAAGGGGCTGCCCTCCCCTTTAATGGCCTGTCACATCTTGAAGCAAGCAAAAGCAATAATCTAGCTTAAGTCCCAGCCGATTCACCAGATTTGATTCCCAATCGTTGAAATTCCCCTCCCAGGCCTCTCAGGACCCAAGGCTGGGCGGAGGAGCTGGGTTGAGCTGGCCCCTGGGCCACGTGGCATGACACCATGGGGGAGCTATAAATCAGGATCTTGGGTGAAGTTGGGGCCTTCCAATGGAGCCATGCTGAGAGGCCGACACCAGCCCAGAGCAACAGGCCTGCCAGCTTGGGTCTCCTTAACATATACAGGCTAAGTATTCAGAGGTCACAGACCATATACATCAGGATTTTAAAATTACAAATCAAGGGGCACCTGGGTGGCTCAGTTGGTAAGCCTCCGACTCTTGATCTTGGCTGAGGTCATGGGATCGAGCCCTGTGTCTGGCTCTGTGCTGACAGAGCAGAGCCTGCTTGGGATTCTCTCTCTCCCTCTCTCTCTCTGTCCCTATCCTGTCTCTCTGTCTGTCTGTCTGTCTGTCTCTCTCTCTCTCTCTCTCTCAAGAGAAATAAACATTAAAAATAAACAAATAAAATAAAATTACAAATCAAGCTAACAACAGCATGAAATAAATATGTTCTATCCTCCTACCTTGGCAAATACACCTTTATACCATACCTTCATTCCACAGGATGAAATCCCAGGTTCAGATGTAGAATTTTCACATTCCTCAAAGTTCCAAGTCCAAATACGATAGCAGAGGAAAGCCCCCAACCCCCAACCTGTCGGTCCCCCTGCCCAGTTTTCTTTCCATTGCCAACTCTATGTCATACCACGAGGGGACTTAGGTGAATGCATCTCGGCACCCCAACTCCCCACACAAACTTCATACTCACAAACAGCTGCCCTTGATATCTCCTCAGCCGAGGATAAGCACAGCAGCAGTGTAATCTAAGAGGGAGGTCATGCAGCTTAGAGGCTCTTGGGTAGGGAATGTGGGAGTTCCTGGTACCCTAAGGATGGTCCAGTAGTGAGGGCACAGCCACTTGGCACCATGAACTCCTGACCCCATGGGGAAGGCCAGGGCTAGAGAAGGGCCAGAGCAGGCCCTATAAAGTGTGAGGCCCAGGGCAAGAGTCCCCCTTCCCCCAGGTCTAAGGGTGCTACCTCCCCAGACCTCACAGCTGAGCTGGTTGTGACATGGGACATGGGAGGGTACTGGGGAATGGAGCGTAGAGCACTTGCCTGAGGTGGGAAAAAGGAGTAAAACTCTGTTTAGAGGGTGCTAAGGATAGACCTGTTATAGCATCAGAGGCAAATCCAAACCCATCTTCGGCTGTTTCTAAAAATCTTCCCTTAAAGGACGATTTTGTTCACATTGAGGATTTAAAAAAGAATCCCCTACAAATAGTTCCAAAACATTCTGTTGTAAAAATTCTAGCATGTTGGCAAAAAATAAGCTTTTCTGCTTGATGGCTTCACCATTCATAAAATATTCGATCCATCCAATTCAAAATTTGGAACAGGATATTTAAACTTTCAATAAATATAGGTAAGGACAATGAACCTCGAATTGTGGTTTTTAACCTTGTTTTTTAGTCATGACCAGTTTAGGGGAGAAATACCAGGGGAAATGGGAATAAAAAGGTACAGTAATTTTTTAATATAATTTATTGTCAAGTTGACTAACATACAGTGTATACAGTGTGCTCTTGGCTTTGGGGGTAGATTCCCGTGATTCATCGCTTACATACAACACCCAGTTCTCATCCCAACAGGTGTCCCCCTCAATAAGGCAAAGTAATTTTTAAAAAATAAACAAAGTTGGGGGGCACCTGGGCAGCTCAGTCTGTTAAGTGTTAGACTCTTAATTTCAGCTCAGGTCATGATCTCACAGTCATAGTCTCAAACCCCGCGTCCAGCTCCGTGCTGAACGTCGAGCCTACTTGGGATTCTCTCTCTCTCCTTCTGCCCCTCACCCCCAACTCGTGCTCTCTTTCTCTCTCTCTCAAATTAAAATAAAATAAATGAAGTGGAATAGGTATAGGAAGAAACAGAAATGTGTGCACAATGAGAAAAAGAAGCATAAAAGACCTATCCACACTGATGAATATTCTTATACTGGTGCCTTTTAAGACACTAAGTATTTTGAAACCATGTGGCATTTTTACAACCATAGGCACCAACAGCGATATCATCTCTAAGTACTTGCCGTATGAGTTGTATGAACTTGTGTGACAGACTTCTGGTTTCTCAGCTTTTTCTAAAACTGTCTGGGCATGAATCACAGAGGGCGGTTTATCTTAAAAGCATTAAGCAAGTGGCAGAGGTCAGATATCTGAATCAGCAGGACTCTCTTTTGTCCCTATAGCAACCAGTCATCCATAATAACTAATTTTTAGATAGGACTGGTACCTTTTAGCCTGTGACGTCCTATTGCCTCTAGTGGTCCCACTATAGCCACGGGTGGGTGCCTATCCTTGAGATATAGATAAAGAAACTGGAGAAAGGGGAAAGCACTTGCCTAGGGTTTGAGAGCAAGCGAGTTACTAGAGATCTAGGACAAGAATGAGCAAGCACCTAGGTCTCCTGCCTTCTAGTGCTAAGTGCTCGCCATTTTGCTGACACTCAGCCTCCCCTCCCCCACCTTCCCCACCCACTCAGTGGAGAAGAGCTTGGGACATCCATGTTCCCAACAGCCAGGTGACTCAGGCACGGATGCCTGACAATGGCAGCAGGGAGGCATCATTCTGGGCTCTTCTGATGAGAGGTTGTAGGTGTAACCAGCTGTATGTGGTAGGGGAGGACCCAAGAGGCAGCTCTAGGGTGTCTTGTTTCTAAGAAGCCAAGAAAAAACAGGGTCTAATGGTGCCTTGAAATTAAATGCATGACATCCAGGTGGGCCAAATATAGAAACAAAATAATAGACGTGCTTTGGGAAATCACCATCCTTGCCACGTCTGAGGACACTGGCCCAGATTAAAAGGGAAGGAGGGAGGGAAGGGGCAAACCAGGGAGGCCAAGCTGTGGCTTTGAGCCAAGTTTGCCCCTTGAAGAGAGGTGCCAGGGCCACTGTTCCTGGCTACAGCTAACTGTGACCACTGGGCGAGCCATAAGTAACTCAAGAGGTGGCCCTAGGAGTCAGAGCTTAATAAATACACGTGGGATGAAAGAATGACTGTGTGGACAGACTGACGGATGGATGGAGGAACAGAATGAGTAATCAGTGCCTTGCTATCAAAGTTTCCGTGGGCACAGGGTTCAGGTTACATTTACTGCTCTGTATTTCTGGAGCTGTTTTCCAGGTTGGAATATTGGATTCTGCCTTTAACCAAATTTTTTAATTTTCAGAGTGACTTGGCCACTCCACAAAGCTGCAGACATTGGAGTGGGGAACCCATCACTCAAAAGTCACATCTAAAACTTGGCTTGATTTTGTCTAGCCCTTGACAAGAATTTCCAAAAACATTGACCTATGACTGACTCTAATGGGCTTTTGTTGTTTAGTTTTAAGAATACTTTTGGGGGCTCCTGGGTGGCTCAGTCAATTGATCGGCCTACTTCAGCTCAGGTCATGATCTCATGGTTCATGAGCTCAAGCTCTGCATCGGGCTCTGTGCTGACAGCTCAGAGCCTGAAACCTGCTTCAGATTCTGGGTCTCCCTCTCTCTCTGTCCCTCCCCAGCTCATGCTCTCTCTCTCTCTCTCTCTCTCTCTCTCAAAAATGAATCAACACTAAAAAAAAAAAAAAAAAAAAGAGTACTTTTGTCCATGTGGCAGAAAACAATAGAAAGAGCACTGGTGTTGGAGTCAGAAAACTGGCCTCTGTCCTCAGATGAGATGTGTCATCATGCGAATCTGAGTTTCCTTATTTGTAAATGGATAGGATTCTCTGCCCCTCATAGGATGTTGTAGGAATCAAACGCAAATGAGATGATGCATCTGAACATTCTCCACACATGGAAACTGCTAGTTATAATAGTTATCGAGTGCCTTCTTGATGCGAGGCGTTAGTTCTAAGAACTTCACATGAATCAACTCATTTCATCTTTATCACAACACTGTGAGATACTGTGAGATACCTGTGGCACTGTTAGTACCCTCACTTCTAGATGAGGCAACTAAGATACCAGCCCAAGACCACTCAGCCAGGAACCGGAAGCCCTCTGATACAAGCCAGTCTGGCTCTTGCCGAGCCTACACTGCAGCGACCGCCCATGTGCTCCCGAGCGTCGCTGTCGTACCACTAAATGCAACGTACTCAAGCCTGTCAGTGTTGGGGTGGACGGTGGGGTGCTATTGGCATTGACGTCAGACCAAAGGCTGATTTCAAAACTTGTACCAGGCCCGCGATTATTGCTTATGTTTGTCTGAAGCCATTGGTAGGAATGTTTCTTCAGATTTGTGACCCACGACGCTGTCACAGAAGGGGAAACTAAGGCTGAGAGGTGAAGAGCCTTAGACCGTGGTCACCTAGCTAGGAAGTAAAGTAGCATGGGTGGGATTTGAACCAAGTCCCCAGAACCCACGTATTTGCCCTCACAGCAGGCCACCTCTTCTTGTCTGTGCATCCTGCTTAGATCCTGGGACAGGGCAGGCTGGACACTGGGACAACGTGAAGAACTATTTTTCTCTTGCCACTCGAGGTTCCACATGAAGAAAAAGCAATCATTTTTGTTTTGTTTTTATTTACTCTGAGAGAGAGATAGAGAGTAAGTGGGGGAAGGGCAGAGAGAGAGGAAGAGACAGAATTCCAAACACCAGTGCTGACAGCACAGAGCCTGATGTGGCGCTCGAACTCACAAACCGTGAGATCACGACCTGAGCCGAAATCGAGAGTCAGACGCTCAACCGACTGAGCCCCCCGGGTGCCCCAAAAGTAGTGGTTGAATGATATGGCTACAGCAAGGCAAACAGACCGTTTTGGAGGACAGGTTACTGTCCTGGAAAGGAAGACGCAGACAGGACTCAACAGTGGGGGCCGGGTCAAGGGGGCGTGCAGTGATCAGAGGGCATCAGAGGACACGGGAGGCGAACTTGGCCTATTCCTCAGGCCAGCCTGGTGTTGAGAAGGTTTTTTTTTTGTTTTTGTTTTTGTTTTTTTCAACGTTTATTTATTTTTGGGACAGAGAGAGACAGAGCATGAACGGGGAAGGGGCAGAGAGAGAGGGAGACACAGAATCGGAAGCATGCTCCAGGCTCCGAATCATCAGCCCAGAGCCTGACGCGGGGCTCGAACTCACGGACCGTGAGATCGTGACCTGGCTGAAGTCGGACGCTTAACTGACTGCGCCACCCAGGCGCCCCGGGAAGAGGTTTGAAATGAGTGTGTTTACCTTGCCACGGCCCTTCCTGCAAGGCAGCGCGGCCCTGGTGAACATAGCAGTGTGGCTCCTCAGATGGGATCTGGTCTCCGGGCTCACCTCGGTAGGTCTACAAGTCCCATACGCTGTGGCCCAGAAGGCTGGAAACACGTTTTTCTTTGAATGGACAGGTCCACACCCCACCCATGCTATTTAAAATCAGAGTGGGCCAAAACAGCACGCTGGGATCCCAAACCCCAGTGGTTTTCATTCTGGCCCCCGAATCCAGGGGAATGATTTCCAAAACCTCTTTCAGTTGCCCAAACATGGCGTCCACCTTAAACCATCTAAAGATGTTCAGAATAGCCCCAGACGGGAGCCCAGAGCATTTTGGGCAACTTGGGAGCTCAACTGAGTCACAGCTTTCACTTCTTTTAGGTCAAGACTATTCATCTAAATAAGGCACAAGAGAAGCTGGTGTTTTAAGCTGTCAGGACAGACGAAAATAGCTCCCCAGCCTCCCCGGAGTCTGCTTTTCCACCTCAGCACCTGACACAGAAGTCACCAGGCCTGCGGCCAGAGATCTGTAATCCAAACTGTGGTGAAGGGGAATAACCGCCAAGGAGGCTCCTCTGTTAGCTTTGGATTGCCAAGTGAGGACGGGCCTCTGGCTTGGCCCACAGACCTCAAATGTCTGAGACGGGAACGATGACATGTGTGGGGCTCTGATCACCAGCCTCGGAGGGCACTCGCTGACCAAATGGGATGGCGTGCCATGAGCCGTGGGCGTGGGGGAGGCCTGGGTCTGGCTGGCGAACAACAGTAGCTGCCTTTTCTGGAGCACCTGTCTGGTAGAGATTTACATTAGAGACTCCTTGCTAAGGTCAGGTTGGACAGAGGAACCATCCTGAGCAGAGGAACAAATTGGAGACCGAGAGTGGCTCTCCTGATTCAGTTCCGTGAGGACAGCACTAAGTCTGTCCCCTTCACTGTCCTTCCCGACACTCAAACAGTGCCCAGCCCAGGGTAGAAATAGCACATCGTTACTGAGTGGACTCGACCTCTCCTCGTGGGGCTATTGGCATCAGAGTACTTTCTTGGAAATACCGGACATGTCAGCCCCCGTTCTGTGGAGAAACGTTAGTTCTTTAGTTTCTCTATCTGTAAAATGGGCGTAAGTCTCCCCTGCCTTTTTCCCATGGTTGCTGCAATGAATGCGGGAAATATTTGAAGTCTGAAAGCATCTTATAAGCGTAAGGGGTTAGGACCGTTGCCGATGAGGGAATCTCTGCTCAGATCTGTTGTCCCCGACTTTGAAAGCAGTCAGAACCTGAAAGCATGTCAGAGATTCGAGATGCCCTTTCGATTGTGAAAGATGGTATACTAAAGGACTTTCTCACCTTCGGGTTTCCATTATAGCACTGCACTGTGGCCACGCCTGTGATGATAATGTTGGATTCACATCCACCAGAGGGACACCAACCACCATTATAAGTGGCTAACTGTGAACTCAGCATTCACATCTGAGCGGTGAAGAGTAAAGAAGTGGGAATTCTTCACCTTTCTTAGGCACATTAAAATAGACCTGATCCACACAGTATCCTCTTTAAAAATCAATTCTCTGGAGGGGCACCTGGGTGGTTCAGTCAGCTGAGCGTCTGACTTCGGCTCAGATCATGATTTTGTGGTTCGTGAGTTTGAGCCCCGCATCAGGCGCTCTGCTGTCACCGCAGAGCCTCCTTCGGATCCTCTGTCTCCCTCTCCCTCCCTCCCTCCCTCTCTCTCTCAAAAATAATAAATAAAAATTTAAAAATCGATAAATGAATAAACTCTTTGGGTGTTTTGTATTAGAATGAAGATCCGGGCAACTCAGTGAATATAAACATTAGTTACTATTCAGTGAGTGCCTTCACCTGGGCCAGGTGTTTAACCAACACAATTTCCTTTTACTTCTTCCTTCGATGCTCTGAGGCCAGTATCATTCCCATTTTATAGGTGAAGAAATCCAAGCCCAGAGACTTCAAGTAACTTTCCCAAGATCACCAGCAGACACCGGGGATTTCTCCAGCAGCAAAGAGAGTAACGATTTGGGACCAACCAGTGGAGTGACAAATGACAGCAAGATCCTTCCGGTTTGTTACAGACCATTTTTTCCTTTTCCACTTCAAAGTGTGTAACAGGCTGGAGGCATCTATAAGCTGCCGTCCGGGACATCCGGCTGCACCTGAAGTAAATGAGATCAATGAAAGGAACCGAGGTGTGCCCACTGCCAGGGATAAACTGGAATGACCAAGTGGTTAAGGTTAGTTTGCAGCAATCACACGGGAGCTAAGCCCTCCAAACCACTGCTGTTCTTTTCAAAGGAAGCACCTTGGAGGACTCCACTTCCTGCACTGGGTGTCGCAACCTGGCACATCGGAACCACTGGGAAGCTTTAATACACTGATGCCGGGCCCGACCTGCCAAGATTCAGTTGAGTTGGGCAGGCAGTGCCGAGGCATGGGGATTTTTCACATCTCACCGGGCGGTTCTAACATGCAGAGGGTTGAGAATCACCGCCCTGAGCCGAGCCTTTTGGGAACTCTTCCTGTAGAAATGCCTTCAAAGTCTGTGGCACTTTCCTTTGAATCGTATCAATAGTAACCAATCTTCTTCCTTTAAAGATAGATTGGGGTTTTTGAAAAACAGGCGAAGTCATTCAGAGCTGAACCTGTGGAGTAAGAACGAGATACTCTTCTTTGTCCCAAATAAGATGAGAAACCTCAAAAATGCACCTGGATCCCATGTGTGGCTCTGCAGTGGGTTTCAAAGGCAATAATGCACTAAGCACCTGCCATACGCCAGGGGCGGGGCTGGGGCCAAAGCTGTCAAGATCAGAGCTGGTCCTCCGGGTGAGTGGGAACCAGGACCCAGGCCTTGGATTCCCTGTCACTAGGGCTTGCTCACACTGGCCTCCCTTTGAGGGACTTTGCCAAATGCCCCATCCCTCTCCTGCCACATGGAGTTGTGGCATCTAAACGCTCCTGGTTTCTGGGGCAAAGATGCTCTGCAACCAACATCTCACCAAGCTACATTTGATCCTGAGCTGTGGCCTGAGGTTGAGGGTGGGTGACTTCCCATCCCTTCCTCTGTGCCCACCCATAGATGCCACAGGCCCTGCCCATCTTGGCTTATCCCTTGATGGAGTCTTCCCAGAAGTAGGTTCCAGAATGGGAATCAAGGTGTCAAGAATAAAACTCTGGGACACAATGACAAGGGGAAAGGGAGGACCTGACTTAGCCTTTCTTTTTTTTTTTTTTTTTTTTTTAATTTTTTTTTTCAACGTTTATTTATTTTTGGGACAGAGAGAGACAGAGCATGAACGGGGGAGGGGCAGAGAGAGAGGGAGACACAGAATCGGAAACAGGCTCCGGGCTCTGAGCCATCAGCCCAGAGCCCGACGCGGGGCTCGAACTCACGGACCGCGAGATCGGGACCTGGCTGAAGTCGGACGCTTAACCGACTGCGCCATCCAGGCGCCCCTGACTTAGCCTTTCTTAGTAATGCCGTGGTCTTTTTTTTTTTTTTTTTTTTAAGAATTGTGGGTTTTGTTTGTTTGTTTGTTTTAATGTTTATTTATTTTTGAGAGAGATAGAGCACAAGCAGGGGAGGGGCAGAGAGGGGGCGGGATACAGAATCCAAAGCAGGCTCCAGGCTCCGAGTTGTCAGCACAGAGCGCGACGCAGGGCTCGAACCCACAAACCATGAGATCATGACCTGAGCCGAAGTCGGACGCTTAACTGACTGAGCCACCCAGGCACCCCAGTAATGCCGTGTTCTGGACAGTAATTTCACAGTGTGACCTCAGCAGTGTCTACACAGCTTGAGATCCCAGTTTCCCCAACTGTACATAAAGGAGATTTTTGTTGTTGTTGTTGTTTGCTCTTTTTTATTTATTTATTTATTTATTTTATTTTTTTATTTTTTTCAATATATGAAATTTATTGTCAAATTGGTTTCCATACAACACCCAGTGCTCATCCCAACATAAAGGAGATTTAAATCATTAATCTTTAAGATCCTTTCCAGCTCTAAAATGCTGTGAATCTAAAACTCTATGGGCCTGATTTTTTTTTAAGCTTACTTATTTATTTTGAGAGAGAGACACACACAGAAGCCCAATCAGGCTCCGTGCTGTCATCAAGAAACCTGGTGAGGGGCTCAAACTCACTAACTCTGAGATCATGACCCAAGCCAAGATCATGAGTCAGACACTCAACCTACTGAGCCACCCAGATGCCCCTATGGACCTGAATTTTTTAAATCAAGACTGGATTTTAAGACAAATTCATTACAACTCTGCTTTGCTGCCCAGAGGGACTAGGAGAGGATGGGCACAAAAGCAGAGTGGACACTTTGGGCGTGAAATCCGGAGACAAGTCTTGATGGCTTGTGGTGTATTCTAGATGGGTCCATACAATGAGCTTTCCAGATAATGTTGGGAACAGTCCCCTGGTGCCAGAGTGAGAGAAATGCCTTTCCTTGCTGCCTCTTAACACAATTATTGTCACGTCTGCATGGTGGTGGTGGTCATAGAGGCAAGACAAAATCATTCTGGAAGGAGAGCAGGACTTCTGCAAGTACTGCTTGTTGGCTTGATTATTTTGTGGAGGGGCAAGCCTTGCTTACGAACCCTCGTGTTTCTGTAAACCAGAGGAGCTGGTGGAGCTGGATCATTTGGGCTTCGTGGACTCACGTAGCTGAACATTGAAAGTGGAGTCTGCCAATCACCCTTGTAGGTTAAGGCCCGTTTATCCCTGGTCGCTTTCAGAATTCTCTCTTTATCCTTGTATTTTGCCAGTTTCACTATGATTCGTCATGCAGAAGATCAATTCAAGTTACGTCTGAAGGGAGTTCTCTCTGTGCCTCCTGGATTTCAATGTCTGTTTCCTTCTCCAAATTGAGGAAGTTCTCAGCTGTGATTTGTTCAAGCACAACCTTCAGCCCCTTTCTCTCTCTTCTTCTTCTTCTGGAACTCCTATGATACAGATATTGTTCTGTTTCATTGAGTCACTTAGTTCTCTAATTCTCCCCTTGTGATCCAGAATGTTTTTATTTCTCTTTTTCTCAGCTTCATCTTTTTCCATAATTTTATCTTCTAATTCACCTATTCTCCCCTCTGCCTCTTCAATTCTGGCTGTCACTGCCTCTAGTCTATTTTGCGCCTCATTTACAACATTTTTTAATTCCTCATGACTATTTTTTATTTCCTTGATCTCTGCAGCAATAGATTCTCTGCTGTCTTCTGTGCTTTTTTTCAAGTCCAACAATTAATCTTATGACTATTATTCTAAACTCTTGTCTAGTTATATTGTTTATAACTGTTTTGAGCAATTCTTTAGCTGTCATTTCTTCCTGGAATTTCTTTTGAGATGAATTCTTCCATTTCATCATTTTGGTTAGTTTTCTGTCCCATATGTGTTTTAAAAGCTTGTTATGTGTCCTGCACCTGTGAGCACTACTATATTAAAGAGGGGTCATGCACTGTCCAGGGCCTGGCCCTTCAGGAGGTGTTTTTTGGAGAGTGTTACTTGCTCTCTGTTGTTGTGAGTTTGGTTACTTTATCTCCCTACTCGTGGTGATGTTTTGAACCCTCCACTAGGTGTGCTTTGATTTGTTCCTTGAAGTAGTCCTATCGCCTGTCAGGTTGTCCCGGTGGGTCCCTGGAAGCGCGACTGTCTCTTTTCCTCCCGGACTCTCGGAGTTCAAAGTCCTTTAGCTTCGACACTGCTTTGTTTGTGAGACTAGGAGACTTAGGATCCCCTTATTTCTCTGCCATGTTGGCTCCTCCCCCCTGGAGTCTGCCAATCAGACTTGGTTTCCAAGCTTGGTCTTGCCACTTACTAGCTGTGTGACTTTGGACAACTTTGTCACCTCTCTGAGCATTGGTTTTTATCACTGGAAAATACGTAGGGATATATCCAGCTTGCAGGGTATAGGTCCGATTAGACACAAAAATGCACCTGAAGCAACTGGCAATAGAAGGTCAATGCTCAGTAGCTGAAACCTCCCCGTAACCTCTGGGTGTTTACCACCTAAACAGTTTGAGAACCACCTGCACTATTTATTGCAAGATCTGCGCAGTAAGGGAAAGATCTCAAGGAAGCAAAGACCTCTGCTCAAGGGAGGAAGGTTGGACCTTAGCAGCCAAGACTCCTGGGTATTTCCCTTTCTCTTCCGTCACCCCTCTGACAGTGCAAGGGGACACCGCCCTCCATCCTTGGCAGTAGAGGCACTAAATTGTAGCAGCTTCAAAACCGTGCTAGCAAAAACATAATATAAACACAAAGCTTCATTGTAATTCCCAAGCCAAAATTATTCAAACCTGGGCCAGGGACCAGCCCGACATTGAAGGGTCTGGCTGGAGGGCACCCACGTGGTTTCCTGGAAACCTCTCCCCGACAGCACAACATATGGTCAAGATGCCAAGCCTCTGTGTAACCCCAGGTTAAATGCATAATGTGCTTATTACACATTTAAGTATGTTGTTGATGTTTTGAACAGGCAGCTTCAACATTTCAGTATATACCTATCATTAAGGAGAGTTTTAAAAATAAGATCCTATGTACCTGGGGTGGGGGTGATGAGAGATAGAGGCATCAGCATGATGTCACTTAACTTCAACCTCAGGGAGCCTGGGTGGCTCAGTCGGTTAAGCGTCTAACTCTTGATACTGGCTCAGGTCAGGTTCTCACCGTAGTGAGATCGAGCCCGGGTAGGGCTCTGTGCTGACAGCCCAGAGCCTGCCTGGAATTCTCTTTCTCCCCCTCTCTCTGCTCCTCGCCTGCTGACATTCCTTCTCTCTCTCTCAAAATAAATAAATAAACTTTAAAAAAACAAAAAACAAAAAACCTTCGACCTAAATACACTCAGGAAAGAGGCAGTCTCTGAAAGGCTTGCCCATATAGAAGTGCCCTCCTCATCACCTTGCCCCCAGGCCTAGGGGTGCCACCATTAGTCTGGGTCTTTGTCCCAAAGGGAGAGAGGAGAAAGGTCCACAGGAGTTAGGTTTATTAACTCACTTAACATTGGAGTCACCTGGTGAGTTTAAAGTAGTGATGTCACCCCAACCCTCAAGCCTCTCCTCCCCTCCCCTTCCCACTCCAGTCCTGGTCAGTCTAGAAAGCCTGGGGCTCAGCAGACACCCAGTAACAAACTACAGGTAAGTATTGTGTTCCCATTTTATAGATGAAGAAATTGAGGCCCAGAGAGTTTAAGTGATTTTTCCCCAAGGGCACCCAAGTAATTAATGGCAGACTGGATTTCTCTGGCTTCAAAGAGATTCCCGGCTCATCAGGCTGCCTTGATAACCCAGGAGCATTAACTCCTTAAGCTATTAATACATCAGAAGATTTAATTTATAGTAGTAATGACCTCTTACATTTTTATGGAGGTGTTATGGTTCACAAAGCACTTTCACGGTAATTTGTTTTTTGATAGTAAGGATAAGAAAGACAAGAAAGTTTAAAGATAAGAAAACTGAGGCCCAGGAACATTAATACATAGTTACACAGGTAGAGGAACCACAATTTGAGTGCAAATCTTCATATTCCTATTTCCAAAGCCTGGAGCACTTGGGAGAAGGGGGTGGGGGAGGTACCTTTTTGGATCTAGGGAACTGGAAAGTTTCAGAGCAGGACGAGCTCTCGGGTTCACTAAAGGCAGGAACCTGAGGGACTTCAATACCCAGGAGGCAGCAAAAGAGGGCAGGAGGCCATAAAGAAGGCTCCATTGTTTCTGCAGTTGGGTTCCTGGCAGCCAGCCCAGCTCAGAGAAGCACGTGTTGCTAAGTGTAAGGCCACTAATGCCCAAGTGCCCTCCCAGGAAAGACAAGAAAGGAGAAGGCCTTTTGTCTGGTTCCCTGTGCAACTGCCCCTGCATAACGTGCTGAGTTCTGTTTTATTTTTCTAAAATGCATTCTATATCACATTCAGCACCCAAATATTGGTTTCCAAACACCATTGTCCAGTAAAAGCACCAAGGGCTCCTTAGAGAAATAGTTGATTCCAGGACTTGGGCAGGGAAGTAGAAGGTGAGTCTGGAACATCTTGCAGGACCAGAAAATGAGGGAGTTTTGAAATTTTTTAGTAGATGGGAAATACCCCAATTAATTTTAAAAAGCTGAGAGGGACATTAAAAAAAAAAAAAAAAACAGCGGGAAAAGGTTACCTACTGGACAAACCAGAGACAATTTGGGCATCAAAATAAATAATAACTGTAAAAGATCATAAGATGTTATCCATCCAAAGACTCTATTAGCCCATATTGATACTTATAAACACAAACAGATATACAAATAGATAAATAATTAATTAAGGGATAGGAAACAGTAAGGGCAAAGAAAGCTCTTCCTGTCAAATAATAAATGTAGAAGAAATGATGAGTAAGAAAATCATCATTTTCTAACTATTATACTAATAAATGATTGTGTATTTAAAAAAATTTTTTTAATATTTTGTTTGTAAGTAATCTCTACACCTGGGATGGACCTCACCACCCTGAGATCAAGAGTTGCACGCTCAAAAAAAAGAAAAGAAAATCACATGCTCTAATGACCCTAGCCAGCCAGGCACCCCAATGATTTGTGTATTTTTTTATTATTGTGTATTTATTTATTATTTTTTTAACGTTTATTTATTTTTGAGAGAGAGACAGAGAGACAGAGCATGAGTGGGTGAGGGGCAGAGAGAGGAGACACGGGATCTGAAGCAGGTTCCAGGCTCCAAGCCATCAGCACAAAGCCCGACACGGGACTCGAACTCACAGACCGTGAGATCATGACCTGAGCCGAAGTTGGTCACTCAACCTACTGAGCCACCCAGGCACCC
This sequence comes from Leopardus geoffroyi, assembly GCF_018350155.1. Classification (NCBI taxonomy): domain Eukaryota; kingdom Metazoa; phylum Chordata; class Mammalia; order Carnivora; family Felidae; genus Leopardus; species Leopardus geoffroyi. Next base: position 41,711,055 of record NC_059337.1, on the reverse strand, counting down.
CTGGTTTGTGTATTTTTAATTACAAAGTGAAAAGAGTCCCTTTACAGTTGAAAGATCTAGAAACACAACCTTAACCAACTGATCAAAGTTAACATCACCATTAATGAGACAACCAACATCATGTGCCTCCTGGTATGATGCACTGAGGAGGACACACTGTTTCTGCCAAAAACTCGTAAGCTGGACCTAATCATGACAAAACAGCCAGACAAATCCAAATTAAGGGACATGCTACAAAACCTGTGCCCATGATCTTCCAAAATGTCAATATATAGAATATATATAATGCACTAAAATGTTAAAGCTAGCGGATCTCATTGAAGAGTAAGCAAGTGTTGTGTTATTTGCCACTCTTCCATAGATTTAACTTTTTTTTAAATGAGAACAGGAAGTACAGGTAGCTTTAGAAATAGCCACACAATATTCAAAGTGAGTTGTGAAGGGGCGCCTGGGTGGCGCAGTCGGTTAAGCGTCCGACTTCAGCCGGGTCACGATCTCGCGGTCCGTGAGTTCGAGCCCCGCGTCGGGCTCTGGGCTGATGGCTCGGAGCCTGGAGCCTGTTTCCGATTCTGTGTCTCCCTCTCTCTCTGCCCCTCCCCCGTTCATGCTCTCTCTCTGTCCCAAAAATAAATAAACGTTGAAAAAAAAAAATTAAAAAAAAAAAAAAAAAAAAAAAGGTGAGTTGTGAAGAACCAGGGAAAATACTTTTATTCTGAAACTCGGTTACTGTTTCTAACAGCAAAAAAATACTGAATCATTTACCGGTGTTACTGCAAGGTGGGAAAATCCTGTATGCCATATAAGCACAGCTCTGTGTCAGTAGTTTCTAGGTGAAGCTCTTCAAAACAAAGTTATTTTTTTAATGGAAAATGAAATTTTAAAAAATGTTTTTCTAGGGGCGCCTGGGTGGCTCAGTCGGTTAAGTGTCCACCTCTTGATTTCGGCTCAGGTCATGATCTCATGGTTCATGAGTTTGTGAGTTCAAGCCTTACGTAGGGCTCTGTGTGGACAGTGCAGAGCCTGCTTGGGATTCTCTCTCTCCCTCTCTCTCTGCCTCTCTCTCACTCACACTGTCTTCTCTCTCCGAATAAATAAATACACTTTAAAAAAATAAAATAAAAAATGGTTTTCTATAGAATTTTATTTTTTTATAGACTTGGCAGTTTTGCTCAGACTTCATAGTTATTTAGCAGGGCTTATAATTCAGTAGAAATGAAAATATATACTATGTTGCTATATTAAAATAGCTACACAAAGAATGTATTTACTTTTAATTATTAGTTATAAATAAATAACAGTTTTATATAAATTAAATAAATTTTATATCAATAAAATCCTATGGGAATTTTCATTCTGGGATATTGATGTATATCCTATGACTTTAGAAACATGTTAGAAGTAGAAACTTTATATAGTTCATTGTAATAGTCTTTATCATAAGGAGACAGTACACAAAAAATACCATGGTGTTACTCTCCTACTTGAAGATTCTTGGAGCGTCCCATTAAGCCAACAGAAGCCCATGCTCCTTATGTGGACCCCCATAGCCTTCATAACTGGCTGCAACCCACTTGCTAGAATCATCTGTCTTCCCTGCCCAGGCACTCCCAGGCTCTTTCCTGAACAGGCCCTATCCTTTCAAGACAGAGTCTTAGCAAACATTCTTCCCTGGCTGGAAGGCTCCTTCCTGCTCCCCAGCAGGTGTCTCCTTCAAATAGCAGCCCTACCTCAGCCCCACCCCTAACCCCTGCCCCTCTTTCTGCTCATAAATGTCCCCGGGGTAGCACTGCCTCACTATATTTGAACAACATATCATGACGGTGGGATCTTTCCTCTTTTCCAGAATTGCCTATGAGAGCCCATAGCTGGAAACCTCACATTTTTAGAACAACTCCACCAGCTACCCCTGTACAAATTTTCTAACATGCAAAACATCGTTTCTAGAGAACCAGCACCCCATTTCTCCCACCCGAGCCCCATGATTCCACCCTGGGTCCCTGCAAGATGCACTGGGGGAGGGGGATTGATGATTAACTTTGAGGGGTGAGCACGTTTGTAAATTGAGATGACTTTTTTGCCATCTCCTGCCATTGTGAGAGGGTCCCCCGATTGGTCCCATGCATAAAGGCCAACAGTAGAAGTACCAAGATAATGACCCTGAGACCATCTTTTGTAGGGCCTCAGAGCTTGCTGGCCTGAGCAGAGCTGGGGGAGGTGGAGAGGAGGCTCACTAGGGTGAGTTATCTAGAAGGGACCAGGGCCACTTCCTCTGCTGGGGAATATCATCGCAAAGACATGACCTCAGATTGATTTATAAGCCAGAACCAGGCACTGGGAGGCTCCTCACTCCTCCCCTGTCCTGGGAAAGTGAGTTCAGCTGGCTTTTCCTGCTCCCAGAGGCAGCACCAAGGACCTGGCCTTGAGACAGTGATGTGTTGAGAACATCTACTTTGTAGGCGTGACTAAACCCAATTAAATCCTCTTTGTAAACTTTTAAGGGTTTGGAGGGCGGCTGCAGGGACCTATTGGTCTTGCTGCAGCCAGACGAGCCTCATATGTAAGTTCCCTTTGCTTATTAAAATTGCCAGGACCAACCTGGAGTGGCTGCCTCTTTCTTCAGTCTCTCTGAACTCTCTGTGCACCGACCCTTCTCAGGTTACACCAGGGGAGTTCCTAAGAGGGTTTCAAACCAACATCCTCTAATCCCATTTCTGGAAAGGTACGGCTGGGGGCTCCAGAGCTGGAAAGTAAAGAGACAGGGAGAGCAAGCTGCAGCGTGGTACCACCAGTGGGGGATGCACACGAGGTGGGGCGGAGTGAGGCAGCCGGAAGTTGGGAGCCTGATCAATTCTGCGCCGACCGATGTCAAAGGGATTGCGTGAGCTTGAGTCCTGTCACACTGGGGCTGGATGGAGCTTCTACCCATCCACACGGAACCTCTTGACAATGAGGTAGCTCAGGGACCAAGGTCCCCTGGCCATCCCAAAGATCAGCAATTAGAGCAACCAGGGGGACCTCCTCCCCATCACAGTCAGTCAGTTGTGGGAGAAGACTGATTTCCCTCTCAGGTTTCCAAGCCTGGAAAGGCAGGAACAGGGAGAGAAGAGGGGCTGGAAAAGGACATTCCCCCAGGGATACACTGCGGGAGCTGTGAAGCTGGGGAGGGGACCCAGAACCCTATGAAAGAGAAAATGGGAGTTTGCTGCAAGAAGTACATATTTGTAGATGTTGGCACTGATTTTTTTTAATGTTTATTTATTTTTGAGAGAGACAGAGCATGAGCTGGGGAGGAGCAGAGAGAGAGGGAGACACAGAATCTGAAGCAGGCTCCAGGCTCTGACCTGTCAGCACAGAGCCCGACGCGGGGCTGGAACCCACAGACTGTGAGATCATGACCTGAGCTGAAGTCAGACGCTCAACCGACTGAGCCACCCAGGCACCCCTGCACTGAAAAATTTTAAAACAATTTAAAGGCCATGTGTTAAGTGTATTTCCATTTTAAAGTATGCATTTGGGGGAGCCTGGGTGACTCAGTCCGTTGAGCGTCAGACTCTTGATGTCGGCTCAGGTCATGATCCAGGGTCTTGGGATCAAGCCCCAACTCAGACTCTGTGCTGAGTGTGGAGCCTGCTTAAGAGTTTCTCTCTCTCAAAATTAAAAAAAAAAAAATTCTTTTTTTCTCTCTCTCTACTCCTCTCCCACTCACATGTTCTCTCTCTCTCTCAAAAAATAATAAATAAATAAAGTATGTGCTTGAATGGCTTCCTTGTGTAAAAATGTGGAGCACATAACTGTAATACACAAACTCCTTACCTGTGAGGAGCCCAGGCGCTTTATCATTGGGTAGTGAAACCGCTGTATGCTGAACTTCAATTGTATTAAAGTGGTGGCATTTCTTTAGTTAGTTCAAAGTTGTGTTTATTTTGTATGATGGGATTTTCTCCTGATGGCATGGCATAATACTTTAGATTGTCCAAATTTCCCCTCTTTGTGTGTCTATATGTGTCCTATGTTATTTTAAGAACACGTAAAATGCTAACAACTTTTCTGAAAGTTTCAAATGATATAAAAATAGGGGCTCCTGGGTGGCTCCGACTGACTTGGGCTCAGGTCATGATCTTACAGCTCACGAGTTCGAGCCCCACGTCGGGCTCTGTGCTGACAGCTCAGAGCCTGGAGCCTGCTTCCGATTCTGTGTCTCCCTCTCTCTCTGCCCCTCCCCTGTTTGTGAGGTCTCTCTCTCTCTCTGTCTCTCAAAAATAAACAACCATTGAAAAATTAAAAATAAACAAACAAAATAAATAAAACATTACCCCAAAGAAGTTATTATAAAGGTTGTGATAACTACCACTGATGTTTATACATGGGTGATCACACATGGGTCCCTTTTGTTAATGAAGTTGAAATGATTTAGACATCAGGTCACTTTTTAAGAAACGTAAATGCCAATGGAAAACAACATTTTCTTAATGGAAATAATAGCCCTTTCTACTTTTTTTAACAGCTCTATTGAGATATAATTCACTTACCATACAATTCACCCATTTAAAGTATATAACTTAAGGCTTTTGATATATTATTAAATTTTAAATCGTGGTAAAAATCTCGCGGTCCGTGAGTTCGAGCCCCGCGTCAGGCTCTGGGCTGATGGCTCGGAGCCTGGAGCCTGTTTCCGATTCTGTGTCTCCCTCTCTCTCTGCCCCTCCCCCGTTCATGCTCTGTCTCTCTCTGTCCCAAAAATAAATAAACGTTGAAAAAAAAAATTTTTTTAAAAATAAATAAATAAATCGTGGTAAAAAATATATAACATAAAATGTGCCATGGTACCCATTTTTAAGTGTATAATTCAGCGGCATTAATTATATTCACAATCCCTGATATCACACTATTTTTCTTACTAGGAAAAAAAAAGTTGATTTTTCACGTGAAGTGCTTTTAATTCTCTGCAGGGAGGATGAAATCTTTATGTTCTGATACCACTTGTGAAAGATGAAGAATAAATTAGAAGGGAGACCTGAAAGCAAATTTAAAGCCCTCACATCTGCTGACCAGCCCTGTGCCTTGCGACTTAAAAAAAAAAAAAAAAAAAAAAAATGATTATTTGTAATTCCTACATACTACGAAAATACATGCTTTTAAAATGTTTCATCCTTCTGGGGAAAATGTGTTTTCAAAAGGAGAAAAATCCCTCTTTGGGCTACAAGAAAAGTCACCTGTATGAGCAAGTGTATCCACATGGTAACCTGGGATGAGCACTGGGTGTTGTGTGTAAGCGATGAACCACGGGAATCTACCCCCAAAACCAAGAGCACACTGTATACACTGTTATGTTAGCCTGTTTTTTTTTTAATTTTTTTTTAAGTTTTTATTTTTATTTTTGAGACAGAGACAGAGCATGAACGGGGCAGGGTCAGAGAGAGGGAGACACAGAAGCAGAAACAGGCTCCAGGCTCCGAGCTGTCAGCCCAGAGCCCGACGCGGGGCTTGAACCCACAGACAGCGAGATCGTGACCTGAGCCGAAGTCGGACGCTCAACCGACTGAGCCACCCAGGCGCCCCTATGTTAGCCTGTTTGACAAGAAATTAGATTAAAAAAAAAAAAAAGATAATCTGCTGATATAATGAAGTGGATTAATTGTTACTTCTCAGGGGAGAAAAGAACAATCTGTCACACTGCACAGACATACACGTTCAGAAGTGAAATACAAATGTAGTTGCATTTTTCTTTTCTTTTTTTTTAATTTTTTTTTCAACGTTTATTTATTTATTTTGGGACAGAGAGAGACAGAGCATGAACGGGGGAGGGGCAGAGAGAGAGGGAGACACAGAATCGGAAACAGGCTCCAGGCTCTGAGCCATCAGCCCAGAGCCTGACGCGGGGCTCGAACTCACGGACCGCGAGATCGTGACCTGGCTGAAGTCGGACGCCTAACCGACTGCGCCACCCAGGCGCCCCTGTAGTTGCATTTTTATAAAGGTCCTCAATATCTTACTCAACCCAAAGAGACAGCTGAACAGTGGGAATCTGAGTTAAGGTGGCAAACCCCAAGGAGGGAACAATGGTGAGCGAGGGGCATGAGGCATAGTGGAGGCAGCCTTGGACCTGAACTCAGGTACAGCTGGGACTGGGACCCTTTCCTGCGGTTTACCAGCTACTCGGCCCGGGCAAGTCATTTCCCTTCTGATGCCTCAATTTGTTCTCACCCATGAGAAGGAGCGTGTGGAACGGAATGCTTTCAGCTGCAAAGAACAGAAAACCCAACTCAAAACAGCTGAGACAATCAAGAGTCTCGCAGGGAGAAGTGGGAGGGAGGAGGGTCAGGGTGGGCTCTCTCAGCTCCCGGTTGTTCTCCAGCCCCCAGGTTCCTTCCGTCTCCCTGCTCTGCCCGTGTCTGCTCAGGATAACTGCTCCTCCTCCAGGCCTCAAGCTCAGACGCAACACGGTCCAGCAGCCAAAGAGCAGAACGGCAGCTCTGTGAAGAGCGAGGAGAATCGTTCCTCGAAGCCTTTCACCAGACTTGCTCCTGCATCCCTCTAGAACTGTGCCAGGTGCCTAACTGGCGACTAGCAAAGGGAGTGCCCCCCACCCTGCCCTGTGCTGCTTCGAGATCTGGGAATTGGGGAGCAGCACCCACCCCCTCTGAGGCCCAGGAAGGAGGAACAAAGCCGAGGCCCAATATTCACACGGAAAAGGAGACAGATGGGGACCCCTGGAATAACTGGTGAGTGGGCAACCAACTCTGCCGCCTGCGGTTAAAAATAAGACCTATTCTAACGATCTCGCGGTCCGTGAGTTCGAGCCCCGCATCGGGCTCTGGGCTGATGGCTCAGAGCCTGGAGCCTGTTTCCGATTCTGTGTCTCCCTCTCTCTCTGCCCCTCCCCCGTTCATGCTCTGTCTCTCTCTGTCCCAAAAATAAATAAACGTTGAAAAAAAAAATTTAAAAAATAAGACCTATTCTAAAGTCTTGATATGAAGGGGCACCCGGGTGGCTCAGTCGGTTAAGTGTCAGACTCTTGATTTCAGCTCAGGTCATGATATCGTGGTTCGTGGGTTCAAGCCTTGTGTCGGGCTCTGCACTGACAGTGTGGGGTGTGGGGCCTGCTTGGGATTCTCTCTTCCTCTCTCTTTGCCCCTCCCCTGCTCCTGCATTCTCTCTCTCTCAAAAATAAATAAACATTGAAAAAACCAGAGGCGCCTGAGTAGCTCAGTTGGTTAAGCGTCTGACTTCAGCTCAGGTCATGATCTCGAGGTTTGTGGGTTTGAGCCCCGTGTTGGGCTCTGTGCTGACAGCTCAGAGCCTGGAGCCTGCCTGGGATTCTGGGTTTCCCTTCCCTGCTCGCGCTGTCTCTCTCTCTCTCAAGAATAAATAAACATTAGAAAAAAGCCTTAATATGAAGATTAAATAAGATAAACATGTGTAATCTATTTGTAAGTGTTACAACACTGGGCATGTGTTAATTACTGAAATTACAAAGTGTTGAGCACCAAGGAGGGAGTAATTTTTGCTTCTCCGTTTTCATATGCTAAATCAGATGAGTGGACAACCAAACTTTCCTTCCTTCCTTGTTTCCTTTTCTTTCTCCTTGCTCCATCACTCCCTTCCTTCCTTCCTATCTTCCTCAAACAGTCCTGGGAGCTATGCTAAGTGATAGAAACAGAGATATGAATTAGTGTCGTCTTCAGGTGCTCCCAGTCTGCCAGGGAGCCCTTACAACTTGTCTTACACTGTAAATGCCGTAAGGCGGGCAGAAAAAGCCCCAGCGAGCAAAGAGCCCAACTCTGCCTGAGCGGTGAAGGGCAGGTGGTGGCGCGGCCAAATAACACTACGCCTGATCTGATATATTTCCAGTTTAAACTTGAACATAGCATGGACATACTGATGCTAAAATAATTGCTCCGTGATTATCTAAACTGGGCGCCCTGCGTGTTGGTGGTCATTGAATCTGACAATTCTGGGAGTCGGGGGATGTTAGAAGAATTGAACTGAGTGAAATTAAGTTGCTGTGGCCAGTTCGGAAAGCTGCAGGAGTTGGGGGGTGGAGAGGAGGGATGGAATTGGGTTGTTGACCTGAGTTAAATAGAAAGGAATGGAATTTCACTTGTTAGGGCGGAATAAAATACAATGGAATCGGCTGAGTTGAGAGGCACGTAGTAGACCCACCTCTTGGCTCCTGCTCACCATTTATTGAGCACTTGGCTTACACCAATGCTGACACGATGCTAAGCACTGAGCATGCGCTATCTCCTTGCACCCACTCAGAGCAAGGACCGAGGTGAGGCAAGTGAGGTGCCTAGGATGCAAACCTTACAGGGACCCCCATGCTCAGGGCCAGACAAGTATGCCCTCTTCCCAGCCCTGCATCCCTTCTACACAGCCCCATGTCACAGATAAGAAAGCCGAGGCTTGGGAAGGATTTAGCAGTGCGTTGAATTCATCAGCCGTGGAGTCGGGAGGCAAACCCAAAGGTCTGTGCCCATAACACACTCATGGGCTGTCAGAGAGGGGCAAGTGGTAGAACCACGAAATGAACCAGTCTCCCTTCCAGCCTGCACTTCCTGCACACAACTTAATTTGTGTGGAATGAAATTCACGTAACGTGTTTAATCTAGGGTGAGCAAAGTCTCTCTACGTGGGACAGAATGGAGAGAAGTAACCTGTCTTTGGGGTTGGGGGATCCACAAATCCTTGCCACTCTGGCTACCCATTAGCATGCCTGGAAAACTTGAAGAAATGCGAGCCCCACCACAGATCGCCAGGGGTGGAGCCCCAGCATGGAAATTAAAACATTAAGGTTGAAAATCACACCTACCCTTAAGACTTGCGAATGCCTGGCTGATGACTTATCAGACATAAACTCCAACTCTGCAGAGAGATTGTTTCTGCCTTCCCGCTGGGCCCCTCGCCAAAGGCCTGAGAGGTTTCAGGGGCCAAGTCGGATAGGCCATGGTAGGCTGTGTGAAAGGGAGTCTGGGGACACGCTGAAGGCTGGGGACCTTTGGCCTTCCTGTGTCCTATAAACAATGAGACCAAGAAGATAGCAACGTGGGTGTTTTGATCCCAAACAGGCTTGTTTTAGTGTAGGCAAGACTGTGACATTTTTTAGTTCTGATAGGGGTCGGGGGGCAAAGAGAAGGGTAGGACTATTACTAGCTCTATTATCTTAGACCTCTGCCGATACTCTTTGCTAGAGGTTCTCTCTCTTGCCTCCTTATCCCTGAAGCTGCCTAGTTTGTCCACCCAGGACCAGAGGAAAGATGTGGAGTTGCACAGAAGCCTGTGTCATGTCCTCAGAAGGGGAGGGGAGGGGACCCAGGTGCTGGGAGGAGGGGCCTTCCATATGCCTGGCTCAGCCACTGACCGTCCAGGTGCCCTTCACAGGCCCCTTAACCTGCTTGAACCTCAACTTTGTCATCTACAAAATAAGGACAATTGTTCCTCTTCTACCTACTTCCTAGACTTGGTCTAAGCAGATTGAAGGAGATACTAGTTTAAAGCTGTGCTTGGAAAGCGTGGACACTTCATGCAACTCTGGATATTTATGGTTCTAATTAGAATTTCGTATGTCATCTCTGGGCTCTCGTGGAAGGCTCTAGATATTTCTGTGAATACCTGAAAGGACTTTCAAAAAATCTTGATAGTATTTCTGACGCTATCTCTGTAAGCCTCTTATAGACCCCATATTAATTTATTTTATCTCCATGGACCTTATACGGACACTCAAAGTTTGCTACATGCTTAAGGGTCCATCAGTTATTCTAACTTAACATTTCCAGGGACTGCGTACCATACTTCGCAGGTGTTTGCAAGGATGAGAAACAATAGCACAACCTGGGAGGTGTTTAGAAATGCAGACTCTCGGGTTCCACCCCAGACTTGTGACTCAGAAATTCAGAATCTACATTTTAAGATCCCCAAGCGATTCAATGTACATATTGGTGTGAGAAGCCTTGTTCTAGTCACCAACTACAGAGTTAGAGAAAAGCTATGGGAAAGAAATGATGCCTGTGCCTGTGATACTTGAGAAGCCCTCACTCAGAAAAGCTTCCAGACCCCTGTGTCAGGAGGTCGTCTTGCACCTGCTAAGGAGGGCAAACACCCCCAATATTGCACAGCTCCCGAGATAGGAGAAGAGGTGAGAAAGGGAAGCCAAAGGCAACCAAGTGATGAGTGTGAGGCTCTGTACGTGCAACTACCTGCTAGACAGACTTCATTGCCCCATTTCACAGATGAAGAAACAGAGGTTGATCGAGAGTGAGCAACTTGACTAAGGCCTTGCATCTGGCTAGTGGAGGAACTAGGATTCTAATTAGTATCTCATTAGCTACCTCATAAGGCAGAATGCATTCCACCACTCCACTTGGAGCAGAAGACCTGCATATAAATGCTCTGTTAGGCTCACGCATCTAGCTTCTAAATGTAGATCGTTGTATTACAAAACTCTCATTGTGGTTTTCCTCCACTCTCTCCTTCCAGAACATTTTTATCATTTGATAAAGAAATGCCATATCCGTTAGCAGTTACTACCATTCATCTTCCCCCAGCCTCTGGAAACCACGAATCTATGCTGTCTCTATGGAGATGTCCATTCTGGAAATTGCGTACAAATGGAACCATACAACATGTCTTTGGTGACTGGCTTCTTTCACTTAGCAAACGTTCTCAAGGTGCATCCATGCTTGAGCATGTATCAGCACTTCATTCCTTCTTAATTGCCATATAAGGTGCCATTGTATGGTTATAGGATGGTTTGCTTATCCATTCATCAGTTGGTGGGCATGGAGGTTTCCACTTTTTGGCTATCATGGATAATGCTGCTATGAACATGGGTGTGTGATTTTAAGTGGACCTGTGCTTACAGTCTCTTGGGTATATATGTAGGAATGGCTTTTGCTGGGTCTTACAGTAACTCTGTGTTGACAAACATTTTTCAGAAACTGCCAAACTGTTTTCAGAGAATCTTTTCACTATTTTGGTACTATATTGGAATTAAACAAGATCAGCGTGCAGTTAAAGAGACTTGGGGAGCCACAAAACTGAATAGACAAATAGAAACGATTCAGTGAACTTCAACCCACACTACATCTGAAAAGCGGGCAAAAAAAAAAAAAAAAAAAAATGAATTTGACCAGGACCTAGAAAAGCCAGTTGTCTATAGGCCTGTGACTCATTTGTTTTGTTTAAAAATTTTTTTAATTGTTTTTTAATGTTTATTTACTTTTGAGAGAGACAGATCTTGAGCAGGGGAGGGGCAGAGAGAGAGAGAGGAGGACACACAGAACCCAAAGCAGGCTCCAGGCTCCGAGCTGTCAGCACAGAGCCCAACAAGGGGCTTGAACCCAGAAACCACCATATCATGGCCTGAACCAAAGTCAGATGCTTAACCAATCTAGCCACCCAGGTGCCCCTACAGGCCCGTGACTGTTAATGACAGCACAGGATGCTGGAGACCTGGGCCCAAGTCCCCACTTGCCACTAACTGACTGTGTAATCTTGAGCAGGAGCCTTCCTCTTGCTGGCCTCATTTTTGTCATCTACACATTGAGAAGTTCTGTCTGAATGTGATCTCACTCCCTGTAGTTCTGTGTCCATCTTCCGCCTTCCCACATCTCGGAGCTCCTACTCCCAGTGATCAGGTGCTTTCCTGATCTAGATATTCACCCTGGAGCTCCAGAAGCCTCAGGAAATGGCTAAAATTACAGGTATCCTGGAAGACCTTTCAAGAATGATGACAAGTCAGGAGGGTTTTCCAGTCATATGCACAGTGGCAAGCGAAGTCTCATACCACAGGCACAGATGGCACTCAGCCACTGTGAACTGAACGATGTGGGTGAACAGATCCTGCATGCTGTGGATATGAAGATAGGATCCACCTGCACTGAAAGAATAAAACAAACAGCAACCACCTGACCAAACTCCACGTGTTTAAGCTTTGCATTTGAAAAAGAATATTTATTACATGTTAGTCACTCTAAAAATTCTATGTACTCATTACAGAAAGTTAAAACACAAAAAATTATGAAAAGAAAAATCAAGCATCCTACTACCATCAAAAATAACCATAATTTACAGTTTAATGTTTATTCTTAATATCTTTATAGTTTTAATTATTGGTATTCTACTTGATAGTTTCCTATTTTTCTCTTATTCCGTGTCATCAATGAGTCATCAGGAACTTGATTTTCAATGATTACAGGCTATTCCATTGTATAGATAGACTATTGTTTTTTAACCATTCATTCATTATTAGATGTTTATTGGGGAGGGGGGGGTCCTAAGTTTTGTCTCTGAAAATAAACCATGTTCATCTTTGGGAATCCCAAGCACCTGGGCGTTTAAAGCCCTTCACAATTTGTGGTGCCTTGGTGGCTCAGTTGGTTAAGCATCTGACTTAGGCTCAGGTTGTGGTCTCACGGTTCCTGAGTTCAAGTCTGGCATTGGGCTCTGGTGCTGACAGCTCAGAGCCTGGAGCCTGCTTTGGATTCTGTGTCTCCCTCTCTGTCTTCCCCTCCCCTGCTCATGCTCTCTGTCTCTCAAAACCTGAATAAACGTTTAAAAAATTTTTTTTGGTGGGGGGGGGGGGGCGCCTGGGTGGCTCAGTCGGTTGAGCGCCCAACTTCTGTTCCACTCATGATCTCGCGGTATGTGAGTTCGAGCCCCGCATCCAGCTCTGTGCTGACTGGAGCCTGGAGCCTGCTTTGGATTCTGTGTCTCCCTCTCTCTCTGCCCCTCCCCCATTCGCTCTCTCTCCTTCAAAAATAAATAAAAACATTAAAAATTAAAAAAAAATTTTTTTAAAGATTGTTTCTCTCTCTCCCCCTCCTCTTCCTCCTCCTCCTCCCCCTCTCCCCCCACTGCCCCTTTCCCCTGATTGTGCTCTCTCTCTCTCTCTCTCTCAAATAAATAAAATGAAAAAAAAATGTTAAAGCCCTTCACAACTTAACTCCAATGTGACTTTACAGCCTCAGCTGCCATTAGTCTCCAATGCAGGGCAGATGTTTAGCCAGCAGGCACTGATAGAGCCATCCTGGGTGTTCAAAGACAAATAACATCCTTCAGCAGGGTGGTTAAATCGATCGGAAGTCATCTCTAACTGCTGCCCTGAGCACCCACGCACACACACACCTCAGGGGCCCGGCCCTAGGAACCTCTCCCAGACCCAACAACTGAAACTCACCTGGCCAGTAATCATCAGGACTGGTTAGCGCGTGCACTTTACCGAGTGTTAACTCGGGACTTTGCCACCTTCTCCAGGGTGACCCTTTTGTTGATGCTGCTTCCCCCTTCCTCTGCCTCTGGCTACATTTCACCAGTCCTTCAAGACCTAATTCAAGTCGCCTTCTCCATGAAACTTCATCCAACTACTCCAGATCAGTTCGATCTCTTGGTTCTGTGAACTCTTACAGTCTTTTGTTATCGTATAGTTACTGATATAGTCAGTACCTATACTGCGAAGGCCATGGTTGACACGGTGTTTGCAATTGTACTGTTACTCACATTTTCATACATGCTCACTTTTCTCCCCAGCCAGATCCTGGGCTCCTCTGACACAGGCACGTGTCTTAAAGTCCTCTTTACTCTCTGCCACAGACAGTGCTATAATTTATTTATCAAGTTGTTGCCTCTTCCTAGACATACTGGAAAGTGATTTCCTCATATCCCTTGCGGTTCTGTTGGGACCGTTTGAATTCTAACCAAGAACATGTGTTCAGAAGTAATGTGCCTCTTCAAAGATCTCATGCAAGCCTTCAGCCCTCTTTTCTCCTTTCGCAGGATGGCAGAGATGGTGGCCTCACAAGATGGAGGTGGCCTGGGTCCCTGAAGTACCACACGGAGCCTAGCCGCTCAGGAGATCACTGAGGCTGCCTGGGACAGTAAGTGAGCAAGTCTAAACCTTCAATGTGCTAAGCCACTTCGGTCGGGAGATTGTTAGTGCCCCCAGTCTGTTTTTATTGGGAATACAAGTTAAGAAAGGTGTTTGCGTTTTCAAAGGGGTATAAACAGAATGCAAGAGCTGTATGTGGCCTGCCAAGCCTGAACTCTTTGCTCTCTAGCCTTCTACAGAAAATTCTTGCTGAGCCCTGGAATAACCGATGATGCTAACATAACTCTGCATAGCATTCAGTGGCCATACGAAGTTCACTCCACTGGTCCTTCCCCAATAGATTGTCTGCACAGTGCATGAAGTCATGTGCTTGATGCGTGCTTCATTCATCTCTGCACCCTTATGGGCACTGTGCAAATAAATGTCGAATGAGTTAAGGAATATGGACATACCTACATCCATGTGGATGCGCTGTTCTAGGAAGCAGAGGTCACATAAACCTAAGAGTGAAAGATGTGCCAGATCCAGTTTATATGCTCCCTATTATGTCTCCTTGGCCCTCAAACATTCCTTGTCCCAGGCCTTGACCCCTCTCCTTAATTCTTGGCCCAAGTGGTCCTGGCAGAGCTCATACTATTTGTGAGCTCATAAGGTCCTAGCAGCTACCACCATCACCCCCTCTCCCAATGCCACTGGTTGCCTCCACGTCCTCTAAGGACAAGGGCCAGAGTACTAGGTGCTTCCATCCTGCCCACCACAGCAAGAATCACAGTAGCTCAGACCCCCAGACCTGAGCTCACCTGACTCATAGAGGCCTTGGCTTCTCCAGAGGTTGCCCGAAGTCTCAGGGGGGTGGGCTTGTAGGGGCGTGCAGAAATGCAAGGGCTAAGTACCCCATAGGGCAAACTTTGATTAGCCAGAGACAGGAAATAGGAAGGTGCTGGCAAGTAAGGTGTTCTTCTCTCCTCCAAGGCTCCAGATGGTCTCTTCAGAGAAATCCCACATGACCCCATAACCCGCCATGCCAGCTCAGTACCACCATCCAGTATTTGCTCTTCCTTCCTCCCTCTCTTCTCTTTTCCCCCTCACTCTTGTTGCCCTGGGTGAAGCCAGCCAATAAAGCATCAGTGCATAAGCCCGGCTACAGGCTCTGTTTTCTGGGGAACTCAAGCTAAGACAACAGGAAACAAATACTTACGGATTCCTATTAAGTGCCAAGCACAGTGAGCCTTCCCTGTGTTGTCTCATTTCATCTGTAATACTACAATTATTTTTTTATTTAAAAAAATTTTTTTATTACATTTATTTATTTTTGAGAGACAGAGTGAGACAGAGCACGAGATGGGGAGGGGCAGAAAGAGAAGGAGACACAGAATCCGAAGCAGGCTCCAGGCTCTGAGCAAGAGTTCAGCACAGAGAACCCACGAATGGTGAGATCATGATCTGAGCCAAAGTCAGACACTTAACCGACTAAGCCACCCAGGCACCCCTATAATACTGTGATTATTAACTGGGTCTTCCAGATAAGAAAACCGAGGTAAGAGGAAATAGGCAGCTATTAACTGGTGAAAATGAAATGGAGTATTCAGACAGGCAAAGGGCACCATGCCTCACCCTCAGTATGTTACACTTTTTGTGATCTCCTAAGAGTTTTGGTCCTTTGAGGAGCCTTTACTTCATTCAGTTACATGCCAAAGAGGTTTGGGGCAGAATTAAACCATAGATAGCAGCATCTGACCTAATAACAAACTGTTGTGAGGGGTCCTCCAAATGACCATACAGAATCAGGAGGAATTCCAGGAAAGGAGACAGAGCAAGAGGGAGGAGGACGGGTTTGAAAGACTGGTGAGGAAGCTTTCATGTGGTTCTTTCCAAACCAAGGAGAGGCCTGAGCCCCAGAGGCTCAGGCCCAGTGTGAAGCTGGGTGACGGCAGGAGGATGTTAGCTGATGCAAAGGTGCTACCCTTGCGGGCTGCTGGGAGGTGATAGCATGGGGGCAGGAGCTGGGCACAGCTGAGCAGGGCTGAGGGACAGGCTTCACCACCTCTGAGCCGAGCAGATTGTAGGGTAGGGAGCTCCATATCTGGTGTGGAGGCGCCTCCTAGGGGCTTTGGAGCAGCTGAAGGATGCAGGACACAGGGCCTTTGAGAGCCAAGCCTGCAGCCCCCAATGATGTCTTTCTCTTGGCACCTGTCAGAACTCAAAGCCCTCTGTGCTGAGAGGAGACATACTAGAATAGAAATAACCTCTGGCTTACATTTTATGGAAAGATGCAGGAGCTCGGAAGACAGAACAGTCCTAAGAAAGGCATTTGGAATTTTGTAACTTACAGCAGGAAATGTGGGAGGTTATCTGTGTGATCTCAGGTGAAAAATAATTTCCTAAACAAGATGCCAAAAGTGAAGGAAATGATGAAGGGAAAGATGGACTGTGCATTAAAATAAGAACGTCTATTCATTGGGGGAAAAAAAATCACAGAGCGTGACAAGACAAGCCAGAGACTGGGAGAAGATCACGATCACACATACAACTGGCAAAGAATTCGTGTCCAGAATCTATAAAAGGCAGCTACACCTCAATGGGAAAAAACTTAATTTTTTAAATGGGCAAAAGACATGAACGGGCATTTCAGACATGAAGACCAAAAGGCCACAAGTACATGAAAAGATGCTCAACGTCCTTATTAATAAAGAAATGCAAACTAAAACCCAAATGAGCAAATACTGGATGGTGCTATGGAGCTGGCTGTAGCTAGTCACAGGATCAGGTGGGATTTCTTCTCTGGTGAGTCAGTCTCGAGCCCTGGCTGACAGACAAGTGCCTTCCTACTTCCTATCTGTTGTTAATCAAGATTTGTCTTGTCCACAGTAACCAGAAATTTAGAAGCAATCAAGCATGAACAGGAATGCAGAACAGTGTGAATTCTCATATACTGTTGGTGTGAGTGTTAAGTTGTATAACCTGTTGGAAGAGTTTGGCCTTATCTTAAAAATTAAAGACCTACATGCTAAATGACTCAGCACTTCCACTTGTAGATACATACCAGCTCTTACCCATACGCTACAGGAGACCTAGAAAAAGTCTTGTTTATAATATTCTCAAACTGGAAACAACCCAATGTCCATTTGCTGTAGGACAGGTAAATGAACGATAGCACATCCCCATCATGGAATACTATATACCAGTGAAAAATGAATGAGCTGCAGCTGTATCTATCACCACAGGGACATCACAGATGCAAGAAGTAAGTTATAGAAACATACTTATAGTACAATCCTCTTTATAGAAGTTCAGAGACATGGAGTGCCTGGGTGGTTCAGTCAGTTAAGCATCCAACTCTTGATTTCGGCTCAGGTCCTAATCCTGGTTTGTGAGTTCAAGCCTTGCATTGGGCTCTACACTGACACTGCAGAGCCTGCTTGGGATATTCTCTCTCTCTCCTTCTCTCTCTCTCTCTCCCCCCCTCCTTCCTCTTTCTCTGTCCCTTTGCCTCTCTCTCTCTCTCTCTCAAAATAAATTAACTTTAAAAGTTCAGATACAGGCGTCTGGGTGGCTTAGTCTTTTAAGCATCTGACTTTGGCTCAGGTCATGAATTCACGGTTCATAGGTTTGAGACCCACATCGGGCTCTGTGCTAACAGCTCAGAGCCTGGAGCCTGCTTCAGAGTCTATGTCTCCCTTTCTCTCTGCCCCTCCCCTGCTTGTGTTCTGTCTCTCTCTGTCTCTCAAAATTAAGTAAACATTAGGGGTGCCTGAGTGCCTCAGTCAGTTAAGCATCCGACTTCAGCTCAGGTCATGATCTCATGGTTGGTGGGTTGGAGCCCTGTGTCGGGCTCTGTGCTGACAACTCAGAACCTGGAGCGTGTTTAGGATTCTGTGTCTGCCTCTCTCTCTGCCCCTCCCCCATTCACACTCTGTCCCTCTCTCCCTCTCTCCCTTTATTTTATTCTCAAAAATAAAAATAAACGTTTAAAAAAATTAAAACTTTGAAAAAAGAAGTTCAGAAACAGAAAAAAACTAATACATTTCTTAGGGATATCAAATATGTAATGAAGTTATTTTTCAAAAGGACAAGAAAGATCAACACAGAGTGAGGCTAGCAGAGTGAAAGGGCAGCATCTGGGAAGGACAAGTAAGGGCTTCACAGGAGATTTGGGGGATATTTTTTCTTACGGTCAGTATGTGTTTTGTTGTATGAATGAACTTTTCACTAAAAACTCTTTAAAGATCAAGAGCTGGTTTTTTAAATTTTACGTATGTATGTATGTATGTATGTATGTATGTATGTATGTATGTATTTTACATCCAAGTTAGTTAGCATATAGTGCTATAATGATGTCAGGAGTAGATTCCACTGACTCATCCCCTATGTATAACACCCAGTGCCCATCCCAACAAATGTCTTGGTTAATGTCCCTTACCCACTTAGCCCATCCCCCCCACCCATAACCCCTCCAGCAACCCTCAGTTTATTCTCTGTATTTAAGAGTCTCTTATGTTTTGTTCCCTTCCTTGTTTTTATATTAGTTTTGCTTCCCTTCCCTTATGTTCATCTGTTTTGTATCTTAAATTCCTCATATGAGTGAAGTCATATGACATTTGTCTTTCTCTGGATAATTTCACTTAGCATAATACCCTCTACCCTCTAGTTCCATCCACATAGTTGCAAATGGCAAGATTTCATTCTTTTTGATTGTCAAGTAATATTCCATTGTTTGTATGTATGTATGTATATGTATATATATGTATACATATATATGTGTGTGTATATACACATGTGTGTGTGTGTGTATACACACCCACCACATCTTCTTTATCCATTCATCTGTCAATGGACATGTGAGCTCTTTCCATATTTTGGCTATTGTCTATAGTGCTGCTATAAACACTGGGGTGCATGTGTCCCTTTGAAACAGCACACCTGTATTCCTTGGATAAATACCTAGTAGTACAATTGCTGGGCCGTAGGGTAGGTCTATTTTTAATTTTTTGAGGAACCTCCATACTGTTTTCCAAACTGGCTGCACCAGTTTGCATTCCCACCAACAATGCAAAAGAGATCCTCTCTCTCCACATCCTCGCCAACATCTGTTGTTGCCTGAGTTGTTCATGTTAGCCATTCTGACAGGTGTGAGGAGGTATCTCGTTCTGGTTTTGATTTGTATTTCCCTGATGATGGGTGATGTTCAAGGAGCTGGATTTTTTTAAAGGTCAGTCAGATAAGGGGCGCCTGGGTGGCTCAGTCCGTTAGGCGTCCGACTTCAGCTCAGGTCACAATCTCGCGGTCCGTGAGTTCGAGCCCCACGTCGGGCTCTGGGCTGATGGCTCAGAGCCTGGAGCCTGCTTCCGATTCTGTGTCTCCCTCTCTCGCTGCTCCTCCCCTGTTCATGCTCTGTCTCTCTCTGTCTCAAAAATAAATAAACGTTAAAAAAATTAAAAAAAAAAAAAAAGGTCAGTCAGATAAGTTTCAGAGGGTACTTTCTATGTAGCTGATCCATCTGGATGGGCTCAGGACAGAACATCAGGGCTGGGGGAAGGGAGGGCATTCACACTAACAGGGGGCTTACCCTATGCCAGGGTCTAGTAGGCACGCACACTCTCAATGGGCATCAAATGCTACCTTGCCAGTAAAGCAAACCACGAACAAACTGAGGGGCTGAAATTCTGAATGACAGCGAATTAGAACTTACTGCCGTACCCAGTAGTCCGTGTGGAACATTTGCACAGTGTTTCACAATTTACAAAACCCTTTCATATGAGTTAACCCAGTTGGTTCCCATGATCTCTCTGAGAAGTAGCCAGAGAAGGTTATTTTTAGGCCTCTTGTAAAGGAGAAGAAGTCAAGTCCAAGAGAGGTGATGTGACTTGATTGAGGCCACACAGCCAGCACTAGGTCTTAGAACCTCTGGTCAAGTGCTCTATGGTAATAGCTGCTGCCTCTCTGTTCTGAGTGTGGTAGAGAGAGATTCTACCACAAATCTGCCACCCACCCACCCCTGCCAAGCCTGCACCATGCCCCTCTTCCCTCCAGCCACATCCTTCCTGGGAATGGGTCAGCCTGCTCCCCCCCCCCCCCCCCCCGCACCCTCCCACCCACTGGGACTACTTCTCTTCTCTGGTCTTGAGTTACATTTCCCTGTGTCCCAATCCTTAGGAGTCTTCTATTTCTTTTTCCCTAAGGAATTTCTTCAGATGCTTCTTTTCCTTACCGTCATTATAGCCCCTCTACATAGATTTCAATCTGCCTCTTACTATATACATCACCAGTTTATTGACACCTGTCCAGACTAGAATATCCCGGGGGTGGCACCCTGGCACACAAATCTTATAGATGGCTCTGTACATTGCAGTCATTGTCAATGGAAAACATAGCAAGATGGTTTGGAAAAGCTCCCCGGAGACTCTGATTGGCCATTCCAGGTCCCCACCATACCCCCATTTGAGGATCAGTGAGTAACACATCTTAGCTGTGGGAGCTGATGGAGTTACCTGACCTCTCTGAGCCTCCATTTCCAAATCTGTTACTCTACAGGTGTTTTTAAGAAACTGAATGAGGCGGTGCCTAATACATAGTATGTGTTAATCAAACATTTGTTCCTTCTTCATCCAATCATCCCAGAAAATAGTAGTGGGGTAGGTTATTAGACCCAAAGCCTTTCTGACAGAGTCAAAATCGCTCATCCTCACACAGGCCCAGTTTCTAACATTTCCAGTCTTCTTTCAGCAAAAGAATTTGTGCTTAAGCCAAGTATTTGAGCTTCTGCTTGGATCCCTGGGTGGTGGGGCACTTGGAGTTCCCAGAGAGGAAAGGCCCAGAGTTCTTGTTGGAGGCTAGGTAGGAAAAGGAAACCAACTCCCACAACACAGAAAGTGTTCCCAGAACCGTGTTCTGGAAGTCATCCAGGCAGGCAAGAGGTGGACAATTGGGGGCAGGGGCCTGGAAGGAGAGAATCACAGGTTCATTTAGATTCAAATCTAGGACAGATGAGAACCAGGAGCTAGAGGTTCTAGCTCTCTCTGTAAGCTTGGGCAAGTCACTTGACTGCTCTGGGCCAGGGCTCTGGGCCACAGCAGAAAGACCTTTCCAACAGAGACATTCAACGATGCTTTGTATCCTTCAGAGTCACTAGGAAACGAATTAACTCTCCAATCACATAATTTTCATTTGCGTTATTGTAACCTGGGCTGATGTCCAACTCTTTAATAAACAGTGGGCAATTATGTCCCTTCCATTAGTGAGTCAAGCCCAGCCAAGGGTGTCACAGAATCCCTTTCCTCACTTAGTAGTTCTGGGCAGCAGAACAGAGTTGCACTCTAGATTCTGAAACAGCTGAGCTTTCTTAGGAAGATTCCAGAAGGACTTATTAACCCAGTGAATAATGCAGTAAGTGCCATTCTGACTCCCTGGGCTGCAATACTGCAGTCTTCTGGTGCTTTTCTGTCTTCACAGGAAAGACTCAAATGTTTAACTGCAATGAGAACAGCCGTTTCACAAAGGAGCAATTATACAGGCAAAAAAAGAACCCGTGCACTGATATCCACAGAAATGCAGATTAAAGCAAATTTGGGACCCTCTTTTAAAATATTAATTCTCAAAAATGTGTTAAAGTCACAACATTCAACGTACCCGATGTTGCAGCAAAATCGACTCACTTATATAATATAAACTATGCCATTATAAATAGTAATAGCTCTTTGGGGAAGCAATGTGGCAACACATGGGATCCTAGAACCATATTCATGATTACTAAACAGTAATGCAATAAAAAGTCCGCATGAAGAAGTCAACATCAGCAACTTCTCTTCTAGAAAAAGAAAAGGGAAAAAAATGTGTCTAAGCTTAAGGGAATTGCTACATGGATTTTGATAGGCCACACATTTACCTCCTACGTAGCTATAAGGATAATTATGCAGATTAAGTAGCAACATAGAGAGGAGTGTTCATTATGATTGAACTATAACAAACTTCAGGGTAACATACATTTTGATTATAGCTTTTTTAAATGTGCATACACATGTAAAACAGCTGGAAGGTGTTGAAATACAAGTCGCTGTAGCGTTCAGTTTTTCTGTTCAGATGACATCTTGTCTTCAGTTAAGGTATATCAGTTAAAAAAGAATTCATCTTATCACCAAACTTTCCCACTAGACAATGAGACCAGGAACTTGGCTTGTTTTGTTCAAACTTATTTACCAAAGCACTTGTCTGGTACGTATGAAGTGCTCTGTAAATAATTGTGGACGGACTGACCACTGCTGTCTCTAAACAGGGTCTAATAAATCCCCGACAAAGACCTCCTGTCTATGCAAAGACGCCCTTGCCAGCACCTTCCCAGTCTCTAAAAACAAGAGCACTGTCACTTAGAAACAGCTTTTCAAAACTCAGTATCTTCTCTTTCTCAGAGTTTCACTGGCAGAAGGAGGACATCACCCTAAAGCCACCACCGGCCCCGGGGTCACCTCGGCTTCCTCCTGCAGCTTCGCCCAAAGGGCAGATGTTGACAGGGACACAAGGGGGAGCACTGGATCTGGATACTAATTCTTTACACCAGAAGGTGGCAGTCTATACACTTGGTTAGGGCACAGAACCAACACCTTCCAGGACCTTTTTGATCATCAGATCAGTCAGTGGTGGACCATAGTAAGCATGTGACAAGGGTCACCAGGGCCTCAGGCCGAAGTCAATCGAGGAGGCAATTGATGGAGGCAATCGATGCCTACTGTCCCTGGTACTAGGAGAGATGGCATCTCCTTCGTTTTACAGTTGGGGAAACCAAACTTCGTAGAGGCCAAGAGACTGCCAAGTCCCCAGTCTCTAGTAGATGAGTATTGGCCAGATCTGAGCTCAGCTCTCCTTACTCCCATCCCTACCCTCCTCTACCACATCCTGTGACTCCCAGCTCCCCAGCAGCAGCAGCAGTGTGTGAAAAAGTGGGCAAGGGTATTTCTAAACCATGATTTAAATGCTTTTTACATCAACTTAGATCATACCCTTTGATCGTACTCTTAATATTACAGTTAAAACTGGAGGCAGCCTGAATGCCTGACCCTGGTAGGAGCTGGGGATACTGTACTATGGTCACTATACTGACACTGGGAAGATCAGAGCTGATGTCCAGCTTGTCACGTGGGTACTGTCATACTGGTGGTTCCATTACTGAAATAAACATTCCCATGCCAGTCGGTAAATAGTATGACCTGAGTGTCCCCCACCCCCACTTGCCAACCTCCCTGGCTCCTCCCCTAGGATCCTCCTGGATCTCCCCATCCAGCCACTAAATGGTGAATGCCTGGCCCAGGAGGATGCTCCAGGACCCTCCCCTGTCAGTGGTCAATGCATATCCTAGGAACAGTTCTTAAATATTTTCTAAACCTCCTCTGGCTAAGATTCCCTACAGTCACGTAAAGGGGACCTTGTTTTAGAAGGAGACCAGAGATACGGAGATCGATAAGGCAGAGACATCATATGACTTAGTAAAAAGAGGTAGATCTTGATGTAATGAATATAAGGAATAGCAATGAGGCAAATTTTTATTTACATAAAGAAGAGTTTCTAAGAAGCCACAGTGTTTGTAAATATCTGGTAATTTCATGAATGGGAAAAGTGGCAAATATTGTCAGTTGCCTACTCAACAGCCTTTCCCCCTCATTCCTTCTTAAAAGAAAATTGCAATTTTGTTCATTTTCCTCCTACTCTTCTGACAACCAAGTGCTTTGGGGAAGGTTGAGCCTGGAGGTCTGGAAAAGGGGGGGGGGTGGTACAAATCGAAATTGCCCAAGGCCCACGTGGCAGCCCATTTCTCTTGCCAAGAGGTTAATTTAGACGTGGGCTGGTCATGCCATTCTGGCCAGTGAGGTAGAAGGGAAGGTAGCTGGGAGATTCTAGCAAGACTTTCTTTGCCCGTATAAAGGGTTCATGGCAGGAATGCCCCCTTTGTTTCCTTTGAGGATGTCTTGCTTAAAACTAAGGCAAACATCTTGTATCCCTAAAGGGAGAGCTAAGAGAATTCCAGAGAACAGGAGTCTTAGTCATGACGTCTTTGAGCTGCTAAATTAATCAACCCTGGAACTGCTCTACAGCTAACCTTCTTGTTATTGTTCAAGCCACTTTAGTTGGATTTGTTGGTATTTGCAGAGTCCCACTAGAACGTAAGCTATTTGTTCACTGCTATATCTCCATTATCTATAATACTGTCTGGTACACAGTAGACCCACCATCAATATTTGTTGAAAGGATAAATGATAGAAAGCACCCTCATTGATGTAGGAGGGTGTTAAGTTTTTTGATAGTCTTGGTGTTAGACTTTTCCATTTAATGAATGTCGACTCTCCATTGTGTCTAAGGCATTAGTGTTATAGAAAGTGGCAGACAGAACCAGATTTGAATCTGGCCCTGGTACTTACCACTCAAGTACCCTTAGGCAAATTGCTCATCTTCACTGAGCACACATGCAAAATGAGCACAAACGACTAAATTATAGGGGGGTTATGAGGCTTAGATGAAAAACAGCCACAGAATCAGACACACGGGAGGGGCTCAGCTGGTGTTTGTTCCTCACTTCTCTGGATTTCCACATCCTCAGGTACCAGGACACCAGGATGAATCAGGCCAATTCCCTCCTTAACCTTGCAAAGGGCCTCACTGGCCAGGGGAAGAATCAGACACATCAACAAATCAACCAAGTGATCAATGTTAACATGACCAGAAATGAGACAGTGACCTCATGGACATCTTGATAGTGACACCTCAGGGTGAACACAGGTGAACACAGCATAGCCCATGGGATACTCCAGCCAAATCTGTACACCATGAACCCATCACGAGGAAACAACCGGGCAACCTAAAATGAGATGCTTTGTATAAAATAACTGGCCTAGACACTTCAAAAATGTCATGAAAGACCAAAAAAAAAAAAAAAAAAAAAAAAAAAAGTAACTCTTCTAGATTAAAGAATACAAAAGAGACATAACTAAACGCAATGTATGAATCATGATCTGGACTTTCCTTTGTGATAAAGGACTGCATTGGGGTACTTTGTGAAATCTGAGGAAAGTCTGTATGTTAGATGATAATATCAAAGTTAATTGCCTAATTTTGATAATTGTTCTATGATTAGCTAAGAGGATGAGAAAACATACACGTTGAAGGAATAGAGGGGTATAAAGTCTGCAAGCAACTCACCAACAGTTGGGAAAAAATAAAATTATACATCCAGATAAATAGACGGACAGATCTAGAGAGATGAAGGCAAATGTGGCAAAACACTAACATTTAGGGAATCTGGGTGAACAATGTACATGAATTCTTTGTATTGTATACTATTCCTGCAGTCTCCCTTTAAGTCTTAAATTATGTCAAATAACATTTTAAGAAAACATTTTTAAGCAATAGCAGAGCCACATCCGGAAGGAAACTAGGAATTCTGAGGTTGGGAAGGAGGAAAAGGGAACCCCGGGCCAAGTAAAGACTGAGGAAAGCATTCAAGAACCCACTGGCTGCTGGTGGGCCCATTTCACAGAAAGCTACATTTGAGCAGGTTCTGGAAAGAGGAGTCAGGGCGCTCCAAGCAGACAACAGGAGGAAGGGCCTTTCAGTAAGTGGCCAGGAAGTATGAAAGAATAGGGCACTGGCAGGCAGGAGTCACATGTGGGCAGGCACTGGCTGTGGGCAGGAAAGCCAGACTGTAGGTTGAGGTTGAACTGTAAAGGAACGAACGCCCTGCACAGGTGACGGGACTTTATCCTGTGAGCAGGGAGTGGGCAGGGAATGAGAGGATACATGTCACACGCGGTGGGGGGATGAACGTTGAAGAGCAGGACAGGAGCTAGGGAGACCCAGGACTACTGCAGCATTTGGAGGCTAAAGACGTTGAGGGCTTGAATGTTGGTTTCCCTGGCTACCCCGAAGTAGAGTGTTACTATGAAAACTTTTGTAAGCCACAATAGTGTAAAGTGAAGCAGGAATCCCCGTCAATTTATGTGGAAAAATTTTTTGAGCATTCCCAGAGCCAAAAAAAATTGCCTCTCTTAGGCCTTTCTTAGGACACATCTTGCTAACAGAAGCACACCATAAGTCAAGAAAAGGCTGGGATGCTCACAGACACTTTTCCGGGCTGTGAGGGCTGGATGCTGCCACGCTGCGTGTAGTTCATGCGGGAGGAGCTTGGTGGCGCCGCTGTCGCGGCTGGGGTGTGTGCTTGATAGTGGCTGACTGTAAAACAAACACTAAAT